>NC_137587.1:12693758-15398758 GCF_963210335.1 Falco punctatus
TGTTGGTTTGACCAGTGCTGAGACAAAGGGAGGATAATCTACCTGGGTTTTCTGCCTGACACTTTGGGCATCTCTGACATCCCCTGAAGAAAGAAGTGGCTGAAGCAGTCAGGCCACTACTAGAATCATGACTCATTTCTATCCATAGTCTGTACACCAGCCAAGAGAGGGGGAAAAAATAATATATATATATATATATATATATACATACATATACTTGAATGTGTGTTCTGTACCATCAGATTTTCAAGCAGGACACAGAAGTGTTACAATATCCTCTAAAACAGAATCAGGTCAAGATTTGAGAAACATCAGCCTAGGCAGAGAAGAACAGGCAACAGCTCAGAGGCACCACTGAAATGCATGACAGGATACCATCAAATATGGACTTTTGCTTCCAGAAACAAGCATCCCTTATGGTCCGCATGTGTGTTTGCCTGCTGCCTAACCCCTTAGAGTCCCTTATGTATATCCCCAATCCTTACTGCAAAGTGCAATAGGATACCTGAACAGCAAAGTAATAAGGCTCTGGCTGACTTGCATGTATGAGTTACCTCTCATCATAAAATTCAGGGTTGGTATCTGCTGGGGAAATGCCTTCTATCAAAATTTATAGTAATCTCATGTAATCAGAAGGACTGAAAGCCATTTCCAGGGCACTGGACTATTATATAAACTAACCTGCACATCCAGTCTGTCTGGTTTTGGGGTTTATTTTCCCCCACTGCACTAATATTATAAAGTAGCACAGACTGCAGCAATTATTCATATTGATTATGCTACTTGGGTGTGATGTTTTGCTGCATTTCATAAGCACATGAAGTCTGAACAGTTTTGAAAAAACACCTGCCCTCAGGTTAAGATTATGACAGAAGTTCATCCAGTTAGTAGATGACCCATACCTACATTAACATACATAGTTCTATCGCTTTTTTAAAAAAAAACATTTTTCAAAATGTAGTATTCTTTAGATAGAGATCATCAGGGACCTCTGTCTAGAGGAAAAGATACATAAAACACTTGGACAGTTAATTTTTACATAGGAACCTAACTTCATATCAAATAAATAGAAAGCTTAGCACCTGCTTAAAAGTTAAGCAGTTGAATAGTTTTGCAAGTCTTGTCCTGGGTCCTTTACAACTAAAACCATCTGCAGCTGAGAAAGACTGCGAGGTGACGACCAAGGTCACAGAGCAGGTCAGGATCAGACAGAAGTGAAGTGAGGTCTTGAATTCCCAGCCCTTGGTCCATCCCCTGCTGAAATAGTGAATGCCCTCAATACTTCAACAAATGTCAAATCCTTTCTCAGTCTTTCTACATTTTTGATATCAAGGATGTAGAGGGCAAAGAAATTCAATAATTAATCATACAGCATAGGGAGGGAGGTTGAGTACATTTTTGTATTCTTAAATTGACAGCTTTTAATTTTTCTTTACATCCACTTGCATCTCCCCTTATAACCATAGCAAATAGGAGCATTCAGTGTATAACTTTGCTCATATTTTGCATGTCATTCATTTCTCTTAATACTTACCCAATCTCTTCAGCCTCTTCATGTTAAACACAAATAATTTTTGTTGCTTCAGCCTGGTTCTATTCTTATATCTTTCTCTAAACACACTATTCAAGTGATGTTATACTATCAATCCATATACCACAACATATTTGTTTTAATGCTTACATTATAGTATCATTAGATGCATTTTCAATACTATTTTCTACCCTATCCCTCAATACAGCTTAACATTTTGTTTGCTTTTATGTTTAGAGTTACATGCTAAAGCAAAGATTTTCACCGAGCTGTCCACAGTGACATCCAGGCATATTTCCTCTAGGTTACAGTTAATTTAGAACCCAGCAATGTGTATGAGTAGTTCAAATTGTTTTTTCCAATGTGCACTATGTTTCATCTATCAGCAATGAATCATTTGCCATTATGCTGCCTGTTAGCTCAGCGAGGTGCCTCAGAAGTCCCTCAGTTTCTTCTAATCTCTACAAACGTAAGCAGAAGTGGGCTTCCATATCTTACTCTCTTTTTAAAAGACTCATAAACATAATAGAGGACATTTTCAGAAACTTTCGACAGAAATATCACTCCATTTTTTTGTCATTCTGATTAATATTTTATAACAAATTAATGATCAATTAGAAAGGCACTGTTTTCAAGCATAGGAGTAATTCTTGTTTCTTCTATACACTTAAGTTTTAAGTAATCTTTTTATTTTCAAATAAAATGTGGGTGTTTTATTGTAAAATGGACAAAAATGCTTTTAAGTTAGTTTTACTCATATCGTTACTGGGATAATAAGAGTATTATTTTTTTAAAAAATGTTTGAACTCTCATTTTGCCGTTGTTTTGACAGAGAATAAGACCAGCAGCAGAACCAGACCCACAGGACCAAATGCAAACTTTAGTCCATAATCTGCGTAGGGCTGTATGTTTCATTCCCTGACATATGAACGAGGGGAAAAAAGATCCAACCAATTGCCAATACTATAGACCAGCCTGGACAGGTTTGAAGTCCATGTCCTCAATGCCCCAGTATATACAGTACTTTTTTTGCTGGTGGATTCATGTAGTTACTGCTCATCCATTTCTGCTGACAGATTCTCCTAGGACAGCACGATGCAGGGAGGTCTTATGCACAGCTCTGCAGAACATAGGGGCGAACATTTTTGCTGCTGCATGTCAGTACTAAAGTTTTTCAGACCCCAGAAACAAGGGGATAGGATTTGTCCAATTTAGCAGGTTTACCTGTCAGGATTATTTTTTCCCCTTTTTTAAAAAATTAACAATTTGCCTCCAAAACCTTTATGTGAGCTTCATGCTGTCATTTTGATGTTTCTGTTTCAGGAACAAAAAATAGACAGGTAAAACTCATAAGCAGCATCTTGACACATGTATCCTATTCATTATAACAATTAAATTTACAGAGATAGGGAATATGCTCCTGAGAATAAGCTTCCTGAAGTTTGACTTGGGCTGAAGCCAAAATATTTGAGCTTTAGTACTCAAGAGTATTATTTAGAAGATAAATTGCTTAATATCAGATTTTTGGAAAGATAGAATTAGCATCAAGTCCTGCCACACAGCAATTAATTGGAAGGAACATATCCTGTATTACTTGCCCATATTCACAATAATAATTAAAAAAACCTCTGGCTAAGGAAACTTAACTTTAACAAAATGCTTGGAAAATACTGTTTGGGAGTATTCCATGAAAGGAAATGTGAGAAATACTCTATTTTTAGGTTAGCATACCATTGTGCTACTTCAAAAGGATTTTGAGTACTATACAGTCTTATAAATCTCTCACCATTAAAACTGATTATTCCTACGAATGGGAGACCCCTATTATTGATCTTGAATTCCTGAGTGACAAGAACAGTTCTTGAAACATTGTGTGGCAATTCATCACAAAATACACTCTCACAGAAAAGATTATGTTCAACTAAGACTGCATTTACACAGAAACAACAGCAGCAGCAACACGGAAATATGAGCTCCTTATTTTCCCTTTGCTTTCTTGGAGCTTAAGTTTTTGCAGATGCTGAACTTATGCCTATAGCACTACTTGTGCAGAAATGCATATGCATACCATTCACATCGGGACATCTAAATAGAAATTGACTCCTAAGTAACAAAAATTCTCCCTCCTGTTTTGCAAGTGCAATTTCCGTCATGGATATTCAATATGTTTTTTACATGACACTGTAAGAAGCCATATCAACTTGTGTTTGTTTGCAAATAAGTGAACATGGATATTATTCCTTGAAACTACACTATTCCACACATACCTATACTTTAATATTGGGTTGAGCTGAATATATTGCATTATGTTACTTCATCCAAGTTTAGAGTACAACATGTTTTAAATGACTTTTGAAAAACAAACAACTAACAGATCAGTTGAAAATTAATGAAAATAAACCTGGAGTAGTACAGGAAACCATAGATGTCATGTAGCAGTCAAAAAAGATTATGTTGACGTTAAAGAATAAATGGTCTCTGTAACTACTGCTCAAACACACAAATTCCTCATTGTCTATTGCTGCCTTGGACCTGTTCTGAAAGGCATCTTATTTTGAGATACACCTCTTCATGAACAGTGAGTGAAAACATAAGGCAATCTAAATGTATTAATGGAGAGAAAACAGCTGGTGGCACTGAAAGCTTCAGAGAAAAATGCAGTAGAATTTTTTTTTTTACTTTTTAAAAAACTTTTCAACTTGTTTAGAAGGGAAGAATAAAAAAGCTTCCCAGCAGCACCACCTGTTTATTTTACTTTTGATTCCCGGTTATCTCATTCTTATGAGCTCATTTAGACACGTTTTAAGAGAATTCTTAAAACAGTTTGATTTTTGTTGTTTATTGGTCGAGGGTTTTCTGTTGGGGTTTGGTTGGTTGTGGTTTTTTGCTAGTTTGTGGGGTTTGTTCTGTGTTTTTTTGGTTTTTAATACTGCTACTGGACAGTGATACTACATCAAAAAGTACATCTTGAGTCCCTACATTACAATGATACGGTTACATTTTGGAAAAACAGAGTTTTACACACCTTAATTTCCAAAATCAAGGTAACAGTAATGGTAAAACACTAACACTATAAGATCACTAGAAAATGTTCTAAACTTATTACTTAACAAACAGATCCTATTTCAGTAACGTACTACTTAGTTTGACACAAGTGATTCACAACAACTCTTAGGGTTCTTTGTATTACACAGACACTGCTATTATATATCTCTCTCCTCTCAGATTTTGGTGATATAAGAAATCTAAGCTGGTAACAGCTGGAATTAATACATGAAGAAGCAATAAAAGAATTAGATTATTTATATAGCTAAGTATTGTTAAAATGTATATAGAGAGAAAAATTCTCTCTTTACTAATTTCCTTGTAAACAGTTTCATAAATAAGTGAAATCCAGACAGTACATCTATCATTACAGGCTTTACCGTTGCTTAGTAAACCGTATTATGTTGAAAGCTGATTTTTACTTCAATCATGATGCCAAAGCTGCTGCAGTCACATTCTTGTTTTGGGGAGAAGAATGGCAGAGGAATACTCTATTAAGAGACATACATTTCAAAACAGAAATCCTTAAATATCCTATTTCTTACAACAAAATTTTGGAAAAATGAATGTTTATCTAGCAGTTCATGCAGCTTCTTGATTTCAAAGCCAGTAAAGGCTATTAGAGTAATCTAGCTAAGAGCACAATAGACTTCTTGGTGCAAGCATAAATGCCCATTATATCTTCAATTCGTCTTTGCTTTCAGTAATCCTCTGGTAAAGCACACTCATAATAAATAAATAAATAAATCTTTAAAATGCTGATATTTCCAGAATCAATACTAGTTAGTAATCAGGAATGAAGAATGTATTTTCCTCTCTGTTTTGATTTTTTCTTTTTTAAGCAAAGGATTGGGTTTTGCTTAGTTTTCCAACAGCTTTAGAACGTCTTATTTCAACAAACAGTCCTCTTCCTTTGAATGTATGCACTGTCCAATACATCTTTTCTTTTGAAAATTCAAATGTTAGTAAAAAAAAAAAATTGTACCATATTAGCCAGTGATAAAGCCAAAGGAAAAATCTGTTTCCGCTTAAAAATAGCATGAAGAGTCCTCTGAAGTATTTGCTACATTTCTCCTTCTCCATAACAACATAAACTTTATCAGATACCTTTAGGAACAGAACTCCTGCATCTTCTCAGTGAGGAGTTATTCTGGCTGCATACACGTTGTACATGCTATTGAAAGTGTTTAATAATAGAAGACCATGCACTTTGATGTAATTCATAATTAGAAGATGACTACAACTGCATTATTTAAAATCAAGTCTTTGTTATCAGCACCAGTTTTAGACAGAAGCTAAGAATCATTTGTGAGCTGTGGCAGACCCAGACTGTTCAAAGCAATTGCTGTTCAGCATGAAAGCTGCAATGGAGGTCACAGAACAGGTCAGGAGGAAAGATAGTGTATCGATTTCACACCAGGAATAGAGGCGAAGCGAGGGCCCACTGTTGCTGCATGTGATGTATTTCACTTCAGTTTAAGGCACATTTCATTCCAATTCAAGAGGGGGTGGGGAGCAAAGGGCGAGCGGATTTCACACTGAATCATGATGAATTCTGGACTCGTGTATTCCAGTAAATATCTCCTTCCTGACATTAAGTATTTCTATAGCAGAGTGAATACAATGGAAATTAGACTGCAACCAGATAGTAGAAGAGGACTCCAGGAAAAACAAGAAAAAAAAAAACAAACCACTACCACAAACACAAAAAAACCCCAACTGCATAAGATTAGGTCTACTGCCTTTCTGCTTAGTATCTATAAATGTTACCTCAAACTCAGAAAACTTTGATGAAGTCCACTAATGAAACTGTACTTCATGCTGCTGAAGACAACTGTATACAATATTCCGATCTTTTATTGAAACATCATTAAGCCACATAAACCTAAGCCAAAAGTCTTCAAAACCTACAGGACAAAGTCTGTTCACTCAAACCTTGCAGCCACACACACACAGAGGCACATGGTCAGTGCAAAGAAAAATGCAACTCCTGACAAAATATTTTCAATGCATCAGTAAACATACAGAAAGGTGGTGCATAACTGTATTTTGTTTTATTTTGTTTTCAAACCAATATTCCAAATAACCCTGAGTACTCCAGCAAAAGATGTTAGTGACTATCCCTAATTGTTTTGTAGAACAGGGCTGATGATTATTCATATTTTGTCACTAGTAGTAGTGACCAGCTTCTGTCCCATCACCCCACTCTGGTTTTCAGTTAATAAATAAAAAAAAATATAAAAAAAAATTAGTCCTGATGAGTAAAGCATTAAACTTAACTAGAGGGACATTTCTCAGGTTACTTGGATAACAGGCTAGCCTTGTTGAATTTTTTTTTCCAGCACCGGGAAACTGAATTTCCAGTACATTTGCCCAGTATGTTGTAAAAGTGTCAACTCCCAAACTGTTAAGATCACATTCAGGGTAATGGTAAAATTGTAAGACGCATAAGGATAAAGTGCTCCTTCCCTCCCCCAATGTTACTTTGCATAATTTGTTCTCTGAAAAACTGCTGTTCTTTTGAAACGCTCTGACTCTGCTATTCTGGTGGTGACAGTATTTTACAACTTTTCTAGATCTTTATACTGGCTCCATAACACTAGCAAAATAGCCAGACACTGACATATTTCTGAACAAAAGAGGACTGTATTTGAGACTGCACAGAGATTTCCTATTAAATTATTTATATTAGTTCACTTCCACGTCATTATTTCTTTTCAACTGTTCTAAGGCATCAATGTCAACTTCTTGAACCCTCTCATGAAAGCTTTGCTGTCATCAGGGTCTATTTCAGCATCCTTAATTCTGCATAAGGAATCAGTTACCCAGCAAGTTTCCAATCACAAAGGGCCAGATGCTCCTCTCTGCTACATGCTGGAGCTGGGCAGACGGGCCCCTCACTAAGACAGAGGAGGGCAAAAGGTGGCTGTGCAGTGTGTGTGTGTACTACTGGCCTGCCACAAAACAGCTGAGACTACGGTGCCTGAAGAGAAAAAAAATTTCAAACAGTGGCTACTATTAACAAACTGAAGTGATGGCAGGGATCAGCTACTCCACGCAGAATGATTCACAAGGAAACGTCATTAACTTGCACTGCAAAATTCCATCATGCTTATCACTTCTCAATATTCTTCAGCTTACATAATGCTGCACTATGAATGTATAGAAATCTTACACAGCCTTGAGTGAGGCTTCAGTAGATTAGCACCTGCTGGCTATGGACAAAGTCAAAACCCACTAATGCTATTTGATCTACAGACTCCTGCTGACACCATGCATCATGCGATTTTTATCTCCTCTGATATGCGGAGTATAGTTAAACTGCCTGTGGTGGCTCCTCTCAGAACATCCAAAAGCATGGTGGTGCTTAGGATTGCTACCTAAAGACCATGAACTGCAGACTCAGCTCTGTGAGTAGAGGCCAAGAGGACATTTCTCTAGCCTCACGGTGCTAGTATCCAGAGCTACCTCTCCCCATTAAGAAGGGACAATGTGAGCATCAAGATATTTTTGTCTCACATCTGTTACTGGATTCCCAGATAGTACTGGTAGCCAAAGTAAAGTACTTTTCCATTTACAGTTGGACAGCGAATTGTTATTTTTTTAATGGACAAGGACCTCAGCAAGAGAATAAATCAAGACAGATCTAGACTAAGCTATTTTAACATGCAGCTTTAAAAAACAGAGCCTGCAAGCCACCCATATGGAACAGACCGTAAATCCCAAATAGTTAAACAAAACTAAAACACAGTAATTCAACATAGTCCACAGCGATTGCCAGGCCTAATTTCAATTCCAAGCCTAATGGGAAGCTCAGTGACCTCAGTGGCATGGGTCCCCGCTGTTTTATATACCCTCACACCCTCCCTGAACTCCCGCATGGCAGCTAGGCTTATCTGGGACACATCAGCTGGCACACAGGAAAAGCACAGAGCTGCAGGACGCACTTTCATTAGAGTTCAAGTTGAGCCCATGGCTTGCACACACCACAGAAAGGTTCGTGCCATCTATTACTGTGGATAATCTCCTCAGACAAGGAAGAACACGTCAGGTGACGTGGCACTGCAGTGGTGATTCCACAGAAACACATCACCAACAGCTGTACCAGCTGGTACTACATGCTCCATGGCTGGGGAAAAGTGTGGCTGGAGTGCCAACCATACCATAAACTGGAATGGTTACTGTGAGCATGGGCTACAGAGGCAGTAAACTGTTGCATTCCCCATAATTTCTAGGTCCTGATTTCTCAATAGTGGGACAATATTCTATCACTCCCTTAAAGTCCTCCACCACCTCATTAACTGAGGTGACTTGTGCTGTCAAAAAAAAAAAAAAAGAAAAAAGAAAAATGAAATCTGAGTATAGTTTTATCTTCGAGAGATGTGTGAGGGATGGGAATAAGAAAGAGATAAGCGAAGGGGCTTGGGTTAAGTTCAATTAGCAGTAAAGCATGCTCTGGAAAGGTATATGCATAAAATACAGGCCTCAGGGAATAACAGTGGTAAATAGACAAATTAAACTTCAAGAGCCTAACCTCTCATATATATTATTTTTTTTCATGATTATTTACTGAGTGTAAAAAGATCAACCTTAGACCCTTGCAATGAAAATGATAAATAGTCATATTGCTTGTGTGTTAATTAATACTAACCCCGCTCTGGATAGCAAAAAACAAACAACAAAAAAAGGAGAAAAACACACCAACAAAACCATCACCACAAGTTAAAACTCAAGTGTTTACGGACACAATATACATGCTTTTAAGCAAAGGGAGCCTGGCAGGTGGGTGTGTTCCAAGTAAACTGCCCTGCCGTTCACTTTCTATACGGAAACAACAACCTGAAGAAATAGAACTCAATCAAGTGCAAAGCATTAAATTGCATCTTCTACTTGTAAGATGCTTTTACCAAAACACTCGGCCACTTCAGCAACAATCTCATCCCAACTACAATATTTGGAGTAAATGGCGTGAACAGAAACTTTCAGTTCTACACTAGACATTGACTTAAAACACAGTGAACTTCTGCACAGTCAACTTGATCCCTAGAGAAGTAAATTTGCTAGAAGCATACCTTTACAACACTTTATGTTAATCCACACCACTTGCAATTTGCTTGGTGGGGTTTTTCTGTTTTTAAAACAAGGATACCAAAACCCAAGAGATCTTCAGTTTTACAAAATATAACAGTCAGACAGTTCCTTTAAGAGTGAAATAATTACACCCCTGGCCTAACTAATACAAAAGGAGCAAATATCCCCCCCAAAAAATCATAAACAACATATACATTTATGAAGTGTTTACAGACCTTTTCTTCATACAAACCAATTGTCCAAGTAGAAAAATCTCCAATTATAACATTTCAAAACCTCACAAGTTTTACTCTTTCTAAAGAAGGACAAAACTCAGTTTTAGTTATTTTAATTACCTTTTTCATCTTGGGGTCTACTTTTTCACACTGTCTTCCTAACCAGCATCCCATATTAAAATGTAACAAAATTTTTGAAGTCTGCTTTTGAACTGAACATATTAAAAACCACAAAGAAACCCACAAAACACACACACACTCCCCAAAGAAAAACCTCTCAGTTTCACATGCAAGCAACTCAAGTCCTGAAAGGAACAGAGTGGCCTGACAGTTTGTGCTTTCTGTGGAGGATTACTAAAGACTCCATGTAATTGGCTACAACTGCACATTATTTTTCTCAGTGTGTAAAGGGAGGACAACTGATACGTATTCTTTCTGGTTTCTAAGAACATTTTGCCCCCTGAATATTCACAATAATTTCTAATTTTGCACTAAGAAAAGCAGTTATGAAAAAACTCAGTGGGATTCCCACCAAGTGCAAGTAGCAAGACTCAGTTCAAAACCATATCAGAATGACTGATCACAAAGACAATGCTGCGATTGCTGTCTGCTCACTTAATGATGACTTAAAATGAACTGGTTTTCTGTTAGAGCAAAATACTCATGAATCTGATGTTTCAGAAAAAAGATTGTAAGATAAAAAAATACTTTTAGGTTTGTCATTTATTGAGATGTCTATGAAATTCATGACTATTAGTCCTTCCAATCCCAGGGGAATTAACACTTCAGTATGGTGTAATTCAAGGATGAGCAGGTTGACAACAATGGTTTTCAAAAAAAAAAAACTTTGGGTCTTCTAGTTTTAGAAGAGATATTTAAAAACAAATGCCTTTTTGGATTCCTTGACACAAGGGTGGGGGGTGGGGGGGCGGGGGCGGAAACAAACAAAGGAAAATCTGAAATGCAGACAACATACTTTTATGCAGTATTAAAGAAAACAGCAGCATATCTTTCACATTTTATGTCCTAAGTAGGTTTAAGTACTGCCTATTACTTGTCAAGAATTCAATAGCAAATAGAAACTTTCCAGGTTGACATGCTGGGGCAGAGGAAGGTCATTCTTTAAATCATTTGCTCCCTTGAAAGGAAAACCTGGAAGGATGCTGTTTGAGCAATTTATACCAGGCACAGCAAGTCATGAGATGTGCTGCAAGTCTGCCATGATCCTGATTCCACAGCCATACATGGTTACCATGGTGGGAACCAGTTCTAAAAGCCTGTAAGTCAAAGGAGTGCAGAGGTGTGTATTTTCTTCTCAATGCACTGAGCAGTTATAGGCATTGTAAATCTTCCAAGGAATAGCTAGAGAGCAGAAAAGAAAAGGAACATTAGGCAAATGAACACCACACATTATTGTTCAAAGCAGTAAATTTTCAATTTTGGAGGGGGAGACACAGTTGTGGAGAAAAAAATTAAAATCAATTTGAAGGTAGGAAAACATTCTTTCTGGTTGGTGTTTTAAAGATAATTTTTCTCCTGATTCAGTTTGATTTCAAAACAAAAACATAACAATAAGTAATCCCACAGCATCTGTGAGTAAATACGATACTGCTCATTTTCTCTTTAAAAATTTTGCTAGAGTGAAGAGATTTCTATTTTAAATAGCCAAATCAATACAATTCCTAAACTGTACTTTGTACAAACTTAAAAACTCAGCATTTTCTGAAAATCCAGCCATCCAGGAGGAATACATGAGCTTGCAAGTAACTCCCATTTCCAGGAGGTTACAAAAGGATGCAACAGATGTCTAGCTTTCAGATATATAGCAAACAACACACGATACAGATTTGCTTATACAGAACATGACCTTATTCCATTTATATGGGCACAATTTCAAGTCTAATACAGACCTACATGTCAAAAGAGGAACAGAAATGAGTCTGTTAAGTGCATACTCCTAATATGCATGTCACATGTAGCACTATCTAATGCTTACTTGATTTTCACTGTAGATGAGAAATGACACAAAAACCAGAAGCACTTTAGCCAACAAGAACTGCATACGGACTAGCTCCACTCCTCTTTCTCTCAGTGGTTCAATGATCTAAGGTGACACACATTCCTTTACTTGCTGTCCCCAAGGACAGCCCTGTCTCAGATGTCTCAGCCCAGGCAGATAACTTCTCATTTTACCATGGACTGCTTTCACCGGCCTGTTCAGAGTCCTTCCTATGCCTCTCAGCCACACAAAAGGAGAGCTAATCCTCAAGTTTTTGGCCAATTTTATCCTTCGCACACTTGCTGAATGCAGGTTGGCGTTTGCAGGTTTAGTGTGTGTCTGAAAAAGAGAAAGCTCCGGTACAAAATTCTCTGTGTGTGTGTATGTATATATAATTAATTCTCAAACTTATTTAGAAAATCTTTACATTTAAATACAAGCAGAGTATAAGTGACTTACTATTTTCTGCCCTTTTCAAAACTCCTGTAACATCTGAATTTGTCCCTTTAGCTTGGGGAGCTATGTGAACATATTTAATATACTCAGAGGACATCCTGCATTTCTTGTAATTTTACATATCCCAATTCTCCCATTTTTAACACTGGGAAAGACATCAAGCTATAACTCTATGAAAGAAAAAAAACCAAACACAAAACAAACCCAAAACTTTAAAAGACCTCATACTCACTAATGCAAGCAAGAGTAGAGAAATCAAGGAAGGACATCCCCATCACCTGTACGCTACACAATTAGCTTCAGCAATAGCCTGTATTAGAACAAGACACGTGCTATTGTATTTTAAGGAGGAGTACAAGACATTCCCCAACCTCACTGCTTCTGGATTTTCTTAAGCATTATTTAGCCAAACAGCAAAACTTTTCTGTACTCTATAGTCACTTATCTCTATCCTAAAATTCCAAATAGGAAAGAACACATACCATCCCTAGAAACCACAGTTTTCACCTATATCAAACATTGGCTCAGTCTATGTTTAACTATATATGCTTTTCATGACAGGAAACCATGAATGCTTTTGTCCACATGAAGATTATCCAATTACCTCTCTGACATCAAAGGGTCTTAAAATAAACCATATATGCGACCAGTTTAAATCCTAGGATACACACAAAGGAAAGCAAACTACCCTGACAAAAAATGAGATTCTAACATATATATATGAGCATTAAGATACTGTTACTAAATTTCTGACAGAAAATTGTTTTTTTAAAAAAACCACTGCATTTCTACAACCATATTCTTGATCTATATGCACAAAGTTCCACTGAAATCAATAGCACAATACATGCATTAAATGAGGACACACAGCAAAGTCATTTTATTAAAACTAAATTTACACCACAGTCTTAGAAACGCATCATTCAGAGCCTTCTTTCTTCAAAAAACCTGGGATGCCACGAGCACCTAATGAACTTATCACAACCTCCTCACAGATCACCATGTATGTTCCACTTTTCTCTTTTTCCTCAGCACACCACAACCAAGCCAGAAAATAACATCTCTAGCACATTTGTTACGAGGCCTCTACACATGCAGAACCAGTATGCATGCATATACATGCATGCACCTTTAAAGCATTATTATAAGACTTTCTTTCCAGTATTATTAGCAGCTGCTTGCATATATGCAACTTCTTGTCCAGAGTGACAGCTGTATTTTCGCCTGTTTTGACATTGAGTCTGATCTGGGTGAATAGCTCATATCCATTAAAGTGCTATTACAACACTGAATGACTGCCAGAATACTTCCTGATCAATTTTAAAAGCCAGCTAGCTGTCATCATCTAATCGCAACAGCAGAAAACAAATCTTTGGGGAATAAAACAAGATTCTAAAACATTTTTTAAAAGCAGGGTATTAAGTCTAAAACCTCCAAACTATTTAAATAAAAATCACAAGCTGCAGCAATATCTAGGTAAAAATCTCTGCACTTTGAAAACCCATATACTTGTTACTGACAAGCATTCTAACGTAGTCTCTAAATCTACCATTTCAACAATCTCTGGAGTTTGAACTCTTGCCATTACATAACTTAATAAAGCAGCACTGAAAACAATCACCACAGAGTGTGATTGTGCTCACCATTAAATTTAGTTCTATAAAATTTAAGACTGAGTTCAATCATCTTTGTGTCTTTGGTTGAACAGCTGAAACCCAACGTGCAGGTTCAACTCCTTACTTCTGAATAGCTTTACAATATGCATATTTTCAAGCTGCAGTACAAACACCATTTCAGCCTTCCATTTACCAAGCATAGCTGAAAGGCTATATAATTCACAAACACAGTTAAGACCACTTGAAGAGAAGGCACAGTTGGCACAGCTTTTAAGAGGGCCTACAGCAGTGCTGTATTTGTAGAACAGCACATTAAAAGAACCAAAAAAATGGGTTGTAAGAAATGGCATGTTCTATACGAAAGATGTCTGGCAAGTCACCCATGCAATGCACACACAGTGACTACCCAATGTATAGATGACTTATTTCTCCCCACTGCACTGTTTTCTCACCAGCACTGTGCAGCTCGCTGCTTTGCTATGTGGTCAGTCTGTTTTGATCAGTGAAACAGAAAATATCAACTACCTGGATGAAATATTGCTGCATCAAAATATATGCGTGGAAGCAACTCAAAAAGGTGGACCCACCATCTACTCCACAAACACAATTTTGCTCCAAAAATAACACTGTGCACTTGTCATTGGAAATAAACCATGAATTAAAAATTCTTTGAAGAGTGTCTCCCATCTCTAACCTGGAGCTGAAACTATATCAAACAAGCAAAAACCCCAAAAGTAAACAAAAACACACCCACAAAACACCCCACCACAAAAAGAACAAAAAAACCCAAAGATAAGCCACACAACACCCCCACAACCCCTCCTCACACACACACAAAAAAACAACAAACCCACACCACACCAACTAAAAACACACACACACCACCAACAATAAAAAGAGACCCAAAAGCAACCAAACAAAACAAAACACCATCATAAGAACCAAAAAACAACCAAGCTGGACTCCGGATATTCTTACACAAGATAATACTGTCAACATGCAGACTTGCATCAAAAGTCACTGAGTAATGAGGTCCACTCTTTTAGCTCTAGTTCCCATAAAAACGAACTCTATGCTTATGAAGTTATAAAACTTAATTAGAAAAACGGTTGCATTACTGCCTGCCAAAAATAATGCCATTTGACAGCTTACAATGCAATAGTCATTAAGAAATCTTGAAAGTGTTACCCTATCCAGAGTGTTCAGGACATGAAACTTCTCTGCATGTAAAATGAGAAACTTGAGGATTACAGAGGATTCTGCAAACAGGTACAATATATTTTATAGAAGACTGATAATTCAGATCTGAAAATAAATGCTGAAGAACTTGGTGTAGCATACATGTCACAAGACCTTACCAAATTTGCAGCATGTCAAAAAATGTGAACTACAAATGAAGGAACTTTTAACAGTGACGGCTGGATTTAAGGGACAACAAATACATTTTCAGAGAAGCCAGAGTGACAACATACTTACAATTTCATAAAAGGAATCCCCCCACCTCAGGCTTTGGTTCAACCCAAACCAAGAGGACAGAGTCTAAGTAAAGAATTTCAAGTTCATTAAAATAAACATACAAATACAGTAAATTGTTCAGATGTACACTTAAAACACATCTTTGTTTCATGTATTGTAAACTTTTAGTTGTAAAACTAATTTGTGTTTATGCCTTAGGTCTAGGAGACATTCTGATACAAAGTACTAACTAGCATCACGTCAGCTCCATTAGAATATATGGTTATATTTTCCTGTTGTGGTTTATATAGGAGAAAGGATCCTCATTTCCAAGTAGCGCCTCTGACTTATGGGAATAGTAATAACTTAAAGCTGAAGAATAACTATTTTTTTATGGCAAGTGGCTAAGAAAATTTGTATTAATGTTAAAAAAATAAATTGCATATTAATGTATTACATATTATTAATAGATCTATAACTAGCTTACGTATTTTATAAGATTTATAGATTTATTTGTATTAATAAAACGTGAATTGTTAGTTTGGCTTAGGAGGATAACATGTTTATTAACTGTTGATAATTCTGGATAATAGCACCAATGATAAGTAGTGGTTGCATTAATAACTGCAGTGGGAAAGGACTACTGGGAATCTGCATGTTTGCAAAAGAATTCTGAACAGCTGATATGTACAGATTGCTATGAAATACTGTGCATGGAAATATACATTGCCTTGCGACTTCACATCAATAATACCACCTATTAAAAAAAATATTATAACATTTCCATAATCTAAGGGTTCTCCAGATCTTATTCTGTTAACCACACAAATTTCTGCCCCTACCTTCTTACAGTGCCAAAATTATCATGTGTTTTCTTTCAGTGTGATCATACAACAGAAAAAGAGAAATCACAAAAAGACACAACTAAGAGGCCAAAGAAAACTGATCCCCTTGCCTCACAGCAAGCCAAGCCACTGCCATCCAGGATGGTCCAACTACAGAATAGGAATAAGGTCTGAAACTCAGTGTGAGCTAGCTAAGTCAGCCAGTCAGGAGTTATTCATTTACTGTTTAGGAAGGAAGCGCATGGACCACATCACAACGAACATCCTACTCCCAAACTGGCAGGTTCTCAAAAATAGATTGGCACGATGCCACTACATTTAATCTCAGTGGGAATACACAAGAGGAAGAACAACATTACAAACCCCAGAACAGGAAGGAGGGACAACAGGAGTCTACAACCATGCAGAGGAAGGACATTGCCAGTTGTAAGACACCCAAGTCACATATGAATGACAAAAAAAACCACAACACACATGCAAAAACTTTTCTCTACACCCCACGAATAGGAATGCAGGGTGACATTTGACTCACAATTCTAAAGTCTATTGTGATACGACTTGATATCAAGTTATAAATAAACTAATTTTAGAGGTATTATAAGAGCATAATTGTCACATATTTACTACCATCTGCCATAAGTAATTACAAAAGGTACAAAACAGTTATTGGAAAATCCATCAAATGACTGGTTTAGCAATTCCATTTTTAGGAAAGTTTCATGATGTAATGCCCATCTTACTCTCACAGGTATTGATTATGCACATATAACATTATATAATACAGCTATTATACTATTAATGATGACAGTAGAGGAGACTGCTTTATTTACACAGTGTTACAGGAAAAGTTGCTCATTACATCAAAACCTCAAGCCAAGAGAAAGAGGCAGAGAAATATATGCAATCCTGCAATAGTTTGGCTAATGGTCATTGCAAGTATCATGCCAAGCTTCCTACCAATTTTATTTTTTTTCTTAAAAAAATGAGCTTGTCACACTGTTCATAAGGGAGATAACCGAGCCTTAGACTGCAAGTAAATCCACCAACACTAAAGCCTCTCCCAGATGTGCAGCTGCTTTCTGCAGCACAGAGATATTTCTTAGCCTTTAAGCAATATGAAAATGAACTACCAGCTGAAAAGAACAGTTGTCATATGATAATTTACTGGGCTAGGGGAAAAAAAAAAAAAGTCAGTGGAGATTCAGGGGACTGCACATGCTAGCAGGGATCTCTCACCCTTTGACTTTCCAATTCGCAATTCATTTTCTCTGGAATGGTGAACTATGTGTTACCTATATAGGATCTGTACCTGGGGGTCTTCTTCATGGAGCCGTGCAGCACAAAGACATGGGCACCGCTTCCTTCCCCAACCTCCCTGCTTCTCATACTTAAGCATATAGGATCTATATCCTCAGTGTTATCTACTTCCAGGACAGCTCAGTCCTCCCAGTTTGAGATAAACGCCCACCTCTCCCTGCAGTACTCTTCCCTTATCCATTTTCCTCCTGACCCACTCCACCCACAGGGCATTGTTTCAGCTAAAGGCAAGACTGGGAAGACAGAAACGGACATCAGCACAGCTGATGGAGCCAGGCCCAACAGAGCACCCTACTGCTAACACAAATATTACAGGAATCACAGTAGCACCTCATGGTTTTAGTACTTCATCATGTATTTTAGAATTATGCTTTTATGGTGGTAGTAGTGAAGACAGTAACCCACCCCTGTCATTACACAGGAAAAATCTCCACCTGTCACTGTTTCACTAACAAGGACAACGCAAAACCCTGACATGCAACTGCACATGACATTTATGAGTGTCATTCACAAAAGACTTCTCTTTTCTTGGGATTTTTTCTATAGTGTGCAAGAGGAATAGAGATGATAATTTTATGCTTGCTATCCAACTTAAGACTGACTTCTAGTATGGTTTTGTCCTTCTGTACAGAATTTGATGTATTTTTTTTCCCTGTTCTTCCACTGCTTTTTCCAGCAAAAAAAAAAATAATGGGTATTTGCCATTGTGCAAAAATGGGCCAACATCATTCTCCCTATGAATCCTGTCATTGAAAATGCCTTAACTCACCTGTCACTCCAAATGCACATAAATTGATCAGGTCTCACAAAGTGGTTCCAATAGATTAGGAAAGAGGATATGACTGTAAACAGCTGGCAACACTAACATCCCTGCAGCAGAAGGCAGAAAAACATTTTCACTAACAATCTGAAGTAAAGCTACTCAAAAACCAAACTAAAACACAATACATCAAGGGAGGTGGGGGTTGGTGAAGATGGAGAAAGAGCTGTGTCCCAAAAGTGATGTCAGAGGCCATCTTTGACATTCAAGGTAGTGATAACGTTGTGTCTCAGCTCCCCAGAAAAGGTTTTAACCTCCTAACATTTACATGTGAAGTAACTACCATGGGCAGATCTTTCTCTGAAACCTCCAGATTGCTTCTTGTCAATGATAGTCCATAGCTTTGATAGAGACCAGATCGGAGCAGGTCTGGAGGCTGGCAGCCCAGCAGCCAAGCCCTCTGTGGCACTGACATTCCTGTGGACTTCTGGTCTAATCTGACACAGAAAAAATAGGAAGATACATGCAAGAAGCACAAAAAAATAAACCAACCCAAAACCCCAAGAGTTTGGGTTAGGATGTACATACTTCCACACAGGAGCTAATGTCTGTATCCGTAAAGCCAGTCTCTTTTGATTGCTTTGGTTTTGTTTTGTTAGAACTGACAACTGAGGCTCAGATTTGTACCCGAAGTTTTCTGTACCGGACATCTATAAGACACAGATTGCTATGTGAACTACCAATCACTCAATATGCTATGTGACTTACCTCATTAATATTGTTAGATACAGTTCTATGGTTGTAACATTTAACAGTACTGTAATTGTGGGAGCACCCAACGTGTGAACTTGACATCTGCCAAGATAATACAGTTGTTGGAAACACAAACTTACGAGGAAGAAGGATCATGGTTCAGTTAGCAACTTTTAGCACTGGTACCTCATCTATTCCATATGTGCTTTTCCCATTAAGCTATACATTACACATACATTTAAAATGTTATTGACATTTCCAACACAAGCAGGTTATTAAAATCTCAGATTTGTTAAACTTTTCTGTTCCCTGAAAAATCCTACTACACAGAATAAAACCAACTCATAACATACGATTTATTTACAGATGAATTAAAGTCACATGCTACCGTGGAACAAAATAGTGTGGCAATCTGTGCTCCCTCTACACTGAAGGGAAGTTTTGAAAGACTTCCAGTTACTGAGAGAAAAAGAGTCTGTACATGAAAGCCAACATTTCTCCATCTGTATAGGTGGACTTAACAACCTCCCTTTCTATCTCCAGTCTAACTAGAATTTGTGTGCCTGATCTGTCTGCATGACTGTTCACACCCCTCATGCTGGACATCTAGTCTTTACATTAAATATTTAATTTATCCTCTGCTCTGAGCATTTAAGCTATTTGCACAGGTACTCCAAAAAAAGCCTATAAAGCAACATATGTGTTGGTAGTTCAGGCCTCACAATCCCACTATCACCTTTGGGGGGAAAAAAAAAAAATAAAATTCAATAGCAGTTAACTCCTACTTCAGCACCAAAATAGTCTTAAACATCTCTGGGGGCTTCACCTGTTCAAGGAGTCAGAGATAGGGAGGAAGGACAGATAAAAAAAAAGAAAGCACAAAACACCTGTGCATGAAAGCTGTCCCTTATATGGTTCACATGAAACTTCTCATATCTTCAAGCACCTAACATGCAAAATGGTTTAATATCACTTACAAAAATGTAGCGGCAAATTACCACTGCATCTATTTCAGAGCTCCTTTTATACAGTCAGGTGTGGGTGAGCTTGTTGTTTCAACATGCCTAAGTTGCCAGCAGAGAGGATTACTAAGAGCGTATCAAGAGAGCATGGAGTGGGTGTTGACAAAAAACAAGAACTGTAACGCTTCAGAATCACATCACGAAGTAATGGGACTACAAAAAGTCTCTACTCTCACAGGTCTCTGAACCTTAATACCCAAACGTAACAGCTTAGCAAAGCAAGCATAGATGACAATCAGCACTGTACTCAAAAACTCCCTAACTAATCAAAACTGGGTATATAAATCCTTTGCAAAGTACCCAAAATAATCTATTTGACAGTGTCCCTTTAGCTACTATGCCCTATAATTTCTAAGTTCGGAACGTCTGAGGTCATTACAAGTACAAGTGGTTGTTGTTGTTTTTTCAAAAGAAAAACCAAAAAAACAGAAAACCTTCAAACCAAGCCATCCCAAGCATCAAAGATGCATCCTTGTTATAAATAAATTTTTGTATACACAGCACTACAGTTTTGCAATAACTTAATTTGAGAAAGATCTGTCACTTGAGTATATAGAAGGTGAGATTTTCTTAACTGTCTCCAAACTATTGTTTTACTTTCTGAAATCCACTGTTAGTATAGATAAAAGCATAGTGAAGCTTAGTGACACAAAATTCCCATCTATGTGATATGCAGATGAAGAATATTTGTAGTTTTAAATAAACAAGATAATGAATAAAGTGTCAGCCCTTTCATAGTAAAAAAAATAATCTGCTAACTCTGTACAGTCATAGCTTCAGACTAGATTGTTTTCCATGTCTTGTTTGAATCCTGTTAACTAATTCTTTAACCACACCAAAACAAGTATCAGTTGCTTCTGAATGATCTTCTACAAAACAACTAAAAATGGAGCTAGACCAATGCTTACACAAGAAATGCAGCTTATTACATTTGTTGCACTCCAAATAAATATTGATTTCAATCTCAGAATGCGATGAAAGGGCTTGCCTCAATTACAGAGTACATCACAGTCATGATGCAAGTTACCTAATTCCAGTGATGCACACAGCAAATCAATCATTCACATCCACACACCTTGGTGAGCCAGAGCCACCACTACTTACCTTTATCTGAACTTTTAAATACTGCATTCATTTTGGAGTGGTATTATAAAGGAAAAGGTTTACAATGAAAAAAATGTCAGCTAATCTGCCAAAAAACCTGTAGTAATTATAATTACCTCTATTCATGTCATGTGTGTTTTAATACATACACAAATGAGTAAAAGAGCCCTTAATGACAACAACATTATGAGGGGAGGTTTCCCTTTTGCATTATCTATTTATTCAGCACAAAATTATTAGGCTATTGTGATAAAGCAGCTAGAGTACAATGACTTTCCTTTAATCACTAATTAAAATGCTGATTACCCGTTGAGTGAGACGTGCAGTTATGGTCAAACACCAAGTCCTATTGTGTGATAACAGCTTGGGCTGGCCTTACAACTGGGTGGGGTTGAATCACTGCTAAGTAAACAAACCCTCTATGGCTGGAAAACACAATCGCTTCAGCTCAATAAAATCCTTAAGTAACTTTTAATTTTACAGCCTTAGACAAGCTAATATTGCAGAGCACAAAAGTTCAGAGATAAAGAGACCTACCAGGTGCTGGAATAAACAAGCAATTACACAGATTATAGAAGAGCAGTACTGGGTCTGTATGAATTAATTTATTCTGTGTACAAGCTGAGGTGGAAATTAATTTCATGGGGCCAAATTCAAAGGACCACTGGGACATTATTGGCTTCATCTATTCAACTTCTTAAGTATACTCAAATTACACCTCTGCAATCCCACTGATAGCAACCCAGTGCCGTCAGTGGGGTTTCACAGATATAATCAGGAGAACCCACACACTTGTATTTCCCTTACATCCTTGATTTATTGCAAAATAAATTAAGCAAAATAAGACCTATTTGTCTACAGTCCTGTATTCTATGTAACCATTTAAATTCGTACTACAAAAAAAAAATATATATATATATATCTGCAAAATGCCACTGCTCACACTGGACTATTTAACATGTCTTTATGCTCCAGCCTTCAACACTAAACAAGAAAAAAAACCTGCATACACAGACACACAGGGTGTAGGACACAAGAAAACTAGCAACATGGTACTTGGCCTTTACAAAAAGGACAGATTTTTTTTTAAAAAAGAGGGTAAATTATTTCTAATTAAAACGAAAATAATCTAACAACTGATTCTAGCATTATGATTTTAGTTACATGAACTACTATCGTAGATCCCCAAGTGGCACTTCAGCATTTGGCACTTAGCAAAATAAGGAGAAAAAAAATGTTTCTTCTGACCACGGCTTGCTGATATTCTAAGAAATCAGTTTACCCCATAAAGTTAACATGGCATAGAGAGAACAAACACACATTATTTTTCATCACCAAATTCATTCCTTTAAAAGGCAGTCTTGTTCGTTACTAATTTAAAACAGCTCCATCACATAAACAAGTAAAACCAAATTTGTTTTCTTCCAGTTCAACAGGTTTACTCTCTTAACAGAACAAATAGTAATGTGCTGTTTAATGGACTAACCTTTATCCCATTCCAAATAATCACAGAAAGTTCAGTGTGGTCTGGATTTGGGATTTTTTTCTTTAATACACAGTATAAGAAATTATCTGGGTATATTATTGTTATAGTAATATGTATATATTTGCCTATTATGCATAACTTGTAGTTACAATTACAGAAACTTCCAATTAAGGTGTTGGGGTTTTTTTAATTACTTTTGCATGTGCACAATGCCATGAGGGCAGAAAGCATGATTTTTAGTCTATAGCTGCAAACATTTTCTTCCACATCTTTTTCCTAGTGTCTTTTCTGCCAGTTGCTTTTTATATATATACACACATACACATCCAGTTAGATCAACTTCCTTACAGGAATTATAGTATTTAAACCAAAAAAAACCAAACACTTGATGACTCCACATCTCCTCACTTGCTGCCTCATTTCTCCACCTCACTTGTAGAGAGGTGAAATGGATGCTCTTACAAGTCATCATATTCTGCAAGTAAAACCAGTATCTCTTACCCTTCTAACATCTTCGTTGCTTTTCTAGCATTTGCCTGTAGAAAAAAGAAACTGAAAATAATTCCCTTATGTTTCTGTGGAAACATAAACTGTAGCAACATACTTGGATTTTGGTTTTTTCCCTTCCCTTTTGCTGGAATGCAACTGAAGCCAAAATGGTTGTTTTGTTTATATGCAGCTGCTATTTGTACAATAATTTGTCTCACAAAAAGAGGAGCCAAAAGTCGATGTTCTGTTCAGTGTTTGGGAGTCTCATACAAGGGGCACAGGTGCAGAGAGCTTTCCTCCCCTACTGATTCTGTACAGAGAGGCCAGCGAACATGCTACATCTTGCAGACTGTCAACACTAGACATACAGAAGTAAATGTGTCGGACTATCTCCCACACCCCATGGCTATTACTACCAAGTGCAACTATCACTGATGGCACTATGCTTCGTGTCATTCTTTCCCCTTCAAATAAATAAAACTATCGTTCTTCTTTTACACCATTGTTGTGAGAACAGTGTCAGGGAACTACAACTGATGTAACAGACAGGATCCAGCCGACAGCAAGTAAAATTCATCAGTTACCCAAGCCAATGGCTGACCTAGTGCCCTGCTCTCACTGCCACACTCTGCTGAGCCACGCCTCCTATACATAAAAAAGCATCAAAATCAGCTATCGAGGAAATAATCAAAACATTGTCACTTCTACCAAAAGTTCAAGTAAAGTTTTACTTCTAGATTTTTGTAGACCATTTGGTGATCAACCCACTGAGATACTCTACAAAAGGTACCACCGAAGTAAAGAAATCATGACCATTTTATAAGATAAGGCATATTCTGACCATAGCTATTGGTAGCAGTACTTCAGAATAATGGCTAAAATAGCTCAGGTTGTAATCTTCCATGAAGACATACATCATTCTCTAAATCCCTGCCTATGTTTCTCCAGCTTTGCAGAAGCAGAGGGAGTTGCGAGGGCTATATAAGTGCAGGACTAGAATCTAGAGGCACGGGGTTCTGAGGTTTTTTGCTTCATAAGCATTCAACAGAATTACAAAACTTGGTCTTATTCTACTAACCTCGCTTAAGCTTACAGCTCAAATTCTTTTAGCCCTTCCACTTAACACATTCAAATAACTTCCAGAGGTATCAGTTTCATAACCGCTGAACAAATACAGATTGGATGCAGTAAACCCATCCTTCTCGACAGCACTGCTTCAGCTTTCTTTTGATCACTATTACACAGCTGTCATCAAAAAAGCTGTCTCTTACTGCCTATAATACTTCGGTGGCTTGGCAAACATAAAAATTTGATTTTTAAAGGCATATTGATCATTAAGCACTCCACTTAGCAAAAACCACACCTTTCTTTTTAACATAAAGAAGGAATGGACTTTGATTTATACACCAACAGCTATGCCCTGATGAGCCCTCTCAGTGGTTCAAAACTTTGCAAGTTTGCAAAGAAATTGCCCACATTTCACAAACTTACTCCAATTGCAGCCTACAACTTCTATCTAGCTTTGGCATACACAGGCATCCACTTGTTAACCACAAAAATTCTGGCATCCTATTCAATACCATACAGATCCTAAAAAGAGACCAATAGAGACAGCAAGAAAAGACTACTGCTGAGGTATGGTATTCACCTATCCTGTCTGTTCCAAGCACTCCCCAGTGATGCAAAGCTGGAGACTGATTAGCACTCTCATAATGGTCTGTTTAAGAGATTCAAAGAATATCAAAAGTCTAGGCAAATACAAATGGATTCTCCATCGGTATACAGGAACATCACGCTGTAGTTGCAAAGGACCACTTCAGATTGCCTAATTAAGGCTGGAAAGCTTGTATCCACTTAACTGGAAACATGAAGGAACCATAAGAAACTCTAGGATGAGGTTAAAGCTTGAACATAGACATCATCGTGAAAATCTTCCTAAAAGCCAAGTGTTTCTGGCCATAGAACAGTCTCACTGGGTAGATGCAAGAAGCCCACTAGCTTTTGACTTTTGTAACAGAACAAAGCAGAAGACTCAAAAATTAACTGTGGAGATTCACTGTGTAAGGGTAGAAAGATTGGATGATCTAAATGGTCTTTCCACAATTGAATTCTATGATTCAGTAGTCCTGAGCTTTATTTAATCTATTCCAAAACCTCACATAGCAGTAACCAGAGAACCAATTTATATCTAAAAGCAAATATTTGTAATTCAGTTCCAAAGATCTTTATAAATATTCACTTTCTCCCAAATCAAAACAGTTCTGTTTGTATCTACTCTAGATAATGTGACTGAGCATAACACTTCATAAGACAAATACACTATATCTAAATAGAAAGCATGTCATAAGAAAAATACGTTACAGCCAAACAGAAAGTAACAGTAGATGCTCAGATGCAAGAGCAGCCTTTAGGATTTCATCATCTATCACCGTCACAGAGAACAAGGGAAACACAGGTAGAAAGATACTCTAGCATCATCTCCCAAGTCATGCTGTGCCATAATTTGAAAGAAGTCTTATAGACTTCTTTGTGTGAAATAAATTTAAAGGCTAAACCCATGCCAATACACACCACTAATACACATTCAGTTTACACTTAACATGCTACAGTAATGACACAATATGCACAATAAAAGAAAGCAATTACTGTATTAACATTACAATAGTAATATGAAAATTGCATACCTGTGAAGTATTATGAACAGAGTTAGTGTTTATGAGTAGGTTACATGTCAGTACATAACCTGATGCTAACTTTATTAGCTGTGGAACAAAGTGTAGATATGCACACCAGCATATTTTCTTTTTATGAAAGGAATGGTTTTAATTAATAAGTATCTCAAACTGGCTGATTATATGGACCGGGAAGCATGTCTAAATCAATTCATGACACTGTTGCCATCACTTGTACCCAAAAGAGATTTTATTTGACCTTCCACAGTGTCCAAACACACTCATATGTGACTGAGGAAAAGAGATTTTGTGGATTTCTTCCATTTTCTTGTCTTAGCTCCAGGCAATGCATGAAATACCTTACCGGTCACATTTAAATAGAGTTATAACACTCTCATTAGGATTTCCTTGATCAAAAAACCTCAAATTCTTTCACTTTTTCCTTTTAGACCAAGGTTTCTAGATCTCACGTACTTATTCAAGACTTATGCTTCGCATCTCAGAACGATGATCCTATATTTGGTTATGTATTAACATGCCACACAAGCCTCACGTTCAGCTTTTTACCAACTGCCATGACCCCAAGATGTTTTTTCTCCTAGATCACTTTTTCACAAAGTATTTAAAACCTTTGCATCATAAAGTTTAGTGCTTCCCTTTATTGACTTGTATATATTTTATTTCCTCAATTTATCGATATAATTTTGAATTCTCTCCCTATGATTTAAAGTGGGGACCTTCCCTGCTACAAGTAGCTCTAAGTAACAACTGCAAACTAAGTACATACTTACTACTCCTTCATCCAAGGCATCAGTGAAGACAAACGTTACCAGACTTGGGTCAGGTCCAGAAGGTATCCCACAGACTTCCTCCACATTGAAACTGTACTCTCACTGCTCATTTTAGGACATGAGTTTGGTACCTACATTCTATGCTTTCTATCTGATTACGATTTTTCTCTCAATCATCATCCCCACCCCCTTCATGGTAATTTTATCTTAGTTGTTATCAAAGAATGATATCTGAAGAAAGAATTTCAAAACCAAGATATTTATTAAAAGTTAGAATTTTACTAAAATTATGTTAAAATCATGATATATGACTTCCCTTGTTTCTCTGCTACCTAGAAGGTGCGTTTATCCTATTACTGAAAAAAATCAGGTAGGTTTGACAGTACGCTCTTGAAGGAGTCATGTTGACTGTTACATGTGTGTTATCTTCCAGATGCTTATGATCAATGTGTATTTTTCTAATAATTGAAGTTTTCTGACTGGTCTGTTGTTGCCTGAGTCAATAAGGTTTAAAGAGAAGCATAGCTGAGCGAGGAGACAGTATTCACAGAACATCTCTCAGGAAACCAACTAAATGCCTAAGTGATAATTTCTTATACAGAAGGGCACTGCCAAGAGGAGTCCCCTGCATCCACTAGGAGCCTTGACTCACCTCTAGTTGCTCTTTGGGGCCTGGAGTCTAAGTTAGATATCTAACTCACATGCTGAAGCAAGCTCTATACCTGCTAGCATGCAAGGGTTCTCACCACTTCTCCAAGAATTTCCATAGATGATGCTGTCAACTATGTAAATGACCTGGCCAGTTCTCAGTTACTCTTTGATAAACATCACTGATTATAAAAAGAAGAAGAAGAAAAAAAAAAAAAAAAAAAAACACCACCGAAAGAAAACCAAAAAACCCATGCCACAACGCTACTTACGTAGGCATTCTTTTATTTTTTAAGAAACTCGGGCATCTATATACCCTTTGCCATGGACGTTAATAGTAAGATGTTTTCACTAGAAGTATTAATGGACTATGCAGCAAGAAGTTAAATTATTCTGAGAATGCCAAGGCATTTATTAGTCTCTTAGTTACTCTCTATGCAATGGGCAATCCTTTTTCTCATCCTTCCTTTCTCAGTGTTTTGTCTCTTATTAGTTGAATTCCCCTTTGTGCCAAAGTCTTTAAAAAATTTATCTTCACTTCTCACACCATTCTTTGATATTCATCCATAATAATTTGACCAGTTTCAACTTTTGGCAACATCCCTCAAGTTTTAGGTCACTGAAGAGCTCATGTTTAGTTAAAGTAGAATTGGTTAAATTTCTTTTCTTTGTACTAGCAAAGTTAGTGTTTCAGCCCTTGTGAATGCTTCTCTAAAGAACTATCAGCTGCCTTCATATCACTTTGCCACGCACTTGCTTCCTACAGAAAGCTACCTACCAATTCTCAGAGTTTAATGAAGCACACTTTCTTGAAGCTTACTGTCTTTAATCATAGGATACATTACATCTTCTGAAAGCAGCACAAACTCTTACCTGACAACCAGAAAGGCAATGGAAAACTAATCAAAAAACTGAAAACTAGCCAAGCTGTAGCAGTGGAAATGCTGGAGATGGGCAAATAAGGCCAAGCAATTTGGCCAAGACTATACATTGCACACTTTGTGCCGAAGTTATTTTTTCTTCCATTTTACGAATAAGAGAAAAGAGTACAGCTGTCTTCATGGTTAGTACCATCATGAGGGTGTTGGCTTCTCTGCCAATGGGACATTCCTTTGACTGTAACCTGTTCGGGAGGGATGGGATCCATCTGACTAGAAGAGGCAAAGGGATCTTTGGCAGGCTGGCCAACTTGGTGAGGCAGGCTTTAAACTGAAGGACTCGAGGCAGGGGTCCAAAGTGGCAATGCTCGTGCCATTGCATCCAACTGGGTAATAAGCCAGGCCAACCAGACCAGCAACAGATGTTCCATAGCTGCCTCCCAAGATGAGTACCAGGCAGCCAGCCACCTCAGGGGTGCAGGTGGTTGGTGGTAGATCCTCTCACACCTCTCCTGGGAAACCTGCATGCTCAAATGCTTCTCTGAAATGCCTGCACACCACAACACACACAGCATGGGGACTGAGCAGGGAGAATCAGAGATCTGTGTCAGTCGCAGGGCCATGATCTCGCTGCAGTTGCAGAGACATGGTGGGACAGCTTGCATGACTGGAACGCTGTCAGGGATGGCTGTGTAGTTTTCAGGAAAGACAGGCCAGCAAGGAGACGTGGTGGCATTGCTCTTTATGTGAAGGAGCAACTGGAACATATTGAGCTCTGCCTCGGGGTGGATGAAGAACAAGTCAAGAGTTTATGGGTAAAGACTAAGAGCCAGGCCAACATGGGTGGCACCGCTGTGGGTGTTTACCACAGGCCACCTGACCAGGAAGGGAAGTTGGTGAGGCCTTTTACAGACAGCCGGGGGTAGCCTCACCATCACAGGCCCTGGCTCTCGTGGGGGACTTCCACCACCCTGATATCTGCTGGGAAGACAACAGAGCCAGGCACACACAGTCCAGGAGGTTCCTGCACAGCACTGATGATAACTTTTTGACACAGGTGGTGGAGGAGCCGACAAGGTGAGGTGTGCTCCTGGACCTTGTACTCACAGATGAAGAAGGACTGGATGGGGATGTGAAGGGGGCAGCCTTGGCTGCAGTGCCCATGAGATGGTGGAGTTCAGGATCCCACCTGGAGGAAGCAGGGCAGTGAGCAGGATTGCAACCCTGGACTTCAGGAGGGCTAACTTTGGCCTCTTTGAGGATCTGCTTGGAGGAATCCCATGGCTTAGGTTTCTAGAAGGTAGGGGGGTCCAGGAGAACTGACTAATATCCAAGCATCACTCTCTCCAAACTCACGGTAGGTGCATCCCTATGAGAAGAAATCAGGCAAAAAGGGGCAGGAGACCTGCATGGATGAGCAACAAGCTTCAGGCAAAACTCAGAAGAAAGAAGCCTACAGGTTGTGAAAACAGGACAGGCCACTTGAAAGTAATATAGGGATGCTGTCAGACCATTCTGGAAGCAGCGAGGAAGGCTAAGGTCTATTTGGAATTAAATCTGGTGAGGGAGGTCAAGGACAACATGAAGGGCTTCTTACATCAGCAGGAAAAACGTGACTAGGGAAAATGTGGCCTTGCTGCTGAAATAAGGTGGCTGCCCTGGTGAGGAAGGACACAGAGAAGGCAGAGTTAGTGAATGCCGCCTTTGCTTCAGGCTTTACTGCCAAGCCCAACCCTCAGTTTCCCCAAACCCTGGAGGAAAGAGAGGAAGTCTGAAGAAAGGAAGACTTTCCCCTGGTTGAGGAGGATCACATTAGAGATCACTTAAGCAAACCTGACACCCATAAACCCACCTGGATGTGATTCTGTGCAACCTGCTCTCGGTGCATCTGGTTTAGCAGGGGGTTGGGCTAGATCAGGGGTCCTCAAACTTTGTAAACAAGGGGCCAGCGTGCAGATGAAGTGCCAGGCAGTCATCTGCAGCTGCTGGGTTTCCCCCCCAACCCCCGGCAGGGGGTGGGGTGGGGGTGGTGTCTGTAAATACCTGGGACCGGATTGAGGACCCTGGGGGGCCGTATCTGGCCCGTGGACCTTAGTTTGAGGACCCCTGGGCTAGGTGATCTCCAGAGGTGACTTCCAACCCTGACCATTCTGTGATTCATAAGCCTGAGCCCCTTGGTTCTGGATTGCACTCGTGGATTTTTGGAAGTGTCAATTACATGGCTTTATGAAAATAAAGTTTCTTTGACCCTCATAGAGTTTCTATTTCCTTGGCACTAAACTTAAGTAATTATCATTAGTGTCAGTAGGAGTTATATGCACATGTTGAGAAGGGATTAAACAGTTTATAAATGTTTACTTGGAAGGAACGAAGACAGAAGAGGGGCAAATATGCAAAAGTTCTTGGAAAGGTAACGTATTTGGGAAAGTGCTCAGAATAGATTATCATTGTCCACAGCGTACTCCACATGCAGTCATTTATTTTTTCATATATTTCTGTTCCCAAGTGCAGAAACTGAAAAATGTTCACTTTAGTGGTTTACCAACTTTAGTTCTATGATATTCACGGTTTTGTGTTTGTTTTCTACCAGTGCTCTGGCAAACTGATTTCCTGACAGAACTGTGTAAAGAAAAAGGGAATTGCTTTGCCTACTCTGGCGTTTATAACCGCTAACATTTGGAATACCTAGTTTTAAAAGTTGTATCAATTCAATCAGGGAATAAAAATGACTGTGAACCCAACTGAAAAAGCTTAAGTTTCACATCCCAGCTACTCTCACAAATAGCACCTCCTAAATCAGTATTAAATAAATTTACTTAAATTGTGATTGAAACTTTTGAATAGCTAATAAGTTTGGGAAAATGTTTACAGACAATTCACGATGAGAAAGTCTGTTATGAATTAGTATTTGTTATTTATTGCCCATTAGCTGCAAATAAATTAGCTGGCTCATAATAAAACTATGTTGTATGTCAGTTGCACACTAAATTAGATGGAGCACGTTCAAAAGTTTTCACAGAAAATGCCTAAAATAAGTTTGGTAAGAGTTTCCATTTACTAATGCTCTAAATGTTAACAAATTATAAGACCAGTCGATTTTAACAAAATAATATCGATGATGAGACAGGCAGAAAGAATATAGCAAAGCTTGGTAGGATATATTGCAAATAATAACTGAAACGAAATGCCTCCCACAGCTGTGGTTGTACCAGTAGTCCAGGATTCAACAGATTTTTGCATCATCTTTATCAGCGGGAAGCTGGCCAGATCGGCTTATCAGTGGATGGAAGGCAGAGCCATGCTCTGCCAGTTTCCAGGCTTCTCCATCTCTGTGTTTTCATTTAGTTTCAACTTACAACAAGCTCTGCATCTGGCACACCCCTTCACTGTGCCAGAGCGCTCTGGCAAAGCCCCACAACTAGGAAAGGTCTAAACTGACTTTAGACCTCCACATACTACTGCTGCTCGTAATGTATTTAAATGAAAGTAATTTTAAGACTTTTGGGTACAAGGAAGTGCATATTTTGCTTATCTTTTCATAGGATTTCAGTTGTAACTAAATATTAATATATTGTGATGTTATAGAAATGCTTTTATTACTAGAAATAAACTTCAAGGTTTAAAAGCATTAATGTATACCAATATACTGAAATATTAGCTGTTCCAATAACTTTGGCTAGTTTCCTCTATGCAAAACCCACTATGGAAAGAAAAAAACACTGTCAAGTCTTTTCAGCAAAATGGAAAATCCTTCCTTTAAAGCCAGGACACTTAAGGTGTGTAAGGTTAGTCAGGTTACTTGCTCAAATTAGAAATTAACTATTTGAAGATGCATACTTATTTTAGGGAAGAAACATCACAATGGAGCAACATTCTTATGTGCCAGAAGAAAGTAAATCTTCAAAATGTTTGTTACATTGCAAATGCCACTCTGGACTACAGACAGAAAACATAGATCTCTGGTAACCGGATTAAAGGCCAAGGCCGTAGCTTTATTGAAATACAGTAACTCACACCACAGAATTATCTGACAGCCAATAGTCCTTGCAGTAGTAAATAATAAGAGCCCAAGGCAAAACACCATATACACTGGATGCCAAAGAAATGCAGTGCAGCCATAATGTCAAACTCCTAAGTCTACCATTACTGATGAGACTTGAACTCTTTTGTTCTGAGGTACTAAAAATGGAGTAATACCTGTATATGGCAATAAAACTTTCCTTTGCAGTAACTCTTCCTTTCCTTGTCTTACTGCCCATCTCAAAAAACTGGTGCAAGAAGGCTTTAACCAAAAAGTGACAACCAGAAAAACCAAGAGTATTTGACTATTCTCAACCAAATTTAGCCAGAGTACTAGATTCCTAGCATCTTTTCAAAGGTATTCAACTAACTCTGTAACATGAGATAAGATGTAAACCACTTATAACTAGATTCAATGAACGTATAAAGCATGTGCATAACTTGTCATTGGAACCACCTGTATGTTTATACAGGCACTAACACACCTTGCTGAAGAAAATAACTTTGCTGCTTGCTAATTTCTGACCTAATGCATCTGTCTATCTTAAGCTAGGTTCACAGAACTATGTTAGTAACATTGTAGAATATAAGGTCAATATTATACTCCTGTACTTCAAGGGTTATAGATACCTTTTAATGTGAATCAAAAAAGTACCCATTCCTTGCATCAAGTTGCTCCCTTCTCAGCTCAATATACTTAATGCTACTTCCCTCCCTCCCTCCCAAGAGTATCAGTCTGGAAGGAAAGTCAGCATTTTTAGCCTTTCTTCAAAAACATACCTCTTATCCTAAAATTTTTATTAGTTTTGTAACTGAATAAGAAGCAGAACAAAAGAAAATTATAAAAAATGTGAAGTGTTATGTTCTCAGGCAACAATAATGGGAAGAGCTGATCTTGCCTGTAATTTGTTTGAGTTTGAACAAGATATTAACCAAGTTTTGCTGTATCTCACTGGTTTTATTTGTTCTTAGACAGGTGATCATAACAATGCTTCAGTCCAAACATACAAAAAGGAATGGAAAAACTTGAAATCCACAAATAGGAGGAACAGTCACTAAATACTGCTCAAAATCTGAAAGTATAGGGTTCACTGCGACTGGTACATCCTCCGACTGAACTGGGACCTTCCCAGAGCCTTATGACTTATAAGATCCTACTACATATCACTAAGATACATAAGTAAATAAAAGGTTGGTCATTCTCAGTCACGCATCAGTAATAGATCAGTAACTTTTTTCTCTACCTGAAAAATAATGGCTCATGTCAATATCAAGGTGGTTTCAGTCCCACAGAAAAATTTCATAGCTCCTGTTCTTCTTCAGGAAGATCTACAACCAACTGCAATGTTACTAGCATTTGAGAAACAAATTAAGTTCTCTGTAAGTGGTCAGCTGCAATTAGGTAAAATAAAGTCATAGGGCTCAGAAGGAAAGCACAGGAGAAAAAAAAAGGTTTGCTATTTCAAGTTAAGAATTCTCCTTCCCATTAACCCTTGCACCAAGTCCCAAAGGCTACCTGAAGAGCAACACGTTACATTAGATTTCAATTGTTTCTCCCTGTTGGACAAATGCTACATGTAAATCCATTAAGTCTTTGGAGTCTGAAACCTCTAACTGAATGCTCAGCCAAAAAAGGTGATAGAACAAAGTGCCTACTAATCAACTCAAATCATCCAGGAAGTGATGCTTTGCTAATGAATTATGGTAATTAACTCTAGGGATTGGTCACTGTGCTGGCAGACTACTGCTTGCTCTAAGCAATAAGAGGCAGATTAAACACACTTGTTCATATGCCTAACTCTATTCCTACAGGTTTTGAAGCACCATCTCACCTCCCTGGAACCAGAAACTCTGAGGTAGCATCAACAGCTAGACAGGCCCCTGTCACTCAAGTTCAACACTTGACCAACAGTCTGTCTAGAAGGGCATGAGAAATGTACTCATTAATTCCTGTCATCTAACTAAAAAAAGTAGTGATTTGATGTAAACATATCACTTAGCTGGAGACATCAGCATCATTCTTATATCCCATGATATTTATTTGACTCTAGCTAATTGTTGGAGGTTCTGAGTTAACAAATGAGAAAAAGTCATAGGCTCATCCCACAGCTGAGATCACCATCAATACTGGCAACACAAAGAGCTAAAGAAATATTACGATCTAAATACAGAGCTGGCAAATATGCAGAGGCACCTTAGCCCCATACCACCTTTAAATAATCCAAGTAGTATATACTTGCTTAATTTTCCCTGCCCAATTCTTACCAAGGCATAAGGCAAACTGCCATCTAGTCAATTTAAATGGACAACAAAATAATGATTTATATATATATATATATCTGAGAACAAGTTAAACAAAAAAAAAGAATCAGAGAACAGTAAAACAATTGTTCAAGTCCAGATGTCAGGCTGCTTCAGGGGAGAGAGGAAAAAAAAAAAAAAAAAAAAAAAAAAAAGCACTCCCCAGACACTGAATGCTTGCCTCAGATTATGAAAATAGCATGGTGTATTCTGTGCCTTACATGCAAGCCACCTGGTAAATATGCTGCTTGTCCTGCAGTCACCCAAGAAAGCAGGTCCTTTGTGAAACAAGAGTGATGCAAGAAGTCCTAACATCACTTACATCTGTGTGTACACACTACAGAAGAAACGGTGCTGGAGATCCCAATGAGAACTGAAGGTGAACAGCGCACAGTGAGATTTAGATTCCCATCTTCTATTCAAGGAGGAGGAGATTTTTAACTCTAAAGCCCCTCTTTACTTTGCCACCACTGTGGGCTATGGCTGAGGCAGCTCAAATCCTGCTCCTCTACCCAGGGCCCAACTCTACCAGCAGCTCCAACTTCTCTCTGAGAACTTGAGCTACATGCCGGGCACAGGGTAAAGCTACCCTTGCAGTTGTATCATCTATGGCTGAAGCTGTGCTGCAGACAGTTGATCAAAAACTCCAACTTTCCAGGATGCCAGCTCACCTCTGCTCAAAAAAAATATTCCAAAACCATGCAAGCTCATTTGTCTGGATTTGTGCATGGCACTTGAGTACCAACACTTTCCTCTTCCCTCCTGGTGGCTTTCCAACTGTTAGTATATATATAGCAAGTTGTTTTTTCACTGCTGCAAGCTGAAGGCACCACTATCACTGTCAGACTTCATTTAAACTGTATAGCATGTGTACACACTCTTCCATGAAGTGATGACACCTTCTTCAGGCTAGCTGCTACAGGGTCATAAAGTTCACTAAGGCCAAACAGGTCACCAGGATCAATTTTCCCTTTGCTTGTATCAAGCAAGAAGGAAGGAGGTGGTGAGAAACCCAAGGAGTTGTGCAGTTCTCACAACCTTAGCATCAGCAGCACCTACGGGGTCATAGCAGTCAATTCCCATGCAAGTGGGGTGGGGAATCCTTGGTTTTGGCTAAGATGCTATGCCTTCAAAACAGCCAGCACAACATGATGGAAAATACCTGTTCCAGTATTTTACTGTTCTAGGTAAGAGGAATAACCCTTCAATCTTTTTGCAACTGCCATGAGGCTTACACAGAGGAAATCCTACTTGGATTTCTTTAACACCAGAATAACCTGCCAAAATATTCAAGAGAAAGAGCTCATGATAGTGTTACATTCTTTTTTGAAAGCTTAATTTAGACAACTACCAGCTGATCCCTTCATGGACACAGCAAAATCTTAAACTCTCTCTATTTGACTGTGCTTGCCTAAGGCATTAAGTTCAATCCACCATGTCGCACCTCAGTAACTCAACACAGACTAGGAAATTCTTACAGTCAGCTTCCCCAAGGGATTTGTTAAGTTTCACATACATTTAGTTGTGCAGTTGGCCTGTTCAAATTGATAAACTTGTTGCTCAGTGTTTTCTGCTGCTGATTTTGTCACTAGGAAAAATAAGTACTGGAGTGGGGGAAGGAAGGCTACTATGTTTCAGTAATAACCTTTTTTTAAAAAAAATAATTACACATGCATTACCATTCCTATCTCTTCTTGAGAGGCATTTATTTTGCAGAAGAGACAGGCAGATACTCTGGCGATGGGCACATTAAAAACGCCACAGATAGACAAGATGAATGTCATTAACATGTGAAAAATTAATAGAGCAGACAGATACAAAAATACTATTCAATCCTATCAAACATAAAGGAATAATTCACCACATGAACATCCTGTGTATCCGAACAATACACATATAATATGCAGGTTACTAATAAAGACTTCAGTCTAGAAAAGCACTTAAACGTTCTTATTTTTTAGTAGGTGAACAGTCCAGTGGAGTCAATGGAATTATTCACTGGATTAGAGTTAAAGCATATGTCTAAGTATGTTTTTGGTTGAAGGCTAATCTAATAGTTACATGTGGGTCATATTATTTTTATAATGTTATCCTATAAACACCAGCATGACATGTTATTACAGACTAAAAGCAACTTCCCACACACACTGATGCTTATGGGTATAAGAATTACTAACCTATGGTATACGGCACAAAGCAAGCCAGTTCAACCCAGTATCTGCAACAGCTTTTGTCAGAAGACGAACAGAGCAGAAAGGCAGCAGGAAAGGGAGGCTGAAGAAATAAGAAGTAAGAGCAACCTCCTTTACAGAAGGGTAGCTTTATGGACCTAGAGCAAGCAAAAAGCCTACGGTTCTGGCAAAGAAAACCAGGCATGGTCACAGCATCAAAAAGAAGCAAGATATGATGTGTCTTTTCATCAGTCTTTAGCACACACAAATTAAAACTTTCTCTGTATCCTGCAGAGCTCCTCAATTACTTGTCATTACTATTGTGTGAGATAGAAAGCATTTAGTCCTCAGTGTGTAGCACAGATAGCACACCAGACTCCTCTTTCAGCTATAGAGTCATGTATTTTGATGACAACCCAAGAAGAAGCAATTACTTTCTCCATCTTTCCTTAGATGCTTTTGTTATAAAACACAAAAAGCCTTATTATCAATCCCTGCACCTAAACTGCACAAGGATTTCCAGTGATGAGATGAATTTACAAAGATGATGCATTGCAATACCAAGGACAGAACCACATAAACAAGTATCTTAGCTTCATAGTTCTGCAGTAATCAGTGGTCTGCAATTTGTGTGATACTCTAACAGTTACAGGCTCACAAACACTGTGTGGCTGTGCTCGTGGCCTATCGAAGGCTGAAGATTTACAACTTCAGAACAGAGAATCACTGTCTCCTGTAAAGAAATTCAGAATGTTGTCATAGGTGCTTTTTTTTTTTTAATATGTTAAAAATACCAAGTTCATTTTGCAGTATGCAAACTGAATGTTTAAAACAATGCCAACAGAAATATATATACATATAATTTTTTAAAAAAGAGGATAAAGATCACCAAAGTGATAAAGACTTAATATAGCTAGGAGAAAAATATATATGTATATTCTAAAGGCAATTCAGAACACAGACCCTAAAAGGTCAAGTGTTTAAAAAAATAATAATCAGTAAATCAAGATCTAGAAAGTATACACATATAGTTTCATGGCAAGCTCTGAAGGACAGATTACTTAAGAAGCAGGGTATGCAAATGGATATTTCAATGCAATAACATATGTCTTAATCTTATTTTCAGAGGCAGTTATAGTACCTGTGAAAATAAACAGAATCATACAAGTATAGACTAGAATCAGGCCCATCTGAAAAAACCAAACACAACACCAAAAAACCCACAAAAACAGAATACCACCCCCCACCCCTCTCCCACAACAAAAACACCCACAAAGAAAAAAAAAAATCAATTGCAAAATACCCTACTGCCAGTTTGGGGCCAGTATTCCCTGCTTTTCTAACTCCTTAAGGTATCTTAGTAAGCAGACCAGGTTACAGAAGCCTTCATTCTGATTACCAGCACTGCACCTGACCTGTGAAGAAACGGGACCTCATCTTCAGCTGACTCAGTGATTTGAACTTCACAGGCAATGAATAGCTGAAGTTAGGGCTGCTACACTTTCTTCACACTTGAACATAATGATTGTCAGCTTGTGAAAGAGAATCTATACTAAAGGGAAATTTCCTCTTGCTGAAGTGCAAGAGAGCCAAACAACAGCCCATCTGCAGTAAGCTGCCTGGTTGTTTTTTTTTTTTAAACTGAGCTACTGTATGTTCTGCAACAAGGTTTTATACATTTATACATATTCAGTTACATATTTATTTTTCATTGGGGAAAAATAATTTAAAAAATACAACACCTTCCCCCCTCAACTTGCTGTATTTCAAGATGCAAAGCTGTTTTACAGTTATAAATGACTGATAAAAGGAACAAATTTCTAAACATCTTGTTACAATTACTTACTTGTCCTAATTTCACATTAGAAAACAAATTCCTTTAATGTGGCTGAAAGAATGAATGTATTAACAGTAGCTTTGCCATTAAATATAAAACTTCTCTTCAAAAAACATGTATAAAATTTATTTGCATGACTTTTTTTGTTTCTTTCTAGGGACACAATGCTCAGCTTCTCTTTCAAATATTTGGATTGACTAATCTAACTGACAGCGATAGCTTAGTTAAACATACAGTACACTTGGGAGATAAAGGGGATCTTGCTCAAAAATTTAGCTGTTATTTATGTAATCCATTTCATAAAGAGTTCTCTTAAGGTGAATATGAGCCACCTTTGTGAATGCAGAATAGGCTTTTCCACAAATACACACAAAATGATTCAACAACCGTATAAAATGTACTTCACACACTTGGAATATAAACTGTGGGAGCTCTCATTTAAAGAGTAATACAGCACCTAGTTAATCTACTCAATCAAGCTATCTATAATGCTCATTTCAAGCCAGCTGTAGTTTATTGCTAAACTGAAGGTTTCTGTACTGCCCTAATAAGAAGCAGTTGATTCTCCTGTCTAAGAATGTCACAATTCTCAGACAACAGTCTGTTCACCATCTTTAGTTACGGTCAGCTCTTCAGGGATTCTTCACCTCTTTCAGAATGAGACAAGCATAAAAAAGAAAAATAACATCTATACTACTTTCAAAGAGCTACGATCAAGTACAAGCCTTGATAACCAGGATTTTGAGTAAAGGTAAATTTCATTTTACCATAGTAAAATCCTGAATCAGTGGTGGCCAATGAAAAACATGTTGATTAATCAGTATCGTAATGAAATAATTCCTGCTGTATATGACCCAGTTCTGCACTTCTTATCACTAGTCATAGTACCTACTTTTATGAAGCCTTTGTTGGCTAGTAATTGGACTTCTCACACTGTAATTACAGACTACATCTTGAAACATTTATTTGCAGAATTGGTCCCTCTTGTTAAGGAACATAATTTTTATCAGGTAATTCAAAATGCTTAACTTTCAAATACATGTTATTGGCATTTGAATATTATCCAACTTCTGAAGGCAGAGACACTTTTCTCAATAATCACAATAGCCAGGACACAGACTAGACAGTGAATTCTCATCCCCTCTTAATTTTTTCAATGCTATTTACTCCATACATCTCAGCTCTAGTGTCAAATTAAGAACTTCTGCATGCATTATATTCTGTATTAGAGGACTTCCAAGGAAGAAATTAATGTAATAAGACAAACAGCACCATTGTATTTTATGACAATTCCTATGGTCAAAGCAAAGCACTACACAAGTAATATTTGTAGCATCTGTGTTAGGCAATGGGGCAAAATTCCACCAAGGAGGAATCTGAGACAAAGCAGAGTGACTTACCTAAGGTCACTTGGAACAAGTCATAGCAGACTGAAGAATGGAAGCCAGGAACACCAGACACCTTAATCCCAAATGGATCTTTTAGACCAACTATCTCTCTAGCAACATCCCCTAACAGCTCATAGTTATATTTATAAATTTAGAGCCAAACCTACTGGTAGAATCCACCTGCTTTGCAGCAAATGTTCCATATACAATGGCCCTAATAATTACTTAATTGGGTAATCATGCCTTAAGCAGTTAACAGCTGATCCTACTGCACCACATACCCAACCTGGAGCTTGTAGGCTGTTGTCTACTCTACTGCTTGTTGCCTAAGAAAAATAGGGCCAGGCTTAGCTACTTCCTTTACCACACTGATACTTGATGCACTTTTTGACCCCTGCAGCTGTTTCCAATCTGACTGAAATTAGACCAGACAGCAAATTCTTCAGTGAAGTACAGGGTTACTGAATCAGCAGAGAAGCAAGAGAGCAAAACTAAAGCCATTTTTATGCACTGGCTCTATCCTCTACACAACTGAGCTATAACCCATAAATTATGTTTACAGTTAAGCCATGGGTTGTCGCTGATCTTCTGTACTTAGTTTCCACCTGTAAAATGGGAATAATAGTAGTGGACTATCTCCATTCAGGAAACTAAACATGGGGTTTAATTTATTACCATTATTAGCACCACACTACATTTCAGGTTAGCATGGTGCTTCATATAAGAACGTATGTATACACATAAACCTACACAGCATAAAGTGGTCTGAGTCTCCAGATCTCCCTCCCACATATTTTAAGATGAACTAAGAAAATAAAAGTACATATCATGCAGGAATTACCAAATTTTCTTCCTTTTTTTTTTTCTTTTTTTTTTTTTTTGTTTTTGTAAAGTGTGCAGAGCAGGTGCAGCAAGTATCATTTCCCTCCTGCTGCTTGGCCCACCTGCTGTCTGCCTGATGGTGTTATCCTCACTACTTCAGTATTTATTTCCAAAATGCAAAGTTAAAACTAACAATATATTTTTTTTCTTCTTTTTTTCATGTCAAGTATATTCTAGGTATCTCCCCAAGTAACTCCATGACTGTATCAAACGCAACTTCATCAGTCATACAGATTATAGTAAAAAGAAAACAGCAAAACTCTTCCATCCAAAATGTTCTGTTGTGCAGATGTGACTTGCTGCAGAGTCCATACAGAGGACAGTGTGTCCTCTTCCTCTGTTCTGCTTCTCATGCATTGTGATGCTTCTCATGCTGCAAGATGTGAAAATGGGTGGTGTCTCATTTGGTGTGAGACATTGCATGGATTCATGAATAGGTACCCAGTGTAGAACGTCTGACAACTGCAGCAATAAAAATCTCATGAGATGCATAATAAAAATAATAAAATAGTAATAATAACAATAAATTTCAAGATATAAGTCTTCCTGGTTTCGAGTCTATAAAGTTTTCAGAGTCTTGTTAAAGAAGAGGTAAAAGAAATACACAAGCACAGGATGCTAGGGGATTTCAAGGAAAGTCTCATTAACTCATAATTAGATGAGAGTTGGCAATATTATAGCAAACCTTATCATGCAACTCTTTCTCTCTTGTTCCTCACTTTCTCTTCCACAAGCTTTATAAAAAAATACATGCTCTTCCCACAAATGTTTACTCTACAAAACTGGACAAACCTACATGGAAACTTGCATTTCTGAAAAAAAAATGGAATTCCCTGGTTCTCTTCAGTGGTGCACCCTCTGCCATCGCTCAGGTTGTTGGACACCTGGGCTCAGCTCTCCTGCAGCTCACCCCAGCTCCTGCTCCAAGGGTGCTGCATGAGAAAAGTCTAGACCAGGCAGCTTGATCCCAGGAGGGGATGCAAGTGTCTCCCCACAGCCTACTGCTTGCACTCCTTTGAGCTAATGCTGCTACTTCGGGGATGTGTTCTCATTTTTCTGCTTAGATTACAGACTCTAGAGTGGGTTTAGATTATTAAATAGAAATCTGAATTTAAAGGGCCTTACATAACCAACACTAAAACCTAGATGCCACCTGCAGCATATGGCCAGCACCCATACAACACAGCTGCCCTGCAAGCAAGTCTCACTGATGATGGGGACTGGCAGCTCTCCCAGCTTCCAGTCTTCCATGCTTCCAGTGAAGGGTATGGCTGACATCTGTATTTAGGAAATTCCTGCCACCACACACTCTCAAGGCCAAGGTTTGGACCTCTATTCTGTCCTACAAATTCATGTAGATTTTTACAGCAATGCACCAATGGTTTTGTATGAAAGCATTTATTATCTGATCATGTAAACTTAAGTTTTCCTTCTCACCTATGAACTGAAGTGCATCTTAAGCCTGCTTTTCTCTGCAACAAGGAAAGCAATCCATTGATCTGTAATTAGTAATTATTCTTTAACACTACATGTGGTAATTAAATTAACATTTTCATGATTCTGGACAATGAGGCCCCTACATTTATAATGGATACAATTCTTAATTCAAAACAATTGCTTGTATCACTACTATATATTATGTATAGTTTATTTGTTTAGAAGATATTTGCTTAAGCTTCACGTCTGTGTTTTGCTATTTTTAACACTTCCAATTCTTTCTTTGACTATCCCAAATGCCAATGAAAATTATACTGTGCCAAAGAATAATGTAAAGACTAGTGCCCAAGCAATAATGTATTTGTTATTGTTCAAGAAAAATAAATGCTTTTATAAATGCATGAGTGATGAGGATATTTAGCTTTTGTTATTAATACTATATGAAAAATAAATTGAAGTCAGACAAAATAAAAAAGTAACAGTTGACAATGAAAAAAACTAAGATACTTTACAAAAAGCAAATACATTTCCTACAGGTTCTTTCCTATCTATATAACGTCTAAACTTTTCTACATGTATGTATTTTTATGTTCTGATTCCAAATGTTTCAGTCTTTACCTGTGGCTATGCATTCTATCACACAACAAAACAGAAGCTCTCTTTATTTTACTGTGCTGTAACACACAGCATAATTATATTATCTTAAAGAAAACATTTTTACAAAGTCAAATAAATCAATGTTTCTTAAAGATAAAAGTTTGCAAAAACATGATCTGCTCTGTTTTCTCCCTTAACTGGCCTTCTGTTCAGCATTCATTTTAAATGTAATGTTATTTCAGTCAACCAATACTTTTAAGCATGCTGAATAGTGTGGAACATTCCTTTATTCTGATGTCATGCAGAAAGCATTTTTCTCAGAAGACATCTTTTGTAGTTGTAACCAAAAGGCAAAAGAAACTGGAGATCTCAAGGCGGGGGGGGGGGGGGAATGGCTTAAACTCCTCAATCCTGTCACTGCTAAAACTGTGTCAAAACCACACATATTTTTGGCAGTGACTTCTTAAAATAGTACCTTATAAGCCAGTACTTCTTTGCCATTCTCAAGGTATTATTTTTTACAGGTTTTGACTAAAAATTCCTTGCATTATTGTACTGTATCACAGGGAAGTTTGCTATAGTTTCATGAAAGACGTTTTCATTTCTGACTGGCATCTTCTCAATAGCAGGGGGCCCAGGCATACCGCTCTCTTCCAGGCAAACCTTTCTGCTCTTAAACAGTACAGCATTCATAACTTACTTTCAGCACCGCAGGGCAGCTACACAGAAAAGCTTCTCCAACCTAATAGGTTACATCACAGAGAAGTCCACTATTTGGCCAAGGTGTAAAACGCAAATGCACCCCTCATTCACTTCTGCACCTTACAAAAGTGAAATCTTATCTACCCCAAAGACCTGCATTTCCACACCACAGCCTGGTTGAGGCTAGAGTACTGCACTGTTCCAAATGTTGTATATTTTAGTGTGGATATTATGTATCATCACTCCCAATTAAACAGAGGAAAGGGAAAAAACAACCACAGATGAAAGGAAGTACGAAAAGTTTCCAACAGACTAAATACATATACTGGCAATAACTTTCATTTCTGCAAATACTCTGAATTCTCACTGTGTAAATTGTACTTTATGCAGAATGTGAATCTGTCTTTACTACCTAGGCTTTCTCACAGGTGTGGTAAAAGGGAAGGCATAATAAGGTAAAATTGCTTCAAAGTATCATCAGCATGACTCAGGAGCAAGAACTTCTCCTAGGAGAAGCAAATCTTGGGAGTTATCCCAAGATAATTGATGAAATTATAATTAATAAAACTTTTATATCATAATATGCTAGACTACTAGAGCATTCCACCAAGGTCCCATATTTTTCTACATGAAATTACATTATATTACCCAAAAATAATTTTGACAATATTGGAAAGTTAAAAAAACTGTTGGAAATATATTTCAGATCCTTCCACCCATAAAAAAAAAATAAACACACCTCTAAATTTAACAACTTCTTTTCCAACGTTATTAAATATTTTGAGTCTAGCCCTGAAGAGCTTCAAGACACTGAACTTTAGAACTGTGCCATCTTTCTGTACAGAAGAGCTATAATTAGCCAAAGGCTTGTTCTTGCCATTTTGAGTGTCAGAAAATTTTAACTCTGAGAGACAAAAAAAAAAAAAAAAAAAAAAAAAAAGAGGATTACTATACTTGGAGGAGGGAAAAAAAACACTTTCCAAGTACTTTCAAAAATGCTGTTTGTTTTAAAGGTGGTTAGGTACTCAGAATGCTAAACCTGGCCTTAACAAACACATCATTAGACCAGAGAAAGTGTCAAATGTTATCAGTATAGAAATATATACTACATATGCACAGTTATATGTACATAGCATGTTATAAAATGTGAAGTTCCAACTGTTGTTGCAGTCACAAGTAACAACACATAATGTATATAAACTTCTGTGTTCTGTAAATACAGACATAAAGACACTTTCAGGTTGGACATGTTATTGGATGTTATTGCTGGAGTCAAATGCTGGTCATTTGTGTATATATAGATATAGATATGTATAATACAATAATAAACACAACATAAGGATGTCACCTTACCACCCATGCACATTTTTTTCCTGCATACCTACCTACTATTTAGTACACTGGCTGCAACATATTCTGTCAAAACCACCATGTTTCAAGTAGACAAATGCCATACAGTTCTTAAAAAACTACAATGTTTGCTTGGGAGGGGGTTCTGTTGTTGTTTTGTTTTAGTTTTTCCTTTGGTTTTTGATTATTTAGGCTATAATGAATATTAAAAATCCTGCAGGTTAAACACAAATGTTTACTCTGAAGAAACTACAAGCAACAACAATGGATACAAACACTTAAAGAGTGATGAGAACTGGGAGACTGAACAGGCACTGTGAACCTTTATTCTTTCCACAAAAAGTAAAACAGAAGGCTGATTACTTTTCTGTAGAAATACCTCTGAGGCATGTTCTACCAGAAGGTAGGACTTGGGACACCCTTGGCTTTTCACATGTCTTTGGAACTGGGATCCAAGTCTTATGCCGTGGAAAGAAGGAAAACCTGTTCTCCACAGATGTTTAACAGTGTATCACGATGTATCTATTATTTTAATATACTTCTCCAAACACACTGACAGAAAGAGATCCAACTGTTACCACCACTTAAAAGGAAAAATATTAACAGATTTCTTTAAACATGGTACGATTCTGTTACATTCTCTGAAATTAATCATAATTGCTTTAATGGGAAAAAGTGTTATTATTTTTCTTCTACAGAGTCAGCACAGCTATGGGAGAATACACTGGATTCTGTTCTGGCTCGTGCATCAGCAGAATTGGTAGCTAAGTTCCAGCTGTGGAGTCCCCATTGTTGGTGTTCCACAAACCAGAAAGAACATAGCTAGACTTTCAAATTCCAGGTTGAGCTTGTGGCACCGGCAGTCAAGAAAAGCACGTTTTCACTTACTCCTTCTCCCCTTTGACTCTACAAAATAAATTAAATTATCCCAGGGAAGACAATCAGCTGCCTTATGAGAATAGATTTTTGAAGTCTTTGCTTTAGGAAAGCAACAGTATGCACTGAATGTTAGCCTGTTGTCCGCCACAAGTACTGTGCCAGATGCTTATTAAAGAGCATTAAAGTATGAAAGGGAAAAAAGTACTTTTGAAGGAAATCATGTTAAAATACTTCAGAGAAGCAGTCCAAAACCAAGGGTTTTAAGTATGAAAATAATGTAAGATTATCAGCTGCAGGTAGGATTGCTGAAAAGATGAAGGCTATACAGGGCAATATTTCTGCATGCTTCTTAACCACTGGTTTTGAGTTGCTATGGAGGGGGAAAACCCAAACAATATAAATAAATTTAAAAAATATATACTCTTCTATCTTTCAGTTATTCGGTCTTCTTAAAATTATTATTTCACCTCAAAATGTAAATACATCTTGTAATGCAGACATTGAAGGGACTACACAGTACCATGAAAATTAAGCAATAATATTGTGTACTTAGATGTTTTGGTAAGTGCTACAACTTATATGTTACAACTCAATAGAATGAACTAATACTATACGCAAAAGACAGCAAGTTTGTAAAGGAAAGAAAGATACTGCTAGAGAAACATAGACATGTACCTATGAAAAATACTGCAGAATAGCTTTCACGCTCAGTGGAAAGACAGTGTTTGAAAAGAAGTTTACCTCCCACACCCTTAAAAAAAAATAAAAGCATAAATTATGAGCTATGTATTTTTGTTTCATGAAGACTGTCATAAACTCAGTAACAGCAGTTGTCCCCAGCCTTAATGCTACTTAGCCACTTAAATGACAGCAGTAACACTTCACAGTGCAAGTTTTCCTTTATATTATACTACAGCTAGTCACCCCTAAAGTTTATCACTCTTCATATTTATAACATATCCACCAAAAGCAAAAATTCAATGTCACTCATAATATTTTGAAAGAGATGCAGCTTCACAAGTGATAGGAACCTTGGGGCATTTCAAATTGAATGCATTTTTTAAAATCACTTTAAATTTCAACTATGGACTGCAGCTAGGCCTGCTAGCCTAAAGGTAATGCTCTGTATTACCATGCCACAGATCTGGGTTAAATTTCCAGCCTCTCTACAGCTTCCCAGGCTGGCACAACCTGGGGTGAGACTAGTACCTCTTGTTATCGTGCAGACACCACTTCAGCCGATTAAGGAGCAGCACTGATAGGCTCTGAAGAGAATCGCATCCTCCTCACTATGAAGGCTGTGTCTTTGAGCATAGTGAGAGGTTAAAAACAGGGTTGAAATGGAGTATATCCTCAGGGCTCCATCAGGGACATGAAAGACAACCCAAGAAAGTATGTTATATGACAACAAAGACATCAAATAATTTTAGTGGAATAGCTGCCTTCTACCTCTACAAGTTTCCTGGGCACTTCCAGATGTATACCATATCTTTTTCCACTTCCATCACAAGATTTTTGTGTATTGCTCCCACGTGCTATGAAACAGCTACTACATTTAAATCTAGATGGCTGAATTACAATGGTGGATTAATTTATTCCCAGATAATGGATCAATTATCGGGACCTTCTGTACCAAGAGAAAAACAGAAACTACCCATAAAAGGGCATGTGCAGAAAACAAGCAGCTGGGTTCAAGTGTTGCTACTTAGTTCTCACACCTCCAGTCCTGAAACTTCACACTATGTTGTGCACTCAGCCATGGAAGGACATTTAAGATTTAATTTACATTTAGGAATGATGGGTTCTGTTTCACTGTTCCAAGATACCATTTAAATAGCCAAATTATCCTTGTTACAATGATAAATAATCTCTGAGGGTAAATGTGTGGTATTTATACAGAGATTCACAGCCAGTCCAGTTACAGGAAAGAATTTCATATAGTTCTTGCCTGTTTTCTGAAGAGAAGCAAAGAAATCCTAAATTTGGCCTGCTTGTTTTAAAGCATTTGGGGATCCTTCAGAAAAAAAGGTGTCATCACACTATATGCTATTGTAAAAGCATTATTGTTACACTAGGCTCATGGTACAAGCTTTGTATCTGATGACTGTAAAGCTTCATAGTGTGACCACTTCACTTGAAATCTGATTTTCATCATTAATGCACTTATATACAAAAGAAAAATGACTTTCAGATTAAGGTAAGCAGCTGCATAGTGACAGTGGGAGTAAAACTAGCATCTGTGGTCTTGTGCAAGTCAGTATTAGTTCAAGACTGGGTGTTGATAAATAAAGGACTGAAAGGCTGCATACTTGCTGGAATATAGAAAAAGCCAAAAAGGCCACTGCTTAAAAATTTGAAAGATATATACTGCGAAAAATTAAATTGAAATACATTTTCTAAATACCTTCCGCAACATAAGTGGCCTGTATCTTCTTTCAAGACAGAGTATCAGTTTATTTCAAATTTAGAGATATTGGCCTTGATTCAAATTCATGGCAGTTATAGAAACCAATGTTCCATGGCTTGATTCAGGTGGCAAGCATTAAATCTTTTTCCTGCTGTCATGCAACAACAACTTTAATACAAATTAGCACTGCCAAACTCAGTTTCCTGAGCTCAGAAGTCCTTGATGCTACTCCCTGAATTTTATTCATACTTTCACACGGGTTGTGCTCTGCTGAAATTGTTGTAGCTGACAAGAAACAAAAAACTACAATTTAATGACACTGGATTCAGTATTATAATTCATGACATTGTAGAAAATTTAACATGCAGCTCTTCATTATGTTTTTAACTGAGGTAAAGCTCAATCAAATCCGCACAATGTTTTTTGGGTTTTTTTTTTTAACCTGTAAATTTGGTTTCTATAACTCAGATCTTCCCTTCAGACCAATTGTTTATGCTGAACCCTATCCTGCCAGTCAATAATAGCTCACATTTTTCAAGCTACCAATTCAACTTTTACAACAGCCTACTTGGAGTTCAAGACAAAACCATCCAAGCCTCAGAAAATACAAAACAAACCAAAAGCGAGACTTGTTTCCAGTTTTCCTACTCCCCAGGAATATACAATTAACTAAACTTGACACTCCAGACAACTCAGAATGAAATCCAGAGGGTAGATCTGAGTCAGAGAAAGCATATTTCCACTTAAGAAAGAACCCTCTGTTTCTCCGATCAGCCACTCCAGACAGATGGGCCCTTAATTACAGAGTTCCACAAGAAAGGGTGGGAAATACCAGTGAGTACCTAAGACTCTTGGGTTTCCATGGCCATGCTCAAAAACCCCTGGCAAAAATTTGCATTTCAAGGAACGCCCAGTTCCAATTCCTAGCGACTCCCATAGCATTAAACCAAAATCCAAAACCACTTCCTAGCAAAATTTCTGCCAAACCAGTCAACTCCCTATAACTTTAAAATGAACAACTCATTCTACTGAATTTAGACCTCAATTTAGAGCCAGTCATTCACAAGGTTTTTTTTTCCTTTTTTTATTGTTATTATTATTTAACCAATCATTTATAATCCAGGAGTGCCCAAAGGCTAATGGAGCTCTAGGCTTTAGTGTGCTGGCAATAAAGAGGCATATAATGGTCATCCCTGGTCAGGAGCTTACAATGTGCGAAGACAAAGGAAGCAAAACAAACTAAAATAACATCCCTTTTCCTACCCGAAATCCAACAATGATGAGGACAACCTTGTTAGTTCTGTGACTAACAGGATTTTCATTTCTCATCTAAATTTAACCTCTGTTATGTTTTGGTAACTGCAGCCTTGGTATTTTCTCAGTGATCCTCTTTTAGAATTTGGGGGGGGTTTACTTCATAAAAAAGGAAACAATCAATTAGTTTGTCAGTTACCTCCTTTTCTGCCTACCTGTAACTACCCTTGGAAAACTGCCTTGCAAGCATGCATAAAGATACACCAAAGTCAGCACAGGGTGACATTACTGAGGCTCTGAAGGCATGACACATGCCTCCACGGTGTCCTGGGTGGCCTTTTCTACTCCTTGTCTTCCTGGGGAATGATGGTGCTTTTCTTATGAAAAGGGGAAACTATATTCACGATCTTCCTTAAACCACATAGACAGGACCAGAGTCTTTCTGAAAGTTCCAACAAATCTGTCTTACTCTCCAAAAGCAAAGAGATCAAAAATAGTGATTAACATGGTCCAGCTGATATGAGTGAAGCTCACCTTATGAAAACACTTAAATTAAAATATCCTTTCCTTTATGGTTCAAATACCTCTGTGTGTGCATATATGTGTGTGTTTAAATACCTCTCTCTCTCTCTCTCTCTCTGTAGGATGAAATAGATTTCCTCCAACAGTTTTGGTAAATTTTACATCACTATCAAATGATAACATCTTTAATAACTGATGTTACCAATGAAATATGCTTACTTGGGATTTGTAGCTATATGGCCAACAGTGCTAAGGTAAAGAGAATTTTGTGAAAACTCTGCTCTTAGCTAAAGGCAATACAAGTAGAAAATAGGCTTTTCAAAGAGCACCATAGGTGTTTACAAAAAATAACAAAGACAAGTAAGGAAAGCAATGGGTAAAAGTTCAAGGCATACTGTGCATTGATACAGTTCTTTGTATCTTACTACATACCAAATATTTATCAGATGTTAGGAATAGAAATCCCATGCTTTTTAAGGCTCACATGCTTACATGTATGTCACATACTCATTCCTTTATTATGATTGGTATAACATTCTCCCACTTTCATTTAAAGATACAGTTAATTTTAAATTTACTATGCATGCTCCTCGAGCAGGGGATTGTGTGGGGGCCATTTGGGTAGGAGGTCGTGATCTCTCACTACCACAATTATTTTACCCTAGCATCCCTGAGTTTAACTCTTCAGCAGTTTGCTTTCTTTTAGCAGTTAGCACGTCCTTGTCAGAAGGCTTTGAAGTGCTGAGGGGGCATAGTTCCCAGCCTTCTGTCGCAGATAATGAAGCTCTTGCTTGGTCTTCACCACAGTTGTTGACCCAGTAATGGAAATCTCACATATTTTACAGCCGCTATGCAGCTTATCAGCTGGACAGTACCATCACGTTTCCAGCCCTGCAGGGAGTACAGCAGAGCCTGACGGCAGTGTCTCCACTCCACTCTACCCTCCACTGCTCCTCTAGGATAGCAGGTTGTGTGGTTTAGGGAACTTTGGTGATGTAGATTATGTGCATGCCAACCATCCTGAAGGTGATAGCTGTATTTTACCCTTAAAAGCTTTCTGTAATATTACACTTCTATTAGGACCCGATTCTTCTCTAAACCCCCCCACCCCCCCAAGGTGATTTTCCCACACATGAATGCATATAACAGACTTCCAGTATCTTACCTCCAATTTGGAATTACAGATATGGCAGCATTACCTAGCTTTTATTGAAATCAAAGAACAGCCTCTTATTGATTTCACCTGTGATAGGTCCCAAGTGATGAAAAACAATCAGATGTCATATATATGTGTATATATATATATATATATACACGCAGCCAGCTTCTAAGAGGACTTGAGCATCTTACTAGCACTGACTAATTTGGTGACTAATATCAAGACACTCTATAAAATTTTTGCTCTAGGACCTAAACGAAGTGAAGGTTTTTGATCTAAGGCATAAAACCATGTGTACAAATGGAGAGAAAATAATAGAAAAAGCAGAAGAGGAAAGCTGGAATGATTTCTCATGGGATTTCCTAGCTGCACTGCACATACTCAGCTGGATATTCAGCTTGTGTAAACTGAATTGTGTAAAACACAACACCAGAGCCAATGAAGCCACAGTACTTAACACTGATAATCTGGCTCTATCTACTTATGTCAAGACAAAAATAAGTACATACTTTCCCACCAAAGAGATTAAAATACAAAAGTGACCCTAATTAATAAGATGGTGTTTGGGGAAATCCTCTATCTTTTCTGCAAATCAAAAGAAATTATGAAGGGACAGAAACAGTAATGGCAGAGTAATAATGCCTCATGTAACCTTGCTGTTAAGAGATTCATAATGAAAATCATCTCTAGCTGTATGCGTAGTGCCCATGGCAATGTGTGCCTTTGCACTCCACAGAAATAAGGAAAAACTTACTGACAGGGGACTGTGAGCCCACGATACAGCACTGAAAGGTACTTAAACCTGCGAAGTATGCTGGACACCCTTTGAGAAATTAAATTCACATAAATTAATGGTGGTATTATGAGATGGGCAAAACATGAATAACTAGCAATCAGCTGCATACTTAAGGATAAAACAGTTCAACTTTCTTCATGAAAAATAAAAACTTTTTAAAACATCAAAAGTCTTTAGTCAATGTGAGTTAATAATCTTTCAAAATCTATCCACAGTCACGTGACACTCAAAGATGTACAATAACACAGACAGATTATGTTTTGAAAATTCCTACAAAAAAAGCTTGCTAGCCTATCTGATAGTCCAGTTTTTTACAGATTTTCATATGCCTATGATGTGAAAAGTATCTTACTGTCCTAACCTTCAGAAATTACTCTCGATTTCTGTGAAGTAATGACTCATTTCATAGGCACTCTAGTAAGTGCAGTGACTACCCTGACAATTTATCAGACAGAAATCAAAGTAAAATGTATTGATTTTATTACTCTTCAAGCCTAGTTAATAATATTAAACACAGCAAAGCTACCACTGAAGGAGGATTTTTAAGTTAGACTAAGAGTATGATCCAAAATCACTTGAAATCACTGAGTGTCTTTCCATTGATTGACTTCTGTGAGTTTTAAAACAGGCCTGAATTGGTCAGTAATGATGCCTCAGGATACATTACAAAATAAAATTCAATTAGGAATGTACAAATATGCAATTATTGTACCTCTATCATGACAGAGGAAAAGCCTCCTCTTCAGTAATCTTTAGTACCACTAGCTCACAAAGCTCTGTTAATACTACATGGATTGTCAGGAATTCTTTCTCCCTTTTTTGGGACACATTAATCTGAAGTATTTAAAGCAATCATGGCATGGCCTGAACACAATAGGGGAATGTCCTCCACGACAAATGCCAGGTGCTCCTGCCAGCAGAGCGATTCCCTGATCCTAGGAGCTGGCAGAACAGAATGTCTCAATCGGCTCGGAGGACGGCCAGTTTTCCGGGGAGGCATTCAGGAGCTTCCCTAGCCACAATCAAAAATAAACTTGTGCCACGCACCTAACAATAGATGGTGATGTAAAAATTCTAAAATAAAGCTTTCTGCCTGCTTGCTCCTGAATGGTGAGGATAAACAGATCACCTTTACAAGACAAACAGAGGTATACAAATTTCTTAAATTAGCGGAAATATTTAACACAAAGTTATACCCCAGAGCTCGCTCTTCTACATTTTGTAGCCCTGCATTCACTTCATATTTTGAATAACTATTAAATGGATGCTCTGTTCTTTGGATAACTTTATGTTCTGGCATACCGTATGTTGCCACTGAGCACTCATTCATTAATATGTAAGTGATCCTGAAAATCTCTAACTGCGTACTTAGGTTTTACATTGGAAGTAGAACTGTAAGGGTTTGAAAGGCTGAGCCACGCATTCTGCAACAGGAACAGAATCTGGACGATCATTTTTGCAGCATTTAGCAGAGCACCAGTGCATGCTGAATGTTATTTTATCTAAAAACATAGGATAATACAGAACTGGTTTTAAAATTCAACCTGAACTTGCATATTGCATCTATTGTCATTAGGCCTTAAATGTTCACGTGAATTCTTGACACCCTTTGCTATCTATTACTTCAAATCATGTTTTCACTCTCCAAAGAATTTATCTGTTTCTTTCAAAAGTATCCCTTTCTGGCAAAAATAAAGAACCCAGTCAAATTTCTGCTGAATACTGGGTGATGTTTCTTCTATGAAAAATACAACCCAAAGGACATTTTATTGCTAGTGGGCAAAAATTGAAAAAAAATAGTAGTGATTGAGAAACCAAAGTCCTATTTTTCAGAACAGGCCCTTAGGCACCTACACATCTCTGTTCTTTTCTATGAGATAAAAGTTTATGTAGATAAATCATATATGAAAATGAAACTTAAGGTCCTGAACCACTTTGGCTCTTCTGAAAATACTACCATGCAACTTTCAATAACTGTTCAATAGAAAATGTTGTTTATTTGTTTGCTTTAAAGTAGCATTCCTCTTAACTTAGCAATTTTCATATAATTTACTAGGACTTATGAAGATTTTCACGTAAACAAATATGCAAACTGAAGTTTCCATTTTTCAGGCAACTTTAGCATTTGCTTTATTTATACTAGCAAGTGAAACTGAAAGCAATATATTATCCAGCCTTTAGGGCTAGCTTCTCTTTCTCTTTTCAATTAATCTTGTCTCCAAGGAGCCCAGCATTAAAATAAAATAAAATATCAATACTATTATTTTTAATTTCTATGTGTTTAATTATGAGCAGCAATTAATCATTTTTTTTCAATTTCACTACTTGGGGACATTTCATGGATAAACTGAAAATCAACACCAGTGTATGAATCAAATAATCACAAAACTTTGAGGCAAATAGTGTTCACCCCATCAAGACTGTAACCTAAAGGCTAAGCAAATCCCATCTTTTTCTTGAATTATTGGTAGAACCGATTTACTTTTCCTAGAAAACGTTTTCAGAATATATATTAAACTTCAATAGCAGAGGGCCAATTTCTGTCTTCAGTTACACTCTGCAACTTCATCAACACCAGTGGAACTGTGGATATAGCTAATGACAAAAAATTACTCACAGTTTACACCTTTTTTTTCCTGAGTACTTTCTACCAGGGAAAAGAGAGCTCATGACTAATCCACGCTGATATTCCCAGTACGATCCTAAAGCCTGGAAAATGCAAATTTCAGTCATTTTGACATTGTTGTTACTACTGAATCCACTTTAAATGGAAGAACACTAGATACTGCTGATCTCTTCAACATTTTAATATCAGCAGATCAAATCAAATCACTCTGGATAGGCTTGGATTTTGATCGATGTGCAAGATTAGTTGAGTCGCACAGATTTTCCCTCAAACCCCTTGGTTTGTAAGAATTCTCACTATGTCTGACAAGCTGGCCTTCCTACTCCAATTATTTTTGTGAATATATATAAACTTCTCTGACACTGTGTTTGACCTCATTTACATTAGAACTGCCATTAGATTTTTTTAGGTACTATTACAAATAAGACATTAAAATATTCCAGGAGTTAATTTCAATTTCTAGGATAACTGTTATAATATTAACCTTTTTTCGTTTAATCTATTTAATTAATTCTACCGTTTTAATCATTCAGATAAATTAACTGACTTAACTGCAACAATCTATTTATTTCTGCGCAAACAAAATGCTGCCCATCAACAGACACCTTGAAGATTCTTCTTCCAATTTTTAAGTTAGTATTTTCTACTGAAAGCTTTAAAAAGCTTTAGTATATTTCTGCTCTGCAGCTAAGTTCTCAAAGCCCATATAGGACCAATTTATATTAATTTACATATATAAAACATATCTGCCAAATTATTATACATGGTACAGTAGTAAATTCATCACTACAGCAGTAATGAACACCCTTCCAATAAGAAAAGTGTAAATACTGGCAAGTCCGTTACAGCACATTCTGCCACACACCCCTTTTCCCCATTCACAGAGTCAAACCCTCTAAAAGGAGCTTTATGCCTCCTGGGAAGGAAATTATTTGTGGCAGACTTACTACTTTTCTTTCCCGTTGTTAATAGCTGGATCTCTTACTCAAACATTGCCTTTATATACGTATCTTTTTAATTTATTTTATATATATATATTTACTTATCCATCTTAACTTACTTCTTCTTAACCAGAAAACCTGAATATGTGAAAGCATATTATCTAAATCACAAAATTTTTGAGAAATTAAAAACTTTGCACTAAACACAAAACAATTGACAGGATTTGTTTACATGTGTTACAGCCATATTTTCTTTAATGTAGGACTGCAGTCTGCTTCAGAAATTTCACCACCTTTACTTTGTAAAAAGGAGCCAGTGAACTATTTTTAAAAGATTCTCTTTGATCAAGAAGGATAATTTTATATTTTATCATTAGTTTTCTAGCTCAGTTCTACACAAGTGGTATTACTTTACCAGAAGTTAACTTTATGTTATTTCAGCAGTAATTTTAATTGGTTTTAATTGGTTTTAATTGTTTGATTGTTTTGCTATCTTTATGGACAAATAACGATCCATAGTTCAACAAGAACTCAAATAAACAAAATCCATTAACACCTTACTGTGTCAGCAAAGCAGCTGATCACACTATCTTAAAAAATCTGATGTGGAGAAAAGTATAGTGACAATTACTTTTTAAACTGAATCACACCATAGAGGCAAACCCTCAATTCTAAGCAGTCAAAATCCTATGGTTTTAAAGCTGCTGGCCCTATGCAAAAATTAGATTTTCTCTTGATTAAATACTGAAATTTCATCTCTTGGAATCCATTACTTTATACTAACAAGGAGTTTGCTAGAAAGAAAGTTTTTAAGAGCTCTCCAGAGGCAATAAATTTCAAGTCTGACATAATTTCAAACACTGTTAAAAAAATATCTGTTGATATCTGATCTTAAAATAATCTCAGTAAGAGAGGTATACCTCAGGTATTATTACAAGGCACACTTTTTAATATCTTATTAGCACTTTATTAAGTGGTTTGTGCAGTGCCATTTTTATGATGAATCTAGAGTTTCTTGCAGAAAGTTTCCAGCAGCTCAATAGCTTCCACATATTTCAAATACTATAAAACAGTTTCAGTGTTCTCTAAATCTGGACCAAGATTTTTTAAAACACCTATTCTATTCTTGAAGGCCTCAGTTGAAGGGGCCCTGTGCCATTGCCCGCAGATACCGTCTCATAGTTCCTAACAGGAAGTGCAAAGAACAATTCCTAGCATGTCCTTTTAATAGTAGTATTAGTATTGGTATTATAAAATTAAGACTGCCTCTCCTGTCCAACCCTTCCAAGTTTATCAGTGAAAGAAAGATAAAATCTGATCCTGTTGAGGTCAATGGGAATGTTGCCATTGACTTCACCATCAGTAGTATCTGTCTGAGGAAATCAATTTAAAATACCTGTTCAGACTAGGTATCTACATACAATGAAACTGCATTATTCTTTTAGTTCACTCTGTTGTGAAATAATTTTACAAATTAAATAAAATTTGTATGATGTTGCATGCTGTCCGGCACGCCACGCCACCCCTCACAGACGGGCACCGGGCCTGCGATGTTGGCCCGTGAGGGAGCTCAGGCTCCTCCCTCCAGTTTAAAAGTCACGAAAAGCACAAAATCATGAAAAGCATGAAATCACGAAAAGCATGAAAGCATACCAATTTACTTTTCCATTTAAAGGTGCTTATTACAGCTTTTGATTATAGTATATTTTACCTTCCAAAGTGAAAAGTACCATCCGTAAACCCGTCATCAGTGCGTGCCCCAGGCCTGGCCTCCTGTTCGCAGCCTGTTTTGCTCCTGCCTCCCACAGCAGCTCCTGGCCAGCCACCCTAACCTCCTGCTGTCCTACTGCTCTAACGGAGACACCGGCAGTACTTCACAAATCCTAGTTTCCATTTTTCTACAAATGTCTACCTCTGTGATAAAGCGTAGCAAGTGTGATCTTGCCTCCTGCCTTCACCTTCATTAATAAGAGAGCTTGGCATCTCCATTATCTGGACAGCAATCAAGTTCACCAAATTATTCAATTGACCTACAACCTTAGGTTGTCTGGGGTTCCTTAAGAACGTGGAGAGCATTAAGTAGAACCCCACGCTGGTCAGTTAATGTGTCCCATCTTCTCACAGAAAGAGATAGGTTCACAGCCTCTCAGCTTCAACCTGAAGCACATGTGCACTCTCACTGCATGGCCAGACAAGCCTTCACCACGGCACATTGGAAGTATTTTGCTCATGGGATCATGAGAAGAAGCAGGGAGAGGTGCCCACACCGTATACAGCCCGAATAATTCTACCTGGAGGCTAAAAAGCTTTCCAGATGAAATGCTGCCCCCACTATCATTCATTTCTTCCATTCTGCAGATCAAACGACCTTCCCTTTTTACCCTCCAACCAGCCAACAGGTTACAGGAATAAATTTTCAGTACCTCTGATACGGTCCTTCTAGAAACAACTGTCCAGTTCTATACAATTCTGTAAGACTCCATAACACTTTACTTAGGAGGTATCTCTTCAGCTCTGGGATTCCATTTGGGATTTCTGCTCCACAAACGAAGAAGTCTTGCCCCTTAGTAAACACTGTCTGTTCTTCATTAAGACATTTCCTTATTCACTAAGGTCAGCTTTCCCTGAGAATTTTTCTTTCTTTTCAGCCCTCTGCCCTCCCACACACAAACACTTCAACTGTAAGGACAGAAACAAGCACCAGTCATGCAAGCGTTATAACATGTTTTATGCTAAGCAGTGAAATCATATGATTGCAGAGTAAAACACTACCTAATTATATGCGTAGTGGTCTCTCATGTTCTGCAGCCAGTGTAATCCTTTATGATCTACTTGAAGAACAAAATGCTTCCCTTATAAATAATGTTTGAGACTATGCTGCCCATTTGAGCAGTAAGCATTTCTTCAGCAGCTTGCTGCTCCTACAGAACAAGGATTTCTATTCCTATAATAACACTGTTTCCAGGTCAATAATAGGCATCAACATGAGCTGCAACACTAGTTGAAAAATCAGGCTTTGAAGTTCTGGATGTTCACAGGAGCTCTTTTTTAATGTCCGGAAGCAGTTGTTAAAAATTATTCATCCACTCCACTTTATTTTGTGCATTTTTATACTGTCAATGTGATGTAAAACATTCCTGCACCATGAAGGGAAATTTTAATATTTAATCTACTTTTTTCCATTCTTGAAGCATCGCATATCTCTTAGAGACACATCAGACATAGCTAACCCAAATGTCACTAGCTGCACCTTTCATGAGTTTTTAAGAATTATTTGCAATTTTCTTATGTACCCATTTCTTACAGAGGTAAAACTTTTTTCCTGCTGTTAACTGTCCATTTCCAGCATCCTCTTTTATCAAGATCCAGTATCAGTGGACCTCTGAGAAATTGTCACTTACATCAAATTACCTATTGCCTGCAGCATAGAAAAGATTTCCTTGGTTTCTTTCAGAATACCTAGGGATACACATGTAGTAACCATAAAAAAATCTCAAGTGGCAGACCTATTGATGCTCAAGGCACAGCTTACCAGCAATTAAATAAATATATATATATGAGGACACTTCTTTCAGCCTGAACCATTGATGCTAATGAATGTCTGTAGCATGCCTCCATTTCTGATTAATACTGTCCTCAGTGTTAAATGTAAGAGTAAGAGGAACAAAAACAATTCCACAGTTCCCAAAACAGTTTTGCATCATTTTGGATATAAAACAAGACTCCTGATTAGTAACTTCCTGGGATTTTTCCCTCTAGAAAATAACTGATGCTCATTACTTATGAACTGTGCCACAGCCATAATTTTAGTATCTATTATGATCCTCACAATTTTAAATTAATCTGATTCAATCTTTCTGTCCTAGCTGATGACTACCACTGTTTCACTGCAGGTGAATTTCAGTGCCTTAAACTCAATATATTCAGTATCGCATATAACAAACTTGATCACAGCTGAAGATTGACCATCTGCTGTGGTGTATCCTTCAGTCAGGGTTTATTCAGCCACCCCAAATCACTGCTGTTACCAACCCACCCTTAACACTTTTGTCCCAAAGCTCACATTCAAACAACTGACCATATTCCACTAACATCCATGAAATTTGTGTTTCCCCTTGGAAGGATCTACAGTTTTAGAGTCGGTCTACTCCACAAGAAACCTCAGATGTCGGGACTGTGGTGGACCTTATCAGTGTGCAGCCTTGCAGCAAAAACAGCCAGCCACATACTGAGCTATAGTAACTAGACCGTATGTAGGTGCCCCTCTCTTTCCAACACTTGTGAGATTGAATCAGGAGTACTGAGTCCAGTTTGGGGCTCTCCAGTACAAGAAGTACAGGGACATACTGGAGTAAGCCACTGCAGAAAGCCACCAAGGCACACAGAGGACTGCACTAGCTAATACACCAAGAGAGGCTGCGAGAACTGGGCTTGTTCAGCCATAAGAACAGCAGGTGAAAGCAAGCTCTCATCTCTGTCTACAGCTATCTAGTGAAGTGTCAGAAGGAAGATTGAGTCAGACCCTGAAAACGTTTTCTGTCATGAGGTTGCCAAACCCTACAAGCTACTCAGGGATATTGTGGCATCTCTATCCATGGAGATATTCAAAATCTAACTGGACGCGGTCCTGGACAACCTGCTCTAGCTGACCTGCTTCAGCAGGGGGGGGTTGGACTAGATGATCTCCAGCTATCCCTGCCAACCTCAGCTATGGTGTGATTTCAGTGAAGTTATAACCTAAGCCTCTCACATCGTACCATAAACCCAGGCCCTGCTCAAGACTGTGATACACATTCAAACCTGACAATAAATAGGACTATTTCCTCCTCTTCATATTATACTGTGGAACAAATCAAGCTTCCTTTCACTCTCCTTCCAAAGCGCTCCTCTAGGCTTCTTCCTTATGAAGAGCAAACTGTATACCTGCTGCTACCACAATAAATCTGAGGCCGTTCTAATAGTGCTGGAGTCCACGTTGATACAACAGCAAAATGTGACTTCAAACAATTGTATATATAATTAAATTTACACACATGATAACCCATTCTGCTAGTATGCAAACTTACATGTTTATGAAAACAGTTATTATGAATCAGTTCTTTCTCCAAAACTGGCATAAAGACAGGAATTATATGTGGACTGGTATTACGTACCTTTGAAAGAAGTTACCAATATATATTTCTACTACATGCCCTTTAAACTCATGTCCATGTCACTATTAGTTTGTTTTGTTTACTGTTATCATGTATAAAATAGATTATATCCCAGTTAAAAAGTATAATACACACTGAAGTTCACACGTGTTCATTGCAATGTTCAAATCATCACCGCAATTAATTTTATGCCATTGGGGTTTCACCAAGCAAAATAATATCCAAGTATTTAATTTTGCTCAATTCATCCTGTTTAATATGCACTTTTCTTGATGGTAAAAAAAATCAAACTTCAAATATGAGTGTAAAATTAACTACTATGTTACAGAAAACCCTTTCCAACAAATGAAAAATAAACAGCAATTAAAATTATGAACTCTTCAAAGCAGGGATTCTTTTTTTCTTTTTTCCAAGGCATTCATACGGCATGACACCTTGTCCATACAGTCCCAGTAAGGTCTTTCTTAGCCATATCAACATGAGACAAAAATACATTATGCAGCAATGTAATTAAGCTGTGACACATCTCATACCCATTCATGAAAAGTGCTGAAAATAATAGTACCCAAAACTAATTAACCATTTTCTCCAACAGTTTTCTAAGAGAGAGAACCACCAAAGAAAATTGCTACACAACAATGTGAGCACAGGTGTACTGGGTCAGACCAGTGTTTCCTGTATCCTTATCTCCAACAACCCCCAGAATTGCAAGGAACAATGTAACAACAATGACACCATATCATGATATGTACCCATAGTCTCCAATCTTTTTCACCGCAGACACCTCCTCAGTTATATATGTATTTAGTAACATTCAGTGGATTTCTCAGCCATTAAGTTGTCTCATCTCCTCTGAATTTCATAAAAGCTTTTCACACCGCAACATACTCTAAAAACATAATTTTCTCTTACAGGCACTCAGCATGCCAGATCAAACAAGCACACAGAAGAATAAAGATTTCATTGACAAAAATATTCAAATTAGCAGCAGTAACTATAGTACTAACACATCCACTAGCTAACCAAGTGACAAAGGGCAAAAAAATCCTATCCCGAAGTCTTAGAGTGCAAGTATCAGATAAGAGAAACTAGAAGCAATAAGGCAAAAGCAGCTAGCATCACAAGAAGTGATATCTTGTTAGAAGTAGCTTGGTGGTGTCTTACTGTTGTAGGCATTTCAGGTAAGGAACATCTTGGGGAACAGAGAGATGAACTCAAAAGGTGAAGTTATGAAAGAGTACTAGTCCATGCATTTAGGTATCAAATGTATGTTTGCAAATACAGTGCATGGGCAACAGGGCTGGTGTTAACAACTTGAAGGAAAGCCTTGACAAAGAGAAATGGTAAGATACAGTTGGGTGAAGAAGGGCTTGAAACTTAGGGCAAGTTACTAATATTTCATGCACCAGAGAAGGGAGGCCAGTGGGGATATAAAAAGACATGGTCAGAGTGACAGGCTGTCACTCTGCAAATGATCTCTCTAAGAGGATTCCAGACAGATATGACTGGAGAAAGAATAATCCTCAATGGTAGTAAAGATGAGCCTGAGGAGTAGGCAGGAAGGAAAACACATAGAGCAGGGTTGTTAGGCAGAAAAAACCTTCAAGACTTAGATGTAGTCAGAACGCAAAGAACTTAAGAACAAAACAAAACAGTTATAATAGGTCAGTAAAAAAACATATAGCACAGAAAAAGTGTTCATTTTCATGATATCCCATGTCAGCATCCAGCAGTCAGCTGTGTAAAAACTTCCTGGAGTTGCATCATCACCGTCACATTTAATAGCTCCCCAGAGACATAACAGAGTAATGCCTGATCCATTTTTGAACCTGTTCATATTTTGATCTCTAAAACACCCTTTGGCAAGGAATTCCACTATTCAATTGCATGTTGGGGGGGGGGGGGGGGGGGGGGGGGCGGGGAGGAGGAGCACACCAAAAAGCCCCGAAAACAACAAAAACAAAAAAACAACTTCTGTTAAATGTTTTAAAACTGTTTCCTGAGAATTACACAGGATGTTTCCTTGTTCTTTTAATATTAGACTTAATGAATAATTGTTCCTTGATTGCCTTCTGGAGGCCTTGCATGATGTTATAGCCAATTCCCCTCAGTCATCTCTTTTCCAAGATGAAGTATTTTACTTTTCCTCTGACGAAACTCTTTCTGTATATCTCATCACCCTTCATGCCCTTATCTCAAACTACAGTATCTTTTTGAAATTATGACAAAAGTACACAAAATACATAGACTGCACACACTGTGGATTTATAGATCGGCATAATTCTTTCAACGTTCATGTTTTCTGTTTGTTTTTCTATTTCTTTACCACTAATACCAAATACTCCATTTGCCTTTTTACTTGCTAAACTATGAAGGGAAGGGCTGTATCTGTGAGACTGCCAAATTACAGTCCTTTCCTAACATGCAATATGGCAGTGTTATCCTGAAAAATAGATGGAGGGCTTGGAAAGAACTCTAGGAGATCTGTTTTGACTAAGGGATTCTAAGCTAGGCAATAAAGGAGGAGATGACAAAGAAGCAAGACTAAATTTTCATTGAGGTAGAAAAACCATAAACCTATGAATCATCTGCAAAGAGATGATACTTAAATTGTGTTTCCAGATAAGATTATGCAAAGATGAAGAGCAGAATAAGTGAAAAAAAAGGGGGCGGTTGAGAGACAACACGTTGCATAACTCCCACACAAAGCTGGATAGTGAATGAGAAAGATCCTCCAAAGGATGCACTGAAAAAGGGATGAAAGTATCCAAAGACAGCAGAAAGAGGGCACTTGCCAAGAAGTCACAGGGCAAAAAGAACAAGGACATGGTCAACTGTTTTCACAGCTGACTGGCAGGTTGAGAGGATCAAAGTTTAAGATTTAAAGTGCAGTTCACTTAATGATTTAGAAGTCTGTATCTTGCATGGAGAGACAGTCTCAGAAGCAACCCGGTGGGATCACCCCACTTAGTCACATACACCTCTGCTCTGCCTTCTACTACGGCCTTAGTACAACTGCCCATCACTCCAATGCACTCTGCATTTGTGCTTGCTTCTGTTTTAGTAGCACAGGGCTATAGTATGATGCTAAGAAGTTGGTTTACTTATGTGATTGCAACGCCCAGGGCTTTTTGTGTAGTAACTGGGTTTGCATTATGCAGCCTTCTGAGCAGAAGTCAATACTGATTGAGGTAGTATGAATTCCGACTGGAACGGAGTCATACACAACTTTATGAGATACAGTTCCTGACTACCAGCAACTGAGCTACAAGTGGAAGGGTGGCCCCAATGCTACAGGTGTGCACCTCCTTTTCCTCACCCATTCCCAGATCAGTTAACCAGGTTAACTACCTTCAGCTAAGATTTCTCTCACCATGGAAGGAAATTACTGGGAAATATAATTAATACAGTTTCCCACCCTGAACTCTTTTCAAATAATTTGCCCATGAAGTTGGATAGCCTAGATCAAAATTACTGTATCACACATATATCAATGACTTCTGAAAGTACAAATGGAAATGACATAGTAATCTTCCAAGCATTTTGCTTTCTTTTTCATTGCAAACAGTAAAAAAAAAAAAAAAAGGGGGGGGGGAAGGGAAGCATTCTTAACTAATACACTTTAGTTATTAAAAAATTCTGTACCTTGGAAAATAAATTAATTATAATTAGCTGCCACTTGGATAATTTTGTGTATAGCATTCACATCAGCGATCTGCTAAAAAAAAAGGCAAAATCAACACATACATTTTCTTAAATAAAGGACGTGCATAAAACAAAGTCAGGCACTCGGTTCCTCTTTCATTCCATATGATACACAGCTGCGTCAATCCCATCAGGAAACAGGCAACAGGAAATTCTTAACATTCTGAAGAGAAATCTAAAGATGTATCTCATCACCCTTCCTCCTAAAAGTGCTTTTCGATTGTCTAAAAGACTTTTACGCCAGTTCTAAAATTATTAATTACTTTACTTAGCTTTTAAGCAGCTATAGGCCTCATTAAGTAACTAACAAGGAGTCAATTTTTTTTTTTGTAAGTTGCATTCACTTTTTCATTTCCTCCATCCCAAAATATAAATCAATAATGAAACCTTGACACCTATGGACAAAATCAAAAGCAAGTACCCTAGCTATCGGAAAATGTTCCTTCATAATGTGCTGCTCCTGTGTTTTGTGTTTCTAAGTATAGCACTTGCATATATAATTCCATTATACTTTTATAAATCACCATTTTGAAAAATGCTTTTGAACCATTAATATATTTTCCTGGTTAAAATTCTTTGAGATGTTCTTAACAAGAGTCTTAGATAATGAATTTGGGCAAACTCTGGAACAGTCTTTACAGTATTATCATTCTCATTAATTTTCAGAACTACCCACTGTGTTGAGATGATTGTCATGGGCCTAAGACTTCAATTTGGCTAAATATTTTTGCATATATTTCAACATATAAGTAACTAACAGATGTTTAAAATGTTAAGTTCACATTCTAGAAATGGTTAAATGTTTACTGTAATATCATAATTTGTTTTTGCACTCATTTTTATTTTCCTGCTTCTATCTTTAAACACTCTGTTAGCGTCCTGGTTGGCTGTAGACAAAACGCTTTAAAATGACTTCACGAGAAAACAAAACATACTCGATTTAGTAAATACAGCTGTGCTTTTAAAGAAAGAAAAAAAAAAAAAACCAAAAACCCCCACTTAATGGTACCACAAATGAGAAACAAAGAAACAAAAAGAAAACACAATGCTAGAAATGTTACTTTTACCTAAGGTCCAGACTTCATGTAAACCATTTTAAATTGTTTGCATAATAATAGCTTTTAAATTCATATTTTATGTTTGCTTTAGAAACCTAATACATTCTGCTGTCTTACATCATCACTAGAAAGCTACATTAGATGAAAAAAAATACTTTTGAAATGTTAATATGCAGCATATAGAGTATTTTACTTTAGTCCAGATTATTCTTTTTTCTTTGTTTTTTGGGTTTGTTTTTGGGGTTTGGTTTGGGTGGGGTTTTTTTTGTTATCTTTGAAGACTGCTTCTGTTTCCATTGTTTCATCCTTAACCATTCACATATCAGAGCAATAAGTATTTCATTACTGGTTTATCTGTCCAGAGGCTTGAGAAGCAGTAACAATTAACCCTCCCTTCACAGTGATTGATACAGGCTTTGCTTTCAATTTGTTCCACTACACAGATCATGAAATTCTGAATGCGATCATCCTTATTGACCTACACTTTCAAACACACAGCTACAATGAGATGAAAGTAATTATTAAAAGGAACACAGGACTACTCAATGCTGAAACAAAGTCTTGAAAAATCTTTTAGATGACCTTCTCATAAAACTAGCATTGTTTGATGTGAAATAAAATGATGGATTTGCTTCATAATCTGGAAATATTAAATTTAAATCTGATCAAGGTACGGTATCATTATATCATATAAATCCAGCTCTAACATCATATCAGTTCGTATCTGACCCAATAAACAGTAACTTCAACCAGAGTGATCATAGTAGGATCAGGCCCTATATATTTTAAAAGTTCCTCCATCAGCTTTATTTTACACCAGCTCTGTTTGAAATGTTGTGTTAAAAATGACAAGACTGTAATTACTATTCCACTATAGTCCATCTCAGAAAGACACGGTGTTTCTTTTTAAGATCCTGTACTTCTTGAGGCACCTAATGTAAATAAGTACACGGGAAATTCAGACTGCTAAGGAAAAATGAGAAACTCAAGTCAGATTTCCATCATCGGCTGAGATGAACCAAGACCTATATAAACCACTGCTGGAGACTTACTGCAGTGGAAAACAAATATTTTTCATAAACCACTGAAAAATAACCCCACCAAAATATTAATTTCTTGTAATCGATCCATTTTTGAAAAATGCAAAAGGATTGGTAGGTGAACAGTAATGACAGAACTATTTAAAATATGGGTTGCAGTCAAAGAAAATCAGGATAGAAAACTGTGCAGAAGGGTGTTCTTACAGGCCTGAGGCTCTAATCACAAAACAGAGTGATGGAGATGAACCAATACTGCATGGATTAGCAATGAATTATTTTGAACTATAATCATGTGCCAGCACAAAGGGAAGGTAAAAACTAGCCATTACTCACAAGCTGATCTGCAGATAAGAAGCAGAAAAAAAAAGTAAAAATGGGAAAATATTTATATGCTAAACTGAGTCAGGAAAATAATGAAAATCTAAAATGTTACACTTCAAGTAACATTCTATTTAATGTCTTTCGTGTACTGTATAATATCAAGTATTTACACAATACAATCTGTAAGATGCTGGGGCTAAAGCAGGGTTAAATCAGAAAACTCTTCTGTAAATTAGTATGGGATAACAGTATGTGCTAAAAAATATACTAATAGAAGAGTTAGTTTTAAAATAACACACATGGGAACTAATTTTTCCCACTGTAAAATTGCAGGAAATACATATATATATATATATATATATATATATATACACGTGTGCATAGGTGGAGATAGGTAAAGGTATATGCAAATGTGTACATGCACACACACACTTACATATACATATGCATATATCATGAGGGATTTAATTTCCATTAGTCCATCTGAAAGCAAAGCACCACCATCTTAAGATTCAATGTTAGTTTTCCCACTCAGGAAAAAAAAAAAATATGTTAGAACTAATTTTGTGAGAAAAGAAAAATCAAAACTGCTACCCACAAAGATTCCTGAGATTCTTATGAACAGACTGTTTAAATGAAGAGCACTTTAATCAGTAGAGGAATCCTCACGTTTCTAATGTCTTGCTGTGCATTCTGCAGGTTATAGTAGCAGCTGGTAGAGGTCATATATCTTTTGTGAGCATCCCAAAAAGGCTCACTGCCAGACTGTTAAATTATGAATAAGCAATGAACAAAAGAATGCAGATACGGTGGTGACAAGATAATCCAAGCAAATTTATCTATGACAAATTTCACAGGATTAACAAATTACATTTACACAGAACAATAAAAATGTGGAAAAAAAAAAAAAAAAAAAAAAAAAAAAAGGATGAGCCTACTTTTCCCTCACAGCATTAGAGGAAAAAAAATTGCCATTCCAATGCATGTATTTACATTTAACTTTATCTAAAGTAAGACATTTATAGCTTGTGGGAGACAATCAACTAGCATTATTCCATTCAAGCAAATACATATACTGTGTCTATCTAACATACAACATATGCCTATACTTTGTAGTATACATGTGTGCAAGTCAGTGGAAAATCTTTAAAGTTTCCCTCACAATTAGTAACAAGCAGAATAAATATATAATTCTAATTTTGCTTTTCAGGTGGAATATTCTGCCCTTCTGTCAGTTAAACCACACTTTTTTCCTTAATAATTCTGGGGTTTGTTCCTATTTGAACTGAACAAATATTGTAATATATGATAATTGCCACAAGAAAAAATCAGTCATGAATCGGACTTAAATACTTTTTTGCCAGTGTCACAAAACCATTAAGAACGATAAAAATAAAAAAAAAAAAAAAAAAAAATCAGCACTCTGAAAGGATTCCTAAATCCACAGTCTAAATACTGGATATTCCTAAAGATGTACATTCAGTATGTCAGAGAATTTGCGAGGGAAGAAGATGGGATTTGCAGTGTTTGCTGCATCCTGTGGTCTCCTATTCTGGTCTGGAGAAATGATACAAACACAAAATTTTTAAAACTGCCCTCAAACAGCACGGAATAACAGTTGCCAAACTGCACTTCTGTAGAGAAACGTTTTTCTTCTTGTTAACAAAGGAATAAAATGAAAGACAGCGCCTCTTAGTTTCAAAATTTAAGTGTAAGTAGAGTGCCTGATAAAAGAAACATCATATATGTTTGAAAGATCTGGAATCTGCTGTATATTTTCTATCACGCTTCTCATCTGAAGTCTGTATTTTCTGTCACCTCCATTTATTTCTTCTTTTTTGTTAATCCAAAACAGCAGTTTAGTAAAAACACATCTTGAATAAAAATGGGCCTTCTGAAATAATATATATCATTTATGTATCAAATATACGTTCTTGTTACAGAGCACTGCCTACAAACAGGAAACCTCACTATTAAAGTGAACATCCAATTAATTAAGATACTTTAGTAAACTACTTGGATCCTTCAAACACTGCTACTTGAGTACCATTTATCTAGCTCATTCAGCTGCTGAAAAAAATTACTGTAGTTTTGATTTTCCACAAGAAATACAAGATTTATTGTAAAAATGAACAGCAACTCAGGAAGAATGAATAAATAAATTCACCCAAAGCATTTGTTTCTGTGTTTATGTTCATCTTCTATTTGTTGCTTACCAAGAGAAAACAGGTTTGTCTTTTTACAATGCAGGGTTTTTTTAAGAACCTCCTGTCCATACTGTTAGTAATTTATGCAAAGGTGAAGCAAACATGCCAATCCTACATCTAACTATAGTCAGACAAATAACATCAGCTACTTTTTTTGCAGCTGTGAAGGTTGAAGGATAAGTACCACTGGCAGCTATTTTCTTTTTTAAGACTTTTTTCCTTTTTTAATCCCACTGCCAGCAAGCACTGTACAGACTCAGTCACTCAGTTCTTTCTATTGACCTCAACCTTGACCTGTGAAGACTGTCCACCTACGTTTTTTTCCCCACAAAGTAACATATTCTGCCTCCCATCATCGCTAAGAAAAAACAGCTTTCTAACAAGTATTCTTCTAAAATTTGGTATGTTATACTTTTGCTAAATGAATTACAGTTTTGGCAGGATAATTCTGAGCCACCATATAAGCCCAGGCTGTGCATAAACTGATCATAAATGTAAATTTGCACATGACTTTCAAACACCATGCACAAGCAAGAGGAAAAAAAAAGCACACTCACGCACACACACACACCCTGTCAAAATATAAATGTATCGGTTCTGTGCCTAAATTTGAGCAAAACTATAACCCTTTAGGATTTAATCCAAAATGACTGTTCAAAGGCTATTCATTACCCAATAAAATTCAGTTTAAACAAGTAATGTGTAATGAAGCTTGTTCTAAATTCCTGTTAGAGACAAAATTCCCAGGCAAGTATTTTAAAAGGGGCTTATAGGATTTAGGTGCCTATATTTCACTGAAATGCAGTACATTTTGGATGCCTAAATCCAATAGGCTCTTAAGAAAATCCGAGCCCCAGGGACATTATTGTAGATTACATACATACATATTATTCAGACCATATCCCATAAATTCACTATGTACATATGTAAACCTAACATGCCTGCAGGTAATGGAACAGTACTTTTCCACTTAAATTATTTAACGTAAGTGTTGAACTTCTATTATATATCAAGCTAACAGCTAATTTTAAATCGCAATCAAGCCATTCTCTGAAAGCACTTTATTTCAGTGGAGGTTTTGCCTGTAAAAGAAATGTAAATCCCTCTAACGAAGGCAGTGTAATCTTTGAATACACAGTCAAAATGGGGCCTGGAATTTCATTCCTAGTGCTAACATTGACACCTTCTGCCACTTCTGCTAGCTCTCAAAAATCTTTTGTGCGTAACTATCTCATCAGTAAAACATGTAGAATGGTGTTTACAGACCTTTCAAAGCACACCAAGCTATATGAAGAAACATATCTACAGAAATACCCAGTATATTAATATTAAAGTCTTCTGCAGACATTGTATGACATCAGTGAGAAGTTCCCTAGAACAAATGACAAGATACGACTGAAGAGTGAAAGTCCAAAATGCAACATATAGGAAAGGCTGGGAAAACAGCCTGTAACAAATCTTCAAAACTCTGCTTCCGGTAATCATTTCAAATTCTTGCTTACGTATCACTTGTTCTTTAATGTGCCTGACTCTCACCCACAATCAGAGTGCCAGGTAAGGGCTCAGTATCTGGCTGCAGCAGGCTGAGATCAGAATCTCCTTGAGAACTGCTCCATTTTTACTCGAGAATCTCAAGACTTTCCCATTTTATAATAACATACAGATGCAAAGTTCATTCCTCCTCCCACTAAGTACGTTCAAGCTTGTCATTGCAATACTGAGAACAAATTCATATCTATTGAATTATATGGTAAAAATACTTTTATCCTTGCTTGTGATTCTCTGTAGTATACTTTAATTATATGCATAATTTCATTTGGGACTTTTTTAAAGATTAAACTGCAACTTGAACTCAATATTCTCCCAAAGACAGGGTCCAGTTCAGCCAAGCTACAAACACAAATAGTATCGTACCCTTACCGTACCTTCTTTGCCCTGTGTAATATACCAGTGTAGCATACAAAATTAGCAAATATTTTTACTACTGGAAGTCCTGTTCAGATCGATGGCACAACGGTCCTATTCATTTGACTAGGACTTTGTATATTGCAAAACTACTGCTTGAGCTAGTCACAGAACAATGCTCTAGTCATATAAGACATGGCAGCAACCATTATGCTCTTACTGTGGCACATCTTATGCAGCAAAATGCAGTGTTATTACAAATTATCCTTATTATGCAAAGTCCTATTAAACAAAAAGTCACGCAACCTCATTCACACTAATGGGACTTTGTATGTTAAAGATAACATGCAGTAGCTTTATAAATATTACATAGCAAGAAATTGCCTCTTCTGAAAGAAATGCAATTATTACAAAATGAATTTTCAAAACATTCCCTCTCATGGCCATGAATCTTGGGCAGCTTCTTTAAAAAAAAAAAAAAAAATAAATAAAAAACAAGCCAAACATTAAGCATAAACAAACAAACTAACCAACCAAAGAAATAAACAACTGGGGTGAAAATGGCAAGTCTTGCCTATTTGACTTTAAAACATCTTATGTTTTGAAAACAAAGACAAATTTCCGGGCTGAATTGCTGTAGAACAACTTTGTTTGATTCATTTTGAAACAATGTAACTAATGCTGATGGCTCATCTCAGGAGGTGCTCTTATACCTGCAAGAGCTACTAGTGACAATAACATGACATGACTCTGATGGGCTGACTGAATGTAAGGTTTATTCACATGAGATGAGATTTCAGGAAATGGTCTCATAACATTAAATTCTAAAAAAAAAATTACTTAATTGATAGCAAATGAAATTCTGCCATGTTTGTGAAACAGCTTCATCTTACTGACATCAATGGGAGCAGAATCAATCCCAAAATGTTAATAAAATGGTAACAGTTACTTTTCATGGTCAGTATCAGTTACTGAAAATTCTTATTTTAGAATACATTTTCCAATAAAGGGGGCATTATTGTAAAGATCGTTTTATGAAACAAACATTTATTTAAACATTGTACCTTTTAGGAAGCACGCTGATGAAACTAATGCCTAGAACGTCAATTTTCAACAACTGTTTTACATCACACTCGCAGTAAAATTCCCATCTGGGCTGGCAACTTGTGTGCCAAGTTTCAGACAAATGTGATTTGAAACTGCCAGTATATTACACTCAAAAATTCAAGTGAGACACTAATAAAAGGAGACGGATGTTGACAATATATCCTGACATTCCCTTAAAAATACCTATGGTTCTGGGTGCTGTATTAATCTGTTAACAAAACTCTCTAATTATTTATAACTCATCTATAATATGGCATTAGAATATCATGCCACTAACTTGGTAGAAAACAAGCTAACTGGATATAACTTGTAAGAAAAAAACAGCTGTGCTCTAAAGAATGTAGAAACAGTGCTGCAGACAAAATCTTGTTATTCAGAATCCCGTTAGTTACTGAAAATATGTAATATAACTTTTGTTGATCAATACTCTCATGTAAGCTCTAAATAATGTATGAATCTAGCGGAGAAAAATGCAGCAAATCAAATATGGTGGGAGAATGTTTCAAATTATGAAGAGTAGTATGACTGCTAATCCATAAATCAGAAAACGGAAAGATTGTTGTAATGTGGGAGGGCTCTATTTAATAAAGGTCATTATAACTCCTGGCTCTAGAGCTATAAGATCTAATATCCTCTCTGGTAGCTCTATGATATGCCCATGCATTACTGTTCTTGTTGACAGTCTGTTGCCTTGGAAATATTTCATTATTTCAGTTTTTCCATTTGTAGACCCTTGGCCTTGTGATATGAAGGCCACCCTATTTCATATTTTCGATTATCATTTAAGCAATCTTCTGAAGCTATTTATATAAAAGCAAGTGTTAGACAATGCATATCATCATTTATCACTGCTATGTTTAAGCTCATGCTCTAGAAAGAAATGCCAAAATAAAGGGGTTTTTTTCTCTTTCACTTTAAACCAATAGCACTCTGATATTATGATATGCTTTACAAATCAATGTTGGCATATCGTATGCATGACACTTCTGTCTATTTAATTTTCTTGGTTATATAGCCACACAATTGAAAAACTCTAAACTGCTACTGTAACTGTAAAATTTGCTAACACTGGTAGTTTAAAAGGAAATCAAACAAATGTAAGTAACTTTTCAAACATTGTTTAAAAAACCTCCACAGGTGAAAAAAAGTTTCAAGGCAATTCAAGTGCTTGGTTGCATCAGAGACTGTTACTTTTTACATTTGTTTTGTAAGCACTGACCCCTTACTTGAAAAAATGTAACACAATCTACCTAAATGTTGTGGAAGCAAAGACTAAACAACAAATGTACACAAAGTTCAGTTACAGGATTCTTAATCTTGAGCACTAGTCTGCTGAAGTAGTAATTAAGAAGAGACTGCAAAAACCCTTCAGTAACTCATATGCGCCCATATTTCAAATAGCTTGGCGCACACAGCTGAAAGGATGTGTTCAAAACCAGCTCAAATAAACAGTCACATGCAAGACTTCAGGAGTACATTGCATAACTTTTAATACAACGTACGTGAGTGCTGGTTTATTGAAGCATTGATCCACCTTCTCCAAAAACTTTGTTGTTGTTGTTTTTATTAAGGAACAAACAGGTTGCCATTATATCTGCTACAAAAAAATATCATCAATTTCTACATGTAATATTTATAACTAAACTGTTCAGAGCATTGTAAAGAGTGATAACACAGTGAACCCTAAGGGCAAAAAACAACTGCCTGGACACTAGGCCAAGTTTGTGGCTATTAGTGTTCCAGGAATTTAGACCACTTTTTTTTCCCCTGAAATGATTACTCCTCCCACTCCCTACAGGGAAAAACTACTCCGATCCAACCTTTAAAATGACAGCATCAGAGCTGAACAAGAAGATGCTATTAAAGGGCATTAAATTAAATACAGTATATCCTCCTACAACTTCAATCAGAATTTCAGACCAAGTGTTATTTAGTTCAGCTCTCAAGTGGAGCAGAATAACAAATCGCGCACTTTGATTTACCTTCTCCGAATGCCAAATGGAGACAGGTGATAAAGAAAGCACTCATGCACAGGCTATGAAGTTTCCCCTAGAAATTAATTCTATCTTCAAGATTCCTATCTCAGAGAAATTCCCAAAATGGCACACAAATATGCTTCTGCTGGAGAGATTACTGAAGCTATCCTGGCAAATACACTTAACACTAATATAGTACCATTCTCAGAAAGAAGACAGGAGAATTGTGTGTTGGGGGGGGGGGGGGACGGGACACGGGGACGGGGGACAGGACGTATTGATAGAAATTGTTTTTTCAACAAAGAACTCTGCAGGAGAAAAGCCTGCTGCTGTAAGTGTTATTAACACAGTAGAAATGCCTTTGCAGCCACTGAAATGGAGATTTTTAAAAAATATTTATAGTTGAAGATGAAAATCTCCGAGTTAAGTCATTGACTTCTGAGGATGCACTGTTTTCCCATTACATGTATCTCCAAATTGTGCTACATATCAATATAGCCTTGTCAAAGTGCAACAGTTAATACTAATGCATCTAACACAGCCACGCTGACACATCAGTGGCGAATATGAAATGTATGGTTTTCTGATACCGGGAAGTCTGCTTCCTTAGGAAAAATGGCATAGCTATTTAGATAAGATCTGAAGCTTTTGGAAGTTGTACCAGAAGTGCTGATCACACAAAAAAATATAAGTTTGAAGTTAAGATTAAAATAAGCACGATTCCCTGGACTTTATTTTTGTTTAAATATTTTTCAGACTTCTGCTGTGGAATATAAACCGAGTAACACACACTCCAGCTACTTTTAAAAGCTGTCCAAATGTTAACTTCCATTTCCACAGCTAACCAGGCACCTTCCTCACCCCCCACCCAGAAGTTCACTTCTAACGGTGCAGGCGGGGGGGGGGGGAATGGGGGGGAGCCCACCCCAAACCCTCTGGCTGCTCTCCTTCTGGGCATACACATCGCAGGGTAGCGATGGGGCTTTGAATACTTTTGTAAGAATCACAAAGTAACATCACATGTACTTGTACTCTTGTTTCCTACCAGTCACTTCTAGAAAGATTCACTTTACTAGAACAAATCCGCTACGGGCAATTCGTGTCACCAGCAGAGCAGATTAATAGCCAGCACTCTCCCCCAACAAAAGTGCGTGGGGTAGGCGGCGGGCCGGGAAGCAAACGGGGGGTAGCGCGACCACCCCACCCCCCCCGCCCCCCGGCCCCCGCCTCCCTCCCCGGGCCCCGCGCACCGCCGCACCGCCCGCCCGCGCACCGGCTCCGCTCTGCCCACCCCGAGGGGCGCCGGCACCCGCGGCCCGCCCGGCGGCGGCGGGGCGGAAGGGCCGGGCCGGGCCGGGCAGACCCGCAGGCGCGGCCGGCGGCGCGGCCCCCCCCCTCTCCGGCCTAGCCGCACTTGAACCGCACCGGCGGAGCCGGCCCCTCCGCCCGGCAAGTCGGGCCTGGCGCGGCGCCCCGCCGCCCCCGGGGCCGCCGAACGGCGGGGACCGCCTGGGGGGGGGCCTCCCGCCCCCGCACACACACACACGCGCGCGCTCGCTCTCTCTCTCACACACACACACACACACGCCCGCTCGCCAACGCGCCCCGCCGAGCACCGGCTCCGCCGAGCCGCGGCGGTGCGGCTGCCGGAGCGGGGCTGCTGCTGCTGCGCGGCTCGCCCTGTGTGTGTGCGTGTGTGTGTGTGTGCGTGTGTGTGTGTGCGGCTGGCGGTACGCACTAGGAGAAACTCCCGGTGCCCGGCTGTGCGAGCAGCGGGTGCCGGCGGCAGGTCCCCCCACCCCGGCATGGCAGCCAGCCCCGGCCCCCGGCGGCGGCGGCACGGCACGGCCCGGCGCTGCTGCGGCTGCTGCTGCTGCTGCAGGTTCAATAAAGAGAAAGTGTTACCGTTCTCGCCTGGAAGGATCCTGCTGAAAGCTTGGCTTGGTGGGCGCCATCTTCCTGGGATTTTTTTTTTTTTTTTCCTCCTCTCTCCCTTACTTTTCCCCCTCCTGATGTTGGTGTGTGTTGTGTGTCTAGCAGCAGCAGCGGCGGCAGCAGCAATGGCCCTGGTTAGCCAGACAGGCTAAGGAAAAGTACTGAGGCCAAAGCATCGCGGGCTCCCACTCCTCCGCGCAGTCCTGGTGCAGGTTGCTCGCTCGCTTGCTTGCTAGCGCTGCTGCTGCCGCTGCCGCCGTCCATAAGCCGAGGAGCGGAGGGAGCCGGGGCCCCGCCGGCCCCAGAGACATGCCCAGCGCAAGCAGCGGCGGCGGCCGGCGGCGGCGGCGGGGAGAGCGAGCCGCGGCGCAGCCCCGGCGGGCAGCCCGGCCGCTGGCATCGCCCGGCAGGTGCGGCACACACACGCACACACACACACGCACACACACACACGCTCTCTCTCGCACACTCGCACACACTCACACCGCCGCGCCCGCGGGCCAGACTACGCGGGGTGCCAGGCCATGGGGCCAGCGAGGCGGGGGCGGGGGCGGGGGAGGGAAGGAGGGGAGTCAGGGATCTCCGGGCTTGACCGCTGTGAAAGTATTTCTGGGCATTTTCCAGCTGCTTCCCCAGCTCCGCTCCCACTCTGCGTGCAGGGGACGCAGCCTCCGCTGCCGGCGCAACAACGCCACTCAGTTGCAGTTTCGCACACTTTCCTCCTCTGGAGTCTGGGCTCCAGCGGGAAGGGGCTGAAGGAGGCAGGGACTCTCCGCAACTCGGCGGCCGCAGGCGGCGTGTCCCCCGTGGGCTCCCACGGCGGAGGCTGGGCCAGGGCGGGGGGCGACCGGCCGGGGGGTGCGAGCGCCCTGCGGCCCACGGGGCCGGACGCGGGGGTACCCGACGGCCGCCCCGCGGGGACGGCGGCGACCCCCGCACCCCCCGGCCCCCTCCGGGAACGTGCGCGCACGTCCTGAGAGTACGCGCTGGGTGCTAGCGGCATCAGGGGCGCAGTGCTGGGGACGCTAACTGAGAGTGATGACCCGCTTTGTTGGGAGAGGGTGTAGCACTTCACGCTGTTTTATTGGAGATTATGAAACTAATCACGAAAGAAAGGAGCGGGGGAAAGAAACCGCTACCTTAATTGTTCCTTCCAGGACATCGGGAAAACCCGAGCGCTGAGAGCTTTTAAAGGAGGAATCCCTCCTTCGCTAAAAGCTAAAAGCCTTCCATCTCCAAGGGAACTTTGCGGCTGCTCTGCTGCTGCTGCTGCCGCCTGGGAAGTACAGCGTCCTGGGCCTGATCCTGCTCCCCGAGAAAAACCACCCGGCTTTCTTGGGGAAAGGAGCAAACCCCACAGGTCGAGGGGGTTTATTCACAAGAAACGTTTCGGCAGCCTCTCCAAAAGTTTGGGGTGGGTGTTTTTTTTTTCCGGGGGTGGGGGGGTGAGCGCGCGTGGGAGCCGCAGGGGAGAGCCGGTGGGGAAGAAGTTAGCGAAGCACCTGGAAGTTTGGCTGAGGGGCGCCGTCCGCGCACCAGGGCCCGGAGGGTTTCTGACCGCAGGAGGCACGCGGGCCGGCGTAACTTTGCGCGGAGCGGCCCGGGCCACCCGCGCAGCCCCGGTTGGCGGGGGGGCGGGGGGCAGCTGCCGCCCGCCCCGCGCTGCGCACGTGCGGCTGTTGCGCACGTGCGCAGCCGCCGGTGGGATGGCGGCCGCCCGGCCTCGGGTCCCACGGCGGCGGTACCACGGGGCTGGCAGCGCGGCCGGGGCTGCGGGAGGCGGCCGGGGGTGCAGGTGGAGTTGAAGAACTGGACGGGGGAGGGGGGTGTCTAGAAAGTACCACATGCCGTTCCCTGCCGGCAAATCTGTCTCCTCGCCTCCAAAAAAAAAAAAAAAAAAAGTTAACAGGTGTCACCTCGGCTTTTGCAACAGCATAGGAAGGTGTCGGTGTCTGCTACAATTTAAGCGTTTACAGAAAGCACGAAGAAAAATCTTTCGACGTAAAACACGCTGTTTTGTCGATAATACATAGTCAAAATTTGGAAGAAGTGCAAAAATGTTTCCCCCTGTTAGGCTAGTATGCGAGACATCCAGGCTGGTCTGGATCCCTGTTAGTCAAAGTACTTGGATGCCTCCTAAACACTATTTGAATTAGAGGTGTTAGTAGTTTGTCAGAGAAGTATTGCTTTTGTAACTTCTTTCTGATTACAGACTGACATAATCAAACTATTAAACGCGAGGTACTAAAAAATTGCATGCTGCCTTGTCTATATATTTCTGTTTAACTTAAAGTCTCCAGAGGTCCCTTTCATTTGTCTAAAAGCCAATCTGACATTTCTGACCCTTGACTTCCCCACTTCACAGACTAAACTATTGTGATTGCTGCCTGTACTTCCTCGTTAAAGTGTCCGTCAGTTTCCATTGTAATTTAAATATTTTATAAGTGACAAAAATCATACAGAAACCATGAAAAGAAATAAACTTTAATCCATTCTTTATATCTCTCACATTCAAGTTTTTTATATATATATATATACACACACACATATATATATATATATGAAAGGTTGGTGTGTTTGCTTGAGCAAAACAAGACTCATACTTAGTTTCAAATGTTTCTCAGCTAAGAAAGTGTTTAGGCATCATCAGGGGTTATTGTAGGAGTATCAGCTTCCTACTAATTTCTTATTTAATAAAACCTACAAAAGTTACCACCAAATGCTTTCTATCATGGGCACCAAATGGAAAATACATCATGTGTTTTCCAAACCTATAGGAAGCAACTCAAAGTTGCTTAACAGCAAAACAGGCAATGGTCGATTACCTATATCTGGCTCCTAAACCAATTAAGTTTGAAATATTATGCTGAAACTTCCTATGATATTTTTTTTTCTTTTACCTCATAGAGATATTTAGTTCGGATATTGAGATTACACCGCATTTTTCTCGGTATTTAATTTAATGCAATAGTGGAAAGAAAGATACTTGGGACAGTGCCATTTTTCTTGCATTTAGAGAAGTGTAAAGGTTCTGTTCTGATTTCAGCCTACATTTATCTGTTGTAATCTTTTTTTCTTCTTTTTTTTTTTTTTTTTGTTTTTTTGTTGTTGTTTTTTCGAGGGTTCGGCTTCGGTTACAAGTTTATGATAGAGAAAACTAACAGATTCAAACTTCAAGTTTTGCCTTGTAGAAACATGAAGAAATGTCAGGTAATTAATTAAGCTTCATGTTAGTATCAGCACATATAGATGAATTGTTAGGGGGAATGGGGAAGGTCTTTAAACTTCATTATGACTTACTGCCAACTTTCTAAGCTTTACTTCCTAAAGGCGCTCTCTGTGAATTTCCTGCATTTGCATTAGAATGCATTTAAGATGAAAAAATAACAGTGCTGAGTATACTTAGGGTTTCGTGCTATATTTCCCTGTAGTAACAGGTGACATGATAATACTGTTAAACTACAATGTGGAATTGCAAGTGTGCAACCCCAAGTGAAAATTATTCTCTTTCTTGGTTGAAAGCAAATTATCAATCAGCATACCATGATCAATTATCCCCCTGGCTGCCACACACTGGGATTTGCACAAGGCATTGACATTGAGAAATTCCTCTTTAAAAAGGATGAGCGGACGGGATCCCAAACTTTGCAGTAGCCAAGCTAAGCTGCCGGGGTCTCACTTTTTTTTTTTTTTTTTTTTCTCTATTGTTGCTTTCCAGCTCATCCAAGACAAAACTAGGAGATTGTGTTTACTTCTCAGTGCATTTTAAAAGATGCTGTATTGAAAAAAAAAGGTAAAAACCCTCCCCTCCAACCAAGCGCCCTCCCAACAAACAGCAAGGAGAGATTAAAAAAAAAAAAAAGGAAAACAAAGAAACACAAAAGCACAAAGAAAAAGCAAGTGAGGGAGCCTCGGGAAGAGCCGCACACCCCTCTCCCACTCGGTGCTCACCGTTGTTGGTAGGAGGTGATGCCCTGGACGTTTTGCGGGTTGCCGTTGGCCGCGGCGCCGGCTCGCCCCATGCCCGGCGCCGCCGGCACCCCCCCGGCCGCCCCGCCGGCCGCCGCCGCCGTCACCTGCACGCTGAAATCCGGGAAGATCCTGATCATCCCCGCGGCTCAGCACCCGGCGAGTCTCGGCGAAGAGGTGCAGCAGCAGCGACTCTCCCTCCGGCGGCTGCAGCAGCAGAGCCAGGCACACTGCAATCCCATTAGTGAGTGGCGGCCACTGTGAGTGAGGAAGGGCGCTTTGATGTGAGCTGCTGGGCTGAGATTGAGAGGAGTTTGGGGGGGCTGGGGGTAAAGGGGGGGGGGGGGATTTTACCGAATTGCAAACATGCAACGCGTGAAGATTTGAGGGGGTGGGGGTTGGGGGGTTGGAGGGTGGAATATCAGAGCTACAAAAAAAAAAAAAAAAAAAAAAAAAAAAAAAGGTATGTCTAATACCACTGGAGCTGTAGATATAAGAGAAAAATCCAGGCTGAGGAGGGACAGGGAGGAGAGAGGGGGGCGCAATTACTTTAGCGGTGCAGTGAAAATGATGAGCAGCAAATGTTGCCTTTTTTCCCTCCTCCTTCTCGTCCCTCCACCCCTCACCCTCCACCCAAAATGCAAGTCTTAGAGGATTTCTCTGTCTCAATGAAGTAATAATAAAGGCGGCTGACCACAGTCTGGGCTAGCGCCAACTGTGCGGGGGGGAGGGGGAGGAATATCCCTGCTCCCAGAGTCCTGAGGAGAAGAGGAAGAGTGGAGGATTGTTGCAGCGCAAGTTCTTGCTCTTGGTAACTTGCTTTTGCTCCCCCCCCCTTCTTTCTCTCTGTGAAGGGACGGTTTTCACAAGCGAGGAAATGCGCCGCTTTTGTGCAATGGCAGAGTTTGTTCCCTATTATAGGGAGCTGACTCTCCTCCCCTCCTAGTGTGCAGCAATGTTACTGCTAGTCAAACTTGTAAGGTGTGCAGTGTGTGTGCACGCACTGATCCCTACCGCTGCTTCAACATATCAATTATACCGCCCAGAGCTGCGAAAAAAAAAACCCCAAAAAACCAAACCAAACCAAAAAAACCCAAACCCCACAAAAAAAAACCCACAACAAAACCCAAGCAAACCTCGCAAAGCTCTCCCCCCGGGTGCGGCAGGCACCGCACCAGCAGCGGCCAGGAGGGCGGCTCGGCTCGGCCCCGCCGCCCCCGCGGGACGCGCGGCCGCGGCTCCTTTGTGCCGCCCCGGGCTGCGCAGCCCTGCCCGCCCGCCGCTCACCCCGCCGCCGCTCACCCCGCCGCCAAGTCCTTATCCCGGGCCGCGGCGCTGCGGGGCTCCGCCAGCCCACCGGGGCCGCGCCGCTGCCCCTGCCGCCAGCCGAGCCCGCCCGGCCGCGGCGCTGCGCTGCGCGGGGGCGGCCGCCGGCAGGGGAGCGCGGAAAGTTGGGCGGGAGCGCGGGTCGGCGGCGGGACGCACCCCCACCCCCACCCCACCCCGGCGGCTCCCCCGCCTCGTGCGGGCGGCAGCGCGGCCACGGGAGCCCCCACTCCGCGCTGCGGGGCTCGGCGGGTGCTGCCGGGGCTGCGCTCCGCGTCCCCTCCGCCCTGCAGCTGCAGCGGGAGGCCAGGGGTGAGGAGGCTGTCCCGCAGGGCAGGGGGGAGCCGAGCCGCCCGGCGAGTCAGGGGCAGCAGGGAACGGGGGGCAAAAGGGACACACACACCCACACACGTCCCGTCCCGTCCCGTCGTCGGGTCCCACCACACCTCCCCGCTGCCGCGGTGTGACTCTGACACCGCGGACCTGTAGCTCCAAGCTGCGGGTCCTGGAGCTGAGCGCGGCGTCTGCCGGGGACCGCGGGCTGTGTGCGCCCCGCGGAGGGGCTGTGCCCGCCCGGCGGAGGGGCTGTGCGCGCCCGGCGGAGGGGCTGCGCCCGCCCGGCGGAGGGGCTGTGCCCTCCCGGCGGAGGGGCTGCGGCCGCCCGGCGGAGGGGCCCCGCAGCAGACAGCGACGCGCCGAGGGAGCGCACCTTACATGCGCGTTAGCTGCGCAGCTGACCCGCTTCTGCGGCAAGCGCGGCTCGCAGCAAGGGGAGCTGCGTGGGACGGAAGGCAGGTTGCACTCCAGAATACCCGTGGTGTTGGGAAGGCTATGGCAGCATCTCTGGCAGGGGCAGATGTCCCAGGCTGCCCCGTCACTCAAAAGACATTGTAACCTTTGCTTCCATAAATCAGAGCTGTCACCTGGGCCACTCTCCCCTTTTCCCAGGCAACTGTGTGCCTCTTGGAATCATAGCTTGGTTCCTAATCTAACAATATCCTCCTATCCTGACTTTCCACTGCTGTTCCAAACCAAATTAAGACACACCAACTTTATGTTAAAACAGAATCTGCGTTCAAATCCTTTGTATTAAAAAGCATCTGTGTTTGCATTCTGTTTTAATACAAAATGCTTTGGATTGCAGCTAATACCAGGAGATATGAAACTGGTTAGTCCCCACATGTTGCACATAAAAAGAATTCATAATGAGCATCTGTGGGATGTGGAATGGATCCCATGAGTTAGCTGAAGACCTCATAACGTAAGAGCTGAGAAGCCTAAGTGAATTATGACTCTCCTTCCTCGCAAGTAGGATTAATTTTCTATCCCACTTATATTCATTATCTATCCTGTTTATACTATAGGGACATCAATTGTTTGAGTGTTAAATATGAAGGCTTTACAGAAACGTGTAGGTTAGATAGCTTGCAGTGAAGAGGGGGGATGTTATTGCTAGGAAAAATGTTATTCAATCTCCATGTTTAAAGAGCAGTATTAGATGAAGCTGCTCACTTTTTTAAGGGACTGCAAATTCTGTGCCTTTCTCTTACAACATATTTAAAATGTAAGGTTTACAAAGTACCCTCCATCTGCCTGTGGCCCTCTCAGTGGTGTCAATAGGAATTTTGCATGCAGATGTAGGCCCGTATACGGCCTTTAGAGAGCAGGTCAATAAATGGCTGGAGGAATAATTAAAGACTTCTGAGCTGCTCCTTTCCTTTTTCTTACAATATAGTACAAGACTGGCATGAATATAGGCTGGGCTACCACTCTAATTGGCTATGGAATAACACTGAAAGGAATTTAAATGTGGGTAGTAGCCATTTTCCAAATGATCACTCCATTACAGTAGTTTTGTCTGTCAATGTATGGCCAGGCAGTAGAGTGGATGTAATCATGTCGAAGTCCCCATCCATTGATTGTCACTCTTTGCTCTACAGTGGCAACTCTAAGCAGATTTCCATGTTTCAAACAGACAGCCAGGAGAGAGAGCCTGTCTTTTGCCAAGTTTGCTTCAGCATAGTCCTGAAAGTCACTGCTTTTCACCCGCGTAGGCAGAACCAGGTTCTGTTGATACTTAATAAGATCTTTTATGACTATTGATTAATATCTTAATTTAAGCGTGAATGTAACTGAAAAGTCAGTCTTGATACCTTTGCTTCCACAAGTAGTCCCACAGAGTCACTGGAACTACTGACAAGTAGTCATGAATAAGACAAGCAGGATTCAGAGGTACGTTTGTGAACGTCTACAGAAAACAGAACCATTTTCTTTCTCATAGCCCTTAAAAGGTGTCAAATAAATAAAAAAAACCCAACACATTATCTCTGAAGAAAAGTCTGTTTGATTGTTTGAGTCTTTTTTTCCCAAATTAATCACGATGGTGGAATCCAGTTAGAATTTCTGAAACTTATTCTCTAAACCAATGAAAATATCAATAATCAAGCTTATATTCCGTGCTATATTAAATAGCGTGGACCCATTCGCCTCATATTTCACCAGTGTTGCAACATACCATGGTGGATATAAATAAATTTGGAGCAATATGCTAGTGTAAATGAGATGAGAGCGAAGCCCAGTATTTTTAACGGTTTATTTCTCATTTTGCTCAAATTATTGACAGGTTTTGGTGTCTAAGTGACATAGTTTTTGTCTCAGTACCATATACTATTGTAAGATATTCTGCAAGTTGCTTTAGTATTGATTAAGCCAAGAAATACTCAAATAGAGTACAGTTGTTTCTAACAATGTACTGTAGAACTTCCTCTCTTAGGTAAAAACATAGTAAAGATAAAAATTAAAAACACATGACTGTGTAATATAATAACATTTAATATTTATGCTTTACATATACCTCTCTATCACAATTATATATTATATCTTTATTTGCATTGTCAGTGTACTACTGTTCCTTTCTTTCACAGGTGAAAAAATATCTCTTCTCGGGAAATTCATTTCCATTTACTTAAAGTTAAATGGTTTGACTTTGAATTTTCATTATCTGCTGTTGGAAGGAGCTTGTGACAGGTATGAGAGAGAATGCTACAAAGCTTCATTGTATCATCTAATTTTTGCTTCACTTTAGTCAGATATCATTTAGGTAGAGAGTAAAATACTATATGTAGAACAGGATCAGATAGAACAAAACAGAACAGAAATAAAATAAAATGAAAATAGGATATATAATGAATTACAGTAGAAAAATGCCTTTATCTTGAAGTTATTTTTTTTTTAAGTTATACTGATTCCTCACCAGTGAGAAAATTGAACTAATTTTATATAAAAGGAATATGTCATAACAGGATATGGCATTTATCTTCCTGAGATAGGGGTGACCTCATCATTCACAAGTGGCGTAGCTATGAATGAGTAATCAGCCTCCCCACCCATTAAGTGTAGATAAAGTCCACATCTTCTAAGTATTAAATATTCAATTTATTATTTTACAACTTGCCATCTCTACAAGTGTCCACTGACTGTTGCTTCTGTTGCTGCTACCAACATGTATCATCAGTGTGAAGCAAAAGAAACTCCTCAGAAAGCTGAATGGAAGATGAGAAGGGAATTGAAAATAACAGAGGAGAAGAAAACAAGAGGTGAACCTGCATAAAAAAAAATATGGGCACAACAAGGATAAGGAAACTCTTTAACTGACCTATACTTTTGTTGCCTGTAATATTCCAAGAGCTTTATAACATACATGCAGTGAAAATATTTTTCATATTAATACCTCACATATATCAGCTACCTCCTATCTCAAGTTATATTGCTAAAGTTATTCCCAAAGGAATTTATATATGTATAATGTGAGAGAAATATATAGTTTAGGAAAGGATTCCTTTTTACTATTTATCAGCAGTGCACATTAGGGAAGAGCTGCAGTTAAAAAAAATATGGTGTCTTTCTAGAACCATATAAGATAACATAATTTTCTCCTTCAAATGATGTCACATGCTGCATTTTGTTTTCATTCCTTTGTAAAAGCAATGAGCGCTGTTTAAAGAAAATATTTGGAGTTTAATTTTAAATCAAAAAGAACTGGCTGTTCATCTGTTTAGAAGTAAAAATCTCTAAATAGAACATGAAGTCAGGAAAACCACTATCAAAACTTAAATAGGAAGTAGTCCAATATTTTCCATTTTCACAGTTCCTTGACAGGTACTCAGGGTTGGAAGAGCAGATGAGGGAAATGTCTTTTCTGAAAGGTTGTGCTGGGAATGAAGGGCAAGATTCAGGTAGCCCACCCCTACAACCCCCCGGTATTCAAAAGAAAAGCAAGCAGAGAGTAAGATAGAAGGAAAGTGCCTGGGGAAAGTAGCATCACTATCGAAATCATAAAAGATGTATAAGGACATCAGTGGAAGAACTAGAAAAACTATTAGAAGAATGCCCTACAGGGCTATCCCAATGGCTCGGCGATTAGCACACTGCGCTGCCACTGGGAAAATGCAGCTGAGGTTTGAGGCTAATCTTAGGATCTCACTCATTGGTACTGGCAGCTGAGAGCCTTACGAGGATGATGAGTCCACAGCGGAGAAAGACTGATACGTTGCTCACATGCCCAAAGGTATGTACCTAGGCTCTGTTTTGACCACCGGAGCTGTCTCAGTAAGGAGTATCGGGTTTTCTCTATCTTCAGCCTAATTTGCTCTCTGTGTGAAAGCAAAGGAGTGCCTCTGGCCCATTGTGTAATGACAAAGGACAGCTAATTTTCCAAGGGTGGGATATCGGTATTAAAGTCAATTTCTCTTGTGTTGTATAATTTGCTGTGGCCCCAAATTTTAGTGAATGAGCTATCTCTTAGCACCAGAGGTTTTCTGCAGTGTTGATCCCCCACAAATTTTCTGGCAGTTCCAGTAGAAGATCAAGGGGCAGCCAGCTAGTTTTTCCAGACTCCATCTGCTTCTGCAGAGAGTGTGTAATCTGTGATGTTCCTCCAGGGAGTTTTAGCACCCGAGTATCTATTTCCCTTGTCTTCAAGATCACTGTTACGCCTCCAAAGTAGAGTAATCTGCTACTTCGTTGGCATCAAATTGGGGTCGTACAGACCACAACTAAATTGTGCTGCTTCCACCTTTACAAAAACCTGTTTCACACCACACAGCCTGATAAGAAGCTTAATTCAAGAAAGGGGAAAAACAAATCATGTAGATGCTTTTTATCTCCAGGGCTGCTAAGAGATACCAGCACGTTATCCTGTGTTCTCACCACATTCAGATTTTTGGTCCAGTAATTCCCTGTGGTCCTGCTCATCCATAAGATAAGTGAAATTTATAAAGTACGCAGGGCCAGTCAATGCACTTTTCCTTTTTATTTAACCTTTATTTTTAGCCTCTGGTGGTGTTCCTAAACCAAAATAATTTGTGGAAGCAGCTGTTGGTGTGTCCTGGAAGGACAGCATCAATAGGCAGCTCAAGGTTTTTGACTGTACTTAAAGAAGGATTCTTATCCTTTCCCTCACTAAACAGTCATTCCCCTCTAATTCAGAAGAAACAGAAACCAAACATGGTCTCTTTTCTTCTAGTTCTTTTTTGGTGAACAAATCCAAGTTAATTATACATCCAGCAAAAAAAGCATCTAGCTTTCACTCACAGCTCTTTCAGACAAACCTAGTACAGTCCAATGTAACCTTTCTTCTTTGGTAGCTACCATCAGTGCCCTGCTGAGTCATGCAGCAGTGAACATGAAACAAGAATATTCACAAGACTACCCATGCCTGTGTTTCCTCCCTTACTGTCCAAGGTGGAAGTCCCAAACGGCACCAAAACCAACAGTGCATAAGTGGGAGCTAGCATCTCTCAGCAGCAGAGGTTGTAAGCATCCAGTGCAGTTTCAAGCTGTGCTAGGTCCTCCAAGCCATGCTTCTCCATAGTTTGTTTGGGTTTTCTTTTTTTTCTTCTTTTTTTTATTTTTTTCTGTTTTATAACAGCAGCAGAATTTTTTCACTCACTGAAGAAGACAATGCATTGTGTTCCTGCGTGGCACAGTCCCAAGTGGGCAGCCATGTAAATCTGGGACTCTGCTAACAGTTTCTGGAACTTCAAGCATACTAAAGACTCAGAAATAAATACTTCAATCTTTGGTTGTAGTGTTTTTCCAAAAATAATCAAAACTTGCAAGGAGATCTATGGATCAAAGATTTGGATGCAGGCTAGTCTATCTACAAATGCATCCATGCCCAGGAATGTCTAACAGAGTACCGCTCTTATTTACAGCTATTTATTATTCTGCAGTTTCTGTTCTTACCATTAGGAAGCTGATTGTCTGAATTCCTTCCTTCATTTTTTTCTTAATCAATAAATTCAAGTATTGAGCATACTCACAGGAGGCCTTCAAAGTTTAAACATATCTCAAATCTTACTTTTTCAATTTCAAAGTTCTCTTGGGTTAAAAAACAAATAAATCTTTCTGCTAATTATACATGGTCCATCAGAAACCTTAAAGAGATAGCTTTATTCACTTCAAAGCTAGACCTCCACCCACATTACTTGCACTTCTGTCATTGCTCTCCATGCTATAGTAACCACTGAGAAGAGCTAACGAATATGAGTTGTGGCACTCAGCCAAGTGTCCTTACATTTCACTCTTCAGAAGTCATTGCTTGGGGAGTTTAATTCTGACAAAAGCAGAAAATAATCTGAGATCTTTTTAGTCCACTGCTAGATCTTCATTTTAATTTTAATTTTTGCAGCCTACAAACTGGCCATAAATTGCACCAAATTTGGAATGCGCTGAACTCTAAGAATGAGTTTCTTTCTTGTTCTTTGGTTGTAAGTCTTCGCACTGCTTCAAAGTGTATTTTCTTTATCAGAAAGTGGTCTGGACCGTGGTTTCTGTCTACATGAAGTTGAATGCTTTACTTCATTCACTGGAAGTTACTGAAAAAAGGTACATACACACAAAACCCATTCTTTGTTCACTGCTGATGCATCACATTATCTCACTTTGGTACATGATTAGACAACGTAGGAATTGTCTTTGTTACTTTTGAGACTCACTTTGGTAGGTCTTGGTAACATATCGGATGGAGAACTTCTGTACTCTTTGAAGGAAACACATACTGCGATTGTCTGGTCATCGGTATATTAGTTTAAAATATTACGGAGTTTAGCCATTTTTCTCTCTATTACACATTTGAAGCAACATATATTTGGCTATAGAGTATGTGTAGTTTGGGTAGATATGGATGTCTGTAGGAAGAAAATTATAATTCATTTTAATTCAAAATTTATGAAAAAGGCTTTATAGTACCTTTCTGGTTTTTTGTCCCAAGATGGATACTCATTTGCCTTTAATAACTTGAAAACCAGTAATGACTGCACTGTACTAGTCCCTTGATAGGACCTGCTGGTGAAAGTTACTACTTGCTAAGGGTGTCACCTTTTTCTTCTTCACATATAATACAGAAGAAAAAGCAAGGGGACTCCTACAGCCAAACTATAATTTCTTTCGACATGAGTCCTTTATTCTGCAGAAAACCTCCTACAGATTTTCAAGCATACTTCATTTAATATAGATTTGGCCTTTTCAGTCTGGAACAAGAAGAAATATCAGAGAGTTCATACAAGTAGATGTTATAACAGCAGCAACAACATTGCACAATGACAGAGTTTATTTTTAGTTGCAACTTGTAATAATCACTATTCGTCTCCTCAGCTTCTCAATTTCTGCAACAATTTTCTGGCAAACTGGTTTTGTGTCAGACTGTAGCATCACGGGAAGTTTCATCATTAAAAAAATAAGAGGAAAAATTACTTCCTTTAACTGGAATAAATCAATATTTCTTCCTATAATAATTAAACCACATGCAGATAAAAACTATCATACAGGTACAAGTGATTTTTAATCTTTTCAGGGATATCCAGACAATATAGCAGTATTTCTTCCAATACTCAAATGCAATCATTGAATTCATTAAATAAGTTATAAGTCTGTTTTGAAGAACGCTATTAACAGCCCATGGTATTTTCTACGCCAATCAATTCAAACAGCTTTTTGGTGTATCCAGTCCTTCACTATGTGCCAACCAAGTACAATGACCAGATTTATCTAGAATATACTATAATCTATTACTCTTTCTGAAGCTGAACTTTTGATTCTAATCAGTTTTACTCAACTATTATCAGCTTATGGAGAAGTATAAGGGTGAAGATCTGCATAATAAAGAAGATATTATGTGCAAAACATAAAATGACTAAAGCTGATATATCAAACACCTGAAGTAGAAAAAAAACAAGGTTAAGATTTTTCTTGAACTCTTTGTACATCTTACACTTTTTACTGTATACATTAATAATACTTCAAAGTTTGCATATTTGAAGATAGGAAGAGGAAATATTCAGTTCAAACAGCAATAGTATTCTTAGCTTTCAGAATATTCTTATTATGGGTCCTTGCTACTTCCACTAAAATTACTCTTTTGCATTTGATTTTTAGGTGAAGAAGAGTCCACGAGTGAGAATAATGCAAAATAATTTGACTTTTGAGACACTGTAAGCTCTTCAAACCTATTGTTATAACAGATCATGCTTGATATTACAAATCATTCTGTTTTACTTGTAAGTCCTGGTATCTGTAATAGACTGTGTACAAACATTCATATGGTGCTGTTTGGTTAGTAGAACACACGTGGCTAGAGTTAAATTATTTCATTTATAAAGTTTTAAATATCTGCGATCTTCACTGTTAGTTAAGAAGATCTTTAAAAACAGAAGGAATATCCTGTAATATGGTTTTCAGGGAAAACAAGCATTTAGAAAAAAACTCAAAACCACCATAACATGTATATGCAAACTTGAACATACCTTTATAACTACCAGACAGTATTTATTCAGGTTTGGGACTGCATTTTGACATTGTTCATTTTATCATACACACATTATTCCATAATCTAAAAATAACATAGTTTTGTAAGCAGATGCCTAGTGATTTATTATTAGGTTCAGTTACGATGCTGCTGGAAAATAAAATTACTACTAACCTTTCAAAGGGGGTCCAGGGTTGAATCCTCACTATCATCTAGAGAGACTAAATTTGACTATCCCATTAAACTTTGCTTAGAGTCCTGGGGAGCAGGGGAACGGTATCTTTGAGTGTTAAGCCGCTGGTTTTCACACATGAATATTCAGAAATTGCAGCAAGCCAAAATGGAGACCACTGTCTGAGAGACAGTCCCGTTTTCAAAAGCAAAACTGAGGATTTCCTGAGGCTTCATGCTGTGAGAAAAGGAGCTGTGGAGCAGAAGATGAGTCAATGCCTTTTTCCACAACTAAGTACTGAAGTTAATGTGAATGTGAATCTATATGTCTTTGTTCAGAATTACTGTAAATGTTCTCTCACAGAGAAATTGCTCAGTCTAAGGATAATTATAGTTACACAGTCATTCAGGTGAATTAGTGCAGGGAAACGAAGAAGGCTCACCTCATCCCTAATGGACACAAGCTGCATGCAATGACTGACTCTAAACACTGGCTGTTCTGAAGTGTCCTAACCTGGATACCAGCAATAGTATCTGCTTGGATAGCAGATGTGTATGCCCTGCTCACAGCTAATTATTTCTGCAGAGTGACAGTATGATGGTGATTAAAAATATATATTAATATATATGGTATATTGGACCTATAAATATATCTCACTTGATTTATTTGGTCTGAGCTCATCTATAAATTGTCTGGCTTCTGAAGGAAAATGGCAAAATTGTCTTGCATGTAGAGGGATAGATTTCAAGTTAAATCAGTGGTTACAACAGAAAAATCTAAACGAATGACAAACTCTGAAGAGCTCAAACAAGGCAAATGTAATACATAAATATCAGAGGGCATGTGTATGTCTTGAGCAGATAACAAACCTGGGATCTGGATGGATGGGGGAAAAAAAAGGTTCAGATTAGACTTTCCCTCTGAGAAACCAAGAAGAATAAGAAGAGCATTCTAGTACAGCGTAGTGGTTAAAACTGCAACATACCTTATGCAATCATGAATTTGAGTAATAATTGAGTTGTAGTCTTATTTCAAGCAAGCAAGCAAAAACCAGCATGCTCATCTTTCCCAATTATTTCCATTGTCAGTTTAATGTCTTGGAAGAATTCTGTAGTTTCCTAAAAAAATGAACCAAACAAAACCAACCGAACAAAAACCACAAAAAAAGAATCCAAACAAACAACCCCTCCTCCCCCCCCCCCCCCCCCCATAACACCACACAAAACAAAGCATCACCAAAACCTCCATAAATATTTTGAGTATATAACATATTGGACTTTTCATACGACTTTCACAAGAGGACAAGAAGGAGTGCTGATCATTTGGTTTTGAAAATGTCATTCAGAGGTTTTCATCTTTCCCCCATCCCCAAAAACCAAGTTTATAAAAGGGAACTAGCAAAAAAGTCTGCAGGATGTTTCTTTCCTTCATATGAGGTAATATTTGGTACTGCTTATTGGGACTCCACAAACCACAACCACAAGGAACTAGTTTTCACTGAAGTATATTGAGGTTTGCTTTTGTCTTTATGAAGTGTTTGAACATTTGGTCTTGGAAAGTATGATAGTGGAATCAGCAGTCTGATGCTATTAAGAATGAGTATTAAAATGAATTGAGAATAATTTTTAATAGTGTTTCATTGAATTCAATGGGCCAACATTATCAGAAGTGAGTCTCATTGAAGTTGTGGAGATTAATTTTTTATTTCAAGCCATTGAAGTCAAGGGAACAAGCTACAGAAAGTTAACCCCACACTGTGCAATTACATTCAAAACAGCCTCATCTTGTGAAGGTAAGAAAAGGCTTTATTAAGTATAAGCTTTGTGTGTCATCACTTTCACAGAATGTATCAAAAAAAACCCCCACAATACTATCACAGAGGCTGGTGGAGTAACTGAACAGATGTTACAGCTAGGCTTTTAGGATAATTGTACAATACCATTTAACAGCACAGCTACAGCATTTTTTTTTTTTTAAGAGAGAAATGTTAGGCAAGATATCACATATCCTATAGTCTTTGAACAGTGCCTCAAGCTCTTGCTTTTGCTAGATAGCCGTGAGAATCAGGCTGAAGGAGACTGATGGCTTCATGCAAAGGGTAGCAATTGCAAAAAGCACATCCACTGCCTTTCTCTTCAGAAACAAAAGAAACAAGTCTTCTGCCACGAGAGCAAGCATACCCTCACTTCAGTGAACATTTACAGAGTTTGCAACATTTGACTAATGGAGAATAAATTCAGCTACTTATATCATCAGGAAAAGGAATTTTAATATATTTTTTTTAAAACTTAAATTTAATCACTATTAACTTCTAAAATGTTTAGAGGAACTCATGTAAAACCAGCAGATGCATGACTAGATCCTACTGTGGTTTATACGAGTTCATGAGTGAGAGACTTCCTTTAGTTTACCATTTAATGGGTGCTGTCATTCCCCAAACACTTCCCACTGTAAAATCACATTACAGTAGAAAACACTGTCAATGGACAAATATTATACACAAACATGATGTAGATATGTAGAGGTATATAAATAGTTCAAAGCGATTACATACTGCATAATTGATGTGCAGTTTTGTTTTCTGGGATTTTTTCTTCACAATTCTAAAATATCCTTTCTGCTCTAGATTATTTTCCATTGATGAAAAAATGATCCTGTAAACATTTCTACTTTTTAAGTATAAGTACAGCAATTCCAAGTTCCACTGAATGCTTAATTCTTTATATTCACGAGTGTCTTTGCAACTCAGAAGAGATCTGTAATTGTGGAACCCCTGAAGTGAAAGTATTACTTAATGGCCCATCAACACTGGGACAAAATACATAAGCCAACCTAGATGGTGTACACAGGGTAACAAAAGACTAACAAAGTATATGCCAACCAGTCAATATAGGACTTAGAAAAGTTTAAGTCAGCTGATGTAGATCAGTTTAAGTAGTGTCAAACCAGTCCTCTGAAACTCCAGGTGAGCAATGATGAGAATGAAGCAGCAAAACGCTAAATGTCCTGTGTCCTTCAAGTGTAATAGGTGATTTTGTTCATTCTGCCTTAGCTGCAGGAAGTAAATTAGGTGTCTCAGTATAGAAGACATTTATGTAACTTTAAAGTCACAACAGCATATAACGTGCTTTCCAGGTCAGCCTGGAAATGTTGGCTCCTGACCAACTACACGAGTACAATGCTCTGTTACACTGCTCACACTGATGCTCTCTTTTAATGCCAACTCTCCTCAAAGGTTGTGCAGAACTTTCTTCCACCCATACGTGGCCTTGTGATGCAGATTCATAGAAATAGTTGCAAGGAAAAGTCATTCTTTTTTCTTGTTTGTCTTACAAATTCACTTAGATTCTTGTCATCAAAAAATCAGTTATTCAAACCTTTCTCAAAGTCATAAAAAAGAAAAAAAACCCTCACAACCCTCTCTTGTATATCTGAAGATATTCTCCAAAAGCTCTCTTCAGATAGTGACACAGAGTTACTGAAAAATATAGTAATTGAAAAGGATTTTGAGAAAGCGTCACAGTCAATCCTTGTGCAGGTCACTGAAAACCGGCTTACTGGTTTTGGCTGAGACAAGTTCTGTGATAGCAGCAACGTTTGCTTTCTTCCTTGGACAGCATAAAGGGAGGACAATTCACAGTCCCAATAGCTTCTAAAGGACTAATACGAAAGTTACTTCTTGACAATTTACTACCTTTTTAAAAAATAATTGAAATAAGAAAGTTAGATGCCAGGATTAGTCAAATCAACGTGACTTGAAAAGGCAAAGATGATAAACCCTAAAAAGCAAAATTTTTTATACCACACCGTTCGTTGGAGAAGGACGTATATATAATTATGTATGCGTGGTAGAACCCCTGTAAAGTAATAACTTTTAATGAACTAGCCCTGTTAAAATAATACATTTCTGGGCACCAAACCAAATATGTACAGGAATACAGTGCAAACCTACTGAATGATAAAGCAGGAAACTAAAAAGAAAATAAAGAAAACTAACAAAAAGAACATTCAGTAAGAAATTGAACTGATAAGCCTGCTTATATTAGTAGTTGTGCATGTTTTCATGAAATCAAAATAAATTTTATAAAAGAGAACCTGTTAAAATTACTATATGCTGAAGAAATATTATTTATTAAAAATAAAAGGTTTTCCCTAAGAAGGTTGCTTCTAATTTAATCTCTTGTCCTGGTTTCAGGAGAATTATACCAGGAATGCATTTGTTCCTTTTAGAGTATTTGTTTCATGCTAGTTATATGTTTTGCTTTATTAGGGCAGCACTGCACACTGTTTGATAGAGATCCAGTCTCTGATCAGCAAACCTTATTCTAGTTAAAAAGCCTGACCCTGTGAAGAGCTTAGATCCCGGTCCTCAAATAGTTTTAAGTACCCTTTTTGAAAATAAACTCTTTTTGAGAATAAAAAGTGACACTACCTAAGATCCAGATCTTCAGAGATACTTGGTTTTCTGAACTCTAGTGATTGCCAAGGTCATCAAGTGTCAGGAGGCAGCCAGCGTATTGATGCTTCAGACATATGCTGTCATTCTCACATGATATTCAACTTTTCCCCCAAAATTTGGGAGCCGAAGCTGGTGGTGATATTCACCCTGAGAATGATGTGACCAGGGCATATGAATCTTTGTTTAGTTTTGCATAATTCATTGACTCATCAGGGAGGAATTGAACTTCCAAGGACCATGTCAAACACTCATTTTTGCTTCCCTGAGCATCAGATTACCAGTGGTAGAAGATCCTCAGGAGTGTGATTGGCTTATTAAGGCTTTCGTTAAGATTATCTCTTCCAGTGTCTATTATATAGTATCTAAATATATATTCTCACATCAGATCAATTTGTTGCTGAAATTCTTTCTTATTTTAAAAGGCAAGAATACCAGGGCTCTAGGAGCTAGGGAAGAGATCTATCTGATGAGCAAGCTTTTTCTAAGTGGCAAAAAAACCCTCAAAACTGAATATTGCTCAAAAAAAGACAGAACATTAATTAAACTTGGAGAATGGATATCATGGTGTGAGAAAAAGAGCAGTCACAAATACTACAAAACATAACAACATCATAGTGAACTAATTTCCTAAATTATATTTTGAAGGTTGAATATTTCTCCCCTTAATAACGCTCCAGTTATGGTTTCAGTGTCATTTTTGTGCTTCATGTATTCATCGTTTCACTTTTCACATACTCCTGTATTTCAAAAAAATATTTTACCCAGAAATTGTAGAAAACATATTACTGAGAAGTTCTAATAGATTATACAGGAGTGAAAGTTAGTGTTACAAGAATAATAATGTTCCATTTTTTTTTTTTTCATATATTTTACATCTCTTTATGGTTCAACCCAAATGCAGGAGACTGTCTCCTCATGCTAACCGTGGTAGAGCCTTCTGCCGTGGTGACTCTTTCAGAAGTCGTCTGAATTAAAAGGCAGGTGGCTGTGCTTTGGGTATCTACATTTCTGCAGATGAAATACAGCAGATTAAGTGATTCTGAGCTGCTAACCTTAATGTCTATCCTTCTAGCTTTTTCAGAGCTCTTGTGACTCATTGCCATTCTCCTGAAGTCACAGAGAAAGGACAGACGGTTTTAATTACGATCACAAAAAAAAAAGTCTATCAGGCATATGGAGATAACAGCTCAGAATTTTTACGAGACCTTGGAGAAGTTGTTTTTTTCCAGAATTTGACACCCTGGAAGTTGGCTTATTTTAGCTTGGGAGAAAATTTCATGAGCCTGATTTTTTCCCCAGAAGAATCTGAAAATAAAATTACTAATATAGGACCTTTGCTTAGAAACAGATGAAAGAGGAAAAGTACAGATAACAATACCTGAAAAACAGAATACGTTTCTAAGAGGTAATTACAAATTGTTTTGAACTTCATTTTAAAGCTCTTCCTCATGAGACTTACTTGAAGTCCTACCATGTTAGGTTGAAGTTAGTGAAATTTTACTGTGCCAGAAGGACTGGGTCCTTGATAACAACATTATAACAGCTGTAAAGGTTTTGCAGAGTAACACAGCGTTTAATTACTTGAAGATTTAAAAAAAATTGATATTTGTGGTAAGATCAGGAGGTGAGAGGGCAAATGCTTTCTGCTGTCCTTTTGATTGACCAAACCTTTTCTTAAAAACAGATCTGATAAACTCTTCTGATTACTTTCCTAATGGAAATGTTAATAGTCAAAACATCACTATCCCCAGAAGAAGAACAAGGTTATTCCTATTCTGGTGCTGAATGTCTTAATTTTTGTTGATTTCCACTGGAACCAGCATCTTCTAAGAAAAGATTTTATAGATACACTTAAGCTGCAAAACATTAAAATAACTCAGATTCTAGCGACATTTGACTTCATCAGAATAAATTTTATGAAGTCAGGCAAAAACGTTAATATTTCAATTTCCTAATTTAGAGCTTCATAATTTTGACTTCTGTTTCCATTTTGCCTATAGGAGCTACTTTGGACAATATACGGTAAACATTTATAATTCTAAAAACATAGTAAAGGCAGAAGCAGCTTGTAATGAAGACGTACCAGAAGCTGAGGGTTCAGTTCATAAAAATTCTTTCATTCATTAATTTTCATCTACAGTAAACGTAGTTGTGAGGGAGGGGGGGGGAGTTGTTTCACAAAAGGCACCGCACTGAATAAAGTATATCAGTGAAACTGTTTAAAGAAATCACGACTGAATCAGGTGATGTGTAGTCAGCTCAGTACCTGTTGCTTTTCCTGAATGAAGGCTGCTCCTGTGGGACTGTGCTGGGGCCCTGTCTGACTTCAGGGAGAGCAGGCTGAGACTAACGTAACCCCGTTCCCACTGACAGCGTGGGTGCACTACCCTTTTAAGGACTAGATATATTTTTTTTTTGTTTTCTGCAGAGAGAAATAACCTAGCAGCAGTGAATTATGAGCAATCATTGACCATTCAGAGTAATAACCAGTTTATTAAGGGAGCTATTTACAAAGGTACTGCAATTATAGCTGCCTTCTAAGCATACACAGGCTGATTTCTTAGTGCCTCCAAATTCTTTTCTCTTGCAACCTGTATTTCTTTTATAGACATACAAGATAAATCCTGAGCAAACACAACAGCACGTGTCTTTTACCTGCATCTATTTCCCTCCCTGTAAAGAAATTCAAGAAGAAATGACTGAAGACTGAAAATAGCTACAACAATTCAGCTTTTTGGACAAAAATCTAGGAAAATGAGAGTTAAGAATCCCACCAAATTCAGAAGTTACTATTCAGGGCCAAGCTCTTGTACTTATAATAACTTGTAACTTCGAATACTGGCTTAGCCAGTGCTTTTTGGAAAGAGGGAGTGCCAGCCTTCTTCCCCCAACCAGCTGAAGTGGCACTGTGAAGATGCAGAGGCAAGTTTCAGGTAGAAGAGATGATAGCCTAGCACTTTTAACATCCATATAAAACTTTGGTAATCAGTGAGTCAGCTGGGTCTGCAATTTGATTTTGCCTCCCACATGGAAAGTTGCCATTCTGTTCATAAAGCTCAAGATGGATTTTATTAAGCGTATAAAACTCTCTCTGTAACTTTGTAAAATCACAACTTTTCAATGCATTTTTCTCCATTCAAAGAATCATTTAAACATTTTCTCACGGTTTAAATCAATCCTTACTAAATGGTCAAAACTCCATACAGTGGTGAACACCAGCAGTGTTCATTGAAATCAAACCATGCCAAACAGTGCTCAGCTCATGTGCAGCCCTGTCGAATTCAACTTCTCCACCCAGTACAAAATTGATACTCCTCTGAAATCCACATTAGTTCACTGTTGTCTCCTAAAGGCATGGAAGTGGGAGCTAAGTACCTCTCAGTGCGAATTCCTACACCCATCATCCATACTATCGCTCTAAGCAAGCAGGAGTACAGTGTCTTCTGAGGACAAGAGACCAGTGACCAAATTGCTATTGAATCAGTTGAACTATAAGTACAATGAAGCCTAGAGCTGTAGCCATTTGGCAAAGAGCCTTATGATCTGTTGTACTGTGGCATGGGTTTCCTGCGGAGATTTGGCTTCATCATGAATGCCGGTGGCCATTGCCATCACTGTGTGATGGAGGTGGGGACGGAGTAACAATATGGGAGTAGCACTGGGAAATTCAGATTTCCTCCCCTCCCCCCCTCCTTTTTTTTTTTTTTTCCCAACTTATTTTTCCACTTCCATGTGTTTTTTATTCTGATTTTGAGGACAGAAATAATCACGCACTTACCCTATAATAATGTAGTAATCTGTCATATAAATACCCTGCCATTATATGGTAATTATGGTTTCATTAAATGATCAACAGCTACCATGTTAGCCAAGAATAATTACACATTTGTGCCCTGTATCTTAAAGTGTTCTCAGCTCCTTTTTTATTTATTGAAAAGGGGGAAAAAAATGTTCCCTTGTGAATAAGACCACAATTTGGCCCAATGTATGCATTTATTCAGTATGACTTGGAATGCCACAATCTCCTATTTTGACTTTATTCCACAGCATACCAAGGTCTCATTTAAAGGAACTTCACCACAGCTATTATGGCTGCACATTTTCAAAGTTTCCTGAATAAGGGGCCATTCCACATTACTGATTTTTTTCCTTTTCACTTCCAGTGCCAGTTCATTACTTTCCAGAAATTTAATAACACACTTGTGTGTGGATTACAGTTCTCTGTCTGTACAACCTGGTTTAATATTTGACACTGATCCAAACAATCTGGTAACTTGAAAATTTCTGTGATTGTCCTCAGCTCCAAGTATCTTCTTGTGGTTAGTAAAGAGAGACATTCTCCACTTGCAAAATCTTTTCTTTAAGTTGAAATCAGAGACATTGGACATAAGGACCATGTATAATATTCACCAAAGCAGCATTAAATTATACTGAATAGACCAGTGTATGCAGATCTGCTGAATTTTACTATGTAGACACGGTTAAAAAAGTAACATTTTAGCTGTACATTTTCCTACTGGTGACCTTTTAGCACAAATGCGTGATTATTCGCTACATACAGCTTTTGACCATTCATTGAAACTATGGTTGTCAATAGATCCAATGTTCTGGATAAATATGTGATCAGGGAACTTAAGGTACAGTTTGGATGCCTTATCATGGGCTTGTAAGCCCCTGAGTCATCCTGGGGCACCTAAGCCAGTGACACAGATCTGATAGGTCCTGCAGGAGACCAAAGTGCTCCTGGAGTAGCAACTACAACTCAGGTGGGATATCCTTGGGTAGCAAAAGCAACACTAGCCGTTTACATTTGGGCACTGAATTGTGTCCAAAGTATCTGGTCATGGTCAACTCACCTTCCTCCTGGCCAGCCATGCTGCAGGCTGGAGTTGAGAAGCTGCAGCTGAAATTGGTACCATTGCTCCATTTCGTTTAACTGGACCAAGATTTCTTTTCAGAGACATATTCATAAAGACTGGATGGGGAAGAGGGTACCAAGGACGGAAAGAGGACAGGAGGGAGGAAAGAAGTGCAGTTTCACAGCTTCTTCTTTAAGTCTCTCCCATGATATGCATAGCTTTGGCACATTAATTCCTGCATTTCTCTTCTGCCACCAACCCATTTTTCTTCTGCCAAGTAATTTCTTTTGCAGGCACTTTACACTTTTCAGATACACTCTTCCTCATTAACTTTCCCTTTTCCTGCTCTTACTGAAAAGCCTCTGTTGTAGTTGTTCTGACCTATTTGTCAGTATTTTTCCTTTCCTTCTCCTATGTAATTTAAATTGTCAGTTCCAGAATTTCAGGGAACCTTCTGTTTCCAACATATTCATAGGGTCTGATTCAGCACGATAACTTGAGCCCATGCATAACTTGACACATTCGTTAAAAATACGCACAAACCAAAATAATTAAACATGTGCTTCACAGAACACTTTCCAAAGCATTCCACTTCTCTAAAAAGTAAAAAGGGCAAGTTATTACAACACATCTTCTGTACTATTTCCTTGTGTTTGGAGTAGCTCTAGAAGAATCTCTTTTCCTTTCAGATAAACACATATGACGTTTACATTGAGTAAATGCAAGCAATATTTCAAACGCAATACACAGTGGTTGAAGACTGTCTTCCTAAAATGTGGACATGTACCCAATGGAAAATTATTTCTTTCCACCACTTTCTCATGTTAAACCCAAAGACAAAAAGACTCACATTCTGTGATACAATTAATGCATCCCAAATTAATAGGACAGCCTGGATTTTTTAAAGTTCAAGACAGAATCTGGATGGGGTTGAGTACTGAAGTCTAATCATAGCATGCTTTATCCAGTGACAGCACTTGTCCTTTGACTGCATGCCTAAAATCACCACAGCAATCTGTTCTTAGAGCATAACACAAACTGTCGTGTACCACGTTGTATTGATCTGTATTTGTACCGTGTCACCATTTCAAGTGAGATACAATATACTCAGTAAGAAACAGGTACCCTAGCGCGATCTTTCCGACCATATGGGTCCAACAATCTGTTGTTAGTACAAATGCCTGTGAGGTAGGTGCTTCTTGAAAAATAATGAGTAGAAGTACAAAAAAGGGAAAAGGTGTGCAACACAAGAGAACGGAGAGTACGCAGATGTAATCCTTAACCTTTATAAATCATCATAGATGCCATAGGTTATGACACATAATGAAGTCCTGCACATATTGCTGAATAAATAAGGAGGATCAGAAAATCCAGAGAATTTCTAGATCCCACAGAGATATTTGTCTTCTGCTTTTATATTCCACTCAATCATAAGCCTTATTTATAGACACTTTCAGGGCATCTAAAAAGTATTTTCCAAGCAGAATTTATTCCCCAACTCTGTTGTTACTGTGCATATATAAAGTAAAGAAAAACCTCTGCAACAAGCACGAAAATGCAATCAAGAAATTCAAAGCAAGATTTGTACTCCCCCTCCCCAATTACCACTCAAGAGAGAAAACCTGACTGTTGAGAGGGGAAAAGCAGCTCTGTCATGTTTTATTTATATATTTATTTATTTTTAAAAAGCTTTGCTAAGAAAGGGAATAATTTAATACCAGGAAACATACAAAAGAAAGATGACCACTGATACTATATGCAAGTAGAGCATATTCAGGTAACTTGACCTATATTTTAAAATATATATATTTATTCTGTCAGTGGCTGCCAGCACAAAAGGCTGTGGTCTTGCAACTGGAGATTTCTCGTTGAAGCCCCAGGCCTGTGCGGAACCCTCCTGGCAACAGGGTCTACAGATGTGCTCTGGGGTGGGAGACAAAGTCGCCAACAGAGCAATAATATTTCTATGGGCGGGTTAATTGAACTTTCTGTCTGGATCCTTATACACTGTTTAAAAATAGCTGAATATAGCAGCTGCACAAAGCTGGCGTCTTTTATCTTTATGTACTGGTCTTTTCTTTTCCCATTTATGGCTTGCACATTTTAAAAGTGAGCAAGTTATTAAGGATTTTATTGATGTGAGGGAAACATCTTCTAATGATATAACAGAAATGAGGGTAAAACATAAGAACGAGGTGAACAACGATACAGGCTTTGAACTTGAAAACATTTTGTGTTGTAGCTGAATGCCTTGGCAACAAGCCATATGATATGTGTAGAACCCACATGGGCAGTTCAAAATGCAAATTATAAGGATGCAAGGACACTTGCAAACACATTTAGTCTGTCACATAATTTGTTGTTTAAGTATATATTACAGGGGGGAAAAAATGCGCTTAAGAAATACCAAAGTGAAAAATCACGTCAGGTAATAAAACTGTTTGATAAAGGTGAAAGTAAACCTCTTCCTACTTAACATTACCTTTTAGGGCTGTGCCAAACCATTGTTTTGTTTTTAACTCTTTTTTTTCCCCCCTCCATTTTTGCCGTGTTTTTGAGAGGTTCTGTCATCTTTCGAAAAAGTCCTCCCTTTCAAAGCAAGAAATCCTGTTAGTGAAGAATATCTCAAAAGAAAAGAATTGAAGCGCACATGAAAGGCACTTGAAGTGTGACTACATTACAGCCTTATGGCTCGTGTCAGGTGAAACCAGGCAGTGTTAACAAGGTAAGCAGCCAAACCCTTATGGGTGGCCCCTCTGTAGCCCCTGCCAGCCCAGAGAACTAGAAGCTTCTTCACAAGTCTCTGGTTTTCAGGTTATCTAATTGTTGTGTTCTTTCTTTTGAGCTTCCTCGGGTAATTATTTGAAACAGTGTGCACTGTTATTCTGATTTCTGCCTCATACAAATACCTTGTTCTTTTTTTTTTTTTTTTTTTTTTTTCCCCTCTGGGTAGATGCATTCAAAGGAAACTCATGTTAAAATACCAATGACATTTTAGGCACCCTCCTTTATGTGTACTACAATTACTTTCTTGGGAGACCCTCTGACTAACACGTGTTTGATATGTTAACTTCTGCAGTGTCCATTACAAGGCAGTAGGAAAAATATCAGCCCATTAGCAGTCTGAGTAACAGCATCTCACATACAAGACTTAGTACCCTAAGCCTGAAAAATAGTCAACAAGACAGTGTAGAAACTGATTTTAGTTTATGAAGCATGAATATGCATTTTTCTACTATACAGTAAGTAATCTGGGGTATTACTACTGCTGCTGCTACTACCCATTTATCATCAGAGAGTAAGACTTGCCTTTCTGGGACAGTAGGCAAACCTATTCACCTGGGTAGTAAAAAAAGGATGCTAAGGAAACAGTATCAGAGACATCACGTAGTGTAATACTTTTCCTGGTATACACTCCCAGCGGTCAACGTTTCTCTCAAAGGTCTGCTGCTTTACTGAAGTTGGTTGTCATAACTCTCAGGACTTGTTTCCTGGAAGGTGCTCGAGACCCCCATTCTACATATAGGACAGTTGGAGTTTACTGCAGCAGAGATATATTCTAGTAGCTAGAACCAATAACTTTCATAACGAACTTCTAGATGGCACTCTCATTAGACCATGAAGAGAGTTAGTAAAATATCCGAGAAATCTGAAAACCTGGAGTTAAGCTCCAGTTTGAAAACAGATATTCCTTGCCCTGCATGATGGCTCCTATGGAGCAGACTTTATCCCTGAAAAAAATAGTAAAGGTGGGGAAAAAAACCAACCCCAAACAAATGTCAAACCAAGAAAGCTGAACTTTCCTTTCCAAGATCTCTAACACCCTGGATGTAGCAAAGAAACGAAACCCAGATCTGGTGTTTGTGACCAGATAAGCTAAGTCATATATTGTGATACACATGCAAGGTCATAAGATACATAGTTAAGTCATACATTGTGATAGCTAAGATATACTATCAAATACTTTGTATACTATTGCACTTATTGGTGGGCTTTTCCTGGCATCACATTTGGTTAGGTAAAATGGTGGAAGGTGCTGAGAATGAGCTCAGCCATAGGGGAGACATTGCTGGATTAGATCACAAATTCTAGACTTTTGTTCATATGAACATGACATCTAAGCAAAGACATTATTTTTCTTCAATGAGTAACAAAAAGTTTGTTTAGTTTCAAGTCAGCCTTTCTCTGTCTTGCTGCAGAGTGGGTTTTTTGAAGGGTACTGGGGATTTAGGCTCTTGAGTCTTGTTTTCCAAAGTGACTTCAGCATTTAAAAGCCACTGAAGGAAAATCAGTGGGATTGAAACATCATTTCTCAGCATGAGACCAACACCTGTATTATTTATGAACATTGAAGTGGATTTAGCATTAAACCCTTACTTTTAGATCTATGAGTCTAGATAAAACTGCCAACTGCTTTCCTTTTTCTTCTATTTCTTTGGATGGTAATAACTAGATTTTAGATGCAGTGGGCTGGTGCTTAAAATAAAGAGTGCTCAGACCATCTTTGTTCCACAGAATTCCCAAGTAATCCTGGAGAAACTCTTTATTCCCTCTCTCTCCACTGTAGTTCCTTGCTCTCTTTGTGAAGGAACTAGTGGTGTTAAAATTTGCCTTTGCATAGGGATGGGTCTGTATGGAACGGCCATATAGTGTGGGGAGTCATACTATGGAAAAGTCTATAAATACCTTTCACCTAAGTTACATCCCTGAGTGAAAGTGTATTTATTCTTCCCTGTTTTGTGCACTCAGTATTGTCTCTGCCCTAAATGGAAGCAGCTGAGCAAAAATTCATTTTAAGTAGGATTTAGAAACAGGTAGTTGGATCCCTCGCTGTCTTGAATGGTAAGAAGTAAGTGGCCTAATGTGATACAACAAATTAAATTAATTCCTTTCACATGTATTGTCTGCTTCTAGCCTTTCTTTTCTCATCTTAAAAGAAAACAGGTCTAATACCCTCAATGTAAAACAAAAACATACGTCATAGTTAATTAAGTAATTGCTCTAAATTGCCCTAACTAACAGATGCATGCCTAGGTATGTTCACATTGTGAATCCACAGAAAAAAGCATAAGAAATTAAGAAGTTTCAAATGGAAGAGAGGTCACTAGATGAATTACTTTACCCTAAACATTGTAATTGGCCTCTCTTAGAAGAGCAGATACTTTAAAATTGCAGAGATGATAAATGAAGAATTTAATGAATTTAGTTCTTTACCTTTGAAGGAAAAGTCTTTTTATATGCATACAATTTTTTCCCCTCCCTCCCCTCCTGTCTGCCGTCTTCTTTTTGGCTGTAGACACACAAAGGAGTACTATTGTAATCCAGGAGTTATTTGAAGAGATTTCATCTGGAATGGAGTCAAGCAGAGCAGTGGCGGGGGATCTTTTACAGATTATGACCTGTAATCTGGTTAATACTCTGAATCACAAAGATCCAAATGTTGATTAATTTTGGACAAGACCACAGCCTATGTGGCTACATGCCCTTCTGACAAGACAACCTGGAAGCCAAGATGAAACCAGCTATCTTAAAAGACCAGTATGAGATAAAATGTTGTTTATATAGCTACTGACACTTAAGTGTAATATTTGCAACAAGAGCAACATAAGCTTTTAATCAGAAGACCATCTTTTTATTTTCTGTCACCTTGTGTGATGCTTCTCCTGGCAATAAAAGGCTGCACAAGACGTAGTGCTATATAATTTCATCCAGTACTGCTAAAGACAGTAGTGCAGTAGCCATTAAAACCCAAAGCTTTTAATGTCTCTTTTGGAGCTCATCAGACAGCAAATCAGTTCACAGGACCTGGTTCAGGTCCTCAGCTCTCGAGTAAATTTCACCCCGCTGTGAAAAGCTAATCATATAGATAAAAGGTACATTTAAATCTTGTGCTTGAGGAGCCAGGACAATGTCTGAAAAAAGCCCTGTGACTAGATCAGAAGTTTGCCTTTATTATCAAATGAAATACCAACAAGGCTGCTATTGATTGTAAGTAGCTCCTGAATATACAGACCATGCTGAAGAAAGCTTTCCTGGGATAGTTGTATATTTTAAATGCTGCAGATTCACTTCAGAAGTAACTTCTGGCGTGAGTGCTTGAGAACAGGTGGCAGAGCAGCAATAGCTGTAAGAGGTGATCTATCATTACATGGATTCTTTGGTCCTCTTCCTCATCATGGAGAAAAGTATAAAGGCTATGAGGTACTTCAGCCAATATACTTGAGTGGCTTGATTTTCATTTATTTATTTATTTTACTTTTTTTTTTTTAAACTCCAGATTACATCCTTTTTTTTGCAGCATGAAGGTAAGGGATGCTACAGATTTTTCTCTTCCTGACTCATTATTTGCTTTAAGTATTGAGGGAGCAATTATTTTTTTCCCCCTTGAATGTCCGCACTGTAGACTATTGTCTATTTTTATTTTTCTTTAACCTATAGATAGGAATTAAATAAAAAAAGTTTATTCTGTTCAGTGGTTTTCATAAGAAAGTTACAGAATCATGAGAAGCTGGTCTGGCTAACCAGGCTGATTCCTGCATAACAGAGACCATAAATTTTAATTGAGCTAGAAAATGTATTTTAGAAGACATCCCATTTTGATTCTAGGCTCAATGCACCTTCTCTTAGAAGACAGCAATCACACTAGATGACACTAGACACCCCAAAGTCTTAGGCTGTTAAAGTTCTGAGATGAAGACCACCTTAAGCAAGCAGTAGGCCACAGAACCAAAGTAGCTGAAAGTCTTTACTTGTCCCATTCTTGTGATAAGAAGAAAAAGTTTGAGAATTCCATCTTAATTTTAAGAAAAAAATATAGCAGTCCCTGATGCAAGGTTAGTATCTTACTGTCAAAAAATGCATCTTATTTCCAGTTTGAAGTTTTCTATTTTCAGTCATTGGCTTGTTTTATGCCTCGTCTGTTTGAGTAAATAGATCCTCATGATTAGCTACACACATCCTATATAGGTACTCAAATTTGAGCATTTTGACAAGTGAAGAGCAGGAAACAGTTGAATTGTTTCAAATAATTCCAACATTAATTTTTTTGTTTTGGGGATATAAACAGGGATTATATCAGTAAAAGTCTGTCCAAATAATGATACTTCTTTTCTCCTCACCTGTTTTCTCATTTACATGAGCCCTCTTTGCCACAGCTCTGTTCTCCCAAACAAGTTTACAAAACAAACTAAACCCAAAATGTCTTAAAACAACATTTTTCACAAGTGTGACTACGGAAAAAATAACAATTAAAAATAATTATCTGTGTCACAGCACTCTCCAAACTATCAAGCTGCAACAAGGTCTTTTACCATCTCATACCAACACACCCTTCATGCCAGTCCCTCTGCTGCCTTCTCCTCACCCAGGGCACACTCTCTCTTCTCTTACTTCTTCCTCTTTCTGCTTTTTTTCTTGGCTGCTTTCTCTTCACTGGCTCTCAACCACTTAACCAGCCACACCTGCACCTTACCTACATCGACCAACCTGCTGCCCCTGAAGCCAACCCACAGCTGTATATTATCAATGCTAATTAACTTAGCTTCATTCCATTACAATCTGGACCTACATGCAATAGGAGCATTTACAAATCTTTGATGTGCAATTTAAAATCACTTGTACTGTCTTTCCAAAGCTATGAAACTTTGTAAGTTCATTTGAAGTTAGTAGGAGCGGCCTCTGATAAAATCCCTATGTCAAACCAGTTGCATGGTGTCAGTGGATAGACACCTGAAAACCATGGCTGTTCTTGAGACTCTGGCCTGAATGCATCAGGTCATTCATATCTTTCTGTGAATTTGTTTGGTATACATGCTTGGTTGAAAGCGTTATAGTACCTGCTTCTTTGAAGGACAGTTGTTCTGGTAGGTCTCCTCTCTTTCCAAGACATGCCATACATATTGTCAGCCCATATCACTATAGATAAGATCTGTTCCCAAGCCTATGGTGTTCCCGTATGTGCTTCTGCACAGCTGCTTAACAGCTCCTGTCTGCTAGCGGCCTAAACGTGGCCATAAGTTCAAGAGTCAGGAACAGGACACGAGGTATTCCCCCAGAGGAAATGGACTTGCAACAAAAACATAGTGCTCCAAGTGCTGGTATGATTTAGTTCTAGTACCTAGATGCTGGCCAGCTATGTGGAAAACAGGGATTATGGTCAAATTTTCTCTCCCTGCCCCTTACCTATTTTAGTACCCATTTCTACAGGCAGCTATGCAACCACTGCCTAATTCTTCTCCAGCTAATTTTGGATTGATAACCATAGTACTCTCCATTGCTTCCCTCTCACTTAAGCTATGTTAACAATTTAGTAGTAATAAAGGAAGACACGGTAAAGCAACCAAGTGGATGAAAACTGTGAAAGACAGTAAGGAGTAAGGTATAGAAGATACTTTTCCATAGGAACATTTGTATAAGGTGTCTGATCTAAGCTTTTAAAATATCTAGTTATTCTAATTTTAAGGTAACTTATAATTTTAGAAGCACAGTATATATCTGCTGCGGAACTTCAAAAGACAGATTTTTTTGAACTTGCTGAAAGTCAGTAGCCATATTCCTAAAGCCAGTTTGTTGGAAAGTTAAAGCATCTTCTGGTGGCAGCCCTGCTCGTAGATTACAAGAGGATATTTTCTTAATTTCTGTTTCTCTAACAGGTTCAGTTCATTAGCTACATCTTTCAAAACTGAATAACTGATTGCAATTTTTAAAAAGCAGGAAATCTTTTCCTCTTCTACTCTATGAATAACAACTAGGGGGAAATAATGAGATTATTTATAAATTCTTGGACATAGTAGCCAGAAAGAATCAGGTCTCCTACTTTCTGCCTTCAGTAAAATTGGTTTTAAATTAAAAATATATTCATATAAATATACTTAATTGTTTCAGCTAAATCAAAAAGGTTTAAATTTGAGGGATCTAAAAAAAATTATCAACATGTTTTACTGCTCATTTATTGGAAAGAATAAACTTTTCTTTAAGGAAAATGAAGTACAACTGCACAACAAGACGATATTTAATTGTACAAATCGAGCTTCCTGTGTGCTGATTTGAATCAATCCACCCTGAATTCAGTCTTTCCAGCCCCTGTGCTTGTGGTAGTAGAGTTTTCTGGCCTTCCTTCAGTTTCTCAGTGTCTTTGTGGTAATGGTTGTGCCTAAAAAGGGAATGCAATGTTCCAAGTGACTTCACACAGACATGCCTAGGGCCTGATCCAAGCCTATTGACAGGGGCTGGAGTCCTTCCATTTGCTTCAGTGAGCTTTGAATCAGTTATTTTATAAGGACATTGCCTCCTGGCTTCCTGATGCGGTAGACACGCACAAAGAGATCATATTTGCAGGGCTTCTTTTTTTGTACTCTATCAAACAGCATCTTCTTATCTAGCTCGCTCTCACTATAACTTAACATCATATTCAAAGAACTGGTTTAGGTCTCCTGCTTAGCTTTAGGGCATTTAGGATTAATGTACTAATTGTGTGTTACCTTTTATTTTTTGTAACTGAATCTGATTTGATTACTTTCTATTCACAAATCTAATTTTTCTAGATTTTCTCTGCTATTATTTCTCTGTTCCTCACAAATAATGGCTGCTCCTTGCAATTCAACATAATTTGTGAAAATTAGCAGCTCTGTTTACTGCCTTTCTGTTAAAAGTTAAATAAGGCCGAGCGTAATACAGATTCCTGTGGTAATCTAGGGGTCTCATTCCCATTGACTGATGCTGTTGGTCAATACCCTTTGGATACGGTCATCCAGGTTGTCATAGCAAGTCATATCCTCCAAACCAAACTGATCTGAGTTTGTAAAAACTAGAAGCAAATATAGACTAATATTAACCAGAATCCAAATGCAGTACAGTCAGCTCTATAAACATCACTTCATGTCCAACCAGACAGATTCTTACAGACTTTCTTAGCTTATTAAATAAAGTCATCAGTTACTCTGTCAAAAAAAAAAAAAAAAAAAAGTAATCATGTCCAACGGTTAAGTTTTACTAGTTTTAAACTCACAGCGCTTATTTTGTAGAACTCTTTAGTCATCTGGATGTTTATTGGCGCCATTCCTCCTCTCCGTGGGATACAAAGTAGTCACTGCCAAAGGTCAGAACATTTTTGAAAGTTGAAATCCTTTTACTTTTCTATTTTTCCCCTTCTTTTCTTGCCTCATTTCTTTTATCTTCTCTTCTTTTTACAGTCCTGTATATCTTACTTTATCAGGAATTAAAATCGATGAACATGCCAGTGGTACAATAAGTTCACAGTGTAACTAACTCCTTTGGCACTGTTAGGGTGTCAGTCATCTTAAACAGGCAACTTGCAACTGCTCATACACTTCAAGTATTCCCTTTTTCAGTCTTTCCCAGTATAAATTTTACTGGGTCTCCCTGCCTTAATTTTTCTGTCACCTTCCTCTACTTGCTTTGAAGGAATTATTTTTAAGTTGTTTGGTACTGTACCTTACACAGATTTAAGGCATTATTTTAATTTCTTTTATCATTTATGACCAAGCACTTAGCTCAGTCTTGCCTCCTCTGAAGTAAATAGGAGTATGAATGATGTATCTGGAAGGCTCAGGAATACTACCAAGCTTACAAGTCTCACTGTGTACTATGTACGCAGCCCACCTCTGTGCCAAGGTGAGGTCAAGCCAGGAATGACCCCACTTTGCAACTTGGTTTCCATGTAAAGGCAGACCAGGAAAGGAGTTGCAACACATCTAAGAATGCTCTTGATGAGCACATATGGTGTATATCTTGCCTGTAAGACTGACTTTATTCTTGATATTACAGAGACAACTTTCTCTTGTTAAAACATTTTTTAGCATTATGTCACTCAGCTGAAATGTTTTCTGCCTTCTCATCTTAACCAAGATTTGAGGTATTTTCACCCCTTGGTGTTCTTTCCATTTTGAATTTCCACAGCAACATGTTGGTTCTTGTTGAAGTCTTACTCCACCACTCATCATGAAGTCACAAGGCTGCCTTCTGAACCTCTGCTTTTTTTGTTTGTTTTCAGTAGCAATTGAACTAGTATATTTTGTTAAGAGTGTCAGTTTGGCATTGTAGGCTTCTTTTCAACTGGTGGGCTTTAAGTCTTTCTTTGTGTCTTAATCATTAGATCCTACAATCATTATTCAGCTAAAATTTTCATAGGATTCAAAGAGCACTTTCTCTGAATTAAGACTGTAGTTTCAGGTCTCTTTGGTGGCTTTCTGTTACAAAATTTTACCTGAGTGATTAAGAAAGCGGGATGCCTTTAACCATGTTTGCTTTATATTGAAAAAAACTGCTTTCAGGTGTTAATGGCTTGGGGGGGTGTCCCCAAAACAAAATAACTTTATCTCATATTTCACACAAAGAGCTCCCACTAATATCATTAGGAAACCCACTTGCACTTGAAGAGAAGTAGACTCTTTTTTGTAGTAAAAAAAAAGGACACCTGATATATTAACTGAAGAAATAACTGAAACTCAAAAAACTTCAGTGAATAACTTTCATTAAAAAAAAACCCAAACAAACCAACCCCAAACTGAAGTGGGAAAGACTGATTGTGGATCTTCAAAACAAACAAATGAAAAAACAAACAAAAACCAAGAAAGAAAGCAAAACCACAGAAGACTGCAATCGGCCAAGCAGCCTGTTGGTACCAGGTTCTCTGTAGCATTAAAAGCCAACTTAAAAACATCAGTCACATCTGCATGTGCCTCAGGAGTGACTGAGCTTGAACTCTGGAATTACAGAGCACAAACCAGTGTCTAAACTTTACCCATGCTGGTAGGGGAACTTGCACCCTGTTGTAAGTGGTTGGCTAGTCCTCCTAGTGTGCTTGCTTGCTTTGTAATGTCAGGGACATAAAAAAAAAAAAAAAATATGCAAAGTGCATTAAAACAACAAGCCTATAGGAAAGCAATGTTAGTCAGCAAACTATTGCAGAGCACGGTTTCAACGGGTGTGAGCAGAGTGCTCTTAACAAGTAATTTAACTTTCAGCCTGTAAGAAAAAAACGACTACTTTTCTGACAGCTAGTTGGCTGACTCCCTCACTGTCAGCAGATGCTCTTGCTCAGGACACAAGTCCTAGCTGACTTTTTTATTATTTTTTTTTTTTTTTAACATTCACACAGTACCTTGTGGAACAGCAGGACTCTGGTCTTGAGTTCTCGTCCCTTTGGGCAGTGCTCAAATAGTAAACTCACCTGATGAGTCTTATGTGTGGTTGACAGGCAGGTGACGACAGCCATCCTTGTGACATTAGAAAGCAGCCTGAGCAGCCCAGGGGTACCTTGCCCCTCCCCCCCAGACAGATGCAGCCTCCTACCTTTTGGCACTGCTCCTTTGAGGGGAAATGTAATCATGAAATATGGTAGGGATAATTACCAAATTGAGAAGAGCAAGCTTTCAAACAAGCAACAGGCATGTTTTTGGGGAAGGAGAGGGGAGTGTTTGTTATTTTTAATTACAGCTCATTAAACAGAGAGAATCAGCTCTCAAATCAGTGGGGAGACTGGCGTTATTTCAGTAAAAGTCAAATCAACCACCAAAATATCATATAAATCAGAACTTACTTTGCTCTGTTTTGAAATGTTTTCATCTAGAAATCTGCTTCTCTTAGCTGCACCACTTCATAATGTAAACACAGCCCAAGTCAGATCTGTAGAGGAGAACAGCTGGTGCTGAGGACCCTGCTTCCATACAATACTTTTCTAATGCATATCCACCTGGAGGGTGGAAAAAGGATCCTTTCACACTAGCTCTAGTCTGGTCCTCTACATAAGAGGCGTGCGTTACAGCTCCTGTACATTAGAGCACTGGGACATAATTTTTAAAATGTTTTACCTGAAAGCAATTTAGATTGCGTGTTCTCACACCACCTGCAATGTGAACGAAAGCATGGTAAGTGGAAATCATTGTGATCTACTATTCAAAAGCATGCTTTGAATCCAAATGAAAATGCTAGTATGACATAAATCATCTTAGATATGAATGATTTGCAATAAAGTGAGGCTATAAAAGTTGCGGGGGATCTTCTGTAAGAGTATGCTCAGCGGCTGAGAGAGATATGGCAGCTAATTTTTGAACAGGGAATGTGTGAGAGCCCAGAAAACTGGTACTAATTCCATGTTTGTCTCCATAAAGATAAACAACTCTTTGTTAAGTGATGCAGCCATGAAATCAAGCCTCTGAAATATTCATCAATGTAACATAAGGACTAGTAAATGCAGATCTGGTGTCTTTTGATGTCAGTAAGAGCCTGTTGTAGGGAAGTGACTGTAGAAAATTATTTATGCTATTGCAACCTCACATTTTATGTTCCCTATGTTTGCATTGTTTCAAGTCCCTCCCTTTTGTCTCTGTCATATATTTCTTTTTTTATTTGAAATGTAGAAGTTGATGGATTTGGTGTAAAATTGGTTTAATTGAGATTCCATTTAGATTCTACTCTATAGTATGATGAAATGCCAACTAGCCTAGCACTTTAATTAGAAGCCTGTTTAGGATGTGGTGGTATATCTTAATTTCTAAATTTCCTACCAAGGGTATTGAATGAAATTTTTGCTCATGTTTTCCTGAGGAAGCAATACTGATTATTGTAATAAAAGGCCTGTGGATTTGACTTCAGGAAGTAATTCTGAGACCCAAAGGAAATGAAGTCTAAGGGGGGTGTAAAATGTGAAGTACATTAATTCTGACCAGTTGTAACCTTTGTGCCTCTTCTCCACACTTTCCCCCATGTCTCTTTCTTTCCTCACTTTTCCATTTCATTTATGTACTGCTACATGTAGAGGCCACAAAGATTTCTCTTTGGGCTGTGAGAGAAACGGGCAAAGAATGAATTTCGTTTACCATGATTTTTTCAGAATTCCCCTGTCACCCCATGTAGACCAAGACGCTCCTCACAACATGTTGGCTCAGATTTCAGAAAGATGGCAAGTACCAGAAAGGCTGACATAAGCCTACACGTCTACATAGAGAACAGTAATTTTTTGGGACATAATTGCCGTAATACCCATTCGTAAGAATTTATAGCAGGAAAGAATATGCTGCACAGATCCTATTAGTTCCTTGCTGTCAAGAGTGCAATATTCTTGCCACAAACAAATAGGAATCAATAAACATAAATATTTTAAACCAGAGTCAGTGTTGGCTTTTTTAGTTACAGTTTACTTTTCTCACAAAACTCTTCAGCAAACAGCATTTGCTAGGCTAGTGCAAAGACAGGCATCTCATACAAGCTAGTCTGACTTCTTGTTCAAAGCATTTGAAAACTGACTATTTTAAGTAAGGAAAACGCTTTCAATAATTGTGGCTGATGTTTATGCTTCTTCTCTTGAAATTCCAACAGAGATACAAAGTGCCTAGAACCAGAAGAACAATATTTGCATGATGTTATTATTTTTCCACACAAAGAAAAAAAAATGCACTGTAAAACTAATGGTGTTACGGAGCAAACAGACAAAATGAAGAAACTGAGTAAAGTTTATGGGGCGATGATAGGTATTGATTGCATGTGTTGCAGCAAGATGATGCAAAGTCCTAGTGTTTTGTTCTGGGTGTCCCCTAGAGAATAAAGTGATAGCTTTTCTCCTGTGAAACCAGAGGGCCTCCAACTGAGGTTTTCAGGAAGCTTGGAAAGGAAACGAGCAGGAATATGTTATAGGCACTTCAGGCAGAGGTAAAAACCTCTTAAAGAGGGAGGGAATTACAGGGAGGTTATTCTTCATCCTGTACACATAAAGCAATATTTTCATTTAGTTTCACTTAATTTTGCTCTAGGAACCAGCTTTGTTACAGCATGGAATTTTGGTGCACATGGAAGAATAAATACTATGCCACTGGAGTCTAGTGCACATGCAACTGCTCCTTTAAGTTTTCTGTTAATTTTCAGTTTGATAGTCGTGTTTTTAGGGTGCATGTAGACATAGGCCAATGGTGTAGGAAAGCCAAAGGACATTCAAAACATTCAAAACCTTTAACTTCCTAACTTCTACAGCTCTCCCGTTACCTACTCTTCTCAAAGCATGAGATGAATCAAATTTTCTGTTCTCAGGTTAAAGTAGGAATTTTGAAAGGTAATTTGGAGGCTGAGAACATTTCTTGATCTGCATAGCAGAATTAGTACCAGTTGTCCAGTTTTACCCATTACTACTTGTCCAATTCACTGACTGATTTGGCTGTTTTCAGGGCAAAACTGGTATTCACATTGGAGACTTCTGCAGGGGTTGCTCCGTCCTTTCCAGGCTTGAATAAAAGCCATGATTTTAACTCTAAATTCCTGATGTATTTAAGAAATTAAAATTATTGCTGGACTTCAAAACTCTTCTTTCTAATGGTATTAATTCCATCCACCTAGTCTCTGTCTACACAAGACTCTCAAGTGCAGTAGCTGTTAATCTGTGTTATCAGATGTTTTCTATCACGGCTTTAAATTTCTTATTCTAGAAAAGAGCTCTGTTGATTGAGAATGCCAAGGAAGATACTAATTCTTTTCATTTGTTTCATTGCCTTTTGGAAGACATCAGCTAGGAAGTGGAGCTATACCCCAGTTCTTACAGAATCTGTGAAGCTTCTCACCCAGTGAACATAAAGTATTGTCAGCATGCAGTTCTCAGAAGTAACTATGCCACAGCTGCTCTGATGTGGGTTATTCTCATTAATGACAGATTAATAGCATGATAAACAAATCTGGGAAATAGTGTCAAGATAGATGAGAAGCCAACATCTGCGCTGTATGACATGGGTTTAAAGGCGCAATGAAGATCCTCAAGTCAGTGGTCTTCAGATGTATGTAACACAAAGAGTTTACCTGGATGTGGAAATGACAAATAGGAGAAAACTATTTTGAGCAAATAATGTTAAATTCAGAAGAAATGCACCACATTTCATTCATTCCACTGGTATTTTCTCTGAGGAAATAACTATGTGAAGGGCTAATCCTGTTCTCTACACAGACAAAAGTCCCTTCAAGTCAGCGAGACTTTTGCTGGTGCTAAAACTGCCTGATTGGTACCCAAATGTATTCAGATTTACAGTTTGAAGTGTCTCATAATCTTCCCAGCAAAAATACAACACTTAGTGGTCCTAATCCAGTGAAGACGTCCACATAGAGAGATTCTTATTTACAGCCAGAGTGATTTACAAGAGCAGAGGCTAAATCTGCCATTAAGATCGTTGACATAACCTTCCTCAAAAGCAGGCCAAGAAACATTAATGTAAAACTCTCTTCTTCTAACTGAATGCTGTTGCAGCTGTTTTGTCAGTGCTCACCTCATATAGATGCAGTACAACTGCTCGTGTATTCATTCCCCGATGCCAATTTTTGTGCTTTATTTCCCCTTCTGTTAAAGAGACCTAACTGCAGTGAAGTAAATGTTCTTCTGGTACCGGGAATATGGAATTTATATACAAATTCCATGAGAAGCTTTTGTATCTAGGCAGGCCACCAGCTTAATCAGATTATTAACTTCTGCTTGTTTCATTAAGCTGCAAGATCATTCCATTTACAGTGGCTTTTTGGACTGTGATAGTGTACCATTGCATGTGAGCCTGTGCTCTGAATAGGAATTTCAAAGCAATCTAAAAATCTTTTACATAGTGATACCTGAATATTCCAGAAAGATAGATACCATTCTTTCACCATTGTGAGAACAAGTAATTAATTAAAAAACCCCAAGCAACAACACACCAAAACCAACAAAACAAAACAAAACTCCTCACCTCTTTACTGGAAAAGGAAACAGTTACTTGTTCTACTTGTCCAGCAAAAATAGTTTATCTCATATGGACACAATAAGTAGGTATCGGGTTTGGTAAGGCTACAGTGAAAGAATAATCACAATGACAGCTAATACATTCGTCATTTTGAAGAAAAATTTGACAATATTTTCAAATAATAGCCTGCCTATATAACTGAAGAAATATCTTTCAAATAAAGTCTCCCTAAACAAAGGAGAGAGTTTTATACCTTAACCTGCTGAACTGAAGACGCTTTATGATGTGTTGGGGAAACCCTTTTTTCCCTTAAAGACTCAACAAGCATTGTGATGACCGGTCTTCTTTCAAAAGAAGATACCAACCTATCTACAATATCTTTGCAATAAGAGCACTCCCCAAATACGGGAGACAGTTTAAATTACTCTGCCCTGGGAGACTTCAGCCTTTGTTTTTAACTGTTTGGCTAGTGCTATAGCCACAAGGCTGCAAGGATTTTGGAAGGGAAATCCTTGTTAGTCCTGCCTGTTGAATTATGAAATATTCACCAGGACAAAGACTGTGAGCATAGCCCTGCATCAGTTCAGACACTTATTGAACTATATGAGGATGTAGTACAAAAGACCTGGGTTTAAATCTTCAGCCTTTTGCATTAGAAGTGCAATGAAAGCAGACACTTTTTCCTGGATTTTAAAGGTGAGCTTTCATCCCCTGCTGAATTTGAAACAAAAACACCTTGAACATTTAAGTTAGCTCCGAGCATGTTTTAACTATAGCATCAACGTCAGCTGGTATCAATTGATGACTTAGAAATTTGAATGGCACCCGTACATATGAAGACAATACATGTTCTTTCTGTTTTCTTAGCCTTCCCCATAAATATAGGCCATATGTAAATGGTTATAATCAATGAGTTTGTTTATATGCAGTCAGGACTTTATGTATTGTATCAAATTCACATAACGTTATTACCTTTCAGCATGACCAGGACCTATTAATTTCACTCAGTATCATATTATACTTTTACTTTTGTAGGAGTATGTTATCATAATAGGTACCAACCAGATCATTGATTCTTTGCATGAAGTCTATATTACTTAGGCAACATACTTCAGTTCTAGCCTACTGCATGGTTGTCATTCCAGCAGTAACCCTCCTGGGTGCAGAATGTTGTATTATTGAGTTTTGTGGAATGAATTACTTCCTACAAAGTAACATGTAATTAAAAGATAATATAAGTTGTAACCTCTGTATTTGAAAAACTACTGTTTACTTAAAAATCCAAACCGACTTGAGTACTTTCTTTCTCCAAAGCAAATAATTTCAAGTTAAATCTGAGAAGCATGTTGAGTTACACAATTAATTATCGGAAAAGCATCTGGATCTTGAAAAACTTAACAGGCACAAGGAAATAATTGCAGTAGGATCTTCATTAGGTTTCATACATTTTGTATAGCTGGTTTTTCTATTAAATTAATCATTGCTATTTGTCATTCAACTATTTCTGAGGTAATCAACCTAACACACCTCCTGGCTCCGGTCCATAACATACATTCATAATGCTCAGGTCAGCCTCTGTGGTATTCTTGTTTCTTTCTGATACATCAAGGCAGAAGCATGTTTTTTGTACTTGTTCTCCACAGCTCCGCTGAGTTTATAAAAGATGCTGAGCACAATGAGCCAGGTCATGCCTGCTTTTTAAAATGTGCTTTGCAGAAGATTTAAGAGAAGAGGTACAAAAAAAATGTGCTAAGTACAGTATTTTCTGCTCATTGCTGGAAGCACAGTCCATATCACAACAGTCAGTTGTATTATAGTAGTGTTGAGCTACATGTTGAGTTTGGCTTAACACTCCATTGCTACAATGAAGGATGGTGTTTGAGTTAAAAAGTGTAGAAAGAGAAAGAAAGAGTGAGAGAGAACAGGAGAAGCAGGGCCACAAGCCATTTTTAATGTTGAAACATATATTTAATATTGCCCTTGATACATAAAAGTTTTCTGACAGCTCTACAAAGCATCCAGAACATCAGATTTAATGACTCTGGGCACCTAAATTAGGTATTTAAGGTTTAGGACCCTAAATTCAATCTACATGGTCCAATTTGAAAGCTGTCATTTAAATAGGGGCTAATCAGAATTTCTGAAAAACAACTCATTTCAGGATTCAGATATAGATTGAGACCCCCAGATTTTGAGACCTACGTTCATTCATTTTGTAGTAGATCATGATGTTGTTTCTTGCTTTTAGGGTTGGGTGGGGAGGGTACAGCAGTACTGCAGAGGTATCTTTCTATTCAGATCCTGGTTTTGTAAGAACAGATTAGTTTCTATTATTCCTCTACCCACACCCACCCACCCACCCCACTCCCCCATTTCCGTGAATTGAAACGACAGAGAATTTATCAGGGGGTTTTAAGACACTGGGACAAGAAACAAGACAGAAAGATGTTGTGTCTTAGTTATAAAATATTCCATATGTAATAACTCTCATCACTATCTTGTTGATAAAGATTCTTGTTCATAGGAAATAAAATGAACTATAAGAAAGTTTCTAACTATCAGGAAAACAACATTTTTGAAGCAGCCCAGAAACTGGAATAAGGTAGTGACAGTTTTGTTCCATTAATAATAACGCTTTATTCACTTCAGAAAAACACTACTTGATGTGAAGATATTCCAGAACAAGATTAAATACCTTTAAAGATCTTCTCCATTCCTAGTTTATCCTTTTAACTAGGGAGTTGCCTGCTTGAGTTGTAGTTACTGAAAAGCTGCTCAATGGGCTCACTGGGTGACCAGCCCATCCCTCCCACATTAAGGGAGTCTTAAGGGCTCCTCCCAAACTGAAAATGCAACTTGATCCTGTTTACTTTATAAGGCATGCAGAATTTTTCCATCCCTTAAAATCTGACTTAAAAGTCATTCCAACTGCAAAATTGTGCATTAGCCATGGGAATAAGCATGAGGTATTAATCTGCTTAGATTTCAATAATTTATCCTCTGAGGCACCCAATGGATAGCAAGTTTAGCCAAGTAGCTTGAGGGAATGTTTAAATAGAACTTTTCCACGTGTTAAACAAACATTGATGACTGACAGTAAAACATAAATTAAAATCATAAGGAAAATAATCACAGAATCCATTGCTATGATAGAGAGCTTTGCAAAGGTACATGAATTCCCATTTCAAGCTAAACAATGTAGCCCATTACTGTCAGAATTTCTTCTCTCTTCTTAGTCTCATATCCTACTGACTTACTGCATTGTTAAAAATTTTTGCATAGCTTTGAAGTGTTTGGCCATAATTTGAGCTTCCTGCTATGGGGATGTTTATCAAGTAATATCTGGATTGTTATAGTTGTCAAGATGGGAGTATTCAAAAATGTAATCAATAGCTGTTTTTCTTGTAGTAACTTGGGGAGTTTTATCCCATATTTCCAGTCAATTGCCTTGAAACATATTTCCTAGTTGCCTCTGCACAGATTGTCTCTTTCCCCACTCCTGGATCTTGAAAAATTAGGTCAAACTTGATTTTTAGGTTGCAGTAGAGAAGTACAAAACCCAGTAACTACTTCACACTGTGCCTTCTAGTAACCCTTTCATTTATCCACCACCCTGATCTTTTGTCAAAGAGTTGAGAAGTGATGAGTTTCATACTCACTACTTGTAATAAAAGGCACATCATTTTAAACGGCAAATAATTAATTTTATCAATATATAATACCCTGAAGACTTAGTGACAGGTCAGAAATTTATTTTTTATTTCAAGTTCAGAAAACTCAGCATTCTAGAGCTAGAATGGCTTTTGGATGTGTTTTTCCTGTTTCTAAGAAAAATCAAAGAAGTTGTTTAAGATCAGCCAAATACGTCTATAAATTGCTATAGTATCATTGCAGTGTCTTCAAAACTCTGAGTACCTATGAAGAGTCTCTCTTCATGCAAGATTTCATATTTGTACCCTGGTGAAGTGGGGCCTGACGGCCAAGGGATGGAATAAGGATGGCTTTGCAACCCACCTGTTCCCTGAAATGTTCCAACACCTTGAATGGAGTTGAGTTTATGGGAACCAGAAATTAAATCAGGTAAGTTCATTTCAAGGTATAGTTAATAAAAACCAGAGGGAGGCTGGAAATGCAAAACAGAAACAGCTTATTTATTTCTGGTACCTCACTGACTCATGACTAGGGCTTCCCAGGTGCTGCCACCGTACTGGTACTAATGACAAAAACAGAGGAAAGGAGTACAAGAAACAACCAAAAGCTTCAAACCACAGCCCAAACTCATTTCCAGGTTCTGCAAAGGGCTTTAATATGTAAAATTACAGGCACTTGAAACTGTCCTTTTAATTTCTCTATTCAATTTTTATGCTTTCACTAGGCTTTTATGAAAGAGCCAGAAAGAAAGGCAGAACAGAGCTTAACCGTGGCTGGAAGACTGGCAGAGGCAGAGGAGGAAAGAGTAGTCCCGTTTTCTTTGTAGCACCTCTTTGCTATAGAAAACTCTTACAGCTTCTTTTGCAATCTTGAGAGAGGTCAGAAGAGAAGAACAAATGTGACCCCTAGAAAATAATCTCTTTCATCTCCCTTGCTCTGCTAAGGATACACTTCTTGTCTTGCAAATGGAGCCGTTTGACAATCATTGCTCTCAGCGTCTGGTTAAGCTTCATCTTTGGTGCTAACAACTAGTGCACTTTTGACCTCCCTGTGCTGCAGTAGACATACAGTGGCAAAAAAGGTCAAGGAACAACTTTTCCACAAAGATTATAGTCTGACAAACCTTTTCCTCTGGGCAACCTCAGAACTTGGAGATTTGCCTTATTGGACTTGATTTTAAGAAAATTCAAGGTTGCTCCAGCGTGAGCAAAGACAGTCATTCTTTTGCTATTGCTCTGGACCCCCAGAGTAGTCCCCTCTTGGGGGCACGCTTCTCTTTACATGTTCTCCAGTGTGCTTAAGTTAAGCCTTCTGTGCCTTTGAAAAGGGAGGGGGATAAGGGTTTTCTGTTCTCTGCAAAAGTATGGGCTTGTCTAGCAAGGAGGCCAGTATTGGTTAGGACAGGAAAAGTAAGTGCAGTTTTTGGAACACTAAATTATGCAGCTGCCCAGAATACATATACAAGCAGTAGAATATACATGTACAAGCACTAGAGTATTAAATATATAAAAACACTAAAGCTTTTGTTTTTACACTACTAAAAATAAGCCTTTCAGCATTGTCTTATGTAAATACTCTTAACTCAAAGATTGTAAACCAAATCAATAGTGCAATACCTCTTCCATTTTTGTCTTTAAAAATACTAAAACATTACTCTTACAAAAGTAGCCAGGAATTTAAAGCCAGGAACCATTCCATCACCTAATCTAGGGGACTTACCTGAGTGATCCATTTAAAGGTCTTCTGTCATTGCTTATTTTTTATCATGTTTATATTCTAGGAATCGTGGCATGTTACAATCAAGCTGGCTCTCTGTCATTAGCCAGTGCTAAAGGGCAATTTGTCTTGTGTTATGGCACTGTGCACTTGGCAATTTTAATTGTGAAAAGGATATAAATTCTGCAAAATCTTGTGCTGGCAGCAATAGTCACAAATTGCAATGGAATTTTAAAAATATAGCTAGTTAATGTATTATTTAACTGGTAGAATTTCTTTAGAACACAGTCATTTTTATTTCTTTTTAAGTGCATAGTTTGTTATAGAACCCAATACTCAAATCAAAGCAACTGTTATTTGCTTTTTCCAAAGATATTACAACAGAAAAATGTAAAGATTTGGTTACGAAATAAATTACGTTTAAAACCATCTGTTTCTAAGTGGACCTTGAGACTTATTTCTATGTCCAGAATGAGATCATGAAAAAACCCAGTCCAGTATAGAAGCAGTAGAGTAATATGCAGCACCACAGCAAGCTTATAATGTTTAAAATGCCAGATTGTTACTTAATCAAAAGTATTGATGTATGATGAAGTATAGTCTGGGTGAAGCTGCTATAGCATGAACAAATCACTATGCCTTTTTTAAGCATACAATATGTAAATATGTTTAAGGGTTTGGGCTAAGGAAAGGCATCGTAATTCTTTTTTCAGTCATTTCCACACTTCAAACAGGTGCTGGCCCTCTGATTCTATAGGTAGATTCATCCCACTTCATTAGCACTTTAATGAGTTCATATTAGTTGCTTCTGGTTTCTATCTATGTAATGGAAAATTATCTTGCAATAAAGGATAGCTATTTATGGGGCCACTGTATAATTTTTTTAATATCATAACAATACTGCCTTTTTAAGCTATTTCCTATTCTCATCCAGTTTCCCATACTTGCATCACCACTTGTTTATTTACACACTGCTTTGCCCTAGTGAATACAAGACCTCACTCTCCGGCTTCCATTTTAAGATAAAGCAAAGGATGAAATACTAAGGGATCTTTTCCCCCTTTCATTCTAATCATGCCCTCTGTGCTGAGAACAGAACTTCCTGATAAAACAAAACAGACAATGTGAGTCTGTAGCCTGCTTTATGGTGCAGGCATTACCAGTAAATGAAACGGCAAGAGCTCCCTTTTCAGGACCACTGTTTATGGATCCTTGTGTAGGAACAGCTTGGCTTCTGTTCACTAACATCGTCACAATGAAACTACACCCAAGGACTTTGGACCTGGCTTTAAATGTGGATGGGCATAAATGGAAGAACTGTATACTATGTAATTTTGCTTTTTTTTTTTAATTTGGCTGATAAGATATGTCTCATGTAGGAGACATTGAAAGTAGGAGTTGCTGTTTTCTCCTTTTAATAACAAACAGGTGCTCTTCCAAAACCTACTGTATTGTTACCTTTAGCGCAAGGCAAAAATAACAATATAGTCACAAAAGAAGAAGCACTGGGGAATAACTTAAATGTTAATTTGAACATTTTGTCATGTATTAATGTCCATCGGTAATGAAGCATAAGATAAGGACATTTTTATCCAAACAGATGTTTCAGCTAACAGTATTGTAAAGATTATATAGTTACCAGCTACACTTTAGATACAAGTATATAACTATAGCCATTGCAAGAATTCTGTTAGTATCCCACACATACCTTGAGAAATCTTTTTCTTGGTTGTGCAGAAGCCTCACCAAATCCTTCTTCGCCACATGCTGGCTCATATACAACACTTACCAAATGCTACTTTCTGGGCACCTGATCTGTCATTTCATTCCTTCTATTAAAGACTGTCAGCTGCTGTTCACCAGTCTGGGAAGTTTATCCCACATTCTTAAGCCTTTGTTTTCCAGCTCAGCACACATATTCAGTGCTGAAAGTCAAGCTTTTCCCCAGAGGCCCATTTTTGTACAGCACCAGACCTATATGTGTTTGTTGCTGATACTAAATAACTGCAGTTCTAATACCTCTAAAAATGTCACGTCAAACCTTCTTTTTAGAAGAGCTGGATGAAATCTCAGCCCCTGTTCACGGGTGCCAGGGTTCAGCCACCTACCTGTTTTGATGACATCTGAGCCCCTATTGTGAGATGCCAGTTGCAGTAGGTGAGACAGGGCAAGCCAAGAACACTGTCCCGATAGTGGCAAGAGCAACTGGAAGGATGTTCCTGAAACGGTTTTCTTTTTTATCCTTCCACAAGCTTCATAAGCATATGATAAAATATGATTATCAGAATGTAGATGTCTAAGATTAACATCTTTTCGATTTGACTAACCTTAAGACATACATTCAAAGGTATTCCTTAGTGTGTTTACGGTCATGATAAGGATCAGGAAAGATAAATATTATTGATCACCATTGAAAACCCATAAGAAAATAATTTTCATGGCTATCATATTCTAAAAGAACTGCCTGAATCTTTGGGTAAGGATATATAAGTTGGCTTGCAATTTAAACTATATAGTTTCTTCTAAGGAAACGTTAACATTAAGAATTCCTGTTGTATGCAAAATGTGGTTTCCCTCCTGGCTTATTTTGAAGACCCATAAAGTAAAAGTCCTGGTATAAAATTTTCTTGGAAGAAAAAAAGAGCATATGATTGCATAAAACTTTCAAAGTACAATGGAAGTCTAAGAGAAATATAATTATTATTGTCGGTTTATCACCTCAAACATGTTGTTGTAAATGTCATTATATCAGATGAGTTTGAAAACAGGTTTTCCATTTCGCACTTTATTTGACAAGGTGATTCATTGTGTAGAGCAGTTTAAGATGTCAGTCCTTGTGGAAGAATTGAGTTGTGCTGATGTGCTTATGAGCATTCCTCCATCAAAGTATATGATTAAAGAAGGGTTATTCTTCTGAAATATTGTTACCCAACTGGGCTGAAATATGAGTGTTTTCTTTATTGAAATATAATTTATCACAGTTAACTCCTTCTAGGTAACCATGTATATGTTACATATGGCATATGGAAACCTGGTTACAGTTATCTGCAAAATCATATTCAAGATAATTTCTTACACTGCAGCACAATAGCTTGTCAAGTAATTGAAATAATTTGTTTCTGACATCACATCTTCATTCTCAACAAGGGAATGAAGAGGAAAGAAAAGAAACACAGGCATTTTCTATGCTTTTTGTATGTGCCTTGTGCCTGTCAGCGGCCCATTTTTTATTGCCTCAGAGGAAGGCAGAAATCTTCCATCTTGCTTTGGCCATTTTTGCATTGAGTTTGGGAAATTTCCCCTGTTCTTTCAGTGGATAACAGCTTTCATCATGGAGAATGAAGTTTGCGCTCCACTGTCATTAGTTTGAACTAACCTGCTATCTTAGCACAGCTGCCTGTTCTATATTTAGACTCCTTTACAATCCCACTAAGCTATTTGACTCAGTAATTTCTCGTAGAAATGAAATTCCACAGATTAATTATATATCATGCAAAGGAGTACGGTATCTCCTTCCATCATGTCTAAATTCACTACCAATCCATTTCTGTGAGTGACTTGGTATTATATGGCTGGGAGAAGAAGACAGACAGATTTGTCTTAACTAAACCATTCATTATTTTGAATACTATCATGTCTGTTGTGTTACAAAATGCTATCAAATAGTTATAGATATACGCTGTAGGCATAACTCAACTGTCCCTCTCCCCCTCCCTCCATTCCTCCCTCCCTTTCGCCTCTTCCTTTCTTTTATTTTTTCTTTTCATTTTGTTTTATGTTGTTTCTTCTCTTTTCTCAGATATCTTACTTCCACATTTGTCTCATATGGAGACCTTTACATTTCTGGATGCTTTTCTATATATGAAAATCCAGTGTGCAGGATATATGGCTAAGGACTAAAGTACAGATCTACTCACTGTCTTTGTCTTCTCCTCTTACTATGGCCATAAGAGTGGCAAGCGGCACAGAAATATCTACACACAGATTATAATTTGACTTTACTCACAATTGACAATCATTGTTAAGAACATATCCTGTCCCTCCAAAGAACTCACACATAGATTTTCCTCCCCCTCCAAGAAGAAACCTCCTCTTCAACACCCTATGTTTAATGCAATCAAATGTTAATTAACTGACAATGGTACATCTGATTGATATACTTGGCATACTGAACAGCAGATTCAGAAAAATGAGTATTCACAAATAGCATCACTTTGCAGTTTGCAATTACAAGTCTAGCAATAGAGATAAATCTGTTTCGATCCTGTATAAGCTCCTATCATTCCACAAATATTTTAACCAGAGCTAGTTCCCATCAACTATCCTTGAAGCTCAAATTCCTCCTCTGCTTCTCTCTTCTTTTTCAGTCATCAGCCAGCATGTCGCTGGCAGATCCGAACCCTCCCTCCAGCCTAGCTGGCACAGCTGCAGCATTACAGATGTACCAGCCACCTTCGCTTTGCTCCAAGCCCCTGTTGCTCTGGCTGCCACTTGCACGCCTTCCAAAATGTTACCTGTAAATGGCCTGTTACAAGATGCAAACTCTTCCTTTAGCTGCTGAACTGTGCAAGAAGAAAAGCTACAAGTAGAGAACTGTTCAGATCGAAAGACCAGAGGGTAAGAGATGCAGGAATATGTAAAATGAACAGCAACAGGTCTGAGACACATTTACACGCTCATTTAAGGCAGACTCCCCTTACAGAGGAAGCTTTCTTTAGTAGGCATATTAATAGTGGAACATAGAGCTCTATGTGCATGAAAAGCCTTTTAAAGACTTTGCCTCCACAAAATATGGCCAAAAGCGTCACTGATCAGCTGGGCTGGCACAGATGCTCAGCAACCCAACAGAGCTGTGGGGCTGGGCTCTTTTCTAATTTGTGCCACGATTTTAACTGTTGAAAAGACATTTCCATAATCTTTTCAGCACTTTGAAAAGCCCTACTTTGAGGTAACTAAAGCACAAACCATAGAGAGGCATAGATCTGTTTGGCATCAGTATGTCAGGATAAATAATGATCAGTTAGTAGAACTATCATAATCCTACACAGCTTAGAGTATTCTTGATTAAACTACTGGCAGGGGACCACTAGGATTTACAGAAAGAGTGCTTTTTTGTTTTCTTTTCCCTTTATAATTTTTTGTCTTCTATTGTATATTATTTAAATTCTGCTTGCTACAACTTCATTTTCAAGCTTGTTAGAGGCAGATGTTTCTCAGCCCAAATTTGGTCCAGTTCCCTATGAAGAAATAGCAAAACCCATGCCCTCTAAAGGCAGTTCTGGAATAAAGCTTTTGATTCAGCAGAAATCAGAAAGCAGAAGTTCAAGTATACGTGCACAAGTAGCCTGTATGAGAAATTGCCATACTACCTTGCTCGAGGGCATATTATTTCCCATAGCATTTATCTCCCCCTGAAAAAAAGGGATAGATTTGGGGTAGATGGTTGATGCTCAATATTCATTCTTCCAGAGTCTGACTTTTTTCATTCTGTAAATGAAGTGCATCAAGAACAGTTTGTTTTTCTGCTATTGCTTCAAATCTTGTCAAATATGTTTGCCTTTCCCTGTCACTCTCATAATGTTTCTTTGCAAAATGCTACAACTGGATTCTTGCTGCATTTAAAACACCCTCACAGTAATTACAAGAAAGAGGAATATCTTAAAAATCTTGCATGTGTTTTAAAAATTATTTTCACTTTCATTTGCAAACACAGAATGTCACAGAGACGTGAGCTTAACAGAAAGTGGAAGTAAAAACTTTTGTCTTTTTTTCACACCATATAATTTCATTTTAAGCATGGTGTAATTCTGTACTACTTGTAATTTTTAAGATTTTGTTTGGCAATAACCACAATATCCCAGTAATATTTGTACACTAAAATTACTGACTTATACAAATCTAACTTCACTTTTAACTTACCTTATTTCCCCACTCCCCAGAAATAAAGTAATACTACTTGCTACTGCATAGGTAGTTCCATTTTCAAAGCACCAAAGCACTTTGAATTCATCCAGTGCACAGACCTAAGTGATGTCAAGTTCATTTATGGTCCAGTCCTGAAAAACATTTCTAAAATCAGGAATGAACATGTATTTACTGAGCAAACAGTAGTCACATGAAAAATGTAAGCAATTCAGGTTGGTAGAAAAGGTATAAGAGACAGGGCGAGTCTGAAAAATGAGAAGCGCAGCACTGAGGGCAATAGATCAGATGTCATTTGTTGGCCAAAATCCCTCTCAAAGTGATGCTCTCGTTAGGAATAACTTTGTAGAAACTTGTCAGTGAAGGGAGATTGACTTGGCTTAGAACTTGACATCCCTGTTAATCCTCTTGAGCCAACTATTAGTACCATCTGGCCTAAACATTAATAACCCCTTTTCTGTGCACTGCAGCACAGGAACTTTTAAAACATTGTTCCTGATGTCTTCAAGAAAAAAAAAAAAAAAGAAGAAGAAGAAAAAAAAGGCAACCCTTTTACCAGATACATTTTAGTCAAAATATGTTGTTTTCCTCAACAAAGAGGAATTGGAATAAAAATCTAAAATATGTGACACCAGAGGCTATGTCAGCCGTGCATCCTGTCACCAGGGAGGAAGGTCGAGATGCCATCTAACTGACAGAGACTCTTTATCTGAGTTTATTGTGAAACAAACAGGAACAATTTCAGTATCTTTGCATATGTTTGCATGCTTACGTGTACACAATGAACAGCACAACCAACCATAAGGACATAGAGATGCCGCCTAAATTTCTCTTACTGTGACAAAGGTGCAGAAGCACTGTTCTATAAAAACTCTTTGACTTACCTTGGGGAAAAAAGACAAATTGTTAAGTGAAAAAGACTGGGGACGTGGTTTACAAGGCTAGCCATGTATAAAACTACTGTGATTACAAAACACCTTTTAAATTATAGTCCCGGGCATGTGTTTTACCACCAGTGTTTGTGTGCATTCCCTTCACTTGGAGCTGGAGAGCTCTGGCTCTCCGTGGGAGGAATGTGAAGCAGGCAGGAAAGGGAGATCCACGTGTCAGGGCCGTTGCTGTCAAATGGCCTCCTCACACATTGCAGATGTTGTTCAAGCATTAGCCAGGGAGTGTGTGGAATGAAAAGCAGCCTATGGAACTTTGGGTGGAGATAAATGCTGCAGAAAGCTTGCAGCATGCTTCTACATCGCACGAGAATTTCACCACCAAGGAACAGGATCAATACAGGAATCTGCGTATAGGCTGACCTTAGAGGTAATATTGGTATGTCAACACTAATTTTACACTATACCAGTATTTTTCTTTAGGGAGTTGCCACTAGAACTTCTTGAAAGTTTGTCGTGGTTTAACCCCTGCTGGCAACTAATTAACAAAGTTTTAGGCACAGTTTGGCCATAAGCATATGACTTACCCTAAGACATGAATAAATCCTGTATATATCAGATTTCTTTTCCTCTAGCAATCAATTTTTACTGACAACAAAGTCCAATATATTCTGAGAAGAAAAATAAAAAAGGGTAAATCTCCTAACCATGCCAAAAAAGGAATAGTTGGTAATGATGGGTCTTGCATCACAGTCATAAAAATGATGAATTTATCTCATGAGATTAAATAATATAGATCTGGGAACACTAGTTAAATTAAAATGTTCGGCATCTCTCAGAAAGGAACCACAGAAATTTGAGTTGTGACCATATAATATTCCAGATATTGTATGATGAATATGTGGTTTATTGATTTGACAAGTACTACCTTTTTCCCCCAGGAAAAAAGTGAATTTGTGGCAAATGGCCTAATAGAATGGTACAAGTAATTGATGGATTTCTGCACAGTCTGTTGGGTGAGGTGACAGATCTGAAAAGCCTCTGACTTACTAGCTTTCCTGTTGTCATAGTGTGAGGTTTGACTATAGTCAAAGCAAGTTTTAAAAAATGCAACGTAAACCAGAAAATGCTGTGGAGAAAAAAAAAAAAAAGAATGGTTCTAAATTCAATTTCATTTCAAAATAATTTTAAAAGTCATGTTTGAAATAACTCATAAACAAACATAATTGTCATTGTAAATACTTTACTAAAATTAAGAGTTGTATTCTGAATTCTTTATATATATTTGAATTAAAATATTTAAATTATATTAAAGTAATCCTTAGCTATACAGTTATAGATTTTAGGTAATTATAGATTAATCTATAGATTTGTACATGATACAGGATATGCATGATCAGAAAACTTTATGGATTCAAAAGGCTTTCTTAATAATTGCTTCTTATAATTTATTTATAAATATTTTTATTTATACTTTTCTATACTCTTGGTTAAGCAGAGTTGTTTCTGCTGCCCTATCCACATGATAGCCTGCTCAAGGCTACGCAGTGGAAGTTAAAATTGAGAGAAATAGCTTGCTTCTTGCAGTAATAGGAGGAGGTAAATAATTTGGAAAACATGAGTTTGGGGTTTTTTTAAATACCTGTTCCTTCAGTCTTGTATGAACACATCCTCTGGTCAGCGTAGTTCCTCTAAGCTTCTAGTTAAGCTTGTCAAAGTAATACACGTTTCTTAAAGGAAGAAGGATGTTGAAGCTTTTTGTAAAAACATTTATATACTCGGAAAACTAATGATTAAAATTTGTATGGGAGAGCTTTTCTTGCCTTTTACACTTCTTCACATCCCTTCCCAATAGTGTTTTTAGGAGATGAATGCCATGTTTGCAGAGGTAGGTTATAAAGCTGTCTGGCTTGTTTTAGCCACGCAATATAGTTTAACACAAGATAAAACCATCTAAAATGTACAGGCTAAGTCATTGAAACCACCAGTCTGTATAAGTATATAAAAAGGTTATTCAATATAATTATGTAAATGCATGAAATTTTAAGAAGCAGGCAACAAACTGTTACTGATAAACAAAGAAAAGATCTGCTATAAATGTGTGCCTGATCATTGCCATCACTGCAGTTGGCAGTGTCCTAGTTTAAATTGCTAAATATTTGTGCCTCCTTCTTCAGTCCAAAAGACCTGCAGAATCTTTAATGAAAAAGTTCTTTACCTCTGATCTAGGTAATAAAAATCTTCACCAGCTATGGAATCACATACCTCTAGGGAATATTTGCAAAAAACCCCATAATCTTCTGTATTTTGATAAATCATTCTGTTCTTGGAACGCAGGTAAAACAGATCACAAGTTCTGCTTTTTTTTCCCCAATAAACTATGTTTATTGTGCCAATTCTAATTACCATGCAATCTAATGGTTTTAAGGCTTATATTTTCCACATCACTGGACATCACAAACATGAAAGCATTTTATACTGTCATTATACATCAATGTTTGCACTTGGTTATACATATATACAGAAATTATTCACACATCTTAACCTTGCTATTTCCTTCTTTCAAACCAACATAATTTTACTGTGAAAGCAGCTTTTTAATAAATGGTATAAGAAATACAGCAAGGCACACATTTTTTAAAAACTTTTTTCTCATTACCACCTCAAGAAGCATAAAAAACCAAAATGTTGTACTTAATTCAGTAGAATGTCAACAGTTCCTAATATACAACACCATGTAGTTGTTTCTTGAAGTGTTGCATAGATTAAATTTTAAAATTAAATAAATAAACCACCATTTATTTTAATTGCTTAATTTTTAGATGTATTGTATCAGGAGGGCTAATGACTTCTTTTCGCTGCAATCCAACAAAATTGTCACTTTTAAAGTAAAATAGTTTCAATAAACCTATGCATTATACACATAAATATTAAATTTGATACATAAAATAGAAGAGTACTGATAGGTACAGTTCTGAAAAGTTGAAACAAACTGATCATGAATTCTGTGGAACTTCAAAACTTTAAAGAACAGAACTAGTGATAAGTAGTACAGAAGCATCCGATTTAGGAAGGGGAGGTCATTAGAGGTAGCTTGGGAGAGGAACCCATATGGAAGCAAATGGCCTTGCTACAATACAGAATGATCACCGAAATAGGACTAGCATATGCAGCCTGATCACAAAGCAACATGGACAAATCACATTTGGAAAGAAAATTTATCTTGGGAGTCAGTGTAATGAAAGGCAGTGATACAATGGAATTGGAGGTCATTCTAGGGTTTACAGGATGAACCTGCACCTGAATTGCAGCCAAGTTTCTAAAAGGAAACAAAAAAAGTAATAATAGGTTACAGAAAACGAAGTTTTATTTGCAAAACATAGCTCTTCCAGAACAACCACAGATAGTTATTAAACGGTCACATGCCAGAGCCTTTAAAGCAGAAGCATACAGTAGGCAAACAATGACTTTTAACAGCCTGAGGTACAAGTTAGTGTAAAAAATTGTATTGATGTAGAAAAGCCATTGATTTTTGTAAAGACTTTGTTTCTAAAGAAACAAGGGAATTCATCAAATCTGACCTTTTCCCTGGATTCTGTCCTCATCCTTACCTGTGAACTTACCTTCAGCACACTCAAAAGTGCACCGATCAATGAAAACATAGGAATTTTCAAAAGCCAAGCAACAGAAATATCTACCCATCACTTATTTTAACATTTATGTAAACATATAGAATGAGATTTCAATGGAGAGGAGGAAAGGATTGTCACACAAGTGGTCCATGAGTAGAATTGTCAGTGTCATCACTGTATTTTTAAATTATAATTAGCTATTTAGACACTTCTAGTAGCAGCAATGAGATAATTTTCATACTACAGAATTATCCAGCTCAGAGTTTAGGGTTAAACTCTTCATCAAAGAGCACAGGCTTATGATGAGGATTATGAAGAAATAACTGTCAGAATACAGCTCAAAGATTAGTGCAAAGTACATCTCAGGCATTTCCTAGGAGGCACACCAGACGTGCGTTATGTGCCTTCCAAATTAAGCAGGAATATCTGGATCTATCCAGTTACCTTCTCCTTTGATCTTATTTGCTGTAACTGACCAGTGTCGTCCCGTCCCCCCCCCCCCCCCAATTTATAGAAGAAATAAACTTATATGAAAATAGTGAAAAGCTCAACAGTTTGTTAAGAAACTAAAGAAGAACTGATCTGAATAAATGGGAAGACTATCAAAAGGTTTCTAAAACTCTGGCGTGAGTTTCATACATCTATAGTAAGAAAAGTCTCACTGATGGATACGTCAAGTTTTTCAAAAAATCATGTAATTCAGAAACAGTACAAGATTATCTGGTTTTGGTGTTGTTTTTTTTAAAGTCAGCTACTGTAAGGAGCTAAAAAGTCAGACTGTTTATAACTCTATAAAGAAACATAGTAACTACCTCCCTATAAAAACCTCTAGGAAAAAAACAGTAAGCAAAGATTTAGATTGTTCTTGTACTTCCATTCTCTAAAAAGTAAATTATTACATATTAAATATTGTGTAAACCTATATATTATTTTTTCTTGTAATGAATAATTAACTAACAGTCCTTTGCATTTATGTATCATCTTTTATCTGTGGATCTCAAAACACTTTTCAGTAAATAAATCATGATTCACAGGTCCCATTGATCATTATTCTCATTATTTTGTCGCTAAGGAAGCTGAGGCAAGGAAGGAATAAGTCATACCAAAAAAATCTGTTGCTTAGCAGGAAATAACAGTCAAGTCTTCTGAGTACCAGTCTGGGGTTTCTCTCCTGGCTATGGCAAGTGGCAGGATATTCTGGCTAACGTTGCAGCACTGTCATATAAAGCCAATTTAGCTTTCTTAAGCCCAAGTAAAATATCTTTTCCCCTAAATGAAGTTAAAACTTAAGTTTAAATTACAAATTCTGCACAAAAGGAAGGAAATAGCTTTTGGATTTACTTGTAAGAACTAACAGATTACACACAGAATTCTAACCATGTTCTCTAGAAAAGACTTGGACACACCACATAAACCGGCTTAATGTACTGATCTCTACAAATATTGAATATGTGACTAAAATTCCCATCCCATTGGTGAGTCATGGGTCACAGTGACAGCAGAAGATCTCATGATCTCATGTACAGAAGGACACTTCCTTCAAGCCGTCCCCTACTTGAGAAATACAATCAGCATAGCTTTATGAGCACCTCTGCTGAAGAACTCTGTCTTGGCTAGTACAAGGCAGTGCTCACAGAGATATTTTTAAGCCTGCTTACAGAATTGTTATTATTTTCTCATAATGGTCACTTTTTGCAGCACACTGCTAAATAACAGGATTGCATCATGTGGCAAAAATATTTTCTTCACTATTACTTTCATTCTGCTTTACAACCAAGGTAAACAGTAAAACTAATAAAATCAAACTACATTTGAAACTATGCCTTTTTCAGCTTTGAATTCTCACTATGCTTTTAAGGTACACATATACTATAGATTATTTTTCTCTAAGTATTGCAGCTACACATGGAATTACACATTTAAATGAGCTTACAGCACAGGTGCTACAGGAAAAATAATGGTGTTTGCCATTTATCTTTCAAATTAAATAATGTGTTTTTAAATAGTAACTTTTTTCATAATACACTTATGGGAACAACATTTATCTGTCACATTTTAAAAGATGTATTAGTAATAAATGTAAATTACCTTTGGAAAATCAGTAATTAGCCTCATCAAAAAATAAACAATCTGCCACCAAAAAGATAATCTTTAGCATAGTTAAGTATAATAACTGTTATTTGAATAAGTTAACAAATTAGGATAGATTGCTTCTGTAATTCATTCCCCATAGCATGAGAGATGAAGTTAAAGCACCAGGCTTGTGAGTGGGGGAAGGGAGCTCAGACTTTAATGAAACTAAATCTAGCAGCTCATATTTTCATTTTTTGGTGTGCCAGAGACAAACTATAACTATCGTAGGGCTTTACTACTGGGAATAATACAGAATTTCATGGAAGCAATGCTGTATGTATCAGATAAGAACCAGCATATTTACCTAAATGTAAAAAGTGGGAAGCGGTGAAGCGCTTTGTTACCTTAAAAATATTTGTCAACCCCTGGGCAAAAATTAAAACTATAATGGAACCCTATGAAGTTGTTGCATACAGACGTAGCATTACATTTTATTGCATTGTGGAGCGTTTATTAATTATCTCCATCCTCTATGTCCAACCTTAGACCTTATGGCAGCTGCATGTTGTCATATTCCTGTCATGAAAATCACAGCCATCTACCCTGTACATAACTACAAAGTTCTGAAGAGTGAGGGAAAGTTTACAGAGTATTTTGAGATCCTCAGAGGAAAAGTACTAATGAAGTGAAAAGACGTGTTATTATCTTCATCAGTGGAAGAATGAGATGAAGAATAAAATCACACTATAGTAAGTATTCTTTCTCAAACTGATATTATAGGAATGAATGGGGAAAAAAAAAAAAAAAAGAAAACTATTAAAATAGTAATCTAGGAAGAGCGTATGTTTACATAATTATCCCTTATCAATCTCAGACTTTTGTCATCGTCTCCATTTCCAAATAGAGGTTTCCATATACACATAATACTTTTAATGTAATTCTAGAATACATAGTATCATCTGTGAGCTTTGTAAATCCCATTTGATTTCCATCGCTTCTCCAGTTGTTTGGGTGTGTCCAAGTGTTAACTTAATTGGCAATAAACAAGTCATGACAGCCTATTTCAAAGCCATTCAAGAAATATCCTCTTTGCTACAATGTTTCCAAGATAATGCGTTATTCAAATAGATAGGTGTTGAAAGAGACAGTGGTAAGCAGTAGACACATTTTTACATATGTAAATGTGTGAACACTGGGTAAACCACTAATATGTGCAAAAGAAAAGCCCAAAGCACAGTAATATAATACAGCAAAATCAGGAAGTGCAGAAATTAGATATCTAATAGCAGCAAAGCAATCTATTTTGTATAAATAGGCCCAGATCCTTTGCTACAACTACACGGTTTGCAATAGGAGAGTAGTAATGGTTTTCATGGGAAGTGATGAATAACAGCCTTTTCTCCTAGCAACATCATGGAATCCTAGCATAACATAGGTTGGAAGGAAACTTGAATGTCATCTGGTCCAACCTCCTGCTCAAAGGAAGGCTATTTTCAAAGGTAGATCAGATTATTCAGGGCCACGTCCACCTGAATTTTGAAAATCTCCAGGGATGGAGATTCCAAAGCTTCCTGGGGAAATTGGTTCCCATGCTTAGCCTCATGTTTTATTGGAAATTCCCTTGCTATAGCTTCTGGCAAGCAGTGAAATTTGGAATTGGAGTGGTATTTGGAGCTGTCATGCTGGCTCTGGTCTACTGGAGGAGTGTTTCCAAAGGCTAATGGCATTCTATACAGCTGTGCTGGCTTTTGGGTAGTAAACAACTAGTCCAACTCAAAGCAGCAGTGCTACACGCTAGGATCTGATCCAGAAGTTGCTTTGTAAATCTTCTTTTGTTGTTAAATATGCAGTTATCTTTAGATGTTTACGTGAGGTCAGAAATTCCATATCTGAACCACTTTCAAACTTTGGATGAGATCAGAGCCACTTTTTCATCTTAGGTTCCACCATCTTACTTAAGTTTCAAAATCCTTACCACAGAAGAGAACCAAAGGTTCCATTACTGCTGTGTGGCTATCAGTTTCCATCTGCTTTGGTATTCAGGTCCTTATTCTACATTACCCTCACATTATACTCTTTCATGATGTTGCAAAGATTTCTTATTTTGGTAACCTCAGCTTCTGGCCTAACACTGCGTTGTAATAATTGTGTTCTTAATAATGGCTTACTGAACTTAAATCATGGTAAACTGACATCAAGAGATGAATTTTTATCTCTCTCCAGTCTGCTTAGCCATTCTTCATGGCTTGTATGGAAGTATGGTAGAACTCCAACTCACTAGTCTTTCAATATTCTGGTAAAACTGGAAGTTCCGCCTCATGGAGTGATTTTGAACACCTCACAAGGCCAGCTGACTGTAGACAAGGGAATCAATAAGTAGAGCTGGTTTCTGGTTCCACAGCTCAGTTGAGGAGGGAAGAGAAGGCTGATATGGAATTACTTTTGAAGAATTCCCAAGTTCTGCAAGAAAGCAGATTTTTTTCCAGGAAGGAGCAGTTCCAGTCAGTGCAAAGTCAAAGGGCAAGAAGCAGTTAGTATTCACTGCAGTTCTTGACCAGTGGCATGTAAATTTGGATTATAGTGTAATCAAGACAAATGATATAGCACTATCATGAAACAGAAGCCCTGGATGGTGATTCATCTCCTTTCATTGTAAAAAATGTAAAAAAGAAAAAAAAAAAAAAGGCCAAAAAAATTAAAAAAAAATGAATGTGCAACTTGTAGAGTACATACCTGGTTTTAGGATAATGTACGTGCCTGGAGAGAGTTACATTCTATCTGTGCATATTTATATGTCTTTCCTTATGAAGATTCAGGAGATTTTCTTCACAAGTAAGAGTTTTACTGTTCTGATGCAAAACATCCTTTTCCTGTGAATGGCCAGGCTTTACCTGAAACTCCATAGCTGAAGCCTCCTCAGAAGCAGCAACACATCCTTTGGGCTCTTCAGCTCCAGGTGATTTTCCTTTACTATAATTGTTAGTGCTAAGCTCTGGAGAATTCTTTTCCAAATATTCAGTTTGCCTGTCTGAAATCAGCAAATCACCATCTTTCAAATTGTTTGATACACTTTGTTTGTTAGGATTGGGGGTGTTTATATCATTGGCATCATCACATAAGAATGATAAATCCCTACTTTCAGACGAAGTTTTAACTTCTAATGACTCTCGAGTCACTTTGTCTAGTGACTCTGGAGGTGTTTCAGAAACAGCATTAGAAAGAGGTTGCTGCTGCTCAGCTCGTGCTTCAGGAGTACCATTAGAAATGGATTGCTGCTGCTCAACTCGTTCTTCTTCAGGACAGGCTTCAAAAAAGCATTCAATATTTTCTCTCTCATCTGTGAAGTCCAGTGGCACAGGAGTGCTGCTCTTTTCCTCTATGTACTTGATTACTTCTCCACAGTCACTATCATGAGAAGAAAGTGAAAGATAAGAATAGAAGTCCCCTTTTCTTAGCTGAATGGGTCTGTGAGAGTGTTCTAACACTTTTTCCTTGATCTGTGCTAACGAAGCTGGAGCTGATGACTCACATTCAGGTTGTGACTTACTTTTCAAAGCTGTTGATGCCATGTCTATTATCTCTCTCACAAAATTGTGTACTGAGCCATCTTCCATGTTTCTTTTATCAAAGGCAGCAGAGTCACAGTTACAGCACGAATCAAGACCATTGTCTGAGGAGTCGCATTCTGCTTCATTGGATTTCAAGGCTGTACAGCGATCAGTAGATTTTTCAGTAATGCTGTGTTGTTGACCATTAGGTAAGGATGTTTGTAAAGCTGTTTCTTGTATGTCTACACAATTCATTTCTGAGCAAGAGTCAAGACAAGGCTTTTTAGCAGGAGAGTAAGCAACAGAGTGACAATCAGGCTGAAGACTTTGACATTCTTTTGGAATGTTTCTGGATCCATCTGATGACAGAACAGTTTCCTTGCCATCCATATGTGAATCATCTGAACTGTCTGTAAATGCTTCACAGACACAACATTCATTTTCAGCTTCTCTGACATCAGATGATGCATGAGTTTTGGGAGCTGCTGACGTTCTAACAAGATTTTCCTTTTGACTCTCAAGAGTATTTTCAACATTGCCATTCTCCATATCATCCACAAGCTGATCCTTGGCAGCCTGGGAGATACCTTTCATCAGGTGACTCTTTGTCCCCTTTTCACAATCACATGGTACATTCTTACTATTCCCATTATTTTCTGGTATTTTCTGTACTGAACCATTCAATAGTGTTTCAATGCTTAATGTATCTGTGGCTTTTGATGTCTCATTACTAACTTCTTTACTCTGCTGAATTTCATCACTGAGGTTACTTTTTCTCTTCTCCCTTGTCAAAGAAAATTTTGGTCTAATCCAAGTTTGGAGTTCATTTTTTATATAATCAAGTCCTGAAATTAAATTGCATTCTTCATAAATATCCTCATCAGTTGCTATACTGGAGTCATCATCTTCATCTTTGATACCTAGCTCTTCCTCAGTTAAGGTAAGGGTGGAACTTGAGAGCAAATCACTGTCATCTTCATCATCAGTACAAGCAGAAGTGCAAGAGACATTAACAATCATGCTGACATTGACATCACTCTCATCAGCTACAGACCTATTAAGACGTTTTCTAAATGATGCATTTGAATCTGGTATTTTATTTCTGTGCAGTACAATGTCTTCAGAGCAGAGAGAAAGATCCTCACTGCTGCTGAGTTCAGTGAGAGAAGCTGCTGAGTCTTCATTTATTGAGGATGCAATATCTAGAGACATCTGTCCAGTAAAAGACATTTTCTGAGAGCTACTTTGGAGTGTTATATCAGAGATGCTGCGCTTTATCTTTTGATCTAAAGGACTCTGGATATTCTCTAAGCGATTCAAAAGATCTAATGTCCTTTTGCTGAGCTCTCCAACAGAATCACTGCTTGCACTTATGTCTCCTGAGCCGTGATGACTAAAAAGATCTTCGTTGCTTTTGTAGGAAGTCAGCCAGCTCTCCAAAGAGGTGCTTCGCTGAAGACCGTCCCCACTTTTAAAAATACCTGAGCTGAACAGATCACCTACTACAGACAGAGATTCTAATGAAGAACTACGAGATAAAGTTGAAATCTGTCCTGTATTCTCTGTAACAGTTAATTTTCTTACAGCTTCTGCAGACTTACAGGAACTGGGATCTGATTCTCCAGTGATACTTGCCAGAGTATGGTCATGAATAAACCCATCTGGTTGTGACTCTCCAGGCTTATGTTCAGATTTACCAGGTATTTTATCAAAACAAAAGCTATGAAACAAATTGCCCTCTGTATGTGGTTTTTCAATTTGTGATTGTTTCATGATCAGTGGTAATTTGAATTTGGAGCCTTGAAGATAAGAGTAATCATAAAATGTAAACACGTCATGTTTTCCTTGCAATTCTTCTAGACAAACAGGGTTACACGTGGTAATACTGCCCAAATCCTCACCATTTTCACTTCCACAACATGCAGAAGGTGCCAACTGGAAACCATCTGAGAGACTAGCACGGTCATCTTCATCTTGCTTTATTTTTTGTTTTATTACATCAACTACATCATCCACTTGAGTTTCTGCATGCCCAATTTCAGGATTACTTTGAGTGCTTTCAATATCATTTAGCAAAAAAATTTCGGAATTATTTGTAGTTTCTGTATCGCATTCACTCACTATTCCACTCTCACTCTCAGAATGCCTGCTTATGTTTCCACTCTGATACATATAGTTATATGGCTTTGCCAGCGTGTTTCCCCCTATTAGGTCTGGCAGAGATTTGGTAGATGAAAATGACGAGTCTTTACTAAGACTTTTGTTTAACATGTTAGACTGCATTACATTGGAGAGTTTGGATGTTTTTTTCAAAAAAGGCATGTGTTTTTTTTCTGATAATTCAATATTATGAAGACTATAGACCTGATAGATGTGAGGATTTGGAGGGGAAGAAATGCTGGGACAATAAAGAGGACTTCCATGATCACTGATACTTTTGTCTTCATTCACATCGTTATCGCCACATTCTCCTGAAGCAGGTTTCTGACTTAGATCATCTTTCTTGAGTTCCTGATCAGGATCAATTAAGTCTTCATGAATACTGATCAGCTTATTACTTATATCAGTTTCATCCCATTCCAGTGCATCTTCACTTGGACCATTTAGATCCATCAAACTGGGTTCGATAACATTCAGAGGCTCCTGTAAAAAAAAAGTCAAAGATTACAAATATTTACAGCTGCACTTTAAATGTGCTTCCACTGAAAACATAAAAGTAAATTAATTGGAGTAAAGTGTGGGTTTGGGACCATGATCACTAGTAGGTTTTTAGTTTTGTTATGTTTTTTGTACCATTAAAATGACCAATGAAAATGAAATCTATTAAATTTTGCATGATTTCTTAGTCTTCTTAGGGTGTTTGGTTTTGTTGGTTGTTTTTTTTTATTTGCTGTCAAAATATGATACAGAAATTTGACTTTTCTTTAATAGAGATTAATTGTGCTTAGCCACTTTATATGTAACAAGTTTTAACCATTCTGCAGAATCACATAGGACTAGTTAGTGTGTTAGTAGAAAACATGAGATTAGCATGTTGGATATATGAGAACCTCACTTAGCCTGCTTAAGTTTAAAAAAGTTAAGATATAAAGGGTTTATTAAAGGATTTTTGAGATGTTTATAACAAACCTTTATGTTGTCAGCCTTAAAACAGCAGCTCTAATGCACTGGAAATCACATAACTCAATGAATTTTATCAGAATTTCTATTTATTCTTTGCTTCATAATAAATGCAGTACTAATGACCAGTAAGTAAGACTAATTAATGTTAATATCTTCAGCTGTAAGAACAATCAATCAGTCTAATCAAATACTGCATGAATTTCAAATATTGTCTGTGCTGACACCTTTCTTTAGGAAAGGGCTGATAAATAATTGAGCTAAACTGAGTTTGCTTTTTCTAAGACTTTTATAACTTTCACGTAGTATTTGCTATTATGACTCAGAACATCAAGAATTGTTCCTTCCAGAAACACGTGTGGGAGAGGGACAACACCTTGGCAACTCCTCTCACTGAAATGTGATGTGTCAAGTAGCGAACAGTACCGACTCACCTTAAACACCTTAAAATAAGACAGAAGTGGTCCCTGATTTTGGGGCTGGTTCTCTGAGCACAAATTAATTAATTATTGACAGGCCTCCATTTTAGGGAAGTCTTTTCTTACACAATAAGTCTTGTAATGGAACTGTTAACTAATGTAGAATTGTTTAGTTTAAATCATCCTAACAGCTGAACAATGATCACTGTATCCAGAAAAACAAGCACTTTTTACAAAAAAAGCCCCTTTCAACTATGATTTCTCACTCTCTCGAGCTTTCTTGGAGCAAGTTTTGTTTTTCAAATACAGCACTGATCGCATGCCAAATAGCAATCTAAATCACAACAAACTTACAAAGTTAATGAAATACAGGCAGGTAAATGGAGGCTGTAGTCCAATGAAGTGCAGTTGTATACAGCTTAGTTACTGACTCAGATTCATCAAGACTCAGCCAAGGTTAATTGTGCAGGGGACGGCATGTATCTCTGGCTTTGATTCTCAGCTGGGAACTCTCTCCTTAAAGTAGGAACTAAAGCGGCTCAGCCCTTTTGTGAGAAATCATGGGATGTTCTCCAACAGCTTAATGGGGCACTGATTTTAGGCATGGGACACTGTCAGACTGGGCACAAGAGACATGAAACAGGTTCTCATTCTCTCAGGAGAAGCCCTACCTACATGCTGTTCTGAAAAGAAGCCTGCTTCTCTTGTTTCATTTTGCATAAAAGAGTTAAATATTAATTGGGTCGTAGATAGACGTGGAGAATTTTATCCTGCAGCACAGTGTTCAGCACACTTGGCTAGCAAGAGGCACAGACAGGTCCAAATCCCTGCTCCAGTGACTCTTTAATTCCTGTTGTAGGTGGCACTGTTTCTGTGCAAGGCACAAGGCTATCCCATCCCACGGTGGGTGGCCAAAACACTCAACTGACGTAAGGAAGAATTATTTTCAACAAATTGGGCAGCGTAGCTATCCGCCATTCAGCAGGGTGGTTGACAAAGCAAGACATTCTCCATGTAAGATAAATCTGTGTCCTTGTGCTTCCTTGGGCTAAGTTGTAAGGCAGGCCCCCGAGTTCTGCAGCTGTGGTAAGATGTTGCACATAATCATGGGCAGAAATAAGAGTGCCAAAGATTTTTTTCCTCCTTGGCAGGTTAGGAGGCTTTTGGAATTTTGAGAATGTGTCATGCCTAATGTTGAAGGCTGGAGTCTCTTTGTGGATCAACCTACTCCAAAGCTTTTTTACAGTAAATTTGTTAGAGTCTTTCACCGCCCCACCCCCCACCACCACCCCACCCCCCACCCCCCATGACACATTGGCTAGTGATAGCTTAAATGTTAAATTCCCATGAAAACATCCATTTTCTAGACCACCACAGCTGTCAGAACAGTTCTGTACACTGTGGACTTTAGAAATCCATATTTGGATTTGCCAGAGTGCCTTGTTTTTATAATGGCTTGTGGCTGGTACTTAGCTGGACCCATTTTCCCACCTGTAGCTGACCCTTAGCCATCCTGCAAGTTAAATACAAGAAAATGACAATAATTAAATTGTTGGTTTGAAAACCTGTTAGGTTAAACAAGAAATCAGCTACGATTACTCATTTTCTCTCTGGCATGTTTTACGACTCTGTTGTACTTAGCATTAGGAAGACATTGCTGTGAAAAGCTTCCTAAACTGCACAATTTTACTGGTTTAAGCTTCTGCCAGCTGCAAAAAGAAATTCCTGAAGGCAGGAAATCAGCAGCAGGTTCCAAGGATTTTATGTTCCATAGAATCTGATTTTGTTTCTCAAAAACAAAACATTTGGTCCTTATTGGTCGGGAAGATAACCTTCCCCCTGTAAATCAGCACTTGGCTGCCTTGTTTGTTCTGCAAGTCAGATGGACTAAAACAATAAAACATGTAGAGTTGTGACCTCAGCCCATTCATCTTCACTGAGTGCTCCTTGCTTCAAAGCCTATTTTTTATTCTTCAAATGCACATGCTTTTCTGAGGCCTGGTATTTACTCAGAAGGTTTGCAGGCATAGCTATGATGGTGAAGGATTCGATATTTATTTTTTTTCCTTCTGATTGTTACAGGTATTCTTGCAAAGGCTTTTATGTAGATATGCTTATTTTTCTAGCATAGCTTTCTCTGTCCAAGGAACTGACTGAATTGATATTAGTGAATTACTGCTCTTCTTATAAGCATCACCTCCCTTGAAGTACAGCTCCAGTGGTTATCAGCTACATTCGCAGCCCTTCCCAAGCACAGACCAAGTTTTAACTTTGAAACGAACCACTCAGCTTTAGCATTTTCAGTAGAGGTATATATTTCCCCTGTCTTTTTTACAAAATTTAGCAAGCTGCTCAAACAAGAAAGAGCCTTTAGACATTGAGGTAGTTGTTGGAGAGAGCAGCACCATACAGACCCTTGAATAAATCTCTGGAACGAAGAAAGGAAGGCAGTGTTACTGCAGCCTATCTTTGCACTGACCTCTGCAGCAGGTAAACCCCAAGAATCTCTAAGGACTCTTTTTATCATGTCAGATGTCACCTTATCAGGCTGCTTGGTGCTTACGTAGGGTTCTGGAGGATTGGAGTTATCATGCTAGTAATAGATTATTAGGTCTTGCCAACAGAACATTTAAAATTCCCCAAATTGATCCTTGGTGTTATACAGAGGATGGCAGGTACAACGCCTTAAGTGTTAGTTGGTGTCAGAGCTAAATTCTGATTGCTCACTTCACTGGGAAAAAAATGCTGTTGTTTCTTCCCCTGTCTTTTTTTCATTACAAAGTACTGTATAGTATTGCACAATACATCTTTTACACAAAGCAGACAAATCTATTGCCATTTCCAACTGGGAAAAATGTACTTGTGTGAGAGCTGCACCAAGTTTTTTAATCCCATTTCAGTTAATGATGAATGTGGCTTTTCTAGTGTAAGTTTTCACTTACACGCTCCAAAGGATGTTCTACCTAGTATGGTTCAAGGTATCACTCCTGGAACCTCAAATGCCCAACAAGAAAGGGGTCTGTGACAGATAGACATGCTGATCTCCACGTGTAAGACAGACCATAATTAAAGAGAAGCTTTGAGTGTGCTGCAAAGATTCAGATTTCAATGGGGTCTGCCCTATACGCTCACTCTTAATCCTGGCCTCGCTGAAGTCGGTGACAGAACATGCTGCATAGGCACCATTCTGTCTGGCAAAAAATTCTTTGGACACCAGCTGGTGTAACTGATTGCACTAAATTTCCCAGAATTTAGAAACTTGTTTTTTATATATGCAAGAGTGTGTATGTGTCTGTATAAGCCATCTTTCTAAAAATGGGCATTTTTAAAGTAGGTCAAAGTGACTTTATCATTGTAAAGTCACTAAATACAACTGCATGTAGAGTAGATCTTGATGATCACATGGTTCACAGTAAAAGAAGGTAAATAGTTTTGACCAAGCAAGTAAAAAATAACAATGCAATAAGAATAAAAAGATCCACCATGTTATGCATATTCCTGTTTTTAAAATATTACCACTAGATAAACAACACTTGGAAGCATTTACTGTTGCATTAAAAGTTTCATATATAATTAAGCCAAGATCAATTAAATCACAGACTCAGAAGAGTGAAAGGTTGAATTACTTCTAATGTATTTGAAAGTGCTGCTTTAAGGAGCTTGGCTATTCCCAATTTCAACCCTGAACTATTTGCACAAGACAGTACTCCCATTTCAGTGGGATAACTTCTGTGACCAAAGTTAGGTGTGCACTTAAATGTTTGTAGGGTTGGAGTTTAATGGTTAAATAGTTAATCTGCTGAAAATGTTAATGGGAAGAAATAAGATTATTAAACTGAATAAAGACATTTCCTCAATCCCAGTGCTCTTTAAGGAAAAGTCTCAAAAATGCATTTTTTCATTTGTTTCCTTTACTAAAACACAGATAGTTTTGCTTTTTCTGCAGCAAATTATATTAAACAAAGATTCTCTGTTTCAGCTTCATTTGCATGTGCTACTCCAGTACAGATACTTTGTGTTGGTGAAACAGGCCTGTAATGTAACCCCTACGTACCATTATATTTTTTTAAAGGAATTAACATGAAAAAAAGAGCTTTTACAATAATAAATACAAATTCTGTTCCTCCCTCCCCTGCAACATATCCTTCAGTTGCCGTGGACAAATTAACCAAACTCAACTGCACTTAGGGGCCAGGGGAAAAAGAAAAAGAAAGAAAGAAAACCATCCCCCATCTCCAGGAATGTGTGCACATTCAAGGAAGACAAACATGATTTTGTCTTTTGAAAAATGCAAGCATGCCAAGTACTTCTGCTGAGGGAAATAGTTATGTGTACAGTACCTCTTCACCTCAGCTTCACTTAAATTCATTTTCTAAATGGAGCTCCCTATACCATAGCCAACAAGAAAACACTCCCCATTTCCCAACACCAACGTTTTAATATGCATAAGCATACGCATAAAATTCCATGTGCATAATATTGAAGTGACCTGCACATTACAATACAGTCTCAAAATATATGGAAGCAGTATGCTTTATCACAGATCACCAGAGAAACTGATCATGAACATATATATTTGATATAATTGCAGTCAAAAGAAGAAGGCATCTGTTTATTTCCCAAGAAAATAAGATCCAAAACTGTGGTTCATACTTTCTTTTGCTTCATTTTACAATTATTTTTGCCTCCCTCGATGAAGTAATATGCTCAATCCTGCACAGGCAGAACTCGTGCTTTTCTCTTAGGCGTTATGGATGCTTACAGGTATTGCTGGGGTCCTAAATGCATGGTTGTATGTACAGATTCCTGTACCACGGGAAGAACACTGACTTCACCTCTGCTCTCTGCGGTCAGAGGTGTCACCTGCAAGGATCTCAGTGCAGGCTGGGTCTTATGGGAACAACTGAGGTTCCACCATTGCTCAGGTACTTTATGACAATGTTTGAATTTCTCTGATAATGCTCAGCAGTGAAAGTCTTGAGGATAGGACTGTCATATCAAAGTTTTAAAACTGATAATTTTCTTAATCATGATAGCAGCTTTGTGGGAACATCTTCTAAGCAACAGATGAAATAACTGCAGTGACATTTTAAGAAGATGCCCAGCTGAAATCTATTAGTCCCTACTAGTAGCAAAAATATTTTTAAAAGTCAGAGAAATTGGCCATTTTCTAACCATTCTTCTTCTCTTTGAATGCCATGTGATGATGCTAGGTAACTCTTTGGGGTCAGTTGTGCCTGCATGTGGGTCCTCTGAGCCTCCTCTAACTCCCTTGGTAAGCTGTCTGCAGAACCAGATGGTGCAGACAAACCAGGCTGGAACAGAAGGTGACCTGCGTCAGCAGAAGGTGTGCAGGAACTAACTTCTATCACAGATCAAGGCTATCACAGATCAAGGCAAAAGCAAGGACTCACCATGCTTAGTCCCTGCGCTCTGCCCAGAGTATCACTGCTGACACACTACCCGTTATCCAGCCTCTGGGGAAGCAGTGGCCTCGTTTTTTTTGCCACCATATCCTCACAGGCCTTTATAGCATCTCTGGTTCTTATTTGCTGAAGAAGCCCTTTAAATGTTGCTAGAGAGCAGAAGACCATCTATAACATTTTTTTATCAAATCATATTGTCATCCAAATAGGTTTACAATCCCAGACCTATATTCCAAGTTGTGTATTTGGGCACTTTTTTTGGTGTTGTTTTTTTTTTTTTTTTTTGGGGGGGGGGGCGGGGGTGGGAGGCTTTTTTTGTGATGAGAAAACCTGGCTACATGGCATATTTTACTGACTGTTGTTTTTGCTGCTTTGTAGTTTTCTTTTCATCTGTCAAGAGGTTACATGACAGGATTTTTCGCCCTTGAATGTCATTTTGGTCTCACCTTTACTTCAGAGGAATATATGATTTTCTTTGTGGAAGAATCTGACACAAGCCCTTTATGAAACTCTTTAGAAAAATATTCCTAGCTTTACCCAAACCTAAAATGTTGCCATGCACACCTAGTTCAGAAAAGAACAAATCCTGGCAATCTACCTCAGATACATACCCATGCAAGCTGGTGGGAGTTCATTCATGCCCAATCACAGAGTTCGACCCAATCAAAGATCAGTCTTTATGGTTAAGACCAAAAAAATCCACCACAACCAGGAAATCTGTGGAACTGACCATGCTTAAACAGGTTTAACTATTGCTCTATTGCTTTTCTACACTGCAGAACTTCGGCACAATGTTTCACTGGTACACCCATATTGATGGCAAATCAGTTACATTCTGCATTCAGGTGCTCGTGAACAAAGTTGTACTAGTAAAGCTACAGTGGCATAATAAAATCATGGTTGTTTTGTCTTTGTACTAGTTAAGAAATCTGCATACTGGTTAAGAATACTTTTAATTTAGCATCACTTACGTTGGAACTGGTACTCCTTTAATGATGTACTCTCAGTTAAACCAGAACAAATCAGTGGACACTATAAACACACTCATGGCCACAATGGTCATCTCCAACCTACAACAGGCACAGCACCACACCTGGAATCACAGAGTTTTTAAGAGCTTTGTTTCAGCAGAAATGAGTGTCTGCAAGAAAAACTAGAGTGAGGATCACTATAGAAACAGATAAGGTACAAAAGAATAGGACATAAGCCCTTCGGAGCTTGACCTTAGAAGAAACCTAGGAAGAAAGTTTTCTCACCAAGAGCTGGAGGAGAGAGGCTTGAATTTCTAAATAAATTGTTTTCCAGTATACTGGGAAGGTAGACTTTATTATTTATGAATGACAGGACTGCATGAAAAATATCTGGCTCTATCATCACTTTCACCTCCTCATGAAGCAGTTGAGAGACTACCAGATTTAGCCTAATTTACATAATCAAAGAGAATGTTCTCTTCCCCCCACGCCCCACCCCACCCCCCTTTAAATTTTCAACACAATTTCTTTGTCATCTTAGTTCAGGCACTTCCTGAAGTCATTGATTTGCCATCTGTAAATTTGGGATATTGACTAGAGGGGAGTCAATAAGCAAGTATTGTGAAGTCAAAGGCTAGAAGAATGCTGCCTATTATAAATACTTTCACAGTCTGCCTACCTATGGATTCCTGAGTGTTAAGTTAAACACCTCAGTTGTCAATGAGTGGCAGAGAGTTCTGGTGATGAATCAAAATTACAATGGCAAGCACCTTAAGGCTACAAGAATACAACTGTTCCTTGCCATTACACAGCCTATATCTAAGAAGAGCTGCCTTTCAAACATTGCAAAATAGAAACACTGGCCTTATTTCCAAGTATAAGAGATCCCTAGGCAGAGCTCTTTCACTAAGATCATCTCGTCCTTGAACTTCCAGGGTTTTTTTCTCGTCTCCATCACTGGTAAGCGATGATGTTTATAGTTTTCTCTGCACATAACAGATGCCGACGTAGCCCTGGAGATGGCTGAGAAATAAGGACTGGAATTTGCAGCCTAATCTGGTACATCACATAGATCCTGTCCATTGTCTTAAGTATCAGTGTTATATGCACATTTTGGTTCAGTCATTTAAGAAATTACTTAATATAAGCATACCCTGTAGAAATTCACTTAGAAGAAGACAAAGTAATGGATAACTATATCTTACTACGGTGAGAAGTTTATATTTGGCTGCTTTAGTTTGGCTGAGTACAAAATTACAATGGGGAGTATCTCATTATTACAAAACCACTATTGCTATTGTCCAACTTTCTTCTATTACAGGAGAGTTTATTTTAAATGTTACACAGTTTAAACTTGAGCTCAAATTGGAACATAAACTGAAGATTTAAGTCTGTCTACAATTGCTATTTTCAGTGCTGGTGAGGCACAAAAAGTCCAATGAGTACTAAGAGTTTACAAAGTGGTGTAACAACTGAGGGTCACAGGGCTACTAGTATTAACATTATTAATATAAGTGTTGTTAATATAGAACTTTAAAGTATAGAGTGCAAAGCCTTTCACACAGCAGCTCAGGTTTGTACTGAAACTGAACATTTGACACTCACCTTTTGTGTAACGCTTAGAAATTTTGGAAGAGTTTGTGGTATTTGGTTTCATACTGAAGCAATATTCCCCCCCCCCCCCCCCCCCCCCCTTTTTAAAAATGAAAAGAGATTTTTAAAATAAAGCATCTTTCCGCATTGTTCAGTAAACCTGCTGGATGAACTGTGAATCCATAAAGTTTAGGAACTCATTTATTATGTTGGTAGATCAGACACCGCATTTATTCACACAGTGCATCTTTAAAACCTAGCTTTCATTAGAGCTGTGGGGAGGCCCAGCCTTTCTCCCTTCACTCGAGAAGGTGAAGCTCAAGAAGATAATTAACCATGAAACAATAAGGAGGCTTGCTGGGTAAGCACTACTGTGAAAACAGTTACTCCTCACAAAAGAGGGGAAATTAGCTGGCTGGATAAAAAAGGAAGTGTCAGACTGGAAGACTGAAAGGACTGCAAGCACAAGTAGATAGCTCTATGCATCATTAATGCAATTTTTTTAACACTTAAACTTCACTGCTTTCTAAATTTAAATGCATTTTAATGCTATGTTTTAGGGGAGATTAATATGCCATTTTGAAATAAGTTCTCTTAAACATTTCATTTTCACATTTCACCAGTTTTAGTCACTCTTTCCACATATAACCAAATCACTGCCTCTTAGTATTGTATTCTTGTTTACAAAGCCAATGTAAACAGAGCATTCTAAAAAGATTCAGTTCTCTCATTGTATTTTACAAGCCCATTATTTTACATTAATACAGATATTATGATGAACAGAAAGTTTGCTTTGATTTTACTGTTTCGGAGAGTAAAGACTTATGATGTGCGTTTCCTTTCAAAACTTCCTTCTACTTGAACAGTGTTCCCTGAAGCAGCCACATTTTTGGCAGAAATTCAGTTATATGCTATGCCAAAAGAAATAGAATAAACAAACACTGCTTAATGCAGTTGGCTAGGTAATTTACATATTACTGCACACCAAACATGAAGACCTGAATATGGATTAGAGCTACAATGATGACACAAATGTCTTATATGTAAGGAGAAATGGAATTCAGATCATCATTGCTAATGATTTACATTTTATTATTTAATGTATATTATAGTACCTTTGACGTAAATGTATGTACATATTTAAATATAAAGTAGATGTATGTATTATATTTTCTATATATTTTACAGAAAAATGTGCTAGAAATATCTTGAAAATCTGTTAAGCGGGTACATTTTGCAATATTTTTTCAATTTTTTTTCTGGTGAAAGCAGACTACCTAAATGGCCACATCCCAGTCTTTGGAAATAGCAAAAATAAAACCAGAAACCACTCAATACAATGAAAACCCTCTAGGGATTCCTTAAAAGTTTTTTGCTTTACATAAAAATATAGTACAGGTAGGCCTCCAAATCTGCAAGTTCATGTGTTTTTAAAAAACATCTGTTATTTTGGGTGAGATGGACAGTCTGTTCAGCTGAGTTCACCTCCTGCAGTTGCCAGAATGTTTATGGGAAAGTTAAAACCACATAGGATGGCATGAAAGCTGCCATCCCAAATTTAAGAAGACGGCCTGTGGGGACTTTCAGAAATGGAATTCAATAAGTATTAATTGATGTCTTTTCCCTTAATTTCTCTAATTACTTACTGAATTCATTTGTATTTTTGCTAGCCACAACATCCTGTAGGAACCAGCTTAATTTTTATTATGCACTGCATGAAAATAGTATTTCCTTTTGATTCTTTTAGATCTCCTGCTTCATAATTTCATTGAGTACCTTTTACTTTGTGTGTTAAGTTAATTAATTGTACCTTTTTTTCGTGTATTTTTAAAATAGTTTTTTATTGTATTCCTGTCTGCTTACAGCTGATGCAGCTCCTGGAACGTCCTATAATATTGAACAATGAACCACTGATTATGCATATGTTTACTGAAAATCCTGCAAATATATTTCCATAATGGCTGGAGGACTGGGTCCATATTATCCAATAAGGAAGACCCTTGTAAGATGGAAATAAGTGCTGTACAACCTGTCAGAACATAAGGTTTCTTACTCTTTCTAAAAGCTATTTTGTTTGATAAGTCTTGAAACAAAATAAGAGAAAATTAGCTTCAATTACACTCATGTACCATTCCTTGCAGAACTGGGGCCATTAGAGATGCAGTGCAACAAGTCGATCAATTAATTTAAAAAATCACAAGTTTGTGACTTTTGTGTTTCCGTTAACTCTAATTTTTTAAACAATGCTGGCGTGAGTCATGATCTCTGATTAGTGTGTATTAGGCATCTAAATGAAACACTGACTTCATCCTGTAACCTGAACACAATGTACTGCAATGAGAGTTGCTATCTGCTGAGCATTTTTAAATGTCTGGCCCTATACTGAAGTGCCTAAAGAGGAAGTGAAATCTTTTGAAATAAGACCTCTGTCCTTGAAAACAAAAGCCTACCCATTTTTTCTCTTTTTTTTTTTAATGAGTTACTTTTGCCATTTAAATGGTGTTTGACAGTTCTTTCAGCATCTGCACGCACTGGAAACATCAGACTTCCAATTTCTGATTACATCTTTTCCTACTAAAACTGATTATTCCTGAGAATTCACTTGAAGATTTTACGCATCTTACAGTTTTAATGAACAGTTCAGGAGCAGAGAATGTCTCTTTATCAAAGCTGTGGAAAGTGTTTTACCCACACTGTTTCGACCATTATTCAATTTGTCGCATGGAAAAAGAGGTGAATAGATTGGCGGATGGCTGGTAGAACAGAGGCCACCATGCTATAAAGACCTAAACCTTCTACTGTGATGTTGACTTTCCCCATCCCAAAGTTACAAATATCACATTTCCAGATTTTATAGGATTGGATTCTGCTGTCTCAAAACTTGAATTTTTCTGAATACTTGTGGAATATTTATTTTAAAAAATTGTGGCAAGTCGATTTACTAATATTGTAGTTATCTATAAATGCAAAGCAATTAAGAATGCTAGATACACCACCAAGGGGGGTCAAATGCTGTTGCCTATGAGATATGACAGTGTTTTCATCATCATATGTTTAATCACAGGGCCGTGTGATAAAATGGCACTTTTGAAGGCCTCAATGGCATTCTAAATCTCTTGAGGGTTTGTAAACACCAACCATTTAAAAACCATCAGATCCTCAGAGAAGCAATATCAGCTTTCTACCAGCTATAAAATTCCCTCACCCAACTCTGGAATAGCACCAGTCTGAAACACAGAGTTACCAGTAGATAGCTGAGGAACAGAAATGTCTTCTGGCTGCATGGATGAACACAGAAGCTTTGTATATGCCCAAAAGAAAAGATTTCCCGCTTCTCACTGGGTAACACAGCACCGCTGACCAGCCTTGAATGTTCCTGAGCTAGAATGAAGTGATTCAGCAAACTTCAAACTATGTCAGATTTCCCTCTCTCTGAATTTATACAATTGAACAGATTAAACCTGAATTAACCAGAAAAGGAATACAGAAGAAATCCAAAGAAGTAATCATTTTAAGATATGACTATATGTGTATATTTGTAGGTGTACATCCAAAACTTTATGGCACTGAGCCAGCAAATTTATGTAATTCTTCCCCTAACATAATGGAACATAATAGAGAAAAAAAAAAATGAAAGTATCTGTGACTTTCAGACTTGTCAGCCACCGAAACAGACTGCTCACAGGATACTACTACAAAACCATTAGTGCAGATGCAGTATTTTATACCCGATTTGCACACTATGCTTTGAGCTAATTATAACACCAGGAGCTGAGTCCTGTAACACTATGATTATGGCATTTTCTGCCTTGAATACCTTAAGTCAGTATGAGCTATGGACAGTAGTTATACATGATCATGCAACCATGTTTGGTTTGAAAATAATATTGGGAAACATACGCTTTATTTATTTTGCTTTTACAGCCTTTTTGTTTAAAAACATGATCAGCCATTATGAAGCATTCCCAGTCTCATAAAGAAACCTTTCTTCTAAAAAAACAAGTAAACTTCAAATACTGCACAGAGATGTTGTGTGCTTCATCAAGAAAAAAAAATATCAAAGGGGGCTTGGAGTAACTAAAGTATCACAGCAATTGATTTTCTCATTAAAATAACTCTTTACTTTTCATGTAATTTCATTTATCTTCCTATGCTCACACCAACAACAAAAAAGTAACTTTCACCTCTCATGTCACAAAGTTTGCTGGGTACCCTGGAGAGGGCAAAAAGCCTAAATGCGTCTGCAGAATTAGCAAGGAGCCACAGAAGAGAAATACACACCTCAAAGAAGTATACTGAGTCCAGCTGAGGTGGATGGTGATTGAAATTTGCCAATGTAGGATTGTGGTTGAACAAGCTACAAGAAATGTTCTTGTAGGTTTCATTGTAATGTAAACTAAAAATTAATATGTAATCAACACTATCAATATTAGCAGGAAATGTTTTAGGTCTGGAAATTTCAGTGCAGAGAAAATGATTGAAAGAGCAAGAACGCTGAGCTACTCTTTCTGCTCTAGGTGGTTCACCTTATGGAGCAAAGATAAACTGTGCTGTAAGAGGCTCCACAGGAATGCCTCTTCCTAACATTGTCCACACTGAAACTGTACTACATGTGAAGATTTTCTGTTCCATGCTCCCTTCTCATTAATGGAAAACAGCAAAGGTCAGACAAGCAAAAAAGTAGAACTGGTGAGTACATTTGCTCTCAACTGTAACAACTCAGTGTAATCCCAAATAACCTTCTGGGACTCTAGAGAAAGTTAGGAGCATGTACCTTTACTTTTCATCCTCTCCAGGGGGAGAGCTGAGACTTACTATGGTTTAACAGAGATTGTGAAATAGTAAAATAGGGTTGCCTTAGTCTCTCGAGTCTGCATTAACCATTAGCCTCTTCTTGCCCAATACAATCAACAACTAGAGTTCATAACATAATTAAAATTAGAGCAACAACTAGAAGTCTAAGTTGGTGGTAGTGAGCTCAGATGACCCCCTCTGAAGGTTTGCTCTCTTAGAGGACTGGAATTTGTTCTAGTTTGGCTGGGGTTATGAGTTTGAATACACATCTCAGGCTTCCTATCATTTTACGAAGCCATGGCAAAACATAATGATATCTGCCAGAGCGAGGGAAACAGTTGAATAATTTAGCAGATTGGTAACATTGCATGGAGTATTTCACCTATGGATTGTTACCCTGTGCTGTTAGCTGTGACAGAAAGTTATGCAGCCTCTGAGGATGGAGAAGAGTCTTCTGCAGAAGACTTAAATGTATTCTTTTTTCTTTCTATTCACTCTAAAAACCTATCACTGTAGGTGACCACTCAGGAGATTTTATCAAGAATATAACAAGCATTTTTCTGAATTTTTATTTAACTTTGCTGGGTCTGCAATTTTTTACCAAGATCTGCTCAACAAGAAGGACTTTACCAGCTTCAGTTTTTCCAGATCATCCAGACTCTACATACTGCTGTTATGGCTGCCTTCATAATTATGTCTGGTCCTCAAAAAAATTATGAGAAATATAGAATTTCTTGTAAGAACGTGGGGCCTATCAACTATCTCCAATTAAAGTCCAAGAAAAATCTAGACCTATGTTCACCATTTAAGTAATTTCATTTTAGATCCTACAGATAATTATTCCATGTCACAAATCGGGAATACAATGCAACCCAGAAGCTCAAAAATGTAAGGACCTCAAGTATGAGGATAGTGTATCACATTAAAGACTCTACAATGAAATGCCCATTCACTTAAAAAATATATATATTAAGGAAGCACTCAAGTGAGCAGTGTTCAGTGTTGAAATATGAGTAAAACAAGATGACTGACAAAACAAATACAAGCAATCAAGGTTTTACAGTCATACACTATATGAAGAGGTCAAATATAAAAAAAAAAACTACTTGTGATAATGAAGAAAACAATGTGTAAAGGTTCAAACATCAGTCATTAAATAATTACTTTTGGGGGGCTAGATCGTATAAGAGGTGTTCAACACTTTAAAACATGTAGTGTGCCCTGCTCAGCCAATTAAGTTAATCATCACTCAGTACTTTGCTGTGTTAGGCATTTCTGATGAACTTCTAAATTTTATGCAAGATTTTTAGCTAGATCTCACCTTACAAAATAATGGCTTGTGATAAAATAATGATCTTTTAGGAAACAAGGTTTTGTCTATTGGAGCTATCTAACAAATAACTGAACAATGACAAATTCATTTTTTACCTCTGAAGGAAGTTTTTTTGTGCTTTTTTCTTTTAAGCTTAGAACAAGTGTCATTCCATGGCTTGAAAAAATACTGCACCAGTGACTTAAATACAGAGAAGTGAAGGGAAGACACCATGCCTAGTATTATTAGAGACTGTATTCTTTTCCAGAAAGCATCATGGAAACAGATATATTGAGAAAAGGATAAAGATACCAGATCAGAAGCGATATAGCATTTTTAAACAGTTTGTTTTTCGAAGTGCATTATAAAGAATGAAATTAAGAGGATGTTGGAAAAAATCCTAAACAGGCTCTTTACCTCATCAGAAACAAGCTTGTGGAAAAGAAGGAGGTTCTTTTTTTTTTTTTTTTTTTTTTTTTTCTCCATGTGCGCCATTGCAAATTTTCCCAAGTCCTTACAACTCTAATTAAAATGTGGTAATTGGTTATGTTACCTCAATTACCATGATGCATGGACATTGATGCAAAGCGACACCAATTGAATCCCTTGGGTGTTATACCCCAAGGCCATCCCATTTATTGTGGCCTTATTATTTTCAATTATGTGGCGGGATGTACAGCATACTTTCTAGCCAACAGAGGTGGGGGTTTTGCTGGACATACAGTACAGTGTACACATGGGATGACTCAGGAGAACAAGAGAAATTAATTATTTTTTTTTTTTGTGAAGCGTAGTAGTGAACTTAGTGATCAGACAAATGAATATTTCAGACATTTTCAGCATAATGTGAGAATTACAGCACCTTAACCCAAATCGCCTTAGCGCAAAATCTCCATTTTAAAAGCATGATTAATACTGTCCCTTCAATAATTAGCTCTCTCTGTTGAATAAGAAAAGAGATTGTCTGCTCTGTAAAACAGATATGTTTCTCATTCAATGAATGAGCAGTCTGGAGACAAAGCAGCTTCTCCAGTCACCAAAAAGGCAGGAATATTGAATTGCAACTTAGGAAGTAAAATCCATTAGAAACCACAGTTCTGTCTTTCTCCCAGCAGCGGCAGTACAACAGTTCTATATATTCCAATATTGGTAAAACAGTCCCAGAAAAGTGAATTTCCACATCACCTCGCTGTAGCTTTCTATACAGACTCATATCTGACCTGGACAGGACACCCCCAAACTGTGAACAACTATAGCAGCTGGAACAACCGACTGAAATGAAAATAACTTACATTGGGTATACTACTGGCTGAGCAGAAGATTAAAAAAAATGAAAAATTACATAAAAAACCCAACGTATTCCCACTTTGATTTAACTGTTGTAAACTTGTGGACATGGCCATGACTGAGTCTGCCCCAAATGCTTTTTTTAACTGTTCAGTCTTTCAGGTAGACAAGACCCTTTAAAGGAAAGTGCATAGTGTGTTAAAGCTTCTCCTGCTGTTAAGCAGAAATTTTAGATGGCAATTTTGGGTTTAGTTGACTAAAGATTGTTGGTATTGCTGTTGCCATTGCCAGACAGTCTCCTTTTTCTTTTAAGATGATTGCTAGCAGGGTCTTGTTAGGCAAACTATAAGGTATCTGTTTAATTCTGAAGCAAAAATTTAGGTGACGTATAATATTATATCAGCAAACTATGGAATGATAAATCTGGGGGGAAAGAATGTACCACAAAAACAAACAAATAAACAAACACCAAAAAAACCCAAACAGGTGTAGGAAATAAAAACCTCTTTTGCTCAAACAGATTAGGACTGCTTCCACTAACAGACAAGTGTCCTGCTGTTTTAAAAAAGTAATCTTTGGTTTTTTCATTGTACGAATACTTTATAGCTAGATTAGCCTACTGAATCTAACCACATTTCATCCTTCTGCAGTGATTCTTACTGATAATTTCACATTTTAGACATAACTTTTCATGTATGAGGACATCTTTTACCAGAATTTATGTGCTTGTAGTACATGTTAATATCTTCTTATTTGTAAACTTATGGTGCTCACTATTGCAAAATTTGAGCAAAATTAAACATTGCTGAAAACCATCAATGTAGACAAACAATTCAAAAGAAACAGAAAAGCCTTTTGTGGTTAATTCCAGCATACCTTTGTAATGCTCTGAGTGGCCTAGATGAGTGACTGAATGTAAAAAGGGGCAGAAACAGGACAAAGGAAGATCCAAGCACACAAATTAAGACAACAGTAAAGATGCAAGTGACTCTTGTACTTATATGAGGCAATATAATCATTTGGGCTATATTATTTACTGTCAGCAAGTCAAATGCCATGAATGAGTCAGATGCCATCAGGGTATAAAACCATCTCATTTGTTTTCATAAATTACAGTATTTTGTGGGCAACCACAAATAAAGACTTGTTACCAAGGGATACTGTTTGTGTGCCAAGACTGGCACTCCATCAAATACAGAGAGATAGGGAAGCAGAAGAAACAGTTCTGGTACCTACCCAAGAAATGACTACACAGGAACTGAATGAAAAGGAAGGCTAGAACATGCCAACTCAGGCCAGGGAAGACAAAGAAACCTGAATTCTGCAGTGACTGGGGCATCTTTAAATGTTGAGAATACAGATGTATCAACATGAGAAACTTGTAGATACTGACATACTTCAAAGAATCATATTATTATAAACAGCCCACATTGAAAATTAGGTGAGCATCATGATAGCTCTAAAGGCTGTCATTTCTCAGCAGAAAGAACGATACACCCCCTGCCTCGAGAAAGTCAACTTAGCCCAGCAAATAACTCCAGACTACTTCAGGCAAAGTGAGAACAAAGCAGCACGCACCTTGTGAGGTTCCTAGAGTCCGTATATCAAGCAAGGTGCTGTACTCATAGACCCACCATGCCTCAACTCCCGGTCAGTGGCAATCCCAAACAGAAACGTGAGACTTCCTTCGCTCCTGCTGCAAGAGCAGCGCCAAGCTCTAATTAGCTCATAACAGTTTATTTAGAGTAGCTGGAGGTATAAACAGCAAACTGCTTCCGCACGGCAGCTGCCCACACGCAAAAGGAGAGTATATGCTATCACCACAGTAACCTGGACCTCCCTTCAGCACTCTCTAAGTTAGCTCACAAATGCAACTTGTTTCTGTTCCAAGTTCGATAGAAGATATATATTACTAAAACAAAATGATACATTTTGCAGATGAAAAAGGCAAGTCATCATCTTTGTGGTACTTCACCTTTTAGAGAAACACAGCAGAAACTGAATCCCGTCTCTCTTGGGCAGTTACACACCCAGCAGGTATCAGACTCTAGCAACTAACATTCAGGATTCCAAGAAACATTTTCTTTGTTTGGTTGCCTAATACTGCACACATTTAGTTTTGAAGCTTCAAAATTCAACTGTTTTTTTCTGCTGCCAGTCAACTCATTAAACATTTCATGTAGCACTAACCAACAGTTTACTAGAACTACTGATGTAATATATTAGTAATATGACTAAAAATATTCTGAAGATGGAACTATCACAAAAATATAACCAGCAATTTGCAAAAGAATTAAAAAGCTTTACTATTACATTTTTTCTTTATTAATCTTATCTATTCCTCAGTCTCGTATTTGTCTTCTAACCCATTCACTTGACCAGCCTATTTCGCTGCTGACTTCTCTTACTTCTGTTCTCATTTCCCGCTCTCCCAGATTCATTACCATCAGAACTCAAGAATGTTGTCTCTCTGACACTGTTGAGAGGCACTTATCTTCTGTTATATCTTTTTCTATTTCTTGCCTTCCCTCTCATTTCAATGTGAATGTATTGTTCAAAAGTCCTATCTCCATTTTCTATCCAGCTTCATTCTAGATACTCACTAATTCTGTTTCTTCCTTTAATTTCCCTTACATTTCTCTCACATTTTCTCATGATCCTTATTCTACCAGCTTCTGGTTTACTTTTCACTCCACTTGATCAGATTGTCAACAAACTTCTGCCCGGAATTTTTCTGCTCTCTAGATTGTTTTTATACCTCCTCTGTGTTTTCATAGAATCACAGATTGGTTGGTGTTGGACGGGAGCTTAAAGATCATCTAGTTCCAACCCCCCTGCCATGGGCAGGGACATCTTCCACTAGACGAGGTTGCTCAAAGCTCCATCCAGCCTGGCCTTGGACTCTGCCAGGGATGGGGCACCCACAGCTTCTCTGGACAACCTGTGCCAGTGTCTCACACCCTCACCGTAAAGAATTGCTTCCTAATATCTAGTCTAAATCTATCCTCTTTCAGTTTAAAACCATTACCCCTTGTCCTACACTACAGGTCCTACTAAAAAGTCTGTCCCTATCTTTCTCATAAGCCCCTTTTAGGTACCAGAAGGTGGCTGTAAGGTGTCCCTGAAGCCTTCTCCTATCCAGGCTCAACAACCCCGACTCTCTCAGCCTGTCTTCACAGGAGAGGTGCTCCAATCCTCTAGATAATCTTCACGGCCTTCCTCTGCGCTTGCTCCAACAGGTCCATGTCCTTCTTATGTAGGAGGCTCCAGAGCTGAATGCGGTACTGCACGTGGAGTCTCACGAGAGTGGAGTAGAGGGGCAGAATCACCTCCCTTGAACCTCTGGTCATGCTTCTGCTGATGCAGTCCAGGATAAGGTTGGCCTTCTGGGCTGCAAGCTCACATTGGTGGGTCCTGTTGAGTTTCTCATCTGTCAACGCCCCCAAGTTCTTTTTCCTCAGGGTGCTCCCAATCCATTCTCCGCCCAGCCTGTATTTGTGCTTGGGATTGCCCTGACCCATGTGCAGCACTTTGCACTTGGCCTTGCTGAACTTCATGAGGTTTGCACGGCCCCACCTCTCAAAACTGTCAAGGTCCCTCTGGATGGTGTCCCTTCCCTCCAGTGTGTCAGCTGCACCACACAGCTTGGTGTCGTCAGCAAACTTGCTGAGGGTGCACCCAGTCCCGCTGTCTTTGTCACCAACAAAGATGTTAAACAGCGCCTGTCCCAATACCGACCCCTGAGGAATGCCAGTCGTCACCGGTCTCCACTTGGACATTGAGCTGTTGACCACAAGTCTTTGAGTGTGTCCATCCAGCCAATTCCTTATCCACCGAGTGGTCCAGCCATCAAATCTATGCCTCTCCAGTTTAGATACATGGATGTCATGTGGGAAAGTGTCAAGTGCTTTGCATGAGTCCAGGTAGATGACAGCATTTCCTCTTCCCTTATCCACCAATGCTGTAACCCCATCACAGAACGCCATCGAATTTGTCAGGCACAATTTGCCCTGAGTTAAACCATGTTGGCTGCCACCAATCATGTTCTTATTTTCCATGTCCCTCAGCATAGTTTCCCGGACGATCTGCTCCATGATATTGCTGGGCATAGAGATGAGACTGTCTGGCCTGTAGTCCCCTGGGTCTTCCATTTTTTCCCTTTTTAAAAACAGGGGTTCTGTTTCCCCTTTTCCAGGCAGTGAGAACTTCACCAAACTGCCATGACTTCTCAAATATAATGGATAGAGGCTTAGCCACTTTATCTGCCAGTTCTCTCAGGACCCGCAGATGCATCTCATCAGGTCCCACGGGCTTGTGCACCTCCAGGTTCCTTAGATGGTCTCAAGTCTGATCTTCTCCTGCAGTGGGTGGTTTTTCATTCTCCCAGTCCCTGCCTTTACCTTCTATGACTTGGATGGTGTGGCTGGAGCACTTGCTGGTGAAGAGCAAGGTGAAAAAGTTGTTGAGCACTTCAGCCTTTTCCATACCTCAGGTAACCACGTCTCCTGTTTCCTTCCAGAAAGGGCTCACATTTTCTCCAGTCTTCCTTTTATCACTGATGCAACTATTGAAGCTTTACTTGTTGTCCTTGATGTCCCTGGCCAGATTTAATTCCATCAGGGCTTTAGGTTTCCTAACCTGATCCCTGGCTGCTCAAACAATTTCTCTGTAATCCCCCCAGGACACCTGTCTTGCTTCCACCTTCTGAGTGTTTTTTGTTAATTGTTCTTCCTTCATCTGCTTTTCACTAGACTTGAACAAGCCTTTTTCCTTACCTGCTTCCCTTTCTCCTTTTTAGATGATAATATGCATTCTTATATCTGCACTTTCCATCTTTGGACTGAGAACTCAAGTAAACTCCTTTGCTCCTAACCCCACTCTTCTACCTGTCTCTTAAATATCTCCTACTTAGTATCCATCAACATAAACTAAGCACAGAAAAAATTGAACTCTTGATCTGTCCTCTCCAGATCTCCTCTGTTCTTCGTGCTCAGTCAGTATGACTGTTCTCCCTCTGGTAATCTGCATCAGTTGTGACACCTACATCTCTCACTAGCTCTATGAGATGAATCTTAGTATCGTTAAGATTTGAACTTTTTCTGCTGGTCATATAGTAAAAGCCCTTGCTTGATCTCCTTGGCTGTTTCCCATAGCATTCTGCTCTAGTTGATACTTCCCTCTCTGCACATAGATATATAAGGAAAGGCTGAAAACAATCTTTTCTCTGTACCTTCGTACAATCACACGTAGCTTCATAATTTTTACACTTCTTCCAACCAGATCAAATTTTTGAGGGGTTAACTGACTCTCCTCAATTATCTACACTTCTTACATTGTCAGTCAACTACTCCCATGCTTATTAAATAATGACACATCTGCTTTTCAATTATGACTTCCTTCCATGTTGCCTCATACACAGACATGCCCCTTTTGACTTGTCATGGAAGTCTGTTCAAACTTGTTCCTTTCTCAGGTCCCATTTCTATCTCAGCACCTGAGACAAAGAAGCCAATAAACCAAACAGGCAGAGAAGCACTCCCACTTTGTAACATTTGATAAAGGCAGGCAAGCAACAGATTATTATTACCTTCAACAGTTCACTCATCCACAGCACCCTCCTCAGTAACTCACCATTTTTTGGCCTGTATAAACTAAGAGTATTTTCACGCAGGAACTGCTAGGGTTTCTGGACAATGTCTTGTATATCTTCATACTACACTACTATAACTTAACAAGAGAATTACAGCTTCTGCTATTTTTGTAAAGCAACTTTAACGAAAAGAAGTCAAAAGTAGTATTTCACTGTTAGTCAGATAATTGTTAGGAAGCATGTAAGTGTCAAGCATTTTTTCCTTTTATGTGTTTGATATAAGCCTAAAAAAATTATGTAAGCTAAATATATGTCACTTGTTCTCAAATCTCATCAAGGCTCTGCAGTGTATGCACTACACGGGGTTATCATTGTTGCCAATGTAGCTGCAGTACACAGACTTCAGCGTTATGATAGTAGCACGAAACATGCTGAGCCAATTCATCCATTACAGTCAACGGTTTTACAGTAGGGATTATTTTGTTCCCCCTATGGTTTATTGTTTTAATGTAGATACTGCTTTGTAATATAGTTTTTTGCTGTAGAAAACCTGTCTAATTTATGCCACTTAATGGATGGTTTAAGCAGAGTGCTCTTGTGCCTCTTAGGAATCATTTCCCTGAGATAAAAGCAAATTAATGCATTTTGCTTATATTCAAATAACACAGAATTGTATATTAATCACATACCCATGGAATTCTATGTGAAATACACATCTACTGCTGGGATGCTAATTAAAATCAGTCTTACTTACACAGAAAATACTTTTTCCAAAATATATTTACCATTGGTGGAATATATCTCTGGGCCCAGTTCTGTTAGGTAGTGAGCAATTTGGCAACACAAGAAGACTTTTTTTGTTACTTGACAGGATCAGACGAGATTAAATATCCAGCAAACAGAATACATATACTTTAAGTTTACCTTATTAATCATTTCTGTCCACAGAATACAAAACTTTCTGAAAAAGCAAAGCTTCACCTGTTGGCAGTAAAGACTAGGAATGGCATCTTCCATCAGAAGAAAACACCGAGATGAATGTGTTTGTCTTGCACTGAAAATGTGTCTCTCGTGAAGAATGAAACCACATGAGATCTTTCTAAAGCAACCATTACTCACCGAGTCTTCTTCCAATCTCTTCTGTAACCTTGTTTGCCACTGGACAGCTTGCATGACAATGGCTTCCCATCTTCTCTCCAGGTTTACGATTATCAGCTGCATAGACTGGTGATCTGCATTTAGGTTGCAGGTCTCCTGGTCATCCAGGAGGTGCTGGCATAATCGCAACACAGAGGCTACCCCACGACGTCTCTGTTTGATCTCACAGCATAGAGACTGCAGGATAGATAAACAACAGATATCCATGTGGAATACTTTGCAAATTAAAACATTAACTATTTTCTGATATTTAATAGTGCCCAGTCTCTGTCTTACAATAGTTTTTTCAGCTTTTCCATGAATTCTCAAAGCTTAGTGGTTTATTTTCAGATAAACTCAGTCTTAATTTTAACAGCACAGAAGGAGTAAAGCTACTTTTGGTCTTCAAACAAATGCCATACATAGCTAACTGTCTCAATAATGTTGAAAGTTTTATGGTGTAGACTGTTTTTTTCTTCCCTTTTTTTCATTCAGCTGCGACACATCTGAAATGAGTTACCGGGACAGTAATCAGCTTCAGAAATTCTTCAGGAAAAAACAGGGGGAAAGAACTGTAGTCATGCAATGAGAATGTGTATTTTTCTAGAAAAATAGGAATTATGGGTCATATGTACCCTGTCAGAGGAGAAACCTTAAGGAAGGAGAAAATTCAGTATAAAATTCTTTACAGATGTTTTTGTTATCATAAAATATTACCAGGGTAGTTCCATATTCAAGTAAATGTAGGAATAGTGTCATAACTGTATCCTTTTTAAAGATGAGTAATTCACTGCATTTATTTTATCATACTGATTCCAGCGCTACCATGAATGTGGTCTGACGTGAACTGCATGACAGGACACAATTGCTAAGCCCTAATATTGCTGAATATTGATGGGAGCCAGGATATGTTGGTTCTATGCCAGAAACTCGAGTAACTACACTGAGAATCTTATTGAACAGCAGTATAAATAATGCATCCTACATGCCTAAGCTAAAGAGGGAGCTACCACCCAGAAGCAGTTAATGGCATGGGGTGGTTTTGAGCATGGTTTTATCCACAATCGCACTCTACCATCATTCGACATCAAATCAGGATTTTATTAACTCTGAACTTGTCTTAATAATAATAAATATCTATGAAGCTAGGGCACAGAAGGCACAAGCACATCTGTGGATGACTACTTCAGCCCAGCTTCTGAGGCCCTATACTTTTATAGCATTGCATGGTTCAAGTATTCAGCTGTTATCACAGGCCTGTGCTACCTCTGAGTTTAACAGGACTGTGCTCCACACGTGGGAGCTTTCCAAATAATTTAAATTGTAACTTGCCAACATCTGTTTCCCTCTGTGGGATGCCACAGATGAAAGTGCATGACCCCATGAGAAAATCTGAACTATCATCTTTTTTGAAGACAGGGTATTTGCCTTTAAGCTTCCCCAGTTAATCATAATAAGCAAACAAAAAAAGCCACCACACCTCTCAAAGCTGTTCACAAGAATTAACTGATAAAAAATCAGGACCTGCCCTCCTGAATTTTACTAGCAAAATAATAACATTCTGTAAAAAGTGGATTCAGGTTCCAGATTTTCATATCACTTTTTTTATTAAAAATTGGAATTTATAGTTAGAAATGTTGTTCCTCAAAGAAGTTTTTTGCTGCTCTATGTTCTTGATCAATAATACCAAGTTGAAAGTCTGAAGGAAAACATTGGTATACACATCTAAAAATATTATCTTTTCTTTGACTATGGATAGTGTGCAAGTGATTTTTTTATTCAAAGCCTTCAAGAGAAATGATGATTAAACCCACAGACATAGCTGAATTACTAATCTACTTTCACCGGCACAATTGGGCCGTTCTAACAGTTAATAGATTGCTTATTAATCAACAAGAGTAAACAAGACAATGCAATCTCATTTAAAGCAGAAGTTTTAATGCTTAAAAGTATTTGTGTTCAAAATGTTAATTCTGATAAGGCTTCATTAGAAGACATCTTAAAATGATTAAGTGCAATTTCATTGTAAAGTACACCGAGTAGTATATTAGCAGGTGGACATTTCATACAGATGTTCCACTTATCGATATAATGCATTCTATAGCTATTTAAATTACCCTAACTCTGTAATAGCTAGAATTCTATTACTTCTATAATGAGAGAACCCTGTATCTTTAATGTTTCTGAATTTTAAATAAGGTGAATGACAAATTCCCAAACCACTATTTATGGCAAAATATGACCAGGAATTTTATTATTCAATTTATACCAGAGCTGCATTTTCACTTACGTTTCCTGAACTTGCCCTTATTTATTTTCCTAGACTTCATTACTAGTTTCCTTCATAGCTCTTGATGTAACCACCGTGTCTGGCACATTTCCTTTGTAATGCTGTTCCTTAGCCTAACGTCACACCCAAAAAACCCCAACCCAACCCGAAAAAATCTACCTAAAGATTATGTCAGGGTTCTTATTTTACAGTTCATGGCTGCTAAGCAATTCAGCTTTATGGAAGTGATGGTAAGTTACATGCTGATGGCAGTGAAATCTACATAGATCTGCATTAACTTCATGGAAGCCAATACAGTTCAGAATTTGGCCCCACAGCATTAACTTACCTTGATCTATCAGATTATGTCATCCCTTATAAATATCGGGGGGGTGGTGGGGGTGGTGTGCATACAATACCATATAATATGATGAGGTGAGGAGTATTTCATTCATAAGCCATTATACAGGAGTTTAAGTGAAGCCTTTACATTGTGTTATCTGAAAGCAGAGCTACAGCATCCAAGTCATTTCTAATTTACATCAATTTTACACCAGCATAATAACAGTAGCTTTACCAAAGCTATTTCTGATTTACATGGCTGTGACAGTACAATTAGGCCTATGGCACTTTTGTTTCAATTTTATTACATGATATTATGGTTAATATTAAACAGGATAAGAATGAAGTGCTTGTGTCTAACAGTGTGTTGAAAGAGTTGGCTACAGCAACAATACTTTAAAAGCCAGAGAACTTAATCATGTAAAGACATCTTTAAACCCTGGATAACAGCACTAGCAATAATGAATTTAAGCAGTATTAGGGTCTGGAATACAGTGTCCTAAAGGGACACAATAATTGCCTGTATTCTATGATGCAACATCTCACAGTGTTTGTATATTCATCCATGTTCTGTTATTGTTAAAATGGCATGCCTGTATAAAAACCTCTCAATACGGCAGTTATACATGCAAGGTATGCTTCCAGGCCCAAGGTTACTTTAATTATTTGCAAAGTATAGTCTACATTGTGAATTAATAGCTATAAATCATGATGAATAAAAAAAAAAAAAAAGACAAAAAAAAAGAAAGATTATGAGTGTCTCTACTAAGGCTTGAACCCGATGGTCTACAGCTGCTATATGAAGCTACTGGGTACTCGGTTTAGGAAACTAGGACATGATCTTACAGTGGGCTGAGGAGCATCACTTAGGTTCACTTAGTCTCCTGTGTGTGCAGAACCGTTGATGAAGTATAGATTAAGAGATCAGATGCTTTCGATTGTGGCTCCTCACACTATCATGTGTCCGTTGAGCTGTGGTAACTGTAAATACAATCCAAATCTTTGCAAATGTGGGAGAAACACATTCACTTAAACCATTTGCAGTGAGACTTAAATTAATGTATTTGACTTTCTTGCTGCAGGCAAAGAGTATACACAGTAACCACAGCTGCCGTGTATGAACTTGACTTTGTGCCTGAGTCCTTTGCTTTGCAACAGATACTCTGATAACATCGAGGTGTTATTCATTATAATGTTATTACGAGTCGTGGTTTCCCATACTGAGGATTCCTGTCCCCGTTGCTAGAATCTTGGAAGATTTTTCTTCCCTCTGCCTACTCCTATTTTCAGTGCTTTGAAGTTATCACCCGCATAGCTAAAAAGGCCTAGCTGAAACTACTTTCACAGCTTGTTAATACCATGCCTTAAATCATCTGGAAAAGCCCCTGCTGAGTCAAATGACATCAAACACTCTTTCCAAGCCATGGGCTAATGGCACTATCTATGGGGATGGAACTAGCCATGATCTGAACAGAAGGTGCTCTGCATAGCTGCGTGACTCCTAAGTGAACAGCATATGACCAGAAACACGTGTGCTGCTTTAGGCAGTGCCAGGGCATATGGGAAGCACGGAAAGGTGGGAAGCTGAGGAATATTCAAGTCCCTCAAGCCCCAGTCCCCTCCATCCCGCAGCTTTCCTGCAGTGTACCAGCCCCCGAGCTGCACTGCGCTGCCTGCTCTGCCCAACTGAAGGACATGGATGGGAAGCCAGCTTCTTCACATAGCACCGTAGATGACCTGGCCCCTTAAAGCACTGCTACGTCAAGGTTCTTCAGCAAGTGTTTTAAATTAACCATTTAAAAGTACTAAGGTGCTCAGTGAATTCAGTGGGAATACTTATGCTTAATAGTTTAGAAGTCAGTTCAAGATTAGTTCACTTAAATCCACGTAATCCACATATAATCACCATGTAAAATGTTGAGATATGATTTTTGTAGCATCATTTATTACATATTGTTTGGAGAATTAATTTTTATGGGATCTGAGGTTCTTTCAACCATTTCCATCTTTCTTGCTTTTACTCTACAATTAGGAATAAGAAAGGTTCATGTTGAGATGCCCAGAGCTTTGAAAGTAGTTGGAAGATGACAAATGGTAACTTACACAGAGGAATTTTCTTCGCGCTTTCAGGTTCAGAAGAAATGCCAAGGTATACTGAGACAAATGCTATTTCTAGGCTTACATTGTGCTTCTGTCTACAAACAATACTGGGTGTTTTTAGGAAAATGAAAGAATCTTGACTACAAATAAATCTGGAATGACCAGACCTAAGAAGACGTTTCTGTCTAACCTTGGTCTGTTAAAGTCTTACTCATTCTCCTTGCTACAGGACGTGGGTGTGTGAGGGAGGGAATGACACACTTCCAATTGCATCAGTTGTTGCCTGATGGAAGATGAAATGAAGATGGAACTGTTGTTATTTAGTACAACAACCCTAAGCAGAAATTAAGGCAAAATCTGAGAATGGAAGTTACCCTTCTGAGTAAAACAATCAAACTGACACTCTTAAAAAAAACTGTAATTTGCATTTTAAAGTCTGATTTTTGGCTAGTGCAGGACTTCAAAAGTGCTAATGTAAAACTTTAAAGTGTCATGGCTAACAGCACTAATACATCAATAAAGGGAAAACAGGAAACGGTACGCTCGCAAATGTTGGGTAAAATGTAGTTTTCAGTGTTCTCTGTGAAATGGCAATGCCTGCTGGAACTTCTCTTGCCGAGGTGGTGCATCTCTGTACTTCAAATTCCATTCTTACAGGATACATAGTGAAAATAATTTGCGTTTCTGAATGAAAAAGAAAACCAATAATTCCTCAAAAAATATTAGGAAGAAAGTAATTCTTCAAAATAAAAAGCTAAATGACAAAGATAGGAAATGAATGATGACTTGTCATCTTTTAGAAAAGTATTGCCAAACCTGTGTGCTTTAGCTGATTTCAAGGTTAAAAGAAAATGTCACCTAATATGGGAACTCTACTCAGTTGCATACTGTGGGACTTAATCTATACTGAAGCTAAATATTCTATAAGTATGCAGTGAAGTGCAAAAAACAGCAATTGAAAAATGACATGATTAAATGGCACAACATGCAATCATTTGCTCTCAATTATATCAATGTATCTTCTTCATTTCAAGGAGTCAGGCAGAAATATTGTTTTTTAAATGCCTCTATTAAATTGGGCACCAATAATAAAATAGATGAGAGTCCTAATAAGCTCATTTACGTAACATACATCACACACCACAAAACTATTCTCTCCAAACGGGTTTGTTCATAGATTTGTCTCCTGGTTGTCACCAGTCTCGGCTATATTAAAAGATTTTAAAGGCACAAGGCTTGCAGTCCATCCAGTGGAAAACCTTTGTGCTTAACCCTTGAGAGATCTTTAATGCTAATTATGGAAAAAGTATTGATATAATATCTTTGCTGTCACATTTTATTATGATGACGGTCACAACAGAATCTGGGACTGACATTTTAGAAATATCTAATTGCGAGTCAGAAACACAGAATGACAGTTTAAAGTAGAATATTACTTTTTTCAAAACAGTGAACTGGTTCTCTTTATTTAAAATCCCTACTTTTAATAGCATTACCACCACTAAATTGCTACGCTGATCATATCTCTCTGTAATTCACTGCTTAGCAAAGTGTTACGATATCGCTTTTACAAGTCTGAGCACAGTTCACTATATTCCTTGTCAACTGTGAACATTTCTATACATATTAAAAATGGCAATGAACTAATAGGAAAAAATACTTCATTTTTGCATTGGCTTCAAGAATCTACATAGGCGCTTACATTCTACTTATAATCAAGTGTTTATATTAATTAATTCGTTTCGCTGGCATTAAAAAATTACATGGGAATTTGTGTTTATTTGCAATCAATAATGCAAATACATTTATTAATTAGGTAAATACATTTATTTTAAATAAAATATTTATTTTTAAATAGCAGTCTAAAAGTACCCGTGTTCTTTCCCCTTTTTCTTTAGAAGTTCAATATGTGCATTAAAACCAGTAACAGTCCAGAATAGATGCTTCTGGGCTCATTCAATAAAAGATGCTATTATATCTCTACAACATGTTTTAATTTTTGTTCCATTCCTTATGCTCGTTTAAGTACTTCAAAATATTTGTTTGTAAGAGTATAGTTCAATGGTCTGTTATTTAGCTCATATTCCCATGTAACTAGTAATATGTAATATACTTCTCTTCATAAATTAAAAAAACTATTAAAATTCCAGACATATAAAACAATATGAAGATTAAGTTACTATAAAAGAAACTATAATAGCTTTCAGATTGCTTGTATCATTACTAAAGCACTGGTATCTATTACAGCGTCTCCCTGGAATAAAGAATGCACTTTTGGCAATAATCTGTTAAAAAAGTGCCCATTATTGTTAAGATGCTCCTATCTTAGCTCTAAACTAGTCTGCAATTACAGGAAGGTAACTTTTAAAAATAAAAGAAAAAGAGTGTTGGATGCAAATGCATCTTCCCCACTGAAATACAACATAGCTTTTCCAAGCCTTATATTTCTCGTGTTTAACAGAGAGCATTAATTAGATTCATTTCCACACTGAAGTATTTTAGAGCTATTTACTACACACTGCAAAGTTGAGGTTAACTTGGTTCCAGGGGATAAGCCAAGCCATTCAGACAGAGGAGTCAGACGTGACGGCAGGAGGACCCATTTTTCTAGTCTGGCTCTGTTTGTGTTTATAAATGCCTTCAGTTCGTGCCCTCTTTTCATTCAATTTGAGAAATTCTCTTTCCAGTGAAAAAGATGCAAGGGAGAAATATTGAAAGAAGTTGCACAATCTGCTAGGGTTCCTTTTGTGCCCCCAGAAAATGCTAAAATAAAAGTAGGGAAGCCATCAGATAGGTAGGTGCTTTTAGTATGTTTTGCTTTTGTAATCAATCCTGAACCACACCACGCAAAAATTCATTTGCCTGTAGTGGACATTGCAAACTCAACATTTTTGCTAGATCACTACACTGGGCAGAGTTTCAACTGAGTGTGTGTGGAAATTTAAGAGATTAAATAACTTAAGGTACAGGTGGAAACTTTACAAAATCAAGGAAGGTGCACGTTAGGCTCAACTTTACTTCCAGTTGTTGGAATTCACTTACAATTACAGCTTAAAAGAAATCAAGTTGTTTCTCAACCTACATTACACTTTAGATGCTAAGAAACTCCCTCCAATTGCCTTAAAATTTTAGGTATCAGAATTTCAGACATCTTTAATGAACAGTTAAAAATGTTAAAACTTGGTGTCCTGCCTCAGCAGAGCTATACAAGGGGCTTTAAAGTAAAAATGTCTTTGCATGGATGTACATCAATACCTGCAATCCTCAGGCCGAGGTTCAGATTTTCATATTGTACTTACTCCCTTTTTTAATCCAGTTGCCCCCACAAACACACCCAAATGGCAGACATGCTTTTTTAGCTGTCTGTGCAATGGGCCTGGTACATTCTGAAATGTAGTGAGAGTTTACCCTGTTCTACAAAGGGACAAAAAAACCATCCTGCAGTTGCATTGGTATTACCTTTTTATGGGAAAGCAGTGAATACAAAATAAATTCGACTAATCTCTGGGAGACTTGGGGACAGGCAGGATGATAGGAAAGGGGAAATAAACATATCTAATGAGTAGGGAAAAAGAGATTTCCTTTGGCTCTTTCTTGTGTCAGTGAAGCAAATTTAGCCTGGATTCAGAAATGTACAGCTTGAGCTGCTCCAGGGTAAACAGAGGAAAATATATTATGGTGCTTTCATGTGTATCTGTATATGCACGAGGACAAGCAGGCTTTTCTAGAAATGGTGTTCCTCATCTTACTTCAAAAAAGCAATGCATCCTCAGAATGGATACGTGATTAAAACATAAAAACATTATTTTAATTATTTTGCCATATCTTAATCATAAATACCCAGACAGACACACTTTTTTTTTTTTTTTTTGTTCCAGCTCAGGTGGTGTGGTCAAGATGGACTGTGAACAGCACTCAAAACACTAAGGGTTGTCAGAGAAATATCTGGATGAGGTGACTGTGTATGACGGTCTCAGGGCCTTGGCACTACTCATATTATTGCACCTTCAGCTGCCATTCCTCCATTGCCTGAGCAACAGGACTGGGGTAAGAAGACTAGATAGGATGGAAGCAAAGAGGGCACAAACCAGGCTTTCCTTCCTTCACTAAACCTTAGAGAACATAGCAAGGTTCCTCTTATCGTGTCCCTAATATGAGAATAAGCATTACTGTGATAAAAGGAAAGGTGAGACTGCATCATCAGCCACTGGCGAAACGCACACAAAACTCATCAGAGTCCAGGCCTTCGGTTTTATTCTGAGGTGAGGAAATGCAGCACTTTCCCAACAGACCAGGAGGGGAATCGTCCTGCAAAGGACAGGAATCCACATACATCTTTTCTTGTTTTTTTCTACTGACTTTATGCAGCAAGCATAAGGTAAGCTGCTCTGCTGTCTTTAGTGATATGTTGCCAGTCTGCAAATCCCATTCCTGACTGACGTCTCAATCTTGTGACACGTAATATACCTGATAAGGACTGCAATAACACTTCAGAGTGTATACTGAAGGCCTGTCCTTTTTACATTCATATTCTTACTCATATTGAATTACACTTTACCTTGCAAATAATTCTACTAAAATCAGTGGGTTTCATGGCCATATGAAACTATTTCTAGTGTGAGTAAATGTACTAGTACAGTCTATAATACTATTCCCTATTGGGACTATGATCTATTAACTTACATGTGAAGATGAAACTTGGGAAACCTGTCCAGTACTGAAACCAAAATTAGGCAATGGTCTACTAGGTCAGTGATCCACCAATTAAAGAAAAACCTTGTTAGTAGGATTTAATGACTCTGAAGAACACTATTCAATCAATAATCCACTAATATCAGAAAGATTTGCACCTGAAAATGCAATGCTATGGCTCCAAAGGGGCAGTTACAGACAATCAAATAAATTGTATAATCACATGCAGTAGCACAAAGTGAACCCTAATGGAGACAGTACCATGAATTTTTGTTAACTCTCTCATATTTCCAGGCCATACTGTACTTGTTTTTCTATATGTTATCACTAACAAAGGAAACAAATCTTAGAGACCAACCGTTACTGTAAAGTCAGCGCAAGTCAATCTTGGCTTATTTTTACGGGAAATATTTCTCTTTCTTTTGTCATCCTTTGCTTTCTTCTCGTTTTCCTTTTCCAGGATGATAGTAACAGAAGAGAAAGACTCTGGTTTTGCAGTAAATAGATCTTCAAGGCAACAGCAGGACAATAAGCAGTCACATTTTCAAGGAGTCATTTGGGTGGGTTAAAAGAAGAAAATCAATTATACCATCAGTGATAATGACAATAATAACTGATGGAACTGACAATGTTCTCTCAAAAGAAGCCAAGTCAACTATTTCACTTCTACACATCTGACTCTTGAAGAGGCCATGACTGAGAGGGGAAATAGCCCAAAGTCTGCAGATGTCCTTGACATGAAAGGTTTGGGAAAGGAACTGTAAGCTGTTTATCCCTACAAAATTGCAGGTTTTACTTTGTAATGGCCAGTTTTGGACAGCTTTCTCTGTAAGCCAAGGTGTCTTCTGGGTTAATCAGCCTGAGTCAGACCTCAAGTCTTACAAGCCTGCTCATGCCATGAGAATTAAATGCAGACCATCCCAGTACAGTAAGAAGGATGGGGGCAAGAGCCCCATTGCCTCCTTCTCACTGGCTCCAATTAACAAGAAGGCACTGGTTTGAATAAGTACCCGACTGCACATTCAGGAGTGCTGAGAGCTAATTTAGGCTCAACTTTTCTGGAAAAAACAATAACCCTGTAGTTAGTGTAGAAGAATCTCACAGATATTAGCAGTGAACCTTTCTGAGCTGGGATTGCAGTTGCCTCAACATCTTCAAGTCCCTCAAGTCTTAACAACATTCCTGATGATTCCCTGAGTAGGATCCATCTGAGCTAATGGAGAACTCGATGCCTGAGCTAGTCGTTCAGAAGGAGGTATTCTGAGGTACAGTACATCCTCTCCATAGCCTGATGCCTAAAACAGGACAGATTAATTGCATCCCAGAAGTGCTCCCCCCCCACCCCTGCCATAAAAGAAGCTCAGACAAGATCTCTGCACTGTAGGTCCCTAAAGCTAGTGTGTTTTAATATACCTGTACCCTACGGCTATGCTGTCTGCAGGGTAATCACCTTGGTATGCCAGAAATAAGGGCAGTACATAAAACAGAGGTAGGAAGGAAGCAAAATATGAATTAGTTTCCTAAAAGTACCCACTAGGCTATTCTCTCCAAAGGATTCAGTGTATTCACCGACATGCTGTCCCTGAGCTCTGCTGCACTCAGGGCTCCCTGTTACCACAGTAGCCTACATCCCACATCCCAATCTCAGTCCAGAAGCCCGCTGCCACTGCTGAATTACAACTGCATGCAGCTACTTCATGACACCCCTGTGGAACTCTGCAGCATGTCAGACTTAACCATCCCTGGTGGCTAGATCTGTGTCTCTTTCTTTCCCCCAGCAAAGGCAGCATTTGTGGGGTAAAAAGGTTTTAGACAACCAGATAGTGTTTATGATTAATTTTGAGATTTTGATTAATTAAAATCTAAGTAACAATGTAAAAAACCTCAGAGAATTCACAGTTCAAGCTTCACAGTCCAAATGGGATGATGGAATGAAAGCTGCTATATCAGTTGGGATATTTAATCCTAAATGGGAACCGTAAATTGTGCTAGTGTTGCCTTAAATAGGCAGAGCTTATTAAAACACAAACTGAACTTTCTATCAGTAAGTATACTAAATCAAACTTTGAGATACATTTGAGTATGTTAAGTATTTAAGTACCTTGTGTGTGTATATATATATATAATTAGAGTATTAAGCATTGATATTTGAGTATATTAAAATCAAATTAGAGCTATAAACCCACATATTGTACAAGGGCCAAAATACAACATTTTTGGCAAAAAAATATGTAAAAACATAACGAGGTCGCTTCTCATTTAAGTGGTCTACAGAAGTGCTGCTTTGGGATGGTGGATCATGTAAATTCAATCTGAGTTTGCTTCAAACCATTTTAAGTTGCATCAGGCTACATTTGACTTTGGAATCCTACCTGTTTTTCATAAGATTTGATACTGTATGCCTTCCTGTTTGTTAAAATTTAATCCAAACAAAATTTGGGTAAACATTTCTTCATCTGTGAAAAGATTTAGGGCTCTGAAGTCACACTTTTTGAGAAATTTATTAAAATTATTACAACTTTTTTTTTACCTTCTTAGAGGTATAAAAAGGATTAAATCCTGCTTGACTTCTTTTGGACTTTCCATTGGAAACCGTTTTGCATACTTTTGTTACATGCATATTGAATTTCTGTAATTCTTTGATTACAGCTCTGCCAGGAACATCATTCCAAGAATTGTAAAGGATCCAAAATGCAGTAGTGAAAGCGATTCCTGGCACCTGTAGGAACAGCCAGCACTTTTCTCCAATCTCTGACTCTCAAAACCTTTACTCAAAGTTAATACTTTTCTTTGATTTAAGTTTGGCCATAATCTTATATGCTCCTAAACTCGTTTGTGTTTTACTTGATAGAATTATGTTTAACTGTAAGTTTAGGATGTGCAGTGCTGACTCTCATGCAAACTTTTCCGTTAAAATGAAAAGCATCATAACAAGTACTGAGTAACTGATTGATTATTAATTACCAATGCGACTTATATTGTTTAATCAAAAAGTTCAGTTGCTTTTGTCATTGGAGAAATAAGAGCCCGTGCTGAAAAATACTTTTTGAAAAAATTATGTTGCATCATCTGGTATGCTCAGTCACAAATTTAGTGGAAGATGAAAACATACATTTCTGAATGAGTCTAGTCATTAGAAATAGTTACAAGCCTCAGATAATTTACACTGTTTACAAGGCAAACAGAAATGGCTGCAAATACTACTAGCTATGGAATTCAATAGACCATTGACTTTTAGAAATATTAAATGAGAAAACATTTCCAGCATTTTTTGGTGCGAATAAGTAGTCTGATTTCTTTAATGAATACATTGACTAAAGTCAATGAGAACCATAAGCTTTCAGTACTGCTGAAAAACAGGTCTCTCCTTTTTAAAGACTCTTTTATAAAGGAGACAAGAATAACAATATATACAGCATGTTGCTTTTTGCTTCAAATAAAACCAGATCAGAAAACTACATTAAATGCAACATTATTGTTGCCAAAGAACACCATCTAGCAGAAAACCTCTGCTAAAATCCTGTTCTGAACAGGAAAATCTTGTTTCCCCTCCAAGTTTGGAGCGGAAGGAGAACAGGATTCTTTATGAATCTTGCTACTGAAAACAATAGAAGCTTTCCCAGTTCTATGTGATTGACAAGTGATTCTGAGATGAACTGATACTTGCAAGTCTAAGCTTGTTCTTGAGTAGATGGTCTGTGAGCTGAGGCCATCACAACTACCTTTTTGATGCTGATGGGTCTTTTCTCTATATTGAACACTTCAAGTCATCAGTTTTATTGCAAGTGACAGAAATACATGACTAATTATTTAGGCTCCCTTGCTGTCTTTTGGAGGGCATTTTTGCAGCGAAAAAACCATGCTTTTTGAAGACCCAGACACATAAAAGCAAATGTGGCAGAACACTTCCTTCTACTTACAAGCCAACACGCACACAAATTTCTGGCTGGACCTCACTCAAATGAAATTTGCTAAAACTTTCATGGAAGAATGTGAATTCTTTTTATTATTGCTCCTCATTCTTTCCTGCTCCAAATCTCTCCTGACCCACAAAATTGCCATACATCATTAGGTTAGGAAATCAGTTATGCTGATTATTAGTCTCATGACATTAGGTCTTACAGCTGCTACAATTCAGTGTTTACCTGAGAATCTTGTATTTCATTTTAAAAGCATGTTACTGGTTCTGGTCCTCATCATTGCAGTGAAAAGCTAAGAAAACATGAACTTGAAGCACTCAAAAGGCAGAACAGAAATAAAAAGGATGAATACATAAAATAAATGCATGTTCATAGTTACAGAGATCTCACAAATTTTAAGTCAATCTCTTGATTTTCTCAGTCCAGATTCATGGGTTTTTCATGTTGCAACAGAAGAAAAGAAACCAGGAGTAAGATACCTACCCTTCCCCCTTTACTGATGAGCAACTTGTGTTCACTCCTTCTCCCTTCTCAACAGGAGCCTGGGTTAGGCTACACTTGGAAGGAAGCCCACTTAACCCTGCTGTGGAATGGCCAGCTAGTGTCACTGTAGGCTGAAGCAAAGCCCATGCCTCTCCTTCATAACTAAATATGAACATGTTTGAGGCAACCAGGAGCAGTGAAAGCTGCTGGAATGAGTAACAAAATGGCTCTGCAGACTGGCTGCACGTTGTGTTGCCCAGAGATCACTGGGCTGACCAAAGTATACCGCATAGTTTCCACACAACCAAGAAAAACAGGACCTTCCGTAAGCTGGGTAATGACCTTAACTAATAGTATTCTAGTAACTCTAATATCTAAATATGCTAACACTAATGTCTAAATATGCTAATAATAATGAAAAAAAATCAACCAAACGTACTCAGCAGGATTTGAACATTGAATATAAACAAGAAAAAGTGGTAAATGCAAGAAAACAGTCTCTTTAAATCAGATGTGAAAATGGAATATATTGAGAAGTAACAAGGAAGGGAGGGAGGGAGAGAGGAAGGAAGGAAGAAGGGAAAGGAAGGAAGGAAGGAAGGAAGGAGGGAAGGAAGGAAGGAGGGAGGGAAGGAAGGCAGGAAGGCAGGCAGGCAGGCAGGCAGGAAGGGAGGGAGGGAGGGAGGGAGGAAGGAAGGAAGGAAGGAAGGAATGGCTGCCTTGCGTTTAGCGCCAAAGATCAGGGTCACCGTAGCTGGGTTCTACCCTAACACAGCCATTGACTTGCTGTTAAAACCTGGGAAAGTAATTTAATCTCCATGCATTTTATTTCCTACAAGTGAATTTGACAACCCCTCCCACCCCATTGTTCTCAACTTGGGTCCCAACTGCATGTGAACTATACATTCAATTCATCCTCTAATTGCAAAAGGAAAGGAAAACACCTGAAAAATGAAATAACTGTTTTTCCTAAGGCATAAGTGTAATTTAAATCATAGCATTATGGAATGAAAATCAAGGCATTGTTGAGTTTATGTTATTAAAAATGTTTCTCTGTGTACAGTTGCTATGTGTATAATCAGGATGGTGCAGCACAATAAATTTCCATTAAGAAACAATGATTCACCTACCACAGTGAAAGCAGTAATAAGGTTAAGCTCTTAAGTTAAGTGGAAAGTAAGTCAAACTAAACCCCAGCAGGTTTCCTACTAGTGGCATAGCTAATGTTTTTGAAAATGTTCTAAATGTTCTTCCTCAAATATATGTATTATACATCGCAGTATTGTTAATTATATCCATTTTCTCTTTTATACACTTCCCCAGGAGATCAGTGAAGAATGGAAAACTTACTTATAGTGGATTTCAGATTTAATGAGACAAAGATGGTTTAATATATATGACAAAGTGATGTGCTCTCACCATATTTGATAGGTAATTATTTTTTATACTCTAATGGCTACCATTTTGAAAATAATTAATGCATTATTTATGTAATTAATAGATAATCAACCGAGTAATGAAATACTCTGGTTACATCATGGTGGGTGGTACTATCCTGTTTAACATCTCTAAAGCTGTTGGCCTGACATGATGTCATATACATACTAAAAGATTTCATTCATCAAAAAAAAGATTTATGCACATTCCAAATAACTAAGTAACATTGCTATGGTATTTCTGTCCATATATATATCTCTCTACATAAAAGTCTAAGCCATACATATATGAAATGTATATTTATAAAATAAGTGTTTGAAATCGAATTTTTAAATCCACAGTTATGCACTTAAATAAATGCCATAATTTTCCACAGAAATAAAAAGCATCTACCATTTCCTTTGGAAGACATGGATCTACTGCTGTGAAGTTCTGCAGGTCTATCAATAGTCCTACATAATTACTAGCTTTGAAGTTTGGTGATAGAACAATCAGCACGATTTTTTTTCCCCATTAGCGGAAGACCACAAATAATTTAAAAACAAATAAATAGATGTTATAAGAAATTTTTTAATTGCATTCAAGTGGACACACTCAGGAACTTGAAAAAAAAAACCCTATCAACTCTATCTACTTTGACACAATCTTCTCACTAATCCATATGACTGGAAAAAGAAGAGTTAAGGAATGACTAATTGAGAAGACAGTAATTTTTCTGCTGCTATTTTCTTGAATGCTTGTATAAAAAGTATGTTTAAAAGTGTTCGCAGCATGCCCTTTGAGGTGAGTATTTAATAAATTGTCCATCACTTTAAGAGTGCTGTTGCCCTAGATACCCTGATGTACTAGTGGAAGAGAAAAACCTCTTTACCTCTAAGGCTCAACAATTACTCGTGATTCCTTTCTTATTCTTTGGTCAAAGATCACTTGCAGAGTAAAGTGACCTGTAATGATGACTCAGGTGAGGGTTTATTTAGAAGTGATAGCTATGAACAGAAGAAAATCACAAGGTTCTACCAGGTTTGTTTGCCAACTTAATAGCCATCTTTCCTAAATGGTCCCACTACTTTTGAGGCATGGAACAAAACATACAACCTCCATTAAGTCAGTTCCAAAGCTGAATGCTGCTCTTCAGTTGAAAGAGCTTATCCATCTGAATACAGCCTCGTGACTACAATTCTTTTCCTTCCTTTCCATAAACTGTCAGGCTTAGGCGTAAGGTGTGGCCTAGATTAATGCAAATCTCATAGTGTATATGTCTTTTTCTACATAACTATTCACCACAATCTTGAATGTTTTCTCATGTATGCTAAATTTATACCTCTGTAAATGCGACCTCAAATAGGCTATTCTTGGATTATATGTGCAGAGAAATAGGCTATTAAGCTGATGGTCATGCAACACATTAATTAATTTAACTGATGTAGGGAGTGAAATTCGGAGTGAAGCTTTTTGTGACAAAACTCAACTTCATAGTGAAGTAGAATGAAAGAATACTATTGCTTTTCCAATGCCATGTGATAAGCCCTCTACAGCTCTCTTTTGCAAAAAGTCTAAGGAATAAATATTATTGTAAAGATTCAATAAAATCAACATGAATGAACACAGTACATAAATGAAGATGAAAATATGAATATATGATCACATATGTACATGAACTGCATTATGTTATGTATAGGATAAATATTTTATCCTACCATAAAGAGGAGTCTCTCTATGAAAACTATGATTGTTTTTTTATTACCTTAAAATATTGCAGTTGTTTCTCAGCATTCATTGTTCCTTCATTTTCTTGTCTCAGACAGGAATTGAAGATGAAAAGCTCTGTATCTCTCAGCCACCCTTTCAGCTCTTTGATCCTGACCTCCAGCTGCCTTACCAGGCTGCCGCTTTCAGGCGAGAGCAGGTCACGTGGACCTAACCCACTGTGCCCTACCATTGTGTCTTGGATCTTCTCTCCTAGGGTTTTCTAAAGCATCAGATAAAGAAAACATAGATTAGTCTTACGTACCAAAACATACACAGGTTAATGTGCAACAAGAAGCATCTCTTAGATGACTACAGATGTGGGCTTTTAAATAATTACTATTCATATCAATCAGTTTAATTCTTTCTTTCCTTGTTTCAATCAATTTCATTTTTTGTATCCTTGTTTCTCACTTATGCTGTTCTCTCTTGGTCAGTGACTTTGCTGGAAGCATGGTAAATCAATGTTTATTAAGAGCAACTATGGACAGAGGGGACAAAATTGTACATAACTTTGTCAAGTAGTTACTCCACAGAATTTGTCCATGGCTTTAGACACCTATGACCATGAGGGTTACTGGTTTCTAGGCCACAACAGAAAATCTGGCAAGCACTGAGTTCCCCAAACTCTTACCCAAGGTACCGTCTAAGTTTTTGGGGAAACACTGAAATATTTTTTGAGAACTGTCAGGTCCCGGTACCCAAACCTGTAGCCCTGAGGTTGCATATAGGAGCAGTTAGGTCACAAACACTGGTTTGCTTTTAAAAGTGAGTGAACTTGTTCAGCCACCAACAAACCAGAAACTGCAAAGCCTCAATGTTCCTGAACATCAGTCCAATTATTTAGGCAACTAAATTCAGATTTAAGTTCTCTGTGTTAACCATCCACTTTAAAAATAATGGGCCAGAATAAACATTCACCTCTGACCGCTAATGAAACTAATTTACTACAGCTTTTCAAAGTAGTATTTCTAATAAAAGAACCGCTGAATAACATTTTGATAGTGGGCGCTGTGAGCATAATGAATATTCTGAAGAGGCCAGGGGAAGAAAGTTACCTTCCTTTTCAGGATTTTGAAAGGCAATCCTTTAACATCACAAGGGAGATATGCTGTTGCCTGCTTCTTCTATGCCAGGCAGTATTTTATCTGACCTATAAGAGGCTGTCAGGCTGACACTTATTATAAGCACTAGATCTGTGTTACTGATTGTAGAATATTGAATATACACTGGCAACCACATCCAATAACCTTTTAAACTGATAATTAGCAGTGGTTAATTGTTGTAACGTGAAGATACAGTTTTAGGTGACACAGAATGGCTCTGTTGAAAATACGTGCTTCAGAAAGTTACTGGAATATAATTTATAACAATGAAGTTAGCTTCCAAAAATAAGCTTTAAAACACAAATAAAATTAGACCAACAGACATTAATCTACTATGTGGCATCCTGTAAATAACATCTTTAGGAGATCATAACTGAAAAACATGCTTTCTTGGCACCACCCTTCTATTTTCATGGTGCAAATATTGATAATTTGAAGACCCTCAGTGGAATCCAGTGCTAGCTATTGTTTTTATGCTGTAACAAAAGTAGCAGCAGGAGGTGAAATCAATGCCCTTGGAGGGTAGGGTCACAAAAAAGAATTTATTGCCACTTTTTTGTTCTGGAACAGTTTGCAATCATAAATTCTTCATAAACAGAATACTTCAGAGAATGGTCCGTCTTCATAAATATACGACAGAGGACATCAATTTCATTTAATTCACAATTTGTGTCAGCACAGCAGATGCCAATGCCTGCCTTGATAGGGTTGTTTAATATGCAATTGAGACAGAGTAATATTCAGCACAGGGGACAAAATTTCACAGATTAAACTGTACGCACCACTGACATTTCATTCTAATGTATTTCCATTCCACACTGTTCACCTTAGATGAAAGTAATATTAAAAACCATATCCCTCTATTTTACCATTGTTAGAAGTTAAAATCCTTGTCTTTAATTTTTTTCATGCCAATTAAAACGTAATCATGCCAATTAAAACAGTATGCCTAGTGCTGTTAGTTTCTGCAGAGGTTTTTATTAAATTAAACAAAACTCTATCAAACTCTGCTTATTATTCATGAAATTGCATTTAGCAGGAAAACTCTAATAGTTATATTTTATTTTTCTGTAAATGCTGAAATTAATGGCAAAACTTCATGCAGAGGTATATTCTGATTTTAACAGACTGAGAAGCAGAGGGCTTCAATCTTTTTTGAGACAGAGTTATTCTTGATTTTCAGAATTATGATCAGTTGCTTGTCTCACAGTTTTATATCCTACCAGCTTTAATCAGTGCCACTGAATTAACTGATTAAAGACATTGAATGTCATAAATGCAAGGCTTACAACTGAAATTATTTTAAAAATACAAGTTGTCATGATCAGACACAAAAGAATAGTTAATAAGCCCCATTTTTATCAGTAAATTTATTAATGTTCAAATACTTTTAAAATGCTTGTGATGCTGCTGCAGACTACAATTAAAAAGTAATAAGCTCACTAGTCATAAGGCAACTTATAACATTTTCTGACAATTTGCACATTTAGAGAATCAAGCGATTAGAAACAACTGTGCTGAACTAAAAAAGCCCCACCCTCTCAAATGGCTATTGCATTACCAAATAAGCTAAAGCAACACAAGTCAGTATTTAAAATGCTGTTGGCAGGTTGCATGTATAGCTTACTTGTAATATATTAGAAATGTTTTTCAAACTAAGATAATAGCATGCAAAATTATGCAATGTAACTGTATTGCTAATATCACACATCTATAATTAATCATTTAAAGTAATTTATAAATTTATCTTACCCTTGATTTGAAGTGAAGGCAATTAAGGAGAGAAGTGGATGGAAAAATATATAGTTTGACCTCTCTCTCTCTCAGCTGTTTTACAACAATAGGACAATAGTGTCTCCTGCACGGTGCCATCACTGGTCTCTGGGTAACAGAGTCACTATATTGCTTTTTTTGCCAGATTCTTGTATCTCACTCTTTGGCTGAGACCCAGCCCATCATAGCGTGAAATGAATTACATGAAACTTTTTTGGCTTTTGTCAAAAGTGTGCTGAATGCAGCAGCATGAAACCTATCCCGGCTGTATTCTTAGCTTCAGGTATTCAGATTTGTACTGAATCTGTGTATTTGTTTTTGAGCCATCAGTGTGACCTGAAATATGCAGTGACAACCCCACTTTTCATCTTAAGGGTATAGTAAATAGTTAAACAGTAGATGTCTCTAACATGTACCTTCAGAATAAATTCTATTAACATTCACTCAAGCATGACAGTCAGTGTATATCAGATATACTGCATTATAGTTGACTTGGTGCATACCCGTAATACATGGCATATTTTACTTACATTTTTTATGTATTAAAGAACTAAAATTATTAAAGTCAGACAGGAGACAAGCATGGAATAAAAAAAAAATCTACAGAAGAGGAAAATACTGTGGAGTTTTTATAATAGCATGAGTAGCTTGTTTGAAATGTACGTGGTGAATTGAAAGAGAGAGATATTTGTGCCTCAAATTAGAAATCAGACAGACAGCGTACTTCAACACAAAAATGTACACATAACCCACAAACAGTAATAAAAATGCAAATACCCCAAGCAGTTCCCATTTTTCATTAATTGAATCCACTTTTTCAAGGAGATCATTTGGTAGTAAAACACCACTTTTCTTCAGAGCTTCAACCTTACTAAGCAGTTCCATCTTTTTCGGATGCCTGATTGACATTTCTACATTGTATCTCTAAAATGAAAAGAAATAGGTAACATTAGCCACTGTAAAGAGTTTCTTCTATAAAATTAAACTTTAATTCTATGTGCCCAGTTACGATCATGCTCACTGTGTCATTTTTTTTTTTTTCAAGCACACCAGCATATCATGATATATCACAAGAGATTTAGGTACCACGTATGTGGTCTTCTTGGTGACGTACCTATGCAGGCAGTTAGCAGTTGATTACGTATAGTAATATTCACTCACTCACAATATTCACTTGTGCGGTAATATTCACTAACACTCATCTGAAGCTTGATCTGCCTTTGTCTCATTTAAATCAGTGGTGCCTTTTTCAAATGTGCTACTTCAGCAAGTAACACTGATGCTTTCCATAGGAAAAAAAAAAAACCCACCAAAAAACAAACCCAAGAAGGAAAGAATTTCATAATTATGTTTTCCTGTACAGTTTATTTCTTCTCTCTCTCATTGTGGGTTCTGTCTCATATATGGGCCTGAAATGTTATTACACATGAAAACACGAAAGTTTTGCCTTAGAAAAACAATTAGACATAACTCCCTGACAACACAATACGAGAAACTTGATTTTCATCGCATCAACCAACAGGAGCAGTGAAATGACACACAAATGAGAACAGCCACAATGCTCATACAGTCCAATAGATTCTTCAAGCTCAACATACCTTTTATTTCCTGCAATGTCATTTATTGTTAAAAAGAAAAAACCCAAACAAACAGGGAAAATAGGAATAAACCCAGAAGTTTCTTCCAAAATTACTTTAATATGGCTTTCTAAATATTTTAGCTGAATATTACTTATTTACTCTATAAAAAGGTATTCTAATCTACAGACACATTAGCAAATAAATCTCTTTAAAACTTGTATTCCCTTAAAACCTGAATTAAGTATTAAATATAATAGTTACTATATTGATTAATTATGTTTTAGTAGCCGGTACAGTAAATAAAAACATAAAATTTAATGCACAGGCATCCACTCATATACATACCCTACACATAGTTAAGCTAATCCCCTCTCCCTCCTATGTATCAAACACTCAAAGAAACAGAACTTCTGATCCGGTCAAAACTGCACCTTTTACTGCAAGAGAAGAGTTCAGCACATATTCTTACAATGGTGTTTACAAGACGTACATAAATTATGCATCGCTGTTAGCAAATTGCATCCTAAACATTAGGCTTTCTTTGCTTTAAATTCAGCCAAGAAAACTGTCATAGCAGCTCATACTGAAAATGTTAATAACTGGGCTAAGTATAAAAAAATTAAACTAGAATAAGGAATGTTTAAAACATGGGTGCCTTTGCCAGATCCAAGAACATGCTCTGTAGGAAAACAAAGCAAAAATACAATTGGAGACAGCTTAAAGAAAATAATAAAGGTGTGAAATCACTGTTTCAGCTAACAGGTCTTCAGCATTTCCATGCATATGTTTGCATATTGTTAGTTTCATATTTTAATCTCTCATTTACACAACACATGCACATCATTTGTATTATGTAAACTTCAGCAAATATTAGTCATTTGTGGATCATAGAGCAAATGTTTTAAATGAGGTGATTTAAACCATTTCTCATTATTAATGAACACTGATCAGGTGTCTGCGTATCCAAAATTACATGAATATGCATGGTAAAAAACAAGGAATTGTTTATAAAGAACCTGCCTTTTGATATTCGGTGTACTGCCGCTAAGGTTTTAGGAATGCACAACAGGAGGCATCAGCCAGGTTTGGCACTGGGGAACTGGATCTGCCAAGAGGCAACACCATTTTATTGGACTAAAATGTTCAACAAGTATGCTTCTTGGTCCTGTATTATTGCCTTTTCAGCTAGAACGGTTACTGGAGGAGATTACAATCTTCTTTATGTAATCTGATTTCTATTTAAAGATGATATAGCTGAAAAGGATTTGCATAATTATTTCCATAAGTACATGTAATATCAAGGGGAATCCAGAGTCCAATTTGCTAGGCACTGAAATCCAGTTCGTGCGACTCCCTTTCTTTTGTCAAGTGAATTAATAGACTGAGGGAGTCCTCTAGCTGTGTGACACTGGTGCAGGCACAGCCACTGAATGCTCATCACCTGTTTTAGGCTGGCAGTGGCTGCTGCCTGGACCGGGGCCGGGTATGTGCCTGGACAGTGCAGGACGGATGAAGAAATAAAATACATGGCATGTTTCATGACTACAGTGCTCTTGTTAACACAGAAACAGAAGATGTTTCATTTAATTTTGGACTAGATAAAATAATTCAGTGCAGTATAATCCAAATAGTGTGACAGATGTTATAAAAGGTTATTACATTAAAAAATAAATAAGCTAGATTTTATGTACGTGCTCTGTCTTTGTCACTGTGTAACCTGTATAAACAAGCATGATGAAAGTGCTGATTGATAGAAAAGGCATTATACTGTAACTGTAAAAGATGAAAGAATTCAGTTCATTATTAGATGTATTGGTATGTGACTGAGAGTCAGTATTGTTTTGGTCCTGGATATTTAACATGCAGTGTGTATTTTAAGTTAAGGGAAGAGCTTAATGTACAGGAGGAACAGTCTGAGAACTGATAGCATGAGATGCTATTGCTAATGCTATTTTTTAATCCATTAAACACCTACACTCTAGGCAGTTGCATGGAAAAATTAGCTACCAGCTCTATCAGCGCTGCACAACCCTAGTCTGGTAGGACTACTTAATCCTGTGGTGAGAAGATAATTTAATCTTCAAATTCATTCTTTTCTCAGCTTTAAGTGAGCAAAGGCTGCTCCATTGTGACAGTCTGTGGATGCTATGATACAGATTACTGTTTAATAGCCAAAAACGAGATTAAGAAAGTTAAAGTCACAGGTTTCTTGCAACAGCCACAATAATAAATAAATGAGTAATATTTATTTAATTTCCCACAACACCTGGCATATTAAAAAACTGGAGGAAAAAACCCAAACAACAACATACTGGAAAAACTGCAAAATATTTACAGCATGATTAGCTGCCTGCATGCATGGCTGGTTTTGTGTTCCTGAAGCCACTCAAAAGAAATTCAAAACATTGTTGTGTAAGTTAAAGAATTTTGGCTTTTTATTCCTCCTCACTCAGTACAATCAATATTTCTCAAAGGACAAATAGATGAATTTATAAAAAGACAGTAGCTTTTATCTGAGAATAAGTTTGGCAAAAATATTTAAACCACAAGAAGTTGAATTCCAAAACAAAGCAAGTTAAAACCTTACCTCCCCTGATAAAAATATTCTAAGAAATCCAGGCAGGCTTGATTGAGACACATTTTTTGACACTTTATACTAAACTGGGCCTTTTCCCCCCCCACCCCCCATCTTTTTCTTTCTTTTTTTTTTTTTTTTTCCTTTAAAAAATTATATAAAACATTTTTTGTGTGAAAAATCACACCCGAAAATTCTGCCCAAATGGAGACTGGAACAATGCCTTGTAACAGTGTTAATTGTCACCATGGAAACCAGAAGAATAAGCCATTTTGAAACTGGTATAGAAGGCACACATTGAGCAACTCAAGCATTTTTCAGCCTCCCTCAGTGTTAAGGAACAAGATGCCTAGTCACTGAGAGGTCAGAGAAAGAAATCATCATGAAAGGTCCGTAGATGTGCACTGTCTGCTAAACAATAAAAAAATCTGTACACAGTTAACAACTCTGTAAGACTACGCACTGCATCTTTCAGAAAGAGAAACACCACAAAAAGATGATCAGGACTGGGGTGCGGATTCCACCCCTCGAGCAAAACTTTAGGGCAATATTATGCGAACCTTGCCCCTAAAGCTCCCTGGGAATTCTGTTGTTGTAATAAAACTTCAGAAGAGGAAAGAAAAAAAAAAAAGAAAAAAAAAAAAGCCTTCATGATGGAATTCAAAATAATGCTCTAAAAGCACACAGAGAGATTAAGACATCCATTGTAAGACTTTTGTATGGTGCTTCTGTTGGTTATAGTGAAAAGAGACTAGACATACTGAACACACAGTGGAGCTATGGCTACGAAGTACAGAAGAATTAAGCCAGTGAATTTTCTCCATTATTGGAATAAGGGTGTGCTATTTGTAGATGTTCTGCATTCCATCATTCACATACTAACAAAGTATCTTCCGTCAAATGGCACTGTATGATACACAACTGAGATCAGGGCTGAGTGACCTGCAGTTTTAGTTTTTACCAGGGTTCGATCTTTAAATTTAAAAAACTTGTCTTTCAGGGTGTTTCGACTGCTGCAGACACAAATACGTTGTGTGTTTGTGAGTGCATGCACAGTCAGCATTGGCACACACTTGCAAAATATACTGCATACATTAAGTTAAGCAAATAGTCTGCAAGCAAATTCACCAAAACACGTAATATAAAGATATAAAAACATATAGCAATGCACATATAGCAATATTTGTCCATCATCTCTTCACACACATTCTCACTTTGCTATCTGGATAATGTTTGCACTCTTCATGCTAGGCTTCATGGTGGCCCCTTAGGAAGCCCATGCCTAATGCCATTCAGTGATGAACAAAGAGTCTTTTTATTCCAAAGTCCAGGGTCCAAAGCTCAGCCGTATACAAGCAAAGTGAAGGAATCTGCTAGAGGCCAGCCTACCCTTCACAATAGCTCTTAATGCTTCTACCTTTTTGGTACTATCAGTGTGAAATATTTCAGAAACAGTCCAGAAGCTTGGTTTTATTTCTTACGCTGTCAATAGCACTAGAACCTCTGGACAACATTCAAGATCTGGGCTGAGTGATCTGTCTAGATAAATAGCAGTTGCCGTTTCTTGCAAACTTCATGTATTTCACTATTAGCAATTTATGACAAATAATTGCACAGGGAAATTATAAAGACTCCTACAATTGTCCTTGTAAATTAATAATAGGCTTTCTTGATTGGTATAAATTTGCTGCTGAGCCTTTGGAAAAATTAAAAAGTGCAATGTCATTTAAAATTGCCAGAATTCACACAGCAAATTACATCTGAGGTTAAGAATCAGTTTTTCCTCTTCTAGTTTATTCCATTTGCATGATCTGGAAATCATATTACATTGGCTATGTATTGTTAATTGGACATAGATTGCATTATCTTTGATATAAATCAAACTACAAATATTAAAATGAATTGCAAATTCTCTAATAGAAGATCATAAAACAATCTTTTTTAAGTATCTCCCATTAATAATTTAATTCCAATTATATCACTCAGAAAACTCAAGACAGCGAGTGCTACCTTATTTCCATTTGCTTTTCTCCCTTACAAATAAGCACAATATTACTATATGTATTTGTGTAAGAGTGCATGTGCGTATGGGTGCCTGCCTGTAAACCAAAACAAATCTTAGCGCTTTTGTCTCAAACCCCTGCAAACACCTTGCTTTTTTGTTTGACAGAGTAGCAAATGTGGATTACACTTCTACTAGGCATTCCTTTCTGTGACAGCTAGAGAAATAAACACATTGAAAGAATCATTAAGCAACTTCATGAACTAAATTTTGCCTACATTAAAAAATTATGCAGTGGGTACCCATTGTTCTGCCTTTTTTTTAAGGAAGGTGATCCCAACCCTTTAAATCTTACTATAAATGTAATATCTTTTTGAGGACTCTGTATGCCCTTTAATGAATTTATATTAAATATTTAATACTGTTTAGGGCATATCCACTACTACCAAAAACAGTTATATTCCCAGCAGTCCCACTGTTTCAGGCAGAGGGCTTGATTGATCCTCCTAGCCTGAATTGAGTAGAATGAAAAGAAGCAGTTGGAAAATAGCTGCAATCATTTAATGCAGATGACCTCTGACAGGCTCACAGCTCTTCTATCTGAACAGAAATTTGCATGGGGTCTCTGTGCAGAGGAACAATGTAACCTAAATGGTAGACAATCTTTATTCTAATGAAGTGGGTGTCAAGGTCAATGTAAAACTGCAATGATAAATGGTGCACCACTAGGCAAGAGAAGTTGCATAGGCATTGTAGTGCTTTCACATTAATTGAAGGCTGAAATGCACTGAGTGAAAGCACAAGACTCTCTTTTCACCATAATGTGTTAATGCACAAATGTTTAAATGTTTTATTCAAGCCCCTAGCCTGTTGGCACAAATCTTATTGCAAACAAAAATACAATAGTTGGCCAATAACCAGAAAAATAGAACTTTTTATTAGCTTGCCTTATTTCTTGAATCCCTAACAACTTCCACAATCTACTCAGAGTACCAAAAGAATAACAAGTCTCCAGACACCTAATGTAATTCCCATGATCCTTTTTCTATTTAGGATATCTGTCTTTAATTAGTTCCAAACAAGCAAGCCTTTAGACAACTCTTCATTAGATACCATTCCCAATGAACTAACTGCGAGAAAAAAAAGTCATGCTTCAATATTATTATTTCCTAGATTCCAAGTTTTCTTTTAGTATATAGTTAACATCTCCAGGTGCCTTTTGTTCTCAGTAAGAATTAGACCAGTAAAACTGGGTTTTGTAATGCAAAGAGTTGTGTGCCTAGAGTGGGGACTAAACTACAATCTGTTATTGTGGCTTTGTCAAAACTGCAATACAACTATAATTATAGTACTTCATCAGTCGATCAAGCAATTTGTAGAAGGCAGTACATTTTGTCTTATAAAAATGAGGAGGACAGTAAGCTGCTTTTTAAAATCCTGAGCTGCTTAAGCTTGTTAAGGGTATATTGTTTGCTAATACACTCATTAGCAGCCAAGCATTTTAACTTCATCAATTAAATGGGAAATGGTGTTGCACCATTAGTTTCACAAAATGCTAAAATACAGATCGCAGGGTACAGCTAAGAATTATAGAAAACGTATATTCAACTGCAAGCTGCACTATACACTTCAAACCTTTTTTTTGTGCAGCAACATACACATGGGGGGGTGTGTCTGTGCGTGAACGTAGGTGGTGAAAACCCTGCACATAGTTGTGAAGCTGATTATATATATACACACATATACACCCACCTAAAATTTCCCAGGTCCCATAAGGATTACTGCTAAAGCACAGCGTCATTTCTTGACACTGATGAACATTTACTCATCTGAGTAATCCCAAGGATGACAGAAGTTTATTCCTGTGAACAACTAACAGCTCTCCTGGATAACTAATGGGTTCCCAATATGGACGATAAATTTTGAATATTTATCAGCCTTTATAGTTTTAGGCTCTTCTGTGCAAATAGATGTTAACAATACGATTACAGTTATTAGACAAGGAGCTATAGCTTGTTACTAATTAAGAGGATCTGCAGTGCTTTCAGTTTCTGGGAGGCTGTGAGTGGCACGTACTGTACAACGCCATTTCTATTTTACAACTCGCCTGTGCAAGGGAATTTTCCATACAGAAATCAGCCTTCAGAATATTGCAATTCAGAGAATAAACTCGAGTGGGCAAAAAAAAAAAAGGAAAAAAAAGTATAGTGTAAAGGAAAGGAAAAAGAAAAAAACACGTTACTGATGAAACTGTTTAAAAAACTGTACAGCTTCATCTGTGTGTGATTTGTCAGGTCTGAAGCTTTGACGTGCCCAAGGGGCAGACCCCAGCGGGGAGTAGGCTGCAGAGCTAAATAGCTGTGAAAGAAGTCTTAATGTAGGATGGAATTCAAACTAACCTTGACATGACCTCGGGAAAAATATGCAAAAAGTAAAATGAATGCACTCTGCAAGATACATCCTAATTTTGTGGCCGAGCTGGTTAGTTTCACAAACATAACTGGGACTTTAAAAGCAAAATAAAATGCGAGGAAAAAGGGGAAACTTCGGAATTCAGAGTAAAAACTTAAGCGGACATGGGGTGTTGCTGTGGAGGCATATGAACCATTTGGAAACAATCCAAATAAAAACCAACACTGAACAATATTGTTGTCAGCCTGTCTATTCAGGAAAATTGTTTTTTTAGGTTGAATATAAATGACACAAAGCCAAGATTACATCATTGCATTACAAAGTCTGTTGTGGCTTTTAGCCGAACAAGCCCCATGGATCTACTGGCTGATGGCAGTAATTCAGTAAGAAGTTTTAAGGGCCTCTCTTTTTTTTAAGCTTCATTACTCTAAAATATAGAGGATTTTTGTTTAAATGCTGACTATTTAATTTTTTTTTTTCAGTCCACATCCCTGAGTTTGTTCTGCAAGCTTACTACTTGATACAAACAATAGAAATTTGAGTGGGTGTACTAAGTCTTGATTTGGCTTTATTATGCATTTTGCCCGTCTTTCCCAGTGTTCAGTTAAGCAGGAAGACATCCACCTTAATACAGCAGCCAAGAATTGGCTAATTCACTAGATATATGGAAATTTTAATTGAGTGTCAACTTGTGTTGAAATTCAATCCCATTACCTTCAGAATGCAATTTTGTAGCAATACCGGTTATTTACTACACTATTAACCAGATTTTAAATATAATTAAATTTCTAAGAATGTATAGCCAAAATACAGCAGTTTGAATTCGTATAGCAAGGGTAATCAAGTATCAGGTGCACGAGATGCCACCAGATCTAGAAACTGCCACCCACCTACTAATAAAGACAAACCCTGGCAGACGATGGTAGAACATGGTCCCACAATACAAGGATTCAGGTGGTGTACTTCATGTTATAACAATCTATTGACCTCGTAAAGTATGTGTTTTACTGGGATCTTTGGCTGATCTGCATGGGAATTCCTGAGATTTGTTTTGCATTTCTTGCAATGGTGCTGTTATAGCTTTGAGGTTTTTTTCACGCCTTGCACCAGAGGTGTGGCTTTTGGTACAGAATAATACAGATGCAACCAACAAACATGCTCAACATATCAAATGTGGATTTAGCTTAATTTACATTTATTTAGTTGCTGGGACAATAACTGATATTAAATAAAAACAAATCAATGCCCCGTAAGAATTAATATTTACTATACCTTTGGGTTAGTGCTCAGGTATATTTGTGGAGAAAAAAAAACAGAGTAAGAGAAATTCCAAAATACTGGTGTAGACTGTAGTTCACCCATTACTGAACAGAAAATGTATTTGATGGCAGGGAAACTGTTTGGCCTGGAAACAAAAAGGTGGAGTTGCAGCTCCATCCTTGGCTGGATTTTCTGAAATCTCATATAGCTACATCTTTACATTTACATTTTTACAAAATAAAATACAACAATGTAAGATCATGGAGATTTTTTTGAAGAAGATAATCAAAGAAAGTAATTTATAACCTGTTATCCTCTCTTCTGCTAAGCTGTGCCTGCTTTTGCAGTATGCATGAAACACAAAATTGAAACTCCTCTACACAAAGATTTAATTCCAAATGCACTGACTATTGTCAGGCTGTGTGTTACAGGCATCATTCTGTTTTGAAATGGATGTTCCTGCACATTTATCTTTCACAGACTGGCTCTTCTGAAGTCCTTACTCCGTTGTTACTCAGCCAGAATGCTAATGGCGGTCAGTAATAGCCTTCTGGGAGTGAAGTTTGACTGAAAATCGACAAATAAATTATCCTCTCTTCTAGAAATACCTACTGGGATATGACTGATGGTAGAATATACGGATCCTCTTCTTCTTACCTATTTGCTATACTGTTTCATGGAAGAAGAGCTTCCCCACTGCAAAAAGAGCCAAATGGAAATCTGAGTTCCTCAGACCAACAGAGGCAGAACTCAAAGTCTCCACCAAAGGACAGTACACCCACCTTTGGCACAATGGCTTTAGTAACCCAGATTACTAGACCTTGTCAACTGTGAGAAAAGAAAATCACCCCTGGCCTGTGGTGATAGCCCTGTAACCTTTGCAGGCTGGTGGGTGACCTCAAGTCAAGACCAGAGAGACTGGTCTAGCTTGCTCAGTCTGTGCCTCAGAGCATGTGGATCTGAGTTCTCATTACCTGTAGTATCTAAGGGAACAACAGGAACTTTAACACATTTGAACTTTTTTCTACACGATGGAATTTGCACCTGTTTTAGGGCCCATCTAGGTGCTGATCGGAAAGAGTGTTGACAGCAGATTTCTTGATTTGCCCCAAAGTAATAATGAAATATGTCATTTTTATTTTAAATGCACATTCTGTACTGTATTAAGTGAAAGCTAATAGTTTTTATAATGTGCTATTTGATTTGTTCCTTATAATTTCCCTTGAGTTATGTCAAAGTTGGCACATGCAGCAGGTCCACTAGGAGTGCTAAAGCATCTCCACTGACTCCCTAAAACACTGGCAATCACCATAATTCCTCTTACAGCAATACCATGACAACATACTGCATCAAAACTATTGTTAAACATGTTAAGAAGAAAGTTATATAGTTAGCTACTGACTGTCATCTCCAGACAGACATATCCTGAACCCTTGCAGAGACACAGCAGACAATAGCTATTCACTTCTCCAGTACACATTAATGCTATTGAAACAAAAGGAGAAAGTTTGCATTGCAATACCATTATATTTGTTAAGTGGGCTAATCTCATTTTATACTGAATTTTAGAAATTCTTAAAAACTCAGTATTTCATTTTTAATATTATTCTAGGAAAAACACAGTACTTTTATAATAAAAGAAAAAATACTCTCAAGTTGAAAAGTTATTTTTATGATCAACTACAGACCGCTTTCAAGAGCAAATTTACAAAGAACTGCTGACACAGCCTAAACTATGGCTCTGTGAATGCTGCAGAAACAGCTATTTCAGAAAACATTTTTAGCATTACAAGAAGTCCAACTTTGTTTAAACCTGAACTTACTTTTTTACAATAGCAAGTAATGTTAACAGCATGCTGAAAATGTTAAGGCTAAGTGTACAGTGTCAAAATAGATTGAATCTCTCTGAAAACTGGAAATTCAAGCTTTTTAAACATAATCCAGATGTTTGGCTTTTAATCACATTTCAAGAAAGAGGAAACTTATGCAATACAAAATTCATACATGCATATTTCATTAGTGCCTTTCCTATCACTGAATTAAAAATTTCTAACATATGTTTTCCTCATACAGATAATGTTTTAAATTAGGAGAGCTGGCAAAAAGTTGTGCACCTCACAAATGTCATTGAATTATTTTAACATGGAAGAAAATATTTCTTTTTTTACAGTATTAACAACTTTGATAGCAAATGCTACAGCAGTGATCATTTTTTGCCTTATCGATAGGAGTTCAATAGGGCCTGAAACAAACTAAGTGTATAAAGATGACTGAACAGCGAGAACTAACCAGCATCCTTCTGAGTATCTGAGACGGATAACAGTCTGATGGACCTATGGGTACTAAACACAGATATTTTCTCTCTTCATCACTGGTGATCAAAACAGGATAATGCTACCCCCGAGCAGCGTCTTCAGCAAGAGCCAGGCTACCTTGAAAGGTGGAAAAACTTCTTCCAAGATGTATTTCAATTCTAGAACACTTAACAGCAGCACTGTATTTGCTGAATGATATTTAAAGGACTATATCAGTGTGGTCATGTGGTCATTGTTTCTAGAAACTAACATACATGATAACATATGATTTTTTTTAATCTCTTCAGTCTTCGAATTTTGACTCTGAGTTCATTTCTAAAAATGGACTTTCTGAATTCCATAAAATTTTAATATTTTAAGTAATTTAAGAAGACAAAACCTAAGCAATAAAAATGAGAGGAATTATCACCCATATAATGGGAAAAGGGAAAAAAAGATTTTAAATCCCTGCTTCTGGGCACCCACATGTGGCATTGGGCTTGCTCTTTAAGACCCTTGTAACTTCTGAGAAGAACGTGAAGTGTGATCATGAACCACCAGGAACAGAGATACGCACTCTGTTATACTGTGATGTGATGGGGTGAGGTGTTCCTCTGAACTTTAGTTCTGTCCAGAAATGTTGGAAACCGGCAATCCAGGACATGCTGAAAGCCAGTCTTTCTGTATTTCCAACAGCTGCTGTGTCTAGGAGATATGCTCAGCCTTTTTCCAAATGGCCACCAGCACGGGTATGCCTAACACAGCCTTTTACAGGCAGGATCAAGCTTGCCATTCCCATGCTCCAAACAGTTGCAGACTTTCAACAGTCATGTGAGGTGGAGAAATATTATTCTTAATTTAAAATGGGAAACTGACATACAGATGGACACCGTGTCCAGTCTCAGGGAGGATCTCTGATGTGGGAACACAAGTCTTCTGAGATCTACCCCAGCATGCTGTCCGGCAGAATATATTGTCTGAGCTCATGACTAGTTATTGTTGTTTGTTTCACACTAGACTGAAAAAAAATGAGTTATTGCACTCACGGTACATTTTAGTCAACATAGAAAATACCTCAGCTCTAAACTCAATAAATCTTTATTTCTACAAGACATTTAGGAGCTAACACTAATAGTTACCTTTAAAAAACATACATGAATGCAGTGACACTGAACTCATTTTGTCTACTGAACAATGAGCGAGACAGAAACAAAAGAAACTTTTCCTCTGTTTCTTTCTATTTCCCTGATTTCAGGTGTCTGTTTTCAAGGATTTATGCTGCTGCTGAATGTGAACTCTGTTATTCGCTGGCGTGATGAAAGCTGAAAGCTTCTTCTCATCTCTAATGGCATTCTGCCAAAATATTCTCTAACAAAACTTGGGCTGATTCACAGATCTGAAATTCAAGAAATTGTCATAATCTAACATCACCACTTGTACAAAATGTCTTACCTTCTCTGCTTATATTAAGCTCTCAACTTTCTGGCTTGGAGAAAGTCTTTTGGTGTTGCAACCAGCCCTGATTTAAAGATGCAAATGATGGAAAGCTCACAGCATTCCTTGGTGATGTGATTAACAACTAGCTTCCTTCACCGTAAGAAATTGTATGGCTTGTTTCTAGTTTGAATTTGTTTAATTTTAACTTCTTGCTGTTTTATCTTCTTACACCTTTGTCAACAGCTTGAATGTCTCTGAAAGCATGACGTTACTACAAGAATCACACATGAAACCAGATGACTTGCACTGATCTCGGGTTAACTCTCTTTGGTGTTTCTGAGTTTACAATTTATAGAACCAACACATAGAGAAGTTGAACAATTTTTGCAAAGGCTAGTGAACTCAAATATACATGCTTTGGACATTCTTAAAACTGTCAGAAAGCAAATTTTCAATAACTTGGCCCTGACATAAATGAAAAATATTGGGTCAGGATGTAAATTGTGATTATGGACACTATTGCCTGTACTCACATTTTGACTTTTACTTGTTAGGCTCTTCTGTTTCATTTTTTTTTTTTTTTTTTCTGCTTCTATTCATGCTGGAAAGGAGGATGGGGAGCAGGAGAAAAAGAACATAGTAGCAGATGAAGTGGATGATATCAATGAGAATTCCACCCACAAGGAGAGTGTTTTCTAGTGAACACCATCAACTGCTCTAGATTCACTGGAAATGGGAAGGTTGAATGTGATCTGGACAGACCAGGGAATCTGCCCCTTTGTGTTTAGCATTTTATAATGAGCTTCCCTGAAACCAGCACACAGCATAACACCTGTATATTAATAGTACCTGTCTTACAGCAATTAAAAAAGAAAATAGTTATGTAAAGACTCTGCAATGAAACTGTAGAAATTTATTTCAGAAAAAAACCCCACAAGGTTGTGTTGACTTACATTGCCTCGGTGAAATACTAATCTCTGCGCTGTAAGCAAACTGATAAACTGGTAACTATAACATCAACATTCACATCTATCTAACAGTTGCAATGTTAGTGGATTTAGAGACTGGTAAGTTACTGCGATTTTAATGTCTGAATTCTACTTAAAAAAGGTGGAAAATGCATGTCTTCAAAGCTGGAAAAGGTATGCATATATCTGAGAAGGAAAGAAGCGCTTCAAAGGATCACAGCAGCAGGAAATATCAAGACACAAAACCAGTAGTGGAGAAACATGCAGCAAATTCAGGATATTTTGGATCTACTTCAGCTATAGTGAACACTAGGGAAGACATGAACTTTTGTCTTTCTGATATTCTTCCAAGACATTGTGGTCCTGCTTTCTGGAAAGCCTGCCCTGGTAACCGTGCATGCCATGATAGCTGCCTGGCTGTTCAAACACAAATTGGAAAGACCTGTGATCATTAAGACAAGATATATGCTTAAATTAATGTGTATTGATGTCTTCAACTTCAGCTGTTGTCTGCTTTGTTAATAGATGTTTGTTATACTATGCAGGGTATTTAGTAATTCCAAACAAAAATGGAAAAACGTAAGAAAAAACTGAAAAAGCATGAGGGATAATGAGCAAGATCTCATTGCTTTTTCTGTCTTTCAGATTTTTTAAGGAATACATTCTATTGAGAATATCAGCAAAAGTAAGTGACTCTGATTTTTATGGTGACAGAAACTTTGTGAATGGTATCTGCACTTCAATGACATAGACCCCCTGGTTTCACTGCTTAGTTTAGGTGGCTGCACTTCCTATCTTAACAAACATTTTATAATTAGCGACAATTCTAAGGATAAAAAGAAAGTATGCCTTGTTGAATACTACATGTTCCTAACAGTACTAGGTTACTTTTTACAAATGCACATCTGAGTCAACACTTTTAGGTCATTTTGTTAGCTATTATGCTAGAGGTATAATATGTTGCTATAGAAGTGAAATTTAAAGAAATTAAAGTAATGAATACATATTTTAGAACAGGCCATAGAGCTTTTGTACATTAAGTGACTACACTAGCACTACATTAACCCTATTAAAGGTAATTTTTCCAGCTCATTGGTGATTGGCATTTGGTACTGCTGTTTGAAGGATTGCCATTGCATTGATTTTATTCTTTGGGTCTTTAATAAAGTGTGGAAGAAATGGCAGAGGCAGAATTTAACTGTACTTTGGTAAAGTCATTAGGCACTTAAGAAAAGGGTGTGAATATTTAAACCATGCAAAAAATCTTTAAGGACTTTATATACGTTTTGCATTTTGCAACCTTTCATAGGCATGAACAAGTCCCACTAGTATGACTACATTTACATTTGATTGGTACAACAAAAAAGATCAAGATTGCAAATGCCACACTTGCACTCACAGAATAACACCATCCAATAACATTATTTTTAATAAAAATTACTGTACACCTTTCTCCAGACACAGTGAGGGCATACGCCACAGCACAGTGTAGTAGGCCACCTGGTGGTCAAACCAGCTAATTAGCCATTTTAATCTAAAAAAATTAGAGGACCATACAAAGAAAAGATCAACATGAAAGAAATGCATAACACCCATCACCTACAGCTTATTGTCACTAATGTAAGTATATGTGAAAGAGATTGTTTCTTCATCTTATCTCAGGTTTTCCAGGAGTGGTCACTACTTGAAGCAGCATACCAAGGTTGATTGATGTTTTCTGGTGTTAAAAAAAAACCCTAGCTAAGTTCCTAGGGTTTTCCAGACCACTTTATAAAATAAAGTTCCATAACAGGTAAGTCTATCACACTATACCCCTCAGCTCCATAGGAAAGACCAGAAGAGAATCTGGATGAAAAAAAAAAAATAAAATCCATAACTGTTTTCCAGGAGCTTCCCTGGGAAGCTTGAACACAGGCTACACAAAAATATGTCGGTTGGAATTGCTACTTACAGGGATGTAGGAACGAAGACTCCTGTGCCCACAGATCTGTGTCCAAATCTCATATAGCCATACAAATCAATGACAACAGGCATCAGTGCAAGCTATTGTTGACGCTGTACATTCAGCCTCACAAAAGAAGTGGATATGAAATGTAAGGTCACTGCTGACTGCTGACAAGTAGCTGAGATGCCTGAACAGATGAGTTAAGGTCAAAACTTCAGAAAGATCCTCAACTATTGGATGACCTGACAACTGGGGATCATAACATGGGAGAGCGCCTGGTTTTGAGATTCACTCAATCAGAATCTGGCGGTGTCAAAGCCTGTAGCAGTAAGGGTAGAAAATTCTGATGCTGGCAGATTAAGTCAGCAAGCTAAAAGATAGGGCTACAAAAAAAAAATGCAAAGATGCAGCAGTCTCTGAAGAACCTGGAAAAGGGACTATATGCTTCAGGAGGGAAGAATTTAGAAGCACCAGAGAGCAAAGCAATATGCACGTGACTGGAAATGGTGGGTATTCTTTTATTTTTAGCCTTATAAATCCATAAATATAAATATAAAAGCCTTTTCTTGTAAGACATCAAATTCACAAACAAATCATATGCATGATCAAAATGGTCTATGCTGATTGTAATAAAACTGAATGCCTAAACCATCAGATATCCCATCACTCTAGGTTTCCCTGTTTGGAGATTACCCAGACAGTGAAGAGATGTTTAGGACATATATAGGCACCCATCAGCATAATAGCTTTTAAATGATGTGCAAGTTATTATAGTAGTATATTTCTAGTGACTGGCTTGAAGGGAAGGAAACAGGGGAAATTGGTAGAAGATTCATTTGCTGGCATGAATTCACTTGGGTGAAGAGCAGGAAATATATTTTCTCACTGTTTAAACATGCAGGGACAAACCAGAAAATTTTAGCTGTCGTTCAGGCGTGCCTCAGCACCAAGGTCAGGATTTTCTACTTGCTGGTTTACCATGGCAATGAAGAGCACTGTCTGTGAAATGGTTAGTCCACAGAGAGAGAATACCCTGCTGTTCAGCCAAGAAATAGCTTGTGGGACACATGGCTTTGAAAAGATGCAAAAAGCTCCTCACATACATTCCACTTAACCCCCACAATAAGCAATTTGGGTTGCTGTCACCTGTTGCACTTGGCCAGCAATGTTCTACCTCTCTTTTAATCTGGCTTCTAATAGGAAGACTTGAATTTTAATTAATGTGAGCCCAATAGAAACATTTTCCATAAAATACACATTTTCTTGCTTAACATTTTAATATTCTGAGTAACTTTGACATGTGTCAGGAATAGCAAAGCTCACTTACTTAGCATTTGTGCTGTTAGACAAAATACATGTATATAGATATGTATCTTACAGACAGCTGAACTAAATGAAGATATGTGTCTTTAAATAACTATATTCTCTTTGCTTTGCATCTGTACTGAGTTCCGGACTATGCTGTCTACTTTTAGGGAGGACTCAGTACTGTTGATTAATTTGTAGAGATACATCCAGCGCTCGAATTAAGATAAAACAAGGTGGGGTGTGGGTCTGTCTGCAGCTGGAGGCTGCAGGTGGTGTCTTAAAGGTGAGATGTTACCCATCAAGTAACTCGTGGTCCATTACCTCTTCTGGCAGACAAATGCATTGTACGTGTGAAGGCAGCAAGATATGCTGCTGCTTCTGGGCAAGGCAAAAACTCCTAATTTCATTGATTTCAGAAACCAGGGCTCTCTGGGGATCTCTGTTGGAAGGAACACTACTTTCATGCTAACTTACCCCTACACTCATTCACTACTTCTACCATGGTGTGGGGAAAAAATGATAGAGGAACGGATACAGGAGCTCTATATCATCAGGGAAGTTTCCTAAAACTCTGTCCCTTGAAATAGCCTTACTATTTAAGGACTTGTATCCTGGTATCTTGCTTCCTCCATGGTCAGTGTTGTCATCCCCCTGTCCCTGTTGCCCCCTTTTATTTGCTTTTGGTCCTTTAAGTTGTTTTTGGGTTGTTTCTTTTCTGAGTCACTCTATGTTGTCCATAGCAAAAATACATAGGCTTTTGCCAAGTGTGCAAAAAATCTGTAAAAACAGTTGCTCATCTCTGTGAAAGACTGGACTGTCCTGTCAACTGTTCTGCCTGTTTTCCTGAGGGGCTCTGGTTTCTCATGGCCAGCAGCTAAGTCCTTAAAAAATCAAGGGATGCCACCCACAGGTGACTCAGATTCTGTCAAGTTTTCTGCACTGAGATTAACACTCCTGTCCAGGTTTCCATGTAGGAGCTGGTTATGGATTGCCTCTTCTTTGACATTTCTCTTTCCTATTTTTTGATTGACATCAGCTACACACTAGAGGAAGGGTGCCTAGTCTGGTACATACTGAAATACCTCTAGAAGCTCAGGCTGATGAGCAGAAATACAGATACCTCAGTAAATATGCAGCAAAACAGTGACTATGTTGTTCATTCAGATGCCAAAATGAGGTTTTGACATCGCAGTGAACGATGTTGCCCTAAAAAAAAAAAAAAAAATTGTAACTTGTCCCGAGCTCTCAGCATCTTGTTCAATGATTTTGGAAACAGTTTAAGGTTTTCTGACCATTAGTAGATCATTTATCCATTTTGCATTACTTTCTGTGGGTACATGGTCTCTGCTTTGCCACATTGTCTTTTTCAGCAGCTTTACTAAACAGAATTCTGTTTGGTGGACCCTAGGGTGATTTGTGGAGTTTTGTGCTAACTTTGATTTAACATCTAAGTGCTCAACTTCTTCAAATATGTTATATTCAGCTAGAATGCTAGGGAGCAATCACAGGGACTTTCCTGTTTTTTGCAGGTACTGCTTTGAATACTGCCTTCCAATTCAAACCAGAGTTTGTACAGACCCGTGGCCGTGAGCACATAGAATTCTTGTAAAACTTTATGTGATGACATCTCTCATTTCAGGGGTTCCTTGTTGACTGACTGCATTTATCCACTGGTCTCATAATGATTTCATTGCACATCTGCAGTGCTTGGTTGCATCTCTCCAGTCTAATTTTGCTCCTTATCAGTGTTGTACTGCAGCTGGCTCCACAATCCAGCTGGTATCAAATTAGTCATTGATCTAATAGCATAGTTGCAAATATAGCAATTGAATGCCTGGCAGCCTTCTGCATTGCCAGAACACTGAGAATCTTTAGATCTGCCTAAGTCACATTACAGATATCTCCTTCTTCATTAAAACCTTAAATTCTCTGTGGTTTCAGACACTATATTTTAATTTCAAAGGTAACTGAAATATTCAATCTGTCTGCCTGGCTCTTTTTCTCCAGAACATTTTTCCTTCTACTTTTCATGTTGCCTGTTATACTACATATGTTGCTCTAAAATGCTTACATTTTCAGTTAGTCTGCATCTGCCCTGCTTCATGGGTTCTTCTGACTTACATCTATGTATGTGTTCTGCTGTTTCTGTTTTTGCAGTTCTCTGGATACTTCAGCCACTTTGTGGAGGCATATATTTGACTTGAACGTCTTCCCTGTGAATGAGAACTGTGTATTTCACAAGTGATCCTGGGGAAGAGGTACAATTAAATGTTTTATGTCTCCAGTTACACAGGGGTGCGCTGGTTCCTGGTACCACACCGTATCCTATTGTCTGTTTCTGGTATTAGTTAAGAAAACATTTTAATAGCTTTAAATTTACTTAGAATTGTTTCATTCTGATCGATTCTTTTTAAAGACTAAAACACCGTTTCTGTTGCCTCAAAGCAAAGCCTTTTTTGTCTGCAGTTCCTTTTCTCCTGGTTCTCGGAGTCACCACTATCTATGTCGTATGATTTTAGGTGGGGTTTTGCCCAGGTAATGGCAGATGTTTCCTTCCTCTCTAATGAGACTGTTGTCTCAGATCTCGTATGCTACATTTGGGAAAATGAGATGGAATAATATAGTACTTTTAGTCTTAAACTGGCTCTTTATTTACTCCCTTGATTGATTCTTGAACTTTGGCAGGCCCAGGAAGCCCAGAGCCATAGTCTTAATCTGCAATAAGGTCTGCTCCCTTGTGTCTAACTCTCTGGGCACCTTGAGTTAGCTACCAATCTACCATGGGTATTCATGAGTTGATGAGGAACTGCCGTCGGGCCATATTTACGAAAAAATCATCCTGTATGTTTATTAAACCTGACTCAAATATGTATCTTCATACCCCTTCTAATTCTGAGTAGGCATCTTGTGAATGTTACTTTCTATTTAGCAAGTAAATTAACTGCACAAAGAGACTACAAGGCTCATACAGCACAACGGCTGTAGGATTCAACCATTACTGTTAGAAAGAGGAATGGACAGAAAGGTCCCTAGCTCAGTACAGAGGCAAGGTGAAACAAGGGGTGATTTTCATCACCTGCTTTATTCTCTCTCTTTCTATTTCTTTATTTTAACCATTACATGTTTCAGCCTCTGGCATAAATACTTTTTGTATTCTAGTAGATGGCTAACAGAAAAGAGATACCTAAAAACCAGAACTGAAGATTAAATCAGGCAGAAGTCCTAAGAGCAGTATTTTTCTTGGACCCAAGCTGAAGCAATAAGGAAACTAAATATTACCAGAAAGAAAGCTTTTCTACCTTTCTTTTTCGAGGACCTGGGGGAAAAAAAGGCAAAAATCTTCCATACTAACACTGTGAGCCATTTGACTATTGACTTTCTGGAGAAAAATAAAACCTGACTATAAATTACGTACACTTACTGAAAAACCAAAATAGTAGAGATGAACTTTTTGAGACAACAAAGTGGGATCACATGACTAACCACTTTTCACCTCTGATGGTACTTTTTTGTTCTGTCCACACATGATAACAAATTAAAAGATATTGGGAATTATTGTTCTTCCAGCTGCATAAGCAGACACATAGTCCTCCTTGATGAAGGCCAGCAAAAAACATGCATCAGTCTCAATACATCATTCAAAAAGGCTAATGTTCATCTTTAGAAAGTTACCACCTGAAAAACTGTAACGGCAATTCTGTATCTATCATCTCCCATTTCTAAGGAAAATCAATGGGTAAAGCAGACATGATCAAACTCCAGTGTAATGTCTGTCAAAATCTGGATGCATCACAGCAGGGTTTCAAACTGGAATATTGCATAGACATGACACAATGGTACTAAAAACCCCTCTTTTCATGATAACTGAGAGTCAGTGAGAGGTAACGCTGAGTGAGGCTGATCTTCATAACCTCTTTATACAATCAGTGGAGAAAGAGATAAGAGAGAAAAGGTTTCTTCTGAAACTATTTCAGGGTGCTTAGCTTAAGCTTCTGCTCTGAATCACCCGTCAGAGGAGTCTCCTCATGATAGAGGCTGGTCTACTTAGCTCCCTTAGTAATCTAAATCAGTCTTCACAGATGACCCTTTCTCCCAGTGTGTTACTGGGGAAGCTCCCACCTCTCCATTGCCTTCCCTGCAGTCTGTGACAGTGTCTTGCTGGTCTGCACAGTGACACCGTTGGTATATGTCCTGCACACCTGTAACAGCACCTGCCATTCTACAACTGCTGCCTTCCCCAAGAGCATCTCTCCATAGAGCCATCTTTAACAGTTACAGGCCGTGATCACTGGAATTCTATAGTAACCATTTTCTGCAATGCTAAAATATCAGCACCCACCCACCAGAACTTCAGAAGAACCAAAGGACCACACTGGCCACTGGAGTTGGCTGGAGCTTACCCTAGGTCCCCACTGGACTTAATGCAAGCACAACTTCAACAACAGTGTTTGCTTATTTTACCTTGTTAGAAGGAGAAGTTCATGCAAAATACTGTAGCTATTTTTAGTACAATGTATTAAAAATTTATACACACAATGTAAAAATATCACGTAACCTTAAGTATGCAAAATGGTTACAAATATATACAAATATTTTATATTGATATTTTACGTATTCTCAAGATATAAATACAATATAGAGAGTTAAAAATACAAATAAAATACATAACAAATAAGAACTCAGAAGATTATAAACTGGTATACTTCACTGCAACTTATTTTTTCTAATTTAGATACATATGCATTGAATGTATTGCCACTGCAAATTTACTGAGATTTAGTGAATTTAGGTTTCATATAGAAAACCTGCTAGAAAGGTTTTCTGTGGTCATTTGTTTTTTGTTTATTTTTAAAAAAGAAACATTATACTATCAATTATTTATGAGCTATACTGATGAGGAATAATTGGGAAAGAAAATAGTATTTCCTGTATTATGTTTATGAAGCAAAACATCATGGATAAAGCACATAATTCCCTTGAGTCTAGAAAAAATATATTTTCTCCTGGAGTATGCGGTGAAAAAATAGGGAAGTGAATTAAAAACTGGCAACTAACTTGAGGAATAGGGTAATACTATTGCCCCGCACATTTTTTGCTGGTGCTTTTTTTTACTTGCATTCCTCTAGAACCACCTAATCCACCAAGCTGCTAAAAAACTAAGAACATTTCCACACACAACTTCAAAAATTATGTTGCTATCATGTTATTAAGACTCCTAATTTTATCTTACTTCAATGTATTATTTGGTGAGACCAGTGGAAGGCAGCTTTAAAGCAGAAACACGCACAGACACACTGCACAGAAAGTGGTTCATCGGGTGTGGGGCTAAACTGGTGGGACTCCTTGGGGCAGGACGTAAGGTTATGTGGGCTCGTGAGTACTGGACAACCGCGTGGAAGAAAAATATCTGGAGAACTGCATAGAACACACTATTCTCTGAGCTGATGGAGCCATTTTTGTGTTATATAGTCATCGTATAAGATCTTAAACGTAGTACATGGTTTCACATCCCAGAACAAAGGCTGTGAAATATTAGACTAAAGGTTCTGAGATGCAGTGTGATAGATAAACCAGTCCTGGCTTCTTTGAATTTCATTTTTATAGACAACTGATATCCCTCATTTGTCATTTTTGTATATGAGACTTTATGACTGAATTGTGAGTGCAAATTCACAAATCACTTCATAAGATATTTTTAGTCAGCTGATTCACATGAACTTTCATAAAATCTGCCATAATACATCAAATACTAATCTCAGAGTGGGCAGCTCCCAGGACACTGCAATGCTTACATGTGGTCTGCATGTGATCCAATGTGTTAGGAAACAGGAAAATGTAGATAACTTAAACTCCTTTAGACCAAAGGATGACATTTGGAAAGGCTGTGCTAAGCACAATGTAAGTCAGAGCAGGCCCATATTTTGGAGCGTCATATGGACTCTTTACTCAGTTCAGGGTATTGAAGACCATTGCAGCACTGGTATTGTTGTCCCTGGTGTCGTACTGCACATATAACAGCACAAGTATAACACTTTTCCTTAGGAACTCTTGGTCCAATGATTAAGCTAGAGTGCTGCTGTGTTTCAGTTATTCTCACTTGTGCTTCAGAGAACGTGAATAATTTAGTATATCTGACACTGATCTTGAGCCCTTTCTGTCTTGTTTGGACACGAGGCAGCCCTAGCATATAGAAAGCAACGGAGGCTGTAATTTTCATCATCGTTTGGGGTGAATTGAGGTGCCATGTCCATTTTTTAATAACTACAAATGCTTGATGAACAGAAAATGGCTTTGGGTAACTTACTGCTGGACCTATGCCCTCAAACCACCATAGCCAAGTGTGCCAGACTATTGCTTCAGTGCTGAGTATTTGACACTGCTTTAAGGTCTCACTGCTTGGGACCTTATCCTGCCATTTTATACCAGCAAGGGCACAAAGACAGAGCATGTGGAGTTGACTAAGATGCTTGACGTGATGACTGTAAATTGTCCACGTTTTGCAGCTGTAGTACGGAATGGTGATGACAGCTATGTGGTACACATTTACTTTTGTTTGAAGTCGAATGCCTCTTTCATTCTAGACACACTGCTTTAATCTCCCAAAAGCTGTGCTGGCTTTTGCTACAAGCTCAGTAAATACTGCTTTGCTACAATATGAAGCTCATCTTCAATGTCATGCTGGGAAGAAATGGGAGAAACCCACTTACTCTTGTGAAATGCATGAAGCCACTTCTTGTGGAAATACAGGGAGTCTGCTCCATAGAAATTACAACACGGCCTTTAAAAATGCATGTTTACATTTGAAATATATTATGGAAGCAACAAGAAAATGTAGAAATATTTCTCATATTCTTTCTTTATCTGTTTTGTAGACTTATTTCGTAATTCTGTAGACATAGTAATCAGTGTTTTCCTGTTGTAATTATATAAGACATTAAAACTTTACATTTCTCTGCTTTAAGCAAGATTTTTTTCCAGCAATGATTTTCTTTTCTGCTTTTTAAACTATAAAATTTTCCAGAAGTAGCAAGGAATTTAATCATATTACAAAGTTAAGTATATGGACCACTGAAGGTCAAGCTGGTTGTTGTGGGATGTGTCACAAAGGAGTTTTCGCTCTGTTATCCAGTGCAACTAAACTGAAAATACTTGTGTGGAAAAAGTTAATGAATTTCATCACCCCCTGCAATAAGAGACTAGGAAACTTTGCCGTGTAAGGTCCTGAACTCATTTAGTTGATGTTCTAATAGCAGTCAGATTTTTACTGTTGCTTGAGGTATCAGGCATTTTTGAGACCTCTCATACAAAACAGTTGATTTTCCTACTATGTGGAAAGTCATAGAGGTTCTTAATCTGTTGGGGAAAAACAGTCCCAGCCCAGCACATGAAAATTACTGAAATTCATGGATAACAGTAAGTGAAATCAGAGGTTTTGTGCAAAACTTAGCTCAGTCATTTTACTATACATGACAGTTACAAATATACTACGTCAAAGGTAAAGAATAACTTCCATTGAAGCATGCATCAATCTGTGTCTGTAGACATGAGTGAGTGCTGTGAATGACTATTGTTAATGGGTATCTCCATTGATATTATTTAGCAGAATAATCTTCCTCTTTTTATTTTAAAGTGTTATATATGCTTTGTCAGAAAAAATAAAAGCTTTCCCTTTGGGGTATAATTTGGGACATAATTTGCTAATAGCATTAAAATCATATTTCAAAAGGGTGCTGATTTTTGCAAGGTAGCTCGAAAGTTTATTAGCAAACTATAATGACTATTCTGATTGCAATTAAAAAGCCCTTCCAAATGGGTCAACACACCCAAGTGCTATCTGCAATCATTTAGATTTTAACATCATGGTTATTACTTATTATCAGGCTGCACAATGAGATATTGATTACTTTTAACCTTTAGATCTAAGAATTCAGGAAAAGTCGAGGTAGCAGCAAAGCCTACCTTTCCTGTCTGGTAAACTTACGGCCCTTAGTGGAATTCTAATGACTCCTATCGGCAAGGCAAATCTGAAATTAGTTTATTCTCTTGGCTCATACAGAAATGATGACATTCTAAAAATACTGCATGCATAGCAGATTTGTAGTTACTACCTACAAGGGGCTCAATCCTGCAGTGTGCTGAGAGCTTCCTCCAAAGCGACGATCATCGTCTTCTCCCACGGACTGTTTCAGCAGCTCCGTGCAGGCACTGACAGATTACCAGACAGACAGAAGGCAACCCGGGCTGTGCAGAATATGCAGTGTAGGGAGCAAAAATCTTCACGTTTTCTAGTTTATAACCAATCCCCTAAGCATATTGTCCAAATATATCACTCTACAGGCTGTTAATCTTTTAATAAGTTTTCTTTATATGGAAAATCTGCTTGAAATAAAGACTGAACTACAATGTGGCTTCAGTAGGTACGCAGAACTCCTTTTAAACGGAACAAAGTAATCCAATTAAACTAATCTGTTTTACAAGTTAAAATGATATGAAGCACATTAATTGATCCTTATAGGCTGCTGCTATTTGAGCCCTCTCTGTTTGCGCAGCATTTGGAACCGCTTTGCACATTTGTATCCTCTAACAGCAGAGAACTCGGTCCCCCAGCTCAGGAGAATTATGGGCAAGAGAAACATATTACTGTTATGTGTTAGATTAATTTGCAGAACACTTGGCATTATTATTGCCAAGTAGTCAAATTGTTCCAAGTTGTTCCGGAAGGTTGTTATTAATAGTATGTTTTCTGAGGAAAGTTCTGTCTACTTTTGGAACTGCATTTCTGTTGCCAAGGAAACTCCTTGAAGCACAGCATTCTAGGAGCACACTGCTGCTTTTGTTTGCCAGTATCCTATTCATATCATCTAAGTAAGCACTTTACATACTTCAGCCTCCAGTTTCAAATGTTGAAGTTTTTTATGTATTTATACTACCGCCTTAAATATTGTTTGCGCTTCTTTTTAAACTCGGGGATGCTGGCAAGATTATTTTAACAGTTGCATTAAAGGACAGGTTTGGAGTTTTTTCACAAGTTTGCAATAAATCAGTTTTAATTTGAATAATAGCTCCATAGGTTATAGCACTAGTCCTTAAGTGTTAATTATCTTTTCACTCTGAAATTAATGTAGTCATTTCCTACTGACTCCTCTACACCATTATTGAAGTGCTGAGGAAAACATGTCATTGAGTTCTGAGCCAGAACTGTTGTTGTGATTAATCCTGGTCACATGGCCAATCTCTGCCAAAAGGAGATCACTGAAAAAAGGTGACAAAGACAGTGATTTCCTGTCAGCAAAGAGTACGACAGGGCTGTCTAGAAGTGATGCAAATGAGGGAAACTTTCACCACGGTTTGTTTGAGCCACTCAGGGCCACAGCACAGTGAGCCAGGGAGAAAGGCACAATGGAGCAGCAGCACACCCAGAGGAGGAAACGAACTGCACCTTCCGAGCAGCGCTAGCTTCCAGCAGGGAGACTAAAAACTGCTGGGAGAATTTTTTTCCCCTCAACTTTTTTTTGAAAGGTATCCTCAGCTTTTGATGTGCGTTTTCATGTTATTTAATACAGCGAACCGCTTCCCTTTGATGAAGTAGTTTGGCAGTTAACCTGTTCAAAAGCCGTGTCAACTACATGTTTTCAAAATCTTTGCGTTACTACGTGAAGGTCTTTTCCCATCTATCATGACCATCGTTGCCGAAGACTTACTAGTGCGAGACTTACGGCTTATGCAGTTTCTATTAAATACGCCATACATTACTTGTAATCAGACAGAAAAATGTAATTTCTTTTATTTGCCATTTTAAAATGTTTAGTTAATTTTATTCCGAACATACTAACATTTTTAACAATCATACTGTACTTATTTAAATGGGGTTTTAATCTAACACAATTAAGTTTTGCAATTAATCTTCTGAGGAAAATTGAAAGAATTATCATTAACTTTTCTGCCTGGTATACTCATTTCTAATCTCCACAGTTCCAGTAAATACTGATTTGCTTCATTTTTGAACATTCAAGGTACAGAATTACTCAAGTTCCCACTAAAGGGCTAATTAGCAGAGTTTAAATTCTTTGGGTTTGATCCTCCAGTAATGGCATATGAATACAGCTGAAGTCAATGCAAGTTCTGTGTACTTAGAGCTTATGAGATCAGGCTCACATGCAGTAGATTAAAATGAAATAAACATGATACATTTGGCATTAAACAGAGCCATTACAGCAGTACAAAGAAGTGAGACTCCAAAAACATGGAAATGCTCCTTTTAATTTTTTCTTGGTTAATAGATAAAGCGTTAGAGGACAAATAAACTGTCAGCAATTCATTCCGTGACTGCCATTTTATCAAACACTAGTTGATTTTCAAAATCATTAGCTAGCTTAAGACTGTAAAGCTGACATTATTTAGGGCTGTGGGGGAACATAGCGAGGAAGAATGGTTTTCTCTTTCTCTAAATCTTTGCACTGAAATCTAGGAAACCCAGATAAAATCATACATACATACTCAGAGTTAAAAAAAAAATAAGGCTGTGCTGCTCCTATTAAATTAAGGGCAAAATAAAAACTAGTTAAAGAGAGATAATAAGGATCCTAATTAAAAAAAAACTGTGAAGCTCCTGGAATATTACAAAACAAAGTTAAGCTGAGAGTTGACTTAAATCTATATTAAATCTGAAAACAGAGTGCTAGGAAAACAGTCTAACCATGAAAATACATTTTATTTTCCTGTATGCAATTTTAGCATTTATATATTATGTTACGCTGCTTTAATGTATGCTTTCCCCTTCTGATTTACCTGTTTTATCATTGCTCCTTCCCATTCATAGACTCCTTAGGGGCAATGATTACTGTTGGTAATAGTGATACCACAGCAGGTTCCCTGGCAGAGGCGGCTTGCTGAGCTGGCTCAGAGGTGCAATTACTTGTCAGCTCAATAACTGAGAAGAGGGAACTGTGGGTTTAGGAGAACCCAACAAAATGCAGAGTGTGCAATTAGCAGGTTCGCATTGGAAGCTGTAACCGGTAAAGAACAACTAAAGCAAGACCTGTGTTTTCATAACACCCCACCTCATTGAGGAATTCTGATAATAATAGCTGCTCAAATTTCTTTTTACGGATTTCCCTCCCTACAGACCAGAATGGCTGTGTTCCCTGTGAAGTGCAAGCAGTGCTCCTGCCCCTTAGCTGTGAGCACTAGACCATTCATGACTGTATAACGGGCTCCAAATAAAAAGGGTGTCACTATTGATTAGAAAAGAGGTTTACTAAGCTAGTTTTATACAACTATTCATACTGGTTTTCAGGGCTTGATTCATTGTTACACGAGTCTCTGAAATTAAGGATGATAAAGACCTACTGATTTATCTGATTTCTCCTTAGCAAGTGCAGAATTATTTCCTGAATTACATTTGCCAATGTTTTCTTTTGTCTTCTTTTAAATGTCGGAAATTATGGGGCTTTGGAGCTTTCAACAGTTCTTCTGGAGGTGGGGTTTTTGTTGTGTGGTTGTTGTGGGGTTTTTTTTGAAAGGCTAATAGATCTGGATGTTATGCACTCAAGCTTTTTACATTACCTGCAAATACTCCTGCTGCTTTACGGACACTCCTTAGTCATCTCTTTAGCAAACTCCACATTTCTAGCTAAGTCTTGCCTTCAGTCCTTAACAATTGCCTTGCTGTTTTCACTAGAAATGTATCTGCAGAGAGTACTCACCGCGGGAGGGCAGGCAGTCTGTTTCTACCCTTCTTCAAGTGGTTTTGCAGTGACCAAATAGGTACTTTTGAGATAGGGGCTCTGATAATTAGCAGATGACCCTCCCTGTGTTTTGGCAGCAGTACTGGTTTGTCAGTGCTGCAAGACTGGAGACTCAGCTACTCTCTCTCTGGCAGAAGCATTTTGCTTTTGGAAGTGTCATGCTATCATAGTACAGAATTTCATAATATTAAGAAACTGTTATTTCCCATTTTGAATATTCAATATTCCTCATTTTGCCACCATACTGTACTGCAAACTAATTCTTAAATTATTGCCCTCATTTATTCTTCATGCCATGCATTGTTATTCCAGCCTGACCATCTATAATTATTCTTAATGGCTACATATGGATATCAGAAAGGGAAGTACTCTAAATAACACCTAAAATACTTAGAATGGCTGCTTAAGCTTTGTTCCTTTTCATATTGATGGATGGATTCTTTCCTTAAAATTTATGTTTATTGATTTTTTTAGTATACAACTTAGAGTAGTGGTTATAACAGGCATAGTGCAAGCTGGTCTTATGTGAACAGGCACTACCAAAACACCTTATTTTAGATTTGCAAGAAACTTTTTACCTATTTCTGACATTGTTTATTTCTGAGCCTGGCCCAGGCCAGGACTGTTAATGTAGGGCTAATTCTGATTAAGTATTTAGAAAGTTAGGAGAAAGACATTAGCAAAAATAAGAAATGGTTGTCAAAGCAAGAAATGGAGACTACTGAATTAAACTCACTTGCAGGCTAAAACTGTTTGGATCTGAACCGTATTTCCATTTATAAACATATTTTAACTCAGGTGACAACCCTTTCTCACTGGTATTTTAAATAAAAGGACTAAAATTAGAAAGACTAAAATGCAAGAAGACTATCAAGAAATTAGGATGCCAAAGCAAGGAAAAATAAATTATATTTTATTTATTTATATAGAAATTATCAAATCATGCAATCATAGAAGAAAGAAAACAACTTCTATTTGACCTTGAATGTACCATTTATTTGATAAGAAATAAAAAAAAAGCTAGAGGGTAGTTGTTTCTTGTCATTATACTGTTGCTGATTCTGTGGTTAGTTATTAATTTTATTTTTTATGATTCACAATCTGCTCTTTGAAATATGCCATATGCTCAAAGCAATTCAAGGATGACAACTGTCAGAATTACTCCAATAAAAATTGCCTAAATGAGGAAGATTTACTGCAGCCTGATATTTCTGTCGAAAGCCCCTCCTTTCTCCCCCCCACCCCCACACCTCAGACCCGTAGACTACAGCTTCTCAGACACACAGAGAAGCCTGAATCAATTTTAGGATCAAATCACACATTTTGGGGAACTTCTTAAAAGTAGTGTCTATCTAAAAGAAGTGATAAAGCTTCTGGGCTAAGGCTGCTATGACAAATAAGAGAAACTCTGTGTGTGTGTGTGTGTGTGTGTGTGTATGTTAGATGAAGACCCTATAATCAATATGCAAGTTCAAAATCATTTTGCTGAAATCACAAGCAAGTGTGATGACTTAACATGACAATGTCTGCTTTATGTATAACTAATAAAAATTAAATTGGAAGAGTCCCGTATCCTGGCAGCAGCAAACCAAAATCAAGGCAAATTTCTTTCTTCCCAGATGAGGTCTGAAAGGTGGATAAAATCCAGCTGAAAGCTCCAATCAAAACACATTTTGTTAAATGCTACCATTTCATTTTTTTCCTTCATTTTGTTTCAGTCTATTTATTAATGCGGTTTCATTTATTTCTATTCATCTTGAAGACAAATCTTTGTCCTTCTATAGAATTACACCAAATAGAATGTGATAAAGGGAACTTTCTTGCAATTATGATGTCGGTGCAGCCTGTCAGCGCACAGGGGATGGAAATGAGGTTGGGGACAGGGAAGGGAATTCTAATAGACACCATGATACATACAATGAACGCAGCGATATCCTGTGAGAGAAAGACTTGTCAAGCTAATCAGATCTTCTATAGCTAGGTAAAGGCAGTAACGGTAGCGCTAACCTTGTAAAGATGCTGCTGCTGCTCCTCTGACATCATCAGGTCATGGCTGTCCATCACGATGGATTCCATGTCAATCAGCCAATCCCAGAGCTCCTGGTATTCTGAATCAAAGTCCAGAAGTCTGTAGATAAGGAACAAAATGTATTATGCATAAATACTGTGTAGTTGTTAAAATCTTGTATTAGAATAATATATTCTTGAAAACTCATGATGTTCCTAGTTATATTTCTAAAGAGACATTCTGTATTTATACAGAGTGGGTGAAAATGAAAACTGAAATCCAATTTAAGCCAGTGCCATGACCTAAATTCAGTGGCTGATGCCAAACCCTAACAACTGTCGGCATACTGCCTTTGCTTCAAAAATTTTGAAACAGAAATCCCTCATACATGTTGTGTAATGGTTTTTAAAGTGCTGACTGTATATTGAGGAAACTTTGCAACAATCACCTTGAAATAATTCTTAGGAAAATATTATTTTCATCTAAAAATGACTCAATCCATTCAGCCATCCCTCTGCTGTCTATCTGCCTATCTCTGTAAATATCCTACATTTATTTTCATGGATGAGTAGCTAGCATTTCAACTTAACGCCTTAAGATAGGCTTGAGTGAATATGGTAAGCCAGTGAGAACTAAGGCCAGATACAGTATTAGACAGGTGTTCCCTACAGACATGTAAGAAACAAAGGTAAGGACAGGAAGTCAAAACAATGAATCCTTGAATAGCCAGCAATCATTAAAATTCAAAGGAGGATCACTACGGTTTTCAACAAAATAAATCATTAGAATAAGGAGCTTAAAAGGATTAATGTGATTCTCTATTGAAAGCCTAGTGAATAAGTAAAGCATAGATTCTTCTAAAACGCTGTGATACAAGACAGAAGGTACATGCTAAAAAACTGCACATTCGTCAAAAGATACCCCTTGAAAAGGGATCTGCAAACTTGCAAAACTGGAACTAACAAAAGCCTTGTCAGTAGTATCAAAAAACCCACATACTGATCAAAACAATAGTGTATGTTCCACTAAAGCTCATTTCTCCAATTATTAACAACTTTTTTAGCAACCCCATTAAATAAATCAGCAGTATTTCAACAAGAGAAACAATAAACCAATCATGTTTTTAATGTTATTAAGGCTATCACAGTTTCAGTTATTAACTAGAGTACCATATGCATGGCGATTTTGAAAGCTTATAGATAAAGTTGTGACAAGCAGAACTCTCTTTCTGCAAGAAAGCAAGCAAGAGAGAAGAAAGCATTTGCCTTCTGTGGTATTATTTTCAATGAGTCAACAACAAAGGAAGTCTTGTATAATGCACAAGTGTTGATTCCAGCTTCTGAAGTAACTCTCTAGTTTAATCCACTGTACTTAGTATACTTTTACTCAATAATTTATGAGGTGTACTTACTTAAAATTGCTTGCTGCCCTGAGAAGGTAAGCAATGATGCTATTATAAAGAAGAGCCAGCATAAAAGGGCGAGTTACTATTGTTGAAATATAATAGTTTCATTTGGAGTTCAGGGCTTTTCTCCTGTTTCAGGAGGTATTTGACTCAGATATCATTTTGCAAGTAAAATAAAACTAAACTCCATTTTGAATAGTATATTTGCAGTGATACTGAATCTTTATCCCTTCCTCAGAAAGCAGTATAACCATTCTGTATCTTCAGTATCTACAGCTCCATTTTTTCCCTTCCATCTTATCCAAATACTCTCCAAAGTCATAAAGCTGACAGGCAGTTATTAAAACATATGTTTTATGATAAAGAGGCAAAATTTCATCTCATATAAATCGGTACAGATTCACTTGGACTTGGACAGTCAGTACCAGTGAAAAATCTAAATTAAGATACGCAGATGATGAGAAACGAAGCCTACATCCAACGTTCATGACCTGCTCCTGCCAGAATGGGGCGGGTTGTCTTTAGAAATTGCACCAGGAAGTGGACTGGGATTTTGCTGTAATAGGCAGAAGATGTGCTGGATCCAAACACCTGCTTTGCATCTATAGAAACACATCTTAGTTACAGTCCAAACTGGTCCATATATTGGTGTAATAGAATGAACTAATCCTTTGAAGACACACCAAAGCATTTGTCCCTGACCTTTACAAAACTCAGATAAGAATTGGGAAACAGCTGAACACTATAATTTCTAGCTGAGGTTCTAAACAGCAACTCAACACAAAATGAAGAGTGAGAGAGACAGGATTCACTAGAAAAAGACCAGGAAAGGATGCAAGAGGTAATGGGGACTTTTTCCCCCTCCCTAGTTTACATACTGTGCCTATTCTCTTATTTGGTTTTCTGCTGTAAAATAAAGTCATCTGGGAGCATTTTTAAGCAAACTGTCTATGGCAGTTATTTGCCTGAGCCTGAAGATAGTGAAGTCAGCCTAAAAGCATCATAAATATTTTGTTAAAATTTGATTGAGATATTTTTAATAGTTCTAAAATAGCTCGGGGGGGGGTGGGGGGTGGGTGAGCATTGTTCTTAAAATGAATGCCTTACATATAAATTGATGGGTCTACTGATTACTATTAAATTACTATTTGGAAGAGGATGTAAGTTACTAAGCTGCTAAAAAGATATTCAGAAAATCCAGCAATTGTAGGATCAGTGACAGGTTAAGATTAAAATGTACCTGTCAGTATTTCTGTGGTATATTGAATATTTCTTTTTTATTCAGAATCTATTTTTACTGGGCTTAGAAGATCTTTTTTTCATATTGCCACAGGCAGAATCAGGGAAAGTATAACTTCTGAAATACTGATGTGTGCTACAGATGCAAGAACTACAGAAAAGATCAAATTTTGGTTGATTATCCAAATCCACCAATTGCTAAAACAAGAATAAATCAGGTCATCTGTTCATCGCAAAAAAAAATTAAAAAAAATTCTTCCATTAGAGATACCCAAACATTGCCAACAAGAATGCTATAATATTAGTTAAAGGGCAGGTAAATACAGCTTCCCTAATACAGGTTTGTGGTTAATAAGCTAAAACCATTATCTACATAATAACTAAAATGACATTAAGAAGTATATTTTATCTTGGTAAACAGGGTATCAGATATGCAGAGTTGCATGTCTAATCCCTTGAACCCTAAACATATTTCTTAAAATGTGGACATCAATTTATTATTTTGAATGAAAATTCATGAGCACCTTTCTCATGAGAAAACCAGTTCGTCTGTGGCATTAATAAATAAAAAGGAATGTGAAGCTATTTCCATCAGCCTTTTTCCCCATGTTTAACACACACTTCCAGTTTGTATTATTTCTTTGATGGCATAACTCACATGGCATTTGGAAATACTGTAAACACACTAGTATGCCTACCAAAAAAATTCAGCCAGACAAGAAGTTCTTCCAAGTTTCTGGGTCATCATTTTTTTGAACTCCTTTCACGTTTCTTATATAGGAGAAATCAGAGTTCTGACCTTAACGGTTGTGAAATTGCTTTATATTCTGTGCATACTTGAAGCCCCCTCTAATTCATTTATCTCAAAGCCTCACCCATGAAGGCCCAATACCAGGTGATGACAGGATCCCAGGATCCAGCCTTCATGTTGTGCAATGGTACTGTAAATATCATACCCATATCTCCCAACAGTACCTGTATAAAGTCCTCCCCAGTTTTGAGGAGGTGCAATATTTCCAGCCAGATTTGCTATAACATTTTTGCAGCTGCTCTCAGCTACTCTTGGTTACCTCTTGCTGCCCTGCCTGGCTAGCTGGTGTTCTCCTGCAGTGGGTATCCATTCTCTTCTCTTTCATTGTCACTCGCTATTTCCATGCAGATACATGTAAACTGTCTCTATTGCTGTTGTAACAAGATTGCTGTTCTGCAGGAAATCTGTTATCTACACACCCACTAGCATCACCCTGTTCTGCAGATACTGCATTACCTATCTCACTGTAGCTATTTCTTACACAAGGCCACCTCCCAAATCTTTCCCCCCACTATATAAAAAATTCTCTATCTACAATAAATCTTGTTCTCCCTGTAGATACTCTTCTTCCTCCTAGGTCAAACTTCCACAACAGCTAATGGAAAGATGCCCTAACTTTCACAGCCACGCAAATGGCCCATTCTTTGTAGACATCTCAGCCTCTTGCTAGGTCATCCTACTGTGGAATTTCTGTCCACAGTTTTTTATGCAGTAGGGAAATCTTTTATCAACTGATTGAAATGGCTGAAAAGCATTTCCATTGTGTTCAATACAATACCTCAGACTGGTTCAACTGGAAGTTTTCCATCTGAATCCAGCCCACTCTAGTTTCTATAATGGCTGAATACATGGTATTGTATTTGTCTCCCTCTGGTCCTTTGGCCCCTTGAGCCACTGTTGAGCCTCTAAGGGCTGGGATGGCCATCAGGGCCCAGAAAGGTGGCCACAGCACAGAAAAGGTAGGGAACACTAACTAGTAGGTTACCATTCCCAGTAATAACCATATAATTACAAGTGCAAACAAGTGCATTTAAGAGCCTATTTCCTTATCACATATGGTATGTAGAGTTACAAACTGGATTTTTCCATGAGGTTTAAAGCTTTATATCCCTTATCCTCAATAAAATCAAACGTCTGTTGATGTCTTACTGTCTTATGTCCCACACAGAATTCCAACCTTAAGTCTTGCTCACATTCAACTATGGCTGCAAAATTAGAAGCTGTTTTTGAACATGTAGCCCCCAGTGCACATTTATATACATATACACACTAATTCTGAACAAATTATTTTTATGGTTGGCACTAGCTGCACTGGCGTGTTTGAGAATCTGACAGATTTCTGCATATGTAATCAAGATCTCAGTAATCCTACATAATTAGCCCACATCAACTTTTCTAAAACAGTCATCTTTCCGTATAATAAGAGGGGATGTTTACAAGGCTCATTTATCTTTACAGTCGGTAATTTAATAAAACTGTGTTCCCAAGACCTCAATGTTGAGTTAACAATTGGAAAAGGAAGTTCTGGAGACAAAGAACTCCTGAACACCGTGGTCAATGAATTTCCTTGCATAGGGAACAGCAGGCAAAGGTTCTGCTGTATTTACCTGTTCCAAGAAGACTTCTATCAGGATGAGGGGGTGCCCAAAAAATGAGCACTAGTTTGCTCCTTTGAACTGCTTTTGCCCCACACTACTATGAACTCACAGATATGTTCTGATGTTAATTTAGGGGAAACAGCAGTTGGAAGATTCAGTTTTCAAAAGACCTTCAAGAAAAAATCTTAACCCAGAACTACAAGTTTTCTTGGTTGTGAAAAAGGGAGGGACAGCATTGATTTCATTTTAGCATACTCTAGTGATAAACTTGTCCAAGATTCTTTGCTCAAACTATTAGGAAGAGTGCTTTTATATACACTTACATATGTAATATGGGGGAAGGAGAGTGGAGGGAGAGGGGAGTATGTGTGTTTACATTTATAAGAAAACAGATTGAGAAGACCAAGTTAAGGGAAAACATTTAAAATTAAAGCTTTCTAGAAGTACAAAACTGGGATGTTTGTACTGGTGAACTTTAAGTGAATTGCTTCACATTCATATTTCCTAGTCACTAGTAGAATAGCAGTTATATTGTCTTGCAGAGGTATTAATACATTATAAAGATACTTCCTTGGAAGATGCTAAGAAATCAAAAGATACAAAGCCATTGGAGGAGAAAAGCCTGAAGAAAAAGGACACATTACATTTGTAAATATCAAAATAATGGATTGCTATTAGGTAATGTTATGTAGTCCCATGAACAAGCCATGATTTGGATAAATTATCCAGAACCCATTATTTTTTGCATTCATATAAGAAAAAAATAAATAGAGTTTTCCCCTGCCTCTTGGGCTAGGAAGAAAAATCCTGGTTAACTACAAGTAAGAAAAAGTATATCATGTAAAAAAAAATACAGATCAGTGAGAATAAAACAACAAAAAGAATAGTTCCCTACCCATTACTTCCCACTGTGTGAACTTTTGACATATCAGCAAACTCTTCCTTTCGCTTGCTACTACTGTTGTACTGCTCACTGTACAGCTTTAAGGACATCTGTTCAACAGCATCTCTTTGTGCTTCCAGATAGCATAGCTGAACCTCAGCCTAGAAAAAGAAAACAAAGAGAAAAAAAAACACCAAAGAACTTTAAAAAAAAATCAGAAAGAATGCATTTAAAACAAATATTTTTGGACGGCAACAATTTTAACCAAATGATTCACACCATGATTTTTCTCCTTGCATGATAGTTGAAAAGTCTGAAGCATTAAGTCAGAGAAAAGTACAGTGTATTCCCAAATGCTAGAACTGAACTATTTAGTTTCTATCAGAGAATGTGCTATATATTCCATGAGATGCATATCCAATCAAATGCTGCATAAAGATGTCTGGACATGAATAAAAAAGATATGAGAAATCACGCACTAAGACAGAACAGGTAGATACATAAAATTACATTTCTTAGAGGCTTCAAGACTGATATTATTAATACGTTGTCTGTGCTTCATAATTAATGAAAGCCATATTGCCATAGGTATATTTGTTTTAAATAGTAAGTGTAAACAAAACCAAGCAAATTGGCATCATTCACATTCAGCTTTCCCATATCTGGTGTCCACTGATTATTCAGCAATTTTAATTGCAAGGAAAAAGGCAATAAGTGAGATGTGCTGGTTTCCATCAGACTCTGTGCCTGGCCAGAAGAATGTTGAATACTTGGCATCATAACTTATTGAATAGACACTTTATTTATTGCAGCTGTGGTGATCAGTTTGATTCTGAGGCTCAGAGAACCAGATGATAAAAGGATGAAATTTGCTGTTTGCCACACTTGCCCCTAGGAACAGGACAAAGAACAGAGGGTACAGTAAGTTCAAAAGCACTTTGGGACCAATATGCTATTGTTTTCTTTTAATATGCTTCACCAAAAAAAAAAAAAAAAAGCATTACAAATTCTGATAATGCTTCAAAAAAACTGCTACTTCTGTGTAACTACATACTCTTATTTCCATTAGGAGAGGAACGCCTGCTTAACCATTTAGTGCTATGGCAAGTAAATGGAACAAGCACAGAGGAAATTTTTGTATGAGGACTCTTGCATTTTTCTGCTGCGGGAGGCAGGGAAATGAAGAGTTTGTTTGGCTGCTGACAGCACGGCAGAGTTACCAAGCTATGGAACAATGGCAGCTGTAAAGAAAAAGCAATGAAAGGGCTAGAGAGGAGAAGGGAAACCTGCAAAATCTAGGAAAAATTCAGGCAAGTGAATGGAAAGAGGCATTGAAGATTGTCAGCAGGGAAAGCCTGAAGGAAGGCTGGAATGTCTTTATAAGCTTGTGGTAATAACAGGTATATTTGCTTATGCCTTGCCTTGGTGCAATTTTTGCTGAGTAATAATGTAGCTGATTTGGAATTGCCATTTCCTTTTAAAATTTAAAATTTAAAATCTTAAAATTTAAAATTCAAACATTTACAGCTTTCTCTCTCAGTTGCCTCTTACAATGAGATTTGTTACGTTTGGCAGTAAACCAAAATATGTTTTGAGAAATTAAAGGAAAAAAAACCAAACAAACCACTAGCAATTTTCCAAGGAGACAGAAGATAAAAAATGCAAGTAAACCATGCAGGTTTTTCAGTGTGCACACAAATGAAATACAAGGCTTTCATACCTTCTCTACGATAGTGGAAAATTAAACCACACAGGGTTACAATGAAGAAACATTACCTGAATACAAGACGAACTACTTGGGACTGTCCAGTTAGAGTAAAATGTTAAAGGTCTGAGAGTGCTATAAAACATGCTCTTTCAGAAACTATAATTAAAACTGCTGTTTATATGACTCAGAAATTACTAAAAGCAGCAAATACACAAACATCATCACCTTCCTGTTCCACTTCCACCCCCAAGTATGTTTCTGTTTAAGTTGATAAACAAACCCCTTCCACAGGATACAGGGGAACCTCAACAAATTTCTTTTTTGGAAGGATTCTTCCACCAGTAAGGATAATCTTCCAGCTTTTTTTTTTTTTTTGTCCACACAAGGCTATGAATTTGTTCTTTTAATTCCACACAAGGCTATGAATTTGTTCTTTGAATTTATTCTTACCAGAAAGCAGTTATCCATTGGTTGTTTTTATCTTATTTATGGTTTCCATGACACTCAGTCAAAAGCCCTCTTGTGAGTGACCAGTAACTTTCTAAAACAATTACATTATCAATTACAATCTTCCATGATTCTTTTCAAGCCTAAAAATGAAATCTTGTGGAAGATTTTAGGCAAATAATTTCCCTGGTATTCAGGATGGGTTTGGGAATCAAGATTAGTAATTCTGGCTTCTTTCCTATGAGTCTGTGTGGGTTTTCTTAGGGTTATTTTTGGTGGGTTTTTTTTTGGGGGGGGAGGGTGGGTTGGCTGTCATTGAAATTATGTATACAATGCCCCCCTCCCCCACTGCTCCAGTACTCCAAAAAGAGGGAATTCACATATAGCCTAAACTCTGGAACCTCACACATACAAATTAAAACTCAGCTCTGAACTATATGAACACATGGTGTTTCTCAAACAGCACAACTATCCCAATACTTGAGATAATCTTTTTTTTTTTTTTTTTCATTTTCTAAATCCCCTCTCTATAATTTCCTCTATAGTTTAAAATATGAAATGGGAAAAATAAGGAAAGCAGCTTTTCACAGATCTTTCATTCTCTGTTCACTTGCAAAAATATTTTTAAACAGACAAATCGCTAATGTATGTGGAAAATAGGAGAAGAAACAGGAGGATGAAACAGAATAGTGGGGGAAAGGAAAAACAGGATGGAAGGGTAAGTAAATATATGGAGAGGGATGAATAAGAATGCACTATTTCTTCCTCACAGCTATAAGGCCCTCTTGTACTGAGCATTACAAACTCCACCAACATCATACTCTAAAAATCCTGAATACAAGCAATTGTGTCCCAGTTATTGTATCTCAGAACTATGATCCCTCTATAAATCAACTATTTTTGTTTTAAACCCAATTTTTGTTTTCAGCGATTGCAAATACTTACAGCAACTCAAACTCAGGCAGCGCAGTTTCAGATAGATCTCTCCGATTTCTTCACTGTGTGAATTCATCTATCTCACTGTTGTACTTAAGCATTTTTTGTGTCCCTGTTCTACTGATATCAACTGCAAAGCCAAAGAGGCTTTGAAGAACTCGAGTAGGTATTGATCAGTTTAAGTCTCAAAAACCTACATTCTGCAGAAGCTGAACTAAGTAGGCAGAAGGCACAATCTCAAAACCAGTACACAGCACAGATACGCAATAAATCTACTGCCATTTATTTTCAATTTAAAATCTTTACTGATAACAAAGGACTAGCTTTGCAGTATACTGGCAGAATAAAGTAGCAACTTTATTAATTGCTAATCAAATACATAAAAGCTACTTGCTTTACCTTCTAGCTTATTTTAAGTGTGCACTTTCAGATTGCTTTACATATGATTTCTTGTTACTTAACACAACTATAATTTCTATCACAAACACACCTCTATGGACTTGGATATCTAGGAAATCCTGAGAAAGCCTACTGAGATATGCATCATCCTAAATATATGTAGTTGAAATTGGTTGAGAGGTAATCATTCATTTGCTCTTAGTGCCCCATCTTAGAAGTGGAACTCAGTTTCTTCTTTTTTTCAGAAGATGTAGCCAGTCGGAATCATTGAAAAATTGAACATGTTAAAAAAACGCCAAGGAATGATACTCAGCAGGTTTTTTCCACTTTGTGGTCCTCTTCTAAGTGACGTTTTTTGCAGTAAAAACACAATAAAGATGCTGGTGATGGTCTGGCTACACATTTGTACAGATTCTCTGCCTAGCAGGATTGAATGAGTTTACAGTTTTCTGTCGGAAATTAAACTGAGATATTTCCAATAATCGAATGACAAAATGCTCTCATTTTCCTGAGCCTGGAGGATCCAATCTCTGAACAAGACTATGAGAAAACAGTAGTCTCTGGGGAAAAACAGTGAAAAAATTTTATACTAGTGCCAAATATTCAGTTCTAGTGATCGATTAATAACGGTAAATATTTTCAAGGCTATTGTCAGAAAGCTCATTTTCTAAAAAGTAAGACCTTATAAATAAACCGATGGAGCCTGGGGTGCAGAATCTGTTCCTTAAGACTGGCTTTGCATGACAACACAGAATGTCCTTTACTATACAGATCACTATAGAACACGAATGGGTAATCAGTGACAATACAAATCAATGAAAATACATTGTATTTCTTGTTAGACCTACACGTTAGAATGACCTTATTCTGAAGTGGAGAAAGACAAGAGGAGGGATAATGGCTGCTACTGTGGGAGGAAGGAGATTGAAAGGTTATATTGTATACAGTGTCAAATCAGAGACTCAAAATTTACACCAATGTAAATTGGAGATTTTTTTATGAGGGAAGGTACTAGAATAAATACCACTGAATTGGTATTGAAAGGAAAGTATTTTCAGATACTCTTTCCTAGGGAGCACAAGTCTTTTGTTACAAACTATGGTACTGTAAGCAAACTATTCTCTGTTTTAAATATACAAAATATAACACATTCAGTTGATTTGAATTATGAAAGTATTCTATCTTGCATTATTCTTTCTCTACAGTGCTTTAGAAAAGCTATACCACTGCCACACTAGACTGTAATTACTGTAGAATTACATATGAAATACAGACATAGTTCAGCTCCTCTGCCATTATTGGAACTTAAGCTAGATAAAAGCATTGCCTCTTAAAGTAAAGCACAAATTCCAGTTTGCACTAAACAAGGAGGTGGTCAGATGGCATTATACAGTATGTAGATTTAGAAGGCTCACCTATATGTATATTTTATAGAAGTGCAAATTCAGCTGCACCATTCTAAAAGCATGCATGTCCCAGCTCGGCATGCTTTATATCTTTGTAATTGGTGAATTTCTTAAGAAATAAAATTGGGAGTAATTCCTTACCAGAACTGAGTTGATTGCAGTAGCATTTACGTGGTCATATGTGTGCCCTCAAGCATTTTTTGTTGTTTTCTGACACAATATTCTGTCTATTTCTCCACATTATAAAGTTGTGGAGAAAGCTTTATTACACAATATGAAACAGATCCTGGCTCTGTCACAGATGCAGCCACTGTATAAAATTATGTTAAGAAGTACACAGCTCAACATATCTTCCATGGGGGTGTAGCTTACAGAAAAAATTCTTTGGCAGGCAACAATTTGACCAAAGACTTGACCATCCACCACTCCATCCCCACAGCCAGCCAACAGGTCTTCTGTTGCTGTAAACACTTAGGGTAGAAGCGATACTTCCAAGAGGTTACCCTGGCATTTTAAATGGAATTGTATAACAGAATCATAGAATCATTCAGGTTGCAAAAGACGCTTAAGATCATTGAGTCTAACATTTGGCAGCGTTCGGGTTCTTGGACTTCAGGTGACTTGGAAGTACTGTTTCTACCCTAAGTGTAGGCATTTGTTGCTGAAGGAGGATGGTAACTCTTATCGTCAGCTTTTTTTCCCCCCTTTTCTCTCCCTATCCTCCCCTACCCTGCACAACTAAAACAGAGACCTTGCTGCAGTTGACATCTTAGTCTGTTACCCTTCCTGCTTTTGGCTCCCCTGCCTCTTCCATCCTTCATCTTGCACACTTTCTTCAGAACTGAATCAGATTAAAAAATAATCCTATATCATAAAATGTGTTTACTGAGAGCTGAACGTTTGATAGTCCTATTACAAAAGGACACGTTGTGTTTTGATCATGCAGGAAATGAATTCTGTTAATCAGGGCATGCTTGTTACCAGTTAAATCTCAGCAAAGTGTTTTTATCATCATAAATCTCAGAAATGCTTTTATATTGGTAATACCTTTATCACTTTGTTTTTCAGTGTACTAAAATAATCACAACAATGTGAAACCTCCACACAGAATGAGCAAAATTACAAGGCAAAAACATTCTTACTTATCAAGGTACTTAAATTCATCATAGAGTTTAAGTAACAGCAGTAACAGCACAGTGAATTTTAAGCCCATCTACAGGAGCCAGAAATTGAAATTTTAGATCAAGTAGGGTTGTGTTATAGCAAGCAGAACTTCAGGCAACTCCCAGAGCCATCAGAAATAACAGGGGGTGGGGGGAGAAGGCCAGTAAATAACAGCAATACCTTTTTGCAGAGTTGCCCTTGGCTTTCAGAAATACATAGTGGTTTTGGATTTTTGTATAAAGATTAGGAACATGACCTGTTACTTCAGGACTGTGGAGTGCAAATGCAACCAGTAGCATGGCCTCAGCAGCATTGTCTGACCAAATCCATGGAGGTATCCTGATCATGCTGTTAATTTAAAATCTGGATCTCTGGTGTCTAATTCCTGACTGTCCCCCTGTCTTTGGTTCTGTTCAGTGTAATGTTAAACACAACACGAGAGTGTGGCATGCCCTGTGCATCAAACAGATATCAGCGATGTACTCAGAGAAGTTCCCTATATCACAAATACCAAAAAGCACTGAAGAAAAGTATGAAAGGATTAGCCTTTCCAGCGACTTCCAAGACTGAATATTTACTGACAATAGCATTCCAAAATTACAAAGTGAAAAAAAAGTCCTTGTAAGACTGGGAATCACACAATGGCCAGTATCTTTTGCTACTTACTTTTCTTGTCCTGCAGGTCTGCACCTCCAGCCTGCAGAACAAGAGTGACAAGTAGGATGCAAAGGAAGGTTTTGTAATAACTGGGGGCCAGGTGGGGAACAGGCTTGCTCTGACAACAGAAAGGACTGGGATGAACAGAGTAGTGCCTGCTAAAACCAGGCGGAATACACAAATTAACAAGGATGCAGATCCAGCCGAACTCATCAACATAACAGTTGGAGTGCATTTCATCAAAACTGCCACATGCCTTCCAGCTCCTTCAGTGACACATCTTCACATGCCACAAGAACTGTAAGTCCAAACAGTCCCATTCTTACAAACCCAGAAAAATTTTCTTTATTAAAGTAGCAATTCATCATCACAACCTTTTGCCTTGGTATCTTTCCTGCCTGGCAGAGAAAACAATTTCCTATAGGAGGTCAGAACACAGATATGTTGTACTTAAACACAAGGTTGAACACCATTCCAGGCCAGACTCAAGATCCCCAAGTAGTCAAGAAGAAAGACTAGTCAGACACAAAAAGTCTTTCCTCAATGTGCAAAAATTGTAAACTTAATCTTACTTAATTAAAACCTTCACTATTTGCACAGTTCTGATTGTTCCTACCATTCCCTTTGTTTGCACATTTAGAGCAATGAAGTGGCTTAACAAGAGATTGTTAAGAGTCTGCCTGTCACCCCAAAGCATTGGTATTTCTAAAAGCCATGCTCCTCTGAAAGGCTTGTGTACCAAACCACATGGGCAGGCAATGCACCTAGCTTGATCTGTAGGGCTGGGCATTCAAAATGGCCATGCTTTTAAGGTTAAAGGTACCAACGTTCAGAATTCAGGACGGTACACATGTGCAAAAGAAAAATTCGGGTGATGGTGCACATTCCCTCACCTCCATCTCTGCAGCAGACTGACACCTACTTTTGTATTTAAAAAAAACCGAGATGAAGTAGGTCTTGCAAAACCAATACATTGTAGGGAAAACAGGAAGGCATGACTGAACTAATACAAAAATGCTATGGCCTTTTCATTGGAAATTTTTCTCAGAGATCCACTTTGTGCATATTTTGGAGAAATCTCTTTTTCCACTGTTGGAAGCTCTACTGCCTTAAAGTGAAGTGCAACTTGATGACTTATTTGCAGAAAGTGGCTTCCAAGTTATCTTGAATGCATTATATTGATTATATTTTATATGTATATATATAAAAAATTATATATTATATTTGGAAGTAAATATAAGGTAATGATTTCTTTAAACTTGCAATGTATGAATCTGAACTTAGTTTGGTAATACTTTTAATTAATTTTAACATACTGTAATAGTATTCCCGGTTTATGTTTTGATATCGTTTCATGAACAGAAATGTTTGTATATTTCTGTCACTTATTAAAGGAACCTACATAAAATGTAGAAATGCCTAGTAAGACGATGCCATATTACAGAAAAAAAATGTGAACTCTTTCTTCCTGAAATACTACATCATTTATGAGCATGCTACATAGTAATTATTTTAACTAGTGCATAAACAGGGTTTGTTTTCTTTTAGTAGCTCCATGTTAAACTTCTATATGCTTGGGAAATGGTTCATATTTAACAACTAGTTCCACAATTTCCCATACACACCAACTCAGAAAATTGCAGTTTTGAGATAAAGTTCTCCTTTTGATCTAATATTTTGAGACAAATATTTTGAAATGCTCAGAAGTGTCAAAACATTTTCAAGGCCAAACTCCCACACTGAGTTTACCTCAAATGCCTCTCATTGATTGCTTATTTGACTTGTTCAGAAATTAAGGAGATTCTTTCCATGCCTACATAGTCTATTTGATGTTGTATAACCTCTAAAGATGAGAATGTTTTCTTACTATACAATGTAGAGTGGTTTGGTTTTGGCTGGTTTTGTTTGTGTTTTTTTTTTAATATGATCAATTTTTTTCCTATTACATGGAGAAATTATATTTTTTCAACCATTTTTTAGATATTAAACTATTAATGTTATAAAATTTCACAGCTGTGAACACAGGATTTTGTCTCCATTGCAAGATTAACTAAGAATAGGCAGATTATGAAGGAGGATAAAAATGACATTTTACTTAATTCATTAACAGCACAGAAATGCAGGTTAAGTATTTCTTTCTGTACATTATTTTTCATATATATATATATGAAAGCCTGCGACATATGAGAAATTATGTGTGTGTATATATGGGCTTTGACTAAGATTAGGAACAGAAAATTCAAAAAATAATTTTGAGGAAATGTAAAAAAATATTAGTAAAAATATTAGTAATTATTGTAGCAGCAACAAAACATACAGCTTAATACGCTGATTTGTATAACTGCCTTGCCATGTATAAAAAGCAGGCACAGACCGCTGCTCCTTTGAGTTTATTTATGATCCTCAGCTGAGGAGCCTCTTGAAGCACCTGACACCTACTGAGGCAGAGGGAACTGTAAAAAGATAACTGTTTTAAACATAAAATATTTGTATTGCTGAGAGGTCAGCTTTGCCGCTTCTGACTTCATTGCAATTTGCATACTATTAAAGCATTACCCATAATGTTTGTAAAATTTAATTTTAAAGCTATGCTGTTAAAGATGTTTGCTGAATTGTAAGCACCTAGGACATTTGGGAAATTTGTTAACACTTTGATAGTTACAGTATTTCTGTCTCACTTTGCTTTTTTATTTAACACACCCCACACACACACCCCTAAAACACACTTACTATTCTCTTCTTCCATTTTACGACAACGAATCTTGTTTTAATGCAAGCTGAGATACTTTAAAAAAAAAAACCAAACCAAACAAAAAAACCCAAGTATACTGCACCAGTACAGTAATGGAGAAAGCTTCCCCTTTTATTCTCAATATATTTAAGTTTGTTAAAAATGTCACTAACTTATTTATTTACTTTTTGCTGGGGGCTGAGATCCAATTATAGCCCTATAGACTAGAGGTGATGGTTATGATTTTCTACTTCACTCTAATACAGGCTTTCTCATTAAATCTCACAGCTCGGTAATCACAGTCATCACATTTGTGTTTCAGTGCTGCATTCATGCTCACATTCTCTTCCCCTGGATTTCCATCCTCCTTCCCCCACCCCCTCCCCCAAGATCTTTATTTACTCCCTGGCACAAACTGCAAAATTAAAGATGTATAATGTGCAGATACAATCTTTGCTTCCTTTGCTCTGCCAGGCTAACACTTCACTCTAAAATACACTTACTTTGGAAAGTACTGATATTAACTCAGTTACTGTGGTACATGAACTACCGTTCCCCTTTGAAGTACTATAGAAAATTTGTCCTTAGATGATAATGGAAAGGATGGAGTAAAGCAGGAACAACAAGAATTACTTTACATACTAATAGCAACAATTTAGTTATCAAAACAGTACAGAACAAGCATGCCTTTATACAATTCTTTAAAAAAAAATTGCTTCCTAGGGTTCTAATAGTCTTTTCCTATGGTTCAGGAATGCACAGTAGCACTCAGCCCAGTGCCTGTATCCTTATTTCAAAGAGAATCATTCAAACCGACATCCACCCTGCCAAGAATCTTGACTTTGAGCTGCTAATGCAGAATAAAAATCAATATAAATTTTGATCATTTGATGAATATTTACTTCTTTCTTTGGAGCCTGGGGATTTAGAATTGAAAACTGCTGAATCAAGTCATTTTATTTTTTTGTGTTTGTGCCAACACCAATTTACTACCCTCCTGAAAGTTCCTGAACAAGATGTCTCATGTGGCATACATGTTGGGTTTTCCTGTCAATCATAACTGTGTGCCAGTAGGGAACCATAAACATTTTCCTTTCATACTCTTAGTTCTCCAAAAAAAGAATATTTTGATTACTTCCCTCGAAAAGGTAAACTTGTCCTATTTAGACATACTGTAGAATGCCTATATCTATTTTTCTAGGATGGCTGCTGTGCCTAAATTGATACTATCTATTAAACATTTTCTTTTCAGTACGAGTTGCTTCATACAAAGAAACAGTTTAGAATCACTGCAAACAAAGCTTAGTAACACAAAACAGATAAAAATCTATATTGGTATTATCACTTCCCCTATATATTTTCTGAAAAACTGCATGAAAATTCTGACCAGTATAATTTGCACAAAACGGCTGTGAAAATGAGGATAGCAGGAGATAAATAGATCCCACAAGCAAGCAATTAAGATGCGACTCTACTTTGCATTTAATCTTAAAAAGAAATGTACCTTCAATCTTAATAAAATGAGCTTCTAAAAAATGTATATGTAAAGCTCCTATGTTTCCATAGCGATTGGCTAGGGGCGGGCAGTGGGGGTGGGGGGGGGTGGGGGTGGGGAGGAGGGGTGCAGAGGGGAAAAAGGAAAAATGATGCTTCTAAATTTGAAAAAGACTTAGATTAGTTTAACAAGAACTGTAAATGCAAGCAATTTTCATCTTGCAAAATTTTTTTATATATGACTCAGTGGCAGACGGGCTTTATCTTAAGGACCAATTTTGTTGGTCTCTTATAAATTAAATAAAAGTGGCAGCAGCTGTCTTTCAGGAGGCTGATATAGGCTTGTATAGTCATATGATATTATGTAGACAGATGTTTTAAATAAAATAAAATATTTAGATTGCTAGATACCTTGCTAGATACAAAGGCAATTATAGGATGTCTTTGTTAAATTAAATTTCTCATTCTTCTGAGAAGAAAAAAAGGGCATTGTCCTGGAAACTGTACCAACAGGAAATGATTCTATATCTAAAACAGCTGGAGACTGCAACTAATATAAATTTACTTGAAAATAAAAATGCTGTATGCCTCTAGAGACATGCAGCAACATGCAGTAAAAACAGATGTGATACAAAATTATTTTTAAAAACCTCAGTTTATATAAATACATAAAATATTAAGATATGATCCCCTTGTAGAGAGGCTGTTCAAGGCTAAGACAAACTAAGAGAACAATTAAAGTCCTAAAATATAACAAGTGACATCCCTTTTCTAGCACCAAAAACTTCTTTTTCTCATGAATGCTTCATTTCAGAAACATGTTAGACACCTTACTTTGGCAAGAACTCTAATGTGATAACACTTTATTGAATTACCAAGACAAAATTTAGTGGAAACCTTTTATCTCAGCACTTTAAGGTAGATTTTGATTCACATGTATGTTATGTGTCAAAGCTCCAAAAATCACTGTAAAAGAAAAGCCAATATCCAGCACTCAAATTCTTTAGATACTGTATTGAGGAAAGCTTTCTACAGTCTAAAAGGGAATTTTGCCAGAGTAAAGACTGCACAATTGGGTTTTATGTGAACCATTTAAAATATATACCCACATTCTAGCCCATGACTATCTAATGCAACTTAACCTGTTTGCTCTTTCCATTTCTGTTGAAAATGCCACAGTATAACAGACTGCATTCCATGTACTTGTAGTTGTTTTACTTTTCCCCAGGACCTCTTTTACGAACTTGTCATGACTCCAGACCCAAACCTGCACAGCTGATTTGGTTAAAGCACCTGAGGTCTTCACTTACTCATAAAGCAAACATTCCAGAAGGAATACATATGCCTAAATGTAAGAATATTAATTTTAAAGGGGTACCTTTCAAATCACTATTGACAAAAATCTATCCAAATTTGCATAGCTTCCTTCTTCCTTGTTCTCTAATAAAATGGTACTGTAGAATCGCTTGGTTTGGATGCTTTTTTTTGAAATATTATTCTCTAATTTTTACAAGGAATTAAACTTTTTTTCCTCTCTCTCATACCTAACAAAAACACCCCAGCTAAATAAAACCACACCAAATATACCTAAGATATTGAAAGAGCTATATTATAGTCCCTATATAGCAAGAGAAGTAAATGGTGTTAAAGATTCCTTTCAGAAAGCTCCAGGTTGGATTGCTTTCATTTTTTCCAATAGCCTTAATTGGCTAAGTGCCTTTGGGCCAACTAATACCCAGAGAGACCTAAACTCAGTAATCTTGTAAATACAATGATTTCAACAGATTTTCATCAAAGACATGACCATTACACAAGATACCGCCTGTTTGGTGGTGTATTATTTCTCATTTAGAATGTAGTTAAATCGCCATATGAATACAAGATTTATTGCTAGAGTATCCTGTGCTACCAAGAGCCCAACAAGCAGGAGACATTTGGCTTTTTTACTTAAGTTTAGACAGATATTTAAATGGATATGATCAAACACTTTAATTTCACAAAGAAAAGAAGCCAGGTCCTAAGCAGACTGAGAACAGCAAAATCACCCATCTCAAGATGTAGATGTCCAAAGATGACATATGTGTGTAACAAATGTTCATGTGACTACAAAATTGCATAATTTAATCTTTTTGCTTCAAAGAATATTAGGAAGCATAACTGAGATGACAAGAACATATCACAGTATAATATGAATACCTCCTGCATCTTTGTATTTTAACACCTGACCCATGAAAATATGACTTTTCTAGTGCTAAAATAAGATGCATATTGAATCAAGGAATCTGAAGTTCAATTACTACAAAAAATATCTGTCAAGGGAAAGCTTTAATTAAAAGATGCACATTTCCAGTAACCATAAATAAGACAATACTTTGTGGCCATACAGTACTTCTAAAGAACATTATACTGTTAAAGAAGTTGAGTATCACTACATGGGGATTCTGGGCACTTAGATTATGATAGACTTAATGTGTTTCCAGAGACAAAAAACTGTAATTTCTAAACCATCTAGTGACCTTACAATATGACGTGGGACACAGGCTCTTTAGAATTGAAAACTGCAACAAAAATCATTACACACTGATTAATCAAGACCCAAGAGAGGTCACTAACTGATAACTCATAAGTCAAGGGCCATTACAATATTTTAAAACAAATATTTTAAATGCAGTTTGGTAAAAGGGTTTTATTCTAATCTCACAAATACCTTAAACAGATTGATAGTATGAAGATATTTTTTTTTCTTTTTTCATAGCATTCATTAAAATGGAGGCATTAGGCCTGAGTGTTACAAAAAGCTTTTATTAAAAGGTGTAGGCAATCTCTTATACAGATAGTCAGCACCCATTCTAGTGGGATGGTCTAAGGTCTAAGGCCATTTTTAGCAGGAAAATATATAGGCACACATGATAGATTCTGGCAATATAGCCACAGGCTAACCTTGTGCTCCAGGTTCTCTTTGCTGAGCATGGTTGAAAACTGACTCTCTGGTGGTCTATTTCCCCAGAGGCCACACAAGAAATACACTTGGCTGTACTTCTGCATCACATGTATGGACAAAATTTGGAGCCTTCCACAGAAGCCTACATCCATTCCTCAACTGTGTGTCCAAACCAACAAAAGTTAGCATGCTTTTTTTTGGATCTTGGCTTCATTATAACTGAACTGTCAATGTCTTATTGGAGTAGGCTCAGATTAAAAGTTCAAGTCTTGGAGCTATCAGGAATAATTACCCTAGAAAGTTGTATGGTAGCAGGACATTACGATCTTGTTTATGGAGCTTAGGTAGAATTTCCAATCAGCATGATTGCATCTATTTCTAGTGCTTTGTTAATCGCTTCCTGAAGCTGCTCATTAAAAGCTCCTATGTCAACACGTAATGCTGTGGTGGCTGAAACAGAGATTGGGAATACAATCACATCTCTTGGCTTGGCTGAGAAGTACACTGCAACATTGTGCACTTTATCACAAATGCTGCTTTCCCATTTGATAAAATGCCTCACCATGTCATGGAACAGTGGTCATTTATTTCAGAGGAACAAGCTGAATCTTCACCATTAAATGCTGGATGTGAACAAACATCATTCTATTTTTGTCTCCCTCAACAATGGAATTGCAGTGAGACCCAAGTACAGCAATTTAACATCTCTCTTACAACAGCCACAAAAGCGATGACAGCCCTAGACAATAATCACTTGCCAATACCATAGTACTTACCTACCAACTGTGAAAGCTCTCATAGCCATAGTCAATAATTGAACGGACCAATTCCACTGTGCTGCATGTGATTGGTGATATTATCCCTTTAAGTGTGTTATTTAAGTTTGCAATGCAGTTAATTGAAACCCTACTAGATGCAAATCAAAAGTTTCAGCCTTAATTGAGATATTTTGAAAATTGAACCCATTGCTTCAGGCAGGTGCTACATGAGATTCCATTAATATAGGTAATTAACATTAGCCTCTGCTTTAATTAACATGCACACTTTAATTAGTAAAGCATTAACCAACATTAAAAAATCTGATCTTCATGCATCACAAAAACTGCAAAGTTATGACTATGTTATTTTTTTCCAAGACTGTAAATCATACAACATATCAATTCTTTTCTTTAAATACATCAAGATATTTTAAAAAGAGAAATATACATATAAAATATACATCCTTCTTTAACCGAACATTTAAAATGGTGGGAAAGATTTCTCAAGGATATATAAAATGCGAAGAAAGCTCACATAATACCTTAAAACTTGTGTTTAAAATGTATAAATAGGTATATTATAGATATAGTGTGTGTGTATCTAAATAGTCACTTTATAAATGAAAATAATTCAGCTGTAATCAGATGCACTGCTCACTGTTAATTCTATTGCAGCGTCCAAGACAGCATTTTCCAGTCCTGGCATTTTAAAAATGAATGTCCTGTCAACAGTACTCGCTTTGTTTCCCATCATGCTTGTTTTAACACATGACATTTGAACATCATGCTGCTCCCCAAAGTAAGTAGGCCTATCACTGCAAACCCATTTGCAAACACAAACTGAACATCTTCTTGAGTTTGCTCAGAGCCTTAAACAGCATCCTCAAGAACTACCCCGTTGCTCCAAAACTTTTTGTCCTACTGTGTCACAAAGCCCATTGCTGAGCATCATCATCTCTGGGAGCTCAAGTCATTGGGGAGCTGCAGTGATGCAGCTGAGCTGGTCCAAGATCAGCCTTTCTGCACAGCAGGTCCCATTTACAGCTGTCCAAGTTCTGTGAGAACGGAACTTGAACAAGTACACTCATGCTTTCAAGCAAATACAGGAATTTTTCTTTGATACAGGCAAGGTCTTTATGACTCTGGACTGTTTCATGTCGCATCTGAAGTCAAAATTCTTATTTAGAAGCATAGTATGTTTCCAGATATATCCAACATAAGGAATTCCATCCAGGCCTCCATCCGTGAAATTAAATGGTGCAGAGCTCCAGCTTAAAAATCCTTCTTTAAATAAAATCTAACATCAGTTTATTTCAAAACACATTTCCAAACAATGTAAAGATACCTTCATCTTCCTAACCCTTTCTTTCTGTTATGCATTTACTCATACGATCCTGACAGCTTTGCTTTAAACGTGGTAAGTTCCATCTCTACAACCTCAGTATTACCACAAAAACTATTTTTAATCCAGTCACTTTATTTCCTGTGTTTCCTTTCTCAATACAGGGAGGTGGAATGTGTATTAATTATTGTTATGCAATTCTCATAATAAGATGCTGGATGTGTTGGCTTGAATAATAGTCAGTTGAAACCTAGATCTGTTTCTACAATTTCTGCACGTTCTGAACCTCCACTGCATTTGGCAGTGAAAGGAATGGACAATGTTAAAGGACTATATACTCTATTCATATTGCATCCAAATATCTGCAGATCTTAAAGACAGCATGTACATGTGCAGAGAAAAGAGTATGTCCTTTCTGAAGCTCCTAGAAGTACCACATCAATGTCACATCAGGGTTCTGTTTATTTCTTTTTGTTAAACCGGAAAGAACTTTCATGAAAGAAACATGAAGACAAGAAAAATGCTTTAAAACTGGAAAGATTCACTTAATTTTAAGCACTTTTTCTCTATGGGAGTAAATCCTACATTGTGCTTCATATTCGTAACACACACACACACATCTCAAATGTAAGGCTTTCCAGACACTGAATCTACAATGCTTCCAGCTAAAAAAAGCTAGATCTCTTTGGTGCAATTTGCCAGACTTTGTGGGATTCTGTGGGACACATTGTGGGTTTTTGACAGTTCTCCCTGAAATTAAAAGAGAATTACAGCTAAAAGAATCCTTTGCTGAGTGCTTTTCATGGCATGCTGTTGAATTCACCATATTTTATATCCTGCAAAACCACAGCTAGACTGAAACCAACATAAATAGTAAAAATCTGTCCTGACTTGCATCTGAGTAACCCATAGAGATCAGCAAACTATTGTTTTCGGTAAAGCAATGTGACAATACTTTTAAAACAGTGATTTTCACAATACAGAGTTCTTCGAGGTCTGTGCATATTCAGATTTACATGTAATACTGAATGAATGCACAAAAATATCTTTTTGTCTTATTTACTTGCTTGACTTTAACTACGTATTTTCAGGTAACAAAGAAGCAAGAATAAAATATATAAAGAAAGTGCTTAAAAATGCTGAGCAGCATCTTGAGAATCAAGGTAGTCTCATCCTGAGGTGGAGAACCCACGGTGTATTGACCATGCAATGATCAAGGTGCCACAGAAAACCCCGTTCCTCTGTAGAACATGCAATATCTCTGCAGAAATCCAGCTTCTCTATAGCCCCATCAGAAAATCATCCTCACATCGTCATTGCAACATAATCAAATAGCTGGCTCTACCTATTACTCTTTCACTTTTTCAGAGGAATCCTCCCTGTTGTTGGGCAATGAGGACAACAGAAGTCTACAACAAGAAAATTCACTTTCGATTGCAGTAACCTGCAAATTGTGTAGGGTTTGGTGACAGTTTCTGATTGCTTTCACAGCTGGCTGTACTACCTACATGAGCCTGAAGTTAGGGTGATGGGTTTTACAAACACTATAATTTTCATTAGTCCTGATACCACAAAGTTAAAATACACATGACTTTTAAGACTAAACTAAAAGTTGGGAATAACTAGCCTAGAAATTCCATCATATAAAAATCAGTTCCTCATTCATCTGTGACACAATTTCTGAGTTTCCTTATGGAAACTTGTTCAGACTCTTATTAAAAATGAATGGCTTTAGAAGGGTCCTAACTTAGTAAAAAACCACACATCATACAATATTATAAATAAGCAACTTCTAAATCTGCTAAAATCATCAGTTTTAAAATATTAACATCTACTTCTCAAACTGGTCAGTGTAGTAGCCATGATGTCCTTCTCCAGTGCAGTATTTTTCATCAGTAAACAGTTGTGTAAAAGAAGTTTCAGGACTTCCAGTAACACAAGAATCATAAACATACAGGGTTGAAATGCATTGCATTCATGACATTTTGAAAGGTTTCTTTTTTTTTTTCCCCTGTGTGGTCTTTAAAGTGCTACCATTCAAAATCTTCTAGCACCTCTAGCAAAATAGGCTAAATGTAGGAAATGAAAGGTGGATTGCATTCTGTCAAAGTCGATGACAATTTTCTTATTTCTATTTCAAGCAAGCAAAATATGCTCTTACAAATTATGTGACAAAAAAAAGTATATATCTATAAACTGATGATTTCAGAGATATGGGCTCCTGACACCAATATTTTACATATTTTTAAGGCAACGACTGCATACTGTAGCATAACTATCACAATATGGGGTTGCAAGCAAAGAAAAGTTTGAAAGCAAGTGCAGAGGAGTCAACGTTTTGGTTTTAGCAGTTTGGTTCGTTTTAGTAGCTACAGGAAAACTTGAATTTTACTGCTCTAAGAATACTGTATCCCCCTTTTATCATGAAGAAAACAGGACAGTATCAGGATCAGTTAATAACTTGGGCTGGAACTTCAAATGTCAGCCTTGCTTCTCCAGTACGGCCGCAGGAAGGAAGGACTGGAGACAACAAATATCTTTTGTTCACTGTGGGAAGTGGATTTTGCCTTCCTCTACTAGCTGCCACTCCTTCTACCCAACTTCTTCATTTGCAGCTGTAAGTTTCCCATGACACAGACAACTGCAGACATCGGGGTCATGGGTACCATGCATTGTGCTGAGAGCCACCCCTTAGGCTTTCAATTCTTTTTTTGTCTCTAATAGATGGTCTAATAAAAGATATTAAACTTTGCCTCCCTTATTTATAGTTCATAACTTGTCCTTACACACTAAAGTTATGAGCAGTTTTGCACCTTTATAGAGTTTAACATGTTCTGAAGCACTACTTCAGATGTGCCTGGAACACTTCTGTAATTACGAAAAGCAAAATGGGTGTGATACACAGCACTCAATGTCCTTTTGTTAAGAACAATGACTTTTCTTAGGCTACGAAAATACATAGCTAACATCCTTTATGAATTAGAATGATAACTATTATTTTTGTCTCATGGAGGTTTGTGAGGAATTTGGCAAATGTGACTTACACTTACAAAAGCCACAATGAATATGAGAATGCAACTTTGAGTTAACTCACTAAAGCAGTTTTAAAAACCTACATTTTATTTTTCTGCATTTAAAATGCCATAATATAGAAAACAGCAAAACATTAGAAGTAGTCACTCAGATAAGCACTATATTGCATGTCATGTCATTTAGAGTCACTTTCTTTTTTAAAAAACATGCATCTTAGCACATTCCCAAATGGCTGTGTATACTTCAAGTGTGAGCTTATAATAGCTATTAGTACCCATTTGAATTTTATATAACCTATTCCTAATTACCTGAACTTCAAATCCTACCACAAAGTAGGAACAGACCACCTAAATTGCTTGTCCTGCACTTGCATGGTTGTCCCGGAATCCTAGAAAGAGTGTTTCTTTCTCTGTTGATCTTGTTGCTTGCCAGTACTGACATTCACTATTTGTGTCTCTGGCAGGACTTTTGTTCCCCACTTGATTTGCTGTCCTATTGAGACATTACCAGGAGCATGGGAAGTTTGCTGCCGTACTCACAGAGAACCTTTTCTGTTTCCGTTTTCCTTCTTACATGTGTAATGAGAACACCAGCCTTAAAAATCCTCTGTGATCAGAGTATATACTACATATAAAAAATAGAGAAGCTTAATATTTCTCATCAACAAATATATTTACTGGCTACATCCGTGTTCAGTTTGTTTAATTGCTAATAATTTCCTAAGAAAGTTCAAGCACAGTATGCTAACTTCATTCAAGGAGCAAACCTTCTGCAATAAGTGGAAATACCCCAGGATTCATTTGCATTTTGCATCTCTTTAGACAAAAAATGGAGAAGAAATTATTGAAACTTAGCAGAAACTTTGGAGAAAAATTAAAGGTAGATAAGTTTTGATCATGTTTTTCTTCTTGCCAATTGACATACATAATAGAAAATGGTAGAGAATAGGTTAAACAGTCTAAAAGGATTTTAACCTTAAATTTGACAGAAGCTAAATGGCTGTGACATTGGGTTCTTCTACTTTATTCCAGCTAGTAATCCACCTTCAAAGTTCCTGTCAGGTAAATGACCTTGTATTTCATTAACTGATAATTAAATGGATTTATTCCACTAACGGTTTTAATTAAAATGCTAGAAATATTGATTACCCCTCTCATCCTTATTCCCCCAGATGAAAAAAAGGTTTTAGGAATGTTTATTTAGAGAAGACAGAGAATTAAATTAGATTGAATCTCTATGAGACCTGAAGACTGGTTCTTTCATTTCTGCTGCTCAAGCAGAAAAAGGTTTCAATTTTTTGATGTTTGATTAATTATTTTGAAATCCATTTATGCTTACCTTGGTGTTTAATTAAAAATGTCATTTTTAGCATAATTTAATTGGCTATCTGTGGAAGACTAACTTCGAACTTATATTTTAAAAATGTTGTGGTTTTTTTTAATTTGGGGTAAAAGAAACTTTTTACTTATTTGCTTTTGCTTTAAAGGTATCATCTCATGAATGAAGAACTAAGAAGGGCTGAAGCTTAACTGGATTTTCTACATTTGAATACGAGGATACATATGCTTATGAGTAATGCAGCTTTATTTGGCTGTACGCTTGAATCCATTACCAGTCATTTAGAATCTCTAATCTAACAAATATGGAGTGTGTGCCTCCAAATATGTTGGATTTATTGTTACTGACATTAACCAAACTCTCTGCAGTGTGTCCAGAAATGCTTTCAGTTTGGGCTGGGATCCTTTTGCAAATGATTTAATATACAGTATGTAGTACTGAAGAAACCATTCAGCTCCATTTATAATCAGCAAACAAATACTAGAAAGGAACACAAATTTTAAATATTAATTGAAAATTTATCTACTTAGTTTTACTCACATAAACATATGTGAATATTTCACTGTTCTCAAATCCTATTGTCTTCCCTATCTAAAATTTGCTTTCTACATGAGCCACTAATCCACTGAAGAACCAGACCTTTTTTCTTAAATATGAGGGAGATTTAAATCAAACTGATTTGTATCTTTTCAATACCACATAAGAACATATTGTGGTCTTACAAAGAACACGCTTTGTTACCACTTGCTACCTCTAAAACATTTGATCTAGAATATTCCATACAGAACGTGACAGTATCTTGACCAAAAAAAAGTGCAAACCCAATAACTAATGTCCTGCAAATAATAACTATAAAAAATAACTATAAAAGACCCCACCAAATTCTGCAAAACACATGCTTAACTTCAAGCACATAATCTGTCCCATTGAAGGCCAAAAAGATTACTCCCACAGTTACTGCTACAGGTTGTGGAGTTGCTTAACGTCTTTGGTGACTCAAGACCTTCACACCTACATATTTGTTCCTTTTGTGCTATTTACTTGTGAATTGAATGCTACACAAATATGGGGTCAAAACCCTAAGATTTAAAAAACTAAAAATCCTCACTGTTATGGAAAGGCTAATTGCAGTAGGTTATTTAATTTCTGGTGTGAAAAAGAAGAAAGCTCTCCTCTGCAGACAGATGTGACACCGGACTTTCAGGCTTGTCAAAAACACACTAATGATCTATTTCATGCAGTCAGTATAATTTATATTTCTCCCCTCTTTCTTCAAGTATTTAATGAAGAAAAATTTCATAGCCTGATTCAAAGCCCAGTGAATCAATGAAAATATCCTTAATCAAAATATTTGTCTCCAGAACTACATTTCTTTACATTATTTTAAAATGTTGTGTGAGCCTGAAATACAGTTAGGTGACAGTGGCTTGTGTAGAGTCATGAGTCATTTAAGAATGGGGTGGCTTAAAGGTCCTTCCAATAAAAGTCATCCCTGCCTCTTAACAAATAACTGCAAAAAGCAAGCGGAAAACAACCCGGTCCACCTTGTGCATTTGTGAGCTGCAGAAGATTTGAGGAGCTGAAGAAGATGAAATGAGTAGCATGATGCTGCTTGTCTCAAGTCAGTGGATGTTCCACTCCCCTGACGTACACATTTTACATTTTCAAAGGCTGCATTTGGTTTTACTCACACAGCTCTCCGTGACGTCTGTGCCAGCCTGGGAGCCAGCACCCAAAGTCAGGCTCCTTCCCGCAAACACGTACTCGTGCAGGGACTTTATTCCTACAGCGGTCCTTCTGAATTCATGGCCGCCACCCAAAGAGGTGGTGGCAGCAAGGACTGTCAGATCATTCGGTCAAGATTCTGCTTCTTTGACATAGCCAATCCCACAACAAATTCCTGTCACTGTTCAGCGAAGGACTAAAGAACTTGGTCACAGCATTTCATTTCTGAGTCACATTTTTATTGCCGCTTTCATTTTCATTACTGTGAATATGGGGAAACAGAGTATTATGTTCTTTTCATTTAATTTTCTGCTATTGATTTGCTTAATATTTAACAGGATCATTTTGCCTTATTTGGTTATATTTTCTATTTTATTGTGCAAATTTATTAAATTACAGAAGAACCCATGACCATGTAGTGCCTATAAATTAAAATTCTGACAACGATGATCTATTGGGTGTTTTCCATGTCTACTTTCAATGCTGATTTCCAAGGAAAATGTGAAATAAAAACTCACCATATGTTAGTAACTCGGATGTCCATGGACAAAAGAGGATTGAAAACATGTGGAAGCTTTTCAACAAAGAGCAATCACCATTCAAAACTAGAGAAATTACACAAGCAAATCCATGTAAAAATGCTGCCTTTACTATTGCTACCATTTGGAGCAACCGAATTGGTTTGTTTTCAGAGACATGCAAAATAATTTTTAAAGATACACATGGCATAGGTTTTACTGCCTTTTTTTTCTGAACTTTGAGAAAATAGCCAAGATGAATAACTTTATTTTTAACACTGATATATGACACATTTTAACCTGTCTACATACAAAAGTAGTGCTGTTAACAACTGCAACTTTCTTCAAGTATGCTATGAATCACTGTATTCCTTTTCCCTTTTTTCATGCACCATTGCCACTATCTTACCTTCAGCGGTTTTGCTAGATTTCAATGAAGATGGAACCAGAGGGCACACATTAGAATTTTATATCAGTTCAAGAAGGGGAGAGAAGAAAGACATATGAAGCTAGAATGACATTCATTGAAGGTTCCCTAGGGAAGATAACACATGTTTTTGTCTCTCACCTGCTAGGCATGCTAAATCAGTGCAATGATAAGCTAATTTATGAAATATATTTCATTGAAACCTGGACATCTTTACTGTTGCTAGTTTGGATATTAGCTTTTCAGAAATAAAAGACACCTAATTTAAAAAATGTTAAAATACTGCTTTTCTTAGGTAATGCTTACAATATATGTTCACTGGGGCTCCTGATTTCCCTGCATAAACATTTCAAAAGCAGTTACGATCAGGTGAAAGTTAAAATTTACACTCACTGTTCCTTCAAAAAAAGGAGTAGCTTGCTTTCAAAACCAAAAGAGGACTGTACCCTATTTTTCTTTAAATGTACTGAAACAAAACCACAGCAGCTGTAAGAATGGTGAAAGTGTGTCTTACCAAAACACTGGCTCAGCCACCTTCTGTAACAGATGTTTAGCAATCCAACACCGAGTAGTTCATTTCTTATCAAGACAGTATAGGCTGCCTTTTGTTCCTCATAGAGCCCAACATGTAGGAGCTGACTCTTCAGGAGAGACCTTTAGGCTACGTGTGTTCAGGGATTGCATACTGGAAGATTTTTAAGACTTCTATTTCAGTTACGGGAAAATGTATTATATGTCTGTTAATGGAACACGATGCTAATGTAAAGCTTTACAATTTACTTCACCATCAAAAAGAACACTGGAAAATGTTGCGATACTTCTGAGTTTGGGGTTTTCTTTTGCGAACAAGAACACCTCAACATTTCATCATCCTTGCTGAACACACACTCACAAGGAATTTAGAGACAGTCCATAATGCAGATGTACAGACGTACAATTCAAAAAGCATGTACTAATGAGGTTAAATTTTATAAAGTAACCTAGCTGTCTCACAGATAATTGTGTTTAATTTTAACAGTTTCATGATCAGACACAGATGTGAGCATAATATCAAAGAGGATTTAATGCTTACAACAGTTATATCTCATAATTTATTCTATTTATAATTTTGGCAGTGCATTAACAATTATCTTTTTTTTTTTTAATAATACTCCAAGCAAAGGTTTTAAAGAAAAAATATATCTCTATATCTTGAAATACTGAACACAGAGGTCTTACACACTTTTACTGCTGTACTACTGGGACTTAAATATTTTTGTTTCGGAAAAAAAGCAGCTTGGAGAAATTGGAACAACCAGGAGCTTAACCACCATGGATGAATATAGTTATCTTCACTACCCCCAGAACTGAAGACTGTACTTCCCAAAATCTTTATCTTTGCTTCGACTGCAGTGTTTGTTGGCCCCAATAGAGAGAGGAACTTTAGACTGATGAGCGGCTTCAGCAAGGTCAATGAGGCAACATATATGCTTTAAGTTTTAGTGCATGCTTAAGCATTTCACTGAATTCGTGCCACGGTCTTTTTCTGAGCATTTATGCAAGAGGTAGGAGAAAATGTGTCAGTTAAAGTTACCTGTTCATTGTGGGGGATGAATAAAATCTCTTTTGATCAGTCAAGTTTCCCTGGGTGTTTCCACATCTTTTCTGATGTGATCTCTACACTGCAACATTTTCTTTTTACTAATAATTCATTTTCAAGCATTCAGGACTTATCCTGAATATATTCACACCAACTTTTATAAACCAAGCAAAAGCATAATTTTCACTAAGTTATATTTATTATTCCTCCACGTTGATTTAATAACTTTTAAAATGGTTGAACTAAATCAGCCAAAACTTTTACCTCCTCAATTCAGTTTCCTTTGTGAGAACTTCCCAGAGACTGAATGTCTCTGGTATTGTCAGTTCCTGCAGTCTGCTGCACATTGGCAGACCCTGTGGACCCCAGTGTGGAAAGCTCCACTGAAATCAGTAGGTATCTGCTCAGGCATAAGTAGTCGGAAGATGAAGATTTTAACAAATAAATATGAAGAAGGCTCAAAATGACCAATTTTCAAAGGTGTTCGTAGTGCTCAGGGATTCAACTAGGTACTGAAATTCAGAAGTATGCATGCATACATCCAAATTTTCATTATTTTCTGGGGTATATCAATACTTAATTAGTATAGGTATTTCTAAAAATGCTTCTAGGGGTTTGTAGACCCCCTGGGACGTTTGGGCACCAAATGATCTCAGCAAATATCTGTTTAAGTGACTGCAGTCATACAGTATTTTTTGAAGCATGAAAATAACATGTTCTTTGACTGCCTGAATTCCTCTTTTATGCTTGCTAATTACCACAATATATACCTGTGAATACCACAGAAGTAACTCTTCTTTTAAGGATGCTACTGTGCCTGCCAGATCTCTTTTTGTTACATTACATGTCATGGTTTCATGGCAATTCATCTTCCCAACAATGACTGTCATGTCAAATGCACATGACTGCAGCGTTGCATCATAATTTGGGGATCATGAGACAATAACTAAAAAGAAACATAATTTAAAATATATCTATAAACAGAAGGAAAAAAATAGCAATAGTTGGATGCCAAGATCTCATGCAGTCTTCTGTAGAAGTGTGGCAAGACTGTACTGCAAAAACAAACTCATTCCAGAATGTAGGACTACCTGGATTCAGACTGGCAGTTTGGCATTTGCAGTGTTGCAAAAGGATAAATAAAAAAATATTCTTGATTGCTTCCTGTGATTTTAATGAAAGGTACTTTTTCAGTGTTTACATAACCGTGGCTCTTGCTGCAAAAAAGCTTTAGCCACTAGCAGTTTTAAAAATGTGCACAGATTTTTGCATAGAAATTAATAACAGCTTTTTCTGATCTAGTTTTTCAGTGCACAGTGTCAGAACAGCAGTGACTCCTTTTGACCTTTAGAAAGAAGGAAGGTCTTTTAGGAAAGCAGATATTCTTCTTTTATAGGGGAACTCTGTAAACATAAGTAATGTGCCCATGAACATTTTATGATCAAGATAATAACAGAGGATTTAGCTTCGGTGTCCACCACACAAATCTTTAACAGAGATGACTGTTTTGTGACTTCTTCAGCTGAATACAGTGGTGCTTATGCTAACCATCCCTTCAGTGCTGGCAGCCTTATGAGAACTCTCAGAAAACCTTTCCTGTCATTAGACATTCTCAGCTGGTCTCCAAGTGAAGGAGTATCCAGCCCCTTGTCAAAGAAAATGTCATCATAAGATTATGAGAAAGAGGGGAGTGAAGGTAAAATTAAGTAAATCAGGGAAAATGGAATTCTGAGGAGGATGTGAAAAGTATATTAAAAATGAAGTGAAGATCAGCATCTTACTTAGTACACATTTCAATATTCTTACAGGAAAAGAGAATATCAAATCAAACTACTGATCTCCTGAGGACCAGACCATCGTAGGGAGGATACTCTCTTTTTCTAAATGGACAGATGGTGTGTAGCTGAAAACAGAAATTCCTACTTACTATCAGGAAAATGTATGGATCTGCAATGAACATTACCTTGGAAGCAAGCACTATGGTTTATGTGTACTGAATTTTTCAACTTGGTGAGGCAGCAGGAGTGAAATTTAAAATTATCAGCTATAAATTAGGATATGGAAGGGTAGGTCCAAGAGCATTTTCCTACAATAATCCACGGGGTTGCCTACAGGAAAATGGATAAACTTTAAGGGTATTACTTTGAATAACCATAGGTTATTCACACAGGGGCTGGCAGGAAAAGCCCATGCTAATAGCAGTTAAGAAGGCTGTAGACAATATGCACATGCATAGCTGATATATACTTGTCTCTATATATTGTTTGAATCCTTAAGATTCATATCCTTTAACTGTTCTTCCTCTTTAATGAGGTGAAAGGAAACTTCAGACAAACAAATGGTGAAGAGATCTGGAGAACCTCAAAGGGGAAATCTTTCATCCAGGAGACAATCTGATATCGGATAATAAGACAAAAACATTCATGCATGCAATTATATAGCAAAACTATTACCTGGACATTACAATAAATAGTCTGCTTGTCAGAAGTGGTGCCTCACAGCCCTAGCTATTGCCAAGAAAACCTAAGATACTCCAGCATCGAAGTGTTGATTTAAGTATGCAGTCTTGAACACTTGGGTTTGAATATTTTTACTTAAGTGACCTTCCCAAGGTCAGGAAAAATTTTATGCATAACTCTCTGTTGACTTATACCTACTCAATTCAGCAGTTTAATACTAGGCTCCCTGCTGTTTAATCTATCTTTTTTTCAATATGAAAGTTGTAACTAAAATCCTAAATTTGCCATGACTTATACACATGCTGAATAGTATGTACCTAAAAGGTGTGTAAAATTAAAAAGACATGTGAGACCTAGATCAAGACATACACATGGGAGGGAATTTAAAAATATAATTCACAGTCCAGGCAAGGTGGCCAACTTCTCTTTACAAGGCATGGAGATAGCTGGGTAGTAAGAATGGGATTTCTGACATTCAGCACACTGAGCAGAACGTTATATAAGGAACCAATAGAAAATGAAGAAGACCAAATTTCACACTGTCGCCTATAAGCCTAAAATAGATGTCATGGAAATCTGGAATTCAGACCATAAAATGCCTCCTGAACATATAAAATGCACATAAGATATCCCTATAGGTTAGCTCTGCAAGAAAAGTAGATCACTGTTTTCTTAAAAAAAAATCTGGGGATTGGAGCTGCTACGATTAATCTGTTTCTTGATAGCTTGGTAATTAGAGCATTCTCTTGGGATGTTGAAAATAGAGATTTGATTACTCATAGTAACTGCTTAGACAGCTAGACTGCATGCAAGGTATTGTCTGCTCCTCCTACTGAAGCTGGGTGATGAGAATCAGAAATACAAGATTGCTGATGCCAGAGAAGAAGCAAGAGGGATCCTGCCTATCAGCCAGTGAGAACAATCTTCCAAGTAAATGAAAAGAGAAGAAAGGACAGCTTGTGTTCCTGGCCCTAACCTAGAGGCTGAATGCAATTTTTCAACAAAGAATTACTGGATAAAACATTTAAACATATTGTGAACAGAAATAAAACCTCAGAATTTCTCTTTTCCAAGAATGAAAGGGTATTCTCTCTATCATTTCTCCTCCCTTTCTTTATAAATTGAGATGTATGTTGTATCTACATGTATACTTTAACTGCACTGGCAATTTTGTATGTACACTAATTCTGTGCCAGGCTGTGGTAGTTTTAACAAAAAACAATGAAATTATGAAGACTGCTGACATTATCTGAATTTTCTGTTGTGTTGACCATTTTCTGATGTATTGTACTACCATCATGCATTTACCCTGGGAAATGTACACACAGATATACTCTATTAGTACACTCCTATGGCTTCACTTACACAAGTGTCAACATTTGTTCTAAAACATAACAGTCTTGTATGGGATACTAAGTGAAATAAATCTTTGTGAATCAAAACAAGAATATATTGCTATGTTAATAAATTTATTTGGGCTCATTTAACTTTGTTTTTAACAATTCTCTTTTACGTGTAATACATGTAAACAACAACAACAAGGACATAGCTTTTTATGTAGCATAATATAATGGTAACTTCAACAATTTTATATGGATGTTGCTCCAGTTTGTTGCTATTCGAATCGTCCATTTAAAAGGAAGATATCTAATTTCAAGGACTTTCTTTTTGCATTTTATTAAATAAAATCTATACACTATGAGAAAAATAGACAGCTACCAAGGAAGTATCTGTGAAAAAAACAAAAAAAAAAAAACAAAAAAAAACCCCAACCAAACCAACACCACCAAAGCAAAACAACAAACTACTGCCCAAAATAGGGAGGCAAGAAATTACATTAAAATTTTAAACAGAAACAGAAATTTTCCACCAATGTAGATAAAAATCTTGTAGAGATAAAACTGTGCAAATACAATGCTCCTGACTGCAAGCCCATTATTGAATGCTACTGGGAAATAACCATAAGACTCCAAAAAGGGCAATGCTAAAGTTACGAAATACAGACCTTACAAAATATATACACTGCAGTGTAATTTTTCATGTTATGTTCTCTTATCATCAATATATAGCAAAGTATAACAACAAGAACAAAATAGCAATAAAGTTAGTTTGCAAAGATGAAAAAAGCAAATAAAATAATACGGATACCTAGTTAATTAGCTTAACAGCCTTTTATCTTGTGGAATAGTTTCCCTCCATCAAAAAGACTGTATTAATCATCTCTTGTTCTTCTCTACAGATGATAGAACATTTTCAGAAATCTAATGTTTACCACTTTTTTTCTTAATGACAGAGCTGGATTCTTCAATGGTCAGAGTACTGGAAACACATTTTTCAGCATAAATACCCTAACAGGACTACCATGCCTCTTCACATAAATAATACCTAAACTCAAGTCAAGATTCCCTAGAATTTCCCAGTAGGGTCTCTCCTTTCCTCCTTCATATATGTACATCTGGTCTCCAACTTTACTACATAAAACACAGAATCAATATGTTTTACCGTTTTATTCTTTCAGGCTCATGATACCACAGTCACACATATACAGAATGATAGTTGCCAGCAAGATAAATAAGCAGTGATAAAACCTACAATATTATTACTATAACTCTTTCCCAGAATTCCTTAAATTCTTGGGAATTCCTGCCCTTAAAAAGTGACACATCTTGCAGCTAGTCAAAGCACAAAGAGATGAAATACAGATGCAACATTTTCTCAAACCTATGTTATGTTCAAGCATCTTTCACCATTCATCAACTTCTGCCCCACTGCTCTCCTAAAAATCCAGGATCCAGCCTGGGATCAACTAGTATGCTACATTCTTCTATGGATTCTCCAGTAAAGGCTCCTTATCACTGTTCAGAGACCTAATCTGCTTGGGAGTAATTATTTCTAAAATAATTTTAATTTCTACTTTAAGTTTATTTTCTTAATATGTCTTACCCTAGTAAACATCCTTTAAGTGATATATGTCTGTACTTTCAATATTTGCAACATGTGTGAATGGTACTGACTATTTTGGCTGTTCCATAGCCCATTCAAATACAATTCAATACATGCTTTAACACTTTTCTAAATAATAGAATACGCAAGACACTGAACAGACAAAAATAAGTATAATACAAAAGTATTATAACTGTAAGAATAACTCCCTCTAAGAGAATGCAGACTTCTATGAATAAGTAACCTTCTCTAAAGATTGATTAGAACAGATGTTTTTGTTTGTACTTATGTAGCTGTTTATAGATGGTTACAAATGAAAATGGATATATTAAGTTTCTTTTCAAGCATACAACAGGCTGGAGAAAAATGATGACAAGTATCTGGGGCAAGCCCTTTAGGTCTTAGGAGAAGGAGGGACTATTCTTTCCCAAGGCCCCATAATCATTTAAAATGATGAGGGTTTTTTTAATGATTTAATATAGTGAGTTGAGCTACATTCCATTAGATATAATTAGACCTAGACAGGAAAGGTAGATCTGAAAAGCTAATGAAATATTATTCAGATTGAATCTAAGATTGTTGATTAGGATAAAGCTAACCCTGATTAGTATAAACAAGATAGGTGTTAGAGACCTTATTTTTCTTTTCCTTTTAATTTCATTTTTATGTTAGTCTGAGGAGAGTCATAACTTACCATTTTCTTAAAGGAGGTACATCTGGAAAGATTTCCTTTATACTTCCTAATAATTTCTTCCTTTCGTTTGGTTATACTTTCAAAGTCTTCATCATTTGACCTCTTCTATACCTGTACTTTCAATTCATTATATATATACCATATGACTCCTAAGACTCACCACAATTCTCCCCCATATGATAAGTGCTCATTTTGCAATGAGTTGGCACAAGATCAGTGCTCTGCATGAGTCCCACTTAAGCTCCATCATAATTTCTTCAAACAGTTTATAGCTATACAAACCCCTACGTTGAGGGATTAAGTAAGATCTAAGTGATGTATAGATTTTGTGCTGGCCTTTCACATAGCAGTGTATTTCGTCTTCTATCTAGTCCCACTCCCAGCTTTATACTTTCTTCATGCTACTTCTTAACGCTTTCATCAGCTTTCCAAATCCTATGTGTCAAGGAATTTCTGAATCCTTGTACAAATCTCCCTTTAAACCTATTTCTTTCAAAAAATTGCCCTTGCTTCCCATGTCTAAATACATGATGCTCAGTCTAAAAAACCCTTTCTACAGAAACAATGAAGAAGCGTTGCTAAACTTTGTATGTGTCCTAAAGTAAACTTCGGTATTGGTGTTCAAATAGTGAATTAATGATGAGAGCTGCTTTTAGCTTAGTTCTTTCACTATGGTCTTTCAAAATAAACTTTGAAAGCTTGCAAATAGAATTTGAGAAGTCCAAAACAATGCTAATTTGTGAAAGATTTTCAGAAACTTGACATGAGCAATCTGAATACTTCTATTAGTCATCTTTGCTGGCAAAGAAACATCATACCTAATTAAGAAGCATTTCTGGAATGTAACAGCTTGAAATGTATATTAATACTGCCTTAGATTTATTATATTCCACCAAAATGTTTATAAAATTATTATGTCGTGCATTATTTCTCACATGGCAACTAATCTGGAAAATATCCTGTGGGTAATAGCCTACACTAGTAACTTTTAAGAGGGACACCTCATCCGCCTCTAGGCAGATCTGAAACCTGAACAAACAGTGCCCTTTTTAATAAATTGCTTGGGATGAAATTTTCTAACCAGATGAGTAGTAGTAAATTGTCACAGTAACAAATTAAATGATGCCAACCCCTTAGATACTGATAAAAATGTATTACATATAAAAAATACATACTTATAGCATTAGTTTAATTTATGCATTGGTCGAAATACACAAGCAGAGGGCATTAGGTGGGTAGCATCCAATGATAGACTCAGCTAATTGATAAGTAGGTATTATGTGTACTTTTGATTATTCTTGCTAATGATTTTTTTTAAATGGACAGCCTAGGGCACAGCCACTTTTTGTACTATGTGTTGCTGTAGGAGCACACAGTGACATAATGGCATTCCATTTCCACTCAAGGATAGAAGTTACCTTGGATTTATCAGACATAATTTCTATCAATGTTATTTCAGATTATATTTTAATTCATTCCTTTAATCCATCTACAAAAGACTATTAGTCACAACTAATTTACTAATACAGCTTTATTATAGGAAGTGCTTTTCGAAGTAACTCTGATTTTAATTAATCTCTATTGTGTGCTCAGTCCCAATTTTGGAGTGACAGATACACAAATAGAAAAAGACAATGAAATACACAAATACAAATCCTCTCTCTTTCATGCTTATATTTCAATATGCCAAAACAGAGATTTTTGTATCTTACATACTAACACCTCTGTAATTCTTTTTTCTTCACAATTACAGAGCTTTGCAAGAGATATTCCATTTCTTCCTACCTTCAATGATTCTCTCACAACACAGACTTGTGGCAAGGCCTATGGAATTTAAGTTATAGGTGTAATATAAAGATGAAATTCAGGTTTGTGCTGAAGTTGTAATTGTTGTGCAGCTGGAAATCAAGGAGATCATGCATCTGTGGGCATATCCGGTGCACTTAGTCATTAATTTCCTGAGTGGCCCAGAAACTCCTTGCCTAGTGCCTGAACAGAGATAACAGGCTGATTGGAGACACCAGACCAACTTAAGCAGCAACTGCCTGACTGCCTCACCACCCTGACAGCAAAGCGCTTCACTGTTTCAGGAGCTCTCCAGGTGGGACTTTCAGTTCTGGAGATTCCTGCAGGCAGCTCCTGCTGTGCCTGGACCAACTGACAGACACTACTTGTGTGCTTCAAAGTGTTGTTTAACATCCTAGGTGGACAACCCAGCCAGACCAGAGACTCCCCAGGCAGTTCCTGCTGCAGGACTGACCAAACTGGACATGGATGATATACCTGTAGTAGTCAGTAGAAACTGTCTCTGCAGATGAAGAAATGCTTATGCAGGACATTCCTTTCTGTGTAATTAAGACCATAAAGAGATGTTTAGTAACTAATTGCTAATAATCGGTAGCAATGGATCCTTCACATGCTGTATTGGTCACATAAGACAACAGGCCAGTTAATTTTAAGAATTCAACAGAACAGCACTTTGGGGAGCTTCATGTGATGCAGCTGAAGCCACCACTGCAGGAACCTTTGTCTATTGGCACTTGGAAAATGACTGGTCATCTTCTCTGAGAGATTTGATTCCTCATGTCAGTGTTACTCTATGCCAAAACCCAAAAAAAAAGCAGGGTGGAGGTGGGGGTGTACTGCTGGGTTCTTTTTACAAGGTTTTCAGTGTCTGTGCTGTAGATTTCCAGGAAAACTGAAAAGTCATTTTAGAAACAGGAAGAGAAAAAAAAAAAAAAAAACACGTCCAACTTTTCACTTTAAATCGTACTTTATATTATTATATTTTTCTGTATGTATGAATGGCCTGTGCTCAGAAAAGCCAAATTGTACTATAAAAGAAGACATAAAAAAAAATAATCAGTCCAAAACAGAACAAACCCCTCAATCCATCCCTATTTTGGTTTGAAATAATTTGAGAACACTTAAACTCTGCAATGTGCAATAGATTTTTTTCTTTTTTTAGAAACCAGAAAGACAAAAACGCCCAATAAGTGAAACAACAGTGAACGTTGAATTCAGACGGAAAATTCAAAGCGAATATAAACTTTAAAGTTAGCTGCCTTTCCTGATTTTTCACAAACTGAATACTGTTACAAAGTATATAAACGAGACACTGTCTTTCCTGCAGTATCTGCAGAAACCAGCATGAGTCCCTTCACAAGTTTCTCTGAGCTCATAAGTTCATTAGAATATTTTTTCAATAAAATTTCAGATGCAGGTTACTGCAAAAAAACAACAAAAACTGCTACTAGTGATAAATACAAAACTGCCAATAGCAGTTATTGCCAAATCCAATAAGACTTACTTCGTAAAATGAACTAAATGCAAAATTTTACTGTGCTGTGTAAAGCATGTTGAAAATTTCCCAGCACTTCTATTTTTAAAATGTGTTGTTTAACAACGTTTTTGAAAAACATACAGAGAATCACATATATTATGTTCATCATTGAGATTAAATCCTAGAGGTGAAAAGATTAATTTTTCTGTATGTCAAACTATGGTAACTGGCAGTAATGGATTTATTCCTTTGCAGAAAACAATCATTAGGGACTGGAAAAAATCAGTTAAGATACAAAAGTATACAGAAGGCAAACCTGCAAAGCAAGATGTCATACTATGTACTCATTTTCCTGGATGTTGTTTATATTGTTTAATAATATATTTTGCTGTGTTGCAAAAAGTACTTTATAACAAATTTTTTTGTAACACTGTGTTTTGCTATAACTTCTGGCCTACAACATCTTAGTTTTCATCTTGAAAAACCATCCTCTTTTTCAGTAAGAGCATTTCATGGAGAGAAAAAGAAGATGGGAAGCTTTCCAACCAGCAGTAGTTGTGAGACATTAAGATCCCTCAAGACTGTTCTTTTTTCTCTTTTATGATAACGAGAATATAAAAAACTAAAAACTTAATTAACTTAAGTTTTTAATTATAGTTATACTTTAATGAACTGACAACTCTGCATGCATGATGAATAAAGAATTATCTTTTTCCCTTTCAGACTTTATCTTGGTTTTGTTTTGGGGGTTTGTTCTGCTGGGTTTTTTTTTTGCATTATGCACAATCTGAGCAACAAAGTATACAAGGGGATAAATTAATATCTTCTTAATAACATAAATTATTTAAGTACTCTTTTGGATATGTCTTGGCCTGGGATAGGAGAAAACAATCATATCTTCTCAAGCAGTTTTATCCGAGGGTTACTTTTATCAATTACACTATGTAAGGTTACGCAACAGGGACAAAAAAAACAGAATTTGCCATGTTCCCTATTTATAGCTAAGCAGCTTCCTATACAAACAGCTGCAGTCAAGATGAACATTTAAGAAAATAATGGCAGATAAATTGTCAGACCAGCAACTTCTGTCATCTTTTTGAAGTGCCTGCATTTAAATTAATGTCCATTTGGCTATTTTTCAACATCCAACTTCTGAAAAGCTTAGAGGAATTATTTTTATTTGGGGTAATAACAATACTACCTACCAGTATTCATTCCTTATTTGCAATATTAGTTTTCTGTTCTAAATACAAGATATGTCTTGTGCAATGTCTTTTAAAAAGCCTGTTTCAGAAGTTAATAAAAATGCTCTGGAAAGTAAATATCTTAATCAAATTCAACTGCATTGCCAGGAGAAACTATCGCATTTCAGGGATATTTCCACATACTGCTCTGCTTTTCATTCATACAGCCTAACCTGGCAAAAACAATTGTAATAGCTTTTATACTTATCTGAAATCGTAGTATAGTGTTGCAAATCTATACCTAACCGTGTTTATTTTTATGTGATGTTTCCCCTTCTAAAGATGATTGCTATCTACCAAATTGGACTGAGTTCTTTTCTGACACCGTTATGATGTCAACATACATCATCTATTTGAGATGGTGTTTCCAAAGTTTTAGTAAGCAAAGGAACAGAACCGCACATGTTTAGAAATTAAGTTTAAATACTGAACTTTAAAAGTTTAAGAATATGTTCCTTCAAAAAATGTCATCTTAGGACATATGCACAAAGAACTAACTCACCAGCACTTTGGCAATCAACATCTCTGGAAGCTCTCTGAGCATTTGTTAGCATGGGGACAAGACTTCTAAGATTAATTAACTAATGTTTCAAAACTAAGGTGCAGAAGTTAAAGTGCATTAATCCCCCATGTGGACACTGATTCAGGGCTAAAGTGGTCTTAATTTGCTGTAGCTTAATCCTCCCCAAAGGAACGAGAGCAAGCTACAATGACTTCTGAGTAAACATCCATTCGGGATTTTAATGCTCTTCAACTTTTGCACAAAACCTGCATTGATTTAGTAAGATTTCCTAGGTGCTCACCATGCAGACAAGCTTTTAGATACAAAGGAAACAGTATCACTGCTAACCACTCTGTGTGGGATCTCTTCCACCACTACTTGCCTTTGCTAATTGGGGTTATTATTGCATTATGTTCTGCCATGTTTAAGTAGCAACCAATGGACCAAAAAATTAAGTAGGCTGGACTTACAGAGTCTACACAAAGCAGAACTGAGAGTAAGGACATACGGATTCTGATTTTGCCTTGTTTCTGACCTGCTATGTGAACTTCTTAGTAATGCTTCCATCTCTTTGCTTCTGATTCCGTAACTGTAAAACAGAACCACATCTTCCTATCAACTTGTTTCTGGTACACATACTACTAATACAGGTTTCCCACACCATAAATTTTCTCATAGCTTATACATGTGCCCTGACTAGAGACTAGAAAAGATGAAATCCAGGCACAGGTGCAAGCCTGCAGTACAGCTGTAATTTTCTACATATGTCTGATCAGCACAATTTAAAACTTTGGTTTACAAATATGACATGTGATGGCAAGATTAGTTCACAATCCCTACAAATCAAAGTCACAAATTGGAACCAGATACCATGCGACACTAAGCTATTTCAATTACAGTTAAAAATCAATACATGTGGTCATTTGACTTTCCTGACAAAAATGTTGCTCACATAGCACGTGAGCCTAACACTGCAATTCATAGGAGAGATGTCAAATGATGATTCATGTATATTCATATAGTCAACGATTTTTAAAGGGGTTTTTGCCATTCTTTTGGGGATAATATTATTAATGCTCTTATAAGGAAGAGACTCTACTCAAGTTGATCTTGCACAAAAATCCCAAAACAAACTGGTCCACATGAAAATTGGCCTCATTTTACTTTGCACTGCACACACTGCAATCCTTGAGACCCAGGAAATGCACCATATGCCCTGGTACTACCACTGAATGGCATAACACCCACTCCAGACTGCATATACAGCCTCTATCTCTACCACTCCTCTAATAAAAGTTCCTGGGAACAGCTCAGCTCTTCCAGGGGAGCTCTGATCTCACCATCAGATTGCACTAAAAGCAAAGGAAATAGGTCTGACTGGCCTGTTCACCCCTGCTGTCTTTTTGTAAATGTAATTTCTCCATACACATCTTCAGTATCATTTGTAACTGCATCATTTGGCAGTGTCATTTCTGTTCCCCATTGTTTTACCACCTCTGAAAAGCAAGAAGGCCCATTCATGACAGATCGTGCACAGCAGCTCTGATCTCAGCAAGCTAAGATCTGCCCTGTCCTTTGCTCAGGTAGGACAGTCAGTAACAAGGAGAAGATAGTAACCTTACTTCTTGTCCCATTATTTTACTATTTATTGCTTCAGCTCATTATCTTTTTATCATTTTTTTCAGTTTTTCATCAGATTCAGCCTGCTTCAGACACCTCCCTTCTCCACAACTTCTTTACATCACCCTACACAGTTCCAACAAGCAAAAGTAAAAGGACTGTGACAATTCAAACAAACATGACTTTTGACTCCTAATTTTTAGCTACCATGATGCAGACATGGCATGCCTATTCCTCCTGGTTTTGTTTTCCTCTATTTCTCCAAAATCCTACTACCACAAATGTTTAATACCATTTATCATGGTACGTTTCTACAGATATCTCAATTCTGGTAACCTTCGAGAACATGCTTCACTCTACTCATGTTAACCTTTGCCTTTTGTAAGATCATTGCATGGAGAAATACATGTGCTAATACTGAAACAATGAGGATTTAAAAGTATTTTTGCCTTTATCTCCCCAGTGTTACACCTTACCACCTACTCATCTGTTTGTTTTCTATTACAGTCTCATTAAAAGGAAAACTTTGAGGATCAAACGCTCCAGAGCTGTTAACTGTTAGTGACATTGGGCTTCCTCATGAGATAGTAAAAAACTAAGAACTGACTTATCCTATATTTTTGAACATACATATTACTATAGAACATAAGGTCAGGCAAAAGGTATATTACATACTGAAGAGAATTTAAAGTAGCAACAGAAGAAGTAGGGGGGGGGAAGTGTGTATCTCCCCAAGTAAACAGTTGTTTACTAGCAAGTGCAGGAAATCATTCCTAGTACAATCATAGAATCACAGAATGGTTGGGGTTGGATGGGAGCTTAAAGACCATCTAGTTCCAACCCCCCTGCCATGGGCAGGGACACCTTCCACTAGACCAGGTTGCTCCCAGCCCCATCCAGCCTGGCCTTGGACTCTGCCAGGGATGGGGCACCCACAGCTTCTCTGGACAACCTGTGCCAGTGTCTCACACCCTCACCGTAAAGAATTGCTTCCTAATATCTAGTCTAAATCTACCCTCTTTCAGTTTAAAACCATTACCCCTTGTCCTACACTACAGGTCCTACTAAAAAGTCTGTCCCTATCTTTCTCATAAGCCCCTTTTAGGTACCAGAAGGTGGCTGTAAGGTGTCCCTGAAGCCTTCTCCTATCCAGGCTCAACAACCCCGACTCTCTCAGCCTGTCTTCACAGGAGAGGTGCTCCAATCCTCTAGATAATCTTCACGGCCTTCCTCTGCGCTTGCTCCAACAGGTCCATGTCCTTCTTATGTAGGAGGCTCCAGAGCTGAATGCGGTACTGCACGTGGGGTCTCACGAGAGTGGAGTAGAGGGGCAGAATCACCTCCCTTGAACCTCTGGTCATGCTTCTGCTGATGCAGTCCAGGATAAGGTTGGCCTTCTGGGCTGCAAGCTCACATTGGTGGGTCCTGTTGAGTTTCTCATCTGTCAACGCCCCCAAGTTCTTTTTCCTCAGGGTGCTCCCAATCCATTCTCCGCCCAGCCTGTATTTGTGCTTGGGATTGCCCTGACCCATGTGCAGCACTTTGCACTTGGCCTTGCTGAACTTCATGAGGTTTGCACGGCCCCACCTCTCAAAACTGTCAAGGTCCCTCTGGATGGTGTCCCTTCCCTCCAGTGTGTCAGCTGCACCACACAGCTTGGTGTCGTCAGCAAACTTGCTGAGGGTGCACCCAGTCCCGCTGTCTTTGTCACCAACAAAGATGTTAAACAGCGCCTGTCCCAATACCGACCCCTGAGGAATGCCAGTCGTCACCGGTCTCCATTTGGACATTGAGCTGTTGACCACAAGTCTTTGAGTGTGTCCATCCAGACAATTCCTTATCCACCGAGTGGTCCAGCCATCAAATCTATGCCTCTCCAGTTTAGATACATGGATGTCATGTGGGACAGTGTCAAGTGCTTTGCACAAGTCCAGATAGATGAGGGCAACACCCCCTCCTCGTCTCCCCCTGCCTGTCCTTCCTAAAGAGCCTGTATCTTTCCATTCCAACACTTCAGCCATAGGAGCCATCCTACCAAGTCTCCATGATGCCAATAAAATCACAGCCCTGCAGGTGTGCGTGCATCTCTAACTCCACCTGTTTATTCCCCATGCTACGTGCACTGCCTTTGCATAAAGGCATTTAAGTTGGGCCCCCGATGAAGCTGACTTACTGGCTGGAGTGGCTGCAATTCCTCTGCGCTGCTCTTCAGGTGCTCTCCTGCTGACCACATAGTTACAAAGGGGAAACAAACTGTTCTAATAAAGAGGTTGCCCAGAAAGTCTCCCCTACTGAAGAAGAAAATAGGAGTTTTGAAGAGTAAAGGATTAAAACAGCCTAGACCTTTTAGAAGATCTGAATGGGAGATGCAAAGCATGCACAAGGCCCCATCTCCCACTTTGACAAGGAGCAAGTAGTGACCAGGCTGAATGAATGAGAGAGAAAGATTAGGTGTGTAATTTATTTTATTACTTCATTTATGCCCTCTCTAAACATACTAAATATTTCACCTTTCTCAAATATTTGTTCTTACATTTTTACTTCAATCTAGTTCAGATGCCACATCAGGTAAGTAGGTTAACAACAATACATTCCTGACTGGAAGGGTGGCAGGTGACTAAATATCATTTGCCTTTAGACACTCCTGCAGTGCCTCAGCTTCCAGGCTCATCTTCCACTGTGTCTAAGGGATTATGGAACTGGTCTTATGGTGAGAAACAACAGAGCTGGCACCAACGGACCAGGGGAGATAGAAGTGTCCTCTTGCGAATGCTGATACAGTGAAGGCTCTCTGCCACGCTGCAGAATATTGGGATAATGTTTGAATCTCAAGGGGTGCAGAGAAGATGTCACTTCCTTTGTTTGTTTGTGTTTACCATGGAAGGGACTTATCTTGACTTTCATTTATTATTAGTTTTACACTCAGTTTACAGTTTGACAGAACAAGCCCATGCAATGTGAAACGGAAAAGCAAAATGGTGATCTTCAAATACATTAAAGCTTGCCACACAGAATAAAGTAACGATTCTCTGTGTCTTTTGGGGATAGGACAAGAACAACTGTGCATAAACTGCTGTGAGGTAAATTTAGGCAAGACTGTAGGGTAAAGCTTTCAAGTTTGCTAAGCACTGGAATAAATTGTTCTGGATGTTAGAGAATACCCACCACTGGCTGTTTTTAAGAAAAGTCAGACAGCTTAAACAGTTCAGATGTGTTCTTTAACTGTTTGTGCATTGGACAAGGGAGAGGACTAAATGACCTCCTGGAATGTTTTTTAGTACTCTGTTCTATGATATTCTGAAAATGTCACGTACCTATGAAACAGAACTACAAGGACTTGCGCATCACTTATTAGAACCCATCTTCTCCCAGTTACAAGGCTAATACATTAGACCACTGCACTAGGCAGCCCCAGGAAAATGCTCTAAAATACTGAAGTAGTTCTTTGCATGGAAATATGCACACACCACTTCACCATTTTTCAAGAGGAGTCAGCATCTCAGCAAATGACATTGTTATGTTGTGTTATGATGCATGATGTTTTCATAACGATGTGACATGTCTAAATGACAAAAACCTGGCTTCCTACCAAAAATATAAAGTGGTGTACTTTTTTTTTCTTTTAACATGGGAAAGGAGCCATGATCAGTTCATATAGCAAATTTCCATGCAAGAAAATGGCAATAGACCAATTTAAAGTATTCCCCAAGTCTGTAATTATGAGAAAACAAAAAGGTTCAAAGGATTTTAGAAGCAGAAGATGCTTTGATAGAACTGTGCATCACTCCATACAATGAAACTATAGAAATATATAATGAACAACAGAACTGCAAATTGAGCATCATCCTGGAAGTTCTGGAAACACCCAGAACATTTCCAAAACCTAGAATATTTTTTCTGTAGTAAAGTCAATTGACACTAATAGTATTAGTAACTGGGTTTTCCTCACTGCAGAAAACCCTGTCAGGTAACAATACAACAAATAACCACCGTTTAACCTTATTGGTTTTGTTTGATGCATTAATATAAAAGCAGCAAAAAATCTTTTGGATAGCATGTTCTCCTTTGTTATAAATAACTCATCCTGAGATTCTTTTCTCTTTGCAACTTTATAAGAGTGCTAGATCTCTTTTAATGTCACAGTTTTTCATAGCATAAACACAGTATAGCTTTTGGCTCTCAAATAGGACCTTGAAAAGTTGCCATGACAGCATGGAGGATTCTGTTGCAATCCTCTGTATGCTACGCTGTTCCTTTCTTACTAAAGTCTCTTAGCACCTGCCCAGACATGCACTTGGCAATGTGATTAACTTCTATCATATAGCAGCCATTCTTCTGCTCATCATTCCTCCATGTGAACAAAACAGTGTTTAGCGTTTTGTTCTGGTAGCGTGTTGGTTTTGCTGCTATTTTAAAGCACATTACTGTGTCCTCGGGTTAGAAAGGCAAGTACAAAAAATTCTGTTTCAAGAAGACTAAAAGGTGGCAAGATATGCGATATTCCTCTGGTCCCCTGAGAGTTCATTTTACAGTCTCATACCTCTTCTCTAGCCCTCCAGCATTTCAGACTTATTCCACAGCCTATTCCTGATATGCCTTAGGGAAGGGGACAACATAGAAAGATGGAGCAGGAGGGCTACTCATATATTAGCTCAGCCCTTCCACCTAGTAGCTGCTGTTTCAGGTTCCTGGGAGCCCCAGCCACAGCCTGACTGGATTTTGTGTGGCTGGAAGAACAGCAGCAATACTGTCCCCACTTACCTTCAGGATGAGGTTCTCTATACAACAAGTACTGAACTTAGCATGGAACTATAAACTGAATTCAGAATCAATTCAGTGCGGCTGCCACCACGCATCGGGTTTATAAGACAGATCTTTTTAGGCATCAAAGGATTTTTGCTTTAACTTAGCAAGAGTTTTGAGAACACACACAATTGTATTTATGGAAAGAAGTTATTTTTTACTCAAAAATATACCGCCTGCATTTGCTACGGGTCAAGCTGGGATTTGTTCCTGAATCAGTCACCCAACTCTCATTCTAACAGCATACCTCTGAATAGTTTTATACTAATAACTGCTCTGTAGGGACTCTTGAAATGATAATATATTAAAGACTCATCAGCCTATCAGAAGAACATGTAATTTTATGTTCATTACTTCTTGGTTCTTGACTATAGAATTTGGATGGTTGCACCTCAATTAAAAGTTGAATCAAAGTTAATATAATTTAAATAAAAACTTCAATAAAAAGTTAAAGTTCTGTTCTTAATAGCATTAATACCCTCTAATGACCGCTACGGTCATTACCACTAGATAACTGACCTTCTTGAACCTCTCTTCACATAGAAACCTTTCTCCCAACACAGTCAATTATTTAGCAGTAATGAGTGCTCTGTAAGAGATTATTGTTTAACCAAGTACCTTGACACACTGCTTTTTCCCTGTTATCTCTATTCTTCAACAAATGGTACATTTTTTTCTATTGTAAGCTTTTTTAGTTCTGCGGATAGAAGGCTGTGGTCTTATTCTTTCCCATGGCAAAGCTTCAGATATAATTAAAATCTTGAAAATTAGGGTGCTATGAAACACTGTGAGCAGCAACTGTGGCCCTGTAAGACAGAGCAGTACTGAGGGCAGGTTTGAGATACCTAGGGAAAATGAGGGACACAAAAAGAAATATTGTTGGGGGTGAAAAGACCTAATTCTCTTAACAGCATGTGGACAAAAGGAGGAAAAAAGAAAAATGAATTAAAAAAGACAAAGATTCAGGAGCATAAAAGAAGTGAAAGGGAAGACGGAATGAAAGAACAAATAAAGAAGAGCAAAGAAAGCAAGGGAAACAGATTTGGGTGGACAGAATTAATTTTCATAAAGAAAGAAATCTTTTTGGCAGCGTCCTGGAAGCATTAAATGTTAAAGGGTCTTTGGTACTGTAGAAGTGTGAGAATTACTGGTTCAGTGAGCTCAACATTAGGCTGAAAGACAAAACTCCTGAATTCTAATTACAGCTGGCCTAATGACTCCCTTAAACTGCAGGGAAGGCTCTTCACCCCTCTGCCTCAGTTTCTTTCTCTGTAAAATGTAAAAAATATTCTTTTTTTCAAAAGGCATTCTGAAGTTTAAATATCCTGTGCTTCAGAAATACCAAGCATTAGTAGTTAGCAATGCCATTAACTATGTCCTCTTCCCCATATCTTTCTTTAAGATGTCACGCAGGTTATTTTGTTTTCAAGTTTTTAATACAAGACTCCAGAAGCACCTTCCAATTCAAATGCTCATGTTGAAGTACCTCAACCATTTTGCACAAATTCAGTTCTTTTTTTTCCTAAAAGATGCTTAATCAATTTAAGAGAGCAAGTATATTCTAATCAGTTTATTTTGAATGTTCTGATCACTGTTGCTTCCTCTGGCTCCTCTATACATGAAGCGAGCTACAGTCAGATTGTGGAACGATACCTGATGAATGTATAAGAAATACCAGTGTGCTATGCTAGAAATAACATAGTAAAAATCAGACATTTAAAATCTGCATGTCATTGTTACACTTTACTTGCTCTATGAGAGGGTATTTTGGCACAAAATACATGAAAAAAGGTCCATATAATGCCTTAATCCAGTATTCAGAAAAGAATGTCCTAAACAAGTCCTTTGCTCATTTAAAAGCAGTAAATATCTTTTAATGTCTTGGACAAATTCTCATCTGCTCTCTTTCCTTAGAAAAGGGCCTTGAAACCTGAAAAGGGGGAAGTAATACATTTTCCTATTGCCAGCACTGCTGCTATTTAGAAGACAACACGGGAGACATTTTTTCAAATTATTTTTCTACACTATAATATGTAGTCTAAGCGTCCAGCTTTTTTCATAGTATATCTGTTACATTGATTGAGGTTTCCTCGGTAATGGAGCTACTTTGCTGAAAGGGGACAACAGAGAACAACAGGGAGAGGGCCTTCAAAGCAAACTGCTTATGACATACCTCCTATCTTAAAGGGGTTAAGCTAGATTTTTTCTTAATGAGGAGATTGGAGGAAAGTGCAATATTCTATTCAGTTCTGGAAAATACTACAGGTAGCACTGCTGTATATAGAACCTTGTCAAGTAGACAGTTTACTACACTGGAAGAAAATGGAGCAAGAAGGATTTTTTTATTATTTGTATAAAATATATTGTTCTTCCAGGCTGTAGTGAAATAGTTTCTATTTAATTGCAGAGAAATCCTAAGAAGGTTACAGCAGTGAAACATTAAAATTCTAAGGGCAACTAATAACATTAAAACTTTATAGCCCCAGATAGAATAATTTAGACAAAAACAACATGAACATATGTTTTGTGTAATAATAACAAACATTTATAGCTGTCAAGAGAGAAAAACACAGGTTTATGCACACCTTAATGGCGTGCATGGGTGAGCATGAGTATATTTAAAACATAATATATTACAAAATTGACAGCAGGCATGACTCTTCTGGGTACTATGTTAAATCAATGAATAAATTACCAAAAGTGTGTTGTGGCTGTTTGGATGTGTAATTGAGCTTAACGTATGTAGTGTTATTTCAAAAGAAACTGTTCAAGGAGTTTCTAGACCAATCCACTATGCATCTTTACTAAGCTGTTTACAAATAACAATAAATGAAACTGTCTCACAGTAGGAAGGAAGTTTAGTTATACGCATTACGTAAATGGGGGAAAAGTTAATTTTAATATGTTTTTCAAGAATTAAACCCAAACATTATAATATTGCTAGGATTCACTGAATTGGAAATCAACATTTTTCATGTTCACTTTTAGATTTATTTTAATTAGCTGATACTCTACAAACAAAAGTCTTTGTACCAGTACATGTCAGGAAGAACTCCACTGAGATAACTATGGATGCATCACGCAATATGTATACTAAAGACTAAGAATCAAGGCCCAAATGAATGAACTAGCAAAAACATGAACTTAAATATATTTATTTCCTTAATACATTTCCTATCCAACAGATAGACAACATATTTTAAAAACATTTTATTAGATTAGAAACCTATGAAAGTAACTTTCCAACCTTATTGTTGACTTGTTAATAACAAAAAAAAAAAATCACAGATTTACAAACTAACTCATTAGTTGTCATATTTAGAAAAAAGCTGGGCATCTACTTCCATTCCTTGTTTTAGGGCTGTTTCATCTCACTACACCCAGGATTTGTGTAATAGAAACTGGTCCTATTTTCTTCCATTCCTCTTTATATTTTGCTGTCCTAATAGTACTGGGTTATTATACAGTGCTCTAAACCCTTGCACCTCAAATCTAAGATAGGAAGGGCAGCCTGTACAGGTTAATACTTGTACTTAACATCCTTGCGGTCTACAGGAAAACTTGCCAAACCAACAGCAAGTACAGAAAAGACAAGCTGACCTCAGTCACCTACTTCTTGCACCTCTCCTCCAAACTGAAATGACAGTCCTCAAATGTACACAATCATAAATGCACCATTCCAGACTTCTGTTGCATATCATAGCTTTAAATCATAGTATTTCAGAACACATGGTGCCGAACACTTAAGTGGATCTGAACTTTTTCCTTTGCAATTTTCTCTCTGTTCTTACCATTTCCTTTCATGATGTGACCTATCAGTATCAACCATATTTGTGATGTTCTTAGGGCTCATAAACCCAAGGATTAAGGTATTCTATGCTAAATGCCTGGCTCCTTTCTATAACATGGTTGTAAAGAGGAAAAATAAGATGAAGAAATGAAGTGTACATGCCCAGATGAGCTATTCTTTCTCTCTGGCCTGATGATGGTTCATAAAGCATGCTATGGGGCGATTATAAAAGAATATGGCTACCACCTGTCTCCTGGTCAGAATTCCCATTTTACATTTAAAGCCATCTTAGGTTAACTGTCATTAATGTTTACAGCTGCCCATGGGATGTAGCTAAGTGCACTACTACCACACATATTTTTCTGCAGTTACTTCCAGGTGTTTAAGAAACAAGTCTAGATTTCTAAATGTGATGCAGCCCCAATCATACCTCTCAGATTAGTCACACTACCCTGGGTAACTATAATTATCAATAAATTAAGACCTTCTGAGATATTGTGGTAAAGGCTTAATTAAAAATCCTGGCAAAATACAAAAAGAAAAGTACTACAAAAAATATTATCCACAAGTTACTAGACCTGACATACAAACTTGAGTATGCTTTTACCATAAGCCTTTTGCAGTCTTCTAATATGTAAGCCTATGTTTCACCAAGTGCTCTGCTGAAAAGGTTATTTTTTTTTTCATAATGTAGATACACATAAAGACGTTAGATGACACAACACTCAGCATGGTATTCTGTTGCCTTTTAATAGATTACCGTACAAAACTAACAAGATCTGTAACATCACTCTGAATCTAAAAGTTTAAGTGTAGTCAAGTGTACTATGCCACAAGACATTTAAGAACAAGTCAGATTTAAAATGCTGAATGTCCAACTAGATTGTTCCTTCATACATTATTTTACCTGATTTCGCTTTTGTGACTACCCCAGTGAAGAATAGCTGCTTTATACATACAGCTGAGACTAGAACGGAAAGATTCTACAGATTAAATCATTGCTAGAAGATGTTGTTCTGAAAGACTAAAATAGGAACTGAATTGGAAAAAAAGAAAATGCCACCCAATCACACTGACTATAAAAGTAATTAAAATACTTTTAAAAGAATAAAAACATGCAGAAGATAAAATTTAACTTTATCTAATAGTATCTTTGTTCACATCAATGTTTCTTTTGTTCTCTATTACATATTTAATCACTCCTAGACATCAACCATAACAGCAAAAACTCAAATACTGAACTGATAATTAAACACAGTAATATTTATAAGATGTTAGTTTATTCTGTAGATACGAACACTTAATTTATTGCACAAATACAATGAAAGTAAAATTTCTTTTTAAAGATCAGAGGAGTGCCATGCCAGTCACTCTTCAATTGAATAAAGCAGTAATTCTTGTTTTCAGAGAAGTAATATAATTTTAATAAAATGACAAAGATAGAATGCTATTAACAGAAGCAACAATCTTTAGTAATGACAATTGGCAATAGCATCCACATTAAGCTGCCATTTTTAAAGTATAGGATTTTCAGGATACTATGTGAAAAGGGAAAAGCTAGATTTTAAAACATGATTTTTGTGCAAGCGAAACACGGTGGGAACAGTTTAGCATCAAAAATAAGAAAGCACCTCAGTACAGGAGGCAAGCTGAGTTTACTCCACTGAAGCCTGCACTACCAGAGGTAATTAGGATAAGCACGAAGTGATTCTGTGTTGTTACTACCAGAGCTAGAAAAGGCAAAATAGGCTAGTGGAGATAGTCAAAGAGAGCCCTGTAAGCCCAACCTCTAACTCTTATGCCGCATTATCTAAACAATCCAAAATATTTATCATTGTGATAACTGGTAAACAACACGTGGGTAGAACACACATTCAAACTCTATTGTTTGAGCTGACCAGAACCAATTTTGTTTGCAATTTAGCTACAATGTCCATAGAGAACCAGCTTTCAGTCCAACTGCCCTTCCATCTGGGTCTGACCATGCAGTGAACCCTGTGAGAAGAGTCTCCCCACACGCTCCTGTACTTTGTTTCGCTTGTGATCCTGGTGAAATCCTTAACTATTCTGAAGAGCAACAGATGGCATGGAGGGCAATGGAGCAGGGATAAGAAATGAGGAAGGAAAGTTAACTGAAAAGATATGAATTTCAAATAATTTGCTTTGTTAGTGATCACTATCTACAAAGCCAACCACAAACTTGTTCCACCAAGACTTTTCACCAACTTCTTTTCACTTGCTTATTTCTGAATTCAAACTCAAAAAAATAAATAAAGAAAAAAGCTGTTTCTCCTGTGGCTGTAAAAACTTGAAGGGGCACACCGGATTCTGAGCCCACACAGGAAAAAGAGAAGTAATAGCTCCAACAGCCTATCCTAGAAATTTCTGCTTTGAAGTGGGAGATGTCCAGTTTTCAGTAAAATGAATCTGTATATTTGTATGTGCATGTTACTAAACACTTATTAAATGTGGATTTCTCTTGAAATCTGAGAAGCATGTGAAACAATAAGCAGACATGAATAAGAACAGCCTTCTACCAATATTCACTGCTGAAAATACATTCTATTAAAACTAACAGAACAAAAATGCATAAATAGAATTGTATAGAGAAAGCAGAATGAACAGATACTGGCAAAATAGAAAATCAAGGCCTTTGAGTGGTTAATACTTAGTTTAAGTCACTTAAGATAAATGTGTTCATATGAATACATACACAAATACACTCTTGTCTGTGTATTTTCAAATACAGGCCAAGCCCAACTGGGATTTTTGTCTAAATAAAATGTCGGAGTTGTCCAGTTATGCATGCAAAGTTACAATAGCCTAACATACTTTCAGAGTTTCAGATAATAGCGTTCAAAGATTCAAATAGCATTATGATAAAATTTGCCCCTTGGGCGTATGTCAGTTTAAATATCAGTTCTCATCAAGTTCTCAGTCTGCACTTGTTCTCAGTGGAGTGATTTAGATTTAAAACATCTTTCAAACTGAACTTGATCTATGTTTTAATAGAAAGTAGCTTTCCTTATTCTTAAAGTAAAAAATCATAATTTCTTTGCTAACTGTTTAAGTGTAACTGTTTCTATTAACAGTGATGGCTGTTAAAGAGCCTACAGTTGCCAAAAGTCATCAATATACACTATCTAGAATCACTAAGGTGTAAAAATTATAGAAGCATACTATAAGTACCACAGAAACCTTGGAGTCCTTGTTCACATCTTCAGTTAGAATATGACTTTTAATATTTTTGTAGGAAATATCAGAATATATTGGTTTAAATACATACCTATGTTTTATAACAGGATTTAACATTGTGCTTAATAGTAGATGCAACTTAGCTGCAAAAATACGACTTTTAAAGTACGGTACTCTGCATTTTATACTTGCTAGTGAGCTCAATAAACCAAAGATAAGGTTACTTTTAGATTCACTGGAAAAAAATGAGGAGCTTTGCTACTCTTTTAGAAAACTGGCTTGTTAAAGAGTATCAAAATTATTTTAGATACCATGAAAACAATATTGTCATACAGAATTTGCAGCAAATAAGCAAGGAGGTTGATGGATATATGAGAAAACAATCTGAGAACTAAAATGGGACCCGCTTAACTAAGACTTCAGGGACATAGTACCATTGAAAACTAGCAAGATATTTAGTTAAGTTGTGATATAGAGAGGTTTTAACAGGGCTTATGTAACATGAAAGAAAAGAATGAAAGAAAGAGGATGGCGCTTGTATTCATTTGTCTTATTGCAGTCTAAGCACGGTCTGCTTAGTTTCATTCCTTTCTCTGAAGGGGGGCTCTGAATTAAACACAAAACTGTTCCTCCTGCTCACTAAAAGTCATATAGTTAACAACTCGGGAGAAACATCTTCCAGTAAATACCAGTGAATCTACCATGTGGAAGCTGACTGTACATTCAAGAGCCCTAAATCTTTTTTGGGGCACCTCAGATTTTTTTGCTTTCAATCATACAGAAAAAAAAATCTACAATTATTTGAACAAAAGAAACATTTTCAAAATACAGCTCTCCCAGATACATAACTTTTAAATTCTTCTATCAACTAAAAATGACTTCTAAAAGCAATGGTAAAGCGTTACTAATCCATTTACAAGCATACCTGCATAATGCTGCACTTCAGCCATTGAAAAATGTAGTTATTATCACAACATACTCCCACCAAAACAATGGGTGAGATTCATCCCAGGTGGCCTCAGTAGTGCAGGCTGTGGATTTCCAGCCAGTGGTGAGGAAGGCAGTGGGGAAGAACCACACCATCTCTTTTCCTGTGAAGCAGCCCACTGGCACGGTCCACAGCGGGCTTACAGGGGCACAACATGATGAGGCTACCAAGGACATGATTTGATTAAGAGCATTTCCTGGAAGATCTCAGCTGTGTAAATCCTTCTGAAAAGCCAGCTGGAATGTAACACTCTTCCTCCAGAAAAAGAACAATAGTTCAGACACCTGCTCAGGGTGTGGTGGGGAGAAAGCCCTTTTAAAAGAGCTGACAAAGGGAAGGTTTTAAGGTTCAGTTTGCTTGTGCCTATGTTTGTGAAAAAGACCTTGGTCTAATGATCCTAAAAATTCAACTTTTATGAGCTTTGAAATTTACAGTCTTTCACCCCAAAATTACTTGCTCATTTAAAGCCTTTTAACTAAGCAAGAACTTGTTCAACTACATAATTCCTTTACTCTAGGATAGACACAAAAGACAAGACAGAAGAATCTTAGCAGTTTTATGATGAAGCCGAGGCATTCTGTGAATATTATTCTGTATGGTATTTATAAATTTAAGATTGCATTCACTTAGAAACTTAAAGGAAACTTTCTATACATAGAAGATTACATGGCTACCTTGGCTTTGCATGGGTTTTTGAAAGCTTCTGCTTATCTCAAGAAAATTGTTCTTCGAAATGTGACAAAGAAAGGCACCTCCTTGGCAAGGCACAGATTTTGCCGATTAAAACCCCCATACCAGAAAGGTACTAAAAAGTACTAAAGTTCTGTGTTTTCTTTCTCTCTATACTACAGTTCTCACGTAAAAATTTCCAACTAATTCTCAGTCTAGTACAATACTTTCAAAAAAGATTTTCTGCCCAGTTGTCATGATCACATCTTTGATACCCTTCAGTAGATTCCATTTATCTGTATTTCTTGTTTCTACAAGACTCACTATAAGTCAGTCCCATTCAATTTTCCATATGCAGGCTGTCCTTTTACCAATGCCGGCTTGTGCTACTACACTTAATCTAAAACACCCTTCTGTTTCCTTTTATTCATCCACTGTAAAATGGTGTGTAAATTATGGTTTCACCTCTCAAATCCTTCCTGAAGATACTTTATGTTACAATGATGGCTAGGTCTGTGCACATTCTAGGTGATGTCTGTAAGATTAAAAATACTTAACTTATTGAGGAAGCAGAAGTGTCTAGCTGCACTAAAAGACACAAATATTCCTTCTTGTTTCTTAGGTTCTTTTCATTGTTACATCAACATAGCTTGTTCTGACTAGCTTGGAAATTCTTAATGGACATTTTCAATCCCGTATTTGGATAACAACTAATATAAAAAGAACTCAGTTGTGTTTCACATGCTCCAGTAAAAACACTAATAGACAGGCTTATTCCTCACAAAACCAAAATTTTGCCTATCAATTTACAGAAGGATTTTGGAAATGCCACTACCCTTTCTATCCATTTGACCAACTCATCCAACCCCACCATAGAGGCTGACACATCAAGAATACTGTAATGTCACATACTAAAATACCTAAATCCAAGCAAAATAATAACTGTCAATGCATTTTTTTTCTGAGTAGGGCAGAATTAACAGCATCATTTCTACTCAAGAGTGAGATCACAATATCTTTAGTCTAGACTTCCAAAGTTACAAAAGATTCAGAATTGAAATGTCACATGAATGATTTTAAACTGTTCAGCTGTTAGGCACAATAATACTATTTATGTACAGACAGCATTTTAAATATTCAACAATTTAAGACTATGCCGCAATGGCAACATAGCAAAACCTTCTGTTCTAATTACAGGAAATCACTTCCCCTATTACCACCTTTTGCAGTAGCGAATGGTGAGCTACAGACTTGCAGTAATACTTTTCAGCACAGAAATAATTTGTAAATACTTTGTAAGGTATTATAAGGAAATTTATTCACCAGTGAAAAGTAGTAACTATTTAACTGTGCCCAGGACTATCCAGTTGTTCTGAACAGAAGAGACTAATACATTCAGCTGAAACTGCAAAGAATTAAGACAGCAGATGGTAATTACTGATACTGGAAGTAAGCCTGGATAAAGGTGGTTGGAACTTAACTTTAATGTCTGATCTATAAGGTGTTGTATTCACAGCATAAAGCTCTCTCATGTCTAGATGGGAATGTGGCTCATTATGGACACATTAGAGAAAAAATTAAAGCACAAACTTTCCTTGTACATTTCTTTTCCAAGAAAAGACTTGATTAAGCCATGAGATAACCGCATGGCATGTGTACCACCAGATGAGGTTCCCTTTCCATATGTCTGTACCATGTCAGAGATGGAAGTCTCATTTTCATTTTATTATTTTTCAAATTGTTACTGACGAAGTGATGGCTATTTATTTGACATTTTATTCCACAATATTAAGAACATGAGACGTAGGATTGAATGCATGTGTCTGAGTTTGTGCATGTAGAAGACAAAGAAAGAGAGACTGTAAAATAAATAAATTCAGTTTGAGGTGTGAAGTTTCAGAAGTCTTCTGTGACTTAAGAAACTCCAGCAACCCAAGTAAAATGATCCCTCTAGCATATGCTATTCCTGCCTTTTCACTAGATGCAACTAACTCTCTGTTATCTGCTGACAATATTTAAGACTGTCCCAATACAGACTTTGCCTGTTTTTAAATAATGGAAGACATCAGAAGAAATACCAGTGTGTTGGCTTTTATATTACAGCACATGCATTATACTGATGTCTGCAGATTAGAAATCTAGAGCTGATAAAAGACACTGAGAAAAAGCAAAATGTCGACTCACAAATATGATATTTTTCTGCACTGATCACAAAGATGCCAAAACACTTCATTTGTATATTCCTTTTGTATCAACGTATTAATCTAAATGTTGTAGTCATAGCAGCATGATATGATGGCCAGGACATTACAAGTCTGAAGTAATAAAGGACGGACTGTTACCATTCTCTAACCTTTGGTCTGTCTTCTCCATTTCACAGATTCATCCTCATATTAAAATGTTAAACAGGATGCAATTGTTCTGGACTGCAGTGTTAAGTCCATGAGTTAGGTCTGAGACCAGTGACACTATAAAACTGTCTGTCAAGGAGTGTTCCCAGAATCTCAGACTGAGGTAGATATTAAACAGCTTCACTAAGTTTTAATTTTTTTCATGAAAATCACTTTTCTATGTACTGAAGACCATTTGTTTAGAATGGCTGTAAAACTGTAAAATTATGTGCAATTGAGTGGGAGATGATCCTTGACGTGTGGGATGCTTAATTACACATCAAGAGGAAAATAGACTCGTTTTCTTTTTCCCTTTATACAAAGGCTTTTTTAACCACTTTGAACTCTGTTATCCTGAGCCATCTATTATTTCTGTGATTTAGGTTTACTTTGTTATTATTTTCACCTCTCCTTCTAATATTCTTTAAATCCTTACTGTTTCTATCAATAACACACTGACAGACAAGTCTATCAGAGAGTTATGACAATCTTCCCAAGAGCGCTTTTCACCTGAGACAACAAAGTCAGATTTCAATGTTCTAAGCATTAGGCCCAATGCCTTAAACAGTTCCATGCTTGTTTCTCTGAAGCTGGAATGGAAAAGCAGAAATATTTTCCAGTAATACAGCAGTTATTCTGGAAAGGAACATGTCCAGAAGTACAGACTACATATATATTTCTAAAGTACAGCACTATCCTTTTAACCTACCAGCCTTTACGTTCTGATGTTTTGCTCTGAACTGTTACATAAAAACCAAAATTTACTTCAAACATTTACTTGCAAAACAAAAATATCCAGATCCAAAAACTGTAGTAATGAACCAACTGTCCAAAAGCATGTTGGGAGTAAAACTTACAGGTGACCCTAAGAATAATATTCCATACAAGTTTCAATGAAGGAGAATGTCTGCCATGGGCATAAGTTAAACACTTAACTTACGGGGTCTTCAGAACTTTTCCACCAAACAATGATTTAAATAGATCAGGGTAATACTCAGGCAATAACATAGCCACTAGATAAGAAAGTTCATCTTTTTATTTTTCAATACCACTCTTCACTGTTCATTGAAAGCAATACTGTTCCAGTAGGCCTTTCCTGATGGAGAATTGGCCCAATTATAGAGTTTGTTACAAAACAAGTGGTCTCAGACATCTCCAGAAGGTGAAAAAACACAAGATACATACACATATGCAAACATTCATCCTATTTTCCGGATATTTTAGAATATTACTTACTATTTCCACAGGGAGAAAACCCCTACTGTTAGCTAAGTGTCTTAAGATTCTGAAAGGAAGTCATATGTATTGTATGTCATGTTTACTACTCATAATGTTAGATCAGTACTTGTTGGAATGTATCATGGCAATTCTGACATTTATTTTTAAAGGTATTTCTCAATGGGGTAAGAAGGCAAAACCTTATATCCTTCAATTTAAGCTGAATACAGTCATCATTTGTTTCTTTATAAAAATGACCGAATAACAGTTATAGTAAATACTTAAAGAGGAGACCTAATTGTTTTTCTAAGATTGTACAGAGAATGCAATACCTTAGAAAAGCTTAGGCAAGAGAAATATTTGAAATCCCTTGAGTCTTCTACAGCAATCACTAGGAACCACTATGAGACTCATATACAATAAAATGAAAAATTTCATAAGCAAAATCTGAATTCTTGAATACAAATGTTGACAATGTATTTCTAGAGTGCAGAATGTCCTTCTCTCCCTTCCACTCTCCATTGCTTGCATAAAAGATGCTGTAGCACTATGAAAACATGTTTAGAAAGTCCTAAGGGAAAAGTTTCCTAGGGTCTTTGAAATTTCTTCTTTTCCTATTTCTTTACAGATTTCTAACACCAGCACTGTTCCTGTAGCTTCTCAAACAAGGCAAAAAGAAAAATACCCTCTAGATATAATCTTTAGATTTTCTATTATACTTCTCAAGTTCCTTTTGGCTTTTGAAATAAATGCAAACTGAAACCTACAGTTATATTACCAACTGTATTTTAACATTACTTAATCTTTCAGCATGAAGAGGTAGATGGCATTTGACTGCACTATTGCCCGTATTTACAAGAATCATACAGGGATGTGATTTAATTAATGAATTAACCTGAAAATACTTCTTGTTTGGTCTATTTTTTTTTGTCTATTTGCGTTTTTATTTAACTGTAGGCACAAAAAAAGCATTGCTTCAGGCTCCTATCTCTATGATGAAAAGCACAGGGCAAGGACCTACCACCTATCTCTATGAAAAAGTTACTGCAACATAAAACATGCCTCCATTTCTCCCTTTTGAAGCAAATATTTGAATATAATTACTCCAAGCTAGGGTTTCCATGATTTCCACAGCAAAATCCAGCTGAATTTTAGACCATTTTTATGTGGTTAGACTTTTGGCCATGGATGAGTCAAGCTATTCAGTGTGGTCATACTATTGGTGGGGTAGAACCTGAGCTTTGAGCTATTCTGTTTACTTTAACAGACCTAACTATGAAACCAAGTGTTGCTCCACTACCTCCTCTCTAAAGAGCTGCGTGCCACGGCAGCACCTTCCACCACACATGTGATGAGGACTATCAGTTCAAATTGTGTCTCCTGCATATATGTCTTTTCCTGAATTTTTGTTTCATTGTTATCCTTGCTCTTCCTCCACCATCTCTAGGAACATTCTTGCTATGTAGAATTATTATAAAAAAACACCAGAACATTTCATGTAATCCTAGACAAGTCACTCTACAAACTAGTCACTAGGAAGCACTAAAGGCAAATGCAAAGAATTGTCTAGTATCAGAATTTTAAAATCTATTCAGCACAACCATCTCTGTTATTTCTAGAAATCGGAATTGTGAATTTGTCTACAAATCTGAGCCTGCTGCATGCCAAGACATTAAGTTATTGGATTATTCTGCTGCATATTCTTTGCATAGAATGCATTGGAAAAATCAGCACTTCTCCAATGCACCTTCCCCCAACCACCTTTGCTTACTACTGATGATAATGAAAGGTCATGGATCCTCTGCCAGTAGTTCCTATTGTGTGTAGTGTCCCCACACTACTTGCACCAATTTGAATAAGCATGTTTTGTATTCAAAATGCTCTTAAAAATATTAAGTTTGGCAACTGGTAAGTACTAAAGCCCCCTTTAATAATTAATACCCACACAATTATGATAGGTGTCACTACCTTATTCTTAAAGTACTTGTTGTATTTAACACATGCACTATTACAGAGGACTTAAACTCAGAGCAAAAAGATTTGTGAAAAGGCATATGACCTTCTTCCCACTACAATGGCCATCCCCTAATTAAGCAATGCATCTGATAGTCATTAACAGGAATGAGATAATGAATCACTTTCTCTCTTCTTTGTTAATTTGCTGTAACCAAGCGGCTAATGGATGTCAGAGCTGAGTGATTGCACTGATTATAGTGATTTATAGTTGCAACAAAACAATTTAAAACCATTCTGATTATTCATGTTAAAGATGCTTTATGTTTTGTTTACTAAATGTTTTATGTTCCCCCCCATGCCCCTCTACACATACAGTGAGACAGGTCTTCCCGGAAAACTTGAAAGTTCTAAGATTTTTTATTGTTTCAGAGTAAGGCATTTCATTTTGTTTATTAAAAAAAAGTTTACCCAGTAGAAATGAAAAGAAAGAAAACTTCAGTGGTGCCTAGTTCAAAAGAAGACAGAAATAAGAGGAAATAAGGCAAACTTCAAGCCACTTACCTTAGGGCTCCCAGTCCCTTCCTCATTCTCTACAGACACATCAGTAGCCAGTATCTCTGCTTTGATGATATCCAGAGCCCTAAGAATCCAGCTGTGTTGCCGTTTGATTTGCCTCTGTAGTTCCTTCCATTGACTTGCAATCATCTGCAGCATGTCCTTCAGTCCTTCTCCACAATGAAGGGGAAAAGAGTTAAAGCTGTAAACTCAACTGCATCTTTAAATATTATTCTTTATTCAAAGAATTAGCAGGATATTTAAAAGAATAATTGCACCACGGATTTTAATGTATTTTCTCAGCAATAAATTCAAGCATTACCTTTGTTCATACTGCACAACAATGCTATATGGTAAAAACATTTCTTTTGGCCATCAAGTTAAATTTTGATTATGTTTCAGCTGATGATTTCAAGAAAAGGAAAATCCCACATAAACTGTGATTCCTATGCAGTAGGGAATGCTCTGGTAATCTGAACCTCTAATATCTAGTCTTTATTTCAAAACATTTCAGAATCTTCAGAATACATTTTTTGTAAATATTATCTGCAGTTTACACATTATCGTTTCCTAAGTATATGATGACATGCACTACCCTTCTCTGTTATGGTTTCTATACCTTTTTGGAACTATACATAGAAGTCACTAATTTCCTATAGCTTTCACATTACACAGATGTCTGATGCTGTGAAACAATAGAGGCACAATGTGAAAGAGGCACATGATCAGAAACAATAGAAGCACATGAGCAGAAAACAGTAGACCAAAGGATAACTTTAACCAGGACGAAAAGCATGTCAAATAGGCCAAAATTAAGATGACATTCCATATCAGTATATGCTGATTAAAACCCTACTATCATACAAGTCACACAAACACCTAAAAATATAGGGGGTGGTGGGGATAGAGATAGGGAAATAAGCATATCTCTCCCCCTCCTCTCGATTTAAGGCCTCTGCAGAAGACAAGCCTAACCAAGGGAAAAAGGTATTTTTAATTTATTCCTCATAAATATATTAAAATCAATGTAAGAATTACTTTAAGTGGCAAAATAAAGCTTTACCAATGCAATTATCCATGCAGAGTATGTAAAAATATATATATATTTGAAATCCTAATTCATTATCTTAATGTTATTTCCATAGCACCTACATCAAAGAATGTGTCAGTGTGAAGTTTTCAGTGATGTGATTTCAATTGAAACTCAGCTGAGCAGCAAGACCAAAATAAAATGAACAGACTATTTGCAGGCAGTATTTCATTTTATAAGTATCACTGCATTGTATGCAGTATATGAAACATTTATAAATCTTGAAGGTCAATCTGATAATGTAAATATTAATAATACATAAGGAAGTGAATATATGCAGTAATTTACAGCAATGCTTCTTCATTCTTTAATAGTCTGGAGACATAAAGACTTGCAATATTTCAGAAGGATTTACCTGATTTGTGAGATACAATAAGCTCAAGAAGTTGACGTCCCTCTTCTACCACTGCTTCTTTTAAAGCACAGTGGCTATCTACATTCAACTTAAAACTCTGCAAAAAAAAGAGAAGAAAAAAAAAGAGGAAAAATCTCAGTATCAGACATTGGAGAGGCAGTTATCATAAAACACACGTACAAAATTACTTGCTGCTTTTTATCAAGAACCACATCCCTATTTACCCAATAGCCAAACTAATTTGCGATACTAAAAGCTATTGATATTTTGGATCTGGGCTCAAAATGTTTCCATTAGATCAGCAAAGTGCATCTGTGTTGAAACAGCTGACAAATCTAGAAATTCATTAGGTTTTATGAAAAGTCACAACCCGTAGGCTATATCTGGAGTAACAGTGTTCTATAAAATACACTAAATTTATGCTACCACATATGAGCTCTGTATTTTTCAGATTTCTTTGAAATGTTGGTGATAGCACTATTTATGAAACCATAAAAAATTACAGCATTGAATATATTGGCCTTATGCGCACTCATACAAAACTATTAATATTGTGTTTCTGAGTTTCTCTCATATCCGTTTTCAAAGAACAAATCAGACTGCTTTAGATCTCTGCATTCTTAATTTGCAAAGCAAGTATTTTTCATCCTTTTTTTCACGAATATTTTTACTAGTTTACAAAGGATCTCCACTTTAACAGTGATTAAAATATTTTGTTTCTTTTTTAAATTTAATTTTTATTTTTACAAATTGCATTAAAATCTAGTGATAAAGAAAGGAACTGGAAACATGATCTAGTACTATATGTTATGCCATTTCATACACTACCGATAACTTGGATAAATTTGTGAATTATTTGCCAGAGGTTCTCACTCGTACTTGTGTGTAAGAGAAACACAATACAATAAAGAAAGGGGTACTTGCTGTATTTAATCATAAACGATGTGCAGCCCTGAACACACACACACACACACAACTCTTGTTCCCTTTGAAACGTCTATGGAATGAATGAAAACAATATTTGACCCCTTGGAAGAAAACTGTTTTGCCTTCTCTTGGGAATGAGTTAAGTAGATGATGAAAGAGATGAAAGGAGACTGCAAGAGTACATTTGCAGCTTCTGGGTTTTATAAAACTTATTTATAAGTCTCCAAATACTAGTGACTATGTTAGCACTGAAGTAGCAGCCACCACAAAATACTCAAAAGCCTTCATTTCTTAGGGAAGCAACCACTTCCTTTCTTTCCTAACTTCTGTAGTCAGGCTGATTGGTGTAGCAGAAAATAATATTGCCTGAACTGTAAAAAAGTGATGTTCTTTTACTATATTTGTCATGGTTGAAAGAGGCATCTTGCTCAGGCAGACTAAGAGTCTCAGGCAACAGTGTACCTCACACTTAGTGACAGAATCTTTTTAAGAATTCTCCATTCAAATAGAGCAATAAACAAGAATTTTGCTACCTTCAGCATTTTGCCTAGTCCAATTTTCCTTGGGTGGGCATCTGAATACATTGTTTCGTACCAGCTGTTGAACAACTGGGGCAGCCGAGAGAAGTTAAGAAGGAGAAAGGATGCCTAGTTTACGTCTGGCCCTTTCTTAAATCTAGAGTTTTATGAACTCAAATCTAGAAGTTCTTTTTCCTTCGTAAGAGCATGTCTGAACAAGCATTGACAATATTTAATTTTCTGTTTACTTAAAACAGGCTTGTACTGAATAGTTTGTAATCATGCACTTCACAGGAAATGCACTATGCGTGTGCCTCACACAGCAAAAGAGAACCTAAAGGACCTGAGAGTAGGTTGTGTAATTTCATATAATTGAAGTTGAGTATAGATGCAGCTGGATGTGGCAGTGTCTCGAGATGATGTGGATGTGTTTGATAGGAAAATTGGAAAAGATGAGGTATTCTTTTTCATTAGGGAAAAAAAAAGAGGCTTGGTGTCCTAGAAAAGATTCATTTAACATAACGCACCAGATACTACAATACAGCTTGATTTTCAGGTGCACCTATTAACCAGTAATAATGTTAAACTGAAGAAGCAAAATATGATGAATAAAGATGGGGCCAAACTTCTGGGGTTTGACTAGCAATATTCTCCTTGTGCAAAATTCTGATTTTAAGGCTAAATCATGTGTGGCACAAATACTGTGAACATACATGAAATTTAGCAGAAATAAACTCTTATCAGCACAGAGCCACCACATTGTGGTTTAACCCTAGCCAGAGACTAAGCCCCACGCAGCTGCTCACTCATTTCCCCCCGGGCAGGATGGGGGAGAGAAGCAGAAGAGTAAAAATGAGAAAACTCGTGAGTTGAGATAAAGACAGTTTAATAGGGAAAGCAAAAGCCAGACACACAAGTAAAGCAAAAGAAGGAATTCATTCACCACCTCCCATCGGCAGGCAGGTGTTCAGCCACCTCCAGGAAAGCCGGGCTCCATCACTCAACAGTTATTTGGGAAGACAAACACCATCACTCTGAACATTCCCCCCCTTCCTTCTTATTCACCCAGCTTCATATGCTGAGCATGATGCCATATGGTGTGGAATGTCCCTTCGGTCAGTTGGGGCCAGCTGTCCCGGCTGTGCCCCCTCCCAGCTCCTTGTGCCCTGCCAGCCCCTTGCTGGTGGGGTGGGGTGAGGAGCAGAAGAAGCCTTGGCTCTGTGTGAGCGCTGCCCAGCAATAACGAAAACACCCCTGTGTTATCAACACTGCTTTCAGCAAAAACCTAAAACACAGCCCCATGCTAGCTACTGTGAGGAATATTAACTCTATCCCAGCCAAAACCAGCACACACTAAAAGAAGGGAACCACTCATGTAAGTTTAAATACCAACAGAAGAAAAGGAAATTGTCAGTTGATGTAGGTGAAATGTGAGTTTTGGCTTTAGAATTATATATGTATGTATAATTCCTTACAGGTGGTAATTTCATAAGAAAAAGAAACAAATGGACAAGGAATGCTGGAAAGAATAGCCCTCAATCAGGGCATTGGTGTTCATGGTTCCTCATACCGCAGGGCTGATAATGTGACACATGAAAAAGGAAGAGTTGAAGATGTAACAAGTATTACATGTTTATACAATGGAGAGATGCAAATTTGCACAGCTAAAAATAAAATCAGGTGAAATATTTAGAATGGAGGAGGAACTTCAAACATAGAGGTCCTCTCCCATCCCAGATATTTCCCGTTCCCTACTGTTTACTTATGGCATCTGGAAAATTGTAACTCTAACAGCGTGCGACCCAGGAACTCTGCTCCCCTCCTCCTCTGATCTTCCCTGATAATGAATGGAGCCTTTGCATTTGAGGAGAGGAAAAGAGAAGAGGAAGGTAGTCAATTAATCAAAGCCATTTTACCAGACACATTTGCAGCTATGGAGCAGTCTAAATATCACACATGAGCACATATACATTATGGAAAATGCATGTGCATTGGCCTGACAGCAGCTTTTTAAGCAACACATTAATGTCATCCCTAGCACTACAGTGTATATAATGTAGTTTACAAGCTGCAAGAAGCAAAACATCCTTATGAAGTTCTCTGCACTTTTCCCAGTCACCATGCATCTATATATAAATATCAACTGTTCTTATTTAGCAAGAAAGGAAAAGTGTTCTTATTTAGCAAGAAAGGAAAAGTGAGGCAGGAATCATGCAGTTCTGTTAAAGCTACGGAACTGTAAATAAACAGGAATAAAGACTCCAAAACTGTAAGTACAAAGCCCCAGGAGTGCTATCTTCTGTTGGCTGCATGGGGCCAAGGAGCTCAGCCTTCACAAAATGAAGCTGTCCCCTGACACTTAGCAAACTGATTGATTCATTGGGCAACAATACTGCAAGAACCTCCATGGGGAAAAAGGCACCTCCTGATCTATACTGGGCTCTGAACACACTAAAAATAAGAGTACTTTTCCAACATATTATAATCTTGCCCTCTCATCTTATTCGCCTGTGCAACTGGGGATGAGAAAAAATATTTGAAAAAATATTTATTTGAAGTTCCCCTGAGGATATATTTTACAGCTGTAGATACTTATATTTAGGAAACTTCTACTGAGTAGGTATCCTACAGTATGTACATATTGAGCTCTGATATACAATCTTTCACTGTTTCGCAACCCTCTGTTCTTAACAAATCTTTGTAATGTGATAAAGCACAACTTGGGTCTTGACCTCTTCATATCTGCAGTAAGGGAAGTCAAATATTGAGTATTTTTGTTTCCAGAGGCACACAGACTTTGTGTAAGCATGTATTTTATTTAAGTCATGATGTGTCCAACTAATGATTTCTAGAGTACTTTGCATCTCTGAAACACAAATAAGCAACTAAGTATCATGTGAACCTAAAATGTATATGTTAATATAGATTACTTTAAATGACACAGCAGATTACAACTACTGCCAGATGAAGGTAATGTACTAAAATAAATATTTTAATTATCTCAGTCAATCATACTATTAGTGTGTGTGGAGTGCTGGGCTACCCCTGAGACCTAATTTTCTTGAGGTTCATTTTTTTATGTGTTTGAATACCTTTGAGAAAAATATCACCACTTCTAGGGTATTTATTTTTAGAGCAATGGTTTAGACAATTCAACTTTAAGTGAGCTATGATTTTAGAATTTTAAATAGAAAGCTTAATTTAAAATTTCCTATAGTCATTTGCATTTTTCAAGAAAACCACAATATTACTAAAGTAGGGACTTCTATATTTAGGTACAGTTGAATGTATGTTTTTGCTAATAATGTAGCACATTTAATTACAACACTTTCTGTGACAGATAGAATTAAACTGTGAAATTTAGAGTGATGGGTACAGTTTCTGGTAGAAAAGGCATGTGATTCTTTCACTGAGACAATCCTGAAAGGGTAACCAAACTCCTGCAAATATTACCAGCCATGCTGTGTTTTGGATAGGTAGACAGTTTCAACTCACAGTAAAGTTCCAAGAAAATGGAGCAACAAATGTGTTTCACTTATTTACTAAATATATGCCATATACCAATAATCTCCAAGCAAAAAAAAATGTTGATTTTTTTTTTTAATTATCATATTACATTTTTCTTAAAGGGAATATGACTTGAAACAGTTTCTGAAAATTTGTTCTGATATTCTTAATATACTTTTGCAACTATGTTGGTCCTGGCACAGTTACCTCCCAATAGCTTGCTATGACAAAATACCAAGATATAAAGTACTGAATTCAACTTTTGGTTATGCAAAGATAGTGGGTTTTGGGTGGGTTTTTTGGTTGGTTGTTGTTGTTGTTGTTGTGTTTGGTTTGGTTTGGTTTTTTGGTGTTTGTTTTTTTTTCCTTGAGGAGTTCTGACCACACAGAAAGTCTCTGTCTGGTCACTGTCTACTCTTAACATACTCGAGTTAATAACCTAATAAGCCATGTAATAATATGGTACTTTCACACTCCTGAACACTACCTAACAATGACATTCAGTAAATCAAAAAAATAACTACTATGAAAGCTGCCCTTATGTTAACAAGGAAATGGTCATATATTTAGCATTCTAATGACATAATAATAAATACATAATTAATGGGTCAATGGTTATATAAAATGGGTATTCATATGCAATTTGTACATGGAAAAAGATCCTATCTTCTATGAAATAGTGCATTTCACAGATCTACAAATAGATCATCAGACTATTTGAGTTTTTAACAATTGGCGAATATCTTGCTTAGGAAAGCCTTACATTTTTCATCAGAGATATAAAGCTTATTCACTATTAGAAGTCACTAGGATATGTTTTCCTGGGCATTAAATGTTACATGTGAAATGGTTCCAGTAAATGTCTCCTTTGATCACATTTTCTATAAAACCTAGGTGAGTATAAAGAATTTTTTAATTTCTTCTTTTTTTTTAAGCTGTATTTCTGAGTAACACTCCACCTATTAAACAGAACACAAACACTATGGAAATGCTTTACAAAGATCCATAGTCAAGGTTTATTTTTACCACAACAGCAGACATTCTACCTTTGCTTTCTAAGGAGAACATGGTGAATTCACTTCTGAAGCTGCAGCACCCACTAAGGATCTTTTTCTTCTTTCCCTAAGACTGAGAACATAACCTCCCTACAGCAGCGATGGCCAAGGGGCCAATTATCACCAACTGCTAAGCAAATTTCTAATGCCTAATAGAATATGATCATCATTTTCCTTAGATGAACCACACAGTATTTCCTTCTGTAACTGATGGGAGCTGGTAGATATTTTTTAAAATTGGATAGCTAGTGGAAAGATGTCATCTTCTACTCCCTGCAACAATGAGAAAGCTTTAAAAGATTAATTTGTTGGGTTTCTCTGGGGGTAATTCCTTCCATTGGCATCTGTAGGCAGATAAAACTGGGCAAAATAACAGTATCACTATCTATGTTGATTCACAATATCAGATTATAATCTAAAATGCCTTTAAAATTGACATAAAACTGATCTGGGAACCTCACTACTGAAATCCCACAATCATCATCTTATGCTGGCATTGTGCCACTGTAGATGTAGATCAGATGTAAGGTGGTTTGACTGCTCAGACAATTTCTTTTTGTAAGTTTATCATTCATTTAAACATAGTATTAACTGAACATTCTGAGTTCAAAATGCTTAGTAACAAGATAATTATAGCAAGCCCAGGAATGATTTTACCTTCCAATCACCGATATGCATTCTCCACCTTTCACTTGATCTGAATATACATTTTGCCTGGGAGGACCCAGCATATTTGTGAAGACACAGACTGGTGGGAGTTTAGTGAAGAGCAAACGGAATATGTTTAAAGGTGGAAATGGTAGAAGTTTATAAGAAATAAACAAGACTGACTAAATGATGATTAAGGGCCATTATCAGCTACTTATATTCCATGAATCTGAACACCAAGCAGAAAGAAGACTTATCAGCATAGTACAGTATCAGAGGGTATAGTAGATGGGACTAATGGAATTAAATTAAGAAAAAGTCAGATCTATTAGATTGTGTAATAATCTCCTAAGGGAAATAGTGAAAGCCCTGATCCCTTGAGACCTTTAAATAGATAAAATTGTAAGAGTAAGAACTATAATACAAGGACAGAGAGCAGCCTAGGTCTTTCGCATACCATCGAATTTGTGACAGGCCAAAAAATCTAAATACAGTGGGGAAGGCTCTACCCCAGAAGTCCTACAGTAATTCACACTTTTGTAAAACCACCTCACCCCTTTCTTCTCCATCACAGCTTCTGCCATTCCAGTACTAGGCAATCAATGTCTTTTCCCTTTGTTACCTCCTAACCATGAATAGCACAATCTTCTTCACAGTAAATACTTTAGGTTTCCCAGTTTCTGTTTCTCATTTCTCATGGTGTTTTTCATCTCTTCAGAATTTAGCCAAGTTTTCAATGCCTAATTTTAGACGTTGAGAAAAAAAGTATAGCTAGCCCAACTCTCCAGGAAGCCCTTTTTGCAGATTTAGTTTAGAAGGCATACAGGCTATTTTTGCAGATGCTTCCAATTTCAAACTGTCCTGGTTTCAGCTGGGATAGAGTTAATTTTCTTCCTAGTAGCTGGTACAGTGCAGTGGTTTGGATTTAGTATGAGAATGATGTTGATCACACACTGATGTTTTAGTTGTTGCCAAGTGGTGCTTACCCTAAGTCAAGGACTTTTCAGTTTCCCATGCTCTGCCAGTGAGCAGGTGCACAAAAAGGCAAGAGGGATCATGGCCAGGACAGCTGACCCGAACTAGCCAAAGGGATATTCCGTACCATGGAACATCATGCTCAATATACAAACTGGCAGGAGCTGGCTGGGAGAGGTCAGTTGCTGCTTGGGAACTGGATGGGCATCAGTCAGCAGGTAGTAAGCAATTGCATTGTGCATCACTTGTTTTTCTTGGGTTTTGTTCCTCTGCCTCTTTTTTTTTTTTTATCTCCCTTTTCATTATCTACTATTATGTTGTTGTTGCTGTTGTTGTGTTTTACTCTATTTAATTATTAAAATCTTATCTCAACCCATAGCTTTTACCTTTTTCTAATTCGCCTTCCCATCACACCAGGGTGGGGGGAGTGCACGAGCAGCTGCGTGGTACTTCATCACCAGCAAGGGTTAAACCACAACACAAACTCACGTAAATTCTCCTGCTGCCAACTCTGATTTCTTTTTTGTGTTTCACTACAGAAATTTCTCTCTGCTTTTGTCTAAGCATTGTACATTCATAAAAATGTTTACGTGAGGCTTCCTAAATTGAATCTCTGTTCATTATCAAGGGATGAGGAATGGAAGAACATGGGCAAGAAAGCACAGGGGCAAAATGGCTATACAGTGAAACAATTTTTAAATTGTCATAAGCACGGAGAACTGCACATCCAGTCCACCATATGTAACTGTCCTTGATCACGTCTTCCTGACATACTCAGAAAATAATCCCCAGAAGTCACAGTCTTCTGACTCCTTTTTCTTTCAAGATGACATTTGTCTAGCTGATCTTACACATTTCTAGGTATACTTCTTCCATCTGGAGAGACCCAACATGCCGGAAAGATATTTCACCAAAATATGCCTAAGTAGTATTGTCCTACCACATGCAAAAAAAAGCCAACCAAGAGAAAAGAACTTTCCAATCCAAAGATAAATTAATGGGGTACAGCAGCCTTGGCAAATATGGAGTTACTGGGGGGGAGGGGTGGATATAGATATAGATAGATATAGATATAAAATTTAAAAATAAGTTTACTAACTTACAGACCAAAAAGCACTCACTGACACTAAATAACAGTATGTAGTTTTAGAAAAATCCTTGAAAGATTTTAGTTCTGTTAAAATTTCAGGGGAATATGAATGCGATGTAATTTGCTTTTTATATATGTACAGATATAAGGTTTAATGCAATTTAAAGGTGAACTAAAATGCCTTCTTAGCAAAATATACCTAACAAACTGAGATTCCAAATTATTAATCCAATTCATCTGTAGAATTAGGAAACAAAAAAAACCAAATACCATAGGAGGTGCAATGCAAAACATTTACCAGTGAAGACCTCCATTCATGTCCTGATTTTTCAATAACTCTGCTGAAATCTTTGGCATTGCAAACACCAAAACACAGTCAGCAATGCTATCACTTTTAGTACTTAAAGTGTGAATATTATGCCTCTGAGAGACATAGCACAGAACCCATGGGAGTGAACTAACTCTTGGCAGATAAGTAAAAGCAAATATAGTTTAAATGTTGTTGAAAGTGTGCTTGTTTGTCCTCTGAGATCCTAGCATTATATTCTTTTTAGCCTCAGAATTTTTTAAGAATAGATTTCATTTCACTTTCAAAAACAAATTACAGACTACATCTATATTGATCATGCCAGCATACTAAAATTTCAGGCAATAGCATATATATTTAGACATAAAAATCACAGTTAACAGAGTTTCTACACAAAGCATTATACAATTCATTAATAAAATAATCATAACTTTAAAATCAAATTTTTAAAGTTTTGCAAAATCTTACAGTGATAAATTAGTGTAAAGAGAGTAACCAAGTTGTCATTCAAAGAGAGATTATTTGGCAATTGCTATAAAGCTTCTAAGTCAGAACTACATGAAATACTTTTTTACTGAAATTTCCTGATCAAGTTAGTACAGAACATTTTATAATGGCAGTTTGATTCCATTATATCATTACAGACACTGAATCCCCTGCATGCAAACAATTTCTTCTGCAGGCCAGGCACACAGTGGACCCAGCGGAATCCCTAACTTTCACCACTCAGACTTACAGTATCTGTGTTTTGGGATACCTCAGCACCCAAGAGTTTTACTGTTATGAGTGGTGAGACTTGAGAGGGGATGAACACTGTAACACTGCCAAGTCATTACCCTGCCTTGTTCAGCTTCATCCACAAGTGCAAATGAATTTAAACCTCTCCCAAAGTCTGAACAATCTGGGTTTTAATGTGCTTCATGACAGCGTTTGGCCTTGTTTTCTAAGAAAACTACATCAGATAGTTCATACATACCCAGAGGAATATACCACCCTCTACATTCTTGCATGTAAAAGAACACTATGCTTTAAGGATCTCATCGTTCCCTCCTCCAAAGCAATAAATATTAGCTTAAAAGCATCCTGGATATTGGTGAAAATAAAATTCTGGTTTTTTTCAAATCTCAAAGATGATGAATTATTTTTTTAAAAAAACAAACAAACAAAAAAAAAAACAACAGAGCAATATCATTGTTCTTGAGACATACATTAAACTTGTTCATACACTAGATTTCCATACACTTAGATCAAAAGACTTCAAAATCCTCACAAATGATGGAGTTTAGTTTTTGGACATTACAATTTTCCCTTCTCCTTCAGTAGAAGCAGCAGAGCTACTTTAGGGTGATGTTCTAATATTCTTTGCCTCTGGTTTAATGCCTCCTCTGTCCAGAGAGAGCTGCAGCTCTAAAAACTAGAGATGCTGGGACAGCCTCCTGTGAAGCTAGTTAACTAATATGTTACAGGCAGGCCCAACAGTGCTACCTTTTATGACAGGATCCTATTCCCCTCCTATGCACAACTATGTAAATTCAGTGTGGTAACAAAGAGAAGAAAAGGAGTACTGGGATGGTTTGAACCAATTAAAAAAAAAGTAAATGCAACAGCCTTTTTTTCTTCATGGCTGTAAAAAGTACCTATGCAAGGTTAGGTATCTACAAATTTGGAAGACAAGTTTAGAAAAAAGTTGTACTCTTAATAGCATTCAAGCCATTCAGTCTCTAGGAAAATTATTAAGCCATCACTTCTTTTGGTACAAGCTTGCACAAAATAAACCTCGTGAGTGGGACTGTGTGGTAACAGCTGGTAGTAACAGCATGGGCCAGTAAATGGACAAGTCCTTCCTTCACTGAAAACAAACATAGTAGCAACAGATCTCCTACTTCTGTGATGCTGGGAGCATAAACATGGCCCACTCCTTCTTACAAAGAAAAGATATGTGTCAGCTCTTCCTCATTGCGTGACCTTATGGGAAACATTTTTAGATCAAGCGCAGCATCTCTCTATTGGTCAGGACAACAATACTGTGATTAGCAGACTATATACCTGGATTTCTCTTATATACCTGATTTTTTCTCTTATTTAGTCACCAAAAAAGTCGCTGAAATTCTAAAGAACAGTCCAAACAGTTTAGAAGCCTCTATTTTTCCCACTGTCAGCAACTGTATGCTGTCTGGCTCCAGGTACAGCCAAATGCATTAAATGACAGCAACATTTCCTCTTGATGATCTCAAACTCAAGAAACAGAAAAAAATACATAGAAGTTATTGAATTTACATATTTTAAAAGCTGAATAATAGTCACAACTGGCAATATACATGCATTCTCTTTGTTTAAGATTGATGTCTTACTTTCTATTAAGTCCTTTTATTTGCCTGTGTCATTTGCAATCTGCTGGGTTTAGTCTGTATCTCTGATTAGTGTGTTCTGCAGACTGCTCTCTATATAAAAGGGCATACATTCAGGAACCCATGCATACCCAAAATACCTTTCAAGATAACAGCATAGGATTCAGAAATTCAAAGTAACAATAAGCTAAACAGATTCAAACCAAAGTCCTTAGAAAAGCAAGAGATTAGTCCACCCATGGCGCTCAGACTCTTCAGCACCATCATCCTGCAGACACTATTGTGTATTTTGAAGAAAAAAATCTAAATTGGCTGACAAGGACATTGGAAATGCCCAAACAGCAAAAGCACAGTACATAACTTTGCCATTTCAGAGGCTTTAATACATTTAATAAAATTACTGTTACCACCACTACCACAAAGACAGCCAGTAGATTAGCCCAAGGCATGTGTATTTAACCTTATTTTCAACAAGAACAGGTATTTAATACTCCTCTAAACTGACATTTTTCAGAAAATGAGATTTTCCAAGGAGATGAGAATGATTTTTTTTTTCAGACATAGCAGACTTGTTACAAACAGACAATCAGTTATCATGAGATATCACAGAAGCATCATTACTTCACCAATACAATTTCTTAAACGGGGAAATACAGTCTATTTTCTGTATGAAAGCATTTTCTATTTACAGCTAAGAAAGTGCTGAGCAATGATGTGGCCAGAAACATTTATACTGGACATAGGAAAATTCTTATTTCATTTCTTTGTAGATAAAACTATCAAAACTCCCATATCGTAAGAAGAATTTAGTTTTGGAATGGAGTTGACATCTAAACTTCATATACAGAAGAGAAGTAAATGCTAGTGTGAATCAACATGTGTAATTTGCTTTGAAATACTAGTGATAATTGCTCTATGATATTTTTAAGACTGTAGCATGTAAAGTAAATATGGTGACTGAGAAGGTTAATATAATGGAACAATTCTGGGCTAAAAAGCCCTTTAATGTGGCAGAAAAGTTGCAAATAAAATGAGGTTAAAAATACAGAAAGGGATCACACAATTTTTTAGAAATAAAACCAAAAAAATTCTCATTGATGGAAATGATCATTTAGCATAGCCAAACCACACTTTGTACTGCAATGACTCCATCCAATCCAAGCCACTTGTACTTTCTACAGAACAGTATTTGCTATTCTAGTTTCAACTAAATAGAACAGATATTTTTGCCTAAAAAAGCCAACAAATAAATAACCCTGGTGTGAACAATTATTTTCAAGGAGGCCATCTTCCTCCATTCTTTCTGTGACTGACCAACAATTCCTTTGTGCTATCTGGAGAAACAGGAAACCACCAGCTGCCATCTTTTCTAAGGATAACTTATGTCCACATTTACAATGACAGCAAAGTGAAACATTGAGAGAAGCCCTGCAGAGAAGGACCTGGGGGTACTAGTAGATTAAAAGCTGGACATGAGCCAGCAATGTGTGCTCACAGCCCAGAAAGCCAACCGTATCCTGTTCCGCATCAAAAGAAGCATGATCAGCAGGTTGAGAGAGGTGATTCTGCCCCTGTTCAGCTCTGCTGAGCCCCCACCTAGAGTGCTGCATCCAGCTCTGGGGCCCTCAGCACCGAAGAGGCATGGACATGCTGGAGCAGGTCCAGAGGAGAGCTACAAAAAATGATCAGAAGAATGAAGCACCCCTCTTATGAGGAAAGACTGAGGGACTTGGGGTTGTTCAGCCTGGACAAGAGAGGGCTCCGGAAAGACTTTATTGTGGCCTTTCAGTACTTAAAGGGGGCTTATAAGAGAGCTGGGGACAAAGTTTTTAGCAAGGCCTGTTGCAACAGGACAAGAGGTAATATTTTAAACTAAAAGTTTCAGACTAGACATAAGGAAGACATTTCTTACAATGAAGGTGGTGAAACACTGGAACAGGTTGTCCAGAGAGATGGTAGATGCCCCATCCCTGGAAAAATTCAAGGTCAGGTTGGACCGGGCTCTAGTTAAAGATGTCCCTGCTCACTGCAGGATGGTTGGACTAGATGACCTTTAAAGGTCCCTTCCAACTCAAACCATTCTATGATTATGTGATTATACAATTTGCTCTCATCCAGACTGCAAACTTAAATGTAAGCAGGTCACAGCCATGGTCTTACTCAAAAGGCAACAGGCACTTCAAAAGAAAGTACATCATCTTAGGAACCTCTAGCAATTCTTTAGCTGGTTTTGAAATAAAAATGCTAAATCTATCATCCTACTTCCCTTCTTGTTCCTTGTACTCAAGATTTCAGCATTTTAACCTTAAGATATTCTGAAGAGCAAGATTGCTAGGACAAAAATACCTGACTACTAATTCCAAATTTCTAAGACGACCTTTCCTTAATTAATTTTATCTCCACTGAAAAACAGTTTGTCAACATCCACTAATAAATGCAAGGATTTAAAAAGTTCCATCAAATAAGTTATTTTTAATTTGTAGGTTTCAATTTAAAAGGCTTGTATTACCTACCTCTAAGTATGACACTAAACACAGAAATGGATTTGGCCAAAAGACCTAAGAGGACACCACACTATGGTGCACAACCAGGAGTTGTGCAGCAACAAGAAAGCAGATTACTGTATTGACAACAAAGGGAAAAGCTGAGACTACAGAATTAAAAGTCCCAGGCCTCAGCAAATATATCCAGTGCCTTTCATCTAAACCTTTTCCTTGATGGCTCTTCACATTTCCCCATTTGCTAGCTTACTTCTTTACTGTGCTAAAACAATGTATCTTTTCAGGTCAGGGAGAAAGAGTAGTAAAATGTCTATTTTAGCAGACTAAAATGGTCACAAGTAACATGGAGAATTCTTATTTGTTAAGCTGGTAAGAAAGTCTGTTTGGTTTCAGGAGCACAGCAGTACCATCTAGACAGATGCTTTTAGCTCACAAGCTACCTTCAGGATACTGTTTTTGATGAGAACTCATCTGCATACCACCAAGACTATGCTTAGAGTCTGCTAGTAGCTGATTTTGATCTGGGTGCCAATGGGCAAGAATCAGCAAAACAGAAAAGAAGAGCTACAAAAGATAAAGTGAATTAGAAACCATTTTCAGAAGTTCCTTTTTGTAAGGATAATGAAGCTATCTTTTCATTAGGAAGTTATTTGAGCCTAACCATTCACAAAATTCAAAACCTGCCCCCCTTTTTTCTCTAGTAGGGGCTGACTGAGGCCTTTGTGGCAAAGCAGATTTCTGCTGAAAAATGCCCATTTTATGAAAAACATATGAGAGTGTTTTCAACATCTGTCAGCTTGGGTGGCTGCCTGCAGTGGTGCCAGAAGTCCAAGTGGTGGCAGCTCCATGTCAGCTCTCCTATATGAAGGGGAAGCACACAACGCCCAAATCACTTTCACCAATGTTGCTCAGTTGTGAAGACCCATAAAATTGAAAGAATAATTTCGGTCACTATTCCAGGGGTCTCTCAGAGTATTTTTATTGATTGCTTTGTGCTTTGGTGTTATCTAAAATGAAGTATATAGCAATGTCTTTTTTCAGAAAATCAGGGAACTGAATTTTAAAATTTGCAAGAAAACTGCCTCCAAGCTGAAGATTGTCTGTTTGGTGCACATTCCAGATGTAGACTACGTTTCAATTTGTAGAAGAAATTTACTCTTTACCAAACCATATGGTTACTCATCATGGCAAAATCTATGGAGTTTAAGTTGTAACTGTAATTTCAGAATGAAAATTAAATTTGTCCTACAGTTAGTAATTATAATTGTGGTGTATTTGGGTATCAGGGCTGTGCCTGTGTGCACACACAGTGCACTTAGTTGACAATTCCCTGGATGGCCCAGGAACTCCACAGCTAGTCTCTGCACAGACGACATAATGGACTAATTGGGAACAACAGACCAACTTGAGGAGAGGCTGCCTTCCACCTTTCACAATGAAGTGCTTCACTAATTATTTCAGGAGCTGTCCAGGTGGGACCTTCAGACAGTCACAGTGATGACTCCAGGTAGCTCTTGCTAGGCCAAGAGCAATAGACATACACTATTTGTATGCTTCAAAGTGCTGATTAACATCCTGCGTGGACAGTCATGTCAGACCAAGTATAAGAATTAACTAGAACAATAGTTTAGGGAGTTCTACCAATTTAAGCTGATATCATGCAAGGATGCTTATAATAGAGACTTGCATTGCCATCCTGTTCAAGATATTTGATTCCTCATGTGAGCATTTACTTTATACAAAGATTCTAATAAATTGAGGTTGTCGGTTTCTTGTGGTGTGTTTTTGTGGGGTTTTGGGGGTTTTCTTAATATAAATACACTCTCTTTAAGTGTTTGTGCCACACCATTTCTGGAAATGTCAAAGATGTAAAAAAGCAAGTTAGAGTGAGGAAAGACTTTAAAATTCAATCTTGTATCAACAATTTACACTGAGACCCTAAAATAAGAGTCAATAATTTTACATACTGAAAAATTTTGAGGATGTTCACAACTTTGTCCTTGTGTCCTGTGCAAGACTTTTCCCAGCCAATAAGGAGAAAGGGGACAAGTACATTTTTCTGTTTTCCTGCTCCCATATTTTCTTTCCTTAGATTTTGACAGCAGACATTTAATTCATGAATGCAAAATATTCTCACTTTATGGCACTAATTCTGTTATTGCAACAAACATATTTCCAAGAAAACAATATCACAGGTGGTGAAATTGATAATTTGTGCCAAAGGCTAAGGCCTTGCCTCTACTAATAAAAATACTAATCTACGGAGTTTTCACTTCTTCTACAACCAGAAAATGTGCACCAGTGAGGAATCATAGCTACAAGGTTTGCCAGTGCAGATGCAGTATATAGAAAAGAACCAATACATTTTCTTTGTTTTCCAGGTTAGTTTGCTACTAGTGTCTGAACCCCTAAGTCTGGAACCTAAACCTGTAAAGTACTAAAGCCCCCTTCAACAAATCTTAGGCGAGTAACAGCATGTCACTGACTGGCAAAAGAAGAAAATGAGCAGTATAAGTATCCTCACAGAGACCTTAATCACCATTGTCTCATAATGCTGAACCAAGGGACATCTTAACATTGAGCTTAATGTGAATTGTAGTTCATATACTTCTGTTTAAACACAGATTAGGATTTCTGACAGACAAATGACACTGAAAAGCTGACAATCTAATTAATATAAATTACTATCTTCCCCACTATAAAAATGCTCTGTATTTTAATAGTTCAATTCACTGTGTAGAAACAAATACAATAGCAAGTTTTCTGAAATCTAAAAAGTCACAGTTACTTTTTTTAGGTTGTACAATGATATTTTCACTAGTTATATATGCCACAAAAATAATTATAATATCATCAAATTGAAACTGAACTATTCTTTAGACATTTTACATCACAGTAGTAAAGGAAAAAAAACAACAAACCAATCTTCTTGTTTCATAACATAGTAATCCTGAAACATACGAAGATCTTCTTGCCCCAAAGATACACAGATATACAGAGTACAGCTGGGAGCCTAAGTACTTGCAGAGGAAAGTGAAGTTGTACAGGTGCCCACATACTCATTTATTCTGACTACCTCTAGCAATGAAGGAGTTGCCTCTGGGCTACTACTCCACATTCCAGTTTGATATATGGGTTTGGCCTCACCTCCCACAGAAGGACAAGGCAAATTTGGAAGTCTGCAAAAGAGCTACTGTGCTACTCCCCATGAAAGAGGGAGAAAAAGAAACTGACTGTGACAGAGACTCAGACTGGTGATTGCCCTGTTCCTGGAATATGTTTCTTTCTATCCAGTCAAGAGTGAAAATTGCAGTTCTACTTGCAAAAATTCATCTCTCCAAAAGTTTCATGTTGCAGAGTAAGAAGAAAACAAATTGAAATTACCAATGCCTTTCCTGAGGCCTGATCTCTATGTCTTCAGAGCACCTGTAAACATAGTGGGAATCATGGGACCAAGTGTGTGCAGAAAAGGCAAAAAAACAAACTCTGCCATAAAATCCAAAATCTGCAATGTAAGGTGAATATGTAGTGTCTTCGTACTACATTTGATAGACCAGCACAACAGGCACTTGGTCTAGTGGCTGCCTATAGGTGCTACTACAACAGAAATGTTTAAGAACAAAACACACAAAAGAATTTTCTTATAGCTGAAATTCTAAAGACAGTTTTCAGTTTGGTTCTAATTTTATATGTGGTTAATGTATATTTAATTAATAACAGTCACTCCAGTATTACGGGAGGGGCAGAATGACATTTTTTCCTGTAATGCATCATGTGACTTCCTGGGACTGTCAAATAATTTTCCACCATCAGATTATCAGAGACTGGAAATGAGCCTGAGCTTTGCAGGTTGATGCTCTGATGTGGGTTCAGCTAATGTACTGTTTTATCTAGCTGGGGCGTCTAAGTCATTGGCTCAGAATAGTGCTATCACTGGGTTTTCTTCCAATTCATACTGGCAAGAACCTAAGATTTTGTCAGAGAAGGAATAACTTAGCTTAATTTTCCATTCTTTTTTTTTCTTCTTTTTTTTTTTTTTTTTTTTTACTGTATAGTTTACCTATTAAGACACCTATCCATTGAACAGCATATATTGATGTCTGTTTTCTACCTGCAGCATAAAATTTTGCTTTTGAGAACCTAATATTTGGTTTAATTCAGGTCTTTGTTTCACCTCCACATAACCAGAAACAGAATTCTTCCAGAAACTGGAAGAACTCAGTGAATGTCTCACGAGGTTTACCAAATATTTCTCAATGTGTAATTCCAGCTTGCAATATATTCAGAAGATTATTCATCCAAGTGTTTGCTACTTCCACCCAATGATTTAGCTTTTTGCACAAGAACAAGCTTAGTGACAGTTGTATTAATAATACAACAGAAATGCACATCAAGTAAAATGATGGAAATAATTATTTCAAATATTTATTTAAATTACTCTGTACTATGTTAAAAGTGTGGGAGAGAGGAAGAGTTCCTTGCTAGTGGCAGTTTTGCTAATGTTACAGTCTAGTAAAAATCCTAGAATGATCAGAAGAAACATTATCTTTTCTCCTTTTGCTATCGCCATTTTCTTTCAGTTTTGGAGATAATTTCTGAACTGCAATGTAATTCTCGCTTTTAATTTAATTTTTACAAAGCTATCAGTACATATTTCAAATACAGAAAATAATTTGTTGGTATTTTCATTAAAATAAACTGCAATGCTGCAAATCTTACTTTAAAATATAGATTCACACCAGTAATTAAAAAATAATAATCAAGTAAAAAGCACAGCAGAACACTTCAATTACAAATAGTAATCATAGTATAATCTTGTCCTACCAAGTGCGTCTCCAGGTACAGTTTAAGGCTGTCTGTCTCTGCTTTAGGAGGAGTCCAATTCTCTGTTGTTTCCATGGCTTCATTTAACCAGTGAATGAATTCATCCAGCTTGCTTACAAACCCCTTACCAGATAAGAAAAGAGAAAGAACAAGAAAAGCATATTTGTTAGTAAAATGGCAATCTGGAAAATGTATGCTCGATATTTTTTTTTAAGCCAGGAGAGTTTTGTACTCTCATTTTGTAAAATGTTGCCTTTTACTTTACAAGCGTGCAAAGAAATAAACAATTAGCAAGTGGCCTTCTAGTAAATGAGGAGCAGACTGGTGTTTCTGGGGATAATCTAAGGTGATATTTTGGAACAGAACAATGTGACATCTATATGACTGTGATGAAATGGAGAAAACAGTAAGTTTTAGAAGATATGAGGGGAATATGTAAAAAGCTGCGTATAGATTACAATGAAAATTGAGCTGAAGACCTTGCACTGGGCAGACTGGGTGTAGCATGAGCACTGCTGGCTGAATTAAGTGCTGAACAAAGCTGCATTATATACATGAGTGGACTGAGGGAAGAAACTACTTGTCAGAACTTGGGTCTTGTGATCCCTGTTTTGGTTCACAGGATGAGACTCAGAAGAAATCTAACAGTAGGTGAGGCAGAATATATAGCATTTAATATAAATATTGCTGATTGCATATGAGCCACACAGATGGGGTTCCTGAGAAGACAGGAGCTCCTGCTTCTCAGGAGCACCATTTATTTCAAGATTAGTACCAATTATATTGTCTGATTAAAAATAGTGCCCATGAATTTACATGATTAGATGATACTGTAAGCACATACTGGGTACAGATAATTTTACTGAAATCTTATCCACCACAAAGCAAGAGAGTAAATGGAATAAACTGACTGTGATGTTTATAAGCATGCTGAAAATTAACTCTGAAGAGAAATGTCCATCTATTACAAGATGAAGAGTAGATTAAGTTAGGTCTAATATTGGTTATATTATTAGTTACTAACTATGAATTTCACAGCATGGTGAGAATTTTAATTTCTAGTCAGATAACAACTCCGTATATACACTCAGTATCTCGTTCTCACCAATTTATTTATGGAATGCTTTCTGTCAATTACTAGTCCATTCAGATAGCTGAAAGCAAGATACACGTAAAACTTTCAAAGGCTCCTGAGCAACTCAAGAGCCCAAATCCCCTTCTCTGAAGTGACACATGAAACTGGAATTCTAAACAAGAGAGAAATGAGTTTGAGCAGTTGGTGCACAGCTGTGTTATGCAAAGAAGCGCAATGGTAATAGCCCAGACCAAGCAGAGTCACACTTCCTCCAAAATTCATGGTAGCAGTTATTTTGGTCCAACACTGTGCCAAGAAGCAGGGCCCAAGAACCAACTCCTGGCTTCCAGCTGAAGTGGCAGTGCTTCTGAACCAAAGCTAGCCTCTGACAGGACACTCCAGTGCATACTGCAGGCATGACAGCACTCACTCAGGCATTCTAAATACTTTGTTTTAATTATTATTATTATTTATATGAGACCCTTACACATCCTCAGTATGAAAAGGAGACTATTGCCATCTCTATTCATGGAACCCACTGCATCTCAGAACATTATAAGGATGAAAACTGTTATTCTGTGGGTTTTGTTGTAGGCTGTTTATCAGGACATTCCAGAAAGGGGGAAAGAAGACAGGCAGAACAGCCCAGTGGATGTGGTGAGATGACGTGCCTCCCTCCACTCTGGGGCAAGTAATGAAGGTGGCTGCATCTTCTCTCTCCCATATCAGGCCATACCACAAAGGCTATGTTCCCTACATCAAGCCATGGGACCAAGGGGAGGCAAGATGTTCCTCAGCTCTGTTTCTTGCTTTCTCCCAGCTCGCAGTGGAGCGTAAGAGATGCCAGACTGGCAAAGCAGTAGGACATGTGAGCTGCGGGGGAAAGGCAGGCACAGGAGGAGTAAAGTCTTTCTAGTCCCTCCAATAAATCTCTGCCTGCATTTTAGCAATGTGTTGTCCTTGAGAGACAAGGTGATATGGTAAGCACAAAAAAATGAAGGCTCTCTCTTGTATATGCGTCATGTATTTTACGGAGACAGACACGTATAACATCTGCCTGCAGTACTCGATGTCTGTATGCCTTCAAAAGGGTGCTCAGAGACATTGCAGCCTTGCACCAGTATAAAAAAGCAACTACTAGCAACCAAGTTACTTCTGCCCTCTGACAAAACATGCCTGTGTTTTTATATCTGCTGCTTCACGCTGGTGCTTAGAAACTGCCAAGCAGCAGTCTCCAGCAGCCCGGCACGTGCCCCTCGCCGCACAGATGAGGTGGGCTGCAGGCCTGAGCAGGCGTGGGGGTGGCACAGGGAATGCCGGGGGGCTGGTTTGGGGGCCTGGGGGAAAAAAATTATATATATACACATGCAGTCTCCCACAGAGCCACGATGCGCCAAGTTATCTGAGGGAAAAAGAGGCAGAGCTGCCAGCACCAGGCACTGAGCATGGCAAGGCCGGGCCTGCGGCTGGGGACCCACTGCCTGCGGGGAGCCCCGCTGAGGGAGCACGGGCCGCGGCCAGCCCCGCCGGATTCGCTTTCTTTGCCAGGCATCACAAATCACAATAATCCCACTTCTTTCAAATGACGGCAATAAAATGTCGTTGAAACCACGCAAGAGCGCACATCTGTAGAAACCGCAAACAGCGGCGGACCGGGAAGCGGCAGGGCCGGCCGGGCAGGGCTGGGCAGCGCGCGGCCGCCGGCGGAGGGAGCGCCGTGCCTGGGCCCACAGCGCCACCTGCCGGCGCGCATCGCCACTCCGCCCGCCCGCGGGACGGGACGGGGCGGGACGGGACGGGACGGGACGCCCCTCGGACTACGCACCCCGGCGCGGAGGGGCACGCGGCGGGCTTGTAGCAGCGCTTGTAGACTGCAGCCTATATATTTCAATAGCCTGGTGCCGGTGAGCGAGGACAGAGCCACTTTTATCACCCAGAGACTCGTCCCTACCTGGGAACCGAAACCCACGCCAATGCACCCCACTGTGGCAGCGCTGGCGTTGCGGACGAGACCGCGGAAGGGCTCGGTGCTGAGCTTTCCCTTCTCGCCTTTGACGTTTTGCCGAGGCGCAGCGATGTACATGCTGCCCGGTCCCGGCCCGGCCTCGTCGCCTCCATCGGCTGCAGACCCCGCAGCTGTGCTGACCCAGCCAGAGCAGGAGGCTGCCGGCGCTCCCACACTTGGGGAAGGAGCATCTGCAAGACCAGCGGGCCATCAGCCCCTCATCACCTATAAAAATCCACGTCCTTTATCCCCTCGAGTCTCATAACAGAGGGGAAGCCCAAACACAACTTAGCCCGGATGGAAGGGCTGCTGCTCCTCCGCAGACTGACCAGCACAAAGTCATTTCTGTGTAATCAGGACGGCTTAGTTAGTTGGAACAGAATGCAATCGGTGACGTATGTGTACCCAGGGACACAAGCAGCATTACAATAGTTGTGTTTCGCATCGTTTAGGGTATTTGCCAGAATCTACGTTTAAATAAAAGCTTTAGACAAAATAAGTTCTAAAAAATAATAGGGGAAAAACATCTTACAATACAGAAAATCTGTTGTGAGACCCTGATGGAGCATGAAACTATGCTTTGAAAGAACAGATTACAACATAAATTATATCAAAACAAAGGATGAGGCTTAATGTGCAATTCTAAATCCAAATCAAGGAGTATTCAGCAAAAGAAATAAATTCATAGGATGACAAATAACCAATAAAGGATCTTTTTCAGTTTTTTTTCTTCATTTTATAAGATGCCCATGAAACAATTTTACATCCCTTCCTAGACACTTAACCTTTCTGCTTTTTCTGTTTGAACTTACATTTTTCTTTCTCTAGATTATTTGTTTCTCATAATTCTTAAGGTGGAAAAGAGTTTCAACAGGTATAAACTTCAGTGGAGCTATGCTGATTTATACTAGTTAAGGGCCTGATCTAATCACTATCCCATTTGTAATGAAAATGCTGTAAAATCCATTCAACCTGTGCTTTGCCAATGAGAAATTAAACTTTTGTATTTTCCATCAAAACTTCTTGAAAGTTGAAAACCCACAGGCAGCCATGTTGAAGCTAAAAAATACTGTACAAGAATTCCTCAGCAAGAAAAGAGGGGAACAGAACAGAAAAAAAGGAGCACCAGTATAATCCAGTCCCTGCCTTTTGACCAGCTGGTTCAGTATTGCAACTGTAATAGTTTTGTCATAGTTTTGTACTGTGCTAGCAAGCTAGATGTTTCTAAAAAACTCAAGCCCCTACATGACACAGCATAAAGTTATTCTTACTCGGTGCTGCTTAGTACAGAAACAAATGTTTCTGGATTGTTCTTGGATGATTTGTAGCAACTTCTATAGTCAAGTTTGCGAATAATGATAAAGCTTTTCCCTACCCTACACAGAAAATTTGTAAACATTCAGCTTTCCATTTTGTTTCATGACAGGTTACAGATTTTTCTTAGGGGGCGGGAAGAAAGTTCTAATCACACATACCTGAACAAAGCTAGGGCAAAAATGCCTTCATTTGAAATTTGGCATGTACAAAGTGTTGTTTTTTGGAGTCTAATTCTATTTGCTCTGGATAGATAAGAATGAAAAAGACAGACCATGGTAAATACTGGAGGGGAAAAAAATGCTGTAACTCAGTGTGTCTGCTTTGGTGTCTTATAGAATTAAAATATACTTAATTCAATTGTTCTGTAGAATTAAGGAATTAATTAACTGAAGAATTAAAAACAAATTCAATGGGATTTAACTGAATTTCCTGAGACTTCCTCATTAATGACCAGAACATTGCAATATCTTAAATCATAACAAATGAGAATTCATTTGCTGAGTCACCCAAAAAGGCTGGGGTGGACCAGCTCAGAGGCCAAAGGCATGCATGGATATTGGGCTGAAGAAGATACTGTACCTGGAAGCGTGCCTCCCACCTTTGTTTTGTTAAATATAAAGGCACACAAAAATTACAGATCCTCCAGCTGCTGCACAGGGATGTAGGGCTCCCTACACCCAGTACAGCTGGTGAAAGGATCTTGGGTTAGGCAGCCTGGTTGTGTCTGGCATGTGGGTAACAGAGTGGGAGAGCAGCTGTGGTGGTATGCTGCCAGTACCAGAAACCCTGGAGTGTGGCAGCGAGGCCTACAGAGGTGGTCAGATGAACAAGTCTCACATGCAATTCATTACATTTAATAGGACTGTGTGTGTTCTGTCTATCCCAAGTGTGTGTCAGAAAAATTAAATACTTAAAATAGACACAGAAATGGGCAGTCTCTGGCATCCCAAGCAGTTTGTGCCTGAGTCCATTCCTTTTTCCTGTTTCGCTTGATGCTATTTGCAAATATGTTCCTCCCTACTTGCGACAACTGCTCAGCACAGCTCATTGCTCACTACCTGTAGCCACTACTGCCTCTTGGCACTGCCCAGGAGTCAGTCTCTCCTTGGGCCTCTCCAGCTCCTATAGTCCTCTCCTGCACTTTGCCACTGAACTTCAGAAGCTCACCCCATCTCCAGCCAAAGACCGACCTTTAGAAACAGATATCCATTAACTTCCCATTTCACAGTTTGCGGCAGAAGACCCAAGGCTGATGCTTACTGCCATCAAATGTGTCAGTCAAAGTTAGGTACCCACTGACCCTCACTACATGGTCCCCCTGAGTTGGTGGCACAGCCAGTGCTTATGGTGAAAAAGGACAAAGTAGAGCTCAGGAGAAATATTAAGGCCTGTGGGCAAAATAACAAGCAGCTGACCAACTTAAAAACTTCTGATAACAACTGATAAAAACTGGTGATAACAACATAAGTGCTTATGACACTGTAGAAAGGCTTCAGTCCCTGGTGACATCCATGCATGCTTTCTTAGCTTGTCAGGGGTGTTGCTTAGACACACTCTCATAGGAATTCAATTTTCTGAGCAGCACACAACTAAGACCTCCCAGAAAAGTTTTTACTGCCACAGTCATGAAAAAAATGTGTGACTGTCAAGTGAGTCACTTAAAATTATGCACAAATGCCTCTCAACCAAGCTAGCACCACTACTTGCAACAAGAACTTGTAAAGTTTCCTAACTTTATTTCAGCGGTTTAATTTTACTTTTACATTTCAAGCTCTCTCTTTTTCTTGGTCAGATAGGAAGGTAAACAGTTCTGGTGTTCAATAATTTTAGCACTTCAAATGATCCTGTTTAGACTTTGAAGTTCAGCTTTCATTAATTGAATGGAGTGGGAAAGGAAGACGTTTCCATCTCAGCTGCAGCTATCGCTTTACAAATCCAGCTTTTATTAGACCACATTTAGAATGGAAACAGACTAAAGCCCAGTTCTGTAATTTTAAGCTTTAGTCTAAGAGATAGCAAATTTATGGCTAAAAAAAAAAAAAAAAACAACTAAAAAAAAAAAAAGATGTGAAAACATGGAATTTTTATTGTATTAAAAATTGCCATTTTTTTTACACCAAACGCAGCAGTATCTTAGATGTTTTTGGTATATTTTTAATGTGAGATTCCTTTAGACAGGGTATATGTATATGTGCATTTAAAGAAGCTAGCGTTAACATTGCCAAAATTATGCCATAAAACACAGGGGATGCAACTGCATCCAGTTAACACCATTATGAAAAGTTTTATGGCCCTCATCCTAGACCAGATTTTGGGTTTGCTTTTTATGGAAAAATATTTCCAGATTTACCGTGCCTACATGGCACAGGTACTCAAATTATTTCAATACCTTTTGGCTTGTAACTTTAAACTGTGCAGTGTTAACACTGCTCAGTTTATTAGTCTAGCTTTTTTGTTTAACATGTATGCTGGCTTATACTTAAGGCACTTCTGGTCATTGCATTAAAAGTACAAAGCCCTTCTAATGACTTGAACTAAGATCAAAATCAGAATATAAGAGATGCACCAAACTATTAAAAGCAAACATACTAAAATAATCAGTCATGGTAATTAAGAGTGACAGTGGAAAGTCTACTGTATTCCACAAGCCTCGGCGTGGAAGCACCAGACAACAATGCTTATTAAATCACTACCCCAGACCTTTTTTTTTTTTCTCTCCACCTTCCCTTTATTGCACAAAGGGAGTTCTCTTCTTTAAAGAATTGGTTATGAGCTGTGTGCTTAAAAATGAATGTCCAATTTTGTTGCAAGCAAAGAGTGTTGTAAAGTTTGTTCCCAATTTACGAAAAGACGGAGCTCACACAGGGGTCTGTGCACAAGGATGGGCTGGCTCTAAGGGCACTTCTATCACAGAATGCATTAAGAAAACCCTTTGTCTAACCACAAAAGGACTTACATATTAGTCTCAGGAGGAACACATTCCTGCCCATGGACTTTATTTTCAAAAGGATAAAAGTGCACTTTCTTCATAGGCAAAGGTAAGTCAAAGAAATCCAGGTACTCAAGAGGATGAGGCTGCAACAAACTGCCACGGTCAATTTAATTGGAGTTAGACCCAGAGGCAACGATAAAACCATTAACACTACAGATGTTAGGGGTCCCCAAAGAACAAAGATGCCACAATGGAAAATATTCTTTGTGTGATACTGTCAAGATTCTGTGGCAGACAGTGACCTCCCAGAAACATACAACTGACCAAACACATCAGAAGGATGGCAGTACTTAATATACAGTTCAGGGTACATTCATTCACACTTTAGAAACAGAAAATAGCAGCTTTCTGCTAAAGAAGAATATGTTAATGTTCCTGCCAAATGGAGAAGATAAGGATTAAATACTTTTCTTAGTGGGCATCTGTGTAAAGAAACATCCTCGTCTTCTACTATATACTGTCTAGTTATGCATTTTTAAGACTGTTTAATTACATAAGTCTTTCACAAGTACCACCTCTAGGCTTTGTACCCAACTACTACACACAGAATTAGAAATGATTATTCAATGTATTTTCCCTAACGGCCATCTGATTTGTCACGATTCATATGGACACAGAAGGGGAAGTGGTAGCACAGGCTGGTCACTGGCTCATGACTTTTCCTGGGTTTAGAGTCCCTAGGATGCATTCTGATGCTGGAAAATGAGAAGGATTAGTACATAAAAATATAGAGTTATTTCAATCAGAGCCAGTCAGACGTATCTCAGCTTTTCAGGGAGATTTCACTGGAGAGCTGAGAGTACTTGAAACAGTAAAGACAACAAAACACAGTACTTACAAGACTAGGAGAACACTACAAATTAACTCAGTTCTAGCTTTGTCCCTAAAAGTTGACAAGAAGGTACTCTTTTGCAGACTTTTTGGTCTGCTACTAAATCGACAGATTTTGCTTACATTTCCAAGCTCTTTTTCCATACTGTATTTTGACTAGAGCAGAAATGGCAGACAACAATTTTAAGAAGTTCTCAGTTTCCAAAAGCCTTCTAGATAAAAGAGCCAGAACCATAAAAGTAGGATAGGCTAAAAAAGCATGATACAGAGGAACACGTAAAGAGTTACTTTTCAATCCATTAAAAACAACTATGACTGAAGACAATGAACCTGATTCTGCAATAAAAAGTTCATTGCCCCCATGGGACTGTTGACTTTATTTCTGCTTCTAGACAAAGAGCAGGTTATGCTAATTGAATATTAAGAATCATTCCTAAATGTATCTATGTAGAGTACTTAAAACTTTCCATGATACCACAAACAACATTCATTCTTTACCCTACGCCTTGTCTTACCTTTTGCTCAAGGTGAAGATCTACTTTCTATTAAAAAAAAAAAATACAAGGCCTCCACTGCTATTTGAAACTTACCAGATCTAAAAAAGGACATTCTTAACATCAGCAGATTGACTGTGGCGCAAAGGTAGATACAGGAAAATTAAGCCAAATGCTTCCTAAACCCTGTTCCTGAGAGGTATATTCTTAGACAGCAGGCAAGCTTCCAACACCACCGGTAACATTTCTCCAGCCTTCTGAAGGATCACTGGACACCTAGAACCACAGAAGCAAAATCCATGGGCTGGAAGAACATTGCTGTGGAGAAGAGATCCAAAACAGCCACGCATATGAAGGTCATACAGCAGCATAGGAAAGCCCAGCATCATTGTGACTTTGCAGGTGTTCAAGAGTAGAGAGGGCTAGTGGAGAGAAAGAAGAGGATAGGGAAGACTTGTCTGATTCATCCGTCATTTAAAGAATCATCTGGTATGAACCTAACAGCAGTATGGATTCATTGTAAACCTCCAGAGATGCCATCTGCTCTGATGGCAACAATGCCAGGCATACAAAATGGCTGGTGATCTCTTCTCATACTGATGTGGCCATGCTTTCTACCTGAGATGTAATTTTAACAGGCACAAAGCCAGATAAAGTTTTAAGCCTCCTGCATTCATTCAGGTGAAGACAGAGTTCATGCTAAGAAAATATGGGGGGCCGGCACTGTATCTCAAAAGTGGTGTGAGATTCAAAGCACTGCTGGGAATCAAGAAAATAATTAAATTAGCATATCCCTTCTTTGTATGGAAAAATTTTATGTACGCCTTCACATTCTAGATGTCAGAAAATAATTTTGCTTAGCTGCCTCCTAAGTTACCATGCACACTAACTGGATTCTTAGTTCTTTTCAAGGCAATATTCCAAACGGCCCAAGTCCCATGCCAGGCCGCCATGGCCTGACCTGGCCCATGGCCTGCGCCAGCCCTCCCAGGGAGGCCGCCTGCGCTGCCCCAAACCCACCGCGCTGCAGGGCCGCCAAACCCTCCTTTCCAACGTATGAAAGTAATACTGACAGGAAACTCACCACTTTTATTGGCATTGGGCTATGCCCATGCAGATACATTGGTTAAAGAAGGAAATATTTTCCACTGTTCTAATCAGTACTGGCTTTTGTCAGAAAATCTCTGCAGTGTAAGCCTGTATTTGCATGTTTCTAGCACTCGTCTCATTCAGCATTCCTAATCCGTATGAAATTTTGAGGTTGACTGGGAACAGATTCCTGAGGAAACGATATTGAAACAATGGAATGAATACTATAAGCAGCAGAAGGGAGAAACAGGAGTTAAAGGATACCAAGAACCCTGAAAATGAGACAGAAACAGGAAGGAAGAACAGACGATACAGAAATGGGGCATAAACAGGGAGGAAAATTGAGGAGGAGGAAATATAAGCAAAGGACAAGGTAGTTCTTTTTATTTAGTTTAAATAAATAAGATTGTGATGTTCTTTGGGCCATTGGTAATAAAACAGGCAGCGAAAAGCTCCTAGAGTTAAAAGCAGAACAGTCAGCACCTGTGAAATTGTTGTGACTCAGCTGAGTAATGAGCAAACTTCTTAATGATCATCCAAGTCTCATTTTGGAAGTTCATCATACTACTAGGAATGAACATTTTGTTTCTGAAAATACATTTATGCACCAAGAGCAATGCCTGTTATTGGTCATGTCTCACAGGAACTCTCACTACTCCTAAAAGAACCTTTTCCTGAGTCATTTATTTTCTATGTAAAACCCAAGAGGTCTAAGCAGCAGTTAGGGAATAAAGATAGGTGCCCAAAACATCGTCTAGTACAGGATAAGTTTTGCATGTCTCTTGTGCACCACAGCACCAGATAATCCCAAATGGAGGCCTTTTTGATTATACCCTCATATGGCCCTAAGTCAAAGACATGCCATTATCTAGAGATCAGCTAAGAGATGTGAATGTTTTTAGGTCACATACTCATTTCACTCAGCTGGTACACCAGGGAGCAAGAAATTTGTGGCCAGCGATATATCAAGGGAAGGACAAGAACAGCAAATAAATCTGCCAAAGGCAAGAAAGATGATGCCAGTAACTCCCAGAAAAGGGGGACTTCAGCTCTGCAGCAGCAGCTGAAAGGAGTGTCTGGATTCTGGAGGGACCCTGAGCACAGCACAGGAGGGGGCCCTGTCTTTGGGAAAAGTACCAGGCAGCAACACAAGTTGCTATGTCCTGTTAAAGGATAATGGCACAATGCTGCAGCGTACTCACATCTATGTCACAGCCCCAAATATTTTTTTATGTCCACTCTCAGCAAGAAAGAATGAGCAATAGAATAGAAAATGTAGAAGTTAGCCCAGGACCTGTTATTCCTAACTGCAAATTTATTTATTCTACTGATAATCCTAAATCAAATCTCCTGATCAAAACTTGGGTTTTTTCAGTACGAAATGTTTGTTATGCAGCAGCCTTGATCCAAACTCTATGGCTAATGTAAGTCTATAGACAGTATCTTCATTTTCAGTGAAGCCAGTTTTCTGATGCACTTTTTCTTAAAATGCTGCCAATATAACTGTTGATGTTGAAGCAACTGACAGTGATTTAAGGGTACTTGGAAGTACTGCACTGTCTCTTCATATAATTTTGTAAAATACGTGTTGGCAACATACCTTATTTTCAGATTGTTTTACAGCTAATCTATGTATCAATTATGAGCTGTACTGCATCCAAAAGACAAGCTAATCTTCATTTGCAATTTTTCTGTATAATGGCCGCTGTAATATATTAGTATTCAGCTTTATTCTGCTCTAAAAAATAGACAATTATGGATGACCATCATTCCTTGGCTTGCTTACCCTGAGTATTTGGGCTTCAGACAGTGGACTGGGGGTGGAATGCCCTTGTGCAGCTGTTATTTCCAGCTGATGGTCAGCTGCTACCTTGCACACACACTGGCCAGCATCAGAGGACACTCTATTGGAGCCACACTGGCACCTCCCTTAACTGGTCCTAACATTTCTTTGCTCTTTGATCTCATAGTTGCTAGAAATGAACCTCATTCTCCAGCATTTAATTCCTTGAAAGGTACATGTGATATATATACAGCACGGTTGCTCCTGTAACCTGAAATCAGAGTGGCCCTATATGGCTTGATGTCAATTAAACAGATTTGTGCACTTCCAAAAATGTCACCTTTTCCCAAAAAAAGAACAAATCATGTTAAAAGAATTAAATTAGCCAAATTTTATACCTTTACCCAATGGCAAAAAATTAATTCTATAGGATTTTCAGTGCCTTTTGAATAAAAATTAAATTCATTATTTTTCACATAACATTTTCAGGAAGTTAGCCAGTAAGTGATAGAGGAAAAAAGCAACTGTATTCTTGGCCTGATGGTCACAAAGCAGGACTAAACACTGCTTATTTAAGTAATGTAACTATAGTTCTCTAAATAATAATAAAAATGGCAGTTATATTTGCAGGGAGATAACATCTCTAAATTTTTGTAAGAAGAAAAGGTTTATTGGTTTAATATATTTCACAAAATCTGTAGAAGTGCACTTGAAGGTTACATTTTTTAAAAGTATAATAACTGGCAGACACATGCTATTTTTTAAAAAAAAGACAATATTTCAACACTGAATTTGTAGGAATAAAATTGTAAAAAAAATGTTGGAGACTCCACTGAAGGAAAAAAGAATCTTAAAAAGCAGGAAAGATTCTATTTTATATTTTATTTAATCTCTGAATTTCTAACAACTACGTTTGTAAAGTTGAATGAGTCTCGTTCATTTGAGAAGGAAATCAAACATTTCTGTAAAATAGGTGCAGTAACAAGTTCTGGCCTCAAGAGGGAGATACAGCACCACGTCTAAAAGTTTTCCAAAATGAAGGAAAAAACCACTTTTTACTTAAATAGAACAGCTGCTGTTTGCTTGTGGGTAGCTGCTAAATGCATTGACCTCTGCTATATCATTGACATGACTTAAGATATAATGACCACGGTTCTCCCTCAAAAGCAGAACGTTTAATACAGCATTTTCTATTATTCAAAGCTAATTGGTTAGAAGAGGTTAAGTCTGTCACCTCACAAGAGATATTATAATTCTTTGACCCATGAACTTGCTTCACAGTTAAGATTTCTGAGTTTAAAAACAGGGAAAATGGTGACTGCCACTATTTGCTAAATATGGCAGCAGTGAGGAGAAATTAATATTCACCACCTCTTTTCTTTACTCCATTATTATTCCTCTAGTTTCCTAATTTAGCCTCCTGTTATGCACTTGGTTCTTCTTCACCTGCAGTCTCCAAAGAGATCCTGTCACTATTAGTTCCTCCATTAATTGCTTTTCCTTTGCTTCCTAATTCATGTGCCTTCCCTTTTAGCTAGTTTCTTTTTTCAGTGTTCTCCAGTGGACATTCCTTTACACCCTTTTTAGACCCTAATTCTGGCTTACTTTTGTCATCCCAAAATCGGGATATGTTTACAGAGTAAAATAAAAACAGTCTCATCTTTTTTATCTTCTTATTCTTTATTTTTTACTCCAGAAGCTTCACTGTTTCTAATAAATTTAGTATTTTTTCTTGCCTCTGTGTATCTCAGCAGAGCTGTAGGAGATTTGCACTGCAATGCATAAATGAGGTTGAACCTAGTTTGGACTTACCTGAGCTAATTTTATGCTACCTGCCATAGTTCAGTTGCTCCTAATAGTGCAGCAGTATTAACATTTTAAATTATTTGTCTTTAGTCTTACACAACACAGCAAGGAAACATTTGTGTAGTCAGATGCTGGCAGATCAGTAAGGAAGAAGCAGTTAGTAATATTAAATTACTGTGACTTGAACATCTACACTGTCTACTACCAAAAATCCGTTTGCTTGCTGGTCCTCCCTCTGTCAGCCTGGAGAGATTCCAAGCATTGTCCAAGGGAAACCAGAGGCAAATCTAGCCCTTGTTTGGGTAACCTTACTTGACCTGCATGAGAATCAGCATTCAAAATAAGTCTTTACTAACAATAAAGGAATATTCAGATAAGATTCCAGTTTGATTTGCTAAGGACAGCTCAGTTGTTTGTGAGGACTGTCATCTGTGCTCCAAAACCTAAAAGGATGAAAAAACAATTTTTTGCCTTTCTGGTTGTTTTCAAGATAACTTTCAAATACCTGCATAAGCATATAAACAGTCTGAAACAAGCCTCTGAGAGACAGTTTCCTGTCCATATTTACCACAAATTATCTTCACTCTGATGCCTAATGATGACAACTATGATTTAAGAGTCAGCATTATTTAATGTTTCATTCCTGATCATAACATACTGGAAAGGATGAAGGAATGAAAACCAGTTGCTGTCAAAATATATAAAGATACATGAGAAAAAGATATGAACACATTTTGAGAAGTTATGCAATAATCTTACATAAGTGGACTTGATCTTTCTCCTCAGGTTAATCCTCTCTAGACCCTTGGACATTTTTCTTGCTCTGACTCATCTCCAGCACATACACATTTTAAGGCAATGATGCGTTAACAACAGTAGATAGACTGGAGTTTGATTTAGGTGGAAATTAGCAGCAATGTATTATTTAAATAATTAAATATTTAGAATAGAGCATAGTGATTTTGGTATACTGTATCTTTCTGGAATATCCTGTACCTCCTTACATAAGATACATAAAACATAAGTACCCAAGAGCCTAAGTATATTATGTAATGGAAGAGCTGGACCTTAAAACATTGGGAAAGGCATATCACTATGAAAATAAAAATCAATGAGTATGCTGTCTCACTGCTCCATATTTACTATATTTTAAGGGAATATTAGAAAGCATGATTTTAATTTCAATAGTTTTGTGTTTAATAACAGTGACACTTCAAGGAGTCCTAAAATCAATACAGTAAGTAGTTAACAGGGTAGCTCAGAAATATTCTCAAACTTTTCACAACGAACCAACCCTCTCCCCAGCAGCTGCCCCCATAAAACAGCAGTTATAGAGGATTCAGACCTGAGCAACACAAGAAGATTCCTCTTAAACCACCATACATACCCTGAAGTAAATTTTCAACAGCTATTTGACTCTTTCTGTCTGTTTTGAAAGCTAGTGCCATCACTGAAAGCTTCCAAACCTCCTTCAGTGGTTTCTGAGTGCCTTTACCTCCATGAGAGAACTGAAAGCTGTGAACAATCCCAGATAATAGAGTGTATGCACTGATAGAAAGGAGTTGATAATATGATCATCTTAAAGTCAATACTGATTAGTTTTCCAGGTTATCACTGTGTGCCTTTTAAATCTGGAGCCTCTACTGGCTTTCTGAGTAAGTCACCTGGCACTCACTGCTCACCTTCGAGCCTGTCCTTTGCTGCAGAGAGCAAGAAGTCCACCTCTTGCAGTCTCAGCATTCCTTCTCTCCATCTTCAGCTTGGTTGCACCCTTTTGACTATTAGCAGAGATCCAGAAGGTAAGAAATAATCCTTGACCAATTTATAGAAAGTTTCCAATTCACAAAAAAATAATGTGGATGGCTGTGGTGCAGATGTGCGGCTAGGCTGTGATACAGATGATTAAGACGTGACTCTGGGTTGTAAAGCCAATGGTGACTCAAAGCTGAGCTGGGTGACTGCATTAGAATAGGAGGGGCTCACAGAGTGCATGCAAAGGCAGCTGTTCCTCGGTTCTTCTAAGCTGTTAGCCATCCCTGAGCTGAGATGTGGTGTCCAGCTATGTACACAACAAGAGAAAATTGTGAGGCTTTCTGCAGCCAAAGGTCTCACATCAGATGTGAGCCAAACACTGGATGCAGACATATCCCTTACAATCAGTTCTAAATACCAGTAAACACATGCCCTGAAATCAGTGCTACTAAAATTATTTGTGAGCAGGTTTTTTCTATTTCTCTCTCTTCCTCTCTCTTTTTTTTCCCCAGAAAAATTATTTGGAATGACTGCCAAATACTGAATGTAAAAGAATCCCTGATCTAAAACCGCTCACTGCCAAATCATTCTGACATCTTTACACTGGAAATTCAAACAGCTCTGAACAAGCATATGCTTTGCAATAGATGTGTTTCATTAAGGAGGCATAATTCCTGCAGTCAGGCTTAGATATAAAGTTACAAATTCAGAATTTGCGCAGCTTACATAGAAGTTCTGTTTTCGCAAAGATCACTGGTGACAAACTCGCTCAGATTCTTGGTGGTGAAGCCAATGCCAAGGAAAAGTGAATGTACTTGGAGAAGCTGTTTAAAATTCAAGCAAACTGTCAGGAGCTAAGTGTTTTGGAGGAACAGAAGGTTCACTGTATTTCAGAATCATCTTCTAGTAAAGAAGCATTTGTCTGAATAAAAGTGAAAGTTCCATATGTATCCTACATTACTACTTAATAATACTTTAACCAGCTTGAAAACTGAGCAATGAACTTTCAAAGCAGGCGAGTATCATCACACTCGACTCCCAGTACAAAAATGTGAAGCGACATTTTCAGTTATGCTGCACAAAGCAGCAAGACTGCTGAGAAAACTGCAGAGTTGCCAAGGAATTTCTGGATCTGATACCTCTTTCAATTACTGTTTTTCATAAACTGGTTATCAACCAAGAGCAGTATTTTAATCTAAACTGTATGAAGCAGTATAAGTAAGATACAGAGATGAACAAATTTTGGCAAGCACTCCATGTATTAGGAAAAATACACAGCCCATTTCTTTTAAAAGGGTCACTATTAGAAGCACCATTGCTAAGTTATTGAAAGCAAGAGGGCTGAAGGGAGCACTGCAACACTTTAAAAATCCCTTATCTGGTAATCCAAAAGAAGGCAGTCCTCTTCCCTGGTGATTACCTTTGCTTTTTCCACCTGTTCTGTCATTGCTGATTTCAGTTCTGGTTTTCATTTGCTACCAAGCCCCATCAGCACCACCAGTTCTTATTAGTTTTTCACTACGTTAGCCCCAGAGCCCAAACTTCATTTGTCCTCTATGCATGCTTTTCCCCCTAACGATGAAAATCACCTCCAGACACAATAAACTGTGCTTCCCCTAAAGCAATACAGCTTCCACCTTAATGGTACTCGTGTGTTTTCAGTCCATTCTCTGCCCAGAAGCAACTCAGTCCCCTTTCAATCTAAACAACACAAATTCTTTCCCCTTTGTGTCAGTTCTCCAAATATTTTCTAACCAGCTGGCTCTCCACTGCCCAAATGTACCCCCAGCCATATTTCCAATACACACGCTCTCTACCAAGTCCATTAACCATTTGCAGAAGCCTACTGTTTAATCACTTTTTGTGACTACCCTCTAAAAATGCAAATCTTTCCCACCTAAACACACAAGCTATTTGTCATACTAACAAGGCTTAGCACTGATATTGCACTCTTCTTTGCACACTGCACCGATCCTTAGTCCCTCCTAGACAGGAAAATTATTCACATTACTCCAATAATTTGGAAAAGGAGTCTTTAGTCTCTGCTCTGCTGAGGCATCTTGGGTTCAGCGGGGATAAATTGTTGCACAAGGGTGAGGCGTTCCCTGACTGGGTCCTGGTAGGCAGCAAAATCTTTTTTTCCTGTCTCTTTGCTACAGGATCCCTGTGGCATGGTCTAACCCATAGCAGAAAATCATGCAGAGCAGAATTATTTTAGTCCCTTAGCACATCAAGAACATGGTAACCAGTGCCAAGGCTAACTGGGCTTCCCAGACATAATACAAAGCCAACAGACTTGAAGGCAAATTCATGAAATGTGATGAGCTAAAAAGATGGGATCGATAGATATCAAATTGCTTCTTGCAGAGGAAATTTAGCTGCCTCTTACAGAAACAGTCTGTGATAAAACAAGCTATGAGTCTGTATAACAGGAAAAAATCAGCAATTTGCTCCATACAATTAACCCTGAGGCCTGCAAAGCAAACACATCTTCATTTAAATGAATAGTGTTGCAAACGGGAAAATTTCTACCCTTTACAATAGTGCCCTCAAAAATCAAGTAGACGGGAGTATCCGTGACCCCAAATTAAAGCACAAAGATGTCGGTATAGTCACAACCCTAGTATCGCTTTCTAGAGAGGGAGATGGAACTGCCTGAACAAGGTTTATTGTGATTATTACGGTATTCACGTAAGATAATTGAAAATCATTGTCATTAGATCAGCCCAGGATCATTTTTTTCTTCCAGTTTTTCAGTTTGCACATAAAAGGGGGAGAAAAAATCAATTATTCATATGATTTTAGGAAAAACTTAGTTTTCTTACAGAAAGTAAATTTTAAAGCATTCTGAACCCAATACTATGGAGTCCTGGTGTTACATATGAGAAGTGACAATCAACCATCTTCTTACAGCAAAAAGAACTCTGTTGACTTTACTTGTGAGAATGATGTTGTTCTATCTTTTTCCTCTCCAGTTAGTATAACAGAAGCTACAGAGCTTAATGTGCATTCTAAAAATTCATTTGGGGTGGCCACTAAAAGCTGAATGATACTTCAACAGTAAGAGAAACATTCAGAATTTGCTATGACTTGTTCTTACATTTAATTCCAAAAGCAATTTCTGAAACATACAAGGTGCTGCCACAGAAATTGTTATGTACCCCAGAATGGAAATAGCCAGTACTAAAGGCATAAGCACATGCCAAAGAATTAGCTGCAGTAAAAGGCAAAATATGGTGAGAATATGCAGTACTTATTGCAAAGCAAGAAAGTGATCCTATGTAACAGCAAATGGGCAAGTCAAACAGAATTCTGTTTGTAGGTGGACAGATTAACAGCATGATAATACACATGCAAGGGCATCTGCATAATTTGCAAGTATGAAAACCCACATTTTATCAGTTTCTACACATGACTATCCACCATATAACTGAGAAATGAATAAGGCTTCCAATAAATGCTTTAGCATACGTTCAACAAATTGCTTACTATCAAGACATCACCAGATTTATACTAATCTAAATTATTCCTATTACAATAAAATACAGGAACTTTTTTGTTTGCCCTATTACCTAGCTAAAATACGACTTTCAATGATTTTGAGACCGCCAGTTGTTTCTAAGCTGTTGTTATCTGGAAAAGAAAGGTTGTGTTATTTTAGTTCTCTTTTACAATCTCAATAAATAAAATTATATAAAAAAAAATATTAGGCTAGACATTTGCAGCAGTGTAACTGGATTACTAATGGGCATGATCATGCTTCTTCTGTCCTTAATTAAGTTCTCGATTCAGATCTGACTTCTTTAGCACAAAAGTACCACTAACAATAGTACTACTGAATTATTGCTAAGACATGTATTCATGCAATTAGGAAACTCCTTTTTGAGTTGGAGACTTCTTATTAAATAATGGAATTAATGTAAATGCCAGATGACAATAATTTAAAAAGCCATGGCACACTTCTGATATGCTGCTTAGGGAATTATGAAACAGGAGATCTAGCAAAAGAAAGGACTCAATATGTGACACAGGTATGGTATTTTAAGTTAGATTTTGTTTACAATACTTCATAACATCACATAAGGGAGGAATTTTCTTTTTTTCTGTTACTTATGTCAAATTAAAGTACCTCAGCAAGACACCATAATGTTACTGAGGAAGAATTTACCTCAGTAAGAGCTCTTGTATTGAAAAATTGGTTATTAGTCTTACAAGCAGAAGATATAATTACTAGCAACAATGGGAAAACTCAGGTAAATAAGCAGCTTGGAAAAACCTTCTAGTTCTTTAAAATATTATAATTGCTTTGCCAAAAATTTTATTCAAAACTTTTATCTTGATTATTTTTATTCACTATTCAAGAAGTACATTTTCAAGCCATTGAGTGTAGCTAGCATACATCTTTCTTCATTAAATAAATATGAAACATTCTTGTGTGTGATTTTTAAGGGCATGGATCACTGAGCTATCTCTTCCTAGCAGTGCTCTTTGCATCTGGTCTTCTTTTTGTTTAAAGCCCTTCTAATTTGAGCCCCTTCCCACAACTCACTTCATAAGATTATTTTCAAACTCTGTGATCAACACTCCCCAAACATTCACCACAACCAGGAACACTGAGAAATTGTGGAAAAAGCATCAGCAGTAGCAAAGTTCCTCAAGGACAAGAGCAGCAGCTGTAATCACTAGCTAGAAGGGTTTACTTTGGCCAGAGAGCAGCTAACTACCTTTAATTGCTGTCACAAGCTCAGTTCACTCCCCAGAGAAGGTAAGGAGAAGATGGGTATGGAGAATTGGGTGTTTACAGCTGCAGCCAGCTGTTAGAGCTGGTTCTTATTCCTCCATCCTGGCAAGACTGAACTGTAGCTGCAGGGAATCACACAAAGACAGATGACCCCAAAAAGAAGAATTACCTTTTCCAAAAGTTTGAGAAAAATAAACATGATGATTTGAGAGGGTGATGCAAAAAATTTCTCTGCCATCTGCTTCTGGCCAAAAGGATGCTAGTCAGCATCTAGTGGAGGGAGCTGGTCCCTAGACACTCAACAAATCCATTCCTTAAACAGGCTCTTGTAGTATCATTTGAAAGACAGCATGTTACATATTCACAAGCAGCTTTGATGGGATTTGTTGCTTGCACAGAATGAAGGGCTCTGTATCCATCAGACTCATCTGGACTAATTTTCAACACTACACAAACTTAAGCACAGAAATAGCTTGCACTTATGAAGATGGTTCTTTCATCAGAGCCCAGAAGATGAACCCCAGCCATCAGGATGGAGGGAACAACTTGAATCATTAAACGCTGCCCTTTAGAGCTGACCATTTCAAGGCTGACAGCTGCTGCTCCCTCTTTTGTTTAAGAATTTTCTCTTTCTGTGTTTTCTACTCTGACTTTATAACCGAACATTTCTAGCTCAACTACTTTTCTACTAGTTATAGTACTTGGAATGCCTTCAAAAGTTATAGAAATCATGCATCGTAAGAAGCATTTACTGAAGTTATAGTTATAAAACCTTTTTTCTTAGCTCTTACAGAGCTTGATAAAACAGAAGATAATACAGAGACCAGATTTAGCATTTAGATGCCAAGATCACCCTTTAATATATATATCATGAGCTTCAAAGGATTTTGAAATCTAATAGAGATGAAGCTTTCTTTTCTGACAGCCATTTTACTAAACTGTATTGCGGATGGACATGAAATGTTCTGCATAGGAGAGTTCTGCTCTGCAATGGTAAGGAAGACAAACCCATCAGAAAACTGAAACAAAAATTTACTATGAATGTAAGCTAATAATTATATTATTGAGATTTCTAGGTCCTTATTTGATTATTCATTCAAATTCACCTCCCTTTCCAAAGTTTATCTTGTTACTCGGAAAGATCTTTCATATTGTTAACTACTGCAAAAGTTTCCATTTTTTATAAAGAGGTATTTCTGGAGAAGTGATGTCAGAAGCCAAGAATGAAATCCTATTAAATTTCTCTTATTCAGAAAGGATTATTTAAGAAAAACCAAAACCACAACAAAAACCAAAAATAACCCAACAGTTGCTGTGCTTAGTTCCACCAACACTGGAGGGAATATACTCGCTGTCAGGGAAAAGACCTGATTAAAAAGAAATGTGATTATTATACATGATATGACAGGAATCAAGAAAATCATTATTCTATTCTTGGACTAAAGATTTATTTTTTTTTTAAGATAGTAGGCAGATGATATTAGGTATAACTTCATTCAAATACAACAAAGATCCCTGATTTTCCAATGTTTATTTTTCATGTCATCTTAAAAATAACTTATGTACCTGATCTTGGCAAAAAGAAACTGTATTGATTAAAATAATGTTTTGCCAAGGGTAAAGGCATTGGTGTAAGTAAAATAATGTAGGCAAATTCTGTATAGTTAGAGTTACCTGCAGTCTATTGGAATTACAGTTGCTGCTGTTTTCTACTTCTAACAGTCACTAGACAAGACCATTCTCATAATTAAAAGAAAACAAGAAACCAACTCCACCCCTGTCCACACCTCCATCTCCATATACAGTCTTATCAAGAACAGAACAGAACAGCACAGGATTACTGCTTTACCTCAATTTTCTCCCATACGGTTTCATAATTCTCTTGATGTTGTATATCTTGCATCAGTTGATGAATTAAAGCTGATTTATTTGAGGCAGAAGTCTCATTCTCAGTGGACTGAGTGACAGCAGTCCTTTCTGACTTTTTTTCAATGTATTTTTTAACGCAAGATACAGGCATACAAAGTTCTTCATCAGAGAGAATATCACTGAGAGGCCCAGATTCAATACTGTCACCTAAAGAGGATACTATATCACTGGAAGAGCTTGGTGAAATTCTACCCATCTTTTTGTGCTTTTTGGTCTGGTATGTTGGATACATTTCTGAATCAGAGTTCATTTCTGACAGCTCCCAGTCATCAATGTTTTGAATTGTTTCTCTTCTGGGCTTTTGGGGCAGCAACTTTGTCAGATTTTCTAGTTTTAAAGCTAATACTTCAGTCTGTTTGAGATGTGAAGGAAGTGCTAAATATTCATCAGATCCGTACCAGACCTCACCATCTTTACTGTTTTTTTGAGTGTAGCTTGGTGTTGAGAAGCTTTTATTATTCTTTCTTCTCAGTAGAAGAGGTGATGAGTTGTTAAGCTCAGAACCAGCTGAGGAAGCACTCTTTTGGCTACATGTTGGTGAACTGAAAGACTCATTTTTACCTTGTGATTGCCCATTTGGGTCTCCCTGGTTACAAGAATCTAATGATGCAGGAGAATCTGTTTCTGTCTCCTCCAGAGACTGAGAGTTATGAGAAGTAATTCCATTCTGTAGAGAAGAACGTCCTCTTTTTTTGACTTGTATTGATGGAGCCATTTTACATACACCTCCAGGTGCTCTGCCAGCTTTCACTTTCTCTGGAGCATCATGAGGCTTCTTGTGTTTTGATTTTTCTTTACTGTTATAGAAAGCAGACTTTCCTAGACTTATGGGACTGCCCTTAAAGTGATTATTTATTGTGTACTCAAGATTTCTGTCACCTATTGTATTTAAGCAATCATATGACTGACTAACTGCAGATGGACTGTTAGTGTAGGGTGACTGTAAAGCTAGGCAAAGCTTGGACCTGTCTGGTGGATCTAACAATGAGGGTGTACTTCTACTCATTTCATTTTTAACTATCTGAGAGATTTGCCTTTTAAAATCATTGGCTTCCATATAATCTTTAAGCACATCATCTTTCAAAAATAGACCTCTTTTTGGCAATGTAGGCTGTGTAGGGGAGTCTTCATTATAGTTAAAGCAGTCTCTGATGGACCTCTTAGGAGTTGAGTTTTCACATTGAGAATGGTTGATTTTTTCCCTGGTGTGCTGTGGAAGATTGGATTCTGCTTTCTTTAATGTGGAAGCTGGTTTGCTGTCAGTAGGTAAAACACCATCTTCAGATGGTCCTTTAGGAAGAGAGGAGTTTACAGAAGGAGATACTAGCGAAAGCTCATGCAGTGCTTTCCTGTCTTTGCTTTCTTCTCCATCTTCCACTGGAAAAGGTACATGGGTTTCTTTCTCATTTAATGCTTCATTACACTGGGAAGTGATGGAATCAGTTGCTACTGCAAGTAAACCCACACTTCTAATAAGTCCTGGAAAGTCCTTATCCATCTCACTGTAGTTCCAGGATTCAAATGATTTTGCTTTCCCTTGGCCAGAGGTCATATCATCCAGAGCACCAAGCAAATCCTCACTAGGACTGTAGTCAGATAGTTCAAATGCAGTAATACCACAATCCAGTGACAAGTAATTTTGAGAACATTTGATGGTTAACTGTCCAGAATCATCAACTTCAGTTAAAGAGTCAAGACGGTCCTGAAATAGACAAAGAAATGGTACTTTTTTAGAAAATTAATTTGCATATACAGCACACAAAGTACCAAACTGTCAGCTTTTACGTTTTTCTAACATCTAGAAAAGCATTTATCACTGACCTGCCTCTTCTGGCAGTGCCCTGTAGATAAGCAAACCATTCCAAAGTATTTGGGAATAAAAAATGGCACCAAACTGAAAAATGCTTAGTTTCAGTCAGGCGTGTCAAGTTACCTAAAAATATCAACTCACTTTTCTATTGGTATTCTCCTGCTTAAATTCTGTTCTCAGTTCTACATACTCTGTAGGGGGGACTCAGAAATTCCATACAGCAGACTCATATTTCCTGTGCTAACAACCTCAAAAAGGAAGGAGGGGATCCTGGGGACTGCTGACTGTATCAGTCAACTTGTTAATCTTGTGTTCTAAGAAATCTATCATTCTCTACTGTCTTTCAGTTGATTGCCAGAATGTTTTTTCCAAGCACCACCTTACAATGACAGACATTTCTTCCTGTATTTGTGAGATAAATGTTGTTAACTACATGTCACTTTTCTGTAGCATTATGAACTGCGGATGGATTTATCTGCTGGATATTTGGAGCACAAATGGAGAACAACTCAAGGAAAAGAAGCTATAGCCAGTTTTCCTAAACCTCTGGCCTGCTGTGATCCCTTGACAGCATCATCTCAATGGACATCCTTCAATCTCAGAAATGCAGATATAGCCAGAGGACACATCTCAGGTGGCAAATGAGATTTTAAGATTGAAGTCACATTAATGTCTATAAATCGGTGACTTATTTGAAGGATACTAAAAAAAATCTGACTACATTAAGATCCAAAAGCAGCCTGATATTATAACAATCACAGAAAAAATTATGTTCAGTCAAGAGTTTATAAGCATATTTTTAGTAGATGAACACCTAGGCAGGTTTCAACTACTCCCAGATCCTAGCACATGACTTGAAACCTGAATGCAGGATCAAATAATGCTGAAACAATTCCTGTTCTTTACACTGGTATACATTTTAAGTAACTCCATGAAACTATCTAGAACAAGAGTAATTGGCAGTGCACGTCAACTGAACAAAAGAAACTGAAAAGCAGAATTTAAAATAAAAAAGCCAACATTAGCCCAAGTGCTTACAGAAACTACTTTAAAAACATACAGGGCAGAAACTCATGGTTTAGGGTTCTAACTTTAGGTGCCTTAATCAGTGTACTGGTTTTCCCAGGTATGGTTTTCATAATAGAGTTCTTTAAAGCAAACTCTTGAGTATCCACAATAGGTGCTTGTCTGAATTATTCTCTGGAATAAGCTTGTCTCACTACACTGCCTAAATCCATAGTTTAAGGACCTTGAGCATCACGGCTGAAGAAGATTCAATAACCCCATAATCTCTTCATCTCGCAATAAACCATTTGGATTTTGGTCTGAACAAGAATAGCGTCAATAAAGAAGGCTATTGCTTGCCATCTTCTATAAGCATGTAATGTTTGAGTCCTGTACTCTGTCCACCCCACTTATATTATTCAAAGTAAAAATGCAAAAAATCCTCCAGATAAAAATATTATTTATTTATAGAAAAGATTTATTAGAAAGTTATTTATTAACCATAATCTTGGGCACTGGAAATATATTTTATTTATCACCATTTACCCAGATGTAGAACCTATGCCACAAATTGTACATTGTCAATAGTCCAGAATTAAAAGAGGAAGTTTCTATAAATCTGTCAAATTTATATATTGAAGCTGCATTTAATAAGGAAAATAATGACCAAACAATGATCAGTATTACAGCTGCATTTTCCCTCTAATCTCAGGAAAAGATTAGAAACTGTAAAACCATATATAAATCAAAATCTTTTCAAGGCCCTAAGGGCCTTCATTTCTCCCGAGTAATGAGCTCCATTCCTTCGTCTCTTAAAAATGTGTTTATTAACATTAATAAAATTTACAATCACATGCATTAAACCATCTTGCTTCATCATTTTCCAAGCAGTCTCTTAAATGTGTGCTTCAGAGGAGCATTATTTAATGCCAGTATTACCATGTTTTTATTTTATTTTTTTTTTTCAGAAAAGCACTGTATTTAGTTATTTGCATGGCTACCAATAGGAATACCTTAGTTCAAAAAATATGTTCCTTTTCACATAGTAATGCTTCCTGTAAAGCTGTGTAGGCTGTTTCCAATACTTTCTTGTATTTTTGTTTAAACCAGGACAATTCTGCTGGTTTTGGTTTCTTTTCTTTTTTTTTTTCTTAACTCTTTCAAATGAGATGATTTAATTTTTAAGATATTCCTTTTGTGACTTTACCAACTGTTTGAGAACATAAGGATTCACTGCATTTTAGCATAGCCTTGTACTGATCCATTCTCTACTTCCTGGCTTTATCAAATGTGAAATGAAACTCACAGGCTAGGTTCAGCTGGACAGAACTCATTTTTCTTCCCTTCTTACCTATCTCTGGGTAATTCCTGAAGGAGAAATGGTCCTTCAGAACCTTAACTCTCTGAAGTTTTTTATTTAAAAAAGTGTTTTCTTAATTTGACATCTCCATAATGGCAGGCTGCTTGCCTCACTGGTTCCGTTATATCCTCCAACCCATAAAACTTTTTGTGCCTTTTCTTGCTGACATCTTATGCAGTATGGCACTGCTGAGACAGCCAAAAGCACAGTTACTGCCTGCCCAGTTAATGAGCTGGATTCCTAACCAAGCCAGGACAGCCTGTGCTGTACACTTCCATGTTTTGGCAGGTACATTGGTGGCTACATCCCCGTTTGTTATGTTGAGGCTAGCTTGTGCACTTCTATGTGCGTTACAGCTACATTGTAAATATAGCCCTGGCGGGACTGTTGAGCTGTGATTGACTGCAGTCTATAAACTGAGTAGCAAATATTAACTAGATAAGACTGTCTACTGAATACGAAAGAGACCTCGGCAGGTCACTTCTCCCGTGGAGCTCCTCAGTTAACTTTGGCAGTCAAAGATGCTCTTCAGCATTACACAGAACACAGCTGACTTAAGGAGTGAGCCAAACATTTTGTGAAATGATAGGTTCATGGACTACAGGAAAGCATAACATTTGCAGTACAGCTTCAGATCAAATTTCTGTCTAGCCGAGTACTGTCTCTGCATCAGTTCTAAACATTTTCTGCTAGCTGAGCTATAAGCCATGGGTATACGTATGTGGCCCTTCCACATACAACATTTCTACCAGCACTCCCACCTTCTACCAATGAGCAGCATAGGGACTTCCTCATCTAGAGTTATAATTCCTCCTATCTTTGCTTAGTTTTCACATTTATTTTTTTAACTTCTTTCTACTTCTAAGTGTCTTATGATAGTGAATTCCAAAATAGAAGTCTTCGTTGTGTGTGAAAGTTTCCTTCTATTGATTTCAAACCAGATGACTTCTCAACCTTAGGAGAAAAAAATAAGTTGTCGTTCCTAGTTCATAATCCTCAAGGAATACTGAAAATTAGGGTAATAATTCTCCAAGGAAGGGTTATCTGTATGGGCAAAGGTTTCTAGGTTTGCTCAGAGTCTCACTATTCACACATGCATGAAAATCCTTAATAGATAATACCTGTATCATGAGGCACTTACTAGCCCTACAGTGTAGTCCTGTCTGGGAAAGGATATGGGGGAAACGCACCAAAAACCAGAGGCAGATGAGAGTAGATACAATTGCCTCTACATCACATTTTATGTATTAATTTATTTTCATCAAATAAAGCCACAACCATTATACCTGCTGAAAGGCTTGAATAAATACCTGAACGTTAAAAGCTGCAGAGCAATTTCTGGGAACCTATTCAAGCATTAGACCAGAAACGTAATATTAATATTGTGTGCCTGCTATTGCTAGCCATTAATTTTACAAAATATTATTTATGTTTTTGTTGGAGTGGAGAAAAACTATCGTGTCAGGATATTTTGTCTTTTTAATTACCATAGAAGCCTGTCTGGCAACATGTTTTTTTCCCCACTGAAAAATAGTCTATCCTTCCCCAGTCAGTCCTCTCCTGTACTGAGGGATGTTTTTTATTGCTTTTGTAATCAGATCCAGATGGGACATTTCCTGTTTCTTAGTATCTGAATCTGCCCCTTCCTTATGTCTTGAAATCATCACGCTCATGTCATGAAATGATGACTTCACCCTAATTCACCACTCTGGATATTCAGACAAGTGTGGATTTCCTTCAGACTTGCCTGAGGGGGTCTACCAGCAAGAGCAAAGCAGAAACTGAACCTGAAGCACCAGGTATGTACACATCAGGAAGAGGGGGTGTGGAAGGTGGGCCTGGGCATATCTAAGCATTGATTTCAGAACCACCCACTCTGTTGTGCCAAAGTCAAATATAAAACGCAACAGGGAGCAGAGAAACATGCACATTCTGTTTAAAGTTGAGTGATCTGAAATTCAGGACATCGTTAGGGAACTTCTGACTTCCTCTGTAACACAAGTCGCAGAATCTCACTACATCGATCTAGAGGTCTCTTTATGTAAATGTATCTAATCCTAAAAAAGCATTTTATCCTAATCTTATGACTTTCCCCAAATGAAGAATCCTCTACACACTAAGTTATCTTCTATTAACCATTAACTACCCTAACTATTAAAAATTTACCTCTTCTTTCAGTTTTCAAAATTAGGCCAGTAGTGTCCTTCTAACTAAGCTAATTTAGTAATGATTAATTCAAAGGAAAAGGCATTTTAGTTAAATGAATCCAGATTTACAAACCATTTACATGTGTGCAACTTTGACACCCCGTTAGAATAAAAGATGTATGATTCATGCATCATTGTTTTTCAGACAGAATGTGTAACTGTTTAGAGGCATATTGCAGAATTCCCATAAAGTTCAGCCTCTCTGTTATAAAGGAATGTTGACCTAGTCTGGAAAGTTTTGGAAAACATTGTGTAAGCAAGAAGGGAATTATCTACATTTTTCATTAAAGAATTCACTGCAGATAAAAATTGAGTTTTGAATTTGATATGAACCTTAAATTCACAAGTGACCAGACCAAGGACTTTGGACCAGATGCACCCCTGCAAGTGTTTCCAATCCTTTGTGAAAAATATTTCAGTCATAAGAAAACATTGCTATCCATTAGCATGACACTTCTAAAATTTTACCTTAATGTGCTTTAATTAATGAAGTGAGAACAGATATCAGTGAAGACATTTAAAACACCAAATCAGCAAAATATCTAGAAGACAAGTAAGCCATCCTTTAAATTGTCATCCTAGCAATTTTAAATGTGCAGCAGGGATGAGCTGTTTCAAATATAGATGAAATTCTCAAAATTGAATTTAGTTACTGTACCTCCTTAGTCTCTTCAGAAAATGCTTGTAGAATATCAGTCTGCCTGGTGTAGTTTCCATTGGCGTCTTGTAGTCCCTGGAGAATACGCTCTCTCAGAACCAGAACAGAAACACGTAGCTGGTGCCAGAGTAGTTGTACTGTATGGATATCGACTATCACATTGACAGAGTAAGAGAGAAGCTTCAGGGAAAACTCAGTCTCTAGTAGAGCATGAATTTGTTCAACATGATCAGATATATCTTCACAAATATCCTGTAATGGAAAAATAAAGCAGATATTTAGCTACAGGCATGGTCCTTTCATGGATCAGCTCTACTTTTCAAGTACTTTTTATTAAATGCAGAACAGATTATTTCAGAGAGGAAAGTAATTAATACATCCAAGGTTCTTTTTTTTTTTTTTTTTTTAATTTCTTTTTTTATTTATGGCAATGCTACAGCAACTGAACCAGCAGCTGTCCTGTTTGGCAGGACTGCTCAGTAAGTGCAGACACATCGTATCATAAGGAAGCCTGGCACAACAAGATCACATGAATCAGAAGCAGAAAACTAACACTGTAAAGTGACATCCTAGAAGACGGCAATAGGAATGAACATGGTAAGATTGCCAAAAGCAGTCTCCCTCTCTGCTTCACCACCACCACCCCCCCATTAAAATGCAAAGAATTAGAACTGTGCCATCATCAACAAAAAAATATTTTGAACAGAATTTACCTTCTAATCTAGCCTCTATAGCAAAGTAGGGCAAAAGTCTGGGATAGACTCAATGTGGATAAGCTGTGTCTGAGACCCATTGCTAACTGCTCTGATGAGAGGGGGCTAACTTTTGCATAGTCTTGTTCTGGACTCAAAATTTAACAGAATAAGATGGGTGGAGAAGGAGAAAGAGGTAAAGCAGAGAAGCTGTGAACAGTTGTGTCGAGAAAGGAGAAAATTCAAGTTACAAGGTTATAAAATTAAGGTTTCGATGGGATGGTATCCTCCAAATTTAGCAATTAATGTTCCAGATTTCTGCACATATTTAATATGCCTTAATAGCATATTTTAAATCCCAAACATTTCTTTCAAAAAAACATAAAGAAGTTTTTTCAATTCAAACCTTCAGAAGTGTCCTTTTGAGGTAAAAGTTTGTATATGCATAACACCAATTAAAAAAAAAAAGACTAAACAATATAATTTTTATTCATTTGAAAACTGGTATCAAAACAATTCTATCAGGCAACTATAATGAAACCTTATGCCTCTGATGATACTCCTGTGGGTTTGTACAGCAGTAGAATAACAAGAAAATCAGTAAAGCTGATTTTTTCTAAATTAAAAATACAGTACAGTATTTTTTATTAGTTCAGATATGGAATCTTCAGTCTGAAAGTAAAGCCAAATTATTCAATATGTAAGTGTATGAATGTAACAAATTAATCAAAATCAAATCCCTAGATAATTTTAAATAATTTTAGTACAACAGATAACAGATAATATTAGCCCATGAGAAACTCTTATGGTTAAGTACTATCAGTAGTTATTCATTTTAATAAATCACTAACAGATTAATCAAGTCCACTGCAGGGGTAGCTCTCAGGAATGCCAGAGATGAGCACACAATGTTGGAGTTTCAAAGAGCAGAGTTTTGAGGTTGCCTTAAGAGAGAGGCAGTATCTCTTCCCCTCTATCCTCAGTTCCCTTGTTGTGACAACCAGCACCTATATTTGCAAGTATAAAACACACAGCCTCACCTGGAAACACATAGGGCTGCAAGTGCTCAGGGCTTCAAACATCCACAACACTTGCAGGTGAGCAAATCGACACTAGCTACCAGATTAGTGTATTAATCTAATTCTACAGACACACAGACAAGGCTAAAACTCTCAGAAAAATCTTTTCCAAGCTTTGGAAAGATCACCGTTATCCATTTATCCAACTACAACTGAATCTTGACTGAAAAGCACAGCTGTATTCCTGTGGTTTCAAATGTTTTAAAGAATATTCTTAGTGAATTAGCTTGTTTGAATTTGCATTCGCTTCTCCAACGTCATTCACATCTTTTGTCTTGGCCATAAAGCAGTTTAATTTTAATTTCAGGGATTAAAAAATAGGTTGCTGCCCAGTAACTGTAACTTTATAAATTAGACTCAATGTATAGAAAAATACTTAATGTACCTTCAGTTAGACTACTTATGTGAACGAGCTTAAGTTTGTACCAACCTGCAAAACAAGTTTTCAATATTTTCCAGCTCCACACACACACGGTGAATTCAACTGCTATAAGAATTTTCAGAGAGGTTGAAAATGTGAAGCCATAAGAAGAAACTATTAAGAATGAGTAAGTGTCTCCTCATAATTGTTAAGTAACGTACTGAAAATACTGGCTAATGGATCTAGATAACACTCTAAAGCAAGAGTTCAGACCTACACTTCAAACAAGTTTTGTCTTGCTCTACCATTACACTAGCTACCAAGCCATCTCAAATTTCTGAAGCAGACAAGCTTTCCACACCAACACAGAAAATTTTGTACCAAAATGCAAATTCCAGCACCACTAGGGGCTTGAAAGAAACACATATTCAAAGACATGTGCTGTTAATTTTTACATGGACTGTTATAAGTTGCTTGTTTTCCTCAAAAAGCCAAGTCAGAAGTACTTACAGACTACTGTGAGCACGGCAGCAGCCAAATGCTTTATGTACTAACAAGATAATGAATGGCTTTTGGCAGTTTCAGTAACACAGAGAGAACCTAAGGCTGACCTCATCCATATACAAGCGAAGGTCATGTACTCTGATCTTGACATATAAGACTGCCATCCTAGTCAGAGACAAAGTACCAGCTCTTAAAGGATGTAGGTTTTAGAAAAAGTGGGTGGCCACAAGACAGGAAGCTATTTTCTCAGTGGCTGAATGAGGAAATCAAGTCCCTACATACCTTTTCATAATACATAAACTCTGAGCTCCATTTTCTGATGATCATCATCTCTCTCTCCCTTCTGGCCTGGAATTAGTGTAGCATTGAGCTGTCACTGTAGCCTTGTATTTGCTTTCATGGGAGAATAGAAAGTATTCTTTCCTTTGCTGATATGTTGACATGATGTGATCTTTAGGGCTGATGGTTTGATTATATTTTTTTTCTTCTCTTCCTATTAGATGAAAATCTGATTGAACCATTCAGGAAGTCTGATTTAATTTGCAATAGGGCCAGGCATAGATTTTAAGCGATTTAACTCCCTTAATAATTGCTGCAGCTATTCAACACCTGGAAGTCCTGGAGAAATGTCTACAATGCATGCACAAGTTCAGTATGCCCGGTTTGATACCACACACACACACACACACATATATATAAAGAGCAGTAGTGTCAATGCAACAATCTTGCTGAACGTGCACTAACCATTTGTGTGGTAGCTAGTAGCTGACTAGCAGTCCCAATAACATCAGACCCTGCACACATGGCACAAGGTCATATATCGGTCTATTGGGTATTTCTTGAAAAAATTCTTAGGAGCCATAAGTTGACATTCCTGCATCACATAACATTGTTTTGATGGGTAACTTCCATTTCAGCTGAGTCAGTAGCCACTGTCAAAGGTACTGGATTTCATTTTACCACAGGCCAGGTTCCTGACTAAAATAGATTAGGCCTGGGTTTGCAGGAAGTCCATCTTACGTAAAGTTTGGAAAAAGAATTTATGCCCCTATTCATATCCCCTTTCCTTGTTTTTTAACTGTCATATGATGATGCAAAGGTGAAGGTTGCACAAAGAATAGCTGTGTAAAAGCTAATACCAGATGTTTATCAAGAGAACATGATTACAAAGAAATGATCACTTTTGAAATATAAGTTAATGCTGATTAGTCTTCAGCAGAAGAGCATTAATAAAGCTGCAGCCTACTTACCGGCACTTTCTCTTTATGCTTGACTGGCACAAAACAGCATATTGAGAGGAAACGATATAATGTCAAGTCCAGTTGGCATTATCCAGTACAACACTTTCTTACTGCTGTACCTGATGTCTAGATTTACATGTAATTCAGCAAAATGAAGTAATTATATTTAGCACAGCTATAAATTTAATAGTTTTCTGTAATAATTAATGCAGTTCAAATGCAGCACAAAAATGTCATGTTATGTAAGTTCCCAATTTTACTGAGGCTCAATGTCAAGACCTGGTACAACATAGCCTCATTGTCCTCATTCTTCCTAGCTCTTTGTAGGTGATTTAGCATTAGCTAGAACAAAACCAGCAGTACATTGTCATGTGCCTGTTTTACACTTTGTATTTATGACTGTACCTCAGTGCTGGCATGAGTGCCAGTTGCTTTTACCAGAAGTGGCAGGTAGATAAAATAAACCATGTACTTCTAAGTAATAAGAAAACAGCATTTATCTATCGGCATCTATTTCTAAATATGCATAGTTCCTGGTCAATAGCAATAATATACAGCATACAAATAGAAGCATGGAAATCCTTCCCCATTTTATTGTATATAGTTTCATATCAAAAGCTATTCTAGCCTGATAGTTTAGAAAACAGCATTTCCAAAAAAACTTTTTGAAATCATTAATCTCACATATCCACTAGGCATTTTTATTTTTACACAATTTCACAGTGGTGTTAAGGTAAAGATTTTCTCATAAGCTATCCTGGAGTACCAACTGTGGAATTTCTTAGGCTACAGGGGTTGTACCCATTTGGCTGCCAACTGCCCACTTCACTCAGTCTTCCAGACAGCTGATCCTGTAATGTGCAGCTGCTGAATCCATCAGCCAGCTTGTAGCCCTCCACATCAACCAAAATAGCCTGAACTGCAAACACTGCAGTAGACAAAGTGCATAAACAAATGCGCAAGAGTCCATGAAAATTAAGCTTTGATGTTGACTTTAAAAAGTATTTTTGCTCTGCTCTTCAAGAAATTCTGTTAAGATGTACATGAAACTACTGCAAGATGAAAGGTTGCAGTATGTTGCTTTAGAGTTAGTATCAGTGACAGAGAAGCTGTACTGCAGATTTCTGTTCTTTGATCTCACGGTAAAACCTCAGCAGGAAAACCTGATTGCCATTGAGTCTTACAACTACTGTACATGCAAAAAAACCCACTATGATTTAAGAAAATGTCTGTCTATTTGGTTTTTCCTTTTAAGTACATTTTAATTCCTCAGAAGGCAAGGATTCCAAACAGAATGTACCAATTCTTTTCAGAAAAAAAATACAATATCTGCCAAATAATTTTTAGATTCATTTTTTAAAAAATGAACTTGAAAATTATGAATTAAACTCACTCTCTACACTGTTCTTTTAATGCTTATAGAGAAAGACCACAAAAGAGAGGCTTTTTTATTACTGAACAAATAAAGATTTGAAGTTTTCAGAAAGGAAATTTTCCTTTAAAATGCACTCTGACTTCTTAAAGAGAAAAATTTTTCATCTTTACCTGTATCCAAACAGTGTTGTAAAAAGGATAAAATTATTCTCTTCTGTTTTGGATTGTTGGTGAAAGCTTAAGAGCAAATGCTACTCACTTTCTTTTTTTTAACTGCTGTTTTTAAGTAAACAAGTGAAAGATACATGGAAAATACAGTTTGACTAAGCAAAATCAACTGTCGTGGAAAACTCTAGACTCACTGGGAATGACAAGTTTAGCACTTGAGCTCACTTTCTGACAAAGTGCTGTAGCTGGTATTGCTCTGGCATTCAGTGGCTAGAGGAAATAAGTACATTTTACCTGGTGAAGAACGCAAGTGCAGCAGGAAAACAGCTACTGATCACTGGCCCTGCCTTCTGCTGACACTGACAGCTTGGAAACACACTGGTCCTCAAAGTAAGCTTCTTTGCTCTTCCTTCATGATAATACACATTATTCTCTTTCCCAGCTTGGCTTTTATTTTGATAAATTTACTTGCATTATAAGTGAGAAACATTTCCATCATTGCAAAATTCCAGTAAGTAATCTTCATTTTACCTCTTGCTAAAAATCTTAGATTTTTTTTTTTTTTTTGAATATGAGAAAGTTGTTAACTTGACAGAAGTGTTTTCCCTGAAGAAAATTTGTTTTCCTTTTTTTTTTTTTTTTTTTCCTTAAGAGAGCCCTGTTTTAAAACAGATTTCTTCTTCAATGGAAATGTCCAGGTGTCACAGAAGCCTAGCTGCCTTGACACGCTTGCAAGGAAAGATGATCCACTTTTTATTGTGCAAACATTGCTATTACAATATGCCCTCAAAAGTTTTGAAAATAAATATCCAGTCTGGTGAACTCTAAGTAGGCATGCTTTACTGTATTCTGTTATGTCAGGAATCAGTTATTTACATTTTTATATCCCTGTACTTCAAAAGAAAGTGAAACAGATGTCAAATCACCAATTCTTTGATAAAGCTGCTAAAATAGTAATGGTTTGTCTAAGATTGTAACAGGCACGGTGCTGCTCTGTAATAATTTCTTAGTAGTTTGTGTGGCACGCTTTGTTAAGCTGTTTCTTGTGCAAGTGTATTGGTTGACTACCAACCTGCATGGAAAATGAGCAAGAAGAAAGGAAGTGAGTAAGATATATCACTGGCTAAGCGCTAATGCCTGATGTTAGTTGTGAAGCTCCTGTCTCAGCATTCCAGGAACTTGCATTTGTTTTGCCATATGGGCCGTTGCTGGGGCCAAAGGATCAAACATACTGGGAAGAAGCAAAAGGATTCTTTTGTCCAGGAGTAGGGCAGTTGCTGCTGTAAGATATTCCAGCTCACTTCCAGGACCAGCTGCAGTGCCTTACAAACCTAGGCCAGCCTGTACCTCTTCTGCAGGAGGGGGTGGCTGCAAAGACGACAGCCTGCTTTCAAACATTTATTTTCCCTATTAAGTTTAATGAGTATTTTAATGTAAAATGACTTTCTGGTCACAGCACTCACCACAGGCCAGATTCTTAAATGCTAGGAAGTATTTAGTTCACCCAAGAAGCTTCAGACAGCTGATGCACAAAAACATTCCACCGTAAGGCCTGGGATGGAACTAGAGAAATACAGAAGAAGTTGTGGCAGTAAAATAAGCACCTCCGAAATGTGCTGAGAGTATCATGTAAACAAATCTGGGCTAGCCATTTCTGGGATATTCCTGACATCAGTAAAACTGATGCATGAATTTCATTTGTGTAAGAAGCCACATATATGAACTGAACATGGCAACTGATTTGGTGTGTGGAGTGATGTGACATCTGCAGCTCAGTGTTGCTTTGATATTCCTGAACCTCCACTAGTTCCACACTGTGTAACGTGCCTACCCTTTGAAACATGCAGAATGAGAATACTCCTGTACACCCCATAACCAGCGAAGCCCACAACGTTCAGAGACTTTGCCCATTAAATTATCACTGTACAACATTTCCTCAGTGAGTAACCTTACAACTTTTATCTTACTTTAAGCATGTTAAAGCATACTGATTTTTATAAAGGTCTAACCTTCTAAATTTTTAAAAAGTGTGCAAAAAATATTTACAACTTGATAGCAAAAGTCATATTTGTGCTTACTGAAATCTGGTTTTGTACCACACCCTGGAAGACAGTGTTGCACAGGTACTCTAGAACAGTTTTTCATGCAAGAAGATAGATGGTACTGAACTGTGCAATACAATAGCAGGTTTTGATTCTAGCTACTGCTGACAAAAAAGCAAAAATACCAAAACCCAAACTTGTGTGAAAACCTAGTCAAGCAATTGGTAGTAGAGGCAAGTTTTGAAAAACAATAAACATTTTCCAAATGTCTGTTCATTGGACAATGATAACAATATATGTATATATATTCCACTGATTGTTTAATGTCACAAAGAAATGAGAAAAAATGATGAAGTAGCTTTATATACTAGACATACTCATCATCTACTATATATTCATATCTACTGAAACAGAAGAGTGAAGACTTATTAAAGCATCCTTTAAAAAGGTCCTTAAAATCATCCTTAAGAGATCTTAAAACATCATAAGAGACCTTACAGATCTCTTCACACAACTCTAGCCTTTTTCTGCAATAATGGAAGTATGTAGGACATATTTTACCACCCTCTAGATAACTACGTTTGCTTCTTATTTTTTGCTCTCTTTACTCACCACTTTCTTGATTCTGTAAGCCATATATACTAAATGGAATTTAAAGGCATCTCTAACAAGTTCCAATTACCACAGGCAAATAAAAAATGAGGATGCAAATGGAAGGATGTTTTACTCACAGTGAACACTGTGAACTCCATTGTAGCTAAAATAATCAGTTCTTGGTCATCTGGCCAGGACTAGGCAATTTTTAATCTCAGTGTAGACAGTAGCTAACTGGCTATGAAGAAACCCATGCTATCATTTAATGCAAGACATACATAAATTGAATGTGATAAACAATCATGCCAGCTACATGAAGAAGCAGGAAGAAGACCACTCCTATTATTTGATAAAACTTTCATAATTTGATCTACAACATTAAATAACTAGTAGAATTCAATACTAATGCACAAATAGCTCAGTAATTTTCCAGCAAAATGGTTAGACTTCTGAAAACAATGAGTTTTCAAAGCTTTATGCAGCTAAACTATTACTCTGACATCTCAGCTTTGAGTATATCCCACTCAAGAATTCTTTAAGACTTCTACAGGGCTGTAGGATCCTCTTTGTCTCAGCTCTGTTTTCTGATCTTTTTTTATTGTTTATACAAGATAGTAGGTGCATTTCTCTTAAAAGATTTTTCAGTTTATAGACTTCTTCAGAAAGAGTCTTGTTCTTATTAAACTCAGTAGACTTAATTAGGGTGTTTGGTGGAGATCAGCTGCTCCTGAAGAGTTTAGATGAAGCAAAAAAAAATTCTTGGAGAAAAGAAAGTTTCATTCTTGAAATAATGAAGTTTCAAATAACAAAGTGTAACCCCACATAAATATCATGAAGTATTTTAGGCAGCAACGAATTACTGAAATGTAAGATGTCAAAATAAATAAAAGGAACTGCAAGTTCTAACAGGAGAAAAATTCAGTCCTTCTGCATAGACATGCATATCACAAGAGAAAAATTTTAATCAAAATGTTTTGACTTGCTCAAGCCAAAGAATGCTAACCTCATTCAGTCTCTTTGACTACAGCTTAGTAGCTATAACAGAATTTGATGAAGGTTGGTGAGACTCTTTACTCTCATGTCAAATGCTCAATATGGTAACTGTGCTCTCCTTTCTTTTCTGGAACAGGTCAGAAGTGAACTACCATCTGTGCCAAATTTTCTATAATGAAAACTGATAGCATGATAGGAAGTTTTCAAGATAAGTGGCTGGTTTATATCAGTGCAGCTAAGCCTCCAAGAGCTTCTGTGACATGTTTTTGAAGTTATTTTCCATCAGTCACTGTTAAGGACAGTGAAAAGGACACAGACTCTCTTGTACTTTATTACCAGACTTTGCTTTATTAGCACTCTTGTTCCCTTTTATGTTCTTCAATGAATCATAGACTCATTTAGGTTAGAAAAGACCAAAAGCTAACATTTAATCCATGAACCCTTATGGGGTTCACTGACATTTTTTTGCTTGGTTCAGAAATACAGATAAGAAGCCTTATAGTCTATCTTGCATGCTGCTTGCTGTTAGTGACCTTCCTGCCCTCTTTCCAGAATGACAAATGTTCAAGTCAGCTGGAAAGCTCTTGTAGATCCTCCAGTGAGTTAGTAACAAAGCACTCGAAGCATGTGGAGGTACTTCCAGTAGTCTGAAACAGCTACCACCTACCCAGCGTAGCAGGAGGCCCGTTCCACACTGGATATCACTCACTGTCCTCTAAGAGTCAGGGTTAGAATATGTATCAGTGCTAGTTAAAAAAAACCACAACAAATAAAGAACCACACCTAAGTTTGCTATATCCAGGAAGAAAAACTTGAAAGATTGGTAGAAATCTATTTTACAAACTTAAAGTCTTAAGCGAATAAAGAAATAAAAGAGTAAATTTTAGTAAAAAATTTAACAGTTAGACAAGTGAATCTTAAAGACATCCAAAATGCACAGAATGCACAATGCCACTTCTGAAAGTGCACATGGAATTTCTTGATTTTGGGAAAAGCTCTTCAGCAGGTAAATCAAACCCCTTATTATGATTCCTAATTAGACAATATGTTAGAAATCATTCCTAATTGGTTTGTGATAGGTACAACGTAGGATGTAGAGAATGTTCCAGTGACTTTTGGCCTCAAATACAACGAAGACGAAATTAAACAAAAAAACTAATTTACATCCACAGAAGGAAGAATACAGTAGGTTTTTGCAGGCTTTTTTGAGAAGGAATATGACAGAGACTAAATTTGAAACCTGGAATTATGGGACTGGCATGACATCCAAAGCTAACCGAATCATTCAAACTACTTTAATTGGCTTTTGGCAAGTATCAAAGTGCTTACAACATGAGACTTCACATATAAAAACAATTAACATATATTATCCGGTAGTTTGTACTATCTAAGTATTTCCAAATCTCACTGTCACCCCACAGGTGGCTCTTGGGTAATACAGATATATATTTGAAGTTTGTGTATGGCACCTTCTTTTCAAACAAAATCATGTTCATATCTTTGATTTTTTGATTCAGATGTAAAGAGGATACTGCATAAACAGCAAACGATCAAAACTCGGATTTTATACCATATCTGCAGCACTTTAATCACAAATACTTCTAACAAACTGGTAAACATTGCCATACTCAATAGACACAATGAAGCATTTCTTTCAAATTAAATTGGCTCTAAGGAACCTGAAATTCAGCATCATTAATAATAAATGGTTGTTCTGGCTGCTTATAAGATTGAGAGTGCCAAACGTTAGTGGTTTAATACCATATTTAGAACTAAATATTTAATTTTAAAATTATACATAATATCATAGATAGAACTATTCAAAGAAACTGTAGTTGTAATTTAGAAACACGTTACAAGACTGTAGAGCATATTCCAATAGCATACTCATATATAGCATATTCCAATGCAACAGTTCTAAGAAGTCAGCTTGTGCTCTGGCAGGATAATTTTCCTAATAGTGCCAGTTTTAGCTTTACAAGAGAACTTTCCTGTGTAAAGTACCAACAGATTTAATGGCTGTTAAAATGTTGATGCTGCTTGAGAAAGTACTCATGCACTACACAGTAGGACTGAAGTGCCTTGAAAGAAGCAGGAAATGAGCAGTGCTTATTTAAATATTTATTCATTTCTGTATACACATATGTATATATAGACAAATACACTTATTACATATTGCTAACTGAAATAAGATCCTTGATTTATAAAGCACTTCATAGTCGGTGTCATTCAATCTTTAAGAGAGCGAGGCAGCATGACCTGTGGTTTTGGTTTAGATATTTTTTTTCTTATGCTGATGGAGAAAAGAATGATTTTATGTATGAACAGCCTTGCATTTCTTTATATGCTATTTTATTTTCCAGCTATATGGAGATAAGTTATAAATTATCTTTTTCTAGACTGTAGCTTTCAGTGATGAGTGTAACTTGCCACTGTGCAGGCACAATGAGAAAAAGAAAGGTTGTTGCCATGCCTGGGCTTGTAAAGTAGCCCTTTGAAATTCAATAGCTGAAATTTTCTGCGTGGAAGTTAATGAATCTAAGTGGCTTCAAGCTGCAAATGCATATTTGTGTATTTTATTCTCTTGTAAATATTTTTATTTCCTGCAAAAACAGTCATCATCAGTTTAGCCTCAAATTGAATCCTGAATTTACACAAACCTTTTATCTTCCTCAGATAATAAGATTCACAAGAAATAGCACAGGATCCCTGGATTGTAGCATTTTGAAGGGAAAAAGGAAAGGTAAGAAGCACATCAAACTGCAAGTGTTCGTATTTCCATATTCTTCTTGGAACCACTGAGCTGGGTCTGCAAAGACCTAGCTATTCTCACAAGCTTTCCCCTGTGATAGACAGGCCACGTTGCTGCTGGGTTGGATGTGACCCTGGAAATACAGTAACTGTACTCTCATGGTGTCACACTTGAGCTAATATCCCTCCCTGCCAAAGCCTGACTCACTCTGCATTAAGTCCCCACCTCTTGCACAGGTAATATAAAATGCCCATGGAAAATGAACGACTCTTGTAGGCTAAAGACAACATTACTGTATGACAATCTTGGAAAGAAAAACACTTGCAGCAGCCTGACCACAAAGCCATGAATTTTAGTCTGGAACTGATAACAAGAAACGTCCCCCCACCCTATACAGCCCAAAAGCCTACATTCTTAGAGGATTCTGTAGCTTTTACATTTTCTACACATTTCAACTCTACAATATATTTCTACGCAGGTCATGTTCCACCAAAACAGGAAAACCATTAAACTGTAGAAAAAGCCAAAGCTGCAACTGTTTTCTCTTTCTGGACAAGCCACAGTAGGATAGCAGCCAATCCTGGCATAATAACTGGCAAGTTTGAGTTAAAAAGTACTGGTATTTTTAAATAAACTTTTTATTTATATTACACTTTTGAATAGCAAGGTATTTTCACAGACTTTTGCAGCAGTTCATCAAGAATTTTGTGAGAAACCGAGTCACACTGAGCCAATAGGAAACTTGGTCAGCTGAGGAATTTTGAAATAGCATTGATAACAGCAAGTCTGTCAAACCTAATATATATATATATATATATTCTCTACATCCTTTCTTATAAAATTCTAGAACTGCCAATAATTCAATAACCTACCCTCCAAAAATACATTAACCGAACACAAATATGTCAGAACATTCTGACTCCTTTTAGCCATTATTATAAATTCACTTCCAGCAAGAAGACATCCTAAAACCCGTACCAACTGTTTAGCTCTCTTTATAAAGGGCTGGGGGAGGCCATAGTTCTTAATGAACAGAGCAATCTTTAGCTCTAGGATTGGAGCATAAGCATGGAGGATGACAAAATTGCCTGTTGTAATGACCCTTTCCCAAATAATTAGCCATACCTTCTTTCAAAGCTCGCAGTGTGAAAAATTTCTAAAATCTACCCTTACTGTTTATATTTCATTATGTTTATTTCAGTAAAACTTTCAAATGGGATTAGGAGAATCAAAATAATTCAAAAATCTCTCCTGAAGATAGCTGCAACTTGAACTTATAGAAAATACAGTATGAAAACTCTGTTTTGCAGACTTAAAATAAAATTCAGGCAATAATCAAAACTGAACTTGACTCTACACTTCCTGATTTTGTCTGTGAAGTGAGCATACTGAAAAAAAAAAAAAAAGCAAACCAGCAATAATACTAGTTTCTCAGAAATTTTCTTCACTTATCAGTACAGGCAATAGAGACGGGAAAGGCAAATATTATAGGAGCTAAGTTTATCTCTGACTCATTCAAGGCAATCACATATACCTGAAATGCCAAACCTACTTTCACAAGAAACTATCAAGTCGGAAATGCAAAAGAAAATATCCCTACAGATGTGACAACAAATGAAACAAATAGAGACAAAGGGATTTAGAAAACAAACCTCAAAAAAAAGAAACCTCTATTTGGCAAAGACTGTGAACAATAGCAAGCAGTTTGCACACAGGAAGACTGCTCTCCAGCACAAACCCTGAGTGCTGACTGGGGACAAATAGCAGATTCACTTCAAAATCACACTCTCAGCCCAAGGTTAAATGGTAATTTAGGCATACCCATGGAAAAGCAAAAAGATCTTTCTAGTTCTTATATGGAGCAAAAAGAATTGAGACTCTTACTTACTGATACATTTCAATATCTGAAACAGCATTCAGAAAAGAGTAAGAAATGGAGCAACAGTATTTATGTAAGAAGCACCAACTACACTTAATGTAGTGCTAAGCACATATAGCTGTGGCAGAATTTTCCACTCCTTGATGCTTCTGAGCTTTAAATGAAACTTTCAGGAATAGCACTTTAGAGAAGAATACAGCAACGACTGCCATTATAAAAATGAAGGTCCTAACTTGCTTAGCCAGCAAAGTCTAAACAAGAATAGTTGGCCACTGATGCATGGGCAGCTGAAGAGCAAAAGTAAAAACTTTTTTAAAGTCAATGAAAAATTCCTAGCCAAATAACAGATGTAACTGCTGCCATAACGTATGGCTGATTTCCCATTCTTCTGGCACCTTGTACAAACTATACATCAGTCAACAAGTGCCAACTTTTGCTTCAGGGAAGTCAAAAGGCTTTATCATCTTAATCCAATGCAAATCTTTGAAGAAAACAGTCTTGGCTAACCAAAAATTCCTGAACTTTTCCTGTAGATACAATTTCAAAAGAATGAATAATTTTGCAGAGAGAACAGACACTTTTGAGTAGCCTGAGCATATTCCTCAGGACATGGCACACACACAACTTTGTGAGCTGAGAACAAAAATAAAACAAAGGGCCTTTGGAAAGGGTACAGTTCTCAGAATATTTTTAAAATTCCTAAACCAATGTAACCATGATAAGCAGCAGACTGTTCATGTGACATTCAGTCTCCCTATGAAAAGCTACAGAATTGATTAAGTTTCTAATAATGGTAATAAAATCTAGATATATTGAAGATGTTCCGTGTTTTCTATTCCTTCTTATTATTTTCAAGTCTGCTGGCATCCTGAGCCTTTACTAAACACATCTCTTCACAATATAGGTCAAAGTTTTAACCAAAGTACTGTAATTATAATCTTACAGTGTCTATTTCTAATTATACTGTGACCTATAAAAAGTTAGCTGAGTAATGTCTCAGGGAATAGGGAAGATTGAGCATTAAGTTTCACCTCAAGACACATACAAAAGCTATAATGTCCTCAACAAAACATGGGAGTAAGGGCTTTAGACAACAAACATCTTTTTTACCTTCAGAACTGAAAGATTTTGATTGCTTAAGCCTAAAACTGGGATTGGTGAAACTTTACACTGTGTAGAACAGGGAATGAAAGAGACTGAACAGCTTTTCTTGTTATTCAGAAATCTACATCCACAGGGAAAAAGATCTCTCAGTTTTGCAAGTTAGATTTGCAGTGCACAGGAAATGCAATGTATTATTTCAAACCAAACACGTTTAGTCATGCAATACTTCCAAAAACATTGCAAACAATCTGAGTTTTTTTTTAAAAAAATTGCTTTTGTTGATATAATATTTGCAAGCACTGATAATTTACTGGTTTAGACCTTTCTAGTGTTTTGTAAAATATTTCACTTTAATGGTGTCTTACCTCATTTATACTGGAAGGAGAGTTTTCAGGTATCAGCTTTGCAAAAAAATAATCTGTCCCATTTCCTTTCCTCAGCTAAAGGCATTACATGCAACCAGCAATTCAGAAAATAAGTGTCTGTTTAAAAGACAGACAAGTAAGTCATAGATGATCTGTAACCCAATCCATCTTCAGTGCAGCGTCAACAGCTTTTGTTTTGCATGAAATATAGCAAATAGTCTGCTGTCTCTACCTGTGTTATTGTGCAGATCAAGTTTAGGCCTGTCTGCTCTTCCCTTGCACGTTCTGAGCTACAGTAGTGATTTCTCAGCATTCAGATCGGCTGTGTGGCAGCTAACTGAAATTTCAGCCGACACTTGTAGACTTGCAATTAGCAAGGTTATTTTAAGCAGTGATCTAAGTTCCAGCAGAATGTTTATGGCATTATGACAGGAAGGCATCTAATATAATATCAGTCACTTGGTGACCCTGTAAAGCTGATCTCAGAGAGGAGAGAGAGCATAAAAGTAAATATCTGACCCCCAATTTACTTTGATTTTTGTTTTCAAGCTTTGAGTGGAATGGAAATATTTACCGGGTTAATATTAGGAAGCTTAGAATTTATTTTAGGAGCTAGTAGATCATATGCTTGGAACAAATGTATTAATAGGAAGCTGTGACTTCCCCCATGGAGTGATTCATCACCTACAAAACAGACTGTTACTTTGGTAATGTTCACATTTGTAGTAATTACCTATCACGTTCTGAACGGGAGGAGAAAATCACTTAAAGAGTTGAACTTATTACAGCTGGACTCTATAACAATACCTTTTAGTTTCTCCTTGGTTATCTTGAAAAGGGCTCCCTCTTCTGTGCAGGCCTTTGGAAACCCACGTTTGCCCTGGATTCCTTCTGAATTCTCTGGCTGGCTGAACTATTTCAGAGTCATGTTGCAAGGCTCAGTCATACCTCCACACCCTCATCCGTTGTTCATCCTCATTCCTCCCCCCTCCTTTCTTCTTTTTTGTTCGTGGATCAGCTTTCTTGTTCCCACCCATCCTCATACTTCCAATAGTAGCAGATCTAACCTCACAGAACCATGACAAACAGCTCCTCTGACTGCCCCAGATGAGAGCTATAATGGTCAGCCAGCTCGTGTGTGCACACAGACATGAGACAAGATTTTCTGAAAGCATCACAATCAGAAACACAATTAAAAGAGAGAGATTTGTTTTAAAGGAGAAAATAAATAGTGAAGAAATAAAAAAAAAAAAAAAAAACAAACAAAAATCCTCACAGAGGTGTTGCTTTTGTAATTTAGTCACTTCTACACATCGCTGATCACAATGAAACTGCTCCTTTCTTCTTGTAACATAATTTACCTGAGGCAACATGTACATTTAAGGATTAAGAATATTGAAAGAAAAAATTAAAACAATATAAATTTGTTTTCTCCTCATTTAAAAACATGAAGTGTATCCTGAGTTACATACAAACTTGAGATGGCATTCAAAACAATTAGCAACAAGCTGACCGTTAGACGTACCCTAAATAGCAAAGTTTAAGATACAATATAGGCACCAAGCAGTGTCTTCAAATATATCACAAGATATAGAGCTAGAGTTTCTGAGTGAACTGACCGTTCATACACCTTTGAGATAGTCAATACTCAGAAGGGCACTGTAGTCACCGCAAATAGTGCAGTACCTGAATGCATGCACGCTTCTGAACTCTGAGTGTAAGGACAGAAACATTACTGTCATGGATACACAATTACGTGTTTTTTAGAAGAATATCTTTATAAGAGGAGATTTCTTCTGAAATATCATAACCTATCTATTTGAAGACATCATGAAAGCATTGGTTTGCTAACACAGGATAGCCTCAGCTGTCAAAAACTCTAAGGAAGTTAATAAAAAACATTTTTCCTCTCTCAGACATCCTCTTTTTTCAAACCTGAGAATCATAAAATCTGCATTTAAGTGGGTGTTTTCCATTTTAGATTAATTCCTGAACATATAAATAGGATGACTTCTGTAGGAATAAGCTCTAAGAAAAAAAATAATTAAAAAAAAAAGATTATAACAGTATTTGATTCAAAAAAGGCAGGAAAAATACCAGCCAAGTAAATATTTTGTTTCAGCGCTTAGTAAAAAAGTAGGCTGAGGCTACTGACTTCAGAGTAGAGGGGAGAAAAATCTGGCTGAAGCAGCTTTTCCAGGTTTGGCCATAGTTGCTTGCTCTGTGCCTGAGATGTATATCTTACATTGCATCACCTGGTTTTACTCAAGCCATTTAGAACAATGTTATACGAAGCTCTCTGGCCAAATCTTAAAACACCATAGTTCAAAATTATTTCAGATTATTTCAGTTGCAAATTATTTCAGATTCAGTTTCAAAGAATCCTGGTTCATAAATATATCTTTCATAGGAAAAATATCAGTTTTGATCAATTGCTAGTACTTAAACTGGTAGATACATAGGCTACAGTAGGTTTGTATCCTTTTTACAACACTAAATAGATTTTCCAAGGTTAATTAAAACCTTTATTTAATTTATACGTAACAGTGTCATGATACCTTGAGATGTGATGAATCTGCAAGGGCTTCCTTTGTTTTGGGGCTTAACTTGTAAAATACTGAGAAAGTATAAGTGAGGATCAGTGGCTCAGTTCTCTCTTTGAAACTTGATTCATAGCTGCCAAATAGGAGGAAATTCATTTCCCATTGAATACCAGGTAAGTCCAAGAACTACATCTCAGCATGTTGTTTGCATTACTAGCTAGTATTTTCCTTGCTGATTGCACTCCCTGTTCCAGGAGGGAGCTATTGTTGAGTCAAGTTGGGTGAGAAAGGCATGAAGTCTACTGATGAGTTGGAAGTGGACTGCTATCTTAATCAGAAGAAACTATAAAGATCATTAATAAATCCATGGTGAAAGAAATATATGCAGAATAACATACACGAGCTGACTTTTTTAATAAACACTACATAGTAGGAGGATAATTCAGTAGAGCTGGATGGTTTCATAATAAATTTTTTGAAAGATCTCTATTTATTGCTAGTAGCTCTGCAAATGGGCCAGATTTTTGGCAAATTAATCTGGAGACATGGAAGAGGGAATGCAGTAAGGAAAACAACTCAGGGGCAGAATTAATAAGTGAGTCATATGTTTTCCCTGAAATACAAATACTCTTAGAAGTGTTAGGTAAAATGCGAACATTCAGTGAAGTGACACCCGTGATCAGTTTCAATACTCGTGGGCTGACTTATACACTCTAAATAGAATTATTGAGTGGCATTTTTTTATTTGTTACTAATGACTTTTTTTGTTAAAAAAATACATCAGAAATAAGATATGAAAGGCTTCTCATTTCAAACTTGTAACATCACTGCAACTTTTCAATTATATCCTTTTGTTTGAGGTTTAATTCCCATGTTCTTTCCTTTGTGCTATCTTTTCCAACAAAACAGACAACCTACATAATTTATATCACAAACTCACAATTTTTTATATAATAGACTAAGAATGCAGCCCTGGACTGCAACCGAGGTGATCTTTTATGAGTTTGACGAACAGAGCTAGATAACATGACTTAAGCTAGTTTCAGGTTTTCCAGTTAAATAAATCTTCCCCGGGGGAAAAAAAAAAAAATCTATTACTTTAAATCAAGAATTTGCAAAGAAATTTGTGTACAATCTGACTGGAAATGTTTCTCAAAAGCAAAATAGGCTTTCTCTCCATGATATCCAGTTTGTATAAGTGACTCAATGTGCAGGATTTAAAAAAGTTTTTTACAGCCTGTTATGTTTCTGTGGTTCTCAAGTGGGATGTAAGAGACCAAAATACATGCCGCTTTTCCACTTGGTATTTACTAATTCACAGAAGTGTAGCTATGCATGGAATACATCAAAGACTTATGCACTATAATTCAAGAAGGGTGTCAAGACAAGCATTGGATGTATGATACTATGTTGTTCTGTAACTTTTTAGATAAAATTCTATTTGGGGGGTTGACAATATAAGAATAGGGTGGCTTTAGTTTCTTACGGGTAATATAACCAAGTCTGAATACAAGGGTGGGAAAATTCAAACTTAATGAATTTTTATTTAACTGATACTTTCATAATTTCCCTAAAATTTTCACTAAGTACCCCACTCAATCATTATAAACAAAAAAGGAAAACACACCAGTTAGAAGCAACAAACAGATCAAAAGGAAAACAGATGAATTCTAACATGACAGCTTTTGCAGTCTGGGTATCACCATAATTTAGTTGAAAAATGAAGTTTAACAACAAATCTGCCCCATGTGCTGGTCCCATTGCATGTATTTGCATTTATTTAATGCCTTCAGAAAAACTATGTGAAGAAATGCACCTATGTGAGGCCCAGAGACATAGTATAGACATGAACCTCTCCTTTTGATAAAGAAAACATCGGTGAATACTGCCTTTGGCATTTTCATTACTGGCATTTAAACTGGGAATCATTGAGAGTAATTTTTTTCACTGCATACCTATTATGTATCCCTTTGTTGCAACATATCTTCCATTTGCACACAGAAGAGAGCAAAGGTTTAATCTGTTCCTCCCTACGTTTTCAAATTCTTTCTCTCAGAAAATAAGTAATTCAGCGGGGCTGCTTGGAGTGCACACATGTTGGCTTCCTATTTATTCTAGCAAACAAGTGCACCGAAAATGGATGAACCTGCAGATTTCACTCACACTGTTCAAGCTTAGTAACCTATTAAAAAAATCCTCAATGTGTTATCATTACAAAGTATGAGTTGGCATATTAGGAGATAAACATATTGTAATTGAAAGACTCTAAGTAGAGCCAGACTTCCCTGTTATAACATTTCATCATCCTCCTGAAAAAAAAAATGAAAGCTGAGTAAGCCCACTGCAGAGGAATTCTTTTTCTAAATTACATTTCTAATATTTCATACAGAATAAATAGCTAGACAAATGACAGTTTTAGCCTTTGCCCTGAAGGATTTAATCATGTAAAATTCTAAACATGGTCTTTCCTAGGAAATGAAAGGCTGGTTAAAACTGGTTTTCCTTCTCCTATTCCAAGTGACTGATTGTCACATTCCAGACATTTCTAGGCAATGGGATTACATCATTCAATTTTTTTTTTTAATGGAAACAGCTGTTACATCCAATATTCATGACCTTTAAGTTTTCCATATCAAGTTATTCAGCTGTTCTTTCAGCCCATCTGAGATGCCGCAAAATGAAACTGTGCAAAAGACCAAACAGTTTTATTCCATAGTTAAATGAATGCACATATTGTTCCAAAGCCACAGAAAGAAAACAGAGCTTAGGGGAAACACAGCATACAAAAATCTTGGTCTTATCACTGCTTCAATGGCCTGTCAGGCCCTTATTCATCCCACACAAAAATCAGTGCAGTATTTTGTTGCATATTTCACATTGCTTCTTACTAGGGTTTGATGTGCACAGCTGTATGTGTTATGTGTGGATAATTCTTACAGGGCTTCATAGAAGAAGAAAAAAAAAAAAGAAAAAAAAAAAGGGAAAGCACACAAAGATTTTTAAAGACAGAACACAGATACTTTTGAGGATACGTGCCAGCTCATTTCATCAACTGTTTTTTGAGCTTCAAGTTCAGTCTACGTTACATCTTTTTTACTGCTTTTGGTTTGTTTTTTCAGAGAAGGAAAACATGAGTATCTGGATAAAAGGAATTTATCATGTTTTGATTTAGAAACATATTTACTTGTTATATATTCAGATGGTCATTAACTTATCAAGGGAAGTTAAACACAATCCATTAGTCTACTTAATGCATAAGGGCATTTTTCATGCTAAAATTTTATCATGCTGGATACATTACATTTCCAGGATGTTGTTGTATTGATGTCTGCACCTCTTGCAGAAAACTTGCTTTGCAATAATGCTTACTGCAAAATATAAAAGCTTATTTTGTTTAAAATAAATTTAAAAATTTGTGTAAATTTAAATTTGTGTAAACAAAACAGTGAAAGAACCATGCTATTACAGAGAGAGATCTTGCCATAGGAACTGCCCGAGAGGTTGAAGGAATAGTAACAGCAGTGGTCTTGTGGATTGGTAGAACTGAGGGAACTTGTTCTTGCTCCTGATTTTGCTACCAGTTTATTTTGCATTTCAGTACAAGTCACATTGTGTCTGTCTGGTCTGCTTTATGTCAGGTATACAGTGGGTGTGATCATGCTAACTCGCACTGTGTAAACAACTTTAAAGTAGTGGGTAAACCCAACTAAAATAGTAATTAATCCAGTGACCTACGCAGACCTGGAGAAGCTGTAATTTTGTATCCAAAGAGAAACTTGTGGGTTTGTAGGTATCACCATCTTCAGGGACATCCTTACCTTAAACACTGTCTCCCATTAGCGGCACTGCCAAGCTGCTATTTTTCTCATACAAAGCACTGTAGAAATTGAATGTTTCGGGGGAGTACCAGTATAAATATTTATAAATATAAGTATCTACATAAATGTACACAGGTTTCCCTAAGGGCTCTGTATCAGCTTTGCCATTGCAGGATCAAGCATTTTATTTTAAGTCTTATTATGCTAAATTTGCCATATTAGTCACGATATTATTTTTTTTCCAGATAAGCATTTCAAAAACCTTGCAAGTGACTGCGGATGCTCCGTGCATGCTATAACAAACCGATGTCCCGCCTCACAGCCTCACCCCCTTCCCCCGCCCCCCCCCCCCCCCCCCGGCCCCCCCCGCCGGGCGGCGGCCGGCGCTGAGCTCCCCGCAGCGCTAGGGGGCGCCGCAGCACCAGCGCCAGCGCCCGGCCCCGCAGTGAGCTCCCCCGCCGCTATCCCCGATAGCTGCCCGCACACCCAGCTGACATTCCAGCTCCCCGGGAAAATAAGATTTAAACCACACTGGCTTGTTTGTGTCTGCTTTTCTACATGCTAACAATAGTAAGCATCCCATAAGTATCACTGCTGCAAGTCACGATCCATGATAGTTTGGATGATCTGGTGAAAGGAACGGGTATTTCTAGGAGGAACGCAGGGAAGAACTGCACGGGACAGAGGCAAGCCTGTTCATTGCAGAGTCTTACAGTTAGGCAATTGGGATTCCACAAGTTTAGTGCGAGACAAGTTTTGTAGGAAAAAAAAATTAAAGCAAACAGCTGTTTTTGGCAGCTTATACATCTGCATTACAAGAGAAGAAAACATATCTTCGATAACCTGAATATTTCTGGCATATAGGATGATTAAGACTCAGGGCATTTTTACAGTACTGAAGCAGATAGGAACTGCTGAGGATTTTACTGCACAAATTAGACCGGAGGTATGGCTTTTAATATGCTAGTGCCTGCTGATAATTCTGAGATTTCACGCTCTGAAACTAATGGTTTAAACTCAAAAAAGTTTTTGCAACAAAAGAACCATTATAGCTATGGCAACAGCAACTTGAATGGAAGAATTACATTACTTGTTAGAGAATTGGGGAGAAAAAGATGGAGACTTTCTAGGAGACTATATTCAGCGTGGTTTTCTCACAAATGCTTTATGAACAGCAATAACGATGAAAAGTAATGTACGTCATAAATGCAATTAATTGCACACAAAGCCAATATTATTGAAATTTGTAATTTATCTCCTTTATCTTCTCATGCAGTGAACCAAGAAGACAAATCGTAAAGTTTTTTTCCTACAGTACGAAACTTGTACCTTGTGAAAGTAATTTCTCTAATAGGGGTACAATGCAATAAAGACATTTTAATCCTTTATAAAAATAACAAGGTACAACATTATAATCATGTTATTCGCATGCTAAAAAGCAAATTCAGTCTGTTATTAAACTCCACATCTGAGTTACGCCACAGAGTTCAAGGGCTTCCCAGGAGCATGACATTACCACCGTGCACTCTTGCAAAACTATGTCCTAAGTGTACATTAGTTCTCCAGCTTTCTGTATATTACTAAAAGCAGAGGGTTTGTCTTTGTGTAGCTTTTTTAGATTTGTTCATTTTGGCCTGGGTAAGTAGACTTCCATGCACTGGGTAATTTCCCAATTACAGCTAGTTCTGCAAGAGAGTAAAGTCCACTTGCCGAGAACAGTTTGATGAAGTGAAATCTTCAAAATAGACTTGAAGCATGTAATAATTGCAGTTTAATGGAGAATTTTTGGAAATTCTTATAGATGTGTAATTTATAGTACCTTCTCAATTGCCATTTTTCACTACCAAAATTACGTTGCTTCCTTTCTGTAAAAGCTAATAGCTGTATTTCTTACTCAAGGCCAGGTTATTCAAATAGCAAGGCAACAAAACCAGTATACATTCAATTATAACAAGTGAATCTTAGTCTTTAATAAGGGAACATGCAAGACTAACTATAAAACCTCCACTAAAGTCAGCAAGATCAGATTCTAGTAATGCAGGACAGTGTGTCTGCACGCAGAGCCAACTACTGACTAGATAATTTGCTACAGGCACATACCGTGACCATACTAGAAACTCTTTGAAGCAGAAGCCCTCCATCCTAAGAACCTATGCATCCATTGTTTTGAGCATACTAGAAAAGGTATTAAAAATTTTAAACCGAACTTTCTCTTTACTCCTCTATGGTCATACGAATTACACAGAGTCAGACCTAACAAAAAAGGCACTAGGAGGAAATAAGGCCCATGCGCAGAGAACAGCATTGTCCTTTGCTTCCCTCCTTCGTTCCTAACGCAGTAAGTATTTCTTAAACATGTGCTCTGGCAGGCTCCTGCCGTTGCCACAGAATGTGGCACTGGTCCAGGTTAAGAAAGAAAGAACGGTTTTTTGAATTAGCAATGCAACATGGTAGCAGATGACTCGGCAACATGCTTTGGTGAAGAACAAATAGGAAGAAGAAAATGAAAAAGGACAAGAATCAGATGGGAGTTTTGAAAGACAAAAATTGCGAGAGAGAGAACCTGACAAGAACAGAAAAGAAAACACAGGAGAGAGGCTGGAAAATAAAGCTAGCAACTGATAGCTAGAAACTGATTTGCAACCAAACAAAATAAAACTCCTGAGCTGGTCTGCACCGACTATTCATTTGAATGGAGGAAAATGTCTTTTTCAGCAGGTTGTAGGATAGCTACGTAATGTGGGTCTTTCCCTGGTAATTTTTCAAGCAACCTCTGTAATAAGTTACAGGTGTGGCCCTGTCATTCTGACTTGTGATCTTTTTCAGATCTTGTATGTAAGACAACACAGTAGCAAAGAAAATCCAGCTAACAATTAAGAACTGGTGCAAAATTCACATATCAATCCCAAATATTGTAACTACAAAACTGAGAATAGTGTAAACCACTATTACAGTGGCCATCACCGTGAATTCTTTGCCACTCAAATGCTTAGTTTGATGCTACATTTATTTATTCATTAGCAATTAAAAAAAAAAAAAAAAAGGAAGAAAATTAGCTCTGTCCCAGCTGAAACCAGGACACAGGGACACTGAGAGAGATATTCATAATTGGTATCAAGAAACAATCTGGAACAGATTTGAGTCAGGGAAGCTATTCTTGCAGATCTCAACTGAAAACCAAAAGCATATAATTTAAATTGTAATGGGGTAAAAAAGCATGTTTTCAGCATTTGTTACTTATTCTACCTGATGTTTGGAAGAAATGAAGCATTGTCAGTATTTTGTGTTTCTTTGAAGGAAAACAATGTTATTCATAACCAGAGATGTAATGTTCCTATGGAGAAAAGAGACTGGTTCCCTTCCCAGGTACATTTTTCCTATTTACCTCCGCTTTAATCCCTCATACTGAACTTCTGGCCTAAATTCATAAATAATGTGGATACTTAAACTACTCTTTCAAGAGAAGATTATATTTGTGTGCTTCATATCCAAGAATCCATATGAGATCACACACATGCACAGATAGCACACTGTGCAACTTTTGCTATTTTAATCCAATGTACCAAAATTATCTATTTCAAGAGTAAGATGCTAGCCCCATGTGAAAAACAGGTGAAGAAGGGATCCTGTATCTGATAACGGACAGACAAACGTGTAACAAACTGTCCTTCTTCACAGTTAAATCTGGCATCTGAACTTTCAGGTAGTCCCTACAAACACTGTATTAAAGAAGTCCAGATGACAGCAAAGAAAACATAGGATAACTTAAATGATAACACATCTATACAAATCCTACTGTATTGCCCTTGGAAATATCCCTTTTCCCTTTATTTTATCATGAGTCTTACGATACCTGATAATATTCTTAAATGTCCAGATTGTGAAATTCATTTGTTACCTCAAAATCCTGGATTTAATTAAAAGGTTTCTAGCCTTGCTTTCTTCTTTAAAATAGCCTCAAAAGAATCACCGAAGAGCAAGTAAGATCATTCAGTTTAATATTTCAGCTCTATGATTTTAAAGCATAGTTGGCTAATGATTTGGCAGACTACCATTTGATGATTTTGTCTTCTAGATACTGGACAGTGCTGGGATGTAGTGACAAATTCCAGCCACACCTCTCATACAAGCCAACTGAGTGATGTGTGAACCACTTTGCTCACCCCACACAGCTTAATAGCTTTAAACATTCAATTCTGTTTCTATTATTCTGGGGGTCATTTTCATGTGTTACTGCATCCAAAAGTACAGCTATGTTGCACCATTTACAATATAACATTGCTCCTTGAATACATTTTCTGCTTCCCAAAGGACATTAGCAATATTCTGTCATGTCAGAAATTTTTATTCTGTCAGTATACTAGACACATAGACATAGAGTAACCCTCAATAACTATCCAATAACGAGGTGAACTGCAAGCACAGAGATCTTACGCACAACAAACTAAATTATGTACTACAGTGAATTGTAGTATAGCAGCTCAAATAGGGTGGATAATTCAGAAGAATCTTGGAGAAAAAACAGAAATGTATGATGAATAAGTGGATATGCAGATACTGAAGTAGTGGCACTGAATATCTTTTACAGTATTACAAACATGATATACACACACACATATATTTATGCACATATATACCCCATATGTATTTATTAAGAATGTATTTCAGGATGTCAGATCATGATCACACTGGAAATGCACATATAAAATCATCTATTTCCTATTCATTACCACTTAAATTATGATTAAATCTACAGAACCTATTCTGAAGAAATGTTACTTGCTTTCTTGCCTTTTGAATGTCTGCATAATACGTGATCAGAAGCAAATGTACTCATCAGAACACAAAGAGATGAATGGTCACACCAAAAGACACAACTGTATATTGTAACTTGTTTCAAGTCCCTTTTTGGAGTACGGAACCACAGGTAAGGGCAGGTATGGTTGCAGGGCCAACTGAGGAGAATAAAAGCAATATAGTTATATAGTGAAATATAGATTATGAAAAGTAAGTACACTGCTCAACGGGAAAGGGAAATTGCAATATATTGCTAGACTCAGATCTTATATTTTGTGAAAGCTTATGAAAGCTCTGGCAGAATTTTGGAGTGTTACCATTGTTAACGCAGTGCTGCTTTATACCTTCTAAATTACATGTGTTTTCTAAAAAGAAATGGAAACATTTCAAAAAAATTAAGTACTCCATCTTCAGAAATGCAAGGTGTAAAATCATAACTGACTCTACAAAAGCTATTATCTTCCTCCAGGGAATCATTTACAGGGAGAAAGAGAAGAAAACATTCATAAAGCTTTAACAGATGGAACTGGTAGATATTAGTTCTCCTTTTCCTCCCTGTTTCTGCACACTCCATTGTAAATGGTTCAGCTCCCATTCAAAAAGCAAGTTTGTTCATCTGTCTCAGATTCTGCACAATGTCACTGGAGACAGTTACATGGAATATGTTAAAATCTTCAGATCAAACCTTTTGGATGTATGTAATTCTGCTAATACTTCTTTAATGACAACTCAAGGAAGCATAAGGCAATTCAAGAAAAAAATCTAGTGTGTATTTCTAACCTTTTCTGAAGAAGATGGCATCATTACACCTCCAGCCAGACCTTAGCCTGAATTTAGGCTCCTGCCCAGACTTGCCACCCACCTGTATTTGTTAGATGCAAACAATGAGGCCAAGCTCTAGAGCAATCCTTAAGAAAAGTTCAGTGTCCATCACAGTTCCCAGACTGCCCAAGATGACAGATCAGTCTCGGGCAAGGCCACATGAACTTCATCTTAGTCCTCCAGAAGACATCTCATGCACCTTAGTCACAGGATGGGTACTATGCGTAGGCCAACATTTCAATTAAAATTATAACCATAGCCATGCAGACATGTCAGTGCATTCTCCATAGGAAAATACACAACACCCTTTTGCTGTGTTTGCTCATTAGTTGTGAGATTTTGATTGATTTATGAAGGAACCCCATGAATTCACAGAAAGCATTTTAATGATTAACTATACAGAAAGGGATTTCATTCTGAGGAAGAATGCGTATAATTCAAGAGGCAAATATCCAAGGATATTTTAAAAACACAAACTTATGGAACTTGTTCTAACTAAAATGCAAGTGTGTTATGTTATTGAAATATTCATGTCACATTCCTGGCTTTCAGACAGCAATCGTCCTATAATCTGAAATTTCTTCTGTCAACTCTCATAATGAAAGCCCATCAGGCAGTTTTACCAATAATGAAGCAAACTAAAAAATTCCTTACATTCTGTGCAATTTTCTGTGCCTGTTCTTTGTCTGCTCCTTTATGCCACATTACAGTTTTCAGATATCTATTATAAATGGCATGTAATTATAAATTGAAAAAGCAACAAACCCTGCCAGTATAATGACTAATAAATATATCCACAAAGCCTACTGAAATATGCAAAGCAAGAAAACATCTGTAAACATAATAGCTCACAATGCAGATAAGAACTAGATGACTGCTATAAAACATAATAATATCCTACCTTCTAAACTACATACAGACTCAAACAGTTCCTCAAGAAAAAAAATCACCAGGAGGATTTATGTCGCATTGCTTTTTGTGTGTATGGTTTTGTTTATACACACATATATATTTACATTATAAAATAAATTCTTTCAACCAAGTCACAGCTACCATAATAAAAATTCCCATTGGCACCTTTACTTTCAAATCAAAACAACAATATAGTGTCAATGACCTTTAGTTTAGAAAGTTGACATTACTAAACTTATTCATACCATTGAAATAATATTTAGGATTTTTCCAGCAAATTTGGACATCAATAGGTGTTATTATCATAATATGTGCATATACTAAACTACAAATTATATTCCCTCAGCAAGTGTTTTGGTTAATAAATTTGCATGATTACTTAACATACAACATTTTTTTTATCATACTGAAAAGTCTTTATATCATTACATGCAGTAAACATTTGTGCTTGAGTCAGATTAGAATACAGGCTAGAAAAGACTGTAATAGGAAACATCTGTGCTGGAATTTGATATTTGATTTAATATTTCTCCAGAGACCATTGGTAGAGTACATTAGCTCATGTTCCAAACCTGTATTAACATATTTTAACGTAGGAGCAACATGAAGTGGAAGAGAGAATAATCATTATATTTGGTCAAAGGGCACTTACATGCGTATCGCTGAGGTCTAAACCAGAAATTCTTGAATAAGTATATATTTAAAAAGTGTAGATATCCAAATGAGAGTGAGATTTTGCAGCGTTTTTATTTTCAAAACTAGATTAGGAAACTGAAAGTGGTAAACCGCCCACTTTCTTCCTCATCTTAGAGCTCTGATTCCCTTTTTCACAAGCAAATGTTCACCGTTCTCCCGAGTCTCCTGACTGCTGAATTATCCAAATGTCTATTTTTGGACAATCTTAAGACCTCCACAGCATTGCAGATGCTACTCTACTCTTCTGCCTACATCCCCCTGAAATACACATCACCCTTCTATGTCCAAATACATCGCTCAGAAACTACCGAATCCATCTCTACCCTCACAAGAAGAGGTAATGTCCCTTGGAGGTAATATCACAGGTCGTGGTATTTTTGCCCCATGTGTCCTTGCCGGTTTACTCTGAAGAAATCCAAGCCAATTCAAGGAGCTGTTCAGATTGTACCCTTGCATTAAGGGGAGGGTTTAGAAGCCTCAGGCATTGTTCGCAATTCCTCTCCAAAGGCCATGCATATGGACCCTAAATTAATCGATTCAGTAACCTATGCCTTTTCTTTTCTTTGCTTTTTTTTTTTTTAAATCTTTTTTGCCCAAGCCCAAAAGGGATATCCAAGTGCTGGTGTCTTCTACTACTCCAAGGAATATTCAAGTCTCTTTGTCACAAGAGCAGTAATTCCAACCATTTTTTGTTGGTGTTCTTTCTCTGCTTTTCTAGAAACAAAGTCCAAGCTTAAAAGGGTCCAGCACACTGTTTGCAACATTTATTAATTATTAATTTATCCTGATAAATTATGCAAGCCAGATCCACCATTATCACTGGGGTTACCAGTTAAGTCCTTTCCAGCTCTTAGCTACTTTCATTCCCTTGATACATAGATAACAGCAGGCTAACCAAGTAGTTCTGACTTTTCTACTGAGAAATGGTATCACAGCAGACAGGAATTTCTTATTGTTTCTCCATTTTTTTTTCTTCTCTTTATTAGCTCCCAATTCTTTCATCCTCTTACTATATTCCAACCAGCAGCCTTCCATCTCAATTTGATCCCTCAAATAATGACCAGCCTTCTTTAGAAGGCAACTGAATCTCCAGTAAAGTATGTATGCTCTTTCTGTGTTCATACTATGTCTCCTATGGCATCCAAGCAGACAATTAGAGGATGGTGGGTGTGCATAAATATGGGCTATATCAATAGACTTGTTTACTAAATGATAACAGGAGAAAATCACTTTAACTTCATTGTATCTGCACAGACTGAACAATAGTGGCAGGAGATGGGGAAAGTTTTTTTCTATTAGGCCGAATGGTACAGTTTAAATCCACCTAATTTTTTAAAAGTATTGTGTTAACATACCATTATTTGCTTTTTTTTAAAAAAATGAAATTATCAGTGTACATTAGCTAAATGTTAAGGGTATACAATTTGATTTGAAAATTGCAGTATTATCTATAACTGTACTAGATCATAATTTAGAATTAGATTACAAATGTTGGTGGTTTATTGTTTTTTCTAAGGTTACTGTTGAAGAAAAGATTGTCTGAGTATTAATAAATCAATACAGTCACTAGCAATACTTAGGTACTTGAAGTTAAAAACAGGTAAGAGCCTACACAGGTTTAAGAGGTACTTGCTTAGTGTAAAATATTTGTAGCACCAAAAATGGTTTTAGCGTCAACAGTAACATATAACTAGCAGTAATCCAATGCATTCAAGTATTTATTATAAAATGGTATAAGCAATCAGATGAGGGGTTTTTTTTCCTCATTGGGAATTTAATATGGGCCTTCAGGAATGTGTTCTTAACAGACTTTAATGACCAGAGCAGAATAAACACTAGGACAGAAGGTAGGCAACAATGCCATCATGAATCATCTTGCTCAGTCACCATTTAGTTTGTAGATACCTAATACCACAGATACACCTCTGTTACTCATTCCAATAGAAGTATCCAGCAACCTAAAATTTTGCATTTCTGAGCTCAGACTACCACCAGTCCCAGCAAGTCTGAGCAACTCACACCTAATTTCTAAACGTAATTAGTACCTAGAAAATCAACATTTACTTGATCATTATTATCATCCTTGAAGGCACTGACCCAGTAGGTAAGCAAGCATCATACCTAGCACCTCCAGGGTTGCACTCTATATCAAATCGAGCACTACGCTCTGTTCATGCCTGTTAACATATAGCCAAAGGATTAGAACAATTTTTGAGGCATGTGGGAAAAGTGGGTTTGCTCCCCTCAGGCAGAAGAGAATTTAGCCTAAAAGCTACAAAACCAAGATGACTTTTATAGGTGTGGTATTGTAGTTATTGTAGTAAAGCATTTTAAGATGTGGTAAACAAGTCACATCATCATCTTTAAAAAAAAAAAAAATTAAAAAAATCGATCTGAGCAAGACTGCAGAAACGCCGTGCAAGTTGGAAGGCTTCTAAACAACGTCATTCTTTGACCAGATAAAGTTTGAGAAGCACAGATTTATTTCTGGTACTCAGTATTTTCCATTCTGGCTTTTCTCCAAAATTGGAATATGCTCAAGGCACAGAAGAAAATTTAAAAATTAAAAAAAGTGTAGGCACACTCAACTAATCAGAAAATAAGAAAAGCTAATAAACCCACCTGTTTGATGTTCAAGCCTGGACTGTAAGTAAAGGGTAGCCTCTGCAAAACCCAATTTTGGAACAGTTAATCTGTATTCAGCAGCATCTACACTCAACTGCACTACTGAATGCTGGGATTCCACCAAACTGTTCAGAGGCAAACTATATAAGAATACAACTTCCTAACCAACCAATTGCTTCCTTTAAAGTGTGTGTTAATCTTGTGTTTACAAAGCATAAAACTAAATATATAGCAGATATGTTCTGCCAATTTATAGATGCATCAGGCTATCATTACAGCATTATAGATACACATTACTGTGTAGCATCTGCTCCTGTAGAGCTACTTATGAGTGCCTGACATTTCTGGAGTGCATAATATATTTGGTCTGAAAAAATAACTTGAGCATAAAAAATATGATATAACCTACAAACAGTTTTAAAAAAAAATCCACAACAAATGTTTTAATCCAAATAAATCCTATTACCCATTTGTTAAATGCTAGGTGAATTAAGGCCTATAAAGCTGCCCCACTGATATTGTTGGGATGAGTACACAATAAATTTAACATTTGTCTAGAGGCTTAGCTAGAATGTGCTCTTAACCATAACCCTTTTCCTCCCAAAAAAAAGCATATCACCAATACAGTGTAATAGAACATATTTTATGTTTACATAAATATATTCCACTGGCAATGTTCCATATAGATAAATGTATTTATTATCTAGTCTTTCACCATACTTTCATAAGCAAACTTGGATTTGATTTGCAGCCAGTCAGGTAGCAAATTTCTGCCTATGTTGTATTTGTGTTAAGCCCTTGGGGGGGGGGGGGGAGGAAAAAAAAAGTCACATCTGTAATCTGCAGTTATTTAGATTGTAATCTAAAAAGACTGTCACAACTTTGGAATCGCTATGCATAAAAAGCAGTGTAATACATGGTATGTTTATAGAGAAATTGCTATTTGTTTGGTGTTCAAGTGTTTCACAAATATATGACCTGTCATCAGATGAGAAAAAAAAAGGATAAGAGCAAAATGATTTTGCATATATTTTCCTTGAAATAATTAATCTAACACAGAAATATCCTGTATTTTACATAGAGAACCAAGATCTAAAGTTTTCTTACCAAATTTGCAGTTAAGAAATCCCGATACTCAGAACTGAATCCACAATACAGCTGCAACTAACATTTTCTTTTCTGTATTTGAAGTTAATAAAGAGTTTGAAAATTCGGAGTATTTTTTTAATTGCTTCAATCTGCAGTGGACACCAAAACCTCAAGTACTGCAAGAAAATTTTCTTTAAAAAAATCTTCAATAAATTTGACTTTACTTATGCTTGTCAATAACGTGGAAAATATTTCCCCTACCCCTCAGCATTCAACTGAAACATTCAAGCTCTCTTTTAAACTTTAAACTTTTCAGATTAATTTTCTCTCAGAGAAGTTTATAGCTTTAACAGGATCAAGGAGACTGGAATTTGTCAAGTGTCATTAGTTTAAGAGAGTCCCTTTGAGATGCACAATCCTAATAAATTAGGTCATGTTTTAAATAGTTCAATATGAAAGAAGTTACATTTTCCTTGTAGTTACAGTCAGCTTTCGTTTTAGGAGGGTTTTTTGTGCGCATTCTGTCCTTTAGCTACAAACAATCTAAAATAATTCTCAAAAACTGAAAATCACGTTTCAGAGTGGAGATATCCTATTGCACAGATAACCCTTAAATGTTAGGTTTGGTTATCAGAATTCCATTTCAATTATGTTTAATAGATTTTATTTCATATGCAACTTCAGGTGACTTCTTAGTATAGGATTGTTAATAGTGACAAAACCAAGTAATTACCAATGTTACTGGCTTTCAACCTGTATGCTAGACCTGAGACTGCAAATAATAAGTCCCATGAATTTCTGTGCAACAGCTTGTTGATCCTCAGAACTAAACCCAATAGTATGTCTTTGTCGCCATTGAGCTATAGGTCATAGTTTACAGCCAAATGTCTGCTTTTATAAACACTCATACTGTATAACGCTCACACATAGAAGGTATAAAACTATTTGTCAGAGAGATTTGTTTCATGAAGCATAACTGTTAAACACGCCCAGAAGTCTTCTGAGAAATAACTCTGTGAATGTAGAAGTTGTTCTTTCCCTTCACCTCCTTTTGAATAACTCACGAATCTGCATAGCAACCCTTCACATGAAGTACCGGCATCATATCTTGCCTGCAAGCAAAACAGCTGAGCAAACTTGCAGTCAACCTCTCCAATTAAGGTTTTCTTTTTACCTCTTGAGTATAACTGTCATCTCTTGTGACAAACTTCTGTCAAGATAAAGCAGCACACAGAGTATTTCCATTAGGAGGTTCATCTATACAACCTTATGTAAAGACTGTCGCTAACACTTTCTGTGATTATTAGTAAAATATTAATTATGTTATGGTAACGTGGTAAGTTCTTAATACTTCTCTTACAATACACAGTTGCCTGTGCAGTCTAGAGATTTAGACTAGAAAAACATCATCTGTACACTTAGTTAAAGGTGGTTTAGATAGCACAGCTGAAAAGCTGTACAGCTGCAGAAGCAAGGTATGTTGTCACAAGCCTAGGAATACTAGAGCCACTAAGTCATCGAACCAAAGGTTAGAAGAGAGAAACCAAACCTACTGAAGTCATCTTCCAGACTCAGCCATATTTTGAGTCACTTATTTTAACATGAGGAAAAAAATATTGATTTTTGCTCTTGAAAAGAACTGATACAGGAAAAAGAAGTTGAAAAGGACTCAGAAAAGTAATTTGGTCTACCCTTCGTATTTATTCAATAAAACCAGAAACAATATTATTTATGCAATAAAAGCCTACTGAATTCAAGAAGGGGGAAGGATGCAAGAGAGAGGCTCCTACAGTACCCTAGGTTTACATTTATTTTCACAATGCATGTAATGGAGTGAAAAATAGAATAACTTGTGTCTAACTGCAGATACATCAGAAGCTAATACCATTTAATATCTTGCTTTGACAATGCCTTACACTCTTCTCTTATCCAGGATTTAAGTACAAGGAGAAAAGCAACTAACAATTTTTTGGTGCTCAAAAAAGTGGAAACAGAGATAGCAAAAGGATAATGATTGCATCATACTTGATCTCTATCCAAAGTAATGACAAACTTGTTGTAGGAGTCAAAAGGAAAGATGAAACATCCTGTCAAGAGATGTTTGAGCCTGATCCAGGTATCCTGGAAAAAGATGACTGAAGTTTCTTTCTTGGAAAGACAGAAAGGATCAGTGCTCTTCAAAGATCTAAAGATACTATCGTAGCGGAAAATGTGGCTGTTTCTATGCCAATATATGTGGTTCATATATTTAAGTCACAATGCGGTGGTGGAGTGCTTTACTACACAATAAGTTAGAAGTTAACAGACATCTCAAATATAGACAATTGTACTAGATCATCCAAAATGACAGGCTTTTTCAAAAAGATAGAAACCAGTAATCAATGAGTTGAACCAGTAGACCCTTTCCTGAGAGGGTTAAGGGATATAAAGTAAAGCAGAAGAATTGGAGTTGAATCCAAGTTGGATCTCAGGAGGAATCCAAGAAAGAATGCGCTGTAAAGGCAAGCATATTTTCTTCACAATAAAAAAGCTAAATAGATCATGAAAGCATCTCAGCAGGTTAACACAATACAAGCACAGAAAGAGCATTTTCAGATTCACTTGTACTAGATTCAAAAGTTTTTTTCATCTCTTTTACAAATATTTGCAATTAGTAACAGCTCCACTGAATGTGTAACAGAGATGTAAATGTATGTTAGCCCAGCTTAAGTTAAGAGTGATGACCAGATAAATGACTAATATAAAGCATTCCAGGACCCAGAGAGTTATGATTCATGCATCTAGCTTACTGAAGCACTCATGTGAAGCTGAGCTTGCCAGGAAATTTCCCAAGGGACGACATAAGACAAGCCTTGCACTCATGCTGCGTGGCTAGTTCTGAGAAAGGGCATTGCAAAACTGAGAGAAACAAGTATGTTCAAAGGATCAGCGGTGGCTAGTAAAGCTTTAAGTCATGTAGCATGAGACTGGCAGCAAACACGAAAATATCCAGGGAACAAGGCAGAGAAAAGAAACAATGCTTTGGATTGCAGAAAGAGCAGAAGCATAGACAGATTTGCAACAGGGATACAGAGCAAATGTTCACAAAAGAAAGAGACGATCTGTTTGCTGAGCAATTTTTCCCAGAAATAACATAAAAAGTCTGCTATGGCCTAGATCATCAAACCAGCTGTATCACCATGAGCCAACCAACAGTCATAGGAGAGAAATCAACATTAAACATCCAAAATCAATAGAAAACTGCATAAAAATGGAATTGGACCTCTCCTGGCTGAGGAAACTATGAGAAAAAGAAAAATTGTTTGCCTTGCTGCTACATCTGGAGTTTAAAGATTATATTCAGAAATGACTATATTACAGACTTTTATCCTGAGTCTGTATCATTCACTTTTGGCTTTATGATTTGGACAAAGTAGTAGAGAGAAGCCTTCTTAAATTTGCAGATGACAACAATGCGTTTGGGGGAGATACTTCAAACATACCAGCAGACAGATTCAGAACTGAAAAAGTCACAGGCATGCTTGAGAAATGGGAGACACAATAAAATAAAATACATAAATAAAAAAAAAAAATCTAAAATAGACAAAGGAAAAATCCTACATGTAACATTGCACAGATAAAATGGATAAGAGAGAAGAAAAAGCCATTAATGCAGCAAAGGAGTTTGAGAGTTACAGTGAATCACAAGTTGAACATGAACCAACCATCTCCTGCTATTATGAAAAGAAGAAAATACTAAACCCTGAGTGTGGCAAGACACTGGCACAGGTTACCCAGAGAAGCTGTGGATGCCCCATCCCTGGCAGAGTCCAAGGCCAGGCTGGATGGGGCTGGGAGCAACCTGGTCTAGTGGAAGGTGTCCCTGCCCATGGCAGGGAGTTGGAACTAGATGATATTTAAGGTCCCTTCCAACCCAAACCCTCCTATGATTCTATGTATTGTTTGAAAGACATATGAAATACTTTTTCATGTCTACTCAGCCATGGTGAAGCTTCACATTGAGCCCTGTGTCCAGCCTGAGCACAATTCCAGAAGGACTCAGGTCAGCTGGAAGGAGTCCCTCAAGGAGAATTATCAGAGCACAGAAGAAATAAAAAAGAGGATCTATATGAGGTTGCTTTTGGGGGGTTTTGCTTAGCTGATTTTCATTAAGTTATGTAATGCAAGAGGATACAAGGATAAACAATTTAAAATATGACTAAAGTCTGAACAAAAGCATTTCCACAACACTTGCTTTTAAAGTCTTTTTCTTTTTGTCTGTAAACGGATTTAAAGTTAAGCAGGTTACAAAAGTTCTGTATTCCTAATGTGTTTGTTAAGACTTTGCTGTGTTTCTTACTACTACTCCAGATCTTTCTGAAAGCTTTTTCTTTCTATGTTGCTTTGTGAAAAATCCAAAGATATATCAAATATTTTAAAAGTATCTTCAAATACAAGTCTCAATTGCGCATGCACACAGATACGCACGTGTATAAATACACAGGAAAAAGAACACTTCCCTGTGAGTCCAGGGTCTGTACATCAAATACTTGACAGCCTCAATGACAGTCCCCCTAGGCTGACGGGCCAGATAACTGCAGATAATTGAGATTCCTTCTTGTTATTATTTTGTCTTTTTTTATAGTTGCATTAACCAGATTTTTCCCAGTCCCAAACAATCCCTAAGTGCTACAGCAATTACATGGAGAAACACAGTAGTGAAGTATTTTATGAACTACGGTTGACTCTTGCAGCTTCAAAATAGACTTTACAAAGGAGAAAAACTGAGAGGAATGCTATTCACTCACTGACTTCCATTTGGAAAGAAAACCTTTTAGTGGATGTATGAGATTGAATTATACGTACAGAATATTCACCTTTTGCAAGCAGGCACAGATCACTTCTGCTTATGCTCTGAGCCAGCCCAAAGCTGTGTGTGAATACCATCCACAGGCTCCACAGCCATTCAATTTCAGCTCATCCACTGTGCTAATACAGCCACAAGCAATTCCAGATCAGAACTGGCACCAAGTCCAGCAAGATTTGTTACGTCTGCCTGCAGAAATACCTTTCAGGCATATTTGTTAAAAGCCTACTGCACATTGTGGACATAGTCCTTTCTCTCATCAAAAGCTGGTAATGTCTACTCCAAATTTTTCAGAGAAATGATCGGACCATAAAAATCTCAAGATTGGCTCTCTATTTTGTTAGGACTGATTACAGTACAATTGCTCCATGGTTAGCACTAGTACACAGAATGGTATTTTGAGGCAGCCTACAGCTCCAGTCCTAAAATAAACACAAATAAAATACCATCATGCTGAGTATGAAGCAAGACTATGTTCACATAAACAGGCTTCAGAATGCAATTCTGAAGACAGCTCAGTCTGAAGAGATAACATTTGCCTGCTATTTTTGGAGTTTGCTTGCTGCCTTCAAAAGTATGTTTCATGTGCTGCAGCAAACCAAGCCATGCAAACGAACATACACACACAGTGCCAGACACTATTTATTTTAATTTCACCTTGAATTTAAAGATTCAACATCAAAATCTACATCTGGGACGAAGACAGAAATAATTGTTTAAAGATACTTGTGTTCAGTTGTCAGGTTGGGGGAAGGAAGATTGTTCTTTTAGTTTACACAAAACACAGATTTTTAGGGGACAAAGTGCAGTCTTGCTGTAATGCATTTTCTTGCTGGGGAAAATAAAAAGGTTGATTTACTGGCTGTGACTGTTTGAATTTTATCACTTCATATTTCTTCCCAAGAATCAGATCTGAAAAAAAATTCTACACATTTACCATTTTGTATGTAGTCCCACCAGAGTTCAATCTTCAGCATAACCTTTATGTGACTGAAAGCCAGACATTAGACAACCTTGCTACCTTTCTGTCTCTGTAACTTGCTTAGTTTTCAAATGAGCAGCCATGCTTATTGGGGAAAAAATTTGGGAGTTTTAGGTACTGAAGTGCATAAAAATCAATGGGAATTTTTCTGGGTACTTCTGAGATGTCCGGTCAGGTTACCGTTAGTGTTGTATTAAGCTGCTCTTGAAGTGTGAACATGTTCTTTAATATGGTTATGACTGTTGAATTAAGTGATGATTAAATAATGTTGCCAATAATCTGAGAATGATGCGGTTTCTATTATCTCCCTGGAAAGGATTTATTCGCTTTTCAACACAGGCTGTCAGACATGCTACAGCAGTTACGGAAAGCCCTTTTGTTTACTCTACTGGTAGCAGAGTTGAGCAAACCACCTTTCACTGAAAAGTCTGCAATATAAAATTCATCCTACCTTGAGCTGTACTAGATGCACATCCACATGCTTGCTATCTGAGTCCTGCTGGACAGAGTAGGTCAGATCTCTGACTCTTTCAGATGTCATCCGAAGCCAGGTCTCAATTTCTGGCAAGTGGAGAACAATCTTCCAATCAGCCCCAGTGTGTAGAGGAGGAGGCTTCTCATACTGCTGGCCAGAATCGAGCTCCTTCATGACACCCTCTTCCCCATCTTGTTCTGCTGTAGGAGTCATGTTTATAAGCATGGGAGATGCATCAGACAGCACGGGATCCAGTTCTTGTGTTCTCATGGGAGAAAGTGCTACATCCATGGCTAACATGAGAAAGTCTAAACCATAATTCTTTCCAAAATAGCTGCAAAGACAAAAAGAAAAGAGACTGCTGTTATGAGACCAAATTTTCCAACAAAAATGTTCACGAGGAATAAATGGTCATATCTGAGAGGTATCATATTTCTAGCAAATCCATACCATAACTTCAAGAATAAATAGATTTTTTTCAAATTAACTTTGCTTATTTGTACAAACAAGTTCTTTGTTTAAGAAAACAGCAAACTTCATTTCTTTCATTGTATACAATCACCTTGGAAATGGCAGTTTCCATTGATGAAAACTATGTGCTGATTTTCTACAACTGCAACATTGAGCATTGACAAAGTTAGCAGAACTTTGCTGAACTCTACATCTCCAATAGGACTGGTATTTGTAAACTAGTACATATTAGAACATATTCCTTGGCCTGAAATGTATGACTAAACACAAAATACCTCAAGTTTTATTCAAATTTCCCAAATGTCCACTCAATTATTGATCACATAGAACAAAAATTTTGAAGGCAAATTTGAAGCAACTATTGAGGAAACTTGGGTTGATTTTCTGTAGGCAGATAGTAGGTTTTAAGTTTACATTCTTGCAGTTCCGTTAGATATGAACTGTTGCAATAAGCAATAACTCTATCAAAACTCAGAGATAAGAATTCCAAATGTCAAAATATGTACCCAAAATTAAAGCATCATTTTATGAGTGGCTTTATTAAATTCCAAAAGCTGTATCATCAATATAAATTTACAAGGTTCACTGGAGCAAGTAAATCAGTAAAACATGTACCTCTTTGTACCTCTTTCTCTGTACACTCTATCTGTACAAAATACAGAAGACTGCCATAAACCCTATGCCCAAGAAATAAAAATACCTTACTTAACAGCATGCACCTGGTTTGGAGCTAAGTACCTAAAGCATTATGAAAACTTTAATATGGTAGGAGATGTATTTTTTGCCTAATTTTGGAGATACTCAAATATGACACGTGCCTGTCGTCACTAAAACTTCACTAAACCTTATACCAGCACATACTTGCTTCTTCAATACTTTACAACCCTAAGCTATATTCAGTAAGTTTATATTAAGAGAATTAGGAAGATCATGTCCTTTAAAGCTTTTTTCTTTTTTTTAACCCGTGCACATTAGAAATACTTCAACTACATTTTAATAACTTTTGCTTGTATTCCTCTTCCATAATGCTAAGACTGCAAATAACTCACTCACGCCACTATTAATTTGGGCAACATTCCAAGTTTTTATACTTTGACTTCCTTTTCTATAAAAACTACATTTTAGCATTTAGCATAATAGCTATAAGATTGCAGGAAAGAAGTGCCTTTCACCATTAAATCAACTGCACTGACTACAGAGTTATATTCCTAAATATTTCAAGTGGAGCCTCAGCATCCAGAGACGACTACGGCAGGCAGTGAGACTATCGAAGAAGTATCCAAACACCAGTCTACTTATCATAGCTGCGAAGGACAAAAAAAGATCACATATACTGTTAATTTGATTTTATTTCCTATCCTGCCACTACTTAGTAAATTATCTTTTGCACATCTATCACCTCCACAAAACAATATTTAAAACTGATACTAAGCTAGTAAATATTAATTTGGCACTTCAGAACAGAATTTTTTATTAGTGCAATCAATGAAAGGGAATGAAAGAATATTCCAATCATTCTCAGTGCCTGCTGCACAATTTCCAACTCTTTAGTTTGATTTTGAAGACTTCAGAATTAAATGATGTCAAATAAAAAACTGCAGCTAGACTCTGAAATTAACATTTCAGGATGCCGAGTATTTCCCAAGTCCATCTCTTTTCACTGCCTGTTTTTCAACTTAAACTGCTACCACTGTACATATCTACAATGTACCAATGTTAGACAACTACTCAATTTGGAAACATTTTTGTCTTAGACACTGCAGATAATAGCCCCAGTTTTAAAGTATAAAAATCAACTGTTTGAACAGCCAAAACCATTTTGTTACTTTAAGCATACACTTTACATTATTTACTCCTGAAAATGAAATTTTGGTGAAGCACATGTGGTCCTTATTTGTGCATGTTTATCATTAACAAATTAAACATGCCTACCAGTAAAACAGGTGATCCTGAATCACTAAATTATAGGAAGTGCAGCACTTGCTTCATAATTTTTCCACAAAAGCTTGGCACTTTTAAACGTTTTTAAACATGACTCAGCTCTTGTACAGACATTAAAGCAATTAGCAAACAGAAATTAAAACATGCTCCTGCAGAAGCAAACAAAAGGTAGTTCATGCTGCATGCAGAGTGTAGCTCTAGCTTTGATACCCTGGGTTTGCAATAAGCAACCATTAGGAACGTGCTGACCTGTTTGTTACGATGTGCTTGACTCTATACTGGCTCTCCAGCACTACAGCTAATGCCTGCTTAATCCTAGTTGCTCTGAAAGTCAGGTCCTTTGAATCCTTTTCTTTCTGCCCGATCACAACAAGTTGCAACACTTTAAGTAAGAATATGTGGAGAAACTTTAAAATAGATCATTCCACATTCTTAAAAAAAAAAAAAAAAATCCTACAAAGGTAATAAAACACACTGTGGATACTAATTAGCAAGAACCGGGAAAGCTTTAAAAAGCTCAGAAATACTTGAAAGGAGAAACTGTTGCAGCTAGAAACAGCTGAATCCAAACACTAGGGCACAGATTCATTAAATTATTTCTTGGCAGAATAAAAAGGCATCGTCATCCAGCTACGCTGTGAGAAAGGAAAACCGAAAGGTTCTCCTGCACCTTCCGAGAAAACTGGCACTGATGCGGCGTATTCACAGGGGTGCTCCTAAGTTCACTGGAGAACCAGTAAGCTCCACCCTGCTATCCCTCCCCCAGCTCCTGCACAACTGTGGAAAGCAACACCATTCCCCTGGCACGCCTGCACTGACCTACGAAACACACTGGCAGGGCACTGAGAGTGCAAGCTTCAGTCACCCCATGCACTGGATATGAAAGGAAAATAGGAAAATCCCTGCCAGAGAGGTGTTTTTTACAAAGTTCTGATCTTGAAATATTTCAATAGCACACAACAAGGCCCAGCAGCAACAGCAAACGTCACAGACATACCCATTTCAAGCAATTTTGGAGTTATAAAACTTGCCAAAATACTTTGGATCAGAAGTAGGTTCTGCTTTTTTGATTTCTGAACACGTGCAAGTTAGACTTCCATACTCCTGCCTAGGTCAGCAACCTTGCAGAGGACTGCATTCATATAGTTTTGTTAAGCTACTGAAGATGACTAAATTAGCTGCTCTCTACCCCATTCTTGTTTAGACACTCGCATGTATTGTCCTTTAGCTCTACCCTTTCCCCCCCCCATATTTAGGATATTACTTTTGTACTGACACATGAAAGGTGGAAACAGCAAGATGGGGCATGAAAGTCCTTCTTCAGCAGTTCCACTATTTGCATAACATACCAGCAGCGACATATGACAATTTCAGCAAAGCCAATTTTAATTTGACATTTGAAAAAGTGTATTTAAGAACAATATTCCATGTAACAAGCTGTCATCTAGTGCATTAAAACATTCACTAAAAAAGATATGAATGGATGATCAAGTTAAACAATACTTTGGGTCATATATTGTGGTATTTAGTATTTTAACTGACTGATTTTAAATGCTGGCCTTAGAATTTGTTATATTTCTATAGTATTTTTCTTTTGCAGATTTTGCAAGATGTACAGGTAGTGAGTTGTAAACCACTACAATAAGTGTTAGAACACACATTAAAACTGAATAAATATTTTAGAGTTGCTCTTTTTACACTACTATGCAAAAATAATTCTTGAAAAGAGGTAAAGTGATTAATTTCCTTCTAAGCAGGACCTCTAGCACCACTAAAGTTCTTTATAAACATGAAAAACTAAGCTCAGCCTTGTTTTCTACATCACAAAATCCTGGTAGCATCAATGACAGTTTTAGGTTGGCAAGCAATGTTAAGTCAGACTAGCTTTCTTCTAAACCAAATCCTTTCTGTACCTGGAATAGCTGTATAAACTAGAGTATTTTAAATTTGCAGGTGAACAGCTGAAAAAACATTTTCAAGTGTCCTGATCAAAGTTCATCTCTCAATATTTTAGAGCACAGCCTTGTTTTCATCATCACAGAGTGAGAGATATGATGCCATTATTTTTTCAAATTTTTAAATTATTTCTTTCTGTCACTTCTGAAGCTACTATTGTAATCTGCTGAAAGGACACATTTATGAACTGTACAACACAGCTGTAAGCTTGTACTCTTTCTGGTGGGAGAAAAAAACAGATTAATTGAGGGTATTTTTTGCCATGTGTTATTTCTTTGTATACAGTTCTATATTTTCATGGATGCTTGTATAAAGGTGAGAGATCCTGTGTAAGCACATGCACACATATGCTTTCTATCTTCATCTTTGGTAAGTGCATTATGCCTAACAGATGGCTGATTACCTTCCACTAATCACATAGGCAATCTCGCTTTCCCCTGGTTTTCTGCTCAGTCAGATGCTAACGCTTTTATGCAAATCGTAGAGTGTGTGTGTCAACCATAACATAGTTCATCAATCGCCACAAGCCTTGACAGACTTCTCTCACTCATTCTGCTCCCCAGTTATTCACATTTCCCTTGTTTATAAATTGCAGGCCATATTCACCCTGCCAGCTATCAGATCATCCACATTTTCCTCCAGCAGCAGTTGGTTCCTGTCAAACAAAGATTCATTAAGCATTTTAAGCCATACAGTAGCCCAAGCATTGATCAGTGGTGCAGACACTGGGTCGAGTGAATGTTAATGAGCTCTAATTTTTCTTACTGTCACATATTGTTAAAATCAGCTATAAGCACTATACAGCCACCTGTCTGTCAAGTAAACAATTCATTTCATTCTCCAAAATGGCCCCAAAACCCCAGAGAAACTCCATCATTAAATAATTATGTCTGCTTGCTGACTTTGAAATCTAATGACGTAAATTTTAACATCAATTTAACACATTCATTGATGTTGAGGTTTCTTAAACAGATACAATGAAAATTAATATCCCACACAGCCAAGTCATACTTCAATATCTTTTCCATTTCAATAGTCTCAGAAATTCTCTGCCAAGTTTTAAGGCTCATTATATCTTTCCTTGAAAATGCACTGTACTGCATCTATGCAAAGATAAACTGTCAGTACACAAAAAAAAATGAAATACATCATGTCAGTAACTACATATAGAGCAACTTGAATTAAATAACATATTAACACTATCCATGCTGCACTGATTCTGTTGCTGATTTCCTACATAATTTAAGAAATACAATAATTTAAAAAAGCTTTCAAAGAACTGAATTATAAGAGAGCCAGTTTAGGTTTTTCTCTTCGTATCATTCATATATTTAAAAAATATCTCCTTTACAATTATACTATTAGTACAGCTACAAATCTGAACAAATTGGACAGGAAGAGAAAAAAAAAATAATTTAGCACTGCTGGGCCTCCTATTTGATGTCTCTAGACTCCTAGAAGGTATATCTGAGAGGAAATACAATGATGCCTGAACTCCTGCATGATGTGGACCAAAGAGCCTTGCATAGTAATGACAATATTAAGCCTGAACATAGATCCAATCATGATTAAAATTTTTAATGTGACTGACTTAAAGACCATTAAAAAGTCTACCCCCAAGGCTTTAATGGTAGCAAAGCCAGGCGACTAATAATTAACTGTGGAAATCCCACCATGAATGTTTGAGTTCCTGATTATGTCTATAAATCAGGATTTAAGACACTGCAATGACCGAACATGTTCTTTGGTATCTGCTGTTTCTCTTTCTAATAGAAGATGAGGGGCAATGTAGAACTTACAAGGCAAGTGTTTAGCTAGAAACTGGAAATTATTGTGGAAAATCAGGGCAAGTGGAAATTCTACTGGAGGATTTAGCAAAAGATCTGTCTGAAATTGGTGGCATAGTAGGAGAGACTATGAAACACACAGACCACAAGGTCTAGGCATTATATAGTCAGGCAATCTATGAGAAGCCAAGGATGAAATAGCCAAATTGCTGATTGTGGTGTGCATAATCTTTCATTTGCAACTTCTTCAGTTCTTAGGAAAACAGTTTTTAAAGAAAGGTTCTGGGGAACCTTTCCACGTGATGTTTATACCAGGAAAATTAGTAGAAACTGTAGCAGAATGAGGCAAAACCTGAAAATGTACCATTTTTTAGAGGAAGAGACTCCACTGCTTTTGAAAAAACACACTACTGGAGTTTTCCAAACAGATCAAAAAAAACCTTTGGACAAGACGCAATGCCAAAAGCTAAAGGAATCTAAATAGCCATAGGATAAGGAGAAAGGTCCTTGAATAGACAAATAATTGAGTAAAAGCCGGAAACAGTAGCAAGAATTGGACAGTGGAATGGAGAATGAATGGAGACAAACAGAGATCACAAACAGAATTTCACAGAAACCTCTGCTAGACACTGCTTCTCAATAAACTTAAATGACCTGACAAATGGGTGAATAATCAAATCAAAATGTCTGCAGAAGGTATTGAAATATTTGGGACAAATTCAAACTCTGAGTAAATGCAGGACCTTACAAGGCTGAAAAAATGAACAATACAATATTGGATTAAACTCACTATGAGCAAATTTGAAGTTATGTGTATGAGAAAAAACAAAAGTCTTAATTGCATTTATAGAATGGTCTCCAAGATGAATGTTACTACTCAAGAGCAACGTCTTGGAAGGAAAACTATCAAAGGTCCATAAAAATAATTGGCTTAATACACAATAGCAGTCAAAAAGAAAATCAAATGTTAGGAACATTTACCAAAGGAATAGGAAATAAAACAGAAAAAAATATATCATTACATCACAATATAAATCTATGGTACACATCCAGCATATTATGTGCAATTTTGGCCCCCTCATCACAAAGGAAATACAGGGAGATGGAAAAGGCAAAAAAGCCTTCAAAAAAGACAGCTTGAAGGACAAACAGGAATAAGTAATCACCTCTGTTCAAATCAAAACTGAGCAGGTTGAGACTTGCAGCCTTGAAAAAAGTTGAGTTAGGAGGATAGGGTGGAGGTCATAAAAAAACACTTTAAGACCACGCTGTCCAGAAACTTTAAATATTGCTTTCTTTCACAACCTGGGCCTCTTTGTTCTGCAAAAGAACCCCAACCTCTTATCAATGGAAGCGGTCATTATATTTCCTATGCGCTTTTTGTCCAAAGGACTTTAAAGTGGTAGACAACAATTCCTCACAGTCTCAGTCATTTGCCAAACCACATAATATATACCTAAAAGGGTGCTTCAGCCATTCCACTTGTTGTGGGTTTTGTGCGCAATTCTCCTAAAGAGACCTGGAAGATCCAAGCAGGACCACTTTTTCAGGTATTCCTTTCAGGAACAACTCAGCACAAAACCTCGACCTGCAAACAGCTTCCTTTTAAAGAAAACATAACTGAAAATTTCAAACACCAGTCCTGAACTCACCTCTCTTTAAGCCCTTGGTTTATTCAGTGTCTTCAACTGCTTCAATAAACGCAAAGTCCCTGATCTAAACTAATTTCAGTATATCTACAAAGTCACAAGTATGATAATCTGTATGAACAAAAGCTTTGGGCATAAATCCAGTACACTCATTGTATCAACATTTTTCACCTGTACTGTCAAGTCCAGGAATTTCATAAACTATGGAAACTGTACAGTATTATGGCCCTACAATTCATCAGGGATTAGTACTGGAAGCAAAACAGTTCTTTTTCAGAGAGAGAATTCACATCTCAAGATGTACCAACTGTGCCTTTACACAAGCACCAAGTTTATTCAAAAATATATCCAGTAGTTCTAGCCCAGCATTAACTGCAATTATCCTAAAAAAACCCCAACTAACCAGCCAAAAAACAAACAACACACACAAAAAAGCCCCCAAAACCCCAAAACCAACAGCCGGGGGGGTGGGGCCCAGAACAACAACAACAACCATCCAAAACCCCCAACTATTCCTCTGAAATTAATTGAGTATTGGAACTGTCATACTGACCCTAGAAACTCACCACGGAGAGAAAGGAGTGATTCTCTGCTAAAGAAAATATGCCATGCATGCTTATGTAAAAACCTAAACACTGTGATGTATACTGAAGTCTTGCCTGAAACAGTGCATAAAATTTACACACTCCCAGGTCATATCATCATGAAAAACAGGGGGAATAGCTGGAAAGGATCCTGTTAGACAACCATTATGAGGTACATCAGAAAAAAATTTACACTACAACATGTACAGACATTGAAAACAATTGTGTAGTGCTAGATTTGTAGAGGTAGAGGAGTGTATTCAAAGGCTCAATCATATTGGGCTGAGTAGTTGTGTTCCCTGGCCATTTCTGACTCGGTGCAGGTTTGCACTGCAGTAAGAAACAGTGACTGAGAGATGATGTGGTGCAAAGAGATTAGCATTAACACAGACAAAGACAAATCAGCTGCTTCATATTAATTCACTATTACTTCAGCATCCTTTATTAGCTAATTGCCCTACACCACCATAAGCTTTTATTATCCTAATTTTCACTCCAGAATGTCAGCAGTACATAGAAGTCATACATAGCTGTAACTTTCATACGCTGATTCTTCAACATACCTGCGAGGGGTTGGTTGCTGGTTTTTGGTTTATTTTTTGAGGATTTTTTTATAATCTCTCTTGATAACGCCATTTTTGTCATTCTAGTGGCTTTTCTACTGACCAAAGCATTTGCAGCCATAACATAATTTTTTCCCTTCACCAGCTACAAAAGTCAGATGGTGAAGGATGCAAAATAATTATTCTAGCAAGAGGGCAGCCCCTTGTTCCAAAATTTTTCTCCAAACACATAATATGAAACGTCTTTTAAATTGGAAGACAGCAAAATCGAGATTAGGTTTGGCTGAATACTAATCTGGATCTAAAATGGTTTTTAAGTATGCACAGGGGCTGTGAGACTTAGGTGAGAACATTCAGAACTGTTTCACAGAGGATCTGCTTATTCACTCGTGAATATACTACCACAGGTCTTTGCCTACCAAATCTGACCCATGTCCAGTCAGGTAAATGAGCAGGAAGAATCCATAATTGTTTGTACGCATTTGTTCAGACATGATCTTAAACTCTTCAGTCACCGGGAAGTTTTCTCAAGAAGTTACCTGCCACCAAAATCCCAAACAGATTATTTCCACTTCCTAAACCAAAACAGTTTACAGACATGACATTTCATTTCGTATCTGTCTGCGTCACTTTCTTGAAGGGCTCGACCAAGCAAGTGGTGCACTACGTAAGGACCAACCTTTTCCAGCTCCAAGCAAGATGACTGTTAATTCTCTCTAAACACAGCTAGCTTGGTAGCTCCCTAGGAGCTGCTGCTGCTGCTGAACTAGATGGAAGTTCACTTGGTTTGCAATGCTAATTTTTTTCCAGTTGTGCATTAAAGGGAACTTCCTCATTTCAACTTCAGGACAAAACTTAAGGTCTAAATTATATTTTAAAACCTGATTTAATTGTAGCTACCTGAAAATATCTTACCAAATCATTCACAGAACCCTAGTTCACATTTGCATCTTTAATTCGGTGTTTACTTGGCAGCTGGGAAAGGATGTTTTTAACTGAAGGTTAATTGATTCTGAGATAGAAAAATCCTCACATCAAAAAATATGGGTTTTTTTACCATAAACTTGTTCAGATTCAACAAAATTAAGTTAAGCTAGAAGAGGAATCCAAATGTTGATGGTTCTCAAACTTTAGGGTACAAAATGATTGCTTCAAAACTTTAACTAGCGATATTAACATAATATTTATAATATTAGTAGTTCAGCGTTAACACCGATGCTTTGGGTAGCTTTGTACAGATATTAGCTATCACACATGCTCCGGGAGAGAAACTATAGTTCTGACATGGGTTGTTCAAAGCACAATCCCTGAGGAAAAAAAAATAAAAGAAAAAAACAGGAAGGAAGCACCTTTGTCCACCTAGGACAATCTTGTACAACAGAAGAATACAACTAGGAAAACAAACACAACAAAAAAAAAATTAAAACAAAAGAAACAAAAAGAAAGAATGAATGAACAAAAGAAAGAAATTAAAAAAACAACCTGCCCTTTTAACCCCTTTATGTAGGTACACATCAATACCTAAGCTATTTATATTGTTAAGGGCAAACTCAAACTCTTGTAGTCTGACTGCACTCATGAAAAAAGTACTTCTGGTAAGTTTTTTTTCCAATCTGGACAGATACTGTCTTGAAAAGGCTATGAAATGCTTCACAGGAATACTACAGATTTTTGCACAAGACTCTTCCAAGGAAGCTCAGTCCTTGAAGAACACATATATCTTGGAAGGATCAGTAATAAAAGAACACAAACTTGGTTTTGAAGTGACTTCTAAATTCCAAGAGCTAAACATTTGACCAGGAAATAAAAGAAAGCAGACAGTGTTTTGAAAAGAAGCAGATAAAGCAAAAATGCAAGGACTACAGGCTGGAGATATAAGAAATAAAAAAAAGGTCAGTGGGAGCTACAAGAAAGTGAGGAGCTTACATATGGGTGCAAGACAAAAAGATGCTAGGGAATAGACTCAAAAAAGCAAGTAATCAGAGTAATAGGAAATTCCATCTAAAATACAGCTTATCTGGTGTGAAACAAGAGGAAAAGATGCAAGCAGAATTAACAGGGTATAACTATGTTCATCTATATCAGGGGTCCTCAAACTTTTTAACCAGGGGCCCGGCACACGTATGCAGTGCCAGGCAGTCATCTGCGGCTGCTTGGTTTCCCCCCGCAACCCCCGGCAGGGTGTGTGTGTGTGTGGGGGGGTGTCTGTAAATACCGGGGGCTGGACTGAGGACCCTGGGGGGCCGTATCTGGCCCGCAGGCTGTAGTTTGAGGACCCCTGATCTATATCAACATTAGAGCTTGCACTACCTTGACCACATTTAACCATGGCACCTTAATGGTACGCCAGGGCAAAATGAGGCCCTTTGCCCCCAGTGCACTGAAGAGGCTTAGCTTGCCTGAAACTGCAGGCAACAGTAACAGAACGACTGAAGGAAGAAATTGTGGCACAACAATTATATTGGAAAAAATCAGCAAGAGGGTAATACCAGAATGGATGTTTAGTAAAATATAAACATTCAGTGTCCTGCTTGACGGTACTCTTTTATTCAACATCCACATGACAAAATATCCAGACTTCAGAGCATACCACCACAAAGAACAGAATATCATCAAACAAGAAACGAATAGGCAGGAGTTTTCACTCGTATAGCTCAAGCAGTTTATTAACATATTTTCTACAATTAACAATTCACCTTTACTGTAGAGCAAAGGAAAACTCTCAGCCATTGTGCCACAGTTCATGAAAAGCAATATGTTGATGCTTCCTGCCAATCAGAACAACTTTAGGAGAAAAAAATATTCCTCTTTTAATCTTGCAAGACATACTTCTCAAAGTCCCACACAATGAAGTAGTAAGGTACTTTCCAATCCCCCAAATTGCACATAGGTAGGAGTACAAATGTTGTTTTAAAGCTGAACTATACCTGTAATTACAAATTTTTAAGAGGTACAGAACTCTTTACTTCCTAAAGGCAAGAAGGAGGGGAAATCAGTACTATTCAGCATCATCTATAAAATTATAAGGATGTTTTCATTGTTTATATATGGCATTTTGTTATCACGGGAGGCACTGCCTATATTCTAAGGCTATATAAGGTGGACCAGATGTTATTGAGACTGTACTTAAGAAATGGCCCAGGAATTCTGGAAAATATGGCTTAAGCATCAACACTGTCTGTGTGGGAGTTGGACTCTGGCTCAGCAAGGAAAGGAAAAGATATAGATCTAAAGTTTGAAGTTCCACTATAGGGAACAAGGACTCTGAACAGAAGTCCTACTTACTCTGGATGCTTTTTCTCTTTCTTCCTGCCTTACCCAGTGATTTTGACTCTTGCAGGAGTGGTTCTATGATAATGACCAAAGAGTCACCCAAACACAGACTTTTTTCAGTGAGACCCAACAGATTATGATGGTGCAGATATCACCTTACAATACTCCAAAAAGACCACCCCAAAGCTGGCCAACATGCACTGAAAGAACATATATCACAGAACTAGACCATCTGCACAGTAGATTGCAACTTTTTTTTCCACAGTTGTCTGTGGGCTGGCACAGAAGAGAAGGATGGCAGTCTCCAGCTATGAAAGCTACTTGTACATGGGAATAAACAGTTATGGATATTTCTGGTTCAGATTCTTGGACCCCAGTAACTCAGAGAGTGTTGTCTTTTTGTCTGCCCCATTATGACTGGGCTACACTCATTTCGTACAATGAGAACATACAGACAGTTATGGTTGTTCATTTGGGCTTATTATTTTTTCTTCTAATATAAAAGGTACATGTAGCACTATGCTCCAAGACTTCTCTGAATGCTTTCAAGCACAGAGAATTCTGATAGAAATGTGACCAGGGATTTATATTTTCATTTTCCAGAGCCAGAAATAATTACACTTGTCCAAATATGATCTTAAAATATAATTTGATTCATAAGAGTAGCTTGAGAACGATGGATCTTACCCTGTCTGCTGCCACCAGCAGGCGGTAAAACGTTCGCACCAGCACATTTTATGAATAAACAAGCTGCAAACCCCTTGTTCTCTGCACATATATGGTGTACACTTTTGGTAAATCTGTACAACTCAGATAATTTTCTTATTATTTTCAGAATTGTACTGAAAAATTCAATAATACGAATTAATAGAGATGCCATAAAACAGTATGCAGGAGGTCCATTAAATTTGCTATGCAGTCTAAATTTTAGACCAAGCACCTACAGAAACAGTAGGATCGTAATACATTCTGAAGAACTGAAATGCTGATATGAACTAGAATTTTTCTTTGGTTAAATTTTAAGTCAGTGTATATAATTACAGGTTATTTACGGTTCAGAGACTTTTTCATCTTGCTACCAAATACACATACAGTATGTGAAAAAGGAAGAGTACAAATAGGCAGAACAGGAAAATAGTCATTGACCCAGAAGACCAATTGTCTGGACAATTGCAGCATTATTCTTCACGGTTTTAATCTAGATTTCCTTACTCTGTATGATAGTTTATACAAAATTTGAATGTTTATTATGATGGAATAGTACCTACTTCAAAAAATACACTTGCATCATTGTTTTGAACATATTGCTACAAGTCAAACATATCTTCATCATATGTCTGTCTTTCTTAACTCAGCAAAAGCAAACTATATAGCTAGGCAGAATTTGTTCAGAAAGCTGGGTAAACATACAGCTATGAATTATATGCATGCAGGAATGTGTTTTAAGTCTGTATTTAAGGCTGGTTTAATAAAAACTGCTTCAATGAAGTAATTTCAGTTTTATGACTAGGTCCCCTCCAAACAGAAACAACCAAGACATCAAGCACTGGCTAACTGCTTGAGCTAAGAAGCAGTGAGGAAACAATCTGCAATCAGTAAGTTATCTCTGGAGAGTTCCCAGGTGTGTTTCATTCAAAAGTTGTGGCCTACTTAAGCTGCATTCTGGTTATGTTGTTTTTCTTTCTGCATTGCCCATGAAAATTCATTTTGCTGTTTGGGAAATCAGCATCTGAGACAAATAATTGACTGATTTAGCAGTAAGGAGAAGTGGAAGCTCAAACAAGAAGCTGAAACAAATTTGGAGGGCAGCCACTTCACAAGTCCCTGAGATTTACCTGTTTTAGGTCAGATACCAGGGCTCCAGGACAGAAAAGAAAGAAGATAAGTGGTCTACCTCATAAATTCAGAAAAGACTGTGATGAGCTTCAGTTATTCTAGAGTCTAGTAATAGAAAATGACAGAGATATTCCAGCCGCCAGAAAGCTACCAGCAGAAACAGTGGAAAAGGCTGGAAATGTCTGTGTTCCCAGCAGCTGTGGAATTATATGCTATTTATAGAGCCTGCCACAAGTGATAACATTTTTCCAGAAAAATCTCAAAATCAGTGGAAAGCTAAGAGGGAGGGAGAGATGAACAGTCAGCTGGAAAGGTAATTTTCTTTGCAGTTGCCAAAATCTGATACAATTAAGATGACATGCATGTTTTCTGCATCACTCCTCTTCTAATTGGTAACTACACTCCTTGATGATATTTTAAACAGGAACAGATGCTTCTGTCTTAAATTTATTTTGCAAAGCAAAAGGAAAACTGTGTCATGGATGAATGGATCTGTTTGTCCTTTATGTTCAGAAAAATTGATTTTACAAGGATTACAGATCCTTCTTTGTGGAATGAAAACTATGCTATTCTATGACAGCTTAAAAACTCCTATAAAATTAGAATAGCAATTTATAATGGACAGTGTAATCAGATATTTGTATCTCCCCAGTCTGTTCTTTCATTCACTGATAAACATTTTCAGGAGGATAAAAAGCATACTATGATATGGGACATATCCTAGGAACGTAGGGCTTTTAGTAACAAGGAAAATACTTTCCCCCTCTCCAGTGCTGTCATTTACATTCTCCATCATGTAGACGAAGAGTAAGCTATGTCAGACACCTTCACTCCTCTACTGATTCTGCGTTTGTTGAATAAGCAAATCACCTCCCTGTGCTTCTGTTTCCATCCTTTGATAAGCACACTCCTCAGGCCAATAACTTTTCAGTATGCACCAGAAGTAACAAAACAGAGCCTAATTATGTCTGGGAATTTTAAGCATTAAAGGTAGTAAAAAATAACTTGCTGTGAAAAAAAGGGGAAAGCAAAGTAACAGCCAGTCTGAATGTACAGGACTTGCCATCCTCCCTCCAGATAGCATCAGTATGTTCTTTAGTAACAATGAGACATAGTGGTACACTTTAAGTAGAGACACCCAGTTTCACTCCCATTACATAATTAAAATGAAAGACATATTTGCTGAGCAGCAACTGTTTCCAGGGTTCTTTTCTTGGAGAAAATGATCCCTTATCACTTGCCTAAGAAGTAACATGAAGCTATGAAAAAAACAGAGTAAAAAACAGAGTAAAAACAGAGTAAACACAGCTCTTCCAACCTTAACTCTCCTTCTTGCCTATAATAAGACTTTTTTCTTTTTACTGCATTTAGCAATCTGAACTGGGAGTACGAATGCCCTTGTGTTCATATCACAAATTACATCTACTTTGTTAACTGGACTTATTCTTTCCTGGATGTAATCTTGGAAGCAAAATTCCAAGAGTATTACACTCCGCTTTGATTGCCATATTCAAATATTTATCAGGGTGATTTTATTGTTGCTTCCTTTTCAGTTAGTATAAGACTATTAATACCTACCATGCATCAATCAACAGTTCTGGATATGCTAAAACATGGTAGTATCATGAATGTTATATAAAGTCTGTGTGAAGATTCAAAGTAGGTTTTTCAAATGTATGTTTATGGCATGCAGTTCTTCAGAGATTATTTGTGGGAAGTGCTTTAAAAGGAGGAAAGTATAGCTATTAAGCACATTTAATATTCTTATACAAGATATTATATTTGGTTACAACAGAGAAAGGTTGCTGATGAAATTTGCTAAAATCTTCATTATGAGAAAATAGCTAGGATTTCAAAGAAATAAAAATTACCTAAATTTATGATAGAATAATACTAATTTCATTTATGACCTATAAATTTATATTTATATGTGTATTTATTTGTGCTTGTAAATTGCAAGGTCAATATTAATGATAGTTTTTGACCAAAAATGCATATACAATGTATTTTAAAATTAACTATACTATCACAGTCTTGCAATAAGTGTAACAAGTGAAACCACAGGAAAAGCTGTACATTTACCAAGAACTGGAGAATGAAATTGGAGGAAAAAGGATTCTTGTCTCTTCCATTTCGTTACATGGGCTCACGCTTAGATCCAGTCTCGAAATGTACTAGTGCACAGCCCCCATAAAAACAGCATACCTGCATCTAAACTGAACGCAAAGTGTTTTCCCCATAGGTTTGATCACGTCTGTGTTCAGATTAGTATTTTTGAGTCTTTATAATTTTAAAAACTCTTGACTCAAGCTTTTCTTCATGTTCATTTCCCCTCAATATTTTAATAATTTTCTTTATCTGGCTTACTGAGAACTTTGGTCTACATCAAAACCATTCTAGAGAAATACCAAATCCTGTGCTTAACTGAATTTTGTAAATTGTCCAACAAAGTCATATGTGAACATCTGGTTATGTGCCTAAGATCTTGGTTGTGTCAAAGCATTTTTATAAATAAAGGCAGCACTTTATAGCTTAAGGCAGCACTAGCCTTATTGCTGCCTTTTATACTCAAAAGATTTTACTGTCAAGTGAGCAGAATTAGACCCATATTGGGTATTTTTGAGAATGTCATCTCACATTTTCTGTAGCCACAGGTATACCCACAATGATCCAATACCCTCAAATGAATTAAAAAGGCTAATCACTAGATTTATTACACAAATCATTCTGTGTTTGTGCTTGACCTTCTAAAGAATTTCTGAAAACAATCCCACTCACTTATAATGGAACTGACTGGGGGGGAACTGAACTAAGTGAGTATAGTATATATTGCTTTATACAAAAACTAATAAAAATCCATGGTAGTAAAACTCGCACAGGCCTTTTACAAGTTTGTTACAAGGAAATTGAGATGTTTCCTTCTTTGTGGTGCCGAGAAAGTACCAGAACTGCACTATCATTTCTAGATTTTCTTGATACTGTAATTCGCTCATGTTCACTGCTCTGTCATTTTCAGCCATTCCATGATCCTGCATTTTTTTCCTCTCCTAGTTCCTTTGAAGAGCATATAATGTAATACTGTTATGATCCTTGAGGGGGAAATGACACTTGATACTAAAATGCAGGTGAATAATGGTATCACATGCTAGTTTGTTTAACATCATTTTATATAGGCCATAAAAATATACATAACTAAAATGTAGTTATAACCTCCTGTTCAGTAACTCAGTGAGAAATTTTTCTAGAGTTGCTTGCTCGATAAAAGGAAGGTCTCTAAGAGTATGACAGTAAGTAACTGAAAAATGGGTCAGTCATTGAGCATGAGAAAAATGAGTAAAAACATGAGTGAGTCTCAGAAGAGGCTCTAACAGTCATTTCACAAAGAGTTTTTAATTTGATAGGGAATCAGTTAATTTTCATAGCAATAAACTACCATATTTAGAAAGCATACCAGATGTGTAAAGTTTCAACCCACATACATAAACTTATTTTGTTTGTAATTAATTTGAAAATTCTCCATGTGATTTCACGCAAGCTCAAGCATTCCTATGCTTGCAACAGTGACATCAACAATTTGATTAGGCGGTTTGCAGTCCCATTAAACATCTATGACTAAAGAGCTTTCTAACCCTTCCTTTGTTGTGATGCTCATTCCTATTTGAATTCATATCTCACTCCTAAAATTAGTTTATCACCATTTCTTCTCAAACTCGCCTACAAAACAACCTCATATCCAATAATTCTTAAGTTGCAACCATTTTCCCTACCTAGATATGGAAGACCTCAACTCATTTGTTCAAATACCAGCACCTAGGACTAAACCCTTTCAATATCTAAGATACTTGTGTGGGCTAGTAGCTATGATACAGGAGCTATGGGAAAACTGTGAACTTCCAGCTGGAAGCCAGGCAGAATATTCTAGGATGGTGCAGCTCTAACCTCGGAGACAGTCCCACTCCACCAGACCTTTACAATCCATGTTGCAATTATATTTCCTTTCTCACACCAAGTATGAATGGCACACGTGCCAGAATCAAGCCTTGCACAACTCGCCAGAAGCAGCGTTACATGCCAGGAGAGCAAGTACCCTGCCCTTGCCTGCTGAGATCCCCCCAAGCAAAAAGCTTTGAGCTAGAACTGCTCTGGGGCATCTCATATCCCTATGGCCAACTGAATCAAAGCCAAACAGTCCATTTTATGGTTGGCCCACATCATCTCCCTAACAATTCTCATTAAAGCATGTTTTCATCTGCTCGTCTACCTTTGGCCACTAATTCTGTTCAAAGTACATGCCCTAATTGAATCACACTCTAGGGCCCCACAGCATTATGTCCTGGATTTTATCCTGAGTCTCTTTCTACTCAGGACAAATGAGAATCTTCCTTGTAAATTGTATGTCCACCTGGAAATCTTCTTCATCAAAACTTTGGAGGATTATTTTTTTCAGCAGTCTACGAGGAAGACATATTTCTCTGAAATACTGTATTTGTAACAATTAAATATTCTGCCCTAATGGACAAGCTCATTTTAGAGAAATTTGGTCATATTTCAGCTGTCAATCTTGAATTTCTTATTCTCTATGATTGCTTTCATTTTTTGTTAAGGGATTTTCTGCCTCTTCAAAACAGATACGTTACTATGTTTGTAGTATTGCATACCTGATCGCATATACTATATATTAAAGGCCAAAATGAACACAGAAAAAAACCTAAATTTTCAAATAAATTCAGTCTGAAATATTGTTCAAAAAGATGAAGAATACAGTAGAATGTGTTGGAAATTGAGTAATACATTTTGAAATAAACTTCAGAAGATTTACTTTGCATTACAAAGCTGTTGAATATACTGTCAAGACCATTTTCATGATGCCTTCAGTACCTTTTCCTTGAATAGCAAAAGCTTCCAGATGAGTTACATGCTGATCCTGGGAAGAAAGTGAGTCATCAGTGGAAAGAAAGAATGTTCAAGAGAAATGAGGGAACTAATTCTGCTGCTGTTAAAAACACAAGGCAGGAAGGAGAACGCAAAAGCATTTGACAATGAGAACTTCCAATTGGTAAATTACAAGAGTACTTTTGAAATTATTTTAATTACAAATATTATGTTGACATCACACTGTTTGGGTTCACTACATCCTGGTTTTTCCTTAATTAAATAACAACATAAACTGAATGCAATTGAATAGTTACCATACGAAAATGCCCCAAGTTTCAGCTTACTACTTCATCAGTAAGAAACTGTCATACAATGCTGTGGAGTCTCATCCCATATATCAAAAAGTAATTCTAAATGCCAAGACACGCAAGACATGCAATTCTTTTCAAGGGAATATTCTCACTGAATATTCCAAAATCTGGAATAATCCACTTGGATAGTTTATACAACACCGTGCAACAGAAACACATAATGAAATACAAAGATGTAATGAACTATTAGAACTTTATTGTAGTGTGTAGGAGTATCTGCATGAACACTGCTATATGAACATCACCTAATCTTCATTCTTTAAATAGAAATAGACATTAAACAGTCAGAAGGATGTAGCAGTGCCAAAGGAAGAGGTGAACTTTGGCATTTGCTATAGCTCCCTGTAGGAGTTTTAATGCATATCTTGTTTCAAGTATCTATCTTTGTGAAAGCATCTTTTTGCATTAACATAGCACAGTAGCAATTAGCATTCTCTTCTGTAACACTAATGACCCCAGTTTATCCTGATGTTACCAAACAGCTTCAGTCAGAACAGAAACCAGCTTTTTGTCTACCAGAGAACAGAGGTAAAGGACAGTACAGAATATTAACTTTAAAATTAACTGAAACAGTGGCTCTTCAGAGTAACACACAGTGACAGTCTTTGCCATCGCTCTGCTTCCCTGAACTTCTTTCTGGTTGAACAAATGTAGTCATCTTTAAAAGACACAAGTAAAACAGGCTTGGGGATAGGAAATACATTTCTCCAGTGGGGAGAGAAGGAACAAGCTCAAATAATGCAAGTTTTCCCATAACAACCTATCCACTTTCTGAGCTGATTACTTCTATTCAGGCACATAGGCAGAGTTTCCCGTGACAAGAGTTGAGGGCCTTTTAACCCCAAAGTCATCCTAACAGTGAGGAGAGGTAAACACTGATAAAGCACATAGGGTTTTTTCAATAGAAATAAAGTATATATCAAAAAGACTTAAGAAGCTGGTGGCAAGCTGAGGGATCTTGGAAAGAAGCATTTGGTGGCGAATCAAACAAAGCTGTTTTGAGTGAGATTCCACAGGGATTAGCGAGGCCAAATGCTTTTTGACATTTCCACCAGTAATCTAGAGGCAAATATAAAAACACTACTCATAATGTTTGCAGCTAGGCAGACTAGTGGAAACCTAAGAATGACTGGTCCAAGCCTGTTACAGCAAGAAACCTCCCCTGCTTTTCCAGAGGAGCCCCACTGGTGGCTAAGATCATGCTTTTTTGAACACTAGCCCCATAAATAAAACACATTTTAATCTAAGCAAATGCTGAGTTGCACACCAAAGATCAAGGAATGAAGTCAGTAACTAACATATGGGAGAATTCTGACTTGGGAAAGAAATTAAGGATTGTTAAGGGCAAACTGAAAATGAGTGCTATACATTATGCTGTGATCACCTGAGTTAATACGTTTTTTGGAGCAAAACAGGAGGAAAAAACTAGCACTACCTCTGAACATAAGTAATAGTGAGAATGGAATGCTGTGTGGAGGCGTGGTATACACATTTAAAAAAAAAATGTTGAAAAACCGGAATGTGTATGGCAAAAGTCATTGAAACAATAATAGAAAGGATGTTAAAATTCGAAGGCATAAATAGCTTTATGTTTAATGTATCAACAGGAAAACTGATGGACATTTAACATGGAGAACACATGAAACTCCAAAGAAGAATATGTTTCTTATTAAAAAGCACAGGAAAATTCAGGTGTGAAAGTTGAAGCCAGACAAGTTCAAATTATGAAAGATGTCTCCAGCAATAAGGGCAATTAACCATGATAATCAAACTGCTGAGGAAAAAAAGGTGGATTATTTGCCTGTTGTTAATCCAGAAAGGAAGGTAACAGTTGGCCAAATGGAAGTTATTTGGCCCGAACACATGCGAAGATTCAGCAACTTTAAAACCTAGAAACTGTTGAGGAAAGAAAATTGTCAGAAAAGACTGCTGGAACAGAAATAAGGATTTCTGTAGTCAGTATTCATACCCTTAGGCTGTACTACATTTCACAACACTAAAGACTGCTAAACCATCAGAAAAATAAGTATCTAACTCCTTCTGATCATGCCTTAAAGAATTATTGGTTTACTGCCATTATTGTTCTGAATACCTAACACTATTTCAGTGCTATAACCCTTCTCCCCCCACCAAGTGAAGAGATTCATTAATAAACACATGTTGCTTTGTAAATAATGGATTTTACCATCTACTAGCATTTCTGAAATATTTTCTTTTCTGTCAAACAAAGTTGTATTTCAAATAATTTCTGAAGGGAAGAGAAATTGAAATTAAAGAAGATTTACACTGAAAAGACTTTTTAGTATTTATGGCTTATGGTTTTCTTTCTCTGTATCTTTCCATATTTCTACAGTTAGAAAATTCAGTGTGGCCATATCCAATTAAAAAATAGATTTGGATTAAGAATTTTCTTTGAACCCAGTAAATAAATTAGTCCAGTAAACTGTCCACCACTATTTTTTCCAGAACTGCAGAAAACAGGCAATGAAAATAACATCTTCAGCGTAGCCTTTAAATACTCCCTTCCTAAAGCAGAGCTGAAATAGCATGATTGATAACTCAGCCTATTCTGGGTGCCTTCATTTAAACTATATTACTCAGTGAATCATGCTGGTTTGATTCAACATATTGGTAATATAAGCTTCTGACACTAAAAATAAGTTTCAAAAAGAGGTGTTTATTACAAATTGCACAGAATAGCTCTGCTTCCAAAAGTGTACAGTCAGTCAGGAATAGTTGGTTTGTATATTACATCCCCTGCAAACACAGCCTGACAGAAGGAGAGAAGCAGACCTCTTCTTCCATTTCTTTTCACCTCTTTAAGAGTGAAGAAACAGGTCTACAAACGGAGAGGAGAATAATTTGCATTGAACTTTACAGAACATACCCTCAACCACATTCCATAATAATAATAAAACTACAATTATACTTAATGTATATCCTATTTTCTATTCATTCATATATATATATATATATATATATATATATAGGATGTGCTTATGGAAGGCTCCTGTTTAATTCATAACATTCCTGAACAGACTCTGAAAGTTCTGTACTTAGCAATCATAATAATTTCAAAGGCATTGCAATACATTCTGTAATTACAGCAATCTTGTATATAGCGGCAGTCTATATTACTCATGGTTTCATTCTGCTAGACCAGTTTTTCATTCGACATTGAAGCAACTGAAAATTCACTGACTCACAGAACTGTTCCATCTTTGAAGAGCTGCAGACTTGTTTATATAAATATGATTCTAGGAACAGCAAGTCTGCCTGCAGTTCCTGTAGAACTGCTCTGACATGCCATGTTGTCAAAACCACAACCATCATATATACTGTAGACTCAGTTTAACCCCTTTCAGAATGAGAGATTTATACCTTCACTTCTGCACTCCCCGAAATGCACACTGGATCCTTTCCGTTGAACTTCAGAGCAAAAGAATAACAAAGCATGACTCATAGCCTTGGAAGAAAAAACCATGACCGTGCCTTGGAGAAAAAGTATACCAAATATCTATAAGATCTGAGCTGACACCAAGCAAGAGAACATTGGCATGGATAAACAGTAAGACTTTATATCAGTTGCCATTACCAGAGCTTTTGTTTGTATAATCTGATATGGAGCTGTCAGTGGGTAACTGTTTGCAGCAGGTATAAACAGTCCTGATGCATTTTGCATTCCAAACTCAAAGTTTAGCATCTCATGTTGTCAGCAGTTGTTCACAGCAGAGCTGCTCACCCTCCTGAGGGAAGTGAGCTGCAGCCTTCCCCAGGCACTCCTGCCACACACCTGGGTCTGCATACCTGGGCCTTAACATGCAACTGAGTTTTTGCCAGTGACACAGTTGCCTGCGCACATATACTTCACAATCTTGTGAACTGATACATGATGTCTCAAGTGCTCTCAGGGACCATGCTGTCAGTTGCTTAACAAGTCACAAAAGCTGTGGCCCCAAGTTCAACGTCCTTTTAGGAGGGAAGGTGACACAGGGAAGCCAGTGGACAGCTGGTATCAGGTTGCTCCCCTGCTGGAAATCCTGCTACAGCATTTCCTCTAGGACACAACAACAAGGAGAGAAATTTCTCCTCTATCTCCAGACAGAACAATCAGGTTCTGTTACACTACATTTCACAAAACCCTTCTCCAGTCCAAGTTAGGAAAAATTAATTATTTGTCTACATCATATGCCATACAAACATGGGATAGTCCATGAGCTGGGCAGCAGGTGGGCTGATAAGGGCATTGTGGGTGTTCTGTAGTCTGATATTATTATGTACAAAGCTGAAACCCCCAGCTACAATGATGCCAGTGAGGACAGCTACCTGGCAAGGAGTATGTAACCCTGCCGTTACCCCATACCTGGCTTCCCTAACTCCAGAGGTGCACTCCACACTTCCATCTGTGCAGACTCTGATAGCTGAGATTGCATGTCTACTGCAGACTCTGCTTTCAAAACCCTAAATTTGCCACCAACTTTGCCACATTACTTTGAAATGTCATTACAGATTTGCTAGGTTTTTCTACAGCATTAGTATCATTTTCTTTGAAGGTCCTTTATAACCACAGTTGTCAGCTGTTCAGCTATCACTTTTATTACATCATGATGTTATGGGCCATTAGCACAAGTTGTCTTTATCACCTCATTTGCACATTTTAAAGTTCATGATGTATTATACCTCTTTAGCACAATGCAACCATTTTTACTGTGTTCAACTAAGAACTGCCCTTAAGGCCACAAACCTATTAATCACAGCTTTTTCCTCCATTGCAATGTTTTGCTTAAAATATGTCTTTATTAAATATTTCAGCATATAGTTCCTGTCTGCATATGTGGCTTGTTAGTAAAGCAATGATTAATAAAAACACACCTCCTCTAAGAAAAATATTGCAAACAGCCTTGAAAATTCACTTCTATATTAATTAAAAAAAAAAAAGTGTCACCAAAACTGTAAAATCCAGATGGGCAAGTAATTCCTGCTCATCTGTGTACACCTCGGGTATCTATGAATTTTTAGGAATAACACTCCAGAGAAGAAGTTTCTCTGGAAAGGAAATCAGTGAAGCACTAATTCGAAGTTGCTACTTCCCATATTAGCATAAATCTCACTATAGATAGACTGATACTTCATTTACTAAAAACTAACCATTTTCTGTTTTCATCTGTACAAGCTCCATTCTTTAGGATATCATATGGTAGGTACCTTACCCACTTTATATAAGTTTGATTTGTAATGCAGTGTATATATATCAAGTTAATTTTGCAAAATCAATATATAAAACTAGATGCCCCCAAAAAAGTAATTTGTAAACTGGCAAGCTGTAGTTCTACATAACATATCTGAAGATGAGACTGATAGAAAAGTCACTTGAATAGGATGAGCATAAGCTACTTAGTATTATATACTAACAACATGAATTAGACTGACTGCTTTTCATGTATTCATCTAGATGTATGTACACTTGTATAATGCGTATATGTTCATAGGTGTGTTTGTTCTTGTGTCCAGGTCACTGTTCTCTTTGCCTCCCTTTACCCTTTCTACCTCAGTCATGACCTTTTCCAGTATTTCCACAGTCCCATACCTTGATTTACAGCAAAAGCTTGTCTTTTATCCTTCCGCTAGACTACTAATATATGTCTTTGCCTTCATAAATTTAAGGCATTTTATATAAAACTTCTATATAACTTAAATATATAAGGCATCTATATTATAACTTAATTGTTATTGTCCCTTTTCCGGTATAACAATAGCTGTATCTAATGATAAACACAATCAGGAAAAACATATAGTACAGTACAGACTTCATGTGCACAAACCATCATAGAAGTTTGGAGCAAATCACTTCTCAAATAGATTTTCATTTTATGTTGTACTTGATCCAAAGAAGGTTCTAATACTGTAGAACACAATAGAACCTGAAGAGCTGCATTATTTTTTACCTCTATAATTTTTTTCATTTTAAAACCTGATATTAACACTCGGGTTCTTCCTCTTTCCCAGAAAGTATTACCAACGATGGCATTTGTTCACATTGTCGACAACAGGCATTTGCATGAGATTTCCATACTTGTAAGGGCCAAACTACCACCCTGGTTTTGAACACCACATCCTTGTTTGCTTGCTCCTGGTTGGAACAAAGATGTAGTTTGAAAGATGGAACTACAGAATATTTGAAATAATGTAAGTAATTTCAACCGGGTGTTTGAGCATATCGCTGTTCCCTGTCTTCCAAAAAAGACAAACAGAGATCTGAAGACTGAACTTCATTATCTTCAAAATCCATTCGCTAATTTTGACCTGCACTCAAATTTTATTTGTAGAGTTTATGAGATTAAGGTTAAAAAAAAATTATTTTTAAAAGTGTAGGTGACATTTATATGCCAAAGTATTTTTATGTATTAGACCACAGTTCACCAAATGAGATTTCCCTTAACCAAACATTACAGTTCCAGAGCAAACATTGCTATATGAATTATTAGCCACAACACATGTGAAGCAGAAAAAAAGATGACAAAGGTCTACTTTTGTTCAGTTTTGCAAACCAACCATTTCTAGCTATTAAAAAAATCCAATGAATCAATGTACTCTTATATGATAACATGAACTAGAGAAAACAGAAATTCAGTTTGCATGCGTACTACAATCTGAGTAAAACAAGATAGGGCAATAATGAGAAATAATTTAACTTTCTTTCAAAAGTTCACTGGCATACTGCACAGTAAGAAAGAATTGCAAAAAAATTTGAAAGTCAATACATTACTTTAGAAGTTACTTTTAGATATTAGATATTGTATTAGAAAGTCAGAGGTCAGACTAAATTCATATTGACAGGTGAGTTCTGTCAGCTGGCAACTCCATCACTCACATGTTATTTTGTGGTTTATCTCATCACCCATATCATCTCAAAGAGTTAAAGTTTATGTTGCAGTATAAAGTACATTCATGAGCAAGGGGACAAGAGGGGCAGGACATGCGGTATTTTATTTATGTTTTTTAAAATCAGACTAAGGTTTGTGTCCTTACCTGCAAGCCTCTGTTTATGTAGTTATTTCAGGAACTCCTGTTGTGACAAAACCATATCTAAATGTCTTTATATATATAATTTTTTTTTTCTGTTTTGTATTTTAACCTCCTGCTGTTTTGACAGTTTCTTTTCAACTTTTTAGTTTCATGCTACCTATGTTCTACACTACTTGGGATCAACATCCCGGTTCATATTTAAATGCTCATTCAAGAATGCCATTGGATGTAAAGTGCAGAAGGAAAACCAAAATACAGCAGTACCAATAAGTTTAGAGACATTAATACATTCTAAGCTCTCATACAGCAAGTAATACAGACAGCATCTGGGGCACTGTTGAAATCACAACAGCCTTCCTGACCTGAAGCACTGCTTTCTTTGGCCTGTTCTCTGACCCTGTAAAAGGGTCCATTTTTGAAATCTTTATTCAGTCAGGATTTCTTGCTTAACTACTCATTAATCCTGCATAAGTACCATAACTATACATATGTTCCTGGGGACTTATTGTTAACAAGAGGGATATACACCAGTATAGACTGTCTGCTAATATTTACTCCTTTTTTATTCTTTCTTAAACACCAGTAAAAATGCAATAGCTGAAAGGCTAAACAGAAGCAAGTAGTGTACCATGCAGATGTTTTTCAGTAGCAGAAAAAGATCTTTCTTTCTGAATAGAATCATAATGGTCCCATAAATAAAAACAGGAAAGAAAAAAAAAAAAAACGCAACCACTCGATTTTAAAATCGAGTGATGTTTGTAGGAGGCTTAAGGCAAAATAATATAGCTCTTTTATATCCAAAAATAAGAAACTGTGACAATAGCCTGGCTTGCTACCTCTCCAGATTGCCCTGCAGCCTCAGCTGTAACCTGCAGCAGTAACACCCTGATATAAACTAAACTACTGTCCTTTGATAGTAAGTATATACAAGATACTCTGCATGGGCTAGAGCACCATGGAAGCAAAGGTGACACTCATTTTTTGCAGAAAATCTGTAAAGGAAATAGTAATAGCAGGCAACCTGGAAACCGGGCCAGAAATTGTTCAGAAAGCTCCCTTCTGATAAGGATAAAAACCCAGCTGTCAGCTGTCTCAATCTGCAGATAAAGAACTCTAGGAGCTGATGTTGGGGAGAGATTAGGATTTCACAGGGAGAAGGAAAAGAGATCACAATCGCATAGAAAAAGTAGCTTTAACTGCTCTACCTTGACCCTCACTAACTCAGGGACACACTGCCTGCAGGCAGGAGTCTGCAGGGAGCAGGGAGGAAACGGCTGGAAGTTCTTTCCTGCAAGTACAAGTCCCAGAAGTAATAATATGTGATGTTGGTCCTCAGTCTTGTAACCCAGCTGCGACGACCAGGTAAGAATTTTTGTGTTCCTCATATTTCCATGTTTATGAATGCTGTCTTAAAAAAAAATATATATAAATATATATATATAAATAAATATACTTTTAATTTTTTTTTTTTTAATTAATGGAAGAAACAGAAATACAGGCTGAGCAAGAGGCCACAGCGCATCAGAATGGAGCATTCGCTGCAGTGCACCTTGTTACTGCATAAAAGAATTATACAAGTGATAAAAGTCACAGGGTATATCACAAAGAAAGGAAAAGGAGAAAAGAGCCATCTATGCAAATATTTTTCATTCATTAACTTAATGTTTGATCACATAAAGCACATTAAAAGATGCCAAGTTGTTTCTTTCCAAGTAAAAATACACAGACAAATCTGTTTGTTTAGATTAACAGAAGATTAACTAACGTAGTTTTGACAAAACTTCTCATATGTACATTCAAATGCATGCAAAACCAGCATCACGCTGGTCTGTTTGCTGTAAATCTTTAAGGAGAAAACGTATGACTTGGCATAACTGGTAAATTTTGTGCACAGCATGCCTTCAAAAATGCATGATCTCTTAAAAGTCTCAGCTGTCTTCCTCTGAAATGCGCTCTTATCAAATGAAAGATGATGATATGACACCATAACACATGGTAAACACACCAAAGAAAGTAAAAACAACCCCCCAAATGGGCAGTGTTTGGCTTCACGCAGACATGAATAAGGCATGCTTTCATGCAGTTGCCCCTTATCTTCATAATTTATGTTCAAGTAGTTTACAGCAATTAGAGTCAAGCAAAACCAAAAACGAGAAACGTGCCTGTGTGCAGCTTAAATTCAAAGCAATAATGAGGATGGCTCTTTCTATGAGCATCATAATGAGCAGTAACCAAATAATCAAGACCGACTAATTGACAGTTTTGGTGTCTTTGGTGAAAGACTTCTGTAAGCATACTGGAACTAGAACACTACATTGTAATGTTAATTAGGTAAATAACAGTTGTTCGGCAAAGTTCTCCAGTAGGCTTTAATGAAACAAAGAAGGGAACAGATCGCTATGGCTTCTCTTAGGCACAGCATCATTCTAAAAAATGGGACCACTTCTGTAAGTATGATTAACCAAATTAACTACCATTTGTTTTGGACAAGATCAGGGGCAAGGAAACTAAAGTGCTACAGGTTTTTTTTAAAATTTTATAGATATATTCATATTCCAGTTTTAAGCTCTATATTACAAATCCAGTTTACTAAAGGTTTGAAGACTTGTCCCTTTCTCATCCCTTCCATGCCTTGCCTTAGAGCTTTTTCCAAAATGCCTGTACCTCTACAAGATCTATAAGCTCTGATGACATGATGTGACATGAGTATTGTTTTTTAAATAACTAAGCATCGTTGGGGGGGGGGGGGGGGGGGGAGAAGTGGAAATTCATTTACCCTTGTTAAAAAAGATGTTACTAGAAAATTATCTTTGTTGTTTCTGTGGCTGTTACTTTAACATCAGATTCAGAGAAGGTAAAACATACCAAGTACGATAAATCAACAGTTACTGACTGCTGTTCACGGTTTTGGAAAAATTCTAGAACAAAAGTAGATTTCTACTCATGTACTGTACACAAGTTACGGTAAGCCCTAGAAAGAAATACAAAGAGATTGCGATGTTAATGGGAAGTAAAGAAAAAGGTCCAACAAAGTCAGCTCAAACTCCTGGGGCTTCCTCACGTAAGAGTAGTTGCTGTCCTGGCAGCAACTCCAGCAACATCCATTATGTAATCGATTTTATTGCAACAATGATGTTGTGCTCAGGCTACACAGGAGTGCACAGAATATCTGCATGTGTCATGCTTAACTAATATAATGGATCCGAATTTTGGAAATTTGTTGGAGGCAGAAGATTAAATACAGCATATAAAGTACAGCCAAAATGAGTTTTACATTTAGAGTGCTTTGGGTAAAATTAAGCAACCTATAGTCAAAAAAGGGGTTTTACTTTCTAATTGACAAGTAATTTTGAACCTGTTAAATACCTGAAAAGGAAAGAAATTTTTGGAGAAGTGAATATTCTGTCAAGATGTATGCGGTCTGAAACTAGATCACTGTTTTGTGATACAGGAAATCTTGCACTTTTTGAGAACTTGTAGATCACTTTCAACTGCAAAGAGATCATAAAAAACAGAGGAAAACTATTTCCTGTGCTCATTTTCATGCTGAGTATAAGAATCACCCCTGGAAATTTCAAGGAGCAATGCATGGTAAACTGCAACCACATGAAGAATGTTTTTTCAAGGCCATATAGCCTAACCAGCTGTGGAAGCAAAAAAGCATGCGAGACATGAGGATAAGCCTGCTGCCAATAGTAAGTTCTTATTTTACAGTATGCTTTTTAAGTATCATTTTCAAGTATTTTAAAGATACTGAAGTATCTTAAGATATACTCATTCTTAAAGAAATTCTTATGGTTTGTTTCCTCATTTTTTTAATTAATACTATCAAATCTGTATTTTCTCTCATATATTTTAAAAATGTTATCTCCCTCTCACAAAAGAAATCCAAAGAAAATTTAGCCTTAGATGTTTATCCATCTGGAAAAACTTCATTTCCAATGGTAAACATTTATCAAGGTCTTACACACCACTTTACACGGATAGAAAAAAAAATGCCTGCATATATATAAAAATGTATTTATATCTTTATGTGACCATGCAGGCACAAGTAAATAGGTCTCCTACAGGACAATATCTTAACTTGTGCAGTAGATAGTGTTTTTGCCTGAATGGGTACAATTTACATAGCTGCAATACTTTCTACATCCTAAGTGTTTCGCTGTGACCTGCTTATTCCTACTCTTCACAATCACAAAATAGCCACTGGATGAAGGAGAGTGAAACTGTCTTTGTATCAAATTTTGAAAATGTACAGGCTAAAAGGTGGGGGGCAGGAGAGACTTAGGAGTGAGAGAAAAGGAATAATCTCAAAACAAACAGTATAAGCCCCTTGAGGCTGATCCTCAGACCCAATTAGGTTAATAAAGTTACACTGATCTGCTCCACTTGCAGAACTGGTTCAAGTCTGTGTGTTCAACAATGCAAGAGAAACATATTGAACCTTGTTCCTAGCTGAGCCTTGATTCTAATTGTACCTTATTTCTAGTTAAATATACAGTGAAGAACATGCATCACCCTCCTGTCAGTAGAATGCTTCTGGATACTTCTCCCAGTATGGTGGAGAATTACCCAGATCTCATTTCTTAGTCTTAGTGGTGGTGATCTTTTAAGTCTTCCAATCCCACAATAATATTCACATATACTTGCTCCTCCATTCTGTCTCACAGCTCTAGCTGCAAATCCAAGCCTGCACACACAATCATCTTCAGTGGTTTCTCAGCACTTAGTTCTTTTGATGAGTCAGAGATCATTGCGCTGGGTGGTATCCTGCTTCCAGGTTGAACATTATGAAATTACAGCATATTTCAAGCATAGAAAAGGCATCCTGGGATTGCCATCATTATAAATGTAGCTATCAAGCATGACTAGAAATACATGTACACTGTCAGCATCTTCACCACCTTGGTTTCTAGACTAGTACAAGTTCTACGTACATATAACAGTAACTAAAGTGCTAGTGGCTGGTCAATACCAATGTTCTTATAAATGCTGTTCTGAGCAGAGCTGCATTGGTGAGGGAAATAGGAAAAGTGAAATAAATAAAGCTTGGGATAAAGAATACGTCTAGTACCCCTAAAATAATTTTTCACTCTGAGTTTATCATGCGTTTTACAAGTTTTCTCTCTAACTTCTCTGCCAGACAACTCTAAGGTCCAAGCCCTAGGAAACTTCAACCAACAGGTAAGTCAGAGAGAGATTTGACCTCACTTTACTTCAGTGCAGGTTAATGATTCAGCTCTGAGGATGTAAGCGTAGGAGTTGACAGCCCTGTAGTGCATGCACTGACGCTTCCCTCCAGCTCAGCTACATTATCCTGTTTCCTCTTTCTCCCCTTCTTTATTAGAAACACCTTACACTGGCTTGATTTTTACATCCTGGGCTATTCAGCTGTATTTCTACAGATCCAGCAATTCAACAGAAAGGCTTAACCTACTAAGCCTTACTACTGACATGCTGCCCGCTACCTGCACCACTCAAAAAAAAAAAAAAGGGGGGGGTGGGGTACATGAAGGTTCTGGACCATCTGGTACATTAATATTAGCAGGACTCCTGACTTTGGAGAGGCATCGGGATGCAGCAGTTCCACCACAACAATTTCAAGAAACAGCAGGTAGTTATCAGAGGATGCCCCAAGAAAAAAAAAAAAAACAACCACCACCCCAAAGTTTTTGAGAACATACATGGAAAAGCTATGGTGCATAAATTCAAAGAAATATGACATGGATTTACTAAGAGGAGTTTCACCCTTTCCCTTTCTAACTGGCTACATTTAGGTGAGAAAGGAGAGGCAGTGGAGAAATAGCAGCTCCAAGAACAAGTGAAGGCAAAGATGTGGGGCTGGCACCCACACCTACTCTCCTGACAGATTCATGGCTCAGAATTTTTGAAGAATTAAATGACAGGAAGAAAAATCAGAAAGTGTTAGTTACTGCAGCAAGGGAAGAAACAGATAGGTACGTTAGGAGTTAAATCATAACATAAACCAAATCCTGCACCTGTTATAATCTCATTTTGCTGTTGAAATTAAAACCTGAAGAACTATGGTTTTCAGCTCTTGCCTCCCAGACATTCAAGACAGAATTGAAGCTGGGAGAAAAACTAAGCATAGAAAGAGCAGACAATTCTGTTTGGCAGCACCATGTGCAACAACTAGCACAAACAGAGCAGAATGTATAAAACACATGTTTATGTATGTTTTCATTATGTGCACTTGCTGACATCAACACCAGCACTAAGGAATTTTAAGAAAAAACCAATGTATTAAGGCCCGATCATCTACGTCACTATTCAGATCAGGAATTTTTCAAATCTTCTCAGGATTGCAGGTCTGAAAAACTACCAAGTGTTGATAGGACATGACAGAACGATTCATCTGTGGTTCCATCTATGCTTTCATTACTCACAAGACTTCTTAGAGCTTAGTCTTTGTATATATCATCAGAAAATACAGAACACTTCAAAAGAAATGCCTGGAAAGCCTCTTTCCTCTTCCAGTCTGGACCTTGCAGAATGTGACACTTCAGTCACGTCCTAGTGCAATTGGTGTCTCAGGTACTGCTAAGATCATTTATAGCTACCACAAGGTCCCTGCCCTGCTGCCAGATTAGCTGTTCCTCATTTCTGTTTATCACTTCTTATCCTGTTCTGTGGTTAAACTGGTTACAGCAGCTTCTGAGCAAAGAATCTGAGCCTATACCTCAAGTAAATAAAGAGCTAGCATTTCCTTTTTGCTGGGACTCGGTAACATCAGGGGGAAAAAATTCTCCTCCACCTCCAGACACAATAATAAAGTACTGCTACACTGCTTTTCACAAAACTCTGCCCCAGTCCAAACAAGGCATGTCCACAGGAGCGTGTGTCAGCAAAAGGAACAAGAATCCTTTAAGAAAAGAGAAATGGCTGGAGGCAAGCTGCTGCAGGAGCTACAAAGAGAACTGCCAACAAGTCAAACCAGCTTCTAGAGTAGCACAACAGCCAGGGCTGGTCTGCCGCTGAGCGGGTGCTGGTGGAGGTTATAGCAAACTACATTCCCCATTATCTCAGTAAGGAAGAGGGGGAGGAGGAAAGGCAGTGCTGATAACAGCTGAGGAAACAGCAAGCCAGGGAAACGCTAAGGCAGCTGCTTGGCAGCAAACAGGCAGCAGCAGAAAGTACTCATCACGACGAAATAGAATTGCATGTACACAGAGTTATTCTATTGTATTGCACTTCCAATTCACTTTCTCCCTTAATCAGAATTAATTTTTAAGGTCCTAAGAGAAATCCACCTTCCACACGGCTGCTCTTGCAGTAATAAGGATTAAATCAATCCTTTCTTCCTTCAGCACCCCACGGGGAGCAAACATATGGCTTCTGAGAGAGTTTGACCCATTTCCCATCTGCCAGTGACCAAACTGGAGGTGGTGAAGTGAAGCATTGTCACCCTTCTACAAGAAGATGGAAAGAAACCATCTAAAATTGGGATGAAATGAGTCATCAAGCAAAGATTTTTAAATGAAGGAAAGCTTTTTAGCATGCCAGAACTCATTATGTAACATGTACATGTATACATATGTATGTGTACATGCATACATTAGGGTTCCAGACAAATCTTCTATCAGTCATGCTATGATAATGCAAATTCTTCCATAATGAATTTTCAACTGAAATTATTAGTCAGTTTTCAGGATTCCCTTTTGTCATTACTTTAGCTGTTTGTAGACACCAGGTAAAGCTACATGTGAGATGGACACTGTTGATCATCCCTACCGCAGAGCAGGATGCAGTGAAGGGCTTCTCAAGTTTGTGAATCCGATTTCTCCAAAAGTAGCCACATGCCATTAGTAAGCCCAGCTGACAGATAAATTTATTGCCTCAGGTACTCCACTAATGGAGCTTACTGCTTTAGTGGCCTGAGCTCTCTGTATCAATGCATTATATGATGCAAAGCTATCGAGCTCATTTACTGTTGTCTCAGGGTTTCTGTAGTGCATTTTATTATAGAATTGCCAGTGCTAGACTTGTCCTGGCACTCTTGCAAAGAGACTTAATATATGCATTCCTGTTTTTAGGCACTGTGGGGCATTATTGTAACCACTTTTTCATACCCTGATAGTCACTGATGTGCATCTTCTATAAATGTGCTAAAACACCAGCATATTTTTAGTCCAATATAGATCTTCCAAGCTCTAACCAGCCAAAGCTTGTATATGGGCCTATTCAGAGTTGCCAGCATCTCTGTTCTGCAGGAATCAAGCTCAACATCTGTACAATTTAGGAACAAACTATTAAAGGACCTTTCCTGCTCATGCAATCTCCAGCTTTCCTAAAGGTTTTCACGCTTTATAAAATCTTCATAAAAAGCAATGCACCTAAATTTGCATAGTTCCATTGACAGTCATAAGAGTTATCAGGTGCTAGATGACTTACTGATTTAGACTGCTAGCTCAATTGTCAATGCTTTTCATTCTAGACTGTAATTTATTTTGTTCCAGTCTTCATTCATTCATTGAGCAACACCCATCACTTCTTACACTATGGAATTAAACCAAGGGCACTTTAAATGAAAGTCAATGGCTGTGAAAATGAAAATAAAGCATTTAGCTTTATGTTAACTTCCAATCATTCAAAAGTTTTGTCTGCTACTCAGATTTTAGTGAAATTGAAGTTCAGTGAACACCAGTATCTCACCTAAGCCTCAAGTGCATAAAATGAGAAACACACCTTCTTAATGCTCAGTAGCCAGCACAATGTTTCCTAAGGTAACTAGTTTCATAGATTTAAGAAAGTTATGATGTAGTGAATCTAACAGAAGCAATAGGTATCAGCAGGCACCAAGACTGTAATGGTGCTTTCTGTTATTTAATTTTCCATTTGGGTCAGGTCAGAAACACCACAAGAATGTGTTCCCATAGTACTTCAGAACTTCCAAGAGCAGAAAGAAGTAAACAGAGAGCATAGCAGGACAAAAATTCACATCAAAAATTGTTTTGAGGCCCAAACAAGCATTTAGACTAATCCACATATTAGCCACAGGAATGCTTCTTTTCCCTTTTGAGAAGACTGAATAGCTTGAGAAGACCAAATAGCTTGAAAAGGCCAATACCTTTCGCTATACATTAAAGCTGCAGACTTCAGAGCTATCTATTCTTAGCTGAACTTCAATTTTTCTCTTTTTCTCTTTGCTTTTAATTCTGTTACTACATATAATACATTTTTTTCTTTAGGAAACTGACAATGACAGAGACTGAAATGGGTACCAGCTTTACTACTACCTTTATTTTTACTATTACTACTTCATTTAGTTTTATATCTGAAAATGTTTTATTCTGTAAACTTTATACTGCTAGAACCAGAGACAATTCTGAACTAATGTGATTAAGGAGATATTTTTTTCTGAAATATTAGAAAACGTGTGTGAAAGGGATTGTAAATACATGGTCAATGTTACACAGTTTCTGCTACATTTAGGTTATTACTATCTCATCAACCATTAACGTCTGACTTGCCACAATTTTTTATTTTTTCAGCGCTGATCAGAAATTTCTGTCATGGAAGTCAGAAAATATCACTTGAATTGCAAATTCTTCTCCCTCATTCTTTAAAAATCTATTTGTAAATTTTTAACTGTAAGTCAGTGTATTGGGAAACAAGACTGTTCAAAAAACAGCTCCAAAATATTATATTAGCTTTGTACCTACATTTTTCAGAATCAAGTAGATAAAGTTTTAGAACCATTCAAAATATCTTTTAGAATCTGTTTCTAAAAGTTTTTTAAATTTTGAAACAAGGAAAAGCTTTACAACAAAATAAATTATTCTTTTTTTCATTTTACTACTACTTTGATCAACAATTTTTATGACGCTTTACAATGCAATCATTCTTAGGGATTTCATATATATGTGTGAAGGTAAATATCTTTTCAAAAGCTTTAAGAGTAAACTCACCAAGACAGGAAATTCAACGGAAATACCTGTTTGCACCAATTTCATGAAAAACAAAGAAAGAATAATGAATGACTTCCATCGCTTACTTCCAAAAAAAAATATGAAATCCTATAAAATGCACTAAGATAATTTAGTTATGGTACATATATTTTAATGAACAAGCTGCAATAATCTCATCATGGAAAAATTTAACTTCTAGGAACGAAACTGGCTTTTTCAGCCTCCTTCCAAGCAAATTTTCTTACCTTGGGAGGCATAAGGCACTCTAAATTCTGGCCCACATAAATGCATTAAAAAAAATTTCCTGGGTCTTACTGGAATCTTTGAATAGTTCTGCGAGTGACCTATAGTACTAGGTCAGTACATGTTCTCTTAGATACTTTTGAAACCATGAGTGGTCTTCAAACTGTTGAAGAAAACATGTTCTTCCCCAGAGAAAATAAAATCACTTGCCTAATTAAGCATGTCTACAATATTTGCTGAAAAATGTATGCCTAACCTATATGCTCCAGACATAGAAACAACATATGAAATTGTGGCTATGGTTTAGTTTCACACACAGAAAATGTCATTTATGCCAGAATTTTAATTAAAGTCCTCAGCTGCTGTTTTAAGGATGTAGTTTTAGTATGCTTGGATTTATTAAGCAGATCATAATTTGGTATCATGTTCTAATAGTCCAGGGAAACAAATTCTTAATAATGGATGCAAAGTCAGCATTGATTAAATTGAGCTCCATGCCAGAAGGATGTAGCTATTATTTTCAGAAAGTAATACAGCTATTTGTATTGTTTGTTCTTTTGCAGAGGCAAGTAGTCTACTTTTTACATTTAACATTTCAGATATTGCAAAGTCAGTAAAAATACTTCCCCCCACCCCTGCCAGTTTTTCATTTTAAATCACAGCACATATCATTAAAAAAGATTTTTCTATGTGGACTGATGATGAAGTTAATATAGAATAAATCTGTTTCACGATATAGACAGATACACTGATAATTAATTTTAAGATATAAAGGTTCCACAGAAGCATGGATTTTAATTATATTCTCACCTGTTTACTTAAATTTTCATTCATCTATAACAAAGCACTGACATATAGACAGAATTAATGGTGGAGAAGACAGATACAATAACGGCTTCATCAGTTAATTGACCGAGCACTCTAACATTTAGTGGAAGATCCATCGCTGTTAAAAGGTTCACGTAACATTTCTGACTGCAAAATACCTGTCTAAACAAAAAGGACATCTATAAATGAAATAAGAATAGAGTACTAGGCACCAAATGCAACCAAACTATTTGAGCATGTGAGCCCAATCATTTTAACCATTCCACATCTACCTTTATATTTTAATATAATGTTAATTTTTAAATTAATGTTAATATATTAAAATTAATATAAATCTGGGTAATGCTAGACACAAGCATCTTTTGGGAGAGGAGTGGCTGGAGAGCAGCTCTGAAGGAAAGGATCTGGGGGTGCTGGTTCGTAGCAGGCTCAACCCGAGCCAGCAGTGTCCCCTGACAGCCAAGAGGGCAAACCACATCCCAGGGTGTATCAATCACAGCCTAATCAGCCAGTTAAAAGAGGTGATTATCCCACTGCATTTAGCATTGGTGTTGCCTCACCTTGAGGTATGCAGTTCTGGGCCCCAGAATTTAAAGAGGATGTTAATGCGCCCAGAGGAGGGCCACAAAGCTGGCGAAAGGGCTGGAAGGATGTACTGAGGAGCAGCTAAGGGCTTTGGGTTTGTCTAGTTTGGAGAAAAGGAGGCTGAGGGTGACCTCATTGCTCTCTGCAGCTTCCTGAGGAGGGGAAATAGGGAGGGGGCACCAATCTCTTCTCCCTTGATATTCAGTGATAAGACACATGGGAATGGTTCCAAGCTGCAGCAGTGGAGGCTTAGACTGGACATTAGGAAGAATTTCTTTACTGAGAGGGTAAAACACTTTAATAGTCCTCCTAGACAGGTGGTCAATGCCCCTCACCTGTCAGTGTTTAAGAGGCATTTGGGCAATGCCCTTAAAACATACTCTAACTTCGGGACTTCCTGAAGTGCTCTGGCAATTGGACTAGATGATCATTGTAGGTTCCTTCCAACGGAACTATCCTATTCTATATCAAATATCAACAAGAAAAAAGGTTGATAAATTATCTTTTATTATTTTTCATATTTCAGAGAACAGAATTTTTTGGATCTCTGCAAGTCAATAATGTCTTCTTTTTAGATGAGAACTATTCAAATCTTAAAGACTACTGCTGGTATTTCAGAAAGTGCACTCCCTATTTAGCAGCTCTCTAAATCACATCATTTCCTTCTTTTCACCCAGAAAATAGGTTTAATTTGTGGTTTCAATATGGTTCTCTGCTAACCTCTGTAACACAGATGGAGACAATATCTTTCTGGGTGGCAATGATACACAGATCAAGCTATTCCTAATTACAGATGGCTCCCTCAATTTATGTTGTCAATGGCTGGCTTCAAAGGTTCCCCCAAAATCATCAAGAGCAGTGGTGGAACTCATATTGCCTTTTTTGACATATAGCTGTGTATTAAGGACTTATTAATTGCAAGCTTATTGCCAAAGGGTAAGTATAGAGCCTAAAAAGCTTTGTAATGGGATATGCAGCATTTCACTGTTAAGCCATTCATCCACATCTGGTCTAGCTTAGCAGTGACCTAAAATCATTAACGTATGAAGGCTCCTTCCTAAGTTATGCAAAATGAACCTCTTTAGTCTAGTTTTTAAACTGAGGAAATATCCACATCACAAAAGACCCATTAAAACATCCTGCAGAGTCTCCAAGGATTTAAAAAATGAGCTTGCTTAGCCAAAGTTAAATTTATTATTATGTTCTTATATTGCTGCTGATTCATTTTCTGCATGCTGTAACCATACTGGGTAATGCCATTACATATATTTTGTTGCATATTGTGCTTTAAACTTCTTAGACTTATTCCCAATACAACTAGAAATAGTGCATCATACCCATTAGATGGCCACAGAGGGGTTTGCAATGTTCACGTCATTTTGACAGAAGCTGAATAGGACTAAGGGCCTGTGGAGTCTTTAAGTAGCAGTTAACTTCTGGCCCACTTGTATCAGCTGTTACCTCATTCTCCCTCAGCTTGTTACAGCCCACAGCAAACCCATTCAGCCTGGAGCAATCCAATTTCTCCCCTCTTTGCTTGAGGTAGCTCTTACGAAACTCTTTCTTCCCATTCTGTGCCCCTTCACTAATGCTTCCTCCAGACTCCGACCAGCTGGGCTGCTCCTGGCTGCCTCTCTGCATCTCCTTGTGCACCGGGGTACCCTGATACCACAAGCACACCCTGGGCACATGATTTTCTTCCTCTCAAATCCCTTTCTTATCTGCCCAAGCATCCTAAAAGGATGTTGACTCTCTCATTTAGCACTCCCCACATATGTCTAGCAGCAAGAATCACTTCTTTAAAAAAAATCTATCTGTCAATAAGTGGTGGTAGGAGTACCTAATAGGGCTGTTACAGGTCATGTAGGAGCTCATGTCACAAATCTTTCATATCCTCTCACATGCCTGCCACGTTCCTTTGCAGGCCTGCTCTCAGACTCACACACTAACACAGTATGTGTTCTGGGGTGGGGAGCAGATACTCAGGACTTCCGTGTGCATCTGTGTGGGACTTCACATGCTAAGACCCTCTTTCTGACATTAGCAACAACAATAGCCACAGAAATATAACCCATACCAGAACAGATCACACTACTCTGTTCGGCTTATTTGGTTTTAGGCTCTGCAAAAACAACTTGTACCTACTGTGGATTTCTTCAAAATCGGGTTGAATTACATCAGCAGATGGAGTTGTGGATCTTGACCCCAATGTTCTTACTGCCTGTCTACTTTGTCACTATTATCCCTGCTTTGTCATTAAATAGGACTTCATTTCCTGCAGCTATCATAAATAATTCCTGTAAATTCATGTTTCAAGTTGGCTGTTATGCTGTAGTTCAAAGAAAGCACTACACGAAACTGTTCCCTGCACAACTAAGAATCTTATGTTCTCAGATTCAGTACTGGGGATTCTTCATTTTCAAGTAAGAGCAAAATAAACCCAAAACTTTAAGATGATAATATCAAGCAGTCTAGCCTTCTGCACATAAAAATCAATGAATTTTTAAATCTTATTTTCAGGCCATGGATATCTTTCCTGGCCTTTTCAAAAATAAAGCCACGCATCTTTAAAGTTCTTGATGCATTCCTGAAAATTTTGCCTTCTTTACCCTTTAAAAGCTATATATATCAAAGGATAGCAAGGACAAAGCACATCAAATTTGGTAAGATTTTTTTATCACTTCTCAGGAAGGCAAAATACTCATGTTATCTTCTTGAAAAATGAATTTAAAACCCACCTGCGTAATATTACTGGCACTCAGATCTTAATCAGCTTGGCAGCACACAAAAAATGTTTTAGCACTCCACAATACTATAGCAGCACCCTGAGCTTCACAGGCAATACCAGTAACATTTTCAGTATTTAGCAGGAAGCTGAGGAGCAAGATTATTCCCAAATCTTTACAGTTGCATAGTCCTTTTTCAAACCTTTGAATCTCAGATGAGACACATACATTTCAAATGGTTTTGCTGCTTCCAAGAATTCTGCTTGGCTTCATTTAATTCACCACATGACACTTTCCTTGGGGAAATCACAGAACCAGGAAAAAACACCCAACCAAAACTGACACAACATGGGAAGATACTGGGCCTGACGCTTATTAATCACTCCAGTAAGCCTCGAATAAGACCCACAGATTTATATTTCCATTAGAAGTGAAACATGAGAAGCCAGGAGCAGCAGTTAGACCCGCACCAAGAACTAAACACCTCCTGAGGCACGTTTCAGCGGCATGTCTGTAATAGGTGCAGCACAGAAATGATTGTGAAAAGAAAAACGTGCTAAGGTAGTTTCAAGACTAACCTTGTGCTGACATTTCTGGGCAGTTCCAAGACATAACTTACAAGCATGCAATATTGTCACAGGTAATGAGCAGACCAAACCCCACTCGCCGCTGCTGTGCTGCAGACCCTGCTCCTCCCAGCCACTGCACCGCTCTCAAGGGAACTCTGACAGCCTTCCCCCTTGTCACTGCAGCAGGAATTATCTTGCTGCAAAGCCTGGGAGCCATTAAAGTGCCATTATGCCTTTTTAGTTCCCTCACTCTTATTTAAAAACAAAAAAACTCATCCGCAGAAGCTCACATTTTATTTGTGTGTTTTTTTAAATCAAGTTTTCCCTGTTGTGTTTCAATATGTTCTAGATTTGTTTCTTGGAGTCAAAGTTAATGTCCCTGGCACATACACTTGATGAGCTAGTCAACTGACTGCTTAGATAGCAGTCTCCCTTCCCACCCCCATACATCTACTCCTCTAATCTCTTTAATCTTAAAGAACAATATTTTTCCTCCCCTTAAAAAAGGATATTATTTGTATTGTATTACCACCCAAAAAGTGTAATAACTGTATGATTAATTACAATGGGGAAACATTATTGGACTTTTTTCTACTCTCAGTACCACAGAGTTACAACTAGATTCATATTTTTTATATCAAATTGCTGGTAATCTGACCTACATCTACATCTTTACCAATCTTCTAAAGGGTCACTGAACAGAATTTTGTTTGTTTTTGAAGCATTGCCTATTTCATCCCACTGGAATCTAACTTTGATTCTGTGATGTCTTAAAAGAGATTGTTTAAATGCTGCAAACTGTAGCAAATAATTTCTGATAGTATAACCAACTCTGAAGTTTTTTGACTACAGACAATGCAACTATTCATAGAGATTTAGTGTGTAAAATAATCATGTTGCAATAATGTATTCCCTAGTATTTTAGTTCTGTGTAAAGATCCTTCAAGATTACTTGAAACAATTTTCAGAAGGAAATTTGAACCATTTCCAATATACAAATTCTACATTCCATTTAATTATTCATTCTCTAGTCTTTGTTGAATGCAGACAATTGAATTTCCATTTTAGCAAATCATATAAACTCATTTATTAAGTTAGATCTAAAATATATGCAATTAAAATTGAAATGCTTGTTTACAATTTTTCCGATCATAGAACTACATAGATCAACAGAAAAATCTATTTGGCTTTTTAATCATGACTACATTTCTGTGTGAAGTTGTAGATGTAAAGATGTCTGGGTTTAGTTTTAAGAAAGAAGCCAACTTTTCTTTATGGTGCAGCTAGCAGTAAGATGAGGACACCTTAAACAGAGTCATATGGCATAGACCATATTTTCCTCACCTTCAGTAAAACACTTCAGAAAGCTGGAATGAAGCACAATGCATCCTGGCCCGGGCGATAACCACCTCTAAATATTCAATACATCCAGCATTTTTACTCATAAAAGGATTTAATCTACCAAAACAATTTTCTCAGCTCCCTGCAGTGAGAAGTGAAACACTGGACCTCGTTCCACTAGCCTGTCAGGATATGTTAGTTTGCTGATCAGGAATCTTCAAGTACCCAACACTAATCAGCCTAAGACAGGCTAATTATAATCCCCGAGGCCTTCTCCAGTCCAGGAAAATACTGCTTTAAAAAAAAATATCATCTGAGCCCTGCCAAAGTGGCATTTTTCCTCATTCCAAATGCTATCAATTTTCACTTTCAGAATGTATAATTTTCAGGTTGGATGTAGAAGGGGGAAATAGCATTTCACAGACTGAAGGTTTGTTGAGGTTCTCTACAACCTCTGTCCTCCCTGTGGTTCTCCCATACCAACAAAAGCACCAGACAAATCAAAGAATGTTTCTCAGAACCCTATTTTATCTTCACACATTTGATTAGGTCATTGCTGTCCAGAGTCTGAACTTACTAAGAATTAGTTAAAAGCATGAGGAACCAGTCAGTTTATAAGAATAATACGAAGAACCCCATTAATAATCCATTAACAGTTAACACCCGGTAAGAACACAGAGAAACACACGATTCAATTCATAAGCCATTCAAGAAAGTTCAAGAAAATATGTTATTGGAATTCAGGTGTGTCCAGCACTAATTTTAGCATACTAGATTGTTTTATTTACATCCTTAGATTATTTTTTTTTTAACAATTCAAAGGATGACTATGGGAATCAAAGCTACATGCCAGTATATAGGTCTAAGGAAGGCTAAACCGAAGTGGATTCTAAGTTATATTGGGAGCCAGAAAAAAATACAGGTTAACTGTGGGAGCTTGATAAGATGCCTTTCTTGCCGTGCCCCTCTTTCCTGAACTATTTGAAATATACATCCTTATGTCACTTGACACAGCTATTCTAATTTCTATAAATAAATAAGTATTTATTAGACTGGAAAAAGAGAGATCTCCAGAACCCAGGGGTCTGCCTAGTACAGAATAGATGCTAGTCCTGCATATCTTGCATCTCATTTTAATGCATATCCCTCAGTCATAAGCTGGTTTGGGTTGTTTGCTCTCTGAACAAAACCTCGGCAAAAAAGTTTCATGAGGATCAACAATAGGTATTTTAATGAATCAGCAATAACTGAGAAAACAGTACTTTGTTGAATAATTCTTATCAAGCTCTAATTGTTGAAAAAAATCCTTGAAGATCATGCAAAATCATGGTGGGTCCCCCTTCTTCACCAAAAAAGATTTCTTCTACAGCAGAATGACATGCACATGTGGCCTCAAGCTTTACAGACCAGGTGTTGCTGCTCTCTGTATGGCAATCACTTAGATTCAGCCAGTAGAGATGTCTGCTTTGTCTTTTCAAGCTGAGTTGTAGAATTAAGCTTTTATTTTCAGTTAAGCAGGCTCAACAGTTTGACATATGCTACTTATAAATGTAATTTTTGTGTTGCCAAAACCACTAAGTTTTCCATATGTTTGGTAAGTCTTCTACTGTGCAATCCGTTATCCCAGGACAAAAATCCCAAAAGGTAGAATGTAAAAATAAAAAGGAATTAAACTATTTTCAGCATCCAAATTTGTCTTTTATTCAGCAGTGTTCCCTTGCACCATTCTGTCTGGCATCTGCTGCTGTCCTGCCTTTATATATATGTGTGTGTAAAGTTAAATTGATAGTAGTGTCACCTAGCACTTACACAGAGTACTCTACAAAGGGGATCAATATCATTAATTATGTCCATTCCACAGGTGATGAACAAGAGACAGGGGTTCAGAGATGATGTGCCAGGGCACATTAAGTATCAAAGCCAGAAGTATTTTCTAGGTCTCCTTGATTCAAGTATCACAGGCCACAGCCCAAGGCTACCATTCTTGTAACTTAGCACTTCTCTGACCAGCTCTTATTCTATATCTTACATTAAAATTTAATCCCATGAAGTCCTTTTACTAGTTTCATTACATTTTTGTGACAAGCAAATGAGGGAGAATACCTAAAATCCTTACCTCAAAGAAATATTAATCTAATACTAGTGTCCTACATAACTCACCATTCAAGCCCTCAACGTGCTGACAAACATTTCTCTGTATTGCCCAACGAGAAGAGAGAACAACAGAGATTTAAGGGGGATTTGATTTTCTTGACCAAAGTGACTTTACAAGTTACAAGAAAGAGAAGGGATCACATAGATGGGACCAGCAAATGAAATTGAAGTTCCAAGCCAATTTAAAATGACATGATGAAGCTAAACAAAAGGAATAATTAAGAAGTTTTCTGCATAATTCACTGAAATGCAAAATCAAATCTCTCTGTTTATTTAAATATTTACTTTAAAAAGCTACTGCATTGCAAACAGGTACCAAGCACTTGGAGGGTTAAAATTGTTTTCTTCTGAAAGAGGAATCATCATTGCTGCTGATACACTGTCTGTTCCTACATCATACATAGAGCATATTTGGACTCCACCTTTTCCAGACAGAAGAAAACCAAAAATATCCTAATTATTTTTCCAAGGTATCTGTGCACAATGTCACCAAAAACTAAACAAGGGTGTTATTATTAATGACCTAGTAAAATACTAGGATGGAGTTTTGAGAAGGAACAAGACTAGATGACATATTAAGGATCTGTAATATATACCCTGCATATTTTAATAGCTGACCCTTAAAATGGCAACTCACATATCTGCTGTGTCACTGCCTCAGTGACAGACTAGACATGCTGAAATCTGACAGCAGCAGCCTTTTCTAGCTGTAGCTGTGGGGTTTGGGTGGGGTTTTTTGTGGCAATCAAAACCTGATGTATTATTCTAACAAAATTTGGTACGTTTTAGGAAACTAGCAGTGCAGCTTGAAGTACAGGAACAATACATACTTGCTAGTACAGAAGTACCTTGGCCAGGGAATTAGCCTCCTTAGCTGGAAAAGCGGCTTCTAAACGTGACTAAAACACTTGAGAATTGTAAGCAGCCTAGAGTAGCTACATGCAACAGCTCTGAAAGATGTCTGTATTTGAAAACATTCTCAACAGACCCTGGTTATTCTCTTAATAGCATTCAACTCTGAAGTGCAGTTTTTCATGACAAAAAGTAAGTGTTGAGAAAAGTCTTTCATTAGTTTTGGCATTGTTAAGTAGTATTTTATTTGAGTTTCTCTAACACTTGAATTATCATCTTAAAAACAATCTTATACAGCCCTCAGACTTGACAATATCTGGCTCCTTTTTGGTTTGTATTCACTGTGCGAGTTCCACCAAATATCTGTCAGAAATCTTACATTTACTGAAAGGGTGAAAATGCAGCAAGTCACCTGTTCAACATTATTTCTTGGCGGGCTCAGCTACAAGCATCTAAGGTTGTATTTTGTAGTGTAAACCAGGCATTTATCTTTATTTTCTAATTTCCTGCCTAATAAGCCTAATATTTCGGTAGGCAGGTAGGTTGTTTTCTTAAAGGTTTTAAATTATTTTGCAGAAATTTTTTTTATATCAACTCCCTTGGCGGTATTCTGTCACAGAAATCTGTCAAAGTATAAGCATTTACCGAGCCAATAAAGAAAATGCTGTTTTAAAACTTTTAAAACAAATGTGCTTTTTTCAAAAAAAAACCCAAAACAAAAAAAAACCCGAACACAAAACCAAACAACTAAGTGTACAGAATTTTTTTTTCTGTTGCCAACTCAGCATATAAAGGTCCAGCTTTCAGCAACTAAGGTATGGATTTTTATTATGTTTTTCATCTTAAACAATACAGTCAAGGTTTGTCTAAAAAAGGTTGACAAGCAGATCCTCCTCTTATGAAAGACTAGAACATTCCCAAGCTCATCATATTAAGCTGCAGAATAATTTAGGATAGGTAACAATCATTTTTTTGCCTTAGGTCCCTTGAAATGTCATGGATCTACACTACGAGCTCAGTTTTATCCAATACAACCACCAACACCAAATATTAATCAACCTCAGCAAACAAACACAGAAGTACAAACAGAAAAATACAAAACCAGACAGATTAAAAGATTATTTAAGTACTATACGAGCAATAAGAAAAATAGCTTCTTCTCCCAGGTCTGCCAAAGGTTTTCCAAGAAATGAGCATGTTACCTATCCTTTATGAGGCATATTTACAAAAAGTGAGGAAAATAGTTTCTCACCTCAATTTAAACTGAAAATTAATGCAATCTTTCTAGACTTCACCATTTCTCAGGTATTTGTACAGCCCCTAGAGCTGTAAGTGTCCTATCCAAAATTTGGTAGGGATACCTGAATTGTTTTGTTATTTTAAAATATAGTAATAACCCTGAAGTCCCACAAGTTTTCTGTATACAGCTTATCACAAACCACTTTTTAGAGATTGTGCAGAGGACACGCAACTTTTTTCCAAGGGATTTAAATAAGAAAAAAATGACAACTTGGTAGAAGAGAGCAATTACAGGCATAACATTCAGGAACAGAAAGGTGGACAGAGCAAGTCAGACCAGAGGAAGTCAACACGTGATAGAATTGAGCAGGAACTGAAAACAACAAAAGCAAGTCTAACATAGTTTGCAAGAAGTAATAATGGAGGTTAGGTGGGATGCATTTTAAAACTTGATGCATTAAAGACTTGGCTACAAAGTTCTCGTCCAGAGAGAAGATGCTGCAAAAATGACACAGAAAAAAAGAAAAACAAATCCACAACCCAACTCATTTTATATTAAGATACATGCCTCCTTTATTTTATCCACACACAAGGCTGGTAAACAATTATTATTATTCTTTGACAGATCATAAAGGAACTTCATGTCTGCATCCTAACCTTGAAACTAAGGCAACATCGAGTTTACAAGGCTATCAGTACAGGGCAACTCTTGAAAGAAAAAAAAAAAACCACCGACCACTATATGTGAAAGTAATAGATACACATTTAGACTGAAAACAGAACTAATTATTGCAGTTGGGTGCTTCCTCACTTTAAAGCTAGGACTTCTTTTAGCACAACCTAATCCTAACAAAGGCCATCTTTTTAAGTGTGTCAGCTCCCACAAGGCATTGTACCATGGGGGCTGGAAAATCTATTTCATAGAGCTAGTTCCTCATAGAAATCGCTATCGCTGGAAAGATCTCTTTGCCAAACACAGAGAGCACATTTTGGCTATACGCTTAGTGTCTATGAGAAAGTAATTGGACCTGGGGCACCAGCAGTACTTGGGGTCAGGCCTTTCAGTGCCTGCACTCAGGACTCACAGAAACCTGACTGCCGCACAGAGGGTCCTGTGGTTCCCCTTGCACAGCGCCTCTTTACTGCCTCACCCTGCAAAACAACTGGTCCTGCGGAGAGCTGACTACTTACCCTGGGTGCTCTTAACAGATCCAGAAGCCACTTAGCTGGCAAAGGTGAGAAAGTGTTATGACAATTCACAGTGCTCATCCTGCACTCTTAACATCGAGGCCAATAGTCTCCACAGGACATGATGACAACGCCCTGGGCTGAAGAACACTTCACTTACATTTACAAGCCATCTTTGCTTCCAGGTGTCTTAGAAGACAGTCATTCAGCAGCTGAGAGAAAGTCTCTCCTTGCCTGGCACCAGGATTGAATACTGGACAAGAAGCAGGAGGTGAGAGCCTTTTGGCCAAGGCTGCCAGAGCAAGCTTGTATCTGACACATGCCATGAGAACTGAGAGTTCTCATAGAGCAGAGAGCATTTCTGGCTTTAAATATCTCATCTGAAAGCACCAGACATTATAAACTGCACAGAGCTGAATTATTTGACCTTGGAGGGATGAAAAGCTGAGTCAGTCTTGCTGGGATTCAGAGCAGCCAGGAGTCTAGATACTTGAAACCTGTAGTTCAACGATAAAACAGGAAGGGAAGAGCTATCGGGATTGGTTTTTTTCTTTATCCCCTAGCCCTTTTCCTCATGAAGCAAAGCTTTTCTGAAGGTATTCTAATAAGAAGAAATCTTTTGCTTCAGGAAAGCACATTTTGACACTCTTTAAGAGTGATTTTTGTGATGATCCTTCTGACATTATACATATGTACACGTGTGTGTATATATATATATATGTAGGATATTAATGCAGTTAAAATTACTGTGACCATACCAAACCAGTTAAGGGATTTATATTAGGCATTTTTATGTTTGATTTGAGGGATGTGAAGTGTGGTTAGGTGTCTTTATTTTTAAATTAATAGAAAATATTAGATACAAAACTGAATATGAGAAAGAAAATACTCCATGGGCCTTTGCACAAGAGAACTGATTGAACAGCATGTGTGCCCACTCAGCAAACAAGGGACAAGGACCTTTTAAGCACCGACAAAAAAGAAAAAGTCTATAGCAAAAACTTTTTAGGGTTAGGAACATAGCTGAGGTCTCCCTTCCTCTGTACGAAAACCTGCAGAAGCCGAGAAACCCAGGATGGCAGCCACCTTTTCTGGATCATGACAGTGATGTCAGATATGGTTGCCTATCCCTTGTCACTTCACCCACTGTATGTCCTGCTCCCTTACTGCATAGAGCAGCAATCTGACCTCCCCCTGGCTCTCTGTCCAGCTCAGCTTTTCCTTTTGCTCCTTCCCTTTCTGTGGCAGGAAAGACCTGGCCCAGCACATGATAGGGGTAATACATACAACTTCCACTTTCTGCAGCTAGAATCTGCTTTAATGAGTGGCTGTTTTCATCAAAACAGCAAAGCAAAAGGCACATTTTTTCCCCCCTAGTCCACAGAAATATTAGTACTCAGACATAAATTAGTTGCAAGGTGATTCCTTGAAGCCATTCATGTATCATTAATTTTATGCCAGTAGTATCAGTATGTCTCATTACAGAATGTACAGACAGTTCGTTATATAGCATAGGCCATACTTACAATACAAAATACAAATATTCTACTTCAACAGACAAACATGGTATCTTCTAATACATACAAATCTTTTTTCTTTTAGATACAACTCCAGAACTTCAGGCATTCTGGATAACTGTACATCTCCCTTAAGCCAGTAGCATTCAACACAGACCAGAAAAAATAAAAATAAAAAAAAAAATAAAGTCAAGCACAGAATTTTGTCAATATTTCTTTCATGATGCAGCAGTGATTTTTTTATAGACGGGTGCAAGTAAATTAAGACATGGCATAGGATTTTCTTTATTATTATTCTTAATTTCTCAATTATTTCAAAGGAAATATTTCACCAGCATTTTTTGAATACTGCAAGTTTTAATCAATGCCTGAGCACTTCTGATAAAGAGGACACCTTTGACTTGACTTTCCAAGGATGAGTTCCTGGATGCAGACCCGTTCCAGATCTGCCAGAGGGTGGGAAGGACAGGACACTAACCCACCACTGTTATAATGCAAAATGACCAACAGAAGTCTAGAGCACAGGGTTCCCTCAACTCCTCTTTAAAGAAAGAAGGCTTTCTTCCATTGAGAACACACTCTGATCCCCTCTAAGTGGCCTTTGCATTGCCATATACTGACAGAAATATTCACAGTCTTAAAATTGTACCAATTTCCATTGCTGGAGTCAGGTTCTGTCATCAACTCGTAGCTGTTTTAGGAGGAACCAAGCTTCTGTTTCTCTCTGTTCAGTGCTAAGCTATGTAGGAACTAATTAATTTATGATATAATAAAAATCTTTAGAGCAAAGTAAAGATTAAATAGTAGCATCCTTTCAAGTTCACCAGTATACACCCATCTCCAGCTACATGTCAGTATGAAACTGCATACACAGAGGAACTCAAGCCTCCAGATTAACTGTCCACATTCAGCTACTTTGGGGAAGAGTATATGTATTTACAAAACATATTGCCCTCAGTAATGATGAGTAAAACCAGCTGTGTAACAAAACTGAAAGCAACACATTTCCTACTGTTGAACGCTGTCTCACTTATAATTGTACCAGTCATGAATCTGCCTCAACAGCAAACAAAACTGTATTAAATCTGTAGTGTCTCTACATTTGCTCATGTTCTGACTCAGGTAAGCAGGCTTGCTCTTCATAGTAAGATTCTCCTCATTACTCCATACTTTTTCATGTCTTCATATACAGACCTTAGTGAAACACTTAGGTCCATACAGAAATGGCCAGGCAGTATTCTACAACCAAGGTATTCAGCTGGAGTCAGAATCAGCAAAGATGTTCACCAAGAAACAAGTAGTGTCGTCACAACTCCATTATTAACGAGTGTTTCCCAGGACAAACAATGCTGTGAGAAGTGTGTGGAATAGACAGTAACAGGAACTTTTAAAAAAATAATGTTTAAAACCCAGCATGATTTGCATTCTCATTATTAGAAAAACTAAAAAAACCTGCACTGTATGCTTCACAGCAGGTCATCTCTCTATTAATACTGTCAAAAGTTGATCCTTTTCCCCCAATATGTTTGCCCTCATTTTTAACTCTTGCAAGTGACTTGATTATCACTAGAATTTCTCAAGCTAGATCTAACAAAATACATTATTATTATTAGTAAAGGCACAATATTTCAACCAAATATATCTTATATTTGCTCCTTATAAACTGTTCTTTGATAGTCCCTGAAGTCGCAAGTTAAAATGCATGGCTCACCAGCTCTCTTCACATCTCCAATTCTGACACTAGCCAGACATCAGCTGTCCCGCCCTCTTTCCCATCCTCTTGCTAACTCATACCTTCCGAGTTTGCCTGATGAGAGCACAGCAAGCACAGGAGACCACTATTTTCACACTGTAAAATGCATCACAAGTAAATAAAGCATCATTCTAATGCTCATTTACAGTCATCTGCTTTGGGATTTGCAGTAGAAAAAAACCTCAACAAACGTACACAGACCATACTGAAAAAAAGCATATATGATGCAGTATAAACTAACTAATTAAGACATAGGAGCTCCATTCCAGCTTGTGCCAGACGAGACCATCGCACCCATCCCTATGAAAAGCAGTAAGATCTCATTATATTTACTACTCCATACTTTATGAAGTATAAAGGACTAAAACCTACAATAAATACAGACACCACTACAAGATTAGTGGTTGGCATTTTTCTTGCTGCATTTTTAAAATATAAACTACACAGAGAGAACAGAGCCAGAGACCACTCCCTAATTCCTAGTGGACATATTGATCAATTAAAATGACATGTGTCTGGTCTTTTCTTTCCTTCTAATAGCAAGCAGCTGAAAGACTGAGTCTTTTAAACATGCAAAATCAAACAATTAGTGTTGTATACCATCCAGCAAGATTAACTTGAAGTTAAGCAAAATTAGCCTGGCCTCCAGAAACCAGACCTTAATGCGATATAAACAAATATTAGATATTTTAAAGAATTACTGAATATTATAAACATGTTTTTAGACAGCTTGCTAAATGTAAGAAATATGTATTTTATTCCTACGATAGAGGTAGAAGCTTTAAAATTATTACTATTATTTTTTTCCATAGCAAACCCCCTCAGAATGCATGAATCTTTGACTACACCTTTTACTGCAGTTGCAGCAGAAAAAAAAAAGAAGCTTGTTTTCCTTCCAGTAAAAGATAGATCTAAAATTCAATAAATTCATATTACTATTTAAAAAAACAGACTAAAAGCAAGTCAAACAGTGGGAAAGCTAAAAGCCACGTTACTTTAAAAATATCTGATTATTGTTTGACAATTCTGTCAATGTTTTCCTTTTTTTAAGAATACCAACAGAAATAGGACAGTACTGAACCATATTTAAAATCAATATTGTTCCAGTTGCTTGTTCAGCACTGGTTCACAGTATTTTCTGTACTATCATGTTATGGAAGGCCAATGAAAGTAAATAGGTGATATTCATGCTATTGAAATAAAATAGGTTAAAAGAAGAGCTCCACATAATAAGAATGCTTAAATAAAGAGACAGGGAAAGGAACAAGCTATGTTTGTGGCATTAAAAGTGAAAACAGCTATTCTTTCCATTTAAGCAAATCAGACTGTAGCAACTTTAATTGGATTGTGAAATTTAAATATATTCTTAGCAAATCTTTAGGGTATTATCACAAACACAAAGACAAGTCTAAACATTCAGACTGAATGCATTTTCTGTAGGCCTTTGTCTTAACCTGTCTGCCTGAAAAATAATATTTAGGCATGCAGCATCTTTCTTCAAAATGATTTTCACAAGGCAAAATCCACACATTCTTATATTAGGAAAACATTATAAACAGGAAAAAACAATGGTGCAATTAAGAACAGAACAACATTTTGCACTTACCATGTCCTGTTCAAATCATCCTCTTTTGATGTTTACGGCACATCTGTAAGATGCAATACTAGGAGGTGCCTTGTGTGACCTGCTGCATGATGCTGTGACATCAGTTCAGATGATGCAGCTCATTATGGGAAAGACTGCTGTTGCTATGGCAACCGAGATGTGATACGAATCCTTACTGCATTTCCAGGGGAGCCCGAGACAATACGGAAGCCCTTTAAAGACACAGACAAAACACAAACAGGCTTTTAAAGTACTGTGCCATAGGTTTCAGAGCCCACATTCAAGTACATGTCTTTTATTAAGGAATATTTTAGACAAATTATTCCTGCATGGTGATACAGAATGCCGATGTATGAGCTATAAATAATTTTTATATTTAAAACTTAGTATCATGTGTGTCAATTTAAGAACAAATTTTATAAGTCACATTTGGTTATCGTGTAAGGGAACCTTACTTAAAATGAACAGTCAGTAGTATGATTTTACCACTAGGTCTGTACAGACAACAGTTATTGAACAGTATTTTAAGAAATATACATTTTCACCCTGCCCCACCCTGCTCCTACATCCAATCTGTCATTTAGAAGAAAAATCTTGTTGCTAGGGAAAAATGCTTGATACTTCAAAATGAGCAGATTTCACACTGTTGAATGAATGACAATGAGTTTAAAAAAAAAAAAAGCGGGGGGGGGGTGGTGTGGTTATTCACAAGAGGGTAAAGAAGTTTCTAGCCAACCAACTAAAAATCTCCTTATCATTTTTCAACTGTAGGGCAACCTGCACTACCATCTGCATGCTGAGTAGCCTGGCTTTCATCTGCCTATCAGACAGATGGATGAGTGAGGACTTTGGAAGCTGTGGGCCACGTTGCTGCTAGCCTCTACTGCCCAGGTAGAAAGGGAAGGCCAGAAGGGACAGCCCCTCCCCATAATCTAACTCAGGGGCTGGGATTGGTGAGGCTGAGCCTGTAGATGTTATCTTTGGCACTGGGAACCTGCTTGCATCCTCTGTTCACAGTAGTGATGAGAGAAGCAAAGGCTATGTGAACAAGTACCAAAAGGAGCTGTCTGGAAATTAAAATTCACAACCAAAGAAGAACCAGCACATTTTTGGCCACTCGCCAGTTCTATTTGGATGAGAAAAGTTGCTGGCAAAACCTGCTTTCCCTAGCCATGAAAATCCCTTTCTACACAGTAGGTAAAAAAAAAAAAAAAAAAAAAAAAAAAAAAGAAAAAAAGTACACAAAAGGCTGGACCCTAAACACTTGATATGCTGAAGCCCAGAGTAAAGCAAAAGCCCAGCTTGAACCAAGAAGCCTCAATGCCTTGAAGACGTCCAACAAACATGGGTGCCACTTTCTGAAGCCCCTCATTCCATTAAACTTCAACCTGTGAGTCAAAATTTTGATTTCAGAGGAAACCACAGGAAATAATTATATGCTTTTACCCATCATCCACTTTTGAAAGAAAAGTTACATTCGTACCTTTTGATTAATAGATTAAATACAAAGCATCTCCATAAATCTAGGAAATGTCATAGCCTTTCTAATTAGTGCTGTCTTGACACTCCATGTTTTCATTTTTGACTGTTTCTCTCTTCTAACATTAATCCTATGTAATTCCAAACAACACAATAAAGCTCTCAAACTGACTCAATAACAAATCCAGTCCAGTGGCCTATAGTAGAGTGTTAGTCCCAAAAGAGCTATAGCTCTAGATTTTTGAACGTTTAAAACTTTCTTAGGTCTCTGAAGATATGAGTCACAATTTTGGTGAGGACTACATGATCGAAACATGATTTGGGTTGGACTGACATGAAAGCTAAGGAATGTCATTGCAACTTAGCAAAGTTTGCAGCATGCTAAATGCCACACCGTTCAAATGATATGAGTTTCTGAAAGTTTTCATTAAAGGAATATTTCTCTTTTGCTAATTATTATTTGATATAATTTTTACTACCCTGACTGCTATGGGAATAGAGTTGAATGGAGACAATGATCTTTTGTTTTTCTTAGGAAAAGTAGGACATCCAGGATCATCATTATGGCAAGCCAGGAGTCAATCTAGTTGATATGAGGGCTCTGTCTCATGTCTGTCAGCTTGGTGCTTGTTCCTGAACACTGGGAAAGTGCAACTGGTGGGACAGGCACATCAGGAAAGCCCACCCTGGGCTTGCCCCACCACAGTGTAGTAGCCAGCCCCACCAGGCATCCCTCTCCAGGCTTATGCTCCACAGTCTCCAGAACATATTTGGCTGTGTGTGACCTCCGTGTAAGCTCTTCTTGCAGTCGTGAAGTAGAAGCATGGCTAACATGGACACAGAGAAATATAGGGAGGGGAGGGAGGTCAGGCAGGAGCAGGGGAATTATCAGGCTATTTTTACAAAGACCTCTGCCGGTTTACTGTTAACTACAGACTGTATGAGTCTGTTTATTCACATATGCAAATGATAAGTAAATGAAGACAAAATTATAGTGATTTTCCTGACTTCTGAGTGTTTAGTATTTTTTAAATACCAGTCTGTTGCTGGTATTTCTCCAGAAATGTTTATTATGAGCCAGGGCATATGTCAGATCGCATGCAAAACAGCTATACCAGGAACGTCCCAGGAAGGGTGTAAACTAAAGATTTGTCACATAGGTGTTATGAATTTTGCTATAGTGACTTTACATGGAGGACTGCAACCACTAGATGCTAAAAGGAAGTTCTACCTTATGACTACAAAAGGTAGCACTCTCAAGCTTTGCAAGCCCGTAATTAAAACTGCAGATCTAGAGGAAGAGAACTGTGCGTAGCTGCTCCAGTTGCCTTTTTTTCCCCCTTTGGCAGGGTGTAGAAATGAAGCCTTTGTTTTAAGACAGCTGCAGTTATTCACCGAACCCAGAACTGACATATCTTTTAAATCTAAGCCTTAAAGTTGCTTTCCATTTGCATTCCTTCCAGTTCACTGGAACAGAAGATGGAAAGAGAGAGAGAGTGCACCCAACCCATTCTATCACCACATAAACACCTTGATCATTTTGAAGTATCACCAGTAGGTTTCCAAGCCAAAAGCACAGGGCTTTGATTATACCTTTTTCCTACCAAAACAGAAATATTTCATCCTACTTTCAACCATCATAACGCAGGTCATTGCTGGCCATAGATTTCTTACTCTAAATCCTTATTTTAGTCACATTCTTCCTCTCCAACACAAGCTGTAGTGTCTTTCCCTTTCCTCACATTGGGATTCCCCCCCATTGTTTTGAAGGGAACAAATTTTATTGATGTTCTGTATTGAGTCTAGCTGAGCCTCACAGCAGTCCTTATAGTGCTGTGCTTTGTACTGGTAATACACTAGTGTTTTGAGCACTGCTGAGCCTGAGCCATGCTCACACATCAGGGCTGTCTCTCCAACATTCCCCCACCACCACCAGTAGGCTGAGGGTGGGCAAGATCTTGGAAAAGGGCATAGCCAGGACAGCTGACCCAAACTGACCAAAGGGATATTCCATACCATATGATATCTGCTCAGATATAAAAGCTAAAAGAAGGGGGTGTGGGTGGGGGCATTTGTTATTTATGATGTTTTCCAGAGCAGCCACTACAAGTACCGAAGCACTGCTTCCCATGAAGTGATTAAATATCACCTGCTGTTGGTAGAGAATGACATCTTTTTTTTCCTTTGCTTGCAAGTGCACAACCTTAGCTATTGCTTCACTAAACTGCCTTTACCTTGACCCACAAGGTGTTTTTCATCTTATTTTCTCCCCCCCATTCTGCTGAGGAGGGGAGTGATAGACCTGCTTGGTGGGCACACAGTGCCCAGCCAGGCTCAACCCACCACAAGGTCATCTGAAGGGAAAAGTGTTTCGCCTACCCTACTGCCATTATTTTTCCTTACAATCAGTTTATGTGGATAACTAACATTTGCACAATCCACAGAGGTTTTCAATGAGCAAGTCTTTGCCATGTAAGCAGGCACTGCCTTAACTTTAAAAAGTTCTGTTTCCCCTCAATAAGACCAGTAATAAGCCAAGGACTAACCGTGACATGATTTACTTTCCATTTAATTATGTTCAAGAAAATGAGTTAGGAGCAAACTCACAAACACAGCTAAACAAAGTAAAATGCCATTGCAGACCTTTTCTCTGCAAAATCCAGATGTTTCCTTTTATGTTGTTTCCCCTCTCTGAATGAAGGAAAGCAGTTGCTTACCAGTTGCCAGCTACACTACCCAAATAGCCAAGAAAGAAAGGGGGAAGTACATGGAAGGACCAAAGGAAATGAGAATTCCATATTCTGAATTACTTGTCAGATAAATCAGAAGCAGGCTTTAAATTAAAAATAAAATGCAAAATCACAATTACCGAATGCCAGTGCACAACACATCAGCAATGTGTAATGGCACTCAACAAAGGAAGCCATGATTCTCATGCAAGATTTTGCAATCCAGTTCAAGAACCCATGTCCCAGATTTTGGATGGAGTGCCTTAACTAAACAGCTATATATCAGGGTTTCCATTCCACCACTGACCTTGTCAGAAGGAAAGGCTAGGTCACACATATTGATAAGAACTCTATCCCTTTTCTCTAAAAGGAAAGGGTTATAAATCGAGGTCTTATTGAATCTACTGTATTGAATCCATCAGCTGAATGTTGAAGGTCAGAGATATGCATAGTCTGCTTTGACTAAACTCATTAAACACCTATGTCTACCTACAGTGTAGGTAGGGGATATTGTCCACTCTGTCATCAAGGTCATCTGATCGGACAAGGGAGAATGACTTTCAAGTGAAAGAGGATAAATTTAGATCATATATTAGGAAGAAATTCTGTACTGTGAGGGTGGTGAGGCACTGGCACAGGTTGCCCAGAGAAGCTGTGGGTGCCCCATCCCTGAAAGTGCTCAAGGCCAGTTTGGATGCAGCTGGGAGCAACCTGGTCTAGTGGAAGATGTCCCTGCCCATGGGTGATCTTTAAGGTTCCTTCTAACCCAAATTGTTATATGATTCTATGAAGCTGACTACTGTCACTGATTGACTTCTATACCATACTTGGCCAACATGTTCTAAAACATTCTATCTTCCTTCACCCACCTCAGCCCCCTCCAGTCAATCTGTGATGCTCCTCCCCACTTGTTTCACATATTTACTATGTATTGCATTTTAGGAACAACAGGATAATGGCATAAACGTAGTACACACAAATGACTGAAAAATCCATGGGAAAAGCTGAATAACCATTTTGGCTTCATGCTGCTGGATTTACAGCTATTTGCTCTGAAACTGGGTAGTTTAAAGTTAGCTCAGGCATTCCAGTATTAGGCTAAACTTCTAGTTTAGTTTAAAGCTAAGTCACCTCCTGTACACACATACCCACAGAGGGTAAAACACAGCATGGTTCCCCATACTAGTTAAAGCAGGGACCTATTTTTAGCATCTGAAAGCAACAGTCATTTTATTAAAAAAGTAATAATGAAAAAAAGATTGTTGTTATCTTAACAGGCTCAATGCTTTCAAGAGCATCTTGTTACAGCAGTTACAAGGCTGCTTTAATCTTTCGTATTTTCCTTTTAAAAACATAGTTCAACATTAAGTGGACTCCAAGTTAGTACTTAAACACAGTAGGATGGAAAAAAGTCTGGCTATTATTGTAATAGAATATGGGTAAAAGAAACCACACACGCAACAAAAAAACACAACAGGAGGAACACAGCAAGAAATATCAGATAACTTATGGTGACCACAGGTTGCTGCAAGGTACTAAAACCCACTACATAGCAGAAATAATCAGCACTAGTAGAAAACAACTCATTATATCTTTAAGTAGATGCTATACACTAGTTTGATAGCCCTGAAGAAAGACTATACAGAAAAAATGCTGAACAGGCCCATCAACACCTTACAAGCCCTACTTGGCATATTACCACCTCATACTAGCTAGTTTGTGTAGCAGGTACTTTTATAAGCAGAATAAAAAAAATTACATTCCAATAATTGACCCATTTGTTGAAATGACCCAGGTACTGGGAGACAGTAAATCTGTTTATTTTATTATCTTAAAAAAAAAAAAAAAAAAAAACAACAAACAAACAAAAAAACCCCAAACAAACAAAAAAAACCCCAACACACCACCAAAACCACACCACAAATTTAAAAAAGGCTGTGGCTGCTTCTTTTTTTTTTTCACCTTGGCTGTTGGTATCAAACAACAATCGATGTCATTCCCTAACAAGTGAACAGGATGCAAGCTGGAGCAGGGCTGTACATACCCTCCTCGGGACACACCACTACAGCTCTTTTGGGAAGTCTGTGCGAGGGCTTACTAGCAGAGTACATACACACTGTAGAAGCCAACTCACCAAACTTTTTGCACACAACACAAGTTTACTCACTCCATGCTATAAACTGTAACTGCTTACATTTACTATCCAAAGATAAGTATATTTAGTTACATTATTATTATGGCTAGAATATTTTGTTACGAACTTACTTATTCAGAAACCCTACAATGTGGGCACGAATAATGTATCTTTAAATACTTTATTTCATATATTGAAAATACAATCACTATTTATTATGTTTATTACTTCTAAATTAAATTTTATATTACAAACATCCTCACATCTGAAAAGGCATTAACTATCTTTTGGGCCTTGGACACGTATCTTCTGCCTAGCAGAGCTGAGGTACTATTATCTCACTTGCTGCCTCTCCATGTCCAGAAGGTAGCTCTGGCTACAGTTTATAGTCTGAATGAATCTTTTGGGCTTTAGAGATCATAAAAAGAGTTGAACAAGTGTGACGTTACCCCCAGACTGAAGCACAGCATAAATTTAACAACCCAGCAAATCCAGACCTCCCGCAGATAGCACTGCTCTGAAACCAAGTTCTCCTGACGGAGGCGGCACACTGGAGCCGCAGGCCTGCCCTCCCTTTGCCTGCCCACATGAACTCAGCACCCAATTCAAACCCAAACCCATGACAGAAACAGCTTTTCCCACCGGCAAAAAAAATCAAAATTATCAACAGCTATCCCCCCTCCCCATTGCACCAAAGCCAGAATCCTTACCGACCTGTTGCCACAAGCACAGCCTCTCCCAGCCACCACCAGCTGAAATGGCCAACACCTGGGCTGCCAGGCCCGGCAGGGCCCTCCCTGCCCCCTCAGCTTCCACCCGTCGTATGTGGGCTCCCAGACACACAGATGCTAAATTTAGTCGTCAGGGCAGGGCTGGGGCCAATAAAGCTTTTTGCAGCTCTCCCAATTTCATCAAGGCCCCTGAATCTAAAAGCCGACCCCAGAGCACAGGCTGAGTAGATTTCCCACTCAAGAGCAGCTGCTGGCCCACGATGGGTCTGGTGACCTACAGGCAATGCTCTCGCTGGGCTTTGCCCTTGTTTTACCACAATTTCCTTCCAAGTGAAGTTGTTGGGAGTTGAAGAAGACAAGGCCAAAGCTGTGTCAGGGCACAAAGACTGAATGGCCCTCTGATTTTTGAACACATTTTCTTTAAACAGTTAGGGAGCTCAGAATGCTCACGGGACAGCGCAAAACAGCTTACCTCAAGTCTCGGCCACAGAGCAGATTTACCTGCCCTTTGGTATGGCTAGCTGGCCAATATGCAAAACAAACGGAGGGACCGAAATCTGAGTCAAACAAGGTTAAAATCTGAAAATCTGGGCACAGTGTGCCTGCTGCCACTCAGAGAAGGCCCCTTACCCCAGGGCCAGGCGTGCCAGCCATCTTCACCAGCAACACTCAGTCTTGTTGCAGCACTGTGGTCCCCTGAGACAACCGGGGCCAAAACACCAAGAGGCAGCACTGTCTCCACAACACATGGAATGTAATGGTCCCCTCAGATCCAGAAAAGAGGCCAAGACTATGTCAAGCCACTCAGGTGCTTTTCAAAAGGAAGACTAGATCTAAACTGGTTGATCCTCATATGTGTGCTTAAACTAGCTTTCTGGTTCAAAGCAAAAGCACATTTTCAAAGCAACTCTCCCAACCATCTACACTGATTGTACTTGCATTCAAATCACTGAGCAGTCTCTGAGGACACAAACTGCATTCCTTTCTCACAAGACTAAACCAGAAGATGAACTCCATGAGTGCACCCGATGCACTGCAACTGCTAAGGAGTATTTAATCCTGGGAACTAGATGGGGTCTAGTCTGCAGTGAAAACTCCTGCAATGCTTCTAATGTAGTTGTTTGGCCCCCAGAACCAGCTGTGTTGCTTCACAGCTGTGCTCTCACTGAGAGGCAGAGCTTGCTTGGGTGGGCACTGCCACTGAGGCAGGGCCATGAGACCAGGCTGGCCCTGTGGGTTCCCTGCAACACACCTTCACTGGTCACAGCTTCAGGAACAGCTGGCTCTGAACCAGCATTATTAGCTCTGTGCTGCATTGGAAAGACTGCATAGCCTCAAAATCTGGCTTCTCTCTGAAGACAGTACAGCTGCATTCACACAGCACAGCATCTGATCTAGTAAGTCCTAGTAGACCTGGGCTGGCTCTGCATCATTGCCTCTTCTCCTTCCAGTCTTACAAGAAAACCACATCTTCTCCCCACCCTCCTCCTCCTCTAGGCTTTCCCTATGCCACAGCCCATCTCTCCACCCCTCTCCTTTGCTTGCATCCTCCCCAAACAAATTACCTGTATCACTCAACCTCCATGTGCTCTCAGTCTTCAAAATTTCTCAAAACCAATTCATGTATGTTGGGAGAACTTTTCAGGTGTTGCTGGCCACAGTCTCTGATTATTGCATTCTCACTTGGTGTGGTTGAGTCTCCACAGTCCTTGGTACTGGTCTGACACTGCCCCACGCCTTTGTAGCTCCTGTAGGTGTCTAGCTGGGCCTTTACCTGCCACTGGGAAGAATCATGCATCTGTGCTTTGGATGGCAAATGGAAAAGGGATCTTACTATTGCAAGACTGAATTCAGCAATTTTCCTATAAAATTGACAAATAAAATTTGTCAAATGCAGCTGAGCTGATCCAGTTGTTCACTGTCCACCAAAAAAAAAAAAAGATAAATCTTAATCCTTCCTTCCTAGAGCCTTCTTAACTTTCCAGGTGTGCAGTTTCACCCCTTCCCTCATACCAATGAAACTTGCGAGATACTTTCATCAGCCCATTTAACACACTAGTTCAGAAAGAAAATGATACAATTTTTGCTGGGTTTATTTCCTGCTAAATTAGTAAAATAAATTGACTGACAGAGGGTAAACAGTCGAGTCTGTGCCACTCCCACTTCTAGGAGAAGTAAGCTAAGAGATGGTTTCACCTCTCTCCAAACTGCTCATTTCCTTTGATGTATTTTTTCTGGGCTTGGTGGGGAAGGGCTCATGCCTCAGAGAGTGCTTGATGCTGGATCAGGGCTGGCAACGACAGAAGACAGCCTGACACTTACTTCAGTGTGGTTATGTAATGCTTGTATGTATTGCTGCTCTTATGAGCTCGTCCTCCCCATCACTTGTGCTGCTTACACCTCCAATTGATCCAACATCATCAGAGCATCAATGTCCCTTTCCTCTGTGTCCTTCTTTTCATACTGTGCTTATATTTAGTTTACCTTTTCTGTGGGTTTAGTGAAATACTTGTCCATCCTCCAACTACGGCATACAAACAGCGCTGTATTTGTTCCACTCAGAGACCATGTTTACGGTAATCTAGAAGATGCCATCTCATTCCCTGTATAAGGTAGGTCAACTTTATGTGGCATGCTGCTCCTCCATCCTGTTTTATTTTCATTCAGTGGACAGCCATAGGCTGTCATACATTGTATGAATTCAAAAGACAGAATGATTAAATTTCCTTGTGAACTTTTCTATGTTACCCTTCACTGGGGTACCTGAAAGCTTCACAAAACCAAGCTCCTCCTTGTTCACAAAATCCCTATAATGGGAGAGGTCTTAACCCTGCTTTAAGGAAGATAAAAAAAGACACATGAAGATTAAAAACAAAAGTATGACTAATTTTGTGTGCCTGATCTAAGATTTGACTTTTCAAGAGCACATGGCTTCCTATAGCATGTTTTCTATTCAAATCACAGCTGCTGTTGATTTCAGTTTCAGCTGTGAGCACTCAGCAAGCCAGTTCCCAGGGTTTCAAGTCAGGGCTAAGGAAAACAAGGAAACAAGTATCAATGTGACAGAAGTTTAGGTTAAATAAATTGACCAACATCATACAGCAGCTCTGTAGAAGAGTCAGAAACACAGGCAAGAGCCGTTCTGTACTCAATGGCCTAAATTATGCACTTTTTAAAAAACCCTCCTGTATTCACTTGCATGCTTTCAACTTATGCCACAGAGGACTGAAGAATAATACAAAAATCTTCTCCTGCCCTTTTTTGCTTTCATTCATTTATCACAGATCCTTCCCATGCAGGCATTTTGAGGGGAGGAAGTAGTAGGTGAGCATTATAATTACAGACTATATTAGAAAGCACTCGTGCAAGAGGGTCGGTTAAATGTTAATTATAATGTTGTCTGCCTTAGCAAAGTCAAGAGCCAGATCCTAACAGTGACCTAGAGAACAGCTTTTTTGAACAATACATGTAACTTTGTGTGTTTGATCCTACATGGGGTAGATCCGTATGTCTGGTTTACTTTAATATTAAAGTTTATGTTGTGTACGATGTAGGTAGGAAAATGTCAGTTTAACACAGGTACATGCATAGGAGGTACAAGCCCCAAAGAGCAGATGCAGATCTTGTCTGTCCATCAAGTGAAGCTAAATTCTAATGCTGTGAAATACTCAGGTGACTGACTTACTGTATAAGTGACTTTTTGTTAATAATCTTTGGTCTATCATTACATAATAAATCAGAATACATTTTCATATAAAGAATATTAGGTGATGAATGTATAGCACTACTGGCTGCCAGCAGACAAAGAGAATAATTGATCATTTTTCTAATGCGAGGTTAGTTAATACATAGCCGGTTATCTCAGTACCTTGAAAATTACAAAGTTATGCAGAGTTTGCGCTTCTACTTAAAGCTTTCCATTTGAATGTGCATTTCCCAGACAAGAAGATAATTATCAGCTTTTGATTAAAACAAAATCTAGATCTTACATGCCTCCTGAAAATGACCATAAAATAAATCGGTTTACTGATTGATTTGATTAGGTTACTTAATATTCTCTGTGTAAATCAGTTTTCTAGTTAATAAGAATATATGCTTTATTATATCTAGATATAAAGGAATAGAAATCAGTTATGCATGTGGATTTTTACAATATAGGAATACTTGAAAAGTCAAAAAAAGAAAAAAGAAAGCGTGCAAGAAAGAAGAAAACATGAAAATGCTTCAATTTCAAGACATCGTGAGAACGCAATAGCCCAAGCACAATGCTGCCCATCTGCCTCTTCAATGATAGCGAACTAAAAACTAAATGTGACAATAATGTTCTAAAAAAACAAAAGTGACATTTTACTTCTACACTGTGTAAAATGTTCTCATTTTTAAATATCTCCCTCTGTTCTGAACAGTGCTGGTGCCAGAGTCCCTATCTGACAACAGGACAAGCAGACAAGGCTGCAGTGCAGCATGGTCCCTTGCATGGGATTTTCACTGGGAGCTGAGGGCACTTGCAGTGAGTACCTGGCTCCCAGCATGCTGTGGGTGTCTCAGTGGTGTCATCAACAAGGCATCATACAAGTAAAATAGTTTTATTCCCCCAAAGGCCGGAGTTCACTTTAACAAAGGAAAACAAATGTCTGTATCCCTCTTCAACAGTCAGGCAGCAAAATGGCCATGGGCTTTAAACCCTATGGAGTATTTTTGCCTTAGGACTTCAAGATAACCCTTCTTGTCTCTCCATAGGCACAGCTCCAGAAATAATCCACTCAGTCATCATTTCATGGCTCAGTTACTGCCACCTTTTGGCATCTGACCTTGATAGGTTTAGACTGAAACTAAAACCATCTCTTCATTGACTGTTACTTTGCCTGTATTGCTCTCTGCATTCCTCTGCTTTCTCAGAAGTTTAAATTGTTTATTTGAATTTCAGTTCCTTTCCTAGCCCATCACCACTACACCAATCTTTTATCATTTCCATCTCCACATCAGCATCAGTTTAAGGCATGAAACTTCATCACCCTTAAAAACCTTCAAAATGGGTTGCTTACTAGCATTCATTTTTTTGGCAAAGCTCCTCATAAGCTTTGAAGAACTTTCTTCTCGATTTCAAAGAAACCTCTTCTTAAAAGTCCCTTATTTATTCTAGGCATTGCACAGGTCATAAGGCAGAAGTAACAAGGTCCCAGTAGCCCATGAAACTGATCGGTGCTAGACATGAAGTTGAAAAATGAAGTATTCTCATTAGACCAACGGACAAAGCTGGAAAATTAAACACTAGTCCTTCTTTGTAAACAGAAGCAAAGAATGTCAAAGATATGCACAAGCTGAGAATAAATGTTTTCAAAAAAAGCTCAGTTCAATATATGAGAGAAAATGAAGCTGGTACTTAAGAGTGGAAAAAGGTGCTGGAGAGAAGTGATACAGTGATTCTCTCCAATAGGAAAGAGAAAGATGGTTAAAATATCATACATGGTACAAGAAGGAATAGCTGGTGGCATGGAATAAAAATATAACACCAAATTAATATAACTTTGGAATAGCACATGGGACCTGTTTCAAAAAGTTATGATCAAAAGCTGTTCTGTAATATACTAAAACCGTGTCCTTTACTGGATCAACATCAGAAAGATACTACATAGACAGCTTCTTAAAGAGAAGCTATATGAGCAATGTAGGACGTAAACCTTTACAGGCAGGCTGGAGACTGACTATTTACAGACACCACTTTATAGGCATAGAAGAAACACATCATCTTTCAAAGAAGGCTACAGAAGGGCAAAAAGCCACTAAATAGCAAGGTAAAGAAGTTTTTAGTGGCAGAAAGACATGAATCAAACAGCAAAATATATGGCCAAATAAGGAATGTAAAAAAGACTATAAACCATGGCAGTTTAAATGTGAAAATGTGATGTCAGGGCCAAAAAGAAAAAAATAAATAAAAGAAAGAGTTTGAAGAGGAAAGCTTGCACAAGAATAAAACCAAAACAGGCTGTAACTTCTTTCTTGAACATAGCAGGAGCAGAAAGCTTGTCAAGAGTCTGTCAAGCTAGTAGATAACCTGGATATGCATGGAGTACTAATAAGCTAAGACCATAATAAAAAAAGCTAAATATATTTTTCACTTCTATGGTTACTATGGAAGAGATTTACAAAGTTTGTAGCCCAAAACTCTTTGCAGGGGAGTCACCAGATGGATATCAAAACTGAATTACTGAGAAGCTGATATGGAACAAAACAGACAGAACAAACCAACAGAACCACAGTCTTCAATCAGGAGTACAAAACAAACTCAAACATGAAATAACTAAGATACCAACAATGGTATGTTAACTCTCACTTTAAAACTGCCCTGATAACTCGAGTGTGTCATGTAGGAAATGGCACCAATTTTCAAAAGGATTTCACAGAGTATCTTGGAAATGACGAACAAGTTAATTTGGCATCTACACTGAGGAATAAGAATGTAAGAATTTGTGACAAACAATATAGCGAGGAACACTTGCCACGTATTTTAATACGGGAGCATGCACCTCACAGATGTATTGAGACTTTTCAGGGTGTAAGCAAGTATATGACGAAAATGACCAAAAATGGTCCAGAGGATACTATTCATGGGGTTTTCCAAAAGGTACTCAACCAAGTCTTTCACCATAGGCTTTCGAGGTTATTAAGCAGCCTGGAAACCAAAAGGAATTCTCAGATGAAATATTGGAAAGAGGTGGGAGGAAAAACCAGTTTCTCCAGTAAAGAGAGATTACCAGGGGACTTCTGCCAGAAGGTGAAAGTAGCATGTTAGGAATTCTAGGTTAATCAGTCCAGTAAAGATGAGAGCTGTCTCTGAAGAAGTGCACGAAGAGCTTACAAGAGTAAGTGACTATGCATTAAAATGGCAGATAAAATTCAATAGACATCAGTGTGAAGTAACGTACCTAAGAAAAATTATCGTAATTTTGCAAATACAGTGGTGGGTGCTGAGGTGTCCATTATGAGTCAGGGATGAGATCTTGCAGACTTCATAAATAATTCAATGCAAACCTGAGCTCAGTGCTGTAGCAATCAAAAAAGCCAAACACTTTACTTATTTCCTGACAGACTAGCACAAGCAAGCACTCATCCTACTGTAATAAAGGTATTTCAGCCCAAGTCAGTGTCTCTCTTACTGGAAGTGAGCTCACAGCCTGTCTGTCTCTCTTCCTTGGCATGGGAGTTCTGGTTGCTTTCCCCCTTTGCTCCACAAGCAGGAAGAACATATGCAACTCATAATTTCCTCATACAAATCTAATCTCTGCCAGTGTCTCTCCTTGAAAGTGCTCAAATACTCTACCAGCCATCCTGTTTGCAACATGCTGAGGGAATAATGCTGTTGGCAGTGCACTGAAGCTCCTGTGCTGGCTCCCAACAGCTACAATTGAGTGGCCTGTCATGTTCTCCAGTGAAGTTAAACCTTGAATGTATTTCCTGATGTCTGTTTAGAAACTCTCCCTATTAGACAGGTTATTTAAAAATATGTATCATTCATATTAGTGCAACTGGGAATAAAAGTATAGTTGGCTTAAATGGCTGTCACTCACCTTTTCCTAGATACTAATTGCTTACTGGTATTAGTAAGATTGCAAGAATATTTGACTCCTTAGATATTTGGTGATTTTTTTGTTCAAAATTCTTCATTTTACAAGGCATTATTTCAAATCTCTAATAGATTCAGTAGCATAACATGAAACTAACAACATGTTTGCCTCTTTAGCTCTTGTAACTTGTGCATTCTAGAGTAGGTCTCTAGACTCAACCACAGAGAAGACGGTGAAAGGGACAAAGATTACGTGTCTCCCTACCTGAAGGCAGTTATTTATTTGGTGCAGTAAGCTTTAAGCTTATTTTCAGTAATAATGCAAAGAGCTAACTTCAGCATCAATAAAGCAGCATAATTCAATGAACAATCCTCTAATAAGCTAGACTTCCCTATAAAACTTTATAGTTGCTCTGGGACATAGAAAGAGGGTTGCATATTTATTGCACGGTGTGTGAAAGTAAAATTGTTGTAAAATGAAAAGAGATAGAAATCCATAGGTTCCATGTCCTAGGGCAATTCGTGAAAATATTCAACTTCCTACATTTCAAAAAATATATTTTACAGATGTATTATTATTATAAGATATAGAAATAACTGAACATTATCCACAGGGCATTTTGGAAACTCTGAAAGAGGAGAGAGAATTACCCCAGGAATCCTGCCATAAGTTTTATGTCAGAATTTTGAGAAAGATATCCCAGAAATGCCTTTGGGCACATCACTGATATTATTTCCAGGCTAATTAAGGATATATGCTCTCTCCCAATGGAATGAGTGATGTGGTATGTTTAACCAGGTCTTGCCAGGAAAATGAAAATATGTGCCTATTTCAGTACATCATCTCTTCTTGGCAATATGCTTAGTCACCGTAGAAATTTGCACAAAAGCAAAAGGTTTGCATAGGAGCGTGTATGGCCTGAACCTGCAAAATGTTCTATCTGATATAGTTCAGCTTTTCATTCCACCTTTTCCATAACTACTCAGTCTCTGAAAGTAGTAACACTAATGTTCTTCTCTTTTCCCTCTTTTATGAAGTGACCAAAATAGGGGGGGGGAGAAAAGAAAAGAAAAAAAAAATCCATAAAAGCAGGTATGCTTGAATAATCACTGCAAAGCAAGAACAGACGTGTGTTTCACTAGCAGCAGATACAGCTCCACTGTAAAAGATAAGAACTGAATCCATCCCTTACACTGGGTCACGTCCCTCCGAGGTTTTATAGTTCATGGCTGCAGAAAAGGGATGAATCATAGACATGTTGGTTGGAAGGAACCTCTGGAGGTGTTTGGTCCAACCCATGGAATAACGTTGAACTATTGCCAGAACTAGACCAGATGAGCCAAGCTTTGTCTGGCTCAGTCTTGAAAACTTCCAAGGATGGAGCTTCCACACCCTCTCTGCATAACCTGCTCCAGTGCTACTCTACTCTCCTAGTGAAGAAGCTGGTTTGCTTTGGGTTTTTTTGTCTAGATGGGAGCAGAAAGTAGGAAAGTGATAGGACATCATAAAAAAACCCATACTATATACGCTGCCTATCCAAATGGCAGTGTCATAGTCTCTGTGACTTCATGTGAACTAGGAAATAGCAGTGGCAGCTTACAGCAGCAAAGAGCATATGAAGCATCGGTGCCATGACAGGACAGTGAGAAGCAACATGGCAGCTAACAGAGGGAGGAAGGAGTGAAATTTCTCTTCTGCCCTCCTTGCAAAGCTGCCCCTGCCCCTTCGATACACAGCCTACCACCCGCTGGGCTTGAAAACAGGCTGCCTCAATCAGGTAGGGTTACAAATAGCAGATGACGTAGAAAAGAGCCTGGTTCTGGACCCCCTGTGCTACGCTGGGGCATGCAGGGCTTCAACTGAAATGTCTCAAGCAACTGAAATCAGATTTAGGCGTCAGTGGCTGACCATTGGTGCTCTAAGGTGGAAATCAAAGTTTTCATAGACAGTTCTGAGAAGGAGGCATAATATAATAGCTTAAACCTTTGGCAGAACTAGAACACAATGGGGAGATGTGCATCTCTAAATTCACTCTTATTTCAAATATTTATCCACTTCTCTTTTCTAGATTTGAAACTAGTCTGACAATCAAGTCTCCCTAGATACTGCTCCCTGAGCCCAGGACACAGACGCGTCAGCCTGAATCATGCTGCCTCCAGCCCTCTGAGCGTTTCCTGGTGCAGAGGGAGCAAACAGCTACAGTCTGACAGTTTCAATGGGAGGTGTCAGCCTGTTTCCAGAGCTTTCAAAAGACATTCCATTATTTCATGAATCATATCATTGTGTGGAACCTCTGAGATAATGAGACTATGAACATCATTTCATGATGCCATTTGGCTCAAAGACAGGGAAACATATGGGCATTCTCCTCAACACAGATTTTGCAGGGGAAATAGGGAAAATCCTGCTATCTGTAAAAGGCTTTTATTAGCCTCACTTGCAAGAGGTTGGAAGCTACTAACAGTGGACGAGACAGAACTGGTCAGCCACAGATTGCACATCTCAACACAGCTTTGTTCTGCTTTAAAATCCTGCACAGAAGTGTGAGAGAGTCACCATGGGATGTGAAACCTGTTTAAACTTACTAAGGGCATTAGGCTGAAATAATTGCAATAAAACCATCTCACTTCAATTGAAAGACTATTTTTTCCTCTTATTGCCAAATTAAATGAGTCTATGAGACTGTCCAAGTCTAGATTTTAGCCTACATAGATAGGATGACTCACCTACAGCTTACCTCTATGCAATGGAACTTGATAGTCACTGGGATGAAACTGATCTGCAACAAAAATATTAAACTCCCAAGTCCCACAGCACAGATTGACATGACCATTTAGGATCCTAAATGTCATTGAAAATTCTTTATACTTGAGATTTTATTCTGGAAAACAGAAGTTAGAACCTAGCAGAGACTCTGCCAAAATTGTCACACAAGCTTCAACTACCACTTTATCTCACTTTTCAGAATAGCACTTCTGAGTTGTACTATGAAACAGGTTTTATATTTACACACTTATCAAAAGGTTTTTTTCAGTAGCTACTGCTTCATTCGGTTCAGCCACTGACCACCAGGCCAAATCACACTCTCGTATTTCACCTCTTTATATATATAAACTACCTACAGAAAGCAATAAAACCCAAACCCCCAGCACGTTCCCTCAAGGAAGGATGTTCAGCCCTCTGGAGAAAAAAAACACCAAACCAACAAACGTGAACATGTTACAAAAGACTAAAACACTTTTCTACCTTTGCCTAGATTTTCCTACATATGGTATATATTAAAATTCTCAGAGTTTACATATGTCATATGAGAGCAATAAATTTCTTTAATTGGCTCAAGTGTGAATTTTGAATGAATGGAATTATTTTTTTGTAGGTGTTTAAACGTAACATAGAATTTATTTTTCACATTAAAAGGCCACATGTTCTAAGCCATATTCCTTAAATAAAAAGACAATAATGTAAAAACTTTTTAGCATCCAGCATTTCTAGTCTGAGCAGGGATATTTCAGCAGGTTCTTACATAAAGTAGTTCAAAACCTATATGTGAAAATGTCTGGAGAAGTCATTCCCATACCATTTGAATTGTTCATTCAACAGGCAAATATTTTCAATGTATACAAAACACAGGCTGTAGCCCACCTAGCTGCCTACACCAGCACAAAGCAGCGCCAGCAAATGTAACCTCCGTGGTACTGCATTGCAGCACTTTCCATGAATTTAACTTCAGTAATCAAAATATTCCACTCAGGGTTTTAGATGAGCTTGGCTCTCTCAGTGATCTGGACACATTCCAGTGTAAACCCCTTTTTTTTTTTTTGTAACAACATAACAGGAAGGAGGAGTAAACAGACAAAATAGAGAATAACTTGTCTGTTCTGAATTTGCTATGTATTTCCTAAGCATTAGGCCCAGTTCTGCACAATACTCAATCAAGGCTCAACTTTGTTGACTCAGAAGACATTTAAAGCCTGTTTTCTACAGTAATATTCTGCATTTATTTACACAGACAAGATGGAGTTTCTCTCCTGGTGACACAGGCACCAAGGAAGAGGCTGCTACCTCTGTTAAAGCAGTCTTCTTTCTTTGTAAAATTATCTCAGCCTGAAGCACTTAGGCAGGGACTCCACAGAATTTTGAATACAGATTCAAGAAGAGAAAAAACAGGTTATTTTCTTTTTTTCTTTCTTTCTTAAGCACAGGTAACTGCTCCGATATCATTGTCTATGGAGAACTAACCTGAGCCTCAGCATTTGTATTTATACCTCAAGGGAAGGACAGATTTCAGAGGCGATAAAAGTTGTTACAAGCTAGAGAGCCGTAATAGAAAGCCAGCCCTTTTGGTGGAGTGGGAATTCCCTTCTCCAGTTTTTGTGTCTGCTTCTCTCACACAGCCCCCTCCAAATCTCTTTGCAATTAAACTCGCCAGGGCTCAACTAACAATGAAATAGCATCCAGGCACTTACCTCAGAATTAATCCTCAACAGCAGTGGAATAGATAAGTATGATAATTAACAGTCACAGCAATTAAAGCAATTTCATGTTGTGATATTCATTCTCAGCAGAAAGGAAAATCTAGTTGATTTCTCCTGAATGAATGCCAAGATAGCCAATATGACACTGAAAGATTTAACACAGCTACTTGCAACACAGAAAATGTGCCTCCTCTCTTCTGTAAAAAGGAGAATGAGGTGACACGCAGAGTTCTTAGGCCCATCTATATTGTGCTTTCCTCTGCTGTACTGCTTTGGCCTACACTGAGTCAAAAATATCGTACAATACAGCACGCTAACCAACTTTATTTCTATTCTCTGATACGCTTATGTTCACAACCTGTATTTAACTACATGTTAAAATACAACCAAAAGCTAGGGACTGTGTTCTTTGCTACATCTGGCAGTGAAATGTAAGAAGAAAGCCAAGTGAACTGAAAGAACTGCCAAACTGAAAATGCATTCCCCAAAACGTTGGTCATTTGCTACAGATCTCGGAGGAAATACCAGTACACTTCTGTCACCCAGAGCAATGAAAAGTCAGGGCATTGACACAGTGGAACTGGGAAAGACATCTTTACAGAGACTGGAATTATACAGCTAATCAAAATCTAAATAAAGATGCTCTTACCACCAACATCTATGTTGTATCAATTATTCTTACCAGGCCAAAAAAGCAAGAAATAAAACAAAGATAAACTAACATACAAGCTCTTTCCCTGCAGAACTGTGGAAGCAAAGCAAGCCAGACTACCAAGAGAATAATTTCTATTGCCATCTATGAAAAGCGTAACGTTCCAGTTTAAAAATATAAATTATGTGTCTAAACTTGAAATAATTCAGAAAGTGTAATAATGGATAATATAGATATGCAAACATATAAATTGTATGACATTGATATGTTCCATGTGTTGATCCATAGAAGCGGTCATACTGAAGACTATAAAGGTTTATAGGATTTGACTGGAATAAAAGAAATCTGAGTTTATCTGGGGGCTTTGATGCACACTGTCTGCATGATCTCAGGATGCTTCAGAGGCAGTCACACCTATTCTCATGCAGATGAGAACCTTACTCATGCCAAGAGCCCCTTCTCTTGACGTTATTTTCACATAGGTTAAATTATTCACAAACCTATCTATCTGCAATGTCAGTCATTCGTTCCATAGGACTCAGATCACCAAGTATAAAATGGGCTACTGACACTTTTCTCCTTATGTAATTAATCTCTATTTGCCCAGCCTTGGTCTCCGTCAGGCCAGAATATGTCTGGGTGATCTCTCTTAGTACATACCTGTAGAGTACCTAGCACAAAAGGAACGCAAATTTTGTTGTTGTAAGTCATTCTAACAGTAGCACAAGTAGGCTGAGAAACACCTTCTGTTTGAATAGTCCATCTTCACAAAACACTCTAAAATCGGAGGGGCTTTTCCTTTCCATATCTAGTTTAAAGTTTTCACAGATGCAGTGATCATGCAAAATGGAAGTGGGAGTGAACAAACTGGATCTTTTCCATTTCCTTGAAGTCCCAACATACGGAAGAGAAGAAGCTGGATTCTCTGTCCTTTACACAGCAGGGAAGGAAGGGAAGAAGGAAAATGCAGAACACTTCTCAACTGACTGTCAAATGCCAGGAATCTTTAAAGAAGACTTTACCTCCTGGTTCACTGAAGATCTGTAATGCACAGAGCTGCAATGTTCTGAACTTTCTATGTATAGCGTATAGCAATGAACTTAAAGCTTTTGCATATGAGCAATAGAGAGCTAAACATAGGCACTTAACAGCTTCTGACATGTCTGGGTGAAACAAATCATGCTTCTAAATGAAATTCATCTTTGAATAACATGGTTACCCTTGGCAGAAATTTCCCCATTTGGCAACACCGTAATTTCAGTGTCTACATACAGGCTGGATGCTAGGGATTCTAATTCCTTAGTCAGGAATTAGAAGAGAGAAATTAATAACGTCTGGTGCTCACTAACACTCATCGCAGCCAACGAACAGAGGCTGGTGCATCTCTTAGGCTAATTACGTGTGCTATGACTGAATTAGAGAACAGGCATGGTAACCCTCATAAAATAAGCTACGAAGTTGCAGGTCCAAGTGAGGACAATCATATCAACCCATATTGCTCAAAACTGGTGAGCCAGGGAGGCCAGGAAGACTGGTGTTAGGAGGATATGGATAGTTTTTGTTTTCTGCATGGTCTAAGGAACACGTGGTAACAGCTTAGTACAGTTGCAAGCAGTTTATGCTTTAGTGATCTGGGGTGATCTCAGCACTTTTTAATATTTTAATTAATTTTAAACACTTTTGGAGAGAGCAACACGTTTTGCTCTGCTACAACAGTTCCTAGGCCCATTTATGAAAAGTATGGATCTTAATAACCAAGACTTCTTTTCGGTTTCACCTCAACAGTTTAGTGATTCTTCTCCACAAGGTGGCAGAAAGACCACACAGTTGACCAATAATGGTTCTAACCAACCTCGGTCTTGTCAAAGAATTACCACTGTAAAAGTCCTACCGCTCAAGCGAAATAAATCCTTAAACAATTAATTCTATGTTAATTGGAACAGTGCAATGTACCCATATGATATTACAAAGTTTTAAGGATGAAGATCACAAACAGAAGAGATTAAACTGCATAGTCATCACGACCTACTCAAACATTATTATGCAAATGGCGGCTTTGCACAAATGTCCCGGTCATACCTTGGATATCTGAACCAAAATGGATACGAAAGCAATTTGGATAAGAAAGAGGATCATATTTATAATAAATGAAACCAGCCTGGAGGTCACTGGATGAGTTTTCAGATGATAAAGCTTCAGAGAAAGAAGCTCAAGATAAAGTAGCTTTTAAAACACAAGTTTTTAAGACAGGTAATGAGGGAACAGGACATGTGTGGGGAAGGCCCCCCCAGCCCTGGGTCACACAGGGCTGTCCATGAAACGTGGTGACACTCATGTGTCTGTGGGACAGGAGCATGGCGGGGCAGCCAGCTCGGGGGAGCAGGGCTGGCCTGAGGGGGAGGCAGGCGGGCAGAGCGAAGGCTGCCTGGCTGGCTGGCAGTGGAAAGCCTTCTGGCACAACTGGAGATCCAGGATTCAGGGCAGGGGCAGGAGCCTGGTGTGAATTCAGCGTGAAGCATGAGACTTGGTATGGCCATAATGGATTCTGCAGCCTGGAGCAGCCTGCGAGCTCAGCTTGGTGCCTGAGGGGCTGCCTGGCCAGGGCCCTGCGGTGCACCACCAGCTCCCTCTGTACAAAAAGGTTGTAAGCCACTTCAAACTAGAGATTACATTTCTGCTCCTCTCCTAGATTTGCCTAAACTGGCTGTAACAGATCACTGTAATTCAGAAGGGAAACAATTCTTGCCCAACACTGTATTTTTTGATCACTCCCCCCACAGTATCTCTCTCAGTGTCTATCTGACCCTAGTTTTTTTACAACTGATAACAAGATATGCTTCGTGTACATAAGAAGCCCTCTCTACTTCTATACCAGATCCTCCCAGGTTCATCTACACCTCCTATCAATAAAGTGCAATTTCCCCCTTGAGGATTAGTGGTAGGAATGATCCTTACACCCTCCAGAAAGGCCTCCAGCCCTGCCACACCATATGAGTAGCTGGCCTTTTAAGAGGCTTACACAATAACAAATTGTGAAATATCTTTTAGTGGAACGGCCTGTTGTAGTTATTTCAGAATAGAATAAGTAAAAGATAATCAGAAGTTAGGGCAAAAGCTAGTTAAATGGATAGAAGCGTTAAGGCCAAGTACACAGCAGCAATGGCGGTGAAGAGTCACGTGCTGCGAAGGCCTGACATGACCTCGTCTTGGTGACAAACAACCTCTTCAACTTGCGAAAATGTCCGTGATTTTGTTGAAAAATTATTCCAAAGTCTGTTGAAGCCAGAAAATCAAATTAGGAAAGCATTTAAAAATCAGCTTAAAGAGATTAAAATTTTTGTGAAGTGTAAAAAAAGGGATTTTTAAATCACTTTTGCTTGTCAGGAAGAAAGCACATCATCTGACTGAATGTGTTGCCCACACGCAAACAGAACAGCTACAAGGAGCTGGGCTGTGCTATGTGACAGCTTTGATGTCCACTGTAGTGCCACAGTGACCACAGCTTCAACAGTGTCATCCCTCCCTCCTGCTTCAACCTCTAGAGACTGGGGGAGTTGGTTTGTAAAAAGTTGGCCTTTTTGTGAAAACCCACCAGACTTGCAGAGGTGCCTCAGTCTCATCTCTGGCTTGTCCATGTGGTGTCAGCCGTTCGACCTGAGAAGTGGGTCTTCTCTGCTTTCCCCCTCTTCTACAATCAGGTGGGCCAGACCTAAGTTAAAATTAATTCACTGAAATACATTAACATGTTTGGGATGCCACAAGCAAAATTTGTAGTATCTTTTATTGGGTTTTGGATTTTCAGTTTAAAGCAGCCAGAGCCTCCAAGGTAATTTAGTGGAGTTTAAGAATAGCTTCTGTTTATACCAGTGGGACTGTGCATCTACAGAGATAATGTCCTACATCTGAGAGAAGCCAGGGCATTTAACAAGATTCTCCTCACAGAAAAAGAAAACACATTTCAAGTGCTTCTATTTCATGTATGAAAAAGATTAATCCTATTCACAACCTAAGCTGGGAAAAAAGGTGATTTTGCAGCTGAAATTCAGGAGGCAGGGATTTGTCACCCTGATGGCTCGTTCACAGGTTCTCTGCATTGCCTCAGATGAGTTGTGTCTCTGCTTTCACCTGGGAAACGATGGAGGCAGTGTGTCACATCTGCTTCATCTGTGCCTTTCTGATCTACTTAAATCACAGGGTTTTTTTCAGACAGGAACAAATGCTGAGGGCTTGCTTTTTCTTAACAGAAGAAGACTAAGAAGGTAAACATCAATAAAATGCCCTTCCATGTTTACCTTAAACTATTCACAGACCACAGAAGAGAGGGAAAATAAGAGCATGGCAGGCCCCACGCAGGCTGTTGAGTGGGGAAGCTTCTGCTCTTCCACTTTCGCCCTGATGCTCAAGAGAGTTTCTATTGGAGCTGAGAAAGAAGCATATCAGAGCAGGCCAAAAGTACTCTCTGCATGAAGACACCATCTCCAGAGTATGCTGGATCTGTATTTTCAAGTCTACCCAAACAGGGTCAGCCCCAATTTCCCCAGTCTATATTGCAAATTGTCCCCTTGATAAGCACCCCCATGCTCTACCAGGTGTATGCTTGTTCTGGCTAACAGCTTTCAGGCTTTCACACTGCCAGAACATGGGGCATGCAGGAATGAAGGAAATGAAGCAGTGCACTGGCTTTTATGTCCTTTTGCTGAGATCTTGCAGACTTCTAAAGCTGCCTGGTTTCAGTGCTAAATACTTGAGTTACTCACTAAGAACAGCCTGCTCACTCCCCCTAAGAACGAGCCAAAGGAAACCCTGCAAATGGTTCCCAGCTTTCAACAAGGCGGGGGTGGTGGTGTCACTATATAAGGGATAATCTACTTTGCAAAGCTACTTGTTATAGTTAATGGGTATCAGGGTGGTACAGAGAAAATTATGACCAAATGTGCTTAGGTAAAACGAAGATAAGGTACTGGAGCACTACACAGAAGGAAGGCACTTTTCTGCCAAGTTAAAAACACCACAGATCTGGTACAGCCATTTACTGATCATGTTCACACAGCCTTAACTGCCTTGCCCACTCTCTGCAAAACTGAGAATGGCTTTATGCACCTTGTACCTCTTACCCAGAAGCTATCATTTAGCATCATACCTAGATAAATAGTATAAAGTCCTAAAAGCAATGCAGTCAGGAACTTCCCCTGCAGGTGGAGTGGGTTTTTTTTTCTGTGCATCTTCACAGATGATTTAGCCCAAATTAACCTGTTTAACTAAGTGTGGCAGAGACAGCATGGCTACATCTTTCTTATTCCCATCAACATTATCTGAAGTGCAATCAAGTTTGCAATTCTTTAAAATAAAGTCCCAACCCTGTCATAAAATGTGACAAATCTGATCAATTGTCTAAAAATATGAAAGCATTTATAACACTGCATATTCATTTGCTGGGAATACTAGAAGAAAAAGGAAGAAATTAATGCAACCAGGAATTTAGAAAATACTATAAAAATCACACAGGAAGAAAATTTGCTCAGTGTCAAATCCTTATTCAGTTAAGCTCTAATTGCACTGTAGTTTAAGATGGAAATGATTTACAGAGCTCATCAAATTTATGTCACTGCAAGGGCTGTCACGGAAGATGTATCAGATAGTTAGATGAGAATACATTTGTTCTTAGCAAAAAGGCCAAGAAAAAATGTATCTTCTTCCTACATCCATCAGCTGAGGCAAGAACACATAACTGGTTTAGAAGATAAGGCGGTAACTAATTCAGTCATGTGGAAAGAGCTGCCATGAAATCCCTCCCACCACCCACAACATTTTTCCACCCACATTGTTTGTGCTGCCGCACAATCCCCACCTAAACTTTAAGAAACTGAAATTCATCTCTTGGCAATAGTAATGCTTTGTTATTTCAGCCCACGATTCTTTGCTTTGTTGGCAGCATAATATGTTAACGACAATGAAATCACTACAAGCCTAATTCAAGACCCTCAGATGCCCACAGCAGCAGTCACTTGAAAGGGAATCTATCCTTATTAGAGGCGAGAGGATTTTCAATCAATAACTGTCAGCTGTGCATTTTCTTAAACATGCTGTCAATGGGATTTCTCTCCTTCCTTACAGCAGACAAATGCTTTCCATGCACACAAATGTGAGAGCCATCTAGTCACTCCATGCATCTGTTTGGATTTTAGTTTCTCCAGTGAGAATGCCAACAGGGAGGCCAACACTGACTGTGATTTTTCTGTTCTCTGCGTACACATGTAGTAGAAACTGTATTGAGACCACAAACTCATTTCACATTCTGTAGGTCACTGAACAGCTGCTGGTAATGATTTTTGCTCACTAATGACCTAGGTTATATTTGAATCAGTGCCCTAGAGGGGAAAAACTCTGTATTCCATTACTGATCCCCTGAGTAATAAAACCCCTTGATAATTTTTTTCTAGGTGGCTTTTGCAGTATTGTTATTTATTATCTTATAAAAATCGCATGCTCATCAAGCTTCAGAAAAATGTGTAATAAAAAGCTGCACGCATAAGAGGTGGTAAAATTTGCATTAAATGACCCTCAAAATGTGCCAATGCAATGGAATCAACACTATGTAACAGTCAAAGGGGTCGGAAGTAAAAGGCTTGCTACCTATTGAAAGGAAATATTCTGTCAGGAGAATAGAATTGTATAACCAAATAGATTAACAAGACATTATTTCTGGCATAGTCAAAAGGCTACATAGTAAATGAATTATAAGCTTGGCTTCCAGTCCCATCCTTAGGTAATATTCCAACATACATCATTCACATACTTAAGTTAACATGACCATTTCTACTGGGGAAGTATACTTCTTCTAGTAAGATATTATGCATATCATTTGCCACGTCACGACCTCCCATGTGTTACATACATAATTCTCCTACTCCAAGGGAAGAATTAATTAAGAGAAACACCCAGGCTCTTTGGAGAAAAAAAAAAATTACTGTGAATCTTAAAAACACAGACTTGTGTAAGAAATATAGCAAGGCGTTAAAAAGACAGAGGTAAGCACTTTAGTGTCTCCACGTACCAGTGCCTGTCAAATATTAGACTCTTCCTGTCTACTGTGCTTAGCTTCAAAATCCAGCGCTGCCACAGGAAAAAGAAGAAGAAGAAAAAATCTGTTTGCTTTTTCATCCATGTACCACATGACTTTCACTTTCATCAAAACACAGCAAAAGTGTCACAGGGGAATCATTCCCTTGACTGCCTTAGCACTCCTGATCCTTGACCTCCACCGGAAATGGATTCCAGGCACACTTCTGCCTGACAAGTGAACCGTGTAAAATCTTGATGAGGTGTGTGTTTTGTTTTGTTTGATTAGCAAGCCCTAAAATCGAGGGAAAGCTTTGTCTAACAACAACAACAAAAAGCTCACTTTCTTCGTCTGTGCTTCCCCTTTGAAAATTTACTGACCTAGAATGGCAAATGCTGCCTTCTACATAGGTAAAAAGCACATTAGTACATCAAAGTGGCATTTTAGCAAGACACAAAAGGCAACAGCTATGCATACAGACCTTGTGGCAAAGGAGGAAGGCTTAGAGCCATGACGTCATAAACCTCAGCAACTCCCACAATGCACTGAACGGGTATGGACAGCATAATGATTCTGCTCCCTGGAGGAAAAAGCTTAGGAGCAAGAGGAAAGAAAAGATTATTTTTAGCTAAGGGAACCCTTTGTCTTACAGCATTAAAAATCCTTGAGTTGGCTTCTCATAATAGCAGCCTTGTGCAGTGCTCTACTTTTAACTCTCGGAGTGCTGTAAAACATAACAATTACAGAGCAAAGTGCCACCTTCTGAACTTGCCTATTTGGTTTTTACTTGATGTCCTTTTGGCTTCGATTAGAATTTTGCACATATCAAAGCTTCAGGTTTTAGCCATAGAATTCAAAGCTCTTGTTCTTATCCATTTCCAAGTTACACATTTTCATAAGTAACACAGACAGAAGCAATAGGAGCAATAAGCATCATTTATTAGCCTGACAGGTTTAAAATGCAATACCTGAAATTAAACTGAACGTCCATTCCCATTTAAACATTTTATCTAGTGAAACACAGATCATCCTTTTCCTCTAATGCCAAAGAAATTTGATTCTACATCCATTAATAATCCCAGATGTCAGCCACAGACAACATTTTCATCAATCATTGCATTAAAGCACTGACCAAAAGATATACCTATAAAAGAAGAAACCATACTTCCCACTACTTTAATGTCTTTAATGTGTTTTCAAGATTTTAAGCCATTTTGCTGAAGGCTACTTTTAGTAAAGTGAAGAGACAACTGCATATACATCTCAGTTGTAAAAAAAAAAATTGATTTTGTTTAGCAAAGAAAAAGCAAGTCTTTAGCTGCATCCTAGACACTCCAAAGTAACATACCACATTTTGTAGTGTACCTAGCTGTTTGGCATACTTCGACCGGACCTCTACTATATGTGGAAAAGCCGCAACTGCCTACTCTTGCTCCATGTGCCAGGGCAGCCTGGCATAGCTCTGTCGAATGGTGTAACAGAGGCATGCCTACATCACACAGATCAAACCTGAGCTGCCTCCAAAAACATTAATTCAGAAACAAGACAAACACATCAGTGCAGTATTAGTCTGACTAACAAGCAGGGCTAATTAGTCTATATAGCAGCTTTTACTAATGGATTTCAATGAAAATGGGCTAAGTCTAATTATCTAACAGTTCTTCTGGTTAAGAGCACATACACAAAGTGTTACTATGAATTTGCTGGTCCACAGTAACTGTTCACACATTTAACCTTTCAGTCCAGCTTGTATCAGTTTCATTCCCCACCATACCCCTAGAACAGGCCTCCTGACCAGCTGTTGGAGAAGCCATGCCAAAGACTGAAGGTGGAAGATGTGGAACTACCACAGGTGATCCTTTACATTAGGACATAGCTGGTGAACAAAAGAAACCCACCCATGTGCTACTAACATCACACCATAGTTGTTCTGTACATTACTGACATGTGCTTAGGGCAACCTTTTAAAAATAGAATGGAGGTGGCAGAGTAACTGGTGGGGAAGGAGGAGAGAAGAGTTTGGTACCCTTCCCCTGTCAAAAATCCCCCACTGTGCTGGCCCACATCATTGGGCAGCTCTTGGAAGTCAGACGTACTCAGTGAACCAGCTGAAGGCACAGTAAGATAGATTCATCATGTACCTGCCACACACAAATGATGGCACTCCAGCACTTGCCACACACAGTGCCTCTTCGACAGCAAGTCTGCCGCATGGAAATTCAGCCTCTGCCCCCATCTCTATAGGCATTGCCATTCCAGATAGACAAACCAAACTGTTCACAGCTGAAAGCCTGGTAATGATTTTTAAGACTGCTGCAACTTTGTTTGCTAGTTGCTTCAAATGGAGAAGAAATTGAAATAATGTATAGCCATTCAAGACTTGCCTTTCAGAAAAGTGCTTCAGAATGGTCATGGTTATTTCAGGAAACAAGCGGATCCTTATATGTAGTATGCCCATCCTCTCTGTCACTAAACAACATTGAATATAAGGATTCCTAGCCTTATTAATAATCACTAGTTATCACAGTAATTAGGAATTAGAAATGCTAATAAATTTTTGCCAAATGTGTTCTAATTTCCTAGCACACGCAGTAGATAATGTATATTGCTTACTGACATCTGATACAATATGTGTGCTAATTTACTGGCATCTACGGAAACCATAAGAAACCAAATATATTATACAAAAAATGTCTTAACTCAATCTTATAGTCTCATCCTTCACAGGAAAAGCATCTGAAATCCATTAATAACTTGAACTTTAGCCGTGTCTTAATGAGATACAGACTTGATCCTTTTAGTAAGCGAGGCAGAAAATTCAAATGTTTCTAAAAATACAGATATTACAATTCATTGTAACCAAACACTTTCTTGGCATTCATTTCAAACAACAATACTAATGAAGCATGATAATCCTTGATGGTACAGGATGTTTAAGCATCTAATTAATTTTAACAGGCAAAGACTAATCAAGGGTTATAAAGAAAGTGCTATAAGCTGGTCTAAGAAAGATGAACCATGCAACACCTACTTGAAAACAAATCCTACTCCGATTGCCAATAATTGGACTGTAATAGGTAGGATCTAGTTAGTGCATGTAGACAGATTTTAGAGTGGAAGTAGTTACAGTGGGGAAAGTAGTGAAAGCAACTTTTTTCCACAAAAACAAGATTTCCTCATGAAACAAGTTCAGGGACGTAAAAATATCTCAAGTTTCTGACAAAGAAACTGCAATGACAAATAATGCAGATCAACGGAAGGCTCAAGGATTACTGCATCCAGGATTTATTTTATTTATATGTAATTCCTAGGGAAAAATCGCATAAAAACATTTATTTTGAAGTCTGGGTGCTACATGAGAATCTGGAGAAACAGTTGTTATCCCTGAGATTGGCACAGCTGATGGGAAGAACTTCACCTTGGGAAAGGATGTCTAATTATGAAGGTTAATGTACTCAGCTGGTATGTTCAGTGAAAGGACCATGTTTAACTGGACTAGAGAACTAGGCAAGTCAGTGAAAAACAAAGGATCCTTATATTTACAAAGAGATCCTGAGAAGCCAGTTAGAACAAATGGATATATTATTGAGGACCACAAAACAGGATACCTTCCGTAAAGCAGAATGCAGTAACCCTGAATGGAGCACAGCTATTAAAATGCTGTCCGAGACAGGAGAAAAAGATAAAGGTGTTTGATAGCATTCTTCATTAATGGCATGTGAGATGTAAAGAGAGAAGAAAGGGAGGCTGCAGTACAGGTCCAGAGGTGAACAGAGAGCACAGAAATTCATTCATAGGAATAATTACCAAGGTCTGTCTCATCATTGAGAAAGATTATAAAAACCCCTGTAATAACTCTACTGAAGACCTGTTTATTTCTGGATGAGACAGTGGGTTTTATAGATTTTATAACCAAATAGTTACTTTCTTTCAGTAAAAGCAAAGAAAAGAGGAACTGATCCTGAATTGAACAACTATGTTTATTCAACACATGGAATGTAAGTATATAAATATATATTTATATTAGATTATTATATAAATAAGAATATAATTCAAGAAATAGTAGTGTTTGAAATTTTCTGTTTCCATAAGGTACACATGGGAAATACTTAGTTAAACCACATGGACAAGGAATTTTATGGACTTCAATAAAGGTGACCTGGAATTTCTTTACATCAGATGGGCATGTTTCCTGTAAATTGTATATGAGTCAAAGAAAGAAAAATCTCTTATGGGATTAACATACCAGACCCAGCTACATCAACAGCAGCTATTGCTAGGCTGGAAAGGAAAGAGGAAAGAGAGGCCTGGGAAAAATGAAGGCCAAGCTGTCAGTCTCCAATATGTTGTCTGTATAGCTCAGAGAACAAAACCGACGGGATCCTTGCCAGCCAAGTAATCTGGAGGCAAACATTCATTTTCAGGGAGCTTCAAACTGAGTTTTTGCCTGGAAAGTGCCTCCCAGTGAGATTCTGCATGGGATGGATTTTCCCTCTCTGGCTCGCTCTGCTTCTGCTTTAGGTCTTGAATCCTTTTTGGGTTTTAACCCCTCTGTCACACTCTCCCTCTCTACATATATGTTCGTAATAAGGTTTCTCTTCCTATCATGCGAAGGGTTTTTTTGTGAAGATCTGTCAGTTAATTAAACAACACTTCTCATTCAGTAAACATTATTACCAGCTAAACCAGGTACCCTTTCCTTTGGCTGTGACAACTATGGTTCTCTATGGCTTTTTTTGTTGTTGTTTTTTGGGGTTTTTTTTTTAGTTTGAGGAGTGAAAGATGTTTGCTCATCTCTTCCTGATTTTCTCTTTCAGACAACGGAGGGCTATTTAGCTCATGTGTACTACGGACAGCCTGCTTTATAGAACCTTGGAAGGTGGAGTTCTGACCAAAGAGAACCGCTTTCATTGTCTGAAGTGAGTAACCCAATGTTTGGATTCTGGGGAACTCTGGTATGAATATCTCGTTACACACTGGGTCTAGGAAAGCAGACAAATAAACAAGGACCGGTTAAATCCTATTTACTGAAATGATCTCTCTGGGTATTTTGCAGTAAGATTGAAAGATGTCCACCTGGCACTCAATATACATTTGCAATGTCAATTCTCAGATGACTTTCAGTACACTGCCAATGCTGACTTTCCCATCTACCCCAACTGCAGCTATGGTGGGGGAAAGGCAATCTCTTCTCATGCAAGGGAAAATGCATTTCTTTATGAGTTTCTGAGGATTTCACATACATACTCCAAGGCCACTGACAAACAGGTAAGAAGAGTGAATAATCTGTATGATACTGAACATTAAACGACTTCTACAGAAAAAGAACAACAACCAAAATCAAACACCTTTCTCTGATCACACACCATTTTCTAACACACACATTATCCTAACTCATCTCTGTCTAAATAAATACTAAACTTGACCAGCTGGAATTAATGAGCACTTTAATAAATCATGTAAAACTATAGAAGTTTTAAAATATAAAACTGCAGTTATATTCCATATTGAAAAAAAATAGTTAAAAAAAGACAATAAAAAAAAAAACAAAAGAGGGGATGGTGCTTTGATACGAAGATAAATTTAGAGGAAAAGTGTTGTACTTCTGAAAACCATGCAAAGGAGATAACGCAATCATACACATACAAAAAAGAAGTTAAGATAATACTCTTTACCAGGGATGATTTGTAGCATTCCCTTAACTTCTGCTCTTTTTTTCAGTTGTTACTGCTCTGAAGAATATTATCTGTACTCACAGCTGCTAGATAAGTAATACCGATATTTCAGATATCTGTTGAGATCTTGTGGTATAACAAGTTGTAAAACACACTATGAGAACGCAGGAAATATTAATCCTCATGTTTCAGGATAACCATTTCCAGGGCTTGAGAAGGTCAAGACGACATTTCCTGCATAGTACATGATTGCTCTCCCGATTAGTACAAAGATTTTCACCTTAAAAAGCCCTTGTAAAGCCATAAAATAAAGGAGTGACAAAATACTCTGGCAGTACAGCAACTTTATTTTTCCTTTTGAAAATCAGAAGCATTGGACTTCTCAGACATTTAGCTTAATTTTCTTTTTCAGATTAAGTAAGAAGGAAATATTTTTTATTATTACCGATTAATTTTGGTAAGACTCTGGAACAGCCCTGTCTGGTTCAGAACAACTTAACCCAAAGACTGCAAACATTTTCAAAATCAAAATATTTAAAAGGCAGGAAAATATTGTAGCTGAAGCAGGATTAAGTTGACAGAAGTTTCACGTGTAAAACATATTTTTACCAGAAAAGAAAAATTGAAGAAAAGAAGAATGCTGGAGATAGCCCTGAATGAACAAGAATTTACCAAAAATTGCCTATTTTCACCAAGGGACAAGTGAAATTAAATTCCCACACTTGGGAAAACAAGAACCAAGCAAACCATGGAGTCAATAAGGTGTAAAGCATCATATTATCATTATTTTTGTGAAATAGAAGAGAAACAAGTGAGCACCTGTATATTCAAGGGAGAAGGACAGGATGTTTGAGTTCTTTTTCTGTTTCCTTGAAATATTGTCTGTGCATTCTCCATTTAAACACCATGGGCCTTTGTGAAAACCCACACGATAACAGTAACTGTCAAACAAGGTGAGCCTAGGAGGCTCCGTTCATTAGCATTTCTAACTGACTTAGGAAGCTCAGCTGCAACATCCTGCTCAGAAATGCAAAAATCTTATCTGTATTTCTGATGTAACGAACAGACATGATGCAGATGATGTTTAGAATAAAAATGCAGAGAAAGGTGAGACTGCCTTAAAGCTCGTGTTTTCTGGAGAACAGGGACTGGTTACAAAAGGCTGGCAGGCTGTAAGGTACGTGAGCTTTCAAGAAGAAAGGTTCTCTTAGGGATTGATCACAGCAGTTTCTTCTGGCTGAATCAGATGCAGTCATTAGGGTTCATGTGCTTTGTTCTTGTATTTTTCAGTGTTTAACTTTTTCAGGTCTTTTAATGGCAACATCAGATGCAGTTGAATTTGATCACTGTGAATCATATTTATGATCAGGGAAGTCAGTCATCTATATTAGCTAGTCATTCTACTAGATTTTTCACTATCATCACAGCGGATGCTGTGAGCCACATTCTCCCAACATTATTCTCCCTGAGCAATTTTTCTGCAAAAAATCTTGTTGACTTCAATGGATAAGTGAATTTTATTCTCACTGGCAGGAGACCTGATTGCAATTTTTATTATAGGCACAAATTGTTCCCCAGCTTCTATCCCCTATCGTTACCCATCAACCAAAAATCTTTTACTGAGAGTGCTTTCTATTGCTGGAAATACTAGCCAATGCTTACAAGATGAAGAGGTGCTTGGGAGCACCTGTGTTCTGCTGCAGAACAGATCAGTCAGATAGGAAGGAATAAAAAGGCGGTGAAAAATGAGCATCTCCTCTAATAGTTGTTTCCTTTTACAAACACGCCTCTTCCCAGCCTTGTTCCAGATGTGCAACCAATCTTGCAAATAAAGTGGCAATAGGATGAAGGATTGATTGCTTTGAGGTAATATTCACAATCTTTTCCAGGAAAGAGAAATAGTGGGACATTCAGCCTACTGCATGTTGTTTCTAAAATATGGTGCAAAGTTTTCTGCCTTTAAAATAAAATAAATTAAAAAATTAAGTAAAGGACGATTCACCACCTTCCTCTGAAACTCACTTAATTCACCTCCCTGGATTGAATATTTCTTTTATGTGACATATTAAGCTTCCCGACTTTGCATTTCAATTGTAAATGGATGAAAAGATGTGTTCACAAGAAAGCATGAGTGGTACCACCAGATTTGGGTGGAATGAAAGTAAGCTTTGTAGCCGAAGGAAAAGATAGGGGACAAAGGCAGTCAAGTTTCCTACTGAACTACATGCTCCTCCATCACCCCGCGCACAAGCAGTGAAGCAGATAACCTATCTGCAAGGCTACAGCCCAGTTACAGGAAGGTGTCCTTTCCCTCTTGCTATAAAAGGCAAATGGAAGAAAAAAATATAGTTAAATGGCGAGTGAGTTACAAAGGATAACATGGAAGTGAAGAAATAACTCACAACCAAGACTCTTCTTTTTCTTCAAAACACTTAAGACATTAGAAGCACATAATCTTATTTCTTTCCCTGAATTTCAATTGTCTGCTGAAGCATTTGCATACTGCAAATCAAAAAACAACAGTGAGTGGGCTCTGGCTCAAGAGTCACCTTCTGACAAAGCGTCAGTAAAAGACACAGCCTGATTTAAACAGCCCACTCGGGAACGTAAGCCTGACTGCAGGCCATCACTTTGCAAACAAAAATCTTTTTCATGGGCAAGGATCACCTCTTCGTAAAATAGAAGGGTGAAAACGACACCTTCCTTCTCAGTTTTTGAACTCACTCCTGTTAGTGACTATAGTCCAAAAAAACTGGATCCACCGAGTGCCAAAGGCTTTACCCAGTTGGATGATGAGAGTTCATGGGTGGCTAGTCTGCAGCAAAGGAGTTTGCCCGTGCATGCCTTCCAAGATTCAAGTCTTTGTGAACACTTTGCTCTTCTACGCCCCCTCCAGCCACACAACCGAAGAGTAGGGGAGGGAGAAAAGCAAAACTCCAGGAAGGAGCCTGAGAGAAGCTGCAATTAAAATAGGCCTGGACAAATGCCAGCCCTGAATACCTCTAGATACAATGGGTCCTAAACCTAAATTAGGCCAACTGCCAGGCTTGGGGACACATGCACAACCATAATCTCCCAAGAACAGATAGAGACAGCAAAATGCAATTAAGTGTTCTCAGTTCACCAGTCAGTCAGAGCAATCCTCAAGCACAGCGACACTTGCCAAACATTTTCCACATACAACACGAATAACAAAAAAAATAAAAGATTTGGTTTGATTCCTATCACTTTGGAGAAAATGAAAGAGAATCTGAGATCTGGAAAAAGAAATATTAAAACGCATGTATGGACAGGGCTAGGAAAAAAAGATTTCAAAGTTATTTTTTGACAAGGACACATGCCTACACATGAATGCCATTGATTTACCTTTCAGTAACAAGGACAGTTGCAAAAACGTTGGCGAAGAGGCGAGAAATTAAATAAGAAAACTGCATAGCAATATACTTTGGCTACAATTTATGTTTGTTGCATTCTCAGCTTGTACAAGACAGACTTCCAGTAATCCCCTCTGACACTACCACCGTGATCCAACTTATTCCCCTCATTAGGCTCAGTTATTCACCATCTGTCTCTGCAAAAAAAATTGTCTGAATATTAGTTCTTCCTCATAATGTGGAAGCAATAATGAAATACGGTACAGGAAAAGCAAGCTGGAACTAGGATACCTCTCAGTCCAAACAAGAAAGAGCTGGAATCCATACTAAGGCTGCTGGAGTTCAAGTTCTGCCACAGCCTCGTACTGGGAGCCAACTGCAGGGACTGCCAGAGAGGGAGAAAGCATTAAATCACAGCCAGCACTACTTAGGGTCAAGAGTCAGAAGAGAGTTTTAGTTATGAATAATGCCACTGCAAAGAAAACAAACCCCACAAACATACATGCAACAACCAAAAGCATTCCAGGTAAGAAGGACCATGAGGTCATGCCTCGCAGGCTACTGCAGCACAGCGCTCTTGCTCTTTCTCGTTAAGCAGAGCCAGGATGCAGTCTCAAGTTCTAAGCATCCTCCCCCCACCTCATCCCCCTTCCCACACCATAAAAAAGGCCAGGACTGGTTGAAAGCGATGGTAGTGGCTTACCTGGACGTACATCAGCAGGAGCCTGCTGTCGGCGAAGCATGCTGCAAAAAGGTGTGCAGCTGGCTGCAGGGGCCCGGAAAGCAGGGCTGTGGTGCTGGGGCAGGGGACAGCACCACCGGGCACTTGCAGGATGGCAGCTGCAGCCCAAGAAGGAGCAAGCAGCACGGCAGGTCAGTAAGGCAGCAGTACCCGCAGCGTGGGCTCAAAGGAGAAAGGAGCTGGAACACCCGCCTGTGCCTGCTGGCTGCTCAGCTGCCTGCAGCGGGGCTGGGCGAGGGTGGCTGGGATCAAGGATACCGGTCAGAGCACAAGCCCCGACTCTGGCAGGTGCAGGTCACTCTACAGGTAAAAACTACAGATGGTTTTAGTGGACTTCATTCCCCTACAAACTCTAAAGACAGGGATACAAATACTTCAAATGATCCGTAACTCCCAGCTGTTAAGCTGAAAAAACTGGCCTAACTAGCCAAGCTTTGCCCTGATTTCAAAATCAGCTTTGCCCTGGTACTTACTTGTTCCAGTTCTAATAACTGAATCGCCTTTTTTCTTTCTTCTGTACACAACATTTATGGAAACCCTCACAAATAAACCTCAGGATATTGAATCTCAGCATCTAGTAGCTGAAAAACTAAATGGTATGCACAATTGCTTCATTACTGATCACTAGCATTTCTAGAAAGTCAGAGATACCAAGAGAAAGAAAGAAGTACCCAACAATTTCTGTGCACCCCTTCTCCCATCCAGCCAAAGAGAGAATCACAAGGTATTCATTGTCTGTTTTTTTTTTTTTTCTTTTATGATTGACAGAAGTGAAGCAAGTCTCCCAAAGGAGCATATAAATAATGTAAATAACACGCGCAGTGGCTGCCGGTACCCAGCCAAATTCACCCCTGCTATAATTCTGCTTGCCTCTGTAGCATTCCATCTCCAAAACAGATAAACCAAATGCCTAACTGAGAATAAAGAAAGAATAAAAAACATCAGTAACCCTCTCTAGTAACAGTTATAACATGTCTTGATATAGATTTAAAATCTAAGCTGTGTTTTCAGAAAGGTTATAAAGAAATTATGTGCTGAACTGCTCTGCGTTCTTTGGATGCAAAACACTACATATATTCTTAAGTCATTGTTAACTACCACAACCTGCATACCATTACTTTGAACACAGCCAATCCAAAGTACATGTAAAAAAAGATGTTATAGGAGTATTTTAAATCAGGGCACCAAGCCAGAGAATATTAAAGTATATAAGCTGCCTTCCTGTCTCTAGAGGTTTTAATATGACGAATGCTTGAACTCCTGTTAGCCTTGTTGCAAGAGTTACGATGTAGAAACTGTTCATCTGAGCACAACCAGTCCATTGTAAACCCAAGCAAAATGGATACTACCCTCCAGTGAAAACTAAGAATTGTTTCTTCTGCTTTTTTTGTGTTGTTGTTTCTTTCTTGCAAAAAAACATTTGATTTAAAATTTTCATTTCAGCACTACAAAGAAGTTAAAAGGTCTTGGTTTGCCTGCTGATTTAGAAGGCTACATCAAAAGGGCTTTTTTGTTTTGTTTTGGTCTTATATCATTAGGGAGTTAAGGCATTCTTTTTCTTGTAAATAGTCTAGAGAACTAAATATCTGCACAAATTAATTTGGAAGGTAACATAATTTTCTTTACTTTAAGGAAAACATGGTTTACTAAGGCAGCCCAAGGAAAACCTATGCTATTTATTTTTTCCTTTGAACATCATACCAGCTACAATCTAAAATAAACCTGTGTTGGGGGAGAGAAAAATATATAGTTTTGTCTATCAAAGTCAAAGCACAAAGTACAAACATCATTAAACTTTTCAAAACCTTTGTCAGAGGTATGAATGTTCTCTTTGAGGGGAAAACCAAAACAAAAAATGAAAAATTACTTCTGTTTAAATTCCTTCTATCGGATTTTTCTAAGTCTTTTAAAGCTCCTTCCTAATCCACAGCTATAGAGGCATTTCAAGCAACAGAACTAAGGGGACTAAATGTTTTGTGGTTTATTCTACATATGGAATGATTTACTTAACAACCATATTGGTTGTGATATTAAGAAATTATTGCATGGTTTCTAAGCATGATCTTAGGTGTCAAGGAACATTCTTTTCCCGTGGAAAAATACTGCAACACATAATATACTCCACTGCTGCATGTCTTACAAAGTTAGTCAGATTTAAGTGTCATTCCTGAACTTGAATTAGCTGTGCAATACAAATTAACATGGCAGTCCTTAGCCACGTTATCTACGGAAGGAGTTGACTTTCAGAAAATTCCAAAGAATGCATAAGCCACTGAACCAGTCACTGCTAATGGTGATGTTTCTTAAGGCTTTTTGGGGGGAGCAGCATTCTTCTCACTTTGACCCATCCACACCACCCTGTGAACTCCATTAGAAATCATCTTTGCTGATTCTGCAGCTCAGTAAGATCTTACCTGGGTCTCACTTGCTGCATTATTATTTGTGTCGTGTACTGCTTCAATGTGTTCAGTCTACTCTATCATTGCTCAAGCTCTTCACGTGTGTGTGTGTGTGTGTGTTTAAAATTCAAAAAAGGATCACAAGTAACAATCACTTTTTAAAAGTGCAGTGACACAGCTAAACATGGACCTCATGCACATATGGTAAAAGCCTGCAATTTTGTACAAAACACTGTAAAAAGTTAAATCTAGCACAGATAAAAATCACTAAGGACTTCAGTGTGAATTTTAACCCAGCAAACTCTACAGAATTTACTCCTTTTGAAAATCTTATTAAATACTAGATGAAGGAGAAGTGATTTTATAGAATTCATAGAACCTGCTTTACAAGTAAAAAGAACATGTACTATTTATCTGCATGTGAAAGTAATTAAAATTCAAAGCATTGACATGAATAGTAAGAATAACAAGAACTTTAATGGGTCTCTGTGGAGCATAGGCTAAGCTGGTTTGTTTGGCTAAAATCTCTTTCATAAATATAACTGCAGTGGAATTGCGCACACAAGAACAATAAAGCAGAGTAACTGCCTGAAAAAGAGAACGAAATAAAGGTGAACAAAGCAAAAAGTATGAATAAATGTAAATCCAGTGTACCAAATATAAATGAGAATTAAGGATGACTGTATCAGCATGTAGAGAGAGGGGCAGCTAAAGAAGCATTGCTGTCTCTCAGCCACTGTCTTTATCTCCTGCCTGTTTCATGTAACAAAACCTAGACAAAAGCAGTAAAAGTAAATTCGGAATAAATATCAGAGGCACACCGCAACGTTGTACTGAAACAGCAGCATATACAAACCGCTTTTTCCAGATGACAACTGAACAGACAGTGAAAAGAAGTTTCTCTGCAGTCCACCTCTCCTGATGCTGTACACAGACCTGAGCTGGCTGCTTGTTAGGCAACTAGTTTGCATCAAAGCAAGCAGCCTTCCCTCAGAGGAGTATCTTTTAACAACCTCTTAAGTCTTTTAAGCACCAATTTTCCAAATATGCTCCAAGGACACAAAAGAAGTCAGTCACTCCAATCCCTGCTTTAACTGAAGGATTTGATTAACCATCCAGAACGTATTACCTTGGGACACATGACAAGCTTACATCTCTCTATCTCCACTGCATGGATTTTCAAACTGTTTGTGAAACAGCTCCCAAAGGGCTATATTACAGTACAGTTTTAAAGTGCATGGAAATGAGTGATAGATCTCTGTAAAATGTTACATTTCAACCTAAAACATAAGCCCCTGGATCACTAACAACCTGGACACAGACCGAGCAGGGCAGGAAACTCAGAGAAGTTACTGCAAAAGTTGTCCCAGCGTAAGCCTTTCCTGCTTATTTCCAGAGGCCTGAGAATACCCTTTGTTAATCAGGCTAGATCCACAGTTGGCTCTCAAAGCACCTATTTTTCGGCACTTCACGGTCTGGTACAACACACAGCCTTTAATTGGGACTTAGACTTCCATTATGATGTGTGGAAAGATTTGATAACTAAAGGTCGATCTACAAAAAACACAGTCTTGGCGGAAGTATGGACCAAACCGAGGGGTTGTGTCTGTGTGGAAATCATGCTCTTGGGCCTGCTCCTAGGACTCGGTGTTTCCTACCACACTTGCCCATAAAACCAGGGGGCCAAGTGGTGGCTTTTTGGTTTCATCCTATAGTTAAATAGCTGCAGCATACCACTTGAGACACAGAAGAGTTGTGTCCAGATCCACTCTCCTCTTGAGACATTTTAAAATTGTTTATCTTACTTCCAGTGACAATGCAGGCTGCTTTAATTGCTTTTTTTAAAAACAGAGCTTTGAATCTTTGCTTCAATTAACATTTACATACATAACATTCAGTTGAGCACGGACAGAAAGGAAAAGTGGCAGTGACTCGGTATTATTTTTAAAAATGTTAATTATTTTAACCTGTTGTTGTCAGACAAAATACTCAAATTATTTCAACATGTAGTAAATGCGTATGTGTACACACAAAGCCGCAGTAAAAACTGCAACAACAAAACTAAACCCAATGATATTAATTTCAGTTATCTTTGGTGAATTGCACTGATGCAACACTGGAAATCTTCTAAATGGAAATAATGTGCTCACACACATCAGTTTGTACTTCTTGCTATAAACAGCTTTTTTTGCAATATTTACTTTCATCAACAACAGCCTGTCTACTCACACTTTTGAATCACAGCAGATTCCTGCAGTATAAGAGCCTTAAAAATAATAAAACAAATGGCTTTCTGATTCAAGAGATTAGCCTCTAGCACACACAACCATTATTCTAGCTCTAATACAATTCACATCTGGTTAAAAGAGATGTAACGTGCAGAGATGTGAAGAGAGGGTCTGTCTATCATGCAGGCCTGATGCATTAAGTCTTTATTTTTCCTGTTCATAGATATTTGCTGTGCTCTAAGGTTCAATGGAGAACATGAATTGGAGGTCTCACAGCTCTCCCCTCTCCTTTTTTTTTACCTTAGAGATCAAGCCTACTGTATGAAACATCGGGGCGGGGGGAGGGGGGCGAATAATTTCTAAAACTATCCCATGGTGAAGAATATTATTTCTTATGTATTCTATTAAACAGGGATAGTCAGTGTTTACAGCAGGGTCATGACTCAACACAGAGATAATTTAGTGAAGTATTTGCCTTAGCTGCATTGCTGACAAAATAAAGTAACAGTAGCAATGGCAAGTTGACATTTGTTTTCATAAAGTTAATTATTTAAAGTAGCAGTAATGAGTCTCTCACAGTGGTAGAGAAAGAGAAAAGCTGCTTTCTTTACAGCACGAACTTGAAGAACCATAGGCACAGTAAGGACACCTCAAGATAACAGCCAGCACAGAAGTACGTATGAATACCATGAGTCCTGTTTTATGTCCTAACCACTACATACACTCATTTTCTGACCATGAACAGACTCAAGTAAAGACTTTTTTAGATGACAGAGAGGAGGAACTCACTTAGAAATATGAAAATATTTAATTCTCTGGGTTTTCTCACATTCAAAAATAATGTTTAGAAGAAATCCCAGGCTGAGTCGTATGTGTGTTTTTAAGGCAAACAATCTTTGGGAGAAGATAAATCTGTATTAAGTCCCATGCAGTTTCAGGAAAAACGTAAAAAGGATACCACACTGAGAGCTGAATGAACAGCACTTCTCTTTGCCTGAGGGATTACACTTTGCCTAGTTATGTTAATTGAAAGAAAAAGTTAATGAAGAGTGAGCAAGACTTTACTTTCTGTAAAACTTATAGATAGTCTAGAAGAGCTAGATGGGAACCTCACAAAAGCATAAAAACCTCAACTGAAAAAAACGAAGCTATACTGAAAACTAATAAAATATGAGAATCAAAGAAGTGAAGCCCCCACCAAAATTACTCGGAAGTTTCCATGTAGTAATGACACATCATCCAGTGTTTTATTGGGTTTGCTGCTGGTGGAAGGAGAAATGACACAGCTGCTCAGTAGGCTCTACAGCAAGTGGCCATACTTGGAGACAGAGTTGATTGACAGGAAATCTGAGATGATGCCATGTGTAACTTTTTGTTGTTGTTGTACAAGTGAGTATCACAGATGAGAATACCTTGGATGAGATATCAGTAAAACATTCAATACAGTTATTCCAGAGTCTTTAATTGAAGGCTGGTCCAGCTGCGTAAGTCAACGCAAATGAAAACTGGCTGCGCGGTCATACACAAAGGATAACAGTAAATGACATAACGTAAAGCTGAAATTTTTATCACAACAGCACATCCCAGAGACTCATACTAGCCCCATGCTGCTTAACAGCCTGATTGACTGAAAGGAGTATGCCAAGAAGAGAACAGCATGTTGGTCAAATTCTTAGTCAATAATACATCTCATGAAGATCACTGTAACTGAGAGAACAGATTCAGGAAGTTTTCAGTATTGGCTGAATAGAGATTTTTTTTAGCTAGGAAAAATACAAGCTAATCCATCTGTGAGAAAAGAAACGGAAACACAGTGATAGAATACAAGTGAACATTCAGTGGAGCATTGGGGCCACAGGAGATCCAGAAGAAAGTGAAGAAAGGAGCAGAGGTGTGCAAACTCTGCAGGGGTCGGGTCTCCAGAGGCATACTTGCAGCACTCGGCCAGCTTGCTCACAGGGGCTGGCAGCATGCCAGCTCCCAGATGTTCATCTGGAGATCGGAGTGATGATATTGAACCTCCGAGGGAAGACATCCTGTCCTCCTTCCTTTCACAACTTAGGCACTTGAGGCTATGTGACCTCCTGGCCTTTAGTTGTCTATAATGAACTTGTCTGCTGTCTTACGGCACGTCGCTCTGCTGGAGCACTGACTCAGGTGTATGCTGTCCCATAGCAAATATTTTGTGGCTGGAGGCCTGCAGCCAATACAAACCATCACCTCAAAAGAGTGACAGTTGAGTGTTGGAGAAAGAGGGAACACGTATGATGTTACTCAACAACTTCTTTGTGCAAAAGGTCCACAAGAGTGATTTGCTGTCCAAGCTGCTGATCAGCATGGTTGAGCAGAACCACCACTTGGTACTTGATCTCTTCCCCAGAAAAGAAAGGATAGAAAGGACGAAGGTATTCAGACTGAAAATGTAACATAAGGCTCACTCCTATGTCTAATTCAGCTTGAGGAGACCTGAAGCTGTGGGCAGCAAATGCTTTCAGTGATGAACATCAAGATGCACAAATATGGTTGAGACAAGGAACGTGAAAACTGGCCAAAGCATGTTAAACAGAAAAGTGTTTTTTTTTAATGGTTCAAGCAGTTTTGTTTTGTTTTTAATTAATAAATTAATTTTAAAAGGAGTAAAATCTCATTGATCAAGCAATTAAGTATGCATTTGCAAAATTAATTAACATTTTACCTTGAAAACATTATTACAGAAAGCATGTGTAGTGAAATATTTTACAAATCTCATCAATCCCCTGAAAGCATTATGGCATTTCACAGAGAAGAGAAAGCTGGAAGAAAAGATAAATCACTTCCGATCTTTCAACAGGAATGTTTGGGGGTTTGTTTTTTACTTGCCTAGTTATATGCTTTCTTTTTTGCCTGCTTCATTATTAAAAAGAAACTCATTCACCGAGCCCTGAAGCCCAGCCATGACTCCCAGCTGAAGGCAGCTTGCAGTTCATAGGCAGTACCGGGTCTATGGCTGGAAACCCCAGCACACGTGGCACCGTAGCAAGTCTTACACAGAGCACATCAACACATGCCAACCCAAGACAACTTTGCTGCTGAGGCCCAGCCGTGGGCCGCTGCTCAGAATAAAATAACCACTTGCAGGCCAAATGAATTCTACTATGTCCAGCTAGCTAGTCATCAGATCGCCCAAAACACTGAAATGGTGATGAAGGAAGCTTACCTAAACCATGTTCACAGCAAGGCCTTTGCTAGCCAGAATAATTCATGTGCCACTGTTATATATATATTATTTTTGCATCTATTCAAACAGCGCAATGTAAGCAAATAGCCTGAGTGCACTGGTGACCTTCCCCTTAAGCTCCAGACTCAAAGATACGTGATCTTTGATAACGTGATCAGTACCCTAGTAAACCCCCTCTTGGTTCCCAGACACACCTTAATAAAGTTCCAGTTGAATACTGATAAACATACTTGGGGTAGAAAGAAGACAAACTCATCTTATGTTAGTATCTCAACAGTACACAAACGTGCTAGATGGCGAAAAATAAACTGATTTATATATTCTTTATTGTGTATGAACTAGTGCTTGCTGCAGTGGCTTTGCAATCAATTTGTCCTAGGTTATCCCACGCTTTTGTCAATAAAACCTCACATTCACACCACAATGGATTGCATTTCTGAAATAATATACAGTGCATTCTATATCATGTCAGGTGTGCATACTTGTATCTATAAATATGTTAGCATTACAGGAATACACTTCCTAATAGGATATTTTTCTTAAAGCAATCCTTTCATGTTATTACCTTTTACAGGTGTACCATAAGTTGTTTGCTTTGTCATTTAAGAAACTGCTGCTTCAATATTTTAGAATGCATTGTCAACACTAAAGGCTGAAGGGAGTGATATTGATACCACACTCCAAAACCAGCGTAACTTGATTAATGGCCTCTATTGTAATAAGGAGTCACACTGCAGCACTATGGATTTACCTTCCTATGAGTGTAAAGAAAGTGAGAAGAACGAGAGGACAGCTATGTGTTTTAAAAGCCAAATCAGACACTGGCCTTCAGACAGTGGTATTTACGTCACAAATTTAAGGTTTGGGTTTATGGTTTTTGTTGGGCTTTTTGTTGCTTTTATCTAGCCCTGGAACTGATCAAGGAAGCCATAAATTTAAGTCAACAAACCTTATGAAAACATGACATTAAATCTTAAATTAACGTGTACTAAATGAGATCTTTATTATGGGATTCAGTGCCAAAGATATTTGTATTTTTTTATACAACATCACATACATCTTTGCAGACAAAGCTAAAAATGCTGCAAGAGAAATCCTCATTCCTTTCAATTTTAGAATAAGGAGTTATTAAATGTTAATTAGGTACTCTGAAAAGTGGGAAATATCTTAACAGTTTGGATACATTGAAGTAATTCAGAGGTGAAGAATCTAACTTGCATCACCTAACTGTATTTCTCTCTTGAATGTTAGAAGCATTCACTAAAGAACAAATGGTAATTCTAGAATCCTCACTGAACAAAGCAATTCTAATATTTTTATGAAACAACCAGCCATGGTAATTGAAGAAAACAGCACATCTGCATTAAGTATACATGCTTTAAGAAGACACATCTCCTATTCCTCACCACTCAATTCAGTAACCATTTTGAACGCTGCCTCTGCTTTTATCCAAGGCTCACTGTGTCTTTTGTGTTTTCTCTATCATCCTTCTCAATGACAGCATTGGATCACAGCGCTGTAGCACGATTTAATAGCTAGTATTTCAGGAGCAACTAATAATAAAACCACTCGCCTCTTGACTTTGAAAGGCAGAACTGCAGAACGCCTCACCTCGCATCTTCTCCCCATCACTCACATGCTTACTGAGGAGGTGCCCGTAACCCAACAGCTCACACCACAGTGCATCGAGTGGACAGAAACACACACTGAACAGTGCAATAGAAGAACCTGCATCTCGTAAGCTTCAGCTAAAACCAAGTCCCCCTGTTCGTTACCATTTTGAAGGCACACACTGATAACAAAATTCAGGGCTTACAGTATATTGGCTTAGAGGCTTATCAGCCTTACATTTACAAGATAGAAGAGATTACAGTGGTATAATTTATTGTAGTGGTCAGGACTGTGCCCAGTTGGACGACCAATATACTTAAAAGAAAGGCAACAAAAATACTACAAGGTTTATAATCACAAACTGTAAAAAAGCTTAAAGGAATGTGTTACTTTGTCAAAGACAGCTGTGGAAAGCAATGAGAGAGGAATGGGACATAGCAGCCTTCCAGCATCTAAAGATCACCATAAAGGTGACAGTGATAAACATTCACCACGTGCACTTGCAATAGAACTAGAAGAAGTCAGTTTATTTTGCAGTAAAGAAGATTTAGTTTGGCTAGCAAGAGAATCTTTCTTCCCATAAGGATACTGAATCACTGAAATAAGACATGGAGAAAGCTGTGGAATTATTTCACAGGTTTAGAAGAAAAGCATAGATTAATTTCATCAGAGATACAAGAATGATTAAGACCTACATTTGTATACTCAAAGATACTTGTTTTTATAATATATCTCTTGTGAGTCAAGAGTTGTTGTGTCTCAATACTTGCATAAGTTTTAAAACCTAATGAGCATTTGTATTTATTAAACCAGCACAATTTAAATACAGAGTAGTTAAAAAAACACACTTGCTCACCTTGAGCTAGAACCTTTATGTTAATACATGCAGCCATTCCCCTGTCTATGAAGTAGCTTATTTCTCCATCTTGTAGCACATCTTCACCTTCTTTAAAAGCTAAATTCTTCCCCCTTTAAAGACCTTTGCCTTAACTCTAATTCTTATCCATTTCCATATTTTGTTCACTATTTTGAGGCCTTTTCTTTATTATTCTCATCAATATTCTATAACTCTCCCCCTGCACGCTCCCCCCATCCCCTGGCCCTGACCATACATTTCTTAAACAACCTGTGCAGTCTCCACAACTTCCAGAATCTTGTTCACAGAAAACACTATATGGCCATAAAGGTCTATCACCTACCAAGGGAAGAGAGAAAGAAAGTAGGGTGTTACATAAGGAAAAAAGTGAAAGCATTTCCACAGGATCAGAAAAAATAATAATAATAAAGAAAGAACTGGGTGGGTGGGGTGGCAGAATTATTTTCTGCTCAGTGAGTAGGTGCACGTGAAGATCTCATGCATGTATTTGAACTTCTTTCTTCCATTTTGCCATTCAGTTATTCTGAAAGCTTGTTTACACAATTCTTTATCTCCTACATCAATTAATCAGAAGGATCAGGGAAAGCGTGCAGTTCAGAAACAGAAGTGCGTTCCTTTAAGCCTTTTGAGGAAAAGGACAAATACTGACATTGCTGATGTGAAACGAGGATAATTTTCTAAACTCTCTCTCAGCAGTATTTAAAGAGGGCAGTACCCAGTCACATACCACAGGTTTTCAAAGACACACCTGGTGATGAAAGGCCAACCTTTGAGCCTCTACCCTGCCGAGAAACAAGGCACAAGGGACCAGCTACCCACAGCACACCTGCAGGAATGCTGCAGCTGGAGCTCTTCCGCAGACACAGAACAGGGGCCAATTCCCAATACAGAAACTCCCAGATTGTTCTGAAATCTACAGAGGTAAAAATCACTCACCTTTAATTTCTCCTTTGCTTCTTAAATACCAAATACAGGGATAAAGCATGGATGCTCCTCAGGAAGCAGACATAGACCAAAAATTCACACACTTAGAGCAAATTTAGGTTTAGTTTCCAATACAAGGTGGAAAACTCAACAGGTTATGCCATACGTAGCTGAATCAGAGACATTCGGGGACATAGAAATAATAGTTTAACAAGTAAACAGCAGTGCCCGAGAGCCATGCTCATAACTCTCCGCATGTACATGCACATATGTGAGAGACTTCCACCAATCAAGTAGAATCTGCCTGCTGGGGACTTCACATGTAAATGAAAACTGCAATTCCTTCCTTGCTAACTGAACCTTCACTGAAGAAGGCAGCGCAACATTTCCTCCTCAAGTTAGTTTCTACTTCACTTTTAGGTGAAGAAGCACTTTATTAACACAGGACTTGATCTAACTTTATCAGATAGACTCCAACCAAAGACTGTTTTCTGACAACATTCACTAAAACTTCTAAATTGAGCTAATGTTGCCTTTGAGTTAATATGGTTTTGTACATGTGTAAACAACTACTCTTTTTTTAAAAGAAACTGGGTACAGGGCAGAAATGAGAATATAATGAATGTAGGAATATGGGTCTGCTACGGAGTTTTGAGAGACAGGGTAGAAAATATAAGTCCAGCATTTATACTTGGCCAGATTATGGCACAAGACTATAAAACAGGCTATATAAGAGTCATTCTTGTAGTCAAATTTCCAGGAAGGAAAAATGAAGACATGATTTTATCTGCTTTACCCATTGCTTCACTCTTTAGAAAGTTACATATATACAGAACCGGCTTCTCTTCCCTTTGCACATGGGTGCTCCAGATGTTGCAGGAGAAAAAAACTTCCACCAGTCCAGGCAAAAAAAAAGAATACCCTAGTTTTTCTTCAGTAAGGAAGAACATCAGCTGTCTCCTTTTTATATCGTAAGAAATCTGAATCCCTTTTACTCACCATCAGAAGACTGAATAATCCAGGGCTGTCTATAGGCAGGTACCTCCACACATTAGTTTCTTTTGAAACTAATGACTGCAATTGCAGTAGTTTAAAAATGGCATTAATATACCTGCAAATAAAATATACTTATACAAAGCTGTAAGAAAGAACCTGCTTGCTAGTCAGAAAAATGTGATGCCACTAGGAAAACTAACAACAAAAACTTATTCTCTTCAATGGTATTTCCACACTGTTACTTAGCTAATCCTAATACTTTATTTGAATAGTAAATTCCACCCCACCACCACCCCCAAAATGTTTCCCATTCAACAATAAAATGCATATTAACATTTTTTTGCCCTCCTTTTTTTATAAAAAGAAAAAAACATCCCATCAATGAACCCCCCAAAACCCTACAAAAACTGTTGAGCTTGTGGTTTTGTATATCTATACATACATATATATATGTACCATGTATATCCCTGAGAACTTTGCCAGGGTGGGAAACTCTTACCCTACATGAAACTAGAAAAGGCTCCCTGTAAGCAGGCATTGGTTTTACAGCACTTGGTTCTTATGTTGAAAGGGGAAAGGCTGGTGCAAACTGTCTCCAGCACCTCCTCAAGTCTCCCCATCAAGCACACAGCTAGATAGCTGTCCAGAGCATCGCGGCACTGGGGATGGAGCCTGCTGGAACATGTCCTCGTGTATAAAGATGCAACAGAAGCCACTGAAAACACTAGAAGGGAAAAAACACCCAGCGTAAGTTTTCCTTCAATTCAGTTAAAAACTTCTAAGTTCTAAAAATTCCCACTCTATCTTAGCATCCTACCGATGAGCTAAACTAGTCACACATCCTATTTGCTTACATTTAGCACTCTTTCTGGTGGTTCTTCACTTCACCTGTACTTGCAATGTTTATCTGCCAAGGCGGCAATTAATTTTTTATATTTTTTTTTTTCAGCACAATTCTGAATATAGGGACATTTAACATTTACATGAGCTCAAAACATACTTTTTACTGTTCAGCGCAAGAACAGCTGTAGGCTTCCTTAACTAGTACATCAGAAGGAAGGAGGCTCACAGAAGTTGTAAGGTGTTTTTTTCTTTACATTTCTGAAGAAATTTTGCCATCCTAGAGCTCTGAGCACCTGTCCCATAAATTGGTGCATAAAGATAAATAAATGCCTGGAGACATTTGCTTCAGCCCACTCGTCCTCAGCAGCTTTAGGAAGGGGAAAAAAAATTGGTTTTGTAGCAAGTCCAGAAGCTAACATACATTCTTGTAGAACAAAGGAGAAGAGGTGAGACGTAAAGCCAAGTACTCCCAAATGAGAATGGCCTGCAGCAGACCCCCTGCTCCATATTGAGGGAATTCTAGCTGAGCAGCTCAGCTGTTGCCAGGGGGTGTAAAGGGGGGGTAGAAAAAACATGAAGAAAAAAGAAAAAAAAAAAAAAAAAAAAGGAGGGGAGGAGGATGATGGTACCATTTCAGGTAATCTGACTCAACCTACATATAGATCAGTAGCTTAAAACCACAATTATTATGGCCAATATTTTTCAGTAGAATACTGGCTGTGGGGCAGTGGTCAAAATCCAAAGAGAGCTGTGAGACCCTGCCCCTCAGCTGAGCAGCACACGGTTTTGGAGAAAAACGGAAGCATCCAGCTCCTCCCGATACTTTGGATACCAGGATTGGACATAGATGTTTGCAGAGTCTTTTAGGGTGTTCCTGGTGCCAAGTTGTTTGCTCACTTCCCCATTGGGTAGGAGCTCAGCTTTGACAGTCAAATTACATGCACACCAGTTCGCCTCCCTTCTGGGGAAGGGAAGGAAAGGAATAAAATAGTATTGTTACCTTCCAAGAGGAACTGCAGCCAGGATAATTTTCTCCACAAGGCACTTAACTCTGCCACGGACAGTCCTCCACACCACTGCAGCAAGGTTCACATCTTCATACGCTACTTCCATGTCTTCACTGAATGAGCTGGACATTTACTTTCTGGTGTCGCTATCATGCTACAAACATACACCTCTGTCAGGTAATAGCTCAGCCCTCTCATTTGTCTTAGAAACTACCTTCTTTGAAAAGAATGGAGAAAATAAAATAATGCTTAATGGCACAATGTACAAGCTCCAGGAGAACAGAGTTTGATTTCTACTTCCCCAGAAGCATTTCAGGTCAAAGCAGCTTTGTATCCTGGTAAGTCAGTCTGGCCAGCTACGAGGAGCTGACTTAGAACGGCAGATCTTGGTGGTAATACCACTCAACACTGTTTGATACTAAAAAACAGCGACAGAAGACCCTTAGGGCAGCATGTTTCAAGGAACAGGGATGCTGAGGAACAAGTCAAGGTTGGTAAGTGTGTCACCATTTTTTTGCTGCACCAGTTTTGGTTGAAGGCCACATGCTATTCCATGACCCTCTTCTTGGGGGGCCAAAACTCCACACTGGGCAGAGGACTTGGTGCCCCAAACTCTCCAGGAACAACATTGGCCCTTGAGGTTAGAGAGAAGGGTACAGGGAAGAGCTTTCCCATCTCCTCCTTCCTTTACACCATCAGTGGACAGCTTGAAAGCTCCCTACACACAAACCTCTCGCACAGGCATGAAAAGTTGAGGCAAGCATCTTCAGCTCACCGACACACAGACCACACGTAGTATTTATCCTTTGCCATTTTTAACGTTTCCTAGCTGCTCTTTCCAGCACTCTCACAATAAGCAGGCTAGGACACAGAAAAGGATCACCCCAATATCTACCTCCAAGCGACCAGAATCTCCAGACATGGACAAGTGCCACATTGCCCCAGGTCCTGCATACCCAAAACCGCAAACGAGTGCACACAGACAAGTGCAGACACAAGGGGACAAGAAAGTATTGACAGACTTTTATGAACTTTATGCAGGACCCAGTATGTTTTACAAGTAGTATGATCACACTATAAATTTTAAGTTTTGACTTTAAAACTGATCAAGTCAAAGAGACGTACTAAGAGAAGAAAGAATAAAGACGGCAGCCATCTGTGAAGAGATAAAGAAACTTTGCAACTCTGATACAGTTAACCAAAGGACACAAAATCAGGCTCGTCTGTGTGACCACACAGGATAACAAAATCAAATCAACGTGAAGAGCTAGACAACTCACAGATAGGATATCAAAATTAGTGACATGTTTACATTCTGTTTTCAAAACTTAACATCTGAATTGTAAGCAATGTTTATCTGTAGCAGGCTGGCCACCAACATTACTTCTTTACTAAGTTCCAAAAGCGTATGTGTGTATACATACATATTTCAGTAACGAACCACGGACATTTCATTCTCCGTATTTTTTTTCCTACATTCTACATTTAATAATTTCATCTCAGTGTTTTAAGAGGCGGCTGTTTAAAGTACATGATTTTTTTGAGGTAGGTTTCTTGATCTCTTCCTCATTCCCAACGTGCATGGGGTCAACGTGGCCAAGTAAGGGCAGTCACAGTAGGAACTGAGGTCACACGGCCAAGTACCGAGGGGGGAACCTTCCAAGGGAGACTTAGCCCATAATTCAATAGCACAGCCTGGTTTTTTCCCAGATGCTTCACCAGTTCATCGTACTCAGCATCAGTTAACCAAAGAACTTCAACTCATAACTTACCACTCTGGACATTTTCTACTTGTAATTCAGCAAAATCCTGCAAAAGCTATTGCAGAGTCCCTGACAATTCTCATCAATGGCAAAGCTGAGAGCACTGCAGGAACAGGTGAGAACTACTTTGCCTCCCCTTCACTTCATCAGTTATGAAGCAGAAAAATCTGTAAGAACAGATAGACTGTGATACTGTAATTCTGGGGAAAATACAAGCTACAGCTACACTACTTATAATATGTACAATAAAGTACAGCTATACTACTATCAGTCAGCCACCTAAGCAGCCAGAGGTACTCTTCAAGGCAGGGTATCTACCCCTGCAGCATTGATAAGCAGTCATGGCTGGAAGGGCCACCATGAGATCCCCTTCCCAGCTTAGTTTAAACAGCTCATAAGCAGAAGCAACGATGGCCTTTCATTATCACCACACTCTAAGTCTGAAAAAAACACAGTTACCGCACTGTAGGCATTCAGTGAAATTATTTAATTCTCCATATTTCATAAGTCACACCAAATAAAAAAACAGTAACGGACAAATTATTATTAATGTGATCAGGCATACTAAACCCTATTCTGTAATATAAAAGCACCAGAATGTTGGCTAGGCACCCATGACACTCAATTCAGCAACAAAAATACCAGGTCTAAACACACATGCATTGTATTTTATAAGGAAGATGAGAAACATATGGGCAACAGCCGTAACATGCACCATCTACACACTTGGGAAAGAACTTGTCAATAAGAAAAGGAAGGAAGTCTTTGCTTTCACTAGCCACGATGACAGATTAAATTCATTCCTTCTGATTCCATGGAAACCATGAATTAGCTGAAGGATGGAATTTGACACAAGTGAACACTAATGTCACACTTTGGTTCCCTAGGACAGCTATTCATCAGAAACCTGCGGTCTGTTCAGAGCCCGAACACAATACACTGTGCCTCAGATTCAGCACAGACAGCTTCTGATAACAGAAGTCTAAAAAACAGATTTGCACACTGAGTAAGTTATAGGTAAAAGGCATCCTATATCCTATCTGAGATTAAAATGCTCCAGTACCTGAAAGCGTTAAGATATATAATAAAACCTGAACCGTGTTCAGATTTGAAGGTTGTCAGGAAGTTTTTGCAGTTATTTCTGCATCAGCCATGTGACTGAAGACGCTCTGAAAAAAAACAAGATAAGCATAGATGTTGCGTGCACAAGAACTCAAAGCAATAGTATCATCAGAGTTGGATTTATCCCATATAGTTCGTAGAATTTTGACCAATGACATACAACTCTGAAAATGTAAAGCTGACCTGAAAAGCCTCAGTTTTTACTTCAGGATTAAAAATTCTGTAGGAAAAATAATTTTAAGAGACCCATAAGAGACACCCTCCCCACCCTGAGAATTGCTTAAACACTTAGTGCACTCAGTTTAGCAAGATTTACTACTAAATTTCATCTCTGTGTATGTTAAAGACAGGGTGCTTTTGCCTTTAAAACTTTAGCAGGCAACTAAACTGAACATTATACACAGTAAGCATCTTAGTATTTTATTCGTTGAATCTTTTATACAGAATAAGCTTCACTGATATTTAATTCACTGCAGTATTCTGCTGATGTAGCAACAAAAGATTACATTATAAACAAAGAACAAAATTTTGACTTTAGATTTTTATATATGTGTAATTTTTTCAGTTGACAAACAGCATCACAGTTACTGAAAAAAACTGAAATAAGCATGTAAGCTAAGGCCAATTTTTTTCATTTCCAATTGATAGGTTTTTTCTATATTTATCATAAATATTGGAAGCTAAACTCCAGCAACTAAAAATAAACATATCTATAATATCCTAGCAACCAGGATTAAAATAATGGAGAAAACATACAGCAACAAAAAAAGTGTCTTTTCACTTAAGTTGACATCCGTAATCTATTTACACTATATATGTTAAAATCCCACAAGATCATAGAGGGTAAGGAATTTTGAAATAACCTGTTAAGCATTACTTAAAATGGCACTTTTGTAACTCAGGGCTGGGATTTTAAAATTGCGAAAACACTGAAAGACAATACACTGCAGTATGTCTATACCAATAATACATAAAAAAGACAAACTACTCCATAAAGTGTCACTGAGATGCTCAACCAAAAATAATATACATTTGTATCTTTATCAAGATAGATATTACTGTAAAAATGCTCACATTAAAAAATATAGTTATTATTGTTTGGATTTTCATTAAAACTAGAAGGGACTACATTGAGCCAAAGTATGAGGAATTCGTATATAATGACATGCTTCCTCATTTTATAGCACTAATAAAAATAATAATAGAGAAAGCTCTATTATAACTCTTTAATAACGATGGTATAATTTCCTAGTCTTTTAAAAACTTTACCTATGTGGGTGTATGTGCATGCAAGTCTGTGCACATGTGCTTGTGTACATAAACACACAAACACATAAAAAATATCAACGTGTATATATTATACATACACACATATCCACATTCCTGCATATAACACTTCTATAATGCTAACAGTATGCAGGGACTCTTCCATGTGACAATCAAGCGCCACATGCCATGTTTTCGTATTATTTCTCTTTTTGTTTTATCCAGTAAATGTAATAACACTTTCACATTTGGCCAAACGTAAGCATTGAGATTTTCAAAAAACCATGAAGTGATTTAGCTGTAACATTATACACAAGAAATAAATGACACCACAAATACTGCTGATCACAAGTCCAACATGAAACGGAATGTAAATTATTTGAAAAATTAGTATTCAAAGATTAGTTAAATATTATGGCAAACAACTTGGAATTCATAGAAAGTTTAAAACGCGATTCACATTACAAAGACTGGAGATACTTTATAGATAGAACTTTTAAATATGGATATGACTGGCATTTATTTTTAAGCTTACTTCTATGAGAAATAGACTTGTTTCCTGTACAGGTGATGCTTTGTCTATACCATATACAGTAGAAAAATAAATTCTTTAGCAACCTAGAAATAGTTTATAAAACTCTTGAAGTTTCATTTTCTTTGCTAAACATGCCAAGATTAGACTGACAACTATAAATAAAAGCTATATAGACAACAGGTAAAGTAGAACAAGTTAAGAATGCTACAATGTACAGGACAGACTTTATTGTACTATTAATTCCTGTGTGCTTTGCAATAGGAATAGGGTTGACTTTTCTTTTTTGTTTGTTTTCTTAGAAAAGATAATTACTTGCAAGAATATAACACAATGTCAAGATAATTTATAATATACATGTACTTCAAACAGCAGCCAGGTTTATGGTATCATAGTAATCTAGAACGATAATCCAAGTCATAATTAGAAGTACAATACCTAGGACATTAAGTGGGAAAGGCAATTTTTATTTTGGGAAAATGGAGCAAATCAAACTCTTAAAAGCCTTAATTCTCAAAATCATCTATTTACTATAATACATACAAGGCGATCTTAACTCTTGTTATAAGTGAAGATTACAACAGTGACCATCATAAAGCTTTTTTTTTTTTTTTTTTAAACTACACAAAACATTCTAGCGGCTGAATGAGCCAAAACTGTTGTCTTCTTTGCAGACCTAAAAAGGTGTATTTTGAGCATGAAAGAAAAAAAGCTGCTATGAAAAGTCTCACAGGTAGTGTTTATCTATGGTCTCCCCTTTGCTACAATTTGTAACCTTCTAAATTTTTTACCACTAACAAAATATTTAACCAAAAGATTTGTTTAAATTAAGCAGCATTCTTTTACAGCAAAATTGGTACCAACGTAAAAGTAAAATAAATGGAAAAAAAAAAAAAAAAGAGAGATAATTTAAAAATAGGGGGGGGGGGGAAGGAGGGAGAAGAAAGAAAAAAATTCAGTCATTTGAATTTTTAGCACAACATACCACAGGAAAAAAAATATGATTACAAGTTTATGTGATTTTATATATACACACTCCAAAGAGGTTGTCAGTACCCAAAGTATTTATTGCTATGTATTAGCAATGCATTTTTGTATATCTTTAAAGGGTCACATAAAAATAGATTTAAAGAATAGATTAATTGAAGTCCTAGATTAAAACATTGTTTGGTTTAGAGAATTTTACTACAACAAAATTCATGTTTATGTATGAAAAGTTATATAACCTTATATGAAAATGTCATGAACTATTTTCTAAGCACTACATGTATTCCCAAGTGGGAAAAATTAAAATATCTAAAATATATTAGATTAAGTTTACAAGACCATCAATGATCTTTTAAACATGCAGCTGTTTACAGAATTAAGTTTTACAAAATGTTTAGTTCAGTAATGGAACATAAAGAAATAAGTAGGCAACATCAAAATTTTTGTACAGTATTTGAAACTCACTTTTACAACAAGCATGTCCTTGGTATTGTGCTGTAAAAAATAATAAGCAACTTCACCCACCCTTAACGAACTGTCCACAGGTTTACTTACAAGTAAAGATGGATGGTTAGGGATTGTAAAATTCTCAACAGTGCATTTTGCATTCTTCCATAAACCATCCTAAGCATACCGTCACATAAGTAGCCAGGAGATTACAAAATAAACTATAGCTGGGCTTTAGTTGTTGACACAGAATGCTCGAATGTGAATAAAATTGCCAAAAATAGCATGTTAAATAACAAAAACAGCCATAAAGCAGGCTGTAAGCATTGAATGTTTCATAAATGTTATTTTTTAAATCATTAAATTTGTATAGAAAAATTTTATTCACAATATATTGTGACAAACCGTCACAGGAATGATATAGTGATTGCAATAAGGTATCATGCAGCAGCAGCTTTGTACTTTATAGCTATTTTTGCTTTTAAAAATTAAACCTCTCCAGTCATGCTTATCACATAGTTTTTATCTGCAGTGTGTACAAATGAGGAACACAGTACAGGATATAACAAAAAGATGTCCAATCAGCTGGATGGGAATTAGTTTTCATAAATATGAAGTACATTACTGTATCCTGAAACATGCATGTCTATAGCTTGTCTTTACTGTCCAGTGCCAGGCTGCCTGCAATCATCTTCTGTCTATATAATACCAAGAGGGTCTGCTGGTAATTGCGACTGTATCAGCTGAGGCTGCAGCGGTGGTGGTAACTGCAGAGGTACCATTGGTTCCACCATCTGTACTGCGTTGGAAGGCGGTGGCTGACACGCCACAGGATTAGGTGCTTCTACAATCTCTCCGTTGTAAAAGAAAAACTGACACTGTTGAATGAAGGTCTCTATAACCGACTGGTGGATTTTGGTGGTAGAAAGAAACTCTCTGTTTTCAAAATCAGGTCTCATCAAAGTAGGCCAGAAACAAATGGACAAGTTATCAGCCGTCATATAGTTGGTTTTATACTGCTGACTAACCCTGAAATGAGAACATGCACAAATTGAATTCAAACCAGTATGCAATCAGTTACAAATAGTTTCATAGCTCTCTAACTGTAAGCAGTATTATTAAACATTCTCAAGGTTATTGTTGCTTTCCTCCAGCTATCTATTTAAACAATCATTCTTGTTTTTTAAAAGTGATTATGCAGAAGAAAATTTAGAAACCATGACTTTTCCAGATTTGAATAGCTAACAATTATCAACACGATTATGCTTTTAATTAAGAAAGAAGTTCAACATTCCACCAACATTCTGAAGTGACAATAATAAACAAGGTTTCAATTTCTCAACCAGCTACAGGAGTTCATAAAATTAAGATTTTGTCCATTAAAATGTCTAGAACAAAAGTGACAGAAATCACCTCTTACTGAGGACAGTCAGATATTAACCAACATCTATGGCACTCAAAGGAAAAAGGTACCACATTAGATCACACGTTAAAAAAAACAACCACAAAACAAAACAAAAAAACAACAAATAAATCAAGTGTTGACTAAAGCACACCACTGCAGGCTTTTTCATACTGGCCAGCAACAGAATTTGGCCAAGCTGTAAAGAACACCACCAGTGGAAATTTCACTAGTATCAACACACATAAATATTGGTTTATTTTTCAGCATATAACACAAAGACTTCCAACTGGGGTTTTCTTTCTAAAAGTTTCCTGCTTTTAAGCAAGGGCTGAAACAGATTCTTCACTTATGATCTAAATTCATTATTACAATACTATTACAAGTAAAAACAACCAAAAAAACCAAACCATCCTGTTACCAAATTTACCATCTACAACTAAATGCCGCCTCGGAAAAAAATGCAGTCCTTTTCATAGTAATAGTCTAGTAAGAGACAGGATATTTTGTTGTCTAAAAATACTCTGCATTCTAAAGTAACATCACAATTTTATCTAGAAGTAATTAGCGAGAGAGATACATTAAAAAGTGTGTGTTAATAAATCTGACAAACACCTAAGAAATTCATTCAGCAGGGAACATGCAATCCCTGTATTACAGGAGACAGCACAAAGCTAACTGAGCTACAGTTGTCCTGCAGAAACAGACAGAAAATAAAACTTCAGCAATTTGTCTGTTACAGTTTTGATGATTAACAAGAGCAAACTGCAAGAATTTCTGACAGCTGGCTGTAGTCCATAGATTCAAAAGCTGTGAAAACTGTAGTAAACACTAGAACTAATGCTGTAACAAAATATTTTCACTCATTTACAATGCATGTATAGTGAAAACTATAAAGCGTAGGCTTACATTTTAGCATGCGCATTACTTGGAATAAGTAGCGTAAGGGTACACAGACACTGCTTCTCAATCTGTTTTGAGTAAGTTTGGTCCAAAGGATATTTGGATACTATTGACAGTAATACTAGTGACAGTAATATTCCTAAGCCCCTTCCTAAAACAATCACATTTTAACTTCATTTAAGGATTAAAGAACCCAAAAATACAAATGTAAGCTTACATTTTCCTTAGTGTTTTTATTAAAGGGTTTCCTTCCTATACTGAATTCTGTGTATAAACTCCTCCTAGACTATAGTCTAGAGGTAGAGCAATGAATGAGACTTACCAAGAATTAAATAAAACTTAAGTGTAAGACACATTGTGATGGGACAATGAATCGGTCAGAGTTTTGAATCAGAACTGCCTGTACCTTTTCCCTAAAATGAGTACAATGAGCATGATTTCAAACTCTGTAACGGTGTACCGTTAGAGAACAAACTACACCATGATAAGTTATAAAACCAAAGAATAGCACCTGCTATATAATAAAACCTATTTTATGAAATAAAAGCCAGATAGTCTATTTTACAGACTGCTTTTTTCCTGACATTTTTGCTCTGAATTTAAAAATCTTTCAAGAGGCTTCTTCAGTCACATAGGCTAAAACTTATACCCTCCAACATACTTAAGCACATCTAAGGTTTGATTATGTGTTTGGCCATATCATGCATCTTTTTTCCCCACCCTTGTCATGAGCTTACTGCTTGCCGGTTCTCTCATATTGTTTTCTTAATCTAATCTGATCTAGTTGTGGACTGCTGCTGCTGTTTCATTCTTCCCCTCCTCCTTCTCCTTCTCCACCAACTTTCTGGCATCAGACCACAGGCTGTCTGAGATCAGCTAGTATGTTCTACAGAAAATTAGTTTTCTGCTATTTCTCTTTTCCTTTAGAACATGCTGCAGCTGCATAATCATCAGATCCAACAAATGAAGTAGTGGGAATCTATGGCTAAAAGTGAGATCGGAAAAGCGCTGCACCTCTTTCCTGATTGCAACTCACAACTAGATTAAGTATAACGAACAATCAACTTCATCTCTCCTGTCTTTAAACCTCACCTCTGTCCTAAGGGTAAATAAAAACCTACCACCGTGTATGCCATCTCCTACCAAACTTTCCCAAACTATTTCACAATCTTCTTGTAAGTACTTAGCAAATGCCCATTCACCTTCTTTTATGTTCACACAAAAAGGAAAAATGAAGAGCCTGTTTCTCTTGATCCTGCCACCTTCCTCCACTGCAAACTCTTCAGGAACTTCAGGCTGTAAACCCACTCTATGATCAGACTTTAAAAGTTGTACATCTGTCTTCCCAGACTTCAGAAGCATACTATACCATATTGGCCCTTATTTATAAAGGGAGTAATTATCAAAGAACAAACATAAAACACAACCAGTATCAAAAAAGCCAATGTCAATCTAACACTGTCCTGTTTCAACATCTTTCAAACTCACTTCTGCTCATAGTTCATCAACCACAATTAGCTAGCTAGTATGCTCTGAAAGGTGCTTATCACACTGAAGAAAAATTCACATCACTGTTGTTATTTATTATATTCTCATGGTTATTGGCCTCATATTACAACAGCACTCAGCTGGATAACACTTGTATTTTTTGTTTCAACAACTAAGTCCTATGCTCATGAACATAGCAAAACAGCATCAATCACTAACACTATAATCTATACAATACCCCAATCCTTACTCTAATGACATACGATGCACACAAAAAGCATTTAAAACATCAGTTTGCGATGAGAACTCTTCCGTCATGTGGAAGTGTGTTTTATTGCATTTAACAAACAATTAATTGATGAACATTTCCATTTTAATTATATACTAGCAGTAATTTACCATAAATTAATCTCTTAAAAAATAAATACAGAGTCTAAAGAATTTAGTTACAAGTTTCCTTTAAGATCCTGTATCCACCTCTATCTACACCTCGCCCCCACCCCACCCTCTGCAACTGCTTATGTTCAAGCAGTTTTCTTGTTGAATGGGCCACAACTACTCGGCACTGCAAATGAAAGAAAAAATGACAGCTTTTCCTACTTAAGATTATTTTACTAGCAACCTGCAATGTAAATCAGTCACCACTAAAAAGAGAGTGGACCAGAGAGCAGTTCTCCAGTAAGTTCTGCGATTAATGCAATTCATTTGTCTGTAGATAGGTGTGAATTAGAACCTATTCAGAATTTTTTAAAATTGTATTTAGCTCTTTCACTTGCAGCAATCCAGGTACTTCACACTGTACATTCAGCTGCACTATGGAAATAGGTAACCAGATGAAGCTTTTTGACAATTCAGAGACTGCCATCCTTCCACAAAAATTTCTATCAGGTCCATTAAGAACTATTGAAACATTACAGGTAATTAATAACTGTGTCAAATTTGAGATGTTTGGTTTTACTTCATATGCACAAGCACAACTTGCAATTCTGTAATATGTAAATACATGGAATAATTACATCCATTGATATGACTTCATCTGTTTTAGGGCTCAATTTGTATTTGGCAAGACTGCAATGGAAAAATTGATTGATTTCCCTGCAAAGGAGAACTTATAACTTTTATAAACGCTTAGTAAGTTGTATATGTGATAGAGAAGTGTAAAAGTAGGTGCCTGAATTCTGAAGTTTCTCATTCAGTGAATGACTCCTTCCAAACTGCAATGGAGAGTACCTACATTCTCTCTGTTGACTAAACAGGGAAGTTAAAAGGTCTCATTTCTGCCCCCATATCACATGCCCAATTAGAGTGTTACAAATACCTGCGAAAAAGCAAACACACACACACACTAGTCTAGAACAATTTAACAACTTAAAAGTCATTAAGAGGTTATTGGTGCATATATATGAAATTGTCTAGCTGGAAAGCACCATTGCAGACAATGACTTGAGAATCCTGGTGGGCAAGAAACAGAACAGGAGCCAGCAAGGGGCCCCTGCGGCAAAGGCAGCCAACAATCAGGAGTGCTGCCAGCTGGTCGGGGAGGTGATCCTTCCCCTCTACTCAGCACTGCAAAGGGCACATCTGGAATATGGGGTCCAGCTCTGGGCTCTCCAGCAAAACAGACACATGGAGGCACAGAAGCAAGCCCGGTGAAGGGACACAAAGATCATTAAGAGACCAAGGATCTGTCAAGTGGGGAAAGGCTGAGAAAGCTGGGACTGCTTAGCCTGGAAAAGCTATGGGGAAGTCTTGTAATTGGTTATAAATATCCTATAGGAGGGTGTAAAGAAGATGGATTGAGACTCTTCTGAGTGGTGTCCAGTGACAGGACAAAAAGTCACAGGCACAAACAGGAAATTCTGCCTGAGCGTAAGAAAACACTTTTTTACTGTAAATGGTGACTGAGCACTAGCACAGGTTGCCCAGAGAGGCTGTGGAGTCTCCCTCCTTGGAGATACCGAAAACTCAACTGGACACCATCCTGAGCAATCTGTTCTAGTTGACTGCCAAAGCAACGGGGTTGGACTAAACAGTCTCCAGAGGTTCTTCATAAACTCAACAATTCTGTGATTCTGTCTAAAAACGGATTTAAAAAAAAAAAAATCACAAGCTAATCTTTACATGACATATACTGGAAAACAAAGTTTCTTACAAAAAAGTTATTTTAGCTTTGGCACTGGGATTTTTTAAAAATAATTTAGTTAATCTCATCCAGTGGATTTCAGAGAATAATCCCATTTTAGCTGAAAAAGTAACATGACTAAGCTGGTCTTTGTCTTCCTGTTTTTTATAACTTAATATTATACACTTGAGCATGTAAAGCAGCAGATTATGAGGCAGTATATACCTACCAGTATCAGATTATTTTAAAAGTTATTTTTCTATTTACTAAACACAAACCTATTAAAATTCCATGCAGGAGGCAAGATATAGGAAGCAAGTGTAACCAATTTATTGTTACTTACAGCTTTGTCCTACATTTTACTTACTCAGCAGGGAGTTTGGGTGCTACATTTTAGATTCTGATTGAAGCCAGCCCTGCTTTAAAGGGGTGGGGGTTAGGTTTAGGCCAAATGACTTTCAGATCCCCTAAAACCTCTATTAGTCTATAAATTTAACAGCTACTTCCTGAAAACAAACAAAAAGAATTAAAAAAAATAAATAAGACCTGTAACTGATGTATAGTTATTTTTCAAGCTTTTTTGTTATATACACCAATCATCCTTACAACTTTATAGTAGCAATGATGCCAGCTATTTATACATCAGTAAAAGACAACAGAACATACAATCCTTTTCTAATGAATCTCTAATTCCTAGTTTCATTTTCCAGAGTTATACTAACAGATAAGCAATACAGCATAACATTTTCTATTCTGGTGGTCAATTCATTGTTACTAACACAATCCTTTTTGCAATTGTTACAACAAACAAAATTTTAGTAGAAAAATACTAAACCTGTTTAGATGCGTTATTACATATTTGAAGACATCATAATTCACTGGGTGGAATTTCTTCACAATTTCTTTTAACTCGTGTAGCCGTTCTGTCTTATCCATGATTTCTATAGAAATAAGTGATATTTTCTGACACATCAAGACATACTGAATAAAGCGTTGCTAAGCCTTTTTCCTGGTATAATGATACAGATAAGATACCCACAGAGAAATATCAAGTGAGAAAATATTTGATAAAATTCCTGTCTGCATATACTATTGTATAGCATAACTTTTTATTATAGAGGTAACTATCTAAACAAAGAAATATTTTTCTGTATTTAAGCAGAATTACTCATCTGTGTCTAACAGCAAAGAATCACTTGATTAGCTCATTGTTGGCTTGTAGAATGACAAGTAACAATGTGACAGGGTCATTTCTTGTTAGATTTTCCTCTGCTTGCAAAATGTGAAAACTTAGACATAAGATTTATTTAGACTGAAGTTTCATAAAGATTTGGAAGAAGGAAGACATTCACATGAACTTAGAATATTGTAATTTTCTCATTTAAATAACTGATAAGCTTATGAATGAGCCTGATGTAACTATTTTAAATACACAACTGAAAGAAAACCAGGGATTTTTACAGGCCCAAACAACATCATTTATGCTTCCAAGAGGAAATGTGCAACGTGTAAGAAAGGACTACAGAATAAAACAACTTTTTAAAAAAAAAAACAAAACAACTCATGCTGCTGCTAAAACACTTGTGGAAAATACCACTGAAGTATTGTAGAATGATACATTCTGCAGAATATACTTCTATTCCATGATGATTCGTACCATAAAAAGGAATACAAATTCACCTCTATTACTTGACTGCACTGCTAAAATGAAATTTGATATAGCCTAGCACTACTGTAGGAATAATATGAAATATGCTCCAATATATTACAAACAGTGATTTAATGCAGTATTAATTACATTTTAAGCAGTAAGTCCATTTATATTCTAAGTTATTACACATTTTGGCTGAAATCTAACTGATACACTTTTAAGAAAAACTAAAACCTAACTAATAACATTAAACGAGCAATTTGTCTGAAAAATACAGGTGTAATACTACAAATATGTATCTACAGATATATTCCATTAGAAGTTTTGTATTTTTGGACGATTATTAACCAAGTCCAGGCCCAAGCCTTAGGTTTTCATGTTCTGAACAAAAAGCATTAGGAATACTGTCAGAGTTGTATCCTACAAAAATGTTTAGCAGTCTTTTTGTAAAACAGTTTGCTGACAATACAAGAGATACTATTTAAAAGAAGGGAACAATTTAGTCTTTTCACTTTGAAGTGTCCAAAAAATGTTTGTAAGGCAAACATAATTAAGTATTTGATCTTACAAGGAGTTCAAAAAGAATTTGAAAAATCTAAAAGAATTACCATAATATTCCATAGATGTGTCTGATTTCTAAAGCCTACTTTGAATGTAAGACTTCATGAATTCAAGGATTTTTTTCCCTGTTAACAACTGCAATACAGTTCCAAAAGCTTTCATCATATGCAGCCCTAATACAGAACGGAAAAAAGTAGTTTTCTCCTATTAAATTTTCTACAAAAAGAAGAAATAATAAGCCACAACTTATTTAGAAAAAATAATGTATTAAAATTATTTCATCATATAGTTCTGTTAGTTTTAAAGAATGTTTAAAAAAAACTACATGTCTAAGCACTTTTTAAAATATTTTGGTGTGGCTAGTCCTTTCAACTTACAATGAAGTAAAAATTGCAATAAGGGCAATCAATATAACATAACTAGGCCAAGACAAGATTTGTTTATTACTTACTTGATGTTTCTAACAACTCTTGATGCAAAGAATAAGGAATTAATGGATCTGGCAGATCTGCAAAAAAAGCTTTAAGAGCCCCAGCCACAGCATTTACTGTTACTCCCATAGACTCTAGACTGATATTATGATCTGTAAAACAAAATTAAACAGCAGTGTAAATAAAACTTACAGCTATCATTCCTCATTAGTATTTAATGAAACAAGAATTTACTCAAAACACTGAATATGAAAATGTTGCCAAACGTTTATTAAAAGAATGCATGAAAAGGTGAACCTACAGATAAGGTGCCATCACTGTGACCCACATGAAATCAAATATAAGAAAATCTGACAGTATAAGAAATCAGCAGAAGATCAGAAAAATAAAGTTGTCTGATTTTCCATGCAGACTTAAATGCTTTTCTATTTGTCACTGACTGGCTTCTGATTATCATTTTTGCCCAATAGTAAGTTTTAAATTATATTTCCCAACATTTTGTTAAAATCTGGTACAGGGCACATCAATTGGCGGAATTCATGTAACCACATGAAGCCTTTTAAAAAAAGGACAACAAAACATAACAGTGACCACACTTAGCCATATAATCTACTGCTAGATTCCCAAATAACAGAAGCTTCATGTTTTATAACTAGAGATTTTTTTTAAGATGAAATTTATAATAATAAAGTAATGCTACATAATTTTAATACCGAGGCTAGAACTGGAAGCACTGCAAACTGCAGAACTTCAAAATTTAAAATATTTGAAATGTTTTTAAAATTTTAAAAACATAAAATTTAAAATATTTAAAAACTGAAGTTTTGAAAATAATAAGTTTAGTTTCCAAAAGTCCACTCCACCTGAAACTCTGGAACATCCTTTAATAAGGTGACTGAAGAAAATCTCAGATTATCTGAAACACCATAGTAAGGCACAAAAAACTAGAACCTAGCACATTTATTTTTCTTACCATCAAAGAGTGTTTTTACTATTTTTCACAGGCTTGACTTCATTATTAATATCCAAGAACAATTCATAAGTGTTTTCATTTTGAAATATCAACCAAGATCATAAATTAAATGAGAAAACAGAAGGAAAAAAATAATGCAACCCTTTCCTTTAACACATCAAAGTAAACAGCATAACCTACCAATCATATTTCAGTACATTCTAGCATGAAAAAGGCTGCATTAGAAATTTATTATCAAGATTTAATTGTTAATCCATATTATTCAAGACAGCTTTCAATAAAACAAGTATCAAGAAGTACTACATTTACCGGAGGGTACGAGGGGGAAGCGAATGCATTAATGCCTAGGTACTGATAAACTATTAACACAAGGAGCACCTAGGACTGCATTTAAACTCTTAAAAACTAGAATACCACCTAGAAAATATTTTTAACAGCACTTAAAGCCAGCTGCAACAAGATTCTATCCCATCTTGTGTTTATACGTAGCTTTATTGGCAATAACCAATGAACCATACCAATACAACCTACCAGAGCATTAAGTACTCGGTGCTATGGAAGTCAGTTTGGAAGTGCAACCCTTTTATATTGCACTATGATAAATCCATGGAGAATTCAAGTTCTGTTTTGACTTTAAATAATAAAATCTGCCATTACCTTGATCAAACTGTTTCTGAATGTTGTCTTGATCTGTTTTATTCCCACTAACACGGTACAGGCCTTCCGTACATAATCCTTAGAAGGGGAGGGAAAAAAATAAATTAAAAACCAAGTTTGTATACTATAGAGCAAAACACAGCCAGTCATAATTACTAATACAGAAACCAAAAGTAGGAATACAAATCTTAGATTCCTAAAAATTAACATGTTAACCATTTTACTGATATAGGATTATCAAAACATAAAGTATCAGTTGTTTATTGAGTCCAGCATTCCATTTAATACAAATCACTCTGAAACTACATTGTGGGACAGCAAGAATCTGACTGTAGGCATTTGTGGAACAGTTACCCAAAACTATTCCCTTCCTGATCTCTACTAGACTGTTGTTACTTACATCTTTTTTTTATATCATCAAAAATCTTAATTCTGGAGTTTGGTACCCACAGAATTTACGTTTTTAAAAACAGTCTTCACAATTTGGGTGTAACAACTTACTGGCAAGCAATAACACACTAGTAAAATACTCTGCAGAAAAATCTAGCATTTGTAATTGATTCCTGTTTTTTTTAATTTCATGGCGTAACACACTCCTGCAAGATGCAAGGACTTAATCTTTTAACATACCTTCCCTTTTACCATTTATATTTTATAAATCTTGCATACATTTCTCCTCATTTCTTTGCTAAGATAAACCATCATGCCATTTACAAGTCTGTCTTTAAGGGTGCAGAGGAAGAGGGAAAAGGAGACAGGTGTTAGGAAGCAGAGATTCTCCAGGCTTCTCATTATTACTTTGTTCTACTGTGCATTACGGAGCCATCATAATTACAGCAGCCATTCTAAGTAAATATTAAAAAATACACCTTTATTATGTACACACACACACCCTGCTCACTCCACTCCAGTGATTATGCTTCCTATCACATTGCTATCTTTTTCGCACACAGCTACTCACTGAATGAAACTGTCCATCCTGCTAATCACACCATTACCCAAGATCTTGTTCTTTGTTAATTTAGAACCCATTAAGGAATACAAGCAGTTTATAGTTCCATAATTCTCCAAGTTACTTTTATGGATGCAGAATTACCTATAAGCTAGATCTCCATAACAGTACATGGTTGTATTTACAAATTCCCAAGTTTTAGAGCTTTATGAAATCCCTAGGCTTTTTACCATCACAGCCTAGTGACTGAACACATTTTAGATTATCAGATCAATACATAACTTCGCTGTCACACCACAGTCACCGAGTGTGCCTTTTAAGCTACCAAGAAACACTAGGAATCCTGTTACAATGCCCAAAGTACAAAAAGCACTTAAATGCTTCATACTGCTGGGAAATTTATATCAATTAATTTTATATCAACTCTTCTAACTTAATGCCACAACAATTCACATGTCTCTCTACTGGCTGTACCAAGTCTATGTGAAGTAAGCTTTTCTTCAACTAACTTTTATACCTACCATTTATCTTTCCAAATCCATAGTCAAAGAGTTTTCTCTGGTAAATACACTCCTAAACAGTTCTTTCAAGAAACTGAGACTCATTCACCGACATCCTCAAAAAGCACCAGAGGGTATAATTGGTGGCACAGGGCAAAAAGTGGTTTCAGTGATTCAATGGTTTCCACAGCTGGAAGGGATTTCAAACCTGTCTTCAAAAGAATGCCCTGGATATGCTACATACTATCACAGATGTAAACACTTTGCATTCCTCTTTCAGAAGTTGTAAATAAAGAAATATAAGAAAATCACTAGTAGATAAGAGCAAGCTAAGATCAAGATTCTCTTTGTTTAGCATGGGAGAATTCTCAGTTGGAGACCCTACAGCCCCAGGTTATTCTGTGTTTTATCGAACTACTATTCAATTTGGTTTTGCACAAAAGGAATTGAATGTGCTGCAACAACATTTTCTGAGAAGTCTGATCCAGTCACTGTTTAGTAGGACTGTTTAATCCTTGAACACTTGAACTGGGCTGCTCTGAAGACAGAGATGCTCTATTGCAATATTTGGGCTTCCCCTCCCCATTTCATCATGTAGTAGACACATATTTACTCAGACCAGTACAGCCCCAAGCAACACAGAAAGACTGCTTACAGTATTTCAGAAAATTTTCAGATTAAACAAGGAGACGCCTACTAAGAGTAAAAATAATTATTCTTGCTTGTATATTTTAAAAAGTAACACTTCATAAAACAGTTGGTCAACAGTCATTAAAGTGTTTCTCTAAGGCACACAAAGACACAAGTTTAATCTGCTCATGGGCACACACACAGCTAGAAGTCTGAAAGTGTAATTTTTAAGTAATGCTTTAATTGTTTGTTTTTTATTATCCAATCACATCTTCATGAAGTATAAGACATACAAGTTCCCTAGTTTTAGCTTTTAAATTTCTTGTGTATCTATAATATATGTCCATATATTGAGAAACAGAGAGAAGGTAACATTTATTTTTTAAAATTTATCCACTTCCTTCATCTGCAAGCCCATTGATTTTTTCAGAATTCTTATCTATGTTCTTATCCTGCTTCCCTTCTGGTCCAGCTGTAATTTTCACAATAACCTTACTAGACAGAATGGCTGTTGTAATACTATATATCAGAATAATTAATTTATTTGCTTCTCTGACCTGCGAGCTTTACTACACCTTTAGGTTTAAAGAACTAGATCCTCCTTATTTCACGTCACAATAGCCTACATTTGCTTCAAGACAGAGCTCATCTTTGCGTGGATTAATCCTTTCTCAAAAGTAGCTTGTATTGCCTCATAAATTCTCTTCTTGTGCCTTCTTTTGTGCTGCCGGTTGTGATTAGTGTTCCATCCCATCTAACTGGAACTTCACACAGGGTTCAAAGCATTTCAAGGAAAACAAGCAAAGTGGATCTGCACCTACAGACATACTTAGTTTGTAGGACAATTCCATTCTTAGGCACCAACACATTTCACAACTCTTGGTTCCTCCACAGAACATACTAACTTCAACACATGGGCAGATCAAAGCCTACCTGGTACAACAGCCAGTTTCCACACCAGTAAGCAGTATGTGCTTGAGAAGACAAGTAGGAAGAGCAGGAGGGAGACAATTTTCCTGTGGGATATACTCTCAGCTTCCTGCAAATGGTGGCTTACACAGACTTTTGCATAAGGTGTTGTAATAGCCACTTGTGGATTCATCTTCCACCAATTCATCCAAATCCCTTTAAGTCATTTACTTGTGATCTTTACAACTACCCACAGCAAATGTAGTTTTGTAATTCAGGAATGTACATCATGAAAGCACACTAGGTTTATGCTCAGTAGCTGAAGTTTTCATAAAATCTTTTTTTCTTTATTAACAAGAAGCGGTAAACTTCTCTGCTCTTTCCCAGCAATATTTATAAAAATCTATGTAATTCCCTTTCCTCAGAAATTCTCTAAGTTAATCATTTCAGTCTCTTTTTTATCCAAGAGTTACTATTATTGTCATATGAAGTATCTTTTCCCAATCTTTTCTACTCTAAGACAGACTGACCCAAATTGTAACCAATTCAAACTGCCTGCATACCCTGGAATTACATAACAGCGTGATTTCCTCCTGGCCCCCATATCACACACTCATAATTCTTTTAATTCTTTTTTGCTTACTTGATAGCAAGTACTAAGAGTTTAAATTTTTCAGACAACTGTCTATAATGGTTTTAAAGCTTTTTCCTGAGTGACGACAGCTATATTCATATTTAGTCTGTTAAAAAAAAGTCACACAGCATCTGCCAACTTGACATCCATAGCCAGGTTCCGCTACCATTGCTCTGTCTCCATTTCTGAATACGTGCCACCTAATCACAGCAAGTCTCTCTCTCTCTCCCCAGCTTAATTCCTTCCTCTACAGCAACCATTTGAACTTTTCAGGAATCATTCATCACCACAATAGCTGAAGCTATCATTCCCACACCTACTTTTGTAAATTTTGGGATCTATACAATTCTAGAATTTTATTTCACAGATTGACCTGGTGTACCACTTCTCAACCCCTGTGCTACCCAGACTGCACAAGACTAAAGGAACTACCACCCTACTGATCTAGAATGGTAACTTCTATGTATGTAATTACAGAGCAAAGAATCTAAACTCTTGTCAATTAAGAGTCTAGCAACTAAACTGACTTACATAAAATACATTTAAAATTCTACATACAAGGTGTTATCTGTGCCTATAAACACTGGCCTTTAAATATCCATGACGTTCAATTCACACACTGAAAACCAGAACCAAAAATAAGTGTCTTACTGCTTCTTATAAAAATATAACTTAAAAGAATATTGATAAGTTTGATGAAAAGTAAGCAGTGTAAGAAAATAAGGAGTACTTTTTAAAGACTCAAAGAACAGGCAGCTCTCAGCCAATGCTGAATTAACATTTCTATCATATACATTAACCAATTATTAAACAAGCTCTCAATCATTTTATGAAGCATCGCTCAATCACATATTTCATGGCCTGTTCATTTCGAAAAAAGAATAAAAGACTTCAATTAATAGGACATGCCAAACACACCTAGAAAAAGGTAGGCGCATTCTTTACTTCATTAAATATGGGTGACATCTGAAGATACTCTAATTTTCCAGGCATACTGGCTGTTTGGTCACTTTGGGCCTGGAAAAAGCTAGGGGAGTAAGAGGAGCAGCGTAAGCACTGTCAGTACTCTGCAAACGATATTGATATCTTGGTCCCGTCTGCGCTGTTTAGGAATTCTTTATGTAATTCCCATGATGTTCCCTTTGAAGCGATACCTTAATTAGCAATACAGCTCAAGTGCACAACGTGTTTATGAGTATTTCAAAACATATTTGTTTTCAGTGATTCTCACACACTAATGAATTAATGCATGTGCTCCTCCTCCACCCGTCTGGTAGTCAGTCTTCCATTAGGAGAAACAACTGATGCCTGTTTCCCCCTCCTCTCAAGTTTGGACAGGGTTTCCTCCCTGGTGATTAATTCCCAAGTTGCAAAACACAAAGTGGTATATAGCTTCTTAACTGCTGAAATGTATTCTATGTTAATGTTGAAGCAATCACAGAAGGGATCCTCAGGAAGTCATCTATCAAACTTTCTGCTCAAACACGGGTCATAACTGAATTCAGACTAGGTTGCTTACCGAAATCTGATCTTGAGTATCTCCAAGGACACAGTGCCCACAACCTCTTTGAGCAACCTGAACCAGTGCTTAAATATCCTCAGGACAAGAGTCTTTCCTTTCTTTCTATCTGGAACCTCATATTTTAATGATCATTGTCTCTGCTCCTCCTGCCATGGACTTCAGTACTTTAGCCTTGGCTGCAACTTTAATAAGTCATTTTTGGGTATCTCTTCAGCCTTTCCCTCTCTAAGCTGAACAAACCCACTTGTTTGGTGGCTAGACTCAACCAAAGTTGTCAACACCTTTCTCACAGTATCTCAGATGAGGTCTAACAAGTGCAGAGTAAAAACAAATAATCACTTCTGTTGCTGTAGTGCCTACCCGTCTGTTGGGACAGTCCAATACGGACGGCATCATTAGCAGGATGCACAATTGACTCATGCTTAGCCTATTCTTCACCCCAACCCCAGATCTTTTTCAGCAGCATTGCTATCCTGCCACTCAAGTCCTCAACATGTACCACTGCAGAAGTTTAGTCCTTGCAATTCTAGTTGCAGGACCCTGCATTTGTCCCTGTTGAATTCCATCAGGTTCCTGTTGTCCCACTCCTCCAGCTTGTCTACACTCCCCTGAATGGAAGCCCTGGCCTTGAATATATTAACTACACCACTAGGATCACTCACACACTTCATGAGGGTACAAAATGTACTGTAGGGCTATTTAACTCTATTGTTACTCCATCCAGAATCGATAGTAACAACGACGGCCTATGCATTTTTTTTGCTAAACATGTAGTTTCATGGGCAGTTGGGTCAACTTAATTGAACATTATAACTGAAAAAGATGGTCTAACTCCCTGCCTCATCAATCACTCTTTCTATCCTTCCCTTGCTCCTAGCTACATAGCCCTGCTCCATGCCTTGCACTTGTTTTGACATGGATTTGACCCTTAACTTACCAGCTGTAATGCTACACAGCAGGACCTTGTCCATTTTTGCTGATGTAGCTTTCCAAGACAGTGAACTCCACCGATTCAGAGATGTCTGACAAGCACCCAAAATTAAAAGCAACAGAAGCATACAGCAGGAAAGGATCGTACTGGCTATTACATTGTTTCTTATGAAACTACCCTCAGAATGCTGGATCTCATACATCAGGCTAAGGAGGATGGCCACTCTTGTCCCATTCTGTTCTCTGTGTCCAACAGAACAGCACCATAAAAGCTTCTAGCTCTCCCAAGCCCTTTGAATAAAAGGGGAGATAATTAATCTTGAATTTCTGGATTTTGCAGCCACTATTAATACTTTTCAATGATTTACCAGCCTTTTGACCTCAGCAGGTGCTGCTGACTCATCTTCTTTGCCTATTTCTACCCAATCCTCATTCTCTAAAGACAAACTTTGCATTATCTATACTTTCAAAGTCAAAATCCAGCCTCATGGCAGATTCAATGTAAAAGACCTGGGTATAACTTGGGTGAGAGGGAAATTCACAGAAGGCAGTATTCTTTTACTTGAATTACCTCCAAAGTTGTTAATTTAACAGCATTACAAAGTGGCATCGATATCAAAAGCAGTGATTACTGCACACATAGCAAGTACAAAACTTTTAATTTCACCTATAGCTCCCTACCAAGACCATGTGAGACATTTAATGAGATATGGCTCAAATTCATTCATCCTTCTTTATTCCATTCCTTGTCTCACATAAATTGAGTAACTAAATTATTAAAATTCATATTATTCTAATAAGCTTATCTTCCCTAAATTGTTTCATGTAGAATTAGCACTGTATTAATGCTATCAGTTTTCTAAGAAGTACAGAATCTAAAATTTCCAATCTTGTCAATGAAGCACAGGAATGTCAGTATTCTACAAAGATTTAAAAAAAATATTTGAAAACCCAGAGGAAAACCACATTAAAATACTGCTATTATTACAGTTGCAAATAGTCAAGAGCTAAATTCATTACATTGCAAAATTGCACTAGTATTCATATTAGTTTGATGCCTCCTTCCTCAGTAAACAGAATGTAATTTATACCAAACTTTTCAACAATGAAAAAAAACAAATCCAAAACCAATTTAAAAAAGATACTGAAATATTAGAAGACCCTCATAAGCTAATACTATCGGTGAGCATGAGTAATTTTTTCCCACATTATTATAAGTTTGGGAAAGTTAAAAATAATCAACAACAGTATGTGTTGAACAGCACACAAACAGTACTTGAAATTAAATTGGTGTCATGTAAAACAGCATAAAAATTTTATTATTCACAAAACACTCGAGCTACAAATTTGCCATAAACATGTGAGCTTTTCCACTTAAAATTAGACATTCAATATATATTTCCACATGGTATTGCAACAGAAAATTCAAATCATACCAGCATTTTGAAGGTAAACATTAAATTAGCCTTCAGAAATCTGCATTGCCTTCTCTCAAAATTATCAGAAAATCCTACTTACTCTCTACATAATTCTTAGAGAAACACAGAATCCACACTATTAATACAGTTAAACAGCTTAGCTTCAACAATTATCTGAATTCTGCCTACATTTAGAAAAAATGAGCTGTACTAAAAAAAAGTAATGGTCTACATTGGATAGAATTATTTTTTTTTAAATTAGTTCATTTTTTTTCTAGCACATCTCACATCACCATTATTCTGCATAAAAAACACCACTTCAGTTTTAAGAAAATTATACTTTAGTTTCCCTGCTAAATACATTTCCATAAACCTAGTTTGTAGAAAACCAATACACTTTGTAAGTTCATTGCAAGTGACATAACACAATGACCTTCAGTCCATCAAAAGAAAGCAACAAAATACACCAGAACAACCGTATCATCAAATTCTTCTTTTGGAAACCCATAACTGAAAGTTAACTACCAACGTCAAAAAGTCACTTTAACTAGCTGCCCTCAGGAGCAAGTTACACACTGATTTCCACAGAATGTGACAGAGCATACAAACACCAGCAGCTTATAGCTTATGCTATGTCTAACTATGTCTAAACACTAATGATAGGTAAGTGTTTATATAGTCTGTAGAAGGTTACGGATAAGACTGCAATATCTTTACCAGAAAAAACATTTTCCTGAAAACATTATACATCTATACCAAGCCATTTAGTGAAAAACTTGGTAATTCACCATTATCAACTTACTTACCTGAAAGGTAAAAATTGTTTTGATCATCTTGTTAAATGAACCAACAAGAGCTCTGACAACCAGCCAAAAAATTACTCATCCTGCTATAATTACAATGAATTCAAAAATGAAAGGCTTCAATAGAGAAAAGGTTTTCGTATAATCACGGAGAATGCATAAACACTCAAGCAAGCTTTTTTACAGTATTTATCCAACCTTTCCTCACTCCTTATCCAGAAGTGACAGTGTTATTAAATTTAAGATAACCTTACATGGTATTTTACAAAGTGTTTTTTAATCAATAGGTTCTAACAAGACAAAGTACTATGTAGTATTACTGCCTTCTACTACCAGTACCAGCAGCAAGTACACAGGGCAGCTGAAACGGAGGTTCTGATACATACTTGCTGCTTATTAGGTTTAGATCTGTTCACGTATTAACCACTTCACTCCCTCATTTTCTACTTCCAATACTATCAAGAAGATTCCAAAAGGGATTCAAGCCCTAGGTTATCTTTCAAAACCAGAAATTAGTTGACTCCATAAAGCTAAACCAGTTCAGAATAAAACTTCTTGTCAGAAAATAGCAAACTAAACAGAAACACACAAAAAACCCCCTACATCTGTAGGCCCTGACTTAGGATCCCTTATCTCTACCAGATCTCCCTTTAACCTGACAGCATCTGTATAGCTCCTTCAAAATAAAAAATCTGTTGATTTATAAGAAGCTAGAGCTATTCAGCTCCTGGATTTACTTAATTTTTTCCATATTGTTCCTTTTCTACTGATGCAGATTTTTTTTTTTTTTAATGAGGATATTCCAGAACAGTATGGTAAAACAAAAATCTGATGGTATTTTCTTGCATGCGCTCAATTCTTTAAGGTTTACGGTGGAGCACAAATCTTCAACAACACCTTCTGATATCATCTTCTCATCTAAGCATCCAAAACAAAGCAGAGAAAACTTTTTTCACACTGCGTACTTTCTAGCCTCAGTCACAATTTAGGTGAGTGGGTACGATGCACTGTTTTGTATAATTTCATGAGGCAGAGATAGAGAACATGAAAATTAGCTCTTCAATTTGAGGTTAATCATATCGTTGCAAAAACATGTGCAATTCAGCCACAATACAAATTGTATGTGGTAATACAAAGGGAAGGAGCTGCACTTCACAGAAGTACCTTAAAAGGAAAAGCTGAACAAATACATCATCTGTAAGAGAAATATACTGATTAGCCTCATTCAGGAAGAGTTGGGAAAGACTGCACTTCTTGAATAAAAAGGCAATGATAATAAACACCGGCATTCAGTTCGGTTAGTACTGGTACTAGGCTGACTTGCTAAAAGACAGCTGAAGTACTGGGATGATTCCCCAGGGCCAAGCAGCTTTGTCAAAGGGGAACGGTACCATTCTGGATTCCCACCTGAAGCCAACAGACCCCAACTTGCCTTCTGCAGGCTGATCATCTCCAAAACCGTATTTGTGGCATTTTCTCTCAGACAGGCTCACATCACTGACTTTGAGACTATCTCAGTACAGGATTTGAAGGCAATGCAAGTGAACAACCTCCTCAAAGGCAACAAACATGTTCATCAGAACAATGATTGAAACTCAAATACCTACAGAATATTAACCCAACATAAAAATAATAAACACCAAAAATAAAATTCCCACAGCCAAGTATAAAGTTGAAAAGAACAACCAAAGCTACTTACACAGAATTCAGAGTAAAAAAAAAAAAAATCTAATACAGATAAAAAGTAGAGGTTTTCTTCCATCTTTGCTAAGTGCTTAACAGAAACAGCAGGACAACTATGGTCTTCACAACGACAAAAAAGGCATGCAGATGGCACAATCGTTGTCCAGCTTACATGTATGTCCAGAATTAAAGTTCTCCAGCTTTCAGTAGCTGCACAGCATCCCAGGATGAACTAACAGATACTCAACCAAATAAAGGTAATGCAGTACCTCCCAAGTCACCACTTTTGAGGAGCCACTCACATCTTGAAAACGTCAGAAGCTTAACTAAACATCTAATTCCTCAAAGACAGGTGATTAGAGGAGAATAAAGTGTTAAATCTTCTGGATGTTTGCACTATTTGACTATTACAAGGAAAAAAAGATGACAAATCATACTCCCACAATACTACAGTTCTCTCTCGCCCCACAAGTTGGTGAAAATCCTTTTGGAGAAATACTACACTTTCTTTCAAAAGCCTACCACAATGTCAGATAACAGACACCATTACTTATAAGCAAATACAATTTTCTTTAGATCTAGATTTATAATTTTGTTGTTTGAAAGCATTCTTACAAAGTTAAGCATGCTCAAATACAAGATACTACCTTCCAGATCCTACAAACTTCAAAATTCACTTGGTCTTCATTACTGGTGTATGTTTATTTTATATAGCTATACATAGTAGCTGTATGTAGCCACTTTTAAAGAAAACAAATTCAGACAGTGACTCACCCATAAATTTATGTTGATTTGTTTTAGTTGGGGTTTTTTGCTACATACAATAGCGAACAAAATATAAAACTGTCTATACCACCCTATTACTCCTTGCCCTTCTTTCTCCTTCCCTTTTTTTTTTTCCTGGATGAGGTGGGGAAAGCAAAAGCAAGAGGGAAGAAAACACAGCTATTACCTTCAGGCAAGGAATCAATAGCAGGTAAAGTTTAAAGACAGATTTATACTAACATATCTAACTCCCAAAAGATCAGTGCCTAAGATTTCACCTAATTCTTTTCATTGCATTAATGCAGTATTTAAGTCTTCAAAAACAGTCATTAGGCGTACCACCTGCAGTAATTCTTCCGGAAACACTACTCTCACAGATAGCAGTAAACGTGAATTTTAGTTTAAGAAAGAATATCTATCAGTTTCATTCCTGCTAAAACTGCTACTGTCATCGTATAGCCAAAATTGTATTACAGAACTAAGGAAATGTTGAGAAAAGGTGCAGTTTTACCCCACGCTAAACAATATTGAACTGCAGACACCCATCAAAAGATGGTCCTGCTCACGTTTCAGCTTCAGTCAGTCAGTTTCATACTCTCATTTGCTTCAAATACAGCAATACAGCATTCAGGCAACCTCATAGCAAGCAAGAACTACACACTAACAGAAAACCGATGCTCACCATCTTTAAAAACAAAAAAGAAAAAAAAAAACAAACCCAACCACAGGTCAGTCCCAAACCTCAACACAATTCCCCACTCCTAAATGTAGTCTTCTGTTGGACCAGCAAGATCATCCTATTCGCCTCATGGTCACACAGTAAATAGGCTGAAAGCAGTGACAAACACACAACCAGGGAGCCAGGAGAAAAAAAAAAAAAAAAAAAGAGAGAGAGAAAACCATACTGTGAAATTTCTTCCCAGTGCACACACATATATGTTAATATTTTACATTCAACTGGAAATCTGCAAGTTAAACTGATTATCATTTTCCATGTAGAATTACACAGTATTTAGAAAAACAAATGTTTCCATCTCTGTATAAAAGTACAAAACTACATTTATCGGTAAAATAAAGAAAGCAAGCTAATTAAGCCATATGAAGTACCCATTTTCTGCAGTTGGAAAAAGTGGATTTCAGAAATTTTTAATATTTGAATTAAAACAGAGTGCTACAGTGAGACATATAAGACTGAAATGTCATCAGGTTAAAAGTCATTTGGCATTAGAAAAAAATACAAGTTTTTTAAATTACAAGAAAAAATTGTTAAATTCAAATGTTTGTCAGAAAGAAATTAAATATTTGTGTAAATAAAGACAAAAGACCATCACATATTAAGCATACAATTTAGAAAGCATATTCTACTTTTAAAACGTGCTTCTCCCATAATTATTTATTTCCAGGATAAAATTCTAAAAATATTTTAAAACAGAAAATGAAAGGCTTTACTCAGTATGCAAAGTGGGAAAGTCTTTCCTCCAACAGTTCTCCTATCTTACCTGTATCTTCAATGAATTGCACACATTTTTCAACAAACAGAGGTATCGGTTTCTCAGGTGTAACCAGATCCTGTAGGGGCATCCCAAAGTAATTACTTTCCCAGTTTCTACGGATTGGAGGATTGAATGTCTTAGTTTTCTTTTTCGGCTACAACAAAACAGAGTTATTTAAGTAATATTTTAACTAGTTCATATTGTAACCATTCAGTAAAAACAAAGAGATTATACAGCTATCAGACATTAAAAATTCCTCTAAGGCAGACTGAAAAAAAATAAATGTACTTTTAAAATAGCATACATTAGAGACAAAGCACTCAAATAACTTCTAATAAATTTGGTCATTTTTGTATCACATTAGGAACTGGTTCACCCAATGCATCAGTAATTGAAACACCATAGGAATAAACATGAACACACTACTTGTTGTTTACGAGTTCTACGGCAAGTCTGCATACAAACTTTCAGCACCACTCACAGAAGAGTCTCTATGAATCCCACCAGAACCACACCTCTACAGAAATCTTTAGGACAGGACTGAGTGTCATATCAAAACCAAACAAAACAAAAAAGTGTTTTCTGTATGCATCTCATTAAAGACACTAAATAACCTTTATAGTGTAACTATGCTAGAAACATGATGATGCAGAGCATATAGTAATCAATCTTAGAGTTGCAGGCACTCCTATAAAGCATGATTGCTTTGTTACAGGCACAAGATCTTGAGCCAAAAGGAAGTCCGCACCCAATTGAATCTAGTAAGACAATGAGTTTCACGTGGAATTTTCTTGCTTGGAGAGGGACTTTTATCAGTTTAACTGATAAACCACCCTTGAACAATTACAAGAACTGTAATATAATGCATTGGATACCATGTTTCATCTCTTGACTGTTAATGAAAATATTCAGAGATTGCCATATTCAATGGTCAATCAATTGGCTGTATATTGGCAACTGAATATGGAAACTGAATGAACATCACCATTAAAATCATAGAACCATTTAGGCTGGAACAGACCTTTAAGATCAAGTCCAACAATTAACCCAGGACTGCCAAGTCCACCACTAAACCGTGTCCCTGAGCACTGCAGTTACATGTTTTTTGAACACTTTGAACACGTGATTCCGCCACATCCCTGGGCGGCCTGTTCCAATGCCTGACCACCCTTTCAGCATTTTACCTACAGTTTATATACAGTAAGAAGTTAGTTAAAAGAAGTTACATTTGCATATAAAAGCTCTTCAGTCAACATCCAATAGTATAAAAGAAAAACAAAAAGCACAACAGCCAAATTACAATTTAAGGTTTTGAGAATGTTAAAATGTATAATAAGACTACACCTCAATTAACTATCAAGACAAAATGTCTTGTTTCTGCATTTTACATCTAGAAGAGTCTTGAATTTCAATCACTTTGTGTAAAAAAAAAAAGTTAACAGTTAACCACCATCAAATTTGCTCAATCACTGCTTACTGACTACCTCAAATTTCAATTCAGTAAGGTACATAGTTCATTATTATCTTGCCCACTGAGAATTAATGAGCTGAAGTTGGAGGGAAAGTGGAAACTACAGCCTAAAGAACATTTCTCCAACCGTCACCCTACAGCACCTGTGGAACTTCTCCAACATTTGATAAAGAAACAACTCTGTTAATCAAAGCCTTTCAATAATATAATATACAAGTGAAACCTTTTATGTGGAATGTCCCTTTGTAAGACAATCAGCAGCAGAGTACCTGTGACCGGCCCCAGTAACAGAAGGGTAGCAAAAAAAAATATTGCTTATCTTTCAAATTTGGGATTTCTAGAAAAGGTTTGGCACTTACAGCTTAGAAAGAAGGAATATTTACTAGAGCATTCTCCAAAACATTAGAAAGAAATTGTTTTCCAGCAATTCAATTCTCAAAGTTTTATGTTAACTGAAAATTTCAATTTAATGAAAATTTTAATTAAAAGTTTAGAAAAAAGCTTAGGATAAAACTTTAGGATAAACCTTCATGACTAAAGCAGACTATAACTGAAAGCATTCTTTTCAACTGTCAGCTCCTTGGGTCACTTTTATTCATCTTGAATAAGATATCTATGCTTCCACTAGTATATGCCTTCAGATTAGAAACAGCTTTTTCTTCTCTCCTACTCATTGCAACAGTCCCTGCTTTGATGTCCCAAGCACCCAACCTAGTTCATCAGCCATTTTCTCTTTAGTGGCAAAATTGTATTTATTTAGAGGCAACACCAGTTCAGATAAGCAGCAGCTGAAAGGGCCAAGCTGAAGCTAAAGAACCTGTAACACTCAGTGAAAACATCTTTGTCAAATGTTAAATGAAAATATCATTTTAGAGAGACATACATTAGAACAATGAAAAAGTGTTGTTTTTTTCCCCCAAGGTATTCAGTGCACATCCACACCATCTTAGAATAAATGGATCTACATTCAGACTGTGTATTTCAGACCCAGCAGATAGAAAAAGACTGTGTGTCTCTGATTAAGACAAGATATTAGCATAACATAATTAAATATAAACAGATTTTGTTGGTGTGATTGGAAAGCAATCCAGTTAATAGAATAATAAACTAGGATTTTACAGAATTTTTATGACAATTATGATACTAATGGATATTATTATTGCATAGAATACCTGGACATAGTATGAAATAGCAAATATGTCTGCAAAGCCAGAATAAATAATGTTTTCTTCTAATAGTTGTCCTGTGTTTACAAGAATGGTTGTAAGGAACTGACATATCAAGTATGACATACACTCAAAAAAGCAGAAAGGTTTCTTAGATGAATTGTCTGCTGAAACAGTTTACTCTCCAATTTGGAAAGCAAGAATTTGTCTACAGAATTTAAAAAAATAATAAAGAATAAAAGGATAAAGCAAAAAACCCAGACCCTGAAGTCCTTTTCAAACTGATCTAAATGTAAGGTAGGAGAAGAGGTGATCATTGCAGGGCTACTCCACAAGTGTGAAATTAGGATTTCACATTGCAAAGTTACAATGATAATTTTATCAGTTATTTCCAGTTACATATTTTGTCTCCCTCCCATCCGATATTTATTTAAATACCTTACTCATGATTTCCCTTTCTTTTGGGGCATGTGAGTAGGCAAACTCTCCAGTGACAGTGCAAATCAAATCTTCCTGCAAATAATACTATCTACACAATCTTCACCAAAAAAAACAAACAACCAAACACCAAAACATCTGCAAATTAACAACAAAACTTTAAGGTATTAAAAAAACACCATGTTATTTCCTGATTTCAGACTTCCACACTTTCCTTAGTTGTAGACTTCTTAGGTAAAGAACTTGTTCTGAAAGTAAAGCCATGTCACTGTGCAAAAAGCCTGATCTCTGTCAAAAGATCAGCTGACTTTAGGAAAAAAATACAAGTCATATTTCTAATAAAAATAAGCTTAAGTGAAAGCTTTTTTTTCATCTGTGTTCCCCACCCTGAGAAAATAACAGCTTTTCTGATCCATCAGTCATAGCATTGAACTTTAAAATCTGCTAGTCAAGACAATGACCATCATATTTTTTTCTGGGTAAAATTAATTTTTAGAAGTTTTCTAATGAAACAATATCAAACAAAACCACTGTTAAACATTAAATTGTTCATTTAAACAACACCTGAAAAAAAGTGAATTATTTCTAAATTCCTAGATTTTGATGGAGAGATTATGATTTTGCCACCGGTATTTTCAGTTCAATAGTTCTGCCCAATAGACCCACTCCCCACAATACAACAGTCCCCTAATACTGCATACAAAGAGCACTAACCTAGGCACAGTCCAAGACATTTTTGTATGCTTTTTATACATCATAATAAAAAAGGACTAATAGGCACCAAGTTATTGTTAGCTTATTCTAGAAAGGTTTTGTTAGCTTATCCTAGCAAAAAGATCATTGTTTCATATACCACTGTTTCATGTTAGTAATTAAAATACAAGTCCAACACCATAAAGCTGAAATCCTTAGTTTTCATATAAACCTGTTGGTTTGGGTTTTTTTTTAAATAATTGATTGCTGCACTAATGTTGAGCTTTCCAGCATGGGTTTCACTACTTGTGAAAGTACTTGTCTTGCCAAAGACAACTTCTCTTCATACCCTAACAGAGGTCAACGCCAAACCTCCAGCTGATCCTTACATATTTTGGCAGGAAAGCACTTTAACTCTGAGAATCCCAAACTTGTCTTGAGTCACTGATACCAAAGGCATTTACCTGAAATATTGATTTAATTACAGTAGTTTGATCACTGAAATACATGTTGCAAAAGATTACCTGAAGTCCTCTCAATAAAAGACAAGGTAAACAAGAAAACATGTATTCCAACACAGCACAGTATACAATTCTTGATTTCAAAACTAGAAATATTATTTTTTAAAAAGCATCAAACTGAAAATGTGGATTTGAGGCATACTCAAGATTAACCCTCTTGACTGTAGGTGCCAGGGAACTAGCTAGGCACCACTCATTGTCTGTGAGTCTTGAGAGTACAATGCACTTAAATACAACCTTTCAAAATTAACTTAGAAAACTGAAAAACTGCCTAAACCTAGCTATCAATCCCCTTTATTGATGGACTGCTTACTCTAGCAAGTCCTCTCTGCTCAAGATGGGCTCCCTTCTTTCCCCCCCCCCCCCCCCCACCTCCATCCCATCAGAACTACCACCATAATTTATCAAATGGGAAATTCAGCCACTTCTCTACCTCCCACACATTTCACTACTACTTTTAAAACAAAGAATATTTTCTGCCTGCTTCATTTGTAGTCAGCCCTAGGTCATAGAGGGCAAAGTCAATATTTTCAGGACTATTAAAATACTTCATAAAATGACACAGTATGAACAGCATTCATTTTATAGGCTCAATAAAGTATTTGTAATCTCTAATCCATGGCTAGCTCGTCAGAAACTATACAACATGAATAATGCAGAAGATGGTCCCTGACATGCTCTGTCTTTCTTCCCCTCCTGCCTTCTGCCATTTTTAGAGTTACAGCTTGTTATACTAAGTTTTAAACTATGGAGGCTCAAGAAGGCATATGGCTCCAAATATGCATTTTAAAAGTGTTAAATTTGAACAGATGAAACCTTAAAGTACAGATTTTGATATTTCCTATACTCCTCAGAAGAAAAAAAAAAAAAAAAATCACTGCACATTCCAGTCTGAAGTAGACAGTACTTTGCTAAATCAACCACTGAACTGACACTAGAACAGCTGAATAAAAATCTAAGTTGATCTCCCATTTCTCACATGTTTACCACAGTTTTATTAAAACTGAGATCAACACACACGGGCTATACAGCTCCTGACACTATTTCAGTAATAGCTGCAACACAAAATTTCATATAGTTTTGAAATTATAATGAGAGCAAACAAGTTTCAGCATAGAAAAATAGATGTCAAACCTGTACTACTACTATGGTGTTCTAAAACAAGTCAGTGTAAGATATGTGAAAAAATCCTTCTAGGTACTAGTGGATTTTTCTTGCTAAAATACTGAGACAAGTTTTCAGGTTAATGTAAAGTAAAAGGCATCTTACAATCATCTTGGTATAAAGGAAAATAGAAAGAATGTAATTCACAATCTTCTTTGGAAACAACAAATGTTTGCAAACAAGATTACAAGGCTTAATGTTTTAAAATACCGTTTTTCAGATTTAATTGAACACCAAAGCTGGAAACTCCAGTCACAACAACAACAACAAAAAAAAGTAACAACAAAAAAAAAGTGATCAGACTTTGAATAATAAAATAATTGACTATTGGTCAATGAACAAAAATAGTGAAACTTCTTCAGATTTAATAACGTTTAACAATGGCATTATCACTGGTCAGTTAATTTACTATATTGTTTACAAGATCTCTGTAGTTACTACTTGTTTCAAAAGTATTCCAAGTAATTTCTTCCACACAAATAAATGAAAGATACTCATACTAATCTTATTCATACTTTTACAAAATGTTTTCCGTAACAAGGCAAGAAGCCTGCAGAATTTATTTCAAGATGAGGCTCTGCCTTTCTCTTTGCAGAAATATATTCAGGATATTTGCATTTCTTTATATGCTGGGGAAGATAAAAACTAAATGAACTATATTTTATAAGAAGGGGAAAAAACACAGCGTAGACACTCAACATATCTCAAAGTGTTCACAAAGGTAACAGCTCTAAATTAAATGGGTAATTTTTTAATACGCATCAATTCCATAGTAAAGATTAATAAGGTTATTATTTGTACCTGCATGGAATAGCTACAAGTTCCTGGATCAGGCAGGCTTCCTGCTATACAGGGAATTACTAAGACAAGCGTCGAAAATAACTTGCAATTATTATATATAAAACAAAAGGAATAATAATAGAAGATCAGTAATAATTGATAAATAATTTTAAAATATTTCCATGAAGCTTGTTTCCACAACAAAAACATGGTGAGAACAATGAAAAGCCAAGGAGCACTGTGGTTTGTGCCTTGTATCAAGGCATAAACTGCATGACCGTTGCAGCTTTAGGGTTAATGCACGCACATGAAGAGAATCCTCCTGTCTGAGGTGTAAGAAGGCTTCCTCCAGCAGGATCCCTATCCTCTAGGAATGTTCACTGCCCTTTCATGTCCTGAAGTTTTCTGCATTTTCTCTGATGTTCCATATCTCCAAACTCATCGAGTTAACTAAATCAAAAACTAAGGCTGCTGCTTTTAGAGTCTGGTGGGTATCAACACACAATAATGTCCTGTATTAGACCTTAATATTACAGCAATAAAGATTCTAATTGAGATAAGCATCTACCTGTAGTTGTGTAGTTCCCACCTGCAATTTTTGAAAAAAGACATGGAGATGAATGAGCACACAGTTCAGCTGGAGAGGTCTAACTTTGTAAAGCAGAAACAACAGGGGTAAAGTTGCATGTGAACATAGTACTCTGTGCTTAGTTCTTCCAAGTTTGCACAACGGTAAGGAAACTAACATAGAAAGCGTGTTGATACAGGGGAGATTTCACTCTGGAAAACACATTTAATCTGAGAGATACTTCGCATAGTAACAGCGGAAAGGACTGGACTAAGCGCTTTTTCATAAGAGAAACTTCTACAGAAAAAGTTCCGGGGGGGGGGGGGGGGGGGGAGAGAGCACATCATAGCTTAACAAATATTGGCACACAACATCCACAGTGTGCACACACAACTCCACATCAATTTGGTTAAAACATCCTATGACTGAGGGCAGTCTGCTTTCTTTTTTCTCCTTCTCTCCAGTTTTCTTCATCTACTTCCCTACCAGAAAAAGTTTAACAATCCACTTGTTAACAGCACATGCAAGGCCATACAATAAATAATTCAGAACATTTAGAAACACGGTAATAACATGAAATAGGATACAGGTGGACACATCACAAGTTAGACTATGTTAGACAGATTCAACCTTCTTTGTTGGAAACATGTTCTTTTCTAGAGGCAAAGAAACTACAACAATCAGTTGGTTTTACCAATCTAGCCTTTAGGAAGGCATTTAATGGTGGCATATAGGAAATTACCACAACAGCTGGAGTAACAGAAACAAGATGATATTCAACAACAAAAAGGACAAAGTCATAGGCTAAGGGAAAAATCATGTACTGGAATGTCATATAGCACATACTATAATGTACATGTACTATAATACACATGTACTATAAACCACCTGTACTAGATGGCAGGAAGTCATTAGCTGCAAATTATCAAGGACAAGAATAGGCCAGTGGTTACTAAGTGACGATAACTGCAGCTACGAAAAAGTTTGGTGCAATCACACAGTTGTGTCAGTAATTTCTAGTACAGATCAATAAACATTAAGATTATGTAATGCACTGCTATGACATTCTTTGCAATATTATACACAGGTTCATCCATGTTCATTCAAAAACGTAAGTTCAGAGGGAATTACAAAACTATTTTTAATCTTCTAAAACTTGGGTCAAGTAGCAGTCATATTCTCTTTACCTCTTTGGAGGTCAGAGACATCACAACAGAAGAAAACATTTCAGGAGAAAGGTTACCACAAGGAAAGGTGAAAACCAGAAGCTGCAAGAAGATTCCTCACCAATACGGAGGAAACTGAAGTTCTGGATGAGTTTTACAGAACAGTGAGAACGAGGAATAGAAGTTTTCATAGGAATTATTTCTGTGATAACTGAAAACAGAGCATAAGGATGGTTTTTCCAGTTCTCACTACCAGTATACAGAAACAAGATCTGAGGAAACAAACATGGTGTTATGGACAACAACAGTGGGCAAATAATTTAGACCAAAGCACATTTACTGAACTGATCTCAGTTTTAGATTGTTTAATTTCCTCTGGTAAGAAGCAATGTTAAAGGCCCTTGCAAGTAACATTACCTGCTCACCACAGATTTGTCATGGCTATACTTTCCACAGTAAAACATCTGAATTTATGCTTCTGAATAGCAAGAAGTAGCACAATTCTGACTATTCACTTCTGCTTTTAATAATATGTGATCACAACAGATTTTTTAGAAGTTTGGTACATGTGTCAGCAGATCAGTCAAACTACGGCTGCTAATTTCAGGGCTGTAAAAAGGAACTCTTATTTTTCCTATTCTGTAGTTCACCAAAACTCCATTCCTCCTTCCTACCCACCCAGCTCTTGCATTCTTCCCTTCAATTTCTACCTGAATCCTATGACTGTATCTGTCCTAGTGCCCATACCTTTGTATGATTTCATCTAGTAAGTTGGGAGATTGGAACCTGAAAGCATCAGGACAGAATAAGCATCCTTCAGCAAGGTCATGTCTCTTTCTTGAAACACATTATCTTTAAATGTTTTCTTATTCTGGCCCTGACTTTAAAACATTTTCCAGAACCTCCAAGACGAAAGTAAATAGCACTTTAAGAAACTCTCATTGTGTGTAACTTTAAAAGTAATTGGGGGGGGGGGGGGGGGAGAAAGCCAAACCCAAATAATCCAAAACAAACCAATGCCCCCCAACGTGATTTTTTAAAAAACCTCTAAATGTAAAGATTTGCATAGGCAAATTATGTCTTCAAATGAAATTTGCTTTGTGTAACTGAAAAAAAGTGCAAAGCCCACAAATGACTGCATAGGAGCTTTCTGCAATACTGTACAAGAAACTCACCCAGCACATGGGATCTCAAACCCCTCAAATCAACAAAGAGAAAAGGAGTATCAAGAATGTTACATATCCTATTTGGGCTTTAAAAAGCAACAGCATACTATGAAGCTGATTAAAAAAAAAATCATTAAAAAACAAATCAAGTCATCATCTTTGACAGAGATAGTGAGGACCTCGGACTTCAAAAGTTGAGTTTTTCCAAACAAATTCATTTTGTTTGTAAGATTTCTATATTTCAGAATCACTGTAATTATACCAAGAGTAGCTACATGTGCATCTGATGTTCCCTTTACATACAACTGAACAATTTAGAAAAAGTATAAGTAAGAGCTTTAAGAAATATTCAGAAAGGACTACAAATGTTTTACTTATCTCTTTCACATTCAGGGGGTCAAATTTCTCAAAAAACCCAGCAAGTAATCTGTAAACAGTGGGGCACTAACATCCCTCACATAGACTAAAAAACACTGAACAAGGAAAATACAATATGAATAAGTTTTGAGGTTTTACAATTGAAGACTGCTAGCTGCTCATCTAAAAGAACACAGGAAAACACAGTGAATAAGTTCCAAAACTAGTAAAACTGCATCTCTCTTGGAAAAGAAAAAAATAATCAACAATTAATAAACACCAAAAGGAGTATATTACAGACTAGAATGACTCATCACAAAACTGGAACTATGCTCACTTCAACATAACGAAATTCAACACACATAGAAGTCACTACTTATCAAACATTAAGTACTCATATTTTGAATGCTTGCAAACATTTTAGCTATCAAGTTAAATTTGCTTTCTCCATCATCACTTCTACTATTAAAAGTTTTCTCTGACTAATTTCAAAGTATCAGCCCTGGACCACAACTTGCAAGTAAAGAACAGTATAAAAAACCAACACAACACCACCAAGAGGTATGTTAAAGAAAATTTGAAACAACTTTTTGTACTCTTCAAGAGTCTTAACCACTATAAAAATTCAAATAGCCTGAAACTTCCAAGTCAGGCTGCCTCTCAACAGGCCAAAGCCAAAAGTGGAGGCTTTGGATATCAGGGGGTTTCCTGACACAATGCCAGGAATAAAAGACTCCACTATACCAAGTCTACACAGTTTAAGTGTAAATATCCAACTCGGAGGAACTTTCTGTCAACTTAACACAGCTGAAACAGTAGGATTATGAATACTACATTTCAATTTCTATGTGGCAAGATTATTTCAATCAAAAGCATATAAATTACTGTTTTAAAAAACATTTAACTTTCCCAAAAAGAATAACTTCAAAGTATTTTTAACCATATGATTATATACCCACAAGACATCATTATCTATGCTTATGAGTAAGCCTTAAGAAAATTTAGTGCCCTTGAAATCAGCCATGTGTAATTCAAATCACAGCTGCATACTAGGAAATGCAATTCAGAATTTAATCCATTACTAAAATTTAACTATGCTCTACTTGAACAAAACTTATTTCTAAATGCTACTCAAGTACTGTCAGACTTAAGCTAAAAGGGACATTTTTAAAATGCTATGAAAGATCATATTAAAAAGGTTGACTTATTTTGAGACAAGAAAGAAAATATCTACCTAACCAGGAACGCTTCTGATTTAATATTAAACAAAACCTATACGCAAAACAATGATTATAGTTTAAATTTTAATTTTAGGGTAGAAAAGTGTATACATCTAGAATCTACACCACAACACTACCTTGACATAACATTTTTTTAAAACAGTAGGTCAAAAAAATAAGTAACTATCAAGCATAAAGATCAAAATAAAATGCAGACATTTTTCAAGTAGAATGTTACATTATTATTTAGAGACCCACACTGGGCAGGCGTTTTGTTCCCTTCTATTTTGTAATAGTGAATTGTACAGGTAGCACAGCTTTCAACTTGATTACTTGCTTGCTCACACTAGGAAAATGCAGCAGTCAGTAAAACCACTATACAGTTTCCTTTTCATGCTCTTGTTTTAGAGTTTCAGGTAGACAACTGAGAATTAAAAAGAAACCACCCCTTTCATTCACCAGCCCTAAACTTCATTCCAACAGCCAGAACTGCAAGAACTGAAAGAACCAGTTCTACCCAAGAACTCATAAAGGAGCTTTTTTAAAATTAAAAATAATAATAATAATAACATTATGATTAACAAAAAAAAGGCTCTGTGGAACAAATTCTGTCTCCACTTACTCATATGGAAGGGAGACTGCATACCTACATACAGAGGTGAAAAGAACTGAAACTTACTGAACAGCTGATTAGATACACAAACAATCTCATTCCCTCAGCTTTGCCAGTTCTGAGCAAGTTAAGTGGAAAATTGGACAAAAATCAAACACTGCTACATCAAAATTTTAAAGCACCCGTTTCAAAATAGGATGCAACTCCTGCATATTTTGATTCTTCCCTTCTACAATGCACCAGAAGTTGTAAATAAAATTTAAATCAATTGACTTACTTTCTTATCTTCTTTTACTTTGTGGGTTTTCTTTTTCATTTTTTTATCATCCAATTCTTGATCCGATGTAATAGCAGGGTTATCTATGCCACCCTTCCATGTTTCAACAGGTGAAAGAAGTGGATCTTCTTCACTTCCACGATGTCTTCCTTTTCTTTTAGTTTTAGAGGTGGTGAAAGCCTCATCATCGCTCGCATCCGAATGTGTTCTCCTATAGTAAGATTTAGCTTTGCTGAACAGAGTCTTGGATTTATATTTGTATTTTGATGGCCTTCTTTCCCCATGACTTTTGGATATTCTATCAGAAAACCCATTTTCTTCCTCACTTTGGGTATTTATAACAATTGAGTTTCGAACTTTAATAATACGATTCTGACTATCATCTGGAACCGCATAGATATCATCTGCAAAGCCTTTATGTTTGAAAATAGTGTCAATAGGTTCAGCATAGTTGTCAGACTGGTCTATATCTTCTGGTGGTACCGGAGGCACTCGAGAAGGTTGTTTCCTGGGATTTTTGCCAATACCTGCCTCAATTGTTTTCAGGAGGTTAGGATCCAGTTTTTTCACATTTGTTCTTGGAACAAGTGGTTTCGGTTTTATTGGAGGAGGCACTTTATGGTTGCGTTCATGGTCATGACAATTGAGCGGTGTACTGTGAATAGGATACTCATTTCCTTCCAAATCCAGTCGGTACTTTGAACGGTCACTAGGTGCTGGGAGTAACCTTACGTCATCACCAATTGGACTGTAAGGTGGTGGTCCTTCAGTATCATCCTCTGAATCTGGATAATTATAGTCAAGGGAACTTCCTCTGGGAGATCTTGGAAAAACATCTTCACTTGTATGTGTTGTTTCCCTTGTGCTGTCTGACATGTAAGAACTTTCAATCATGTTTTTCTTCTCTAATACATCACTGAAGAACAATGTGAAAACTTCGGTTTGACGATGATACTGAGATAATGAATATAAAGCTGTAAACTTAGCAGTAATCTCTGTTGCTATGTGTTCCCCTTCAGTCATAAGTTCCTTGATTGCTTCATTCTCAAAGAAGTCTGCCTGGCTATCAGTAACAGCCACTAACTGGACAGGAATCGTATCCTGAACTTCAGAAAGAAATGCTCGAAGCATTCCCATGGACGCCTTCCGCTTCGCAGAATAAACCAGTATATATCCATGAACAAGTTCATCTTTCCTTACCCCAATTGAAGAATGATATGATAATATAGTTATCTGTATTCGACGCCTCTTTTCACCTATTATTTTATCAAGCATCAAAGAATTATTCTGGCCAGCCTGAGCAGCACTACAGGAGTGAGAGTCAAGGAAGGGTGAAAGAATAAGATCCACACTAAACGGATCACCACACATGGCACACATGACAATTCTTAAGTCAGCTTCTGACAGATCTTTAATGGTAGGAACTGGACTTACAACATCAAAATTGTGTTTAACTGCTTCCAGTACTCCCCTCAGAGCTTGTTTTATTTGGGTCTCATTAAATTTGCGTGGATATGTACCAGCAGGTACATCTACAAAGGGACACTGTAATTTGTTGGCCAATTGCTGTCCCTGATGTCTCAGTATAGGCAGATTCTTGCTAACACTGTCCCTCTGGTTCGCCAGTATTAACGTAAATGGAAGATTAGCCATATACTTGTCTCTCCTTATCTGAGATGCTTCAGCCCTTATTTTTGCAATGCACTCCCCAATATAATTCAGCGATTCAATAGAGTTAAACACACAAAAACAACCATGTGGTTTGAAGGTTGAGGTCCACAACTGAGTCAACAGGTATGGGGATTTTGCATCAACTGGCCTAAGATCTAGTTCATATATTTTTCCATCTAATGCATATTCATCATCAGTGGACTGTGTCCGAATTTCATTTGCCAATTCTTGTGCAAGGCCATCTTTGCCCAAAATGAAAAGATTGACTTTATCAATGTTGGCACTATCATGGTATAAATTTGAGCGGCCATGGTCTAGTTGCAGAAGACTGTTGGCAAGTAACTGCTCTACTTTAATGTCTGTGCAATTTTGGCCACTAAGACAAGTTTCTTTAGTTGGGTGATAAACAAACCCTATGTGTTTAAGCAGAAGAGATTCTCTGTCAGGTGCAAGTTTCTGTAAAGCTTTGTATCTAGGTTCTTCACTCAGAACAGCGTGAATTTCACTCATTTTATCTGAACTTGGCGTTGCATTAAGATCCAGGTCATAAAACAGCTCTGAATGTTCAAAAAGCATTTCCTGAAACTCCTCTTTGGCTTTTTCAACAATCTCCCTCTGATGCCTACCATACACTTCCTTACTATCTGCATCAGTGATGTATTTGAACGCTTCGTCCTCCACCACAAAACATATAACTTCTTCCCATGGCTGTCCAGGTGAAATGAACTGGATTTTCTCAAGAGTTTTTTTGAATTTCTCCTTCATTTCAACCCTCCTTTTTTCAGATATAAGATGCTGCACATGGTTTTGATAAACTTTTTCCGCCTCTAGCGTAGTAAGAAGGTCAAATGGAATTCTTCTGTCATTCACTTTATCTATATGGTCAGTTTCATCCCAGGGTGTTTTTTCAAGCACTACAAAACAGGACTGGAAGTCGGGCCTTTTCTCCATTAACTTCAAGGCTTCTGACCAGCTCAAGTGTTCAATCTCATCAAGATTTGACAGAAGAGTATTAAGAGCTCTTGGCAATGCATTAATGTATTCTTCTTTTCTTTTTCGAATATGTTCCTGTTTAAGCTGCTCTATGTGTTTTGAAAATGTATTTTTGGCCTTTTTTGTTCCTTCCAAATTTATGTACTCTTCATAATCAGGGTGGTTTTTCAGTTTATTACTAACAGTTTTCCAAGTTGCATGATAGTCTCTCACAGTTTGGACAAGTTTTTCAAACTTGTCCGTTGCTGTAACAACTAGCTGTCTTTGAGTTTTATAGGCATCCAGATAGGGGATTATTTTAGGTTTACCACGAGTTTTATCCATCATTTGTACCAGTGCAGTAAAACATGTTTCAACATTGACATTGAATCTCGCTGATGTTTCCACTACCACAAGGTTCTTCTTATTTGAAGCAAAGGCCTGAACCTCTCGCAGATAATGATCCACACATTCATCACATTTTGTTGCTGCTATTATTATGGGTTTTTTAGATTTTGAGAGCTGTATATAGAGGTTATTCACAAATTTAAGTTGATCATCAAACTTCCTATTACATCCTTGGCTTACGTCAATGCACAATAAAAACCCATCTATGCTTAATTTCCCTTCAGGCATTTGTTTTTGCTCAAAGTCTTGCTCCAAGCCTAGCTGATCTGTGCAAATGTACATTAGTTTTTCTGCTGACTGCAGTTTGGAGGCAGCTGCACGTTTTATATATGGTTGTAAATTCGTACTCCGATGAGGCAAGAAAGTCTGATCATCAATGAACTCAGTCTGTTCAATCACGTGAATCCTGCACTCAATTCCATCCTCACCGCTTTGTGTTACGTCACCCCAGTACAAAAAGTGATCATTGTTAACAACTCTTCCTCCAAAGTCAATTGTGCTAAGCACAGAGGTATGCTCAGGATAATATTCATCTGCTTTTGAACGAACGAATCTATTGCACAAACATGACTTTCCAACTCCACAATTACCTTTATCCTTTTCAGTTCCAGACAGTCCAACAACACTAACAGCATAAGATGGGGGGCGTGGCTCTTTGTTTTTTGCCATCATAACTTTTCTCTCATCCTTTTGCAATTATCAAGGTAACTGTATGTGGTTTTCATTCTGGAAAGGTTCCTACAAATTTAAGTTGTATATCCAGGGCTTCAGAAAGAGCTTTCAGTTGTTCCTACTTCAGCTTGTCATTGAGAGAAGCTCAGATAACCAGGATGAGGAGGATCATCTTCCTAAAGAAAACAAAAAAGGAGAAAAAATTTAAAGTTTGCAGGTACTTCTTTCTGATATTCATGAGACAAAAGAGTTTTTTTAAAACACTTTTGCTTGCTCACCCTGAAATTGTTTTCTGTGTACATGAAAATTTTACAGCTATTTTAAATGAGGTCTTAAACCCATTATTAATTCATGTTAATGCTATTTATGTTTTAAAATAAACAGCTTCTAGGTACAGTTTAGTAACAGTTAATCACGTATTTTGATAGGTGATCATCATACTTCTAAAAAAACAAAAACTAAAAACACCACACTCAAAATCCCAAATTACCATTTTCCTTTACAGCTTACAGGTAACTAGGCAGTAGCATTTTCCACAATAAATACAACAGAAAAACTAAACCAAACCCAATATTCACATACACATACATCTATTCAGTCTCATATTCCCACTAGATAGCCTGCTTACCTACATGAACAACACTCCTTTTCTGTGCATTTCTACGTTTGGTTTTAAGTTTCAAAAAAAGAAGCTGTAAAACCAGGAAGCTGGCAATGTGGCTCAGCCACTACCTATCTGCACAAGTGAACTACTTCACTTGTATACTAACAGTAAACTGCTTTTAAGAAGTTTCTAACCTGAATTCTACAGAAAAATACAAATATTGCCATACGGATACTAGACATAGAAAAATGAGACTTATTTCGGAGATTTTAAGATTACAAATGTAGTATTACTCCTTCTATCTTTAACAAAAGACAAAAAAAAAATTTTTAACAACCATAAACAAAAACTGTATCTACACTCAAACTTCCACAGAATTATTACAAGGTTCCAGTGGCTTTACTGAACCTGTTGTCAAGTGTAACGACTACGACTAACACTCAGTTAATAATCAGAAGACTTTGCCTACACACATACTGCAAATGGAAAGATATTAACTGATTTAGAAACAATTACATTATAAGGAAAACATAAAAAATTAAATGGCTGGGCCTTGCAGGCTGCAATCAGTGGTGTGAAATCTAGTTGGAGGCTACTAATCAGGGTTGTGCTCTAGAGGTCAACACTGGGACCAACACTGTTCAACGTCTTCATTAATGAGTTGGATGACGGGACAGAGTGTGCCCTCTGTATATCTGCTAATGACAGAACTGGGAGGATTGGCTGATACACCGAAGAGTCGTGCTGCCTTTCAGGGAGACCTCAACAGGCTGAAGACATGGGCTGATGGAAACCTCATGCACTGCAATGTCCTGCAGCCAGGGAGAAATAACCCATGTACCAGCATATACTGGGAACCAACTGGTTGGAAAGCAGTTTTACAGAAAAAGACCTGGGGATCCCAGTGGGCAGCAAGCTAAACATGAGCCAGCAATGCACACTTGTGGCAAACAAGGCTAACTGTACCCTGGGCAGCATGAGACAAAGTATTACCAGCAGGTCAAGGTGGGTGAACCTTCCCCTCTACACAGCACTGGTGAAGCCACACCGGATGTACTGTAGAACTGGACACAGTGTAAAATAAAAGAGATACAGAGCTACCAGACAGGGTCCAGCAAAGGGTCACTAAACTGATTCATGGACTGAAGCATCTCTCATATAAGGAAAGGCTGGCAGAGCTGGGACTGTTTAGCCAGGAGAAGAAAAGGCTCGGGGGGCGGGGATCCCATCAGTGTGCACAAATATTTGGAGAAAACGCGCAAAGACGACAGAGCCAGACTCTTTTCAGAGGTGCCCAGTGCCAGAACAAGAGGCAACGGGCACAGACTGAAACACAGGAGGTGCCATATGAACATCAGGAAACACTTTTATATTCTGAGGGTGACTGAGCACTGGCACAGGTTACCCAGAGAGCATGGTCCTCAGCAGCCTGCTCTAGGTGACCCTGCTTGAGCCAGAAGGTTGGACAAGATGACCTTCAGAGGTCACTTCCAACCTACACTGTTCTGTAATTTCATGAAAACATTCTAATAAAAAAATACTTCTCATTTTCTTAGAAAAAAAGACAGCTATCACATAGCCCTATAAATGAAAGGTACAGACTACTGTACTTAATGTATGTGGGTTTGCACTTGTGGAGTAAAAAAGTAACAACAAATGTATGTAAACAAACCTGTAAAAGGCTGTCCTGGTTTCAGCTGGGATAGTTAATTTTCTTCTTAGTAGCTGGTGCAGTGCTGTGTTTTGGATTTGGTGTGAGAACAATGTTGATAGGACACTGATGTTTTTAGTTGTTGCTAAGTAGTGTTTATACTAAATCAAGGACTTCTCAGTTTCTCAGGCCCTGCAGTGAGAGGGCTGGAGGGGCATGGGAAACTGGGAGGGGACACAGCCAGAGCAGCTGACCCAAACTAGCCAAAGGGGTATTCCATACCATATGACATCATGCTGAGCACATAAACTGGGGGACGAACAAGGAAGCGGGGGACACCCGGCATTATGGCGTTTGTCTTCCTGAGTAACTGTTAGGCGTGCTGGAGCCCTGCTTCCCTGGGGATGGCCAAACACCTACCTGCCCGTGGGAAGTGGTGAATGAATTCCTTGTTTTGCTTTGCTTGCATGAGTGGCTTTTGCTTTACCTATTAAACTGTTCTTATCTCAACCCTCGAGTTTCACATTCCTTTCCGATTCTCTTCCCCATCCCTCTGGGTGAGGGGGGAGTGAGCAAGCGGCTGTGTGGTGCTTGGTTGCCGGCCAGGGTTAAACCATGACTATAGCCCTTATACAAAGGAAAGGGCATAACAAGCATTCATACTGAATTTATAGTATCCATATTTCACCATTATTTATTATGTATTTTTTCATTCTTAGCAACAATTTATTGAGAAGGGTACTGCAGTACCTTCCTTTTGTTTAAAAAAAAAATAAATAGCGTAGAAACTGTCACCCAAAAAGCTCTCAAAATCTGCTTTAATACTTGTAAAACTAATTCACAACTGCTAAAATATATCTGAGTTTGAAGACATGCAATAAATATATTTTATTTATGACATGCAGTAAAAATAGTATTTTGTCATGGTTTAACCCCAGCCAGCAACCAAGCACCACGCAGCCGCCTGCTCACTCCTCCCTCACCCAGAGGGATGGGGAAGAGAATCGGAAAGGAATGTAAAACTCAAGGGTTCAGATAAGAACAATTTAATAGGTAAAGCAAAAGCCATGCATGCAAGCAAAGCAAAGCAAAGAATTCATTCACCACTTCCCATGGGCAGGCAGGTGTTCGGCCACCTCCAGGGAAGCAGCGCTCCAGCATGTGTAATGGTTACTTGGGAAAACAAACGCCATAATGCCGGATGTCCCCTCCTTCCTTGTTCTTCCACCAGTTTATGTGCTCAGCATGATGCCATACGGTATGGAATACCCCTTTGGCTAGTTTGGATCAGCTGCCCTGGCTGTGTCCCCTCCCAGTTTCCCATGCCCCTCCAGCCTTCTCACTGGCAGGGCCCGAGAAACCAGGAAGTCCTTGACTTAGTATAAACATCACCCAGCAACAACTAAAAACATCAGCGTCCTATCAACATTGTTCTCACATCAGAGCCAAAAGACAGCACTGTACTACCTATAAAGAAGAAAACTATCCCAACTGAAACCAGGACATATTTGTATCATGAAAAGTTGCAACACAAGATAAAAATATTGAAACCTTTAATACCTTGTATAGAATCAGTGCCTGGTCAACAGAGCTTTCCAACTTACTAACGTCTAGAAATTGTACCTATCTAACAGTATTTGTAATGAAATTAATTGACCAAAGTATAAAATAAAATATATTTTTTATATATATACATAAAACCAGCTTTCAGTTACAGAAATCATAGTCAAGGAAAGTATCTTCTTTTATAAGTTTCAACTTCATTACAAAATGACGAGGAAAGTAAACTCATTCTAGTTTCTGTACTTCAGATTTTTTATATTACAAAAATGGAAATGTTTATGCCATGTTTTAGGAATTATTTTCTTTTTTTGTTTAAATCAGTTTACTCAATGACACATTCAGAAAAAGAATTTGTATTTTAAATTTTGCTTTTTACTCTTTCCACTGTTTTTTACATCCTTAAAACACAGATTTTAGAGGTAACAGAAAATGGTTCTGGGAATAAAAAATACATGGCAAAAGTAAATTCTTCATGAACAGCATTTATATTACTACAAATAAACCTGGTATTTTCTTTCTGAAGCAAAGCTTATCACAGTAGCATCATACAAACCATTAGAATGAGAAGTTTAGTCAGCACTTCCACTATAAAATGTTTTGTTTGCCACAGCACAATACAGATTTGGTGTGGACTAAACCAGAACACAAAAATCTTCATCCATGGGATTATTTCATTAATCAGGAAGACACTGTCAATTTGCAACTGGTTTATAAGAAAGAATCAATACTTTCAGATACTCTACATCCTCACTTAACAAAGGTTCATCTTCCTCAAGCAATAAATGTTTGTCAAATCGATACATTTGTAAGTAAGTACAAAGAGAAAGGTGAAATGGGACACTGACACAGGGAAAACACACACATTAGTCTCTCACAAAATTTCTGACTATGGAAGAATTTCACCCATAGAGGCAGTTGAATTACTGAAGATATTTAAAACCAGGGTGGTTTTCTTTCCATTCCTTGTACAGTTTCTACTGTGCACTGATTGTACAAAGCAAAGTCACAGAATGAAATCTATGTTAAGTAATAAACCTGGTAGAAACCTGAAGTTATAATGGCTACACATTTAATATGCAATCATTATCAAATTGCTCCCTAAATGGAAGATTATTCCTTTCAGTATACCACTAATTTAGAAGTACTTTATAGTTTTATACTGTTTTAAAACATACACTACACACTGGAAATTCATGGTAAAGTAAGTTCAATTATCTTACTTCAATCTGCCTAATTCCGTTATAACAAATTGAAAACACTACAATTCATCGCCCCCCCATCTTTGTTACAGATTCAAAGGAGGAGTTGTTTGATTTCCCCAACTAATTTCAATCTTTGAATTGAAAATAGAGCGTTTCTATATTTAAATAGAAAATTTCTGAAGAACTACAGAAGACACAATATATGACATCACCGCAGGAAGAATCTCTGACCTTCTACAGTCACACCATAGGACCTTGTCTCTACAGGCTCTTAGATTTCCAGATTTAGTTATAAAGAAAATAAGGTGTATGATATTGTACTTTCTTACTCACTTCCCCCCTTAAACACAAGTTTATGAAGACCTAAAGTCCTAACTTACCCTTAGGAAAACAAGGTGCAAAGCAAGATGATTATCCTGCTGCAATCTTCCTGCAGTAATGCCACACATTTAAACAGTGTCCTTCAGTAAGTCCTTCCCTGAGGGATCTGAAAATGAAAAGTAAGAATCATTAATATTTTCAAAATTATGAAAGCAGCAGCAGCAATCAGAGAAGGTACAACACTTCACCTGTGCATGAGGACTGTTTTCCTCAATTTAAACCTATAAACAGAACTCATAACTCATGTTGGTCTTCCTCTAAACTTAAGAGGGTTTAAATCCTGTAAGCACAGCTATTAATACTTGGGACAGAAAGGGAACAATTCTTCTTAAGTGACTGTGATTTCACAAGTTCAACTTGGTATTTTAACAATACCTAGGTTGCAGAAGCCTTTTCTGAAAAAAAAAAAAAAAAAAAAAAAAACAAACGTAGTATCTCAGATAACAGATGTGAGTTATGCATATCACTAATCACTTGCAGAAGAATTTGGAATTCTGAAACACCTAGAACATAGCTTTCCAAGTTGAAGGAAGTATAGTCTGTAAGTACAAAATATATAAAATTAATGTATGCTTAAATACATGTATATACATTTTATTACTGGGAAAAAGTACAATCTACTTCAAAACCCTTTTATCTGTAGTACAGCATTTCTTAATTAAAAGGCCTCACAGACTATGACAAATCAGAAATTGAAAGCATAATTATATTTGAAAATTGTAAATTCTCAACTAGGATACAAATTATTAGTATAACCTTTATAAGTGTTGATGATTGTACTGCAGGGATGCTGCTACAAAGTAACCAAAAATGGACCTCTCTTCCAGGGAACTTCTTCAGCTTGTACCCACACAAAACCCAGACTTTGAATGCCAAGCCAGTGATGCACATATTAAGATGCAGAAAGAGAACTTGAGGCATTTGTAAGCCACATAACTAAGGAAAAGTGTCACTTTGAAGAAGGGTGCAGCACCACACTGTGCATGTGCTAAACATCACATCAAGAAGGTATGGCAGAGCTTCTTCTTGTTTTGTTACTTATGACAATACTCTTAGTAATTCCACTTTTCTTTGGGAATAATACAGCTAATTTAAAAAGTTTAAGCTTTAGTAAACTTTCTTTGTGAACAAAAAGGGTTCAGCAATAGTGATAAGCAATATACCAATACCATAATAATACTTCAAGTCCAACTTGTTACCAAACGCCAAAATCATTAGGCAGCAGGCTACCAGTCCCACACTAAGCCTGGCCCAGCTGCAAAGCTAAACTCTTATTACTTGGAAGAGAACACAGGAGGTAAATAACTCCCTGCCCTTACCTCCTAGCTGTGGCACTCCTCTACATCCACAGCTAGGCGAGTAGAACAGATAGTTGCAGGTGAGGAAACAAACTATGGGAATCTGGAGAAGGGTACGTGGAAGAGCAGACAGACCACTAGAAAAGTTTCTCTGCCTGAAAGAATGCATCTAGTGCTTGGGGAAGGAACATCAGCCATTTTGCAATGCACACTACCACAAGAGAAAGCTCCGAGACAGGCCACCACAAGATCAGCCAGAAGTATTAATAGGCCAGAGAAAGCCCTATTTTCAAATACTTGTCTCCCCAAGACTTCTAAGCTGAATTCTAAACATTAGCACTGAATACCATATTATTAGCAACTAATAAATACTAAAATAGTTAATACCTTATCATTTAGAAATTGTGGCTGCACAGGAACTTGTATGTGGGTCCATAGCCAAGAAAATCACTTACAGGTAAATAGTTCTGCGTAATGCTGAATACCTTCCAAAATTGCTTTCTGACCCTACAAATGTTTACCATCTTCAGACCTAAAACGGTCAAAGCAGAAATGTTGTCTGAAAGACTCTACAGAATTGCTCACGACCAACAACCATTTAAGCAGCCACAAACAATGCCAATAGGGAAAGTAACAGAGTTTTCCCAGAGTCCTTTACTCACTCTGTAATGCTGTCTAAAGGCAACAGTTTACAGACCAGTATTTTTAAGGGTTATTTTCAATTACTGTAGTCTTGTGATAATGTTTGTAAATTAGCTTGCCAAGTGAAGAAAAGCACACATGAGAAAAAGGGCCATCACAGTCTAGTCAGCTTTGCAGGGTATACGAATACACCAACAGAAAGCTACTGTGACCTCTACAGTCGATCATAAAATAAATTCAAACACATTAGATATCACTGAAATGGTTTGTAGGATGACTTTTGAATGCACAGCACACTCAAAAAACAAAGCCCATGATCCCAAGGAAGTTACAGGTCTGGATTCAGGTTACTGCTCACAGAAAGTTCTTACACCAAGTCACCCCTCACTCTGCATTTTTTGAGAACCAAAACTTGGCATTGGAAAATATTCAATAAGGTATCCAAACTCCAAGACCTATCAGCACATCAGTAATTACAGCTCTACCCAAAACATACCAGAAAAACAAATCAACCATTTTCATTTCAAGAACCAGTAAAAAATCTGATGTTGATGTAGTTTAATGTAATTTGTTACTTCTCATTCAGTATTTACCAAGAGGTATCTTTCCACTGGAACAAGCATGAGGAATCTTCTCTTCAAATCAAAATCCTTTTTAGAAACTAAACCAGATACATAGTATACCAATTTCATCTTATCAACAACTTTACCAAAGTCTGCCGAGGTCCTAGCCACTTCATGTGTCCTGTCTCCATTATTAACATGCCAATATCCTTCCCTTCACAAATGCTGCTAATCTTAAGTAACCATAATCTCACTTATAAATACAGGTAAATGCAATAAAAATAAGGGTAAAATACTGCAAGTACCAGCCAACACTAGGAAAAAAAAAGATTCAGATTGCTCATCGGGAAATATGCTCAATCAGGCATTAACAAGACAGTAATGGGCACTGCCTTGAAATGCCTTCAATAGTGATACTCTGACTGAAAAGCAACACAGTTTAAGTGGTATGGTGATTAGTCATGCTAGGTAAATGAAGGATAAGAATGGATTACCCCAACCATTGTTCATTTCAGATTCGGTTAGCATGATAGCCAACTACCATACCTGAAGGAGTTATGTACCCTAGATAATTCTTCACATTTATTAAAAAAAAAAGAGAAAAAAACTGACTTCCCAACTTCACATTACAAATTAGTGCCAAAATGTGGTTAAAAACAGAGGTTCAAAGCTTTTAGTTCTTACTAGGTTCACTAAATTCCTCCTATTAGTAGCAATACTCTCAAGACCGCCAGTGTTTTACGAAAAATGAAATCAATGCCAAAACTCTATTTCTAAACTCAAAACAAAACATCATACTTTAACTGGAATCTCGCATTCCAGGGGGCATCTGTTATCATTGTTGCTGTTAAAAAAAAAAAAACCTAACCAAAACCCCCAAAGCAACCTATAATACAAGTAAGGTCAAGGTACAACGACAGGTAAACTGCAAAGGCTCAAATTATCAGTGCTAAACTAGTCTGAGCTTAGGCATCTCAAGTTACGTATCTACAGATTTCCGAGAACTTGACAGCACTCCATCTACGTTCAAAGCCAATATTTTAACAGGAAAGGGAACAGTACAAGTTTAAAAGAAAAATAAATTCATATCTTTGCACAGGAGAAGCTCCTACTAAAGACATGTATAGTGCTCACAGAAGTTCCTTAGTGCAAGACTACCTGATCAGGCTTATTTACAAAGTTATTCAGGAAGAACACAAAAGAACTAATGGGAGAAATTTTACAAAGGGGACCCAAGAAAGAACTGGTAAAAAAAAGAAGAAGCAGGTGAGGAAGAAGGGATCAAGGTAAGGAGTGAAAAAGAGCTAAAACACATTTCCTGCAAAAATTTACATCCTGACAGCTGCAACCTAACAAATTTCACTGATCCACATATCTGGATATTTTCATGTTATTTCGCATGGCAGTATAGAACCCAGGACCCAACACCCAAAGTTTTGAGACCTAATTCAAACAGTAGTCTGTTCTTTGACCTTGTACAGGCCGTATGTATCATTTCTACTTGTGTAAAATGAGAACACTGGTTACTCATTTCTTTTTTAAATTATGAAATGAGCAAGTGAAAAGGCATATGTAAGCAGTAAAAAATATTCTGCATAAAAATTAGCCAACTTAAATTAATGCCAAGATGCAACAACATACACTATTTCCAAAATTGTGCATGCAGGTATTGGTCTTACTTTTCTAAATGCAAACAGCCTTCTCTTACACTTACATGTCAACTGATGCAGGATTGCAAAGATGCATGGGAATTGCAACTAAAAGTCAAAGAAATAACTCTGATGTACCACAAAATGTAATGTGCAGAACTAGCAACAGTTTAATTATTTCAGCTTCCAGTATGTGTTGGTGACTAGAGAAGCACAGTTAAAACTTCAATTCAAAATATATTGACTATAATTGGTTCAGATTTTCCTCCAAGGAATTCTGAAATCATTTTTCTTGGAATATTTCATTAAAATCCATCAATATACAGAAGTGATGAGAGGGTTCAACCAACAATCTGTAAAACATAATACCTTTAAAACTGATGAAAAAACCAAGGATACTCCAGTTCACTTACACTGACCTTTAGGCTAAAAATGTTCAGGGAATTCAAAAAAAAAAAAAAGAAACGATAAAAAAAAAGAAAAAAAAAGAAACGATAGAGTTTTGTGCGCCCATTAAGACAGAAAGAAATACGACAGACAGAAAATCTTGACGGTCCTAGTTCTGAATTCCCCGTGTTATCAGGACTACCCGAAAGTAAACTTTTTCTTATAGCTATGAGTACGGTGGAGTACTTCAAAAGCAACATGCAGCTTAGGTCAGCTCCTGCATTATTTACTTTAAACATGTAGTTAAAAGAGACAGACCCGCCGGCAGCTCGCCGCGGTCGGGCCGGGCCGGGCCGGGCCGGGCGGCGCGGGACAGGCACGCTTACAAAGCCCCCTAGCGGCCGAGACTGGGACCAGCAGCTCGCGCCAGCACGGCGCACCGACCCGAGCACAGGCACGGCGAGCTCCCGGGAAGAGCATTTCTTTCCTTATCACCCGGCGAGAATGCAGCACGGGCTCTGCCTGCCTAGGTGCGTCACGGCCACCGACGTGACTGTTCTCGGTTTGCTCACGGACACAGCTACGCCGGCGGGACTCAACGCAGAATATTCGGCTTCGCAAACTTCCGTTCCTTCAGCGAAGGTCTGCGAGTGTCCTCCTGAAGGATGCCTTACACGTTAAGAACACACCGCCACATACCAGTCTACTATGAGTAGTGGAGTGTTTTGAAGTTTTACACAAAATACTCCTGAAGGACGCCAGTACACGCGATTTATCTTCTGTTAAGGCAATGCTTCTGGAAGTCTTAAGATCCCATCAGCATACTTCTAATATTGCTATTAAACAGAATGGAATTATTTTTGCGCTATCTACTCAAATAACAAGTCCCAAAGGGGAAGTTATACGGAACAATCTATTATTATGATCAGTGCTTTTCTCTCCTACAAAGTTTGCACACGTAGAAACACCTACAGCTTTAGGAAAGCACGTTTTACCTTTAACCTCAAAAACATGTGCAGCCTCTGATGCTGTTCGTGCTAAATATAGCATTTTAAAACAATTTAGTCTCAGCCCAAAGTATTTAATTGGATTATGTTACACATGCAACACCTTAGCTAAAATAAAGTCCAATACCAGGGAGTGGTAGGCATTTGGTTGCAATTATTTACATTTTTACAATGCTGGCAGCTGCTTTCTATAGGGATACTTTAAAAAAAGAAAAGCATACTACTTAAGCTCAGTATGTTCCAAGCTTAAAAGCAACTTGTTATACTACCACAAGCTAGTGATAATGTAACAAATGCTTAAACAATTTCTGATACTTGTAGTACCACAGACTCCTTCAAAAAACTACTGTATTTACATCATACTTCCCAAGCACTAGTAGCACTGAGTTTCAGTAGAGTGCTATAAATAGATTTTTGAGAATTTTAGCACTTCCTTAAAAATGATTTTCAAAGCAGCACAAAGGAAAATAAACCCTTGTAAAAATGCACCTGGATGGATCATTTAATATGCTCATTTTAGTTATGCACTATAAATTTAAAATATATACGTTTTTTGAGAAAGCACTTAACTCTGGCCACTGATGTCACTGCTGAAAACAGCTGTCATACTGAAGAATCTCAGGAAGGTAAGACAACACAAGGGGAAAAAAGCTGCCTATTAATTCCTCATTCATTTATGGCATAAGTATACAAGTACCAGTGCTGTAACTGGCTTCAATGCACAGGTTTAAAATGGACGTCCAATTGACCAGCAAACACTGTTCCCTCCTGTTTTTACTCTGCAGTGTAGAGTTTTTAAATTTCTGTCAAGGATCTTTATTAAGAAAGAAAAAACCCTCCAGTTATCTGCATGACACTAAACTAAAGAATACACACATACCCCCACAGGCCTATTTTGGTCTAGATTAAAAACGTTTCCCTCCTACTTATTAAGGAAATATTCCATGCTGTTATCAAAAGCGATACAGGAGAGGGCAAAAGGGGGGTAGCGAGGAAGGGTGGGGTGTATTCTGGAGGGAAGGTGACAAGTATGTCTTCCTTTTACAAGTAAATGGTCTTTCTTCTATTTTCAATTAAAACAGCAGTTTACAGTCCTTGTGGCCTAAATTTGGAACAGTGTGGCATTATATCTGTATATCTGGTGCTTTCCTTGGGTGGAGAGAGTCTAAAGGTTATGCTGGTCGAAGGGATTCAAAACGCTTGAAAGCTGCAACACTGCAACTGGCTACCCTATTTCAAAGCCTTAAAATCCACCTGGTGGAAAAACAGAAATGCACACACATCATTAGGAGAGTGAAGTTTTCTGAAATTTAATATCGAGCAATATTTGAAGGTGAAAGGAAGGAGGAGAGGAACTGACAACTGTTCAAATTTAGTAGAGAAGGAAAAGAACAGATAAGACAAGAATGAGTAAAGGGGGCGACGATCCGGAGGAAAAGAAGTACAGAGAAAGGAGAACAGAAAAGGGGGGGGGGGGGGGGGGGGGGGGCAGCAGGAATGGAAGAAGGAAGGAAGCTGAAGGAGTAGGGGGAAGAAGGGAATGAGGAAGGAAGAAAAGAGGAGCAGGGAAGCTCCCCTTCCTGCCTTCCTCCCTCCCTGGAGAGCCGTGACCAGCTGGCAGCCTCGTACAGCAGGCTCAGACCCTCCCATTGCTCAGGCCTTCATCACCTGTCTGGGACCAGGCACTCCGCTCCCTGCCCTTCCCGCCTCCCCTCCCTCGCACGGAGGTGCCGAGGGGGCCGTGCGGGGGAAAGGGGGAGGGGGGGCTGGCTCCCCTCTCCCCACGCCAGCCCCAGCCCTTTGAACTGGTTACAGCCAGCGGCCGCCGCACCAGCTCGCCAAGCTCCGGCCGCCTCCTCCTCCCCCCGCTCCCCTTCCGCCTGCCGGGCCGGCCGCCCCGCTCCGGGCCGCCGGGCCGGGCCGGGTCCCGCGGGACCGGATTCCTCCCCTCACCTCGCGCCGTCGGGATCCGGCTCCTCGGCGGCGGCGGGAGCGGCAGCATTCCCGGGACGCTCTCTCCACGCCGGCGCCCCCGGCGGCTTTTCGTCCCCGCGGGGCTCTCTCCGCTCTCCGGCCCGCAGCTCCCGAGCGCTCCCGGCCGCCGCAGCCCCGTCCCACCTCTCCCTTCCCTCCCCGGCGCTCTCGGCTCAGTAATGGCGGCCGCCGAGCTTCCCCGGCTCTCGCTTCGCTGACGGAGTCTCTCTCTCCCCCTAACTTTACCTCAGCAGCTTCCCTCCCCTCCCCCCTCCCTCCCTCCCGCCGCCGCGGCTCAGCGCGCGCCCGCCCGGCCAGCTGCGCGTGCGCGGGGAAGCGCCTCTTCCTGCTGCCGCTGGAATCCCTGGGAAGCCTGGGAGAGTGCGCGCGGCCGGCGACCAGCTGCGCGCGCCCGCGCCCGCGGGCCGCTCCGCCTCCCCCCCTCCCTTTAGCGACCCGCGCGGGCGCGCGCGTAGACTGCCCCAGTGGCTGCGCGAGTAGCGTAGAGAGCCGGCAGGCTGGAGGGCCGCGAGTTCGAGTCCTGCCTCGGCAGAGACACACGGTCGGGACGCCGCCCAGCTCCGCACTGCGTCCGGCGAGAGGGCTACCGCGCAACTTCGCATGGCCTTGCCCTGCCGTAACGCGGCACTTCTTTTGGGTTTTAATCACGGAAAAAACGAGGGCTTGCAGCAGAGCCCGCTCTGCGGCCTACAGCCGTACCCTCTGCCTGCAAGGGGGCCGTAGGGCACTGCTTCGCCAGCCGTGCCGCCTGCCTTGACAATTCAGAACCCCATCGAGCAGCCAAATGTCACACATGCTTTCCAGCGCCATCCCCATGCGCCGCCATGTTGCGGGTGGCCGGCGGGAGGTTGGAATCCTCCTGCCGGTCCCGCAGGCCTCCCGGGTTGTGCCTGCGGCCTGTGGGGCGCCGGTGGCTGTGTGGCCTGCGGAGCGCCGGTGGCTGTGTGGCCGCCTTGGGCGCCGGGTTCCCCTGGGGGTGCTGGGTGAGGCACTGGACGCGGGGAAAGAACGAGTAAGCAGGTGCTAATCCGTTCTGTCCCCTGCAGGGAACAGGGCACCTACGCCTTATTTCTGCGTATGCGGAAATGCATGTTCTACACAGCATTTATTACCGAAGGTGGTTTTCATGTGTACGTACAAAGGAACAAAGTAATATTTTACTTAGCAACCACCTTCCTGGCGCAGTCCAAATTTTGAGTGGTTTACTTGTAACCGTAGTGTTTAATCACAGTATGGTTCGTTCTGTGCAGTTTTACACGTTGCATGTGCGTCTTAAAATTTTACATCTGAAAATTAGAAAATTAAAAGGCTTAAAAATTCAGATGCTTTCTAAAGACTCATAAACTGTGTCATAAAATGTTACAGGCACATTACTGTGCCTGTAAGCTTGAATTTTTGAGAAAATTCTAAATAGCTAAACTTTTTTATGTTAAATTTGAGCAAATGGCCTAGTGTGGATGTTGCCCTACAGGAGAATATTTCTAGAAATACTCATCTTAGGTAGGTCCACATTGAAGAAAAGTAACATTATTTGACACTGTAATCACAGCATCTGCTCAAGAGTGTTTGTGGTTATGTGGTAGGTGGGTTGTTTGTTTTTTTTTTTAAAAAAAAGAAATGCAAACTAACAAGCCTAAAATCAGAACTTAATTTTAATTTGAATTGCCTGATTTTTAGCTGCTTCTATTTTTTTTTTTTGTTCAAAATACTTACCTTGCGGTATTAAAGCCCCATTTCACATTACCAGAATCAAAACCTTATATTCATATGAAAAAAAAAATCTTTTGAGATTTTTTACCTTAATAAAATAGAAATTTAAAGGAGTGCGATCTGTGTCCTTCAGAAACTCCACTTAGGTATTAATTACCTTAAGCAGTTAATATTAATGAATTTTCAGAAAGTTCCTTCATGTAGAAGACCTCTCAGGTAGGAACTGATTGTATCACTTACTTTGATCCTGATCTGAGTAAAAAAAAAAAAAAATTCAGCAAAGCAAGTAGGCTTACATAGGTGTAAAAAAAATCCAAACCCAAAAACATTTAATGAAGCAGGACGTGAGCTTGGGAATAGCAGGAAGCCTTTCCCAGCAAGCTCAAACACAAAGCATGCAAGAACAGCCAAGGAGTGCTTCAGTCAGAAGCAGATGGCAACACCATTAGTTACTGGGAGGGTGGAGGTACTCTCCTCACAAGGATGCACAGCGAGCAAACGAAAGGCAACAGGCATGAGTAGCTTCCTGTGATGTTAGTCCCCTGCAGTCACACTATCATTTCCAAAAGCGGTCCTCAGTGAAAGAAAGGAACAGGTTTCCAGACAGAATTCGATCAGCTAATTCTTCTTCCTTGGCCTTAAATATTCCCCCAAAAAATTAATATAATGGAGGAAGACTGTAAAGACAGAAATTGATTTTCATATAGATTTCCTCAGTTCAGATCACAACAATTAGAGGAAACTGATGTGCAGAAACTGCATTTGCTTGTTGCCTTCTAGGAAGCATGCAAAAATCTGGCAGGCTAGAGTAGGCAGCTTGATATGATTTTGCAGAGCTTATTAAACCCTTTGATTTTGGATAAAGCTACAGAAAGGCAAGAGTTATGGCCAACGAACCAGCAAGCAGGGTTATAAGCATATTTATGAATCAGTGTTTTTCCTAGACTCTATGAAATGTATAAGCTTTACAGTTTAGTGTTAACTATTGGGTAGAGATATACATGCAGCCCATTTCAGAGGTATCTTAAGAAGACAAGCAAGGTTTATAAAGTTTCAGAGGTGAGTGGTGGTGAGAAAGTTTCAAATCCATGAGAAAACAGTAGACATACAGGTAGTTGTACGCCCTTATGAGAACATAATAATTAGGGCTATATGGCTACTTAAAGATTTCATGTCACTGGTGAAGCAATAAAATAAATGACAACTCGATCAAACTATTTTTAACATAAAATGTAATTAAAATATTCAGAAATATTTGTATTTTTCATAAGAAATCTTTCAAAAAATCTTTTCCACAACTGAGAAGAATACAGGGAGCATTATAACTTAGAGAAGGCAGGCATAAAAATAAAATAATGAAATCCTATTAATAATTTTTGTTAATTATACAGAAAGAAATTTCAGATAAATGTTTTAGTCAAACTTGAGAAACTCAGATGAAAGTCATTAATGATGTGCAACATTTGTAATTTGTAATGACTACTGTTATTTGAGCTTTTTTCTGTAGCAGATTTCCCCTTAGCAATACCCTCATGCTTCAAGGGCTGATGATAAACACAAATAAAGTAAGCGCCTTCCTGATATCTAGAAGCCGATGCAAGGCAAACAAAGAATGGATAGTTTGCCTGTCTTTCTTTTAGGAAGGGGGCCTAGGAATAGAAAACAACAGCATCAGCATCAGCGGTCCACCACTTCCCAGCCTCTTTCTGTCTCTTTCATTAAGCCAGGCCAAAGGAGAGAAAAGTTCACACCTCACTTTCCGCACGTCTCTGGAACTGGGGGATTTCAGATCAGTAATGCACACACTTTCCATGGGTACAGCATTTTCTTAACTGCCTTTGCTCTTCCATTGTTGCTTTCTTTATACCACTCGGAAGTACAAAGCAAGCATTGGTACCAGTGTACTGAACCAAAAATAAATGTGCTGGGTTTGGTTCTAGAACATGAAAACTGCCCATATTATTTTACCACAAGCTGCTTTTCAGACCTCTTCCCCAACATCTCTCACTAAACAGAACTGCCAGGTCTGTCTCACTTTAAGGAAAAGGCACTGTTTTGCATAAAATTTAAGAATCGATGTCACAGCACCTTCTCTGTGAGAAAGTCTTCACACACTTTGAAATTGTTCTACTATTTATGCTCATGTTAATTCACTGCACTGTAAGAACATTTGTGTACAGGAAGAGAGGGCAAAATAGAAGCATAAATACTTACACCATTATCTCAAATTATTAGGGAAAACCTGTTTGGTTTCTAATAGGATCATTTAGATAAATGCATTCACTTGCTAAGAGACCCACACCACTGCATAATTCCATGGTGTTAAGGGGAAAGCTCACCAATATTACTGGTTTCCTGAGCATCAGCACATCTGACACAACAAATAGAAGGTAGAATATTCCCCTTTCTTCACATTTCTCTTATCTCCACCCTGGTTCTTGTTTGGGGGTCCAGATTTCAGGGTTGTGGGGGTTTTAAACAAATCTTTTATCCATTTTTTAATTTAATACCGCATTGCTCACTGTTTTTTACTCATTTGGATGATCTACCATTTCAAAAGGAATGTCAGGAGCATGATCAGTGATTGCACTGAACCTGGCTTATGCAAGATCAAGCATTTTTTTGTTGCAACATTCTGTCTTGAGGATACCTAACATAAACACAAAAAGCTATTAATAAACAATCAATTATCCACAGATCACCATTTGGGTTTCTAGAAGTCAATTATTTTGGAAATAAATTATGGAAATTTTTCTTCCCTTAAATTTTTATTGATCTTTTGTGCAGCAGAATGCTATTTTATCTATTGAAAACTGAAATGTAAGTAAATATTTGAATATGTCAATGCACTCATTTACAAGTTAGCTATATGCAACATTGTTTACCAGAATCATAATTTTGCTTATTATTTTACATGTAATGATTTCTGTGTCAAGAATATTTATATATATATACACAAAATTATGTACTTTTTTCTTATTCTGTGGCTTCACTATTGTTTGGTTAAGTATGAATGACAGAACCATCGTTCTGTCCACATCTGTAAGAAAACCAGGCATCCAAAGGGGGTTTTGTTGGTTTTTGTTTATTTATTTTTTTCTTCCAAAAAAATCCATTATTTTAGATTATATTGCCTAATAGTGGGCAGCATGTAGGCAAACCATAGGAAAAGGAACTGAGTATGGTCAGTATCTCCACCAAACATTTTTTTTTTTTTGCCTTCTTCTTACAGATGCTGACACATCACTTTCTTGTCATCCTTATCACTCCTGTGGACCAGCATGGTGGTGGGTTGACTCTGGCTGGACACCAGTTGCCCACCAAAGCTGCCCTATTGCTCCCCTCCTCAACCAGACAAACCAGAGAGAAAACCTAACAAAAGGTTCATGGGTGAATGATAAGGACAGGGAGATCACTCAGTAAGTACCATCACAGACAAAACAGACTCAGCTTGGGGAAATTAGTTTCAATTATTAGCATACAAATCATAGTGGGATAATGGGAAATAAACCCAAAACTTAAAAACACCTTTACGCCTCCTCCTTTCTTCCCAGGTTCATCTTCACTTCCAATTTCTCTACCTCCTCCAAGGGGCCACAGCCTCCCTCGGGCACCCCCTGCCCCGGCGTGGGGCCCTCCGCGGGCTGCGGGGGGGTGTCTGCTCCCCCGTGGGCTCCGTGGGCTGGGGGCACAGCCTGCCGCACCGGGGGCTGCACCTCGGGCTGCCGGGGGGTCTCTGCTCCGGCGCCTGGAGCCCCCCGGCCTCCTCCTGCCCTGGGTGCCGGCAGGGCTGCTGCTCTCACATATATCAATCTTCCACTGCGCAGATTTTTGGGGTTTTTCCTTTCTTAATATGCTATCCCAGAGGTGCTACCGCCATCGCTGACGGGCTCGGCCTTGGCCAGCGGCGGGTCCGTCTTGGAGCCGGCTGGCATCGGCTCCATCGCCATGGGGGAAGCTGCCGGCAGCTCCTCACACAAGCCACCACATAGCCCCTGCTACCGAAACCTTGCCACGCAAACCCAATACAATAACCATACTTTTTTCCATACCGGAAATATATTCACGTCATAGGGGTAAAAAAAAGCAGTTTTGAAGGGCACTTTGGGCAGAGCATGTTGTACAAGAAAGCACTTTTTCCTGTCCCCCTGTACTCCTTATCAATGCACAGAAAATTCTGTTCATGCGAGAGTAGTAAACTGAAATCTGCCATACAAAGGAGGTTGTCTCATGAATTAAGTTGGATCAAAACATCCATATCACACTCCAATACAGAAATGACAGCTACCAGGTTCACAAAATCAGCTTTTTGTGCCATTGACTCCCTGCCTTTTCCTAAGCCATGCTATGTTCCATCTGCCAATGTGGAGCCCATGACTCCTGGAGACTGGAAAATGTCGGAGGAGTGCAGAAAGACTGAACAGGGCATGGGAAAGAGACAGTGTGCAAAGACACGGAATCAGTTCTACTTCTAAAAATTAACTGGAAAAGAAAATTAGCCAGATACCTTGCATATTTCAGTTTAGAAAAAAAAAAAAAAGAAAAAAAAAAAAAGAAAAAAACCCTTTCAGAATAAGTTTAGCACTTTTTTTTATATTAATGAAACCTAAACACTGAGGAGAGAGCTATTGCCGAACCTAATATAGAGAAGGAAAAGGCAGTTGTTTCAGTTTGGTATTGTTGGCTCATTATCACTTATAATGAGTCAGTTTTACCTCCTGCTCCAAACCCCTGGCTGCTGTAGCCCAGCTTCACAGAAGCCTTGGCTTCATCAGAGCACTGGTGCACCCACAGCATCCTGCACCCGTTGCTGGAGGCTTGCAACAGGCATAGGCATACCCGCAGCATCCTCTCCAGCCGACAGAGGCTACTGCTGTAACCTACGCAGGTTTGAATACCAGTTCCTACTGATGACACCCCATTTCAGTGCAGGCGTCAATCTGATTAAGGGAGAGGAGGATAGATTTTTTATGAACAACACCTCTTCTGTTGCTTGCTTGCTTGTTGAAATCAGTGAGTGAAGTACTGGGGGCTGCTGAGAAGAGATTACAGTTATCGTAGGTGAACAAGAAGAGGGCTGCAAGGAAAAGATACCAGAAAAGACTACAGGGGTCAAGGCCATAAAGGAGGCTTGCTTTTGCTATCATCATGTCTCCCTGTGTGCTTTCAAGACAGCTCAGGCTTTTCTGTTTAGAGGCACGTTGGTTGTAGGAGTAAGGGGAGCAGAGAGAGTTGGGAGTAAGAAGGTTTTCTTGATTGCTTTCTGCTAATTAGTATCAATATGTTCTTGTTTCAGATGCCTCAGGGATAACAGAGCTTTAGGAAATGGGTGGATTTCAGTTGCCTGTTTGCTTTACAGCTACAATTGAGAATTTCTTTTTCTGAAAGGGGGGAAAAAAAGGTGCTAAATGTGCCTTGGGAGAGGTGATGGAAAATATTATGACACTAGTCAAGATGATTGCAAACACGGTAAGGCTGAAATGTGTTCAGCTGACCTAACTAAGCATGAATAATACATCACTTCATTTAACTACAATATTACTGGTCAAATTCCAAACATAGCAAGGTGATTTCAATAACCAAGTTGTTGTAGTATCGAATACTAACAGTTTAGATGTTACAAGAAAAATACGCTAAAATATTAAGTTTCCAAAGAAACAGTACTAAGCATTGTGTTTCAAAGCAGTCTTCCTTATAATGGCAAGCACCTTTCCTTCTCTAATAAAAAGTTGTCAGAGACTGCAGTTTTTTAATATCACAAGAAGAGCAGTTTCCTCCAAAGTACAAACATCTGAGGAGATTAAAGGCAACAAATTCTATGTGAAGGAGCAGGGGGGATGTTCATTTTACCAACAGATTACAATTAGAAAGTGATCACACCATTGATTATATTGACTTCTACTATTGAAACTGTCCTTGTAAAGATATTTTACTATTTAGAAATTATCTTGAATAGGAAATCTAATAGAAATAAAGAAAGTTCATCAACTACCGAGAAATTGACTGTAGGCTGCAATATTTTCAAGCCAAATTACAATTGTAGGGCTGTACCTCCTTGTGTTCTCCCTCCCCAGACGTAAAGGGAGAGCTAGGAAAGAATTATGCTGGAAAGGATTGGTGGATCTTGCACTAAAGGTTGGAGAGGCTGAGTAGGCTTTTGTTTTGTATACGTATCAGAATCCTGGGCAAAGGCAAACAAATACAGCTATGAAATGCCTCATTTGGAAATCTACTGTTTGTGCGTATAAGTTCTGGTTTTTTTTCACCAAAAGTGAATGTGGCTCTTTTTTTCAGTGTGGAGAACACAGAACAGCCATTATTTTCCCAATAGGTGCTAACTGCCTTCAGTAGATGCACAGTTCCGTACTTTTGCCCGATAGTATGAATCCAGTATGTAGTCAGATGAGACTACATTAGGAGAATTCAGGCTGTATGAGAGCATCGTAAGTTAACAAAACATTAAGAACATTTACTCCCAAAACTTGAATTCTGAGCTGTAACTCAGAAATGGCTTCTATATGCCTATGCCAAATACTTCACATCTAAGTCACATGTTAAAACACTTCTGCATGAAAATAGTCAGTTGAACAAACATGCCTTAAAAGGTGTTGCCAAATAGAAGCCCAAGTTATTATATACCGACAATAAACGGGAAAAAGATCTTTTGTTTTCATTGTAAAAAGAGTTAATGGATTCATATGAACACATTTAAATGCAAATCTACATTTATTAATGTAATGGTGTTTTTGACATTATGTTGTACACCTCTCTTTTTTAAGGTAATTTCTGCAGTGAAGTATAACAGCCCAAATTTGTAAGAAAAAAAAAGCAAAACCTTGGGATTTTTAAATCCTTGGTGTGAAGAATTTGTTTTAGAGTCCTGGACAAAAGCAAACAAATACTGCTATGGAATATATCCTCTAGAAACCTATTGTTCCTGCATGTGTTCTGTTTTTTCACCAGAAGTGTATGTGGCTTTTTAGCCTGTGTGAAGAATGCAGAGCAGCCATGTTTTCATAATAGATGCTAATTGCCTTGAACAGATATGCAGTTCCCTCCTTTTGCCCAGTGGTATGAATTCAGGATAACAGGCCTATTCTTCCCATTCTCTATATATAGACTTTACAGTCTGCAGTCAGGACAGCTATTCTACTGAGTACGAGCAACTTACGTGCATATATGCTTATGGGAACTGTCCCAGTAAAAAGCAACATAGACATTTATGTCGTGTGGTGCCTGAAAGTCATTCTTTACCATTTTTTTCAGGTGCTTTTTTTTTCTTGGTGATTTTCTTAGTTCTCATTGTTTCTTCCTCAGTAATTTCTATACTGTCTTTTCCAGTGCATGATCCTTTATATAGATCGATATATAGATATAGATATACAGATATATAGGTAAAGCTGAGAAAAGTTGAGAAAAGTCATAAGGTAAAATTTTGATCTGGTTGGTATGAATGGCAAAATTTCCATTGACTGTCCAAAAGCCATGACCTACCTGACGGGGTGTTGCAGAAACAAGTAGTGGCAGAGTACCTCGTGTATTTATGCTGTGCTAACAAAAGTAAGTTTAAAAAGACCCAGAGGAAAGGTTCCTTTCAGGTGGTTCTTTCGTATTTAAAAGCTTAAAATATTTTCCTCTTACAAAACCGACATGTTTACCTAGTTAATATGACACTCAGTGCTTCCACTGTGGTCTTTTTTTCTACATTCCTGCCTTTCCAGCTAGATACGCATGTGCACATGCTCTCATGAGTACCACGTCAAATGGTACAGCAACTGGCTGAAAGGCTCTGCTAGGAAGGTTTTGTTACTAAACAGCTGCTCTCCTCCTTTAGCGTTATTCATGAGCCTGCCAACTCCTTCCTCTTCTGACAGTGAGTCTGTTGTGCACATGGAAGAGGTGTGGCACTCCTCTCTATCTTTGAGCGCATGAATAAGAGAAAATATGGTGTTTGTTAAACAGTAGCTATCATTATACCATTTTGTTATCTTATAATCTAATCCTTCTTTACAAAGTTTCATCTTAACAAGACTGAAAGGAAAACAGAAAATAATCTTGTTAAGTGACAGATGTATTTATGAACTATAAACCTTATTACATCAAACAACTAATATGGCACCAAATTAGTTTTGCAATTAGGGGAATTTTTCTTTTTAGTAAAACAGAAAATTAAACACATTTCAGTCATTTTGGGTATTCTGAGGTAAATCAAGCATTTGAGCTGTATTCACAAGTTTCATATAGATTTGTCTATGTAAATCATTTAAATTAGAGAAGCTACAATGATGCTATCATGTTAAAAAAGCAAAATTATTTTTTTTTAAATCAGTAACTCTTCAACATTCGTGTGTCTGAAATTTTGGACACTATAGCTATAAGCAAAAATAAGTACATTCCTCAGATTCCTGTTCACAAATGTCATCTCTGCTTCTAGGAAGCTCCTTGGACTTCTTTTGTGCCTGGCAATCAAGTCAGATTTTTTAACAAAAAGAGTAAAATTACACAGGAAGTCGTTTCATGATCAAAAATTTAATAAATATTATTTACTCATGAAAATATATGGAAGGAATTTCAAAACTGCTAAATGTAATTTAATACAGTCCAGAAGTGAAGTAATTAATATTTTATAGAAACGTCTGTATTTTGAGACACATTAATCACACAGATTGCATTTGGAAAACTGACTAGTTGATTTTGCTCTTTGCTTTAAAAAAGAACATGTATTTTCACTTTTCTAGAAGTGTTATTTTAGCTTTGTCCGAAAACTAAAAGTAACAGTTCATTTCTATTTCCAGTTAAATGCATTACCTGGAGTACTTAAAGAGTTGATGGATAGCTAATGGTTTCCTTGTTTTAGAGGCTTGCCGGCTGCAGAGCAGGTCATTTTTGCTGAGAAACACCCCACAGGAATCCATCCATCCATGTCCTTAGTCTTCACCAGGTTCAACTAAGTCTCCTGTTTAGTCAGTGGGATGTTTGCCAGTAATTCCACTAAGATCCAAATTTCTCCCGTCATGCATCTATACGATTCATTAATATAATAAGATGCAAGCAGTGAGTGGCAAATAATCCTCAGCAGAGCTGAGCCAAACCTACATCAATAACACAGATATAGGAAGAACTCTTGCCCAGATACTTACCTGGTTTCCCCACCTTACGCTGGGAGATGCTACCCATTGTGGCCAAAGAATAAAAAAAATCTATTCTTGTCTCAGCTGTCAAAAAACCCTGTCTCACTCAGGAGAGGTAACCAGATTCTCTGGCATTTGCCACACCTTTATATGTCACATGAATTGCTGACATCTGTGTCAGGCTTTTAAAATTTATTTCAAAACTGCTCTGCAGGAGTTAAAATTGTTGGTCACGGTACGGAAGCATGTACTAGTTTTGCCATTAAATTGCTATGTGGAGTCAACAAATTGCTTAGGGCCAAATCTAAAAAATGCTGATAGATACACAAAACAGGACACAAACATTCAGAAAAGCCCTACCAACCTCCAGTCAGATCACTCTGTGTTGTATTGTGCAGGGCATTCCCCTAGGAGTAAGGAACCCTGGGCTCTGGTTCCAGTGCTGTAAATTATTTTGGTTCTTTTACTTTTCTCGAGCAATTGTCTAATGTAGGATGGATAGGAAGACCACTGTTTCAGCATCCTCCCTTACAGCTGGTGTCCTAACCATGGTGTCAGGCTCTTCTTTACACTCTTAGTAGTCATGTGTTTCCTTCCTTTCCGCCTGGTGACACAGCTCCAATAGAAAACTCCAATGGCAACACTTGCCTTTTGTCTATAGTTTGGATCTTTCGCAGAAATAAAAGATAGAAGGTTGAATACTCCCCATCTGAAGAGAAAAGGCAAAGACGATATTGGACAGATACATCTCTGTTTCCGTAGATGACTTTCCACCATGCTCAGCTCTTTGACCTAAGGGGTTTAATTGCATAACCTCTAAGGTGGCTTCCCTGACTTCCTTTGGGCATCACTCTTCATTCACCAAATGGTGCTTTGCATAGCTATTCTGCACGAATTGCTAAGGGGAGCCTGAGCATCCAGTCTGGTTTTGGATCCCATTCTTAGCACCAGGGGCCTTAAACTTACAAGCACATAATTTCTAGGTGCTTTTGCCTTTTACTGTAACTAATTCTTAATTTTTACAGCTCAGATTTTCAGCTCAGGTCCACAAACAAATTGCAATGTCATCTCTCAGATTATCGTTAGGCTTCATTAATTTCATATCTGTAAAACCCCTAGAAACCATCAGAAAAATGCAGAGTAGTACTCTTGCTACCATTACTTTTTTTTAAGATAATAGGTCTGAACATCCCTGTATGTGTTAACTTTCTACATGCTGGTAATTCTTTTGAGCTAAGCTTGACATGTGAAATTTGCAAAGTTAAGCATGTATTTCAGTGATTACAGGGTCACCGTGTCTCCCCATGTAATGAATAAGAGAAAATGACATTAGAAGAAATAACATCCATCATTATTTTTACATGTTTTTATGTTTCTGGTATCCACTTAAATTCCAGGTAGGCACTTAATGACTAGATAGGCAGATAAAGTGGCTTTACTAAGATATGCCATATATAGCAGAATTATTATAGTTTCCATTCATAGATTAAGTCTATAGTAAACAATGGATGGAGACCCCCTCAAATACAAAAAGTTATATTTTGAGGTTCCATTCTCTAAAAGGAAGATGCCTACCTTATCTGACTAATTTCGTTTTGTTAGCTGTAAACTATAGCTTGTGTTGTGAAATTCTTTAACAATCCTCACTGGACAATCTGAACAAAGAAAAGCTAGTAATAAAGGTGCTTTAAAATAATTGGCAAAAATTTGCAAATAATTTGCAAAAAAATGGAGGACAGACTTTTCAGCAGAGCCTGTTGTGACAGGACAAGGGGTAATGCTTTTAAACTAAAAGAGAGTAGATTCAGACTAGATAGAAGGAAGAAATTTTTTATGATGAGGGTGTTGAAACACTGGAACAGGTTGCCCAGAGGTGGTGGATGGAAACACTCAAGGTCGGGTTGGACGGGGGCTCTGAGCAACCTGATCTAGTGGAAGTTGTCCCTGCTCATTGTAGGGGGAGTTTAACTAGCTGACCTTTAAAGGTCCTTTCCAACCCAAACTATCCTATGATTCTATAAATTTATAAATGCATGTGTTTGTGAGATAATAGGAAAATTGATTCCTTTACATATAGGTTTACCATCGTTTAGCTTTCTTTTTGGTTTGGGATTTTTTTTTTTCTTCACTGAGTGGTTACTATATTCCCTTTCATTTGCTCTTATAGTTGGTGAGAACACTCCGAGAACAAATTGCTCTACTGCAGTTTTCATAAATCTTAGAAAAATCATGTGCTTAATATAACATTCATAATTCTGAGTAAATCAATAAGAAAATCACTACCGATTGTTTTCATTTCCAAAGTTACAAGATTCAACAGTAACTTGAAAAGTTAAGTCAGTAATATTCTAGTTTATCTATCATTTAAATAAATGTAATCTGTCAAATGAACGCTGTGTGTTTTCCTGTGTCAGGTAAGATTTCTCCTTGGTTCAAAAATACCTTAGTCATCTTCTTTATTCTTCTTTTAAAAGTGCATTTTAAATAAATTTTCCAGAAGTATGTAAATCTGTGGGGTTTTGAAGCATGATGATCTTAGGGCATTTCAATAATGCATATACTATTCTTGTAGCCTTTTACAGTTTTAATATAAATGTCAGTATTTTAATTTGGCTCAGACTATGTTTATTTTTATGCTGTAATCTAATTGAGCATTTTCATTCCATTTCCTCTCATTCAGATTCCTGAACTGTTCTCACTACGGATACAGTGCTACCTTGATATGGATACTCAATTTTCAGTTTATTTCTTTGAAACATAAATTCTTTAACTCCTCTTCAACTCTCTTCCCTGTTTTCTAATTAAGGTCCTCCACTTCCTGAGGCTGAAGAATTAAGTCCAGACTTGGTATTAAAAGGGGCAAACACAGGTCTAGATGCAGTCTGCCTGGGAAGTGCTGCAAAAACTCACTAGCGCTTCCCCAGCACTCAAAACGGTGCATAATTCTGATGAGAAAGCCATTCTGATAATGCGGCACAAGTAACATTGAAAATTACTCAGAGCAAAGCATTCATTTATAGGAATATTTCCTACTGCTGAAATTTTAAACACGGGGATTTTAAAATGAGGTAGTTCAGCTGTTCAAAATCTCTTGCTTCTCCTCACAACTCGAGATTTTTGAGTTGATGTCACTTTCAATATGCTTTGAAAATGGTAAGTTTTGGGTTTTTTTATATGGAACCTTTTAAAAAGAAATTGATGGACCAGGTAACAGAAATATAATCCTGAAGAACTACTCAACCCTAAAGATTTCCTTGGTCCCTTCACATACATTGAGGGTCCTGTGGCTGCTTGCTGCTCTTGTCCTTTCCAATGTTGGCAGAGTCAGCAGAAAGCACAGAAGTGGTACCAGAGAAAGTCAGCACAAAGTGATGTAATGTGAAGGAACCTGCTTTTGCTGTAAATTAAACTCTCATTTTCCCAAAAATGAAAACAGAAGTTTCACTGGTCATAACATAGACCAAAAGCCTCTGACTGTCAAACCCAGGGTTTAGGACCAGGACTATTAACACATTCCTGGATAGATCCGTATATTACAAGGGAGTAATGAGTAATGACTTAATGCTACATTTTAACAGTGCCATCAGCTTACAACTGAGCACATGAGACCATTGCTATTATAACATTTAGCCAATTTTGGCTAAATTCTCTTTTCATGTTAAAAGATCAGACAATACTGTGCATGAGTAAAGTGAAGCTATGTTCCAAAGTTCTCCAAACAAATTTTTAAGACTTTTTCCCACAAGTATGTCTTCTAAAATGCTAATAAAATCAGTTTTTTAATGGGATTGCTTAAGACCTTCAAGGCCCTATGCTGAACAAAGAAAGCCTACTTTTTTAAAGAATTAACAGATCATGAAAGGAATTTCTATTCTTGTTTTTTAATCACTTTCAAAAATTACACAAGCCTGTAAAACCACATTCTGATCCCATCACCTCTAGCAGTTTTTACCCAGTATTTGACATTGACATAGTTTTCACAACTTTATTTTCAAAAATAGAAATAGTGAATGTCTCAAAAAAGAAATAAAATAACCTGGCTCAAGCATAACCTGCCGAAGACAGCAGCATAGAAGTACACTAACAGAAAAGAGCAAAACACTTAACTAAAATCTTATTTGAACTCTAAGTAGGACAACGTCCTTTTATACGTCAAAAAAAATAATGGTTAGCCCAGGAAATTACTGTCTCCTCCTGGTAATCAGCAAAGTGAATAGAAAGAAACATTTTTTACTGTCTCCAGATTCCTAGAAGATTGTGCATATTCCCTTCACATGACAACTTTTCAGCCATGATGTAGAAAAGTGACCTTTTTTGTTCCTACTTACAGTTTTCACCCAGGAACTCTTTAAACTTCTCAGCAGTACAACATGCTCAGTTGCTGCTTTTGAGAGCACTTCACCAGGGATGCAGCAACTGTGTATTTTTAAGTTCAAACAATTTTTTCTTGCAGCCCCCACAGCCTGACAGCAGGGCTCTGTCCATGACCTACCGTCACAGCAGTTATTTGTCAGGTTGAATTCTTTGGTCTACTAAAGCCTGGATTAAAGGGGATCTAAAGGTGTACAAACGACTATGCTAAGGAGACTCTCTGGCCTTGTTCCAGGCACCCCCGGGATGGCAGCAGCCAATGGCTTCCCCTTCTTCCAGAAGCTACCTGAGGTCAAAGCAAGCCCCAACACAAACTAGAATTCTTGCATAAAACCAGAAAAAACTACAGCTCTTGCAACCAGCCACTGACCGTGGAGTGAATGACACTCCTGGTTTACTCTTCCATCCCAAACTAATCTTGACAAGTCCCTGTGGCAGGGACAGCAAGGAGAGACACAAAGTGGCCTCTGGGGCATCTCAGGGTTCCTTCATGCCAAAGGTACCCTGAACAGCACACTTAGAAATGCACTGGAGTTACCTGATGTCATTTTAACATGCACTGAGGATCTGCTAGGAAGATGTGGAGATTGCATCCAAAAGGTCAACAGACCTAAATCATTCTTTTTTTCAGTTGGCATTTGCTTACCTGGCAAGAGGTGACTCAAAAAGTAGCAAGGTTCACGGCAGATAACACCTGAATACAAGTTCCAGGGCAATGGATTAAGGTGATCTTTGTACAGGCAGGGGGTTACCCTCAGTTATCGCTCTAGCTGGCCCTGCTTTGAGCAGGCCATTGCTCCACGCAGGGTCTGGAGATCCCTTCCAAACTACACGATTCTTTAATTTTACCAATATTGTAGTACTTCTGAACTCATGTTTGGTGACCAAAGTACCAGAACATCTACATACCCTTTCAGAATTTGCATTTTAAATCAGAAGGAGTTTGGAAAAGAGTTGCAAGCTTGTGCAGATGTTTGCGAAGCCTGTCTCACTCTGTACTTTTTACTTCTCCAGCGTACATCAGAAACAGAGTAAGAGTGGACTCGTTTATGCTCTCTGCGTATTTTGCGCTGGAAAAGATTTGGATAGTAAAAGACTAGTCCTTAGTCTAGTAGTCAAGAGAATAATGATTATAGGTTACTAAGTTTTTATTTCAGTAATCAATTCATTGATGTGAAGTAGTATTTCAGAAGAACCAAGAAAATTACAAATTTCAGTACAAGTTGGCAAATGTATCTGAAAAGGAAGAAAGATCAATAGGAATGTGGAGAGGAAAGTTTTAAGATATAAGAATATTTTGTTTCAATATTTGCTAAATGTCTTTCAGAATTGCTTCAATTTGTTCATTAAGGCATTTTTTAAATGAAGGTTTAAACCTTTTCTGTAGCGCTTCTAATAAGAAATTGAAATATGTTTTTAAAGAAGAAAGCTTAAAAGAGCTTATTTAACCAGTTGAAGAAATAAATTAATTTTCTTTATAGAAAAGGCATTATGACTTAATCACAAATATTCTTCTATTTTTGGTCTCTTTGAAAATAAAAAGCCAATCTATATCATCCTAACATGAGCTTCCACCCATATTTTATGCAGACTTATTGGCACATTCATGGGGTTCAGGATGGATTACTATCCTGTATCTATTGAAAGAGAAACTCCACCATTTGCCCAGCTTAAGAAAGAGATACAGTGGATGAAAATGATCTAATTAGGAAGAAAACCAAAGTGCAGATATTTAAATATAACAATGTCTAATCTTTAGAGTAGCTTACCAAAGCATGTGGAGTCTTCTATGCAAACAAGATTTTATTGTTCTTTAAAATATGCTCTAATTCAGTTAAAGTTATGGCCCATGCTATGAGGGAGCTGAGACCAAATAATACTGTTCTCTGGTCTTAAAAAATCAATGAGTCTGGCCAATAAAATCCATCATCAAAGGATTCTCAGCAATCAGCCACAAGTGCTGAATCACTTGTTGTAAGAGACTAGAGCAAGTGCTTCTCTGTTATTTTTACATCCAAAACTGACCCTGTCAGAATCAACTCTCAAGCTTTCATTTCCAGAAAAGTGTGAAAATAGAACACACTGGAGATAGGAAATCACCTAGAAGAATGAAAATGTTCATTTTGTGACTAAGCATTAAATTAGTAGCAATAAATATTTACAACAGACTAGTCCTGCAAAGACTGGATGCTCCATGCCCACTGGGGACTTTGGTTCATAGCAGAGTTAAGGAATTTCACACTCTACCTTAATTTATTCGTGCAAAAATGACTAACATTACCATTGCACCGCAGGACTTCATTGTATTTTACTGCAGATATTTATATTCATTTAGCTCTGTTCATTATTGTGGCAGTGTAATGTATACTTTTGAACATATTAATAACAGCTATAATGGGACATAAAGGAAACAGAATATGTTCCTGTAATAATATATTGAAAGTTCAATTTCAATTTAATATGCTCTAAAATCAGGCAAATTATAGATACAAAGCATTTAATTAAACTGATTACTCTGGCTGTGCCCATTCTACCTCTGTTAACAGCACACAGATGCATTCACCATTTGCCAGACCCAGCCCAGTGCCCTGGCCTTGGCAAAGCCCATCAGGATGTCCATCCCATCCTTTGGAAGGAGCACCATGAACCATCCCATGGGTCTTTGCAGTCTACAACCAGAAGCTTTTATATTATACGAAGTTCACAAAACTCCCCTGACTCAGATATCTCCTGTGTTCACCCCAGGGTGCTCTAAAAAATCAAGATCTCAATTTTTGCTGTTCTTCAGGCTCCATCCTGAAACTGAGGGGCAGCCAGCCCACTTTAGGGTCACCTTCCATCTCCATCAGATGACTGGGCAAACTGGGGGGGATCTAGCATGCCTCACCTGACCCGTATCCATGCACAGGAGAGTGTGCCTGCCTTTGTCTGTAGACCAGGCTTCAGGTATAGTCCAAAACAGTCTCACATTTGTAGAGTGCCAGGCACAGACAAGAGAAGCTAGCGCCAACCACACAGCACTCCAGACCTGCCATGGCCAGAAGCTTTTGCTAGCTGTTGCAGTGCCTAGACAAGGATGAAGCATACGTATGCACAATGTGAATCTAGTGTAAACATTCCTCTCTGCAGAAAAATTGAGGAACCTGCTTCCACGTCTTACCATTTTAAATGTACACCTACAGCCCAGTTAACAAGCCAATACAGGATGCCTGCAAATGACGCTTTTGTGTTTTCTCACTTTTAAGTGGCTCAGGTGCTATGACCAGTCATACTAACCAAGTTCACCTTCTCTTTTCCAGGTATTCTGCCTTTTCTCAGCACACATAGGGTGGCACTCCCTTCCTGACAGCAGAGAGAGATATTCATGATGTCAAGTCACCTACCTGTCCTGCAGATGGTACAGTCCTTGGGCTATGGATCGTATAGCCCTAACTAGTTTGTCAGGGTCCACATAGGGAGTTACCAACAACACTCCCTTTCCAAATGTCCTTATTCTCAAAGGATACACATTTGTGAGCTGTACTAATGGAGTGCTTCACCAAGGACCTGGCAGCATGGGGAGCTAGAAAGTGAGTGGGTGGGACATGGCCCTTATCAAGCCTGGCACATAACCTGGCTGTTGTCCCTGCACCTGAGATCACTTCCACAGAAAGAAAGCAGCAGTCTCCAACTTGACCTACTGTCCCAGTGGCTTGCCAGGAAACCCCTTTCTCCTTCCTAGAGTTATTTGATATTGTGCAGAGCCATACTCTGTTTTACTGGTGAGCTAGCAACGAGGAGGTGAAGCAAGCAGAATGCAACCAGAACCATGTGTATGTAGAAAACCCCCGGGCGGGGGGATGCTAAGTTGTGCTTTGACAAGCCCATGACTCAAGCCAAGACCAGAAGAAGAGGGAGGTGCCCAAGAGGATGTCTAGCTAGGGCTGGGAGAGCCTGATGACAACCAGATCATGCCATGTAATCAGAACAAAGTCCTGCCAGGTAATTGTTTACCAATCTGAATGGTGTGTTTGCATTCAGCAGTTGCATGCAACTACTTGAATATGCTGCCATGGCAGCTCTTCCAGGATGGTACAGAATGGGGAACAAGGATTGTGTGTGCAAGTCACCTGCAGATATCTGGGAAGGTCTATGTCCCTTGGGAAAGAAATGCCTTCCAGCGCTGCAGTCAAGCATAGCAGTGACCCAGTCATGGCAAAGCCTGCTACCAGGTGGAGCTTCCAGCCAACCTGCTACACATACCTTGGCCTCTCCCCAGCACAGAGTATGGCTCCATCCATAAGCAGTCCAGAATTCCCCTTTGTCCACAAGAAAAGGAGAGCAGATGGATAGGGAAGGGGTGAGTTGTTTGTGAAAGGCTCAGCTTCTCCTCAAGAGTGCTACGTCCTGCCTTTGCCTTTGTCTGGCTAGAACTTGCCCGTCATTATCAGATGACCCAAATCTAAGCAGAGCAGTTTACCATCACCTACACAACCCCTGCTCCCCACTGCCAAAACATTAAACATACTCACCACAGCTCAGCTCCTCTCCAGATGTTTAGCTGGTCCACATCTCCTGGTTTCAGCTCCTTATGAAGAGAAAATGAGAAGAAAGCAGCTGCAGATGGGTCTCCTGGATTCTGGAGATCTGTCTGTCTGCAACGGTTGGTGTTGCAGATGTGGATACTTGTTTGAACTCCAAGTGTAACTCTTCCCTGCTTTGTGAACAGCCAGCCTAGGGCAGCTCTGTCATGCTCCTGTCAGGCATCCTCCTTGCCAGAGCAGAGATGAATCCTCATCTCCGTTTGTACCAAGAAGTGTCTGAGTCTCTTCTGAGCTCAGGTTGCTCCTTTGTGTATTGCTGCTGTGCCGAATAGGTGGGAGCAAATGGCTTTTTACAATGTGTACCTGGGGATGGTGAATGTATGCAAAGTGTGAGGACATGGTGGGATTTAAGGAGCTATCAAGACCTGGAAGACTTGCAAGTGAGCTGCACCCACTGTTACGTTGCCCTGTTTGTGGGAAGCACTGGGATGCAACAGTGTGTGCCATGCAGCACCTCTACCAAGCACAGGCTGCCCTAGAAAGGGAGCCCCGGGTGCACTCCAGCACACCTTGGCACCTATGCAATGAAGATTATCGGTGGACTCGCAAACAAAATCCATAATCTTAGTTTGGCAGAACAGTTGAACTGTGAAAAAAACGCTGCTAAAAACATAGCACACTGTCACTGTAAAAAAGGAGTCTGAGGACAAACTTTAGGTCAGACTTGTCTGTCTCTTGCCATGTGCCTGCTGACAGCAGTTCAAACCATGCTTTAGTTTTCTGGGTATAAGCTGGGAAGTAGGAAGTGAGCAGGCCTGGCGCTGGGAAAGGACAGCTTATTCTGCTTTTCCCTTCTTGTTCCTCACCACGCAAATAAATTATATTTGCCAGAAAGAACTGACAAAGGGAATGAAATGTTAGGAAGAAGTGAAATAACACAGGAACTTATAGCAGAATGCTATTCAGTCACAGGCAGAGCTAGAAAGACCTTCAGAATAAGTGTATTGTGTTTGAAGAGAGCCATGCTAACTCCTTGTTTACATGATAGGCACAGCTGCAGCAGAGCTCCAGATGAAAACAAACTTCTAGGCTATGCTGATGTTAATACACAAGCTATCAAAAAAACACACCACCAAGAAAATCATGATATTATGTGAAACCAATCCATATAAATCTTTCATATGGTATATATCCTCCTTGGGAAGAGTACAAAGGATATGTGGTATGTCTAATGTATTGCTGAATTGAATATTCTTTTATACTTATTTACGAGCAGACAAGTACAGCATACTGAATTTATAAACTGAATTTTACTTTTCAGTCTTCTGAGTTCAGAATATGTTTGTAAGATAATTTCACTGTAAAGATGCTGAAAACAAACTTGTAATTTGTCTTGCAAAGATGGCTTTGGAATTAAGAAAAATATGGAATCCACGCAGCATGGGGCCTAAACAGGGAGAATCAGAGATCTGTGTCAGTCGCAGGGCCATGATCTCGCTGCAGTTGCAGAGACATGGTGGGACAGCTTGCATGACTGGAACGCTGTCAGGGATGGCTGTGTAGTTTTCAGGAAAGACAGGCCAGCAAGGAGACGTGGTGGCGTTGCTCTTTATGTGAAGGAGCAAATGGAACATATTGAGCTCTGCCTCGGGGTGGATGAAGAACAAGTCAAGAGTTTATGGGTAAAGACTAAGAGCCAGGCTAACATGGGTGGCACCGCTGTGGGTGTTTACCACAGGCCACCTGACCAGGAAGGGAAGTTGGTGAGGCCTTTTACAGACAGCCGGGGGTAGCCTCACCATCACAGGCCCTGGCTCTCGTGGGGGACTTCCACCACCCTGATATCTGCTGGGAAGACAACAGAGCCAGGCACACACAGTCCAGGAGGTTCCTGCACAGCACTGATGATAACTTTTTGACACAGGTGGTGGAGGAGCCGACAAGGTGAGGTGTGCTCCTGGACCTTGTACTCACAGATGAAGAAGGACTGGATGGGGATGTGAAGGGGGCAGCCTTGGCTGCAGTGCCCATGAGATGGTGGAGTTCAGGATCCCACCTGGAGGAAGCAGGGCAGTGAGCAGGATTGCAACCCTGGAGTTCAGGAGGGCTAACTTTGGCCTCTTTGAGGACCTACCTGGAGGAATCCGATGGGTTAGGACCCTAGAAGGTAGAGGGCTCCAAGAAACCTGGCTAATATTCAAGCATCATTTCTTCCGGTTATGATGGAATGACAGAGAGGAGAGACAAGAAGCAAGAGATCAGAAATTAAATGAAAGGTAGGTAATGGTTGGTGCAGGAATCCTCCAGAAAAGTAAAATGCTGGGTTCACTGACCTGCTTCTCTGCTTGTTCCCTATCCCTTCTCTGAAAGGCTCACGGGTTTTCCTATGTTTTCTGTTTTTAAGGAAAGAAACCCCCTCAGCTTCTGCTTGTGGATTCTTCCTTAGTGACATTGCCCTGATTGCGTTTGCAGGGCTTCTGTTGTAATAGAAGGTGGCACAGAAATGAAATGCAGAGGAGAGACCAACCCTTTGGACAGGCCATTGGAGAAACAGGGCATTCATTTTCTTTCTTCTAAGGCCCTAGTTTTGTTTGTCAAATACAATATTTTATTCTTTTCCTACTGAAATAAACTCTCACAAATTTAAGTAGTAAAGCAGCTTTGAACTTACAGACACACAGTTAGTACAGGATTTTTTTTCTCTACCACATACTTTATTATTTTCTTCAATGTCACTGGTTGGTTTTGAATATATGGTCAGATTAGAAAGTCTGATATAGAATATTTTCAATTTACATGGATTTCTCTGTCATTATAAAAAAAATAAATTTGCTCTAAGTATTGACTGTAAAAGTCATAGAGCTCTAGATCACTTCCCCTAGGAATCTTTCAGTATCCTTCCAATTAGTCAGTCAATAGGATCTTCTTATGAACATGGTAGTTTATTCTTTAGGGATTTCCTTCTACACTCTTCATCCAAGATGTTTCCAGAAGAGGAAGAAAGCTTTTAAAGCGTCTACTCCCCCAGCACAGCATTTACGATGACTAATATGCATCCCATGCTGTGAATGATAAAGAAGCAACTGCACAGTGATTTGCTCTTTTCTTTTAAAAGTATTTGCTGTATTTTATTTCTAGTCAACTGTCTTTTTTGGTAGCACCTAGACAAATGACAATGGTAACAAACTACTCTTACTGATTTCCACCAATTATTCTTCTAGTGATGGTAAAAATCATGCTTATTGCCAGTTACCTGATTTAATATAAATTCTTATTGTTTCTACTGCACAAACAAAAAGCTTCTATTATTCATATCAACACTTTTTCTTATACTTTTTATTAGATTCTAATGCTCCACCCATATAAAGTAGGCTGTCACTGTATTTACACTCCAAAATATATATAAATATACATGCAGACAATACATAGGATACATAACCCACAGACTTCAGATGATTCTATTCCCATCAACTTTTCTTCATGCTGGGGAAAAAAATCTAACAATAAAATCATTAAAAGGTCCTTCAGGCAGATAACTGTCTTCTAATTACATGAATAAATATATTTGCATTATTTTACTTAAATGCAATATATTTACATAGCATTAAGTTCCTCAGTCAAAATGAAGGTCTGTGAAAGACTGTATGTATTTCATCAGTCCTATATTACATATTTTCTTTCACAGAAAGAAAATACAAACTAGTACAGTTTGTTTCACTTACCACTTCCACTGTAGACAGGACAGATGCCAGGAGCTCAGATCCCAGGTGAGGATGCTCACTCCCTTGCTGCGGAGGGTGACCCACCGCGGTCATGCCGTACTCTGCCGCGTGTGTTGAGCAGCCCCTTGTAGCGTGACGCTACAACTTTAAAGTCTGGCCTCACAAAAATGGCTGTAAATTCTGGTATTCAGATTACTATGTTAATATTGTCACACAGGCTTGAGCCAAAACTCTCTTATCACCCCTGTGCTGGCTTGTCAAGAGGGATGACTGGCACAGGTCGGAAGATTCAGTGATCAAAACCAGGGCAGCTGAAAACCTGCTGCTACAGGCAATGTAGATGCAGCTGGCTCAAGGGGCATGAGGTAGTGGACTCTGGCCCAGACACAGCTACTACCAAGTGTAAGGAACAGTCACTGAGACCGCTGTTTTGTGTCACACATAATCTGTATGGTCTGCCCCTCATTTTGCATACATTCAGCCTACTAACTCAGTGGCTGTAGGGTGAGTTGGATCAGCTTACCACTTTAGCAGAAATCTGACTTACCCAAAGCAAGACCAAAGAAAAAGATGATGTAAAATAACAGCTAAAATACTGTCAGAGCAGTGAATTAAATAAAGTCATTTCTCAGCCTGGATTTTATATAGGGAATGGAATGGAAATATATGGGACAGAGAGTCAATAAACACAAGACTGTCATTTTTAGCATGTGACTGCAGGTAAACTGAATGGTGTGTAACATGAAGCTGCATCCTGCACTGAAGGGGGCAATTAGGTGAGCTGCACAACAGAGTTACAGCACGTTTTCAAAACACATTCTACAAAATCTCATCCCCCTGAAATGAAATCATGTAAGTTCAAAATGACAAGGAGTGAAATAGCAGAGTTTTCAAAAAGCTATTAAGTTGAAAAATAACAGAAATATATTCACATAGTTGTAAAATCAGTCAGAAATATTCAAAAGAGGTTCTTATTAAATAAATGAAGAATATTTACAACCAAATTCTTACCCTTGGACAAAGCTCGGGTAAACCTGCCTTTCACAGACAAACCCTAATAAATAAGCTGGTAGACAGCATTTTCCAACTAAGCTGAAGTTTTCACAGTCCATTGCAACCTAGAGAGTGAACCAGTGAATTTGCATCATGACATATACCAGCTATATCTTTGCTTCATTCTAAGTCCTGTGAATCATCTTAAAACCGAATGACAACAAATACATTAAATGGCATGTAAAAGCACAGCTTCTTTCAACACATCATCACCTACATCTAGTGCTCACACTGCAAGATGCTGCTGTCTTGGGGGCCTTGATTATGTAAGCAAATATTAATCCCCTAATATACACTTTTGGGCCTAATGTATACTACTGTATTATTCAAATCTTCGATGAAACACCTCAGTTGAGCAATAAAATTCTGGTCACAGCCCTAGAGAAGAAAGTAAAGGTCAATTTTAAAAACAGACCTGGTAGAAGACAGTATTTTAGCTGTTATTTTGCCTTTTTTTTTTTTTCTTCGGGGAGTTTCGTTCTATAACTAGCTTTTTTCATCTTCTAAATATTGGTTATTCAGAATAGTTCTTGTAGTAGCAAAGAGCTGATACAGAAAGGATCTCATAATAATAAAGAAACTTTCAAAAAGGAGGAAATGCTTTTCTTTTAAAACTAACAATTTTGGATCATGCAGCATTTCAGCATTTGATATTGTCCTTCAGAAAGTCTTTGTTCTGGAGAAAATATTCTGTGAACGCTGAATGTTTTAAGATACTTCTAAAACAAAAGAAAAATAAGTAAAAGTAGAGATTTGATACAGTGTCCAGAGTCATAGAAAAACAAACAAAAAAATCACTTAAATCATGTTTACATCCCTTCACTGGCAGGAAAAATGAAGTCTCCTAAACATGTGTGGAGACTTTTAATTGGCTTTTAATTCTAAACAAAAAAAATCTTTGGATCACAAAAGTTACACCCCTTCAAAGATGTGCTTATCATTTCTCATCACAGCAGCTGCCCACAATGACCATCAACAAAACCAGAGTCTGAGTCATGAGACCCAGCAAAGCGCCCCTGGCAGAAGGTCCTTGATCCCTCTCCCATAGAAAGTCAGCAGTGACCTTAACTCATGAGGTCCCCTGTAGATGACTGCTCTTTGGGACCATTCCATCAACCTTTACCTGGGCAAAATTCCCACAGATTTCCAATGGACAGTGTTTTATCTGCATAAGCACTTCAGGCTCAGGACTTGAGCACAACATAGTGCTTCACAGAGGACAGTGCCTAGTCATCCATCCACAGGTTTCCAGTGTGTCTTTCACTATAATGGCCAGGCAGCAAGTTTGAGATCAGTAAAAAGTGTTTGTTTGCCATTCAGTTTTGCTACTATCATCCTATGAAATATTTACTCTGGTTCCACTAGCAAAACACATCTTGAGGGAACAATGTGTGTAGTAAACACTTTGCTGACATACATGATCGATTTGTAGGCATAGGTAAAGTTTTGGTTAGTCATCAGAGAATACAGCAAGGGTTCATAACTTTGGGGAAGATTTGGTCCCAGAAGTCCATGAGATCAACTTGCATTAATAGTGCTTTTGGGAATTACAATCCCAAACTGTTCAGCTTTATTCTGCAAGGCCAGGTGATGTAAGTGGGAATGATACTGTGATTCAGAGCTGAAAAGCGAGAGTTGGAGTCTGTAAAAAAACATTGCACTCTCTTTCCGTGACGGCCTTCTGTTGTGCTCCTTTGGGGCTAGGCTGCCGAACAGTTCACAGCGGGTGTCCACACGGCTGTTGCTACCATTGATATAATGATAAATGTCAGTTCATTAGTATTTTCAGCCCCTCATCTAACTGCCTCCCTTTTGTCCCCTACTGTGTTTGAGCCACAAACTTTGTGTTTCTGTGTTCATTAATGGACTAAATATATAGAAGATTGCAAATAGTCTGAGAGCTTTTTAAAGCTCAAGCATAATGAAGATTTGGGGTAAGGAATACCCAAAGTTTATAGGTGCAGTGTTGCTGTCAGGGAATGGGGCAAAATAGCACAATGTTCTCCATTTCTTTCAATTATTGTTAAACGAGTTAAATTTCTAAACAGAGTGACTATGCATGCTCACATTTGCTATATGCATCATAATTAAAAAATCTCTAATATTTGTCATTAATTCCTTGATGACTAGAATAACTGAAAAACGTAACAGGGTGGGCTGTCATAAATCTAGGTGGAGCTCTCCTTGTGACTATCAGCATAGGCTCTAAGGAAAAGGTTGGGAGGCTTCTGGGAGGGGTGGCACCTCGTGTCTGGCAAAGCCCCTACAACTGAGAAATTGCATATGCTTTGTAGTGTCAGACATGCAGTAACACAAGAAACAAAAATCACTATGATTTTTCGAAATGCCTATACGCTTGCTTCCCAGTAAAACAAGAGGGCCGGGCATGCAGATGCTTTTGAAAACTGTAATAGTAGACATCACACTAAAGTATTTAAGGCATAAGTACCTATAAAATCTGTCCCTCGCTGTCCAATAATTTTTAGAAAACCTTTTTAGCTACAGAGATAGGTTTCATTCTGGTGAGTCTGCTGTCAGGCCGGGGCTCACAGTCTAGCCATATTGCAGCAAATTTGCCCTAGTGTTAGTCCTTATACTGACACTTTGATAAACTAGAACTCCAGCTCTGATGAGAAATAGTGTGATAATAATCTCTGGCAAACAGTCACAAATGAAAAAAAAAAAAAAGAACAGTGGTGTAATGTATTGCTTCCCAGCATTAGTTCCTACAAGAGACATCTGGGCAGTGCATTGCACTCTTGCTTTCTCTCTCCCTTGTACTCTCTCTCCCCCTCTCTCCTTCTCAAACACACTTTTAATTTTGGAAATCAGAAACGTAATGAGATCCAACCCATAATTTAAGGTTAATTTAGCATTAAGTTAAGATGTTTCAGAAAGTCTGAAACTGACAGTATACCTCGTTCTTTAGCATAAATCAGGAGCAAAGAGCTGGGAAATCAGACCCTATAATCATAATGAAGCAGAAACACTGAGCATGATCAAATCAAACCATAGTTTAAATATGTGTAAATTAATTTTATCAGTGGTTCACTTCATTTATTTAATTTGTCTCTTATAATGACACTCCTTGTCAAATCACCTTCATTACTTACTTTTTTAACCTAGCATTTTTATCAAACACACAGAACCCAGGACTGTGTCTAAACTTATTTCCTTGGTTGGCCATGGTGGTTTTTTTTTAATTTAAAAAGACTCACAAATTCTTGAGCTGTCCTTTCCCTGATGCATGATGCAATCAAGCTTCCCAGGTTCCTTACAGCTCTTATCATGCCATTAATTATGGCAGGCAACAATACTGACAGACACACTCCCAAGCATCTTTCTGTAGTGAAGCACACTGTGTCACTGGCTGCTTCAAGCACCCAAAAGAAAAGAAAAAAAAATGCTGAAAGTCCAAGCAGAAGATAGTGTGCACATACCTTTTGAATCTTGATGGTTCATTAGTTTCATTAGAAAAATCAGAAGGTTCCAGTCACAATTAGATACTGGCTGACTAACTGTACGTTTTGTGTGCTTGTTCCTTCTACAGATGCACCTTGTAAGAGATGAGAATAAAAACCATGTACAGATGAGGTAAGAAATGTTTGTGGGACAGTATCATAGGGCTTATATTTTGAGTTCAGAAGAATTTCTGTAGCAGTATGTTGGTTAAATTGATCAGTAACTGATAGATGCAATACATAAAACCATAGAAAATGGCTACAAAGTAAAGCTTATAAAAACATAAAAATTACTTTAGGAGCCTAAACTTCATTTTGAAAATTGACTCAGAGCTGAGATTCCAGCTTTCATCCATTTAAAACATGTTTATATAACTGAAGATGCACATAAGCACCTACTATTGAGCTTTTAAGTATCTACACCTGTTGAGCATTTTTAAGTATCCCACTGGAGTCCAGATTTCCCAAAGTACTTCAATTGTATTGTTTCTAACAGAGGTTAGAATTGAGGACCATCTCTCCAAAGAAGATATGTTAGTCTTTACACATATGCATTACTAGTTTAAGGAATCATGGAATATCTGATATAGGTCTTTTAAAGTGTGTCATGAAAATGCAGGCTAAATCTAAAAAAAATCTTGAGCTACAACTGGAAGATTCACAGTAACTAACTTCACTTAGGCTGATATTTCATGTAAGCAACTTTTAATCATTCATCATTAGAACAATAAGAGTCATAAGAAAAAAAGACATAAACGGTAAGAAACATTTCATACGTTACATCTGGTTCAAGAGAAAATAGTATTGAATTCAAATTTCTTATGCAATTCTTAAATAACTTTGCTTCGGATCTTACTTGACTGGAAAAAATGGGTGCCTTTATTAATACAGTTCATAAGAAACAAGGCCTCAAGATCTAAGCTTCTCATCACTTAAATTTGTTGCAAAATAGTTGTTTTCCTCTGTTGAAACCTTAGTTTGGAGTAAATGCAGGATTCCCACATCCCGCAGCTCCAGCTTTCAGGAGGAATTGCAAAGATGCCAAGGAGGAAAACTGGAAGAAAAGGGCAGGGTGTTAGGACTTTCCTGCATGCCTACTCTTGTTCAGCTGTTCCATCTCCTGTCAGTGATGTAGAGATGGGTTCTGATTTTTGTGATGATTCAGTTCGTTCAAGTAAGTCCACAATAACTTCACCAATGGACACAGAGACTACCTCTGGGTTGAGAATCATGCCCACCTTGTATCTCCTTGCTGGCTGAAGGACAGGGAAATAAATGTTTGAGTGAAGCTCAGAGGGGGAAACGGGAATGCATGTTTTGGGAGTGCCTTTTTATTACAGCAGAAACTCCTTGACTTCCTGCCTCCCTCTGAGATTGAGAGGGAGAGAAGCAAGACAGAAATGTCTTCTGTTTTATCTTTAATTGAACTGTGAAGTCTATTTTCTACTTTTCATTATCTATGTATTTCACTAATACAAGACCAGTGAAGAATTTGAAGAATAAATGTACAGAATTATTAAATTTAGTTACTCAACAGCTTTCATTAATGTTTTAAATACATAATTTTTATTATTTCTGAATAAATGCAAGGGCTACATTTTTTCATATTTTAATATTCAGGGTGTAAAAAGCTAACTGGAATGCATTTATTCTTTAAAAAAAGTTAACATTCAGACTGTACCAAAATAACAAAATAAACGAATTAAAAACAAGTAGAATAAATATGTTACATTAGTTGTCATTTGCCTACGTGCTGGTATATTTTCCAGACTTCACATTATGAAACATTGCTGAAAATGCTGCAGACTGTGAAAAAAGCTATGATGAGTACTATTCCCACCCAGAATTTGTGGTACAAAGCTTCACTTCTTTTAGTCTATTGTCCAACAAATCTTTTTTTATTCATATTACTCTCCAAAACTGAAAATATGCTTTTATCTCACCTTTCAATTTTTGGATAGCACTATGTGCTCTGAAGATAATTTTCTGTGAGGGGACAACATGAAAATTGTAAGCAATTTATGTCCATGGCTGTGCTATGACAGCATCTTTAATTGTTAAAGTAGACAGAGGATCTTCCCAGCCTCAGGCAGAAGCACAAGTAAATTGGCCTTGAGTTTCTAAGATTGCAGAGATACAGGTTATTAAAAAATTATCAGCTTTGGGGTTACAAGTATAAATCGTAACAAAAATATTTATATTGGTTTTATGGTTGGAAGAGCCCTCTTAACAGTCTACACATTTACCTAAGTTTATTACCTTCAAATTTAATCTTAAACTATTTCTTCATTTGTCTTCACATACCACTGGGTAGATCTGAGGACAGTGGAATAAATTTTTCATATTCTGAGTCCACTACAGGGAGCAACACTCCCTCACACTGCACCAGCTCCAGGAAAGCTGCGTGCTTGACCAACATCTTGCTGCAGTGCATTGCAGTTGATCAGAAGTCCACAGCTCTCCGTCCTGCTAATGTGTTATCCTGGGAGAGACTGAAAAAAATCAGAGGAATACAGCAGCTTTTCAGTAGTGTGTGTCCTAAGCCTCCTCTGAACCATTCACCACCTCTGAAAAGGCTGTGCTTCCTACCGCCCTGACCTAGACCATGCATAGAGCTGTACTACATAGTTCAAAGGTTGTCACAGAGGGTTGCTGTTAGGTGTGGGTGGCCTGCCTTCAGGAGGGTCCCATCTAGGCACCAAAGAACTCCACCAACAAGGTGCATCTACATGAACTGCAAGAACAGTGGTAGTATCAGGCTTCGTCATAGCAAGCGGCACCTTCCTGAACAGGCATCAGACAGTTTATTCAGAGCTGGAGTCTGAGCAGTGTGTGGGACAGGGGATCCAACAGGAACCATCAGCTGAAGAGGTGGACATGCACATGCCTGTCGTTGATTACTAGGCCCTCTGCTGAAATGGCCCATCCAGTGTATGAGTTTTCTGTAGATTTTAGAGAGGCCTGAATTCAGAGAGATTCTTTTTCAAGCTCTCCCTTGACCTGAAGATTTTGTACAGTGCTGTAAGTGCAGATGCGTGGGAGAGGGAATGAGCTGGATTTCCTGTTTGTTAATATCCAGGACCCATTAGAAGGTCACGCTGCACCAGTCGAATTAAAGAGATAAGCAGTTATCACTTAGGTATAGCACTAATGTCTTATTAACTGCCATTGTATTTTAGAAATGTCAAAGAATCAGAGTGGTAAAACACACTTTCAATTCCTATTGAAATTGTACTTAATCCTGCTTAAGTTGAATTAATCTTGTTTAAATGCTGACGTAAAAGCCAAAAAATGAGGATCCCAAATACATCCTTATATCATAGCAATTATTTGGAACAAAATTATAATAATCTTTATTCCTTTTATCGTCATGCTGGTATTTCATTATTGCTCTGCTCAAAAGGATTTTAATACAATGCATGGAATGGGCCTTTCAATTCTACTGGCATCATATTTATCTAATCCACAAGTTATTTTCTCAAATTTTATTTAATAGGTTGTATTTTTCTCCCAGTTTCAGAGTCTTATTTGTACATGTACTGTACATTGACATAAACCAGGAAAATAACAACTGACAAGCACTGTAAGATTGCAGTAATTATTTTAAAATCAGGCTGATTTGTTCTACTGCTTCCTTCCCTGAGGCCAATAACTAGAGGCTAGCTATGCTGCAATTCAACAAGCCAGAGGAAAAACACCTGTTGCATACGATTATTCTCTATTAAAATGCAATGAATAATTCAGCATGAATATTTTAAAGAGCAGCATTGTTATCATGCCTCTCAGTTCTTAAAAAAGTGTCTGTAGCTGAAGAAAGAGAGAGGGTCAGGTCAACCCAAAATATTGGCTGTGCCCTATGAGGTATAGTCCATTCACTTTCTCATGCTTAACAAACACACAATTGTGCTTTTCCCTGTCATTGATAGGGCAGTGATACAGCTTCATTAGCATCATAGAATGACAGTAGCAAAGAATGATAGAATCAAAGACTAGTTTGGGTTGGAAGGGACCTTTAAAGGTTATCTAGTCCAACCCCCCCTGCAATGAGCAGAGACATAGAATCATAGAATGTGTTGGGTTGGAAGGGACCTCATCTAGTTCCAACCCCCTGCCATGGGCAGGGACACCTTCCATTAGACCAGGTTGCTCCCAGCCCCATCCAGCCTGGCCTTGAGCACTGTCAGGGATGGGGCACCCACAGCTGCTCTGGGCAACCTGTGCCAGTGTCTCACCACCCTCACGGTAAAGAATTTCTTCCTAATAAATGATCTAAATCTACCCTCTTTTAGTTTAAAACCATTACCCCTTGTCTTATCACTAAATGCTCTTGTAAAAAGTCCCTCTCCAGTCCTTTCTTGTAAGCCCCCCTTTAGGTACTGGCAGGCTGCTATAAGGTCTCCCCAGAGCCCTCTCTTCTCCAGGCTGAAGAACCCCAATTCTCAGCCTGTCTTCACAGGAGAGGTGCTCCAGCCCTCTGATCATCTTCACGGCCCTCCTCTGGGCCTCCTGACCTGCAACTAGATCAGGTTGCTCGGAGCTCTGTCCAGCCTAACCTTGAATGTTTCCAGGGATAACATTCTGCTGATTTTCTACATCATATTATTATATACATAAGTGAGCCGAAAAGAAACAGCTGAGCAAGATGACGGATTTGTGCAATGACCATTCCAAATAAGCAGTTCCAAAGTTAAGACAGTGATGTGACTTGAGTTTCATCTGAAATAATTTCCCATTTCACTGAAGTTAACAAGTAAGTTCCTACCAGTTCCAGTGGAACCTAGATACTTGCCAGGTCAGTGATTCAGCATATTTTCCAAGAACTCCTTTATTACTACAATTTCATGAAAGATAAGTTTTGTGCATCGATGCTTTTAAGCATACACCACCTTGGGATTACCAAAAGCTCAAACGATTATAAAGGGCTCAAATATGCCAACCAACTAACAGAAAATGAAGAGCATCCTCCTTATACATCAAGAATGCTCAGCACCTTGCAGCACTGGGCTCTCACGAAATAAGAGACAGTTCTTAGCAGTACAGATAGATACGAAGTAAATATACATATTTATTTCTTCTCACACAGCTCTAATAATCTAAACTCTCACTTGTTTCAAGGTAGGGAAGTTGCATGTTTTCAGCATCAAGGAAGGATCTACAGAAAGAGAGGTAGGGGAGCTCTATTCATTATTAGTAGTAACCATAATAATAGTTTTACATGCCATGACTCCTTGAGCACTGGCTAAGCCATGCAGACTCTGTCATGGTTCCATTTTAACAGGCATCATCCTGAAATTCAAACTCGGTTGCTGTAAATATATAAATCACCAGAACTTCCACTTCTAAAAGCTCATTCACTCAGAATATGACTTACAGGGACAAGTTATATTATTCTTTCTATAGCTTTACACAGTTACTGGAAAGACAATCAATAGTACCCATGATTCACAAAGGGAAATAACGCTTTTGTTCAGATACTGCCTACTGGCAGATCAGGCAATTAATTCAGTAATATTTTCAGTGATTTCTAATATCCTTTCATAAACCAATCACTCAATTGATATCCTCAGAGGGTGGCCTAATCCTCATTAGACCTGTATGAAAATGCTTGCATTCAGGGGAAACAGACACATTCTGGCATTGGGAGTGATATTTTCAATGATTCTCATGTTTTGCAGTATTAAAAAAATTTTTTTGGAGGAACTCCTTTTTTTCCTGTAAATCAACATTTCTTCTCAATACTGTAACAAAAACCTGTCTGGCTTTAGGATTAGGTAGAAAATATGTTATCAAAATTCTCATTGTGGGGCAGTAAGGAAGCTTCTCTTCCTGCAACTTCTTTACTCTTTTTCTACAAAAGGCTCACAGCTGCTTGATTTGCAGGCTGTCTCACAGCACTCCTAAACCATTGTAGCAGACTTTGCAACCTCAAACCAGCTAGAGATAGCATCTCTGGAAATGGGCAGTTCTGCATTTTTTCAAGACTTAGAAAGTTTTCACAAATTTTGATTGGGCTAGGGAGAAAGATTGTAGAGGGCCTCTATTTTAATTTTCACAGTTTTCTCTAAGCTATTTTGTGCAATATTTTACATTCATGAACGCTGTTAGCACAATTCTTTCAGCAACTACAATTTTCATGTTGCCAGCCTTCTCTCTACCTGAAAAATCCATACTGGGTCAGAGCAAAAACAAGCTGAATGAACCTTCTGTAGGTTAGGAACTGAAGTATTTCCTAAGCTAGCTGTTATTTCCAGTTTCCTTTTTCCATATCATTCATGGTATTATGGACATCTATCCTCTCCCTGAAGTTGTCCTACTCTAGCTTCACACAGAAGCTATGCAAAACATTTGATAGTTTTTATTGTCCTATTCTGTTCTTCTTTTCTAATTCTTCTATATTCATTTAGAGATGAAATCATCAAACTTAAAGCAATAGTCAAGATGTGGGAATATTACAGGTCCACAAAGAGTTATTATTTTTTGTTTTGCTGTCAACCCTTTTTTAAAATTTAATTAAATTCTCTATGCATTGTTGTATTGTTTTCACAGAGAACCCTACAAACATTTCAACATTTCAAAGCATTTTCCTGTGGCACTGAAATTCAATCCCATAGATGTCTCTCAGCAGTTCATTTTGGCATCCAGCAGCCAAGATGTCATCACCACCACGCTGCCTGCATTTCTGATGAAGAAAAGCTACATAACATCATCTTGCTTCCTAGATGTAACATCAACCCCTATAGTGACCTCCTCTGTGTCTGATGAGTTGGTTTCACTGTATGAGTTGATAGGAATATCTCCATAATTACATATGGAACTATTAGTAACCTACCTTTGTCCATACTGTCATGCTATAGGTGTCTCTTAGTGTCCACCCAGAGCTTCTAGCCACATACACTGCCAGGCTGCCAGAGCCATTCCTTAGGATGATTGCTCTCATGTATGGGAAATAATTACTAACTAAGAAATTTTAACTTGTATGTTTTAAGCAATAAGAAACCTAACTTTAAATTTATTCAAAAAATCATATTCCTATAATTTTAATGTGTTTGAACTGCTTATTTGTAGAAAGGATAGTGAGTTTCAGCTGTCACATGAATCACAAAGTATTTCCATGACATACAGATGAGATCATCATATTTCTTGGTACTATTACTTTTCCTAAAGACTTTAACTGGCAAAGTACTGCTGCAAGCTACAAGTACATGAGAATACACCACATCATTCTGTGCTTGTTTTACCCTTCCTGGACTGGTTTTTATTTTATTGCACCTTTTGCCACTAAAAAAAAACCAACACAAAAAACCACACCACCGTTCTATCAGAACACAACACCATCATACAATAATACCATAATACTAACAAATGATTTGCCTTGAATCAGTTTATTTGGTAAAAAAAATACTGGATAATATAGTGTTTTACATTAAACATTGAAAAAAGACATGTGCAAGCAGAATTTATCTCCCTACCATCTATGAGATTTACCTTAGCTTCCTAGTCACAGAGTTCTACCACCTCCTATGTTCTTCCTCCTTAGCTCAGTGAAATCTTTAATCACTTCTCTGCTCACCTTCAGTTCTCCCTGTTTCCCCATTCAAAATATGTCATGCATTGAGAACGCTATTTGATGTCCTCGAGTGGTGGAAGGGAAGTAACCAAAGTTGGATCTCTTAGGGTGCCTTAGTGCCCCAGGTTACTGTAGAAGAAATGACATGTGCTTCTTCTTATGCCTTAAAAGAAGGTGGTGGCTATCGCAAATTTATTTTTTGAGGGGTCAGCAAAATTAAATACATTCCAGAAATACCTACAGCCTCAAGACCCTGAGATAAAAAGCATCTACTCTCTAGTTTGTGATTTTGATTAGATATGAGCACAGATATGAGCACAGAACTAAGACAGTTTGGCACTTGTGTAAAAAAAAAATGCCCGGAAAACATAAAAAAATAATAATTCTAGTATCTTCAAAATCAGCTGGCAATTGAAGCAGAGGTTTTCAGCACTAAAATGTTGGATATAGGTATCTAAATTCCACCTAAGTTTCACCTAAGATGCCTAAAAGTTCTTTGATGGATCTGGCTCCAAATTCCTTTAGTTATAAGAACAGGATAGAAGAAAATCAATACTTCAGGACCAAATGTGTCTGGAAATAGAGTTAATCCATTACATACACACTGTGTCATACCAAAACAATATAAGAATTCTCTTCCTTTGGAGAACTCACAGCTGCAATATTTCAGCTCTACTTTGCAGGTTTTATCACAATTTTAATGAAGTGTAGTTGGTTTTGAAGTAAAAGTCTGTCAGTTTTCGTGAAAAGAATTAGATTATTGTCTTGCATTGCCTGATCAGCTTTAAAATAGGGCTTAGTTCTCATTATCCTCTGAACAATATGTTTTAAAGAAATTAATTGTAGTGATACATTTTAACCTGATGTGATGACAGGCTCATTATCAAGAGTAGTATGCTATCAGGCAAAAATGGATTATTTAAAAAATGGACTGTTTAAAAAATGGACTCATGGGAAGGAAGTTTAAAAGATTAGATGTCTCCTGTGTAAAGGGTCTTTTTACCAAAGTGAAGAACCTTTGGGAATGCTCTACATTCACTTGCAATTTTAATAGAAAGGATGCCTTTCATTTCTACAGAGGAGGCTGTAAATGCCACAAGAGTAACTTCTTAGACCATCATTTATCGGTAGGATGTTAGCAAAGATCCAAGAAGGTAAGCCAGTAGGTAACTGCCTGACTTCTGTGGCCTCAGCACTCTAGCAAGCCCCATGCTCTCAAAGTGGGGAAAGGTCAGTATGTCCCTTGAAAATTTCAAATTTTGATATGATACATGGAAGACATTAGGAGAAGAGGAAAACAAAATAATTAAGACTTTTGTTGTCTCTGCTTAGAGTTCTACCACCTCTAGATTTTCAGCAATTGATATGAGTTCTCCTCCAGACTTCAGCCTGATGAACTTCTAACCATTCAATTTACACCGAATCCTGTCCTGCTACATTTGGTGATTGTGTTGGCTCTGGCATTGGCATCCTGCCTCCTGCCTTCATTACTTTGTGGCAAAGCTCTCATGTGGAACTCCTCCTGCAGTGGAGGTGGCCGCCTCGGTGCTCAGGCCTCATTCCTCAAGCAGAAGCACCCTGTGCCCATCAGTCCTGGGCATCTGCCAAAGCAGCAGAGAGCACCAACAAGAGACTTGAAATGGTCAGTCCTTAGCAAGACTGCGCTACCTGCTGTCACCTGTGCCTGTGAATAGAAATAGCCGTGCTTTCTACATTTGCTCCACTCCCAGCCAACTTTCATCTGAACACTCATAATCAAATTGAAGGCCATGATCAGGCTCATTCATGGATGGTGAGGGAAAAATTGATACCTCATCATGCTGTGCAGCCAGCCCTGCAGTCTCTAGTAGTAGTGCTTCTCTAGAGGGAAATCGGGAGATACTTTTAATAGGAAAATATAGTATTTGCTTTAAACAATCTTAACTGAGGAAGAGTTACTGATGCAGCTTAGTGGCTTGACTAAATTGGAAATGGAACAAGCTTCAGAAAAATCTCTCTCAGGAAGTTTTTCAGAGGGAGAACAGAGCATGTCAACATTTTTGCCATCTCCCCAGCACTGTGAAACACTAGTTACCAGAAGACTGCTTTTATAAAGGAGAAAGGGCAGGGAAAGCTAAGAACTAAATAACACAGAGATTGTTAAATTCCAAGAAAATTAAAGCCTTGAAGGAGACAAAAAAAACCCCAAAAGAGAATAATTTAGACTTTTTAAAATATTACTGAATATGTGTAGTTTTCACAGGAAAAGAAAAGAAACAAGAAAAAGAAACAGGTCACAGCAGAAGAAAGACTTTTCAGAAAGAATCTAGGGAATCCAAGAGGTCTTACAAGAGACAGACGTGAAATGTCTTCTCTACAAAAGATTTATATAAAGGGGGAAGCTCCCAGCAGGAGACCACCTCTGTGATTAAAACCAGAAAAACTAGTATCAACAAATTCCACTAGTTACCAAATGTTTTTCATTACTTCCGCAGTGGAGGCTTCTGCCTTGAACTATGAAAAATGCTTTGACAAATAGCTTCCAAAAACCCAGCGTGAGGAAGCTACAAAGTTGTTTCATTCATAAACAGAGACTACAAATTTCTGGCAAAAAGTCTGGCTTCCCAGCTGCAAGACAAAACACCCCAAAATAGCGCACTCAATTAGGTGGGGGTTTTGAAGGAGTGGTTGCTGCCTAGTGAAAATAAGGGAACTGATTAATGTAATGTATCAGGCAAAGCACACTGAAGAGCCAGCTGCAGATTTTGTAATAGGAAGAGGCTACAAATTTGAAAGGGGCTCTCTCTTCGAGATTATAAACCATTGAAATATTCTATTGATGGTGGTGGTTAAACTTCTCTACAGCCTTCTTGAACACCAGTGATTTCTGCAGCAAACTTTTTATCAGCAACCAAAGCAGAGGTTTCTCAACTTGCTGTCCTTTTTTTCTCCCTCTTTCCCCTTTTGCCTTTTCCTACGTACCCATGGAGAGGAAAAAGGAATCAAAACCATGGATATGTAGATAATGCCCAACCTGCACGTAAACTGCTTGTATTAACTTTGACGGAAACTGCTCAAAAATAAAAGGGTTTATGAAGATTTAGATTTTCTGAAAGGATTAATTTTTCTATTAATATCTGTAATGAAAACTTCATTTTTAAATGAAAATACATTAGGGTGAAGGTTGAATTGTAATTTAAGTAGAGCAATTGAGGCCTCACATTCAAGTTAACGTATATCACGAGTGTGAGAGATGCACAAAAACACTTCCCTCCTCCTTAACAGATCCTACTTAGAAAGCTTCTAACTGGTAGATTTTATTTGCCCTACACTTCTTTTTTTTTTCTGACTTGTTTCAGAAAGGGTGATAAAAATTACTATCATTCTCAAAGATTTAAATAAAATTTGTATGAACACAATTCCTTGTATTGTACAGTTAATATTCTGTTTCCTTTTAATGTTATGACAGTTATTTAAACACAGTGGCTGGTGATCCACTACCTTTTCTAAAACTTACTCACCGACTATCTGTGAATTCAGGCAGAAAATATCCTCAACACAGTGACAAAATGTGGAATAATTATTCTACATGAATATGCAAGGAAAACTTCTAAATTTGTGCTTTGAATTTTTTCCAATTTTGCTTCCAGGCACCAATTTCCCATCCTTTCAGTAAAAAATTTGAGAACACACAAAAAAAAAAATAGCAAACCAAATTCCATAAATAAAGCATGACTTCCTCAAGAAACTAATTTTTCATCTGATTCTTATTGAAGGGATGTCAGTGGGCAAACAGTGCACAGAAGCAAGGATGGGGGTTATTCTGTGGCCTTGAGAGAACTCTCCCTGACTTTCTTTGTTACTCTTCAACTTGGCGATACCTAAAAGCACATCCCTGAAGAGCCTCTCAACTGCAAGTCAGTAACAATTGCTCCTCAGCTACCCGCAGGCACGGCAACAGCAAGCATCTCTGCCAGATACATAGAGAAGTGTCGCAAAGACTTGTTACCAGTTACAAGGATACAAAAGGAGATTAGCTCATTAGGGTCAGGGTTGATGCTATACAGAGAAATAATGGTAGAGTATTAAAATGGAGCAGAAAATCCACCAAAGAAATATTGTTTTCTTTTGGATCTGGAACAAGTGATGTAACTTCCATCACAGGAGAAATGAAGATATTTAAAAGCAAACACAGCTAACTATTCAGATGGTAGAAAAAAGCAGCAGCCAAACCAGAGACTTGTCTAGGAACAAGTGACAAAATGAGGTCTAGTCAAAACCACTCTCCCTCTGACCAAGAACTATTTAGAGGAGATTGTGTGAACGTTAAGAGAAACTTGTGGCTTTGAAAGGAGACAAATTATAAGTGACATCAGCTTTCCAAGTAAAAGGATTGAGAGAAATGGTACGAATAATTCAGAGGCCAGCTATTCCCTGGTACAATAACCAACAGATATTTTCAGCAAATAGTTGTTAAAACAACTGGACAGAATTCTATTTTAAGCTTAGCTTTGTTAGTAGTGAGGACATTCATAAAATAACTTGGTCATAGGAAATAACCTTGAATTGAATGATCTGAAGCTGATGCCATTTAAATGGAATGGAAGGACAAACAAAAAGCACAGGCTGTAACTCAGCAGCCTGTAATAAACTTGGACACTTGCAGGTGAAGTAAAGCAGCCTGGTACTCAGGGCAGGCTTCAAAACCTACCTAAGAAATAAAGTTAGCCTGAGCAAACCTAACTGCTACAGTCAGAGTAGTGCATGAATAACCTAATTCAAAGCTGCCATGGATGTTTTTTGTTACTCCTCAGAAACCCCCCCGACACTATTGCTACTGTGAGAGTTGCAGTACACGTAAGAGTGAAAGCTCCGGACTTCAAAGGGCAGACTTTAAGGAAGTGAGGGTACTGGTGAAGTCCACCAGGCAAAAAAGCTCAGACACCTCCTTCTTCAGGAAGGCGGGAATGTCAAAGGTGCCCATCCTATCTGGAATTGATACACTAAGGCAGAAGATTGTAGGAAAAGTCTTGAAAATATTACTGAAAATAAGGAAATGACAAAAAAAACCCACCAGCCAGCCAAGAGTCAAATATTTTAATGGTCAGGAGGTTTAAGAATAAAGTAAATATATTCAATAGTCAAAGGAAATGAAAACAATACCCTTTAGTCATATAACTGAAAAGCAAGGGAAGACAAAATTAGGCTCATTATACAAGAAGGAAGAGGTGGTTATTAAATGACATACAGGTATGTTCCTAAAATTAAGCAGGGACAGGTTGGAAAAAGGGTATGGAACTTGCACCGACTTGGAAACAAATCTGTATGTGTGAAGGGCTAGGTTATCTTCTTGACTGAATTCAAAAGGAGGGCCACAAAAAATTCCAGGTCTGACACCAAGTATAAGCAATAAATTTATCAAATTGAATGGTACCAAGTAACCAGAAAATCACGTGTGTAGTAGCTACATGTGAAGAAGCAGGGAAGGGGAAAGAAGAGTGGCCAGGGTGACTATAGACCCATTGATCTGAAAAAAATCCAAAAAATCTAGAAAGAGTTTTGAAGGGGAAGACAATCAGATCTGAAGGCACAATGAAAATGGAGTGGAATGTAACAGAACCTTACTTAACATAGTGAAATACTAACAAAATCATATCTCCCTTTTCAAAGATAATCAACTCTCTAGCCAAAGGTAATGCAGTACATCTATGCTAGTTAGAGTTCAGTAAAGCATTTGATTCAAAAATTAAATGAGAAATGGTTAGTGACACTAAAGAGAATTATTCTTTTAATGAAAATAGTACTGTTGGTAAGGATGTACAGCAGTATCACGTACGCCATAGTTATGGCCCAGGCTTTGACAAGCAGTAAGGGTAGGCTGAGAGTATATTTTCTCTGCCCACATGCAATAAGAATTTCATTGATATTGTTTCATGTTTCAATATGCTTGCCAATCCTGGAGCAACTTTTTTTCAGTTAAATGAGATAGAGAAATAGATAGATAGGTACTGGAAAAATGGAAGATCAGCTGATACTTCATGGCAAAGTAGAAAATATTTTGAAAACAGTGCTCAGCCTGAATTTTCACTATCTTGCTATCTGAACACCCAGATGGAGAGCAGTTGTCTTTAGTAATAGTAGTATTTATTGTCGTTTGCATAATTGTATATGACCACATAAAGTCACAAGAGGAGAAACTAGGCTATTGTGTCAATTATAACAGATGTACTGTTTGTTTGGCTTTTCCTTCCTCTTTCCCATTGTTACCAGAATGCTATTGAGGAAATAAGAATTTACTGACAGTTGCTCCAGCTGTTTATTTTCTGCCAGGCGCTTCAGGGGGACTGCTTTTTTGTCAACACTTGTTTGATGCTATACCCAGATGTACATGGTGGCACAGCCTGGCAAAGGTGGGTAACAGTGACCGAGATTTCTCTGGCAGCAAGGAAGCTGGCCCTTTGCTGTGCCTTTTAGCCCACCTGGGGCAACTGGTCAATAAGGGGAACTAAGGGTAACTCCAGCTGCCATCCACATTTAGCAGAACACAGACCTATCTTTCACTGAGCTCCTCTACTTAATGATATTTATTTATGTAGCATTTTGGAGGAGTAATGTGAATTGGGAGAAATCCCTTCTAGGAACAGATTAAATACCTCTCTCACCCATGTGAATTTCTTTGTTTGACATAACTTCTATGTGACAGCTGCAAATAATGGCCAATCCACCAGTCTGGGCACCTTAACAAATTACCAGTCAGAGAACTGGATGTACATCCACCTGCTATGGAGCAGCATATCCCTTTCATAAAGCTTTATCACATCACGTGATTCACTGGAAGATTTGATATGGAAAATCAGCCGGGAATTTTTTCTTAAGAGAGAAGAAAATAGCCCTTCTGCAAAGAAAATAATCTATAAATGATTTGCTAGGTCTTATTTATAGTGCTTAGCCATTATGGTACTACGGGTCTTACCGAGTACATACTTTTACAGTTACACATAAGTTATACACAATAGCATTCACAAGGGAGCCGTGCATAGTGACACTGAGGTAATGCAGCCATTGCTGGCATGCGTAAACTAAATAAGCCAAAGAAACTGCAGATACTAACAAAAATGTCTTTTCTCCACAAAGAAAAACAGAGCAGAAAATAATAGTGTGAAAAGCTGAAAGCAGAACATCTCCAAGCTAAGAAAGGGCCTGTAAGCCAACTTCTGAAGTGAGCTAACCCTAAATTCAGAAATAACAACCAAAAAGCAGGCAGACTGAAATAAAAGCCAGTGTAAGATAGAAAGCCTCTGGGATATAGTGTCAAAGTGACTCATGAGGTTTAAAGTCAATACAAGCTGATGAGTGAGACAGAGATTCTGTGTAGTGCTTTAAAAATATACCCGAAGGTACCAAGCAAAGAAACCAAGAGCTAATCCCTGCATACAAATATCATAGAATCATGGAGTCATTCAGGTTGGAAAGGACCTTTGAGATCATCAAGTCCAGCTGTTAACCCAGGACTGCCAAGTCCACCACTAAACCATGTCCCTGAGCACTGCATCTATATGGTTTTTGAACACTTTGAACACGTGATTCCACCACCTCCCTGGGCAGCCTGTTCCAATGCTTAACCACCCTTTCTGTGAAGAAATTTTTCCTAATATCCAGTCTAAACCTCCCCTGATGTAAACTTGAAGCAGTTTCCTCTTGTCCTGTCACTTGTTTACCTGGGAGAAGAGACCAACCCCCACCGGCCTGCAGCCTCCTGTCAGGCAGTTGCAGAGAGCGATAAGGTCCCCCCTGAGCCACCTCCTCTCCAGGCTAAGCACCCCCAGGTCCCTCAGCCGCTCCTCATAACACTTGTGCTCCAGACCCTTCCCCAGCCCCGTTGCCCTTCCCTGGACACGCTGCAGCACCTCAATGTCCCTCCTGAAGTGAGGGGCCCAGCACTGAACACAGGAGCCGAGGTGCGACCTCGCCAGTGCCGAGCACAGGGGGACAATCGCTGCCCTTGTCCTGCTGGCCACACTGTGTGGGATACAAGCCAGGATGCTGGTGGCCTTCTTGGCCCCCTGGGCACACTGCTGGCTCATGTTCAGCCGGCCATCAGCCACCACCCCCAGGTCCCTTCACCCCCGAGCAGCTTCCCAGCCACTCTGCCCCCAGCCTGTAGCGCTGCGTGGGGTTGGTGTGACCCAAGGGCAGGACCCGGCACTTCTCCTTGTTGAACCTCATACAACTGCCCTTGGCCCATGGGTCCAGCCTGCCCAGATCCCTCTGCAGAGCCTGCCTGCCCCCAGCAGATCAACGCTTCCCCCCAGCTTGGTGTCATCTGCAAACTCACTGAGGGTGCACTCAATCCCCTCATCCAGATCATTTGTAAAGATACTAAACAGACCCGGTGCCAATACTGAGCCCTGGGGAACACCACCTGTGACCATCCACCAGCTGGGTGTAACTCCATTCTCTACCACTCCTTGGGCTCAGCCGTCCAGCCAGCTTTTTACCCAGTGTAGAGCACACCCATCCAAGCCACGAGCAGCCAGTTTCTCCAGGAGGATGCTGTGGGAGACAGTAGCAAAGGCTTTGCTAAGGTCCAGGTAGACAACATCCACATCCACAGCCTTTCCCTCATCCGCTAGGCAGGTCACCTTGTCATAGAAGGGGATCAGGCTGGTCAAGCAGGACCTGCCTGTTATAAACCCGTGCTGGCTGGGCCTGATCACCCGGCTGTCCTCCACGTGCCACAGGATGATCTATCTATCATTCTGCAAACTTTACTTACACATGTTTTTTTAAAAAGGTCGCGAGGAATAGGTTTTTCTGCCTGCCCTAGAGGGCACAAAACATTTTGAAAGAAGCCTGCCCCGCAGAGAGAGGCAACCCAAATCTGATGGTTTAAATGAAATTTCAGTGGTGGCCAGCGCTCTTATTATTCCTCTTCACTTCAGACTATGACGACCATTACTACTGGTACGATTATCTCAAGCACATGCACACCTGCCGTGTATGCACTTTCAACCTCTAGATCCATGCACAAATCTATGATGGTTTTACCTCTCACTTCTCTCTTCCCTTTCTCGTTTTCAATTTCTACAGTTCCATCAAAGCAGGGACGTGTAATAAAATGATCTGTGGCTGAAATCTTTTAGAAATCAGGACACTTGATTGTTAAACATATGCAAAAAATTACTGCTTTTACAATTGCATTTTTAAGAATTCGTCTTGATGTTTGTGGTACAAACAGGGAACTGAATGAAATTTCAAGTAATAAAAATCCCAGACAAATCTGCATGCAGGCATCTGACAAAACCTATTCAATTGTTTATTCTTCTGAGTCATGCTGCAGTTGGGAGTGAGGGAGAGACAGAAAGATGACCTTTCTATTTACTGAACTCAGTGCTGTTGATGCTTAATGGAATCTGTGTTCTTTTAATAACATTTTTATTTTAGCATCATTTTCTCTGCTTAATGTCTCACACTTTTTATTTAACATAGCATGAAAATGGGATGCTTCCTCATTGACGACTTCACCTGCTTCAGTTCAAGTTTCTCATCTGGACTCTGAGGACGATGACATTTGACACAGGAATGTGGTTTTCTGGGCTGTGTTTAGCAAGGGCTGAGATCTCCTGTGTGATAACAAAGAGCTCAGCCCTGAACAATGGCTGGCCCATTTTTCTGGGTGGGACACACCAGTAGGCTCCTTCTTCCCTGCTGAGAGATACTGGTTTGTTCCTCTCCAAGAATGTACTGCGTGTTTACAGAGCAATTGTTGCAGTGGGTAAATAAATAGCCATATGCTTTAGACCTTTGGGCAGCAACAGCATAAATGGTCACTTCCTCAGTTACTTCCTATGAGCATGTTCATGTTATCCTAATCATACGGACTACAGGCAATAATAAACTATACCGCTATTCCAAAGAGCATAAAAAATTCAGTCCTTGTCCTAGAATTCAGGCATATGACTTTAAACCTTGCTTGCTTATTTTAGCTGCAAATTATTGCTTAAGAAATTATTCCAGCACAAGGAATCTCTAGTAGGCTGCTGCAGTGCTATTTTGGTTTTGAAAGGCAACATTTGAAGAACCAAGCCAACTAAATTCCAGTAGGACAGCACTCTTCAAATGGCAACATTTCATCTCTCGACCTGCAAAGGCATATCTTGAGACTGGAGAGGCACTGAGAGGTTTTCCAAAGGAATATTTCTTGACCATATTTCTATGAGTGCTTTAAGATAATGTTCTCTCATAAAGGGATTCAATTCTTCTCTGTGTCCAAATCTGCTGAGCAGCAGATGAAGCTATTAAGGTAGCATCCGTGATTTAGGCTGATAAGACCCTGGCATTAAAGTAGCAAAGGACCTGCTCCGACTTATAGTACTGGCATAAAAGCCCTTAGGAGTGCCAGATAAGTGAAGTGTAATAAAGTATGCAGTTCTGCCCCAGGTCCCATCAGATGTACCAGCACATGGACACCCACCTTCCCTGCTCCATTATACCCCAAGGGTCCCTGGCACAGGTGCTGCCTTCACTGAGGGAATGGTTCCTGCCAACCACTTTGAACACGGTCCATCCACTTGGTCCCTCTGGAGAGCCACTAAGAGCTGAGCTGGGCAACCCTTGCAGCATCGAGCACTGTCACGGGAGTCTTGAGGACCAACCATGGGAATACGCATGCCCCAGCTGGGGCAGAGCCCTGCAGCTCAGTTCTCAGGGGACAGTCTAATTGAGGACTAGCAGATGGCAAGCAACATGAAGCAGCAGTTGCTGTAGTTAATTGAATCCAAGCACGCATTAAGACATGAGTACTCTTAAGACCATTTTTACCCATGGCTCTCAGACATGACTTTGTTTTCCTCATGAACCATGCTAAGTGTTGCACAAGAAATTCTTCATAATGCTCCCCCCCCCAAATCTATTGGGTAAGTTCAAACATTTTTCTACCACTAATCAAATGCACAAAATACCATTCCCCCAAAAAATAAAAGATATCTGTGAATTGGTCTCACCGTTTACATTGCATCTACTTCACCCTCAATGCAGCTAATCTGCTCTCCCTGACAACTCCCATGTCTAGCCTCACTGGAAAATTCACAGCAGACACAATGAAGGGAATCAGGGGGTGTCATCTGGACACTGAAAGCTCTGCTGGAGCTGACAGACCGATGCCGTGGAGTTCAGGCCTGGATGTGAACCCTGCATGGCTCTGGAGGAAGCAGGGTCACACGGCCTGGGTCCCGGCCACACTGTTACCTGGAGTGCAGAGGCTGTTCTCTGTGTAAATCAAAGCCTAGCCTTTAATAACAAGAAAATTTTTTCAGGGCATCACTGATTAGATGATGATTGCTGCAGACATGACTTATAGGAAACCTGGAACTGACACAGTGAATATTGTTGCCTGGAACTAATGGTCAGACTCTGATAGAAAAAAAACCTGTATTTTAATCACTAGCTAATCTAATGCATTATTTGATTTCAAGTTAATTTATCTTTCCACTTCATTACCTATTACAAGCGACCCTTTTTCCATTCAAAATGAAAAATGTTTACACTGATTAAATTCTACCAGCAAAAAGTTTGCATACAGGGAATACCTGAGACCAGCTTTCACATATCACATCAGTGGAATCTTTTCTCCAGCATTCACAAAGATGCTCAGCCTTACCATACTACCATTATGAATACTGTAATCACAAATACGTATGTGTACATACACATACACATATATAACTTGTATGTGTAAAATGACTGAATGGAATTTTGTTTTTAAATGACAAGTTTGTCTTAAGGTTTGAAGTTTTAGCTTTCATATTCAGTGAGGCCAATGTGTACCACACCTGTTACACATGAAGGGGAAAGAAAAGGAGACTTTTAGTTATAGAACAAACCTGCAATAGATGACCCTCTGTTAATGGACATAGCACGTATGTGGGGGGTGTGTGTATACATATGTATATATATATATAGATAGATTTATATGCACACATAATATATATGTGTTATATTAGAATATATAAATATATTAGCTTAAAGAAGTTTATGAATGCTAAATAGTCTCCAGGTATTTACTTAGATATGCATGATTCTGATTAGAATCTTTAAATAACATTTATGACAATTAAGTGCCAAATTATACTAATTAATGTCTCTTCTCCTCTATAGATGAATAGCAGATGCATTTTAAGCTATTTTACACTTAAATTACACATTTCAAATGTAGCTTTGTATACACTGTATTTATTTATTTAATGCATTTAAGAGTAGACTGTAGTTCTTCCCCTGCATTTGAAATGCAAAAATTGCACTGGGAGTCAAATATTATTGTGATGTTGTAATTAAAAATTGACATTAATTTCCCCACAGACTATTCACCTCTAGAAAAGAGGTTCATACAGTTCATTTGTTCTTTCCTGCACAATGATGCTCTCATTTTATCTGACATTCACTAAAAATAAATGTGTGTGAATGAAGGAATTAGGTCACCTAGTGACATTACCAGTGGTAGAAGAATATTCAAGAAAAAAAGTTTGTATCTGTGCACACCGAGTAGTATAGCTTCATGCAATAAAATGACAGGACAGCCACAGTAATTGGTTCCAGTCATGGAGCAGAGTGAGGGATGCCATGGTTACTGGAGACAGGGTCCCTCCTGCTAGCGGGCAGTGCGCTGCACCCAGGTGTGCAGCAGCCTTGCACATTTGCTGCCCTGAGGCTGTGATGGCTTTGGGCATAATCAGGGGAGAGTGCCTGATTCACAGCCAGGTTTCTCCCACCAGCTGCACAGGGTCTCTGCTGCTTGGCAGGCAACACCCCGCTGAGGGCAGGGCAGGGCAGGGTAGGGGTATGCCAGCCCTCGCCCCGCTGCCCGTACAGGGAATTTGCACCCCACCAGGGCCTGAAAACCCCTCTGTACCACTCCAGGCGCTTTACCTGGTGTGAGTAATGTGACAAACTAGGAGCATATGTTGGAGACAGCGGTAACAACATACTCGCTCCTCTCACGTTACTTCAATCCCCAGCTTTTCAGCCAGCTCTGTGTTTGCTCCGTGCTGTACAGAGCCTCTAGGTTCTCATGTTTTTTCTATTTTGGTGCATGATACTACATGCCAGCTCGTGATCTGGTCTGCTACCAGCCTTGTTTTCTGAGCATCAGGCCTGTCAGAGCACATGTACCTGCTAGAGGTATTTTATCTGATGCCTGGGATATCCAGTATATATGCAGTTAATTGACTTCATGACTTGCCCATTTGGACCTGCCCTGGTGCAATGCCTGCTCTGGAACAGGATTAGACAAAAAAGACAACTCCAGTCCAACAAGAAAGGAGTTAATGTAAAATAACAATCCTGGAAGACAAGATGAGGCTTCTCCTTCATCTCCAGGTTTTAGGATGGCCATTATGTTGTGGTCTTTCTAGGAGAACTACTTAGCAATAGAAAGCACACCTATAGTTTCATAGTAACAGTAATGTAATTGATTCCTTAAATTATGAAAAGCAGCATTATCTAAATTCCTATTATTACTTTTTTTACTTAATGGGTATGACACATAAAAAGAAGAAGGAAAAAAAAAACCCTTTAGAGCTTCCTGTGGAGTCAGGAGCTGTACAAATCTGCGCACATTCTTTTCAGTAGACAAACGTAATACAGTTTTATTTATTTGGGGAAGCAAGTAATTCCTCATGTAAAACAACAAGCTGTTAGCTATGGCGCTGAGTCCAGACAGGAGAATGCTGAAGAGCCTTGACCTTGATACCTACGATGACTGACCAGTATGTAAAGAGGAAGAGGGGGCCTGCTCCCTGAGCGCAGTGTATTCTTTTAATCATCTTTGCCTCCTTACTCAACTGGTCTTTTATCATTACAACCTTCCCTGTGTCTGAGAAGCATTGTTATCTTTGGTTTTCATTGACCTACACCTCTGCCTCCGAGACTGCAGTGTCCTTCCTAAACATGTCCTCTGTGTAAAACTCACACAAGGTCTTCTGGCTTAGGGAACAAGTTCAGGATCCAGACTTAGTTCCGTGTACATGCTTCACTGCCAGTATTTTGGGGGAAATCCTTTCCCTTTGTAGTGCTTGCAGTGCTTTCACGGGCATCTCGGGATTTACACAATCATATTCACCAAAGCTGCTGTACACCGTTTGTAGGTACGGTGCTAAAACAGCATACACTAGTATCTCATGTTGGTAGAGCTGCAGTTCCAGCCACAATTGGCCCAGCCCACATGAAGCATTATACTGCCAGAAAACAATCAGAGTGACCCAGAAAAACCACAGGTACAATAATCTTTATATATCCATTTACACCGGATCTGAACTCAGTCCTGTGCCCGTTTGATAAATGATAAGCTTTAGCAATATTACAGTGTTTGATTCACTGTGATGAGAGGCATGTGCTGAAAAACTCTGAGTTAAGAATCCTTCAGCGCAGTGAGGAAACGCATCAATAATGAAAGAGCAAGGACAGGTCACATCTAACAGCAATATGGGGCTTCACAAACTGCAGTCAGTATGCAGTGCTTTTGCTGTGGTATAGAAGGGGCAGGGATTGTGTGTACTGTTTTCTACTGGTTTTGTGCTGTAAGACCACCCTTCCTTTAGGTATGGTAAAAAAATGACTCGTGAAGAACAGGAAAGGGCAGACATTCAGCAAGGAATTTTCTATTTTCTACCTTCTAGCTGTACAGTGTAGAAATCCAGGAAGAAATTCATTCCACTCACCATGGGAATTGTTTGTATCTCTATACCAGCCAAGTTACTTTGAGCAAGGCAAACAAAAGCTACACACTGCAGATCTGCTTACCTCTATCTATCTAGTGGGCAAAGGTGAAGAAGTCTCCTCATACCATGGCTTTCCAGGTCCCTTCCTCTTGAAAGCAACCAATTTCACTGAATATACACCCAAAAGGGCTGTTCCTCCAATCCCTTTCTCAGGAATTTTGCCATTGGGATGCAAAAGCAGCCTCAGAGAGTGCCTCCAGGGCAACTGAAGTCCACCTAAGCCTTTCCTTCTAGTTCCTGACTGTGTGTCCTAGCCTTAATCATCCAGAAAGCTGATCTAGCCAAGAAGTAATGACTTTTCTCATAGGATGAGCTTTCATCACTTCTCTGAAACAACCTGTGCAGCCACATGAGCACTAGGGCTGACACAGGGTGGGAGGAGACGACAGGGCCTCAGCAACCTCGGTCTACATCCTGAGATGTTCTGGATGTGCATATTCAGTATCTTCAGTTTCTTAGTCCTTTTCCAGGCAAAGTCATAAACCATCTCAAAGAAAATTTTCGCTGTTGTTGCAATACACAATTCATCAGAAAACTGATCAGCGCCCATATTCTGAGACTGTTCTCAAAAAGGAAGTGTATTTATGGGCTAGTTGTCTAACGAATCTTGCATGAAATCAGTACAAATGCAAAATGCATACTCAACTTAAAGTTGACTTGCTTTTGCAGAAGAACCTGATTTCTTTGGCCATAGCAAACTTAGTGTGGTTCCAGGCCAACTTTCTTTGTGCCTCAGCTCTACGCACAGTGACCTTTTCATAGCACAGCAGCTGCCATGCTGACACGTGCAATACCCTTACACCAAAATGACTGTCCTACTAAAATGCTCTGGTTTGCTGTGAACTGTACATTGAATTCTGATGACACAAGGTTTTATTGTGATCCTGATGGACTGTGTTGATTGTTTTGTTTTTACAGAGGTGAAATTTCAAACTGAAAGACTATTCTGAACCTCAGATAGATAATAGCAAAGGATCTGTAGTGAGACGCTGTATTTGACACAACTGAAGGCTGTAAAAATATGGGTTTAGAAGTGTTCATCTCTTCCCACTGCATATCATCTAACTCAAATGAATACTGCTATTGCTAACATAATGCATTTTTTAGCAACAAATCCTTCTCTCAGGCATATAAATTACTGCCTGCACAGTTTTGTTTTTATTTTAGTGATCCAAACAGTTTCCAAAATAAGAAGAAAGCTGACAACAGAGTGCTTCTGTTTAATAGTATAGGACATCTTTTTATGCAGCTGCTAAAACAATGGCAAATATCATCTCTGTCCCTGAAGATAAACTTTCTGGACCTAACACTGCTTTAACTACCAATGCTTTAACCACGAATGTATTTGGTGAGAGTGGAGAAAGGAGAATGCCAGAGCAACAGGAGCAGAGACAGAGGGCATGAGGCCTTTCATAGAACAGGCATTATGCATGTTACTGTAACATGGCTAAGGAGAGGGAAACCTTCACCAAGTGACAAAAATTTTATGAGGTTCAACCTTTTGGAAATGAATTACTACCGTGCTTCATTTTAAGTGGCTGTATAAAGTTTACAAGGACATTTTAAGGTATCTTGTTCCTTATTTCCTGTGGCTGTAAATGCCACTTCAAGAACCAGAAAGTAAAAAACATTCCCCGTAATTTTGCTTAAGAAACACTGCTTTTTATCCAGCATGCCAGTAGAGATGAGTTTAGTCTTTTCCACTGTATTTTAGTAGTACATAGACAGGGTTACAGCCATGAGGGGTTGTTTTTTTTACAGTTCATACTTTTAAAACTAGAATTGCTAAAAATGCAAATGTCTAAATGAAAGCATCTAATGCCACATGGAGTCACTCCTGCAAAGCTGGAGATCCTTGACAGGTCCAGCTAAAAGGATGTAACCTTCACACTGTTCAGCAGTGCTTTGCAAAAAACACCAGAGCCTAATAAAGCACCTACCTCGCGGCTCAGAGCATGGCAGAGCATCCCGCAGCCCCTCAGCCAGCGTGCCAGCATAAGCCTGCTCCTGACTTCACAGCCCTAAGGCCAACTTCTGAGGTCCTTATTCTTCAGAAACACATGTTTCTGAAACTGTTCTGCTGAAATAAGCCACCCATTTTTCTTTCCAGGGTAAGGATTTGTGATGCGTGTAACCTGTTTTAGTTTTTTCTGCACATGCATCTGAAGCAAGGCCAGGTAAGTGGAAAGAAAAAGTGTGCTTTTTCTTACTGGATCCATTTCCAGCACTGGAAGCAGCAGACCAGCATTTCAGCATCTAAGCTATTTTCCAAGCCCTAAAGAAGGATTTCTGTGTTGGAGGCCCTGTTTGCTTTCTTTATGTCCTTAGGCCATCGTAGCTACAACAGCAGTATTGCTACAGCATAGTAGGTATATCATGTACAACATAAACATAGCACATTCATATAGAGCAATTGATTTTCATCTCATGAAATTGGACCTCTGTCTTTCTGGAATGTTTTTTAGGTTTCTTTTTCTTTTGAGTAGGGAGAGAGCACGTTCCTACTTTCTGTCATGCTCTGACACTTGCATCCACGTGGCACTGAAGGAAGGCAGCCCGGGAAGTGTCCGCTGGGACCCGGCAGACTGCTTATTAATACAGTTCTTCAAAGCCTGCGCCTAGAAAAAGTATTTATAGAAATTCAACAGCCAACCTCTTAAACCTGGACACCCGAAATCAGGCATCTGTGGTCATATTTACATGTCTTTGAGATTTCTTGCAAGTTTGGAGGGCCTACAGGGACAAAGCTACAGCTTTGAACAAATGACTAAGCAGCCTGCAAAGACTTGCCCCAGAGCAGAGGAGGGAAAAGGCCTTCTCACACCGAGCAGGTGGCCACCAGGCAGCTCCTAAGCCCTGCCCTGAACCCCCTCTTCTCCCTTTTCATCAGGGGCTGAGCTGTGCCCCTGTGCACAGGGAAGGAGCTGCTTCCCAGGGGAAGAAGGTCTTGCCAACATGGTCAGCCCCAGCCATGAGGGACCAGAGGGCACCAGGGGGGTTTGTGTCACCACTCAGATGCAGAGTGTTTTGTCTGAGTTGCTGCCTCCATCTCTCAGATACACATGCACAGGTTTCTCATCTTTTATCTGATTTGTATTTTATCTGATGAGATGAATCTCAGCTTAAAAAATGTGTGGTTTAGGTTTAGCATTGAGGCTAATAGAGGTTTTAGCTTCCGAGAAGTCGAGGTGAGGACAGACACTTGATCTGCATGCACACAATTCACACACAGGCACATGTATGTATGATACAGTATGCTGACATCAAATGTCAACATTTGGCTATTTCATTTAAAAGGAAAAGTAAACTTTTTTCAAGCACACACAAAAAATCTTTACAAGCTTATTTTTTTTCTTTTTATGATTTAGGTAAGGAAGTGATAAAATATATTTTCTTCCCTTACTCCCTTCCTTCTCAAGTAATGTTCTTTATACCAGTGTTTCTCATCATCAGAGCAGACATGAAGGAAGCACTGTGAATAAACAGAAGGGAATTTGGACTTCAGGACACAATTTACCCCAGGCTTTTAGCATGCAATATAGTTCGCTAGAAGGCAGCTTTGATGCCACTGTTCTTTCCCCAAAGACATCGCTCATTACTGAATGCTACATGTTGCCCTGTTGGTCTGGAAGAAACATTTCATTAACTACAATATCACTATAGATTGCATCTAGTTGCCATAGAAACTTTAGAGAAGAAGCTTGGGTTTAACCCTTGGAATGGTCTGAATTTTTATCCTTATAGCATTATAACTTAAAAAGATACCATGTCTTTCATTGGCCTTTATCTTTCAATATAAAAACTGACAGCTGCTGATAATTCATACAGGGTTGATGGCTGTGAAATATTTTCATTACAATATCTACTACTTAACTGGGACACTGCAGTGAGGGACAAAATTGCTGTTGACTTCACTGCAACTGTGATCTCCAGCACAGCCACTCAAAGTCAAAGGCTGCTCTAAAATTGACACAGAAAATTCCTTTTACTGGTATGTTCTGATGGAAGAGAGAATGAGCCAGCAAATGTGGGTGCTGATCACAGCTTTGCCACAACTTCTGTCAGTCACAATTTATTTGACAAATGAGTGTAAGGATACTGCGTATTTCTGAGATGCTTAAACATCCTCAGGTAGAAAGTGACTGCTTATGGCCACCCATTTGTTTTCTTCATGCACCAGAAGATGCCCAAGAGATATTTTTCTTTTGCAAATACAGGTAACCCTTCAGCACAGGACCACAGACTAATCCATACATCAGGCTCTGCAGCAACCTAGGCAGCAGTACCACTACAAAAATGGTGTTTCCTTTTCACTGAGACTCCTTCCTAGTGTGCATGGAAAGACCAAACTTAATAGTGTTTTCACACTGAAGTAATGAACTGCTGTGCTCCAGATCACACCACTTTATCTGATAGCTAAATAGCTCGCCGGAGAAGCATCAGCTGTCTCTGAAACTGGAGCCACAATCCCGTATCTGTCCACACTTTGGACTTGAGCAACAAAGCATTTTTTCTTTGCTGGTTTCACTTCTGTGAAACAAAAAGCTTTCAGATTATGGCACTTCCCATTCACATAAGCATAAGAGTAAATTATGCAGTGTATGCTATTATCACTCAATAAAGAGCTCCTTCTGCCTTGCCAGGATACATAAAAATGTGAAAACCCTAGTCTCCAAAAGGTCTCAAGTTCTCCATCTCCCTTTTTCTTGTGTTCTCATTTCCTCACTTATTAGAAATACATCAACATCAACAAATGATAGTTTAAGGTTACAGCAGTGGAAGGGTCTGGCTTCCTCTCCTGCCAACATTCTTTGCAGGGTGGCTTCTGCACACTAGCACTTTTGTTCTTTTCGCTACAAGCTCTTTTCAGTTTGTAAAACTCAGCCTCTAGTTACAGCTGGTTTTGTTCCGAAAGAAAAACTGGAGGGGGATGTGTGTGTGCGCGCGGGGATGGGAGAGCTTGCACCCATGCAGTTTTGTGACTATTCCATGGCAGCGTTGTGGTGGGGGTTATATTTAACTTAGTAACAGAGATTTTGTTATTAAGATCCTCTTAATTACATTGCACAGCCCTTACTCATGTTGGTGGACCAAGTACTGTCACTGAAGTCAATGAGGCTGTGGTGCTTTATTATTTCAAATCATATAATGATCACTGTAATAGGAATGATTATAATGAAACACTTTCATTGGGAAGTCAATGGGTCTATTTGTACAAATGTTCACAAGCGTGAATGAGAATTGCACAATTTAGCCCGATACATACTATTTTCTGACAAGTTCAGTATCTTTACTTGATAAAAACTCCATGAATAATACTGTCTCACATGTGCAAACTACACAATGAACCTGATTCTGCTTGGAATATCTAATTTGTCTCAGTGGCATTGCTCCAGAGGAATGTATTTAACTCTTTGAAGCCACTATTAGATTAGGACAAATTTGATGCTTTTAGCTGATTGACTAGAGTAGATTCAAAAAAAGGATTTTCTGTCCTTGAGAAGCACTGGCTTTAAATAGCACTATTTCATTTGAAACGTCTCATAGCTGAAGTAATGCCTTAAAATGGCGCACCTATGGAAATTCACATGAAGGAAATAAGATTCAGTATGAGAATTCCTTTTAGAGGACAATTATATGACTTGAAATAATGAGGTACCACAGTGAAAACTGTCCAGTGAATACAGAGCTCATTAGTGAATAGTTTCATATTTAATTAGCATTCAGTGTTTTGAAATAGAAAGACAGCCTGCTACCCAGTTATACATTCAGATTTAGAATTACAAACACCAGTAAGCACAGGAATTCTGCAGGGAACTATCCTGTTGAAGGTAGTCCCAGCAGCACACACTGGTAGAAGGTTTAATTTGGCTGGGACAGCAAAACTGTAAACAGAGAGCTGCTTATCAAACATCCTGTTCTTGCACCAGACCTAGGCAGGTTTTTAGGTTATGAAAGACACACACCTTATTTATCTGACAGCATTTGCCATTACACATTGGATAATTCAAAGCTGTATTTCCTTTCTCTTTTTCTACTGGCAGCTACGTTTCATTCCCATCTCTTTTACTTGTCCTAAAATGACACATCTTAAACAGAAACTCATAGCTGCCAAAGGGAAGGATGAATGATTGCAACAGACCTCATGCTTTATGCGAATAAGGATCTGATGGAGATTGCGGCAGCTTCATACCTGACCGGGCTGGAATGGGAGTGCAGGACCCAGGGGGCTGAGACCACAGAGGAAGAAGCCCTTCTGCACCAGTTAAGGGGATACCCTCTTTTGCTGGTATGCGGGGTACAGAAGCCCTGTTTGCTATAGAAGAATACCAGCATCAGTCTGTACAGAAAAACATGGCATTATTTCTCATCCCTGACTGCAGGCAGTCCTTATGAAGAGGTTCAAAAAGCATGAGGAAACCACATTGCTTCTTTCACAGAATGAGCCATAATCTATTCTTTGTCTGACTGCTGTGTGTCTGAGTTATTCTGGACATGTCTGGATGTAAAAGGAGACCTCTGGCTATTTGTCTGGATGTCTGGTATCCTGGTTGGAGCAGAGAAGAACTAAACAAGATCAGGTTGACTCTACATGTATGCACAGTGAGTCTGACATATCCAGAAGCTGGATTTATGGCACATGAATGGCATAGTGCAGGCACCCAAATATTTTGCTTGTGGAAATCCTGGACAGCGGTATGAGAGCTCTGCATATTGTAAAGAGGCAAGTTCAGTAGTGTAAAACTTGGAATATCTGAAAAAGTGAAACCAGTTCAATGGTCATAAGATACTAAAGATAACCAGCTCTGTATTTGTTGATACTGACTCAAATACAAAAGTGTTCTCTGAACTGATGAAAGTCTATCCTATTATCCCACTGCGTCATCCTAGTGGGACAGGGCAGTAAGAGTAAGCACTGTTGTGACCTCTCCCATGCTCATCCATCCCTGCAAACTGACTGACCAACCATGGAGTGAGCAGTCTTACAACCAGGCAACTGTAAATCTCAGCATCTCTAACACTGCTTGCTCTGGCTCGGGAGTTCTCCAATTTGTCTGTGACTTGAGTGTCAGAGAAAAATTGCTGTATAATGGTTCAGATTCTGAAGAACTAAGTATCATATTAATGATCAGATTAATCTGCCCTTGTATTTTCAAGATGCAGCAGAAACATCTGAGAGAAAAATCTGATCTGAAAAGTCCCTAAATTCTCACACTCAGTAGGATGCGCATTTAATAGCAGTCAGGATTTGTGAGCTTATAAATTTGTTGTCTGCCACAACTCTAAAACTTTGTTAAATTATCTAACAGATGTATTTCCATGCAGACATCCTGCCACAAAGAGACCAGATGTCAGTTCAGCATCAGAAGGAATATCTGAGCCTTAGAAGAGCAAATAGTTCTTATACAAAAAAAGGAAGAACATCTGCCTAAACAATCTTAAAAAAACACCACAGTGTTCTAGAAAAAATAACCCAAAAGCACGTAGCAACACTTACTGCATTCACAAAGTCCCAAAACAGAATATTACAGGCTATTATTTTCAAGGTACTACTGCTTGAATTTTTTTAAACCTGCACCTTTTGCAACATGCTAAGCAGAGCATCAATGCTCCTATCTACTAAAACTTGGTACCCCAAGCTGGTATCAACCAAAATCAAGCCATCTGTGAAAAATCAATACCTTCTAGTATTATTTTCCTTCAGGATAAGATTGTTAATGTTAATGTTAATAACAAATTGATAGTTACATCTAAGAAATGACAGAAGAGCTCATATATGGATAATGTTTTAATTTAACTTAACTTAAGCTTAAAAACAATATATACACTACTGATATCGAACAGTGTAGTCCAGTATCTGTATCAGATGGTGGGGGTCCTGACTTTGTATAGATTTGCAGGTGTGTGCTGTACGACAGAAGGCATTCAAATATGTGCTTCAATTTCCCTTCTAAAACGGGGTTGGTTTTAATTAGGCATATGCTTACTGAAGTGCGTGAATGAGAGTGCACAAATGAAAATCATCCATACAAATTGAGTGCTTTAGAACTAAAATCATATTAGTGATGTTAAGTTTGTGATTTTTTTTCATTCAAGATATCCCCAGGTATAGAACAGATATTTTCATCTCACCCTGTCTCTCTGACTTGGACTCTGACAGCTACCCAGAGCAAGACTTTCAAAAAGGAATGCTAAGGAATTGGTAACAAATACTAAGGGATGTAAATTCATGATAAAAGGGAATTTCTGTTCATTTTCTTAGAAACTGAAAAATAAATAGTTAAAATTGAATCCTATTTCATTTGCCTTTTGTTAATTTCTCCTCTTCTTGACTAAATTGCACAGCATAGACACACAACTGTTGTTTGTAAACAAACAGTTAAAGGATTACAAACATGCAGCAGTCACCCTGCCAGCCTTATTGATGAATTCTCGAACAGGCAAGCCCTGGCAGAGGGATTTAAGCAAACGAAAAGCATTATTTACCTTACATGAGTTAATTGCACTTGCTGGATTGCAAACAGTACTGTACAAAGGAAATAAATAGGGGTTTAATTCCTCAAGGTGAATTAGGTTCAGCATTTTAAGCATCCTGCCACCTAGTGAGTCCTGGTCCTAAGCCCACGGTTTTGTGTTTTATAGAGAGAAACAGGTGCTTAAGAATGGAGTTCGCAAACAGCGGTTGACAGACCAGGCAACATGCTAAGCTTTCTAGCAAGAAACACTAGCACAAAGACTGGAGCTTGAGTGCTCACAAACTTTCCTGCCACCTTCTAGCCTGCCATATAGATTCACAGTTACATCCTCTTCTAGACAGCAGTGTCCATGTCACATCACTCCTGTCTTGCAGAACAGAGTAAAACCAGTCAGTGTGGCAGGCCCTCTTGCACTTAACAGCCCAGCTGAGCTCAGGTGAGCAGTCAGCAATTAAGGAGAAGCAGCCAGAGCAAGAAAAAAAGGCTTTCCCTTGCTTTTACCTCTTCCCTCCACCACACACACTTCATATCAAGCTCTGTCCAAACAGCAGACTGAGTGGGGGAATAAGAAGCAGATGGAAAAAAAAATATTCTGAAAAAGTAGGAGTAGCTTCCAACCACATTTTGACATTTCTACAACCTACACTACCTCCTTCCTTCTCAAAGCCTTCCCTGGCCATTTAGCACCGCCACTTCCTCCTGCTAGAGGAGATTGAACAAAATAGTCTGGATAAAATACTTAAATATTCATTAGGGCAAATTGCTTAAAAGAACAGTCTAATAGCCTTAGAAAGGACACATCCTGGGAAGACTTGGGCTTCAGTTTCTCCTCCAGTGCAGATACTAGGACTTATACAGCATGTCTTCCTTGGACTACAGATACACAGACACTTTCCAGTCACTCCATGCTTCTTCACAAGCCAAAGAAGCCACTAAATATTAATGGACAGATTCAGCAACATCCTGAAGTTTACCGATGTGCTGAAACATTGCATTCAAACCCTGTCAAAGATAAACACTAGCCACTGGCAGTCTATTTGGAGCTCTTCACTTCAGGGAGCACAGCCCATCCTGACTGCACCTGCAGGCTGACATGTTGTCACCGAGATTATTTTCCAACTATATCCTCACTTTCTCACAGAATCACATAAGGGTCAGGGTTGGAAGGGACCTCTGGAGATCATCTAGCCCGACCCCCTGATAAAGCAGCTTCACCTACAGCAGGTTGGAGAGTTACATCCCGACAAGTTTTGAATGTCCCCAGAGAAGGAGACCTCACAGCCTCTCTGGAACGCCTGTCTCAGAGCTCTGTCACCCTCAACGTAAAGAAGCTCTTCCTGACCTTCAGATGGAAGTTTCTGTGCTGCAGTTTGTGCCCATTGCCCCTTGTCCTGTTGCTGAATAACGCTGAAAACTGCCTGGCTCCATCCTCTTGGCACTCGCCCTTAAGGTATTTGTGGACACTGACAAGATCCCCTCTCGGTCTTCTCTTCTCCAGGCTGTACAGGCCCAGCTCTCTCAGTTTCCCTCATCAGGGAGATGCGCCCGTCCCCTCAGCATCTTCATAGCCCTCTGCTGGACCCTCTCCAGCAGCTCCCTGTCCCTGTTGAACTGGGGAGCCCAGCACTGGGCCCAGCACTCCAGATGCACCTCCCCAGGGCAGAGCAGAGGGGCAGGATCACCTCCCTCGACCTGCTGGCCACTGTCCTCCTAATGCCCCCCAGGGTCCCACTGGCCTTCTTGGCCACCAGGCCACACTGCTGGCTCGTGGGCAACTTGCTGCCCACCAGAGCTCCCAGGTCCTTCTCCGCAGAGCTGCCCCCCAGCAGGTCCCCCCCAGCCCGTACTGGTACACGGGGCTGTCCCTCCCCAGGGGCAGGACCCTGCACTGGCCTCTGCTGAACTCCATCAGGTCCCTCTCCGCCCAGCTCTCCAGCCTGCCCAGGTCTCGCTGAGTGGCAGCGCAGCCTCTGGGGTACCAGCCGCTCCTCCCAGTTCTGCATCATCAGCAAACTGGCTGAGGGCACCCCCTGCCCCTTCCTCCAGGCCCCTGGTGAGTGAGTTGGGCAAGACTGGACCCAGCACTGACCCCTGGGGAAGCCACTAGCTACAGGCCTCCAGCCGGACTCTGCACCATTGACTGCAGCCCTCTGAGCTCGGCCATTCAGCCAGTTCTCAATCCACCTCACTGTCCACCCATCTAACCCACAGTTTCTGAGCTTACCTATGAGGATGTTACAGGAGACAGTGCCAAAAGCCTTGCTGAAGTCAAGGTAGACAACATCCACCACTCTCCTCTAGTCCACCCAGCCAGTCATTCCATCACAGAAGGCTATTAGATTGGTCAGGCATGATTTCGCTGTCCTTCCTCTAAGCAGCACACCTTCTTGGTCAGGTAACTAGCAGGGGACAGTCTTACTTTAACTGCTGGCTAGCAGTGTCCTGCAGGAAAGCTCAGAGAGGCTTCGCAGCACTCATCAGATGAGCAACCACTCCTGTGGGGGAGCCGGGAAGAGCCTTCTTTGTTCCTCTTGCTTTATAATTAGGTTGAAATTACCCAGAAAAATGTCTACAAAGGTGACTCTTCATTCACCAGGGGGGCAGAGATTTATTCAGTGTTAGATTGTTCCCTGCTTCTCCCTTCATTGTAGGGCAAACAACCATTACCAGTCTTGTTAAATGATGGAATTTCCTGTTCTGGTTAGCGCTACAGTTAAGGTTTTAAATTATCCCCCAACTGAATGTTTTCCTGGTTTAATTGCCAGGCTTTGGAAAGAGGCCTAGCACCCAGGCCCTGACAGGAGTGCAGCTATGCAATATCCAGCTGGCTGCTGTCCCAAAGCAGTTAGAGCAGCCTGTGACTACAGGGAGATTTACACCCCTGTGGGCTGAAATACTTGTAGCTTCTCTTGCAGAGCTCTGCCATCCCCTGCTACTGTAACCCATGCTTCTCAAGTGACTGCACAGAGCAACTTGCTGGGTTTTTTTGCATTGCATTGACCCTGCAAGTCTTGCCAAGCCTTGGGAGAGCTGGATAGGCAGCTGGCTGTTGTGTCAGTCTGCAAATGCTGCTAGAGGGCTGGATGATGCTGGGATCTGCCCTGCATGCAGCCTTGCTCCACGCTGGCTGAAAAATCTTTGCAGCTGAATTTCTTCCCGAGGAAGGGTGGTAGCGCTACAGTTTTCTGATTTTCTTTGGTTTAAACAAAGTATTTCCACTATTACTAATCCAGAGGATTCACTTGTTAGTTAACCTACAGATAGAAAAAAAAAAGATTTCACTTCTTATTAACATCAATGTGATGACTAGTGTGGACTCATTCAACTTGATTATGATGATGGTATAAAACCCCTGTTATTCTTTCTGCATTGTCCCTATATAGGCACAGGGCTTGATTCTATCCCCAGCTCATTTGATTACTGCTATTTTACTCCTAAGCTGAGCTCAAGGTAATTATAAGCCTCCCTCTTTTATTTTTGTCAAATGTTCAGTAATTCAGTCTCCCCTGGATTGTTTTGCCTCTCCTGGGATAGAAGGGGTGACAGAGAGAATCAATCATTCACGTGAAAAGGCTGCAGCAGCCTCAGCGTACCCTGTGCGGCGCGTACAGGGCTGTTGCGCCAATATTACCAATGTCCCGCCTGGCTGCCATCACGCTGCCCCACGTCCCGCTACCCCTGCACTGTTCTGTGGAGTTCTCAGGGAGCTACTGGCATCCCAGTGCAGAGAAAATCTCCTGTGCAAAATAGGCTAAGCACAAATCCTATCTAGAAGACTCAGATCCTAGTGATGTAAACCCACTCATGAGCACTGCGCTGGTTTACGAGGAGACCTCTGCAAGGTTACAAGAGCAACCAGTCAGGTACGGCAACGGCTACAGTTGTTCTGGGGGCCAGTTCCATAATTTTCCAGTACTTACACAGCCTGTGCCCATTTACAAGAGTGGGTTTTACCAAAGAAGGTCCTTAGTCTTTATCATAGTGATAGGATAAGAAGAGTTAATATCAAGTGACTTAAGCCAGAAGCAACTCTAGAGTGCGCATTGGCACTTGGGTCACACCAGCCCCACGCAGCGCTACAGGCTGGGGGCAGAGTGGCTGGGAAGCTGCCCGGGGGAAAGGACCCGGGGGTGGTGGCTGATGGCCGGCTGAACATGAGCCAGCAGTGTGCCCAGGGGGCCAAGAAGGCCACCAGCATCCTGGCTTGTATCCCACACAGTGTGGCCAGCAGGACAAGGGCAGCGATTGTCCCCCTGTGCTCGGCACTGGCGAGGTCGCACCTCGGCTCCTGTGTTCAGTGCTGGGCCCCTCACTTCAGGAGGGACATTGAGGTGCTGCAGCGTGTCCAGGGAAGGGCAACGGGGCTGGGGAAGGGTCTGGAGCACAAGTGTTATGAGAGCGGCTGAGGGACCTGGGGGTGCTTAGCCTGGAGAGGAGGTGGCTCAGGGGGGACCTTATCGCTCTCTGCAACTGCCTGACAGGAGGCTGCAGGCCGGTGGGGGTTGGTCTCTTCTCCCAGGTAAACAAGTGACAGGACAAGAGGAAACTGCTTCAAGTTTACATCAGGGGAGGTTTAGACTGGATGTTAAGAAAAATTTCTTCACAGAAAGGGTAGTTAAGCATTGGAACAGGCTGCCCAGGGAGGTGGTGGAATCACCATCCCTGGAGATGTTTAAAAACCATATAGATGCAGTGCTCAGGGACACGGTTTAGTGGTGGACTTGGCAGTCCTGGGTTAACAGCTGGACTTGATGCTCCCAAAGGTCCCCAACCTAAATGGCTCTGTGATTCTATGACTGAGACCAGAGCCTCACACTACACCTGTTGTTCAGCCACACAGCTAACCAGTTTGCCTAGGCCAAGATGCCTTTTCTCTGAAGGGCGAGGAAGTCTTCCGGCTCTCAGAGGGCTAGAGGCTTATTAAGAGTGTCTGGCCTTCCTCTTCAAAGGCTGTATGGATGGAAAAGTACAGGGGCATCAGTGCCAAGCTCATCAGTTTGCTTAGGAAACAGCTGTAGCAGTTTAAGAAATAAATATGTCACAGCTGCTCCAGACAGTAAATTCCTGCTGTTTTGATGTGATGAGAAGACGAATGCATGAAACCCCTTTAACCTAGTTCACTACAGAGCTAAACCATTCCTAGTGTGGCTTAACCCATCCTGTCTGACTTAGCACCAAAAGGGGCCAGGAAAGCTAACCCAGTCAGCCCCCAGTGCTCCTCAGCTGAAGGCCGGGAACTCGTAGCTGAGAGTTCAAGGACACAACTAGAATGTAGCTGCAGTCGTTACCATATGCCCTGAAGATTTTGAAACAGAAGCACAGCTCTGGGCTTGGATTGTTCCTCTAAGCACGTGCTGCTCAGGCAGTGTGTTTCAAAGGATGATGAGGATGGATGGGGGAGTTAAAAGGCTCACGATGCCGTGGCCCTAATCCCAGACCTACGGACACAATAATGTCTTTAGATTTTCCAGATCAATGTCTTTTAAAGGCCATTGTCCAGGTGATTAAATAGCCCAAAAGGTTAAAATACATCACAAATGAAGGTTACGTTTTTAAAAGAAACCTAATGGGTTTAGGCATCCAAATCATATTGAACTTAACATCTCAGGCTTTATTGAGCCGATTTTCTGACCTCCAGGCAAAACATGTCCATGACTGAAGTAGGCTTACAGCTACCTGCTGTTTGCTGTGTATGTTTTCCTGTACAAAAGGAGACATTCAGAGATTTCTTCAAAGAATGAGGAGTGTGAATAAAATAGAGGAGATCTTGTCTACCTTGAGTGGCCTTAATGGCTGAAGAGGCTTCTGGTGAATTTTGCCAAAGAAAATGGCAGGGAAGATTACACCGAGGCACAAGGTGTCCCAGAAAAGTACCGCCAGACGGGAACTCAAAGTTTTAAAGACAGAGCAGAAGCATGGTGGAGGAGCCTGACTTGCTATTTGTGCATTACTGATTTTGAAAAGCAACTTACTGGGGGTTTTTTGTTTGTTTTTTTATTTTTTTTTTACAGGCCACATTGTTGCAGGCTGTTACCCTGACCCTTGGGAAGCTGGGTACACCAATGAAATGCCACTGCAAATTATGTTTTTGTCAGCTCCCAAGAACATAGCGTTCTTAAAACAGGAACTGGCAGAGTTTGACATGCTGTTAGTGTGGGGGACGGTAGAAGCAGCATCCAGAAGGGAAAGGTCTTGAGGCACTAGTTCCAGGAAAGAGCCTGATAGACCTTAAGAACAGAAAGAAAAACAAAGTGCACCAGAAGAATAAAGCTCTAGGCAATGCAAGCCAAGAGATGGACCTCTATTGCTGTGAAATACAGGCTTTTTGCACCACTGAAGGAAAATGCCCTTCATTCTATGCCCTGACTGATCTGTCAGAGAAATATCAATAGATAAAACATACATGCACAGGAAGGAGAAACTTGGATTCTGCCTTGGAATTTTTCTCCTTCTGCTTGGTGCAAAGTATTATGTTCCGTGGCAACATAACTACGGTGCAGTATTTAAATCCATTTGGAAAAGGAAAACCTCAGGACAAAGTCTCATTTCCAGAGAAGTTTCACCCCTGTTGGCACAGCTCACTGATCCTCATCAACATCTAAGAGGAACAAACAGATTCTACATTTTGCCCGCCTGGATGTAAAATATGCACAGGGTGAATATATCCTGCATGTTCGTATTTCAGTACTGCCAAAGCTTGCAGCTGTGAGTTTAATAAACTGTAAGTTGAATTACTTAAGGTGTATCAAGAAAACAAGGGAAGGACAGAAGCGAAGCTGAGAGAGAAAGGGCAATGCCTGAGGAAGCAGAGTGACCAAAGCCCAGGTGGATATAGAAAATTCAGGAAAATTTAAGAATATACAGCTTTGGGAAGGGATGGGACAGAAAAAATGGGATAGTATCATTGAAGAAGGGGAGTGGGGACCCTTTTTCTGATAGTGTTTGGCTTTCATGGAGAACAGTGATCAAAGGTATGGTCAGGGGAATCTATGTTTCCCCCAGCTAAGCAGAGTGATTAGGTGTAATTACTACACCCATTAAGAACAAATACAACTGACTATACTGAGAAGATATGAAAAGTAGAAGTGAATAAGGCAGCAACCAGAAGACCATTAACCTCATCTCAGCACAAGCCAAAACACATGATAAATGAGCCTCCATGGAAGGGAAGCAGCTGAGCAATACGCAGTGCAATATAGACTGTAATGTTCAGTGATAAGAAAGCATGAGCATGCAGGATATACACAACTCAGGGGGAATGTCTGTGATGTGATAATAAGTTTAGCAGCTGTGCAAACCACCAAAAAGAGAGGTTTCTCTTGTCTCTATTACAGCTTGTGCAGTTAACGCATTCCAGGACTGATAGTGGGACTGAAACAATTCATTAAGAAAATGCACATTATTTGCACTTAGCCTTCACTGCTCATCTTTTCTTATTTATTAAACTGTGATCACTTCTGAAGCAGATGGCCAACATTCTCCAGAAAGGCAGAGTTACCAGTGACCCTACTGAGTTGTATGGTGACATGCTTGTTCCCTTACAGGGAAAAACATTTCTTATCATCACTTGTTGCTCTTTTCATCACATCTAATGCAAATGACATAGAGAAGCTTGGACTATTACTGCAGCTCATCAATTCACATCAATCAGGTTAACAACCTTCCTCTGATGTTTACATTCAACGCTTTGGCACCAAGACTGTCACATCCCTGTTACTACTGAAATGCGACTGGACACAGACCATGTGTACATACTTACTAGTTAAAGGCTGTAATATTTCACATTGTTATTTGCCTTGCCTGCCATAAGCAGAAGGAGAACGGAAAAAGAAAACTGGCCATGAAAAGCATTGTTCTAATAGGCAATCTGCATTAAAGGTTTGGCTTTACCTTCCTTATCTTTACCCTTACCTGAGACACAAGCTTTTATCTAGGAGATGGGTTTGAAGAAGATAAAGAAAAGTCTTTGTTGGCTCTGTGGTTACTATATTATTATGTACTGTTCTTTCATTGAATGCATGTTTGTTGTTTTTGGGTTTTTTTTTAAATAAAGAGTTTAAACCTGAATGTAAATATTTGTATAAACAGGATGTTTAGAAAGAAGTCATGCAAAACTTACCTGTTCAGTGGCATCTGCTATCATTGTCCACAGGAAAACAGTCTTGCTTCCAGTTCACAAATCATTTTGCATTTATACAAAATGTTACACCTTATTCAAGTTGGTGAAACAATAATGAGACTATATATTGGGCAAATATATGGACCTTTAAAAAACTGTTTGTACTACATATTTCTGATCTTTAGCCAAAACATATTTGTGAGAGTTTATCCTGAATTTAAAGTTTTTAAACATAATTTTGTTTTATTGATAATCTACGAAAAAAATAATTTTGTTTTATTTGCTTTATATTATTTATAACAATGGAGAACTTGCTGTTTCTCCGTTCAGCTTTCTCAGATGTTAAATAGTTTTGACAATTATGTTCTTGCAATGAACGTAGAGTCTGCCAGTTTTGATGCTGACTTCACTGTGGGCAGGATAACATGTTTGAGCCTGTTTCCATGAAAGACAGTAGAGAAAACTCCCTTGAATTTTCATGGCACAGGATGAAGACTTTTAAGGATGATCCATACTGAGTGGGTGTTAGACAGATCCTTGTTCAGAAGTCTCCTGAAGTTTGAAATGGACTGTTTTGGTTGCCTTGAATCAATTCATCAGCATGCTTTCCAGTCAGAAGCATACACCCATCTAGGTTAATGTGATCTCTTGCAGGATGCCAATCATTTCCAATGACCTACTAACAGTTAACACTGCACATATAATACTTTAAAAATCACATGATGCAGACAGCTCATAGAGAATACAGTGTATGTAGCAGCTTTCTGGTTTAGACCTTCTAATGGCAACACATTGCAGGGTTTTGTTTGCTTTGGGTTTTGTGTTTGGTTTCTAAATGCTGATGCAGGTACTAAGTCCTGCGGTTGGGTCAATGTTTGAAGGACTGGTATGTCCAAGCACAGAAAAATTCAGTTGAGAGAATAATAGTTGCAGGGTGCTTGGATCCATTTCATATTATTTTAGTGAATTCCAGCCTTACAACACAGGTGACATCAGCTAATAACTGAAGCTGGAAAGCAGATAGGGAGTGTAAGTGCAATTACTACAGCCAACATCTGTAAAAGTACAAACATTAAAGTCACTTTTGGAATTTAACCCATCCTCTATTTATATTATCAACACTTATTCTTGTTGATATGACAACGGAAAAGTTTCATTAATATGATGAAAGCTTTGCATTGCCGACACCCAGTAACATGATCTGCAGCTCAGAAGGGGATTTCCCTGCCAATCTGGCAAAGTAGTAATCAACAGGATTTTTATTGATAAAACTGAAGATGGTAGTAAAATGGAAGCAAACAACTGTGCTAGAGAAACACCCCCAGTAACATATTGGTTTCTGGACTATGCAAAAACCAAGAAAAAGTGAAATCTGATCATAGGCACCTTATGACATCTGCTTACAGGCAGCTAATTAAGAGCAGATAGCCTAAGTAATCACAGCAAACAACCTAAAGAAATAAGACATACAAAGGAAACAAGAAGAAGAACATGCATTTACAACAGGACAGCTGTGAGCCTAGGCAAACTTGGTAAAATCAGCCATTGACAGTGATTCACGTGAGGTAAAGAAAGCATCAATTGAAGTGAGAAAGAAAATCTCACTATTCCCTACTGGCTCTCAGCCTACTGTTACTGGTTGGCAGATCCATATGGACAGGCCAGTAGAAGCAAGTACAGAAGATGACTTTGAAGTGGAGTAGTTATTTAGCTTATTGTATGTCCCTCTAAATGCAATCCAGTGTTTGTTTTCATAGAGTGAACTCCTCACTATCATCTCTAAGTGTTTGGAACTTGTCTAGTACATAAAGAGTGCTGCTGTAAATAAACACAGAAAAGCTATTTTAATTCACATTCTCATTCATTCCTAAAATCTCAGCTTATGCAAATTTTTACTGAATTTAATAGGACTTTCCCCTAGGTGAAGGCTGAAAGCACAAAGAGACCATAAATCTGCTTAATATCAAGTCATTATTCTTCTGGTTTTATATGAATGCCTATCCACCTGCAGAAGCTGGATAGAAAAATGTGGTTGACAGCCCAAAGACATGAAACTCCTGTACTGCTACTGGGGTTCAGGGGTCTGCAGCTGAAATCCTGCCAACACACACCTCACAACAGCCCGGTCGCAGCTGGTACCTTCTCAGGTGCTTTGGCTGCAGCTGCACAAATAGATTCCCAGACATGACCTGAAGGACCATCCCCTCACTAGCAAAAAGCCTTCCTTTCTTTGCAATCATTCTTCCCTGTCCTCTCTACAGAGAGGAAACTAAGGAGACTTCCTTCACAGAACTGCCACCTTCTTCAGGTGAAAAGGTAGTGTCAGTGGGAACATGGTGTTTCAGTGTAACCACTACCCAGGATGTTAGCAGTCCTGTTCTACCAGCAGGAAAAAAGGAAAAAGCTTTTGTTTGGCTCTCTCCAGAACCTGCGCCTGAAATAGAACTCATCTGCATTGCACTTTCCTGTATTGCCTCTCAGTGACTCCCAAGGTGGCCCTGTTTTTTCTCCCATGTTTCTTGGCATTACTGAATTTTTGTGCTATTCACTTAAAGGCTTTTTTCCTTTCCGTGCCTATCTTTTCAGAAGTCCTGAGATTCTCCTGAGCTGCCTCATCTGTGATGCCCCCTGTTAGTCCTGTGCCATGGCCTCTTCTGGCAGCAAAAAGTAAGACAAGAGTCCCTTAGACTCCAGAGTCCCCAGAGCTGAGCATCAGTCACTGAGATTAGCCACTCCTGAGCAAAGATGAGCTCCACAGAAGGGAAACTTAGCGCTTTCATAGTTCCTGCAAACGTCCCAGGTCGGTGATATTGCACAATATCATGCAGAACATTCCCATTTGCTGATGACCAAGTGCAAGTTTGGGTGAATCAGTGGGTGTGCCATTCTTCCGACACTGGGAATGGCTGGAAATAATCTCTTGCTCTCAGCCTGAATCCTTTATGTTTACACTGGTGTATTTACAAGAATGTGAGATTGAACTCCAGGCATGACTGATGGAAACAGTAACTAAGGAAAACAATGGTAATGAAGAGAAACTTACCCAAACCAGGGGGGTTGCACATCTTGGCTTTAACACAGACAGAAGCCTAGAGACAAGAGAACACACTGCACTGCCTCCTTCCTCTCGGTTTGTTCTTGGTTTGTTATTTTTCCTGACTGCTGTTGCTGCATCAAAGCACTCACAGGGAAAAGGGCCTGGCATGACATGCCAGGAACAAGATTGTGCTCAGGCATGAGGCTTTGATCTTGAAGATTCTTCAGCTGTGTACGGTGCACAAAGGTGCAGTCTTGGTACAAACTAGCAGAGGGGAAAAAAATTCCAGTGGCGAGTTTTGCTTGGTGGCTGAAGAGTTAGTGCAGGTCAGTAACAAACGCTGTGTGCGCAGTTTTCCACTGCTGATGCAGTTTTAAAACACTGAGCATATGCAGAGGAAGTCCCCACGTGGTGGTAAATTGCTGCGTGCAGATTTTTTTTATCTTCCTATATATTTTTAGAGTTGTACAAGAAATCAAATCTTCAACCAGCAGGAAGTGTGAAAAGAACTTTCTCTGCAATATGAAATCATCAGTGTTTGTAGACCAGATAAATATAGAGAAATAAATAGATCAGTAGAGCAAAATGGTCGTATCTTTTCAGGTTCTCCCACATATACTAATATCCAAATCACCCCTAGAAAATTCTCTCTACTCACTGTTTTAGTATGATACGTTTTCAGTATTTCTTTGATCACTTGATTTACAGCCATGGGGATGAAACCCAAACAAATACCTTTCCTTTGTTTTCTACAACTCCGTGCTTTGTCGCATTATAAAAACCAAGTTGACAGACTTTTATCACAGAGATAAAAAAGAAGATACAGAATGTGCTGTGAACTTCTCTAAGGATAAGTGGTATCACTGTGAAATAAACAACCCTGTGTCCCCCAGGGAGGTGCAGTGTATTTAGGAAAGGCTGGAACCTCACAGAGAATTTTTCAGTAGCATTAGTGTGATGCTGCCTGGGAGCTGAATCTGGTGGTTTGATTATTATTTTTCGTTTCTGTTTTATTCTGATCAAGGATGGACGGAACCTCAACGGGTGTCTTGAAATCATCATCAAAAAACTAAACTAAAACTGTAACTATAAATGTCAGCGTGCACATCAGCTGGGTGTTTTTGTCAAAAGCAAATGCTTACAGAGGACAACACAGGCTACGCATACAGCATGCAAAAATTTGTCCCAGCACATTTAGATCCATGAAGGCCAATATACTTAACACTCAGGGTAAGGTTTTAAGTGGTGAGTCATCATTCTACCCTTGCGTTGGGTAACTTCCACCTTTACAGTTGCAGCAATATAGTGGCACTTTTTCTAGATTAAAAATCATTTTTCAAGTTTGGAAAAAACTGAGTATAGCTGATAGAAGTGACAGTGTGTTAGTGTCGACATCTGATGAATACAAAACGCAGAGGGAATTGCTTGTTGCTGAAATACATTAGATCATAGCAGCAGCAAAATGTAGCAGTGAGACGCCACCATCATCATTTCAGCGTCTGTTCCATATAATTGCAGAGTGACTGCAAGCAAGCAGGGAAAGCTATCTGTCTTTGGGAGTCTTGTAAATGACATGCTATTTAAAATAAAACATCGAGACTGTGAAAAACATTCAGAGGCTTTTCAGCATCTATTGAATTGTGTACAGTCTTCATGGAACATCATAAATGCAGTTCTCAGAGGAAGTAAATGGTTGTCTGAAGGCACATTCCTACCAATGTCATTAACACAACTCATCAGCTAACAAGAACATACTCATCTGTCTAGACACAGATGATATTAGAAAAGTAATCACCATAGATCATACACATGCCCCAGTCCTGAAGGAGCTTTGTGAGGTTTGACTCTGTACCTGCCCTGGCCCACAGTACTGAATGCAGCTGTCCTCACTCACTGGCGGCGTTAGTTACCCAAGCTCTACATGAGCCATGGAGCTCTTGCTCTGTCCAGACCTGATCAAGTACTAGTCTGGTGCAGATAAATAGAGAGTTCATTGCTGAACCAGAGCTTTAAAATGCCAAGGGAATAGCTCCTTGTCTCTCCTTCTCCCCTGACACTACACAGAATGTTTAGATTAGCTTAGATTGAACACTCGGCTTTTGGAGAGGTAATGAAAAAGGACATGATTTTCACCTGAGCTGTTAAGACTCTGGTCCAAAACCAGAAGCACAAATATTTGCTTTTATAGATAATGTTCTGTTAATAATAATGCTGGTTTTAATATAATGCTTTGCTATCATAAGGCTCCGTTACTCATTGTTGTATTCAAGCAATGTTTTCTGCTTGACATTCATTTGTACATTTAATCCCTTTCTTGAATCTTTACTAAACTCTGCCCTTGGAAGTTATTTTGGTTGAGTCCCAAAATCCCATCGCACCTTTGTGAAAAAGTATTTTCCTTTATCTGTTATTTTGCCACTTTTCCTTCCTTTGTCTGTGCTCTCATGTAAATGTGCTTTCTATTTAATGATATTTGGGACAGCATCAACCCAATTCTGGCCCGTTGTCTTCATCTTGTAGCTGCAATCTGAGTTAAGATATTGCAATACACCTATATCTATTAGTTGTCAACGGCTCCCCTCTCACGGTGTCTGTTACGGGCCACAGGCTCTCTCACTCATCTCAGCTACATTGGGCACCAGCTGTTCTAGTCGAAGCCCAACTCTGCCTCACATGGGACACCAATTGTTGCAGCCTGCTAGTTTATGCTGCAACAAAGCTTTTACCATCTGCCAGATTCTACTGTCTGTGCTGTTCCTCCTTCCTCCAGAGGTCAGACCACACTGTCTCTCCTTCATCTGACCCCCTCTCCCACAATCCTCAGGGCTATTTAACCACTTAGTGGGAACGAGCTACAGCTGCACATCATCCATGTCAATCAACCCACTGCCGTTGTTGCAAGGCCACAGGTGCACATCATCAATGCCAATCAACCCGCTGCCTTCATTCCTCTACACTTTGTCATGGAAGGGATATCATCAATACGAAGCACATTTGTCCTGCCTTACTACGTAATGTAGCAGAGTCACAAGTGGTAACTGTCTGAGTCTCCTCTTAAAACTGAAGCTCTAATATGATTAGTAGGGCACTATCTTGGATTATGTCAAATGCACAGTACAGAAACAGCAAAGGATCAGAAATTAATTCAAAGTTATTGAGGAAATTTAAGTTAGCCGTTATGACCATGAGCTTAGCTTAAGGACACAACCCTTGAAAGACTGATAAGCAAAAACCTAGAGATAATGGAATCACAGAATAGTTGAGGTTGGAAGGGACCTCCAGAGGTCATCTAGCCCATCCCTCCTGCTCAAGCAGGACCACCTGGAGCCAGCTGCCCAGGACCATGTCCAGGCGGCTTCTGAGTATCTCCAAGCATGGAGGCTCCACAAACTCACTGGGCGACCCGTACCAGTGCTCGGTCACCCTCGCGGTACAGAAAGTGCTTCCTGATGTTCACACAGAACCTCCTGTGCCTCAGTTCGTGCCCACCACCTCTCGACCTGACACTGGGCACCACTGAGAAGAGCCTGGCTCTGACTTCTTTGCACCCTCCCTTCGGATTTTTGTGCACACGGAGATCCCCCCTGAGCCTTCTTTTCTCCAGGCTAAAGAGTCCCAGCTCTCTCAGCCTTGCCTCACAGGACAGAAGCTCTGGTCCCTTGACCACCATTGTGGCCCTTCATTGAGCTCCCTCCAGTATGTCCATGTACCTCTGTACTGGGGAGCCCAGCACTGGACACAGCACTCCCGGTGTGGCCCGACCAGCACAGAGCAGAGGGGAAGGATCGATCGCCTCCCTCCACCTGCCGCAAGGCTTTGTCTAGTGCGGCCCAGGGTACCAGGGGCCTTCTCTGTGGCAAGGGCACATTGCTGGCTCATTTGTCTAAAAAAAATAAACAAGTGAGGCGGTAGTGACAAAACTCCACAGTAAAGATTAAACACACAGAAACATGTACAAACCCCTAAGAAACAGGATAAAAAGATGGCTACTCATGTAACGCTACCGGAGGAAAACAACTTAATTAGCTTGGTAAATGGCTCCTATGACTCAAACATGAGCTGTATCAGTCTTCTGCAGCCAGCATAGAAATGATGGTACTTAACTAGTTTCATGTAACTAGCAAGTTGAATTAAAAAAAAATATTTTGCTCAAATGAGAGAAAGAATTGTCTCGGGATTTGTTTGAGACACAGTATAATCATATTGGGATACCCAAATGTCACAGAAATGTCTGTGACAAAGGCTGGTAAGACATATGTTCATCGCATTACAGATTAGAAAAATGTGTTACATTATGTCTGTACATCTTCAAACATTATGACAGATATGTGAAAATAATAATGGTTCTAGTGATTATTTGTTTCAGTAATAGCTTTGTACGATAGCAGACTGAGGTAAATTCTGATGCTGTACGAATATAAAACACGAACATAGTGTTTTTTGCTGTTGCAGAAGTCTTACATTGTCCATGAGCATCTACTCATTGGTCAGAGCACATTTCACAATAGTCTTCTGTCAATTCTGATTCAAAAAGTACAAGTACTATCTTATATATTTGGAATTTACGTGGGCTTTTTTTTTCTTTGTTAGGACTCACCTTTTTTTTCCCCCTGTAAGTTATTTCTAGAGTAATTTGAGAAGTAAAAGATTTATAGTTTAAAGGTTTATCAAAAGCTGAGATTTATATTCCCTCAAATTATGTAGCTTTGTAAATAAGTATGACACAATTTAGTAATACATCCATAGCAGGGTTGGAGGGAGTAGCACAAGCAGATGATGATTTTGACACCTACATTTTTAACATCTGCAGGGTGAATATTTCAAGTGAGTTATTGGAGAGAATTATTTAAAAACATGGGTAATAGAAGTTTCTAAACAATTTATGGTTGTTTATTCCAAGTGTGGCAAAATAACCATAGAGTTTAAACAGACCATATTGCTCAGGGTGATTTTGTGTCTACTGAGTCACTGCAAAAGAAAGGAAACAAGAAAATGTTTGGAAAGCGGCAGACTGGCTCCTCAGCAAAGTTCTTCATGCACAGCTGCTGATAAATAACTGTATTTTGCTCACAACTGAGATTCAGAGAGATGGATGGAAAAAATGTACTCATAAAATCCACATTTTGAAAAAGGGGGGAAAGAAAGGTTAGTATAGACGAATAAAAAATTCCAGACTAGATTAAAACATGTTAAATAACTTCTCCTCTTTCTTTGGGACAATTCAAACACAATATCCAAAACCCAGCACCGCTGTGTTATCCAGATCACAGCACCCCATCCAGAAGGAGGCAATCCAAGGTATCTGGTCCCCTGTGAAAGTCTGAGATCTGGGAGCAGAACTAATTGAAGATGAAAGTACAGGTTCTGCCCGCAGTGTGTCTGTCACCACATGAACCTGTTTGCGAGTGACACTGCCAAATGGCTCTGCCCTTATGTAGGGAAGGAGAACCGGGACCCAGAATAGTCCTTCAGCTTCATCACCAGTACGTGGTCAATAGGTCACTTCACAGCTCTAGTTCACACCTGAGTAAAACGCAAGCGCTGTCACTCTTTCAGGATGCTCTCATCATCTCCATTCAGAACAGGGAAAAGTACCAGAGCTCGTGTGAGAACAGGCGGTTTCAAGAAATCAAACTCTGAACGCCACCGACAGCTCCATATTCTGCTGAAAGGTGAGCTCCACGCATTCCTACTGTCACTGTTACTACACTTCTGTTGGTTTTAGGATATTGTTCTTTTAATATGCCCATTACCATTAAAGAGGTTGCACCTGTTCCCAGATTTGAACTTAACATTCCCACAGGTTTGTTCCCCTCCTGCATTTAACAGTCTAGACAACCATGCCTATACTCATTGCCCCATGATGGACCAGTATCATCTTAACTCAAATCACAAGGATTTCTCCAAAGGAGAGAAGTTAACATTAAGAAAAAAATAAAAAAAGATTCCAGGCAGCTAGAATTAGCATACTGCAGAAACCTATTACTGGCACACAGGATGAAAGCAGACAGTACAAAACATCATGGACTAAACCTGACAGTTAGCACCAAGTCTGCACCCAACAGCGTTGATCTCGTTAGCGAACACACAAAGCATCTCCTGGTTCAATGCCAGCACAAGGTGCGTAACGTGGCTGAAGTTATTTAGTACATCACAGGCCCACAGACCAGACGGGAAACAAAGATGGACAATGCTGTATTCGCCTTCTCATCAGACACCAGACTTCAGTCAGGCTAGATGCAACCAGCTTCACTACAGATCGTTTATTTCAAAGTAGGTATCGGAGCGTAAGCATATCCCCAGGCAAAGGAACTCTGATCCCTTCCGCAATGGCGGTAAACAGTCCACAGGTTTGTCACCTTTAGCGATTTCAAACAAACAGAAGCAACAAGGTCAGGACTGAATCGCTGAAGCTCCTCTCCTCCTTTGCTTCCCTAAGACTAGTATAGGCATCCCATTCAGGCATTACATGCAGTCCTGCTGTGCTCCTGATTTCATGCAAAATGTCGAGGACCTCACAGCAGCCCTTATCACTAATGCAGCTGCCAGCCCTCTGGTAGTAAGAATCCCAGTCCCACCAGTGATCCCAGTTCCCCCACAATAACCTTGCAGGTACTGGCTCATTCTCCCACTAACAGGCACTGCAGCCAAGTGCACTTGCTAACTCCCTGCCATTTACTACTTTTGTCTGTGCCATGCTGGCCTTTCCCAGCTCCCACATGGATTTCCACATTTTTCTGACACCTCAAGATAGATGAGGAGAGAAGAACGGAAATGTGAGATAGAGAAAAATGACAGAGAAAAATGAAGGCTGATACAAACATGCTGAAGGATAAAAGATGCCTCCAAGTTTATCCTGCAGCTTTCCTGTAAGGTGAGAGAATTTTCTGTTCTCCAGCATTGCTGCCTCATCTCAGTTCCTAGAGCTACTTTAAACTGATAAATCACATCATCAATCCCAAGTAACAACATGCAGCAAAGCCGGACATTAACTGCTGCAGAAACCAACCACTTCACTATAGAGATCACACGTAGCTCAGGAAGGTTTTCTCTAACTAGTTCTGCTGAACCTGAGTCCACTTGCACATCTGAATTCTGACATGGTTTTATGTTCACGCATCTCATGTATCTATTAAATATTCAGACTACCTAAGCACAAGGTTGTGCTTGTCTCCTCATCTGTCTGTAGCATAAGCTCTTCATTGCCCTCAACACAAACCAGAAACCTACTCGAAAGTATAAGCTAGGTCACAGAAGAATGAACAGAAAATAAAGACAGGGGCAAAATCAGGAAAGGACTGAATGAGATACAATGAGGAAGAAACATCCATGGCAACAAGAGCGTATTTCTATAAATAGGTTATCAGTAAAAAGAAGACCAAGGAAAGAGTTGGTTTGCTGCTCACAGAGGAAGAAGATCTGTAAGAGGTCAAAACATCAAATTAATTTAGCTGTAGTCAGTTTGCTAACACTAGTAGCACCAACAACACGTGAGGTACTACCTCTGTCTATAACAAGGAAAAAGACATCAGAGAGTAGCTGGATGTTTTCAGTTCACCTGGCCAGGTTGATTTCATCTTGGGATACTTGAAGAAGTAGATGAAATAGTGTCAGGAGCATTAGCAGTTATCTCTTGGAGCTCATAGGTAGCGAATTATGAGGTCTAGGAAAAGAAAAAAAGTGCAATCTCATGCTCTTATTTAAAAGAGGTGAACGGAGGGGCTAAGAAATCTCATGCCAGTCTGTGTAAATAATGTAGCAGCAATGGAGTTGTGTATCTTAGTGTAGAGATACACGCCAGAAACAGTAAATAGGCAGATGTAATGCATTTCATTAAGCTGAGGTAACTTACAAAAAAAAAAAAATCATAGATGTTTCAGGAGCAAAAACTGTTTCATAGTGATCAGGAAAAATACTGGAGCAAATAAACTACTTCAAAGAAAACAGAAGAGAGAGAGGGGAGACAGAAGGAGAGATGAGTAAAAGCCAATAATGGATTTGTGAAGAACAAGTCGTGTCAAAGTATTGTAATTTCCTTCTCTGACAAAGAAGCCGACACGGCAGATAGAAAAGAGTAAGTGCGTGTCATGTATCCTGACTTATTAAGGTTTTTGACACTGTCTCACATGACATTCCCTAGCACAAACAGGCTAGGGAAATACAGTCTGGATGCAACTATTTGAAGACGGGTACAGAACTGGCTGGGAAAAAACCTACACACTCACACCCAGCAGAACGTCACTGTCAAAGCAAAGGACACAGAGTGGGTAGTGAGACCTGCAGCAACTGAGTGGGTAGTGAGACCTGCAGTGAGCTGCGGGCCGCCGCCTGAGTCTGCTCCTACTCGGTATTCTCACGCGGGAAAGGTGAAGTGTATTATTTGCACCTGCAGGTGACTGAATTCTAACAAGCCATTTGGGTGACAGGAGAATTAAACAGACCCAAACCACAACCAGCCCACCTTGCCATCACAGTTTACCCATCACCCTAAAAATGCCAGTGTCTGCAAGACCCTCCCATCCTTGGCCTTAGCAGACCCTCCGAGTAAAGGAAGGGAACAACAGAGCAATTTTTTTAGACTGGATTTACACATTTGAGGTTACTCTACATTCAAGAAAAACTGTAAACCATACGGGGAGGATTGCAGGAGGGTAGACAGACATTGGGAAGACAGACAGGAACCCGGTGAGAGAGGCGGTGAGGGGCAGAAGATCCAGCAGCATGGCAGGAGCCAGGCACAGTGCAGGCAGCAAATCACTGTATTTACAATTAATCACAACTTTGAATACTGCTGCCTAGAGGCGTGTGCGCGTGCCTGGGTATAACAGCAGACTGATAGGCCACAAGACCTGCACACCTCAAACTCGGGCCGGTTGCCTGAGTACAGACATGTGGCTCATCGCCACTTCCCTGCCGATGTGACCACACGCAGCCATGCCGGTCACAGCACACAGCTCCTCCTGGGGCGTCCGCCAGCACCAGCCCGACATCAGCCTGTGTTGCCCCAGGGATGCCAGCACAGACCCTCATGGGTACATCTCTCACTGATGCTACGTTCCGCTAACAATGGGCCTGCTCTTGCCTGTACTTCAGCCAAGAAAATCCCCAGGTGGCTCCTCAGTAAGCTCCTTAGGGCCATGCCAACCGCTTTCTTCTCCCTGCAGGGGTCCAGGGATCTCTGGTGACACAGATCTTGGTAAAGAACTGTAACATTTGAAACTGCTCCGTGTTGGCAGTTTGTTTGTTTACTCTGTGTACAAGACTGATTATATGATGCATTATGTTGAGAGTCATGGAAGTCCTGCTGGTGGAACACCTACAACTTTGGGTATTTGGGGCACTGCTTAATTGTGGTTACATCCAAATTCCTGCTTGCAAATAATGCATAAAGTAAAAATAGCGAGGACAACCCCCCACATTACTGATCTGAATTTTTTCCTCCTCTTTTTAATATTTTAAATGATCCAATGAAAATGTTGCTGTTGTTTGATTGACCAAACAGTCTTTATAGGCACCACTCAGGAAGACTGATGAGGTGAAGAGTTACTGCAAAAAGCCACTGGCAAGGTACAGACTGACATCCTAATAACTGGCATTAGCTTCTGAAATCACATACTAGGCACAGTAAAAATGATCAGTGCAGAAATTATTATTGTAGATAAGAGGCAATCCCTGAAAAACACTATTCATTTTAATGGCAGATTACTGGGTAAGTCTCAAAGCTGAAGGAAGAACAGTTGTAGCTCACACCATTCCTATATAAAGTGACAGAGATTTATAGCCCATAGGATGTGAAATTTTGTGTCTTACCCAGACCAAGTACTGCTATGTACAATTTAGGTTTGCTCAACTCTTGGCCAATGCAAAATGATCTGTAGTTCTATTCTGCCAGGAAGAACCACCACAAGGTGATGGGAGTAGGTAATATGAAGGAAAAAGAAAAAGAAAGAAAGAAAGAAAAAACCCAGAAAAATCAACCCAACTATATTTATAGTGGTCATTTTTGCTGTCCTACTCCAGCTGAGAGGTATGATGGATGATGGACCCCTTCATTAGAAACTGAATAGCAAAGAATATACTGCAGAATAAACACAGTTAATTTGCTTTTATATAGCAGTTTTACAGAGCCAATGTTTCAGTAATATTATTCATCTACTAAAAGATATAACTTAGCCTTTGTTTATCAGGCAAGCTAGCCTTGCTCGCCAGTATTTCAGCTGAATTTTAAAAGAGAAACAAAACACTGAAAGAATTTACCTCCACTAAAACTTGGACAAGGATGCTTATCTTTAAAGTACACAGAATTTTATTATGATCATTGAACTGGCACATTACCTGCAGCATTTACTGCCCAGAACTCATTGCTTCCCACAAGCGAACAGTAAGGATCAGTAATGTGGGCACATACATTTAGCACTAGATTTGGAGCCATGAAGCAAATGAATGTAGCTAATCAAGTCGCCTATCTCATGATTGTTTTTACCATTCACATCCAGCTGAGTTTACAGAGTAGCAGCAAGCAAGGGGTATAACAAAAGCATTTCGCAAAGGCAATTTGAAAATGTAATTGGTTTAAGTCATTGTCAAAGCCAACAGGGGCACAAGTTTATAAGACAACCGGTAACAGGGCACAAATACTACTTGTATGAAAACTACTGTGTGTTTAACTACATGGAAATTAATGTGTAGTGGCAGGCTAACAACACAGTGAGTACATATCATTACAAGATTATAGCCTTCTGAACCACAAGGCAAGAATACAGGTTGTATGCTAATTAGTTTTGGATCTACTAAAGGTAATTACATGGTAATCTCCACGTAGTTACACGGTGTTTAATAGGAAACCCTATTAACTAATCATATAATTAAAGAGTAATTGCATGACACTCCTGCCCTGTGACATCCATGGTGGCCAGATAAATTAAAACTGATGGAATTTCACGGCGTAGCCTGTTCCTGCTATCAGGCTTTAGGGCAATACCATGCCCCTCAAGACACTGAAGTAGACAGAAAAATGTACCCAAAGTCAGGGCGCTTACCGCTCTCTCAAAACACAGAAAATAGCACCTCGTGCCCAGAACCACTGTGCATTCCCACAAAATTGCTAGGAAGAGAATCTCACCATGTGCTTTGGGATTGCCCTCTCTTGATTTTCCTCTTTCCTTTTTTTCCCGCTTTTCTCTAAAATTTGCTTCTGTAGCCTCTCGCAGCCCTCCGGTCCTTTCTGCCAGCATGTTTAAGGCAGTACTCAGTCGCCTGTTGCTCTTTCACCTTCACTTGCTCAGAATTTTTTTCCCTTTTCTTCCTTTTCCAAAGGTTTCAGTAATTTTGTTACTTTTTTATTGTGAAAACTTGGTCAACTCTTTTCCTTCCTCCTCTGCTTTCTTTTCCTAGGGACTTTCTTTGTCCCCTGTCCTTTCTGCGGAGGACACTGCCATGCAATTAATAAATAAAGTTACTGAAACTCTCCCCTCAGACTTTCCAAACCCAGGACGGCAGCCAGCGAGGCTCCCCCATTTTCCTTCCACCAGCCAGGCATCCTTTCTGCCTGTCCTCAGCAGAAGCTGCTCGCTGTTGTCACACTCTTTTCTCCCCACTGATATCTGAACAACCTTTCTAATGATCCCGAACAGGTCACACCACTGACCACAGAAGAAGTTGCACAGCACAGCCAACTGGGAAGAGGAGGATGAGCAATGCAGGTCAGCACATATTCAAAATTCAATTTCAAAATATCTCTCGCATGAACTGCTGATGTTGCAAAAATTGTTTCATTCCACAGTGCACTGAAAAACTGGAATTTCCCAAAAAACAGCATTAAAAATCCACTAAATCAAAACATTTCAGTCTTCATCTTTTTTTTTTTTTTTTTTTCATTCTGCACTTTGTTTTGTGCCAGGTAAAATCAGGGTTATATAACAGTACAATCTAGAGCAAAACGCAATTAAAAAAATAATTCAATGCCCCCTGCACAACTCAGTTTCAATGAAAAAGTAGTTTTCAAAAGAAAAAGGTTATGTCCAAAAGTTGTCCATCATATGTAATACTAAAACCTCATTTCGAGGCTTCCCTAGCCTGTTGGGGATGCAGAAATCTCCACTCAAAAATGTGAAAGCAAGTGAAACGTCAGACTAATAAACTGCTAAGATCACAACGTGCAATCATATATGATACCATGGACTGCGAAAGGACTATGCACCCTGCTTAGTTTTAAAATACCGAGTCCCATTCACTGACCTGCTGAGCCCCACGGGAAGGAAAGTAATGCCCATCACCACCACCACCCTCCTCTTTTTTATTTCTTTTTTTTTTTTTTTTTCTTTTTGACAGACCTCATCTTGCCTGATCACCAGCACCAGCAGCGGGTACTGTTCCACCCTCAGCAACTGAGGAACAAAATACAGACAGGTACAAATACTGAAGAGAAAGAAAGCTCCTGCAAGCTTCACCATGGTAGAGCCCCACATAAAGGTAAGCAAAGCTATGGGTCAGTGCAATGCTATAGGAACATCTATATGGAGAAAGAGAGAGAGAGAGCTCTAATAATACTGTCCATAAAACCAGAAAGGACAAAAAGGAGCAAAAGTGATGATCCACGGGACGATTCAACACAACCAATGCCATGTTCTCACTTTTCACTTTATTTTTTCATATCTGCTCACTCTGCTTTTTACAAAGATCCAGAGCTGGATTTACCCAACAGTAACCAAGGACCCTGGGGAGTCTGCTGTTACCCTTGGACTGCCCACCGCAGCCTGAAGAGCAAGCTGTGCTGCGAGGGAAGAGAGCCCAGATAAATGCCTAGAAAATACATTTATTTGGTCTCTCTTGTATGCTGAGCTTCTCTGACACCTTGGGAGATACAGCTGCTTCTGTCCTCCCACCTGGGGAGCTTCGAAGGAACATGACAGACTGGATCCAGTCCCTTGTGCCAGTGAACAAGTGATGCTAGGAAGTACCATTCCTTTCGGTAAAGCTGGCCCACAACTTCTAATTGTGTCGCTCCTAGAAGGGATAATTCAATACCTGTCAAGTTTAAAGGTAAAGGTAACATTCTTTGTTAGACCAACTCATAGAGTTGGAAAGGCTGGACAAGTTTTGGGGTTTGTTCAGTTCTACAGTATGTTGAGTTTATACTGAAGTTTCCATTTCCAACCCAAAGGCAGACTTGTAGGGTTGAGGGCTTCATCAGTTCTTTCCAGTTCTCCCAGCTGGTCTCCTAAAAGATACTCTCTCCACCTGCAAACTTCACATTGCTTACACCGGTGGTCCATCACAACCGCAACACAGTACCTCAAGCGGCAGCAGCCTCACTCACAGCGCACTGCTGTTACTTACAGCTTGAGATAGCTGCGCACCCAGGTTGGTCCCTGGCCAGGCTGAATGAAACTCCTTGGTTACACCCCACCGTGACTTACGGGTCACAGGGGTAGGGGGCTGTAGTTTGTGACAGGGTGTTGTACTCACAGCATCGCACTGTTAGCGTGCCAAATGGCACCATCTGCCCTAACTAAAGAATCAGCGGTTTTCTTCATTTCTTTTTCATCTTACCTCACCTATATTTCAGTACTATGGCTCCCAGTACAATCCTCTGACATACAGGTTCAGAGGCCACTGTAAAGCTAAAGGGAAGGGGGGAAAGGGGCTGACTCAAGGCCTTCATGGCCATTTCTACCTCGGCACTGGAAGGGACGGGAGGTGGTGTACAAGCCACATGGAGTACTCCCAAGTCTCAGGGCAGGTTTTCCTTCCTGGATCTCTGAGCACCTAACGGCGGTTCAGAAAGAAGGAAACAGAAGCCCGTACATGTCAGGAGAGTTCCCTGAAAGGACCTGGCATCCAGGTTAGTCGCGCTGAGTCAAATGTCTGGACAACTAAGTAAAGCTAAGCAGCAAACGCCAGTAGCTTACAGTATTACTTCTATTTAGAGATAAGAAAGACTTATTAATTAACAGCAGCGATTACTAGAGTGAAAGAGGCTATGAACATCTCTTTTTTTCACTACAAAAGTCTGTATAAGAGTCTGCATGCTGTGCTGATATTGACACTTTTCAGAAATGCAATTCCATTTTATTAGCATACAGAACTAAGCTTCCAAAGTGGATTCTAGTTTATTAAAGGACATCGCAGTGAAGAGATGATTCTCTCCATCCCTGCTTCTCTTTCCACCACCATCGGGAGCATCACGACCCAGTCTCACCACACGCACTGCAGCCCAAAATCGTTACAGCCATGCCTTCCTCCTCCTCACCGCATGCGGCTCCGGGGCCGCGGGGCTGTCTGAGAGCACGGCAGGCCCGTCAGCCCAGGTGCAACCGCTGAGGGAGCTGAGGGGAGCAGCACCGCTCCTCACAGGCACGGAGCAAGCGGTTCTCTGAGCTCCCCAAACAACTTTTAACCCACTGAGCTGATCGGGATTACCAATATCCATTACCACACCATTTATTAGTTACAAATTCTCCAGAAACCCTGGGGATGCTGTCACTGTGGGATACCTAGGGGTTGGTGGTATGCAACAGGTATGGTGAAAAACAGATGCACCAGAGCCTAACGGAAATGGAAGCCAGCCGGACATTTGAAAAACTGGTGCTCTCCTGGTCTGTGTGAAGAGTCAGCCACCCTGGGCTCTCGGGGTGGAAGGGACACCTGACATACGTACGAACAATACAGGAACCCAACGGTGAGCTCTAAGAGCTGTCGTTTTCCACAAGCAGCAATTTTGGGTCATACCTCTAAATTTATATAGAAAACACACTGACTCACTTGGCAACTGTGATCAAGACGTTTTACTTGGCCGGAAACATCAACCTTTACGTGTTTAGTAGACATCAGTTATTAAGGCTCATGCTGTGAATATGCTTCCTGGCGTGTCCTTCTTTTCATCTCTCCCTCTGTCCTGGATGGGAATATCTCACCTCTTTGCCCTTCACCACACACAAAGGCTGTTGTTACCGAGGAGCTCTTTGTGCTGGCGCTCTTTCATCAGACCAAGGAAGAAGAAAGCGAAAGGAAGTACAAGTAGGAGAGCATGACGTATGAAGAAAAACCCTGAACAAAAAGTCAGAAAAATGAAATTCATATGGATCAGTCACCCCATCGCCTCTCAGGTTGCTCTGCACACTTGAGGCAATGCCTGAATCTGAGGACGTTAGGAGCACTGTCATGATGAAAGATTCTAAGAGAAGGTAAAAAGCTCAGAAAAATGTATTAATATATAATCAAATTTATTTGTTTTAAATTTCAAAAATTTACAAGCCCAGCAGCAGCAGGGCAGAGGACTGGGGAAACAAAGGCAGGGAGTCTGTTCGTAAATATTTTCAATTTTAAAAAAAATTAATTACATGGGCAAAAAAGAAAAAAGGTAGCCGTCGAAGCTGTGTGTGAGCCGTGTAAAGTAACTCCTGAGTCTCAGGGTAGGTTTCACTACCTGGATCTTTGAACACCTGACGCCAGTCTAACAAGGAGCGGAACTTGGACTAAGAGATGCTAGAGGCACGGGAAGATCGCGGCACTGCCAACTGGAGGAACAGAAGGGATAAGAAGGTAGGAAGGAGGGGAGGACAGAAACTAGGGAGAGGGAAGGGAAATGGAAATTAACATGTGAAGCCTTGGTTTCATTCAGTTACCACTTACTGATGAAACACTATTTTCCAGAAAGTTCCCAACCAGCTGACCTGGTGTACAGCTTATTTCAGTCTCAGTGTTGTATGTAGTGATCCACTCGGTACAAAAGAGCAGAAGTGAGGGCAGATAGGTTACTGGAGTCCTCACCAGCCATTTCATTCACGTGTCAGCAGGAACTCAGACGCAGCGCTGAGAACCACCACCCACCCAGCACCCTGCCGCTGCCTGGCACCCCTGCAGCACCCACGCCTGCCAGGGCACTTTCGGGCCTCCTGAGAAAGTAAATACACAGCTGGCAGCAAGGGGTGGTATGCCAGGAGGGCAATTTTCTGTGTTTGCCTGATGTCAGAGGGGAGGAGGATGTCTGCATCCATCAAAGTCCCTCATTTTTTCACTCTGGTCCATCTAATTTAGGAGACAGGTGAGCTCCTTTGATGAGTCATTCTGCCTGCGATCTTCATTCATTTAATATTTATAGTTCGCCACATCGCAGCCACTGCCTGTTTGCTGCCACAGGATTTCCTCTGTCATTGATTAGCCCTATTTACAACTTCATCCACCCAATGGCCACAGCAGCTGCATTAAAATAGGGCTACAGAAAGCTAATCCTGTCAGTATCTAAGCAATAATTTAACAGTAACGGGGTTTTGCTCTGTTATCTCCCCAACCTGCAATTTTGCCAACTTCCACAATTTCATAAAATACTCCCAATTTTTTTTCCCCTTACACTGCAGCTCTGGGAATTTATTATGTTGACTTCCATTAAGACAAATTAGTAAGGTTCTAGTCTCCACAGCTGCAGAAATCTGTGAATACAGTCTCAAATAGAATCTCCAAGACCATAAGCAAATAAAATATTTTTTTGTTGTTGGTTGGTTGGATGGTTAGCTGGCTGGGGGTTTTTTGTTCTTCCTAAGCAGATCATGGGTTTTATGCAGCCTGATTGTTTGCAAATTCAGTTTTGGCAGTACTGAACTTGGGATCACTCCGAGTCAATATTAGCTCTCGATTTGCTGTTCTCACCTTCAATTTTGTTTCCCTAGAACTGGAGGTCATATCAAGAAATAGAAAACACATGTTTTAAAACATTAACTTTTTTAAAGACCTTATACTAACTTTATTTTAGCCACTCTGACCTCTTTCTACCCTGGAAATAAAGCCAGACAATTCAGATGACTGAATTCTCCCTTTATAGCATCAGCTGGTGCCACCTGAAGTCTGTGAGGGCTGTTTGAAAGCTGTCACAGGAGAAGAACCTTTTGGTGTCTGAAGTCATCTGATTTCAAGTTGGATAAAACAGTGTTTTGCACTTCCCTCTCATTTCTCATTTCATGCTTAGCTTTAATCGCCCCAACTTGTGCAAATACACCAAGCACTCACATGGTCAGCTCCTTCATCAATCACTCAGATCTCTGTTTCGCTAACGCTCCCTCTGCAATGCTGTTTGAAGCAGTAGGTCAGAGAAGAGACTCCAGGATTTGAAATTTCCCATTAATTCACATTGTGCAGAAAAATCAATACTCAGCAAATGTTCAGATGCCCTGACAGGCCTCATACAGACTGTGTCAGCTTGATAATTATAATTTCTTTAGTAGGTATGCCATGCATATAAGGAAGTATATCACGAATAAAAGCATACTGGAAACAGAGAGGTTATCACTACCTCATCAAAGCTCCAAGCCACAAGGAAGCAACCTTGAAACACCAAGGCAAGTGGTAAAACATAAGCTCCAAGTACAAGTTGGTATGGAAAAAGAAAACAAAAAAACGGTAACAGCCATCAGAATAATCTGGATGACTGGACTGTTTCAGGCTAAGGCCATCATTCTAGTGCAAAATCATAACTCAAAACTGGGTACTGGTTTTGCTTCTTTAAATTATTCACAGGCAATGGTGACCTTCCAGGGCTGGGTTCCCTGTTCAGCATTTCACCTTCTCATTGTATTGAAAACATGTTTTCCTTGACCTTTGCAAAGTTTCCCCTTCTGTGCACTACCTGGCATCTAGATAGAAAATACAGGTATCTACAGCAGATACAAAGAGGAAAAAAAACAAACTCCAAACTATTTTCTCACTTCTCAAAAAAAACCCAAAACCAAACAAAAACTCTCAAACATAAATTCTTAATGCTTTTAACAAAAAATAATAATTTATTGAACAGCATGTGCTTATTAATAGATTACAAGGCAACCAGATGTAGAAGTCACTTTCAATGTGGTGTTGAAGGTGTTTATGCTAATGAGCATAAACAGAAGCATTTTTAGATGTTTGTTTGCATGGGGAAAATACTAGAATGAGGCCATGCCAAGCAACTTTGAAATAGAAGTGATGGGTAAGTTACCTATTGTTCTTCAAGAATAAATGGCAGTATTTGTTCATACACGCTCAAGATGACCTTTCCTCTTTCCAAGTGATTTCCACTCACCATCTTCCAAAATAATTGCTTGGCAGCCCCCTATTCTATAAAAACACACTTCCATCCTTACATGAGCCATCTCTATCAATGCAAGTAATTCCATTTTAACAGAAAAAGTATTTTAACTGTTCTGTGAAAGCAATATTAAATCACAAACTTTTTTCTTCCTTGAATACCTCTGGTATATCAGAAGGAGTAACTGAGCATTCAACCCAACAGGAGGTCACCATCGTAATGGTGGTGAGGAGAAAAGAACGGTGCCCCTGCCTACAGGATCAGGAAAACTGAATTCTTCAAAAGTGTTGAGATTTGGCCTTCATTTGGTTATTTTAGCGTAACAGCTGAAGAACGTATCTTTTATCTTACAGCTCTTCTGGAAGTACATTTTGTTCCTCAAAACAAACTCAGGGTTACCAAAGAGGAGCGTGAGGGACAGCAGGAACTTCCACCGCATGCGGGCACAATCAGTGACACCAGCAATGCCCAGGTGCTGGCATTTAGCACGGATGCTTACAGTCAGGTCTACATGCAAAGTAAATGCAAAAGCATACAGGGTTTAGGTGGAGTATTATTAGGCACAATACATTAGTAAGCGTACCAAGTAACGTGTCCTTACATAAAAGGCAGCTACACAAATGCCTCGTTGTTGTACGTATGCTGAAATTACAGGCACAGAGGAATCTGGACTGAAAAAGCTTCCAAATAGTTTTGGTAGCGCGGTTTGCATCCCTTCCTAGAGACAGGCTTAAATCTCTTCGCAGGCATTCGGTTAGTTCAGACCTGTTTGTTCCCTGGAGCAGGGATTCTTTTGTATGCCAGATCGGAGTACGTGGGTATTTTCTGTAGAAATATACTTTCTAGGGACGCAGGAATCAAGTATTCAGGATGCAAATGAAAATGATATCTTTGTATAAACTCTGTTTAAGGTAGCTGTATCAGAGACTAAGATAATTCCATTCCTTTTGTGCACTTTTTGAACATTACAAAATGGGGCTAAAGCCCAATTGTCTTCCTCCTGGTGACAGCTACCTAATCCAAGCTGTGATCTGTGCCGTCTCCTGGCATTTCATTTTAGCAATGTAACAGAGTGGATTCCTCAGATGACACATCTACCAAGGCAGAAGTTTCTTTGCCTCTGCTGTTAACATTTGTGACAAATCTGTTTGTTTTGTACATCTCGGGAGAAGACTCCAGGGGCATCTGATCAAGCCATCTCAAAACTGGACAAAAAGAACAGAGGCTGCAAGGCAGATCTCTTATTTGCTACGTGTTGTGGTATTTCACCTAGCCACACCAACTGGGCTTTAACAAGGCGGAGGAGGATTGCTCCCTTTTCTTTTTTGAAATCTCAGTATTAGTATAAGCTGGGTCAAAATAATGTTTTAAACCTAAATTGCAGCATATCCTGAAATACAAATTGCAAGCTTTTAGAAGAGAACATTAGAAAAGTATAGTCACAATCTATCAGTTGGCTTTAGAAGCAATTATATGTGGTATATATCCTATCATTATATACTTGGAAAAATATCTGAAGCAATTGCACACCTATTTATTTCTGTCATAGCATTGCAAATTCACACACATAGTAGGATCTGCAGAAGTAATTTTAACAAGGGCCTGGTACACAATATGTTCAATTTGGAATAAAAATCTTTACAAAGGAAGTTGCAATTCATTCCAGTTTGAAAATCAAAGCCTTAATATTACCAATTCTGTTTTGAAAATGTAAAGAAAAAAGTATATGTATTTTAGAAGAATAAATAAACGTTTTGAAAAAAGCTTCTTTTAACGTACTGTATAGCATTAAGTGTGAAATTATCAAGAAATATAAGTTTCTTGGTATCTGTCATGAAGATAAAGCCAAGAAAAAAGTGTATATTCTTGTAAAGAACTAAACTAACAGAAACTGCCTCAAATGACTACACTGCATGGGTTGGTGCACTCTGAAAGTCTTCCCCCAAATGTTGCTGCCAGCTCCAAAGCCTCATGCTACTTAGAACTTACACCTAAGACCTCGCTCAGTGTTCTCTGTTGAAAAACTAAGTGATTCAAAGAAAGCAGGAAAAGGTAAGAACCAGGGAGGTTTGGGTTTGGTTGTTTGTTGTTGGGGGCTTTTTAATAATGAAAGGCAAAAGAAAAGTCAATGAAAAGAAAGTCACTGACTTTTGAAAGAGAGGGGTTTTTAATGCAAATAAGCATTCAAATTTCTTGCACCTTCTCTGCAAATGCGGTTTACATGTCTTGTGTGGTCAGTTAGTTCAGCACATTTCTAACAAATACAATCTGATTTTTTAATCCTATACCTATCAAAGATAATTGGGTAATCATGAGATAAACAGCTATGTGTTGTTTCACCCTTCGTAAAAACCTTGTCAATGGAGCACAAGAACTAGGCAGTGGCAGTCATCCTACCACAAAATTGTTTATGCAGAGCTGCTGAAGAGTTTAGCGCCGTGATTTTACTCCGACATTAAAAGAGTGACTCTATGTGACACAACAGCTCCAAAAAAAAAAAAAAAAAAAGTCATTTGTACGCTGCTTGCAACACAGAATGAACCTTAGGGGTAGAAAACCTGCCTCCAAGCCACTTACTTTCTCTTAGGTTAGTACAGGCTGTTATTTCATCCCTGAATGGAACAGCAAGGTTAAAGTTGTGAAAGGAAACATGCCCTTGTTTTGGGAAGTTACAGCAGGAAGGGTGATTCTCACAGTCATTTGAGAAAACAACATGAAGTTTCTCTTTGGAAGAGAGGACCTAGGGCAAATTTCTAAACTAGAGAATGATTGCACTAGTGGCACGTGTGAAAGCTTCCCCATACAACCACAACTCTACTCTGCGCTCCCTCTTCTTCACCTCCTAGTGAAAAGCACACTTCTACGGGACATTTTTCTTTAAACAAAACCTGCAGTCAGCTTGCAGACACACACAGGCTCATGTTTGTCTCTGTATTTCCACATAATCCCAGTACTCACCTCCCCCTGAAGAGTTTCATCCATTGTTGAAAACCATCCCTGCCTTCTCCTTGGGTGTGTGTGGCACCTGAGCAGGTCACACCTGACACACATCTCTCACCAATCCCAAGGAACAGGCAGACAGTGTTGGGCAGAGTATAAAAGGGATCTGTAATGCCTGGCTTTGATTTACAGCCTACAGAGAATTAAAGGGCGAAATCCATTAGGAAGCAGCAGGGATGGGCTGTGCCCTCATCATGGGCTCTAGAAGATGAGCCTTGCTCAGCTTGTCACCGAGCCACAGGGCTGGTAGCCCATTCCCACAGTACCCTGTCTGCCAGGGGGTCACTTCTCTGGGAAGGTTTCCTGTATCAAGAAACATTAGGAAAAACCCCTCTGTTTTATAGCCCTCACAGTGAATTAGGGGCGGTGATTTTAGCGTTTACAGAGGGAGTTAGTGTTTTGAGCCCCTGTAATGCAAAGAAGGGGGTTGGTCCAGGGTGTACGTTACAAACACCAACACTTACACCATGTTTTGCAGCCCATGCGAGTGTCCCTGTAGCAGGACTCGGAATCGCCGCACCGGAGTGCAAGGAGCTGGCGTGCTGCGGGGGGCCCAGAGCAGAGCAGCACTACTCCACACCTGCCTGGCATGAAGCTGGGCAAGTCACCAGCACTGTGCAACGAAGCACCAGCGTCGGTACCACAGCAAATAGCACCGTTGGGCTGAAACCTGGATCGGTTTGCAGAACAGGTGTCCCCCAGGAAGAGATGCTAGTCTGCAGATGACTGCTAACTGCGAGGAATACACTTAAACTGTATCAAGCCCTCCGAAAGCAGTGTGATTTTCTGCTGTTGTCAGATCACTTGACATCGCTTACACCAAAACAACAGCTGAAGAAAACATAATGACAAATACTGGTAATGAGCAGTTAATACAAGCTTCGGGATGAATTAGCTCTGACAGTATTTCTGCTCTTGTGGAATCACTGCTTCATAGAAGTATCATCCAACGTAGCTTGTTAAAAGAGCACGAATACTCAAAACTCCCTTAGGGGAAGCAAGGCTTGAAGTCAGCCAGGCAGAGGTTTCCTGGGAGAGACGATGAATCAGTGCAACTTCTGCAACGCATGCCTCCCTCGTGCATAAGCACAGCTGCGCGCCTCAGGTTGCAGGTCAGTCAATGACTTTGGGATCACCTGCCAAAATGACAGTCTCTAATGTCCTGTGGGACAAAACCCCTGGAGGTCAGGATTCAGCAGTTTCAAGGGTTGAATCAAATTGTTTGTGTACAGTAATGCCAATAAATTTATCTTAATCAAAATGCAACAATCCTCTTGAAGAGTAAGGTGCTCATTGCTAGGAAACTTCACTGCTGCCAGGCTTGTCAAGCTGTTAACCAGCCTCCTACAGACAGACAGCCATCCGGTTCTCCACAACACATCACAACAGCAAAATGAATTCTTTTTTCGCAACTAAGGATTAGAAGTCATAATACGTGCAGAGACATCACTGCCCTTAGAGCTTGGGTTTGAGGTGCAGGCAACTTTTTACCTTCTCTACGCTATAACATAACCCACAAACCATTATCTTTGCATTTTATGTCGACCACTTCTTTATCATGGATGCCAGGCTCTATTATTTTATGTCTTAGTAGCACTAAGCTAGATAGCAGAGGTTGTAGAAAATACGCATTTCATATGTCCCATCGGAAACTATAAAACCGTAGTACCAAAAACAGTTTTCTGAGCTTTGTTTCTCAGTTGAACGTATTAAACACTGCTACAGTCTGAAAAAAAGTTCTTTTTAAAATCATGAATAACACACTATCAAAAGAACCTGAAGAACAATAAAAGCCATAGTTAAAAACGTCTTCACATGTTCTCTAGATATTGCTTGACAAGCACATATTAGAATAGTAAAGGTTTTTTTGAAAACATACAATTACTTAAACAGAAACCAATCGCTTGTACTCGTTCTCCTGTTTTTTCAGTTAAGCCCCCATCATAATCGAGACAGGCACTGCAATGCATGAAAGAAAGCACAAAGAAGTATTTTTGTAACATATACAGGGCAAAAATAATTATCTATTTTACAAAGCGATGCAGTAGTAGTATTACTAAAGTCATCAGTGGCTAGCAAATCAACAGGCAACCAAAGACGATGCAAAAAAAACGAAGAGGGGAGAGGAGCCCGGGCTGGGGCCGGGCTGCGGGCAGGGCTGGGGACCCCGCGGGGACCCCCGGGGAGCAGCCTGGGCCTGAGGGGCTGCGCCCCGCGGGGGGACCCACGCTGGGGCAGGGTGTGAGGAGCTGCAGCCGTGGGAAGGACCCATGTTGGAGAAGTTCATGGAGAACTGTCTCCTGTGCGAGGGACCCCACGCTGGGGCAGGGCAGAGTGTGAGGAGCCCCCTGAGGGGGAAGGAGCAGCAGAGACAGTGTCTGATGAACTGACCACAACTCCCCTTCCCCACATCCCTGCACTGCTGGAGGGGAGGAGGGAGAGAAACTGGGAGAGAAGCTGAGCTCAGGAAGAAGGGAGGGGTGGGGGGAAGGTGTTTTAATATTTGGGTTTATTTCTTGTTACTCTACTCTGATTGTGATTGAATAATAATTAATTTCCCCAGCTTGAGTCTGTTTTGCCTGTGTTCTCCCTCTCGTTATCTCAACCCACAAGTTATTTCATTATATTTTCTCCCCCCTGCCCAGCTGAGGAGGGGAGCAACAGAGCGGCTTTGGTGGGCACCTGGTGTCCAGCCAGGTCACCCACCACAAACAGCAGAGAAGCTCCAGCTTTCCTCCAAGTTTCCCTCCTTACTAGTTTCATGTTCAAACATAGCATGGAAGGCTATTTCCTCACATCATTTCATTGACCCTCAATGACCTCTGTGTCCCAACACGCCCACATAAGTTCTTCATGGCCAAGAGGAGAGCAGACGGCTCTGCCACCACCTCCAGGGCCCACACAGAGCATTTCCCAAAGTGGTGGAGCTACAAGGGTGAGGTACCATTGCTAGAGGGTCATTCTCAGTGCAGGATTGTACCTTGTGAATGATAACGCTTTAGAATTACAGGGCCCACACGTTGCCTACAAACAACACAGCATTACCCAAATGGACAGTAAATCAAAGCAATGATCGCAGCCCCGAGCAACTGCCAGGTGCAGCCAGATGCAATTTAAGAGCATGTTTCCTAAGTATTACACACAGCAACTGCCCTTTTACAACCAGAACACCAGCTACTACCAAACAGTGACTGGTGCCAGCCCCAGCAGGGATATAGCACAGACTGATAAGAAGCACCGATACCTTACAGAGTAAACAGATCCCTGTTTTCCCGGGGAGAGCAAGCACCAATACCTTACAGAGTAAACAGATCGCTGTTTCCCCGGGGAGAGCAGATCACAATGTGACGAATAAACACTTTGGTGAGTCACTTCCTGCACTCGGGACATGCGAACATACAGTCCAAAGGTTCCACGCTGGCATCGGTGCGACCTCTCTCAATAGCAAATCACAGAAAGGGTTTGGAGTTCCCCTAGGAGGTGAGAACTCCCGTGGCACTGAATTCTGCTGGCTCCGGCATCAGGAGCACATGCTGCATCAGGAACCTGGGTTCAGCAGACAGGTTCTCATGATCCCTTAACGGTGACAATTAACGTATACGCTTCTCAAATGTCCTTCACCCGTTATCTGCCACAGCTTGTTATTGTTCCCACACCAATGAAGATAAGGCTAAAGGCATTCATATACAAAAAACTCAGAGCTTCATGTTGCCTGTTTGTTCATATTCTCAAGATACAATTAGCACCTGGTTAATAGAGTTCCAATGTGACTATCCAAAATTATGTCCAATTGGTATCTTATGGTGACTGTAGTTCCTGAAAATTAAATGGAAAATAAAGAACAACCCCATCATTCACCATCTGATTTTGAAGAATATTATATAATCCCGCTTTAAAGCATGGAACTCCCTCTAGGAGCCCCTACATATAAATCTTTGTATCTTTGTCTGACCAACTGACAGTAGTAAAGTGCTGGAAAAGGATACATGAAACACTTTGTATAGGGGGGAAAAAAATTTAACAAAATCACTGCAATAGGATGAAACCAGGTTACTGCACGTTAAGCTCTGGTACAGCAATTCAGTAAAGTATTCAAAATGCTTCCTTGGTTGTTTGTATCACCCAAGTGTCAGGAAAAGTACTTCCCAGTGAGTATGTATCTTGCTGCTGTATTCAACTTCCACTCCTGCGGTAAGGACAGCTAAAATGCTGGTAACTTCAATAAAGAACCACCCTGGGATGGCACGTTATCCGATGTGCAACAGACTGACCAGGAACCAATTTGTCCTGCTTCTCAAGTAACATTCTGTGGCACCTACTTTCAACTATTCACTTGTAAATGTATTTTTCAACAGCTTCCCTAACATGCAGAAATTGTGTCATAAACAAGGGCTCCTGACGATCTGCCAAGATCTGATGATTCTGTCCTGCCACCTCGCTGAAGCACCAGAATCAACATGTCCCCAGGGTGCCAGGCACCCCAGGTCACATATTGCCTGACTGTACGTTTCTGGCAGAAGCGGGACAAACACATTCACAATTTTATTTCTGACAGTATAAATGTTTTACTTCCTTTCATAAGCCAGTCGCATTTACAAACCAATTAAGACATCCCCTGCTTTTCCCTGACCCGTCTGCCTTCACTAAAAACATAATTCTGCTTGTATTTTTGCTGTGCCAAACAAATTCCTATTGCTTCCAGGCATGAGGTCATTCCAGGCAAATACTGGTACGTCACCTCTCTTCCCTCCTGTCACTTGCTACCGCGGATTCACATACTGGATTCTGTACACAGGCACTGATGGTGAATAACGCTTGTCTGAGCCATATTCTTTGTGAAATTGGGAGACCTTTCCAGCCAGCGGAACGCAATCCATTCCAACAGCGAACGGACTGCCCAAATGTCTTTCTTATTACTACTTTCTTAAAAACCATACATAAAAAGTGTAAAAATGGGACTATTTTAAATTACTCTAGTGTGTACTGTTTCCAATGTTCATGAGCTACAAGCTCTTAATAATTAAAAGGCGTTTTATCAACAGTTTCATTTTGTATTAGTGAGGATATATTTCCCATCAGGGTAACAAAACCAACAGCGTTCACTGAGACAGCGACTACAAATTCCTATGTTAACCCAACAGGGAAGAAGGCATTCAGCATCAAACAGCCCTGTCATTTCTTTCTCTAGAGGAATAACTTTCCAGATGCATTACCAATAGTCAAGGAAAATTGCTTTACAAAAAGAGTTTTATTTATATTGTGGAGAAATTAAGCCAAAAGTGAAGTAGCAGTGTGTGTTAATAAGAAATGCATTTGTAAAACACGCATTTATAAAAAAGTGCAAACAAGCAACAAATTCACAGGCTTTCTAAAAGCTTAGGATATTAAGGCACCACAAAAGAGATGCCAGCAGTGCTGGCACTCACAAATAAATGTGGGTTTATTAGACCAAGTTTTCAAAGCCTAGATGCTTACGAGGCACATTTTCCCAGCCTTTTAACGCTTGTTCTAAAAAGTAACTCCAACATAGCCATTGGGTCCCATTATCCTGCAGGAGGAAGCAGGGAGTGTGAACCCAAACCCTCCTGACTCCATCTGAAATGTAATTAATTAGAGGCCTCAAGGTATCACAGACAAAATCCCGTTTATATGGAGATTCCTCCTCTAAAAAAAGAAACATGTAGATTCAGCAGATAAAACCCCCTAAAACTCCCCCTGGCCTCTCTGACCAGCCTGCAGACAGATCTCATGCCACCCTCAAAATGCTCCCTGTAGAGCAGGGAAGTGTTCAGGCTCCTGAACTTTTGTTCATTTTAACGGTTTCCCTTAATGAAATGTAAAAATATTTGCAACATTTACACACTGGACAAACACTCCAAAATTAAATCTACAGAACAGGGGTTTGGCTTAATAAGATGGCTTCTCACCCTGTTTATTTCTCCCAAATAGGCAGCTAAACTGTGCTTTAAAAATAAATTATAGTATTTTCTAATCTGGGGGGTGGAGGGGGAATCCCTGGAAGTAAAAAGTACCCATAAGTACCATTAGAAAATCATTATTAAATAAAAGCTAACACTTTTCAGAAAAAGCAACCAGAAGTTTGTATTCTTAAAACAGACCTTGTTCAGTAACAGGAAGCTCACATGGGGGAGGCAAATGTGGGGAGTCTCCTGCCTTTCTCTCACAGAAAAAGAGAAAAACTCTGGACCGCAGGAATTAACACAAGTTTTAGAAAATCCCAGTGGTATGAGTGAAAACACTTCAAATAAATCTGTAAGCCCTCAAAGCAACATTGAAGGACAACAGATGTTCTTCCCCACCACTGGCTTGTTCGAAGACTCACGTACTCCCTAGGAGAAGTCATTTATTTGCATTGATTAAAGTGGGTTTCAGATACAGAGTCATACAAACAGAGAAACAGAGAGGAATAGGTGCGTAAGGAATGACAAGCAGTGCCTGTCCTCTTGCTGGAAAAAAAAAAAAGATAATGCAAAAGATAATGGAAAAATACACACTTTTGAATATACCTTTTTTTTAGACTTTTTGAATATACCTTTTCTTTAGGCTTAATATATTTGTAATGTAAAACAGAGTGTGCAAAAAAAAAAAGATAAATCTTAAATTTATGCTGAAAACTACCTTTGGAATGATTTTATTCTTTTGCTGTGTTTTTTGTGGCTGATATACTGCTGCCTTGGCTGATATGCTGCCAAAATAAAATATAATTATCATTATAACTCCTGCCATTGTAAGTCAATTCTGAAATTAAATCAGCAATTCAGATGGATCCGATTGTCAGGCATCCTTATTAAGCAGGAGCCTTCCCCCCTAACCATCTCTGCTAGGAAGCATTCCTCTGAAGGAAAACTGATGACGGCACTATAGGCCCAGATGTGGCCAGGAGAAACTAAAATGACAAGTGGGCGTCAAAACCCAAAAGCAGAACCACAGAGCCTTTTCTCAAGACAGTAAGCAGCTACAATGCCAGGCATCAGCCTAAGAATTGATCGTTTTATTCAGAGACTTCTTAGGTAAAATTCATCAGTAAGGCTGGAAGCAAGGATCAAAGTCCAGCCCAAGCCAATAGGCAAAAAATCAATTAGATATCATCAAGAGTCTGTTCCTTATTTCTTCCTCAAGCCATACAGCTTGATCAGAAGTAGTGATGAATACTCCTTGATGGTCCTTAGCAAAGACTAAGCCAGGTGGCTGAGGACCTCTCCTAAATTTAGGAACTATGGATTTGAATCTTCTCAGCCAAGGGCAGGCATAGAACAAGCTTTTTGCACCTTGAGCAAGTCCTGCAAACCCTGTAGAGAAGGAATCATGGAGATCCTATCCCCACCAGTGATACCGAGGACAACAAGTAGCGCCTGTGACTTGGGTACGGACCTTAAGTGCCAGTCTCTGAGTTGGTGATGCTCTGACAGAAGCTTTGCACATCTGGACTAAGTACTGAAATCCCCTTTTTATTGTTGCATAGCATCTTTGGTGCCTTAGCCTTTGCAAATGAGCTCTGTAGCCGGCAGAGCCTCTTGCAGCTCTTTAATCTTTCACCTAAGCAACAGACAAGTTTTCCTTTCTTGTCGCTCTCCTGCTGTTATTCTCCAACATACATTCTTGCACCTGCAACCCCAATATTGTTATGGCAGGGTCTCTGGGAACCTGGAGACATTCCCACAGGCATAAGATTCACCCCTTCTTTACAGCCTTTTTCCCCCCACTTGATTGCAGCCTTTGGTTCATTAGGGGCCCCACTAATAGCCTGAACAAAGTTTACCAACAAACCAGTACACAGCACCTGCCTCAGGTCAAAGCCTGCTCCAGCCACCATGAACTGCATCACAAGCAGGAAAAACCCAACAGGGAGTTCAAGTAGGTCCAGGTGAAAACCATATAGTTACCAAGGAAAAGACATTATGGGGGATTTACCTCCTGCATTGGATCTAAGCAAGTCTAACAAATCTGAAGGAAGTTCAGAATTAGAGGTTTTTAGTTAATATACTGAAGATGACCTGCTGCTGCCATTTTTTGTCTGCGTTAACGTGATTTCATCACCATGATCACCAATCAGAGCAAAAATGGGTTGCAGTTTAAACTCAAACTGAATCAGTAGAAGAAAATGAACAATTTGCGAACTACTTTCATAACTTCAAATAACAATTAAAATGTTTTTTGTTGTTGTGAGAAATTTTAACATGTGAACGATTGCACAAACAGCAGCCTTGAAGGCTAAACAGTTCACAATGGCCTAAACATAGCACTAAATTTTTTACAGCAAAAGAGTTCACTGACACAAATTCTGTACCCTCTTTCAGGTTCACTTTCATCAAACCCAAAACTTCTAAAAGCCGGGAAACGCACTGTGTTAAGACAGAGCCCATGCACTCCTCACCCCAGAAAGCACAGCAATTATCTGCGAAGACAAGAACTGTGGTCACTACACAAAGGGCCACGTTGTGAAAGTGAAAATAACCGACAGTGATGCAAGGCGATCTTGGGAATTTTGCTCTTAATCGACGCAGGAGGGGACCTGGGACTGATATTCGCCTCTGTTCCCACTCCTGCCTGCTCGGACCTGTGCCTCCCCAGCTTTCCTCTTTCTTTCTCTGCCTCTGTGGGATTTTACAGTGTGTTAACTGCAGCTTACAGTGCTGCACACTCCAACGATTCTGTGCTGGTAACCCACGACGACGATAATTTTGCAGTAAGTCTCCATTGCTCCAGAGCAAAGACCATCTACCCGTGCAGCTCAGGAAAACCAGGTCCTATTGTTGGGATTAGCATTTTTAGGGGGAAAACCCCCACGTACTAGTACACTAGGAAATATCACAGAGATGAAAGTAAAATATTGGGAGTTGAAAAAAGCAAACACCACTGTGTATCAAGTCAGTAATCTATATTTATAAACGATGGTTAAATGCCACTCTCCTGCTCAACCTCCGACTGCTTCAACCACCAAGACTCCCAATCCAATAACGTGTATCAGTGATTTTATGAAATATGACTTCAAATCTAGCATGTTGACTAGAATTCATTAATATGTATTTAACAGTGTACTGCATAGTACAAAAATAAGAGTATGTGTTTCTATACCATTAAGCAGCATTAACATTGTGTCAATGCCCTTCATTGCCTTTGCAGGAGAAGGGCTGGGAAACACTTTTTCAGTCACGAGAATGAGGAAAGTAAAGCGAGTACGTTCTCATAAGTTTGGTTTACCATTGCTATCCTTTAAATGCAGAAATGTCCTACCTACTCTGTACATTTATTTTTTTATTTAAAAAAAAATGCCTGACAACTTTAAATTAATAAATCAGGTTTCACCTACTACACTGTGCAATCCTTCCACAAAAATATGAATTAAATATGAATTTTCAGGTTGGCTTAGAAACTATATTTCATCATTATAACCAGTTTCTTGATAAAGGCATTCAAAATAGTTCTGCAGGTGAAAAATTCAACAGAGCAAAACCACAGTACTTAATTAAAAGGAGAAAAATGTAAAAAGGAGTAAAAATACAAGGACATTTGAAAGCCTATTTCATCCCTCAACTAACCCAAGAAATAATGAGAAAGAAAGGGAAAACAAACAACCATGTATCTGTATACTGATTATTCACCCAGTCTCAACACGAACTGGATGTCAGAGACTTAAAAAACTTTTTAACAGACCCACCCAAACCATAGTACAAAAAGTATCAAGTCTTTTGCTAAAGAAAGCCAGAAATCCCAGGTTTTCCACTGAAATTTGTGATTGTACTATGCCAAAACACCCACAGGATTACTTACAGACATACATATCAACAATTACAATATGTAAAGCAGAAGTGAACAAATAATATGTGTAAGAATAATACTCAATTACAAAACACGGTTATCAATAAAATATGAAAGGGCAGAACACTAAGCCAGCTTTAGTTTTTGTAAAATATATTAGACGACTGAAAGGAAGTGAATATTTGTGTCAATTCTACAGGCTTGGGATAATACGCTACTGAAAAAGCCAAACACTGCTATCTCATGGGGGAGGGTGCTGGTAAGGAGGTTCGAAGACTGACCTGAAGAAAAACAAAAAATTCAACACTTTTTGGTTTATATAATCTACATGTTTACAAAATCACCTAGGCTTGAAATTCAGCCCATAATTTCTGTCTAGCTTTCCCGTGTAAATTCTGCATACATATACTTAAATATTCTTAATGTAAACGTATACCAAATTTTTATTTTGTATCACTTCAGTAAGAAAAAACAACTGCATTCAAAATTATGAATAATTATTTGGACTACAGGGAAGATCTTGGACCCACAGAGGTCAACAGCAGAACTCCGTAGTATGAGCAAATTACCAGTATGGTATGGTTAAGGTGTATGTTTAAGATACCCATACTTGATTTACTTGTGTAAATGAAAAAGCCTAAATGCCAACGCAAACACCTAATTGTAAAGGTAAACTCATTCCCTGAAGGCATATTCTTCCACTTCCACACCAACACAAAAACAAAGACTGCGAAAATATAAGGCCATAAAAAAACACACCAGAAGGTCACACAGTTTGAAGACCAAATTTTGCTTTACTTCAAAAATATATCTTTATATTAAAATTCCAAGTTGCTATATTGCAATAGGAGTACGTAATCATAAATTTAATTTATCTTGATCATTTGCAACCCCCAGCAAACTGAGCTCAGGCACAACATCTGGTTTTCAGTGAAGACCCTGGTTACCTAGTCTTCTGTCTGGGTCCATTATAATGCAAAGCAGCCAAGGAATCAGCCTCACAGTCATGTAATCCGTTCTCCACTAAACCGTGAACTGCTTCGTGATCGAACATTATCCAATAAATAATGAATGAATCTGCTCATGATCCATCACAAGAAGTCTTCAGAGTATATGTGGAATTTTTAAAATTTTCTTCTAAGATGAACACACAAAAGTATTGCAGTTACGTAACTGAATTTGATTCTTAAAATGTTGCAGAACTTAAGGTCAGCTTGCTAGTTAACCAAGTGAAAAGCTGAATGAAAAGTGACACAAATCAAGAGTATTGTAAATGTCATTTTTTTTAAGCAAGACTTATACCTTGGCATCCCTCTCATCATTCTGCTTGTCTGGAGTGGCTGGTTTTCATTCCTGACCTTAAAACAGGGCACATGTGAAAAAACACACTTCACCCCTTCTTGCTTGATGACTTTACAACCCAGCAGTTAAATACTGTCTATCACCTTTTGCATACTTCAATCCATTTGGACATGGCCAAACAATGATTTGAAAAACAGTGACTACAACAATCTTAATTTAACCTCTAACAAATTAACTCCTAAAAAAGTTCTTAGAACTAAAATATGGCATCGACAAAATTAGGTAGCAGGACTCTTCTGCATTGGTTGCACCAAAAGATCACTTTTCGTAAGTTTCAGAGATAAACACTTCAAGCAGGAGGTACTGGCAGTCGTCTTACTATTTCCATAGCTATCTTTAGATAGGCTTTAGCCTGTAAAAACAGAAACATATATTTAGCACCTTCATTTTCTATAAAAAGGAGTATTTTACATCTCATTAGGTATCTGTTCTTTCACACACCTCAAAAGAAATATTAAAACATTCCAATAAATGGGTTCATTTAGACAGTTTTGTGTTCAGGAAAAATGATGCATTAACACATAAAGTACAAGCATTATTTAAAAATTGGGGGTGAGGGTGGTGTAAAATTTAACTTCCGTATTATTCTGAGAACGGAACTTGTCTGAACAATTTGTCTTTGCAAAACAGAATCAATATTCTTCTGGAGGAGAAGTGTTGAGAAGGAAGGAGACACTTTAGTCCCACAGGTACTATTAATTATAAACTTCTCTCGCCCTGAAGACTGAGATGCACCATGCACAGGACTGAGATTAAGAATCAGAAAAATACCGACATTAAAAAAAGCATTTTTTTGAGATAATTAATTCATGATGCACTAGACTACACTACAGAATTTCCTATACACACATCAGAAATTGAAGTATATTGAAAAAAAGGCATCTTTCCAAAACACTGAAGTGGGTATTGGAAAGAAGTAAATCCACAGCACTAGAACCCATAGAGCAAAATCTCCCGCACACCAACCTGCGGCATCTGGTCAGATAGGCCGGAGGGCAAAAGAGCACAGAACTGTAAGACTATCAGGAGTGACCCAAATAAGCATACTACTTTTAACATCTCTAAAAACATCACACAGCTAGGATCATGATCAGTCTAACATCAAGTATTCATAAATTTAATGTCAAGTGACATGTATAAAAATCACTGCCTGAAGTCCAACACAGAACAAACCATAACGTGAAGTAATTACTGTACTTGACTCAAAAACTTGTAGCCAAAGTGGAACATGCCTTTTCGGAAGTTCTCCAATCTTGATATAAAGATTTTCAACTAAAAGAGTGCCTTTGTGTCTGTATCATATATATCTTGTACGTCGTTCCAGACGTTGATTTCTTCCACTGTTAAAGATGTACACCTTCTCTGTAATCTGAAATTGTCATTCGTCCGAGCTGGTGTCTCATGTTGTATTTGTCTAGTACAACAGAAAACTCTCCTGCTATTCAGCTTGCTCCTACTCCGTTAAGATTGTAAGCAAGCTACTTCTTCATCTTCCCCAGCAAGCTGCACATGGGCCCCACACTGACAACCTTCCCTGGTTTACTACAAGAAATCACCACGATATTCCCTACCACACTGATCTCTCCTGCCTCCTGCAGCACTTAGAAGCCTCTAACCTTGAGTTGGACCTTGTATCCCCGATGTGCCTTTAAAATAGCAAACAAACCGACAAGTGCCTGAGGCCAGAGCTTGAGGGGCAGGAAGAGACAGTCTGTCTCTCACCTGGGCCACTAGCACCAACTGTCACTGGTCTGAACCGGGTGGCAGCCTTTTGCAGGGCCAGGCACCCCTAACATGCCTCTTCTCTTCTAGGGTTTGCTCCTGCCCGTACGGTTCTGTTCTCTGGCACTCCTAGCCCCCGCACCTCACAGTCTCAGTGCTCACAAGACCTTAAAACTAAAGTCATGTAATTTTCTGAGTTTTTAACAAACACAGACACCAAGCTAGAATGTGTTTCAATGAATCAACTAACAAACTACATGGTAAGTCTAACCCCTTGTAGATACTGCCCAGGCAGGCTGTTCCTGCTCCGGAGTTGAGCAAATTGTACACAGAATTATAAACACACCATAGAAATTGTTCCTGCCGGTGCAAAAAGTTAACGTAGGACAGTGGTTTTTTACATAGTTAAGATAGGAGATGTTCTGTACATAAATCAAGGTATCAGCAGCGATGGATCATCCATACGCTGCAGTAGTCATACTGGACCATGGACTACCTCCACTGTTAAAACTGAGCTGAACAGCAGTTCAGGAAAACTCATTTCATCCAGCCAAAGACACCAGTGGCAAGAGTCCCTGGAACACTGACTTCCATAACCATCCAGATAGCAACCAGATATCCTGCTTGGGAGACTGGATGACTTGTGTAAGTGTCACCCTACGTCAAGATCCCAATACACTAGTTTTTTTCCCCATCGAAACACTGCTAATGAGTATCTGGGCGACAATTCCACAATGCACACTGACTCTCATTTGCCAGGTAGCTGATCTGTCACTTTAACAGGAGGTTCCTGGTTCAACTCTTTGTAGCCAGCACACTGGTATTACCTAGCCCTAGCGTTATCAGCAACTGGTCATACTTGCTAAGCACCCTGGGGTTTTGTGTTTTCCTAGACCACTACTTTATATGCTGAACAGACCAGTATCTCCTGCATGTCCTTACAGAACTCTACCAGTAACTGGTCCTTGACAAAATCAACTCTTTCAAGCCTTAGTTTCCTATTTTTGAACAAATCATTCAGCTGTGAGCGAGGACCTGTCTATCAATCAACATATGTGACAGGTCTAAACGGAATCTCAGGGACTGTCAACACGCCTTTCATTACGTAAACACAATCCCACACGTACTGAACGCCGCCTTCTACTTATGATCTTTTCAGTGTGGCATCTTCAGACAGCACAGCTCAGTTCACTGGTTTACTCCATCACTGCTCATCAAAAGATGAGCTGCAACTGAAAATGGAGAGGGTTTTATTTATTTCTTTTTTAGGTGGAAAGACAGAGGAGAAAATGTAAAGGATGACTTCTTACTCATCACTCAGAACAGTTTTCATTTTAATAGGATAAAAGTGAACTTTACAGATCAGTTTTTCCCTTTATGGTTTGGAAGCTGTAAAGGAATGGTTTATAGGCTGTCTTTCTGAAAGCATTTTTTTGCAGATGGACAGCTTCCTATTTAACACTAATACATCAGTTAGCTGGAAGCCAAACAGTCTCCCTGCTTTGAGAGGATGAAGGAGAAGTGCACAGGAAGACAGAATGCCCTAAAAAACACAACAGAGTTGTTCAATACAAACGCTGCCCAGATGGGGTCAGAGAGCAGCACTGGGGAGGGCAGAAGCAGAAGTGTAAGGTGATGATGTTCAGAGTCAGAAGAGCTGGATGATAGCCACATGAGAGACTGTTCACCTCTCAAACAACGATACAAACACTGCCAGAAGAGCGCAGCATTCTTTAAATCACAAACCTCCTCAGGACTGAAAGGGCACTGTAGATGAGGTGACTAATGACAGCATAGATCATGGAGTAGGAAATGGAGAACTTGTAATGAAGTTCATCAGCAAAAGGACTGCAACGTCCTACTTAGTCTAAACAATCAGAACATCCTGATTCATTACTCTTTGGGATAATAGACATGGGGTAGTTTTAAACCACAAGCATTTTTATTAGTTCACCTAATTAAGCCCTATGGTAATCCTAGAGAAACGTGAGCCTTTCAGTTACGGCATTTCTTCGCCCCTAAAAATCTCACCCATGAGGGACGTATGCATCACTGCTAAGATTACTGCCAACTGACCGTACAGCTCACAGCTGCCTGCCCTGCTCTCATGGACTGGCGCAACCTGCTAGTTTGCCTTTCACTGAAGTACAGATCTCGGCCTGCAAACAGCTCGCTATAGTGGCTTACGGTGTCCAGGGTAATGGCCACACAAATACAGAATACAATTTACCCATCAGGAAAGTCAAAATAGTAGTAGCTGACACCACATTTGCCTTCGCCCCAACCACTGCACACACACATCATCGGCAACTCCAAAAAAGCATACCGATCCCAGCACTTACTTGCAGGCCAAGTACACCATAGAGCGCAAATCCCGGTACTGACAAGGTTTCTAACTTGTATTTGTGATTAAAAGACTCCAAAACTATTAAGATATTTTATCCAGCCCAGCAATCCAAGGGAGAATCTATGCAAGTCCTGACTGTCTGGAATATTGAATGCTGTGGATGCTACCATACCTATAAAGAAGGATAAGGTATTTAAACCTGCTTAACTGAACTTAGGGGTTTATACTTTATTCATTGCTAAAGGAAACTATCAACCATGAGCAACTAATCAAATAGTGACTACAACAAGGACAAATACTAGACTCAGCTACCATCTGCATGAAAATGATGACAGGTGATGGCTTTTGCTCTTATTAACACTCCTCTTTGCTCAACCACAGTCCATTTTCCAGTTCAATCAGGTATTTTAAAATAGCTTTAGCTTCCATGGGAATTCCTTGTTTGACATGATTCCAGCCTTCAGTGCATGACTGAAGCTGCCCTTTGGTGTCTCTATTTTACTGTGGTCAACTCAGAAGGCACTAGAAGCATGATGACAAACATAGCTTTATCTAAATTAGAAGCTCATTTAAAAGCTTCATGTCACACAGAGAAATTTTTGGTTGCTGCAGGCCCAGGAGCCTTTCCCACTCTGTCCTCCTCTGGCCAGCTCTACCGTAAGAATCTTCTTTGCACGTACTGGCAACTCCTGCCAAGCTGCAGTGAAGTCTTAGCCCAGAAAGGGGACATAATGAGACGATAAAAGTCAGTCCATAAATTACAACATGAAGTGGAGGAGATGGGTAAGTAAATTGGATGCTTTCGGAATCTAATACCTCCAAAAAAATCCTCTGTGCTCATGGGAAATTTCCTCTTAATCCTATACATCAGCAGTTGCAACAGCCAAGCCATCCTCTGAGGGAGCCTCAGCTGGGAAACACTGCTAGCCCCAAGGTGCCATTACGCATGTACATCACGCAGGTGCCATTATATACATCAAAAAGCACAACCTGCCCAGAAAACATGGTTAAGTAGAACAGCGCAATTCAAATGCAATATAGTAACATCCCTCAAACGGACTATCCTACCACTCAGCATTTTCTTCAGCAGTGAAGCACAAATGAGGGTCTGATGACGCACTGTACTATCTACACCCTGAATGAAGGATTCAAACCTACACATACCAAATGCTACTGTGACCATTCAAAGTCAGCCTTCATGATAAGGCATATCATAAACCACACCATGCAGCGTTCTTCAGGGTTTGCTTTTTTTAAAAAAAAACTATCACACCCTGAAGAGACCACTCTTCAATTGCAATTATTTCAGGACACCTAAACAACAGCAAATATTATTTGCTGCCACTACCTCAATTTTTCTCCAATTATTTCTTGCAAGCTTTAAAAGGTCGTACATTTTTACCCTACTCACGTATCACCCTTCCATCGAGTTCTACAAAAAAAAGTCTTTCTGAATACAAATTCCACTTGACTCTTTGGATAATGTACAGTAAGGTCTGTAACATTTCTAATTTTCAATTGAAAAGTTACTTTTAACCAGACGTACTTTCCTCTGTTATGTCAGACTGCTGATGCCTTGTGCCCTTGCTTTCCACCTGACTGGGCTTCTTCTCTTCCCTTATAGATCTGCTTGCAATTTACCAAGCTCAAAATCCTTCACCAACATATATGAGTACATGAAATCTGCAAGAAGGCTGAATACATTCCACATTGTTAACCGTGAACTAGACAGGAACAGAACCTCCCCTAAGAAGCATGTGGAGTTTGTATCATACACTGGTCTTTATCACAAGCTAGACAGGATTCCATTAAGCATGCTTTCCAGCCACAGGTCCTGGCTTCCTTGCTCCAAGTCTGGCTCTTCTCCTACCCAAGTCATAAATTCCTCACCACACTTCATGTAAGCCTGTGCATACCTGCAAAACTCTGTGCGATATGGGGATCCAACACTCTAAGCTATATATGATTCACTGGGTTTGCTCTTTTTCACCTTCCCCTGCTTTCCCAATATACAACACTTGATTTTTATGTTACAAGAGGGTGAACTCAAAGTATTTTTCCTTAATAGATGCCAAATGTTTTCCATAACAATATGCGGCAAGAAAACACTAAGGAACTAAACTAACTGTTATATGTTTCCTGGAATTTGTTGGGTTTTTTTTCCAAAAGTAGTCATCCTCCATACTTTCTGCCATGAGGGCTCACTACCACTGTAATAATGGAGAAGGGGAAGAACATGAAATCTAAACTTCATTCTTCCATGACTTCTCTGCTGTCTTCAATATACTATCCCTGCTGAACCTCAGAGGTGTATCATCTCTCCTCCAAAATTTATTTTTTTTTTAATCACCTCACTCCCAGGACAAGAAGATGAGGCACACCTACTACTTGCCTTGGCCTCCAGCATGTCTCCTCCCTGAAATGTCTACCCCAACAAGACTCCCTAGCTTCTAGAAGATGAATGGACACACTGGTACAGCAAATGTATTTTGTACTTGATTAAGCAGCTTCTTTGATCTTGAGACAGATGGGAGTCCAGTGCTCAGTGGTCACAGCCAGCATGTCTGTTCTAGCAAGGTATTAACAAATCCACTGTGCCATCAAGTCTGTAAAAAACCCAGAAGTTTCTAGAAGGAAGTCCTCCCAAGATAACCAACTGTCCCATATCTCTCTGGGGTTTGTGCTCACAGATGGAAGTGTCTTTGGAACCCCTACTTGTCTCTTCCCCCAGTGTCGACAGAGAGTTCACTGGGCATTTAAGGAACTTATTTGGTGGAAGAATGACTCCACTGCAATTAATCATGTTCTGTAGTACTTGCTGTGTTTCTAGCCCTCTTTTCTGCAAGTTCCAGGATGCCTTTTTCAAACACTTGATTTGCTGTTGGTTCCTTCTCATGAGGTTTCCCTACCTCTGAGCATGATCAATTCCACCTGGTTTCAGTGATCCCTCATTTGTTTTCCCTTATTTGATCTTCTCCCCTACCATTTTCTCTATTCCACAATTTTAGCAGTGTTCCTGATTTTCCTTCACTAGGTTTTGCTGTCTAGAGACTCTCCCATGTGTTTGGGTGAGCAAAAGAAATGAAGCCCTGGTCAGCCAATCCACCTCCACAGCTTGATGGAGGAGGAAAATGCTCCCAAGACTCTCAGTTATCTTTAGAAGGGTCTGGTAAATCCTCATTGTTGATTAAACCAAGAAACGATTAGCTTCTTGTAGAGGACCTCAGGTCACTCCCAATTGCTGCAATGTGTCTGCCCTCTTTCTGTTAAGACTAGCCCCTGCCATTCAGGCTAACACGTGAGTAGAGCAATATTCCATTTCTACAGCACATAACAAAGTTTTTTCATTGAAGAGTGTTAAGAAAAAGCCACAACTTAAAACAACTAATCTGACAGAAACACTAACATAGACAATGTTATACCAAGAGCAAAATCATTTTACCAGCACCATTTATTTCTCCTTGGGGACTGTCTCAAGCTTCACCAGAAGAGACCTCCAGCCATTAAACCATCGCATCCTTTCACTATATAGTCAGCCCTTTCCATAAGCAAACAAGTCTTATGTAATCTGTGTCTGCCCTGAGGAACAACTTTTTGAGTTAACACATGCATAATTCTATAAGTAATTTTCTTTTTTATTTCTGTTTTAGTTCTTATTTCTCTGATGGTTGTGAAAAGGAAACGTCCCCTTTCCACCAATTACATTAAGTATTAAAATAATGAATTTAGACAAGTTTGCTTACATACTTTTAAAATTCTAGTGTAGAGTGAGCACTATGCTCTTATATAGCAGAAAGGCAAGCTGAACCACACAGCAGGTGTATAAGCAAAAAAAGTATTAGCTAACACATTTCAGAAAGACCCTTTAATCTTGACAGAGCTTTAATCTTGACAGAGCTTAGGTGTGACAGCATGCTGGGTTTCTGAGAAGTCAATCACCATCCTTATCCCCCACTGTCTGAATCTGCTAGGTATTATTTCAGTTCCGTGATTCTGTATTTGATTTAAGTGTGTTCTAACAAAAACAGCATAGAATTTTGTATAAAAACACCCCTGTAAATTTAAGGGACAAGAGCAGAGATAATTTCAGCAGCTCCGAGCACCTTGTTCTCTATCTGAAAAATTGTGATTGTTCATGCATGAATAACCATAATTTTAGTTTGAGAAACACGGTGATGGGTGTCTTGTATTAAAGATTAGAATCTGACCTTCTGTGACCTCTCCCCACCATCAGTTATGTGCTAAGAATTTAATTTTTCTTTTAAAATACAAGAGAACAACAATAATTTTCTCTGTCTTTAAAATGAAAAGCAAAGCAGGGATATAAAGGGAAATTATTTTTCATTCTGTAGAGGTTAGCGACATCTGAAAACTCTTTCTCTGAGGACAATTATTATCTCACAGACACAATGGCAAAGAATATTAAGAGTTTTCCCCAGAGTCACACACATTTGTCAATCTTTATTCCACTTCATATTTAACTTAATTGCCACAAATGGTGCTTATAACCCCTCCTTTCGTTACCAAGAACATAGTCCAAGGAGGAACAGATGGCAACACAACAGACTTTCTTGTCTTTCCTGATTTTCACAATGCTATCCCACATGTCTGAATTTTTAGATTGATAGCCCTGCAGGCTAGACTCTTGGTTATTATAGATTTCAGATACTGTGAGCCTTCCATCTTAGTTTGCTTAGCTGTTCTGCTTCAACTTTGACCTAATCCATGCATCTATTCAAACCTTCGCACTGCTGATCAAACTTCCCAGACAGAAACTACCATATAGTTTATAACGATTCCTTTTCACAAGAATTCGGACTCAAGATCACTACATTATTCCACAGAGGATCAGCACAGGCCTTGCCCAAGTCTAACAAAAATATTGTGTTCAATTAGAAATCAACATGCCATAGAGCTGCTGCTTCTCTTTCAAAACAAAATGATGTATTACAATTTTAAGACTATCACTATTCCTCTGGAATCCTGATCGGTATGTTAATAACACTGGATTACGTGTTAACCCCCACCCTTTATTTTTTCTTTTAAAAGAGTGGGAAGGACAAAAAGTATTTCAGCACATGCCTAGCAATCATGGTATTACTGATATTAGAAAGTGCCATAGGTAGATTCTACCTTATCTCTAATTGATTCTACCATCTATTATCAGCATTAGTCACTGTTATTTTTACAAGAACATTTAAACACCAGTCAAGTGAGACTGCATCATGCTATATACTGCACAAACACAATGTGGCAGACAACACCCTGCCCTACAGAGCCCAGCAGATAAACACCAGCAGAGGAGAAAGAAAATACTAGCTAGGAAAATCTTACTCTATCAGAGTTAATGAAGTTTTATATATGCAACTGCTTTTCTTTAGACTTGCATATTTGACTTCCATCACCTCAACAACTCACATTTTCCTTTGGCAATAAAACGTTAACAATAAATGCACTGAAAAATCCATTTCCTCTTGTGTGTAAATTGCTCCACTTCCTGCTGAAAACAACCCAGGTACTGACAATACACAGATTTTGTTCCAAACATCTTTGGATAGGACCCTTTGACAGTATCCAGGCTCAACTATCAAAGGCTCAACTGACAGTTTTAGAGGACCTACATTTGCTGCAGTATCTCACGAGGCTTGACACTGACCTTCCTCTTCTTGGCATGCCAGAACCTGGATCAGATCTTCGCTATTTTGAATGATTCAGACTAATTAAACAATACCAAACCCACAGAAGCAGAAGGAATGACCAGCATTCCAAAATGGAAGGCCTGAGTTACTTGATGATACTATCCTCTTTTACTTTATTTCCCTAAGTTACACTCAGATACACATTTCTTTTCAAACAGCAGTAATAAGCAACACTCTCCAATCACTTCTGGAAGAGGGCTTTTGGTTGTTTTAAGTGCAGTGCACCAAACTTACGGCATCGCTTTGAGGCTGTGAGATCACAACAGGCTGTCCTAAATCGCATGTCTCCCGTATATTAACATGCAGTGGAATGTCTCCTGTATCAAAAATACCAAGATACACATAAGTGAAGACCTCGTATTTCTTAAATGTTTCATTAGAACAGCCCTAAAGCAACTTGGAATCACATTCCAGTTTGGTATATTCTTTGAATTACTTAATTTCAAAAAATAATCATTTAAAATGAAAATTGGCTGCAGTACAGTTTCTGTACATCCATAATGATTAATGCCAAACATATTCTGGATGTTTCATTCTCTGAAAAGGAAGGGCTATGCTTTGTAGTCATTTATTAGAGAAGGCAGTTTGCCTTTTTTTGCCTCAAATACACAGGAAAACACAGGCTGAGATACAAATTATTTTGCGTACATTAAAAAAATTGCTTGAGTGTTAGGCAAATGCTCATAATGCAACTTACTGTTCAGCCTACGTCCTCATTGTATGTTCTTTTCAGTGCTGTTTTAAGATTCTAATCACTGTTCAAAGACTTCTTTGAATACTTAATTTCCAAATAATAGCATTTGTTATTGTCCTTATTAGGCCTTGGATCCAATTAAAAGGTAGACAACTATTCAGTTCATTTTTTCTATCCAATAGAAGTCTTCTTTATATTCTGCTTTTATAACAAGCAGGGAACTGTGAGAGGAAAGCCACACTCTAAAGGAGAATTAGTTAGCAGCCCTATTCCATTCTGAAACATACTTTCTGAAACACACTTTTTTCAGCACTGAAGAAAAAAAAGCTCCCATGTTCAGTTCATTGCTACACAGATAATTATGAAGGGGACTGAAGACCAATTTTCTTTTACAGCTACATTTTACATCATGGATGGATGTAGACAGAACAGCCTACCCTTAGTTCAATCTTGACTGGTCTCAGGAATTGTATCACTAATTCATACACTTTAGCAACTTTTTTTTTTTTTTAAACACAGAGGCCAGTGTAAATTACTGAAGCTCAATGTAGTCAGAAAAATAAACGTTAAAAAAAATCGTATGAAAACTGACACAGGTTAAGGGATAAAAAACAAAATCAAAACCAAGCAGGAATATAAACGAAAAAAATCAAAACACAAAAGCTGCGGCTCCATGATTAGTGAGCTGAATCTTCAAAGCACTTAAATTTGTTATGACGATTACTGTCAATTTCCTTCAGATTTAGTAGTTTCTTTCTTCAGTCATGATTAAGTTTCTTTAAACACAGAAATCTGTTCATTTCTTAAAAAAACCAACACAAATGTTTAGGGGGTCCTTTGGAAGTTTTTTTAACCTTAAATGTTCTTAACAGAATAACAGTAACTTTGTAAATCTCCCAGAAGTTAGTTCCTACCATTATGCAGAGACCAATCTTCACTTTTGGCCCAAGGATGTTTTGTTAATGAAAAAATACTTCTTCACTATCAGCTTAATAACAATCTCAGAGAATTACAAAAAAACTGCCTACTACCAAATGGCAGCCCCTTTTTTTTTTTCCTCATACTTACAAATACGTGCTAGTACTTGAGGAGCATAACAGCACTTGTATGAGCAAAAGTGCAAGTCAGAAGACAAAGCAAAATGCAATCAATTTAAAAAAATATAATCAAAACTTTTTAAGTTAAGTAGAAGCACAAAGACAGCAAAAGCATCTGCACCACTGTTTGGGTGACAAGAGTTTGAGTGAAGAAGTTGTTTCAGCACTATTCTTCACTACAGAATGTGATGGCAGCTTGCCATCATAAGTTTTTCTGATACTAACAATTATTGCTGACTGCAAAAAAAGGGTAAGTGCCAACAATAATTTGAATTTCTTGTAGGAAATAAAAACAAAAAGATTTCTAAAAATCTGAAAGCCATTGTTGCTGGTTCTATTAGCAGATACAGTTTAAAATGTTCCGAAGTGCAAAGGCCAGGATGGAGTGTTCAGAAATTATCTTATTATTTGTATCAAAGGTATAGCTTTCTGGTCACAGTCATGGTCATCAAACTTCAAAAAAAAAAAAGTAAAATAGGGCAACTTCAGAGGCAGGGAGAGAAACAATCAGCAGCACAAAGCCTCTCTCACAAACTTTGGCACACTTTCCTTTAGGGAAGAATAAAAAGATGAAAAAAATCACAAATATATGAAATAATGAATTACACTCAAAGGTGTACTGTCAATTGCTAATTGTCTCCTGTCATTAAAAAAAAAAAAAAGGAGGCATTTAGTAATATTAAAGGCAGCAGATTCTGACCAAATTAAAAAAAAAATACTTTTCTACCCTGCACATTGTTAGCTTGCAGAGTTTGTCAGATATTACAGTGTAAACTAAAACCTACTGAGGTTTCACAAGAGGACAAGGTCCTTAGTTGAACAAATAGAACAGTCACAAGTATTGCAAGATACAAGCAAAGTAAGTTTAGAAATTCTAATATTAAATATATATATATATGTATAAATAAATAACTTCATGGCTTTTGGGCAGAATTCAAGTAACACTGGGATAAAACTTCCATTTGGATAGATAACATAAAATCTGTGAACAGTAGTTCTTATAATACCATATGGTGCTATATAATGGTCATCCCTGGAAGGAGGAGTATACTAATCAGATCAAGTACTGTAATTCTAAATTTAACCCTTGGGGCATTAATCTCATTCTGGTCTTTCACTGACAATTTAAAGGTAAATTTCACTCTTTTTCTTTATGTAACTTGTCCATCCCCCGCTAAACCAGTAAATCTCTCACATCACTCCTAATTAATACAATCACAATCAGTTCTGCCCTCTTAGGAAATAACAAAACCCATCTATGGGACCAACAGCATAGGCACATCATTTGTGCCTGTGTGTCTAAATGCATGTTTGATTCAACTGCTTGCAGAGGATTTGCATCCATCCACATAACCCAGGGCTGCAGAAGTCCCCCTGGGCTCTGATCACAAATCATTATGTATTCAGAAAACTGAAAGCCCAAAAGCATGTCTTTAATTATGTGTTGCCTTGCTATCTTAAGTTTATGTCAGACCTTGATGTTTCTGTGTTGATCTTTCTAAGTGTGCTTCCTGGTTCTTTTTAATGAATTAGCTATGGAAAATCATTGAGATAATTATAGTAATACGTGGAAACACATCATTACCACATGCAATTATCCCATTTACTAACTTAATTATGTTGTGTTATATTCTGCTATTTTTTTTTACTGACAGCACAGGTTGAAATACACCTTTTTAAAATAGCAATGTATATTTTAAAGATCAATATATATATTGGCTTATAGGCATACCAGATTGTTTAATTATGGCTTATTTTTGTTTTCAATAAAGATCAATTTTCTTTTGAAATAACACTTTGCAATTCAGTGTATTCTTTTAATCTCAACACTTAAATACAATCATTACAGTCTGTTTGCTCCTGCACAAGAGTCAATACATCTTCACATGGGCATAAACCCAACTGCTTTAAAGGACTGCATTTCAAACTACCGTATTTATTTCAAAATGTAACAACTTATTTGATTTAAATGAAATTAATTAGAAAACTTCTATTGACATTAATGGAAAGAGTTCAGGTCTGTTTCACAAGACCAAATGGAATTCTTGGTTATTTGTAAAAAAATGTTGTATGATCAATAACATAATGAATTTCAGGTAATATAGCACATCAGTATCAAAACAGTTCATGTTCTGCACTGTTTACAAACCAAAAGAGACTGAAGATGCATTTCAAGAATTTCGTATCCAGTCCACATCTCATTTACAAGAATGATCCTGACAAGGAACAGAGCGTACAAAAACTGTGACATTCAACTACTTAAGTTATTAGTTATATCTGAATTCCGTAGTCTGCATATAATCTAGGATTATGCAGTTCCATACTTCAGTTAATGCTTCCCTCATGCACAGCATTAAATTTTTTATTCAAAAATAAAACCACTTTATATTCTTACCTAAAATATCCAATCCAAGGGTTTTTGCTAGATCTCTTACACCATCAGCTCCAAAAATGTGTGTCTCGTGCTTACATTTGGGACACTGGAAAACACTCATATTTTGAACCAGTCCTAAAACCTGTGAAAATCAAAGAACAGAATGTTCAAACCTGGGATTCAAGCATGGGTATTTCCATTATTAATCTCTGACAATAGAGGAGAGATTATCAACAAAGAATCGACAATGAGTACACATTTATAATGGGCAGTAGAACAATAGTATCAGATTCATTTGTTAATGCCGATACTAACTCTTAGTCATCGTCTTGCATGCACTATCATTTGTGCGTTCAAGTTTTTCGCATTTAGACCTCTCAAAGGTTAACAAACTTATTTGTAATAAAAAGCACCTCTTGTAGAGGCCCATAGAAAGAGAACTCACTCTGCCAGTATTTCACTTTCAAACTCTCAGTACTGGAAGAATTTTCATGTTGTGTTTTATAGCTTTGTAATTTGCAGTTTTATAAAAACATACCATTACAACAACTGACAGAATCAGATATCCTTTTAAGATACTTTAAAGATATATCTTAACTTAAGATATAAATTAACCTGCAGGAAAATGTTTTCAAAAAGAGTCAGATTTTTTCTTCCAAAGAGCAGAAACACATTTTAAAGATCAAATCAAAAAAATAGTTACGTCAAACCAAGTGGCAAAAACCACAGCATAAAAATATAATACACATTAGGTACCTTTCTGTTGATGCCAGGTGTTCAACATCATCCTTGCAAAATATGTCAAATGAAAATTTGTCCTATCATGCACACATCATCTTTCACAATGTACCATAATGCTAATGATAGCATTGATCTCATTTTATTCACCTAGTAAACAAAACTGTTCACTGAGGCACAGCAGAATGTCTCAGAAGTGATGAAAACAGCATTCAACCACCACAGGGTAAAGTTTCTAACATCTGCTAATCAACAGAAGACCTGCTTTAAGAGGTTCAATATTACAACATCCCACTTGAAGATTTATATGTTATCTAGGTATGTCACACACACCATAGTCATCTTTTTAAAATATTAATATATATTTCAAGTACAAAAAGCTGTTATTAATTTTGTAGTATTTTTTACTTTTAAATATCTCTGAGCATTCTAGTTTTGTGCTTGAACTAGCTGGCCTAGCTATTAGAGCAGTAACAAATTCACTACGGTAATGAAGCCTATCTGAAAGAACATACCGGTGTTCAATGCAAACAAACAAATATTAATTACATGACAGTGTATGTACAACTTTTGGCACCAAAATTTAAAATAAAAAAGCGTGTTATTTACAGTATCTCCATAAAAACTTCCTTAGATATAACCTAAAAATAATCAAAAGATGATCATCTGGGGTTTTTTCTGTACCATTTACTTATGTAAAACTTCCAGAGGGTTTAAAGCAAGGAACATTCTAAGAAACAGTAACAAAACAGATTACCCACTTTCAATTTAAAATCATAAATTTTACCCATTTTCTGCTCTCTCCCAGGAACTGCCAGAGAAGCAAGAGGAACAAGTTTCTATTTACTGGCGCATCATTACAGGTAATTTTCTCATCTAGTTTTTAAACTAAGAGAGACATGAAATACTACATGTCCAAGGGTATGTTGTGCAAGGATGGTAAAAAAAGGGCTGTCTACAGCCACAGTCTTCTACCGATGCCCTCTGAGTAGGCATTCATCATGTTCTCCTTAAAGTCACGTCACAGAATTTTCACTGGTGCTGTGAACTGGAGAACACTGGAAAGAGTATTATTTGACAAAATAGTATTTTACCTAGGATACAGGGAAGCTATTTTCTGCAGCACAGGAAAAAAAAGAGAACGTGACATTTATACATTAACTGAATTAATTCATCTTCAGGTGTCTTGGGGTTTGAACCTTCTGTTCTCCTTACAGTCGTCATACATTTGATTCAGCAAATTCACAATCGAAGTTTTGTAGTCCACTATTGTTTTCTGAGTAGTTAAGAACTAGCACAACTGTTTTGTTAATTCTTTGATAAACTAGTAACTAAGTCCTTCTGCCAGTTAATGCAAATGCCGAGATACAGCTGTATCCCCAGTGCTATATCAACTCTACATGTCTTATTCACTGTCCTTTTTTTGTTTTCACTTCCACCAAATCTTACTAAAACTAAATGACACTTCAGAATTAAACAATCATTTTTATTTTTTCAGTGTTTTCCTATCTGTCAGCCAATAAGTAATACATATGTATTAATACATAAATTATTCTTCTGGAATATGAAGATTTTTTTTAATATTAAGTTGCCAATTACAAACACACTACTTAATGCAGATAGAATCTGTGCAAACATACACAACTTTAGTGCTGAAGTATATTTTTAACATGCATATTTCTGCAGATATATTTACAGAAGTAAGAGAGTTCACTATGGTCTTCAGGGTTTAAATCTACAGACAAAATAATAGGTCTTGAGAACGAAGTCAGTAACAACTCTCATTTCCCAGCTCAAATACTAGATCTGGAACAGCTTCAGTTGTTACTCTTTCCACAAACTATCCTGTAAGCACGTGTGAATCCTATTCTAGTCCTTAGTGAGCTTCTCTCCCGTACATTCCTCTGCAAACTTGGCTCAGTAATGACATGAAAACCGGTGTGATGAGATGTACTGCAATACAGGAGCTAACCTCTGGTAGCAGAGGAGAGGAGAGTTATAATGCACAGAACTGAATTTCATTTAGTCAAATTGTTATTTTAAATCGTGAAGAGATATCTATCAAGAAGTAACAAGAAACGAAGAAACCTTTCATTATAAATTATCTGCACATCTACTGTTTCTGAATGTTTACATATTTCTTATGCGCAATTAACCTTTTGGTTACAAAACAAATCATGCTGAAACGCAAATAATACTACCTTCCAAGTTAAAGAAAATACAGTAAGAAAACAAAAGCCCTCTGTCTTCACACAAGGAGACAATTCCTTAGAAACCTACTTAAGTCATTCACTGTACTAAAGGACGGATGGCACTGAGGGGCAGCTCCAGCCTGATGGGGACTGAAGTGATCAGCGTTACAGTTATGCAGTCTGCCATCAACTTCCTATGTAACCACCCATTTAGTCACTTGACATTTTAGTCTTTAAGTAAACATGCACAGTAATATTTCTGTCTTCCTACCTTTTGTCTTGTAACAAGCAATTTTTTTTACTCTAATGTCTGCTACAAATATGAAGCCATAACCTTGGCTAGGTACTCTGGACACTACAGAAATACCAGTAAATACACAGCCAAATAAACAATTTTAGTACATTTTAGAAGGAAATATATAGCTGAGTTTATATAAGCTGTTTTTTGAAACCTGTGAAATCCACAACATAACCTTCCAATTCAAGGGAACTACCAGAAAAGTTGCAGATTTAACTAAAAATCTTTTTCTTTCAGGGATATGATTAATAAGATAACTATACTGAACCGAACTCAATTTCAGCAGGTGAAAATAGGCAATTTTTTCCTAAATACTCAAAGTTATTAACTTATTTTTTTTGTCACCTGCCCAGAGCAAGCCTCTGGAATGCATAAAAACAATGGCCAAACTCACGTAACGTGATAATCTTGAAACTTGTTGTGATAAGAGTCAGCATCACTTTGCAAACTCCTTCCTTACCAGCTGTGCTCCACTGCACGATAGCACTCCTCTTCTAACGACTATGTTCTAAGACTGAAAATACAACTTTCACATTGTAATCCTAATTCTAACACTGACTCTCATTGCCAGCTCTTCATTAGTTCCTTCAGTCACTCTAATTTCAATGCAGTAAAGGACAAACAAAACAATGTTAAAAACTGTGACTTTACTGTTGTAACACTACATACGTCATTGGAGTCTTTGGTAACTAATGACTGTGGAAGCAAGGGGAAAGTGGTATATGTATGCCTGTATGTACAAGGGAGAGACCTCAGTTCACAAAATAAGCAAGCATATCCAAAGACTCGGAACTCAGCAACCTACAGACTCTCTGCTTTTTTGAAAAGACTCTTTGCAAGCGATTTTTTAAAGACGAGATTAAAGATTTTAAAGATCAGTCAATTATGTAATCAGCATACGCAATTTTAGCACAGTCCTACGGACTCCACATCTTTGTTGTAACCCTCAGGTTTGAAGCAGTCCATCAGAAGTTACGTAAGTAAACTTTCTGTAGATCCTCAGATTTAGGTGACACTTAGAAATGGAACACATGGGCAAGAGCTGCTTTAACACTGACGCGAATGATGCGTCTGTACTGACGTATATACAAGGTTAGAATAATATGAAGCAGCACCACAAAAAAGGTAAGCCCTGATGACTGGTTCAAGTGCACTCAAACTCAGCATCTGGTGCAACATCTTCACCGTGACTTTTCCTTTGTTTAGAAAGATCTGAAAATTCCAATGAATCAAAACAGATCATATTTAATACCTTATCTACCACTAGGCAAATCAACAGCAGTCACGCCTATGCTAGCTAGATTTTTTTAGAAGCCGTTCCCTTCAAACAACATTGAACAAAACAGACTTGAAAGAAATCTTGATAATTTCAGATTAAATAAAAAAGAAAATTCAGTAAAGTACTACCTCGAACATGGTTTTTTTGAAGAAAATAATTTTGCATAATTTTAGCAAACCCAAACATAAAATAAATCCAAAACATGCCATATGTTATTCTTCTCTTATATATATATATTTGTTTTTCTTCCAGTAGCAAATTATAAATGCTACTGTACTTTCTTTTTCGGTGCAAATATCCTCAAGGAATAACAATAAGGAATTTATCACTGTTATTTCTTTGGTTAAGCTATTCTGTAAATTAAAACAAAAAGGGAAAGCAGTCACTTCAAGGTTTCTGTTAAATTTTTTTAGATTAAAAAAGCACTAGCTATCAAAGAAATTTCCTTTCTCAATAAAAAGTAGAAGAACCTTCACACTGGTAAGCAAGAAAAAATGTGGGGTTTTTTTAAAAGTACAGTAAACAGTAAAGAAAAAAAGCCATTTAAGATTAGGAAGCATTTCAGTTTGTATTTTCTCATCAACTGCATATTTCAAATGAAAAATTAATCTCTTCACAAACATACTCCAGAGTATAACATTCTGTTACTTAGCAACTTGTAGCACACACAGAAAAATCGAGTCAAAGATGTCATCCTGTTTAATATTTTCTCCCAATCCATATGAATATTGCAGATATTTTTATATTTTCCATTTCCCAAACAAGCAAGCTACCATATAAGCTATAAGCCTCATGAAAAACAAGGCAATATAGACATCCTTCTACTTGTGATAGTCACAAAGCCCTCCAAATGGCAAATTATGTGCATCTCTATCTCCCCAAAAACTTAAAATTTTCTTCTTAAAATGTACCAATACATGATTTTTTCCACATTTCAATACATTTTAGATTTTAAGTTCCAACACAGACAGTGCTGAAGAGGACACATAATGAAGATATAGTAAGACAGTACAATTGGAAAGCATACATTACTTTCTAAGACGCACTGTTTGGCAGTCTGACCCATTCCAGTTGATGAAACAAATAGATTTAAAAGAAATCAAGTTCTGTTATGACCTCAGCCTGAGAAAATGCCTTCCCTTCTCTGTTAAAGCAAGCTCTTGATACAGATATAAAGATGGAGTCTAATCCTTTTTTTTTTTTTTCTTTTTTTCTTTTTTTTTTTAACCAAGAATTATTGAAATTCAAGTGATTCCTGAATGGTTTGTTCATCTATTGCAGTATATGGAATTTTTCTTACATTTTAGGAAAAAAGTCTACTGGTATCTTTAATGTAGATACTTACAGGTACTTGGACTTTTCTAAACATATCAGCTCCTTTGCGTGCATCCAATAAAGCCACATCTTGTGGAGTGGAGATGATGACAGCTCCTGGGAAAAGGAAATATGAAATACCATTAAAACGTGTATTATTAATTATACTGTTATATATTTTGACTATTTAGTACATACTACTACATTCAGAGGAGTCACGCATGTTTGGGGTTTTTTAAGTTAAGAAATTAAAGTATGCTAGGTTTTTTTTTTATAATGCAATGACCATAATCACTGAGGTATGATATGAAGTGATAGAAATAATTTAGACAGTTTCATCACAAGTTTTTCTGTGTAGAAACCATTCATGTTTGCTAAACGAGAAAACTGATCTAGCTGTCATACTACCATGGATAGAAGACAACATGGTCCACATGCTGACAGGTTGCAGAGATGGTACTCTGGGAACATCCACGCAGGAACTGCCCCATGCCATAATTACATCTGAAAGCTTTTGATTTAACAAATACGCCTTGTCCTAAAACCAAGAAGCAGCTGCCAGTAATCAGACTGTTGCTTTCTGAACCTGCTACATTTCCTGACAGAAGCGTTGACAGGCACAGTCTTGAAGTATGTTACACTAGACAGAACACCGGTGCATTTGTGTGAGCGACACCACAAAATGAGAGGCCAACTCATGCACGCTTGCACGGGGTTTGAATGACGTGTAGTACTGCTCATTGTTCAGACATGGCTCCAGGTTACCTGCTAATTAGTGCTCCCAAGAGTTATTAAGCATGTAAAACAGCTAGAGCTCTTTGTCAAAGGTTAGATTCTAAAGTAAGCCTACAGCTTACTATACTATACTATTTTATACTACTTCTTAATTAATACAGCCTGCAAAACCAATACAGACATCATAATATTCCGTATCACTTCACAAAAGCATCTTTCTGTATGTGCTCAGGGATTTTAATATTTCTTCAAAACTTGCATGAAGAATCTGCTCACACTTCTCCCTATTTTAGAAAAATGCAATGTAAAAGAGGATATTCGGGGTCAGTTGATTAGCTCTGGTTTCACAGTGACCATCCAGCAGCCTCCAAAGTAGCTGTTATGAAAGTACCTCTGCAGAGCCATGTTAAGCCAACCTCGCACAACAAATATATGCCAAACTCCACACGAACAGCAATTACAACCATTTTAGATGCACAGGACAGTTTCCTACTGGGCCTGCAGTTCCCCACCCTTGGCGTACATGGCAAACAACACTGGCATTGCTGGCAAGGGCCAGAGCACCAGGAGCCTTGGCATCCTGAGAGCACTTCCAGCTCTGGCAGCGCTGGGACAGGGCGCCCTGCCCCTCAGCACCAGCCCCATGCCATCCATCGGCTGCCGGGTGGCATCCTGCCTGCCAGCCAGCCGTTTCCAAACACCGCCTGAGAGCCTGTCTGAATGTTTTCAACCAGTGTCTTAACCTCTGATTTGTGAAAGAAAAATACAATCTGGCACCTCGCTCCTGAAAAGCTGCCAGTCTCTGCCTTACACAATATTAGACACAAGTCCAAAAACTGAACAGCATATGTAATGTACTAAGCAAAAGCAATTTCCCTATTGTTCACTAAAGCGCTGGCATCTGAATAATTTGCTGCTTTTCCCAAGCCAACCTGTTTCCAATGGCATCACAAAGCACAATGGGGAAACCTTCCAGTTACATCCAAGTCACCTTAGCCCCTTGTCTCACCAAGTGTAGGGTTACACTTTACAGCTGACATGGAAATGCAGGGCTAATTCCACAAAACAAATGCCCTTCCCTAAAGCACAGTCCACAAGTAATTTACACTCAATGTCCTCGAGTTTTCTGCATATTTGTAAAAAAAAGATCTTTCAATACTTGGACAAAATGCTTATTACTGCTTTCATTTCAAATAAAATTGAAAATTTGTGACTTATGTGTATACACTCATGTTAGTTGTTTCACACTTCTTATCACACTCTGAAGATGCTTGCTCAGCATTCCCTGGATCTTCAGGTAGAAGCTAATATATAGTCAACAAAACTGAAGTCTACATTTCCTGGTCCATTATTAATTTTTTTAAGAGTCCAATAACTGGCATGGCATGAAGGACAGAGACTACCCACAATGAAAACATCCACCAGAACCACAAGCAGCTTATTCGAGAGATTTTTGACTAACAAATTCACATCCAAGGGGAAAAAGTTAAAATGCCAAAAAGACCCAATGGTACATTGGTTTAGGGTACATAGGGTTTAGGCTCCCACAAACACCAACTTCCTACACAAAAACCTTTGGAAATACACAAGTTAAAGTTATGCTTGCGGACAACTTGCATGGCTTATTCCACAGAATGAAAGCCGGCATGCTCAAGAAGCTGCTGCTGAGGGTGTAATAGATGTCTCTCTCCTGCTTTCCTTTTCATTCTGAGCTGGATTACAGACAAAATTTATTCACAGCCAGCTTGCGCTGACTTATACCAACACCCTTTAAAATAAGTATCTTTTCTCTTTCTCTGGTACAGCTGCTAGTCCAGCAAACCCAACCTGAAGTTCAAGAATTCAAATTATTAGCAGCATGATTTCCTTCACTAGCAACCAACTATACAAAATGAGACTTTTCTTGGTGCTCCCCTCCCCGAATAAGTTTGCATATGTTTAATTCAGAAAATGATTCAAATGAGCAAGAAAGAACACAGCCCACACTTCCTTTGCTATCTTGGCTCTACATGGTTAACAGGAGTATCAAACAACAGAGAGTTATTTTGATCATTAAAGTAATGAAATATGACTGCATTCATGTACACAGTACATCTCTTGAAGCAATACGTGCCATGTTTACACAAGCCTCTGTCTGAACGAGGCACACTAAGGCTGACAAATTGAACAGAGAAACTGCGGAAACCGTAATGCTATCACACTGCACATTAAAACATACTACAAATACTATGTTTGCAGTTGCGTGCAGAGGAGTAATTTCTGTGCCTTGAGCATACTAAGGATATCTAAGTTGAGCACATTTAGGTTTAACTGACATATCTACTTACTCATGCATTCCATTTACTTTTGTAACTTCACCATATTTCAAAGCTGATGCATGTTGCATTAGTAAAAACTATGCTAACTGTATCTTTAATCCTTAGCATGCATAATATAGAGAGACAGAACTAGCAGAAGCCTGTAACACTGATGTTTCCCTTTATTTTTTAACCCCAGGTCCCTAATCCTCCGTAAAAGAAAAGTGTGCCTACACAGCACACTGGTACTCACCTTTCTGGTGGAATGTTTTTCGGGAAATTACAAGCAATGAAACAGCTTATAATTTCTCTGTATAGAAAATACCACCTATATTCACTACATCATTAAGGTTTGCATTAGATGCTCTGGGTTACAAGGCATAAGGTAGAACCTCTCCAAGCCTTAGCTACAGCAAATTTGTACCCAAGCAAAAACAGGCAGGTCTAAAAAGCAGCTGATAAGCAGCAGTTCAGAAAGTCTACCTTAGGATGAAAAGGATCACTCTAACAAATTCTTTATTCCCTCCAATGCCTTTAAACACAGACTTCAGAAACATGGGCTACCTGAACAGATGAATAAGGACCCCTCCACACACAAGTATTGGCCTGTGTCTTATATCACCTTGACACTTCTTACTAACTTAGCAAATAATGCCACCTCAAAACATGGAGTGTAACTGACCAGAAAGACCGACAAATAGAGTTCTGGAGGACAGAGACAGAAAGATATACTGCATTTTTCTGTAATTGCATCTGCTGACTGACAGGCAATGAACACTCTTGCAGGGAACCACATCCAGGCCTTAGTGCAGCTGTGGATGGCTGGATCTGACCACACCACTCGTGCACTTTTACACCTTTTGCTGCCTTTTCCACTGCAACTTCAAACTCCTACGCAAGACTTTCGAGTTATAAATACCCTGGTGAATCTGAATCTGCACTGTGGATCTCTTCATAGTCCCTCTCACCTTCTGCTAAATTTGTTATTTCATAGATAAAATGTACCTGCAATTGCAGATACAGTTTGCACTTGAAGATGCAGAATATAGTGGAAGAACGAAAGCCTTCTGTCTTTCCTAGAATTTCAGCTAGCAATGATTACAGATACATCAACATTAAGCAACTGTGCACCTCCTTGGATAAACCTTGTAAAGAAGTTCCTTTAGGTTCTGTGTGTGACATTTCATTACAACTAGTAACTTAAAAAGAACCACTAGTGTGATCTACTCTTAAGAGATCCTTACTTGAGACTCATCATATAGCTCAGAACTGTCCCAATAGCCAGATCCTGGGTGTCACACCTCCAGCCTGCTCACTACCACCTTCTTGGAAGAGTCTTTAATCAACTGCTCAGACAGTGTATGTTTCTAATACCCACACATCCTTTTCTGCCCACGAACTAGTGGTAATTAGACACTGGGACACTACCGCCTTGCACACATGACAAGAGGACATAAATCTTAGAGCAAGCTTCTTCCTCCTGGCAAGAGGAACTGTCAGCGAAACCAATGAGCAGAGGAATATCACAAGCTGGATAAAGCTGTCACCCTGAAGTTACACTGCCCTCATCTAACTGATCAGTAAGTATTGTAATATCCATTTCACACTAGATGACATGGAGAAAGGTGTGCAAAGACAACTGTGTTAAAATGTTTGGGTTTGGTCACGGCGAATTGAATATGTATGTCACAATAATGCAATTTATGAGGCAATATTTCTTTAGCAAAGTGAAAACACTGAAAAAAATTGTAGCAATATCTGTAAACAAGCATTACGTGCAAAGTACAGGCATAAAATAAAAAGCTACTGTCTCTCTACAGACACTGCCACTTTACACTTTTCCTTAGCTAACTGAAGTAGCATTTTTCTGCTCTACTCCATTCTGCCTCCTGCTTTCAAGGGCATTTACCAATCATGTCCAGATTATGAGCACTGTACCAGGCAAAACCAAAGTCCAAACAGTCTCTTTTGACAAATGAATATGATTTTTTATTATTTTTTTTTAAAGAGAGGTCCTAATCCAAAGAGGAGAACTGGGTGAAGGAGTGACCCTACTACAGAAAAAAAGACAACACCTCCAAAACCCATCCTGTTTTTTTACTGTTCTTCCTCCAGAGGTGGGGGTGGTAAAAGGGTGAATTTAAACATTTATTTTTTCATAAGAAAGAACTAAAGGAGAGAATGCAGAACCATTATTCATATGGATTTCTCTTGTCTTTTGCAATTGTCAGCTGAACACTATGCTCATTTATTCTTCCTATTCAGAATAATTGGTTTAAAAAAGAGGAGGCAATTGCAGCTAATCTAGTACTTAAACTTAGCTACTGTTGCCAGACCTCAGAGAACCTCAGTTTTTGAAGCCTGTATAACTCACAGCTTTCTTCCCCCAATAGCTGGAAACTATTTTTCAGGAATGATAAAATTTAAAGAACTTGCACTGAATATACTATCGCTTCAGCTTGGGCAGACAGAGTGTGTTAAATCAATCTCCATGAGCCAAGAGTTAAATTAAAATTTATACTTAAACACTGTGAGGTATTAATGTGTAAACTGATACAGCATTTTGGTCTCTAAATTAAGTTTACAGAGTCTACCAAGTCTGACACTTCATACTGGTACCAGGAGTGTCCAAAGCTAAGATAACCCTGATGATACTTGCATTTGTCAACTACATTTTTTCTGACAACAGAAGCAAACTAATTCAGCATACAAATTATATTTGGATGAATACAACGAACTATTTTAAAATTTCCACCGGTGTGACCAAGTTGTTTCTGTTTGTCAATCTAGCCTAAACCTATGTGCATCTCCTATCCTGTATTTTTTTAAAATGTCAAAATACAGCGTGAAAGAAAGAGTGAATCTACATAATAATCTGGTATTAAAAATATTCGCCATTCAAAAATAGATCAAGGAAATTTTACTATTACCCAGATGGCTTACATAAAATACCTTCAGAAATTTACTGTAGAAACTAACTATATACCTCCTCCACAAAAGAAGAAAGCAAGCTCAGAAACTGAGGAAAACCTTGTATATTGTTGTTAAACTAAATGAAAGAAGACCAGATGCCTTGCACCTGTGATTTGCATCAAAGTAAGAGAGATTCAACAAGGGGCAAACAGACACTTACACAAAGAGCAATGACAGAATACATGTACCTCTCTAATCTTACACTATATGCTACACACAACTTGTATTGCAGCATGGGGTTTTTTGATCATTTCTCTTCAGAAAAGACAAGAGAACAGCACCATACCTACTCAGCTTGCAATTTCGGTTAATTTTAAAAGACATCTATATCTTACAAATCACAATTCTTTTTCACCCTAATTCATGCACAGTTTTATAGAACGTTGACAGTATTTACTTTTTAAAAAGCTTATCTGAAATCCTATTACTGCTGGTTTTAATGCTCGTTTCTGAACAGTCTACTCATCACCTGGAACTTCCTGTTCTTGCACATGATTATATGTTGAGGCAGGATCCAGTTCTCCTAAATCCCACACGCTGCTGTAAACCAGTTGCGTACAAGGCTAACCCTGCTCTGTGTGACACTCACATAAATATGAGTAAATAGTTTGGTTCACCAGTTTGGTATGTCACATTTCATTCAGAATTTTAAAATGCCAAGTGTCTTCAAGTTAGTGGCATCTCTCTACTCCTTCCCCTTCAATGCATGTATCTAAATAGAAGTAAGACTTTTAATGCTTAACCAGTAAAGACAGAAATACACCTTTTGTTTTTATTTAAACCTAACCATCAAAGCACTGCCGTCAAAAGAAACCCTATTAATTATGATTCTTTACAAATTTTTATTTGAAGTAACAAAAACTCCCTGTATTACTTCCAAAAGGTGGGAAAATCAACAGCACTGAAATAAAACACTAAGCCTTTTACCTCTAGGTCTCCTTTACAAACACAGTTCAGTCCAGTGCTCACTACTGTAATTATTATAAGATTGTTCAGTAAGATGTGAAATTATTTAGTTGTCTCAGTTCACTTCCCACTGGACAAGTGTATATTTCTAATGGTTTTCACTGCCATGGCATCTCAATATCCAAAGCAAAGAGCGATATGACAAAGTTTAGCAGATGAAACAATTCTAGTATTAACCTGGAGTCAGTTTTGTCAATTGAGACAGAGTGTCAGTCCCAGGGCTGTCAAGCTGTAACACTTCGCTAACACAAACTTCACTTACACATTAATAAAGAAAGGGCAGTAGACAGCCAAATTTATTTACCGGTCAGCCCCCACAATGCAACTTCTCCACAAGTAAGAAACACGTGTGCAAGCCTCTGGGGTTGCCTCTTGAACTGAGATGCCCTTGCTGCTGCCCACACAGACTGCACTCTAAAGAGACAGTATGATAAACTTCTCTCTCAGTCTTCAGGGCAGCTAACTCCCCATATCCAGTATTATTTATTAATTTTGTTTACTGCTCCTTTATCTAAATAATCAAACAAATGCACACACTTAAATTTCTCAATTTAGCAGCTAGATAATGCAAAGCAATCACAAGCCTTATTCTTCGTAATATCTTAAGTTTATGCTATATCTTTATACTAACCATCATAATGTCATTAGAAACCCCTTGTGTTTTAAAAGCTAGAAAATGTGTAAGGATGCTTCAAACCTTCCCAAGCATGCACGTTCAATACATGACAAAGAACCCACTTCTGGACATCTGATGCACAAGTTGAAACAGAAGGACAAAGTAGAAGTAAAGAAGTAGAACTACATACAAATTAAGTAACAACAGACCATAAAGACACAGATTTTTTTGGCTAGACTGACCCTGGATTTCTATTTGGAAAGCAGACTTGCATCTGGAGAAAGAAGTAGTGGTCGAGCAGAAATACACATCACATTTTCAAGTTTTCATATCATTTCTCATCTACTACTTTGTTGAAGAACGAATGCAACATGAGAAAAGTTACAGATTAAAGAACAATATGCTAAATAAGATGCATGTCCTTGTAAAGTGACTAAGAATTATAAAATAAAACCAGAAAGTTACAGTAGTTTCCTTTTCATCATTTTTAACAAAGTACCCACGCAAAACTGTCACTCCAGCTGAAGTTGTGTAAGGCTGATATTCTCTTCAATGACAGTAAGAATTGTAAGACATATTGTGGTGTTTGCTTTTACACATTAGGTATTGCTCTGATCTCTTTTTGACTCAAGAAAGTTATGTTACCTGTGATTGGGGGTGGGGGGTGGGTGTGTAAGTCTTCTAAAATTAAAATCCAATACCATTTCACACATCCTATCAGTCCCTCTCATTGTCAGATGTTGCAATACTACAGTCTACAGTTTTTCATGCCCCATCTGGGCAAACCCACCCCCGACAAAACACATTTATCACTGTTCTTTCTCACATTCAGGAAAATCTGTGAGTGGCTGGCAAAATGTGCGTGCAGGTTTTGTAAACTTGTTCAGAGACAGAATAAAAATTTTCTACACCGTCTATCCTTAGGAAGCCACAGATAAATAATGAAGAAACCGTAATGCAATTACTGTATCTCACATATGCATGCATGCAAATCAAAGTGCAACTTTCATGCAAACTAGATAATGCACTTCTAAATGTACTTAACTAAGATATATATGCTGTCTCTGAGTAAAAAGACAGAAATTATGCCACTAATACCGTGACTGTCCAAGACATCTTCAAACAATAAAGAAAGAACAAGAAAACTGGAGAGGGAACAAAATGGCACAACACCAAATACTTTCTGTAAAAAAAAAAAAAAAAAAAAAAAAAAAAAAGAGGAAGACAACACACAGCTTAGAAACATGAATTGCAAATGAAGATGGAGCCCACAAAACCAGCAGAAATCTGTAGACTGCTTCAAAGACATCATCGTTGATATCTGTAACACTATCTTCCATACTCTTGAAAGAAACAGGACCGAAGAAAATAAAAGCATGCTAAACAAGGCCATGGACTGTCAAAGAGACAGAAACTGAGTAACAAGAGTAAAAGAAGAAAGCACAGTTCAAGCTGTAACACAAAAAAAAAAAATAGCCCTTCCAATGAGAATGAAAAATACCCACAATATACAATAGAGAAAATTCTTTATAAATCACTAAAATTCATTGAGCCAGTAAGAACACAGGCAACTACAAATCTTATCACTCCTTATCTGCTGAGCTGGTCTTCATCAAAAGCACAATACACTTGCTTTTTTAAAACTGAAAGAGTTGACCTCAACACGCTCAACAAAACGAGCTAATGGGAAAGACAAATGTAAAGTGGTTCTATCATTCCTAATTTTATGAAGTTAGGATTGACAAAGTAAAAGATTAACTGAGCAACTATGGTAACAATGTAAAGTCATTTCAGAATTCAAATCAAAATGCTGCCTTCAGTCAGGAAGCTGTAAAAGCGCATACTTCTACAAATTAAAATTAAAAAACACCAGAAAGCCACAGTGAAGAATTTAGAGAAAGATATGGGCAAGAATTTACCCACTTTTACAGCACATCAAGAAAATCTGCATTGCTTATTGTTGTTTTAAACCTGTTTTCCTTTTCTTTTTTAAATCAGCATCTTGTCTACTTTGAGTTGCCCCAAAACTGATTCAACAGGTATGAAAACCACAGGTTTCTGACAATCATATGGAAAACTAATGAAAATACTGAATTAAAATTATTTCCTCTTAATTCTCTGCTTTGTTACACCTACACAAGAATAAGGACATTGCTGACTTCAGCAAGAAAATCCAGCTTTTTTTAACTCGTTTTGCTTTTGTTAACTTCTATTACATTCCACAAAGATGTAGGTATTATGAAAAAAAAACACAAATTAAGGCTTCCATCTACTCATGTAGTACACCAGTTAGCAAGATCGTGCTACCTTCCACAGACCTTCAAAGCTTGAAAGAAATACAGGATTAAACCACTTTCCTCCATCACCTCTCTGTCCCAGAGGGCTCAGCGCACCAACAACACAACCACTCACGCTTCTGAAGACAATGTAGAATTCTGTGGGGAAAGGGCACAGTAATCCCTTGAAGATCAAGAGCATAACAACCTTTTCCATTTAAAATTAGGATATTTAGGCGCACTGTAGTTAATAGCAATTATCAATACCCATCATACTTCAAAAAAATCAGAATCCACAAATATAAAGAGACAGTTCTTTAATTAATAATTTTACCGCCCTTACGTACAAGATTTAATGTGAAATTCTACCTTACCAAAAGCTTCCACACACTGTCATGCTTCACCTCACTGCTTAAAACCTTGGGAGTGAAAGGCCCTCCTGCTTTGCTACTCACAGTTGCAACCTACGGAGCACTATATTGAAGAAAACGGGTATGAATCATAGTTTGCTTTTCATATGCTCCAGGTCACAGATAAGCTAAGGCACTAGAAGCCTCCTCTTCTACTACTCACAGAAAAAATCTGTTGATTTGCTGTCTTCCACCACTCAACATAATCACACCAGAGAGAACTTCTCATGGTTATTAACAGTTTTGGGACAAGAGTGTTACAGCTGAGTTAGCATGTGCTTTAACATTTGAGTTTTGTATGTCAAAAGATTTAAGTTTTTCTGAACCTGACATCATGGAGGATCATGAGATATCACCATGCAGCCTTAACACTAAATTTAACTATTTCTCAAAAATTTTGACTTGTAGATATGAATAACTGTAGTTATCATGTATAACTGCAGCTGAGATATGACTGTGTTAAGGAGAAGACACAAGCTGCTGCCTGATTGTTAAAGGTCTCCTTTCATTCCTGTAGACTTCACTGTGCTGCAACAGCAGTGATCATTTTGCTGTGAAACTAGGAGATATGTCCCAAAATCTGTTAGCTCTACTGCCTTTATGTATGGGCATGTCTACAACGCCACCAGTCCTTCCACATATACCTGTAGCTAATCTTTTATCCTAGTCTATAAAGTTTTAGAGATGCACAATTCTTTACTCACTAAACTTACAAGGCAGCCTGGTAAGAGTTCTACATGCAAGTGAAATACTTGGAAAAGTTTAATCTTTAGTTGCTTCACTTCAGTATGTTACTGCCACCAAACTGCAGAGAGAAAGGAGTGTTGGAGGGAACCAGGGCTTGCTGGCACACGTGAGCCAGTCTGCACTCAGAAAAGAATAGGAGCAGTAAAAGACGCTACCATTTGGGGTTTGCATCCATTTATTTATGATACCACCAAAAAGTGGAGCAAGCAGTCCCACTGATTCCTTAATAACTCAGAATCACAAACTTTCTGGTTGTTGGAAAAGGTCTCTGGAGGTCATCTCCTGACAACACTAGACAGGGTCAGCTAAGGCATTCTTTAGTACTATCAGGACAACTGCCAAGGACAGAGATCCCGTGGGCTCCTTGGGTAAGATGTTCCAGTGCTACACTATCCTCCTGGTGAAAAGCCACTGCAATTATTAAATTACACCTGGAACCATAAGTATTGCTTTGTCTCTTTTACCACTGAGTCCCTAACATCGATTGTGTTGGCTATTGACAGCTGCTTCTGTTGAAGTATGTCAGGCAGGTAATAAACCATCACTGTCTATCAGATCTCATGAGATGCTCAGCATTCTTTCAGAAGCAGTATTTCTAACTCCCACTGAAACCAACGAGATTAGAGGGCTGCCTGAATACCTCAGGACTGATTTGTCGAAGTTTAAATCCACTATCAAAAGTTAAATTTGTAACATGAGAGGAAAAAGAATGCATTAGTGTATTACAGTGCTGCATACGTTATCTGAATAAATGTTGTGCATTAACAGTGTTGTCAAGCTTCTAATTAAAAATCAAGCACAAAAACAAATTATTTTCAAGTATTGGCTTTACTATGCAGTACATACAGACAAAGAAAATATTTTCTACTACCAACCCTACCAGGTTTTGGCATGACTGCCTTTTCTTCAAGTACTGCTACACTTGACTTCTCAATCTTTTCAAAACTTAGCTTAAAAGAAAGTCACAATCACAATGCTAACATGTTAAAAGCCACTGACAGTGTTTTTTATCACCACATTAAGAGTTTCTTAGTGCCTTAGAAAGACAATTAAAAGAATTTTTGACCAGCATGTTAAAACAAGATTTTTCAAAAGCTACTGAACTTAACTAACTTCAAATCTCTAAAATGGCCAAGCAATGCACCTACCTGCAATTGGAATATTCTGTGAGACCGACAGCTGTACATCTCCAGTCCCAGGTGGCATGTCAATTACTAAATAGTCCAGTTGACCCCAATCAACCTAGAAGACAACAATTAGAATGTATGTTCGAGGTTTGAGGTGTTTTTATTTAAGGCACTTTGTGTTTTATTGCAGTCCTTTGTTTCCTGTAACATAAAGCAAGTGAACCAAGGACACCTCGAAAGAATGATACTGATACGCCCTTTTAGTCACGCTTTCAGTACAGGATCACGACATTATTTTTCTAAGAGGTGCAATCTTTGCTGATCACTCAAAACTGTGAGTGCAATTTTATTATTAACTTTATGAGCACAATGCTTATTTAATTAATTCTCAAAAAAAAGCAGCAATTCAATTTAAGACTTTTACTTTGCCCTGCTTAATCACAGGTTAGAAGCAAAAGTCAGGTAAAATTCAGGCTCAAATTCCAGGGTTTGTGCAACAGACATGGCTTCAGAATTGTTTCCATTAATTTAAAACAATTTTGCTTGCTTCTTATCACTTTGAAACTACATATAAATCTTCAGTAATCTTTTCTGGTTTCTTGTTGCAAAGTTAGAGCTATCGGTACTGATTTTTTTCTAGGAAAAAGAACTGCTGTTGGGAGAAAAACAAAAAAAACCCCAAAAACCCCAACAGATTTGTAAATGAAAATTACCAGGAATGATTACACAAGCTTACAACATACCTTAGACATCACACAATAAACAAAGTTTACTGGTTGCTAGGCATCAAATAAGAGTGACCATTAAAGATACTAGGCTCAAATATGAGAATGCTGTGATTATTGATGTTCTTTACCAGAAGAGATTTCCAGGAGAGCCAAATAACTCCCTCCAGAGCACTGTGTACTGCAATAAATGTTTTTTTCATGAGAACAGAAATAGTCCTAGGCCTACTCTATGTAATGTAAAGCCAAGCCATGCTTCACCTAAACATTTCCCAACAGTTTAACTAAGCTTCAGGAGATCCTCAATTCAATTCTGATGTGGTGCAGGTTAGTACCAGTGCACTCGTACTACCCAGCAGCCATGTGCAAGGTCTTTTATCTCTGCTGCACAGAAGCTTTAGAAATCCTAACTACATTAAAGACCACAAATGTCTCCCCCTCACTTTTCTCTCCACAGACATAATGCAGTTACACAGTACGTTTCTCATTCATGCAACGTATCTAAGATTCAATAGTATGAGCTGCTTTAACACAGGAAAATGCCAAACAAGAGCAAGATTTTACGTTCTCTTTTTATTTTACACATTCCCTCAGTGTAATTTTAACAGCAAAAACAACTGGCATTTTGCTGGTCCCTGAGTTATTGTCCTGGACTATTGCACCCTGGCAGGGGAACACTCATTCATTTTCATTCAGTTCTTGTATGGATGATGATCTTCTGGGAAAGCACAAGCGATGTGAAATTCAGACCACTAACACAATGTACCACTCCAGTGAGAAATGGAATTTTTCAAGACAGGCTGATGAAGACAGAAAATTTCAGAGCACTTAAGGGAGAAGGGGGATGGGGAAGGTTAGCTGCAAATTCTAACTTCAGACATCTAAATTAGGCACTGACTGGTACACTCCCCTTTCCTCATTTTCTATACAAAGGCTGCAGGAGTGCTAGATGGTGCTTAAGACAGTCCAGCTGAACAGGAAATGCTACTTCGTTAACCACAGCAAGCACTGCACTTGTACTTACTCACATTTAATGCTGGTCTATATTATATAGGCCTATTTTATACTATCTGTATTTTGTCAACAAAAATTACATATGCCTAGCAATTTTCTAAAAGTTATTAGCATTTGTAATCATATTGAGACTATATAACCCCAGAGAAAAGTTACAAAAATATAAGTACTGAAACATAAACACGGGACAAAGAAGCCAGTTAATCCAGAAGACCAAAAAAACCCAACTGGTTTCTACTTTTGTTTTTCTTAATCTTGCTTAGTTAAAAAGCAAGATAAATGCCAGTGCTGATGAATGCCTCCTTTTCCAGTGAAAATTACTTTGCCCACTTGAAAGCAAGCTTTAAATTTCTATGCTTCTTAATTAAAAATTAACCGTTATAAAGGTGACAAACTGAAATTATACAGATGTTCAAAAGTAGTAGTTTACAACATGAGTAAAGTTCCTTAAAGATTCACAACTAAACACACAGATCCTTTATAAATAGTTCAGTGCATAAATCTCAATATGCAAAACCAAACGTTTCATAATAATCACAATCATTTTGAAATGTTAAGTTACAGACAGTTGTACTTTTTAAAAAGTATTAACTCTAAGTATCCCCCCCTCCCCGCCCCATAAAGGCTGATTGTGGCACCTTTTGTTAAGTCCAAATTTACAAGTACACTAATCATAGTCTCCTTCCTTAAATCCCTCTACAGAAACTACGAATGTTTGGGGTTTTTGCTTTCTACTTTGCAGCAAGAGGCAGCTCAGAAATACATCTATGATTGGCACAGCACTACTATCATTCTGACAGTTTCCAATCACTTTGTTGGCCACAAACATCTGATTCTTAAAAAACACTTGGATATTAAGTGTTTTTCAGCCCTTTTCTCCGTGAGCTCAAATTCAAGTACTTTTTAGGTACAGCACTGCCTTATAGAGTCCAAATCCCACCCTTATCAGAGGTAACTGTAATTCAAAAAAAACCTCAAAAAACCAAAACCAACCACCACACGATTTTTTTCCCCCACAGATAAAAGTTGTCTGGTTTTGCATATATTTGCTGTCCCTAACTTGAAGCTAGCACCTCGTATAGAACAAGGTAACTTTCTGGGCCTGTCCTATAGCTTTTCTTTTCACTCTTACCAGAGGTTCTGCTCCTCCAACCTCTTCAAACGCTAGTCTCCTTCATCAAGCTCCATGTGATCCTCCTACCTAGCAAGCATTACATTTTCCCAAAGAAAACATCTAGACTTATTTCACTACTACGTGGGAAGACCTCGAACACCAGTGCTCAAATCCTTTCCTAGGCATTCGGCTTTGTGAGGAAGCACAAAGTAGTCGCTGCACTTGTCTAAGCAGAGGTAGATGCCTTGGTAAAAACATCTTCATGTGGAATCTTTAAAGTAAAAGAACACTTCTATAAATAGTTTACTGCTTCACAAACACACAAAAAAATTTTTGCTTGAGAAGTTACTTCCAAAATTTATCACATATAGGAAATAGGTACAGAAATCGGAGGGCACCAGAGTTTTCTGCCTCCAGGTTACCTAGTAAGTGACCCTGTAACAACAAAAAGAAATTACAACATGAACTTTCTGAGTTGTCCTATGAGTAATAATTTTTATTAAAGTTTTAAACCTCTGAAAGCAGAAGTTAATAATGGAATCTTAAGCACATGGTGAATCTCATGGTAAAACTCATTGCTAAGCAACAGGAAAAAAAACCCTGTTAAGCCACAGCACAATTAAATTATAAAGCCTTAATTCATGGTACCGAAACCATGGTATTTCATATATTTTCTTCAAATTCATGGATTGAAAAAAAATAAATTAGCGGTTTTTATCAAATGACTCGTGCTCCATTATAATACCTACAAATCTTAGCACAGAGAAAAGGAGAAGCTCTAACATCCCAGCAGTAATGGAGAGAATGTGTTGCTGCTGTGCAGAGGAGTAGGAGGAAGACAGGCTTTTGTCACACCCATTCAGAAAAGGCAACAGTAAAGCTGTCTAGGTGTGCAAGTGTTGAATGTATGCAAGAACTACTCTCCACACACACCTCTCTGACTTATGCCACTGCTGTGGTGATGAACTGGTGGAAGTCAGATGGCAAATTAGACTGGGAAACTGCTCCTCTTAGAGCTAACCTTGGTTTTAATTTTGGATGTAGTCGGATAGTTATCCTCACAATTTTATTCTCTTCTTTTTCGTTTGTAATTCAGGATGAGAATAGAGAGCTGCACCATAATAGCATAGCTACAGACACTGAAAAGAACTGAGCTAGTGGGTTTGCCCAGTACTGAGCAGTGTCTCTCTAGACATATGGATTTGCTCAGACTTAGGCTGGGGAACTCTGCACCTTGTCTTATTTCTCTCTATACACCTCCTCTTATTCTTTTCTATTCTGCAAGAAGTAGATGAACACTGTGGAGTTCCATTGCTTCTCCGTTACTCTCCCTAAGGAATACAGAAGCAGTATGACAGTCTTTTTATTAAATTATTGAATGTGATTTGGAAAGTATAACAATTTGTTAGAGAAGTGTATACATTGTTTGATGGGAGAAGAAATTACATGTCTGTTACTAAATTTCAGCAAAGGGGGTAAAGACACTTCTAATTAAATTTAGATCTGGAACATATAATCAGAGGAGTGGCTTTCTGAAATCTACTATTGCCATTCACTCAACATTATTAAAATGGGACGTATAATCAGGCTGTGATATAACACACCAATTTGAATGCAAATCCTGTTTATATGCAACAATCTACCAAATCAGGACCATTAGCCCTCATGTTCTCAGTCAGTTCTGAGAAGTGTGTCTGTATGCAAATGCGGCTGCATACAAGTAAATGAGCTCAGATTAACAGCACATTACAGTACATTAGTTCCCTCTGCAAGCAATAAGCGGACAGCAGTTACAAAAGCCTGCCTTGTAGCATCTGAAATCTGTCAGCACCTTTGCATGCACAGAACTTTGGCCCTCTAACATATACAGTGTACAAAACATTTCAAACCACAGATATGTAATTGCACTTTCCTTAAGTACAGCATTCATCTTTTTTAAAAAGGTTTAACTTGACATTTATTGTTAAACAATGTAATTAAGTGCCACGTGCTTCTGTGTATTTTCCCTTGCTCACAAACACCACAAAGGCTTCTATGTAAATTAGTTTAAATCAATCACTCTGTTTATGTGACAATTCATAATCAAAATACCAGATATGCATTTTGAGTAAGGGTTCCAAACAGCAAGTTAAACCTGAGGTAGAGCATAGAGATATAGACGGCATTTCTGCTGAGGAATGAAGCCTAAGCATCCTGTGTGCATGAGGCAGACATGACAAAATATTAGCACTGAAGAGGGATTTCTCCTTGTCGTTTTGAAGTAATCCTGGTGTTTGGTAACTAACAGAAGACATTCTTTATTTATTCTTATTAAGACGAATACATGCAGAGTTTCAATCAAGCAGCACTGCAGGTGCAGACTTGGCAGCAGCCAGCCGAATTCTGAATACCAGTATCAGAAAAGTACCAAGAGCTACATTGCAGACAGCTTAAGGTCTATTCCTGCCAGATCCCCCTCCTCCTAACTACTTTTTTGTGTAAATAAATGATTTAAAACAGGCAAACAGCTGAACAAAACAAAAGTAAGAAATGCTATTGTGAAATGAGTACATATATGTATATAACCATTCACATATACTTAGATCTGTTGATGCAAGATAAAACAGATATTTAAAAATATTTCCTGGAAAAATTACTTAGAAGATTGTTTAAACATACATAGACATCGGGAACAAATAAGTAGTTTTATGATATAAGAAAAGAGCTAATTTAGGAACAGTATAATGAAACTAGACATTTTTAATTAAAAAATATTTTTATTTATTTTCACAAATATTTTCATAAAGAAAGGAGACATTCCCCAGACGTAAACCGGAACATTTTTAGTCCCTACAGAAACTTTCCCTCTGGTAGTAAAATAACTACCTAAACCATAGCAGGATATTCCATAGTGCTTAATACAACTTGACACTTTCTGAACAAAGACGGCTGCCCCTTTGACTTGTCCTCTGATGCTTAACCGATCTCAAAAGCCTTGCAATCTAACACCGTGAAAAACAGATGCATCGCAGCAGTTCAAACTCCCTCTAAGGTATTTCTGAGCAGTCTGTTCTGCCACATTTGAAGTGAAGCATAAGAACAGTTCGTTCCAAAGATTTCCATAAAGAGAAGGAAATTCTCTTATTCTTTCTCAATAAAGACTAAGAGTAACTTTCAGAAATAAATGCCTAGGAAGAAAGCCAAAGTCCCATTCAATTCAACCAAAACAGAAACTGGCTACTTCCTCCCTGATGGCTTTTAATAATGTTAAGAACTGAAGGCAAGTTTAGTAGCCTGAAGTTTCTACCACCTTCATTCATATAACCTACAAAACTAAACTACTCCCAGAAGACAACAATAAAGAGGCTATTCTCTACAGGGTGTTTCAAGAGATGGTTTCATGAAAGGCACTCACACCAGGCTCCTACTCGCCTTCAGAAAGCCCAGTCAACATCACATCAGCCTGAAGCAAAGATGGCACACAGCTGCGAGGCAACGTGGCATGTCCACAAGAGTCTGGGGACAGTCTCCAGGGATGACTGAAAAGGAATACTTATATGTATTCCCAACCCAACTGATGGAGACAGTATGAGCACCACCAGGTATAAAAGACTCTTCCACTAGCTTCAAGTTGTCACTACAAAGCATTTTTGTGAGCCAAGATTCCCCCTTCTCAGGGATTCAGAGGACTTATTCTCCAAAAGATGACAGTTTGAGAAGCAAACTTCTATTATGCAGTCAGTCTTCAGACTGATTGTTTACCTGCTGCTCTCTACCCTTGATCCACAAACATTCTGTACTACATAATTTGCAGAAACTTTTCTTCAGAAATACACTGTATTTTTTCTCTTGTTCTGTGATACAGAACTGTCTGTAGTTCAGCTGTGGAATAATGAAACAGAACAAGGCACATTTCTATTCCTATGTCTTTCAGCAACAAAATTAAACACCAAAGTAATATAAAAGTAAAGATAACAGAAGAAAGTGGGCTAGCATCACATCACCCAATTAAACTAATCACCAGGTTGATGCAGCTCTGTTAAGCACATCATCTAAACCACAAATTTTCTTTGAGCTTTTCCTATTAATACACAAAAGCAAAAGCACTGTTTAGCTATCAAATCCCAAGCCAACAACACATTTTTAAGGCAGTATTATCAGGACCCAAATTAAGTTCATAGAATTTATACATGCTGTCTGATTCAGCTTTTCCCTACAATAATAACAGAAGGAACTATTACTAGTGTTGGCAACTAACATCAAGAGGGAGAAGCTTATTAAGTCCATTCCCCATATGCATTTTAGCCTATATTTCTGTAATAATATAAAAAGATGATATACAGTTTAAGACTGAATGCTTAAGCTATGCAATGGAAAGCAATATTCCTAATTTCCCTTCACACTTTATTTAACTTCCTTAAGCTTCAGTTCATATTCTGGTACAATAAGAAAACTAATAAATTCCTTACTGAGGTACCAACAGACTAATACTGGCACCATTTCATGCATATCACCGCGACATAAGCACTTCAACTAAAAATCATTAGATTAAAAAGGTCAGAAAATTCTGTTTAAGTACAACATGTAACATTTTTTGGTACAGAAAAGGGAACTTCTACAGAGGCCAGTCTAAGGCCTTCAGAAAAAGGATTACATAAGAAAATAACACGATGAATGTTATTCAAGTCACTTAAAATCCTGTTGAAGAAAACCCTCCAATATTACCATAAATTGTGCAATATAAAAACTGGAATAAAATCAATTCGATGTAGATCACTGAACTGAGCCAAAAGATAGCAAATCTCCACACAGGACTTGGGGTTTTTTGCCTGGTGTGATGTTATCAGATCCCAGAGCAAGAAGCCTTGAGGTGAAACATTAATTTTCAATAATAAAATGTTATTTTTTTAATAACTTTTTTCCACAAATGTGGACAAAAACACATCCTCCAAACTTTCCGTACTTAAAATTCACAAGCATCTCCTCCCCAGTCAGTGAATACAAAATAGTCCACCTTTGCTAATGAAACCAGCACTGCAGCATCTGCATGAATTCTTCAGAGCACAACAATCAATACTCTCAACAAGAAGTCGCGACAAGGCTGGACAAAATACAGAACCTTTCAATTCCACAGGAAGATTCAAGAGGATGAAAGAGTGTGAAAAAGGAATGTAAGTGAGAGCACATGCAAGAGTGAGCAAAGCAGGTCTCTGACTGGCTGGGATTCTTGACCGTAGGACTTCGACTGCAAAGTTGGTATACGTTATCTGTTAACAGAACTGCCTTTAGGTTAGAAAGAAGCAAGAACAACAGCATATAGGTTGTCCTTACGAAGAATGGAATGCAGAAAATGCATTAAAGACACAGACAATGTAAAAATGAAAATAAATACAAATTCAAAATTGTACACATTCTGCAGTGGCACACATTACATTCCTACAATTTAATGATGCGCTGAATTACTGTCTAATTCCTAAAGAAGTAGAGCATTTGCTGTGAATCAGACAACAGATAATCTGTGAAACCATCGCATATAGATTGCCAAAATAATTGCTGTGCCCACAGATTCATGCTTTTGCATTCAGCAGTGCCTTCAGTTATTAATCTGCAACAATAAATTAGAAGTGTTACTTGTATTCTAAACCTAATTAAAATAATTATTGAAGGTGCTGATACTATGAGTTTCAGGGACATCCAGTGATTACGGCCAAGTGAGGGACAGTCTTTATATTTTCATTTGCTTCCTGGTTTTTTATTTAGCTCCAATTCTTACTTAATGGGTTTTACAGAGGAAAAAAAAAAAAAAAGACTTGTTTGCATCTAGCAGAAAATGTATCAAAATGGGCACCCACTTCAGTCACGTAACAGAAGAGCTGTATTCCAAAGACATCATCCTACTGGGAGAACATACTCCTTCTTTTAAAAGATACTGTGGATGGAGCAAAACACTGTAAGAGGAGAAACGACTACCGCAGCATCATAAATAGTACAGAAAAGTGGGGGATGGTTTTTGCTGGGAGGTGGGGGGAGTGAGGGCACTAAGAAAAAAAGTCACTAATCTCGGGTACCTTAAGCACGACTACTTTATGTTTGTGTCAATCACTTGGTATGTGAGAAATAATCATTTTCTACAAAGAGCACATGTACAAAACATGCTGCTATTCTTGGATATCTGCAGCTATTTTCTGGGCACAAGAGAGATATGGGAGGACGGTGTGAGTGAAGGATCAGTCTGTCAGCTTCCAACAATGAGAATGCAAGTTGGATTACTGAAAAAAATCTCTGCATAATCAGTGTAACATTAATTTAATATTAATTTTTAAAACTGTTTATAGTTATAGTCATAATTTATTTACTAAGTAAAATTAGTACATATAATGCTAAACAATGTACTTGGGAGTGGAGAGGCTCCACTTTTGTTTTGATCAAAAAGATGCAAAACAAAAAATGCTGAAAAATGAAAAAAAAAACATCCACATGCGTAAAAAAGCAGCTTTGAGGAGCTCCACCTATGCATTCAGAAGTGATCCTAAAAATTCTCCCAAGGATGTTGACTACTCAGGAAGATAAATACCAAAATCTTCATTGAGTACCAAGTTTCAAGCAGAAGCTCATTTGGGATCCATTAATCACACACACACTTGTGAGAAAGGAGCAAGTCTTAGAAGCCCAGTCTAGCAGGCTTGCTCTCAATGTAACCTGCCAGTGATAACACTGAATCCAACAGAAAGCTGGGCACCTCAGAACAAAAAAATCCAAAACTAAATAAATAAATAAAAAAACCCCACACCACCACAACCCAAAAAAAAGCAACCCAAACCACAAAACCAAACACCAAAGCCTGTAGTTCTGCTGTTATAATTACAGCTGTTTAATATCATAATTAGACATAAACCTATATATGAATCTGAAGGCGTATCAATTTCTCAGGCAGATGGCATCTACCTGGGCCACTGCATGACAAAGAATGCAAAAGCCAATGAAGCAACCATGACCTTATATAAGGCCAGTAGCTGAGGTATTCACCTGGAAAGCTAAAATTTTGGATTAACTAAATTTCCTGGATAGCACTGGTCACGCTGCCCCTTCAGACATCTAACCTGGCCCCAGGAACCGCGCACCCCTAGCTGTAAGGCAGAAGGTTTCAGCTGCTGTGTGTGATTGCAGGGCACTCCCCTGGGTAGCAGGAAATACAGGCTTAAATGCTAAACTGAGAAAGTAACTGAACTTGCAGCTCCCATGCCCTGGCTGAATGGTTATGGAAATTTCCCAGACTGTTACTATGAAGAGAGAATAAGCCTGTCAAGTTAAACTGAAAAAAGGGTCTTGGCACCTAACTGAAGATACTTGATTTTGCCTCTAAATATCTGCTACACAGAGCTGTGTGATACAGCCTACAATTAGGTGCTGAAATCCAGGACAGAGAAAGTGAGACACATCCCATAGGCTTTTCCTAATAGCTCTCTTGCTCAGCATCTTCAGAATTGTTAATTTTCAGCCAGTTAACCTATCGTCTTTGACTTACACTATTTATTTTCACTTATTCCACACCAAGCTCTAAACTTTGGCGCTCTAAGATACTGCTAAAGCACTGCCCAAGGGTATGAAGGTACTTCCAGGAAGGCAAAGTAACTTCCCAGTACCACTGGGAATGACAAGTGATGTATTCCCACCGACACAGGTACACAGCGGCTCTGGCCCAGGCTTTGGTTTAACTTTCCATTCCTGCAGGCACTGCATCTACCTTTTAGGCACTGCAGTGTTCAGCACAGCAATACCCATGTCCCTTTTGCATCTGACCTACAGCAGCTAGAAAGAATGAACAGATGCCATTATTAGTGGAAAAGAATAAAGTAGAAGAGTGGCATTAGGCATCTACTGGTTTTTGAACAGTCTCATGTAAATAATGGAATCTTCATTTAGAAAATAAAACAAATTGTGCCTTCTCTTTTCCTAGTTCCTCTACCACTAGTATTTCTGTTTAGGAAACACTTCAGAACATGCTTCAATCACCACCTCTTTCCAAGAATTAAGCTGGATGCCATTTAGGCACAAAGTTCTGAACTTTGTTGCAAAGAAACCTTAAACCTCTACAGAGTTTCCTTTAAAAGTTCAAGGGGAAAAAAAGAAGACAAAAAAAAAAGGGGGGGGGGGGGGGGGCACAAGACAACGGAAAACAAAAATAGTTAATTCTAGCCCCAGCACAGCCATTTTGAGACACCATGAGCTCTCTGCCATTTCTTCTTGTCTACTCAACAAAACCAGCAAAAAAGAGTTACATGTTTTGAGCTTGTTTTGTTGCATTGCGAGGAGGGCAGACACATGCATACCTGTGTAATCCGTGCAGGAGATGAGACTACTGGAAGCAGAGCAAAGAAAACACTCTCTCCCTGTTCCCACAGCAGCAGTAGCTGCACAGTCATAACCATGACAGCTGAGGAACCAGGCCAGGAAATGTTTGCTGTAAACACATTCTCACTATGTTGTTAGGCTTTTTTTTTTCTTTTGCCTTTTTTTTTTTAATCCTCAAAGACAGTTAAAATACATTTACTGCAAATGCTTCCAGCTCAGCAGTAAGTTTTTGGCTAACGTTTTTTTTTCCTTCTGGCTTTCCTAATACTTCTTTCTATGACTGTCAATTCCTTTCAGAAACCATAATCCCTTTTCATATCAGCTGCTAACGTAAGCCAATAAAGCAGCAGGATCCATATAGATCCTGCTTCCTTCATTAAGGGAAGAAAGGCAACAGAACAGGTTTTGTAGCTTCAGCTGGAAACAAAAAGAATCAAGCCCATATTTGTTCAGTCATACCCACCCCAAAATGTACAGGAACGCTCAAGTCAAAGGGTGACAGAAGGAATACTCTGATTGCATAGGGAGTTAAACGGGGGGGCAGAGTGGCGGAAAGTAGGAGCTTTCTGTCATCTCCCACACTTTTGGCAGCCGTACCTCTCTGAATCTATGTTTAGCTTCTAATCTCCAGGAAGTAAAAAATCATTTCCCTTAAATATGTACATGCTGATTGGGACTGGTTACGGCAGTTCCCTCTGGACAGACAGGACCTTTCCAGGTGATTATTAGCATCTGAGTGAATTGTGATTATACAAATGCCTGTAGCAGGCTTTTCTAAACATCAACGTGACAAGAAAAGCATGGTGTAGAAATTACTGTCAAGATTTCCACTGATTCCAGGGGGCTGTGGATGAGTAGAAATTTGTTTATTTGTACCTTAGTCTCAGACAAATAAATTTAATAAAAAGTGTAAGTATTTTTTAAAACAAATTCTTTTATAAGGTATGAGTGGGTCATCTGCTTATCTTGCCCTTGAAACCATTTCCTTAATTTCTGCGGTAAAATGAGGGATGCCACTTCACCTTCCTTGCTTTAAAAGAACGCCCATTAAAGATTTAAGACAAAAAATCTCAAGTATTCAGAGTTGTTTACTATCTGTCAGCTGTAGATGCAGTCTTAGTGGCCTATCCAAGTGCAGTCTTAGCACTGCAAAGTTTGGCCCTGTTTGAGTTTGTTCCTCTTTTCAAAATATCTCAATAGCAGATCTTGACCTTTCTAAATGGAACAAATATGTAATATTAATGATCTTATGTGTACAGATGAAATGTCTGGATCTCTTCATTTTCATACTTTGGACCACAAAAATAGAAAAGCATCCAAACTTCCTAAAGACGCAACTGCTCTTACTGTTCTGAAGAACCGTGCTGTCTCACTGGAACAATCTGTATGCTCATCTCAGGCTAAGATAACAAAACAGAAAAATGAAACAGAAGAAATATTTTCTTAATTGCTGAAATACTAGCGAATTTTTCACTGTAGTGATACCTGGTGAGAGTGCTGCATTTTAGAGTTATGCATTGCAAATTATAAACATATCTTTATAGTTCACAATATAAGCACAGCTTTGTTTAGCTCTATGAAACATGAACTGTAAATATCCTGCTACAGACTATCTGCCTCAATTCCTCAATTACTTGCAGACTGGATAAATACATTAATATTGTAAAACACAAGTCAGTTTTTAAATTAGGAAAAATTCTCAAATGGAAGATGTTGCCAAAACACAAAATATAGAAAGAGTAAAACAATATTAATCTGCATTTACCATACACGTTTTAGGTACATCTACTCTGTTGACAAACAACCAGTATGCACAGACTCTTAAATGTGTATCCAAAGGCAAAAACATGATAAAATTATGAAAAAAATACTAAGAACTATTCATGTTTCTGACCACCTTTGCTACAATTTCCCATTGCAGCATCTCACTCTTTTGCCATCTTGAAAATTTACTGCCATAATGCAAGTCAAATGCCTTCAATGGTAATCTCTTAGAAAGAGTGCCCTTTCTAAACCAAGAAGCGTTAAAAATAAAGTCCACACTCAAAAAAAAAAGTCATCTTCACTACAGTGCTTTTTCTTTACTTGCTCTTTACATTTACAATAAGAAAAATCATCATCACTGACTCACTATTACTATTCTGGAGAGCCTTTCAATTTATTCAAAATATAGCTAAAAAAAAAAATAAAAATCAGAGCCATCAACTTGTTATTGTCATCTTCCTCCTGACCCAGTATGTGTCATTCTCTGCTAAATCCCATTTCATTGCTCCCTCTCATCCACCAATACACTCTTGCACTGATTCTACACTGATGAGACTGTTTTTTGCCCACACTAGTAACAATTTCATCTTTGAGCAAGCTCCAATGACATTTACCATGTAGGTGATGAAACGCAGCAAAATTGGAACTTTACACCAATTTCTTTAAGCCATGGACATGAAGGGTAAGAAGTTTTTGCTGCCCTTAAAATCAAGGCTTGCAGCTATTCTCCTAAAACAGTGCCAAAGGCAAATCCAGGAGGACAAAATAACTCCTCAGATACTACCACTGGGAATGACAAGTGATGAATTCCCACTGACCCAGGTACACAGTGGCTCTGGCCTGGGCTTTTCTTTGATTTTCCATTCCTGCAGGCACTGCATCTACCTTTTAGGCACTGCATCTACCTTTTAGGCACTGCAGTGTTCAGCACAGCAATACCCATGTCCCTTTTGCATCTAACCTACAGCAGCTAGAAAGAACGAACACGCTCCTTTATTAGTGGAAAAGAATAGAAGAGTGGCATTAGGTTTCTACTGTAGTCTGTATTTAAATTATTTTTTAAAAAAATAAGTATTTATTTGCTAAGAATTATCTTTATTTATTTATTTACATAAAAAAACCCCACTTTAAAACATGCTAGCCTTCAAATCCATGTTTCCAGAGTCCATTCCTGAACTCATTACAGATTGCCTTTCTTCTAAAAAAATGTGGACATAAAAGACCTATTCTACACATGTGGCTTCTTTGTCAAGATGTCTTTTGCTGCCATCTTTGAATTTTTCTTGTATCCAGTTTAGGCTATAAAATAATCAAGGCCGACAACAGCAGCAAGATTTTTTTAAAATTAAAATTTTAAAATTAAAAAAACAACAATCAACCTAGGGTTCACAGAGGGCAGCCAGATGCCTTACATTGTGTTTCATAAAGGACTGCACCCTAGGCAGCAAACTACTAAAGCTAAAGCAAAAAACTACCATAAGCCTCCAGTATAACCTCCTTTATGGCACTGGTATTCAATTCTAAGATGCCTGAGAACACGTTAACGCACACAGGCCTAGAACACTCATTTTTAAACCTCTTCCAGATCAAGGTACTCCTATGAAAACAAGGGGTATGACATGAAATATATATATCGGTATTTCCCTTCTGTTGTTTTTTTTTTTCTTAGTTCATCTTAAGGATGCTCATTCAAGAGAGAAGGATTATTTGAGTTCAGCTTTTATGTCTCTGCCTACATGGACCTGATCTGCACCTCTGAAGTCTAAAGAGACTGGCCAAATGATTGGAAATGCTACTAGGCATCCAGGAAGCATCTACTTTCACCTTCTCTGTACATAACCATGTAGTCTCCCTTTAATCTTAACCAAAAAAACCACACAAAAACAACTAACCCAGGTCTCTGTCTCTCTTCAGGTATTACATGTATCATCCTCTGTATCGCCTCGATGGCTCATTGCTGGAGAATACTTATGCAAGGCAGCACGTAGCATCAGAATATTTTGCAGATATATGCACAATTGCTCAAGACATTTAGGTTCTGATGAGTATCAGTTGTGGTGAATGCCAGTGATACATTTACATTGATCTTAGGCATTCTTAACAGATTTGATATCATTCACACACGCGCGCTTTGGAAACAAAATACACTGTGCTTGATAAAAAGAAAAGTAATCAATTTATTTCATAAACATGAAAAAGTATGAAAGGAAGATGTATTTCTGTGCACCTCTCAAGTGATAACTCACTACAGTGCTGAACACTGCATAAACACAGAATGTAATTTCCATGGTCCCAAAAAAGTGAGGCAAAAGACAGGATCTGGACACAAGCCAAAGAACGACTCTCAGTAAACCATACTAATCAATCAGGCAGACAGCTCAGCATGTAGTACCTAACTACCTTACTGACAATGTTCTTGTCATGTATCACTTCCAAATCAAATACAGATCATTCCTTCTAATTTGGAACGGTTTCCCCTAGTTTCTCTATTGTTCTGTTTGTAAGAAATCTTTATACACACAGGCAAACAAGCCTGTACAAAACTGAAAATTTATATGCCAAAGAATTTATGAGATTTAACACAGCATGTTATAAACACACACGATAAATGACATCAGACAGCTATCTACAGACACCATATACAGAACATTCTGCTGCACGGAACATGCACAGTAAAAAAAGTCAATGGCAGCATGGTAGCTATTTTACAAGGTATAAATACATTTGGTCTCAACACCTTATTTATTTTTCTGGCCTTCTTAAGTGCAGCGTTAACATATACCTAAAATAAATGACATTTAAAGAAAAATTGTCCACACATATGCAACGTCTCCGACGTAAATGGTCGAAAGGAGAATACCAGTAACTACATACACACTTCTCAAACAGTAGCAACTGCACATAATAGTTTGCTAACTAATGTATGTCAAACAAAAATAGTATTGAACATCTATAACCTCCTCTATAGAGATGGGCCGCTTCAGGCATGATCAAAAACCCACAACAATATAGCCTCCATAGTCTTTGATCTCCAAGAATTAAACACCGATGCCAAGCTAATCTAATCCCAAATCTTTAAACATGAATTTTTACTGTTCAATCCACTCCACTGTTGCTTTTATGGCAGCTTTTTCACAGAGGCTCTTGAAATATCCCAGACCTCACAACCCACAGTCTATTCAGTATTTTCAAGACAATTTATCCATCTGCATCTTCGCTATTCCCAGTATCATATGATACTCTTACAGCTACTTATGTATGATAACTAAGCATCAGAGAATTATGTTACAAAAAAGGTTTGAGCACATATATGTATCTTCACACATACATACTCTAACATATAAATACAACCACGATTACCTCTAGCAAGTGCTGGTCTCAAAGCAGTTCTCTTAGTAGAGAACAGCTTCAGAAGGAAGGCAGCACACAAAATCTCCACGTCTAAGCAAACTTCCAAAATCACATACAATTATAATAACTGCATAAACTTGAGTTAAACTTTTTTTTTTTTAAAAGGACAAGACTGCATCTTCAGACTACAGCCCTATTTAGCTTTGGGTTGAACTAATAAATATTTCGATCACTGTTCTGCTGAATTTATGGTTTTCAACATCAATCTACAGGGCATAAAGCCTGTCCAAGCTAAGTACAAGGCCCCATTTCCTTTTGCTTAGGTGCAACTGCTCTGCGTTGGAAGTTTTATATAATTTGCTTTCTGCTAATTTCCCTATATTCTTTCCTTTCCAATTATATCCCTCCCAGAGGAACTTTTATAAAAAGTATGTATTGAAAGAAAATTAAAATAAACCAAAACAGAGGCACTAAATCGGTGCTAAAAGAAGCAGCAAAAAAAGAGATGAAGGAATTACAGTTACATAATAGGAAGAGTATTTTAGGGACACATTAGAATTGAACTACTCCACGAAAAGCTTCATAGTCTTTCTGGGAAAATGTGTTCATCCGTATCAGGTACATCTGAGGAACCTTTACAGGTCACAATACACATAACAGCACTGAGGCTCTACATTATAGCCATAGTTACCAAGGATGCTGCCAATGCACAAAATGTTCTTGGTACTCTAGAGCAGTACAAGAAATACAAGAGTCTTGCCATGTAAGATCTGACTAGTCTGCAAAAACGTAGGTTAAAAAGTCATGTCAGGGTAAGAAATCCTCTGAAGGATGTTAATCAACTCAAGGTCCTTGCCTTGAGAAGAAAGCACATTTTTTGGCTAGTTCCAAGGGGACTGCTTGCACTTAACAGAATTGCTGACATCTATAATCCATGTTGTGTAGGTAATGCTTGCTTCTAATACAAATTTAGCTGCTGATATGACAAGATACAAGTAGAACACTACATACTGAAATATGCACTTGTATTTTACCTGTAATCACTTTTTTTTATTTGATTTTCTTCTAATAGAAAAGCTGACTTGTCTGCTGTATATTACTTTTTTTTTCCTTCTCTGCTGGTATTTCAGCTTGATAACGCATGTAGAATAAGATAGAGAGTTCAAAGAAACCAACACTTGGTACCCTTTGTATTGATTACTACCTAAACAAGAAAACCCCTCCATTTGTATTGCTGCTATGACTACAGTAGCTATTAAATCGGCAGCCAGCACAGAGCCCCTTCCTTTCCTCCAACCTTTCGGCAGAACAATTACCACAATATGCTCCAGGACGTACAGCAGCCAGTCATGCCATTCCTGGATCAGTTCAGGATTGTGTCTGCGAATTGCTCCTTTGAACTGTCAAGACTTCCTCAGACAGAAATGAGAATGGTGCTAGAAAACTTCCCATACAGAGAGTATGGGACAGTGGTGATGACCATTTCAGCCCTTGTTGCAAAAGCAATGTAAATCAATGAACAAGTTTTGCTTGCATTTTTTTATTTAAATAATCTTTATATTTCTAAGGTTCTTAGCTGTCTACTTGATACTTCCTTCAACAGAACTTTTCAGACACATTACTGTTTCAATACAGGCTTCAGGTAACAAAAAAATTCGTATCACTGAAAAAAATCAGTGAAAACTGAATAGAAAAAGCCTAGTGCTACAGATGACACTGGAGAACTACCAAAATTTCCTTATCTGAGTTTTAATGCACTCTTCAGAGAAATTACTTATCTTTTTAAAAAATCAAGTAAACAAAGAAATACTCTCTTCTATCCCACATACAGGCAAGCAAGATGCAAAGGAAGGCAATTCAAAGGAAGGTGCAAGATTCAAAGCAGAGGTGGAAGAATTTTTATATGAAGGTAACTGTGGCAGGGAAATGGAAGAGTCAAAATCCACGTAAGAGAAAAAGGTCACCCTGCAGAGTAAATGGGCCTACAGTACATCTAATTATGTGAATGAAGAAGTCCCTTCTCAGCCACAACAAAATTTCAGGTAATTTCAAGGCATATAAACTAGGGAGATATTTAACTGAAAGCGTTAAGAATGTGTTTATGGAATCAAATGTTCCGTTAGTGTTTGTCATTTACTTTCACTACAGGTGAAAAATCATTTCCTTATATATTCCTTATTCTTTCAATAACTTCATATCACCCCTTTTCTATTGAGCAATACTTTTATCAAAAGTAGGACACATTATAGAATCCATATGCTACATATTTTATGTACCAATTTGACAGACGTACATTAATATATATGTAGTACAGTATACTAAACTGTTAACTGCTTTGTATTATAAGACAGATTTCCTTTAAACTCTGTTTAAGGAAAATGATATGATGTGATCCAGAAAACCATCCTTGCTCACGAGATACAAACTACCAGAGAAACACCAAGTGGTAATACTGGTCTTCTGTATTGTTGCCTATTTTGTACCAGTGTGACACCACGCAACACGCAAGAGCAAAGGTATTTTCTCATTATATATGTGGTATCTATAGATATGTGGCAAAAGGAGAGGCTGGATTTAAAGGGTGGTGTTTTATCTGAAAAGTGATATACAACCTGGCCATATGCAAGTAGAGGTGAAGAGAGACAAACTGTGCTGAAAAGCCATCCATCCACTGAAGTAAAAACAGACAAGAAATATACATATATTACAGCGTGAGGCTGCATGCATGAAGTATATAAGAAAGCACATAATGTATATATTTAACAAATGCATTTTTCAAAGTAAGAATTTCAGAAATCTCAATAAAGCTGCACATCTAAGGGAAGCATTTAAATACTTATTACAGGCACAGACCAAGTATGAGTTAACAAGTTAATGAGCTAACAAGTCTCCATCAATGAATTTGGAAACTAGGCCCTTCAATGCTTTATTGGAGTATCTGAAGCACAGTAAGCTCTGGAAAACGTATTTGTTCACATGGAAAAAACCAAACAAGCATTCAAAGTTATTTACAGAGGGAAGCCATAGTCCTGATGTTTTTTAAAACAAACAAAAAAGTCCTCCACCATCTAACAATAAACACCGTTATAAATACCAACAGTTTTTTTAATGCATAAGTCTGGGAACCTCTACATTTTCTATCTGGCTGACTTAATTATTTTAAGAACTTAATATTTTATCAGCTTGTCTGAACGCACACAAGGTCTTTACACTTATACTATAAATCTAGATTAAGGAGCCAATTTAAATGGTTTATATATAGCTATAGAAGTAAAGCAGCTATTTCTTAAGAACACTAGTTCAGAAAGTTAAATACAAGCAGAATTATTTGACTCTTGCAAGCAACTTTATCCTGTCAAACAAAAGGTAATAGCTATGACCAGTAAGAACAGACAAAGAGAAAACATGGTCAAATTTCAAAGCCCCCAACAGATCACAAAACTATTTCTAACATACAATGTTAGTATCTTTAAAAACATTGCCACACGCTGTGGTCCTCTCCTGTTTAGGTGTCCAAGACTATAACACTATTGGTTCTACCGTTAACCCCTTCCTGAGTGACTAGTAACTACATCAGAAGGGAGATGACAGTTTGTAAAAGCAAAATAGCGAATGTTAGTCTGGAAAAATTATTAGTTACTGTCTAGAAGCCACCTATACATCAGATAGAACCCGCTGGTTCTCCCTGTGATCTGTGTGCTCCTTCCTTTGCAGGAGGAGATGCAAAGAACTTTTTCCAGCACAGATTTAAGACTATCCTTGTCATCATGCAGAAACAAAATGCTTGTGGGGAGAAGAAATTTAGCCTTAAAGCCTTCCTCTTTCAGAATTCAGGTTCCACTGTCAGGGAAATCACTGATGCCCCAAGCATTAATGGACTCTGTCTCGTTCCTACAGTATAATCAGCCAGCATGTAACTGCTTTGTCAGTTGCTAGGGAGCAATGAGCTCATTACACAGCATCATCCATACCCTCCACAAGGACGCTGGCACATGCTTCCCATCTGGGGATACTACTGATTGAAGTAACAGCACTGTTGAGTGCCTGCCAGTCTTCAGTCTCCCAGGGTGGAATATGCCAATACAGCAGGTGCTAACTTCAGTTCTACCTTCGAGGTTTTAGACGCTAGTCTTTGTGAACCTGGCCAACACAATGCAACACACAAAGAGGTCAGAACAGCCTTTCACAGCTATTGGCATGGATAGCCCTTATTTTTAAAGGCCAAATCTCAGAAAATATGTTCTTCCTGAAATTCTGGAAGACACATGGCTTTTCTGACTAGGGCAATGAGTGCCACTATTCTAAAAACTGTGTTAGAGAAGAATTCTGTAAAACTGGAAAAAGGCTGGGGGGAATAAAAAAAAAAAAAAAAAAAAAGTATCTTCTTTTCAGTCATTAAGGGAGCATAAGATTTGGAGGCATTTACAGAAGACATACATAAGCCTAGTGATCTCCAAGCAGTACACATTAAATCCCTGGAATAGATGTCAGCTGTGAACAACTGGGTCACTTCAAAGTCTAAACATGTAACCTTAATGCATTTTTTCAGCTGTTTGTCTCATTAGCACTTCACAGATCTATTCACAGTAAGAGGAAAAAAAAGACCTGCCAAGAAATAAAAAAGCCACCCTGCCTCCATATGCCAGGAAATTTATTAACTAACAATCTATCTGCATTACATAGAGATGGTATCTAATGATTTTCATGTACCTGTCATATGTCAAACGTCACCCAGGAATTCTTAGTGCTGGCAAATTAACAAGCACATAAGGGAACACAGCTGTAGATATGCATAGATACCTATACATGTAAATCCTTTGGCAACTTCCAAATGTTCTTTTTTTTTTTTTTATAATTGCATAAACATAAAAAGTAATGAGAAGGAAGGCAAATTGGGGTGATTCACTCACCAAATGCATAGAACAGCAGATCTGTTTGAAGGGGATCAGTAAACACAAAAAGTGTTAACTTTCTCTTACCTGAAGCTAAGATTAAATTCTTCAGAATTTAAGATGACCAAGATACAGTATTTCTTGTATATGAAATAGTGTCATGGACACTCATATATCAGTTAAATGCATTTTTTAAATAACCAGTTACTTTGAAACACAAATATGTACCCAAGTCCTTACCTGTCTCAACAATTTCTCAACAGCTGACATGACCATGAGCCCTCTCCACACAACCGGGGCAGTCTCTTCTACCAAGAAACCCATAGACATACTGAAACAACAAAGCAAAAACTTAAGCTTTCCAGCGCAATATCAAATATATCTGTAAGGAAGCTTGATTTAAATTAAAACATATGCTCACCATGCGATTCCATAGTTCTTAAGGGGCCTCATTAGATTTTCTAAAACAGAAGGAAACAAGGGTTTTTTTGGTGGGGGGGAGTCAGTTTGGGGTTTTGTTTTTAGGGGTTTTATAAAGAAATAAGCTTACACAATTTTTTTCCTTTTAAAAGTAGTTTTCCCCCCCGTGTTAAAAGCATTTGTCTGTTTTTCTCCCTCATCCCTTCAATACATATATACATTTTTCTATTCTACCAAAGAACCTGGCCCTACATTTTCTTGCATTTTTACTGTGGGAAAAGTTGTAAAAATGTAACGATGTGTGTGCCCATAATGTCACTTTGTGCTGCCGAAACCCACTTCATCTATTCATATGAAACTCCCATGCTACGAGGGATAAATCCCCTGTTGGGCAGCCTTCTATTTCTGCAATACTTCAGTAAATGCAGTCATTTATATCAGAACAAAATCAAAATCCTAAAACATGATGGGATTTAATTTTTTTTTTTAAATTATGCTATTCACCTATCTCACAAATCAGGATCGCTCCCATCAACACACCAGTGTTTTGGGGAATTCTTCTTTTATTGTGTGCTTTGAAACCTACAGAAAAGGTACCAAATAAAGCCACCCCTAAACTAAGTGTTATTAACAGCTCCGGGTAAGAAGTCATGAATTTTTTCCGACTGGCAAAAGTCTGCAGGACAGCACTTCTAAAATATCTGTAGGAACAAAAGACGCTTATTTGAACACTGCAGAGGTAATGTCCTCATCATGCTCCATATTCCTATGCCTTCCAGTGTCAAGAAAAAAACAGAGGGGAGGGGAGAGAACAATATAATTGTTCTGCCGGCAAAGGGAAAAACAAGCAGAAAGTAAAAAAAAAAAAAAAAAAAAAAAAAGTACATTCAAAACAAAACCTCCCAAAAGCCAAAAACTCCCCTTAATAGTCTCTGCCATCTACATCCACGCCTTATCTCAAGATGGCGCACGCACACACATGAAAGAGCAAAATTAATTTTATTTGGTCTAGCTGGTTTATTTTAAGAGCATGCACTGGCAGGAACAAGCAAAAAATAGAATACTTTAAGCAATAAAAAAAATATATTTTAATACATATTTTGACAGAAACGTTTGATGCACCCAAAGTAAAATATGTACAGACAGTAAAATAAAAGCAATATAAATACAATGCAGTGTGTTCAAAGCTGAACTCCAAATTCAGAGAAAACAACACCCAAGAGCGTACAAATTGAACTGCTAAATTCTATACATGAAAGCTTTCAAGCAATCAAGTAAGTGGGCATTCAAGCCATGTAATTTTCTAGAAATATGGCTGAAAATAAATTGGATGCTTTGGTTTACAACTCAAAAAGAACAATAGGAAGCTAAACAAATCACATGACAATTACGTTCAGGAACGTGTATGGAACTGCACACGGGCTTGGACTGGTGCGCTGCACCCACATTAATTCAAGATTTCTCTACTTCTGCTCATGCTACAGTGTATGGTCAGGGCTTATTTTAGTGGCATTATACTGTATAACCCCACTTCTAGGAATCACAGTCTTACTTTTTCTCCTGCAGAGCAATAGTTTTGTTTTGAAGAGGTTGATGACATTTGAACTTCAGCCTAGAGCCACCTTTAGACACTGCTTTGGTGTCCTTGTAAAGAATACACGTACCGCCACATGCTGTAATATTGTTAGAAGTCTTGAGAAAAATGACTACCTATCTACCTAGGAGATGTTTTATAAAAAAGAAACATGCTGTTGCAGGTCCTTTTTCTCCTGTATCACTGCAGATTCGAGGTCTACTTCATTTTTACCATGAAATAGGAATGATTTTAAGAGAAAGAAAAAAAAAGAAACAAAGAAAGAAAGAAAACAAAAAGGGGAGGCTAATCCCTGAGCACACAAGTACATGAGAACCAGGAACTGGAAGGTAAAAAGAATGGAAAAGATGCATTTATTCTGAGAAAGCTCACCAAATTCTATTCATGCCGCTTCTCAGTTCAATCCAACTGTAGTCAAACATCCAGAGGCTAACATCTCAACACCCACCACCTGTATACAGTTTTGTATGTACAAAGCCCAGGTAGACGTACTAATTGCACAGAACAGATACACCTTCAGAGATCTCCCTCTCCTTCACCTCAATGGGCAGAATAGGAGAGTTGCTCTCAGTACACAAATAGTGACCTACAGAGTAGCCAAATGGGTGTCTCTGATGTTAAAACATGTACACCGTTTATTTTCAATGGGAGAGTTTCACGTCATGAAAACTGGATCTTACTTTCTTTGGTTAACAACAGAGACTACAAACTGCTCCGAGCAGCAAGATTTAATCAAGTTTATACAATGCACAAGAACAATGCACATCCTGCTGTACATTCGGGCTATAATATTCTGCATATTCTCAAAGTCATACAAAATACTGCAGAGCACCCCACTGTTTCCTACTGCTAAAAAGCATTCTTAAGACTATCTCAAATCTAAAGTGTTTCAGTGAGCTCCGGTAATCACCCTTGTCTCATCAAAAGCAACAGGCATTCCTCCCCCTTTGCCCTGGGTCTCATGAAGATTTTCTAAAACATAACATGTAAAGAAGATTTAGCTTAATGAGATCTCAGTAACATCTCTAATTCCCATTGCTTTCAGAGTAAACCCTTTCTTCTCTGTTATCAGATGCCTACCATACAGCTCCAAAAATCCAACACACAACAAAACAAGTTTCTTAAAATCACAACACAGCAATATTATGCCACCTGTGCAGTGATCAATAAAGGATCCTTGTTTAGAACTTTTCAGTAAGCTTGATTGTCCTAAATAAAAGGGTGCTGTTTTTTCTCTGAATATATAAAATGGGATCAATAACATCAACAGAGTACCAATGAAATGTCAATAAAATGCCTCTTCTGGTAGGATGCAAGTAGGGCACTGGAAAAGACACACATACAAATTCATGACAGCATTACAGCACATTGCTGATAAAGTTCTAGGACTGGTCTGAAGGCTGCATTGTTAGTCATATGGGGAAGAATGATGTTGAAGGCATTAGGATAGATTTTCTGTATTTTGTAATTATTTTTAATTTTTTCTGCAGAAAAAAAAATAAAATCAAGCCCTGCAGACTATCCTGCCAAGGACTCCATCCTTCTTCTCTCGAAAGCCCGACATAGCCATTCCTTGGTGGCCATAGGTTAGTGCAGCACAGAAAGTACGTACAGAGCTATATATATATGTCATTTTAACTGGGATAGCGCAAAGTTTCTTCATAGTAGCTTGCATGGTGCTATGCTTTGGATATGCAATGAAAACAGTGATGATAACACAGAGGTATTTAAGTTATTACTGGGGTGAGAAGGAGAAAAGCTTTTGATAGTGCGCAAGCATCACCCACCTCACTACTGAGTGGGCTGGAGGTGCACAAGAAGTTGGGAGGGGACAGAGCCAGGGACAGCTGGCCCCAACTGACCAAAGGGGTATATCCCATAGCATATGATGTCATGCTCAGCATATAAAGCTGGGGGAAGAAGGAAGGGGAGGACATTCAGAGTTATGGTGTTCATCTTCCCCAGTAACCCTTACACATGACGGAGTGCTTTCCAAGAGATGGCTGAACACCTGCCTGCCAATGGGAAGTACTGAATTAATTTGTTTTGCTTTGTTTGCAGGCACAGCTTTTGCTTTCCCTGTTCATCTGTCTTTATCTCATCCCGTAAGTTTTTGCACTTTTAACCTTCCAATTCCCTCCCCATCCCTAGAGTGGGGAGTGAGCAAGCAGCTGCATGGCTGGTGGTCAGTCACCTGCCAGGGTTAAGCCACAAGGCCACATTTCAATCCTTGGCTGGTTTTCAGAAGAGGTCTGCTGACTAATACATTAGAGCAAGCAAAGACTTAAGACTCAGTCTTGTCTCATTAGATAAGTAAAGATCATTATTCCAGAAGATTGTGATGTTATACTACACCTCCTTAGGAGGAGGCATCATGCTGTTTAAAAAAAGCAAAGGTAGCACATAATTATTAAATGTGAGCATAGTGGATCATGCAACACCCTAGCAAATCTATTTTGAGCTCACCAAGTGAGTGAGAACTAATGCAGAGGAGCTGCTCAGACTTTTCACGTGTCTGAAATAAGGGGGAGGTTGGGGGTTTTTACCATTTCAAAGAAATAAAAAATATCCATACATAAGATGAGAACACTAGAAGCTCACATTTTCCTCCCTGTTAAAGATTTCCTATTGTACTCAGCTATTTTTGGAACTTGCCACTATAATGGAAGATCAGAGACTTCCTAGAATGGTAACTAATTACTTAAGGTTTGTCTTCAATAAATCTTAATAGGGGAACTCACCTGTCTATCCTAACTGGATTTTGGTCATCAAGCAGGGAAGTGGCACTTTTAAGTTGTTCTGAGTAAGGACATCAATAGCTAAATCTATTAGAAAGTAGAACAATTGTACAATTTTCCAGTTAAAAGCACCTTACTGATCTTTGCATGCAGATTTACAAATGTTTCTGAAGACACTACCAATGCAGCAGGGTTTGCCAGCAGACACCACTGCAAGTTCCAGGCTATGCTCTGAATGCATCGGTTTCCTGACTCTTAATTTTTTATACAAATCCCATTTCCATAACACCCATGCACCCAAACCGAACATTTTTACCTAACGACATGCTTCTGTGGTGGGGAATTATTCTCTCATGTTACAGATGAGGCCATCAAGACCTGGACTGTGAAACTTGCTTTAGGTTATTCAAGAACCCTGTGGATTTGGAGACACAGCATAGGTCTCCAAATCCACAGAGTTCTTGAATAACCTTGGGCAAGTTTCACAGTCCAGGTCTTGATGGCCCCACTTACACCACCTCCAATGTTGGAAAGCATGTAATGCACAACCAGTAAACATCTGCACAACCGATAAACATCTAGAAGATCTAAAAAGTTTAGGTGCATTACTGAAGTTAGGTATTTTCCCTTGAAACTCCCAAATATATCTGAAAGAATTAAAATTTTCAAAAGCAAACTGAGGCACAACGTACAACAGAAAAAGCTGTAGAAAGTTACACTACGTATTGTCTGCAACACCTAAGTCTCCAAATAACATTTTAGCATCTCTCATTTAAAAGCGTTAAAGCAGCAGCTTTAAAAGTAGATTTCAAAATAACTTGTTAAGTTTAAGTATTCCTTGAACTTTCACAGTATGCTATTTAAATAAAACCCATACTGTAACTCCTCTGCATACATTTACCAAAATTCAAGCGAGCTGATATTTATTGATAGTTTATACAAAACCTAAAGGTTCTGCTGCTGTTTGCATAGCTCATCATTAGTTGATGTTTTAATGACAAATTGTTATTTTCTACCTACTCACATCTCAGTGATATCTCCCTGCCCGAAACACAGGTGACATATAGCAAAACAAAACACGCAGTTACCATGCTAGTCAGAGAGAGACACTGCAGAACAGTCTGTGGATTCCAGTACAAGATTATCTAAGACAAACTCAATTAACATGTCATACACACAGAAAAGCTAAAACAGATTTTCAGTATGGTCACTTGTAAAATCTCAGAAACTTCTGCATCACCTAGTTTTTAATTGTGCACAATTTCATGCTGCAGTGACTACAGGATACTCTATCACAATCTTAAATTAGGACTCCAACTTATACAGCACCTTCCGTTAATCACAGTAAACACTAATTCTCAAATGGCTGTCACTATGTAGAAGTATAAGGAACTTATTTGCTGTTTATTTTGAAAGTCACCTCCCAAGATAAACATTCTGTAACGGGAGGATACAGGCTCCCCTGAAGGACGTAAAGGCTTCAGACTACATAGGGTTTCCAACAACAGGAGGGAGAAAGGACAAAGGAAGGGGGCAAAGGACAGAGGAAGGAAGGAAGGGGGAAAATGACAGTAAGAGTAACAAAAAGGTTGGTCTTTACTTGCGTAAACATAGACACCTCCTGCCACTCCGGACACCTTAGGAAGCTGAGGTTTGTACAGGGCTGGCAGATTTAACAGAGGACATGAGGGAGAGCCATAGGGGCAGCTAGATGCCAGACACCACACTCCAACATGCTTAAAGCAGTACTAGTTTCCTAAGCAAAGGCAAGTGAATTCCACGCACAATGCAGTAAGAAGGGAAGAGAAATACAGCAGAGGCAAGGGGGACAAACAGCAACAGGGCCCCAGGGTATCCCACAATAAAACACAACTTATGTCAGAGGGGAAAGGATGCTGTCACCAAAAGAAGGTTAGTCTGAGTCACAAATTTTAAATCATTGTTTTAACTGCTTATGCCAGAAGCTCAGAATATTCTATGGCAAGTGACAGACTAGTTGAGACTACAAGCTTTATTTCACAATGTGCTAGAAGTTTATTTGCAGGATTGCCCCAGAAATACTGCAATTTATATTTTAAGGTTGAAGAACTCCACACAGGAAAGGCTGTCATATCCCATTACATCCCACACTAACAGTGTTATCTAACCACAAACACATCACAAATACTTAAACCAAAGCAAACTAGCAATGAGACTCAAAGAGCATTATTCAATGCTTACTGTTCAACTTTAAGAAACAAATGCATAAAGAAATGCAGCTTTTCCCCAGAAGATTAGCTTCTAATATTTAGTCGGTCTAGCAATCCCATTACTTGAGTAGATTTTCCACTTTCTTTCCTCCTGATACACTGCAGAGGAAACAAACCACTCAAAGTTTTTTCATTAACGGAACTGTTTTGCAGATATGACTTCATCAGTCCTACCTAAAAGCAAAAGAACTAATTGCTTGCTGGAAGACTATACCTGTACCAGACTTGCTTTTGAAGTAAACAGCACAATGATTTAGTTATATCTTTGTTACATTTTAAAGCACTGATGACTTGTTAGGATTAGCATAGTAACACAGGACTAGTTCTAAGTATCTTGCCATTACCTTCCATCACAGATGTCTTCCCCACAATTGCTGAAATAACCAACATTTTGAAAAGCCCTCAAATTCCCACGGAGCCAAAAAAGTTTACTTATAGTGGATCAAAAGCTTTAGTAGACTAATTTAGGTGGGTTCTTTTAGTTCATTATACCCACGAGGAATAAAATTGACTAACACAACGTTCAGTTCAAGGTTCCTGACACACAAAACCTCTAGGAAAGGTCATGTTATCTGAAGCACTGACCTGCTTCTGTGAGTGGGGGACTCCCCAGGTCAGTCACATAACAGTGTGACAGAAAACAGTAAAGCAGAACAGGGAGATGCAGGAACCCAAGGGGCAGACATTCCCTCTGCATTACTTTCAAGATCTAACTTCAAAAAACTTCCCAGTTAACTAGGGACCATCACTGCTTTCAAAGCAAAACTATGAACTCAGTACATTTGATTCAGCCTTTTTAGGTTCAATACTACAATCAAGACCTGAAAAAATAAAGTGTAGGTGAAAAGACATGGAATAAAAATCTGTTCAAAGGTTTATCTGTCATTTGGGGGGGAAAAAAAGCACACCTGGACGCTGATGATATAGATTACAGTAAACTTGTTGATTCTCCACTTTAATATATGCAGGAACACTTTTTAAAAAAAAAATACTCCCTTTTGCATTTCACATGAATCCCCACACACATTGTTCTGTGATTTTATTCTAATTTCAGCACTTGTAAAGTTAAAGTCTATGTACTTCACAAGATTATGAACATCAACTAATGCAAAGGCAACAGATGCTAGTTTTAAACTGTCACTTTTAGCCTCTGGTCACTATAGGGAAAGGATTAGAATACAATTAAATTGAAATTAAGTTTTAAAAGGATAAAAATATGTTTCTATTATGTATTCTGCTTCATTTCTTTATTCTGAAAAGCCACTCCATTGTACTGTAGAGAAGGCGGAGGGAAGAGGAAAAATACAGCAAGAAACCCACTGAGAAAAAAACAAAGTGAAATTGCAAAGTACAAATATTGAGAAAATTCAGAATCAGTTACAGTCCTTTAATTTTACTTCTAGAAGAGAAGGGAAACATTTATTCCTCTGAAATAGGCAAAAAAGGTAAATGTGTTCAGTGTACAAACAAAAGAATGAATCATTTCGTTTGTTTATGTACAATTAAACACATATCACATTACTATAATAAAACTATTCTGCAATTTAATTCCAATTTGTATAAAAGTTGAACGAGACAAACCATCTGTATCTCTAAGAGTAAACTTTATAATGTAATGAATATTTGCTAGCCATAATCCATATTAAAACATTTATTATTACTGCACTGCAGGATTAACAACGTGAAAAGTAACACACTTCCACTTTCAAGTACTTGAAATGTATTTTTGCAGGTTATAGTGTTTCAGTAATTCATACTGCAAGAGCATTTAGTAAAGTTTGGCTTGCCATTTATCCAGAAAAGACTGCTCTCGCTAGAGGCTTTAATTACTACATTACCTTTCTCACACTTTCTTGCCTTACTTTTTTCGTAGTTTTAAGTATGAATTCAAGTACAATGAAGAATAAATTTTTAATAAATTAACTGTCAAGAGGGTTTTTTATTTTTTTAAACAGCAGCTAATAACCGCATGCCTATAAATAATTCCTCGCAGAGCTGAGTATTCTCCACCTCCTTTCCCTTCCAAGTAAAGGTCAATTTTTTCCACAAGTGTACTCAACACTAGCTGAATTAATCCAGTTTGAGGTTAATTGTTACAGGCTTGAGGGCAATAGTCAAGGTCCAGAATAAAATACTTAACACTTGAGCATCTTCTGATTTTCAACTACCTCATCACATATGAAAGAGCCTCCAAAATATAAACCACAACTAATTGCAACATTCTGAATTATTACTTTATAATATATATAATTAATATATATAATATACATTAGCATATATAAGACACATGGGACTACTCGATTTCAGCCATACAGATAAACTGGGATAAGACATCACCAAACACAAAACACGGGGTTTCAGTTTGGACTTCTTTCAAAATACAATCAGTAAAGCATATTATTAGACTATACACAATCTAAAAATCACTTGTTCAAAAATCAAGAGGTAATGGCAGCAGCTAATATGACTTTTTTTTGAAATAAATTTATTTTTTACTTAAATTAATCATGATGCAGTTCCACTGCTAAAGCATGATAAAGACAACCTTGTTCTGGAATACGCTTATGTAAGATCCAGAAATTTCTTCATGCTACCTCAATAACTACCCTACCTACGTAACATATTCTATGTTTAACTCTAAATATTCTATTCATAACCCTCAAATGGATTCACCACAAGCCCTTGATACAGCTACTTCCAGCAGATATCTTTAAACAGTCACAGCAGATTCTATTTAAAATTAGCACTTTCTGTTACAAGATTCTGCTACCACAGTGAAAAGAATAGCCTACATGTAAATGTGGCCCAGTGAAAAAATGCAAGTGTCCATTCCTGACTTCAGAATTTCATCAGTAATTTCATTTCTATAGCTCTTGCAATATTACAAGACTCAATGGGGCCAGCCACAGCTACTGCTAGCTTTCTCTCATAAATTAGTTTTTATTCCAAATTTTGAAAAGATGCCCACTGCTAATATTTTGAATATACTATTTTATTAAGAAATAAAATAGACACCAAGGATACCATGAAGTGGCAACGAAGTTTTGAAACATTAAGAGAGCACTCAACTGTCACAAAGGAAAAAACCTACCAAAACCTTCATAATCATTTAAATTAAACTATATTTACCTGGCAAAACTGCAGTATCTTTTTGGCAATGTAATAGCTTTTACTCTCTGCCAGCTGTTTAAATGATAGATTTTTTTTTTTTTCTATTAAAGAGGGGGGGGAGGCAGGGGAAGAAATTTTGTGGTTCACTAAGCCAGGAAACGGCTTTTAAGTAAATTCTGTGGGAAAAGAATTGAAGTAATGCTTTTGTTACTTGTGTCATAAGCATTGCCCTGTGTATATATTGTAGATAATGTTAATATTTATCCTATTTATCCCATAGTTAGATAATCCTCCATTAGCTAATTAAATTCAGTTGTGAACTTATTAACCACTATTTCCCTGACTATTTAGTTAAAGTATTTTTGAATGACACCCTATTCAATGTTAGGGGGCTTTCCAATGTACTACAGTTTGCAAAATTAATTTTATGAGCATCTTCCATTTATACAGACTCTCTCCTCACTAAGAACTCCTAATTCATTTTGAAAACTTAAATTATAGCAAAACTATAATAATTTCTATTCAGAAGTAATAACTGCTGCACGGATTTATTCTGCATGGTACCAGGCATCCCTAATCCCTTTTCAGCTGCTACATGTGAGAGAAGAAATAGAAATGTAAGAGTGCAAGAGCGCTCATAACCTCCCAGGATTGCTCTACAGATTCATTTAAATCCAGGCCTCACACTGAAGACAGAAAGTAAACGACTTTAAAGATTATTTTTTATTGCTATGCTATTAAAAAAATGTTTTTAGTTGACTTACTGCTATGTATACAGTTAATGCACATCTTTAAAACATACTGCCTGTGTTTGCTCAATTACAGTACAAAACTATTTGTTCAGAGTTCATATTTAGTTCTTGAAAATGTAATAAGAAATCAGATAATAACATAAAGCTTGTTATACCAAAATACAAGGATCATACATATTTTTATATCTATATATGTATATACACACACCATTATATATATCTACGATGGGTCACTTCCTTGCAAGCTTATCCTGTCACTCACTATAGGAATTCCTGAGGTTCACAGTTAAAGCTTCTTATGCCCTCCAAATCCCTATTATCACAATGAAACCATCCTAACGTCAGCTACTTTTCCAGCACTTTCATTGTTGTTACTGTACAGCTTCACCAGCCCAAGAGTCAAAAGTGCACCGAGAAATGAACAGAATTCCTGAAATACAAATTCTATCCTGTTATCATTCACACTGAATTACTACATGAGTTTCTCAGTAGACCTCTGTCATGTGTCAAGCTTTTGAAATACACAAATTCATTTTCTGTCAGTTAAAAAATAAGGTATGTTCTTAAATCCTGGTAATATTTGCTTGTACATTCCACACAAAAGTAGAAAGAATACACTTTAGCAATCAAAATGTTAGTGCTTACAAGTCAACAGCAGCAACTTCAATTCAGGGAAATCCTCCAACTTCTTTCTATTACATTGAATTCCATATTTTTTAACACTTGAAACATGTTAAGACAAAAGCTTATAGTGAGTTCTCAGCTGTATACACAAAACATCTACAGTCACTGAAATTTATATACAAATAAATTGAGCTGCCCTAGTATCTCACTCAATATACTCTTCAGTTCTTTCATTCCTAGCATGTTACTTTCTATGACTACATGAAATAGACTGGGCAATTTGCTTCTTATTTGTGTCCATGACATGGATTTAAATTTGGTACGGAACCCAGCAAAATGTGTAAGAAGTTCAACATTATCTAATCACTTTTTCAGATGGGGGCAGGGGGGGTAGGAGAAACAATTTTTTTTTACATTATCTCCTTTGGAAAGGAAAAAGTCAACATCACATAAAAAGGAAAAGAGGGGGCACAAGAAGAACAACACAACACAATCCCTTTTGTGTTTGTACTTCATAATGCACTTCAAAGACAAAATTCCTAGCAAAAAAAAATAAATCTGTGTTATGGGAAAACACAGCCTGTAAGACATACACCCTCAATGTGGTCCAAAGTACAATAGAATGCAAGAATACTTCAGTTTGTATCAGGAAGTCAAACTCTACTGATGATGCATGAGAGGGGTCATTTATTCATTTATTACACAACAAAATTAGCCTTTGACTTCAAAACATAAAACAGAAACCCAACAAATGAATCCAAGTACTCTCCTTCTCCCTTAAAAATTAATTTAAATAAAGTCTGTATTTGTAAGCCAGGTACTCAAATGTAGAAAGTAATCAGTCTGACAGTTGCCTCTATAAGCACATGCTGTGCATCCGTATATGGAAATACATTACGTTTTCTTTATCCAGAGTACAGGATGTAAGTATAACGAGACAAAATTGTAGTTATATAAGAAATACTAAGTTTGCCACTTACTAATTTTTCAGAGGCTAACGTGGCAAGCTCAATAACCACCCTTTAAAGATACTGGCACCATTTCACTGTGCATGCTTTATACCAAGTGAGAATGTACAGAACAACCACCACCACCATATCCATAAATTAAAATCAGTTACAAACGGCCATTCTACCAAGGCAGAATAGATGGAGAGAGATGGAACTTTCTATGAGGAAAGGCTGAGAGAGTTGGGGTTGTTCAGCCTGGAGAAGAAAAAGCTCCAGGGAGACCTTATTGCAGCCTTTCAATACTTAAGGGGGCTTGTAAGGAAGACAGGGAGAAACTTCTTAGCAAGGCCTGTTGGGACAGGACAAGGGGTAATGGTTTTAAACTAAAAGAAGGTAGATTCAGACTAGACGTAAGCAAGAAATATTTTTACAATGAGGGTGGTGAAACGCTGGAACAGGTTTCCCAGATAGGTGGTAGATGCCCCACCCCTGGAAACATTCCAGGTCAGGATGGATGGAGTTCTCAGCAACCTGATCTAGTTGAAGATGTCCCTGGTTGCTGGAGGGGGGGCTGGACTAGCTGACCTTTAAAGGTCCTTTCCAAACCAAATTATTCTATGATTCTACGACAAATAAACAAAGATCATGGCATGAAAGGAAGTGGAAGGAATATTTAACTTCCTTTTTACCTAGCAATTCTTGCCTGCAAACATTAATGGATATTTACAGTTATTATTTCACTGAAGCCCTTTTATGTCCTGTTTGAACTGGTACACATCCTTGATCCCTCCCTGTCAACAAGTACTGACGGTTTGTACTTTCTTCAGTAGGATCCCAGTACTTTTTATCATGTAGGCCAGGTGTTACCATGCAGGACTGTTTTTGCCTGTGGTTACATGCTTTTAATTTTTATAATTACAAGCACTTTTATCACAGGATGGGCAAAACAAAACATTAAATAAATCCTATTGACTCAGCATCCCTACCACTCCCAAAAAAAGCACAGTCCCTTACACTGAAGCATCACTAACAGATTATCAGGATAAAGCATCCCTCAGTTTCACCCTTGGTTGGCCTGGGTGTAAGTTACATTTCTCAAAGGTAAACAGACTTTACGCAACCTTTCAACTTCAGGTCTTCTCTACTTCTCTCCAGACCTTCCCACCTAAATTTACCTTTCCCCAGACCTGAATCCTTCCTAGCTGAAGAAAAACTAGGAGTTCTGTCTACTGTCTTTAACTTCAGGTAGTGAAGCCACCACTACTGCATTCCTAAATGTACATCTTCAAATAAAATAAATCAAGTGGTCTAGCCTGTCATTTCAATGACATTTTACATAAGCTACCATAATGATCCTTCTCTTATTTCCTAGATTTGACTTTTTTTTTCCCTAGACTAGTGGGTTTTGGGCTTTAATTTGGAGGTCTTCTATAGAGGGATCCCACATAGCAAGTTTAAAACTACTGACAATAACCTTCATTTCCTAGCTATCCTTTCCAGCATCCCTAGTAATAATCCATAAAACTCCCAAAGCCCATGAATCAACATAAAAAAATGACCCTAAATATGCTCCCAGTTGTACAAGCTCACTTTGAAAGAAACCTCATTACTAGAAATAAAAAAAAGTTAAGTCACATCTTCTGTTTGCATACCTTCTGTGCCACACCAAGGAAGCACCAATGGCTGGTCCATGCTCATCCCTGTATAAAGACGACAGCAAGAAAAATCATTTCCACTTACTTGGTGTTAATTCTGGGTTTCCTTTTAAGTTCATCATCTTTGGAATTGAAGGTCCATAAACATCTGCATCAAGTAAACCAACTTCTTTTGTCTGTGTAATGAACCAAAACAAAAAAAACTATTTGTCAAAATGTCTGCCTTTATGAATTATTAGTTGAACAAAATTTCAAAACTGCCTATAGAAATAAAAACATGATTTTGATTTTAGACATAATCATTGTTTCCTTTCTCTCTAAATAGCAGCTGAAGCATGAAATATGATGTCTCTGAGCTGAGCCAGACATCTTCACAAAACCTTCATTCCTTCACAGAATCCTCACTTGCAAGTTTTCTTAATTACAATGTAGACCACAGATTGTATATTAACAAACATTATAAGCAATGTTCTCTCTACTCTGTGTACATTTACACAGAAGTAATATTTCAATGTTTTTAAAGGTATTAAATTTCATTGTAAAAAAAGACAAGCGATGTTTGTAAATGTAATCAAATTAATGCAATTTGAATTATACTAGTGACTACAAGGAATGTGAAAAACATAAAAACATATTTTTAATCATGCATTTAAGTGGCCAGAGTAAACTTTTGCAGACACCTTGAAAATACTGAAATGCAAGTCTCTGAAGCCAATTAAGCAGGCATAATACTTTAATCAGATGCATTTACACAAAAGAATACTAAAAAAATTCAACTACATATGGTACATTAGGCAATAATCTCTAAACAAAAGTTCTTTTAACTATGTAGTCTAGACTTGCAAGATTCATCTCTATATGCCTTTTTACAGATATATATATAGACACATATTTTGAGGAAATCAAACTATTTTTCATACAGATGGCAAGACACACTACCAATTTCCAGGTTCTGCAAATTAAGCAGTAAAGAGCAAACCCTTTGGTATGTTGAACATGAAGTTTCTCTACCATGAAAAGCTAACTGTATTCAACATTTTGCAAAACTGCAAGCACGTATGTTTAAGGGCTTGTTTGAAAGGTTAATGCAGCAATGGGAGCTTTTCCAACAATGCCAAATCAGACTTCCACTGTTAGTGTTTCAAGATGTGGGCTCCATTGTTTGGATGACGTTTTCATGATTTGGTATCATACATTAAGCCGTTTTGTTATCACAGTTCCAATAGGAAAGATGGAAAGAAAGATACAGGTTCAGTGGTAACAATCAAGTTTCTGGTTAGAAGAGTATAATGAGGCTTCGAATGCAAGTATACAGTATCTCAACCCTTGAACAGGGTTTTCTAAACATGAAGAACATTCTTTGGCATCACAATCAGTTAGTTTGGTGGTTTGGTTTCTTTTAAACAGAAATGCACTTGGATTAAAAATCTAGGTATTCAGGCCACTACTTCCAAATAAATCTGAATTTCAATTAAGACAAATAGACTAACTCACAGAAGCCTAGACACCTGAGAATTAAGACTGACCCTTTTTACTACAACATATGTAATAATTAAGAGTTTGGGTCTGGGTTTTTAGAGTCTGGGTTAGAGTTGGGTTTTTAGGGAGTGGGTCTGCTTTTGGGGTTTTTTTCCTTCTCTTCTTTTAAGCTGTTGCTATTGAACCCTGAAGACACTCTTAACAGATGAACAGTTTAATGTGTTAAATTTACCTAATATAAGCCAAATGCATCTTAAACTTTACAACTGAGATGTAAAAAAAATGCACTGCCATAGATCATCTACTATGTACTTTGAAAAATAAGTTTTTACTACAAAAATCAAACAAATTTGGCTTCAGTTATTCAATGTATTATTTTTTTTTTATTAAACAGAGCAAAGCATATGCAGTTATATGGATTATTTCATTTAGATCTTTTTAACATTTTTTTCTTTATAACATCTCGTGAAAACTTTCAGAAAAGTTCGGGAGCTACTCTGACAAATTATTTATTCTATTTCTTTCCTACTGTATGAAAGCTGCAATTTCAAAAAGACAGAAGAGACCCATTTTTATGTTAGATTTCAAAGACATCAACAGTATTAGAGATTCTTTGTTCTTGTACAAAACACATATTTTAACAGATTAGAAGGATTCATGACTCAGTCCCTTTATCTGTGTCAGCAGCTAATCCAACCCATCAAAACATCATCTCAGGACTGTGCCACCTAATTCCTTCTCAAATAAAAGTAAATATTTGCAGGAAAACTACATAGTGTTTTATATCTGACTGACACAGTCTCCCTCAATTTTTTAAGGGTTTTCCCCCCAACAACACTGGTGACTTTCCACTGACTAACTACAATGATCTTACAACTCGCTACAGTTCTGTTTTCAGCCTGAAGGGACTTAAGCTTTAAAGAGGAATGATGATCCGAATTAATTAGACCGACTTTATGACCTCCTGGGCATAGGCAGAACTTCACCACCACACGCCACTTATTTCTAGGAGTCAGCAAGAACACGAGTTTACCAAATTTCCTGAAATGAAGAAAAAAATACATACACACTGGGAAAAAAAAAATATCCCTCAGTTACCTAGAAGGTCTTGGCAAATTCAACCACTACTCCAAATGACAAAGTAGATCTTTATTTCAAACTAGTACAATAAACCTGATAATTTTTCAAAACAATTTACACACTTCCTCAAAAGTAAGAAAGATGCCCATTTCCAAGACGCACTGCTTTTGTTCCTGGATAAGGTTCAATAAAATAGTTGTCTTCAAACAAAGATAATTAACAGATCCTCCAGTTTCTACAACTCATGTTACTGAAAGCACAAGTGTTCCTCTAAGCATGGTGCTTTCTACAGGACTATCAGAGAAAGGTCTTCCGGAAAATCTTTAAATCATTGGCTGAACCTCACTAAAGATAACCCAAGGGGGGGGGGGGGGGGGGGGGCGCCTTCCTCAACAAGCAGTTCAACGTGTTAGGTAAAAAGAGTTCATACTGCCTAAAAGTAGAAGCTTACACAGAAAGCACTGGCCCAATAAGCCAACAGTTTGATTTTTGTCTCTGCCAACTATCCCTGTGTTTGCAGTATTTAAGCATCCCTAGAAAACTAATTAAACCTTGAGTAAAGGGTTATTATTTTCTTGGAAAAACATTATGGCAGCTACCAAAGGATCTTTTAAGACAGGCACAGCACGGTCCAAATAATCTCTTCCAGCATTTACAATGTTTTAAAACCCGAAGAGACAAAATAATTTGCAGACACCTGATCAACATGAAACTGTTAATCACAATTACCAACACTTGATACTTCTCTTGCTGAGTGAAGTTTAATCCAGATACATGAGTTACAATAATACAAAAATTAAATTATATTTTAATAAACCGTGTTTTCACCCATATAACCCATACCTCATATAAATCAGCACATCTTTCAAAGTACTGCTGTATTAAAACAAATCCTAAAAATCATGCATAACATCAGACAAGGCAAAAAAGAACATCTGGGCAGAAGGAATAGATACAAAGGATTGAAAGCAGGGCCAAGAAGGCAGCTCAAAGACAGAAGAAGGAAAAAGAGGTGGAAGGAGGAAAAAGCAGTGCTAGGATTCCTCTAATGTCTGTCCTCTGATACTATTTTCATATGCATATACATCTCATACCGATGCTGAATCATTTTTTTTTCTTCTGTATTACTAGAGTTACAAGGACAGAAATGCAGCACTCAAAGTACATCCAGGCACGTCAAAGTCCCCCTACTGCTAAGTGTTCTTCAGAGCACAGCACACACCACTGCTACAGCCACCCCCAGGACTCTGCAGGAAAAGGATTCAGGTAATACAACTCCACCATCTTCGTCTGGCTGCATTTTCTCCTTTTAAACATACTTCAGACCTGTGCTATTAAACAAAAATCATTCTGTCTCTCCAGCTGTCATAGCCACAACCAAGATCAAAAGAGCTTTTCTCAACATTTGTCCTCTTCCTTCCACCTGCTCAGCTGTGGAAGAAGGTTTGAATCAATCTTCAAGTTTATTACGCTTGAAAAATACTTGCTAGAGACCTGTATTTTTTTATTGCCTTACTGCAAGTTCTGAACAGCTTAAACTCTTAAGATAAAATTGACAGTGTAACCATTCCCATATGATTTAATCATGTACTTCCACATCACTGGAAGCTACTCTGAAAAAATATAGTAAACTAACAAATGCAGAATTATCAACCTCTTCGTACAGAGCAAGATCCTTACCAGTATTCCATCAGGCAGACAGTACACAAAATTAGAACTAAATATATTGTCGGTACATGAAAAAAACAAAAGTACTCCCTCAGTCTATTCAGCAAAAAGTGTATTTAAAGACTCACAGATGTTCACATGTACCTTCTAAGCAATGCTTTCAAGGTTTGCCTCCCTCTCTAGCGAAATGCTCTCCAGCATAGGCTAACTACTGCTAGGGGTTGCTCTTTCTGCAGTACTAGTGCTAGCTGTCATGGTCTCTGATCATTGGTGAGCTCGAGACCACAAAAAAAAATTAAAATTACAGGATAAAGGACTGTGGTAAAGAACTGTAACTCCTCTTCATCTTCTGCTTTTACACCACTGGCTACATCATCCTCGTTACTTCACTACCACTGATTTCTCAACAAGATACTGATTTATTCAACTAGACCTTTCTAAAGAATTCTGACAAATATTCAGCATAAGGTACACCTATATAATCACTGCATCTCTTACCCCTGTACAAATACAAACAATAAAGTTCTCATTCCAATTTATAAATTTCTCTCACCTACACTAAGAAATTAAAACAAGTTTTCACAGACACCAGATACAGATTCTACAGTTACAAAAAAAACCCAAATGCTGCATCAACAGATAAAGAAGATATTCTTGTATATATGCCTGAAAGATGAGAATCCTACAGCTTCATTTTATGCAGCGTATAAATTACAGGCATAGATTAACCTCACTACTTCCTTCAACTTCCCTGGCAAGATTCTCAACATAATTAAAGTTCAGTTTAGCCTTTGAACTTGGCCACTGCCTTGTGAGTGATAGAGATCTGCAAGATAGCTGTATTCTGAATTAATGATTTTCAAGCTCTGAACTTAGTTGTAATAAATCCTTTTGGGGGAAAATTAAAATAAAGATGTTGAAGGCCATATTAGACACAATCCTCCTATATACTGGCAGAGAGAAGTCTTGTAAAAACCAGTAAATTTGGCGACCTTTGCTTTTTGTTATACACATTCAGAATTATTCAACTATTACATTTGTTCTCTTAGACAGGTGAGTTCTGCTATACACGGTCCTTGTACAGATGACACAGGTCCAACAGGACAAAACAATCCATATCCTTCCTCCTGTTAAACTATTTTAGCAGACACTTAAGGGTTGTTTATAGTGTCTGATAAACTTTCTTTATGTACATTCCCTTTGTTGTCCTTCAAGTAACATTAACTATGAAATCAACTACATTTTCCACTAACAGATTCTTCAAGCAAGTACAACCAGTCCCATTCACATATCACAGAGGACCCCTACCACATATAATTCTCTGTTCAGTGGAGCATCTGGTGATACTCATTGATTTTTTCCAAGCTGCCTACCGCTTCATTGAGGAATAAGCCTGATGAAAGACTTCATGCCAACAGAGAGAACGAAGGGAAAAAAAAAAGGGGGGGGGGGGGGGGGGGGGTTTAAACTCACAAAAAGCTGCTATAAATAACTGTTAATCAACACAGCTTGCGTTACTGCTAAACATCCAGAGACTCTGACAGCATTAATTCCATTTTTGCTCATCTTTTCTGAGACTTTTTTTCCATACTTGGTAGGGTACATGCATCCCCACTGGATGTTAGCACACGATATTTTACTTTGAAGTAAACTCTGTAGACCATCAGAATTCCCTGGTGTTCAGCCTCGGAGTGACAGAGGCATAGGTTAATAAGCTGTCATTCTTCTATACGGCAAAGGATTCCCTACATTAGAAGTGCTTCCAATATACAGCAGCTACAGCCCATCCCGAAGACAGAAATTTCATCTTTTCTAAGTGAAGGTGCCGGTTATTTTTAAAGCTGGTGCTCTTAATCCACTACAAGGACTCTAAATTTACCTTTTTAATATCATTATAGACTTAGAGCTGATCCCAACCTGCAAGCAGCAACACACAGGACAAAAAAGAACTTAAAATCAGGATAGGCTCTGGATCTCTCGTTTGACATACTGACACACTGAACAGCCATCCTTTAATCCCTAATTCTCTAACCCTTTCAGCTCCACACTATTTAAGTGCCTAGCTTTTAATTGGATTAAAACCAAAAAAGTACCACTGCAGTTTTCTCACTCTATCCTTGAAACACGGACTTGTTTTAAACACACTTCTACAGGTTTAAAACCCCTTTTCCTTCAAGATCTTTTTAATTTTCTGCCAGGTACAGAACTTCTCTGGCACTCTTTTCTACAACAGCCTGTAACTGCTCCTAGTCAGATTTCTAAATAATTGGATACCAGTAATTCAGCCTTGCTTGGCCTTCTTGCACATTATGTATCCTATTGGGGGGAAAAAAAAAAAAAAAAAAAAAAATCAGAACAGCACCATTTTATCCAAAATCCAAACCAAAACCCAAATCAGACTCCTACACATTACTACATCGCTACAAGATGCCTCACTGCTTTCACACCATGCCAAATTATAAACATGCTCCATCTTTCACATCAGTCTGACCTTTGCACTGTTTTCAATGACTTGAAGACTCAGGATGCAGGTAACTAACTCTACATGCAATACTTTAAAAAAAAAGTTAATTTTTTTCCCCTCAAATTAAACACACAGTGATTTGATTAAAATATTTTAAGTGGCCTATGTTTAAAAATATTTTTAATTTCACTCATTTTTCACTTGTAATATAGTAAGATTTTTAAGCTTTATTCTCCCATTTTCTCAGCTGATCTCAAAACTACGCTGTCATTGACAAAGCCACCCAAATCAATTCTAACTAGCATCTTCTCCAGCTTTATTGACACTTTTTAGCATTAAGAAACAAGCACGAATGCCTGATCTATAGCAATTAAAGTCTTTTGATGCTCTAGGCAACAAAGGTAAAGATGACTAGAAATCAAACCCTAATAATTAGGAATGCTGCATAGGAGGAGGACAAAACAGGTCAAAACTTGCCTTCATGCCAGAATTAGTCAGCTAAGGCGCCCATTATTGTCTAATTTCTTCCAGATTTGTTTATTCCCCCCACATGGCATTTTTTCTTACCAGGAAGCAAGATGTGAAGCCATCTATTAATGCAGCAGCCAAATATTATCCTGTAGGCAAACAGTTTAATTACAGGAGCCAGATATTTGGAAAAAAAGCTGGAAGGTAAAGAAAATAGGTGGGGTAGATTTTGAGCAGTTTTAAAATCAACGTGTGTTGTTTGATTGAATTCATATTTTGAAATAATTAAAACCGATTTTACTATCGCAATAGTAAATCCACGTGAAAACTCTGCTCACAGCTACATCATTACTATGCTATAACTTAATGTTCGTGGGAAACCCTTTACTCGCCTACGGGCAGGACAAATAAACCAGGAGAAAACTCGTGAGGGTATTTTCCAAAATAACGAAGCCTGCGCTGTGCCATGTTGCCTGCGATATGGTTTGAATCAAGTGTTTTCCATCCAGCTCTGCAGCAGCTTTCGGCAGCTTTATTGCCAACACACGGGGGGGCGCCGGGCCGCTCGCCGCAGGGGGCGGGGCGGAGCGGCTGGGCAGGGCTGGGCGCGGCCCCTCCGCCCCGCCCCGCAGCGCAGCGCGCCCCCTGCCGGCCGGCCGCCTCCCTCCGCACGGAAGCACCGAAGGCCGCCCAGGGAACGTACCGCGTTGCTCAGCAACCAGGGGGTTTGCTTGGGAAAACAAAGGCCACTCCCCAAGATAAAATTACCCTCGATGTATTGCAAATTTGGGTCCTGGTCTGCTTGACCCACTAATCCTCTGACACGGAGTTAGGCTAGAATAGTTAAAATGGATGCCTTTAACCCCGTGACACCACTACCGCTTATGCTTACATGCTAAATTGTTCCATGTGGTTTTACTTCTTGCTCCTCTGTACTTCAAGACGCAAAAAAAATCTCATCCTATAGTGCAAAATGTAAATCTTCCGGGAAAGAAAAGTAGAGTCAAAGGAAACCTGACTGGGGAGCTTGCCTTATAGTGACAGCACAAGCACACAGCCTCCCAACTGGATTTTTGCCATCCTTAGTCATGCACAGCTGGTGTTTGCTCACTAAAATACTCTGTTCATAAACAAGCAATCTCTATCCTATTATTGCTGCCATCTACTAATTCAACTTGTTTCTACTATAATAAATCGTCTCTGGCCAGGCAGCCTTCATAAATAGTCATTCTAGCCTGAATATGAATCGTCCTGGCACAAAACCCAAAAATTCTTCCCAAGTGCTCCTAGGGGAGCACAGCAGACTGCTGGTACATCAAAAGAACGAAAAGAATCAGCTGTCAAACTGAGCAAGCAATTAAAAAAATAGGACACAAGGGTAAAACTTTAAGTTATTTCCTAACACAAAACCAATACTGTATAAATTTATAGGTCTTGGTACAAGTCCAAGAGCTTACACAATTTTTCACTAATCCATCCACAACAGGTAACCTGGGGTACCAAAAGCCTCACAGTCCAGAAAGGGATAAGAAGCCGCCCTGCTTGGTCCCCTGGCTTTGCAGCAAAAGGCAAAAGAGACCAAAACCAAAACTCCCCCAAAACCCACTTTGTCTTGGACGTGGTATCTAGGCATCTAAACGAAACCCTATCTTGAATTATTTACTCTGTCACCATGAGGTAAAAATATGCCAAACAGACTGAGCACCAGCATGCAAGACTTGAACTCCTGAATTCTAAGCCCAGCTCTGCCAACAACGCTGTGGGCTAATGACAATGTCCAAGGCTCTGTCAATGCCTTAATACTTCAGACCATCACTATAATAACTGGAAAAGCTTCCATAGTGAAAAAAAAAAAATCTAACTATAGAAGCCGTGGTGTTTTGTTTTTAACTACAGAAAGCAGACCTTTAAGAGAAGATGGAAGGAAGCTTTCTCTTATCAAGAGGACAAAAAAAAAAATCTTTATGCTTTGACTGTTAATCTTCTTCCATCTTATGATACTATCAAATAACAGTAAGATATCACAGCTGTTACTGAAAGCAGCAAGAATCTACTCTAATCCAGACTCCTCTGAAAGCATCTTCCACAGATCTCCCTCACCAGAAAACAGTTGTTCTCAGTAGTCTCTGACCTGTACAATCTTTGAAAAAGAACACTTGAAAGATCAGATGACAACATTATTTTTTAAGTCATTTAGCTCCGTATATTACTTGCTTTGAAAAATCTAGTTACAAACATTGGACTTGTAACAGAAACAGACTGGATCTAATGATGGAAGCACAGACCAATTTATTGTCACAGTGACCTATCTCTCTTCACAAGTACTTTCTTTCCTCCTTTAAACAGTACCTTGAGTTCAAGCATCAGTTTCTATATATCTGTATTTTGCTTATAAGAGACATAAGGACTGTCATGAAGTTGCAGGAGGCTGCTGAATCTCTGATCTGCTAGCAGAATCATTACTGCTTCCTCAGAAAGAGATGCCCTTACAATAGCAACAAAGGGAAGGGAAACCATGGGAAGGTGATGCACAATCAGTAGTTATTAAAAGGAAAACTAAGAGGTCCATTAGTGCATACCTGAGGTCAAAGAAATTCACTGTAAACTTCATCAGGAGGCACCAATGGACTCTGTAAACTTAATTCTTTTTTCACCAAAACATACTTTTTTCACCATAACAAAACTGAACATTGTCATGGTCCCTACAATTCAGAGCACTGGACAACCCCAGCCTGGATCAAGGTCCCAGAGACACTTATTTCATAACCTTGACTCAAAAAACTGAAATCAATGGGAGTACACAAATGAACACACCATCAAATTCAAGCCCAAATGTTACACATGAACATGATGTATGCCACCATTATCTCAAAAAAAAAAAGCTATTAATGCATGAACAAACAAGACAGAGTTGAGTTTATTCAATACACCTTGATTCCATATTTTCTAGCCCACAACTACATTAATGCACAATTTCACCATGGCAGCAGCTTGCGAACTTGTGACTGTTAGGTCAAGCAAGTCCCAGCTATTTCATCCACTTCACCTGCTCTTCATTGATTAACATCCACCAGATGCTGGCCTCCAATTTTACACCACCACATAATCATAACATCAGAAATTACTAGCCTATTCTCTGTTTACTTAACTTTCTTGGCTCAATTTCATCTAAAATTATTTCTCAGTCCCTGACTTTCCAAATAACTCCAGCAACAATCTCCTCAATCATTCTAGATGATGGGCTCTCTTATTGGTGTGCTTTACAAGTGTTTTAACGGGCTATTGAAGTGCTGTATCACATTATTCTGTTTACAACCAGATGTTTAACTCCTAACAAAGGGCATAATCCCAAAACTTGTTTGTCAGAATTACTAAGAGATGCTTTATCTAAATATAAATCTAAACAATACACAAAACTGCATGTTTGAGAAGTATCAGGCACAATCCTAGAAACACTTAAGCTGGTCCAGAAAGTTATGTGCAATTAGTTGACATGGTTTCCATGGAGCTACTCAATGACCGTGCCACAACACAGATAACATTGCAGGATCACATACTTTTAGAAAATGTATTACAGCAAACGCCATGTTTTAAAGTTAATTAGTAGGAACTATTCAAGCAGTTTTACTTTTCAAGATGACAGATTTTTCTCTGAAATCAAATTACTCCAGCAGCCTATTTAAAACACAGAATTAAAAACTGTGAAATATCAAGATCAGATGCCATACAAACAAAACACATTTCATGTAACAGCTTTAAACACTCTCTTCCTACCAAGTATGACTGAGTTTATGGAAATTTTTTAAATCTTTTACAAAATTCCTACAGGAAATGTGCAGATTGCATGTAAACCTCACTCCTTCCACCTGTTTTTTTCTTTTACGGTAAGAAAAAGATGCTACATTTACCCCACTGAAGTACTTGAGGACACTTTGTATTTAATTAATGCTTTATGAGTACAAAACCTGCATTATACACCCTTAACATAAGAAGTGAATCTTGCTTCTGAGTTTATCTCTGTGCCAATAAACCTGCACAATGGCACTACTCCCAGTTTATAGCAGCAGGTGGACATAATGAAGACCTGTTGTTTTTACACTTGAATGGTTCCCACTGTCTATTTATAGTCCAAGTAACAGTTTGAGCAATACCAAATTGGGCAATGATGCTTTGTCACTCAAAAAAATATATTTCCAAGTTTTAGGGAAGGTATGTAGCTCCTTTTTTTTCCCTCTCCTCAGCTGTTTATATATAAAAGTATTTTTACACATTAATTTCTCCAGGAAAAGTAAACCTTTAGAGCTTTAAAAAACTGATCTGGACACCATCCAGCACTTACTCATGTTTTTTCCAAGTCAGTGCTCTGAAGTGATAGAATTTAATTATTTATTACGTGACTCCAAACTGCACAAACATCATCAACTATGTCTACACATTGTTGTAGAATTGCAGTTGAACTCAAAAGATACACAAGGGAAAGGACACTGCCAAACCCAGATAAAGGATGAGAACTAAGTCATTCATGGTACTGATAAAATACAAATAAATATAAACTCAGAAGTCCATGAAAAACAAATAAAGAAATTAACTGTCAGAGTAAATACTTAGAATTAATGTATGTGACTGGCCTCAGCAGTAACCATTTTATTTATGATAGACATGCTTGTTTCAGATCAAAGCTGATAATTAGATGTTCACCTACCGAATCATTTGCTGCTAGGGCAAGGGCTATATTTACTGCAAGAAAGAAGAAGAAAAAAAATAATAAGTGCAAGAAAATTCAGTTCTAAATACTCAGTACATTATCATTACTAACAAGAGGAAATATAAGTATGTTACACTGACTTAACTACATTCATCATCTTGGGTTTTAGCTTCTTGCACCTCTACAGTCTTACTAGTTTAAGTGGCAGCAATACCCACATTTCAGTCCATGTCTGCTAGCAGACTAAAATTGCAGCTAATCTGCAAAAACTTGCAAACTCTTGAGTTTCTAGAGGACACTGCAAAATAAAAACACAATATAAGTATTATGCCAAAGCACAACATCAAGAAACAAAAGTTGAGGTACCCACCTGACTTGAAAAGTGGACACTGTACTATAAAACTGAAATAACCATACCACCAGTAACCTTCACCACAATCTCTAGTGAACTTTTTTAAAACTAGAAATCAGATAAGTATTGACCTCAACCATTAAAGTACAGGGACCAAAAAGATGACCATACCCCTTTTTCTGATTTCTTGTGATATATTAAACATGAATATTTTCTGGACAGAGGTACAATGCATGGTTTTCACTTCATTTTTATGTCAGAAAACAAAGTCTGCCCTGAAAGCATCTCTAACAACTAAGGAAACATAAAAAAAGGGTGAAGCAACTAAAAAGACAGTGAGTTTGTTTACAGTTTTTTACATTTCCACCAATACATAAAACCCATAACTAAAAAGCATATGCAAGAAATGGTATCTTTTACTGGCTCACCAGCTTCAACTATGTAGGAAGACTTCCTAGAAATGTCACTATAACGACATAGTAATTGTTATAATCCAGGCAGTAACATGTCTTAAAAGAAAGAAGAAAAAAAAAAAAAAAACAAATCACAGAAAAAAAACCCAACACTCTTTCCTGGGTAACATCTTTTGCCTTCTTTACATATTGCTCTATGTCAGTCCACAGTGTCTTTTAAAAAAGGTAACTTGCAGTCAGCCTTGCTCTACTAGAAGAGTATGAAAGTACTGAGAACAAGCTGGGGAGCCAGATTTACAGCTTAAAAAACAGTATTGAGAAAGAGAAGTTCCTTTAAACAAAATGGTGAGGTGATTATCAAGGAAAATCACACAGCTCTCCCCAAGAAGCACACAGCCCCTGTTTGCTCCTAAGCTGACAAAGCATATAGATTTTATTCTCCAGTTTGCTACTTAAACAGATGCTTGATTAACCAGTCCCTGAATCAGAGGAAAATTCATCCTCTGAAATGTGGAAACCAATCTACAAATCACAGAAAAGGAAAACCAAGCAAACAAATGACCAAGAAAAAAAAAAAAATCAACTGTAGTTCATGTCTGAAGAGGCACAAAGGAAACATCAAGTTACTCCACAGAGTCTTTAAACCATTTTATATAACTATTCTCTTCCTATACAATTATTAAATGTGAAATTGAAGTATGATCCACAATGCTTCTTCAGTAAAGGATACTTGACTACTGAAGGGGAAACGGGAGATAGTAGGAATAATATAGTGTGAAAACTTGAGGGTTTTAGCCAGGTATCTAAATGGACACCTCATGTTCTCTGTTAAATCCCAGCTGATTCTTGCACCCATTGTCTTTGTATTACCAGCAGTTCCAAAAGGGCACTGAGATGTAGCATAGGACCTAACCTAATAATAAATATTCATATTGCCCCTAACTATTAAGCTCCCATAACTAAAAGCACAGAAGAGCAGAGCAGATACATTCTAGAAATTCAATACAATTTTTTTTCATAATAATCTTTTTAAACTTCACAACTGGGTCTAAGAAAAATTACCATGGTATCTTGGCCCATGCTAAACAAGCCAACCAGTACCAAGAGTGATGCACAGGGAGATCCAACTTAGTCTTCTTGAAATCAGTACAAATCTGAGAAGGTTTATTAGTTTGGACTTTGTAACTCCCAAATCTGAACTGGCCCTAGGAATAGCACAGTCGAATTCTCAGAACACTGAGCTAACAATACAAGTAGAACTTCTTGGCCCAAAATCAGACATGTACAGAGCCAGCTGAGCTTGTCTCCATCCATGACATGGTTAATCTACATCATCAATAAAATACCTGTAGATAACCAAGATGAACTCTCCCTGAAAAATAACTTTCAATACTTAAATGTCAATGTAAGTGGCATTTAGAAATAGAATAACCAATTTATGACTATTTATCAGAATATTTTAACATGTAGAGAAGGCACAGAATCAAAAGACTACATTGTTCTTGGAAACAAACCATGAACAAAACCATTACTGCCTTTGCCAAAGCCCAGACTTGTGTCTGGGTTGGTCAGGCAAATGGAAGGCTTTTGGCCTCTACCCTGAAAGGCTGAATTTCAATAATAGTACATCCTACATGCAGAATAAGAGCATGCAAGAAAAAAAAAAATCTACAGTTAGTTAGACTGAGAAAGTCAACACATGGTCAAATATACAAGCTCTCCCGAAAAATAATGAAAAATCTCAGCTCATTGGTCTTTGCTAAAAATGTCTGAAGGCCAAGGTAGTTGGCAGTATCAGTAGTTTTACTTTCCTCAAACCACAGGACTAACAAAACGTGAGCAAGAACACCAGCCATTAATGTCATTCCACTTCCACAGCTGAAAACAGTAAGAGTTTCATTAACTTAGAAACTCCTCTTATTTCAAGACCACACTTGGAACTCTTCTTATGCCAGGATCAATTTTCTACAGTACTCTCATCTTCAGGGCAAGGCAAAAAAAGGGGAACAGAAAAGACAAAAAAAAAAAAAACCAAACCAACCAAACAAAAAACCCAAACACAAACCACAACTTTGGCCAGATGGAGTAAATGCAGCAGACTGCTGGTAAAAGACAGAAACTTGACAGGAAAGAGACACAAAACAAACACACCAACACTTACACTAGGTAAACATAAAAAACCAACAACAAGCAACCAAAGTATTTAAATATGCATTGAAAAATATTTTCTTCTTTTAATGATTGACTACAATGATTTCAGAAGACCAAAAAGTGCTAGAAGCAACAGAGTACACTATGAAAGCTGCAGGCAACAGAGTTATTCAACAGGTTAAGGAATGGCCCCGACAAACCTGACCAGAATGCATAACAACTTGTCCTAAAACAGAGAACCAGAGTAATTGAAATATAAACACACTGGGGGAAAGAATACGAAGAGCCTTGACAGCCCTTCAGAGAGATGCAGACAATAAGATTTAGGTTATTTTCTATGGTGCTTTAGGAATGAGACGCGTGCTATTCTCCTTCCTTTTAAACTCCTGCTCTCAAAATGAGCCAACAGAGCTGTCAGCAAACATATTCCCCACAAACCTCCATCATGAGAAACATCATTTTAAGTACATTATCCAGCAATGATGCCATGCAATAATTTTGTTCGTACAAGTTATCTGATCTTCAGTTGTTCATCTGAACCATGACATTTATTCTTTTTAATAAAAATCTAATTACTTTTTCTTCTCAGTATCGCAAATGAACACATTCATTAACAAAAGCCTGTCCGATACAACAACATTTGAATGATCCATTTACATTTCAACTCTCTTATTTAATGCTTGAACCTTGATTTTTTTTATTTTTAAATGCATGGGTACGCACTCCCACATCTAAGTATTATTTATACATATGTCATACTACATGTACAAATTACATACAGTTGCCAGTTAGTAGAATATAAATTAGCACATTTGCAAACATAAGGACGATAATACGAATTTACTGTTAAAATTATGCTCATTTTGTACACTGTTGATTTACAAACAGATATTTGCTATTTCCAGTAACCTGAAACAACCACCATATGAATTATAACCATCAACTAAAAGGTAGATCATTAAGAAATACAAGTATCGATTGATTTGCATGTCTTCATACATATATGCTACCCTATACATAGGATACACATATATGTAGAGAAAAAAATACTTTCCATTACTTTTTTTTTTTTGAGTACAGTTACTCTCACAACTGATATCTTATTTGTCTGTTCTAGTATTTATTAGTTCTTTTCAAGCACGGCTGTAACACAAACGGCAAAATGAGAAATCCAGAGCTACATCAATGTGTTATTCACAGCAAATAGAGATGAACAGCAGACAACATTCAACTAAAGGATGACTCTTTTCCAATCCAGATGCTAAGGAAGAGATCTTTAAAACAAATTTCTAACACTCTACAGACATCTTTTCAAAGAGATTTACCTTCAGTATCATCTTTGTTTAAAATCAAGCAAATTTCTGCAATACTGGTAACCCATGTACTATCTTGTTCTACCACCTACGGACTGCACAGTTTTGAGAGAAAAATTATTCAAAACCTAATGGTGGCCTGGAAGAGGAGTTCAAGGTGCTTCACCAGGCTGTGATCAATTCGCATGATTTATAACTAACTACTGTTTCACCTTTTGCTTATGAATTGCCTATATTAGTTGACAAAATTGGAGACCTGATTTTTAAACTTTCCAAATATTAGCATCCTCTATAAAGCACTTAACTATGCTGACATAGCACAGAAGAGCATTGTGCAGGCACACCTACACTGCTAGGGAAGGCTGAACAGCATCACTGCACTGGCGTATGATCCTGTCCACCTCAGCTTGCATCTCCTCTTCGGAGAGCAGACCGTCCCAAGACAGCACTGCAGTATTATGAAGATACTAATTCAATACTGCCTGCTTGATTTGCAACTCATATGAAGGCAAAACCACGCAGATTCTCAATGGCTGCAATGGGACTTGACAGAGGCAAAGGTCTTTGTTAGTGGGATTAGTTAGACTCAATTAGAAGGTAACGAATCAAGTGCCCAAATGTTCCTTATGAAGTATTACAAAATGTGCAAAGTAAACAATAAAAAAAATAATAATCTTACCTGCTGTTGTTGATTTTCCAACTCCTCCTTTCCCAGAAGCACAGACCACCACCTGCTTAACTCCTTCTATGGGCTTCTGTTTCGGCAGCCCCCGTGACAGGATCCGGGCACGTTTGTCCCTCAGAGCCTCATCCCTGGAGCCTGAAGACTAACAAAAACAGAGAGCAAGCAAATGCGTATGCACCAACCTTCAGTTTTCACAGAGAAAGCTGACAGGGAAGAATCCAACTGTGCACTGAGAGAGTTTCACTGCTGGTGCAAACCCAGGCCCTCCCAGGGGGGCCTGCTCCAGGGCAGGGGGCCTGCTGGAAAATAACCCCGGGGGGCATTTTGTTTAGACAGTTAAGTATTATGGATGTTAACACTGGAATGAAAAAAAGAAAAGGGCTTATGTTAAACCGAAACACCACTTAAAAAGTCGGAAGCTTTAAAAAATAGGCTAGACCCAGCGGTCTTTTATGTTACAGTTGCTTCAAGCACGACAAATACGGCTAATGGCAACGGGAAACCCCAGGTGCTGAGGCGCCGGTGAGGCACAAGCAGCTTTGCAGAGAGCTGCGTGTCCCCCAGCCGTGTCACAGGCACAGAGCAAGTGCCGGCTGACGGGCGCACGCCCCGCTTCGCTGCTCTTTCGGAAGGCGACACACCGGAGCGCTCCGCCACCCTGCGGGCCCCCGCAGCGGGACGGGCGGGCTACAGCCCAGAGCCTGCCTCTCCACAGCGGCGTCCCACCTGCTGCCGGGCGGCCCGGTGCTGCTGCCCCCGACGCTACTGCCGCAGAATGGGCTCGGGTCCTGGCATCACCTTCCTCTGCTCGGCCCGGCCGATGCCCCACACCACCCCTATGCCCTGCAGCGACCGTATCCCCACACCGCAGAGCAGCTGCCGAACCGGCTGCGCCAGGACGCAGCCCGCCGGGGCACACGGGCGGCTCCGGGCCACGGCGGCCCTCCTGCCTCCCACCGCGCCGCGGCTCCCGCCCAGGCGCGCACACACCCCGACCCTCCGCGCCCGTCCCGCTCCCCTCCCGCCCCGGGCCGGACCCGGCGCACAGCAGAGAGCTCACGCCTCACTCACCGCGGAGTCGGCAAACGGGGCGACGAGCCCGTAGCCCGGGTCGCGCCGCGGCGCCGTGAAAACCCTCCCGCCGCCGACGGGGAGGCGGGCGGCGCGTAGCGCCCAGCGCCAGGCGGGAGCCCCCATACCCGCCGCCGCCTGCGCCTCCCCCCGCCCGGGCGCGCTGAGATGGCGCCGTCTGGCTGCGCCGTGGCCCGCCCCTTGCGCCGCGTTGGGCTCCCCTCCCCCGCTCGGCCCGAGCGCCAGCCCCTGCCGAGCCCGGGAGCGCCGGAGCCCCGGCCGCGGGACTGAGGCTGGGCCGCCCCGGGTAGAGCCGAGAGGTTCCTGGAGGTGGAGGGTGTTGCGCAGAGAGAACCTCGGTGGAGCAGGCCAAGGCCTTCCCGGGTGAAGTGCCGAGCGGTGGCACCGTGAGGCAGCAGCACCGAAGAGCAGCTCCTGTGAGAAAACTGGACCCAAGGGAAAAATCCTGGGTGACCGTATGCGTTAGGGATCGGTTTGGGGTTGCTCCTCGCAGTGTTGCGCCTGTCCTCGCTGGCTCGTGGTGGGTTTTGTGGTGTTCGCTGCGGCGCTCCCTCAGCTTCTCGGTGCCTCTTCACTTCACACCTTGGCCCGCAAAATGGTTGGTCAAGAGCTTGGTCCCTCCTGGGTTTGTGCCCTCTGCACATAGAACAAATGTATTCCATTTCATCATTTGGGTCATTAATTAAAGGAACAAAGAGACCTGTAGCCGGGACAGATGCCACCCTGTATTTTTTTACTATAATACTAATATTGAAACACTGATAATTGTTCTGGTTATAGTTTTGGTTTTCCAGTTTACACACCCACTCCACAGAAGGTTCATGAAAACTGTGTTTCTGTTCTTCATGTGTGAAATTTGTTTAAAGCTTTGAGATACACATCATCTACTGCTTCTCTCCCACCTACAAGGCTTGTGACCATGTTGTGGAAGGAAATGGGATCGGTTTGATGTGATTTGCTCTTGACAATTCCATGAATAGGCCTTTTTTTATCCAAGTGGTATTATAGAAGTCATTCAGATCTTGGCAGTTTCAGGCCATTAGTTTGTAAGGATAAAATACAGTGTAGATAGTGCCTTTTGTTGGTATCCATTGTAAGATATAACGGACGAGAGGATTTTACATCAGAGCAAAGCATTATTATAATCATTTCCTCTCTTTCACAGTAAGAGGAATTTTCATGATTATTTTAAATGTTGGGGTTTGACTTGTATTATTAAAAGCACTAATCAAGCATTTTGTTAAAAATCACCATTTTCAAAGGTTTATTCCAGTGCTGCGCTACCACACAAAAAGTTACAACTATAAAAATATTTTTTTTTTGCTATCCTTTAAGTAATTCTCATTCAACGTCTTGCTTTTGTTGAACCCACATGAATATATCTTGCGCAGCTAGCACAAAAACCTAAAGAGGTCAAATACTTTCCCAGTAATTTACCCTACTGACAAACCAAAATGCAAAAGAGTACTGAACACCAATGAGATACTTCATTTTGAAACTATACTAGAGATCTGCCTCAAGGATCTTTCTTTCACTGCCTCAGGAAACCATTTTATCTTCTGCCTTGCAAGAAATTTGCATAATTGTTTTTTCTACCTTGAGCAGTTGGAGGCAGCGTTAAAAGTGCAAAATACTGTGCATCTCACAGAAATTAAATCGGTACCACGTGATCACTGGTAGGCATACAGTTTAGATATCCATCCCTTCAAAGTCAAGAAAATGGCAAATAAGTTCCGTCATATTGTCTTTGGTTCTAAAAACAGCTTTAACAGTGACTGGAACAACCTCACATATTTTTGAGGGTTTGGGGTTTTTTGTAAAGCTGATAAAGCACACAAAAAAAATTCTTTTTAGAAAAGTAAGGTGAGGGAGTTTTCCAAACTGTCACCTAAGAAAGAATAATGCTCAGTATTTTCAGTTTTAATGGTGTATTTTAGCACTCGTTTGTTAATAGTAGGGGAGCTAATATGGCAGTAGGTTGTATTAAATGTGAATATAAGAAGTAGATTTTGGCCATTAGAAAGGGATTAAATTTGCTTAGCAATAAAGCAGGCATTTTCAAAATACCTTCATTGTTAATAATGGAATACACTGATTACAGTTTGATTGAGTAGTAGTCTACCATCTCTACTAATTGTGAAGAAAGTTTTATGGATTATACACTTCTTATAATTGCTTTTAGTTTCCTATTTAAATTTTAATGTTTGAACATATTGGTCTGTTTGCCTGACATGTCATTGCAGTCCACATACGGTGCTAAAATATGAGTCTAGGAAAATGCAACAAAAATTAACAAAGATTTTACTGCCAGATTGGAGTCTTTATGGAAACCATGGCAAACTCTACATCTTTCAGAAAATTCTGCTCCAGACTTCTCAATAGTTCAGCGAAATGAAAGACACATTATTTAATTTTAATGCAAATTAATAACATTTTCTTTAAGTAAGTGTAAGAAAATGTTTCAAAGACTTTAAATTGCTATTCAGCCTGAACACTAACATGATAAAAATATAATTTATTTTCGTCTGAAATTAGATTTTCTTGCATTTAAATGTATTCTTTCTCCACACAAAATCAATTAAGGGTGGCCAGGTATAGCTAGGAGAGATTTGTTGCCAAATGACTCCAAATTTTAAAAATTAATTAACATTTGAAAAATTACTTGTAGATAATTAGGTTGATTTGTGTGCAGTAGGAAGTAAGTAGCTAAAAAAAGAATACATTATCAAGACTAAGCTTTCAAAGTTGATGGAGCCCTGTGTTTCTAGTCACATTTCTGAGTGTCTGCATAGTATGATATTAATAATATAGTAAGTTAAGGACACACTGCAAACGCTTACTCATGTGAGCCATCTATTTTGGTCAAAATTTAAACTAGAAATTTTATTAAAGGCTAAAGAAATGTTCTTCAAAACTAAGGGGTCATTTTAGCTTCACAACCAGGCCTGTAATCTTTGGCCACAGAGGCGTACCAGGGCAAGTGTGTATGGCATGGAGGTCACTAATTCTGGGGTTTTTTCACTGGCTGGTCAGCCAGCCCTGGCACGTTTATGATAAATAAGGTTTAAATGTTGCTTTTTATCTTTTTTGTTCACATACTGATAATTGCTTTATTCATGAAGAAAGGAAGTCTAAGGTAGTTAAGTTTTAGGCCAGTTATCAAAGCTCTTGGGATGGACAACAAGGCTGATGTTGTACAATTAAGAAATATAGATTAATACATTAAATTACTATATAATCATCCATAAATTGTTATATAGTATAAAAGATTTATGGAAGTTGTGGCACTTTTGCAGAAGCCAGGAAAACTATCACCGTGATTGCCTTTTAAAAGTTAGAGATTCTGCTTCTATCTGAGCCTCAGACTGCTGGAAAGCAAGGAGGACACCTGGGGTCATCACATTCCCTTTTTTCCATGCCATCTTAAACTGGAGCAGTTGTTCCCAAGCTTTTTTATAGCTAAGCCTATTTGGGGGGCGGGGGTGGTGGTGGTGTAATCTTCTCTGACTTCTTGTGCTCTTACCCAACAACTGTGTGTGCAGGGACCCTTCTGCTCTGCCCTGTTTCTGAGCCTTGCACTCATTAGCGTTCTCTTGGCTCAGCCCATGCGCTGTGTCTCAGGATGGCTGCCACCTCCTCCCTTTGCCAGCTCTGAGACCAAGCTAGAGCTGCTCTCATGGTTCTTGCCAATCATTCTCCCGTGGGGCTGACAAACTAGATGAGGCTGCAAAATAAACCAAGCCAAAATGCCAACCAGTGTGAGTTCTTTATCTTTGCTATGCTCCATAATGTAAGTTAAAGTAACTTCCAGGTTATTTTACTTATTGCTGAGACATGTGATCGGGTCCTGTACAGACCAGCATTGGCTTGGCAGAGCTCATACACCTTGGCTTGTTGTCATACCTGGGGGTAACAAGCTTCTGCTGTATCAGTAAGGCATATGTCAAAACCATGTAAGTAGGGAATTTCAGGCATGAGAGGAGAAAACAACTGCAACCATGTATAAGGAGAGTCCTTATGTCTCATGCTATTGCCTCTCTATCATTCACTAGAATTTCACTTCTTACATCTTTTTCCTGCTAGGTTTAGACACCAAGGCTGACATCACTGATATTGAGGCTTTGCAAAATAAATTTGACCCAAGGGATTTTAAGAAGTTCTGATTTCAAATATCCATTCAAAACAAGCGAGGCTTACCTGTGTTTTCATATGGAATACAACCTTGTTTAAGAAGCAAATTTTGTTCGTTATACATGGCAATACTTGAAACTGCAACACCTTAACAAGCACAGTGAACATATGTGAGAAACAGTAATAATTTTTTCCTTATCATGTGTATTAATATTTTCAATAAATATAAGACCATAAAAATAGCTTCATCCTATATGAATATTTTGCCAAATGTTAAACTGAGACAGAAATTGTCTCCTATAGTTCTGTTTTGCTAAGTGAGGAAGAAGGTCTGGCAGTGTTGAGCCCAATTTAGTTTGTATATTGCTTTCGTGTGGACATTTTCATCAGTGCAGTCCTTCACAGTCAAGAAGAGATGAAAACCTTATTTAAATTATCGCTAGGTTCTTCTAAAGTCAGTCATCAAGTTCTTCAGGTTAATATTGCTTACTATAGTAACAGTCACATCGCAGTGAAGATGCAGCTGGTATTACAGCAATTTTTCCATCCTTAAGCAAGTGGTGCAGAGAATGAAGAGATTTATTTTGTTGAATATGCCCTCCAGTAACAAAGCCACATAATTTTTCTTACGTACCTGATATATAGATATTCCTTGCATGAATGGAATTAACTCCATTTAATAGTATTTCCATACTTGAAGAAAAGAGAAAAACAAAGGTTTTGATTTTTTTTAAAAGTATTCCTAATGTTTGGCATATATTTTACAAACATTGAAGCAAGACCAGCATTTTCTTTCTTCTTTCCTTTCTTTTTCTTAATGGTTTTTTGTTGGGTTTTTTTTCCCCAGTAATGGAGATAAATTGCAATGATAAGAGTTCCAGGGGCAGAAAAAGCCCTGTTGTATTGGACATTGTACAAATACAGCATAAAAAAGATGGTCACTGTCCTAAAAGCTTCTGTAAAGCATTTGACACCACTGGTCTTGAGTCATAATGGCATTCAGTCACTGTTTCAGTTTCTGAAATAATTTTTATTCTCTCTTCATTCATTTTTCTCAATAATGAGTTTATGCTTTACAAGGAGCATTTTCGTTAACATCAGAACCTTGAGACTAAATGAGTCTGTAGAGCAAATTAATCTTATTTCACCAATGAGTCTGATTGAGATATTACATGAACTTTAGTGGTTTTGGTATTCAGTAATTACTTTTCAAATCTACGTTGTGTTCCAGACCAGTTCAGTTTTGCTCTGTGGCCATTCAATGTTTATCTCATAATTCCTAGTACATTAGTAGCACAAGATATTTCAGGAGGACACCAATGTCCTTTGGGTGTGTATGGACCACTTACACAATTATGCCAGCAGTAACCTGCTCTAAAGTGTTTCAGTGTGCAAGGACCACGCTCAGCTGAAAATAAATTTGATCTATGAACAACTCTTGTGCCTGCATACCATTTAAAGCACTGTCATGTAAAACTGTGAGACAGTCCACCACAGTGGAGCCAGAGCAGCTGATACTTGGAATGCAATCCTCTGTACAATCCGCAACTACGAAGGAAAGTAACTCTTCTTCAGGGTTTTACATTGAGCCAGACGCTGATCCAGGAATATAATCTCAAGTTCTTGATTTCTGATCTCCTATGCTGAAGTGTTACTATTCCTGATTTACCTCAAAAAAAGAGAGATACACAGCGCCCCAGCTTTTTAATTCTGTTAACATTGTGTTACGTCAAACAGCAGGCTGGTTTAGACAGAATAGCGCCAACTGATGTTCCCAGCACAGAGACCAAAGATAGGCATGTTTTCTTACCTATTTTCTCCTTTATAGGAAGCTTAGACCAAGGGAAGAACAGCCTTAAGCGGAGCACCTTTGCAGTTTAACTTTTACAAGAAGCTGAGCGAGTTCCTCTCAATTCGGATAATTTATCTTTGCTTTCTTTTCCATTTCAGCTCCCTGGGCATGAAGAGAGATTGGTTTCATGGCTCCCTAGAACAAAGTAACTAGGTTTCTTATTGTAATCGGTTCAGAGGAAGGTAGTTTTCTAGTGAATTCTTCATGAAAGCTCTTGGCATATGGATCTTTGAAGGTCAAAATAAGGTCGAAAACGCAACTCTGTCACAGAAATAAATGTAATTTGCATTCTTGTAATTACTGCTGCTAAAGAACTGCACTGTTACCTTTTAAAATGTCGATTTAAAACTTTGACATGAGGAAATATCACAGAATCATGCAGGTTGGAAAAGACCTTTGAGATCATCAAGTCTAACTGTTAACCCAGGACTGCCAAGTCCACCGCTAAACCATGTCCCTGAGCACCACATCTACATGTTTTTTAAACATCTCCAGGGATGGTGATTCCACCACCTCCCTGGGCAACCTGTTCCAATGCTTATCCACTCTTACAGTGAAGAAATTTTTCCTAATACCCCAATCTAAACCTCCCCTGGTCATAGCTCACACTTAGGACTTATGAAAGTTATTAGAGAAAGGTTTGCAAAGTAGGTCGTGCAACCCACCTCTTGAGAATGGGCTCTTAACTGCTGAACCAGAACCAGAAGTCTTTTGTTAGTGAGTAAGCCTGGCCAAAAGTATGTCAGGAATCATTAAAAGTAAAGATGACTTGCAGTGTCCTACAATATTTCCTGCAATTGATTAACTTCCTAGTACAGATGTAGCCTAGAAGTTCACCTGAAGGTGAGCCAATCATACTCTAAGCTCCAGAGTGCATTAGTTAGATCTGTGTTTTCTGCAACGAGAGCTAAAATATCTCTCATTTGTTCTAGAATTTATTTGTGGGCACCAAAATTAAGGGTATTTTATTCTGCATGTGGCCCTCACTCAGACTGCCACTAAGACGGCACAATTATCCTTTATCCTATGGGCAACAGAGTATCCAGGGAATGATATGCAATGAATATTAGAATATCCCAAGTTAAAGTAATTGTTTTACCCAGTTATTCATGAAAATGTAAGTCTCTAGCAGTTCCAAGAATTGTCTGTAAAATAAAAGCTCTTTAAGAAAAAGTTATACCAAATACCATTTGTCTACTCTGTTAGAACATCAAATATTGAAGATAAAGTGCTTTACTTCCACTCTGTAGCAGCTGTTTAGCATCTATTGTAAAAGAAAGAAACTGTGACCCTTTGGCAGTTTAAAAAAAAACACAACAATGGAAGATTATGTGAAAAATCTCCCTTTCATCATTGCAGTGCTCATGAAGTATCAAATAATAAAGTAATAATATAATCCCAAATGAGTTCAGAAATACATATTGAAAAAATCTGTGCTTTAAGAAAGTGTGCAAATTAAATATTAAAAAACAATTCTTGATGCTGGAAGCTCTTTGAAACATGTTAAGCCATGCTGGAAGTCATAGCAGGAAGCCACATTATTTCTTGACACGTGGTCTGTTATCTTATTTGACTCCATGAATATTCATTAGAATTTACAGTCTTCTGTGATTTAGCTCACTGCATTAAACATCTGCTTTTTTTCCCACAAGATCTGAGGGGAAACAAGATCACCTTCTATTTATGTTGGTTAAAATCATGAGAGGATTATATATACACTCTTGTATTAACTGAAACAAACCATCAAAAACTAAAGGCTGATGGTAAATGAAAGTCCTAGAGTTGCCATTTTTTAAGGGGAATGAGTTCCCAAAATATACTTTTAAGAAAAGCTATGGCAAACTGAGATACCCATTTGAGTTGCAGTGTTCTTACAGCGAAAGGAGGTAAAAAATGCCAAAATCTGTCAACCCTGCTTGGCTCGTTGAGCTCTGGCAATCTTGTTGAACTATGCTGCAAGAGGTTGCTGTGTTCTGGGAACAACAGCTCCAACAACTGATAAAATGACAGACCAAGCATATAATTAGTGCCTTCTCAAACACCCATTTTTATCATGACGCATGGCAAACAGCACTTGGGATGACTTCAGAGGTTTACTATTCAGAGAATTTCCTAATGACCTATCATTTGTGTGCATGCTTTCCTGACTGGCTAAGGATCAGTATGCCTGAGGGGAAAAAAATGATATGCTCAAGGAGAAAGCATTTGGCCTGAAGCTGTGGTAAGAGTTTTACTTTGAACGTCATCCATAGAAATGCAAAAAAAAATGACATGAAGCCTGATTATGCCTACACACTCAACAGTAACTGGAGGCAAGGAGTCCTCCAGGTACATAGAGAATAATAAATGGCCTTTCATACTGTTTGTGAAAGGAGCAGAAAGAGCAGTGTCTTGATCCATGTACATTTTTAATAATAACGTGAGGTTTTATGCCAGTACTGTTAATTTTACGTATGGCATCTGTTAAAGACATGGGAACTCAGGCTCCAGCTCCTAGAAGATACTGATTGATGCATTTTTGTCTATTGCAACATCCTCACATTACCATCAGAATTTCTCATTGAAAATGAAAAAAAATGGGATTAACTAACAAAAACCCCACACCTCTGTAGTACCAATTGCTATTGCAAGTGTTTATGAGGTGAAGAGAGCAGTGATGCAGCAACACCTGGGGAAGAGAACAGATTTTAATTCCTTTATGTGGCAGGAGTCGAGGACAATATCCAGCATAATGGAGATGAGTAATACAGGGGCTGTGGAGCACAGCACACAGTTGGTGGAGTCACCTTGGGTCTGCACCAAACCAACCTACACAGGACCTAAAGAATGCAGGGCCTGTATTCTACAGGGCCTGGTCTAAGTACCTCCTCCACTAGGAAGAGCCCGGTTTGCAAGACCCATCTAGACCAGTCAGGCATGGACCCGCCTTCAAGCAAAGGAGAACCGCCACCTACCATAGTACCAGAGCAGTGTCAGGCTCCACGCAGATATGTGGTCAGCAGCTCCGTATGGAACATGAGATGCTGAAGCAGAGTTTCACTGATCAAAGCTGGCCTGAGCAGGTATTCAGAGCTTGCTCAGGGACACCAAATAACCTGTACAGCTGCAGACTCTCATTCAGCACTCCCACTAATCCCTGTTTGCTCCAGGCCTCCTGATTGTAAGATTAGCTTTTTATAGCTGGGTGGGGGCTTTTTCCCCTCACCACTACTTCAGTTACTGTCCCACATTCAAGTTGTTTCCATGCATTCCTGCTGTGTAGAACCCAGATCACAGACTCAGGAGACCAGGGAATCAAGTCCATACACATTTGAATATGCCTGCAGGGATTAGCCTGGATCTGGCTGGCAGTATGATTCCTTGACAAGAGCAGAAACTGCTTACCTGTGAGGAGGGACTCCTCCTGGAGTCAGTTTGGTGGCTCTGCACAACCTGCCCCTGAATTCCAGAATTGAGAGTTGTGTTCTAACTCAAGGTTGGCTGTGTACCAGAAAGGTTCAGGACTATAGCCTATTAGCTCAGCTCAGTTCTGTGAAAAAAAAATTGGATCGCTCCTAATCAGTTTGAGGTGTTACAATTAGACCCTATGGTACATACTGTAGGTAGGCTACTCCCACTGCTCTCTTGATTTCATTGAAGTAGGATACAGAAGTCCTTTTAACATTACTGTCAATGATGCAAACGTTTCCAACAGGAGACACCTAAGCAGGGAAAAATACAGTAGTTAAGTGTCACAGACAAATGAACATGCCTGACATCAGCAGAGAAAGAAACTATGATTAATAGTGTTATTTCCTTTAGGCAATCATGGTTAGCAAGCAGATTGCACGTCTTTAGCTGGCTACCTGTTTTTCCAATAGATCCAAATTTCTGCTTCTCACTTAGAAAAGCTGTAAATGTACCTGACACAGCCTTCACACTGAATGTGTTATTCTGTTCAGGAATTTAATTAACTTTTGATTACTCTAACACATTTCAGTACCTCTAATTGTATGAAGGACTAAACAAAACACTAATTTATTCTTAATAGTGTATTTAATTTTTGCTGCATACTTTAAACATGCTTGAAATCAATTGCTTAAATCACAAGATTACTCTTCCACAACAGGAATACCAGACTTCACTGGAAACGATTCTGACATTCATGGGGACAGTAAGTTGTCCCTGCTGGAAGAGCCAAAGAGGTGTACCAAGTCTGAAGCTAATAAACTAGGGCTGAAGAGGTCACAACCGTCCTCTGAGCTATGATGCAAACCAGAAAAAGTCACAGTGCCATCTCTTCCTCTCATTCATCTTCCTTTCAATCATCTTCCCCCAGAAGTCTGCAATGCTTCTTTTGAAGGCTAAACAGATCTGGGGGTCTGTTTGGAAGGCAAAGTCAATAATACTGTCTTCATCCCATGTCTTCTCTTAAAGAGCTATTTCTGGTAGCTTTACACAGGTATTGTGCAATACCTGTGCTCTTTGAGTGACACTGCTGAAATTCCATCTCATTTCTGCTGCTGGACTTGTACTAGGGAAATTCTTCATGCCCTCTCTCCACTATCCTTACCTCTGGAGGAAGGAAGATGATGGCTGGGAGGCAGACATACTCCAAACCTTTGTGTCTGGACAGCACTTTAAGAGAGAAGTCAGTACTAAATACAGTCATCATGCGTCTGCTACTTAGACTATAAAATGATCTATCACCACCACTAAATCCTCTCTACACCCACATCACTGTTCAGCGATGTCTTTTCCAGCTAATCAGCATTTCAGCTAGCAATTCTGAAACTGTAAAAAGACAAAAGTTTATTTAGGTCTTGAACTAGAGTGAGAAACAGGCTTAAAAAAAATAATTGCCAAATACAAAGAGACAGATAGCTCATCACAGATAGCACAAGTAGGCTAAGTAGCTCAAAACCAAGCAAAGTAAGTAAACTGGGAACAAAAAAGTAGAAAAAGGGATCATCATCCAACAGAAAACAAAAGGACTTGACTCAGGTCAGGGTAGATTGTAAACATCACTTTAAAAAAAACCCTGTAATTCTGAGCTGTCTTGTGGCAATTTTAATATCTTATACTAAAGATACACAATAATCTTTTCTTCTTTCTTCCTGGAACTGATCTGTTGTTTCAGCATGGCCAAATCAAAAAACGCACTTTATTTAAACATTAATCCCAGGGTACAAAAAATTTTGTGGAATTTTCTTTATCTTGTGATGGAAATTTGTAATTCATTGCTGCAAATTCCACTTTTCAGGCCAACTCATAATGAGTCTTCTGCCAACAGCCTCTAACAGCTATCACAGCAGAGTCCATCGGTTCGGTCTCACCCTTCACAGCATAGTGGGATCCATTTGTGATTCCTTACTAAAATGGTTCTAAGTGAGTTAACTGAGACTCACTCTTTCCTTATATATGCCCCATTACTTGTCTTCTCTTCCCCCCACACCTTTTTTTTTTTTTTAAATCTTTCTATGTGTGGGAAGAGAGACTACTGCAATAGAAAAAATGAAACTTTAAATCAAATTCTTCCCTTGACACTCTGCAGCCTTTCAGCTAAGTCTGTCCCACAAGAAGCAGTTCTACCAAGATATAACCCTTACCAGCAACCTATTTTGTATCTTTGCTATCTAAGTGCCACTGCAGCTTTGTACAGTTTCTCTTCAAAACAGATGACACTACCTAGGGGCAACTCTGCTGATGTGATAGCTGCTTGAAAGACCTTTGATCATGGTTTCAGACGCTGTAAACAAAGGAATAACATCCAAGATGCATCTTGTCCCTTCAAAGTTATAGTCAACTACTGACCCTGCCAAACCGTATGCTACACCAACTTACTACTAACAAAAAAATAAAAATTCACCCTTAGGGAAGAATTCAAGACCACTTGAGATCATTTATCATTTTGGTACTGAAAGACCTCTAGCATTTCATCCTCTAATAAAATGGGAGAAAGCCAAGTACCCAGAGAGGCAGCGCTCCCAGCACCCACCCCCCTCTTCACAAAAGGATTCATTCCATTAAATGTACATGAAATATGCATGACCATTCACACAAAGGGTAAGGAAAAACACATGTCCACTGAAATTTGTGAGAAATGTTTCATACTGCCATCTGCCCCTCTGAAAGAGAACTGATGTAAAAACAATCAGAAAAGTGTCTTCTGGATACCATCCTCAAAATAGCTTCTCTCTGCTCTGTTGACAACAGGCACAGAGGATTCAAGAAATAACCTGGGACAGCTGTCAAATCCAAAACATGCAGAAAAATGTCTTTATATAGCAACTGATAAAAATATCAATATATTTTACACATGGACATATTCTTTAGATGTCAGGAGGTTCTTTTCTATGTAAAACCTACTATTAAATCCAAACTCTTGTCTAAAATTTAACCAACAAATTTTATGTCATTCTTTGGCATACAAAGAGAGGCCCCTGACCTAACTATGGGCCAATAAGATTCAAAAAATTCAAGATGCATTACAACAAAATTAATTTGGCCTCCCAAGGAAAATGTGACATAGTTCCACCAAGAATCCATGAATAGACAATGATGTCAAACCACTTTTTCTATACACTGTTTCACAGGCATTTGTGTTGAAACTTGCACCTGAATAAATGTTCTCCATCAAATCCTGGTGTAAGCAATGACACTGAAACAAAGAACAATCAATATCCTTGTATATTAATATCCCTTTATAATCTGCTTACATGATCTGCTCAGACTGTACTATAATCCATTTTCCTTAACAATCAATCTATATCACAAATATATACAGGAAAAAAACTTATTTTCAATGGATTTCTACCTCATTAAACTCTTCCTAGTGAGTCTGGGGATACGGCTTTAGAGTAAATGAGCAGAAGGTATTTTAAATAAAATTAGCTGAGTTTATAAACAAAACCAGTTCATACTTAATCATAGCCTACAGGTAACAAAAATGAGCTGGTTTATGCACTAACCACCTAGTGCAATCTCCTCTTCCTCCATAAAGGTTTGCTTTGGGAAGAGCAACTTCACTGAACACTCATGCAAGAAAGAATGTTATTTGAAAATAACAGACAGAAGCCAAATATATGCCTACGTGTAACACAGCTATTCATGAGTGTATGTTGCCCCTTGCTGTGCAAGAGTGATCGTCAGTAATCTTACTCTTATGATTGAGGCCAAGTAATAGAATTGGCTTCCTACCCACACTGCTGTATATTACAGCCATCTTTTTTTTTTTTTTTAAATATGGTTGTAGAAATAAAATCTTCAGTCTTGAAATGAATTCAGAATGAGACACCGAATTCTGCATCACTCTATCCTGACTTTGCTGAAGCCAGTGTTATTCAAAACTGCTATGGGTCAGAATTCACAGCGGGGAGGAAAGCACAGCTCTTCTGTAATATCAGAGCTATTCAATGAGTATCTGGGTACGTAGCCAAAAACTTGGAAGATCATAGCAGAGGCCACTCCAATACTTTTAACTTCACCCATCAGCAATGGGATCTCACTTCAGAACTATGCACTTTCTTTTTTTCAATCATGATTTTGATCCCTAGCTATCCAGATCCCTTTTAACTCCGCTATTTTCTGTTCCCTCTGCTCCAAAGCAGCAGCATTGTTGAGAAATGCTCCAACTCAATGGGTTCGTCTCAGTCACCTGAAACACAAACATTACTTGTTTTTAAAGAAGCAAGCAACAATATTCAGACTAATGATTTTCACACTATATACAGCATGCTATGCTTACCCCAAGCATGCAGTATTCCCCCACCAGAAGTAGATTTTTCATTTCTCATAAAAAAAAAAAAAAAACACAACCCCGCTTCCCGCTAGCTGCGGGGCATCCCACCGAGCTGCAGCCATACTTTATTCTGTTCCAAAGCTGTCACCGCCCCCCGCCCCTTAGGGGTCACCGAGCCCCGTTTTCCCTTCGGCAAAAGTGATAGCGCCTTTCTGGGTTTCTCTTAACGCTTACAGCGAGGCCTTTCTTTACCGCTTGCCCGTCACACCAGCTCCTTTGAAAAGCCCGCAGGGCCGCTGCCTCCCCGCCGCCCCCCCAGCCCCGACCGGCTGCGCCCGCCGGCGCCCCGGCGCCCAGCCCTGTGCCGCGCCCTTCGCCACCGCGGGCTCCCGGGAACGGAGCACCTCGCCCCACCGGGCACCGACAGAGCGGCCCGCGGTGCCGGGGGAGCGCTACCCGGAGTCCCGCCGGCAGCGCCCGGCCCCAGCGCGGCGCCCGCCCGCCCCCGCCCCTAGGCAGTGCGGGCCCGCCATGGCGGCGGCACGGGCTCGGGCGCTGCTGCAGCAGTGCGCGTCCGCCCGGCTGCAGGTGAAGCCGCCCGAGGGCGGCTCCGAGGCCGAGTGGGTGGAGGTAACGTCTGCCGCGGGCCGCCGCCAGCTCCGTGTGGCCCGTTCCTCCCGCGGCGGAGCGGGGGCCGCGGCCTGGCGCTCCTGCGGGCCGCGGGACAACGCTCCGTCTCCTGCGCAAGCGCCGGCGGGGGGAGGGAGCGGGCGCGGAGGTGCCGGCCCTGGCCCAGGCCCAGGCCCAGGTGGGGTGGGACGCGTAACCCCCGCGGAAACCCCCGCGGAGCGGCGGGGGGTCCCGGTCTGACTCGGTGGCTGTACCTGCGGCCCGGCCCTCCCTGTAGTCTGGCTGTGCAGCACCTGCCCGCCCTTAGGCACACTCAGAGCCGCCGCAGGCTCCGCGGGGGGGGGGGGGGGAGGGAGGGAGGGAGGAAGAGAGTTAGTTAGTTAGTTAGTTAGTTGTGGGATAGTGTCCGCTTGGAGAAGGCCTGGTAGAACAATGGGACGCTGGCAGCAGTAGTGCTGTTCTGTTTGGGTCGTTTCCAGACCGCTAACCAAAACTGAAAGGTAGGATGTCGACCCCCACCGCGCAGCTCGAGGGAACTGGGATGTCCCCCTTCCCCCCCTCCCGGAGCCCTCTGTCAGCGGGGGGGGCGCAGCCCTAGGGCCGTGAGGGCTGCCAGGCTCCGGCCCCTTCGTGGGTGACCTGCACTACAATAACCCCTCTGTGCAGGGGTCAGCTGCGTAGCCCTTGGGGTTTTTAGCTTTTGTCTTTTGTCCTTAAAGACCACTACAACAGAAGGGGCTAAATAAAGTCACTTATATAACTTTTAAAATTTTCTAGTTTGTTTAAAGGGCCGATGAGTCCATTCAACAACTGAAGAGAGGATATTTAAAAAAAAAAAAAAAACTCTGTCCCTAGGTGTTTCCACTGTTTGACTTTCACATTGTTCTTAAAACGTCTCTCTCCTTGTTCAGAAAAGGCAGGTGGATCCGTAAGACCCAGTTTCTGCAGCAGGGTCTGGGAAACCAGAGCATTTTGCTTGTGGGAAATGTGTGTCGTCTCACAGATACTGCATTCAGCTTCTGCATGTATTGCATTATTAGCCTCTCGGTGTAAGGTTATAGTGAAAGTTGCTCAGCACAGCATGAATTAACTGTAGGAGAAATCTCCTATTTCTAGCTTGCTAATCTCGGAAGTAATTGTAGATCTAGTAACTAAAAGCAGAAATGTCATTTTGCTGGCTCTCTTTTAAACTATCCAGAAAGAGGCATATGTTATGGTTTAGAGATAGCAAGACTAACGACTACAGGGAGATTATACTGTTTATGTATCTTACTTGTAGTTTTAAATGGCTTAACCAATCTCACTAGGAAAGTAATAGATAACACTAAAAGAACCTGCAAGAGATTTGGGTGGTCCTAGCAACAGATATTTTTCAGACATGAACTTTAACTAATATTTATCATGGGTACTTAGAAATCTTTCCTGGGTACCTGGGGCTTTTTAAGAGAGATCTGTTTTAACAGAACCAAGTTACCATGCAGCAAAATACTATGGGAGGTTTTTAATTTCTTTAGTATGACTATTTTAGAGGTCACTGGAAGGAATCTTTGCTGCTGTCATACTCTGGTAGGGTGATGTTACTCCCTATATATGCATGTCAATGCACAAATGAAAAAATACAGACCTCATAAACTATTATTTACATAAGCCAGTGTGTTCCTGATGTTCTATTAACAACTTAAAGTAGGTCCTCACCTTGAGAAATTTCTAGTGTACTATAAAAAGCATGTTAAATAGGTGGCTTTGAATAGTTTCTGAGCTTTAAGAGACCCCTCTAGGTACTTCAGGAACTTCAGAGAGGATGCTCTTTATCTTGGAAAAGGTTAAGAGTATACTTTATATCTATACATGAATCGCTGCTTTTGTTGTGTTTTCATGATTGACTTTTTCTGGCTTATTGAGGATTACTGAGGATGGGATGTCTTATTTGTGGAGACATGTTGGTTAGATAGCATCCATAAAAGCTTTATGTATACAGCAAAATACTTAGGAGGAAAAAAAAAAGGAATTCTCCTTTTAAAGGCAGGGGAGAAATCAGGTGAGATTTGGTGTATTTCATAACTATAGGAGAAAAGAAACATAAAATGAATATTCAGCTAAAAAAGTGTAAGTGCCTACACCTTAGGCAATGGAAACTGTCTTTCCCTTATCTTCTTTCCCTTGATTTGTTTTCTGGTTAAGATAGCAAAAAGAGGTGCAAAGTACCAGGCACAGACTTGTTCAGTGACCTCCGATAGATAATGTAATCTCTCTTTGCTGCAGATGAATGTAAGAAATATAAAGAAATTTTCTCACGCGATAGCAAATCTGAACTTGAAATGGAAGTGTCAAAGAATAATTTCTATGTTAGTTTCACAAAGTGGCTTCCTAAGGATTACAGAGTGTTTCCATTTTCATTTTTACTTGCATTGTATTTGGGGGGGCGGGGCGGAAAAGGTAGAGTTGAGAGAAGATAACATTTGGCAGAATATATTTGAGATTTGCTAACGAAGTCCTGCATAGTTTGGATGAGGGTATTTAGTAAGGAGGGTGGGGAAGGAGTGAGTTATTTGGTTTTCCTCCGAAAAGCAGCGTTTGGAGGCAGCATTGCTAAGGCTGGCTGTATGGCCTCAGGGTCTGGGTACTTCAGCCCTCCATGACACAGGTTGCCTGGTGTGATGATTACTTAGGACAGTTGTACAGTAAATGCCAGTGTTGCAAAGTAACTTGCTTTGCTGATTTATTTATGTAGGCATTTTACTGATAATAGTAAGTCTGCAAAGAGCACGGTTTCCCTGCCCAACTGCCTGCCTCTCACTATGTAAGTTCCTTGCAGTGGCTGTTTGCACATGAGCGTGTTGCATTTATGACCTTCTTTTTCATGTTATTTTGCTTGATTTTTCCTGTATTAAATATAGCTCTGAATAGCAGTTAACTAGGCTTTGATAGGTTAGAGAGGACATTCAGCAATGGCAATGTTTTTGCTTTGGTTCAAAAGATTTACACCTTCCTGACCCTTAACAGTGGTGACAAGCACAAGTCTTAGGTCACCTGAAACACTGATTGATCAGAGGATTCACATGCATTATTATTAGGTTAGCTTGTGAAATTGCATTCAATTTTACATCTTCTATTCAATTAAAAAAACTAAAGAAAAAATACAATATAATAAGATGTTGAAACATGGTTGCATGTGTGTTGAAAATGGTGTTCAATCACTTTTCAGTCATAGTTGAAAGCGAAAGTTTTACCTTACAAATAGTTGAATAGTCTTCTAGTATAACATAGTTGAAAAGTATTCTAGAAGGTTAAAAACATGCAATGTAAATAGAAGCATCCTCTAGCAGCTTTAACTTGTCTCAGAATTATTTTCTTTTAAATTTAACTTCCTGTCCTAATTTGCCCCGCTACGTATGTCTTGTGTTAAAAAGTATATTCAAAAATAGGCATCAAATCATGAGAGAGGCTGGAAAAATGCTGAATGTTTTTACTTAACCTTTAGCTATCTGGCCTTAGGACTTGCAAATGTCACTTTACCTTTTTGTCTTTCTAAATAAGCTGCTTGCAGAGTATTGTTACTACTGTACGAGAAACTGCAAAAACCATTGTCGCAAATCTCAGAATGATTTCCTGTTATGAGTGCTATATTAGAGAGCCACTTATTTCTAACGCAGTGGTCAGATACATGCAATGTAAATGCATTTGGCCTATTTTATCACAAACATTTTTATTAGTAGGTATGTGTGCATTGTTGTTCTCTATTAATATCCCGATGCTGGTCTGCTTCTGGTAAAAATACTTAACTAAACATGTAAGGATATCTACCTTCTGGCACCTTGCATTTCTCTCCCTTATTTGATTAGATGGTTTGAAATGTTACTTGAGGTTCAAGCCATCCACATTTCTTACAGTGTTTACGAGAAAGGGCAGTCATTTGGGAATCTGTATAATACTCTGCAGTGGTCAAAATGAGTTTTGAAAGGAGCCATTGGGAAGTTCTCAGCATGTGACGTTTTGGCTGCACAGTGCATTCTCTTTTTCCAGAAGTTGGTAACTAGAAGAACAGTTGAGAAGGCATAGCTCTTCTCAGCCATTGCCCTTAGCATTTTGTTTAATCTCTGCAATAACAAAGGAATAAAATCTCATGTGTATAGCTAAGTTTTCTTCACCACAAACCTTTATCTTCTAAAGAAAAGGGGAAAGGCAAAATAAATAACAGTGATGAAAAAGTTTTTAAAAAAGGTATTTTTAAGAAACTATTCACATTTCTTATCCTTTTGCTTTGATAACATCAACATTAATGACTCCTTTCTGCCCCAGTCTAGTTAGCATCTCTTAGGTGGTATTCCATAAGCTGACATCTATTTTTCTTCTAACAAAAATACAAAGATACTTTTTCTTGACAAAGCAGTGGTGAGGTTTTTTTTGATACTGTATGGCTGTGGATATTGTATGCTGCTTTTTTCCTGAAAAATTAAACCATTCAGGTATACTTGTGCATGAGACATAATTGCTGTTGGGTGCAGAGCCTATCAGTTTGTCTCAGTAAAGCACAGGTTTTTGCACACGCATTCCTTGTGAACTAAGCTATACAAGAATGTCCTTGTGCCTTTTTCCTCCTCCTTCCCTCAAACAGATAGTTCTTTACAAGTAGGCTCTCTGAACCTCTAAAGCAGTGGCATATCCTTTACTCTATAGAAATCAGGGGAAAGGTCCCATTTCACCAAAAAAAATTCAGCCAAACTGATAGATAATATTTTGATCAACTGTATAATATTCTGAACAACTTCATAGTTGTTGCTCATCATATTTAAAGATTTAAATATGACGACCAATTTAATTGATAGACTGTTCAGAATTAGCCTGTACTAGATTACTTTTAACATCAAAATACCATACAGCTCACTGACAAATCCTGTCATGTTTTTCATCTGGTTTTCATGTTTCATAATTGGAAACAAATACATAATTCGCACTGAAAATTATTTTTTCTGTATGTTTGATGGTAAAAAAGTTTACGTTATTTCCTGTGCTGGATTTAAGTACACTAACTCATCTCATCACCTTGTCTATGTTGATACTGCATATTGTACATTCTAACTGAAGTTGTCTTCACATGAAGCTGATAAATTGGCTTAATTCTATGTAGAAGCATTGTGCAGACAATCAGTATATATCGCAAAGCTTCCTCAGTGTGGTGTGTAAGCTTGATTTCTGAAGCTATATTAAATAACTAAGGCTACTATCAGAAGTTTTTTTGTTGTGTAATTTTGTCATTTTTTGTACCAGTTTTAAGGGTAAGTGTGCATGGTGGACAATGAGAAACATTGACACAGTTTTCTGTAATCTTTCATAGATCCAGAGAGGGCTTGTTGTCTACATATGCTTCTTCAAAGGTGCTGATGAGGATCTTGTTCCAAAAATCGGTATGAAATAATCCTTACAAATTCTTGTATTGCTTGAAAAAAAGAAAAGCAGTAGAAGCAGAGAAGGCAACAGCCATTTGGACAAGTAAAAAAAAAAAATCAGATAGCATCATTCCAAATCAATCACCTGGCTGAAAGAAAGCTTAGTTGATCTTGTTTCTTTTGACAGTTATCCATACGTCTCACTCTGTCTGTCTGCTCATGATCAATGTCAGAAAATCAATTCCTATGATCATAACATTCTAGCAAACAGAGAAAGCGCTACACCTGCTGTTTGACATATTGTGTGTATCAGGCAAGAGGTTCAGTCCAGGACAGAACTGAATTTAGAGGAAACTGTTTTGAAATAATTCATGGTTTGATTTGAGAAGTATTTTAAACACTTGATCTCACTGTATGTGCAGGCTATTTGTAACTATAGCCAGTAGAGGGAGTTGGGTGGATGACTAAACAGCGTCCTTCCCATCTCATTTCAGTCTTATCATATACAGTTAGCATTTCAAGCGCAGTTTTCTGGTTCAGAATGTCTACAGTGCTTTCCCTCTTCTCCACATGCACTTTAACATTTACATCAAAGCGGAGAAGATGCTGGGGATAAGGTCAAACGTTAGTGATTTCTGTCTTCACCCACTGTTGTTTTGGATAGAGGTGTTTTGGTTTGGTTTTGATTTCTTTTTTACTTCTATTTCGTTTCTTCTCCCTCTTTTCCACCATCAGTAGCACTGGATCACCGGGGAAATTCTATGATGCCACATATTCCAGATAAAAGTTCCCCTTTTCTTTTCTGTGGCTAGCTGCTATTAGTGGTTTTGCAAAAGGTTGTGTAACAGTAGTCTTATTTCAGGCTACTTGCTGGGACCAGCAGAAAGACCTGGCAGTGCACAAGCACAGGTGCTACTGCAAATGCTGAGAGCAGCTCCTGGGGGCTTCTCTCTTGGTCTTGGAGGGAACAGGCTTTCTGTGATGCTAAACTAAGTTGAAATCTTTGGGTGTATTTAAAGCTGTGATACGGAAATTGATTTCATGCTTGTGAGAGTTTCATGAGAGTGCTACTTGAGAGTAATGACCTTTTCAGCTGTGTGGCAGCTGAAACAGGCCAGAAAAAGAAAGCTCTGTTTCCTATTAGGAGATTCAACTACAACCATCCTTCTAAAGTATGTGTCTTAGAGAATATTTTTTCCTAAATATATTTTGAAACTGTTCAAATGAGTGGGTTTGGTTTCTGAATCACAACTCAGCTCCTTTTGCTTCAAACCACATTAAACTTCTATGTTTTTGCAGGCATGACTAGTATTCTCACAGCTTTTAGAGAGTTGGAGGACGTTTGGGGGGAATTATTTGATTTGTTATAGAAACGTTGGAAAATATAGTATCAGTAAATTCATCTATTCTATTTGCAAGTTTATATATTCTGACTTACAGACTACATTGCATCTCTGACCTTCCTACCCATTTCCTCTTTCAAAAGACAAGCTGGCACCTGCGTGTCTCAAAGTGGAGCTCTGAAGGGCACTCCCTCCACTTGAGACCAAGCTGCTGAGCTGTGGCTGCAGCCCAGGTCAGCGCTGGGTCCTGCTGAATGAAAAAACAGTCAGGGCAGAAACTCCTCCGAAGTGCACTGAAGATGGTGTTATCTCCTGCAATGTGTAGTGTTGTGCAGATGTTGCCTATCTGAGTATCAGGCAATTAAGTTAAGGTCACTGATTGGATCTGGGGTTCCTTTGGGGGTGTCCAACTAGAAACAACTTCAGTATTTCAGACAGCCAACCACTTCCCCCCAAAGGAACTCTTTAGACATACTATATGTGTGTGTGTATGTATATATAATATATATTATTATAGAAATAGACATATAAATATCCTTCACATTATTCACAATACTCGTATATCTTCGTTGGTTAATAATATTTATTGACTGTCCTTGTTTCATTTCATTAATAAGCAGTTTCTTTTATTTGAATAGTTGTTTGTGCATCACAATATTTCAGAATTTTGTTTATGATGTTATATTAGGTCCTGTTTAATTTACTTCAGTTACACTAACTCTTACCTTTATTTTTATTTGCAGTTAATATGCTGTTGAATGTTAAGTTAAGTGAAAATGAAAACGGCGAGTACGTTTCTGTTCTTGATTTACCAGGGGATGTGCTAATCATACCACAAGCTACCCTAGGTGGTAAACCAAAGGGGAGAAAGATGCAGTACCATGCAAACATTGAAAAAGAAAAGGGACTGGAACTTTATTCTCAGTTTGTGACTTTGTGTGAAAAAGAACTGGCTGCCAATGCCAAATGCATGGAAGCTGGCGTTCTCGTCAAGCACGGCACATATGGAAACAGGCAGGTGTTAAAACTGGATACAAATGGACCTTACACTCATATGATTGAATTTTGAAAAAAAAAAAAAATTATATCCTGGGTACAGTACTGGCTTGCAAATGTTGGGGGCAGTTGTCTTTTTTTTTTTTTTTCTTTTCCCCTCTTCCACTTCATTTCTAAGCATTAATGTACTTAAATGGTTTGGTAGATAACAGTGTAAGAAAGAATTTCACTCATCTGTACTGGTGATGCCAATTCTATTAAATAGAAGGATGACTGAGACTGCTTTGTGAAATGAGTATGTGGTTTATGTCCTTATTCATCAGAAGTGCTCAAAGTAATTGTTAATACTGATTCAACAAAGATACCTAATTTGGAAGCCTTTACTAACAAAAATGGGATAACGTATATGTTTCTTACAGCAAAATAATGACAAAAGCATTACATGTATTAGCTATTGTAAAGTATGCTTGAGGAAGTGAAGTTTATAGATTAAAGAATGCCATAATTTTACTTAATTGTTCCTATATTTCCTGAGTCAGATGAGTTTTGTCTTTCTCTTTTCTTTCTATAATACAGCAATGCTTTCTAGCTAACAGATATATTGAAAGCACAAATTCACTGTACTTTTAGCCTCTTAGAGAGTAGATACTAAATAACAAAGTCCATCCCCCTCATCCAGAGTGTGTAGGGGTGTGATACTTAAGGTAGTACTAGGACTGAAGAGGGAAGAAAAAGTGAGGCACATCTAGAAACTGAAGTCAAGGCAGTACCGCTGAATTGCTTTTGTGAAGTTTGCACTCCAAAATCTCCTCTGATGTGTTTTGATAGGCTGCTTGCTATAGCTTGGTCTGTGTCCTTGTTACTTTGGTCTTGTTGTCTACTCAATTCTTTCATAACAGAGCCCCAAGAAAAGGACTGGAATATTCAAATGAAAACAAAAATAAAAATGGTATGACGTACGCTGCCATCTCATTGTTCCCTCTGCCGCTATTCCTTCCTTCCAGCTTTTTCTCTATTGAATCTGCCAGGCAGACACTAGCTTATATTTCTTTTATATACAGTGTTGGCACATTTGGGGCCCCATTCCCAGCTGACCCCCTATGCAGTACTGTCATAAACATTATTAACATATGGTGTTAAGAAGATAAAATGGGAAATTCTGTCTTGTCAGACAGTAAGAACAGAACAGCTATGTTAAAATGTGGCAAATTCAAATTTGATTCAAGTGCATTCATCCTGTGAGTCAAGTTTCTCTTTTACTGCAGCATCATGGTTTTTGAAGTCAGTAATTTAGAAGAGTTCAAAGTGAAATTAGGCAATTATATGGTTTGCAGTAATTATCCAGAATTCCCATTTAAATAATTAATTCTTCTGGAAAAGATTTAAAACCTCATGATTAGCCGGCATGCCAGCTTGTGCAATCTTAAATTGAAGGTCAGTGGTTACAAATATCCTGTCTTCACCTTATTTTTAAAAAAACATAACTAAACGTGTAACCTGCAGGCTCAAACTGTGTCATCACAATAGCATCTTTTGAACAGATACAAAGCTTATAGTTCTGGTAAGAGTAATAAGATTTTTCAGATTAACATAATATATGGTTAATAATTATAAAATACATGGTTAATAATTATAAAATACTTAAGGATGTTGAATTCCTGCTAACTGGCACTCTCACAGTTGAAAATGACTATTCACACTAAGAGCCTGGAAATATTAGCTAGGTCCCAAATGACATATTTATTCATTAATAATTAACAGTTATGATAGACATGAGTCATATTCTAAGTTCTTACTAGTGACATTTCAATAAGATTGTCCAGATGTGAATAACTAATAAAAATTCAGTATGATCTGTGTGCTTGAAAAAACTTGTTTTATTCCTCTTTCTGTTGGAGGCCAAATTCTAAGAAGTGCTGAGTAATACCACTTTTTACTGACCTTACAGGAATTGTGGGTATTCAGTATATCTCAAGAATTGATCTTTTGAGGTATAATACAAAGTCTGCAGGTTTTAATTTTAGTTTTTGTTCTGGCTCCAGAAAGATCCTTGGCAGCCTGGCAATTCATTCTCTATATTTCAAGTTCTGCAAGTTCTAAGAGGAATAGGCTTGAAAATGTTTAGTGAAAAACAGACTTCAGACCAAACTCCATCTTGTACTGACCTCTCATAGAAAACACATAGACATTTGTGTATATTTTAGTGGCTTTTGGGACCAGACAGAATTCTGGAGTTTCTGTAAAAAGGTGGGATCTTTGTGAATTATCTGCCAGTTTCTGATTTACTTGTGTATCCATCTTGGAATACTGATTTCTGCAGTCTTCTGCTCTAATAATTGGCAGTTTGTTGAATGCTGTGCCCTTTGTACTGCTTTATTTATATCTAGTATTGATTCATAATCCATCTGCTGAAAGAAGCCATTTCTGAATAACACGATGGACTGTACTGATGAAAAAATTGATTAAAATCTTTTCAAGGCCAAATGCTCATTCCTTTCTGCCATGAATATATGCTTTAAACAGATGACCTGACACTGCTTTAAATAACTTCTGTTCTATGACTAGACAAAAGCTCAAATAATTATCCTGTTCTATATTTAAAGAATAGCTATTGAAAGATGCTTAATATTCCCCACTTCCTTGAAATAAACTATAAAATCAGGAGTCATCATTATGCTATTCTAGTGTGGCCTCCAATTCACCTGTCACACAGTAATAGTTACATGAGGTTTCTGCAACCTTGTTTGCAGCGTACACACCCAGCGTGTCTAAGCTGAGAGTGCGTGGACTATGAACTGTGCCATAAAACTAACGAGTTCGGGTGCAGTGGCTTGTTTTCTAGTCAGCAGTATTCTTGCTTCCTTCCCATGCCCTTTGTGGAAGTACTCACCTCTGCTGCTACGTACAGTATGCAACGTACAAATATTAATCTGGAACTGGAAGGTAATAAACAGCATGTAGTCCAGTAATACTAGTAACAATGCTGCAACTGTATTGCTATTGCTAGTAACTGTCCACAGGCTCTGTCCTGAATTTACAAGACCTGAGGACAGAGGTTTATCATGTGTGCTTTTTCTGAACTTTCCCTGATCTTGGAGCTTTGGTTTTACTTGATTTAGCTGTAACAACAACTTTTCTAATGACCGGAGACTGTGGCTAATTTTGGTTTACTTTTGCTTTGTATGGTGTAACCACAGTTTTCATATAGATATTAATAATAAGTAGTTATTCTCTGTAGAATGATGTATTTATGACTTAAACATATGTTACAGTGTACAGAAATAAAGGCCTGTTGGAACAGCAGCAACCTTGAGAAGTGAAGACACCAGCTGCGGTGTAACGTAGAGGCACAGGGTGATGAGAGATGGGGCAGAGACTGGCACTGCAAACCCCAAGGCTATAAACAACTTGCCAACAGTCAGTTAAAGAAATGCAGACCTGAAGCTGGACAAAACTAGTCTTGGGGGTAAAACAGAGAAAAAAGAATGAGTGTCTTAAGATAAATGAAATACAAAACACATAGTTGCAGACTAGTGAAGAAAAAGCCATTTCTATTAGAAAACACGTAAAAATAGCCCCAGGTGGGAGAGAAAGAAAAAGAAACCATGAACACCAGCATCGTACTCCTACACGCACAGGACTTGGGATGTTGTTGATCCACTGTGCTCCCTCCATCAGCTGGAAGCCACAGGGAGATGAAAGGGTAAGCATGACACCAGAAGGCATAGGTACTAGATAGCACACGCGTAATGATTTTAACTGTAGTAGTATTATTGAGACTTTCTATAAAATGTCCTTGGTTTTATTTCCTTTCTTTTTCTGCAATAATTAGATCTGGACTAATAATAATTCTTTGATTTCACTGTTAAGGTTACAATTATATTAATAATAAATCTCATATGACTTTACACATAGGGTGGGTTTCTTTTTGCCCATAACAAGATTCTGCACGTAACAGCTCCTGCAGGCAGTTGCTTCCCCATGCTGAAATGGCACCCACTTGATGGGCTGCTGGATATTAGCCAGCATCTATGGTGGTTTTCACCAGGTCCTTTAATGCAGCTGTGATGTCTGATTTCATTTACCACAAAAGCTGCATGACACTTTCTTTCTTCATTGTGACTCAATGCAATCACTGCTCTTTGGCCCCTCCTTAAGAACAAAGTTCCATCAGTCTGAGGCATCTACTTGGATTTAAAAGTACGATCTAGTGAATCTCTATCTCACCTCTGGCATAAAAACAGCTTCTTTGGAGAAGGAGGTATGAATCTTTTAAGCTTCCATTATTTTCTGCTTTAGTCTTTAATAGTTTCTACTTTGCTATGTATCTGGCCTCCTTCAAACACATAAAGTTTCTCTTCTGAAGCTGGAGTGGCAGTATGCCACAGAGGGCTAGAGTGGTCTCCGGAAATCCACAGGCGTTACCTGAGGTCTGCCACCAAACCCCGATGTGACTGGCTTGATTGCTTAACTTCTTTGCATCTCAGTTCTCATCTAATAAATGGCTATTTAGGTTTTTTCAGTGTGTTGCTACTTAAGACTACATTGAGCAAAATAATGTCTATCACCATGTTTAGTGTACTGCACATTACAGTGAGGCTGGATTCTCTGTGAGATCCATCAGCTGCTGCTTTATATCAGAAATCAGGGTCACAACTGCTGGACAAGAAGAGAACTCAGACCTGCCTCCTTAAACTCTTTCTTGGGAAAAGAGCACCCAAAATTTGAGACTGTCTCTTAAGAAATTGGTGAATTTGGTATCTCCTATTCCTTCTTATTTTCTTGAAGTTCTTTGTCAGCAACTCAAAATTTGTGAATCCCTACAAGATTCTGCTACTAGAAGTGCTGTGCAGCTATAGTTGAAAAGTAAATGGTATATGTGGACAAGAGACAGAAACTGCAGTTAGAATAGCCTGAATAGGATGAATGTATTGCCCATTTTCTATTTAAACCAATGCTGTCCACTAGTTCAATTACTGCCAGTGTGTGGCTTTGGGCAAAGCAATTTTCTGCTCCACTTTTTCCATGTGTGAGACAAAGAAAGAGTGAAAATGGGGGGAAAAGAGGTTTAAAACCACTGATTTTTTCCTCTTTTACTAAAGGCAAAAAATCACCTCTATTCCTCTTCTTGTGTCAGAAGGCAGTATGTACTCACCTCTCTTCACCTTTGTTGGAGCTACAGGAATTTGCCTTTCACTACCTCCTACTTCAGCCTCTGCCTCACAAATGTGACTTAGGCTCGTGTCCACAGCGTACCTCAATGAACGATGCAGTATCACTACAAACAACACCCCATACTATTTCTAAAAAAGGAATGACACAGACAGCATGGAAAAGCAAATAAATGGTATTCCTGTCCCACTGTTGATATATATATTTAGGTGTCCTGTAACTCTGAATTTAACATTGCTTTCCATTCACTTTCATTCTATTTGCCTGCGAAAGTGCCACAATATATGCCCTATTACATCAGTATGTATTAAAAATGTGCAAGTAAGGAGCTTAAGGCTATTTAGATGTACTCCATTAGAAAAGAGATTGCAACGAAGGTTTTGCATTGACAGTGAAAGCAAAACGTTCTTGGGAGGCCTTAATACTCAGTTGGCAGTCCACCCCTAGATCTCATTAATGTTCAGCTAATTCTTGTCAGAATACTTTATCCAGGATTCTTCAGGAATTCAATATTAAAATTCTAAAAATAGTTATTAATTTTTACTACAGAAGATTGATAATTTATTCACGTTGAACTGTTTGAGATGTATGTGTTGTGGTTTTGATAGGACTCATTTCCCTTTCTTATTTCCCACTTCCATTTTGGTAGTTGTATCTAACATTATCTAGGCCTGCATAATACTTTTATTTATGTTTTAGGATTAAAAATAACAGCAGGACTGTGTAATTGCTTGGCAGGAATTCAGGCCTTGTATTTTGCAGTAGTACAAAAAGCAGCTGTGTTGGGAATGGAGAGAAGTCTAGCAGTATTTAAGCATGAAATAAAACAATATACAATTTTCAATATTCAATGTATAAAAGAGAAAGATTGGTAACTAAGGCTCTGCAAAAGCTAGGACAGAACAAACTGTATTGGATTCCACATATCTCCAGAAGGCAGCTGCTCTAGGGACCTGAATGTTTCACTTCTGGAATTAGAAACACACGCGTAGTTAGTGTCTCAACTGAGGGAACACTGACGGACAGCCATGGATGCTAAGGGCTGCAGCAGTTCTAGAAATCAGCATGTTATAATGTTTGTAGGCAGATTAATAACCTTACTCAGATAAAAGCCAAATCTAAAAGACCTTAATAATCTGAGTCTGTACTTAAATAGGTGTGTTGACTGTATAACAATTGCAAAAAGAAAGTAAAACTAAATGTTTGATCTTATATTTAACCTAAATAAATCAAATTACTTGTTACGGATTTAAAAAACATAATGGAATTTGGTTTTGTTTGCTATGTATTTATTTGATGATGTTTCATTTGCTTTAAAATCAGGCCCCTAGTCATGTGATTCTTACTCGCATGTAGATGGTCCCACTGAATTCAAAGGAGTACATTCTTTTCTATTCCTCTAGAGTCACTGAGGGTTATAAAGCTGTAAGAAAGAAAATATTTTGCTCAGAGGCATATGTGACTATATAGATATTCTATTACGACTGGAATTTGTATGGCAGAACTGATTCATGCTCTAAATCGGTCAGCCCACTTTACTGAAACAGACTAACTAATGAGAAGACTAATCTGTAGGTTTGTGCATTGCAATTATTTGCCAGTTGCTCACTTTATTAAGTAATTTGCTATTGAAGCTCAGTCAGGACTAATGGGGAAAGGGGAAATTGAATTAATACATGGTGAATACATTTAATTGTCCTATTTTTGTCTGTTTTGGAACAGAATACTATGAACTTCTATGGCAGTATTTTTTATTTCAGATTGAAAAGGGGAAAGATAAAAATGTCACGCGTCAACTGCTGAAGTAGATGCTAATTTGAATCAGTGCATGTTAACACTCCATTGACTTCGTTGACCAATTTATGGAAAAAATCATATTAAAGAATCAAGGTTAGCTATAAATCCAATAAACACGGATTCTTACCCTCATGTAAGCACTGCTGGCACAAAGCAACCCCAAAAATTATTCCAGATTTGGTTTTGTTTGTTTCTGAGCTAAACATGATCAATTCTTCACAAATATTACCAGGTCTTTCTGTTACCTCAGGACTGTCAAATAGAGCAGCCTTTGTTTTTCTGGAGTTCATTGTGGGAAACGTCATAGCACCAACATTCTTTGAATATAAATAGTTCAGTTGACCTTTCTCACAAGTTGAATGGCAGATTGCTTTATGCTGAGCAGCAGCAACTCATCTTCTGATCAAAATGAGGTTAACTGAGCAAATAACTCTTTCCTGGGGGTTTGTTATTTTCGATACCAGGGGTTAACACCTTCACACCAGTAGGAGTCTGTAGAGTCAATTTCTGTGAAACACGCTATGGAGATAGTTTTCTGCTTCACATTTGAGGCATTTATGTATTCTTCATTACCACATCCATTGGCTGAATTTTTTTGCATCGATGCTCATGTTTCTTTATCACGGGTGATTCAGTAAAAATGAAACCAGTATCCATATATGGTAATGCAGCCTGGTGCTCTTGGCACCTATAGCAAAATGCACTCAGGCAGTTCTGCATGCACTCTGTGAAATATTCCTCAGTGGTTATCATCTACATGACTGAATACAGATGTTCACAGAGGATCACACTGTATGTAAATGCGGAACTTTTTCGAAACTGAATTTACAAGCTTATGTAAGGGTTAGACATGATTTCAGCTCCTGCGCTTACATGTCCCAGGCATTATTCCCTCCCCGTGATGGTTTGCACCACTTCAGAGAAGATGGCCCCAGAGAACCCAGTTTGTGGAGAGGAATTTTAGTTTTCTATTCTGAGATTTAACCAGTGTCACACTGTGGGAAGAAAAAGAAAAAAGATTATCTTTAAGATTGTTGTCTAGTCAAAACCAGTCTTCAATTCCAGAAGGCATTATTTCTTCATCAACTTTGTAGCAGCAGCTAAGGTATTAAAGATAATAAATAGAACAGCTCAATCCCACCAAACTAACTTGTTACCAGCAGAAACTGGACCTGATGTCTGTCTTCTAGTTTGCTCTGCTAGGTAGTTAGCAGGACGCAAAACAGTCCAGATGAGAGTGGACATCAGCTACAAACTGCAATAACATTATTGTTTGTTTATTTTTAAACTAAAAAAAAGGTTAAGACATTTTTTTGCCTTAAGACAGAACTTAAACTCTGATGACAGAATTCAGAAAAGAAAATCACCCCAAAAATAAATGTTCTCATGTCCAGTGAATTCTTGCATGAAAATTTCAAAGGGTGGAAGTTATTCCCAGTGATGCAGCAACATCTTTCAGTTGGAGCACGTAGGCAGCAGAAGAAACCAGATGAAAATCCCGGGGGACCCTGTGCCTGACCTTGTCAGTAAGACACAGAGCGACTCCCTGACTTGGGATCCCATCTCCATTTGGGTGCAAAACTGACACCGGTAAAACCCAAGTGCAAGAGCTTTTGCAAATGTTGGGTTTGACAGATGAGTGGGCACATAAACGGGGTGTTTCTGCCACTGTGCTGGCGCAGGGCTCCGTGCCCCCTCAGGAAGCACAGGTGGGTGCCTGCGGGCAGGCGCTGAGCAGAGCCAGGGGCGAACCTCGGCGGTGCCGACCCAGTTACCTTCAAAAAAAGAAGCCCCGAGGGGATTTTGTGGTGCTGCTTTCGGTGGCAGCGCGCCAGCTCCGGGCTGCGCCCGCCCCGGGGCCTGCAGCGCCACCGACCGCCCCCCGGGGCGCCGACCCCGGCCCCGCCGGCCCGTCGCGGCCCCCGCCCGCCGCCGCCCCGGGCCCGCCGCTCCCCCGGGCCGCTCCCGCCCCCCGCAGCGCCCAGGCCCGCGCTGGCCCCCGCGGGCGCTCGATGGCTCCGGGCCCGATTGCACAGCCCTGAGCAACGGCGGCGCCCTCCCCACTCCCCGCCCTCCCCCGCCGGCGGGCGGCGGCGGCGGCCCGGGCGCAGGCCCCCGCCGCCCCCCCGCGCCGGAGGAGGGCGGGCGGACGGAGCCGAGCCCCGCAGCGGCACGGGAGCCTTGCGGCGGGGCGAGCCCAGCCACGCCGTGCCAGCCAGGTACCGCGGGCGGGAGGGGAGGGGCGGAGGGCGCCGCTTCTGTCCCCTCAGCCGCCGGGGCAGGCGGGGAGCGGGCGCCCGAGGGGCTGAGGTGGGGAGCGCGGGGAGCCCCGGCTGCCGCCTGGGTGAGGGCGCGGAGGCCCGGCGGCGGCCACGGAGCCGGCGGGGGCGCCGCTAAAACAGCGGGGTATCCCTAAAACGGCGGGGTGCCAGGCGCCCGCCGGGCGGGAGGGAGGGGATGCGCGGGGCGAGGAGTTGCGTGAAGGCGGACCGAAGGGCCGGGGGCAGCCGGGGCGCTCGCTGAGGGGCTGCGGCTGCCCGCGGCCTGCGTCTGGAAAGTGCTCGATCACCCGCGGAGCCGCCGGGGCGGGTAGGTGGGCGAGGCAGGCACGTCGGCTCTCCCGCCGGCGGCCGGACGGCTCCCGGGCTCCCTCATCCCGCACCGTCCCGCCCCGGCGCTGCGGGGCAGGTCTCACCCTCCTGAGGGGCGTGGAGCAGGGTCCCGCCGGGGGGCGAGGGGAGCCGCCGCAGGCGTGGTGCCGGCCGAGTGTCGCCCCCCCGCGCCGCACGGGTACGGGTGCCACGGGGGGGGGGCGCGAGAGCGGCCGTGCCCCTGCTCGGGGCAGGCGGGAACGGGGCGAGGGTGGGCGCCGGCCTCGTAGGGGCCGGTGCAGATCCTGAGGCGGCAGGGACGGATGTGGCACTCGCTTGCGGTGGGGTTGCATGGGTTTGGGGTCTGTTTTTTTATTTTGTTATAAAACTTGGTAATTAAGTATATTCTGGGGGAAGGGTAGCGGTGCTGGGCGTTCTGCTATGCAGGAATGTTACTGCAGGCTTCTGCAGCTTGGATTCCTGGCTGTCAGGGTAGCACGGTGAGCCGGTCTACACAATATATATAGCTGGTGAAAAACTGCACAGGGTCGTAAAACCCGTAAAGTTGCATTAGTGTTGACATTTTGGAGTGAGAGAAAGAGTAATAGACATCGCGAATTTACTTCAAGTAAGTAAAGTTTATTGAAATAGGCGTGGGAGGGTGATAAGAGAGGAGGAAGGCAGATAAAGTTGAGTTCAGCTTTGTGCTTCTGTAAATGAAATTTGGTACTTTTCTAAGTTTGGATTCATTATTTGTAATGTTTAAGTTTGGGGGTTGCCTTAGTAAGATGAGATATTTATACTTGTGGCTGTGAATTGTACCAAGCTTTTTTTTTAGTCTCATATGTCAGAAATATTTTCCCTGTCTTCAGAAATACTCAAGCTATAGTGTATGCTTCGGTGTTTTGCTACATGATGTATATAATCTCAACTCGTAAGAAATAACAATTGAGACCCAGAAGACAGATTACATCTGGTTGTGTGCTGAATGGAGTTTGAGTTTCTTTTCCTTTTCCTGGTGGTTTGACACAATGAGAAGGTGTGGGGGGAAGGGAGGAAGCCAGTGTAATGTTACACTAAGTCTAGCGATAGGTTGAAGCTTTGTGCTTTATTCTTGAACAGAGGATTGTTTTTATGGTCAGTAAAAAATCTGAATTACTGATCAGTTCATAACGTTGCATACGAACGTGTCAAAAGCTTTGATAATCAATCCAGGATGATCTTCTGTTTTAAAATTCAGAACATCCTAATGAGGTGGGAGGTTAGAAACACCTTCTCACAAAAATATCTTCAGTTTGTGGGACGTTTGTCCTATTCAGTTTTTACCATTACATTTTCTACTCTTTTTAGGGAAGCAGAACCTTAGAAAAGACATGAAGTATGTCTACATCTACATTGCAAACAAAAAAATCTTGACATCTCTATGTGGTTACATTTTTTGAGCTGATTTGGAGTTTTCTTTGGGGAACAGCCATTTAAAATACCTAAAGAATCAACCATTGCAGTGAGGTATGTCAGTGATTTATGCCTGGACAGGGGTCTCTGATCTGCCAAACAAGTCTCCTGCAGAGCCTGCACCTGTGAGGGCTTCTGCTGCTCCTGAATTTGTGTTGATGTGTTTCAGTGCAGTTGAAGTCTAGTCATAGCACTAGTTTAACTAGTACTATGCTTAGTAGTACTAGCTTATAGTATAGTACTAGCTTACCTATACTATAGATAGCTGTAATGATTTTCAGGAAAAATAATTATACTTTTCCAGGATTTTGGGATATGTTCATCAAAAAATTCCTGCTAGGCTAGACTGCATTCAGCGTTTATCTTAATGGAAAATTGGTAGCTAAAATCAGCCTGCATTTTGGATTCTCTATATCCATATCTATTACCTACTGTAAGTAAATTTAACATTTTATCCAAGAACTTAATTTCCTGTAGCTGCTGTCACTGTGGCAAAAAACCCCACCCTGTCAGTATACTTGGTTTGATATATTTTGTCCATATTCGATAAACAGTATTGCCTACAACATTGTCAGGAATAAAGCTATGTCCAGATATATATTGAAAATATTGTTAAGATTTAGGTGGGTGTTTATTCTTCTGTGTTTTTTATGCACTTGCCTTGCTGTCGCACCGGTCTTCAAACCTGCAAAGAAATAAAACCAAAGCATTCTATGCATTTTTATTCAGACTGGAGCTAGTTACTGCTTTTTAAAGTTTGGTTTGTAAAATTTTTGGGAAAAAAAAATCTTCTAAACTCACTTGACTTACAGATACGATACGGGTTTTCAAACTGTTAGAAGCATTAGTTAGTTTTTTATATGCAGTTTGCGAGGTTGCCTTTAAATAAAATCATGTTCTGAGATCTCTGTAACGGAGCCAAGTTTATCTTTTGAGTGAAACTTTCAGAAATGAACCTAGCTAATATTTAAGAGTTCTGAGTGCTAGGGGGGACAGAGTGTGGCAGTAGTGCTTGCTGTGGAGCTCAGGAAATGGTTGATTTATGTTTCTCTGTAACTGGCTGTAGCTGTTTCTTGGTTTTCTAGAATAGTTATTCTTGTGTGGAGATAAAGCGAAGATAAGAAACATGAAAGCAAAGTATATGTACTGTTTAACATGATGAATGAATGTCATCCAAAATCTGAGTGTTAAAAAATGTCTTGGATGCTTTTTGTTGCTGAAACAGCTATTGCATTTCCAGGCACTTTTTTTCAGGGTATTTTTTTCTCTAATTATGTCAACCTTTGTCCTCAAAACTTCACAGAAATCATTCAGTATTCCTAGAAGACATTGTCTTGTTATTTCTTTCACACTTCAGCAAATGTATATTGTGTTGTAGTTCTTACCAATGTCACCGTTATGTATGAGGGCTGTGGGTGGTCACATTCTTTGTGTGAATATTTTTTAAATCAGCAAGCCCAAAACAAGGATTCTGATCAATTTCACTTAGATCTTAAGCATTATTGCTTTTTCAGATACAGGGTGATTCTACTGAAACTTGGAAATCGATAACGTTTGATAAGCATTTAGCTAGGAAAACCAGTCGTTTGGAACTGTTCCTGTAGGAGTACACAACTACTTTGTATGAGCATCATTGTTCACAAAACATCAAAATACACCACTTTTGTTTTGCAACACAGATGAAAGTAGCTGAGAAACTTAAGAAGAATTCTGTTTGGGCTGTGCGCTATTTGTTCTTTAGCACAGCGTGAAACGCTGTGTGAACACGGCAAGACCTACATGGAAGATGCAATATATGAAGATGCACTTGGAATGCATCTTTAATGAGTACCCGTTTGGTAAATGCTACCAAATTTTCAATGATAGAATTTTCCTGGGGCAAATTGCTTCATCCAGAACACTGTTAAGCAGAAGAAAGCCTGAAAGAAAGGGTGTTGTTTCAACATCTGTGATTTCAGAGTCATGTTTCTTAAGCTGGATAATGTAAGTGGAAGTTGTCCTAGTCTGAAATCTTCAACAGTAGTTAGAGGAAACGGATGGTTGTGTAATGATCTGTTATTGTGGCTCTTAGTCAAACAGATACTTCATTGCTTCTTGCTGTTTGGGGTAAGCATGTGATGCAAATGTGTACATATTTTTATTTAAAAAGGAAGATAGCTTCGTTTGTGAGTGGAACTGAATCCCTTCATAACACAGAATATGCAATAAAGCATGAGACTCAACTGCAAGATTTACTATCTGGTGCGTTTTTCACATGCTAGTGCAACTAAAATCTGATACAAAGAGTTACAGTTCTGCTTGAGTTAAAAGTCTTAAAATTTTGCATCTTTTCCTCTGTGGCTTGATACTCTTTTTCCACGTGCTCTGGGTTGTTGTCTTGTGATGACTTTCTCTTGTGGCCTGTTCTTGCAAACTGCTGTCGAACATCACTGTTAGTTTTTTTTCTCCTTTTCTCCATGCTTGCCTTCAAATTTCCCTACTGCTGACCAGCGTAACATAACACTGCCATATGCCTGGCATTCTCATGGTAGTATATTAATTCGGGATGAAAAGGAATCAAGTCTGTCTGATGCCAAGGAGTAATTTGCTTCAAATTGCTGTAACTGATCACTGATAAATTCAAGCATGTGTCTATGCATTGAAAGACTGGACTCTGGTTTAATAACCTCTTCATAGTCCTCCTCATCAAGGGTTTAATCAATTCAACATACCAATGCATCTGCTAAAGAAACAGTCTTCAGGGAAGTTATCATTCTCTTTCTTCCCCCTGCCCTTGTCTTGGTGCTGAAATGCCCTAAATTTGCTTGTATGTTTTCTCTGAAACAACACACAAAGCAGTGAAAGAACACATGAAATTCTCAGTTTTTTTCCAGTTGAATGCATGGCCAAGAGTGATTAGCACTGCTGAGCACAACATTGACCCCTCTGCACGTGTTTTTTTTCGGGACCAGCAGTTACCTGCCATTGCTTCACGTGGCTCTGCGGAGCAAAAACTACAGAGTTCTGTATACAGAGAAAAGACACAGGTTGGCTGAATGCTGAAGATCCTGCCACACAAAGGATACTGGAGTACTGATGTACTTACGCTGACACTTTCATTTAGCTTTTCCTTCTCTTACTGAAGATTTTGAGGCAGATTTTGCTTCTCTGTGTTAGTTGGTAGTACTCTGAAGAAGTCAATAAGTAAACAAAGGCTGCCCTGTCTTTTGAGTAATAATACTTTTCTCTAGCTGTTGCATATCCCCAGTTCAGTATATTTACAGTGTCTAAACTCCAAGCTCATCTGAGCTGGAGTTGTAGTTCTTTCTTTGTTTCTTATCAAGATGTTAAGATTTTGTCATTTTAGTTTATTTAAATTATTTCTGTGTGTGCTATAAACACATATAAAAGCTATAGATTACAGCTGAAGATAATGGAATCCTTCATTTCCCAGGCAATCAAGTCTCCTGTCTGAAGTTGCTGGGAGTTTGATCCTGCACTTTTCACCTCCTCCACACCTCCATGCCTCCTTCTGTTTGCCTACTAGCATAAACAATACACTGTAACTACTGAATTTTGGTCAGTGTTTCATTCATTAATAGCTGAATTTGGCTGGTGCTTTAAGGTGGTGTTTCAGCCCAGCTGGCAAAAGGAGCATCATACTCAGTTTCTCTTGTCAGAAGTAAGCCCGAGGGAGCTGGGCAGGAGTTTTGTTTGTTTGGGAGATACTCTAAACAGGTATGTGCTAGGGCTTAACATAGGCCTGAGCATCGATCGTCTTGCCATGCAGTCAGCTCAGATGCATGGGTAATGATCATCCCATTAAACTTTTAAAACTGCTGCAGGAGTAACATTGATCTGAAAACTACTAATGACTAGAACTAAACGCATCACGCTGGAAGGCTTTCTCTTAAATATATTGCTTCACTTGTTAGATGGATGATAGATCTTGCTTTCTGAGGAGAAAAACATGAATTTGAAACCAGTTAAAATAGCAATGTGATGGACAACTTGAAGCTAATGAACATGCTTCAGCTCTGTATTTCAGCAGTGTGATGGTTATGGCATTGATTGTGTAGTCAGCCCAATGGCAGCTGTTATGAAAACACTGGTAATTATTGCTGGTCATTTTTAAATCTTACTCATTACTATTACCCATTACTTGTTTTTTACTATTACTCATTACTGGCAATGAGTAATAGTGAACATTTCTTAGAAGAATAATGTCATTTGTACTTCTCTGCTAGACTAGTCTTTGGTACAAAATTGAGTCCACATTTTTATTATCTTATATCGGATTTAATGCAGAATTATTTTAATACTTGTGATAGTAGAAAAATATAAATAATTGTTAAGATAAGTTAAAAGGACCTAGATCCTCATCTAGATTATATTCTAGATCCTCATCTAAGTATCATGCTCAGAGAGCTGAGGTTGATCTGATTTCTGTTTGAGCAGCATGTGTTCCTGGCAAAGAGAGACAAACTGCTGGAACAACACGAAATCAAATGTGAGTGATCTTAAAAGAAATTTAATTTCTAAGTACATACTTGATTTGTGGAGTAGTTTCCATTGCTTATGCTGGTCTTCCTTGAAGTAATGAGCCATAGTTTAAAGGTTTTTTTAGTGAGAGATCAGTTAGAAGTCTGTTTTAGTGCAGATTGCTTTTTTTGCTTAATGGAGACACAAGCTGTGCCGTGAGGTGGAAGGAAGGAGAAAAGTAAAATTCATTAAGTTGCCACTATTGCTTATAGCTTTTCATTTTTTGTGTATTAATTTTTGTCTTAGACTTTCATGTGAAAGAACTGCAACAGTCTATGGACTGCTTCCCTCAGCTTTTGAAGCCTGAGGAGATTACTTATCTAAGAACAGGGGTGATGTGTTGGTTCTCATAGTTTAAAGGCAGTTACTAAAGACAGCTACTCAGATCGATCTTACCCTGGTTCATCTACCATTATTTATTTTTTTTATAAGAAGACTACAAGTCCCTTTTTTCTCTTTGTGGTTAGTCAGGAACTTAGAAACTCAGTTGCTGTCGTCTTTTAATGCTTGATTTATGCTATATTCCTTTCAATTCACAGGACAGCATTCCATCCAGTGCTGGTACTAAGAGCTTTTCTGAGCTCTTTTCTGATCAGTCTTGAAGAATCCTGCTTGCCAAATCAGCAGTCGGCAAATGAAAAATTTTTCATCAATAATAAGTAGGAATAACTTTTGCCTTGTCAAGCAAATCTTTGTGACAGTTTTGTAGCATAGTATAAATCTAAAATAAATTTACCTAATAGGAAAAAAGAGGGATTTCTGATTGATCTGCTTTTGTAGCACTGATGAGAAAGTAAATCTTGTTATTACTTGAGTTATCTAAAGACAAAACCAAAAGGATGGTGCATCATCCTAGCTAGAAAATTAAGATATTTTTTTTTATCAGCCATGTATGCCTTTTCATTTTTGTTGATGGCATAGTACGTGTTTTATGCAATTATATGTCACATTTATTTTTCCACATCTTTTTCAGATTGAGAAGCTTCAAAATGATAATACCAGGGGAAAGGGACTATCAACTAATTCAACATTTTTAAACATGGGTTTCATGTGAATATAGATGCATCTTTTCATGCTTAGGTTGTACTTGCATCGATTTACTAGTGTGTGATAATGTTCAAGAAACTGTAATACCTGCAGTGGCTGGTGTAGCCTTCAGCCTTTCATCGTACTTGCAGCCCACCACGTGTCTGTGCCACGCCTCTAATTACAGCAGAGTTGCACCCATGTCTGGATGATATGTGTTTAGGTCTGATGTCTTCTTCTGCACTTAGAAATTGCCTCGTAACAGCTTGTATACAATTAGATTTATATTTTAAACAATATTATATTTTATTAAATATGTATGTATTTACTATTAATCAAGTGCAGCTTGTCCCCACATTCTGTGCTTGTGTTCTGGTTTACATAGCATTGTAAGCACTGTGCCTTTTGTGTTTTTCTCCACTCTGATTGCAAAACCAATATGCTGCAGTAAAAACTTGATTCCCTACGTTCTTGCCTTTCTTCTCAAGTTTCTATGCCTGTGCTGCTTTTTAATTACTATTTTTGAAGCTTCATAAGTATCTCCTGGTGTGCAGGCTTACAGCTTATTAAAGGGAGTCTCAATAAGTGTTTGGGATAAGTTTTTTGAATAGGGTGGAGAGTGTACTGCATTGTATGTAGCTTCATGGAACCCAGGTTTGCTTGTTGACCAGTGCTGGAAAGATCAGGTCTGTGAATTTTTTGCTGCGTGGGCAGTTCTCAGTTTCTACAAAATTAAGTCTTGCATAATAAACAGTCAGCCTCTATAATTCAACACTGATAGTCTTTCCTTTGAGAAATGCTAGTGTTTCTAGCCATGTTAGCAGGTTTTCATTATAGAGATCAGCAACTACACCATAAGATTTTTTTTTTTAACTTAGACACCCCCCCAAATCTAGATTATTTTTGCAAATGTGTGCTATACAGTAGAAGTGTCTTATTTAGAAACAAGTGACAATAATAAATTGATGGGGTTGCTTAGGGCTTTGTCCAGTCAAGTCTTAGAAACCGCTACGGTTGAAGGTCCTGCAGCCTCTCTGCTCCAGTCCCTTACAGATAAGATCTTTTCTTCTATCAAGTTGGAACCCTCCTTGTTTTAATTTATGACACTTCTTGTATTATTCCCTCCCATACACCTCAGTAAAGAACCTGTCTTCATCTTCTTGGTAACCTTCCCTTGTAAAGGCTGCTGTTAGGTCCCCTGGAGTCTTTTCTTTACCAGACTGAACCAGTGTTCAGTCTTTTAAAGACTTGATTGAAAAGTAATTACTTTTAAAGTAGCATGCAATCTGTATTTCATATCCTGCCAGACTAAATTCAAGTGGAGTGAGGTTTAAAAGCAAATGTTTTTGCCCAGTGATTCTAATATTAGAATTATATCTGGGAGTTAGGAGAATGGATTGGTAATCTTCATGTCTTCTTGTATCCATAGTCTTGTACATTAATTTTTCAGAACAGTTGAGTTACCTTTGCCCATTCTGCAGGTTGTCTATTTTGACATGAATGCTGACTGGTTATTTATTACTTAGTGATAAGGATGTGGAAATTTATGATATCATTCCAGACTAATATAATATATTTTTTTGCACCTATGCATTTTCAGATGTATTGAAGTAACATAGGTGTTACAAAGGCACTGGGATCGTCTTTCTAGAAAATAATTTTGATATTTAGCTCTCTGAGCTTACTTTTTTTGGTTTAGAATTTAGAACTGATTTAACAAAACAGAAATAAAAAAGGTGGTTTCCATAGTGAAATGAACCAAATATGGTGTGCCTGCCCAATTTAAATGTAACATATAAAAAGCTAGTAATATTTATGGAGCTCCAGTCTAGTGCCTGTTTGGTGAGCTATTACTTAATAAAAATTGTCAGTATTGCAAGACTTCAGAATTTCTTGTTTTCTGTAGAACAGACACTTGTATCTTGTGCTTTCCTAAAGGTGATCTTTATGTTAATTCTTTCTCTAGAAAATCAAGTTCTTGACGTCCTTTATTCAAGAATCTGGAGCAAGAGAGACACATTTTTTACCATGAGGAGAAATTATTTGCTAGGTAAGTTAATTGCCAATGCATGGCAACAATCTGTGATCTTTTTGGTTGGGGAAAACAGCTGTGACTTGTAATCCTCAGCTGAATATGTAAGTTGAATCAGTTTCTGTGGTAGTAGGTGATTCAGAGATAGTAGACACTGGGACAGGCCTTAGGTGAGGAAAAAAGGAGTGATTGTGACCTCTACATGTAATTTCTGTGCTAAGCAGTGATGAAACTCCACTCAAATATTCAGTGAGATGTTTAATCCTACTTTTTTTGTATGTTGCAAAAACTGAGGATAGAGTTCAGTTCTGTGAGTGTTCTAGGAGTGAGATAACTGGTAAATTGGGAATATTTTTGTACCTAGGCAGATAAAATATGTATAGGTATAATGAGCTATGCGTATTTATTTCTGCCTGTCGTTTTACAGTGTGGTCTTTGTCAAGCTGTCTGGTATTTCAGGTAAATTTGAAGTGATAGTTCATTATAGTAAATCAGATCTGACTGATTACCTTTGTGAGTAAATTTTACATAAAAATATGTAGAAAGCAGTAAAGATAACCTGCTGTGCATTTGATGACAACCCAAGTACTGAATTATTTACCATTGCTTTGTATTGGCTATTTACTGTTCAATGGACTATTTTACACTATAATACTGCATAGGGAAAAAATATGTGTTCACCAGTCTTGGTGACCTCTGGAAAGGATAATTTGTCTGGGAGTTTAAAATATAGTTGACATTCTACCAGAATCTCCTTGACTATTTTTGTTTGCGAAGTCTACAGAATGTTATATTTTGTAGTTTGAGGCTACACATTGTTTGAGTAGTGGAGGAAGAAAAACAAAGGCTATAAAAGTATTTTTTATCTTGGTTTACTTCTAGTTATGCTTATTTACAATGTGTAAATTCCTAAAACAGTCCAAGAGATATAAGTAAAACATAGGTTCTTTTGAACTTCGAATTTGTGAAAAATTCTTGTTTTGAGGGAGGGTGTTTGGAAAAAGGCAGCGTTAGAGGTTTGTTCAGCAATGAAGCTTTCTTTTTTTCTTTGTGCTTTACTGTTCATTGAGAGTACAAGAAGTGTTTGAATAATATGTTAGCATTTATATCTGTGAATATAATTAACAGTAGTTTGTTAGGTGTAGGTTACTGCCGTTGCTGCACTTACTTCTAGATAGCAAAAGTCATTGAGCTTGGGGCTGGTTGATCGTTACTTTCAGGTATAGGTGTGATCAGGTACTAGAAAACCTCACTTCATGCAAAACAAGAGGAAGGAAAAATAGTGTGAGAACCCCTCTGATATATTCTGAAGTATATTTAACTTTGGCATATGATCTCATTTCCAAAAACATTTAAGCATTACTGAAGCCACCTAAATAAAACTACTGGGTTTTGTTTAATTTATTTTAAGTTTTCCTTTGAAAAATTAGTTTTAATAAGCCAAGCATGAATATAATATGATTGCTGACACTCTAGTAAATATTTTTTTCTTTTTCTGTTTAGGTGTTCAGACTTCTGATTCAGTCATCAGATATTAATGAGGGAGAAAGCCTGACTGAGTAACACTGTTCTAGTAGTTTGTTGGGGTTTTTGTATTCTGCAGTATTTGAGGAGAGATTTGAGGAAAATTGCAAGGAATGGAGTTAGCTCACAGTTTACTACTAAATGAAGAAGCGTATAACCAGCTTGGTGAATTTCAAAAAGCAGAGTTCATTTTTGAATGGTTGCAGTTCTTGGAAAAACTTTTACCAGTAACTAGCAGAGTAAGTATAAAGACACTTGAGAAGAAAAACACATTACAGAGCTATTTTTGTCTGTCTTTTTTTTTTGTCATTTTGCTTAAAAACCAAGAGCAGTATTCCATTTCATTTGCTTCATGTCTTTTATATACATGCAATGAAAGTATGTTCAGGGTTAGCAGTAGCTTTTTAAGTGTTAGAAATATTTGATCACAGCCCTTCAAGTGACGGAGCCACTTGTCCAGTGAAAGGGATGTCTAATACTTTCTTTTTTTAACTCGGATTATTACTGCCAGATTTTGCAACCCCATGATGAAGAATGGCCATCATGCTTCCACCTAGCATGGCACAGTTATTTGGTAGTTCTCTAGCAAGCCAGAACGTAACATCTTTCTCTTTGTTTTTTATTTTCCTAATCAAACGATAAAAGATCTATTTCCAGCCAGCTCTCCAATTGGCTCAGTGTTTAGTGTACAGTGAGTAGGATATGTGGATATGTAACAGTAAACCAACCTAGATAATGCTATTTAGGAGTTATTTGTGTTAAAATATGAAATAAAATACAATGCCAGGCTCTTTCTGATTTTTTTTTTTATTTTTTAACGAGCATTTAAAATAGATTTAAAAAATAGATGATTGTTTTAATGGAAGTTCTTACCTTTCTAATGTTCAACTTCTTGAAATTCTGCTAACGTTCTTTTTTACTACTTAAATTACTATATTTCTATTAATTACTTTATTTTAAAACAGGCATAAAAGAAGAAAAAAAGGCAGTTTTGTTTTAGTAAGATATAACTATACAAATGCCACAGGGAAGATACACTGGAAATGGTGCTAGAAAGAATTATGCTCTGAAAAATGTGATTTTGTTTTTTTTTAAGAAGATTAATAAAATAGTCATATATTTGAGATGGCTTTTCTTTAAGTGGAAAGGAACAATAAAATTTGCATTTTTAATTAAGTATGTCACATTATCAGAATGTTAATAATAAAAATTAAATATAACTAGCATTAATTGTCTTTTAACTAATTTTTAAAATGAACTGAAACTTAACTGGTTACGGATTTTATTTCCAGGCTGACATAAGGGAAAACCAGAAGAAACTGGTTGAACAATTGACTTCTTTATTAAACAATTCACCAGGACCTCCTACCAGACGGCTTGTTGCCAAGAATTTAGCTGTACTTTATAGCACTGGAGACACTTTTTCTGTTTACCAAACAATTGATAAATGCAATGAACTCATTCGGAGTAAAGATGATTCACCAAGTTATCTGCCTACGAAACTGTAAGTTGGGTTTTTTTTAACCCCAAACTTCAAATCCAGTAGTAACAAGAGAGACAGATTTACATGCTGAGAGGTTAATGCTGGAGAAGGTGTGCTCCCTCATTTCTGCCTGTTGTCTGGTAGAGCTTTTACCATATGACACACAAAATTTGGGAGCCTCCATGATTAGTATCATTATTGTGGGTGTATCTAGCTGTAAAAAGTAATTATTTTTTTTATTACACCTCTAAAATTTTTAGACTTGCGTATTACAAAGAGAAACTGAATTCATCTGAAACCTGAAAGCAAATTCAAATTGCTTTCTTCCCTCTAGGTATTACAACAATTTTATTTTAATCATTTAGTATATGCTGCCTTCAGGGTAAAATTATGAGTGGTTAAGTACTTGTGTAGCATTTTATATATCCCTTTCTGTGTCTTTACTGGAAAGTTTTGAATGAGAATTCTAGGTACATGTTGGGGGGGAAAAACAATTTCAGTACTTGACAACATAAATTGCCCTTGAAAGTTCAGTAAGCTGAAAATATTTTTTTCTTCTTTATTTAGAAGTTTCTTGTTACGATTCACATCAATATAACATAAAATCAATCATATTCAGATACTTTAAAATCACTTTACTTTTGAAGCGTTTAACACAGAAGCGATTTGGTGGCTCTTGGCAGTTGGGGTAGATGGCATATGTTAGAACAAAATTTGACCAACCTAGATAGCTAGTGTTTACTGGATCCACTGGAAAGAAATGTCTTGAGTGATTTGAAAGATAAATTGATTCATTTATGAGTGTAGGAATGCTAAACTTGTTGCTACCGTGCAGAACCATAATGACTGTGGTATGCTTTAAGGTAATAGAGTAAACTGAGCCCAGTTTCTGCTTTTATGTTTTTGTTCAGTGAGGGGACAAAAGCAGCTTGTAATACATATTGCCATATTGAATAAACCATGCTTTGCAGCAAGTTGGACAAACTGCTTGTTACAAAAAAAAGGTGAAGAAAGCTTTTAATAAGTAACTTACTTCAAATTAATAAAAGAAAAAAATATTTAGCTGATATGAAGCATCTGAGTTAAATACCAGAGGATACATAATAAAACAAAGAATGTGGTAGTATTAGGTATTGCATGTTTGCATCAGGAACCAAAACTGTAGAAGACAGATCTCCAACCAGGCAATTGAAAATCAGGCCAGAGAGAATACTGGCGATGAATAATTGAGTTATGAGGGGGCAGGTGTTTGAAAACCAAAGAAACGGTAGTAACAGTGCTGAGAAGAACAGCAAAAAAGGCAAGTACACAGAGACATGTGAACAGTTATTGCAGGATGTGAAACCAAATCTTACGGTGCAGAAATTCTATGAATAACCTTCATTCCTGAAACAATGCACATCTTTCACTATAGTGAAGGAAACTAAAAATAAAGGTAGAGATAGTAAAACATCATTGTGCATTAATGATACATGATACAGAGCCAAGCAGAATTTATCTTTCTCGTTTGCTTCTTGTGCTAATGCTGTTTCTGACAACCCAAAGTGAAGTTTCCTGAAAATAGATTTTTGCAAGGAGTCAACTGTATTTTCCAATACCATAATATTTTTTTTGTTTCCTTCTTGTTGCAATTGACCTCTTGTGTAGTATTTTAAGAATAAATTTGCTATAAAGGGGCTTAGTTCTGCAGAGTAAATGACTGCTATGCTACTGGCTCCTGAACAGTGAGATGCATTAATGTCACAGGTGAGTTGTAGTAGGGGGCTGAACTCTGCGGGTCTTCTTTGTTTCGTCTGCAAGATGACATACTGGACAAAGTGGCATGATGTCAGCATAGCGAGGAGGGATGATGCAGGCCATTGGCAGTAAGGCAGAAATGGTAAGTAAGGAAAATGTTAGGTATCAGGAGTCAGAAGGCAGAGAAGTAGCTAGGGGGGGACAGGTAACAGTGGTCAGAATCCTGCCAGGTATGTAGGCAGTAATGAGGAGAGAAAATAAAGACATGAATTGGAGAAAAAGGTAGCAGTAAAATATGGTTTACTTCAAAAAAGGTTTGGAAAAGGGATTTCTCATGGTACTGACACTGAGACAACAGGCTGCAGAAAAATAAGTGGAACTACAGAACTCTTCATTGAGTAAAATGTTTCATTCTTGGCTGCAAGTATATGGAATACTTTGTGTTCAGTGAAGAAAGACTGCTGCTGCTTTTTTGTTATTTTTCTTTTTTAAAATCTTGATTAAAGTGGTGTCCTTGTTCGCCATCTGTCCTTACTGAGCATACATGCCCATGCTGTCTGGTAGCAACACTTTGCCATCATTGTTCACAATATGTTGATTCACCTGGAAACTCCTTTAAATAAAGTTTCTAGTGAATTGTTCTCTTATCTCATAAATTATCTTTTTTCTTGTTTGGTATAGGTGGAAGATGGAAATGTTTTATGCAGACATTGTAAACAGAATCATAGGTGCTTATCTTCTACTAAGATGGACTGTGATGCAAATGCTGTATCAGATAAACAGGTCATATGATGTGAACACAGCTTACTCCCTTAAATTACAGTTTTTAGAATATTTGCTAGGACTGCTTTTAAACCATAAGCGTTTTGAAAGCATTTGGCTGGTCAGCAAACTTTCATAGCTGATCTCAGTGCTATTTTACCACACGTATAAGTATCACAGTTCTGCATTTTTGTTGATACTTCTCCCAAGTATAATTTTTTAAGGGAAAATTTGAGAGAAAACAGCTTAAATGGATCTTATATATGGAGTTGTATAGCAGTTTGGAGGTGTGCTGCCAGGGAAGAAAAAACACAGTCAAAGAGGCTTTTGCCTGCAAAACTTGTGTAAATTCACAGGCTTCCTTGGAAACTTCTGGCTATTGCTTGTGATTTGACAAATAAAGTGACTCAAGAGTTCATACAGTTTGGACTTGTGAAGAAACATTTGTGGGGGGGAAAAATAGCTATAGAGTCATGATACAGACCTAGAAGGCAGTCAGAAGAGCTTCCGAAGTCCTGTGCTTTGAACTTTTATAGAAACTTCAATACTGATGTGCAGAAGTAGCTGGATTCTCTCACTTTGCCTGACTAGATGTTCCTCATCAACAAATACTGCCACTTTGTTGCTAGAACTCACTGTTAATGCTGATTGACTCTTTCATACAACATCTAAACACATGGCAGTACAGCCAACCATGGAAGAGTGTTTGCAGTTAATACCCTGACGTAATAACGGTAGTTATGCTTTGTGTTTGGGGTTTTTTTTAATGTTTGTTAAGTATTCCTTCTTTGAATTAGGATGTGAAATATATATTATTTAATCTTGAAGTTAATTAAAGATAGGATCTGTGACCATCACATGATCAATTTAGTAATATGATGGTGCACTTGTAATTCTATGCCCAGACACACCAAACTGTTGGTGTGTACTGAGCAGGATAAAAGCAATAATGAAAAATGTTGCTTTAATGAAAACAGGATTTTGGTATGATAAAAGATAAAGAATATCAGTTTTGGTTTTTTTACTGTGCTTTGTCATCTAGGGAATTACTGTTAATATTAAATGCGTTTTTCTATTAAGAATGTGTTCAATATGAGATTTTATAATTCTTTATGGGAAATGGATTTGGTTGGGAAATGAGTAAAATGTTGCTTTGTTGAAGGGGGTGCTGAGCAGTGTCACTGCATATTTAAGTAAGTCTGGTCAAAGAGCTGAAAGCTAATTAAAGATACAATTTCCTTTTTCCTTGTATTCATAGAATTAGTTGGTTTAATTATAGATCTGTCAATACAGAGCAAGATATTTTCGTTAATTAATTATTAAAAGGAAAACTATTTAGTTCTTTTTGCTTGTTTGTTTGTTTGTTTTGCTCGATCTTTAGCAATTTTTAGATGCTAATGAGTGCAGAGACTCCAGTTGTCAGGTATTTCACCTGGAAACTAAATTCAGAATCTGTGTGCAGTGAAAAGGACATGGGCTTATACTTTAATTTTCTTCAAAGCGTTTCCTTATTATGTATTGTTATACATAAATGCCAACATTTTAATTACTAGACCATTTGCAGTCTACTGTTGACCATCGAGTTATAAATAAATCTGTCCCTGGGTACTTCTAGCAGCATCTGCCATAGCACAGTGCCATAGACTGCATGATGCAAGTCATGCTTAGTTAGAGATTAATGTTAAATTTTAAAGGTAGATATGAATATTGTATTCCTGTTGTAAAATTAGTAGAAGATTGTATTCCCTGTATTGCTGTGTTGTCCAGGTTACTTTCCCTTCCCAACCCTTGTATCTGCATTTCTCCTAGAGTGTGAGTATGTGTGCCACACACAGGCCATTTTTTTTTTTTTCCTTTTGATAATCCACTTACATTTTTGGGACATTATATTTAGTTATTTTGTTGTTTGCCCATTGATTATCTTAGTCGTCTTAATCCCTTTCATCAATTACTGCATCCATTTTCACGCATCTTTGGATTTGCTTTTGTTTTAGTGCTGCGGTGGTATGCTTGGGCTATTTATACAAAAAATTGGGAAGAATTTTGGGAAACAGTTTTACTGACACCGTTGGGAATGTGCTTAAAGCAATGAAGAATGCAGAGGTATTGGAACAGCATGTTTAACAAATGATTGGAAAAATAATAGGATGTTTACTGTTGGTAGCTGAACCAATGAATAGGAGAAAGTGCATGATACCAAAATACGAAAAAATTGTGGAAAGTCATAGGAAAAAAATCAGTGTCTAAATTTCAAAGAATTACTAGAGAGTTAATGAATTATAACTATGAAAGGATCAATCATAGCCATTCTCAATCTCATTTCATGAAAGAACTTGATAAACTAGAAAATTTGATTACCTTATTAATGAGAAAATTTTGCTCCAGCTTGTACTTCATGTTTTGAGTTCTAAACTGCTAGTGATTACTTTCCAGTAGAACATAGAATTACTATTCTCACTTGCGTGTAGACCTATAGAGCAAGTTACCTGCTTTAACTCACTTCAGCATAAACAGATCTCCAAAAGTCTAAAAGACCCAAACCATTGTTTACCTACTCCAGTAGTTGGCATTTTGTATTTCCAAGGAGTTTAGGGTTACAAAACCTTAACACTTTTCTTTTTCATTTTTTCAGTCTCAAGGTCGTTATGAAATCATGCTTAGTTTGCAAAATATATTAAATGGTTTAGGAGCTGCTGCTATCCCCTGTCACAGGGATATTTACAAAGCTGCCCGATCATGTTTGACAGATCGATCTATGGCAGTCCGCTGTGCTGCTGCAAAGGTAAAGTGTTCTAATTGCTGTTTTTATTAAGTAAGCTCCCTAAATACAGTTCTTTCTTAATGGATGATGAATACAGCAGAAAATACATCTTTTGCTTATCTTTATTTCTTTGATACTGCCTTGGCAACAAAACTTCAAGTGACTTCAGTATGAAGCAACATGCTTATTTTGTTAGGGAGAACTCTGCTTTTCTACGTCAAAATATTTTTATTTCTCTTTTTTTCTCTAGTGTCTTCTTGAACTTCAGAATGAAGCAGTATTTATGTGGAGTACAGATCTGGATAGTGTTGTGACCTTGTGTTTTAAGTCCTTCGAAGGTTCCAATTATGATGTACGATTAGCAGTTTCAAAACTTTTAGGCACAGTATTAGCTAGAGCTCTAACATCCAAACAGATAACAGGTAAAGTATGTATTTTGTTTGCAGATTCCTCATCTGTAATATGTCAGATGATAAGAAATTCTCAAGTTCTCTTGAAGCCTGAAGTACAATCTCTGGCTTAGTCTTTTCTGTAACATTTTTCTTGTGAAGTGCTGTGATTTTGGTTGTGTTAACCTGCATAGATATATATTTATGAAGTAATATACAAGGAAAAAAATTCGGTATTTTCTCTGTTACAAGACTGTTACTGTATGGAGAGAAATCAGTAGCCTCAAGAATTTAAAGGCACGATTAATTTAAGCAGTGTAGAAAGCACTAAGATTCTCAAGAGAGTGTCTCTGTCAAACTAAAGACTTTAAGATACCTTCAGGCTGTTTTCCGCAACTGTCCATGCCACATCTGGATTGTCTAGCAGTACAAATGTGATCAGAATGAACATGCCGTTTTGTTCACTCAACAGACCATGTAATAGTTTTTGGTGACAGACAGTACTTGATCTAACTGAAGTATCCTGGCACAAAGTTAATATCTTTAGTCTTTGGTGTCATACAGACTGAGCATTTTTAGTCCAATCTTAGGAGCTTATAAAAGCACACAAGGTAAGTGTGATTCAGAGTGTTCTGCGTTTAATGGCATCAGAAACGACCTTCAGTGCAATGAGCAACAGATGACAAAACTATATGGCTTTAAGCCCAGCCTACTGCCTTTCAAAATTCTTGAGGCTCTGTATTTGTGTTGGAGTCTGTGAAGTCTTGATTTATAAAGTATCTTTCTAAGAATCTTTTGGAGAGTTACAGTGTTACAGGAAACAAGGGGCACTTCTCTTTTCCCAGTAAAGTAAAAGAGAAAGAAATACTCTGACCTCTTTATAGACTCAGTAGTTTTCTTTGGTCTTTGTAAGCAGTGTGGTTGTATTTCTAAACTGCTAAGATAAGGTTATATAAGAAGCTTATCAACTGTTTGGTTGGTTGTTTTTACTTTCTTTTTGTTATTTTTAGTTAAAAAGAAGTTAGAGCTAAGTGAGACAGAAGCTGGTTGGGGGCTAGAAGGGGCTTAGGGAGAAGTGGAGGGAGCATTACATGAAGAAGTGCATAGTCCTGAGGTTTCTGCATTGTATCTGATAACCTGCTGATACTGTGTTTATGGTTTTTATTTTTGGGGGGGGCATGACTGTCTCATATTGTATCATTCCTTTTCCCATTTCAACACTTGGAAGACAAAAAAAAATGTAGTGAAAATTTTAGGTCACTTAGTTTGCACAGTGTGCTGTCATCATGCTAAGTTTGCACACACATGTCCCAGCATGTATTTTAAATGAACTTTCTATCAAGAGATAAAACAATGGAATAGGAATTAGGGAAAAATAATTTTCCTAGAAGCTCGTGAGCGTATTCTATTATTTTCATTCCTTTGGGGAGCTAATTTAATACTAAGGTGAGATGCGTTTTTTTCTAAGAGAACCTGTAGCTGTGCCCTTATCTGGCTAAGCATAGCAGAAAGATAATCCACCTTGTCTGGAATTCAGAATAGAGAGTTATCTTTGGTGGTAAGCTGCAATGAGTTAAGTCAGGGCTTTCATGAAGCTTTGGGTGGTAGGAGTAGGCCACGCTGACCTTTTTGCAAAGGGAGCTTAGATTAGATGGTAAATACTGACAGAGGGTGTATGTATGTATATATATTAGGTGGTGGCCTAAACTATGTAAAGGTAGCTGAAGCAGAAGAACTTGAGAAATCCTGTGGTTTGCTAGAGCAGTGAGTCCTAAAACATTTTTGTTTCTGTTGTGAAATTATGCTCAAACAGTATTTGGATTTGATTGGGCTACTGAATTCATGCAGATATTTTTTTATACAACCATTAGAGTGGAAACTTTTCTTCTAAAATGTAACAAGTTTTACAGAGCTGTTCCTCTAAATATTTACAACTATTCTTAGCATCCACCAGGCATAACTTCCGCAGAATCTCTTTGGAAGAAGTGATGGAGCTATTTGGAACTGGATTTCTGCGTGGAAGTTGTGGATTTCTACGAGCCAGTGGTGATATGTTGAAAGGGACCAGTTCAGTCAGCAGAGATGTTAGAGTTGGAGTCACCCAGGTTTGGATTACGTTAGTTACCATTTTCTGAGATTGCTAAACATCCCTATAGTCACTGTTTTGCTCTCCATATATCTCTTATTTCATTCTGGTTTGTATCTGTGACAAAATGTATGTACTTTAAAATAGTGATTTACGTCTTGAGTTATGCTAGAAAGGAAAAAAAGATTTCTGATGTTGCTTATTGTTTACCTGATAGTTTTAACTTCTCAGAATTAAATATATATTACTCGTCAAAGCTTCACATGATGTAAATTTCAGGTAAGTGATATAAATAAGTACTTTCCTAAAATTTTTTAAATTAAAACTTAATAATTTATGTCTAAAAATGAAAAGAAGTTACAAGGATTCTTTGAACTTGAAATAGTTTCCTCCTATACAGGGACATTCCCAGTCCTGTTCGGAAAGAGTCGTTCTGTTTGGAGTAAGTGCATGAAAAATAAGGAAAACAAAATGTAGTGGAAAAAAACAAGTAACTGTTTTACTGTGTTCCTGGATGCTCAATTAGAGCATAGAGTCTTGTTAACTGAGCAGGACTGAAGTCAGACCATATAGTGCATGCTGGTTAAAACAGTATAAATTTTTCAGATAATATCAGGTTGGCTTCTTCCTGTAAATTTTATCTTAAACAACATTTACATGCTAAGACCTAGATATTCAAATGTTAAGCCTGTGAATCAAGACTAAAGGTCATGGTGAACATTTGCATATCAGTCAGCTGTGATTATTTTAATGTTACAGTCCCCACAGCTATTGGATACATCCCCTTTGCCAGTGAGGGAGTTTTTTTAGTGCATTTCAACTCCTGCAGTGCAAAAAAATCTGTAAATTAGCTTGATTGACTGATAGAAGCCAGACTTTGTACTGAAACGGCTAGAAGGTGCTCACAAATTGTCTTCTATGCTCAGATTGTGCTGGATAGAAACATTAACTTCTGGCAGACAGATAGAAGGACTGGGGAACAATAATACCTTGACAGCTATTTGCTTGGAAAATGCATGCCAGACTCCTAGGGTGTTCTGTATACATGGTGATTTTATTAGTTTTCCAGGAACAGGTAGTTACAGTGTTTTGCCTGTTTGTACTGTTTTTTGGAGGTTGTCTCCTTTTTCATGCATTTCTGCATTCACACAATAGTACCTGTGAGAGATGGTACACTCTTAACTGTACCAGAACAGTCAAAATAGTGCAATGTTTCTATAAGAAAAACTTGAGAAATTGTGTGTTTCAGTGCTTGTGAGTAGAAAGCACTTGCAGTTATAAAAGATATTAACACTGAAGATGACTTCTTACATATGGAAGAAGAATTAATATTTGTTCAAGACACAGCCAGATTCAAGATGTAATTCAAAATATAGCCATAGCAGTATGACTCTTCACAAGTCTATTTATCCTGTTAAATTCCTCAGTTTTCAAATCCATAAAAAAGGGGTAATGTGCTGGTACTTTATGAAGCCGAAGTAGTATTTGTTAAGAGCTGTTACGTGCTAACACAATCTCACAGTACAATTTCTCCATCTACAGTACTTCTTTTAATGTGAATAATTTTGTTGTTAATACTAGACATGAGACAAGTATGTACGAGGTGAATATAGAAGTTCATTGATACGGATAGTAGTTGTAGGAATTTTGTGTGTTCATTTGCACATTCTCATTTTTTGTATTCCCTTTTCTTGATGGTAGCACATCTATTCATTAAAAAAACCCAACACATGTACATGTAAGGCATTTGTAAGGGAGTGTATTATGTGGCAAAATAAATGGTCTTGTGGTGATTAGATTTGTAAAGTGACTCTGCATTCTTTCTCTTTGTTGTGACAAATGTAGTCTTTTTATGGTACCTCCATTACAAGGCAAACAATTAAAATTAATTGAGATGAAGAGCAGTGCTTGGGGGCTGCAAATATTCTGTAATTCAAAGCCTATAATAACAAAATTCTCTCAGGGTTCTGGGTTATAGTTTTGTAACATAGTAGTTCTTAAAATGCATTCATACATTAAATTTGGGTTCCATGTGCAGAATGTTAAATAGCTGGAAGCTGTTGTTCAGTGAGACCAAACACAATGTTTTACATAACAAGTGCCTGTGCAGGGTAAACTGCCATTTCTCACACTCTGAAGTGAAATAACATGGGCAGGCAGCTTGAATTAATTTACAGTGAAAGCAGGCTGCAATATTGCTAGTACAGTTTGGATAGTAATTTAAATTATTAAAATAGGTCAAAAAAATTTTGCAGCTACCTGAAAGTGAGAACATAAGTGATTTATGAATGTGTAAATTTATAAGTAATCTTAGATAAGTGATGTTCTAGTTGTGGCAGTGTGCAGGGATTTTTTTTAAAAGAAGAAAATACATGTGGGATAGTTGGCAGTGGTTTTCCAGATGATTTTGCTCTAAAGTATGGCTTCTTTTCAAATCTCTTTCAGGCATATGTGGTATTTGTCTCTACATTAGGAGCACAATGGCTTGAAAGGAACTTCTCTGCCTTCCTTTCCCATATTCTAGATCTTGTGTCTCAGTCTCACCCTAAGGCCATTCAGAGTCAGATGGATGCTATCGGCTGTCGCCGCTGTGTTTCCTTTATCCTTCGAGCTACAGTAGGAGGCCTTCTTGGGGAAAAAGCTCAAATTGCAGCTGCCAAGGAGATTTGTCAGGCCATCTGGAAACTGAAGAAAGTTGTGGGTATGGGTCTAACAAGATTATCCGTTTGGGCCTCTGTTTTTCCTTTTTTAAGTGATTGTCCAACTTCCTAATCCAGAGACTGCAGAAAGAGAATATGTAGTGCTGATTTATTACCATAATAATGTAGGGGGCTTTCGATGGGCTGCTTTGTTTTTAACTTGGCTGGTTATTTGTTTGTGTATGTGTCTGTGTTTCTGCATGTGTGTACCCACACAAGTGGAAACATCTTTTATAACATTTTTTTTCCCCTGGCAAATACTGTTTTTAACAATTAGAAATAAAATAACATATACAGTAATAAAGTAGAGACGATATTGTTAAATAAATTAAATTGGCAGTTGATACATGTCTAGACAGATTCTGCCTTCCTGTTCAGAGCAGCTGACGCTACTTATGGTTCAAAAAAGAAACACGCGTTCCTAACTGACAAAATGAGCATTTCTCCTGGAGAAAACGGATCGCTTGCATGGTAGTCTTGTACACAGCTTCCCAAAAAAGCTACTGATCTTCCGCCATCATCCTTGTAGGGGAAAAGAATGTTGGGCATAACCAGTCATCCCCTGGTGTACAGCAGCATATTGTATCCTATTTAAATGTTAGATGCCTAAACTGACATAATAATTTGTGTCTGAAAAGGCGAACTTTTAAAAAACTCCAGATTTTTCCCTCCCTCTTCATTCCCCACCCCACCTTCTCACTCGCTTGCTCTTGCACAATTTACTCTTTCCTTCCCTTTCTTTTTTCCTGCAACGTAGTACATTCTGGCAAGTTACATCAAAGCATGACCTTTTTAAGTCACTAGTGAGGCTGAGAATAGCATGCTTCTTACTAGTCACTGTTCCCCATCACTTAAAGATAAGCAATTCGGTAGTGTTCATTTTATCTGCCCTTACAGACGTTACTGCACTATCCATTTGAGTAGTAGAAATGTACTTGGCTCAGTGAAGGCCAACCTTTGCAAAACAGTTTGGTGAATATAAATGGTAACGGTAAAAGCTCATTTGGTAATACAAACAACTTACTACAGCAAAATTCTTTTTCTGATGTTTGTTTCATTTTGGTAATGATTTCATGGGGGTTTTCCTATATTGTGTTACCAGATGCTGCAATAAGTGACAGTAACCTGGAAACAAGAATTAGTACAACAGATGTAACAGCAAGTCAACATGTGCTTGTTTGTGCACTTCAGGAACTCGGAAGTCTCATCCAGGGCTTAGGAACTACAGCAGGACCGCTACTGCAAGATTCCAGTACAGGTACAGGCCCTGAATTGTTTTGCGGCCAGAGTACAAAATGTATTCCTTTGTTCACTGTGATCTTTGATGGCTAGACTGTCAATTCTTCAAATCTGTTGGGATCCTTTGTCTAGCACTGACTATAGCAACCTTTTTTTCTGGTGTGCAGGCTCCTCACTTGGACCTTCTTAGTTCTATCCTTTTCTATTTTGTCCCACTAAATTTAAAAAAAAAAAAAAAAAAGAGGGGGAGTTGGCTACCCTACATGGTGTAGGAAATCTTTAGGCATTGCTCAAAGAGTTCTGTATCTTCTCCAACCTGTACTAGTATGTTAATTGAAAAAAAACCAACCAACACTATCAAATTTATCTCCATTAAGGGTTGTATTTGATGTCCAATACTTCATAATGTTTATAGTAAATCAGTTTGATTGAGCTGAGTACCTTCATCTGCCTTTGTTTTCATTGAGCTGCTTTTTTTTTTGAATGGGTTCAAGTAGACATCTGTTTCCACTGCATGGATTTCTGCTTCCTTGAGAATACTTACAGATATTTTCTATGCATGTTGGTGAATAACTGTGTAATGTGTTAGATTTTCTCCATATCATTACTTTTCATTCAGCGTAACTTTTTTGAAAAGTATTAAGTATTTAAATTTTATAAGAAATACTTCACAATAAAAATCAATAGTACTGTTTAAAGAGAAGTACACAGACTGGGTAGTGCTACATTCACCAGTACTCTGTATGCATTTTTGCTTGTCTGACAATCTGCTTCCATATTTTTTAAGTGTGTTTATGCATTTTATTTTTCAGGAGTTCTGGAAGCAGTAATTTCGGTCATTCTTCATCCCAGCATTTCAGTTAGACTAACAGCAGCTTGGTGTTTACGCTGTATTGCAGTAGCGTTGCCCTCCTATGTGTCCCTACTGTTGGATCGTTGCATTGAACGTCTTAGTGCATTGAAAACCTCCCCAGAAGCAATAACTGGCTACAGTTTTGCTGTTGCTGCTTTGCTGGGTGCAGTAAAATACTGTCCTTTAGGAATTCCACATGGAAAAGGGAAGGTATGGTCGGAATACTTTGCTTATATGCAGTTCTTTGTTGTTTTTGCGGTAGTATTTGCATGCATTCTTTATGACATGATCACATAATGCAGTGTACTGATGAGAGACTTTCTTTCCTCGAGAAGGGGATTTTGAAGCATACCATAACTCGGATAAGCAAGTGTTTTTCTCATGTGTGTCAGGATTGTGAATTTCTCAGGAAATTCCACTAATGACTTTATTAACCACTCGTACTGCTACCTTTTTCTAAGGTAGAAGTTTGTTAGGGGAGAAATTCGGTGTTTTGGGACAGAGGGCAGTTCTGTGGAGCTGTAAGGACTTAAGCTGAACAGTCTAAGAAAAGGTTTACCTGGAGAAAATATTTCTTGAGTAGAGTTACAATTTCCAGAATTTCAAACTAAATTCTTTACAGCAAGATCAGACCATCTGCAATTCTGGCCCAGTTTGACTTAAATTAGAAAACTGTCATTTCAGCAGTGTTAATGGTGAGAAAGGGCTAGTTTGGAGTACGTACAGCTGAAATGTATCAGACTTTGCCAAAGGCAAAAGATATTTCTTTTTTAAAAAATGATTGCAAGTATACATACAGGTCTTTTGCGTGTTGCGATGTTAGAAATAAGTTTCCTGGAAGGAAACTCATTCAACCACAGATGAAGTCAAATTAGTATTTCCCAGGCCCATCAATGACTCTCCAGTGTACAGTTTACTCAGTGCTTACGCCAATAACAGCAGTTATGTATTATCTTGAAAAGCTTTGACTAAGTCCAACAGAATTTTTAGTCAAGTCCAACAGATACATGCTTTCATTTTGTTTAACAGAATTTAACAGAAACCAGTTTCTTGCATTAACGTAGTTTAAGATGCTTGAACCAGTCCCCTTCCCTAAAGCAGATAGAATATACTGTGCTCTGAAGTTTTAGGGATGTGCAGATATAGAAATACAGACCAAGAGAAGAAGCTGTTTCCATCTCAATGAGAACTTTATCCATGGAGTGAGTTATAGTTGGAAAACTGCAGTGCAACACCACTGTCAGCAGTACCTGCTAATTCTCTGCATAATGTAGAAACTTACATTCTCAGTTCTGAAAATACCTGTTTCGGAGCCAGCAGACATTAGAGAAGGAGTGGCAGTTTTACATGAGGGTTGTGGTTTTTCTCTTGTTACTATACCACTATAAGATGCAAGGAATGTTTTGGTACACTAGGAAAAATGTCCTTTGCAGTTATTCTAGCCCACCCTTTCCATGTCGTTGAGTATTAACAGTTCCATGCCACTCCTTAACAGACATTGCTAACTACAGTTGTTGACATTCAAAGTCCCAAATGCTGATGAAACAATTTATAAATGAACAAAAAAAAAAAAAGTAATTTGCCTTAGCTTTTAAAAACTTTTCCTTGTTATTACTGAAAGACCATAGGGAGAGAACAGAATTAATATTGTTTGCCCAGTTATATAGATAAAAATTGCCATTCAAATACTACACACCTAAGCAGAGCTGAAATTTCTGTTTAACAGAGAAATGTAATTCTTTACAAACTTTCTTTTAGAGGAACAGAGTAAGATGAAATAGGGCCAGGAGGAGGTATGGGAGGTCACAGAAAAGTGTGGGAGAAACACTGTATTCTGTACTGAGCTGGCAGAGGGGAGAACAGAGGAGCTGACAAAAGCCCTTTTCCATTCTCTCCTAGGAATGCTGCCAGATTCCAGACTAGCTGCTCTTCTGAGGAGCTGAAAGAGACCAGTGTTAAATAGAGCAGTTCTGAAAAGGAAATATCAAACATAGACAGTAGTGACCTGGACAGAAGCTGTTTTATATTAATGCATTTTTCTCTGAGAAAGCAGTTAGAGTTGCAGGTGAAACCTATTCAAGAAAACAAAATAATTAGTGGGTGTGTATATATTTAGCATTCTGTACTAGTGCTTATACTTCAGTTCAAAAATAAGACATTTCTCCTAGTACACAGAGAGAAAAGTTGTCAGAAATCATTAAAGAAATTCTTTCTAGGGTGTTTGTTTAACAGGTAATTTAAGTATACTAAGCTGTTAGTGATTCTTAGTAGTATTATTTAACAAGGATACTGTTTTAATTGTAGAATGGGGTATTTCGATGCTATCAGGAACCTATAAAACAGATAATTTGCAGCTCCCTGGCAGCATTATGGAATTGGGGAAACTAGTATTTTCAGACTTGGTATTTTATGAAGTTTTGAAGTATACAGATTTCAAATTTTCATGAAGCAAATTTTCAGGTGCAAACTTTCATGACATTTTAAAGTGTGTAGATAAATTTTAGAAGGAATATACTGTCCAAATAAATTATAGCATGCAAAAAAATTGTAGAAGGATGTTGTCTATACTGAGGCTTTTAATGATGTTATTGATAATGGCACTTCTTACTTGTAATACTAATTTATAAGCATTTTGTTTTGGTGACAAGACATAATGCAAGATATAAGAAATACTTTTTGGCATATGTGAAATGTCACTGAAGCCAACCACTTGCAGAATACTTCTAGCATTTGTAGCTGTACTGTGGTAATTGCCCATGGACACAGTATGTGTTCCTCCATGTAAATTCTATATACCTTGTGCTTCGGTAATATGTGCAGATTGTCACCTTGCATTTAGGACATAATAGTAGGCACGTGCAGTTTTTGCAGAGAAGCTAGGAGGAATTCGAACTATACTATTCTAACTTGTTTGTTTAGTCTTACCATTTGTTGATTTAAAAACTGTCAGAGAGTAATAGACCTTACTCTAAAACAAGGATAAAAAGATCGTTACCCCTCTCACCACTTCTTCTGAGCTCTAAATTGCAGGTCTCATGCTATCCTTTTTCTATAGAGTGGCATAGATGAGTATCAGAACACTTTGATCCTTGCAGCGTGTATTCCTATGAGAATTATCAGCTATCGTTTTACTGGTGATAAAAGAAAGGGGAACAAAGTAACAAAGTAACTCTACCTAGTACCCCACAGAACTATTGAAGCCCTCCAGGACTAGCACTGCAGTCAGTCATTGCATCTTCATGAGCCTCAGTTTATTGCCTTAGTGTGAGGGGAAGATGGCATTCTATTTGGGGACACTGAAATAGGATTAAGTATCACAGCAAATAGTAATGAAAAAATATCTGGTTATTACTAAGATGCTGATGCTCTGATTTTCTCTTTAACTTTGAAGGTAATCATGACAGTAGCAGAGGATCTGTTGTGTTCTGCTTCTCAAAACAGTCGCATTTCACTGCAGCGAACTCAGGCTGGATGGCTGTTGATATCTGCCCTCATGACATTAGGTAGTACCTTTCTACAATTTTTCTTAAACTACATTTTGTTGTCTGTTCTGTCTCTGACTTTAGCTCTTTTAATGTTTCTTTTAATTTACCACTGCAAAATAATTCTAAAAAAATAAACTATTGTTTGGAATCTTTAGAAAAACTTTCTAAAATAAAAATGTAATTTCTTTCAAATTTGCTATTGATTCGTTGGGAGCAATGTCTGAAAAAGTGACTGAGTAGGGCCTGTTATTAATTAAATGCAGAAGATAAATTTCAAAGTCAATCTAACCAAAAGTCTTTGTGGTCATGAAGAATTACACTGATACTTTTCAACATCTATCTCAGCAGAAAATGAGCTAATCATTTTTATTTCCCTCTTGTCAGGCATTTCTCATATTTATTAGTGGTCACATTATTGGCTGTGATCACTAAATTACTAATTGAAGAATGTATTTTATCTGTTTTGTTCACATTGTTAAGGCACCATTCATGTTTTCAGTGCTTACTTCTGCCCAACAGCTCCCAGTTTTTTCTTAGATTAGGGAAAACACACCTTGTGCATTAACCTATTACAAAAGTTTGCTTTTCTGAATATCACTGTTGCTTATTACATCTCTTTTATGATGGTGATCCACAGGGTCTGTACTTTGTAAAACAGAGACTGTAGTTGGCTCGGTGACACACTAGTAAATGTGTCAGTGAGTATGTAGTTATGTATGAAAATGGAGTACCAAGACAGTAGACATTGAGAAATTACATATGAGAAGGCTGAGAAAATAGCATAAAGTTTTGTTCACAGCTGTAAAGATTTTGTGAATATAGGAAAAAGGACCAAAGAGAAAATTTAATTTTATTAATCCTTACATTGCTGTGACAACCATCAACATTTACAGGTCCTGCAGTTGTCCAGCACCATCTGCCACGAATGCTGTTACTGTGGAAGTGCATCTTTCCATCATCTCCTAAAGACCTAGAAATAGAGAAGACACGAGGAGATTCATTTACCTGGCAAGTAACACTGGAAGGTCGTGCTGGTGCTCTCTGTGGTAAGTGGGATTTACTGTGTCTTTATCTGCATATTTATAGTTGGGCTGTTTGTTTATTTTTTCCTTTGGAAAGAACAAGGATCCTGCATATTGTTTGTTTCACTGGATGGTAAGAGATGTATTCACTCCCCAACATACGTGCTTCTACATATATATATATATAAAAATATATACATGTGTTTCATTTTTGTAAAAAACAGACAAAAATAACCCAAGAGGGTTTTTCCTCTTTTTCTTCTAATCAGCTGGTTTCCAAGCAGTAAATGATATCAGGAAGGTTGCTTCTTTTCTCTTGTTTAACATACATATCACAGTAATGAATGAAGACCCAGATCAGGAATGTGCTCTGTTGTTTATACAGTCTATTATATTTGGTAAATAGCAGTTCTGTTTCCTAACATGTAACTTTCTGTAAGCAAAATAGAATTGGTGAGTCAGTCAAACACATTTGTGAGAGCGGGAAGACTGAAGTAAAAACTGCAGTAAGGAAGTTGAAATTCTCAGCCAGTAAAGAGTACTGTGTATTTGGCTACTGTCTGGTGGGTTGCATTTTTTCGTCATGAAATACTATGAATTTGGGTTTCCAAGAGATGACTCCGGTGATCTTCAAACACTTAATGTGTTTCAGTTATGTACTCTAGAGTACTGAAGGGTTCTTTGCATTGCAGATATGTGAACCCTAGTATAGTGATCATCAGTCTCACTCACTATTAAAATTTATTGGAAAGCATGGAATTCCATAGCAATTTCATTTTTTAAGTAACCTAAACAATTTAAATATTTATTTTTTTCTTTTGGAAATCTGTATATTCTCTAGGTGCATCTGTAAATATAATGAAAAATACTACTGCACATATAAGTTGTTTCCTAAAGTACAGTAATTAAGCTGAATTTAAATAGAAAACTTGCAGAGTAAGCACCAGATCATCTGATCATCATCCTTCTCCCATTTTTTTTTTAATATTATTATGAGGTTGAGTTATATCCCATAACTCAATTCATAACAAAAAGCAAAAAATGCTTGCATTATATATGCAATTAAAAGTCCAGATATGAATGTCCAAGCTGAGACACCAAAACAGTGTATCTGTCATTACAACTCCTTTAATTTGAGATTTTTATCAGTTTCTTAAATTATTGGTGAAAATATTTTAGAATTTTTTTGCATGCTTTCTTCTGCTTCTAGGTTATTAGTGAGGTAATAATGTGATTACTTCACTATTGTGATTTTTTTTCTTCTAGATCTCTCACACTAAGTAAGTTAAAATCCAATTCCTTTTCTAGCTATCAAAAGCTTTGTTTCCCACTGCGCTGGTCTTCTTACGGATGAAGTTGTTCAGAGACTTCTTCCTCCTCTCCCAAGTGCTGTTGATTTATTGACACAGTAAGTATGTGTATAAAACTGTTAAATGAGATTCTGGCTTTGAAAAGCTACAGAGCAATCTTCTTGTATTTAATTTTAGTGCACTTTCTAAAGAACTTTCCTCTCAAGGCACAAAAATTACAGAATTTAGCTGTAAAGCTGAAGACTATAGCTGGCATAATAATGTATCTTACAGATTCCAGTATCGTGTAAAAAAAAGCTAGGGAAGAAATTATTGTATGGTTTTGTTAAGTTAGTGGTTTTATTCTGCTTTTTAAATCAAACATACACATTTGTGTTTACGCATGGTAGTTTTTTATAAAATAAAAAACAATTCAAGAATATGCTTGGACAAAAAGTTCTAGACATGGGCATTTTTTATATTTAGATTCAGAACTAAGCGGGAAAGGATTTTATACTTTTTAAACTTTTGCCTTAAGAATATGTAGTAATTTAATGTATTTGAGTTCTAAACTCTTTAACTTAGAGAGATACATCTATAAAAAGGTTAGTTGTAATAAATTTAGGTACAATCAAAGGAAATAGAAAACCTTGTTTATTTCTCTAGCGTTAAATAAAAATAATGATTGGGAATGGAGAACAGATACTCTGTCAGAACATGTGAAATACATTGTTTTGCTTTTACTATTGGTAATGCAAATCAAAACTGTACTTATGTATGATTTTAGAAGCATTCAGTAGAGTGGTACAAATTAAACCAGAGTGTTGCATAATGCTTAAAGTCTTTAACATCTCTGATGTGCTTTTTATATTTTAAGGCTTTCTTCAATATACAAATCATATGGAAATTCTTTAAAAACACCATCAACAGTTTACAGACATAAACTTTATGAATTACTAGCAGTATTGCCTCCAAAGACCTATGAAGGTATGTATTTCCTTACAAAGAGAAATGCATTAAAAATAACATGGGCTTGGTTTTAAGTTTTTGTTCAACATATATTCCACTAGCAAGAGTTAGTTCCACCATTTCTAATAACAAATGTTATTCCTTCTGTTTAAATATGATGAAATTGTAGTGAATTCACTACTGTGGTTTTGAAAAACTAGTGCATGATCATCTTTTTTTCCCCCCTCTCCTATTACAAATACAGATTTTTGTACTATGTTTAGTTGAAACTTGAAGGCAGACAACCTTGCAATTTGAAGCTATTTGAAGAATTTACTTTCTTTGATGCCTGTTTTGCTTTCCATTGAATCCCAAACCCAAAGGTGTAATCTTAGTATAAACCAATTGCATATAGTCCATTGAAAAAATTTAATTTAATTGCTTCAAGTAGACTTATATATTACAGATGTAGTAATCTGATCCTGTGCAGATTGTGGGTAATGAGTTTGTATTTAAAAGTAAAATTGCAACAAAATGTGGGGATAGACTTACTTTCCTGTAGCAGAACATAACTAGCAGTATTTAAAATCTAATCCTCTAATCCAGTAACTATGCACTGTAGGTACACAGGTCTCACAGTTCAGCTAAAACATTAAATACCTTTGTCTGCTTTAAATTGTTTGCCATAGAGTACTGTATGGACTGAAATAAGGAATCGGAGTGGTTTTGACAGTTGTAAAGAGAAGTACAGGGTATTTCATCAGGACAGAGAGAATATGGGCAAGCCAGGCACTGAACTGGCTCTATCTTCTGTATCATGGAGGGAATCCTTACTCAAATAGTATGCTCCATCTAGTGGTAACTGCTAAGTGAATCTTCATAAGAACAAACTCCTGACCTTTGCCATAAACCAGTTGTTGTGTTACAAGTCTGTGTGTAACTCTTGAAGCATAGCGTATAATCATTTCTGACTTGGGCTTAAAGACTGAAAGTGATGTCTCTATCCCTTATAGCAAGTTATTTCTTTTGTTCTTTTGTTACAGGGACAATGTTTTACAGAATACAGATATTTGGGTGTGGGTAGGTTTGGCGGTTTCTTGGTGGATTTGGGATTTTTGCGTATGGTCTAACATAACTGAAAAATACGTAGTGTTTTACAGTGTGGCCTGCAAAGCCTGACTTCCATGAGAGAGCATCCTAGCTGAGGATGCTGCATTCTAGAGCCAATACATAAAGAAGAAGCTTAAAAGATTTGTTATAAATGTGATCACACCTCTGAAATCTTTGTAAATAGGTTTAGAATCAAAACAGTAATTTGATAGATGTAGCCTCAGAATTATCCGCCTGTTTGTAATACGGCAATATGAGAGTGGGGGAAGAATGGAAATGCATGTATTACCAGAGCTTATTTTCAAGGTCTGTTACATATTTTAGCATCTAAATATGCATACTTTAAAAATGAAAATAAAAAAACCAACAACAAAAAAACAAACAAACAAAAAAACCAAAACAACTTTTTATGGTAAAGCTTGAAACACTGTTTTTCCCATATTGTTTCCAGTATGACAGTTCCATGCAGAAACTGTATCTCTTTGCAAATATACTAGGATTAAAAAAAAAAAAAAATGGGGAAAAGAATATATTTATGGAACCTAGGATGCTTTTTTTGCTGTGGAATTTTAGTTTTATTATTAGGAAGAATATTAGGAGTGTTGCACAGCCTGGCACATTTTGCACAGCTCAGAGCAAGACACTGAATGAGAAGCTTAAACCAGTTCATGGTTTCATTTTTTCTTTTCATTTTCTTCGATCTAGGTACTGAGCCAGAGGCTAGAAACCTGCAAGTTATTTCTTTTTGAGAAGAGTAGTGATGGAACATACACTAGGGGTTGTAACTCAAGGTTTTAGTATTTTCAAATAATGTGTAAAGCTTGCTTTCTTTAGCACAAGAGGAACAAAACAAAATACTCAGCAAAATAAACAGTTGAAAATAGGTTCTTTGTTCATAGCTCCAAGCATCTTCCTCTATTCAAACCTTTAGATTCCTGAGGCCTGAATTTCTGGGACTTGTTCAGGCTCTGCTTGATCCTTTCCTGCTCTCTTTCTGCCTCTCTCACGTTTCTCTTACTGCTTTCCGTTATCGCTGAAAATCAGTATCTGCTCAAAGAGCAGAATTTTACGAAGGCTTAGTGTGAGTATACATGAGTAGCAGCTGATTTTTTGTGTTATTTTAGCAGTGACACATAGGAGGAGAATGTATTAGGTTAAATTGAACATCAGTGAAAGACATTTAACATGTTTTAGTTGCTGCCTTCCATCATCTCTGAACATTTAAGACTTTGCAATTTAGCTGATCCAAAATGTGAACTTGTTAAGCTGGAAAAAGCTGGTTCTGTTTCTAAGATGATGATTCATATTTGTGAACATTTTCATGTGTCATTGGTTTTGGATTATAATGTGCTCATGTTTTTGAGGCTAAAACGTTTATTTCCTGTGAGATAATATAAAAATTTTAATTATTATAATGTCCAATTTAAGAATTTCACACAAATAATTTCAGTAGGTTGAATTTTGATTATTAGATTTATTGATGTTTTCTGTGGTCTGAAATTACTGTGTTTTTCAGAGAACTCATTAGGGTTCTTTTCATTTTTAAGCTTTTTGTGCTTGTTATGTTCTACTGTCTAAACCATAAAATTGAATACAAGCATTCACTTTCTTAATAGGACAAGATGAATAGCTAGAATGCTGGAACAGCAGTCTGGCTCAAAATTTTTAACTGCTTTACATTGGGATAATATTATTTGACATGTTGAGAGTGGCCAAGTCTCTAGGACTAAAATAAATGTTAATTGGGTTAAAAATTGCTGAGTGTCTCCATTAAATTTTATTTGAACAGTTGTTTTCGTAGGAAGGGGCTTTTTTTTTTTTTTTTAAATTGTCATCCATGATGATTAACAAAAGAGCAGTTTCTACTTGTTGGATTTTATTACTGTGGTTTTTTTTAAAGGCTCAGTTTATGTCCCTTTCACACACTACCTGTGCATCTTGGAATATATGCGATACTGCCAACCTTTTGCATTTAGGTTTGAGTTAAGCATTTCGGGAAAAATTACATATTTGCTAATTAGTCAGGGAGGCAGGCAAAGCAACAGATGCCTGCAAGAGAGAGAAGCTGATGGGGGCAGGAGTTGGGGGGATAGAGGCGGGGAAGTCAGCTTTCTCAGAACAAACTCAAGATCCAGGAAGGATAAAATAGCTGTTTGCAGCTACCAGCTCCAACTAGACAAACAGTTCTGCTTGTGCCCATACGAGGTGCTGAACACTGTGTTGTCCCACTTTTTGGAACTTCAGCGTGTTGAAAAATTATAAGCATCTGTAGTGCAAACAGGTAATTGTGTGATCATCTAATAAAACTGAATGCAAGGAACTGGATATGTGGAGTCAAGCCCTGCTTAATGCTGGTATTTCCCAGTTCATGAAGACTTGACTTTGCAATCTTAATGCTCTGGAGGTAATTTTTTGTGAAATATTTGCATAAAGACTCTGTACATTCTTCGAGATCAGTTCTGCAGTGTTTTTCAATCTAACTTACCAGATAAGCCAGACCTTTCTCATCACTTGTGGTTCAGCACTGGAAATGTTTTCTCACAACAGGGATTATTTTAATAACCTGAAATAGTCTGACTCGGAATGCCTAATGTTGTTTATGTATAATGTGCAATCTTGCCTGAAATTTTATGTACAAAAATATGTGAAAGTTTTAACTACCAGTGTAAATTACCATAATGTAACTTAGAGTAAATTCCTCATGCTTTGCTTTTTGAGTGCAAACTCCTGAAATAGGGGAGTACGTTCTGCAGCTTTTGGTTATTTATCAAACTTATGGACATTTTAAATTACATCTGCTTGCCAAATCCAAGTATTCCTGTGTGGTTACGTAATACATTCCACAGCATTAATTTTCAGGAAAGAGAAGAAAATATGGCTGTGCTTGTAACTGCCTTTTTTCCTGTACTTTAATTGTAAATGTAACTAACTTAACTGGAATAGCAGCTGTATGGCATTATGCCTTCTGTAGAGGTAGAGCTCTTTGTTCAGCTTCTAGATTGCTGTATGTGCTTGTTATCTTAGGTGGTGCTCTGTTGTTTCCCCTGTACCAAGAGTGTTCTGCAGTTAACCATTTAAAGATTTAAGAAACATGTTAGATGGATGTTGCTCTTTGAGTATAAATAACTTGTTCCCACAGTTGCTTTTGGCAAGTAATTAACCAAAAATGTTGAGTGTTTTTTTCCTTTAATTTGAAGGAAGCTTCTCTGCTGTTCTGAAGGAATTAGTGGCTGATTTGACTGTCCCAGATAGCCAGATTGATGCCTCTACATTCTTGCTTCCACCCCTTTGTCATGAGAACGATCTCCTTTTACTTGGTCCCTTACTGCAGGAGACTGACCACCGATTTATCGAAGAGCAGGTACTTTTTGATCCAGTACAATGGTATTATATTTTCATACAGTTCTAATTATTTGGGTCAGTGCTGGTTTTGACTTGGTCAGAAGTATGGCTATCGCTTTTTTCCTTCTTGCAGCTTCTTTTAGGTAGCAGCATAGCTGGTGGCAGCCTGGAGTATGACCCTTACTCAGTTTATGAGAAAGTTGCAAAAGGTGATTCAGTACCTAAACCACTACCTCCCGTGTTGTCTGTTATCAGTGCAGCAACTCGTCTTTTTGGAGTTATGTTTTCCCATGTGGCAGAATCTCACAGGTAAAGTAGTAACTATAACTGCTGGGGAATTTGGGAGATGCAAAGAGATGTTCACAGTCTTTGAGACTGAACACAGAAGAAAACAATTCTGAAAAAATAATGAATTGTTTAAATGGATTCTGTAAACCATCTGAATAATACAATTCAGACTAACAGTACTCAACTCTGTTTAAAATTACAATGAAAAGGTACATCCAGCGAGAGGTTACTGTGATTATAATAAATGCTGTTAACAAAGAAAAAGAATGTTTTGTTTCAATAACTAGATCAAAACAGAAGCTATTTTAAGAGATATTACACTATTATTATAGTGCTTAATGCATAATTACTAAATGCCTTAGAACCAAAGAGGGACAAAAGGAATAGGAAGCTGCAGTAAAATTCAAGTGTTATTCTGCCTCGTTCTTTATAAAAAGTGGATGGTAAGAAACAAGAGTGGGTGTCTCAGCACATTTCTCTTGAGGTACAAGAATACTTGAAAGGGATCAGAGACTTCTCTTGGTTTTATGTATATGTAACTTCCTACTGTGCACATGGCATTTTCGTTTGTTTCACATTTAGAAGCACATGCATAGTTGAGGCATTAAATTCCTCAATATTTTTGCATGCTGTTGCTTATTCTGTGTGCTGCTGGTAATTTTATTGAATGCAGCATTAGAGCAAAGCAATTATTTTCAAATTAAACAGCTTAATATTTTCAAAGCCAACTGTAGTTAGACCTCAGATCATGATCATTATGGACAGTGATGGTTTTGTCATTTCTCGTGAGGGAGAAGTGCTTAGCATGCGAGTCCTGAGTCTTGATGTCTTCACTGCTGAGAATGCTCAGGATTTAGTGTAATTCTGAGGCAGCTGTTTGTATATGAGCATACCTGCTAATAAAATTGCCATACACTTCGTGATACATTCTCCTGACTTGCATTTACTTCCTTATTCTGTCTTCAGTGACTGCTTTTTTTTTTTGGTGGTTTTTTTCTGTTTGTCTGGGCTTTTTACCCCTACTGTCACCAGGTTGCTGGTAGGTTTTTCTTCCCTGTTTGTCAAGACCTGAACTAATTGCTGCAGATAATTGCATTTTCCTTTTGTTCTTCTTTTCCCAATTCCTTTCTCAATTGTAAGTCTAAATGCATCATTCCCATATACAGTTCCTTTTAATAACATCTGAATAATATTATTCAGTGTAAGTGATTATCTGTAAATACATATGTTATAAAGAAACAAAGGCAAAAAAATCATGTTCATAGAGTAATTATCTATTCTAATATGGAAAACTAAAAATTTTTGTAGGAGACAGGGATGCCAGTTGGAGGAAAATGCCCGAGTAAGGATAATAGATTTGTTCCACCTCTTTCTATAATATATAGGCTTTGTTGTGTGTGTTAGAATAAAATAAAAAGTCATTATTTGTTTCCTTAATTTTTAATTCTGTGGTTTCTTTTCTGTTTTTGTTTAAGGCTCCAGGTGTTAGAACAGTTGTTGAATTCCATAAAGCAAACAAAAGGATCACGGCAACAAATAGTACATCTAAATGTTGTGTCAGCCTTTTCTATTTCTTTAAAGGTAAATCTCCTCTCTCTCTCCTTTTGTTTCTCTCCTCTCTCTCTCTCTCCTTTTGTTTCTCTCCTCTCTCTCTCTCTCCTTTTGTTTCTCTCCTCTCTCTCTCTCTCCTTTTGTTTCTCTCCTCTCTCTCTCTCTCCTTTTGTTTCTCTCCTTTTGTTTTCCTCTCTGTCTTGTACTGTAAAACATGGCATCTGGTGGTCCAAATATGACAGAAGTTCTTGTTTTGGTTAATAGTCAAGGTGAAGATCAGTCCTGTTTTCTGTGATAAACATATTGTTTCATGATGTCACATGTTTCTTAAGTGCTGAAGAGTCATAGTTTCATTTTTCCCTTTTTGTAAAGTTAAAGGGTTAGGGAAACCCATTCTAGTACACTGTAGTATACTGTCATCCATACTAGTGTCATTCAAACAGGAGAGAGATGGAAAAAATTTGTGTCATTTCTGTCACTATCATCGTCTCTTTCATATTTCTTACTGTATAAATAAAAAAGTTATGATTGGTAATCTCGTAACTATCTGCCATCTGTTGCTTTTCCCTGATGCTGTATTTGTGTTTTCCTCTGTTCACGTGCAGTTTTCATTCTTCCTTTCTTAGGCTTTCTTCAAACTAAGGCAAAATGTTTGCAGAATAGGCAAGACCTTTCATTGTACGATATTTGCATTTGGGGCATGTTTGCTATGCAGTCCAGATAAGTGCTGTAGCTTTTGCTCATACTCAGCTTTTTTACAGACTGGGATTTTTCTTTGTGTCATTATTCTGTTTTCACTGGTGTTCTTCTTGATATTATTTTCTGAATTTTTTGCTAGTGTGTTGGTTTATTGGGTTCTGCTGCAATCTATCCAATATTTCTTAAAATCAGAATGTTGATATTATAATGTTACATTATTACATACACTTACATGGAGTTAGACTTCTAGCAGCAAATAAAGATAGAGGAATTCCTCAGATAAAAGGGGAAGAAAATCAAATTACTTCTGCAGGTCTTGTAATTTTTGCATGACTGACAGAAAACCACTTTCTGATGACTATACTGTCTTGCTGTTTAATATATTTAATATCTATTTTTAGCACTTGGCTAACTGCAAGGGAAATTTAGGTCCAGAAGAAGTTAGAAGGTCTGCCCTGACATTGGTAATGGGTGCCTTGGAAAGCAATAACCCACTCCTAAGATGTGCTGCTGCAGAGTGTTTGGCCAGATTGGCACAGGTGGTTTCTGACAGTGCCTTCACTGCTGGATTAGCACAAGTCAGTTTTGACAAGTAAGTTAAAAAAAAGTGTGGTAAGTTATTGGTTGAGTTTATAAAAATGTTTGAGAAATCTGCCTGGCCCCTGTTATGATAATAATTTTTAAAAGCTGGTTTCCTTCATGGATTTGATGTCACTTCAGAAATCAACAGGCAAAAGCACTGTCTGACTTTTGCATGTATTCCTTTGTTTTCCTAATCTTTAAGAAGATTGTTTGACTAAGCATATAGAGTTTCAAGTAAATTAAATCGTCTGCTGTTCTAACAACATCTTTATCTAAAATATTTTTGGTGCTTCCTTCAGATAAGAGATGATAAACGAACTTAGACTTCTGGCAGTCTAACAGAGTCTAATGAAGTATTTTTCTGATTATAATTCCATTTCTAGATGTGCCTATTTACATAGTATTAGTCTTGGTGATTACACTAACAGCTTTCTTTCCTTGTAATTAATAGGTTAAAATCTGCTAGGGATGTGGTATCAAGAACAGGTCATTCTTTGGCTCTGGGATGTCTGTATAGGTACCTAGGAGGAATAGGTTCTACTCAGCACCTGAATGCATGTGTTGGAATCCTTTATACTTTATCTCAGGACAGTACTTCTCCTGATGTACAGGTACTTGTCACTTACCTAAAAAATACAATGTTACAAATTAACTGATTTATATTCTGGAGTTTAAGTTTTTCTTGTAAGAATAACACTTCACAACTCTTAGGCATACCTCCCAGGTGATGGCTGGGGCGGGAAAGACAATCAAAACCATAGCCCCTGCTCGTAATCCACCTTCCAAGCAAGAACTCTGATGAGATATGGGAGGTTCTTATTTAATGATCAGTTAGGCTGATAAGGCTAAGATATGCTGCTTGAAAAACAATATCTGATGTTTCAAGAATTGATTCATTTCACAGTCACCTGTGTCTTGACCTTGACTAGATAGTACCTAGGCTTTTTTGTTCATGTCAGTTTTTGTCCCTGCTATGATGTTTACCTCGCAGCATTTCTTTGTTGAAGGGTTATCTAGTAAATAACAGGGATTTGTAGCCTGAATGCTGTAGAACTTGGTCAACATACTTCCTTGACTAAGGCAAGATGTTTTGAAGACTAATTCAAATTACTTCTCTGTGACTAAAACTCATCTATCAGAATAGCTTTAAGAGACATTGAGTGTATTCCATGTAATTATCTAAATCTCAGTTAAAAAAAATTGCCTAAGCTTTATCTGCAATGTCTTTACAGAGAGAAGAACTGTATGTTGACATGAAACAGATGTAGGTATTGGTGCAAAGTAACTGAGACTAAACCAATAAGTTGTTTCAGAAACTCCACTGTGTTTTTTCATAATTCTCTTGTTCCTGCACATGGAATTACAAGAAATTTTACCAAGAGTAGAATATATTTGAGGAACAATAATCACTATTAAATTGATTTATTATTAGATTATTTATTTTAAATTAACAATGACAAGTGTAAAATAGTTCTTTTCTTGCAGAACATACAGTTCCTTGTAAAATATTCAAAATGGCTTATTAAGCATCAGGTTCTTAAAGTTTCTTTCTATAACCTCTCCATTTGTCCCTTTGGAACCTGAAATTGCAACTTTTGTTAGTTAGTTACAGTTAGAATTTCACTTAAACTATCAAATTTTTAAAAGATGTTTATTCTATCATATAGACATTACATGAATGCTTCTCTTACTTACAGGCATGGGCACTACACTCTCTGTCACTGGTAGTAGATTTAGCTGGCCCCTTGTATCATGTGCATGTGGAACCTACCTTATCTCTTGTTCTCATGTTGTTGTTGACTGTGCCTCCTGCTTATGCTGAAGTTCACCAAAGCCTTGGTCGCTGTTTAAATGCACTTATTACCACACTGGGCCCAGAGCTGCAAGGTATGCAACATACAACAGTGTCAGTTTGGTTTGGTTTAGCCACAAAGCTGCTAAACATTGTTTGAATGTGTAATTAAAGTTTTATAACAAATAAGTGCGTGCTAAGTTTGCCCCACCTGGTTTTAAGATAGTATTTCACAGGCCATGACTTCATGCAGTCAAGATGACATGACTGCTAGTTTTCCAAAAATAGTGTCTCTTTTTGACATCTTTTCCTTTGTTTGAACTGGTTCTCCAAGCCTTGCCTTGGGCTGAAAATTCTTATATTTAGCATGAAAGCAGAGGTATTCATATTTCAAGAGTTAGGAGTCTATGTCTTAGTTATGATGCAGACATTTAAAATTTGCATCTAAATCAGCTTTTAGATACTGAAATTTCTAGAGAGCAGTGTGACCATTACTCATTAATACCAGAATATAACAGATACAGAAATTTTCATTCAAGAGAATGAGAGTTATGGATGGCTTGAGAAAAAGACAGGTTATCGTGTTTCGAGAAAAAAAACATATGATGTCTTAAAAACAGAAAACAAAAAACATTTTTCTTCTGAATATAGGCAGCAGTACATCAGTTTCAGCCTTAAGAACTTCCTGCCTCCTGGGCTGTGCAGTGATGCAGGATAATCCCGACTGCCTTGTTCAGGCTCAAGCCATCTCTTGCCTTCAGCAGCTTCACATGTTTGCTCCTCGACATGTCAACTTGTCTAGCCTTGTAAGCTGCCTATGTGTGAGTATATGTTTATTTGTCTATAACCTTGTATTTTAAAACAGTTTGTTCAGAAGCACTTAAGAAATGCAGATAGGTCTTTAAGCAGAAAAACTGATTATTGTATAAGGGTGAGTGAGGTGTTTCATATCCTCCTACAGGCAAGTATTCTCTGGTTTTTTTTCAGTATTTCCCCCAGTTTCTGCTTCTGCTTTACAAGATGAGCACATTCTGTAGAAATCTTGGCCTTCTGGAGCTGCTTGCTAGTACATTCTGCTGCTCTTATTAAGGCCAGTTGTCTGGCAGGGTATACTATCAATTAGAACTTTGTGCTGGATTTTTACAGGGTATTTTATGTTGACCAGTTTTTTCCCTCTGCTGCTTTTTATGTCTTACGTGAAGGATTGATTAAAAAAAATCTGTATGTACTAATTACTGAGAATTGTTTTGTTGGGGTTTGTTTTTTCATGATGGCGAAAAATTGTAAAATTATCTATTTTGTAATCTTGTAGCACTAATGCTTCAGCGTACAGACTTCTTGGCAGTCAGTATAAAAATTTCTGACACTTAAATAAGTAACAGTCAAACTAGGTCTTCAGTAAAAATAAACAAAAGTCTTTTTCAGCTCTATTTTACAAAAGAGATGGGGGGTTGTTTGTTTGCTGGGAGTTTGTGTTTGTTTTTTTCCCCCCAAAGTCTCTCTTTCTTTGAATATCAGCTGTTCTGAAGTACTTAGTTCTATGAAGAAAGCAAAAATATTTTTCTGGTTTTCAGCGGCTAGCTAGGGATGTTTTGTTGATTTGGTGTTGGTTTTGTTTTTAAAGACCATCAAGTCTTGTCATAAACAAGAGAGAAACAACCCACAGACAATAAAGTGTTGTGGGTTTTTTTGTTAATCTCTCCTGTCTGTCTTAACAGTTCTCATTCACATCTTCCCCTGGGTAGCACTTGTATATTGATAGTAACTATATATTGATTTTGTATAAAGTTTAGATTCTTTACATGTCTCTTTATTCAGTTTGAGTAGAAACGCGATTGTGGGAGCCAGGAAAAATTGAAGGAGAAGCTTTTTCAGTCCCACGTTGTGTTAGGCATGGATATACTAGTTGTAGAACTGGAACTTGTCTGACGTGTTCTTTCTTTTAACTTATAGTAGCTATGATTTTCACTTCTCTGGGTAAAACAGTTTTACTTACACTGATAAAATCACAAGAAGTCATTGCTCAGAGGACGTATTAGCCTTTGGGATCATATATAAGTTCACATACAGTCTGCTTCCATGTACAGTATGACATCTCTTAACTAACAGCAAGTGCCTACTAATAATACAGGATGTTGTGATAAAGTTGTCTTGTCTATACGATATTACTGATTTTTATTGTTCTTACAAATTGTCTCAAAGTACTTCATGCAATACTTCATGAACTTTATAATATCAAACTACTTAATTCAGAAGAAGCATGGTTCATGGCTTGAGTGTGTGTGTGTTTGTGCATCTGTACACATTTGTGTCTTCACCTGTATGCCAGAAATAATTGTGAGCTTCACAGGGGAGGAGCCCACCAAAGTCAGTGGCCTTACATGAATAAACTTTTGTCATTCTCAAGAACCTGTTACAGAACTACAGCCAATGTTGCTGATACTGATGATTCAGTAAACATCAATACATTTCTCAAGAGTGTCATAAAGAAAGGTTTGAGCATGTGCTTTGCAGGTCTGTGAGAAGATCATTGCACAAACAGACTTCTGCGTTTGTAAAAGTCACCATCCATCCGTGTAGTTTCCACCCACTAAATCACCATCTTGCTAGGGAAGCAGAATAAACTATTGAGTTGTACGTGAAATCTGCTTTTCACTCTGTTGTTGGCTTGCAAGGTCACCCTCAGCAAGTCATTCTCCATGAGTTTAAATTTCTGCAAGTGGAGAACAAGGTGTGACTGTTCTTTGCTGTGCATTTTGAAGTCCTAAGGGCGAGCAGAGTATAAAAACTGGGCACTAGATACTGCAGATATTCACCACTGCATTCTTTGTTTAAGGCAGAAAAACAGGAGAGGCAAAGAACAGGGTTAGATAAGTGACCTTTTCACCTTCTTTTCATAGAAACATGAATTCTCACTCATAAAATCCTGAAAACAAATGTGCAAACCAACTCCCCTCTGTACCCTTTTTGCCCAAGGTTTCTTTGGCAAAAAAAAAAAGAAAATTTCTGTCTTCAGACTTGCCTTTTTAAAATTCTAAAATAGGCATTTTCTTTTCCTTTTCCTAATAAATGTAGCATTAGGCATGCCAGCACAATTTCTGTGAGCAGCTGCAAGCTGCCTTCACCTGTCATCCCACCCTCTAGAGCATGAGATGGTTCAGGTCCCCAAAGTGTTTAGACCGTTCAGTTTGTCACTATGCTACTGTCAACAAAACATGACTCGGGCAGTGGATACGCAGCTTCACTGGGTTGTTCCTTTGTTGCTGTGGTTTTTTTTTCAATTGTGTACATATGTCTGTCATTATCTAGCTTCTCTTCTTCAGCTTCTGAAAATATTCCTTGTTTGTCAATTTGATCTTTTTTTCACGGGGTTTTGCATCTAACGGCAATGCTTATCCTGTCAGTTAAATTCTTGGCGTTAGCACTAAAGCTAACTTAGGTGAGCACAGACTTCTAAAAGCTTATCTGTGTAAGCCTATTATGTAGTGAATGCCAGTTTTCATCTGCAAGACAATATAGATACTATGAAACATGGTAAGTATACAATGTCAATAACTATGCTGTGCTTTTGTCTTGGTACTCTTAAAGTACTAATTTTAGGTGCAGCTGGCTTGAAATTTAAGTCTGTTCAACATTAAATAAAGATAAATGAACTAAGCAAATTAGGGGTTTGGTAGGTCTGAGATAAGGTTCTGAATTTTAATATATGCTGAATTTACATGTAATGGTCTCCATGTGTGGTTGGTATCACTGTGCTATCTATATTTTGGTTTTGTCATGACTGGTTTGTCATTTGTTTTTGTGCAGGAAATCTTGTTGGATAATTCTGTGTTGGTAGGTCCCTGTGCCTTGTTAATGCTAAACCTTCGAAGTTTGCAGTGGTGTTTTTTATTTCATCTTTTATCTTTTCCTTTTAACCATCTTAATGTAATTTCTTTTAGCATGTCCAGTCACATTTGGTTGTCATCCTAACCAGACCCTTCCTAACTTTCTGCAGATGGCAAACATACATTTCATTTATCTGCGAAGTGAGGCTTAATTTTGTTTTTAATGTGTTAAGCACAGAAAGGGAACTGTTTGTTCATTTCAGTTTGTATGTGATGCTTGCATTTTGTGTCTGTTATTTAGTCCTGTCCCCTGATTAGAATGTGGGAGAATGAGAGAGAGGAAAAAATGTGCATCTTGCATTTTTCAGTAGCCTGAATTGGATCCTCTGCTTTTTCCCTGTTAAAAATGAGCACGGAATTTTTGCATGTCCAACTTGAAGTAGAATGTGTAGCCTGCTTGCATAAATGTTGCATTAAAAGCCTTACTTGGTTTTAAATTTTCAATTAAAGGTATCTTGCAGACATACGTATTGAGTCAGGTTTCTTTTCGAGGAATTACGTAGAGACTGTATCTTTGTGTATAATAAATACGTAATTCTGATATTGTAGGTTCATGTGCATGCATAGAAATGCAGAAGACAAAGCTTAGTTTTGTTAACGTAACAAAGCTGAAATTCTGTATCACTTACTCTTTCTGTCCTTAAGTTGTTCTTTTTAACTGTATATTAACTAACATACATTAGTCATTTTGACTAACATATATTGACCTGTTGCTGGCAAATGAGGAGCATGACCTTACTGCAAGGTTTCCCTGCAGCAGACATTCAGCTCTTTCTATTCCAAGCATGGTGACAACTAAGGGTACACAATTGCTTAGTTGTAGAGAATAACCTTTTTGATCATAATCTTAGCCTAATTTAAAAGAAGCTGCATAAACATTGGTGTAGCCATCTTGCCTGGCCACACAGCTGGTTCATTCATCTTTGGGATCCCTTTCAGAATTTTCTTAAAATTGAAAGCAAGCAAATAAAAATCAGAAAGCTTCACTAATAAAAAAACCTTGAGGCTGTGTCTTGGGTGTTTTAAGTGTTTTTCCTTGTTCCTGTAGTAATGAATCTGTTAATCATGTATTTTTCAGCATGAAACCCAAACACTGGAATGGTGGTGTTAAAATATGGTGATGCTATGAAGTTTTTTTGCTAGAAACTTCTCAGGAGAGCTGACTTGTCTCAGTGTGATACGTCCATCAGTAACTCTCACACTTCCTCTCACCTTCTCCAAAATGTATTTTAATGTAATCTGAGTATATAGTATTTTTTGTGATGAAATTGCAACAGTGTTCTCTTTGCCTTTTCTAATTAACTTCCTTTCATGCATGGAGTTCAAATTTACTGAAGCCTGATTGACTGTCCCATCCTTGGTTATTGTATTTGGCATTTCTGTAGTTACATCTGAGGATGATATGAGAGATTCTTCTCTTACACTGAGATTTGAAGCCCATTATATATACCCTGTAGTCAAAAAATGGAGGTAATTGTTCATGGAGACCACAGTTCAGTAGTCCATGAAGTTAATAGGGTCTTGCTACTGATATTGGTAGGAGTTGGATCCAGCCCCAAACCAGACTTACAAGTTACCTTTGGAGAAAAAATGTTAAAAGTACTGATATGTTAAAATTGATTACAGGAGTCGCAAAATCTTTCATCTGGGGTTATATATATATAAAGACCAAAAAAACCCAAATACCAAAAAAAAAGCTGAGCAAAAAAATCATCAATTACATGCTTAGTGACTTCACAGATTTGTCATAACTGCAGTTGTTCAGGAAATACCAGCCTTACTGAGGCATTGCTGTAAGGCTTGTTAGCCATCTCACTGTTTCTTCTTGCGTGTTTCAGGTGAATCTCTGCAGCTCGTACTTGCTGTTGAGACGTGCAGTGGTAGCTTGCTTACGTCAGCTTGTGCAAAGAGAAGCTGCTGAAGTATCAGAATATGCTGTTGCATTAGTTAAAGAAAGCAGAGAAGATTTTACTCCAGGTAATGAAGTTTCGAGATCAAAGAGCTCGATACACTGATAGTGAATTTTAAACATACTCTGCTATGGTTATGAAAACTTTGCTATATTCTTGACACTCAAAAAGGTTTTCTGCTTCAGTTCTCTATATAGTACCAATTTATGGAAGCATCCAAACTGTTTCTTAGTGATAAAATAAAGATACTACTGCTTTTCATATACTGTAGGTAGTAATGGCCACTAAAATGAGAAAATGCAAGTGGAGTTCCAGAGAAACCTAAGCCTATCTAGCCGGTAGCTGTTGTAGTAACTGCTTCATAGCCCTGCATTTTACATGCATATTCATAGTTGTATTTTCTCGCATAAATCTCTTCTTAAACTAAAAATCTGTCATTGAGGAAAGGTGTACACAACCTGTTGAATAAAGTTTCTGTTAACCTCTTTGGAGAACTAGTTAAGTAATGCTTAGCTGGGGTCCCTAGAATTTTTAACTTGGTAAAGGTTTGGATTTTTTGCTAAAAGGCCTGAGTATGATTACTAGTTTATATTCTTGTGCCTTCCTGTGAGGTGATAGTTGTAATAAGTGATTTCACTTTGGATTTCTTTTCAAGCTCATTTAGAAATTTTCAGAAAAGGTGGGCTATCACCATTTTGTAAAACGGCTGGTTTTTATAATGGCTAATATTGGGCAAGTAAAAATTTTTCATTTAACAAATTATTTCCATGTGTTTGGTTTTGAGCTTTGTTGAGGAACAATTTTAACTTCCCTTTCAAGATAAAACAGAACTTTAGACCTACCTTATGAGCCAGTGTGAAGAATTGGATGTCCAAGTAATTTTTTTCAGGAGCTCAGATGCTGTGGAATTCAGAGTAGGATTTTTTTTTTCTTTTTTTTCCCCTGGCGTAACTTCCTGTTGTTTATTTTGTACTCAGGTGACTTAGATATGGTATTCAAGCATATTTGTTCACAAGATACTCCATGTGCAAACTTCAGTGGGGTTTCTGTGGTCAGTCCTGCAGTTCTGTGCTGTACAGCGTTCAGCTCACAGACCTTTGTTCTTGGCAGATGTTAACATCAGAGAAATAGGCCTGGAGGGGGCATTGCTGGGCTTGTTGGACAAAGAATTGGATCAAAGATTGTGCCAGGATATCAAAGAGATTCTGACTCACATGCTTACTTCAATGGCAGTTGAAAAGCTCTCTTTTTGGCTGAAGCTTTGTAAAGATGTTCTTGCTGCCTCGGCTGGTAAGTCCTAATATGCTGTAGTTGAGAACATGATGACAATAAGGCCTGCAGCAGTACGGTGTGTCACTGCGGGAAAGTATTCTTGTTTCCTGAGTGTTTGACATTTATGAACTGTATTGTTGTCCTTGTTATTGAAACATTGGACCCTTTTTAATTTAGTTCTTTCAGAAGGAATATGACTTTCTCCCTTCTGATTGCCTTTTCGCTGTTGAACAAGTTTTTGTAAACATTTTAGTATGTCTTGCCTGTTCATATTCTTGTTGATTTCTCATCGTAATGTTAACTTATTCCCATATCAGAAATGAAAATGCAGAACACATTTGAGCTTGTGGGTCCTGTGCAGTTATGTACAAGAAAAATATTCAGATCCTCTCTTCTATTAATAATCAGAATGATGCAGACCTGCTATATCATAATGAAACTCCTGAGCAGAGAAAATTAATTACTGTGCTAAGTATTTGAGGGGGGAGGAAGGGGAAGAATTTCTTTTTCTGCCTGCAGCGCAGGAGGAAAACTTTATGGATTTAGATTTTTTGAGTTGGAAAGGTAACAGTTTCTAATGTGTCACACTTACTTGAAGAGTAGGGGGTTTTTTCTTCCACTGCAGTTCTTCGTTTACTTTTGTGGTAATGATTTTGTCTTCCAGCAAGTAATATCAGCCAAATGCAGATAGTTTTGTTACATTTTATTTTCAGTTCTGGCGTTTACTTTTAAGACACCAAGGTTGGAGGGATTCATAGTGAGTTGGAGGCTAGAGATGGACTTCGAAGAGATTTCCTTATGAGTTCTTCTGTAGTTTTCAGTTACACTAAGAAAGAATATTACATTTCTTCTCCCCCGCCTCTGCCCCCCCATGTCCTAAATACAGATTTCAATACAGTAGCTTCAGTAGATACCACTCAAGAAGAGGAAGCTGCCAAAGCGGACGATGCATCTGTATTAACATCTGACCACGATGAAAGGTTCCATCCATTCAGTAACCCACGATGGTCTACCAGAGTTTTTGCTGCAGAGTGTGTTTGTAAAATTATAAGCCAGTGTGAAAATGCAGGCAGTGCACATTTTGACATAACTTTGGCTCAGGAAAGAAAACAACGTGATTCAAGAGGTATGTGTTAAGCACTGAAAGAATTTCACAGAATGCTAAGTATGCTTAAAATAAATGTTAGCTGTTTGGATCGGAATGAAATTCATCACAACTTTGTTGTTTGTAATCATTGAAACCTTTCATTACTCTGATTAAAGCCTGTATTTATTAAGGTGAAGGTAAATTTTTATTTGCCAAAATATTGGCATATCACTGCAGCATTTACACTCACTTTCCTGATTGTAGTACCATGGCATATGCATAGGAAGCTTTTGTTTCTGTATTAAGCACTGGCAATCAGAAGTGATAGTTGGCACCAGCTATCACATCACAGTTTGGTATCTGGGAGGATTGACTAAAAACTCCACTTTTTATGTTTCCACAATTTGCATAATACCAGTAGAAAAACAGTGCCAACTTCCAGTACCTCTCTGTGTTTATATGGAGGTGTTTTCCTCAAAACATTTTTTTTTTTAAATCAGCATTATACATAAAGATAATTGTGCTTTATTCTAAGTACTTCCTTCTTTTTACATTCAAATGGAAGGGAGTCCAGATCAGCTAACAAAAGATGTCCCTGTAAGATTGTTGTATGTGTAAGCTGCCTTAAGTGAATTCTGTATATGTGGTAAGGAAAAATGTAAAATATGCGTTTTGAAAATGTTGGGAGCAGTCTTATAAAATATATTACGATTAAATCTAAATTTAATAAAACTATTTTATTTTTTAATTTCTGTTTTCTCTTCAGATGACTTTTTGGTATTGCATTTAGCAGACTTGATCCGTATGGCTTTTATGGCTGCCACAGATCACAGTGATCAGCTTCGTCTTTCTGGGCTTCAAACATTGCAGATTGTTATTCGAAAGTTTGCGGCTGTTCCAGAACCAGAGTTTCCAGGTCATGTAATTCTGGAGCAATATCAAGCCAATGTAAGCACCATTGCTGATAACAGAAATGTTTAGTTACAGCTAATCACTGAAAGAGATTTGTTTTTTGCAGTGCCTAGTGATAGAGTTTTCTTTCAAATAGTTACTGAAACTATTACTAATTTCTTTGGATTTGCTTTCTGAGGAAGTTATCTTGTCAATCGGCATGTAATGTTTTAGCCCCAGATTTTTTTCATTTTTTGAACAGTTTTTCCTCTTTCCTATTCAAATACAGCAAAACCAAACCAGAACGTTGGGGGTTTTTTTAAAGCATTGGTTTCAAAGTGTGGAAGTATTGCAAGAAATATTAGGGACAGCTGTGATTTAAAACTCTGCTTACAAGGAAGTAGCCTTTGTGTACCAGAGATCACACTAGGAGATCTTGGTCAATAACTAAGCTAGAGGAGGTAAAAGCATGGCTTGTGCTCACAAGGTTTATTTAATTTAAGTCTTGGTTGAAACTTAGAGAAACAATGTTCTGAACATTTTGCGTTCCAGACTGCACTTGTGTTAAATATGACAGGCAGCTGTGTTAAGCCTCATCTGGCTCCCATTCTTTGATTTCTAGCAGGCATTGAATAAGTCAGATCACTTTCTGTCATAGAAATCAAGAGACCCTGACCTTGGAGACATACTAACCCACTTTGATCTTGCTTTTGCCATTAGAATTCTATTCTACTGGCACTTCTTTGTAGGAAAGGACATCTAGACTGGAACTACTAAGGGGAAAAAAAATAGACCATCTGTCCTTTCTGTCCAAAACCATCAAGCAGGTCGCAAGTAGAGCTAATAGTTCTTTTAACCTTTCCTGCCCTTAAAGTGTTTCTGGTAATACTATGCATAGATTTTATCAGCTGTTGCAAAGAAGTTGAAGAGATGTGAAGCAGTTAAATATCTAGTCTTTTTCTTGTCTATTTTTTTTCCATAACAATAACCAGAAATAGATGGATAGAGATTTTTCCAGACTTAAGTAATGGTTTCCTGAAACCCTGTTCAGAAGTTCCTTAAATGAAGTCTGAGCTTTAGGGGGTCTTTACTTGTCATTAAAACAACCTCTTTTCACTTATTTGTAGTACTTGTACTACACTTTGTACTTTCATCCCAAAAAGCATCAAACTTAAGTCTGGGTTTTTTTGATACCAGCTAAAGCAGCAAGGGAAATTTTCATTAGCCTTTAGTGAAATAGCTTTCAACAGTGTAAGTAGGTAAAATCTCTGCAACCTGCTAAGTGTATGTTTGTGTGTTCTTTATTAGGTGAATGGGGTTTGTTCTCTCCCCATCTTTCACTTTGCAAAGTTGACCAACTTCAGCTGTTTGTTTCTGAGTAAACCAATGTTATTCGTTAGGTGTCACACAAGTCTTCCATGGCTTGGAACATTGTTTTTTCTTTTGAGGGCTATTCATCAAGTCAAGAGTTCAGGAAAGGAGAGGTTTCTGTTTCAGTTTTTGACTGTGCAAAGAATAGGATCAACTTTGAAGACCCCTCTCAAAGAGAACCACATCTTCAGTGTAAGCAAAACAGAACAATAGAAGTATGACTGCAGCTGTCTCCCTGCTCTTTAACCTCACTGAAACAGTCTGTGGAAAAATGAAAGGATACTGCTTTATAAAGGAAAACAGCAACAAGGCCTGCTGATGAAAAATAATCATTTAGTTAATTGTATTAATATGTGTTAAATATTGTTTAACTTCTCTTTAGGTTGGAGCAGCGCTTAGGCCTGCCTTTGCTCCCGAAACTCCTCCTGATGTCACAGCAAAAGCATGTCAGGCAAGTGTTAAAAGTCAGAAGACTTAGGTAACAGACACTCTGAAATTTTCTTTTTGCTTGATAGGCCACACAAGAAAAAAGAAACGAATCATCTAGCCTCAGATCCTCAGTGCACACAAAATAATGTCATCCATGTTACTTCTGTATTGTAACAACTGAAGATTTTATGTACTTCAAAATCTTTTAGGAAACTTTGTTTAGGAAACTTTGTAGCAGTTGATACTTCGGCTGTTACTTATGACATCCCTCTAATATTTTTGGCTTTTATTACTTATGTATAACTTTAATGTCAGTTAACATTGATTATTATCTGAGAGTAACCGTATGTCAGTAGAAATTAAATCTGGTTTCCATAATTTTACAGGTGGAAGAAAAGAGTATCCAATGGTGTTTGGCTCTTGTTTCTTACTGTTTCTTTTTTACAACACTAGGTCTGCAGTGCCTGGATAGCAAGTGGTGTAGTGAGTGATCTTAATGATCTTCGAAGGGTGCACCAGTTGCTTGTATCCTCTCTGATCAAAGTGCAGGCTGGTAAAGAAGCACAAAGTCAACAATATAATGAAAGCACCTCAACTATGGAGATCCTGGCTGTGCTTAAGGCTTGGGCAGAGGTTAGTGTAACAGTTAGTTTATGTAATTATAGTCTTGATAGCTGGTAGGTGGGTTAGAACCTTTCAGACAGAATGATTTCAAGAATTTCTTACATGCTTTGTTAAATAGAAGTTGCTGGTCCTTTGCTTTACTTCGCTGCTCTAAACAGTACATGAAACTTTGTAAACTTGACAAAAGCACTGCTACTTAAACTTTGTATTGCACTATACGTTAAGAAATGTCTAGTACTTAAATACAATTTTTTTTAATATGTTCAGTATTTCAGTATTCATTTTAAATTGCCATGGTATAAATGGCTGTGGTGATGGTCCACTGAATGTGTCATTTTAAATAGGTGTAATTTTTCTTATTGTCTATTCGCATTTCATTTCTTACAGGTAGTTCTTTTAAGTTCACAATGTCAGTTCAGTGCTGCATTGGCTAACTGTCTTAAAGTCAACACACGTGAATGCCTGTTTTAATACATGTAGCTAAAAGATTAGATATTAAAAAGTCAAAAATTTGAACAATGTACATAATCTCTAGAAGATGTGCCTTTAAAAGCACTGATATTGACCTTGGATGCTGATGGTCGATAAACAGCTAAATATGAGCATGTTGTGTAGTTAATATGATATTTCTGTGTATATCCAGGGAGCTCTTTTGAAGGAGAAAGCAGGCAACAGATTTTATTTGAACATTTGTAGAAAAACATACCAACCTCTGGTGTCTGCACTTGAGAAAAGATATTGGCAAAATAGGAAAGCCGTTGCAGAAAAGCTACCAAGTCAGAATAAAAATCTCGAAAACATGCTTACACTGAGAGATTTAGGTAGATTAGTCTCTTTATTCAGGAAAAGATAAGGTGCTGTGATCAGTTTAAAATTATGGTGTGGAGAAAAGGTTTTTAGTGGCATATGGTAACAACTTACCACTGGCCAGAAGCTGAGACAAAATTCAGACGAGGTATGAGGCTCAGCTATAATAAGTGAAGATCTGTAGGTTGTTCCAGTCTATAATTAAGAGCAGTCTTCAAAGCAAATTCTATATAACTTCCTACTGGACCTCAAATGTGAGAAACTATGACAAAGTAAACTGGGAATAAGTTCTTGTGACCTGTAATTTACAAATATTTCCCTTAAGCCCTAAATGGTTCCTTCATAGTTAAGATCTTACTTATTTCTTCTTTCCAGAATTCAAAGGAATTCCTCCATCCTGTTGCAGGGAGGAGTGAGAGAGGGACTTGGTGGGTGCTTAGTTGCTGGCCTGGGTCAACCCAGTACAACTAGCAAACTCAAAAAAGATAACAGGAATCATAATTGCAGGAGACATACTCACAAAAGCTCACTTTAGATTAGTTGAACTGGGCTCCTATGTCTCTTTTATGGTTGAGGAGAAGAGCTTCCTCCAGGGACGCTTTGGCGAGACAAAAGAGGGCTGCTGGTCTGCAACATTCTCAAGCCTTCTTTTTTCGATAACTAGAGAAGCAGCTGGGGAAATTAACCTTGTCATGTTGAAGCTACCCTATTGATGGTAACACCCAAAGTTTGCAAATGGTGCAAAACTGCACTTTGTCCTTTACTGCCCACAGGGCAATACATAATTTTGAGAAGTTGGTTGCAAGTGCAATATGTCATTTCAGTTAAAAGAAGATTTAGGAATGATTTGACTATGGTTTCAGGATCATGATTATAGGTATATTATTTGATAAGTTCTTCAGTCTTGTAGCTATAACTGCAACAGTGTTTGATGGCTGGAAGCTGAAGCTGCACAAGTAATATATTAATTTTTAAGAGCAGGAAAGTTAACTGTAGCGATGTTTAGGAATTTTAGTAGGTTTCCCTTTATTGGGACTCATGTATCAAGATTAGCTGGGGGGCTGGATTCAGAAGGTTTAGAAAATAAGTGCTTGTTCACCCATGCCTGCTGGGCTTAACAAAGGAATACATTCTATGAAACCTCATGCCCACTCAACAGGCAGTCATGCTAATCATCACAGTAGTTTTCCAAGTGTTAATATTTGTAAATCTCTCTCCAAATATATGAACAGGTTTACATAGTTGCTGTTGAAAAGCAGAAAAATCCAAGTGATGCACACAGTCACTGTTTAAAAATCGCAAACTCTGCAGAAGAAAGCTACAGAGATGTAACATCTTCAGCTGGTGGACTTCTGGACTTGGTACAGGCAGATCTTGGAACACTGAGCAAGCTCTGGCTTGCTGCACTTCAGGATTTTGCGCTCTTAACTTTACCTTCAGAGTATGCATCACAGCTACCTACTGAAGGTAAGAAGGCAAATCAATGTATTTTCATAAGTTACTTGTACGTGCACATCACTATGTCCTGGCTGACTTGTATTAAGATCACAGTAAAGTTGAATTGTATAGAGAATACGCACAATTGCATACTGTTGCAGCACAAACAAACTAGTAGGCTGCAACAAGGCTTTACCATCGGCCAGATTCTACTGTCTGTGCTGTTTCTCCTTCCTCCAGAGGTCAGACCACACTGTCCCTCCTTCATCTGACCCCCTCTCCCACAATCCTCAGGGCTATTTAACCACTTAGTGGGAACGAGCTACAGCTGCACATCATCCATGTCAATCAACCCACTGCCTTTGTGGCAAGGCCACAGCTGCACATCATCAATGCCAATCAACCCACTGCCTTCATTCCTCTACAGTGTACCTATCTAAAGATAAAGACTGAAAATAAATGATATCCTTAAAACTGTAACTTCTCTTCTTGTAGGTGGTACTTTCTATACAGCAGAGACTATTGAAAATGCCAGACCTCATTACTACAACTCCTGGGCACTGATACTTTATGCTACAGCATTGTGGCTTACTAGCACAGGTTTCATCGTTGTTGATCCAGATGAAGGACTTACTAATCTTTCTAGACCTGTCACCCCAACTACAATGTGTCAAGATTCTTCTACCAGGCCCTTGGTGAAATCTCCTGAGGATGTGAATACTGACAGATTTCATCTTCTCTTGGGTTAGTGAGTGCGTAATCTGTCTAGATGCTGTAACCCAGAATGTCATTTTTAACAGAATATTTAATTATTCACATTTAACTGCACTGCTGAGTTTTGCATCTCTTGATAAAATATACAGTCAGAAGATTTTTAAGTCCTAGTGAGAATATTGTAGAGCATTTTCCCAGTGTGGCAGAAAAAACACTCAGTGTGAGCTTAACAAGCCCTAAACAAGTGCTTAGTGCTCTTCTCATAAACATGCATGTGTAAGGGTAGATTTTTATCACAGTTGTAGCACTACAGTGTACGGTTTAGCGTCACTGAAGCACAGTTTTACATCGCAGAGTAGTGTGTAGGTTGGAAGGGATTTGTGGATGTCATCCTGTCCGCTCCCTCCTTGCTCAAGCAGGGCCATCTAAAGCCTGTTGCCCAGGACCACGTCAAGAGGGTTTTGAGTATCTCCATGGATGGAGACTCCACAGCCTCTCTGGGCAACCTGTGCCAGTGTGCAGTCACCCTCACGGTAAAAAAGTGTTTCCCTAAGTTAACATAAAGCTCTGTTAAAGCCTCTGATACTGCAGAGGCTAACCAGGCAGTTGAATTCGGTCCCAGTTCTCTTAATTTACACAATTAGACATTTCTGGTTGTATTTTTTTTCTTTGGTCTCTCTTTTGTATCCTTCTTTTGCAATCCCTTTTTGGAATGGGTTTGTATGACCCAGATGTGTATGGCTTCTTTTAAATCCCAGTCTTCCTGCACAGAGCCAGCTTCCTTTTGAACTCTGTTGCTCCCTCAGTTAAAAGTGAGACCTCTCATACAAAGCTGCTCGTTTCCCCTGCTTCTCATACTACTGGATTAGTGCTTCAAATTTCATATGCTTTACCACGGACACCTGGCTTGTTTATTCTGCTTTTGAGTGTATTCTACTTGCTCAGAACTTTTCACTTCCTACAAAGAAACTGAAAAAACTTTAAAGCATGGACACTTCCTGTTGCACCGCTGTTCTTTAGTGTACATTGATCAGTTTCCCAAGTCATCACACATTTTGGAATTACAGCTGTAAACTGGGATGAGACTATGGGTCATCGTTTATATGGAGTTTATCTCCAGTGTCATAAAATGTCATCTGAAGAATCCTGAAAGCTGAGAAAAAAAGTGATTGTTTCTATCTGCCCTAGGATTTGCAGGCTTAGGCTTCATGTAATATACTTATTGCTGGTGATCCTATTGTGGTAGCTGTGATCTTCAGCATTTTTGTAAAATAGGAACATAAAGCCTAAGTCTTTGAGTTTACAAACTATTACTACCCTCTCCATTATTTCCTTCTATTACATAAATCAGTGTGATTAGGCAAATATTCTGCTATATACTCATTATGAATTGTCTGCCTATCCATTGGACCTAAGAATTCAGTGTTCTGCTAAGAAATTGATCTGGTTGTTTTTATTTATTTATATTAATGGCCAGTATAATCATGTCTTATACTGTCTAGAAGCTCAAGTTCTTTCATTGTTTTGAGGGAAGTAGAGTTCTTGCCCCACAATATTAGCAACAGGAAATGAATTCACTTAATATAAGATGCAAATGCTATTTCTGTGATTGCTAAACTTGCTGTTAGACTACTTAGTAATTGACAAAATTACTTCTTAAAATTTCAAGCACATGTGGGTTTTTTCTTCTGGTGCTTACAGGAATCAGCGTGGAATTTCTCTGCTCTCCTCGGTCAGATGCAGCAATGGAGAACATTATTGCCTGTTTACATGCCCTGCAGGCACTCTTCGATGTTCCCTGGCCAAGGTCTAAAATAGGTGGTGATCAGGTAATGTCTTAATGATCAAAAGGCCCCCAGAGTTAAGGCATAATTTTAGTTTGAACAGTATCTCTACTCTGTTGTATATCCAGGAATCTTCAGCACATAAATAGTAGGTGAATTATATGCTTTACCAAAATCCAAAGCTGTAGAGGGAGGAGAGAAAAAGATCACAACATGGAACCTGTAAGAAGTCAATGAGAGGCAAAGAATTTCAGGACGTCTTGTGAGGAAGGAGTAATTAGGTGGGTAGGGTGAGAGCTGGGTAAAGACAGAATTCCAGGAAAAACAAGTTCTCTTACTCTTTCTTCCAAGGGACAGTTCATTTCATTGTGTTATAAATATTGAAGATGATAAAAGGAAACTGGACAAAAGCAGTGGTATTAAAAAAAAAAAAAAGGCAAAGCTAAAAAAAACCCCTGCAACCAAAACAAAAAAAAACCCCTGCAACACACCAGTGATCCTAAAAGGAAGTAGTAACTTCCATGGTTTTGTTGTTGGTTTTTTTTTTTGTCTTGAAACTCTGTACTATTCTGTGTGCCATGCAATTGTCTAACACAGCAAAAGGAGCTGTGTGCCTGTGGACATGCCAAAGTTCTGCTGACTCCTGGTGATCTCTCCAAGGAAATGCATGTACTGTAGGAGGGAAACAATGTAGCATCCCCACCTTCAAGAGTTGAAAAACCATAAGATAAGAGATTACTTGGGATGGTTTTTTGTAGTATTAAGTGCCTTATCTCTAAATTACCATGTTTGCTATTGTGTTGGAAGAATTGAGGAGGACTGCTGCTACTTGGAGCTAGGAGCTGCATGTTGAAGAAAACACCAACTCCTGTGATTGTATCAGTTATACTGTGTTTCTTATGTTAATAAGAGTAATACTGTTGGCTTTTGCAAGTATTAACAAGTTTCTAAAATTCCTGCATTAAAATGGGGATATATTGAGCATTTTTCTTACTGTAGGAGTTGGGTGTAGAGCTGCTGAACGTTTTGCATCGACTTATACTGACCAGAGAATCACCTGATATTCAGCTAGCTGCCCTTGAAGTGGTTCAGCTGATTCTTTTTGCAGCTCAGGAACACGTGAAGGAAAAGCGGAGAAGTGCAGAAGGTACAGTAATGTATGAGATGTTGAATACGCGTTATCAGGGTTAAAGCAATTCTTGGAAAACTGCGTTCCTGAAGGTGATTTTCCAAGATGCATCTTAATTGAAGCGTTTCACAGTTGATGACTAATCTTGGTTTACTTAAGTCAGTCCAGACGCCTGACAAAAGAAACCGGGGTGGTATGATGAGTAGCCAGTGGCTTTGGTGTTGACTAGAGAGCATGAGTGAGGAAGGAAACTGGAGAAATTGCAGCTGGGATAGTCCTGTGTGATGTTAGGGAGGGAGGAGTCTTAGTGAAAAGCTGGGATCAGCTGCAGTAGAGCAATGGAGAGAGTCAGCCCACACAGCTGTTACAAGCCAGGCTCCACTAGGTACTCTGATTGTAACTTCCTAAAGTTCATTTTCTGGAAGAGAGTAACTGGGAGTAGAATCAAAGCACTTAGATCAGGTGACATCATTGGCATGGTGCCTCAGCATGTTGTATGTCTAAATCTACTGCACACGTTTTTGCCTTTTGACAGTCCGTGCGTACTTGGTTTATTCAGAAGGGTGGACGTTTGCCAGGTCTTTGAATACATATGCATGCACATACATGTATCAAGGTCATCACATCGTGATGAAGCAGTCTTAAGAAGTAAACTTTTTGGAAACAAGGTACAGCATGCAGATTTCTGCCATATTTCTTCTTTTGGTTTCAGTTGATGATGGCGCTGCAGAAAAGGAAACGTTGCCAGAATTTGGAGAAGGCAAAGACACAGGAGGACTGGTGCCTGGGAAATCATTAGTCTTCGCAACACTGGAGTTGTGTGTTTGTATTCTTGTCAGACAGCTTCCCCAGCTCAACCCTAAATTAACTTGTAGCCCTGCAGTTCAATCTGGAAAGCATCTGCTATTGTCAGAAGATGGAAGTAGACTAGTAGCAGCAGCATTAGTTATTCTCTCTGATGTTCCTGCAATCTGCTCTCCTGAAGGTATGCCGTTTCATCACAGGAAAAGATTAATGAAAGAATATTGGGCTCTTCCGAGCTCCCTTGTTATTACCTGATTTTTTGATCTAGATAAATCTGGCAGCAAGTTTTGTTGATTTGCTTGTGCAAATTTCCGGTTCTAATTATTTTTTTGACTGTCAGATTACAAAACAAGTTACAAACCTGAAGCAATTAAAGGAGTAGTTTTTCTTTTCCTCCCACATGCAGCAGCGCAATTAATAGATTCATTTTATACAGGCAAGTGTACAATAGCTACATGATTATATTGTACTTGGCTTGTCTGTTCTGGAATTCATAATGCAGATACAAATTAAATTTAAAAGGGAAATGTGTCGTGTTAGCTTTGACTAAAAGCTGTCATTGAACATTAGGAAACCACTGTAAGGAGTTACGGTTGATTTCTCAGAATAGTTGACTTTTACCTATGATTCATTTTTGATTCACTCCAAACTTTAAGATGGTTCCCCACCCCCCAATACCATATTCATACATACGATCTTTCAGTGCTGTTACAGCCACACCTATAAACTATTTCCACCCTGCTCCTCTGTTCCCACCTTAGGTAACTGTGTTACGCCTCATGCAAATTTTTGCATTTACCAGCCCTGGAAATTTCTTAGTTTTTCTTAATTTGTTCTTTGTTACAAGATTCTTCTTCGGGGGGTAGCATACTTCAAATGGAATAGTAGGTAGTTCTTGCTATCATTGTAGGGTGGTGATATGATTTCTCTTTTCCATCTGCAGCTCATTATTTTTCAGTTCAAAACAAAAGGGAACAAACAACATCACTTAAATCTAAGGGCAACTGTCTTGTATAAAAAATAATCTGTGATTTTTCTTTTCTCCCTGTAGTTGTCATTGTCTTCAGCTGTTCAAGTTACTCTACAAACTAAGAGCTTGCAGGATCAGACCAGATGGGATGTTTACACTAGAGAACTAAAGCATTTAAGTCAGGTGGCTAAAATGAGGTGTTTAGGCTTGCTTATGCTGTCAGTTGAATAAGGAAGCATCTCCAAGCTAACTCTCATAATCAAAGAGAAGATAATTCCTATGTGGAATTGCATCATTTTTCCCCTTCAGTAGGTAACTGCAGTTATAGTCCTATGACTACCATGTCTCTTACTTCAGGCACCTCTCATGATGTGTAAGCCTAGTAAAATTTTCAAATAAATGATGCTCATGAACTCCATTTCCTACTGAATTCCAATAGTCGATTTTCAGAGACTAGGCTGTTTAAAAATAGACGCTAGGTGTCCTCAGGTTCAGAAAAGACTTATGGATATGTCAGAGATCCTCATTATTCAACAGGTCTCTCATGAACTTCAGTATATTAAAATCTTAAGAACATAAGCATTTTGCTGATTAGAGGAGGACATTATCATATTAAGCCGTATGTTTAACTCTGTGCTTTGCTGAATCAGAACTTAAGATAGGAGCAATAGGTAAATATGCAGGTATCTAGATTGTCTCCAATATGTGCAGAATTCTGTATTAGATTCAAAGATATAAGAATATGTAAAACTGCTATGCCAAGCTATTCCTGTGATTTTTTTAATATATTTTTTTAATAGTCTCTTATTCTGACAGATCAACTATCAGATTCTCAGGGAGAGCTGAAGATCTGTTCAGTAGGCTGTGGGGCAATCTGCTTCTCTCCTTAGGTCTCCTCTTTTCCAAAATATTTATTAGAGTTTTTCATTATAATTCTAGGAATTTTTGTTAGGCATTTTTAGTCTGGGATCCTCTTCTTCTTAATCTTACTAAATTCTTGACGTTAGTGATTTTCTGGACCAGTGACATCCTTGGCTGACTATACATCTGCTAGAAGTATTTGCTCTTAACTACTTTTGAAATTACCCCCTGTTAATTTCCTTTACTGTATTATTTTCATTGAAAAATATGCTTAGATGCTCATAAATTGCTTTCTACTATTCAGTACTTTGTATATTTCTATAGCTTCTCTTCTTCTGCTCCTCAGTGGCTCTGATCTTTCTCTTCTTCCTTTTCTCTGAACATGACATAATTCCTCACTTCATATAATAAAATCATCAAGGAATAGATATACAATGCTAATTTAAGAGGGGAAAACTTCACTTAAGCAGTCTGACTCCATGTTTGCTATAGCAAGTCACTTGATATTTCAAATCTTTCTTCAAATTACCAGTGCCTTCATTCACATATGTGATTATGGTAGATGATAAATAAGTAAAAAAAGATAATCCAAGAAAACGGCTTCAGGGTTTTTTTAAAAATGTAAAAGGTACCTGATTTTTTTTTTTACTTCTGTGAAATTGATTTGCTTTGTTTTACAGGAAGTATTTCAGTTCTTCCTACTATCTTGTACTTAATTATTGGAGTACTTAAAGAAACTGCTGTGAAATTGCAAGATGGGCAGTTACCTTTGACAGTTGCTGCATCTCTACAAGCACTTAAAGGACTCTTGTCTTCTCCAATGGCTCGAGCAGAGAAGAGTCGGACTGCTTGGACTGATCTTCTGCGGAGTGCTTTGGTCACAGTGCTTGACTGTTGGGATCAAAGTAAGGATGAATTCCGTGTTTGTGTGTTTACAAAAACAAAACAAAACAAATGTTTGAGTGAAAGGTTGTTTGGTTTCATTTAAATTAAATTCATGCATATCTTTAAAAAAGATTATGAGATCTTAGTCACAGGAAAATGAGTTGGCTACCAAGTACTGTTGAAACTATAGTGCAGTTTTGTCCCTACAGCTGTGTGAAGTCACCATCTGTTAACGGTGTAAATGTGGGTTTGCAGCCTCACCCCTGTATTAGGTAGTGCCACAATGTAGGGACATGGTACGATGGAATAAACAGGAGTTACCGTTTCAGTGTACAGTTGAGCATAAAAGACAGCTGTGCTGCATGCAGATTCTCCACAAAGAATTAGTGTTTGTACTGAAGCAAAGGGTATTAAAGCAGTCGTTCAAGAAAAAATATTTTTGTCTTAGTTTTCTGTGTGCTGCTTCTTCAGCTTCCCATGTCTGTAGTATTTTTATCATTCTTTATGTTTAATCTCTTAAGTTGTTATTTGTTGTTGGAAATTCTGTTTATAGTGCTGGGTTTTTTTAAGTTATAGCAAAAGAACATATGTTCTTAATACAAGTTTTATATTATTCTTAAAATAGGTTGTAGCTTAATATGTCATACCAGCTCTTCAAAGATATTTCTTGTATTTTATACAGAGGAACAATTGAATAGGAGTATGCTGTTACTTCTAAATATGCATATAGCCACCCCTGAATTGCCATTTTGGCCTTGGCTTTTGTTACAGTAAAATTCCATATCAGTGCATCAGAGTATGTCATGTATTTGAAAAAAGACATCCCTACAGAAACTTAGATGTTGCTATTTCTATTTTACCTCTTTGTAACACTTAAATGTATAGAATTACTTTTTAATGCAAATCTAACAGACTGATTACTTTATTGATAGTAGATGGGCTTCTCCAAGAACGGGATGAAGTTAGTCTGCTTACTGCTATTACAGTATTTGTTATGTCTGCCAGTCCAGAAGTTACTACCATAGAGTGCCTTCAAAAGCGTTGTATTGAGAAGTTTAAAATAACGCTTGACTCAAAAGATCCTCTTGTAAGTACTGGTGAAGATAATTATAAGAATATCAGTATCATATTAAATTAATTTTAGCTTATTTTCTGTTCAGTTGTTTCACTTGTCCTGTGTGTTGATTCCAGTTAATTCTGTCCTGATTTTATCTGTTGTATTTTAAAAAATAGTTTGAGCAAGTTAGGAAGAACATGTCCAGCACTGCATTTTATCATTTTTTTATTCTGTATGCAATTCTGTATTCCTATGATTTATTTTTTTTATTGCATCAGACTCAGAGCTATATACACTGAATAAGTACATGGTACAGTTATGTAGTTTTTCAGGCACCTGTTTAATTTTATTTGTTCATTTTATCTTCAGTATACAATGACTATCTTTTGCACAGGAAATTCCTCAGCTGTGGGTCTTTGGGAGCTGGAGCAAGTACCTTTACATAACTTTTACTGTCCCATAGGCATCAGCTCCAGGCCACTGCTGGAGGCAGCATATTGAACTAGATTAATGCTTTTTTCTGACCTAGTGTAAATATTTTTACATGGTTGATTTAGATTGTAGTACCACAGTTCATATGTTACTATTCTTCGTGTAAAAAAACAATGTTTCTGGAAAAAAACAATTGTAGTTATTATCATTGCAAATACAAATGGCTTTTCCAGGAGCTGGGACTTCCTCACACTGAAAGTCCAGTTCAGAAAATAATATGCATTAGATTTCATGTTTGACTGGGAGGATTCACTGTAAACTGGTTTTCTTGCATCTTCTGTGTGCACATTCATGTAGTAACAAAAAATTAAACAGTTACCTTTACTTGAGAAATAGCTGTAAGAATTACAGCTGTAAGAAAGCTGTATAATTTTTTTTAATATATTAATACATCTCTAGTATTATAAACATCGGTTTCCACTGATAGGAAACTGGGGATGCCCAGTAAAGTGGTAGTATGTATTTGAAAATTTTATCAAAGTTTTTAGGCATCTGAGGCTTTCAGAAATTATGTAGGAACTTGACAGTTCCAGTCCTGTTGACTTCCAGTGACATGCAAGCTGCTGTGCCATTTGAGACTTTTTAAAATTGTGCCTACAGTTTGACAGAGGTAGTGCTTACATTTTAAGTACCTCTTTCCAGTCAGAGGTACTTTGCAAAAAATAGTATATTTTCAAAACAGTGCTAGGACATAGTCTTCACAAAAATAGTATTTTTTCCTTAAGTCAAAAATGTAGGAAGATATAGGACTCAGTGGAAAGAAACAGGGAGCATGATCTGGTTTCTCTTAATAATTTGATTACAAGTTATAATGCTCCTGTAATGTATTATGCATTAGCAGCCTGCAACCTGATGAATTTTCAGGCTGAGGCACGTTTTTCCTCCTCCCTAAATATTCCCCTTTTATCTGACAAGCTGTGAGTTTTAAAACACTCTGACATGTATTTTTAAGTATTACACTTTGTAACTGCAAATTTGATTTTTCCCTTTAGGTACAGTATAAGTGCTACCAGCTGCTGCACTCCATCTTTCAGCTTCCAAACAAAACTGTGTCATATCCTTATATTCATTCTTTAGCACCATCCATTGTGAGAAAACTGCAGGAAACAGAAAAAGCAAAACCTGAAAATGCTGCTGAACTTCAGGTCATTCAGGAAGGAATAAAGGTGATTACAGCTCTTACAGCCACCGCTGAGGAAGAGCACCGTAAGTTACTTCCATTACTAGTATTCAAAGCATTAGACACGCTGAAGGTTGCCATAAGTAACAAATTAAAACAAAGTGACCACTAGGAATCCATTTCTGAATATTAATTGCTAACAAAATTGCTAACGAGAATGTTGGTTCTTTCTACCATACAGTTCAAATAACATCTGCAGCTTTGCAGTTTGTGTTAAATGCTAACTCAGAGAGTAGTTCTGGTTAGAATTTGAAGGTTTTTTTCAAAAGTGTATGTTTAAGTTGTGTTCTCAATGTTGATAGGTGCTCATTTGGTGGCCTGCCTTCTTCCCCTCCTGATTTCCTTTCTTTTGGATGAAAATGCTCTGGTTTCTGCTACAAACTCGGCAAAAAATCTACATGAGTTTGCTTTGCAAAATCTGATGCAGATTGGTCCACAGTACTCATCAGTTTTTAAAAAACTAATGGCTTCCTCTCCCACTATGAAAGCCAGGCTTGAGTCAGCTGTAAAAGGCAATCAAGAAAGCATGAAAGTGAAGACTGCTAAACATGCAAAGAATCCTGGGAAAAGTTCAAGCATTCAGCTAAAGACCAGTTTTCTTTAAAGTCTTATATTGTCATTTTATGCACTTTTGATACCAACGGTAAAAATGTCCCTTTTAGTTTCCATTCAGAGTAGGATCACTATGAGTTGATCTCATGTATTTCAGTTTGCGCTGAAGTATTACAGAAAGTTTTTAAGAGAAAGCAAATCTCTACATAACTCTCTGTTAGCGTAAAACTTCTTAACCATCTCTAAACACTATGAATAAATCTATCAGAGGTCATCTAATCTGTATTTTTGGATTATTTTGGACTAAAATGCCAGAGATGCAAATGACTATATTAAAAAAAAATATAGTGAACTTTAGCATACGTATATTTAGGAGCAGCTCACACTTGGCCATTAAGTAAAACTAATTTTGTTTTAAATCAATGTTTGTCAAAAATAAATTACCCTGATTGGTTTTATGGATTTAACTGGGTCATAAATTTACTTGCAGTTTGTAATCTATCCTAATTACTTATTTAACACACTGCGTCATTAAGTAAACAGATTAAATATCCTTGTACACCTCACAACAGGTTATTGCTGATCTCAAAAATTTCACCTCAATAAAGGTAATATCGATAGCTTTAATCCTAATAATTTCTCAAGCTGGCTGAGATTTAAGAAATGCTGTTGAATACAGCTCTGCAGCGCTTCTTCGCTGAGGACTCCGTAGTGCTTTACACAGTGGGACTGTTACGCCTACGTAAGTGTTTGCAGGCTTGGTGCCCTGCTGCTTGACATAGTCTCACTTTCCAGGTTGTATACTTGTGTTAATTTTGTATTAGGCTAGCCAGGCAATTGGAGCTTACGTATCTTGTCCAGGATAGGACAGCAATTTTAAAATACTGTGCCTCGATTCAGACATCTGCTCTATCTGGATGTGTGTTTCCTGATCTTTAAATGATCGGTTATATATACATGTAACTCACCTAAATTTTTGTTTCTCTGCAATGAGAGATGGACATATTTGAAGTCAGCTTGTCTTGTGTCAAATAAAGTGCAACAAACTCATACTAAGGAGTATTTAATTAACGTTTTTATCAAGGAGCATATTTTAATATAGGAAAATAACTATCAGAATTGCAATGGCTATAAAGTATTTTCTACATATAGTGTATTGACTCCTTTCTTAATACCAGTATTATCTAAACCAAACACTGTCAAACTGAGGATAGTATTTCCTTCTTATATCTAATTACTTTAAAAGAAAGAAGGAAATAAAAAATTTACAGAACTGAGAAACACACTGTGACTCAGGAAAAGTGTGATGTACTGTATTTTATTATAAGTTTTGTATATAAATATAATTGTAAATTGTACAGAATTAACCATTTGACCAAAGTTCTAACGATTCATTTTTCTAATTTACATAAATAAAGCTAATTTTCTTCACTTAAGATTTGTCTTAGTCATTTTGCCCAATAGCAGAGGGGCTCCAAGGACTTCTGTAACAGAAAGAAAATGTTTGCATGCTGCCACGAGGAAACTAGTAAGAAATGTTGGGGCTGGATGCACTGTGGTCTGTGAGTTGACATTGCAGGTCTTCCTTTGTTCGGTACAGCACAGTGGGTAAGTAGAACCAGGGGGATAGACCGTGTGTGTGTAAATACCTGTTTGTGCCAAATGCTGAAACGTGCGAACTGTGGGACGGTGGTTCAGATGGTTTCTATCTTTCCCTGAAGAACCAGAAATTCTTTGTTCCACCTCTACGTTGCAGTCAAATCTGTAGTCTTTGGCTGTGTTGAAAGGGAGTTACATTGAATTTGGCAGTTGCTCATCTGTATCTCATTAATAATTTTTTATCTCATTATTTTTCCCTTCAGAGTTTACTGGGTTTTTTTTTTTTTCTCTTTCTCTCCCCAGCCCCAAGGCTGCTTCTGGGAAATCATTGTAATTCTTACGGGACTTGAAACTTTTAAATTAAACTCATGTCATGTTTACTATCGAAGTGGCCAAATTATTGCTGAGAAAGTTGCTACAACAGCTGTATGTCATGTTTCTTTTCATTTTCTATAATGTATAAGAACAGCATTAACCTTTTTTTACTAACATTTTTTAATGTTGATAATACAATCTGATTAAATCCTACTTTGCTCAACAACTTTTAAGAAGCATGCTCAAGTTGTAGGAGCACCAAGCAAAGCTGTTAAAAGCAAAAAATTACAGTTGTTTAGAAGAGCTTAGTCCTAGATTTCTTGGAGGGTCTCATTGTGGTGGCTCACAACTGAGTCACTGAGAAGTGCATAATTATGGGATTTGACATTTCTTGGTCAAGTTTTGTATCCATGTGTGGAAAAGGGCCATTTTTAGCATATCTGTGTATTCTAAATGCAGAAGCAAAATGATTCAATAAGGATAACCATTGCTAATTATTAATGTCTTCTGTAAATTAGGACATAAATGCGAGCTTAATTTATCCAGATAACGAATTTGTTGATGTAGTAAAAATACCAGTGCTCAGAGTTCTGCTTTATTATGTACACTTAAAACAGCAAGTTAGATCAGGTGAATAATCCTATCATTTAAGTTTTTATAAATGAACCTTACAGATACAACCTTGTTATAAAAAGAATTTTTTTTTAGATACCAGATGTCTTTGATGCAGTATTGTTTATTTTCAAGGAACTTGCATAGATTTCATTTTTCCACAGAGCAGTTTTGGTTTTAATTCCACCCTCCTGTTTTAGGCATTGCTTGGCATTCAAGCTCTTATGTTTAGCCAAACATATGTCGAGTTATAAACTTCTTCAGCTGGTTTCAGCTGGGATAGGGTTAATTTTCTTCTTAGCAGCTGGTGCAGTGCTGTGTTTTGGCTCTAATGTGAGAACGGTGTTGATAGGTCACCGATGTTTCTAGTTGTTGCTGGGTGATGTTTGTAGTAAACCAAGGATTTCTGGGTTCCTCAGGCCTTGTCAGCAAGAAGGCTGGAGGGAAACTGGAAACTGGGAGGTGACAGAGCCAGGACAGCTACCTGAACTAGCCAAAGGGATATTCCATACCGTATGGCGTCATGCTGAGTATATATAAGTGGGGGAAGAAGAAGGAAGGTGGGACATTCAGAGTGATGGCGTTTGTCTTCCCAAGTAACTGTTAGGTGTGCTGGAGCCCGGCTCTCCTGGGGATGGCTGAGCACCTGCCCGCCGGTGGGAGGTGGTGAATGAATGAATTCCCTGCTTTGCTTTGCTTGTCTGCATGGATTTTGCTTTACCCATTAAACTGTCTTTATCTCAACCCGTGACTTCTCTCACTTTTACTTTTCCGATCCTCTCCCCATCCCACTGTGGGGGGAGTGAGCAAGCAGCTGCGTGGGGCTTAGTCGCCAGCTGGGGTTAAACCACGACAGTAGATTTTTCAGTATTTTTTTTCCCCCTAAAATGTTATCTGGATTCTCTGGAGAATAAATGATTTATTACATACAATAACGAAAGGGGAAGTGACATCTAAATATAGCGAAAGTGGAGCTGAAGGTTTTGTCTGAGAAACAAGTCAAAGTAAAAGCAGGCTTTTTAACCCAAATTCACTCACTCTGCAGCCAAATACCAATTTTGCTCTGTGATCCTATCCCCACTTCCACAATCCCAGTCACATGAAGTGTAGAATCAGAATCTAGAAGGTGGAATGTGGGATGAAATCCCCTTCCCGTGTGCTTGCACTCCAGCTGCTGCATGGCAGCACTTGCAGGAGAAAACCAGCTGGGAGGGTGAGCACCCACCACAACAGAGCTGCTCCCAGCACGCCTATCAGGGTGTGTGCCAATTTGTCTAGTTAGTGGAAGAAAAATGTATTGTTTATATATATAAAGAAGTTTGCAGATGAGGAAAGTCTGTTTCTAAAAGTTGCTGGTAAGAAGCTAAATTTAGTAATGGCAAAGATTGGTGAAATCTTATTCTAAGCTACAATTTATGGATTGCAATTGTCTAGCTTCAAATTGGATTTTTTAAAACCGATGTTAATATTCATATATTGAAATTTATGTTGATTATCTCACTGCCAGTGAAATGTAATACGGAATTGCTGAGATTCTCTGTTTCTTCTAGTGGGCTTGGTTTGGGTTTTGTTTTTTATTCTAACCTTCTCTGGGTAAGAATTCAGTTATGGTAATTTTGCAAGCATGTTTTTTTCTGCTTAGTGCCTCAGTTCTCAGTATCCTTTTCTGAAAAAAAAGGAGAAGGTTTTGTATGAGACACATTTTCAGTGGAAGTACAGGCCTCAAGGATTCTGGAAACAATTTTGATTTGTATCTAAAAATAGAAATATTATGCAATTTGAGTATACAACCTATCATTACGAAAGCAAATGCTCTTAACCTCATCTTCTCTCTTGTAAGATTCATGGCAAACACCAAGGAAAAACTGTCGCAGAAGTCTGCATGTTCTGCAGGAAACACAGATACAAGGATAACTGGTTCAAGCTGTTGCCACCGAATTTACCTGAAATTCAGTTAGAGGAATAAAAGAATTTGCCTATAGGGAAAAATCAGGTTTTCTTTTGCAATGCTTCATCAGCTGTATTTATTAAATGAGCAAGGATGGGATGAGGAGGGGTAATAGAAGAGACAAGCCGAGTAATTGGGTTTTTACCTCTGATCTGAGGCACAGTGCAATCTCATGTGTAGCTGTCAGGGAGTCAAGAGATGCAGTAATGTGGTCGGGGGAGGGGGGGAGGGTAGACAGGCTTTTTTTAGCCCATATTCCTCCTCGTTGCCTTCTGAGGCCAACAAATCTGTGAATAATTTACTTTGGTAAGATGAGAATTCTTGAGCTAGCTGGAGAGAAGTACTCAAGAACGAGCGGTCTTGAGGTGGAGCCACAACCCGTCTGGAGTTCTGGGCACCCTCTAAACCATGCAGTAAATGTAGATATGTGCGGACTCTGGGGCTTAAAGGCTTGCAGCCTTCTGTCCTGGTTTTCCCACATAGTCTTGTGGATGCAGCAAAGTCCGTACCCCTACCCTGTAGCTACAGGGAGGAAAGACAGCCAGGTGGGCATGGTGTGAACTACCAAAGAGGTTTTCTCTGTCTGAGGGTAGCCGAACCCAGGGAAGCTGTGAGTGAACACCTTCTTTTCCAAGTGGGCAATTTCCTACCTTACTGGTAGGTTTCTTGAGGTACCTGCTCACACAGGCACCTGTCCTGGACCACGTGGCTACCACTGCTGAGGATCACCAGGCTGGGTGTATGTGTGTTGCTCAGTAGCTGCCAGCGGCCTGGGTCCATGCTGAGAGACAAATGCAACTAGACTTTGTGGATAAATCCAAAGGATACCTGGAAGCGAGCTGTTCTTCACATTGGTCTGTGCCATGAGGAAAGTGTGTCTCTCCTTGATGTCCTCCAGAGCAGCAGGTGCTGCAGCCCGCCATTGCACACAGATCTATCCACGCAGTGTCCTGCTCAGCGCTGTGCACTTGCAGCAATGTTCAGAGCCATGTACTGCAAGGGTTTAGGATAAGCCGCGGTCATTCATAAAGACTCTGGGAGCTTTTCTGACAATGGCAGAAGAGGAAAGGCTGTCGGATGTACTGGCTACAGGGTGCTGAGACCATGGAAGCAGGTTGGGAAGATGAGGTGACTACGGCAGGAAAAGGGAAGAGGGAGCAGGGACTTACCTGTTTGTCAAGCCTGAAGTGACCACCGTGGCTGCAACACCTCTGCTTGTGACAGATCACCTTTGTGTAGTTACAAGAGAACTTTACTCATTCTGTGTAATTTACCAAAAACTGCCAGTGACTTTGGTACGTTAACGAGAGGGGACATAGCAGCTCATGAAGTACTCGCTGCTGCGTGGAAGCTGGCTGTTCCAGCCGGCCATGCCTCTTGGGGGGGTCAGCTGCACAGCTGGTGGTCCGCAGCTGAAACTATTCTGCACTGGCTTGGTCTGGGCACGAACTACAGGAATAAATTTCAGTGCTGTAATTTTCTCCTTCAGGAGGTAATGAATATGTTAACTGTCAGGGATTCTCTCCCGACTCCAGGTTTGTGAAGCTGTACCTGGACAACACAGGATGCCCCCAAAACAGCTAAAGCTTTTCTTTATTTTATTTTTTTTTTGTATCTGTGTTTTTCTAGTAAGTGCAAGAACTGAGGCAGACAAGCAAGCATTTAAAATCCAGTTCCCATTCATGCTAATATCCCAGAACTAAGTGCAACCCACTGTTAGAGATCTTTTTGGTTGTGTTCCTTAACGTTCAGGAAGCCAACACCCAGCCACGACTTGCTGAGTGACTGCTGGGTGCAAGTGCTGGAGGGCAATACCGCCCCAGACAGCGAAGCAAGGGAGATTGCTGTGAAGATGGGGCAGGCCAGAGGGAAAAGCAGCAGGGAAGGAGCAAATACAAAGGCTGCAGAGGAAGCATAGCTATTCTTGAGGGATTATTTTTCAAAGCAAACAAATGCTGAAGGGTTAGAACAGGACCGAGAGGAAGGAAGGGGGAAGCAGAACATGAGGCATGGGCATGGGTAGTAAAAGAAGGAAGGGAAAATAATAGTTAAATCAGTTACTGATTGATTTATTGCTTCAAAATGGCCTGTGTGAGATATCATAGCTTAATGGTTGACTGAAATCCTATAAAATTTTACAAATTAAACTACTCTGATTTGTAAAGTTCACACAGTTTTATGATACATTAGCTTTGCTCGTTCTGTTTTGTTTTGCCCGTTATTTATCATCAGGGAAAAAAGAAACTGCCAACCATCCATGTAAATCAAAGCAAAACACTTTGTACTAGCAGCAAAGGATGAGAGAAGTTAATGACATTACTATGAAAAGTAATACAAGGTTGCTTGCATGCAATACTGGGAATCTGTACCCGTTAACAAAATATGCAAAGCGGCCACGACTGGATCACATTCTATATGGTCTCTAAGTAAACCACGAAAACAGTCACCGCCGTGACAGAAAGTGCATCAGAAAGCACTGTTGGTTACACACACACGCAAAGATTAAATACTATGCAAAGCAGGAAGACAAGTTTGAAGTGAAGGAACTCGCTATCCGCAACAGCGGGCGCATACCCCAGCTCCCCTCGCCTTTTCAGCGTTGGTTACAGTATCCGTACGGACACACTTGGTATTTTTTCATTAAAAGATTCTGAAATAACTTATAAGGCATTACTTGAATCGCAAATTTTTCACCACTGTTCTTAGGTGAGGATTTTGACCTAAACTGGCCAGCAGCCTTTGGAACTGAAGACCATTCAGAGGCCAGAAGGAACGTGGAGGAGCCGGGAAGTGTCTGTCACTGCCACTTTCCCGGAGCAGGTAGATGGCACCGGAGCTGCTTACTGGTTCCTGCTTACTGGGATCCAGGGAACTGCCAGTGCCTGTAATTGCTGGCAACAACTCGGTTCTTTCAGGGCAGGGAAGAGAGGTTAAATGCCTCAGCCTTTAATTAGAACTTGTTCTTGCTCCCCAGTTCTGAAGAAATGGAAGCTGCTGATAGCACAGTCTGCACGCAGCAGGGCCTGAGGAGGGAACTGATTTTCCAAAGCACAAAGGAGCGTGTTTGTCACCCTTTTGGGGGGAGAGGGAAAATGGAAACGAATCATGGAGGTGCCAGAGAAAACATCCTGCTGAGATGAACATCGCTGTGCCATCGCTTGTGTCCCATCCCAGCTCCACCTGAGAGAAGGTCTAATTGCTCGCAAAGTGCCCGCTTTACCCACCTATATAGACATATAGGCAGGCCTCTCGGGTTACTGTCATGCAAAGGTATTTGTTGCACAGGCTATCTAAGAAGTCCTAACAGTTGCTCCTTAGCAAATGCTCTAGAAATCAGAGCCCCTGAATCCATTCACAGCTACACCAATGCCGATCAATTGACCTTGATAACAGAGTCGTTCCACTGCAGAATGATCATTATGAAGCCGTTGAGCTTTTAAACTTTTCCCATTTATAAATCCAAGTTTATCCCATTACTTAGCTGAACTACACTTCAGTCACTGATGACTCCTAATCACCAGATCACTAGCGCTGGTGAACAAGTTCTCAGTAATTAACATTGCAACAAAGACGACAGCATTCTGAAAACAAAAGGGTCACTGGAAACCTCCAAAAAATTAATAACAATTTGACGTTACTTGTCAGTTTGAGAAATTTGACTGTTTATCACTATATGGTAAAGTGTTTACATAAGGGAAGTGTAGGGAAGTTTTTTTCCTGGGGGTTTTTTTGGTCTAAATTCACACTACTCCTTGTTCAGGAGAGATTAGAAAGATGGGACAGTTCCATGAAGGGGTGGGAATGAGACCACCTTTATCTTTTTATGTTTACTCAGGTCACTGATATTCTTTGGTTTTCAAGCTGAAGTTTGTGGAAGTAGTTGAAGCAGACAAAAATGTGTTATTATTTTTCCTCATTCAGGTCCACCACTTACTGCTCGCTTCAGACATCTGGTCTGACCTGAACGCTGCCATGAGGCTGAGCAGCAGCTTATCCCCCGAAGGGCACTCTGACCCAGTGGCTCTGAAAGCGACACCCTGAGCAACACTTCAGCGTGATTTAAATTACATCTGAACATTTTGGTAGCCAAACCTCCATTTAAAATACTAGAATTTGCTGGAATTGACAGTTACTTTGCGTGTAAGCCTTAGTCTGGAGTGGAAATGGGAGAAAGGGAGGAGAAGAGATTGGACAGACTGCAAAGGAAAATTCTGAGCTTACTGCAAATGGGATTCAGACACGGCATGGTTTCTGGGAAGAAAAAAAAAAAGTAGTCGAGGGGGCTAATTTTCAGAAATGTTGTATCATTGGTATTCAATGGCTTAGTTTTTTTGGAGAAGTGTTTGCAATAGCCTACCAGGTAGACACAGCCTGCCTGGGCCCGAAGGTACCGCACAGACCCACCGAGCGATCGTCCTGCTGGGAGTGGAGGGGAAGCAGCAGCCTGTGGGGTTGTGGCAGAGGAAAAACCGTCCTTGGGTTCAGGTGCCTGTGAGGTGTGGGGGGGTACTCTGTGCTCCTGGCTTCCTCCCATCGGTTCTGCTTGATCTTAATAAAAGAAGTTTCCATGTGGGATGTGCCTGTCATTTGAAGGATGATGCGGGAGAGGTATGTTTGAAGGATGGAAAACCCAACGAACCATTTTCTCCCTGTAAGTCATAATTTTGGAGAAGAGCTATTTAAGGCACTGCAGAGGCAAAAATGTGTTTCCTTAAAAATCCTTTAAACTCCCATGAAAGCTGCCCCACAGAGAGAGCTGACGTTAGTGGTGTCGGGTACGAGCAAAGGGAATGGGAAGCTCTGGCAAGGGAGTAGTGGGGTAGGTGTTGCTGCCGTCCCAGACACGCTCCGCTCCTGACATGAAAAGGCCAGAGGAAAAACGACATTTTATCAGTCAGGATTGGTCTTAAGAGTGGCTGTGCCCAATGGCTCTACTGGCAGAGGCTTACCTGAAAGGAAACCCAGCAGCAGCACTGTGAAGTGACACTGAAAGGATCATTTTTATTTACATAATTTCTACTAATAAAATTAAATCAAACATTTAAATTCATTTGCCGGTCTTATCAATAGAGCCACCAGACGAGAATCCTCAATGTCCTTCTCTAACGCAACTACATATTGCAAGATCAGCAGTCCAAGTTCTATCAAGTTTTACATGATTTTAGTCTGCTGTTCTATGTTGTTATAAATCACAACTCATACTGACAGAATTGCTTTTAATATTAATTATTAGGTTTGCTTTCAGACCTCATCTGTGATTTGTGCTTCTTACTCTAGCAGCGTAAAACATCAAGCATCAGTGAGCTAAGCCAGGAAGTGTTGGTTTGCACCAGCACTGTGCAAAAAGTTGCAAAAAGCTGCTTAAATTTGCTACAGAAGGGGGTGGGGAATGAAACAAACCCGAAGTTAACAGAGTCAGCACCACCTTATATAGAATTCAGCTATATTAACATCATACTAACCTAGGGTGCCATTTTTTATATTTTTTTTTTTTAAGGTAAATGTGGAATGTACCTCATGGTACAATTCTAATGAGCTACCTTTTCATTAAAAGAGATGAATGCAGATGCATGGCAATGGTGATGGCATTTTCAAATTCTGTTGTTTTGGAATGTCCCTACAATAGCTGTGATTTACAGATTAGATTTGATAACTACACAGACTCCTTATATTCTAAATTCTGCTGCATAACTAAAGCAGCCATATGGGGTGTCTAAAACTGCTGTGTCAGAGCAAATTATCCTACAGGAGCTATGGGTTAGTACTGGAAAACAGTAACGAGTCAGACATTCAGCTTATAGGAGAGACAGAGCTGTGTACTACTTTACAGCTAAGAATGTTTTGATACTTGCCTCTTGTAACTGTTTTAGGAGACATCAGGGTATCAGTCTCAGGATCTTCTTGCCTACCATAATTGTTAATCAAGGTAAAGAAGAAGAGCAGATGGGGCTACAATCTTGACGTCTTTCATTATCTTTATTATTTAAAACAGGATATCCTGTTGCTACAGCATAGTTCTTGCTAAAGTACACATTAGGTGCCTGACCCTGAACACAGAAGTCTCATCTTTCTTGCCTAGCACCGCGGGAGGAAGTCTCTGACTTTCAAATGTGCTTTTGGGCTGATTTCTGCCCGCAGCTACATGCACAAACACCTACTGATTTCATCTTGAATTTCGTACATTGGTGGGGCACAATATTGTGATGGAGGGCAGAGTTTACCTCTAAAGCTCTGTCTTAACTCTTCCTTCTGAGCTTACGTGCTTGAGATAACTTGCAAGTATATTTGCATATGACTTCTGTGGCCAGTAATCAGCTGTTTTTCTCAAAGCATTGCTTAGTACTTTCGCATTGAATTGCTAGCAATGCTAAATGTTGGCCCGTCTTACTATGCAGAGGTACCAGCCCTGCCTGTGAGACAGGACTGGATGGATTCTGGCTTTGATTTGTTATCTAGGTTTCCCAATAGGGAAAGAAGCTCTGAGCTGGTGTGATGCTGGGAAGGTCAGCTCCCTTCCAGCTGTGCTCCCTTTCTTTTCAGTGCTGGGACAGAATCCTTTCCTCTGAGTGTCTTTTCCTTGTCTCAGTGGTTACCCCTGGGCCAGGAGATGCAGGCTAGTTTGCAGGCACAATCCATATGGAGTGCAGATGCTTCTCTTGAAAAAGAACTTCTTGGCTTTCTTTGCATAAGGAAAAAAATCATTAGCTCAATACAGCTTGGAGACCACTAACGTGTAGAAATGGGGGTGTGGGACTTCAGAGTTAAGCCGGTTATCAGTATGGACTATGTTACTCTGATCTGCTCTGTAGTCTTTGAATTTTCTGTTTGCTGTAAACTCTGGGGTGGAGGTGTCTTATCACACATGTATGCCTGAATCTCAGTTGGAGCCTTTCAATATTTCAGTATTAAAAATTCCTACCAATGACACTGATCCTCCACTATGAAATACTTGGGAATCATTAACGTAAGATTCAGCAGCCGCAGGCTATTCCTTCTCTCATCAGAGCAGGGACTGGGACATGGACTAATTGTTGTAGTCAAGGAGCTGTAATTACATACAAACATAATTTACATGAAATGCCATTGCAAAAATGACGTAGACAAGTATTTCCACCAACAATAACTGCTGACATCATCAATCCAGCATACCACTTACTATGAGAACACATTCTAAGCAGGTAACTTTTCTCTATCAAAATAACTCTGACATTCCCTAAAAGCTGGCTTGCAAGAGGCAATCACAATGCTTCTCGCTGAAATACAAGCAGAAAGTCTACAAATGCACTGTCAGCTCTTTGTACTCTTTAAACGACTTGTACCCTTTGCAACGTGCTGCTCCTTAAATGAACAGATGAGATCTGCCACTGGATCTGTTGAGCTTAATTCTATACCAGGGAACTGTGTTATTGATTCAAGAGTTATTGTATGACATGGACTCTGGTGGATTAATCTTTTGTTGGAAATAGATTAGAAACAAAATGTCTAGTTCAAGTGCTTCAGTGTCTGGGTCTGACCTTAAAATATCAAGGCTGCTAAGAATCCTGTACAAAACTTCATATTCCTGGAGACTCCATTCAGCTAAACTCTTACAACAGGCGTTAGTATTTGAGCCAAACTGCACGCTGGCCCAAACTGGCGAGGCCCTATTGACTTCAGCAGAACGGCATTTCTTCACAAAGATAATTTGGCCTCCTGATTTTAAGGCTGGCACTGTGTGAAAAAACTGGGTAGAGTACATTCTTGCTTTGATGCAGGCTCAGGCACACAATACTTAGTCACATTAATAAGTTACCTGTGTCCACTCAGATCAGTGTTTACACAGAAATTTATACAGACAGCAAAACCCCTATGAGCTGATGTTTTACGGTATAAAAATATAACCCTATAACACAACTGATAGTAAAAACATGTACAACGTGCTTGCATAACAAACTACTGCTGGTGTCTTACCGTATACAACTACGAGTCAATGCAAACAGGACACCGATATTAAAAGCCCAGCCACAGCAGCCTGGGCTGGGATTAGATCATAACTACTGTAGAGCTAGCCTCATGTTGTCAGGTATTGATACCAAGTATACAAGAACTGAAATACAGAATCTCGCGCAGTAGCTGGAGTAATTTGTGACCTGTTCACGGAAATCCCATCTTACAGCATAAGTCAATGCATGTCCAAAAGGCAAAACGTAGGTTACAACAAGAAAAATGGGTATGAATCATTTATCCTGTGCTACTCACTCACCCATTGTGTGGCTCTCTGAACTTCTACAGAGTTAAAACACAGGTGGTGAAACTTTCAAAAATAGGTCAATAACCATACCTTATATGCCTTAAGAAGAAAGTATAATTTTGCTTATGGTTATGTTAGTTAACTGAAAGCTCTTAGGCTAATAATTTTGTATTTATACTCATTTTCTCCCATGGCTACTTATTCTCCTGCAAACATGCAGCTCTGCCACAAAGCTCCCTACTAACAGATTAAAAAGATTTTCTGTAATTGGCCTGGGACACAATTTGAAATGTAGTGAGCAAGGGTAATGCTTTGAGTCTTCATTGCTGTATATCCACTTTTTTTCTTCTGCCAGAGGTGCTGCTTAATCCAATATTTGAGGCATACAAGTTTTTAACTTGAAACCTGTTTCTTCTAAGATATTTTCTGAACAGGAATGTATTAATTTGTTTTTAATGTCCTGGGAAGGATTGTGTTTCTCATCCTTTTCCTTACATCCAACATAACAGAATGAATTTCAGAGCTCTCAGCTTTGGGGGTTATTTTTGCTCTTTTTAAAATACTTCTGTTACGGAAGTTCAAAAAAACTTGAAGTTTTTTTTTTTAAAAAAAGGAAAAGTAAAGCTAAGAAGACAGGAGGAATCCCCCCAGCATTGTTTGCTGCATTCACTAGCAATGGGCAAAGAATGAAAATCAATCTTGTCAAAACAAAAAGTCCTTCGTCTCTCTTTGCAAAACCATTTTCCCATTTTCAGCCAGTTCTATTTAATACAGTTTGCAGCCTGGGAATAAGTCCAAATGTTACAGTGAAGGAAAAACCCCAATACATGCACAATGTGATCTTCATTTATTGTTAAGAACTAACTAAAAGAAAATCAGGTACACAGTTTACTACTTGTAATATATTCCTTAAGGAATGTGTATTCTTCCCTTGCAGAAATATAGACTTGAGGATCTGCAGAAACCTGGTTTCATCTCACTACTGCAACTCTAAAAAAAGTAATTTCATGACTTCTGACAAGGATTTGAGCGGCACGTTTCCCACAAACCACCCAGTCCAAAGCTTAATCAAGCTTGCAAAGAGCACAGATTATCTTTCTGATTGAACAAACCAATAGTGAAGTACAGTGCTTCCCCATTTTCCCTAAGAGCCATCAGCGGGGCAAGAAAGTTTTCCTGTTTCATTAGTAAACGATACAATTTTTTGTTGTCTGTCTCATGTGCCCTAGGACAGCATTGGCCTTTAATTTTGCCATGTTCCACCATAATATTCTGTTGGTGGGTTTTTCCCAGTTTTCAGTGAAGGATGTAGCTCTTTCCAGCTAGCAACTAATCCAGAAATTCAGGTTTTAGGAGCTTGAGACTGTTTCTTCTTTTTGCATGTCAAGACATTCAACAGCGGTGAACAGGGCATAATTTCATTACAAGAATAGTAAAAGGCATTAGTAAGCTTTTAACGCTGTAAAAATTACTCTTTCCAATAAAACTCTAAGTAGCTGGGCTTTCTTTAGCCCCAGAATATAGACTCATTTGGTGATGAAGACACTGTCTTCTTATTGTAAGTCTTCTCATCAGCACAGATCATTGTAATTCATTTATAATACTACACCAAAATGTAGGGAGCCACATCAGGTGCTTGCTAGGATTACATGTGTTTTACTCCCATAACAAGGAGTAAAACCAGAAGGAGGAACAAATCCCAAATCTTCTGATTCAGAAAGTTGTGACCTAGTCCGTGCCATTAAAAACAGAAAGGAATACTGCGCCCTGAGTCACTGATCTGTCCTTGCACTTGTCTTGGATTGAGATTTATTGCCGTTGCCTGTGTTACTGGTGGATGGGGTACAGCTAACAGCCTGAAATTGGTAACCGTTCCCCAGTTTCTGCCCAATTCCCTTTGGCAATCGGAGGTGGAAGGGACATGAGTGAGGGCAGGTTATTTTCTATTTTAAGTCCAAGTAAGTGATATAGCTGAAGGTAAACTGAGGTAAAAGGAGTTAAGTGATATAAAGTTTACCTACTTCTCATTCCCTAGCCTGGAACACCAAAAAAGTAAACTTATCGTTCAAAAAGAAAGGAAAAGAAAAGAAAACAAAACCAACCACATAGGTGAGTTTACTTAGGAAGAAGCACTATAATGTATATGGTGATGAGCAATAATTTCAGAAAGAAGAAATTCTGGAGTATTTACAGTTTTCTGAAAATCATGCTCTTCTGCTCATGTTCACGTTCTTTCACTCAGCTCTGAGGATAAGAACCTTCCGGGAAGCTGACGCTCTGCTGAGGAGGAGCCTAACAAGAGCAATGACTCAGCCCTGTACCTCCACAAACACCGGCCACCTGCATGTCACTCACACATTTATCACGTCATCGTAAGTCATGCGCTCACCACATCAACATGTGTCATTGCAACACTGGGACTCGGCAAGAGGCAACCTCTCACACAGTGCCTGCCACAGCAGGTTGCGTAAGGCCGTGCATTGCAAACATGCCGCGCTGCACAGTGGGCACAGAACTGTTTGGCGACTGCCAGGGCTGCAAAACCCAGGGTCAAGACACTGACACTGTGTTTGTGCTCTCCAGGCTTGTGCAACAGTGAAGTGGCTAAGAAGACACCATGATAACATAGGAGGATTTAAATAAAAAAAGCTTTTACCAACTGCATTTTATGCATGAAAACAAAAAAGGTTTTCTTGAAGAAACTATTTATAATGATATGCTTAAGAACAAGTTTAAATAGCCAAAGTCTGTAAAACTAAACCTTGCCTAAAACAGCAAGGAACTTTCTGTAATATCTGACCTCCTTGCTTTGAAATGTGTAGTCAACACTTACTTTTTCTTTACAAGTACAATATCAAAAAAATGAAACGTGTATGAAATTATTCGTGTTTTGTTTCTGGAGGAGTAGGAACTTTCAGTGTTTTCTACTACGCTATTGTGTGGGTGGCAGAGAAAAAAGTGTTAAAGCAAATGAATAAATAATCCGTAAATATCCTGGTTTATTTGGCTGGGCACAGCACTGGCCTTTAGCATAAACCACTCAATTAAATTTGTGGAGGTATTCAGGGCCTGCATATGTCACCCTCTGATCTATTTACTCCAGAGGAGTGATATTTTTGGAATGTATTTGTACACGACTTGGCATGTGTACAGATGTGGGCAGTATTGCTAAGACAAATATCAATCATACTAGGTTCTAGCTTCCGTATCAATTAAAAATATACAGTGTAATCTGAGACTTCTTGTTTTGTTTTAATTGTAGGTGTGTTTAAGTTTGATTTTTGGCTAGTTTGTATTTGCTGTAACGAAAGCTCAATCATTCGTATCTGAAGTTTACAATCCTTACTATCACACTGTGACACCAAAAGTACCCCAACAGATTTTTCTTTCTGATACCAGGTAAAACCATACAGAAAACACCAGCCTGAATATCATATAAAAGCAGTACTAAATGTGATTTTTCTTTGAGCTATAAGCAAAAAAAAATTTGGGTTTTTTTTTCCATCCCAAGAAGATTCTGCAGAATTCTAGCCAAAATCAAATCCTCTTGAGAACACCTGCAGTGTCTTCTTACCAAGTAGCTGTCTCAAGTGGGGTTTCCTTTATAACATGCCTCAGAAGCTCTCTGCATCCACAGCCCTCCAACCCCTGCCCCTTGCTACCCTCCATGGCACATTTCTCTGTGGCTCATGTGTTCCTGATATAATACCATGCCTGTAATTGTACTGATGTTTTCTCTTTTTAAAACAAGTTTTAATTTCCAGCTAAATACGCAGCAAAAATGCTGGTCATCGGTCACTGTCATGCTCTACAAAGGTCAATCTATGTTGACTTTATGTGACCTAATTTCCAAAAGCATCCTCAGTCACCTACATGTGTGATCTGCTCAAGTGTAGTCATAAAGAGGAATTCTGGTTTATAGTATTATTTAAGACTTAATGTAGTAACATGACTCAGCAACTCACAGTTCCACAAATGCGAAGACATTTCTGACTCCAGCATTACTATATTGTTTTTTTTATAAAGGAGGAAACAGAGACACGCAGTGATTAAGGGATTAGGCCAAGGTCATACATGAAGTGTGTGTCAGCTGGTGCTAGAATTTAGATAATTTTCTAACTGAATGCATAATATGTACATTGTACAAGTATGGGGAACCGTAGGTGGTTTTGCAAGTTTCATGCGATGCTCAGAATGATTTTCTTCAAAGCAACTGGCAGTCAAGCTCTATTATTTGTCATTTCAGTATATGGCATTACTGGCCTTCCCCTTCTGGCTGCACTAACCCATGCAAAGTGCTTCTTCCACCGTATTCTTAGGCCTAGCACTAACCACATGAGAGCCACAGGCTGGGAATTTGGGGGTCTGAACAAAACTTTGTGTGCAAATTCAAGTGAAAGCAAATAATTCTGCATAAATGATTCATGCAGTTCTTACACCTTTCTTATCCGCTGCCTGTACTCTTTAATTTGCTAGTGATTTCCTTCTTACTAAATGTTAGAGAGCAGCCACTTTTGAAGAGGTACTACCAGCCTGTATCAGTCCTGTACACAAAGGGAGTCTGAGACAGTAACTTCAGGGGTGTCAGTAGCTGTGATATATCACACTGGGGTACTCTCTGAAAATTGTCAGAAATAATTTGAATGTCCAGTTAGCACATGAAGTGGAAAAAGTATTAATCAGACTGTGAACGTATTTATTGTAAGTAGTATATTACCAATAAAGCAGAGATCATCTAGTCAGCAAATCATTTCTTCTTTTTCAGATTCATTCTGGGGAGAAGAAAGCTTATAATGAGGAACAAAAATCACTGAGGAACACTTAAATACTACAAATGTATCACAATGAAAAAAAAATCCTGATTCATGACTAAAGCTGTAATACATTACTTGATACACTTAATATAAAAAAAAGCTGTATCAAATTGGGCAATTAATGCAACAGGACATGGAAGCATTTATGTTTATTCATTTAGACATGAACATGTACAGCACTGAAAGCTACGTGCAGTATTTTTAAGTGTTGCACTCCTTAACAGTATTTAAAATCTACGATTTGTATCTTTACATGTACAATATTTAAACTTTCAACTTTGTACCTTAATCTATCTGTATTTTGATAACCATGATTCAGAAATTGCAGCCTATGTGAAAAAGAGTGAAACATTTGTTTGATTTCAAAGTTTTTGGACTCTGCAATTGAAAATTAGCATTTATTTTTGGTCTCCACAAGAAATCCATAAAGTGGCTTTAACTGAAACTTCTCTCCACGATAAAAAGCAAAGGAAACTGTTCTAGCATCGTGCAACAGGAGCAAGGCCACTTAGGAGATGCGGTTCTCATAAATTTGGCCTAATTCTGCTGCTGCTTCTGCAACAGTGAAAGTGAAAGATCAAGCTTCTAAATTTAAAGACTGCAGACTCAGTCATCCTACTGCCTCATGTCCTTATCTTTAAGCATATAAGAAGTCTTGCTGACCTCTGAAGGACAAGCATAGGCAAAGGATACACACGTAAATCCTGGCAGGGCTGGAATGAGTGGCAGTGAAGAGAGACATAATACGGTAAGACAGAAAGGCTAAGCTGCCTTAGGAATCAGAAACAAAGGAACTGCTGTTCCTGTATTCTGAAAGAAACTGAAGCAGTAAAGACAGCACTTTCTAGATGTGTTACTACAACATCAAACAATAAAAATTTCTGCATTCAGTAAGTTTTAACCAAGCATGAGTGCCATTGCCTTTTTGTTCAGTGTGTGGTGTTAGCCTTCTAATTACAGGAAACATCTATGAGGTAGGTAGGAGTGACATTCAAATGTACAATAATCTTATTTACTGTACTTACATTAATAAGCTTAAATTCCTTAGAAAAATGCGTGTCACCCTACAGAGAAGGAAATTATTTTGAAGATCCTTTGCTTTTAGTCCTTCATTTTAAATTACAGTAGTTTGCTATTAAGTCCTTTTAACCCTTGGCTCTAAATTTATAGCAATTTGCTTTTTTTTGTGATCATAGGCACAGCAGCTGGCGACATGTGTACTCGGGCACACAGCAGAGCTGCAGCATCTCAAATTCACTACAAGGGCAAGTTACATCTGCTCTGAAAGGCCCATGACTGCAACATTTAAATCCGTTCACCACAGCCCCTTCAGCGGGGGTGCCGCTGGTGGGCCAAAAAGCGGGGCCTGCAAGGTGTGAGACCCCCTCCCCGTATACTAGAACGCAGCAGATAACCAGAACACGGCATGGAACAAAATGACCGGTAACCATAAAAACAAAAATCCCCGCGCAGCCAGGGAAACGCCAGCCAAGGCGCTGGCCGGCGGGCACCCAGGCAGGCCCAGGCCCAGGCCCCGCCGCTGCCGTCTGAGGGCGGCCGGGGGGTCCCCGGGACCCCGCTGCCAGGGCTGGCGCCGGGCCGGGGGAGCCGGGCCCGAAGCACCCCTCAGAGCGGGCGAGCTGTGCCGGGGCGAGCACAGTGCGCCCGGGAGGCCGCCGGGCACCCCTCGCCCCGGGAGGCCGCCGGGCCCGGGGCCGCGCCGCAGCTGCAGGCCGGGTGGCGGCGGCGGCAGCTCCGCGGAGGCGCGGGCCCGGCGGCCTCCCCCGCTGTGGCGAGGCGGGCCAGCGGCGTGGGGGAGGGGGGCGGCCGCTCCGCTCCCGCAGCGCCCCCAGCGGCCGCTCGGCCGCGCCAGCTCCTCCCCGCCAGGCGGCGGCGCGGCTCCCTTCCCCCTCCTCCCACCCAATCCCGTGCCGGGCGGAGCGCCATGGATGCCGCTGGCTGCCGCCTGCTGCGGGGCTGGGGTTGTCGCCGCCGCCTCCTCCCTTCTCCCCCGGTCTCCCCGCGGCGCTGAGGAGGGGTCGGCTCCGGCGACGAGGCTCCGGGAGGCTCAGGTGAGCGGCGGGGGCGGCGCAGGGCCGCTTCTGCTGGCGCCGGGGAGACGGCGCCTTTCCTGAGCCGCCAGGCCGGGTCACCCTGCGAGGCCTGCGGCTCGCCAGGAACTCGAGCGTCGCTGTCCGGGCCTGGCGGGTCGGTGTCGGCAGGCCCGGAGCGAGCGGGCCGGGGCGCTGGGCGGGGGAGGCGGCGGGTGCCGGGAGATCTCTGCGTGGGGGCTGCGGGACAGAGCGGGGCGGCGCTGCCGGGGAGCCGCTCACGCCGCCGGCTCGGCGGTGCGGGGGCGGCGGTGCGGGGGCTCCGCTTCCCGGGAGGCCGGCTGTGGGGAGGGGGCCCCGCTTCCCCGCCGGCTGGCCTGGGGCCTCGCTGGGGCGTGTGTGTGCGCCTAGGCCCGGGCGGTGGGGGATGCGTGGAGCTGCGGCCTGGCCCCTTTTCTGGTGCGGCTCTCCTGGGAGCCCCGGCCTCTCGCCATGCTCTGTTTTCTGCTCGGTGGTTCGTTTCCGTCTGGTTAGAGCCCGTCTGGGGTGCAAGAACAGCAGGTGCCTGTGTTGAGCTTGCCCCACTTTCGCTGTACCTCTTAATTTTCTTGTTTCTGTAGCTTTCCTCTCCCCCCCCCCCCCTCCTCCCGGTTAATAATTTAGTCTCGTTAAGAAGTACTATACTTAAAATACGATCCCAGTTGTACTGGCAAAAAGTAGTTTTGTTCAGTCTTGGAACAGGAAATACAGTCTGTAAACAGCTGGGAGGACCGTAGGCATTGTTTAAAGCACAGAAAATGAATTTAGTAGCATTTGTATTAACTTCTTACAGCGAGACTGCAGCAGTAACAAAATACAGAACTGGCAAGCAGCGATTGAGTGATCTGTAGTGTCATTACAGTTCTAAACTATAAAAAAATCATATCTGTCATACTTCTGTCACATCTTTAAGTTCGAAGCTATTGTGAAACAGCACTGCTGATTCAGTGTACGTTTCTCCATATAATACCAATTTCTGATTCACTTTGTAGATGTGCCCTTGATGGAGTTATTTTTTAACTATTAACTCGTTAGCAGCAAGTAAACAAGTAGGTAGACTTTGCCCGGATCGAGCTTCTCCCTCCTGCCTCCCCTCAATTTGTAGGGAGGCAGTCCAGTCTTTCATATTTACCTAGGAGTTTGGTAAACCTCCTTTTTTTGGAAGCTATATTTTAAAAAGAGTCAATTTTTTTCTTGTATATTTAGTTGCGGAGATTGGTTTGTAACAGTTTAGTTTTTCTATGAAAACACTCATGTTTGCTGTGTTCATAGGTGTGGGAGGTGAATTTGAGCCTTAGTAAAACACAAAGTAAAGACCAAGCGCATAGGTCAAAAATATCTCTTTAACATTCTAAAGGGACTTTTTTGGTCTTCAGCTTACATGTACAACTATGGCACTGGGCCAACAAATAATGTTGTTTTCCTTATATGTACATGAATTATTTGAGTTATTCTTGCATTTTTTAAAAGCTATGGGTTAGATATATTTTTTTCTGAAATAACCCAACAACCCCCTAATTCTTGAAAATGCAAATGAGACTTAAATTGTCTTTATCTTTTGACCTAAAAAGCTTACTGTCCATGTGTTTGAACTGTTTAAAAGATGAAAGATTAATACAACTTTCGCAAAGATTCTGCAAGTCTCAATTTTTTTGTTTAGTAGGCTTGTATTTAAAACGTGGCATTTGATGTCTTTCTGTATTTGAATACTTTAGTGAGGAGGTAATCCATCTTTCAGAAAGTTGGATGCCTATAAAGTGATACTAAAAGGGGGTAGGTAGGGCAGCACAGTTGGTCTTTATATTAACTTTTAGAATATACAGAGGGGTTAAGCGCAGTTTTTCTACTTAAGTTTAAATTTTGAGTTATCCTGTAAACAAGAGTAGGCTCTAAGTCTTGCTTGATTGTCAGCTAGAACTAGAGATTTATTTGCAGTGAAGCAGAACAAACTCATTACTGTTTGCTCACGTATGAAGCTTGAAAAAAAATTGCTGATCCAATATGCAGAACTTAATGTCAACTCAAAAATGTGCCATATGATTTAGAAAGGAGGAGATCCAAAAAGTGTAAAGACAAGACTGTGATGATAATGATATTTATTTATGTATTTATTTTTACATTTTCTTTCTAGGTGAAAACTACGAAAGCTTGGGGCTGGCTGAAGAGAGATACTAATTGTGCTTAAGTTAGGCTGGCTTGAACAATTAAAGAATATTTTTGGTACTTTTTAAATTACGTGGAGGCAGCTTTTTTTTTTTTTATAATTTAAAAAACCAACATGGCAGATGTGGACCCAGACACGTTGCTGGAATGGCTGCAGATGGGGCAGGGAGATGAAAGGGATATGCAGCTAATAGCACTGGAACAGCTGTGCATGCTACTTCTGATGTCAGACAACGTGGATCGCTGTTTTGAAACGTAAGTAGTTTTGGCTTTCATTTATGGAATGTTATTTTCCTCTTTTGGTAGCTGTATATAACATTTAACATTCCTAGAAACTTTTAGCCTCAAAAGTGTTTTCACAGACTGAACTTGAGTGTAGATCACTGAAATGAAGAGTTTCTGATGATGTTGTCTGATGAAAAATGTAGTGTCCTGTGATTACCTGCAGTGCCTTCTGACACATGATCTGATTGTTTCAAGAAATGTATTCGGAGTTGCAATGTGGAAGCGTTGGGGTTTTTTGTTTTGTTTTTAATGGTAGAATCTTTTTTTTTGCATTAAAATTATCATGATCACCTAGATATTTAGGCATTGATACTCTTGCAACACTTTTCTCAAGACATGTAGTAGCTTTTTCTGAGCTCTGTAAATACAAAAAAACCCCGCTGATATTAACCCCAATTCACACAGATATTTTGCCCCATCTTTGAAGAACGTTGTAGGTGATGCCACTCTCCTCAACTGCATTTGTACAGTTCATATAGCCTAGTCCCTGCTGTCACCTGTGTTTATATTGCTTACAGGAGAAGATGCTGATGTAACCACTTCTGTTACTTAATAATGTTGCTGTGCATGTGTTACACTACTTCCTGTGAGGGCCCACCAGTAGTAATGGAAAGGAGGTAGCAAAAGTATAAAGAATCACAACTTTTAAATTGGAAATATTTTTTTTGGTTGGTTTTTTGTTTGTTTGTTTGTTTGTTTCCCCAGTTTGGATTTTGATGCTCTTGCATCACTCCTCTTTTCCATCTTTTTTTTTGGTTACTCTCACTTCTCTTTCTTTTGCATCTCAGAGTATGGCGAGTATCTTTCTGATACATTCTACTTCTTAGGAGTGTGGGTTTAGAAGCATTTAAGAAAGTGGCTGTTTGTTACAGTGTATAATTTTATAGCACCAAAGAAGAGAACATTTTCTGGGGTTATCTTTTTCATCTTTCACAACTGCTTTTATCACAGGAAGTGTAAAATTCTCTAAAACTTGGATTTGTAGTAGTTATGTATCAGTGAGCACAGTTTAGTACACTTCTTTAGAATTTGAAATTTCCTGATCTTGGCCTTGACAAGCTTACAGGTAAAATTTTGGCTTGGAAGAGACTTATTGTAGGGAGATACATTTGACTTCCCTGTTTGTCGCTCATAGTACTGGTATTGGTGGAGTACTACGTTTTCAGCCTCAGAAAAGCTGATTTACCAACTTCTTAATTTCGTGCTATAGAAAAGAATTTGGTAGTTAAGAGTGAGTTTTTATGACTAATCTAGGTGAACTTCCTGCTTCAGTCTGTTCAGTATAGAACAGAAGAATTAGATTGTAAGGATATCTTCTGGGTATTTGAGAATCAGGAATGAAATGTCAACTTTTAAAGTATAAACTAGTTGTGGCTTTTAGACATTTTATTTAGAACAGACTTTCATCTTGATATAAATGAATTAAATAGTCCAAGGGCTTTTTTTCTTAAAATATAGATAATAACTGCTCTGTTATTGCAGTGTTGTGGTTTTAAAATAAGTTCTTATGTCTGAAAGAAGAAACATTAAAATACCATTTGGCATTTTAACTTTTGTTTTCAGCCTTGGTATGATTTAATTTTACTGGCCTTCTAAGTTGTTGATCTCTAATGTTGTAAGCTTCCCTTAAACAGAAGAGAATAAACTGTAAATTGGGAAAAAGTTATCAAGGTTCCCTGCCTGTTGAAGTGATTGTACAGTAAAGTTAAAACTGCTATTTTTGATTGTCAGCATGAGTATACTAAAGATATGGTTCCATGGTATTTGGTGAGCGGACATGGTAGGTCATTACCTTCTAAAGGGAGAGCTGCTGCTTCCCATTTTTCACTTAGTGTTTTTATTTCACCCAACCATTTTCTTGTTTCATGCCAGTGTCAGGGCTTTCTAGTTCACTAAAAAAGCAAGCTACTCTTTAAACCCACTAAAGAAGATGGCTTGTTTTCTGCTGTTACAATGAATTACAAGCAGATCATAGAAGTGTCTGATGAGCACCGGAGGTGGAACTGTGTAACTGGAAATACAGGGGAAGCAGGGAAAGGTATACACGCTTCTGTATAGGAGACCTTCTCAGGGGATTGTCTTGGGTGCCTGTGGTATCGCAGCCTGCATCTCAAGGTGACTTTATTTTGAAACTCTCTATAAGAAATAGGTGATGTCTTGAAGTATTTTTAAAATCTTTCCAAATGACAGTTCGAGTAGCCAAAGCTGTAATGTGCTGAGAAAGTATAACTAAAATAATCCTTGATAATATTTTAAAGTTGCTTTTCAGGAATGTTTTTAAAGGAATTATTGCTGGTCTGAATAGGAGTTTTACTGTGTGACAGAAGGGTTGCCAAACACATTTTTCAGGAACTAATTTTGAAAATGGTTTCAGTGTATGCCTGATTTATAATGTGGACATATTTTTCTGTTGGTAAGAAAACCAGCCTCTAGACCTCACAAATATTTTTTTTCTATTAAGCAAGAAGAACAGTCCCAAATTTTTTTGTATGCTGATCTTGGAATTGTTTATTGCTAGTAATTATGTTGACTAAGAAAACTTGTAAGAAAACTTTTCATCTGTGGAATTCAGCAACTAGAAGGTGGAATCTTAAAACAGTCAATTTCTTGGAGAATGAAATGTGATGTGTTTTAGGGATCAGTGACTAAATATTAAGTATTAGTCCACTTTTACGTAAGAAATTGTTTGCTGTTATATAAGCTAAGAAGAAAATCATTTTAGTGAAGTACATCTAGTGTTTAAAAGCTGCATATGGTGAGGACTGGCAAAGCTATGAAATAAAGCTATGAAAAATACTAACTCGAATGCTATGGGTTAATAGCGCAACACTGTTTCCAGACTGATTTCTTAGGTAGTTAAGGGTAATGCACAGTCTCACTTAACAAAAAAAGATCACAAACTTGGAGGAGAAAAAAAAGGTATTGAAATGATAGATGCAAAATGTTGTACTTGGTTTTGCAGTAAAGGGGTAGAGTTACTTCACAGATACATTCTGAAGGAAATAGTGTATTTTAAAGCTATTAATTTGTTTCCATACAAGAATAATGGATGTTGAAACGAAACAAGTGTTTCAGATGAAATGAGAAAAACGGAAGTAGGTACAAATGTATGGTGGTGTATTTTGTAGCCTTCTGGCAAAGTTCTAACGATACCACAACAGATTGCGGGGTATGTAGCCGGTAACAGGTAGTGGTGCCAAATAATTGACGTTTCTTTACTTCTCCCCAGATTTACATATTATAACTGATTATTTTTAGTGTTACTCATGTTAGCATTACAAAAATCAGCAGCATATTCATCTTCTGGTGATAATGAGTCACAGACACTGTTAGTCACATAGCATGAAGAATGGCTAACATTTTACCAGCAGCAAAAGCCAGTAGCTTAAATTACAGAAACTTAATGAGTAAATAGAAATGGTTCTGTTAAGCAGTTGACTTGGAGTAAACGACCTAAACTCGCGATTATAAGTATTGGTCCCAAATTTTAGTTAAACTGTGTGTGCTATTAAGTCAGCTTTAACAGGATTTTTAAGTAAGCCTTTTATATAAACATAATTGAAATCATATTTTCAGTGTTTAGATTGTTACAGGTAATTTCAAAGACAATGTAGAGATTGTTTGTTTCAATATAGCCCTTTTCCACATAGGTGTTTCAATTTATCTTTTTTTTGCCCTGTCTGATTGTTTACTTACGCTGAAATAAATGAAAACTCCTCAAATCTGGGTTTTGTGTTGCTATTTTCATTCCCTATCTGCCAGAGTAAAAGTGTTTAGCAAGGAAGGTGTTATTTAATTATTTTTCACTATTACAAAGAAAATTTGTTCTACAAGGCAGTAGTATTACAAGTAAAGTAAAACCTGAGTAAAATCATGTCTATGCTGAACAAATGAAATGGGCTTTACTAATGCTCAGAAATATAAAGTATATCTTCCCCATTGGTGGTGCCCTAAGTCGCCTCTGTGTATTTAGCATTAACAGATTTGATCAGCACAGAATTATCAAGAGTTACCAGCTTATTCGACAAATAAACCCCAAAATTATATAAGGGATTGGAGTTTAGGGTGCTAATGTGTAAAATAGAAACTCTTTCAGTTTATTTTTTTTTTTTAAATCAGATTTATTTTAATTAAAGCTTGTACTTTCCTAAGGATATATTTACTAGGGAAAAGGTATATCTTTACCTTGTACTCGCTAATATGTCATAACAAGTGTAAGAAGATAACTCTGATGAACCAGGGATTGTGTTGATGTGAGCTAGTGAGACCATGGTAGGATAATGTGGAGCAGTTTAACTTTATCTCCACCTGATTGTTTAAAACTACAGGCTCTTGTATTTATCAGGATTGTATTACTCCAATAAATCAAACTTGGATATATATAGAAAAAGTTTTTATTGTAGAGGTAGGGATGGGAATCTGAAGTGGTGTTTTTCAGGCCTGTTTTTAAAGTTTGGGCTGGCTTTAAAATCATCTTTGTAATTCAGTCAGTGGTAAAGCACCATGTAACAGATCTGACAATTGTGGTAAAACTGACCGGCTGAGAGGGCAGCTCTGTTGGTATCAAGGTGATTTCATGTTGTGTGGCCTACAGATTTGCTTGTTTTGTTATTTTAAGGGGGGAGGAGGAGAAGTCAGGCCATTATTACAGTTTTGTGCTGGAGTGCAGCCATGAGTAAACTAGGGTGAGTATTGCTGTCAACAATAGACTAGAGTTTTCGTTATTATTAACCATGCAAAGCATACGTTTTTAATGAATTATTGGTTTGGACTAATACAGACATCTCAATAAATGAAATTTTGAAAGCTTTACAATGGCAAGACTCATGTGATTTAAAAGACATTTTTTGTCTTTTAAATGAGGTCGGAGAGTGTGGCAGCAGGGAAATGCCAGCACTGAAGTTATTGAGTCTGTGCACTCCAATATAGTAGGGTCTTCAGCGTCGTATAGAGAGCTTTTATGAGATGGAAGTAAGGGTGTGTGCTGTATTTTTCAGGGAACTATCTTGTTACAACATAATGTTTAGAACTATTTCTGATTGTTAAGGTTATTTTTTGTTGTTGGGTAGTGGTTTTGCAGTGGTAAGAGTTTTAACACGTCTTTCTGGTTGCTCTTTGTAAAATTGGAATTATGGCCTCATTGTCACGGGTATTATGGAGATTAATTAGCCTTGTCTGGTCATTTTGAGAATCCTAATGGTTGCAGAGACCGGAAGGGAAGATTAGGTCATCTAAATTAACATCTTCTCTTCTGTCGTAGGCCCTTGTATTTTACTCTGTTGTTACTGAATTGTTGTTACTGAGCGTCTTGTTTGATACAAGCATAATAACTAATGCCTCCAATAGGGCATCCTGCCTAATTTTACCCCGTTTTGCTATTTAGTCTGCTGCCTAGTTGTCGTCTTGAAATTTGCTTGTCCTTTTCCATATGAATTGGCTGGACTGCCACATTTTGTGGTGGGTGGTCAGTCCAGCCTTTCTTATTGGATTAAAAGTCAATACTGCTCTTGCTGTGAACGTACTTCCACACAAGGATCAGCTCTTGATCTTCCTCCCCCTCTCCAGTTTTTCAGTTTCAGAGTTTTTCGGAAATATTTTCCAGTTTGCCTTCATCCATGCTGTTTATAGTAGCATAACTTACTCTTAGTTATACATCCCAAATTTAGTTAGATGTTTCCAAAACATTGTGCAGGAAGTGTGGTTTTAGTTATTTATCCTCAGAGTTGCTTTCCAAGATATGATTGCATGCTTCTTGTATATGGCTTGATGTATTACATAGACTAAGATCTGTAACTTGGCATTTGTGTGTGTTAAAACACATTTTGTTTAAATGAGCCTATGCCTCTGAGTAGTCCAGACAGTTCTGTGTAACTCATCACACTGTTTGTCACTATTTACTAGTCTGCATGTTGGTTTTTTCCATTTTTTTTCCCAGTAGAGTATCATCAAGTAGCCTTTGATCTGTTCAGGGTTTTGTGTGTGAGATAAAATTGAAGGGATTCTTGCAAGTACTAGGCAAAAGATAGGTGCAGAATTTTAAGGCAGCGAGTTAATGACCTTTTGCAAGATTCCATCTCCTTATAGACTGGGTGAGAGCAATAAAATAGATGTTACAGGAATTTCAAATAACAGGCAGGCTTCCTTTCTTGAATAACTGTGCTAGTCAAATTATTTTAAATATTGGCCTCTTACGAAGAGGCTATATAAGAGGCATAGACAGTGTAGATGTTCGGTAGATTGGTAGTGGGGAAGTGGAAGTTTTCTTGTTGAAGTTGGTTCTCTTTTTGAGCACCTGGAAATCCAGCCGAAGCTACTGGGGAGATGTTTGTATTTAGGTAATCTCACAAAACCATGCTTTTGTTATAATTGCTTATTTCATTTTGAAACTTTAACAAACTTAATATGTGCTCAAATCATTATGTTTGCACACTTGAGGTTGCTACTAATGGAAATCATAGGCAGAAATATCTGTAGTTTCAAGTTCTTCAATTTATTTAGCTATCATGGACCAAGTTTCTGCAAAATATTTACAAAATCCTGGAGACGGAACAAACATATGTAGAATTACTACCCTGAGGCATGACATATCTTTTATAAGATACTGAAAAATGAAGAAGGCATCCCAGCACATCCTTTGTAAATTGAAGAGCAGAGCTAACCATAATTTATTTAGAAATGGAGAAATTACCTATTCTGCAGAAGCTGTTTCTTGTGCGCTTTTTCTTTCATTTTACACAACTGATATTTATTGTATGTGTGGTTGAATACTCAAATGATGTGTTCTCTCTTAATAGTGAACTCTCAGAAGAGGGTTCAGCTGTCTGTCCTTTATTTAGGTAAAAGGAAGTTTGAAAGTGCTGCTAAATGTCAAATCTGATTTCTAAATTAATTTCTTTTTCTAATAATGCAGTTTCTGCTGGAACAGATAAAGGATGGAGTTGTTTATTCTCTACCTTTATTTTGTTGGCGTGAGCTATGATTGCAGTTGAGTAGAGATTCAGAGTTGTAAAACTTTTAAATATTTTATAATTGTAAAGGTTCCTAAATTAGCAGTTCATTTTTAGTTGCTTCTTCCTCGTACCTTTAAGATAGAGTGTGGTATTTCTAAAGTCTTACGTATAAGTGGATGTGGTTTGGCCTTTATTTGTTCTGTAACAGGATTGTAAGAAAACAGTGTACAATGTTTTGGAAGTGGCTCCAAAAGAATGCATAAAGGCAGTGCAGGGGTGTGGGCAATTCTCATGTGGATGATCTTGATTACTCTGCTGATGTTTTTGGTTTATATGTGGAAACAAAATGGTATTTCAGCAAAAGAAACAATAGGGGAAAGTCTGAGATCTCCACCCACAGAAGAGTAGAGACTGTAGAAAGGAAGAACATTAGTTACCCAAAAGTAAGTTGGAATTGCTGTTGCTTTAAGAACAAATCAGTTCTGCAGGGTATCTGTTCTTTGAAACTTTACAGTTGCATGACACGTTGTTGTAAATATTTAACTGGTATATTTTTCTTCAAAAAACCTTACTAATGAGGTTTCAATATTTTCGATTCTAGTGATATAAAATTATTATATATTGAATAATTATTAAATAGTGTAGGCACATATAATTCCATGTTTTTCCACTTTTAACTGGTCTTAGCAGATGATATGAATTAAAGATCCAGCACAAGTGCTGGCAGGCAGATGAGCTTGGGTTTCTGCCACAAGTCACATGTCTTGGAGCAGGGGCCTGAAGCCAGGGCTGTGTCACATGCCAGGGGCCCTGTGTCAACTGCATCCAGCAGTTACTCTGGAACTGAGTAACACACCCTCATGCCAGCAGTAGTTGCGTTAACCATTTGGGGGATGAAGTGGGGTTGTCTTTTTTTTCCTTCTTTTGGGTTTTGTTTAAACACAACAGTAGGCTTTACCGTTATTGCTGTTTTAGCTAAGGCTTTGAAGTGCATTTGACATATGAAATGTAAGTACAGAAATGGGTTTACAGTGCCTGTTTTTACTTCCTTTTACTTTTTTACTTTTTACTTCAAGCTGTAAAATTGGCTGAGTCACTTCATTTGAGTTTAAGGGCTTAGCACTGGCAGGAGCTTATTGCTGTCGCTATTTAAGAATTCTACATCCCTATGGACACTCCTGTTCCTAAACAGGGGATGAGATGGGGAGGGGGGGGGGGGTAGGAAAGGATTCAGAAGTGTGTCAGTATATGGCATGTGCTGATTATAATGCTGTAAGTGCTGTAGCAGTATATTAATAAATTCCCTTAGCCTTTCCTGACACCTTGTCAATTCAATTGTAATATTTGGCAAATGTTTTTAGATCAATTACATTTTCTGCAAAGGAAGACTGTATATTAAAGAATTTGCATATCATGGTCTTTACAATCTAATAAACTCTTTTTAACACGGAAAGCATGAATATGTTTTTTAATAGAAGTTGTGCAGAATCATTGATTTTTTTTTTTAATGTGGTTTAGTTCTTTTCTTGCTGTTAGTACAGAGAGCAGAGAATGCTCTACTGCACTAATCTGAATTGATTAGAATATGAAGAGTAAATATTGATAGTGGATAGTACTTATTTCAGACTTTTAAAAAATTGTTATTTACAAACCTGTCTTCCAGCGAGGCCTTTGAGACATGGCAAGCGGAAGACTTGCAAGATGATAAGTAGCAGAAGCTCTTATCCTAGGAGTACAGGAATGAAGTTGGGTAGACATCCAGAGAGACTTACAGTATTATCAGCAAGAGCTTGTAGCATTGGTTGCAGAGTAACCTCATTAACTCACTGAGTCGGTCCCTAATCACTCTTCTGAATAGTCTTCTAAAGTACTTGAGGAAGTGCCCGATACGATGTTAATATAGCTTCTTAGAAATGAAAACCTAAAAAGATTGTTCTTTAATTTTCATATTTGGTAGGACAGGTGCCTAAATAGAAACCTAAACTTTGGAGGTAGCTATTAACGCCTATTGGCCATTAGTTTCTAATTTGAAAGAAGAAAAAACATTAAAAAATAGATATATTTTTCTTTATTAGCACAAATTCACCATTATCTTTTTGTTCATTCCACTGCAGATAGGTCATTGTGAACGGTTCTCCCCTCCCATCACCAGCTTTGAGGATAAAGCAATTTTTTTTTTGTCACAATTTCTTTTTTTCTGAGGTACATTACTACTTTTAGTTAATACATGGTCTAGGTAAAAGCAACATGGTGAAACTGGTTTTGATATTGGGATGTTTTAAGTTTAGAAATTATGCACTTCGCTTTTTTTTCCCTCAGTGGGAGTTGAAGCCTGCAGTGATGAAAGGTTTATTGGTGGTGTTTTCTCTTGGAAATCAAAAGCATTGTCTGTCAGTAGATGGAAACATACTAAAAGCTGGACAGCAGTTGCTGTCCTGTCACATCAGTTTGTTCAGATCCATCGTTCTGCCCTCAGTCTCCCTGCTGTCCCAGGAAATTTTGGCAGCCATGTTTTTCTCACGTAGATGGTTTTCAAAAGGTGAGTCCAGCGTGCAGCCACTGTGGTACAGACACTCCTGAAATGCTTCGCTTCACTACCTGTCAAAGTACATTTTAGTTCTGAGCATAGCCTTAGTTGGCACAGTATTTGGGTCTATATTACTGATGGGACCTAACCTACAGCAAGTATTTGAGACAGTTTTAGGTTTCTTTGATCCATTTTGGCCTGCTTAAGAAAGTCAGTCGAGATTTACCTTGGAATCAAGTTGTAATAGTGACACATATGTAACATGGCTTGTCTGACTCATTCCTTGGTTCCTACCAGTATTGATTGTATTTGCTTACCTGGTGCTTCATTAAAAAGAGAGGCTGGTCTTTAGAAAGTGCTCTTCTCAGAACCTGGTTGCTAGAATTGCTTCCAGGTGAGCAGTGGATTTCTCTTCCCTGTGCTGCCTTTGCTTACACTTTAGTAACAAGGTGACTTTGCTCAGGATTGGATTGAGTGAAAACTCAAGGATTACTCCGAAAGCCCATTTGCACAGTTTTGAGGTGTAAAGACCATCCACTGAGTAAGGGCAAAACTTTCCCTTTTTTTAGGGGTCACATGCTAGCACAGAGAAATCTACAGTGGGGCTGTGTGACAGAAGGGAGGGGCATACTTTGGACACTTGCTATATGGCGATGACAGTCTTGATCCCATCTTCCATCGCGTGCTGGTGTTGCCATCTACCCCTTCCAGTTCCTTCTCGGACACTACTCACACATGCATGTTCTTGTCCCTGAGACACGTAGAGCAGATGCTGAGAGTTTCAACCATGAGAGACCCATGTAATAGCTTAGTGCGGATTTGGGGATTAGAGGGTGATCTCTATAAAGCTGACCTGTGTGCTTCTGTTTGTGACACAGCTATTGATAGAAAAGTTATCTGCAGCATAATGACTGAAGTTCTTCAGAATGACAGCTGTACAATTTTATGCTGTAATTATTCTGGCTGCCTGTGGGAGAAGACTGTAGCTGGAGCACTGGGGATGTGTTGGTGTGCCCTTCTCTGCTATTACAGGCTCAACCATTGATCTAGACTGTTGAATGACAGAACTGTTCTGTTCCCTTGCTAGCAGGAGCTTCGGTGACTGCCAAGGTCTGAGTGTACTCCAGTAGGCAAAAAGAATCTGAATTTGTCTCTATGGCATGTGCCTGCTTATGAATGTAATCTGTGTGCATCTTTTAAGAGTTCCTTTGTAACTAACCATCTTTTGTCTACTAGAACACTAGTTTGTAGTGTTCACTATGAAATAAATACAGTGATGTTTTACTACAGAATATTGACTTCTGTTTGGTTTTGTTGCTTTGTATTGAGGATGTTCCGTAAGTGTGTTAATCCCTTTAGAAAACTCTCAGCAGTCCATGTGGTTTATCTAGTTGTGTAGTAAATTTGCTCTCCCTTTATTCAGCTGCTGCTTTTGATTCTACCAAATCTTCTAATGCCTGGACTAAATATTTTTGCAAAGAATATATCTGTAATTATTACAGAACCAAGGTCAAAGGTTTTTTTTGCTACCTTCAGTAGAAGTAGCACTTCATGTGTAGGTTGTATATCTTCCTCTTGTTCTGAATATTGCTGCTCCAAGTAAAGCAAAGTAGAGCGTCATTCTTACCTGATCATTTTGCACACGTGTTCAGAACAGCAGTTTGGGTGGCGATTGTGGGTTTTAATGAAAGCAGTGCAATTCAGTCCTTCGATAGCTTTTGGAGGAGCCAGAATAACAAATTGCCTTCCCTAGAACCTCTCTATTAAAATAGCAGTAAATGCTGGTAATGGGTTAGCTGACAGTAAACTAGTAGTAACATCCTTTAAAAAGCTGTGAGGAATTGGAATAAGGAAACCCAATGTAACGATGCAATATGCTGAACAGTAAATAGCAGTTGTTAAAACTGCTGACATATCAAGGTGAGATGTAATAGTGTGGGATGATTTGTTTGCATTCTTTTGTCTGTATCTGTCCTATTGTACAATGATACTTCAGGTTTTCTAGGATGGAATCTGTTGGTTTGCCCTGGTACTGCAGGGAGGTCCTGATCTGTCACAAGAGCCTTTGGATGCCCCAGTATGACAAATACTAATGACTTCTATGTCACGGGCAACAGATGAGGAGAAGGAGGTGCTAAATATTAATAGGCACTTTTCTGGATAGAAGACAATGCAGCGAGAGGTTCAGAGCTACTAATGAACGGGGCTCTGTCTTGAACTAATGTGTCTAATGATCACAAGACTGCAATAAAGTGGTATTTTAAGCTTGCAGGGTGCGCTGCTTAGAATGAGGTACAGCAATGTGTTGGCCTGAAATAATACTACAGAGCAATGGGCAAGATAGAGTAGAGGTCCTGTCTAGGCAAACTGGTGTGTTGTGGACTGCTTTGGCTAAATGTCTCTCTTGTATCTGAGAATATAACTGATGGCTTTATTTTCAATGTCAACGTTACTATCATCGTTTGGGGCATGAGTTGGACTTCTTGCCAGCTATGACCTCTTTGAAAAAATAGTAGCTGTATATAATAGATTGTTAAGGCAGTGTTTGTAAAACAATAATAAAAGTACTTTTTTTTTTTTTAGAGACTCAGGGCTGATAGAATCCAGGTTTGTCTGTTTTGCTTTCCTCAGAAATACTTGTCACTTTGTATGCATTTTATTACCTGCTGTGATTTTAGGGGTAGCAACTTAATTTGTATTACTGTGTAGAACTTGAACCAAATTGTTTGAGTTAGGAGAAGCATGAGGGGGAAGATGACACAGTGGTGTCATTGGTGTTATCTTGACAACACAGTGTGCTACAGTAAGAAGCAGCAGCTCATTTTCTGTTTTGGAGACTTAAGGAAAAAGTCTGGTTTGATCTGTGGCCTGCACCCCCCCACCCCCACCCACCCACCCCCCAACAATGGCTGAGAAAAATGAAGTTTACACTTCTATCACTTCTAAATCTGTGTGTACTGTAATAACAATCAAGCTTTAAGTTATCTTTATATGCATCACTTTGGCTGATACTTCTTCATACACCATACTGGTTTTCACCTTTTTTACTATGCATTTTTCTGTTACACATTGATTATATGGTTTGTTAGATTAGTTTATAGTTGGACCAGGGCATTCGATTAGAAGGCTAGACTTTCTTCATGGTTAGGTAACAGGCAATTGTTTGAAATTATTGAATGAGTTCTGCATTGAAATACAATGAATTAACTTTTTAAAAGAAAAAAATATTAAAGATAATACACATCGCAGATGCTTAGTTTGCAGTAAATTAGTATGTACTGGAGTGGATAGTCCATAAAATCTTGTGCCACAAAGCTGGTGTGTTTTGTTCTGTTTTACTTTCAAGCCTGTGATTTCATGTGTGTTGTTGCTTGATTTACTGCAGGAAAAAGGAGGAGAAAGCACTTCGAGCTGCAGTATGACCTTTTTTCCTCCTTGTTTTTTCTCTTTAGTCTTCATTATTGTCTTTTAATAAGTCTTTATAAAATGTTTCTGCTGCCTTTTCTACGTGATGTGGTCTAGTTCTCTACTTCCTGGTTACTAGGAATATCCAACAATGCTACAAAAAACCCTCCAAAAAATCCCAAGAACCCCTGAAACCAAAATAAAAAAAGAAAATCCAAACTGTTAAAAAGAAACAAGCATCAAGTACATAGAGCTTGGAGGTTGAAGTAGCTTCAAAGAATTTTCTGTGAAAGTTCTTTATTAAAATTAGATCAGCTGCTATTTTCAGAAAGGATGAATAGTTTAATTTTTTCAGAACAAGTGAAGTTATTATTGCTGCTTTTATAGGAATTCAACGTGCCTTACCATAGTCGAGAAAATTAGTCGAAGTCTGGGTTGCTTTCTATTTTGAGAACTGGGCAGTTCCCACAGGTTGTGTGTGACGTATCTACAGGTTCTTCCTGAAACCTTATGATACAACTTAGTTTCCTTATTGGAGGACTGGAAATCATTCCTCTAAGTTAGAAAACAAATGTCCTGACAGCAAGTGGAGGTTGTTATTTGCCTCCTAATTGAAAAAGTATGGTCTCTGACTAATGTAGCTAGAGGCTCTGCCAAAAAGTCATTTTAGAAAAAAACCAAACCCTTAAGCTTTGCCAGTGAGCTGTGCTAGTGTAAGAAGAGTGTTGCTGATACTGTGCACTGGCGTTTATGTGCTGACAAAGGATTCAATATAAATAATAGGCTCTTAGTAAATTTATATTTTTGCTGTATCTGCTGGGTGATTGGCTCTTGTGGACAGGTGTTTTAAGGACAGGAATGGGTTTCTTACAAATTTTTAAATTTATTTTTTCAGAAAATACAGCCAAGTGCCATTTGTACTATGTCTTTTTATAAACTGTTAAATCATAGGAAAAATTTTAATGTTAGATTTGCCAAGTGTTGCTTTTAACTCCCTGCAAAAATCTAGAGGGTTTTTTCTGCTGCTGTCTTTGGAAATCTAAGAAAAATGTTTACTACTACTTGCTAGAATTACAGTGGAGATAGCGGAGTTGCTTACCGTCCACTTAGTTATATGTGTATGGTTTTGGATATTTATTTTTTTTTTAGGATTTGTCTTTATTGGTAGTCTTTTGCAATATAATGCTTGAAGAAAACTGTTCGTAGTAATGTTTTAGTGATCTGTTTGCTGTTGCATAAAATGCAGTGTAAAAGATCCAACAGCAAAACACTTGAACAGGTAGCACTGTTTGCTCTGAATCTTGTGTCATGGAACGCTTGTTATGTCATTGTATGGTAGTCCTCTAACAACGAGTACAGATTTCAGGCTTCTTTTTCAAGAGGATAATGTATTTTAAATGCAGAGTTACTGTGTAAACTCGTCTTAAAAAGTGGAGTTCAACAGCAAATTTTTAAAGACTTAACAGACAGTATAGGCTGGATAAGCCAATATAACTACTAAATATGTCATTAAGGATCATTGGGTAATAAATAATAATGACTGACAAATAAATATAATTACTTCATAAAGCGTGGCTAGATCTTCAAGGAAACTATTGGCATTTTGCTGTCCCAGGATTTGGTGCCTTTGTATGAGTCACTGTGCATACCAGATGGGGTACTGAATGACCTCTGGGTTATTCCACGGAGTGATTCATAAATGAGTCTTCCAGAACAAAAAGCATGCTATTATTTTTGTTCTTTTTTGGCTTTAAAAAAGTTTTAGGCCTTCTTTTGCAGGCCAAAAGCCGAGTTTAAATCTACAAGAAGCAAATATTGCAACTTTTCCTTAGTCTGATCTCCTGCATCTGGGGATGAGGTATCCAGGTTTTTTGACTATTGTCACAGCGTACATCCCCTTCCTTTAATTCCCCAACGCCACCTTGGAAGTACTCTACCACTGTGGTGAGCAATCATTGTTATTTATTGCTAAGTAAGTATGCTATCGGAAGATAAATTATCTGAAAGTATAACTCCATGGTTTAGAACTTTTGATCCAAATCGGTCTTAACCACAGAGTGAAAAGCATGGTTAGGACCAAACATTTTAGTTTGTATACTGTTAGGTCAGAGGGATAGGAGGACTGTTGCAGCTTGCTTATTTTGTTTTGAAGTTGTGGGAGTGTTCTTGACTGTCCTTGCATATGGAAATGAGGCTAACAATAAAGAGGAGAGCCAAAGGCTACCAAGGCATGAATATGAGGAAAAAATGCAATAGAAGCAAGCAAAATGAATATAAATATATTCTCAGTGTGGTTAGGGGAAAAAGAATGGAGTAAGGTAAAACAGGATAAAAAGACAAGTGAGAATATAACATAAGGAGGAATGACCACTCAGAGAATTAAATTGTGTGACAAACCCCAAAACTTTAGTCTTTGTATCAAAACCACTGTTTCATGATTAAGTAGCTATTTATCATCATGAACCTTGAAGCTCTGCTAAGAAAAAATAGATTTCATTTAGTGATGTGAGGTTAATTCCTGAAATGATTTCCCAAGAGGATAAATTTTTCCTGTATGATTGTAAAATTCCAAGAATACGTTTTTTTCTGCTGGTTTCCTCCTTTAATACAGCATCTTTTCAGATAACTGATTTGAATTTTGGGGAGTGTATGAGATGCCTGCATCCTAGCATTCTAAATGAATACTCTGAACCAACTATAAACCAGTAGAGTAAATCATGAAAAGCCTTAATCTGTTAATGTGAAACTGTACGAAATTAGGTGATGTAGAGAAACTTGCACAACTTAGTAATGTGTTGTTGTGTTGTGTTTTTTTTTCCTGCAGGTGCCCTCCTCGAACTTTTTTACCAGCACTGTGCAAAATTTTTCTTGATGAAAGTGCTCCAGACAATGTATTAGAAGTAACAGCTCGTGCCATAACATATTATCTGGATGTATCAGCCGAATGCACCCGTAGGATTGTGGGAGTGGATGGAGCTATCAAGGCACTTTGTAATCGTTTAGTAGTTGTTGAACTTAACAACAGAACAAGCAGAGATTTGGCTGAGCAGTGTGTGAAGGTACGTGTTTTTAACAGAACCTTCTGTTTTTAAGAAGGAGCTAGAAAATCTGCTGTTATGAAAAGCTTCCTCATATTCTAATCCTATTTAGTTTATTAAAATGTGAAGTGAAAACACAGAGTATGATAGAAGTGTACCTGCCAGCAATGCTGCTTATCTTGACTGTCAGTCTGGTGCTCTTCAAAGCTGAGATTCCTTTAAAAAACAAACAAACAAAAAACAACACATAGAAAAAGAAACAAAAAAACCCAGAAGAAAGTTTTCCTGTTCATCTCACATGGTTAGAATGCTAAGGGCTGATTTTACGCTAAAAAGGGAACGAAGAATTGCTCCACATACAGTTACATTACCTGCTGTAGAACAATTGTCTGCTGTCTCTTCAGTAGCACTAGACACAGCTCCTCTGCACCTATGTGAAGTTTTCAGAAAAATTTACAAGACCTTTAAAACTTCCTGTTTAAAGCATAACTCATGGCATGTGATAGCATATAGAGTCCTTGATTACCATGGCATCAGACTCTATGCATGTATTTCCTATTTACTAGTTTTAGTCTACTCAAAAGCACTACACTGAAGCACTGGAGTAACAGTGCTCTTGGAAGTGTAACGCTTTTGGTTGTGGGTTATCCAAAGGCTTAATTATCCCAGGAAGAGATGCTGTTATCTAGCCATCTCTCATGAACACCTGTTAAGACCATGCTGTTGGGAAATGTTCTTGTATTTGCTTGTGTATTTTTGAAGAACACTGTAACTACTAGATTGCTGGAGGCTGTGGCCCTTTTTGGGTGTTGAGGAGTTTGGGGTTTTTGTTTTGTAGTTTCATTTTCTTAACCAGTGCTGTAGATGGATATAAACAAATAACTGACTTTTTATGTTTACTTCATTCTAATTAAATTTTATGTTGTCATAGGTGTTAGAATTAATCTGTACGCGTGAGTCGGGAGCTGTATTTGAAGCTGGAGGGTTGAATTGTGTTCTGACGTTCATTCGTGACAGTGGACACCTTGTTCATAAAGATACTTTGCATTCAGCTATGGCTGTAGTATCCAGACTCTGTGGCAAAATGGAGCCTCAGGATTCTTCATTAGAGATTTGTGTGGAATCACTGTCTAGTTTATTAAAACACGAAGACCATCAGGTAATGTAATAGTTGTCTCAATATGCTGTGAATTGAGTGTCTGTTATGTTTAATAAATGAATGGCTAGGTATTTTTATATAGCCTCCACAATTATACGGTTTACGTAGTAGTTGTTCTATTTGGATATTATGATAGTTTCCTTTTACAGTTGTCATGACAAGGATAAAAATACTGCTTAGTGTTTTGACTCCAAGAACTATTGTGTGAATATGATCTTATTTAACCTCTGAAAACTTTACTGGAAAGTATCCTGTAACTTATCAGTGCATTTCGAAATACTTTCTGAAGTAAATATTGTTCTATGACTGCACCACAGTCACTATTAAATTGAGCGTAAATAAGAGACAAAAATCAATTTGGTTTGTTTTTCTTTTGCCAAACTAAGAGAAGCAATAAAACCATCCGTAATCAATGCTAAAATATTACATTGGAAGCCAGCTGAAGTGGTACTGCTATAATGCAACACCACTTTATTGCAGTTTTATTAAGTGGAGATCAAGTAGTCCTTGTAAAATCTAGAGAAATGAATCCTAGAGGAATTTTCTTCCTACTAGTAGAATCCTTGCGTGAATGTTACACTAAAGCTTCACAATAGCTATTTAGCCAAATTCTTGCTGTAGTCTGGCCAGGCTTCTTGGCCATATCATACTCAGTCACGGTTTCACCCCTACCTCTGTCCTCATTCTTTTCTCTACATTTCTTACCCTCTGAGCCTGGTCTATTAAGCACATCGTACTTGGGAGACTAAATCTTCTTGCCTTCTTGCCTGTGAGCTAAATTGTTTTAAATACATTTTTAGATCTTTTTGGAAGACCCACTTGGCAGGGGACTGTCACACTAACCATTTCAGTACAAGCTACCATGCTTTTTAGACATTACATAACTTTATTAATGCACTGATCATCTCAGGCAAGCTAATCCTGAATTTAGACTAAATCTGTAGTATTTTAACTGTTTCACAATTTATAATGTGTTTGAAAAAAGCAATTGGGGATCTGAATGGCTGTTGGGAATCTGCATGAGAGCTCAAATTAACCTAATCTTTTAGCAGTTTAGCTTTAAGATAAGTGTGCTTAAGATTGGAGCAACCCAGATGAAAATAAGTAAATCTGTACTGTTTCCTTGAGATACCTGTTTTGTGTGAAACAAACCTCAGGATTTACAGTGAATGTTGATGTGTGTTACAGATTTGCCCAGTAACTTCCTTTGTAAAGTTCTGTTGTTTCCCCCTCATCCTCATCGTTGGATTCAGTTGCTTTTTGTGTGGGCTGCCAGTTAGTAACATCACTTGAGGAAAGAGTTCAGGCCATATGAATGTAGCCCCAGGAGCAGCTTATTTATAAAGTTGCTTTTTTAACCTTTCTACTAAACTTGCAGTTTGTGAGAAGCAATGGAAATACTTTCCACAGTACTCTTTCTTGCTTTGTAAACTGATGCCGCTAATGCGGTACGTTAAATAAACTGAACCTTTCTTGTGTATTTCTGACAGAGCTGTTCTGGTAAATACCCATAAAATATATACGGATTACATAAAGATTGGCAGAATTGTTTATCCATTGAGCTGTCAAAGACCTGGAGCAAAATACCAAAGGACATGAGCAGTGACCATTACAAGTTAGAGAAAATATCCCTTGCAAAAAAATACTGATAAATCAGAATGCTTGGCATGCAGGGATGATGCCAGAAGTTTAGCATGCTTTGCATATATTTGGGAGAAATTTTGTTTTTCAAGTCCTTGCAAACTTAATGGAGATTTAAGATTTTAACTTCATGAAGTGTGGCTGATAGTCTAATCTTGTTTTGTGTGTTGATGAGTAGCTGTTTTTAAGCCTATGCTATGTGATAGCTGACAATCATTTTGAAAATGGGCTACACCAGAAGTTTATGACATTTTAGGGAGTAAGAACTGTAATAATTTAGAGGTCGGTAAATAATAGATACCGTTGGGTTTTTGATTTGTGGTTGATTTTTGTAAAATTATTTCTTGACATCAGTTTGGTTTGCTGCTGCACATCTATGATGGCAAATGTGCCGTAAGCAGCTTGTTGTCATATGCCTGTGCAAGCCTCTTGATTTGAAAGATGGAGACGCTTTTCATGTGTAATGAAAGAGACGTTAAAGGCAAAACCTCCCTTTCTTTTCAATACTGACATGAAAAGAAGCCAGATCCTTTCCTGGGCGGTTGGCCAGCAGTACTGTTTTGCCAGATTAAGAGAGTCATCAATAAGCCTTGTTTCCACAGTGTCACTGTTGGTGGTTTGTTTTGGGGTTTTTTTTGTGAGAAACCTAAATTTGGAAGTTAAAATTTTATTGTCACAAAAATGCTCGTGTATTCCTGGGTCAGGTGGTCAGTGGACAATCTGGGTTGTCTAAAGGTAAAATCTGCTTTTCCCAATTTGTCCTATATTTAGGCTTGGTCCGGTTGAACAAACTCTTTTACTTAAGAGAAGTATGTAGACCTTTAAATACAACTTTAACTACCAAACTTCACTGTCAGTTTAATACTTCAAGAGTTCTGAGTTGGTGCCTTAGCTAATGGCTTCTTTGAAAGCTTTTCTTTTAATAGAAAGCACCAAATTAATATAACATTGTAATATTAACATAATGTTAACTATGAATTATAATATAATTATAACAGAATATTTTGTATTCTATACTTACGGAAGGTAAAACTGTAAAGAATTTTTTGTCTTCGTTGCTCTTTGAGAAACAGATCTGAAATACAGTAAATGTTTGGAAGTAAAAGCTCATAGTGTGTTTTCGTGGTGCTTTGGTTTTTGTGCGGGTTTTTAAGTTTTATTATTAGAAGACTGCTTTAACAGTTTCTAGCGTCAGAACAACCAGAAGTTTAAGCATTCCGTATTTCAATACCAAGCTGTGGGTTTGTTTTGTTGTCTTTTTTTTTTTTTTTTCCAAACTGTGTTGTCAGAACGGACAATTGTTAGTGGGGATTATAAATAGTTTTCTTTAAGAACAACATCTGTAACGAAAAACTTTTAAAAATGTGCTTCCAACGTCTATTAATTTGGTTGTTAAATGTGTTGTTCTAGATTGATGTGGGATTTTGCTCATGTAGTTAAGGAGATGGTCACAGTACTAACCTTGACACAAAGAAAAATCATTTCCTTGATTTCTGTATATCATCAACAGAGAGAAGGGGGGAAGAACGGAGGAACCCAACAATAATACAATCCTTCAGTGAGCAGTTCAGGCCACTGATGGGTTCCAGCTCCAAGTTTCTGGCTTAAAAAAAAAGTTTGTCTCCTCCATTCACATTCACTGAGGGGAACCCAGGGAAATCAGCTTCTTTGATGGGCCCTGTATTCTTATCACTACCCCCTTAGGATCTTATTTTGTAACTGATTTTTGATCATTTCTCGTGTACTTCTTTCTTAGGTTTCAGATGGAGCTCTGAGATGCTTTGCTTCATTAGCTGACAGATTCACACGGCGTGGAGTTGACCCAGCCCCGTTAGCTAAGCATGGATTAACTGAGGAGTTGTTATCTCGCATGGCAGCTGCTGGTGGGACAGCATCAGGACCATCTTCAGCTTGCAAACCTGGACGGAGTAGCACTGGAGCACCATCTACAGCTGCAGACTCTAAATTAAGTAATCAGGTGTCAACTATTGTAAGCCTGTTGTCAACCCTGTGTAGAGGCTCTCCAGTAGTGACACACGTAAGAAATCCTTTTACGCTACAGCTTTTTGTTCTCATAGGGTTTCTCCCTTCATGTACTTTAATATATGCAAGATTTGTGTTGCTATTTTATATATAGATGTACAGATTTTATATACATACATACACACACATATATATAGGTTATTTATAAGGAGGGGAAAAAAGGAAACATTTCATATGGACATGAAACCCAATTCTGATAGTATTTTCTAAAGCCCTGTATATTTTTTATTGTTCAGACTTTTAATTATTTCCAGGATCTCCTAAGATCTGAACTTCCAGATTCTATAGAAAGTGCGTTGCAGGGTGATGAGAGATGTGTACTGGATACCATGCGGTTAGTAGATCTTCTTTTGGTGCTACTGTTCGAAGGGAGAAAAGCCCTGCCAAAATCCAGTGCTGGATCTACAGGCAGAATCCCAGGATTGCGAAGACTGGATAGTTCTGGGGAACGTTCTCATCGGCAGCTGATAGATTGCATCCGCAGTAAGGATACTGATGCACTAATAGATGCTATTGACACAGGAGGTAAGCAGAAATACTCTGAAAATGAGATAGATAAATCTTTTTTTTGTTTTGTAATCTACAATGTCATAACAAATGCTTAGGTAGTACTTTGCAAATTTTTATATATGAGTTCACTTTGTTAAATACACAACGGATCTGGTTAGTAGTAATTTCTATGCTGCTACTTTCCTTTTTTTTTTTATTGCAATTAAGGGCATAAATGCTTCCCTACAATTGTTGATTATGCTTCATATTTCTTAAGACCTGCCATTTATTTAAAGAACATTGCTGAAGTTTAATTTATGATTCTGGGAGCTTTAACTACTTACTTTAATTTTATCTTTCAGCTTTTGAAGTAAATTTTATGGATGATGTAGGACAAACTCTTTTAAACTGGGCCTCAGCTTTTGGAACTCAGGAAATGGTAAATTAGTTGTATAGAATCTTAAAAACTTAGGTTATTTATGTAAAGAAAGAGATGAAAAAGACCTAGTTTCCTTTTTCTTGTTTAACAGGTAGAATTTCTCTGTGAAAGGGGTGCTGATGTTAACAGAGGTCAGAGGTCATCCTCATTACATTATGCAGCATGTTTTGGAAGACCTCAGGTAGCAAAGGTATGATTTAAACTGATACTTAAAGCCTTACATGCTGAGATTTTCCCTTATTCTGTACAAAATGTCTTTGATGCAATATGTTTAATACTTGCAGTGTCATATATTTACATGTTTTTCACAGTGTCTATCACAATGAAAATTTTTCATTATGATAGGGCAGTAATATGAATAGAAGTAGTTTTATGTTGGCTCTCCAGATATAAAAAGCAACGTGATGTTCTAACTTCGCTTAGAAGCATGAGAGAAGTGTAGAAAAGATATATGAAAAACATGTTTACTACATTGGAAGAAGGAATCTTAATGTTTATTTCATATTTAAAATATTCTCAGACTCTCTTACGACATGGTGCAAACCCTGACTTGAGAGATGAAGATGGGAAAACTCCTTTAGACAAAGCTCGCGAAAGGGGGCATAGTGAAGTAGTAGCTATTCTTCAGTCTCCAGGTGAGTGCGGTTCTTAGTTCCATGCCCTTCTTAGTAGAAATGCTCAGATATGTTAACTAATTTGATTATTAGATTTTTACTATATCAAGATTCATTTAAGAAAAATAATACATTTTGTGACCAGCCTTCCTTAACCTGCAAAGTACATGTAAAAATCTTAATATTTAGGATATTCTTAGGGGACGGGGATTACTGAAGAAACTGGGGGCTGGGCACAGGCAGTGCCAGTTGTCCTGCTCTTCAGCTGTGGAATGGGACTAGACTGGGATTTTGCTGTGGGTTCAGAGGATGTCAGCTTCAGCTTTGGTAGCTTCTTTGGCATCCTTTCTTTCTACGTGGGAACTGCACTTCACCTGCTCGTGAGACTTTTCTAGTGCTGGAGCCACAGGTTGTTACGTGTTCATATTTAGTTCACTTTAAGGACTCTAGAGCTTCTCCTGTGACTGGTCTTTGGTGTTGCTTATTATCAAATGGTTTTCTTCAGGAAGTCTTGCACGTGTAAATTTCTTATTTTTAGGGATGCATATTCCCTTTCAGGTACTTAGGTGTTAGTAAAGAAAACTCTTAGGTTTATCTGACGGAGGTTTTTATTTGTTTGTTTGGGTTTTTGTCTTTGAACGTTTTGGGGAAATATATTTTCCAGGGGACTGGATGTGTCCTGTTAACAAAGGAGATGAGAAGAAAAAGAAAGATGCAAACAAGGATGAGGAAGAATGTAACGAACCCAAAGGAGATCCAGAAATGGCACCTATATACTTGAAAAGATTATTGCCTGTGTTTGCACAAACATTTCAACAAACTATGTTGCCTTCAATAAGGTAATACTGTCTTAGTAGACAACTTCCCTGCATATTTTGGATTTCTTAATACACTCTGTTTAAAAAGCCAAGGTGGTTGGTTTTTTTTAATTTAAAAATTACAACACCTAAAACTTTAAATAATGTGAACTTAAACATATTTCTGTTTGAATAGAAGTGATGGTTTGAAAAGTTTTGCAAGTCTGATTTTTACTTAGTATTTTAAGTAGCATTTTTTCCTTTCTGGGGAAGTGGTATCTTGAAAAAAGTACGGTTAATTAGAAGTGGGAGAGTGAGGCATACTCTTGTCTATAGTAGCATGATGAAAAAATGCTGTGTTCATATAGTACTTTTTATGGACTGTGTATTTAGTAACAGCTGTTTGTAGCCACTCTATTGAAAGTACTAATTTGGGAGAGGAAAACTGATAAAGTGGTATCAGCATACATTCACTGGAAAACTGGAAAGGCTGGAAAAAGCTATTTTAGAAGGTTTTAGAAGACTTCTTAGCAGCTTAAGTGTTAATCAGCTGGAGAAGATGCCTCTTACTGAGAGAATTAAAAGAATGTAATCTAATTTAATACTTTAAAAGGAATACAGTGGGTCGTATAATGGTTGTGATAAATTGCATCTGACCATAACCTCTCAGCCTTGTACACTAAAAATATAGCATTTGCTCCATCTCTTGTGTTCCCAGTATTTATAGGTACTTTGAGGGGTGAAAATACAAGATAAAAAGAGACTTGAGTGGAGACAGACTGTACATGAGCTGATGATAGGAGCTTAAACTAGGTCATTTAAATGAAGGACATAAGAAACTGTTAATAATCTGTGCATGATTAACTGGTGTTGCAGGTAGTGGAAAGAAGCAGTTGTCTCTCTGTAGTTTTAAAGTTTTCTTTATGAATCAGGTAAATCATTTTAAAAGCTAGTCAAATGAAAAATTCAGCTTTAACCATACAGAAGTTATTGGTTTCCAAATTAATTGTAGCTTCTAATATGGAAAGCTGCGTGATCCAATAGTAATTTTAGACTTTAAAATGACAGGGATCTCAGGAAAACACGGTAAGTATGTGACACAAATGGAAGGCTGGATACCTATGATGAAGACAAAGTGCGCAGAAGTGAATTGCCATCACTAAGAGTAAATAAAGACAGAATGTAGGATAGTTTACCTATGTAGAGGAATGAAGCTGGGGGTTAATTATCATTGATAACATACAGCTGTGGGCTGGCTTCAGGGGCGGTGGGTTGGCTGGTGTAGACAAGGTGCAGCTGTGGCTGTTCTGTGAAGAGGTTGGGCAGCCGAGGAAGAGAGGGGAGGAAGAAGCAGAGAGAAGAGAGAGAGAGTGCGTGCCCTGGGTGAGGAGAGATGAGGAGAAGGCAGCGGAGGGACTGGCATGAAGGGTGTGTTGGTATGAGATGGTAAAAGACCTTGTTGCAGCCGACTAGTTTGGAGAGTGCTGCGACATACCTAGAGAAGGGCTGAGGAAGGAAAAATATGTTAGACTCATAGTGCTGTAGAATCAAAAAAGAACAGCGAGTGCATTATTGTTAAAGATAATCTAGAATTTATTAACAATAACCAATTCCGGTTCCAATAACGAGAACTGAAAGTAATTTAATTTTTATTCTGTTTTGAAAGCATGTATAAATGTAGTGCAAAAACAGTTTTATCTTGAACCTTCTTGTTGGTTTTATTACTGCTTGCTTTATCTTTGTAATAATTCCCCCTCCTATGATTTCTTTTAAAGGAAAGCAAGTCTTGCCCTCATTAGAAAAATGATCCATTTTTGTTCTGAGGCGCTGCTGAAAGAGGTTTGCGACTCTGATGCTGGCCATAATCTGCCCACCATACTGGTTGAGATAACAGCTACAGTTCTTGATCAAGAGGTAGGAGGCAAGGAAATACTGTCCTTTTATGAAACTAAGGCAAAAAGGGGGGTGATGCTCATTGGTTCCACATACTTGTTAATAACTAATCCTAAAGTGTTTATAGCATTCATCTGTGACCACATGTGAAGTTCAGCATGTAAACATATTTTAAAGAGATCTCCTTTATTATTTCCTTTTCATCCCAATGTATTACAGGATGATGATGATGGCCATTTGCTAGCCTTGCAAATCATAAGGGATTTGGTGGATAAAGGTGGTGATCTTTTTCTAGACCAGCTGGCTAGACTTGGTGTAATTAGTAAAGTGTCAACTTTGGCGGGGCCGTCATCTGATGATGAAAATGAAGAGGAGTCTAAACCTGAGAAGGTAAATGCAGAATTGATAGCTTTATTTGTTCCTTTAAAACCAACACTTCTAGTACAATTTTCACGGTTGTGATAATGTCCAGGGCAAGGTAGTTAGGTTATTAAATTAATGCTTATTGTATACCACTTATTTTAATTGTTTTTGTTGTTGCTTTCTGTAACTTCATTTTCTGTTAGCACATTATTATCTGCTGAGTTTTCCTATTCCTACTTATGGTCAAGTTGATTGACACTTTTCTAGTGTTTAGAAAATGACTGCTAAATAAAATTAACCCTTTCTAAACAAAGTACATCTCTTCCAATGTACATGCATCAAATAATTGCAGATGTTTTAAACATTGTTACGGAATATATTAAAAATACAAAAAAGAAAATAGTTTTCTACATAATGAAAACCTTAAGTGCATATTGAAGTTATCAATTTCCAGCAGTCGTGTTACTGACCACTCAGATCAACAGAATGGGTAATAGACCACTTCTGTTAATCATTCAGTTAAGATTTATAGTTAAGCCTTATACTGTATAGTTAAGCTTTTTTTTTCTGTGGGTTTCGGATTGGGTGGGGGTTGGGGGGGCATGGGTGGGTGGGGTTTCTTCTTTTTTTTAGTGTTTAGATACTAAAAAGCTGTCTGGACATGGTCCTGGGCAACTGGATTTACATGGCCTCCAGAGAGTCCCTTCGAACATCAACCATTCTGTGATTCTTTTCTTAAAAGTTTTGAACAGAGGTGAATGGCCCATCTGTAGGGTGTTTTTAAGTGTTGAGTAGATACATTTGTATCTGAAAGGAAACTTCTTTAAAGTATCTTACTCTGTTAAGGAATACTTTTAAAGACACATGCTACAGACAGCAGTAGTATAGTTCCTATACTTATGGTTTGAGTAATTCTTCTTCTCAGGCTTTTTTAAAGTATCTTTTTTTGTTGGGTTTTTTGTTGGTTTTGGGTTTTTTTTAATGGGTTGGATTTCTTTGGGGTTGTTTGTTTTTTTTGTTTTTTTTCTTGATTGTTTAATACAAACCTATTACAGGAGGATGAACCACAGGAAGATGCTAAAGAACTGCAACAGGGTAAACCATATCACTGGAGAGACTGGTCAATCATTAGGGGAAGGGACTGTCTGTATATCTGGAGCGATGCTGCAGCCCTGGAGCTATCAAATGGTAGTAATGGATGGTTCAGATTTATCTTGGATGGAAAACTCGCCACAATGTATTCCAGTGGCAGCCCTGAAGGAGGATCTGATAGTTCAGGTAGTTTCTTTACAATTCAAGTCCAAGTTATGTTTTGAAATGGTTATATTTGTTTATATCATTTGATTGGAGCTGTTTTGTTTTGCAGGAATTGGCTTACTAAATAGTAAAGGATGTAAACAGGTGGAAGGTGGTCAGTTAATTGTGATGCTTTTTATCAGATAGCATGTGACCATAACTTGACTTCCTTGGTGAATTGTGTTAAGTAAACATCTTGCCAGTAAAAGTGTATTAACTTTGTTTTGTTTTGATTCTTCTCCATGCATACTTAATTTTTTCACCCCAGTCATTAAAAGCACTTTGTAGTGGCCGTCCCAGGAAAAGCAGGTTGAAATGGTGATTTGTTGTTTGCTTCTAGCTAGCAGAATGAAATTGCATGTGTTCGAAGACAAAGTAATGGAAAGTTTCTCATCGAGATTGGGAAACAAATTACAGTGTCTTAATTGTTTGTTGGAGAGAGGACAAGGGAACAGACCTTATGCAGTGGCAATGCACAGGTGGTTTTAATTTTCTGTACAGAATACACAACTTGTTCTGGATGCAGAAACAACCCTCCTTTATTGTCTCATTATTATTTTTTTTTGCAACAGTTCATGCCTTTATGAACCTGCAGACATAAAATGCTTTGCAATATTGTTATGTTTTAAAGAAGCCATTGAGTGAAATAACAGAACATATTATGATTCAGGATAAAAATGAAGTGCTAGTGACTATCCATCAATTTTGGGACATGAAGACAAAATGGTGTAATGTGTTTCTAGATTATAACACAGCTGGAAACTACTTCTAGGATTTTTTAATTTTTATCAGAAAATGTATCCTTGCATTCTTTTTAACAAGGCTCATACCTTGAAAGGTAAACAATTCCTCTGTTGAGATACTTGTTTATATTATGATACAATTTTAAGAAGATCCATGAGGTTAACTTCTTAAATCCTTATAGCCCCTGGATGCCAGTTTTGCTTTCTCCTTCCAAATGATATGGTTTGGAGATGAAACTTCACTATTTCTATACAAGATGAGTGGAATGGGGACAACTCAGATGAATATGGAGTGAAGAGAACTTGAATTCTCAATCTGATTTCTTATGTTTTAAGATGTCTCTTCATATCAGTCTTCTAAAAAAGATGGAATAAATCCTAAGTATTTGAACAAGATATGTAGCATGGATATTATGGAGGGGAAGGAGATAAAACGAGGATTATGTGAGGCTTCTTGCAATTTTTTGTCAACTAGACATCTACTAAGAGTGCTGATCTTGGAGCGTAATTTGATTGAACTTAAACCGTTAGCTCTAAGAGTGTGCAACAGCCTCCTTTTACTTAATAGATAAGAAGCTAGTATTGGTTAACTACAATTACTGCAGTGCAGTGTAGATTCAGTATCTTTAAGTCCTGAACTATACTATATGTTCTGCTGTCCTGAATCATGACTGAGTAATCTCATGGTATACTTTTTAGTAACTTCTTGACTGGCAAGAATATAGAGGGTTGAGTAACGGAATTTGTTAGTGTGTATTGCATGATGAAAGTTGGGATGGGAGGAGGAAATATGTATACAACGAACATTTTTGGAAGGTCTGTACTCACCCCTCTCCACATTAGCTTAATACTTGTTTTGTTTGAGATTGTAGAAAAAAATAAAAGTTCAATGCAAAAATTGAAATTTAATGGTAATTCTGAAGCTTTAAGTGAGTCTCAAAATTCTGTCTAAGGGAACCCAAAATTATTCCCAGCCACGTATAATCATTGCACTGTCAGTGTGACATGCTACAGAATAAATTTGTTCAATTAACAGAATTTTAATTTTACATACGAAATTTCAGAAGTCTTTTAATAAGTCTTCTCTGGATGCTATGAATTTTAAGTAATAAAGTTAGTAATGCCTCAAGAGTCCATATTTATTTTTGTATAGAGATTATTTATTTTGTATTATATGGCAATAATACTGGCAAATTTTAAAAACCTAGAACGTAAGTCATTGCAGCAAAAGGAAAACAGCAATTTTACGAGTTCATGAACTACCAAAGCTTTATTTATTAAATCAGTATGCTGAAAGATGAGGATACTTGTTAACTTTGAAGTTCAGATGTAATCTTTACATTAATGATGCTACTGCAATTTTAATTTTTATGGAAATTTTAAATTTTTTTTAAAAAATATGAAATTAAATTTTCTGGGATTATGCTGATTAATTTCAAAGGTAATGTGTGCAGCCTTTTAATTACTACAATATCAAAATATCTCATAAAAACTCACTTAGTTGTTTGGAATAATTTCAGGCTAGATTACCTACATATCCTAAAAGTAGGATGTGATCCTGTTTGTCATGTATTAAATATCTCCATCTAAACACCAGCTTTTAATCAAGTCTTTTGTGGTGCTCTTGGAGTTTCTTTTACTTCATGTTTTTCTCAGAGATATAGAGGTCCTTAAAATTTGTGTAATGAATAAGAACTAGGAACATCTGTATTATAACTTGGAATTAGCATGTCACTGTAAGTAGCATAATCGTGGCTTTCTTACTTGCTCTGAGATGAATGTACAGGTTCTACATAGGAGATGAATAAAAGTTTTAGTATAGCTTACAAAAAAATCTGTTTTGGGTGCCTTTGTGGCACAATCTGAGCAAATAAATATTAGCTCAAATTTGCTTTTAGCATATGCAGATTGTCAGAATCTGTAAAGTTTTGTGAATTCTTTTCTGGGTTTTAGGTCTTCAGCATCTTTTCCTCACTTGCTTGAAGTTTTGAAGTTGCTGTTTTCCTATTGGAAAATTAATTTAATTTCCTATTTCTAAAAACTCACTTTTGACAATAGTTCATACTGGCCATAATAAAAAAACTATTTCTGCAAGACTAGAAGTTTATAATGGATTTCTTTGATCTTCTTGTAATTGTAAGGATGAATTAATATATCCATCAACAGCACCATTCAGAAAGAGTTGCATTGTCCACTTTGAAGCTATTGTGGAATAAATCACTGTTAAAAGTACAGAAATATACTGGGAAGACATTCAGAACACTTCAAGACCCTTAATTTCAAACTTAATTTTGCATTGAATGTACTAAGTTGTTTTGCTTTTGCAAAAAAAAAAAAGCTTGAGATATGATGGTGGAATCAATTGTTGGAAAAGAAAAAAATGTTTGTTTCTTTTAAAATAGAAAGTAGGAGTGAATTCCTTGAGAAGTTGCAAAGAGCTCGAAGCCAAGTAAAACCTTCTACCACAAGCCAGCCAATTTTATCGGCGCCAGGGCCAACTAAACTTACTGTAGGAAACTGGTCACTCACCTGTTTAAAAGAAGGAGAAATTGCTATTCACAATTCTGATGGTCAACAAGCTACAATACTGAAAGAAGATCTGCCAGGCTTTGTGTTTGAGTCTAACAGGGGAACAAAGCATTCGTTTACAGCGGAAACCTCTTTGGGTAAGTATGTAGGTATGTGTTATGTGCAGGTAGGAGCAAGTATATGTGAGGTAGTTACTCTGTTGCTTTTCATACCTGTGAGAAATTGCGACTTTTCTGAAAAATATGTTGCAGGGTCAGAATTTGTCACTGGCTGGACAGGCAAAAGAGGAAGAAAGCTGAAATCTAAACTGGAGAAGACAAAGCAAAAGGTTGGTGAGCACCTGTGAATCATATACTTAGAATTTAAATGAGTTTGTTTTATTTTGTAATATGCTTATGAAGTTGTAGTTTCCTCTTGGAGGATTAAAATCTCTGATTTCAACTAGACACAATTTTAGGCTAAACTTGAAGGGGAAAATTTTCATTCAGGACAAAGCACTTCTTCAGGTACTTTTATACAGCAGTAAAATCTCTGCTTTTCTGGAGGACAGTGCATATTTTTTTTTTAAAAAAAGTAAGGAAATCCAGGCCTCCTGACCTGTATTTGTATAATTGTGTAGGTTTTTCTTTTTTATATACAGAAAGAAAAGATGTTATGATCAATACTACGGTTGTGTCAGAAACACGTGTTACTTCTATTCACTACATTCAGATATTAATTTTAGACTGGATATTGTGACAGGTAGGGGGGTGGAAGTGAACAGCGCGTTCTGTTGTAGTGGAGCAAAACATGTAAATCCTTCATTTTAGACTTCTCTGAAATTCTTTCTTTTCTCAGACTGAGAGGGGGGGAAAGAGGAACTAAGAAATCAGGTATTAAGCTTTTTACAAAACCACAAAATAACTGCATGTTCTTTGGCCAGCTGATGTCAAGGGCTCAAGCTAATCTTCAGTCTTGACTTCTCTTGCAGTTTCTAACAGTGCAGCTGATATGTTCTGTAACACCAAAAATCTGCAGCATGTAAGGACACTTGTATCTGAGGAAGTGTAACACTAAATTGAGTATTAAAATACTGTGGGAATGAGGTTAGGTGGAATGATAAAAGGAAGGCAGTGTTCTTTCATATCTAGGATGGCATTGTGTAGCTCCAGAGCATGTGAAACTTATTATTGTAGCACATGTGATGATAATGAAAAGGAACGAATTTTGAGGAAATTTCTTGTAAGCAAAATGTTGTTTAATAAGAACTTACTTTATCAAATCTGTATCTTTGTGTATCCATGCTTTGTAGAAAAAGTAATTCTTAGTATAAGGTCACATAAGGACTTTTTGTGTGAGTTGGTTTAAGACATGTGAATAGAGCATTCAGAAATAGCATAAACCCCCTTAATCTTACTTCTAAAAAGATTACTAGATCCATTATACAGTTCTAAAGAAATAGATTCACAGATTGAGAGTCCTGTCTTTTCTCCTACCTTAGTGCTGTAATTTAATATATGATGGTAAGCGTAGTTACTGTAAGTTTCAAAAACATTCTGTGTATTTCCATTTATCTCCTCATCCTTTCACAGCCTTTGCCTTTCGTGATGTGTGATAGGTTTTGTTCTTCCCTATTTGTTTGCTTTGTGATGGACTTCTTTAAAAAAGATGACCAAGTTTCTACATCTTGGAGAACAGTAATAGGCTCATTACAGTAAGATATGACTTTTGAATATCAAAATCCATTTGTAGGTACGCACTATGGCGAGAGATTTATATGATGATCATTTTAAAGCTGTTGAAAGCATGCCTCGAGGAGTAGTTGTAACACTGAGGAACATAGCAACTCAGTTAGAGTCTGCATGGGAACTTCATACAAACAGACAGGTGAGTGTACCTCCTTTAATTTATAATGTGTGATGGCATTGGAAATGACATCATAATGTTCAGACTAGTCTGTCATGATAGAAAGTCGCAGTATGTCTGTCGGAAATGTGGGGGTATTCATGCATGTAATTCCTAGTTAGGTACCTCACTGGGACAATACGTTTCAAATGAAGCAAGTGGCAAAACTGTTAACTTGTTTCACTTTAATTGCCTTTGTCTTTCAGTGTATTGAGGGAGAAAATACTTGGAGAGATTTGATGAAGACTGCTCTGGAAAACTTAATTGTATTATTGAAGGATGAGAATACTATTTCTCCGTATGAGATGTGCAGTAGTGGCTTAGTTCAGTCATTGCTTACAGTTTTAAATAATGTAAGTATATAGAACATAAATCTCTGAAGAGAAACTTTCTTAAAAAAAACAATGTAGGCATGTGTCTTAATTGAGAAAATCTATTATAAATGTGGCTTTTCCCCGTCTTGATGAAAATCAGGGAGACTTGCTGCAGTTAGTGGTCTACCCATTGAATATATGCTATGACAATATATGACTTCAGTTGAAGTAAGCCATGAAAAATCTTGAAATCAACACTGGTCAGTTCTAATGGCTGCTATAATCTAGCTTTTGACATGCAGATTTTGAATAGGAAATTCAGTGAGACTAAAAAGATATTTTTGCCAGTATAAAGAATATATTACTTTGTATTAGGAGTAACATGTTCTGGTTTGGTTTGTTTTTTTTTTTTCCTCCTCTTAGAATGTTGATTTAGATGTGAAACAAGACTGTAGTCAACTGGTAGAGAGAATAAATGTTTTCAAAACAGCGTTCAGTGAAAATGAAGACGATGAAAGGTAAAAACAAAAACCAAAGCAAAAAAACTTCCCATCTGTGAAGCCGTATGATACCTTTAAAGTAATTTAAATCAAAGGAACTATTCTTTCTGTCTTAATTTATCTTTCTCTGGAGTAGGATTGGTCTTAAAAGAGAACACCTGCTACTGAAGTAGCAATTGAAAGTTTTACTGAATTACTTCTGTCTGTAAGAGTCAGCTATAGTGAATGTACCTCTGTTGACAAACGTAAAAGTGACTTCTGTTCATCACTTGCAGATCAATATTTTTCTTACTGTGCTGTAACCATGTGACTGGAGCATGTGGTATCAGCAGAAGTAGCATGCAGAGATATTTGCTACAGCTGGGTACTATCCTCTGAGATACTGTAGATTCTTTTTTTCTCTTTGTGTGTGGTAACATAGTAACTGTTCACTTTCACAGTCGTCCAGCAGTTGCATTAATTCGGAAACTGATAGCGGTGTTAGAATCTATTGAACGTCTACCTCTTCACTTGTATGATACACCAGGATCTACGTACAATCTTCAGGTAAATACACAGTGATAGCAATATATTATGCTGAGTGATACACAACTGCATGTTTTATGTGAAGTTCAGGAAAAGTTACACACATTAAGTCTGTGTGAAGCATATTCTCATAAAGTAGATAAAATCAGATAAAGAACAACAAACTTTTTGGCATCTGTATCCTCTAACGCTTAACCTATGTGTTTGGGTGTTCTCTACTGTCATTTTTACACGGAAGTGAAAGTAAATTGTGATTGAAGAGACAATGTGTTTGTTCTTTCTTTTGTCTTCAAGTATTTGTTCTCTTTATGTGGGAGTATGCTCTCTAGTAAGTATCCTTTCTACTTGAATGAGCATCTTGTTGAAGACAGTTATAAGACATGTTTGTTTGTGATGACTAGGGGTGGGTCGTAATTATTAAAAGTCCCTTCTAGGGCTGTGTGTTCATTTGGTAATACAAGACACCTGCAGGATCAGCAATTTTTTATAAAGGAAAGCTGCAATTAGGCTAAAAATATTACTTTGTTTTTTCCCATTTTTGCAGAGTCGTATTTTTTCCATTTGAAAGCATACTTCAGGATTTTGTGAGATGGCAGTGAAGTGTATTTCTGTTTTGATGTTAAATTACTAGAAGATTGTTGCAGAAAATTCATAAATACGCTGCTGCTATTGAATATTTTGAAAAAGCTTTTGCAGTTTGTGTATTATTGCAGTTGCTCATCTGCAAGATTTGGGAATAAAAGCTATGAAAATACATGAAAACTGAGAAAATATTAGCCTGAATGTGTAATTGACTTATACATTGACTGTCATATTAAAGAATTGTTGGGTTAATTGAAAAAAATGAAGTACTAGGGAATTACTTTTTAAAGCATTGAAATCTAATACAGTTTAAATTGCACAACAATAATCGATATGCCATTAAAGTTGTTATAGTGAAATACATTGCTTTTCTTAAAATTACAAAGGCGAAACAGAAAAGCCTATATTAATATTTGGCTACTCTTTCAGATATTAACAAGGCGTTTGAGGTTTCGTTTGGAACGTGCCTCAGGGGAGACATCTTTAATAGATCGAACTGGTAGAATGCTAAAGATGGAGCCGTTGGCAACTGTTGAATCTCTAGAACAGTATCTTCTGAAAATGGTGAGCAGCATACCCCACACATGGTTCACAAGGAATGGGTTGCATTTTGCATCTCTAATATTTGACTACCTCTCATTTGTATGTAGGTGGCAAAGCAATGGTACGACTTTGATAGAGCTTCGTTTGTTTTTGTACGAAAATTACGTGAAGGCCAAACGTTTGTGTTTAGGCACCAACATGATTTTGATGAAAATGGAATTATTTACTGGATTGGGACAAACGCAAAGTGAGTTTCTTCAAAGCTAATTATTTTGAAGTCAACACAATGAACTGTCATCTGTGGGGTGGGGAGAGAGAATTCATGATTAAAGGAAATGTGTTATAATTTTTTTAGGAGTGGGACTTATCTTTGCTTTTATGTTGATCAATAGAATTACATTTCTTTTTGTTCTACCTAAGTAATAGGAAAATATGAATCCTTGAAGTTCTGTTGAGAATTTGTGTGCTTACGTAAGAAATTAAGGGGTGGGGAAATTTGGGTCTTTGTTTGCTATGGTTTTTTTTTTTGGCTTTGCATTTTTTTTGGTTTAGTTTTGGGATTTTTTAAAACCCGGTAGTAAAGTGATGTTTGGAACATCTCTAAAGTTAACTAATTATCTAAAATGTTATTAGTCATTTTGGTTTGTAATAAACTCAGCTGTAATATAAAATTGATACTTTACATATACAGAAAGGTACATATGCATATCAGATACACCGATACCTGTTTTGCTAAATGTAAGTCATAATTGAACGGTACGTTTCTCTTTTTAATATAGAACTGCATATGAGTGGGTAAATCCAGCAGCCTATGGGTTAGTAGTGGTTACATCATCAGAAGGAAGAAATCTGCCTTATGGCCGTTTAGAAGACATCCTAAGCCGTGACAGTTCAGCTCTCAATTGTCATACTAACGACGATAAGAATGCTTGGTTTGCCGTAGATCTTGGCCTTTGGGTTATACCATCAGCTTACACGTTACGCCATGCTCGAGGTTATGGTCGATCTGCTCTCAGAAATTGGGTATTCCAGGTATCTAAGGATGGTCAGAACTGGACTACTTTATATACTCATGTTGATGACTGCAGTCTCAATGAACCGGGGTATGTCAGTGTATTTTGCCACTATTTATAAAACTGAGCTCGGTTAAAAATATACCTGACTGTAGACTAATGTGTACTATAGGTGTAATAATGTAACTCTATGAAGAAATGGTAGGTGATGTAAATTAACAAGAATGAGACAGAAAATAAGTGATTCATAAGTTTTCTGTATGGTTCATATGATGGCATTTGTGCTTTTCCATCAGTGTAAATTTTGCATTTGATTTTTTTTTTTTTTTTGAGAAAATAGTAATGCCAGTGCTTACCCAGAGTTTGTCCTTAGTGTTAATGGTTGTATTCTTGGCAGTTTTCTGATTTTTATCCGTAGATGATCAGCATTATGGTTTTGTTTGCTTTGGTACTAAGTTATTTTTGGTTTTGCTTTTGTTTTTGTTTTTTTGGTTTTTTTTTGTCCCCCACCATGCCCCCTTTCTAATAAATTTAAAGGTCTACAGCAACATGGCCTTTAGATCCTCCAAAAGATGAGAAACAAGGTTGGAGACATGTTAGAATAAAACAGATGGGAAAGAATGCCAGTGGGCAAACACACTACCTCTCCCTGTCTGGATTTGAACTTTATGGCACTGTGAATGGAGTATGTGAAGATCAGCTGGGTAAGAAAAAGAACGTGCACATCTTATTTGTTCTTTTAAAATGCTAATGAACATACAAAGCAAAAATTGGTGCAAAAAAGCAGGTTAACATTTGCAGTGGAACTTGCTTAGAAAAAAGCTCGAAATTATTCCCCATTTGATACTTGTATATTGAAATGAAAAGACTTAAATTTTTTGTAGGAAAAGCTGCTAAAGAAGCTGAAGCAAATCTGCGAAGGCAGCGACGTCTGGTCCGTTCTCAGGTGTTGAAATATATGGTTCCAGGAGCTCGTGTAATCAGAGGAATTGACTGGAAATGGAGAGATCAGGATGGAAGCCCACAGGGTGAAGGCACTGTTACAGGAGAATTGCATAATGGTGAGCACAAATTGTCTGAATTTGTAAACGTCCATGGCATGATTAGTTCATGTGGAACGGGTAGCGTTAAAGTATTTCCTTTGTAGTGTGTTGTGGAAGTTAATAAAATTGTGAATATTTTGGGGAGAAGGAACTCTAATACTACAAGTGTTGTGGTCCGTTTGTGAAATTCCATTTTAATGCATGAAAAAAAAATAATTTTGCTGTAAATGAGACTTCTGTAGAGCTTTGATTAAAATACCAAGTTGTTTAGATGTTTGTTATAAAGAAGAAAAAGGTGACTGATGCAAAGTAATTAAGCTGTGGGCCTGCAAAATCTATTATTACCTTCTTTGTTTCTTCTAGCTTAGCATTTGCAATATTTTTCTTGACTTTTGTTGTGTCCTGTACCTTTCCTACCTTGCTAGCTTCATTGGGATCAAGTTGTTACTGTTTTAATTAAAAGCATGAAAAGTAATTCATGTATGGAGCAAAATAAAAACCTGCAACAGCCAAGGAAGTCAGTGCTTAGGCAGCTAAGATACTGAAGAGGCTCCAGAAGAGGTGATGATCTTGTCAGCTGAACAGGCTTTCTACCCTTTTCCCTCTCTTCCCCCTGTTTTGGGGTGTAGAAGACTTGCCTTGTTTCTGAAGCATCTTCAGCCACTCTTCGGCTCGTTCTTAGCCAGGTTTTAAAATTTCTTCTAGTTTTTTGAGTTGTCAGTTCTCAAACATGGAGAAAGAGCCAAAGTACAATGTCTTAATTAAAATGTTTTGAAACTTTGAATCGTATTTAAGGCATTCAGTATAGCTTGTAGGGAATTCTTCCATCATCTGTGTATTGTTCTTATCAGATGCAACAGTATCCATAGCTACATTCTCACTTTGAAGACTTTAGGTATTATTGGTGAGTAGCATTCCACTAAATCAGTTTTCATTCCTATGTTCCGGCAAAACTTTCCCATTTAAGCATAAGTGAAATTTATCAAATGGTAATGCCAAACAATGTGAAATGTGTATCAGCATACTCTTACTTCTGCCACAGTTGTCTTTCAAAAAGAATTTTGAAAATAGTATCCCAGTGACTTTTTTGCCATTATTCACAAGTGTTGACAAATCTTGAGTTGTTTTAGGGCTGTAGTGGTGCAGCAGTAAGACTCCAAGTACACACTTAAGTATTAAAAAAATTGCGCAGATTTGAAACTGTTTGTAATTAATATTTTAGAAAAAGGAACTATACAAAAAAAGAACAGTTTTTTAGTTATCCTTTTACAAAATACTCTGTTCAGACACTCACAAAGGGAAAAAATTATACTGTTCAACTACAGTATGGAATTTCATTTTTCTTTTTGTATTTAATAAGAAAGGTGAATAAACTGTGAAAAAGAAAATCAGACTTGCTTCACAACCTTCAAAGGTTTAGTGACATGAAGCTACTCGGATATAGGTCATGAAGATAGAATAAAATCATACAAGAATAATGTAATCTAAACCGACTCATGTGGGCGTGAGATGTCTACCATATCTGAAAACTTTATCCATTTTTAAATACTTTACCTCCAGAGTGATATTTTTAAATAGAAAATTGCTTGTGATCTTCTATTTTGGTGTAGAAGTGATGACTTTAGAGTAGTTAAAAGGTAGAAGTTAACCTGACAGTACTAAAAGAACATTTTACTTCAAATTAGCTCTCTTTTATTTTATTAAAGAAAAATACGTGTGCACATCTGGACTTGACATCTTGTTTTGAATTTCTCTGAGGTTACAGAAGATGACTGAGCTTTAGAGATTTTATTTTTAAAGCAACTGTGTATCAATTAAAATAGTGACACTGTTTTGTTACAGTTAGTGTACGATAAGAAATACTAGAAGGAATTATTTTTGGTGACTCACCGAGATTGTTGTACATACTCAGACAAGCAAAAATAAATTGTTTTGCCCCTGTTTCTGTCCTAGCTAGCTAAATTTTGCAGTTATCCTCATTATTGCAGATTTATTACACTTTAACTGTTAAAAAATACTATACTCAAAAAAAAAAAAAGTACTCCAAATAGTAATTTAATAAAGGAATTTAAGAGTAGGATCTCTTTTCAGTGTTGTTTTGGTCCCAGTATAAAGTTTTGTTTTGTGAAACGTATTCTTCCCGCAACCCTGAAATCTTACTTGGAAGTGGTCCTTAACTGACTGCTGTAAGACTTTTTTTCCTATGAATAAGAAATGTTTGAGTCTGTGTAAATTATTGAACTAAAAAGCTGAGTATCAGTGAATTAATTCTTTCACTTTATAGGGCAAGAATAGGAAATCACAAACTAATCAGTTTCATAAAATTTGTGTTCTGTCAGGTAAATATGCTTATCCACCAGCATCCAACAAAGAAAAACATTGTAGAATGTCCTTGCAAGAATAACAATTGCTTGATAGATATAATAAAGTTGTGGTGATGCATTTTTGTTATTAGAGAATCTAATAATAAAATGTTGGAAGATTTTAGTAGTTCAGGTTCCTTCCTGAAGGAAGCCTTACTTTTGGCTGGATTCTGGGCCCGTAAAGATAGAGGCGGATGATGCTTGCTGCCTCAGTCTAAAGTAAAAGAACATTTTAAAATACCAAATTGTTTCGTTTTCAACACTTCATTTTGAATTGGCATTAAGGTTGTTTAGTGACTTTATTAATCCAGACATGCACCCCTTATGAGAAGCTGATCCCACATTGTGGAGCTACTGTCTGACACACTCCTGTCTGCTTTCTGCTGGATCTCACAAACTCCTGTCCCTTTCCAGGCTGGATTGATGTCACCTGGGATGCTGGTGGCTCTAACTCTTACCGTATGGGCGCAGAAGGAAAGTTTGACCTCAAGCTTGCACCAGGGTACGACCCTGATTCAGCGGCATCACCCAAACCTGTTTCATCCACTGTTTCAGGCACAACGCAGTCATGGAGCAGCTTGGTGAAAAACAACTGTCCAGACAAGACGACTGCTGCTGCAGGCTCCTCAAGTAGAAAAGGAAGCAGCAGTTCTGTGTGTAGCGTGGCCAGTAGCAGCGACATCAGCTTGGGTTCGACCAAAATGGAGCGGAGATCAGAGAGTGTAATGGAGCAAAATATAGTTTCAGGCACTGACGTCCATGAACCAATTGTTGTTCTGTCTTCCGCTGATAGTGTACCCCAGGCTGAAGTAGGGTCATCTTCCAGTGCAAGCACCAGCACCTTAACAGCGGACATGGGAAACGAAAATGCAGAGAGGAAGTTAGGTCCTGATAACTCAATACGTACTCCGGGGGAGTCCAGTGCTATATCCATGGGAATTGTTAGCGTAAGCTCTCCTGACGTGAGTTCAGTCTCTGAACTGACTAACAAAGAAGCAGCTTCCCAGCGACCTCTAAGCTCTTCAGCAAGTAACAGACTCTCGGTCAGTTCTTTGTTGGCTGCTGGGGCACCAATGAGCTCCAGTGCAAGCGTTCCTAACTTATCATCTCGAGAAACTTCCAGCCTGGAGTCCTTTGTACGAAGAGTGGCAAACATAGCACGTACCAATGCCACAAACAATATGAATTTAAGCCGAAGTAGCAGTGATAACAATACTAATACTTTGGGAAGAAATGTCATGAGTACTGCAAGTAAGTGAGCTGTGTTTATTTTTAGTTGATGCTTTTGTTGTTTCTTTGGCTTTCGTTAGACTTAATGAAGTTTGGATACTGTTGGCCTGATAGAGGAATGAAATTAGAGCAGCATTGACCTTGTGTGTACCTGTGGAACTCATGAAGAGCTCAGAGAGTTCCTGTCAGCTGCAAAGTGTTACATTGCCCTGTGATGTCAGATTACGCTGTGGTACCCATCAAACAGAAAATAATTTGAATTTGATGTCTTTTACATGTTTAGGAAGAGGGAGAGTATGGTTTAGATCATGAGGCTGGAAGAACAGTAGCTAATGTGGGATACTTTTGCATTCTGCTCTGTGTAGATTATGCATACTCACTTTATGTCAGCCCATTTCTGTTTCTATTTCCTCAGGAAAGGCAGTTTATGCGTATTGTGAAGTCCCTGAGTTTAGGAACTATGAACATAGTACAAAGAAAAAAGTGAACTGCAGTATGTTGAGATTTTAGTAGATTCCTGCATTCTGTCAGGCAGAGTAACTTAATGTACTCTAACACTGTGTGTGTTTTCTAAAGATGGTATGGTCATTAAGGCTTAGCTTTGGCATATCAAGTGTAAGGAAGTTTGTAGTTAACAGTGCTTTAAATGGCATTACATACATGCTTTAACAGCTGCCTGTTCTCAGGTTATATGTAGGGTTAAGGTGTTAGCAAGTAAGTTGTAAACCTGCTTGTTGTGGGTTCACTTTTGTGAATTTTCAGCATGCTCCCATCAGAGTTGTTACTCAGCCAGCCTTGTTAGGTATTTTGTTCAGTGCCAGTGATAGTATTTTAACTGGAGAGCTGCATTTCATAGGGTAGGCAAGTTAGAAAAAGAAAACTTACCCAAGCCAGAAAGAAGCGCTCAGTTTCTTGTTAAGCTGTCATGCCTTTCTAGGATTTTTATGCTTTTTGTATTTAAAAACGTGGTGTTTGCTTTTAGCATTTCTAGATATTTTTTTTTAATAGTGAGTGTTTTCTTTTTTGTTGGAAAGGCTTTTTTTTTTAATGTATTCTTACATTCATACTGTGATGAGGAGGGGGGAGGGAACATCTGCAGCCTGCATTAAAAATGTATGTAAGATAACTCAAGGGAAGATTTCTAGTAACTGATCCCCTTTTAGGAAGATAGCCAGTGCTTCTGGTTTTAGAGGTAGTTTTGTGTTGGGAGGAGAGAGACAGCACCTTTGAAAAACATAGTAAGATAGTTCAACAGTATATTTAACAGATTTTATGAATGTTTGATATCATACGGTACTGAAGTTGGAAATAAGAATGTGGCAAATTAAACATTAGATTTAATATTAGAAGATATATTTAAAATTATCCCTCATGTAGGAATTATTTTGGTTTATACATTTTATACAAGTAGAAACTGTAAATGGAAACTTGTGCCCCAGAAAGAGATCAGAGACTGAATTTGAGCAATCTGACCAGAGTTCTATTAGAATACCGTAAAATGCTTGGATATTTTTTGTTTTGGGGTTGGGTGTTTATTTTTTTATTTGTTTTGGTCTGTCCAGTTTCTTTTTAAAAAAACCAAAACACCAAAAAACCCAAAACAAACAAACAAAAAAAACCCGACAAAAAACTGAAGCCTGAAATCATGGTTAGTGATGTAAGTCTTTCTGGACTTGCTGTAGTGGTTGCATTTTAAAACGTCAGTATTTGCCAGGAGTTAAGTGGTGTCTAGAGTAGCCAGTTTCAATTTGCTTTTGAAGTCTGAGCAAGTGAAATGCTGACACTTGATTTTTTTTTTTTTTTTCTGTTTATGGTAACAGCAAAGAGTTTACTATTATTAATTGGAGTGGAAGATATGAATACTGAACAGCTTATTTTCAAGTTCTTAACAAAAAAACCCTTTGGTTTAGAAGATTTCCATGCTTTCAGAGAGATAAGCATGGGCTTATTAATAACCCCAAATTTAAATTTCACTCTCTCCCTCCCCATGCATAGAAATAATTTAAAGCACTGTACCTGCTTTGGGCCACCTTTGCTGAGATTTTATTTTCATTTTTATGTTTTTATTTAAAAACTGTTACTTAGGTTCCTTGGTGTGGGAGTAACTGACAAACAGCAAACCCAGAAACAGTAATACTAATTTTTCTCAAATAGCTACCAAATGCACTTAGGGGAAGAATCTGTTATATTTTATCCTTTTTCAAGGGTAGTAGCCTTTGCAAACCTTGGTAATAATAGTCTGAAATACAGAATTTAGATATTTATTCTTTTTTTATAAGGAAGCACTGCCTTAGTTTTCATAAGCTACAATAATGAAAATGTTCACTGGAAAACTGCAAAACTTGCATTTGATAAATTTTAGAAAAGGCAGATTGGTTTAAATATAAGTATAGGTGACCCCTCAAATATGCACATGCAAATGTGATTAATTTCCTGTGTTTGCAGATAAGCCTGCAAGAAAATATTTGGAAGATTGGGATGTAAATGTGTAGTTGCACATAGATATAACTTACACTCAGTTGTGTACACTATCTGAAATTCTTTCTGTTGAGTTTACGGTGAATTCAGTTGTGTTTCAGTTGCTAACTAAAATGCATCTACTGTGTTTTGTTTGAATGTGCAGTAAGGTAACTTCTTAGCTGTTGCTTGCTTATTCTGAAAAATAATAATATAAATCATCCACCATAAGTAAGATATTCAGTCACATGCTTCAAAGTACTGCCAACTAAGGCTTGTTGCCTGAACTTGTTGCTATTTGTGCTAATAGTTATGTGAAAGGTAACAAGTCAGAGCTGCTTTAAGAACTTTGGAAAAATGCACAAAAATCACAAATTCTATGTTTGTCTTATTACGTTCTGTTCTCAGTTTGTTTATATATAGTTAAACTGTTTTCCCTGTATAACTAATTATTTTGCTGTTTAGAGGTTAAATTATGTTTTAGGCTTTAAGACAGACACAGTATTGGAATAACAGACTTCAGAAATACTTCTCATATGTTGAAAATGAAATTAAGTGATTTCAGATTTATGGTGGGATTTGGAGATTTATTTAATAAAATTTGTTTTAAATGTATGCAAAGGAATATGCTCAGAAGTGGGCATCTGCGTTGTAGCGTGCACTTTTGCACTGGGAAACCCTTCCCCTTTATTTTGTTGTTCTTAATTGTAAAATAACACATCTGATAATTTTTTGACCCAAATATATTTTTCAACGCAGGATCATGCATGTAAATTGTACTCTTCATCAAATCATTTATTTTATCTTACCATATCTTTATAGCTTCTCCTCTTATGGGTGCCCAAAGTTTTCCTAATCTGACTACAACTGGTACCACATCAACAGTGACCATGTCTACATCCAGTGTTACTAGCAGCAGCAATGTAGCTACAGCAACTACAGTTTTATCTGTTGGTCAGTCGCTTAGTAATACTCTAACTACTAGCCTAACATCAACATCTAGTGAGAGCGATACAGGTCAGGAGGCAGAATATTCTTTATATGGTAAGTTTCATTTTTAAATGAACATAAGCAGACTTCCCATTAATGATTTTTCCTTTTTTTCTGTTACTGTGATTTTCTCCTGTAGTAGCATATTTACTGAAAAGTATTTGAAAGCTGAGCTTGTCATATTTACTAGCTCTGTAAGGCAGTAAATAAAATAATGTTAACATTTAGTAGTACTATTTACTATATTACTGTAACCAATAGTAGTATTTCCTTATGTTTTCAGGTCTTTTATTTTCAGTAGTTTCTATCCCACATTGTTATTTATGGTATATTTTATTTAGGAACTTAACCTTTTCCTTAAGTCAGTTTAGTATCTAATGTAGTTTGCATATGAACTTCTAATTAAAATCCAAATGTTGTTTCTCATTGCGTTGTATAGGCATGCTACATGCTCAGTCTGAGGTACCTTGTATTATTCAGTAATTGTAAAGCATCTGCCATTGGGTGCATTATACACTTAAAACAGCGTATAAGGTTCCATGTATCTCAGTAGCATAACAGTAATTGAAAAAAAATTGGAAAGAAGACAGAAATGAAAATGACACAGAGAATGGAATTATGTGATTTGAGGAACAAAATTCAGAGTTGTTAGGTGGACACTCTGAGCTAGAAACAGACATTGGGACAGAAGTTATTTGCAGGATATGAACACGGTGAGGGAAGATTTAGGTAACTAGGTTGATAATATCTAGGAATCAAGCTGATGAAATGAAGTCAAGAAAAATCTGGGCTAGATATGGGAAAGTACTTCCTAATGTGAAGTTTAATGCATTGTGAGACGTTCTTGAAAGAAGATACTTGATTTCTTTAGGATTTGATTGGATTAAGGTTGTGTTCTATTTAGCTGCCTATTGAAATTGCTTGAAAAATATCTGGTAATTTCAATGGATATTGGAATTGAGCTGCTTGGAGGCAGTCGATGAAGATATATGCATATGCCATCTCCCCTTACTCTTCTAATTAAGGTTCATTTGATAGTTTGATTAGGTGACAAGTCTTAAAGTACATCATAAAAAACGGGGCAAATAGTTACCTTAAAGTTTCTGTTGGGGCATTAACAGCAATTTGAAGGGTGTTTGGGTGGTATAGATAGTTTATATGTGTACAGAAAAATTTAAAACTTCAATGGTACATCTCAGTCCACCTTGGATGGCTGTCAACTTTTCTGGTTTTGGGAGGTTGGTTTTGAAGTGTTAGTACTAGGTGGGTGAAAATGAACTTTGTATCTGTCTTCAGCTTCTTGTTAATCAATTAGCAATTGAGTCTTTAAAATTATCACTTTTAAATGGTTATTTTAGATGTCCTTTACATTGTAACTTGAGGTCTAAGCCACACATTCTCAGTGGAAATTACATCACTAATCTGTTCTTAAATTAATTGGACATAGAAGCAATATACATTTGTGTACCATTTTTTGCGATCTTTTGTAATTTTTAATAAGTGTAATTATGAAACATTTGATATAAGCGAATGAGAAACCGATCACTTGCTGATCACTCTCAATTATACAAATGTTAAGTGCTTCTTTTGTTAGTTATGCTATTGACTAGACCCCTGGACTTTTTGTCAGGTGTATGCTTTTATCACAGCTTTTAATCTTAATATGCCATAAGCAGTGTTTTAGTTCTCTCTTTTGCTTGTTTAAGTGAGATTTGTTTTATCACTCTTCCCAGTGCTCCTGTTCTTTAATTTTCAAAATTTTGCTTTAAAAGTTATTCTTGGCTTTTGTTCTGTATGTAAATACATGTATATATATGTATTATTATAGATTTTCTTGATAGCTGCCGAGCTAGTACTCTGTTGGCAGAGTTAGATGATGATGAGGATCTACCTGAACCAGATGAAGAAGATGACGAAAATGAAGATGATAACCAAGAAGATCAAGAATATGAGGAAGTTATGGTACAGTATAGTTAACATAGATAATATCTTAATTGGCTAACAGATGCATTAAAAATCCACAGATTCTTTTGACGATATGGGGTCCTAGCTATAGTCTTCCCATTAATTAAAATAAATGTATTTAGATTTTGGACTACTAGTTTGGAGTACCTGTCCATTAGGACTTGTAAATGCCAAAGTTAGAATCATGTTACACTTTTTGGGGGCTGCAAACTGAATACTACTTTACAAAGACAGTTCATTGTCCCTTTTCCCCATTCTTGCATATAATTGGGTATTAAGAAAGCTGTTTTCTCATGCACCGAAGTGGGTGTGATAAAATTGCAAGGCCTCACTAGACAGGACAACTTACGGGGCAGTCCCCTTTCTGTAGAAGTCTGATTGCACACCTTCAACATTTATTCCGCAGAAAAGTGTTTTTGAACACCAGCACACCCTGAGACCTTATAGGCCAGAATTAACATTTTTAAACCAACCTGGGGACAAGCTGACAGACTAGAAATGATGGATCAGTAGTTTACTGGCTGATAAAATGGTATAACTTTGGGGGTAGGCTGCTGAATTTTGTGGTTATACAGTTCTGGGGCATGTTTAACTGTAGGGCTGTGTGAAGTAAACTGTAATAATTAAATATGCCAGAGGAATTATCTCTTAAAAAAATAAAAGGGGAGGGCAAGTCAGACTCCAGCAGGTTAGTCCACATGGTTGTTGCCTACATTATTGTGAGTTCTGGCTTTTCGTTTGGTTGTTCTTTAGTGGTATGAATAATGCTTGGTCTTCTACCACTACTGAAGTGATCAGAGTGGATATTGCAAGGTCTAAGAGGAAAAAATTTAAGACTTCACTAATGAGGATTTAATGTTTATTACATAGATGTAAATATTGTTTTATGGACTTATAGAAACTTACTCTTGTAATTAATATGCAAACGTTTAGTCATTTGAACCAAAAAATTAGCATTTTAACCTACAGTGATTATGCTTTTAATAGAAATTCAGTTATATTCCTGAATATTTAATTATTTCACCTTCTGCATAAAGATGTGAAGTTAGGCATGGAAAAGCCAGTACTGTTTAAGTGGATCTACATGCAAAAAATAACCTTAGTTTGTAGATTGTTGATCACTTTTCAGAAATTATTACATGGAGTTACTGTTATTGTTCATAGGAAGAAGCAGAAATAGCTAAATTAGCCTTTACTTAGATTACACAGCAAGAATCGGATCTGGAAAAGAAAATTTTCCTTTCTTGTGTTCCAGTTCTGTTCCTTTGGATACGCTATGTAATTCTTATCAATGAGGAGTTGAACAGATTAAAAGCGTGTTGTAGAAAAGTCATAAGCAGTACTTGCTACAGCTTATTGAAAACTAGATTTCTTCTCACCATAATAGTGCCATTATTTTGGGATCTGATTTAATCTCTGGGTAAAATGTGTATACATTATATATCAATATATGTGTATACATTCAAAAAAATACTACTTATTTTCAGAAAAAACTATGTTTATTTTGACACCATTGATTTATTTGAATCGTTGATGTTCCAAACTTTGTGTAATACACAAAACATCTACACCTACACCAAGTTTGCTGGTCTACAGTAGTCTGTATTTCCCTATATTTTGGTGCTTCATGGAAAGTTTCATTCTTTCCAAGAACTGTAGATACACCTGGTGTAAGGTTAGCCCATTTATGTGGATCTTCGTATGTCTGTAGTTTTGATAATTCTCTGGATTCCTGCTTGACCAGTTAAATGCAAATAATACTGTTACGTGCCAGCTTTGGTATCTTTTGTGTGAGTTTTAGTTTACATAACTGCTATATTCCCTAACTGATTGCTAAATATTTGATCAAATGATTCTTTGTAGTAGAATCTAAAAAACTACTACTTTTTTTTTTTTAGGAAGAAGAGGAGTATGAAACCAAAGGAGGCCGCAGAAGAACATGGGATGATGATTATGTATTGAAAAGGCAGTTTTCTGCTCTGGTTCCTGCTTTTGACCCAAGACCTGGTCGTACTAATGTTCAACAGACAACTGACCTAGAAATTCCTCCACCAGGTATGCTGACAAGGCATTTGTGATCGTTGGTCTGGTTTTGGGATGGAGACTCTCCGTTAAGGGTCCATTGGGCTTTGGGGATCCTATTACTATTGACCAGTACAACATGCTTTTGTGGCTGCATGGCTTTTCTCTGTTTGAATGAGAGTTTTGTCTACCTCTGCAGCTTCAAGTGTTATTGAGGGAAGAGTAAATTAAATGTTGTGTGAAACAAGCATACTCATGAATTTCACTTGGACTAGTGATAGATGTCTTGCTATGTCTGGTTCCAGCTGCAGAGAGCAATCTGTGTGTTGAGCTACCCAAAATAGATTTAGTTGGAGAGGGCTTGTTGAAAGAGTCCAGAGCAGAGGCAGGGGGGAAGCTGACACGGTGATGGAGCAGTCGGTATGACCAGCAGCGTAGCGCCTGTCATCTTGATCTTTAGTTCATTCTTGGTCAGCAGCGTGGGTGAAGTCAGTACTCATTACAGAAAGGAATACGTAGGTTGAGCTTATGTGGAAACAAGCCACTGTTGATTTTGGTGAACTGAAAGGAGTCAATACAACAGGAGGATGCTGTGTATGAAAAGAAGAATGCATGTGCTGTCGTCATATTAAAGGGGATGTTATGAAGATATAAGGATCAGTAGGCATTTCAGAAATTCCTGTTAGCTTTACTGGCATAAAGAAGTACTGCAGTTACAGCCCTTAAATATAGTTCCTAGTTAGAACTGAGGATCATCTCTTTGGCATGTGTGCAGGAACGCTTCACGCTTCCTTATTGAGCTAGTTTATTACTGTTTGAGCCAACTTGTCATGCTTTACATATTTCTGTATTAATGGCTTCTCAAATGATTTTTTACATGCAGGTACACCTCATTCAGAACTCCTGGAAGAGGTTGAGTGCATGCCTTCGCCACGTTTAGCACTCACCTTGAAAGTTTCAGGTCTCGGAACAACTCGAGAAGTGGAATTGCCCCTAACGAACTTCCGGTCTACCATCTTTTACTATGTACAGAAATTGTTACAGCTTTCCTGTAACGGCAATGTGAAATCTGACAAACTTAGACGTATTTGGGAGCCAACATACACGTAAGCTTGCAAGTTTGTTATTCTGTGTAGAGAACATGGTGACTGGTTAGGAAACAGGTGTGAAACAATGTTAGTTTTTTCTTCCTCCTGTGTAGGAAGCAATGCTAGAGTTTTTTCTTCCATTTATGTCAGGTTCTTCTTACTGGTTGTATAGCTAGCGCTGTGACTACAAAACAAAAAAAACCATAATGTCTAATGCTCAGCTGTGACTTGTTCACAATATTTCAAAAGTCAAACAATTGACCAAGAGAGGAGAATTTGGTCTGTTTAGGGATCTGCGTGAAAGAATCCCATGGGGATATCGTCTTAGACAGAAGGGAGGTCCAGGAGAGGTGATGGGTTTTTCAAGGATCACTTCCTCCAGACCCAAGTGCAATCTATCCCAGTGTGTGGGATGTCAGGCAGAGGCAGTAGGAGACCTGCATTGATGAACAAGAAACTCACAGCAAAACTCAAAACATAAAAAGGAAGCGTGCAAGAGGTGGAAGAAGGGTGAAGTGACCCAGGAGGAATATAGAGTCATTGTCCCAGCATGAAGATACGGGGTTAGGAAAGCCAAAGCCTATCTGGAGTTGAATCTGGTGGGAGATGTGAAGGGCAAAAGGTTAGGGAGCACTTAAAGAAACATGAGTCTGTGGGACCCAGTGGGATGCACCTGCAGGAGCCGGCCACTCTTGATTATCTTTGAAAGGTTGTGGTGACTGGGAGACATTTCTGAGGACTGGAGGAAAGCAAGTGTCACTCCAGTCTCCCCAAAGGCAAGAAAGATCTAGGGAACTATGGACTGGTCAGGCTGTCCTTCATCCTTGGAAAGGTGATGAAAATAGCCCTGGAAACCATTTTCAAACAATGAAGGACAAGAAGGTGACTGGAAGTAGGTAGCATGGATTTATGAAGAGGAAATGATACTTAACCTGATAGCCTTCGATAGTAAGATGACTAGCTCGGTGGATGAGGAGAAGGCAGCAGATGTTGTTTCCCTCAACTTCAGCAAGGCTTTCAATACTTTATCCCTCATTGGCAAACTAATAAAATATGGACTAGATAGTGTCTGAAAACTGCCTGAACTGCCAAGCTTAGATGGTTGTGACAGTTGTTATGGACTCCATCAACCTGCAGGCGGTGAAGCCCAGCTGGAGCCCAGCTGGTGTACCCAAAGGGTTGGTACTCCGGCATTAATGAGCTGCATGGTGGGACAGAGCAGACCCTCGGCAAGCTTGCAGGCAAAGCGAAACTGAGAGGAATCATTGTTTCACCAGATGATTGTGCTACCGTTCTGAGAGACCTCATCAGGCTGCAGAAAGGGGGACACAGGAACTTCATGAAGTTCTGCAAAGGGAAATGCAAAATCTGGCAGCTGGGGAAAAATAACTGCATGTGCTGGTCCGGGCTGGGGGCCAGCTGGCTGGGAAGCAGCTTGGCGGAAAAGGTCCTGAGGGTCCTGGTGGGCATAAAATTGAATGAGAGTCAGCTATAGACCTGGCAGCAGAGGTGGTCAGCAGCATCTTGGGCTGCATTAGGAGGGCTGAGGGAGGTGAGCTTCTCCCTCTGTTCAACACTGGTGGGACACATCTGGAGTGCGATGTCCAGTTCAGGGCTTCTCGGTACCGGAGAGATACGGGCAGTGGTGTGAATCCAGCAGAGGGCTGCTGTGGTGGTTAAAGGCTCTGGAGCATTTGTCACACAGAGTCTGAGAGATCCTGCGACTGTCCAGCCTGGAGAAAAAAAGGCTTGTGGGATCTTGCCAATGTGTATGAACACCTGATGGGAGGAATAGGGAAAACTCTTCTTTGTTGTGACAAGTGAAAAGGACAAGAATAAAATGTCTCAAATTGAAACGGGAAATTCCATTTAAATATGCCATTTGAGCAAGGGTATTGGACTAGGTCTCCAGAGGTCCCTTCCAACTTCTGCTGTTCTCTCTACCCTTATTTGACCTTACTAGCTTTAAAATAATAGACAGAAATTGTAAGACTACATGATTGTGCATATTTTCCATTTGCTACACCAATGTAACTTTGTTCCTACGAGAAAACTGACTTACACAAAAGCAAAAACTGCAATAAGTTGGTTGCAGTTTTTTAACCTCGTATTTCCGATTTCAGCAGTGCTTACACATTGCACCTGTTTCCTGAGTTGCCTTGGGTCAACAATTGTGTGCTGTAACAAAACTATTTTCTAGTTATAAAACATGAGAAATAGTTGTAAATATCTCCTAAGTTAATACATGGCAAACTACCCTGGGACTTCAAAATTTCAAAGAGGTAATGCACATGTAGTGAAGAACCTAAAGTTGGCTTGGGAAATTTGCACAATCAAGGTTGTTTGATTACTCAAACCTTACTTCAGGAAACCTAAATTAAATGTGTTGCGAGATAAATATTAACATAATGAAAATTAAATATGAGTTTAAGAGCTTCGCTGTGTCAGGGTATCCCAGATGTTCTGTGCAGCAAAGGACAGCTGCTGTTGCTGTTTTACATCATGTTATCTAAATGTCATTGATGTCTAACAAGTCAATGTATAACTTCAGAATTTAGAGGATGTGCTATGAGTATGAAATATTAACTCATTGTTTTGGTATCTAGAATCATGTACAGAGAAATGAAGGATTCTGATAAAGAGAAAGAAAGTGGAAAAATGGTAAGACTTTGTATGTTTTTGTGGCTGTTCAGACAAAAGCAAAACAAATCTTACTGCAGTTTTTGAAATGCTACATTAAAAAAACTAACAGTTTTTGATTACTGATGAAAGGATATGAGTGAGTATATTTGTAAATGCATGCTCCTTAAAAAAGACAGTGTGTAATGCATGTGAAATCTTGAAGACTTTACAATCAGGAAAAGCCAACATTTGGTGGTTCCTGTTGTAGGGTTGCTGGTCAGTAGAGCATGTGGAGCAGTACCTTGGCACTGACGAATTACCAAAGAATGACTTGATAACCTACCTGCAGAAGAATGCAGACTCAGCTTTCCTGCGCCACTGGAAATTAACCGGCACTAATAAAAGTATTAGGAAAAACAGAAATTGTTCCCAGCTCATAGCTGCATACAAGGTATATGTCTGCATCCAAACTTTTTTATTATGAATGGCTGTGTGCTTTGTTTTGCAGCTTTAAAGATTCTTGTGGAGGAGGGATATGACAGGGATAGGCAAGTTGAATGTTCACATGCCAATATCAAGTTTAGGTTTTGCTACCGGTTTTTTTTTCTGTCGTCTGGTCATGTTAAAATACACTTGAATCATGATTTGAACCATCCACAATATAACTAAGTGTTGAGGTTGAACATGGTAACCATCCTGATTTTTCAAATCATTAACTTGGAGTGCACCATCCTAAACTGTAATGCATACAGTTTCCATTCTTAACAATTCTTCTACAGGATTTTTGTGAGCATGGATCAAAGTCTGGATTAAGTCAAGGGGCCATTTCTACTCTTCAAAATTCTGATATCCTTAGTTTGGCTAAGGAACAACCTCAAGCCAAAGCTGGCAGTGGGCAGAACTCCTGTGGAGTAGAAGATGTTCTGCAGTTACTTCGCATTTTGTATATAGTTGCTAGTGACCCTTACACAGCACGAACAGCTCAAGAAGGTAAGTTAGTTACCTAGCAGAGCTTCTTAAATGTTTTAATGAAAACAAAATAAAGGAAAATTTTTCTCTTTGATTATTTTCAGAAGGGGATGAGCATCCTCAGTTTAACTTCCCACCAGATGAATTCACAAGCAAAAAAATTACTACGAAGATTCTGCAACAGATTGAGGTATTACATAATGTATAATGCACAATGTATATATGTAACATGGTTTTTAAGACTCTTACTCCTTACTTTCTTTGGAATTGTTAGGGGGTTTTGCCATTTTGACTTTTGAATTGCTTCATATGACGCTTACTTCCTTATATTTTGTATGAGTAAATTCTGTAAAAACAGACTAGTCTGAATAAAACACACCAAGAAAAAAATAATAAATTTTATCTTTTGATTATAGAGAATAATTTTTTTCTGCACCAAACACAATGTAGTGTACCTATGTCTGTCTGATGATATTGTATCAAAGGCAATTAATTGTGTTAGGGTTCACAAACATTTTGTTGTTTATATGTTCCACATAAAGCTTTCAAAAATGGCATTTAAAAAACATATTGGTAGCAGATCAGTTAGATGCATTCAAAGGAAAACTGTAAGATGTAGTTGTTCAAGTACTTTAAGATGTTCAGTAGAACTACTTTTTTGTTAGAAAAAATCCTTAAAGATGATGAAGATTCTTGACTTGCTTCACCCTTACGTTCTTTTTGAGGGTTTTTTTTAATTATGTTATGTTGCTCTGATTATTCACTAAAACAAAGTTCAGTTCTTCGTATTAAATATCTTGGTAGTAATTATTTCCGCAGTCTTTTTTTATTATACTTGCTTTTTAGGAAGGACTGTAGTAATATTTCAGTGGGGAGCAACTTTACTACTACCAAGTTTCTTTTGTGTCGTCTTGCATTGAGGACATAGTATCTAATCACTTTTGGGCAAAACTCAGAAGCAATTCTTTCCAGTTAATTCTATATTCAGATCTCCTCACAGTTTTTTGAGTAGTACAGATCCCAGAGGTTTACTGCAGCTTGTAGTGTCTTTGTTCTGAAGTGCTTTGTGTTCACTCTTGACTCCTAGAAACGTTGTGAACTTCTCATTCATAGCATTTAAAAAAAATAAAATAAATGGCAGTTGCTGAGAAAGGAGGCACTTGCCTCAAGCCCAGGTGGAAACTCTGTACTTGAGTGTATTGGGTGTCTAGGTACTTAGTTACAAATTTTTTGGGATGACATGAATCTAATATTACAAACACTTATTTTTTTCCCTTGCATTAAACTACAGGAACCCTTGGCTCTTGCAAGTGGAGCTTTGCCAGACTGGTGTGAGCAGCTAACAAGCAAGTGTCCTTTCTTAATTCCATTTGAAACAAGACAGTTGTACTTCACATGCACAGCATTTGGAGCATCAAGGTAAAAAAAAACCAAACAAAACAAAACACAAAAAAAACCCCTCAACTAATGCTGCTTTCTTTTTATTAGTAATTTTTTTAATTGCTGATTCACTGAACAAGACAGATTTTGTTTGCCAAATGTAAAGCATTTTGGATATTAGAAAAAAAGGGAAGATGAGGGAAGAAATGGCTTGGATGGGTGTACTCTACGCTGGGTAAAAAGCTGGTTGAACAGCTGAGCCCAGGGAGTGGTGGTGGATGGAGTTACACCCAGCTGGTGGATGGTCACAGGTGGTGTTCCCCAGGGCTCAGTATTGGCACCGGGTCTGTTTAGTATCTTTACAGTTGATCTGGATGAGGGGATCGACTGCACCCTCAGTGAGTTTGCAGATGACACCAAGTTGGGGGGAGGCGGGGGGTGGGGGTGGGGTGTCGATCTGCTGGGGGCAGGCAGGCTCTGCAGAGGGATCTGGGCAGGCTGGATGAGCCAAGGGCAGTTGTATGAGGTTCAACAAGGCTCAGTGCCGGGTCCTGCACATGGGTCACGCCAGCCCCACGCAGCGCTACAGGCTCTGCTGAGGAACAGCTGAGGGAACGGGGATTGTTTAGTCTGGAGAAGGGGAGGCTCAGGGGGAGCTTTATTGCTCTCTACACCTACCCAAAAGGAGGTTGTAGTCAGGTGGAGGTAGGTCTCTTATCTTAGGTAACTAGTGACAGGACAAGAGGAGATGGCCTCAGGTTGCAGCAGGGAGGTTTAGATTGGATATTAGGAAATACCAAAACTGCTCAGAACTGGCTGGACATAGGTCAGCAGGTAGTAAGCAGCTGTATTGTGGATCACTAATTATCTTATCATGATTATCATTTATTTATTAGTATTATTTTCCCTCTTTTCTCTCCTATTAAAATGTCTTTATTGCAACCCGAAGATTTTACTTTTTCCCCCCAGTTCTCTCCCCTGTCCCACGGCGGAGTTGGGGGTGAGCAAGCAGCATTGTGGTGTTTAGCTGCCTGCCAGGTTAAACCATGACAGAAGCTTATGCTGAGTAGCCCGTCCTCTGTTTGATACTCTTCAGGAAGTTCCTTTGAAGAAAGTACATTTTTCAACTTCAGCTGAAGACTTGCTTGTGTACCTCTAGCTGGGTTGTCCTATCAGGCAGTAACTGGGTTGCAGTTCATTGCGTAAACGAGTAAGAAACAACAGAGAAAATATCCTGAAAATAAATGTGAATCAAATGTTTTTTGAAAACATAACCAAAGAACATATGTTTTATTTTTATAGTTCCTACAGTGGTTTGGTGATTGCTTGTTTTGGTTCATTTATTTTTAATTCACTACAGTCTTAAAAAAAATAGACAATATCTAACAAAAAGATGCTGTTTCAAAGGTTTGTATTAGCTGCTTAATGAAACTATAACAAAACCAGGCCTTAAAATATTTAAGGATAACCTCTGAAGTGCTTTGTTACCTAGGAATCCTTAATATTTTGATTGCAGCAGCAATTACCTTGAGAGTATGTAGACAGTGTAAACCTTTTTGGAAGTTTGCTTTTAGGTAATGAGAAGGAAGGGTTAGTTTTTGTGGGTTTCCCTGGCAGTTTTTGTTCACTTGTTTGTTTTCCAAAGAGGAAGAAGTGTAGGCAGTGAGCTGCAAAAATTGCTGTTGTGTGTAATACGCAGTAGAAATGCCTCATGGAGAGTGTAAAATGAGGCATTTGAAGAGAAGAAAAGGCATTGCAAGACAATACATCAGTTTAAATCTTAGTATGGAAAAATTGAACTTCTACAGAAAAATAGTCCAAAAAACTGGACCATGTGTTGCTTTCTTGTTTTTCTTTTGAAAAAAGGTAATGTTCTAGAAAAACCTGTGTTTTAAAGAGATCTTTCAGGAAACATTGCATAGTATTTACTTGCTGAGTAAAGAGCTTTCTTAAGCTCTTAAAATACTGGAAATAGTTCTTAAAACTCATAGACTCCAGATGAACTCTGTGTGTATATGCATGTGGGCACCTGGGCGTGTACACTTTCAGTCTGTGTCAGGACACTTGACCATACTGGCAAAACAACCAACAGATGGTAGCTTTGTAGTTTATTGCTGCGTAGCTGACAACACATACAAGAATTTTGAACTTTTGACTTCATGTAAGTACTGCTATTAGAGGCGGCTGCTCTTCCTTCACTGATACGGGTCTGTATGTGTATGATTGCACTTCAGCTTTGCTTCTGTGTTTCTCTAATAAGTGTTTATGTAAGTAAAACTTGCTGTAAAACTTGGTGGGTATCAATGGGGTGATGTACAACTGCCTTGCAGTATGTAACAGAAGTTGTAACAAGCGTCTATAAACAGTTTTGAGCATCTGTGATGAAGTACTACAGTAAATGCTGCTGTCTGTTCATTCCACTGTAATTTGAAAACTGTAGTAATTCAGGTCAAGAATTGTATGTTGTCATTGGTGGTATCAATTACATCAGAAGTTTATGGCTGGCTCTTCATAGTAATTAAAAATTATTTAGTTTTCTAAACTCATAAAATACAAAGCAGCCCGTATTTGGGCATTTCAGATATTTCTGAGAAATACTTCAGTGTGTAGATTTACCTCCTTCTGATTTATTTATTATTTTTAATTGGTACTTAACAAGGTAATGTTTTCGTAGTGGCTACTTTCAAGTTTTTGTGCTGGTGGACATCGAAGCTTTAAAACAAATGGTTTTCGTTTTTTTCCAGAGCAATTGTATGGCTACAGAACAGACGTGAAGCCACTGTTGAACGGACAAGGACCACAAGCACAGTGCGACGTGATGATCCAGGAGAATTCAGAGTTGGACGCCTCAAACATGAAAGAGTGAAAGTTCCGCGAGGTGAATCCTTGATGGAATGGGCAGAAAATGTCATGCAGATTCATGCAGACAGAAAATCTGTTCTAGAGGTAAAGCATATCTGCCTAGCAGAACAAGGTTAGATAGCTATTTCTAACTGCCTGGGATACTGAATATCCTGTTCCGTGACCAACACTGACCATTTCACTGGGACTTCCTTTCATTCCTTTCATTGCTAACGTTCCGTATGTTTTTCTAGGTTGAGTTTTTAGGGGAGGAAGGAACAGGCCTGGGTCCTACCTTGGAATTTTACGCATTGGTGGCAGCGGAGTTTCAGAGGACAGATTTGGGAGCTTGGCTTTGTGATGATGATTTTCCAGATGATGAGTCTCGTCAGGTATATTTCAATTTGCATTTTAAACTGAGTACTTGTTTAAAAGAAAAATGAGCTAGATGTCCATGAAGGGAAGAACGCGTGATCAGTGAGCAGCCACTCATTGCGGTCAAGAATGACCACTCTGCTCCACAGCTTGCTTGCTTACCTGTTCTCTTTTTAACAGAGAAGTAGAATGTAGTAACTTAAACAGCACAGATAGGTGATTAAATTCACCTTGAACGATGTCAACTTTTTTCTGTGTGTCTCCTAAATCAGGTTGATATTGGTGGTGGATTGAAACCCCCTGGCTACTATGTACAGAGGTCATGTGGACTCTTCACAGCACCATTCCCACAAGACAGTGATGAACTTGAAAGAATAACCAAACTCTTTCATTTCCTTGGAATTTTCTTGGCTAAATGCATTCAGGACAATAGACTTGTGGATTTACCGATTTCTAAGCCTTTTTTTAAACTCATGTGTATGGGGGACATCAAAAGTAACATGAGTAAGTTGATTTATGAGTCACGGGGTGACAGAGACTTGCACTGTACTGAAAGTCAGTCGGAGGCTTCTACAGAAGAAGGGCATGATTCCTTGTCAGTAGGAAGTTTGGAAGAAGACTCCAAATCGGAATTTATTCTCGATCCACCAAAACCTAAACCTCCCGCCTGGTTTAATGGAATTTTAACATGGGAAGACTTTGAATTAGTAAATCCACATAGAGCTAGGTTTCTAAAAGAAATAAAGGACCTTGCAATTAAAAGGCGCCAAATTTTAAGCAACAAAAGTCTGTCAGAAGATGAAAAGAACACAAAACTACAGGAATTAATGCTGAAAAATCCATCAGGTTCGGGGCCTCCACTTAGCATAGAGGATTTGGGGTAAGAGTTTTTGTATTTATAAATACGCAGCGTTGTGTTAGAGACAATTGTCAAAGTGTATAATTAAAAATGAAGATTTCTTCATTTTAAATAGTATCATTGCAAGGGAGAATCATTGAAATATACTGTGAGATCCAGTTTGACATCTGTAGCTATGTTCTTGTTCCTTAGTTTGAGGATTTTCTGTTCTTGCTTGCTCAGTTTCCTAAGGTTTAAGCTCAAGTGTGGCTTCACCGCAATGCTGTGTGACTCTAGAAACACACAAATACTTGTGAAGACCTTTAGAAAAGTGTCAATCTGTAATCTCTTTGCTGTGATGACTATTGACATCTATCAAGTTTTTTGGAGAACTTTTTAAAGAGGACAGATGAAATTTCAGATCCTGTTAATAGACATGCAGGCCAGTGTTTGAATCCATGTTAAGCAGAACATTTTGTGTGCTAAGTTTTAGCAAATGTCAAAGACATAAAAGCGCTCATACCTGTGTAAACTTGTGTCAGGATATCAACCTTTGTGATTTTGAGTTACTCCTTTTGAAACAACAGTAGTTCTTCTTCCATTAATGTTACGGATTATTTGTTAAAATCATGTTGTGCCACAAGGATTGCGTGGTTGGTGATTGCTTACGGCCCTGCGGAACTGACTGTGGCTTGTTAGAGAGGGAAAGCGAGTAGCACCGTTGAAGGGCCTCCATGTCCGATACGTTAAGTGTCCCTATAACTGTTAGTGCTGGAAACCAACGTAAAGCAATTTTTGAGTCTGTGAACTGAATTTAAACAATTTGAAGTAGTTGTGAAGCTGGTAACCATTGAAAAATTTCATAAAGTTTAATATCTTTATCAAATCCGAAGAAATAGTGGGTGAGTATGCACATGCACATACCATAGATTTGAAAGATGCATTATCTGTGTAGTTCATTACTAATTGTAGTTCTGCACTGTGGTACCACTGTTCATGTATATACAAAATGATTCACAAACAGGGGTTTGAAATGTAGTGAAATGCTTTTGGGTGTGTGGGGTGTCGTTTTTATATCTGGTGTGTTTGCAAAAGCTGTATCAGGTTTGTTTGCGATTAGTAACTGTCTTTGTATTTTGAAGTCTAAATTTTCAGTTTTGCCCTTCATCTAAAGTGTATGGGTTTACAGCTGTGGATCTCAAGCCCGGTGGTGAAGATGAGGTAAGGGAACAACCTACTTCTACAATTTCAACAGCAGTAACTCTAAAGCAAAGTGAACTCTTACAGTATTTATCTATTGTCTTTGCAGACTGTAACAATGGACAATGCAGAGGAATATGTAGATCTCATGTTTGACTTCTGCATGCATACTGGTATACAGAAACAGATGGAGGCATTCAGAGGTAATTTTAAATGTGGAGGAATATATATGTGGTTGGGTGGGTGGACTAATTGGTGTTCAGGGTGTGCTGGTTTAAAGTGGTGGCATACAATGGCTTTCAAAAACAAACTGAATGCAATAGGTAAGACATTAATTTCCTAACACCTTTGCATTAGTTCTGTTTACCGTAATTAAGAAACTGTTGATTGATTCTAGCTTGATTAAAATACAATTGAAATGCTGACGTTATTTTTTACTTATGTTTATGACTGTATCTTGTGTAAATTAAAGATGGCTTCAACAGAGTCTTTCCAATGGAGAAGCTGAGTTCCTTCAGCCATGAAGAAGTTCAGATGATTCTTTGTGGAAATCAATCACCTTCTTGGGCAGCTGAGGATATAATCAATTATACTGAACCTAAACTGGGATATACACGAGATAGGTACTTATATTCTGAGTGATTTTTAAATAGTATCTACAAGATACATTCAGTGACAAGATGTCCAGAATGGTCATTAGATGAAGATGCTAAATTGAATGGGATTGGTGGTCACTGAGGGGCAAGTGATTGTCTAAAACTACATGAGATAACATGTATGTTACAACATATAGGTTAGAAGGTACTCAGTGTTTTTGTGATCAGAGAGGATAAAAAAAATTAAGATACTAAAATGAAAACAACTAGTAGAAACGTAATGGCAGCTAATACGGGCTATTGAAAACAGCATTTCAGAGTTTTTACTTCCGTCTTAGGTGGTGGTTATAATTTCTGTTCAGTTGGGTATAGTTGTTACCTGTCCCTTATTTCCTATTTCTTTCTCCTCAAGTGTAGTTAAAAAAGAAAACGTACTATGCAGGGAACAAATATACTGGTGATACTACTGTCAGGAGGTAGTCTCGACGTTTTGGGAATTTCTTGGGTTTGGGTTTTCTGCTGCTCGTCACGTTTTGTAGCAATAACACAAGTTACTTCTGGAGCTGCGTTAGTAGAAGCATGCTGAAGTATCCTAATCAGTCTGAGATGCTGTGTGGAGCGATTCTTCTGTTGACCCTGCCCTGCATGCAGAGATGCAGCTGAGATAACAGTGCCTGATACCCGAGGGTGTATTTCAGCAGGCTGTGCTTGCTTCATGCTCTCATTCCCCCCCCCATTCCCGGGGCTGATATGGATGAAAGCAGTGGTGTCTGGAGGTCTGTTGTAGTCTGTTATGCTTTTTTTTGGATTTTTTTTCACCTCGGGGTCTTTAACACCGTATAACTGAAATCGGAGATAAATTGAAGAGGCTGTATACTGCAGAAGTACAGGAAAAGTCTTGGGTTGTAGTCAGTTGGATTTTTCCCATATAATACGTTTGAGCTATATCTGCTTCTCTACCCGTTCATATACAAGGTACTCAAATAACACTCCAAGATAAGTATGGAGAAAAGTTCTTATTTACCTACATTTTTCCTGTGTAATACTCAGCAAGGAGATTACAGAAGTATTTTTGTGGCTTTTATGATGTTTTATTAACTCAATACTGAACAGGCACTAGAATCTTCCTGCTTAGACATGACTAAAGATTGTAATTGTACTGTCTCAAGTTAAGGGACATTAAAAAAGCCACTCTCTTGTAATGTTATCATAACTAATTATTTTAATTTATTTTAAGCCCTGGATTCCTTCGATTTGTGAGAGTCTTATGCGGTATGTCTTCGGATGAAAGGAAAGCTTTTCTCCAGTTCACCACTGGTTGTTCCACACTCCCACCAGGAGGCCTGGCAAACCTACATCCCCGGCTCACTGTTGTACGCAAGGTACAGCTTCTCCAGGTTGCCCTTCAAGCCAGCTATTTTGGCTTTTGAGTGTAACAGTTGTAACAGTAAAGAAATAACACTGGGTTGGGTTTTTGGGTTGGTTTGGTGTTTTTTTAATTTATGACACCATGCTAAGCTTTCAGTACTGACCTCTGTTTTGGGTCTGCTCTCTGACTTCATACTGGCCTATGAAAGATTAACGGACATATTTATAATATAAATATATCTATATATATTAATATGTATAATAAATATATATTATGACATAAATATATTTATAAGTTGGTCTGTAGCTTTCCTGACGGTGCTGTTTTGACGACTGGTGTTACGTACGCAGTAAATGCCTTCCAACTTCAATATTGAGCGCTGTGAACAACTGCAGTAAAAAAATTCTTTCTTTTCCTCAGGTTGATGCTACAGATGCAAGTTATCCATCCGTGAATACGTGTGTGCATTACCTGAAGTTGCCCGAGTATTCTTCCGAGGAGATCATGAGAGAGCGCCTGCTGGCTGCTACCATGGAGAAAGGCTTCCACCTCAACTGAGCCGCTGACTGCAACATGGGACGTGAGAAGGTGTTTTTTGATACTAGTGAAGCCTCTTGTGTTTGTGTGCAAAAAAAAAAATACGATCTCCACGCTGTGCTCTGATGAGACTTGCCTTTTTTTTCACCTGTGAGGCTTTAGAAACATGTGGAATAAGTTTGTTAGCTGCTAATGACAAAATAAATCCTTGTAACTACACAGCCAGCAAGAAATTGGCACAGAACACTGTGTGATGCTTCAAGGGCTTGCACAACTGGGAATTAAGGTGGGTCTGTTTGACTGTTCCAAAGAACAGATCATCAGATTTTCAGTGTTCACTGATACAAATTTCTAACAGTGTATTTGTGTAAAGTTTGTCATTTAATACCTTGTACACTACAGTTGCCATCACTGATCCCTGTTTTGCTGGCTTTAAGCTAACTGGTCAGAAACTTGCTTCCTTAAAACTTAGAGTTAATGGGCATCTCCAGCCTTTTCTTTTTTTAATGGTGCCTGCACTATTGGAGTATTTTAGCAGGTTTCTGCATATAATCATGCACAACTTTTTTTTTTTTTCCCCTTCTTTCAAGTGGGAATATATTTTGATTTCTCAAATGCCCTGCTATAAAGATCAAATCCTTAAGTGTGTTTGTGCAGCTCAACGATAAAGCTATTAAAAAAAAAACAACACTGGTTCCTAGTGCAAGGCACACTTAAAGCAAGTTTTACTTTTGGTTGTACTTTCTTTGTATATTATAAACATTTATTTAACTTGTTGCAGTTTGAAGTTTAAAAGAAACCACCCAATGTGTAAGCTCAAAGGTAATCATTAAAATGTTTGCAACATATCAAACTGTCTCCTCTGAATACTTCGTTAATACTCATATGTTATTAGATGTTTGTACACGTTCTGAATAATGTGCCATAGTTTTTTTCAAGGTTTAAAAGAACTATGTGGCGATAATTGATCTCACAAACTTTATCTCTGTGCTCATATCTTCTCAAAATCACACAGTGCAGCTTTTTAAGAACTAGCCTGGCAGCGGTAACACTCATGTGTCAGTTTCTGGTGCTCTGCCGTGGGCCCATGTGACCTGAGGTTATAGTTCCTCATTATATTGGAATAAAAACTGGGTCAAATGATGCAGCTGATTCAGCTTCACTGGAGGTGGAGTGCCTCTCTTGGTTTCAGCCTGTGGTGCAGTATTTTATTGGTAAAAAGCAGCTTACAGTAAGATAAAGTGAGGTGCTAATGTGTCTTTAAAGATACTTACGTACTTGATACCAGCAAAGAAAAATTATTATTCTAGTTGAATCTGTGTGGTAAGCTTTGTTCTGTGCCAGTTCTCTGTGGTAACAGCCTTTTCTTGGACCACTGCTGAGGGAGGGCTTGCCAGAAGATTCTGCCTCACACATATAAATGAGGTTGATGCCAGATTTCTTTTCATAGCATTATTCACAGGACGTTACAGGCATCATGTTTGACATTTTCCCCAATGCGGCGTTGGAGAGGCATCTCCTCCATCCCGGACTCCTGTGTCTGTTGTGTTTCAAGTAAACAGTCGCATAAGCCCTGCGTACAAAGTATCTGCCCCGAATACAATGTCAACCCGTTTGGCTGACTGTGGTGTTACTGTAAAGCTGCCTGGACTGTTCTCTCGCACAACACTTGACTCTTTTGCTTCTTAGACCCTGGTTTCTAGGTGCAATTTAGACGTGACAGCTACGTGCTTTCACACATCAAACTTGTATGGTATCCGTTCTTTCAGTATCAGTGTGCCTAAGTGTTGGTGTGGAAGGCAGGAAGAAGCAGCCAGACACGTTAATTCTGGAAAGGTAAGTGAAAGTTAGCTCAGATTGTTATTGTTCAGTGACTTAATCAGTGTGCCCTGTACCTGTGAATACAAGTTGGGGTAGCTATGTGCTCCTGCTCGAGAAGGGAGATCTGGCTTGGTACCTTACTGGTACTGAGAAACTTACATACCTTTTATTACTCATCTTTTGTAAATGTTTTATTCATGACGCATGGATCGAACGTACAAGCGAAAAGAAAATATACTGATGTGCCAAAACAGGAAAAAAATTGTGTAACTTACAAAGCAAACATGATAAAAAATGATAAAAAATATCAAACACTTGATTTTAGTTATCTTTTATTAATGTTATAATATTTTAAGTGCCAGATACTTATAGTTGCAACTTACACAGTATGCAGGAATACTAAATACATCTGTACTACTGCTATTAAAATTTCTTTTGTAACCATTATTTGCATGGAAAAGGGAAACCAGCTTTTTAAAAAGCCATCATAAAAGCTACAGAATTTTAATTTACATTACATCTGTATGAAAATAAAATCAAGTTGGTGCTTAAAGGAGGCACTGAAACTCAGTTTGAATTTATATTTCTGTATTTTATGTCTTCTCCTAGGTAATTCAGAGTGATACCTAGACAGTCATGTGTAAGTTTCCATCACTTTATCATGGGTTTAAAAAAATGTTGACAGTTCTAGAAAGGTTTCTGCTGTGTCAATAAAGCTGCAGCTGAAATTGAAGGTTCCACCACTGGATGTTTAGCTGTACCTTTCCATTAGGTACATAGGGTACAGGAGAAACAGGAAATATTTTCCAACTAATTTGAGTATTGCATGAGTCAGTTTTACAACATCAGAAAAATGCTGTTGGCACGCTCTTGATGGTTTCACCATCTCTTGTAAAATGCTTTTATTCAGTCTTGTATCTTCCTAGTTTTCTGCCACTTTGTCAAGCACAAACAGAGGGGCAAGAATTCTGTTCCTGTTTGTCTCCACAATGCAACCATTCAGCACCATTTCATCCAAAATGATGTGCACTCTGTCCAAATTGAACATTATCTGGAAACATTTCAAGTTAAGTGTATTTTGAACAACATTCAGAGCAAACCTTGGGCACGTTAGTCTAACCAAAGTTTACAAGAATAGGTATTTCTTGTAGTTTATTTGGGTGTTTATTTTAATAAAGCTAAGAAAATGGTTCAACTGACACTTTTTTCTGATCAGAGAGATGTCAGAAGTTTGTAGTAGAGAAGCTGAAGCCCCAGTATATCTCATCCTGGAAGATTACTACATAGTAGTAAACTCAAGGTAAATTTTAGCTTATACATAGATGGTTAATTTTACCTTTTGCCTGAGTACCATGTATTGCTTGAATATAAAATGTTATCAAGGGATAACAACCTTGAGTGCGAAGATGTAAATATTCTGCATTTCTTCTTTAAAAAGTGTTAGCCAAATTCTTAAAATGTGATTCTCAAATTGTCCTTATCCTAAGTTACTAACGCTATTTGATCTGCTTGAAAGGAATATGCCGATATGTGAAGTTGAGTTGTTGATCGAGTAATAAAGCTCAGGAAGAAGAACAGAAGTAAATGGTTCCTATTTTAAATACTCTCTAAAATATACTTATCTCTAAATGTTCACCTAAAGGAAAATAATCTGAAACAACACGAGTTTGAGCTCAGAGGCCAGCCTGCTTTTGCTCTAGTCCTTGTATTTGTGTTTGTGGACATCCATTTTGATCAGTAGAGTAGCAAGAGGCAGGTTTTAGAAGGCATCAAGGCTTTCCTCTGCTCAGCGTGACGAAGATTAAGTCTTGTTTTTTGAACGTGACTGGGGCATTTAAGGGGACTGCTCTGCAGCACGAGTTCTGGTGGAGCTAACTGCGGCGCTCTGCCGAAGCAGGAACAGGGGGAGCACCGAGCTGTACAGAGCAGCTGAGAAGCCACACACTGGCATTTACCCCCTAGGGGGAACAAATAAATACAAGTGGTTGGGGAGACACCTTAAAGCACCAGAGCTGCAATGACGTAAGCTCCTGAAAGTGAACAGTCTTAGGTCTAAATGCAAGGAATGGATTTAAATTAAGTAACACTGAATGTCTCCATGCCTCGTTTTTCAGCACCTGGCTTTGAGAAGGGAATTCTTTGACCTCAGTTAGGTGCCTTATTTTCCCTGCAGTGAGTGGTGAAAGACAGACCCATCAAACAATTCACAGATTCTAGAGAACCAAGGCTGAATTCCCTCTCCGGGAATGCAGAGAGGGAGTTTTCTGTGATTACTTCGTGTAATGACAACTGGCTTGGTCTCTTCTAAAATGTATAGAGGTGCAGCCTGCCTGAATCCCATGGAGGGCAGAGGCTGAGCCTGTCCTCAGCCTGGGGAATTCCAAACCCCCCTTTCTCCAGGGACAAGTTTAGCTGAGTTGGTAGCAGCTGCACCTCCTGCCTTCTACTTAAGGTTCTCCTGCTGTTACATGAAAGTTCTGGAGTCTGACTGTCTATCCTGCGATGAGAGACGGTTCAGGTTTTGTCCCTATCTCTGTTAAAGCAAGAAGAGGGGCACAGAGTCACGTCAGCCTTGTGTGCGACCACCCTTCTAAGAGATGAGAAGTAGAAGCTTGAACTTGTTCAGGCTAAGCTGTAGGGTGAACCTGTATGGTCACGTCGCTGAGAACCCAGCTGGCAGGCTGCTGCCTTCCTCTGCTGCTTCAAATTGCTGTGAGCGCTTTGGGCTGCAGCGAGCGCTACCATATACTCCTGCAGAAGGGTAAGAAATTGTGTCACTGCTCCAACAAATCCATTCTGCTTGACCAAGAGCACAGCACCTCTAGGTAACGGAATTCAGGCCCCCAAATAACTTTACTACTCGTTACTGTTAAGTGAGGAAGAGAAACTGTAGCTGTCAACAAGATCTTCTGTACATCCGTGGTTCATCAAATAGGTTCTAATTTGCTGGCCTAAACTTAACCACCTAATTTAATTCTAAGCTGTATTTTAAATAACCAGGCTTCGTCCCCGGTCTGACTGCAGGCCTAACTTGCTTCTAGAAGTCAGACTCGTGCCTTTCAATACGGAGGAGCACTACTACCCTTAAAACTTTTAACAGTCCCAGTTTCTGTGGGTCCAGAGACAAAGATAGTAGTTTTACTTTGCTTGGCAGATTAAGGACTAGAGACAAATTTCTTCCTATGGTATACTTTTCAAGTAAACATTCTTTACATAAATATTTTACTCTGAGAAGTTAGGATTTCTTTATCCCAGTAACATGAGAAACTTAGGAAGACAGCTCTGCTGTTGTTTAGTTCACCTCTGGCACTGCTGCACACAGGGCAGGAGGATCTGTTAACAAAGGCAGATAACATTCCATTCAGGTTTCAACAAGCGATAAAGCCAGCTCCTCCTCCCCAGCTTTTAATTTTTATACTACCACTGATTCACAGTGCTCCAGTTCCCACGGTGGAGCGAGAGCTCCCGTCTCTCCAGGCCTTCCTCTTCCTTTGGGAGTCCTACGGCTCTAAAACCCAGACGACTGGATCAACCAGGATCTGTGATGATGCAGCAGCGTGCTGCTCCCACCTTATTCTTCTGCATCACTTTAAGAAAACATTTAAAACACACTTATCACTGCTTTCTTCCCCTACTGCATTTCCTAATGAGCTGATAGCATGCCAAAGGAAAACTGCTCCCATACCAGTAAGTATCTTTCAGCTGTTCCGCTCAGACCCAATATGGTTCGATGAGATGCCAGTTCCCCTGCAGGGCCACTCCAGGTTATTTCAAAACTGGTCTGCTCGTTACAGAAAACAGCGGTAACATTTCTGTCCATCTGTGTGACCAGTTAATCTCGCAGTCACTGTTCCAGAACCAGTGATTTCACCTGCAGTTTGAATGGGGATACTAACACCATTCTGGAAAGATCTAGCACCTTGATTTTGGCAGGTCCCAAAGCATTCCTTACCCTCTACCCTCAGCCTCGCATACCGGCTTCCTTTTTCTGTTCCCTTCCCACCCCCTTTACCAGGCTGTTCTTGGCAGTCAGTCAGATGGCACAGGGAGCAGCTTTGGCTTTTTCCGCCTCCCTCCAAGTCTCATGACTGGTCTATGGTTACATCTCCTCACACGCTGCTTACCCATTCAGCCTGAGCACCCTGCCCCCTGAGGGATAGGGATCTCTGATCCTCAGCAAGGCTCCTTCTCCCCACCTGTCACTTGTTTGGCAAGTGACCCCAAATTTCAGGGTTTAAAGCCCTGAAGTCATAGATCCACACCCAGCTGCAAAGCACCACAGCAAACCAGTTTGAGCAACTGGCAACCGGAAAAAGCCATATTCGGTGCGTGTGCTCTGCCCAGAGCTGTCATTTAATGTCCTGCTTCCAGTAAGAATCCTGGCTGCCCACAAAAGAGGATTAAGGGACTTTCACTAGATCTGTGCAGAGGCGAACAGGAATTTTTTAAAAAGTGTGCAGAAGAAAACATACCTTAATCTCTGCGTCTGTAGATAAAAGTCTGTAATAAAAGTTTTCAGAGCACCCAGCTAGGAAATGCTGCTAACAAGTTGTCAGCCTAGGTGAAAAGAGGCGAGCCCTGAGCATCCTTACAAATTTCAGTCAATGCCGTTGTGGCTACTCTACTACAACTGGTATTTAAATGTTATACTGGCTTCCGGTAACTTTAAGAGCTGCCCTCATTAAAGACAAACATTAATGGTACTTACTACTATAACACAGTTTTTATGGCCCATACATACTAAGAGGAGGTAAATGTGAGTCTTGTGCCTCCTCCCCAGAACGTTACATGGGCAGATAGTTAAGTCAGGGAGAGGGGGAGGAGGAAAGGAAAAAAGCACGTTTAGGGCTTGCATGTGATAAATAACTTCTTCATATAGAGACATTTTAAGATATCTCAGAATTTTCTGGGCAAGTAATTAAGGGTGTGTCTGGGCTTCAGAGATGATAAATTGCAGCCAACACCTGGTGATCAGGTAACACACCCAGGAGCACAAACAGAAGCTGCGTAGATTACAGCACTGCTACTGCTAGGGCCGACGGTTTGCTACTGAATGTACAGCATTACAAAGCTTGGATTTCCATCCTGGACATTCACCTTCAACTAAAGATTAGTTGGAGTTGCTTCTGGTTTTTAATCTAGAGTCACACATTCTGACTTTATCTTTGCTGACATTTACTTTAATTAACTTCTAGTCTATCTAATGGGTAAATCTAAAGGCAGGTTTTAGGCACTGACACCCATTTGATGCTTTCTGACCATTTCTTCCTCAAATGACTATGCTGACACTAAATAGGAGACAAATGGTGCCTTCAAGTTCTGTGATATTCTTGAACAACAGTTTTAAGATAATCCTTTTGTAGGTTTCAGTTTCATCTACTTATTTTACAGTACAAACTGAAGTGCAGCCTTATAAATTCTCAGAATACATAAAGCATTCAATTTTCTTACGATTTAAACACACTGTATTCTGAACGCGTTATTCCACGGGGGAGCTGAAGAATAGTTGATTTGTACAAAGCACTCCCTGTATCAAAGCTTTTTATCTGTTGTAGGAGCAGCAGCAGCTAGTTGCAATGGAATGTGATGTTTTTTTTGGATCAAGATGACATTCTTCAAATGCTTGGTCCTGGAGCACCCTGTCTTCCCCTTCCCCTCCCACAAGGGGAACATAAGGATCTGTTTCTTCCGTAAATTAATAACGTGCCTTCAAGTAAGCTTTGCCTCACCAGTTCAAGCAACAGAAAAGTCAACTTTTTGCAGTTTTAGAAACTCTCATGCTTATCAGCATATTGTTCCCTACAAAAGCTGCTGCGGTAACGCTTGCGTTTGTGTAGTCTCGTCACACCAAGAAAGTAGCTCCTACACCATCCAAGCTGGAGTTTTAGAGCTACGGAAAATCCCACCCACTTACTTAATCCACAGAAGTCAGGCTCAGCTAGTGCTATTAACACCTCAGGATCCAACGCCTCTCAGACAATTTCCGTACTTGTTCATTCAGCTGGCCCAATAACACTTCTTGCAGATATTTTAAAACCAAACCAAACAGCTTTAGAAATGTTATGTCATTCAGTCATAGGTACCCTTAAGCATGTGCCTGACTCAGAATGAAAGTGGAAATCATAACAATGGCTAAATGCTTTACAATTCACATGTAAAAGCTTCTGCAAAAACCACGGCTACTCCAAAGTAGTTACTTAGTCGGCTAGCAGCTACTCAGTGTTCACTTTTGCAGTACGCATAAGGTAACTTCGCCATTGTTCACGCATTGTTTAGCATCACACGCAGCTGTGTCATACTCACATACAAACGTTACGTTTGAATCCTGCTGGGCAGGGTTCAGACGGGACCCAGCCTCTGCCTGGTGCCCAGGGTGCCCTTCCCTGACAGCTCAGCCAGGCTCAGGCCCATGCGAGCTGCAGCGCAGGTGCCCTGGGTGAATCAGGTGTTTGTACCTACACAAAAGCTGGAATCCTGCCTCAGCAGGCTGCGCTGCCGGGAGCGCTGGGGTAACGCACCGTGGCTGGGGCAGCTTTAGGAATCGGCGCACACGCTGCAGGCTTAGCCCGGGCTCCAGGAACACTGCAACTGCGAGATGGGCTCAGCCTTTAGATTTAACTGCAGTTTGCTTTGTGCAGGGGTGAATAGCCTTTAATGATGATGATCTGTTTTCCACGGCTTTTGATTTCATGTAATTTCCTACTATTTTTTTCTTGTTAGTAAACACTACTTTCTATATAGAACAGCCACTATTACTTTTGAAATAAACTTCCTACGAATCTGTACACACAAATAATAACATAGAGACAGGAAATTCTGACAGTCTCCTACCAGATCCTCTGTATACAAAGATTCTGTAAACACTACTTGGTGTTCGCTGCTACAGACCTTCCAACAGTACTTCCTCTCTCAGATATTTTGCATCCAAGCTAACTGTACTGAATATAAGAGTTAGTGTAAGACTGTTTGGCAATGGAAGTGGTTTAATCCCAGGTGGGGTATTATCTTAACATACTGTGAAAGGTATATTGATGGATTATTGCTTGTACTGCATTAACATCTAAGACACTCGTAGTCCAAATCTTACATTGTTCTTCTGGGCCTGCTATTCAAGCTGCTGTCAAAAATAAATACAGTCCTGAGTGACCTACTTAATTGTTACACCTCTGCTTTACATTTAATGTTGAAGGTATCTCACTTCATTTCAACTATTTTAAGTGTCCTCTCAACTTATGAAAAGCTCTTCTTCCTAAATGAGAGAATTATTTTGTACGTATACAGAAGCGAAATGTTTAATTTTAAAATTGTTCCTGAAATACATAATGTAGAAAAGTACATTTCTGAGTAGAAAAAATATGTACATCATTCAGATGTACATATTGAGGAGACACAGATCAGACACAAACTTTTCCAATATTATTTCCAGTATTATCAAATAAGATAATAATGCACACCCCTATTTTCCAAATATTTAGATTCACACCCTCATGCTGATGAGACCTGTGTAGAAGATTAATTTCTACAGGAATAAATGGGCTCCTGATGGTAACTCTAAGTGTGCAACTACAGGAAATGCCTCTTGACATGGAAACAACCAGAGGCAGGCACAACTTCGAATCATCACTACTCTAAACAATCTAAGATAAAAGAATCGGGTAACTGCAGACTCAAAGTACACCATGTGGAAACATAGGGGACTGGGGACTATTTGTATAATTAATGAATCGATCAGGTTAGTCTCTAATTCAGCAAAGCTCATACACAAGTACACATAGTTCTAATCCTTAACTGTAACTGAATACAAAAAATGTCGTTACACAATCGCTCAGAGACCTTACACGTCACTTCATGCTGAAATATCATTATTGCTCTTTCATAATGTAAGTGAATTTAGGAGTGGTATATTAATACCACAGCATGTTGTGAATTTCAGGAAGGAAATACAGACAGTATATATACACGTACATATATATTTAAGTTCAGTAAATAAGATGGAGTACCAGCATGTAACAAAAATTAAAATATTTACAAAAGTTAAATTAATTATTTCCTTTGGGGTTTTTTTGTCAGTAAAGAACAATTCCAAGAAAAATTACAGAATTTTTCTATGTTCTTTCTATGTACTAATTCTTAAATAAGGTAAATAAATTAAATTACAGTATTTCATTCCAGGGTAGCAACTGTATTTCCAGTGTATAATTGACTCTTTTGTACCAGTAGATCTGCATTTAACCAGCAACAAACACAGGCATAAGGATTGCTGGAGGAGAGTGAGCGGGCAGTGGGACTGGAAGAACAGAAGAGGAAGACTCTTTGCACTACATTCTCCTGGTTTAATTTTCTTTGAATACAGTATTATATTTACTTGCTATTTGTGTTTAATTGTTCAGGACCATATTTTAGTATTTGTTTGTATTTGGGTTTAGTTAATTTTTTAAAATTTTATTTTAGTTAATGCCCTGCAAATCGTACACATGAAGATACAGCTGTGTAAGGGGAGGGGCAGGAAACAAAAAAGGTACCTGTGGTGATGCACAGTTTCCTAAATTTCTTCCTCCCAGGCCTTTCTCTCTTTCCATTGATACAGAAAGTAAAACTCACCTAGACTTTCATGAAGCAAGATCAAAGTGAAAATCTGATCCTACAATGATGCTGCTGCTATTTGGCTCAAGACACAGCTGTAATGTTCTTATTACTGCAGTCATTTCAATTATCTATTTTATTGTAAACTTAAAGTAAAACCCTGAAGTAATAATTAGTTAAGCCTGAAAATTCCCCCATTAATATAACTTTTCATGTCTAGGTGTTAATGGTACTTAGTTCTAAACAAGCTCTCCCTGTCTGTCTTTAAATGGTACCAGGCTTATCTTAACGACTAAGGATTTAAATAGGTGACCCTGATAAACATCAGCCACGCTTTCAGAAAGATGCCAAAACGGTGCTACTTACTGTAAGTGCAAAATTTGAAAATCAGTGCTACGCAGACAGTATGAACTGGAACATACACCAAAAAGACATGGATAAATGGATTTCTGATACTGAAAAGGATACATCTAATTCACTCTGAAAAGAAAAGAGATAGACAACCATTATTTACAGTTTGATCTCTCATCTCATTGTCATTAGACATTACACATCCCTTGCCACCCACAAGCCACAATTTGAATATAGACGGTGCCATCTGAATGAGTGGGTGGAAAACCAACATCGCTAAACGTGGCAACTCCATCCCTATATTCTCTCTTCCTCCTTCTGCAGAGATAGGATGTTAATGCCAACCTTACAATTTATACAAAAACACAGTTAAAAAATTTGAACAGCAAAATCTAGACATTGTATATACCCACGGCTGTGGTAGCTGGGCTGGATATATTGGAAGAGGGAAAGCAGCTCCAAGCTTTGGACCCTTAGCACTTCTAACTACTCCCCTGCCCCAGCAACACAATTCATTGTATAGTCATCATTTCCTTCCCAGTCTTGGCCTGGATTTACCCCAAGTAGTTTTATTCATTTAACCAAACTCTAAGTTAGAAGCACTTGTGGTCTCTCTGCAGTCAACAGAAGAGATGGGTACCTTCAACAGTTGACTCGGCGCACTTGAGGCATGACTCACTTCCTCGAGATACTCATCGGTCTCCACCGCCAGTAATGGAAGCTTAGGATGACCAAACTTCTAACTCAGCTGCCTCAGTTAAATGTCTACATTTAGAAACTATTAATCAAAGCCTCAGCAGTTAAGATCTTGCACAGCTGGGGTGGAGCTTCCCCAGCCTGCTGAAAGAGGGAATCTTTATCTGCTACCAAGGGAATTTACTTTGCTAACATGGTTTCCATAACATTTCCAGTCTAACCCTGGATTTAGGCAGAGTTCCCACTGGCAAAACTCCTACTACTTCTGTAGGCTAAAGATCCTCCAAACTGCACTAATTCTAGTCTACAGGCCTCTGCTGAGTGACTCTTGCCGTTCTTCAATTAGAAATCTTTTATGCATCACAAAAACTGTATTTTAAGAGCCTGATCGGTTTAAGTTCCATCAGCATTAAGATGTTAGTTGAAAACACTGGAATAAGTATTCTGAACAGTATCCAGAGTATCTGGGTAGCCAGACAAAAGTGAAGGGGACTCGGAATTACAGCTCACAAGCAACTTTGAAAGCTTTCCCCCTAATTCTGTTAATGTTTATTCTGATATTCGAGCTCTGTAAACTCCATTAGACAAAAATAGAGTATGTGAGAATGTTTAAAGCTCACAAGCCTAAAAATAATAGATGACAAAATGTCCTTCTAGAGCAGGACAGATGTTCTTTCCTTTCCCAGAGTTCTGTCTCCATTGTCATCATCATAATTTTGGATTCTGCTAAAATTCTGCAAATCCTAAGCATTAATCCATAATAGTACAGACTTATATTTTCTTGCTGTGTGGTTTCTGCCAGAAACCCCAGCTAGAATTATAGCCCTCTTCTCCAGTGATCTGGCATTTATCATGTTATATGCTATTAAAAATAGAACCACAGAACGGCATGAGATTTCTTTAACCACCCCCCCTTTTAGGTTCCCCTAGTTTCAAACCTGAAATGCAATGGAAAATACACAAAACTGTGGTACGATGAATTCAGCAAATTTCTAACAACTATTAGTGGTTGGGTTACGTATGTGGTCAAGTAATTTATATGTACTGCATTTACATGTATAAGGACTACATGCATTTTTGCTGGCCTCAAGTGAAGGAAAAAAAGAGAAGTGTTGGCAACTATTAGCTCAATTAGATCAATAAGAAGTCACCAAATTTTCTCGTGCATTCTTTGTGCTGCTGGGATCAAATTCCATTCCTGGTTATCACTGCTTAGGTTGGGGCTACAATCGTAACAATTTTAAGAGACAAATTCTGAACTGTCAGAAAGCGGTATACTTAGTACCAGCAGTTTCAACAGGCTGGTGCGACATTAGTTGAAATAATAGCTTAAAACAGTTGCCAGGCATCTAAATAGCGAAGGGTCCAGATGACTTCATCAAGCATGTTCTTGAATCCACAGAGGGAGCTCTGCCACTCCTGCTGTGGTACCAGGACCTGGAAACTCGTTACAGATCCTGCACGCTGAACTCTTCTATGTATAATTACTAACATAATACCCTCAAGCACATGGACAACAGAGGAAACTATCCAGTCCTCTTTTCTGAGAGGGATATCCAACACATTTCAGCATAAATACACTGAAATTTTGCCTAAGTATGCTTTCAGTCAAATTTCTCTATAACAAGATTATTACAAACCCTGTATTAAACAGCACGTTCTAACCAGGATTATCCTGCTGCATTTTCAAACTTTGTGAAAACAAGCAAGCGAAAAAAACTCACTAACAGGAACAGTGTCATTTTAACTGGAGCTATGTTTGATGTTTAATCTTTAACAAAATTACTGCCTATATAATAGCTGTTGCATGACAACAACGTGGGGATCACAAGTACAGACTAGTTTTTGAGGTTTCATTTGCTCCATCCCTCTGATCTTGTTCAGTGAGAGTGATGTCAGCTCCCTGCTTAATGCTTACACCATCTTTGTCATGAATGAAGTTCATTTGGGGGATGTCATGCTAAGAACCGCAAAAAAGAACTGTAAAGAATAACTTCTTTATTTCTTTAAAATGTATAAAATGCCAGTGGCTAATTTACGAGTAGAGGACCTAAAGAAACCCCAGAGCATAAGCATATAAAAACATGCTTTTCTAACACAAATATTTCTGATATTCCTTGTCTGATGATTTATAGCCCATGCACACTTTTACTTCTCTGAAAAATCAGCTGCTACTACTTCTTCTTTTTTTCTTTTTATTCATTACAGTGATAGTATTCATATTTCTAAATTAATATAAAAAAAGAATTTCCCCTTTGATTATTCCCTCAAATGACTGACGTACGAAAGCTTTGAAAAATAAGAAATATTTCGTATTAGAGTCAATATCTCACTCACCACTCTGCTGAAGTATTTGTCCAAAACTTCCACAAAATTGTGAATTAGTTCATATACTGCCATCTCATTCTGAAATTCAATTAAACCCAAGTGAATGTTAAATGAAATAGCTAGAAAATGTAATAGTATAGTTTGTGGTGTATGAAAAGCAACTACAAAATACAATAAAGCGCACAAGCTCATAGCAAGAGGAGGTGTGGTTCAGCGCTCAGGGGCAGAAGCTTCAGGCCAGCCACACAAGTAAGCACTGCAGTACCCAATGGATTCGTGTTGCCTGGGCTGCTGCCATCCCATCACACCCATCGTTCCACCATCACCCAGGTCAGATACATAGATAGATACAGCTAACTAGGCTATGCCTTCCCATGCTGAAGTCAGGCCAGCCAGCTGCCGCACAGGGCCGGGCTATGCTGCAGCAGTACAGGTGGGTGATTTTTCTAGCAAAGCCACAAGACTTTGCCCCACGGGGCATGCTGTTATAGCCCTGACTTGAAGACAGTGGTAGGCAGCAGCTACCTTCCACACCAGCCTGTTCAGATCTCCAGTAGTGAGCTTTAACTAATTTCTGAGAACCAGGAATCAATGTAAACACTAAAGCCTTGAAGGCTCAGCCTGAATGCATGAAATAATGGTAATTGTCAACTTCAGAACTCTTATTTCCCCCCCATCCCCACCCCTTTTGTTAAAAATACAATAAATTGGCATTTTTCTAGCTCACAGTATGGGAATTTTTTCTTTGCCCAAGGAGGTTAAAAACAGTGGGCAGTTGGGAAGTCACCACAGATGAGACAGCTGCTCTGGCTGTAATGCTTAACATTTGTTGAGAAACACCACCCCACATAAATTTATGTTTAATCAAACATAAATTTAGAAAGCAGAATCAGTACAAGGCTCAGGAAGACTGACTCATGATAACAGCTCAGTCTGCTGCTATAGACTGAAGTCAAACATACCACATTTTCTTTTATACCTCCACTTCTTTCACAGAAATAAAAATGGGTGGGTTTTTTGCAGTGACTTCTTGAAATTCTCTAATTGCTATTGCAAAATTCCATACTGGAAGAGGACCTGAGCTCTCGCCCATGATCATCGCCACAAGCTTTCATTTCAAGAGGGTATGTAATTTCTTACCTCTGTCTCATTGATTCCGACGACTACGAAAAGGGCTGCATACTGCCGATATACCAGCTTAAAGTCCTTATACTCAATGAAAGAGCACTAGGCAGAAGTAAAACAAGTCAAATACAGTAGCTGCCATTTAAGCATTAAACAGTATTAAGCACAGAATGCTGAAAAGACCCAAAGCTTTCATGTTCTTAAGGCCCACAAAGAACAACGGATTTCCCAAGAGCCACCAAACAATTCTGACTTGAAAGAAATGTAGTAGGGTAACTACTTTACACAAAACTTTTCACCTGCTGGCGGAAAACACGCTACCACTTTTTAAATGGAAAAACTGGAACATACAGAACTGAAGCGACTTGTTCACGGTTACAAGGCAGTCAATACTTTCCCTAAATTTTCATTTGGAAGCACTTCCAAAAGAGATAACCTTAAGGTCAGTTTCATGTTTAAAAAAAGATGGGTATTTTTATATAAAAATGAAGAGTATTAGCCCTGCCGCGGCGGGGCGGGGGGAGCCGCCGTGCCTTTGGCGGGCCGGAGCCGGCAGATGGCGCTGTTACACACGGCTGCGGGGGCCGCCTCCCGCCCGCGCTGAGCCCCTCGGGACCGCAGCACCCTTGCGCCCTGGGGGCGGGGGCTTCTGTCCCGACAGCCTCTCGCAACAGCCCTGTGGAGGGGGTTCATGTCTTCGGCCACTGTCAAGCCTCTGAACTAAGGCACTTTATAGGAACTGCTGTTTCCGCCCCCCCCAAGCTGTCCAGAGTGAACTGTGAGGATCGCAGTTCAAGGGCACACACAACTAAAGAAGCTGAATTCTGAACATGAAACAAAAAACACTCACGGTCCAAGTCACAGATTTCTCCTCCAATGTAATGTGCTCAAAAGTTGTGTTCAGTTTGGTACTTTTCTTAAAAGAACCAATGGTTTAATTAAGTGAGCCATGAAAACAACTTTCATCTAAAAAAATTTCCACCCTCTGAATTTTCTTTCTTGCAGAAAGCGTGAACACTTTTTTTGCATAAAAATGCCTAATTCAGAAGCCTAAAAAATTCTGTTTCCAAAACCCCCTGTGTTTTAGACTGTATTTTCATAATTTGGAATCCTCTCTCCTAAATTTTTTAACTTAGAGCTGCCAATGCTAATTCCTACCACCTTCTGGCAAAGCAGCAGTAACAACTCTATCGATCTCTACCAGACAAGCAATCAAAGGATAAAACAAATTCTTCCTGGACTTCTGAGCTTCTTCAAACAAACAGAAGCAATCTTTGTGACAGTGATACACAAAACTCCAAAATCTCTGTAAGCCTCAGGAACAAGTATTTATTAATGCAGAATATCAGTTCAACTGACTGAACCCGTAATCCAGAAACACAATCTTTTTCTTCATGGGTACAAATGAAATAATGACCTGCAATGGAAACTGATGTGTTTTCAGAATTATCGACATGAAAGATGTGAGATGTTAATAAAATAAAATGGCTAGGGGAAAAACTACAAGTGTTACCTGATCCTTTGAACGGGAGAGACATTTTTTGATTACTTCAGCTTCCAGCATTGTCCGTTTATTAATTTCTACATGCTCGTAATACCTAGAGAGCCTTGTCTGACCTTGTTTGTTTACCATAAGGAAAAATTTTATCATTTCTTTTTTGTTGATCTCAGCAATAGATTTTAATATGGGGTGCAGGAATCAAGAAGAGTATTTCTGTGAGGGGAAAAGAAAAAAAAAAAAAAGTAGTAGAATCAGGGGTTTTATAAAAGACTTCCTAAAAGCCAACCAGCCCAGATTTGCATATATTTAAGACTGAGTTTATTGCCAAAATACAGAACATAAGAAAAAAATCTCTAATCTTTTGCATGCATCCCCTGAGTAAAACTCTTCCCCCCCCTCCCCAAATAACCACAAACTATCTAATAAATAAGAGCTTTCACATTATCAGGCAATTTAATTTCTTTGTAGGATTTGTGGAATTACAAGAGTAAACAGTTACTTCTTCAAAATCATAAATCTACTCCCCATTTTCTTCCTGCATGCTAACTTGTTTGAGAACATGACCAGAAATTTGCCCAATACCAAAACATAAGATTAACACAGCTGATAAAAGCAAAATTGGCCTATGAGCACCCTCACCACTCCTTGCTCCCAACTTGTATTCAACAATTCCATTCGTACCATCCCGACATCAGACTGAAGGGAGAGAGGACAAAGGGAAATGCATGAGCCACAACACATGATCATTTCTTTAACACAGAATGAGAGCCTCCTAAATATTTGGGTATCAGAAGTAGCAACACACACATCTTGAGCCAGACCAGGAGCTGCTAAAATGTTTTCTCCCATCTCATTTCCCACACTGATATGCAAGGTAGATTCTGCACTTAATGAAAACCAAGTGTGTGTCTTTGATACCTAAGGAGAAACTTGTTCATGTTAATTACTCAAAACAGCTTAACCTCAATCTAAATAAATATTAATCCATACAATCCCACTAAAATATAGTTGTAGCGTATAAACATGCCACATGCAGCAAACAATGAAAAAGGCTATTAAAAAGAGCACAGCATGTATCAGAATCTGCTTGCTAAACAACTAAAATCTTTCAGGTTTTGAAAAGCATGCAAAAAAGGGTAAGCTGCAGATGTAATTTTTTGAAGTAGAAGTTCTGGGTTATTTTCTTTAATGCCAGAAAACAGTCACTGTAATGTTTTCCATCTGAATCTCTATTTGGACCACAGATTTACTGGCCCAAATGCTCTTGAGGTTTGTGCACTGGAAATACAACAACTACCACAAAAGCTATTTCTTTACTCCAGTTCTGAGGAGTCACTCCTTGCCTGGTGTAAATATTCTCTCCTAAGGTCTCACAGCTCCTGTCAGAAAGTCCAAGCTGAATAAAAACATTTCAGGAATCCACAGAGCAATACAGTGTAGCTCGTCGTGTAAAACAGGGTAACTTAATGCAGAAAAGCAAAAGGGGAAAAAAATACAAAACCCAAAATAGGTCTCTGAGACAGCAACTTCATACACACTTAAACATACGCTGATTTTTTGTAACAAGACAAGCTGCATCGGTGCTGCCATATATTATTAGCAACTTGAATAAACTGCCTATGTACCATTCATGGGTGATAACATCTAAATTTTTGAACAGTGATAAAAAAATCCCAGTATATTGTGCTGACACTAATGACTGCTTACTTCTGATTCATACTGGTCACGTAATTCTTTTCAGAAGGAAATGCCACCTCTGTTCTCATCACTTGGATGTCAAGAAAGCGATCCCGTTTTCCTCAGTGTACTGTGATTGATTCCAAAAACAAAGAAGTTTAGGTTTCCATACCAAATATATCTTCACCAACGAGACTTGTTACTGAGAATTCATTTCTCAACTAAGTGACACCTCCAGGGAACAGGAGTCCAGAATCAGTCCTCAGACCAAGAGAATCTGTTTGGAATGACAGCCTCAGAACTTTCTCACCTCTGCCCGGCACGGTGAAGTCTCTTCACATCCAGAACAGGAGCACACTTCTGTTGATTCACTCCAACAGAAGAATCATGGATTCTGGTCAGTGCTGCTGCAGTGGTGCACACAGCCTGCCCACTGCACCTTGGGCTTCTGAACCACCACAAATTGGTCTGAGAAAGAATGAACCAGGTAATTAAGACAAAAAAGGGCCCAGGTGGAAATTTATGATGGGATCTTCACTGTGAGATGGCAGCTTAGGCTGACATTTATGACTAAATGGGAGAGTACCATCCATACAACCTGTCCTGTGTTTCATAAGTAGCTCTTCACACACACACACGCGTCCTATTTTGTATTGCTGCTTGAAGTTAGAGTTGCAGTAAAAAGAGATGTCTTAACAATTTGAGGCATAGAGAAAGGTAAAACAGTGAGATGTCTTAGTCATTTTTTGATACACACCTTCCAAGAAGTAAGGATAAGAATGAATGACTCCTTCCAGCTCAGAATGAGGTACTCTAGCAAGGGCCAACCTCACGAACGAAACAAACCTGAAGCTTTAAAGCTACTTTAAAAAGGGTTATGGTCTGAAAGACGAACAACCTAAGAACTGCTGCCCACTGTTTTAATGAAAAAAATAGCAAGCTCAGACACAGGAGCCCAAAAGCTAAGCATTTTGTTCCTACCAATTGCAAAACATGTCTGTTCAAGCTAAACAGAAAATGACAGCCACATGGACAGCTTTTCTTTTTTCTTCTTAGTTCTATGCTTCATCTTTGTGTTTGGTACTGCTGAAGCACGAATTAACAGTCCTCTGTTTTGAACAAGTTGTTTCCAAGCTACTTTAACAATTTAGTTACAACCGGTACTGAGGAGCACAAGTCCTGCTCCCACAAATCAGCAAGTTGCACAAATCCATCCCAGAAAAGTAAAAAGCTGAGGCTTTTGATTTGAATGTCTGCAGATATTCAAGTGGGATCTGAGAATGGGAAAACAGTAAAACTACCCCAGGAGCACTGACAGAGCTGTTCTACTTTGAGTTACTATTAAGCAATACATAATAGAAAAAATACGCGAAGAATCGATAGGTATGGATCCTATTGCAGGATCAGTCCCTAATCCTAATTATTCCTCTATTAACCTAATCTTTCTACATGGTTAATCCCTTTCTGACGTTGTGACTATTGTATCTGCATGTATTCTTATGAATGGCCTGGATTGTTTTACGTATGAAAATACTTCAGACTAGATGTTTTCTGGTTTTTTAATCCTCACAAATGCTCTTATCCAGAATAGATATATTAAAAAATGAATCATGTTGTAATGGAGGTAGAGCCACAGCAGTACCCAAATGTGTTATCTGTAATTTATGAGACAATCATTATTTGCAGTATTAGAACCGGTGATTAACATCTGTAGGAAAGACAACCACTAGTATCACTAGTCATTTCTGTATTCTCCCACCAGCCCCAAAGACAGGTTCCATAATGTTAGTCAGAATTTTGCTCATATAAATGGCAGCACAAGCACACAGGTTTGTGTAGAAACACTGGAATAAATTTACATGTACAAACAATATTTTTTTTTTATTTACAAAAACCATGCAAGCATAGCTGTGGAATCTGACTTTGAGAGTAACGCCAGTGTTAAAAACATCTTAAGGGTTTTTCTATTTCCTTTAAAAATAATTCTAAAAAAAAAAATCACTTGTAGAAATAAAAATATTTGCTTGCACAATTTAGGCAATACTGAGTCTTTTGTTTCTAAGAAACAAAGTTTATTTCTTCTCCTTTCATCTTGGCTTTCAGATACAGGCAACATCTTAGAATTAGTTTTGCATAGTTAAGATGTAAAGAAACACGTATAGTATAATAAACAAACAGAAAACATATCTGTGCATGTTGATGGGTGGAGAAACTCCCTTCAAGTTCTATGTATTTGAGAAGCTACCTTTTATGATCAATAATTGGTACTCTGGCTATGAAAATAGCTCCATTTGTTCTGATACAACTCTTACGTGCTTTTCTGTGTATTCTCACGCACATGCCCGTATGTATCCATGCACATACACACAAATTACAATGCTTTTATGCACACAGAATCAAATGGTTCAAGGGAATTGGTGACAAGATGCAAACCTTTCATATCTCTGCTATTATTTTGCTCATTTTAGTAATGAAAAGACACTACTATCTGAAGGCTGTTTGTCAGAAATGAATAGGCTGTCTCATTCCAGGTCACTGGACAACTATCTGCATCACAAATGCACTCAGGAACTGAAGACTGAAAGGGACTGTCGAGAACCTGATGGGACTGTCAAGTCCAGCTCGCCCCATCACAGTCAACCATGCATTAGAAATACTGTCCAGAAAAGCATACAGTATATGCTTCATGCATACCTGATCTATGAAACACCTACGAAACTCTGTGACAGAATGAAGACTCCCTAGAAACAAAAACCTGAGAAGGTATCACTTGGTGATGATGTAAAAGGTCTTGAAACTGCACTTTCCTTCAAAGGAAATGAACTTTCTGGAGTGACTGAGTAGCACTCTCATTTCCTTTACAAAATATTTCTTCTGCAAGGATTATTTGGCACACACACAAACAACATACTGTTTAACTACTGTGATTTAAATATGCGCTGTTTCACTGCGTTTGATCTCACCCTCATTAAAGTATCTCTCACAGATAAATATCTACGAGAGAAAACTGGTATTGTGATTGGCTTGGACAACTCACGCTGGTAGACTGATGGAGTATGTAGCCATTGATGACTTACAATATGATGGCTTTAAACTCCTTCTAAACTAGCACATATGCAGCAGACTAAGGACCCTGGCTCACCCAGAGAGATGCTTCTTGATTTTACTGCCCCTAGGCAGACTCCCTGCCTTCTGCCTGTACAGGTAACTCCAGCCTTGTACTTCAAGATAAACTGAGACCTGCCTGGTTTGCTTCAAGATGCTGAAACAGAAGCCATGCAGGAGCTGCTTCCTGGACATGCCAGCTCTGTAGGCCACATAACCGCATGAGACACCTCAAAGTAAGTTATCCCTGTTTCTGAGTCACACCCCTAAACGCTGTCTTTTCAGATACCGGTTGAGACCTCTTAGAAGCAAAGCCTGCAATACCTGTTCTGCGGATAAAAATGTCTTAAGTCTCCAGCATGGCCAATCCAGCAGATTCTATGTGCAGTAATATAAAATGTATTGTAAACATAATTTTAATACTCCTCCAGTAGATACAAGAACTTAATATTCATTTATTTTGTCCAAGATTTCTCCAATATTTATACATAATCTGACACATAAATTACAAAAAAAGAAACAACCTAAGATTGAAACTTCTTGCAGTACATTATCATTCAAATCAGATGTGTCTCTCAAGCTAAAATCACTAGTCAATGTCCACAGATTTAGAAGTATTTTAGTTCTGCTATAACAATGTTTTGCAACATTCTGGAGCTCTCAGCTAAAATGTTAAGTAAGATAGGATCTAACAAACAAGAAATGTATGAACACATTTTTACAGAATTGCTTCATCAAGAGTTAAAAATAAATGTTAGATAGAATTATAAGCAAATAATTTACTGCACTGTCCATCTCTAAACAAGTTGGTTTTCTGGATGCAGAGGTCTAATGGCACTTTATATGTGTACTAAATGTGGAACAAAATGGGCTAAACTGGAATTAAAGCATTAATGAAAACAAGAAAAATGGCTAAGTAGAGGCAGAGGCACAAGCAGGTGTCAACATTGGAACAAATATTTTTAAGATATATGTCTATTGAAGCTTTCTGGCTATGAAATTATTGTACAGAAGTATGTAGCAAATGAAGATCGCTCACATAACTGAAACCCCTTGCTCTTCCTATTTTTGTTCTGACCATGGACAAGTCTTTAATAAAAATCACATGCAGTGTTAATAATATTTATCAGTAATAGCAATTTTTGTATTCTAGATCTTATTATTGTGCACATTGTAATTCACTCAAAGATGAAACAACTATTATCTATGAAGCTTTAAAATAAGATACTGTGTTCAACTTCAGGATCACGAATTTTAAAAAAGTAACCTTATTCATCTAGGGAAGTCAGGGAGGAAGGAAAGAGTAAAAAAGTTTTTCCTTTGCTGTCGAGTTGTCAAAATGCTGGCTGAACATAGTAACGGAATTAAATTGCAGTAACTCCCATATACTCAGGAATGAGGAATGTCCCATAAGATTGGAGCTAAACAAAAGGCTAAACTGGTTATGAGGTCAGTATTCATTTTTAGTAATGATTTGACACTGTTGGTAGACAATGAAAAAAATCAGCTGAGGTGGAAAGGAGCTGGATTTAGATTGGCTAATCTGTATGGAATCAGGAAGACTGTAGGATGAAATTTTAGTAGGAAATGATTTAATGGAGAAGAAAGGAAGGACTGGATAAACCAACTAAAACATCAATACAGACCTGAGGACAGATTAGTAGAGAAAGGAAACGCCTGTACTGAGGCAAGCGGTATTTATTTTTTCAGTAATGAACGGAATTCCAACCCTGTCAAGAATAAGCCCTGTTTAGGAAACTACCCATTTTTTTACAGAATGAGTACAGCACATAAATATTTTGGAGGGAGGCAAAACCAAACTCCTACGTTCCTTACAACAGGTGACCTACAGATAGTTTCAAATAGGATGCAATGGTCATTTTTAAATATTGTGTTTCAGAGCAGTATTTTGCAACTGAGGTAATTTCACCATATCCAAACCATGGCATCAAACAAAGCATTGCCATCACAAATAAAACCGGGCCAAATAAAATAAACCAGTCATTTCTGGCAGAACCTTCCTCACATGGAAAAGGCTTTTAAATGGCAAACGTTGCACACTTTCCCTTTCTCATTGAGGAGGAAATATAGTACACACATGCCTTACCATAGAGACTATGGAGATGACCGTTCATTTAAAAGATTAGCCAACTTCCAGGGACATATCATAAATTTAAGTAATCTATTCCAAAACCACCTCCTTGCAGGGCAAACTCCGCGCACCATTACACCGCCATGAGTTTTACAGACTGAAGCGTTCAAGCCCCGCTGTGCCGTTCGCACGCCGGTCTGGGGAGCGGGCACAGGCCCCCAGGCCCAGGCCGGCCCGGCGGCTCCCCCGAGGGCGTTTGACACTCCGTAGGCGCGGAGCCGCCGCGGCACCGGCCAGCCAAACCCCGCCGCCTCAGCCGAACGCCACCGCTTCCCCTTTTCGCTTCAGAGCGGACGGAAACCGCCCAGCCGCGCTCCCCGGCCGCGCCCGGGCCCACCGGCCCCGGCCCCGATCCACCTGCGGCCGGGCCGCGGGCGGGGCGCGGCCTTCCCCCTCCTCGCGGCAGCGGCTGCGGACAGCGGCCTGCCCCGGGGCGGAGAGGGGAGAGCACCGTGACGGAGACAGCTGGCGGAAGGGACGGCTGCCCTGCCCCGGGGCAGCGTGCCGCCACCCCAACCCCGGGAGGGGGCTCCCGCTCCCCCGCCCGCCCCCCGCCCCCGGGGCACGCCGCTCACCTCCCTCCTGCGCATGCGCACTCCGCCGCCTTGCCCGTGCGGGCGGAGCAAGTCAGCGGCCGAGGGGAGCGATTTCCCGGCATGCGCCGCGTGGTTCCCCCCTCCTCTCCCCTCCCCGCCCGGCCGCGGGTGGGCGGGCCGACGGCTGTAATGGCGGCTGGCGGCGGCTCGGCGCTGCTCTGACACCCGGATACTGCTCGGCGCAGCACCCCCCTCCCCGCGCCCGGCCCGCCCCCCTCCTCCCCGCCCCAGCCAGCTCCGCTCGCCCCCTCCCTGGCCCCTGCTCCAGGCCCTCGCCGCGGGACGAGGAGGAGGGCTCCCCGCAGACAATGGACGAGCACCCTGGAGCCGGAGGAGGCGGTGGGATGGCGGCCGCCCCGAGACCGCAGCAGCCGCCGCCGCCGCAGGCGGGTGGGAACATGAACCTGCAGGCGGGTGGGGGCTGCGTGGGGGCCGGGGCCGGCGGAGGAGGAGGAGGGCAACAGCAGCCGCCCCAGGGCCCCGCGGCCCCGGCTGGTCAGGAGGCGGTGGGCCCCGCCGAGCTGTCCCGGCCCCAGCACTACACGATTCCGGGGATCCTGCACTACATCCAGCACGAGTGGGCCCGCTTCGAGATGGAGAGGGCGCACTGGGAGGTGGAACGGGCCGAGCTCCAGGTACGGGGGCCGAGGGCGGGCTCCGTGCGGAGCGTGGCGCGGGCTGGGACAGGCTCCGGTGGGCTCGGGCCCGGGCCGCGCTCGGGGTGCGGGAGCAGAGCTGCCCGGGCGAGCGGAGCCCGTTGGGCCCCTGGGGCCCAGCCGGTCGCTGTGGCTTGGGGCCGGTACCCCAGCGAGGTCCGGCGGGCGAAGCGGCGTCGCCGGTCGGCGGGGCCGGCAGAGGCGCAGCCGGCAGAGGCGCAGCCCCTCGCGGCCTTAGCTGGGCTCCTTTCCCTGGGGCAGCCATTTTGGTTTTTAGCATGGCGCCCGCCTGGGCTCCTGGCTCCGGAGGCAGCCCCTGCTCCGCAGGCCGCTCGCCCCTACGCGCCTTGCGGGGCCCGTAGGACGGCTGGGGAAGGGCGGGCGGGCGCCGCCGCGGCGCGGGGCTGCTGGCCCTCCTCCCCGCACGCCCGCGGCGGGGCGAGCTGCGCCTTGACAGCTGGGATCACCCCAGCACAATGACTCCGGGGCCTCCGGGCCGGCGGCCTCCGCAGCCCTGGGCGCGGGTTATGGGGAGCGAGGGCCTGCGGGGCCGGCGCCTCCTCGAAGCTCGGCGAGCGGTCGCTCTGGGGGCAGAAGAGGGAGCAGCGAAGGGGCAGGAGTGCCAGCCTCCCGAGCAGGGAGAGGACGGGAAAGGGTGTCTGGGCACATCTCAAGTAAAGGACTTGACCGGGCACGTTGGTCTGAGACAGGTCGTGTGTATGCTCTCTTTCCTTCTGTCTCAGTTCTCTGGAGATTTCCTAATGGAGGAACAACCGCTGAAGAATAGCGAGGAGTTGATGGGTCTGCGGCATGGTCGTTTTAGTATTTATAAAACTGTGAACTTGATCTCGGGAACCAAAACCGAACAACTCCTTGGTAGAAAGCGAGTGTTGGCATTCCAATATAGATCTCTTGCCAATGATGTTGCTTTCTATTAAAGGGCACTTCTACTAATTCTTATTGTACATAAAAATAAAACCCTGCATAGACTATTACAGGTTAATGTACAGGTTAAAAAATCTACTGAATGTGAGATGACCATGTAGAAGTCGTCATTCCTTCGTTGGACAGACAGGTAGACAATAACAGTTAAACAAACTTTGTTGCTTCCAAAGAATTTTTGGTGATTTTTATATTGAGTGAATATTTACTGTCTTGAAGCGGCATTCCATCAAATTGCACTGTAATTAGTTTTTAATAGCATGCTGCATCAGCAGCCAACATTTGCAAAGTATTTACTTTCAGATTTCAGAACCAAGAACTATACCTGAGCCTGGGCAATTCTTTCAGGACTTCTCAACTCTATAATAAGCACGTAATCAGCACTATTTTTGTTACAACTGTAATTATGAAGGAATTTTAGAAAACACCAAGGGAAGCAAGTGAAGAGGTTTCACTACTTCCTTCACTTACTGCTGGTTTTACTATTTTAAGCCCTGTGGAACGGCTGTTTTTAAAATCGGTTTGTTGGACATTGGTGGGTGGTTTTAGCAGATAACAACGGACTATTTCGCTGGGTTTCTCTAGTGTCTTAGTTATATAGCTCTCTGTAAATAAGTTGCTTGGCGCCCTTCACTAGCAAGCAAAAACCATCTTGAAATATTTCTTTTATGTATGGGCTTCTTACTTTAAAACAAAGTACTGCATTCTGTACTCTAACGTAAAGCTCAGTTTGGAGACTTTGAAAGCTCTGTCTGACTGAAAAAGCGCTGCTGTGAACTCATGTGGCCTCTAGACACTGTGATGTGTTCCTGCCAAGTCTGCTGCTTTTGTTTGTCATTGCTGTTTGCCATCCATGGCCATACTGTTTCCGTTGCTTATTTCTGAAGGTACGATACAGATCTGACCCTGGCTATATATGTGTTGATTCACTTTACCTCATGTGTGCATCAGGTCATGAGACAGAGATGGGATAGTCACTACACAGTACGTATGCATGAGGGTGGGGATTTTTATGACTTTGGAAGCCCAGGATAGAATGGAGGGAGGGCATTACCTTTGGATTTTAAATGTCAACCTCTATAGTAGTGAAGACTGATACAGGAGTGTGCTGAAAATATTTTTGGAAGAGATATGTTTACCAGGGCTGCATTTTTCTGTTGTTCTACAACTTGAGTTGTAAATTCCCTGTACATTTTGAGACTAAAAAAGCCTTAGTAGTTTGGACCACAGACAACAGTTTTGTCCGTTGAACCTGCTGAGAGTGTTATTCATCTGTGATACTATGTACAAGTGTGAGCTTTTTGATGATTGAGGCCTCCTGGGTTGAAAGAAGAAAAAAATTCCACAGCATGACAACAGCTGATTAATATGGAAGTATGAGAGTTGTATGATTTAGATGCAAGTCTTCTCATGCAGGTAATTTATTCCTTCTTTCAACATGACAGTAAACTCTCTAAACATTGTTTCTTGGTGCTGGCAATTACATGTTCTTTCTAAGTTAACTTGATAACTTTGCAAACGATGCTTTATAACAAGTATGTGGAAAACCAAATGCCTTAGCAATATATATGATTTTGACACTGAATTTGACACTTATTCTTCGGAAGAATAAGATACTTCCTCGTCTGTAGTATGAAATTAATGGGACTCCTGAGTGATATCCCTCCCTCCCCCCCCTTTTTTTTTTCCTGTATAGTTCAAGTGACTGGAAGAATTGTCCACCCCTGGTAAGAGTGTTCTTTGCTTATAGGGGTGCAGGGAGGGATGCTACATTAACAGTTTATTCTTCCTCGGATCTTGTCATCAACTTCTTGTTCTATTGTTCTACCTGTTTATGGGACACATTTTTATAATGTTACACATTATAAAATCACACATGTTACAGTGCATGTTCATTTTCTTGGGGTTTGTACCACAACCATAATGACTGACAAAGCATCTCAACCCTGTGGCTCTTAGGAAGTCCTGTACTAGAGGACTTAAGTTCTCGTTCCTATTGGGCTGTAAGTCTTAAATGTTAATAATGTTACGTTATCTTTTCCAGCTGTTCAGGTGCATGGCTGTTCTGTTTGTGTGCATAAGTGATGCAGCATAACTATTTGCCAAACCTGTGTGCACAAATCAGTATCAAGTACAGAAATGTAAAGTATCAGGAGTGCAGTACTTGAACCATAGTACACTTTTTCCCCTTTCACTTGTAATGCTGTCTAGCACAGTAGCTTTCTTAGCATTTACTCACTGCTGTGTTGAAAGGAAATGATCTGGCCTTGCGTACTGCGTCGATTGCTTGAAGTAATAGACTGGGTCTGTTCCCTAGTCTGTTAACTAAAAGAATCATTTTCACTGTAACAGTGTTTTGTGATTGTAACTGTAACTTTGATCTGTCGGTGTAATGACCTTGATGTTGGTAGCTGTTACACTGAGATAAGTTCAGTCGGTGTTTTTGAAGATGTTTGTGTGCTTTAGAGGAGTTATAGCAAGCCCATATTGTTGGATATTACGTATTTGTTAGAAATAATTGTTTCCTTTAGGAGGTAAGTGGCTCTGCAGTCTCCTAACAGAAAAAAATGTATAGGAAAACACTGTGGAGGTGCACTACAGAAACTCTTAGAGAAGGAAGATAAAGTTGACAAGAGTGTCATAGGAAGACTTGCAACTTTTGAGGGGAAATCAAGAATTCCACTTTCTTATGGGGCTTGCAGGCTGATAATGCTTGGCTAGTACAAAGGTCTCAGTTGTGCAGTTTTCTCGCGTTTCCTGAACTAGGTGAAAATGAGGTTGACTACTCTGTCTTATGCTTGAAAGTCACACAAGAATGTGTTGAGAGATAATTAACGGAAGATGCTATTTCCAGATGTTTTAATGAATAGGAAGAATAATTAAGAAATGTAAGTACTGAGAAAAAAGTATATACAATTCCAGTATAAACAGTATGCATCCTTTTAACTCAGATGTGCATAAAGATTAATATGGCAGTTAATTTTCTATCATATAAAGACAGCTTTAGTGACGTACAACTGAAATTCCTAGTTTAATTTTACAAATGCTCTTTTCTCAACTATTCACTGACATTGTGGGAGCGTTTTGTATTTTTTACATAAGTGTTTTAAAAAAAAAAACCCAACAAAACAACCTACTGATTTCCAATGGTACTTGTATGCTTCTCTTTCCTCCACCCTTTCTCCTGGGGTGTGGAGAACAGCTATTAAAGGAATTTTATGAACTTTGGGAACCTCACCAATATTGCAGTTATATCCCAATGGGTGGTTCTTTTAAAAAAATAATGAACAAACAAAACCAAACAACAAAAGGTGCATCTTCATGGGAATAGTTCAGATTCGAGGTGATTATCTAAATTAGGTACTTTACATGTAATTGTAAGTACGTAAATGGCTTCATGTCATGAAGTAGATGAGAAGATGTTCAGATTGTAGATAGTGTGCAGTGTTCCACCTTTCTCAGAGCTTCTGTGTTTACAAAGTGTAGCAAGAATCAATTGCTGAAGTATTTGATTGTATGTAGCTTGTTTTAATTTGTTGCAGATTTGAAGGGTGGATAATGCTGGGAATGTTCCCTTAAAATTGGAGGAACAATTAATACTGATAGTATAGATTTTGCCTTGCTTTTGGTAAGCAAATCATTTTGATGATTTGAAGTGGAAGAGGTTAGTTTTGGTTAATGGTCATTAGTTAAGGAAAGAACCGGTGCGTCTCAGTCAGCAGCTAGGGAGCATGAAGTAAAATATATAAAAAAACCCACCACCCTGACTTTTCAGGAATTAGTGAAATTTTGTGCAGGGGTCTATCGTAGATACTAAAATGCTCTTGGGTCAAAAAGTGTTTGGATGAGTTTGTGGAAGAAAAGTCCCTGGGGGTGTCTAAATTCAAACACTACTTCTGGCTCAGGATACTTTTGCTTTACAAGTTTTTGGAGATCTGGAATGTTTTCTGAGGTTTATTCTGGTTTTGTGCTGCTCCCATGGAGCTACCTGTTTGCCCATAGTTCAGGTGGCATACTGGGGTTGGTCGTCTATTGGTCTGACCAGACGTAGCCAGTCTTAGTCTTATGACCAATGAGGTAGCCTTGAAATGCTTTGGTTTGATTGTTTGAAAATACACATAGTGCTGGTTTGGTACTGTTTTGCTTAAATAACAACCCTGATTGATGTCAGGGGCATTAACTCTGATAGAACATGCAGAGGTTACAGTCAGGAAATGCAGATGCTGCAACTGTGAAATGCACAGTGTATTTTAACCACGTGCATTGTTTATTGATTGTATTCTAGATCATTGAAGTTAGAAAATATGTATAATTGATAAATGGCTATTTCATTGGGTCTTACAGATGTATTTCAGTATTCATTATGAAATTAAGCATCACTAACTACAAAAGTAGACCTTAAAAAAACCCCACAAAAATGACAGAGGATACTTAACCGCCACTGACCAAAACCAAAATGAAGCAGGTTGTAAAAAGTTGATCAACTTTCTTATTTGCAATACTTGTAAATGCCATGAGGTGTGTGGGTAATACACGCACCTGAAATGGCTAACTTCAGTTCGTGCAAGCTGTTAAGGTGCTTGCTGTAGCAGGGGTGCAGAAGTAACTGTCTGTACAAGTGAATAATGTTTATTTACATTATAAAGTATTTGCATATTTAATACCTTTGTTTTATAATGAAACTTTTTTCCAGTACAAAATGGCAAATGTCTAAGAGTAAAACCCAGAAACTTCTGTTCATTAATAATTTTTCTAAGCTAATGGTGAAAACGGCTACATATTTTGTAGAGTTAAGTGCCTTTTGAAATTTAAAGCACTGAATTGAGAGTTCTGTGTATTTTGGGTAGAGGGCAATTAGACATAATCAAGGGTTTCCCTACTGTGGCTTTCTGTAAGCTGTTCAGTCAACTGCATTAGAGGCAGATAGCCTCTGGTAGAACTTCAGGTGCCTGTTTACTGAAGGCTGAAAGTGGTGTTCTGTGTGTGTATGGGTGAATCCTGCCTTCCTCATAGGTTTCTTGGCAGCAGTTCCAAACTGAAAATGTGCAGAGCTATTGTTGTTTTGGTTTGTTTTCGGGGTTTTTTTTGTGGATTATTCATCCACAGAGAAGACCTGACTGTAAATTAAAAGGCAAGTGTTATGTATCAGACCTTACCCTAAAAGACAGGCAGTTCTCCTTACATGAGCTAAGGAGATTTCTCAATGTAGTTAAAGGTAAATAGGAATAAGATTTTCTGCTGCAAGAAGAGGGTAGATACTTTGTTAATATTTAACTTCTTTCGCTATAAATTTGAGATACTGTTTGTGGCTCTAAAGGATTAGAGTGTTCATCATAAAAAGTCCCAGTGTGTTCGCTTTTCTGTTTAAGCCTTGTTCTTCCAGTTTTCTTTTTTAAACGGTTGATTCAGATCTTTAACATTTCTGTATAATTTTCTTGCAGTACACACCTCAGAGAGGCAAAAGACAGTGAAAGAATGCAGGACACAGAGGCACATAAAGATCCATGTAGAAATCAAATAGGAAATAGCTGAATAGCTATGAGGTATAGGAAGATGTTGATCAGCATAGTAGTTAAGTAATCAGTCCTGGAATATTGTTCCTAAATAACTCCCTGCTGTCAACACTTGGCGCAAAAGTGTTTTTACTGTGTAATAACTGCCTTTTCATAAATAATTATTTGGAGTAAAGTCACTCTTACTTAAACGCAATGCACAGAACTGTTATTTGTTAACAGCTACTCTAGTGAGGTTTTCTTTTAGGCACAGCCTAAAAGTATGTTATGTAACACTTCTTGGTGAAAATTACCTTTTTTTTTTTTAAACACTGTGACATGTATTTTATGTCTTAGTTTCATTGCTATCACATGTATGTGTATTTAATGACTCTTTAAGAAAACTCGCTTTGAGGGATTTTTTTTTTGGTGGGTGCAGTATCTGGTGGTATAATAATTTATTTCCTACTGGAAACTGGTTTTGAGATAGTGGTGAGTGTTCTTCATCTTTTTGTCATTTAAGAACTTTGGTGAAAGTGATAATGATTTCCTTTTTTCCTAATTGATGAAGAGCTGGCTAGGGAAGTTGGATCCTCCACTGATTTAGTGAATCTTCAGGACAAAGAATGACCTGCAAGAGCTTTGTTTGCATATCTGATTGTTATTTTCTGTCACTCACACTGTTCTTGAAATATTCGGAGCAATGGCTCAGCAGGATACTAAGTTTAATGATATCTTCTGCCTTCATTTGTGCAACTCCAACAGGTATTAAGAGCTAATTATGAAGTTGTCTGTTCTTCAGGATCAGTCCTGAACCGACAGCATGAATTCAAGTAGTGTGTAGTTTTTTCTGCCTCTAGGATTTTTATAAAAATGGCTAATTAGAGGTAACCTGCTATTAGCCATTAGGAGTAAAAGTAAATTTTTCTGGGTTCACAGTAAATTCCAAACAATGTAACTGAAAGATGGAGTGCATTCTTAGCCTTTTTGAAGGTACTCTATGTGTTTATATATATATTTGTATTGAAAAATCCTGCATGTTGGCCACAGCCTTCTGAAAAACTGTCCTTCTGTGGATGCTGATTGAAATTATCCTGAAATAGGGAACGAACTTAAGAAATTTCAGATGCCTGAAGTTCTGATTATCTTTTTTTTTTTTTTTTCCTCCCCCTTAAATACGTTGTTTGGTGTAGTTTCTTCTGTTTGCTCACCTTGGATTCTCTTTACCCAAAATATGGTCACTCAAACCACTGCTACCAAATTTGAGGTTGGTTCTGTAATACTCCTTCTAGAAAAAAATATCTAAAAAACCCTCACAACCCATTGCTCTATATTAGTGACCACTGTAAGAAGCTGGAGAATGCTTGATTCTAGTATTTAACTTGAAACTGTGGTTTGTTTCTGTGTAAAATAATTGTCATCTCAAAATACATTTTTCAAGGTGAATACTATGATCTGCTTGATACAAAGCTTACCAGCAGACAGCTTCAGTACATTTGCTTGTATTTTAGATATCACAGTATGTCAAAGTAGGGAATAAGTATAAAGTTTAACTCTTTAAAACACTTGGTGATTGAAGAGTTATGAAACTAAAATTGTTTGAGGATAAGGTGCTTTAACTTCTGGACCCCAGGGTGCAGAAGCAGAATCCTAGGATACGCCTTGAGACACTGGGAAAGAAAAAGATCCTGTTCTGACAAACAGAACTCTCACAAGTATTCAAGGAGAACATGTAAACATCTTTACAAGTTTTATGAGGCATATTCTGTTTTATAGCTTTAGCAAGATTTGTGCAGTTGAATTGGTAGAAGGCAGGACTACTGGCTGTGTTAATTCTGATAGTGGTATAAGTTAAGAGAGTGCTGGCACTGTTCTGTGCCAGGAGGCTAGATTAACATTTAAGGAGGTGCAAAATACCCATTCCTTACCAATTTTCTGTGATGCTTCCCTTAAAACACTTAATTACACACTTGTATTTTAACTGTCTTACTCTTTTGTTTTTTCTTTTATTTCCGTCAACTTGATTGTATTTGATTTTGTTACTGTCAACATTGTCATTACCTTAATGATGCGAAGCTCTTTTAGCGCTGTAATACTGTATTTTTTTAAGTGTATATAGATGTCGTCTTATATTCTCGTTGTAACACTAGTAGTTTCTACTTTCGTTCTGTCTGTTCCTTGGGGATGTGTGTTACTGACCTGCAGCTGATGAACATTGACATGAGTGTTCATCACTAGAACAGTCTAGGTCAATTCAGGTCACTGTGTTAGCAGTGTGCTGCAGGTTATACTTTCCCCTTCTGTATTCCTAAATAATAAATAATGTTGCTGGTTCTGGAAAGGAAATGTATGTTCTTGAGGATATTTGCCATGCTGCGATTTTTCCTTCCCTTTCCACTATAGTGATTGTAAGGACCTGCCACACTACAAAGTGTTCAGCTTCACTCTGGCATGTGTGCTCTTGTACTAAAACCACTAGTAATAATAAAGAGCCTAGTTCTATTCAGTATTGTGTCTAACAAAACTCTGTGGCACTTGATTATTAGCTGTATATAACAACAATATAACTTCATCTTAATGGAGTAATGCACCACTATAGTGATGCTGATGGTGTATGATTAGTCTTACTGGTTGTAGTGGTGACTTTCTTGGAAAGAAAACTTTTTTGCTAGCTTAGATGTGTTCCAAAAAATGCCCAACAGTTTAAAAGACTGTATATGAATATTTTTAGTTGGAAATGGGGCCAAGGTGTGAAACTTATTCTTGGTTTTAAAAGATGCTACTTGCAAGGTTCATGCATTGAGGAGAAATGTAGAAAATATAGATGGCAGTGGCAGAAAGCGAAACTGCATCAGTGGGTGACTGTGTGCTGAAATAAATACGCTGAGTTGCTTTCTTCCAGGGCTGCTGTGAGTTTCCTGCTAAAAGAAATTTGTAAAACCCCTAATGATGTCTGGCTTTCTAAGTGAGAGTTATAAATTGGGAAGTGATTTTTGTCTTGTGATCTGTGCAGTACTGGCAAGGTCAACATTGCAATATAATGTCCCATTCTTCAGTAGTAATTTTGAAAAGAATGCTGAAAATTCGACATAAAAAAAATTTGAGGGCTGGAAATAACAGCCTCTCTTGAAGAGAGATCCATTGAATTCAGTCCTGTTGGCTAATCAAAAAGAAGTTTGAGAGGCAGCCTTATTAGGTGCCTCCCTGGGTTTTAGACATATTCAGGCGCTTTCTGATTTAAAGTAGAAAATTGTTTACAGGGGTATGACACAGCAGACAGAAACTTCACCTTAAAAAAGGAAAATTATCCTAAGGAAGGGGTATAAATCATGTGACAGATACATGTGTTAAGTTGGGTAGCTGCTGGGTTTTTTTTTTGGTAGAACAGCCAAAGAAATAATCAGGCAACAAGTGTAAAATACTGAAATAATTTCTGTACAATTAAAAGTTACAAATCCTTTCTACATGAAGGCACAGAAGAAATATGAATGGATTCAAAATAAGCCATCTATTACTCTGTAGTCTAATTTTCTGCTATTAAGTTTATAAGTTCTTTGTATGCTTTTTCGTAAGGCATCATAATTAAATGAAAAACTGGACCCTTGGATTTCTTTTTCTCTTTTGTTGGTTTGGTTTTTCAGGGTATTTTTATTTTATTTAAATCTTAAGTCATATTTGAATCAGTCCAAAGGTAACTGAATTAAATATCTATTCTGTCTAAATTTCAAACTACTTTAATTGATCTTCTTGACTTTTAAATCAATTTTACTTGCATCATTGTTAGTTTGAAAACATAATTTCCTAGGTTCTCCCACTCCAGTTATCCTGTTAGAGAACCTAGAGGACTATTGTTTTCCTCTTGGAAGATAGATGGCTTATAAATGTGTTATAAAAGCTGAATCTCCAGCACCTTGACTTTGGAGTCATGCATTAATCTCTTCAAGTGTATGATTGAAAATAAAAAGTGTTATGTATTGCCTGCTTTGGATAGAAAAAGCATATTCTCCAAATCAAATTCCAGTAAAATGTATGTGTGTTTATAAGTACATACAGCCACACAAATGCATAGTTTGCTTATTTTCAGTATCACTTCTTTGGCTTTGTGTGTTCTAATCCAATTATGGAGAAGACTGCAGTGGTAAGCAGGAATTTGATTATGAGAGTACTGTAGATTAATCTTGCATATTCACAGGATTGAGTGGCTGTCTTAAATGGAAAGGAAGCCAGTGCTATCTGTAGTGTCATAGGTGAAATGTACTCAACATAGCTAGTTTCTGCTAGGAAAGGCAATGACTTTTTTCATTTATTAGCTAAAATAGAGACCTTATCAGATTACCAATAGTCTGTATCAAAGTACAGTAGTTTAGTAGTTGGTGGGCTGTTTAATATGCCTGTCAGGCTATAAACTGTTCTTGAAGAATTAAAATCAGAAGAAAACATACAGGAACCCTTGCAGTGTAAATTCTAAGACTCCTGATTGCAAAATAATCCTGATCTTTCTTTAAGGTCTCTTACTATTGCTTTGGTTGCACTGCATTTCAGTCTGTGTTTTGCAATCCGTTTGTGCTGTAAATTAGAACCATTACACAGTATTGTGTGTGAATTGCAGACCTGTCTATAGCAGCTTATACCTGTTTTTCAGTAGCACACAGAGAAGATACAAACATGTTCAGCAGTTTGTACTTTGTTGAATCTTTGATTATTGTGGTATGGGTAAATATATATGAGAGTTTGGGGTCTGGGCAGAAAAGTGCTTCAGAGACTTCAAAGTAGAGTGCAGATTTTTTAGGAATTATTTTAGCATTACTTTAGAACATTATTTCATGAATAAACTGACATTTATGATGACGCTAAATGTCTTCAAAGTACTTGCTGTACTGTGGTGTCGTAGCTGCGATGGTCAAGAGTATTTCTCAAGTGGTTAAAACAATCTAATCTGTGGTTACGGTGTATTTTGCTGTTGCTTATCAAAGCTGGTGATTGGACTCTGACTTGTCCACAAGCTTGTCTGTGTCTGCTTTCATTAGTTTGCCCAAAGAGAAGACACTGCTTACAAGCTTTGCTTCCCTTAAGCATTTCGTACTGGAATAATACACAAAATGTTCCAAAATAGAAAGTTTACATAGGAAATACTATATACAGTCTTGTTAATTGGGGGAGGGAACACTTCCAGTTGATAGCTGGTATTTTTGGCAAGAGTTCAGATTTTGACGCTGGTGTTGCAATTGTGTTGTGGATTTTTTCCAGCACAGACCTTTAGAAAATACCGTGACTGACTTTTATTTTAAAAATGCAAAACTTCAATGATATCTTACCAAATGGTAGTCTAATAAAAATGTATTTTAATCTGTGAAAAAATCCCTAATTTTTGGCTGCTGTATGTGGCAAAGAAAGAAGGTAGCACTGATCCTGGAAAAATACAGGACATTTATTTTGTCCTCTGTTTATTCCCAATATTTTGCAATAGGTACCTGACTTTATAAAAACTATTGAGACAGTGAAAGTACTAGGCGCATGAAAGACACGATGCTCTCAAGCTCCGATGTGTTAAATGACGAAGAAATTTGGCAGGGTTTGGTTTTGGGTTTTTTGTTTGTTTTATTTTTTGGGGGGGTGTGGGTGGGTGTGGTGTATACTCTTGCTTCATTTGGTAATGCGTGTGAGAGGCTTTTGGCAGCAGTCTGTTTTGGACACTTAACACGATCTAACTTTGTGCTATTGTGAATATCGTGGCAGAGACCTGCTAGATAGTTTCATAAAGAAACACTGGAGGTGAATGTAGGATGTGTTTTGTGTTACATTTTGGCGTTGACCAAACTATGTATTGGCAGATTAAACTGCCTAACTCTAGTTCTCACAGTTTTCTGTAGTCCCATTGAAAGTGACTGTGTGTTGATATGTAAAACTATTTAACATTCTCCATTATTTTTTTTCTGTAAAAGTCACGTGAACACTAATATTCTTATTTATTGGAAAATAAAGTCCCATAGCAAGTCAATGAAGAGAACAGATGTAGGATTCCTAGTTTCATTTTTACATGACTTGATGTTCAGGAAGTACATACTTTCTTGAAGGATACTTATGTTTTCAAACAGTTCTGATTGTAAAGAGATCTTAGTTTAATTTACATTTATTTGCAGAGCTTTCTTACATTATTATTAGAAGCAAAACTGCCTTGGAGTCTTGGGAGCTTGTGTCCAAACATGTTTCATAGATTATTCAACCTGCTAAAGGAATGCAGTTGAGGTACACTATCCAGACTCCTCACAGAACAGTGTTTGTAAGTAGTAAGAAATAACTTTTGCTGCTTATGTTTTACTTGGCTACTTAATTGTCTTGAGTTATGGCATTCAGTTTGATGTTTGAATGGAAAGATTGTAATGTCTCAGTAGAATTATATTGATATTGGTGAAGATAGAATAACTTGGAGGTAAAAATGAGTGAGTGTTTTTTGAGGTCAAAATGAGCATTTGTGTCTGGTTAGGTAATCTAGTACCTGCAAGCATTCCTGTTAACTGTTAGTTGATTCAAGAAATTATTACAGCTCTTGAACAGCTTTCAGCTAAAATTTGCTGGATCTTGGGTCTGCTTAGATGCTGACGTTCTTGATGATTTGCAAAGGAAAACTAAAACTTGCTAGTGGAGGAGTCTTTAATGATGCTAAAATAAAATGCCTACAGAAATTGTGAGGTGTGTTGGGAGGAGAGCTGGCATACAGGGACAGGGGCTAATATTCTAACACTGTGGCATGGAGCACTGTAGTGTAGTTCTCTTGCAGTATCTTGATGATAATTACCAGATGAACTTCACTTTTCCTGAAGTTAATTTTTTCTGTGTCTAATTCAGTGTTACAGAATAGAATCTTCTCCCAGGAAGATGACAGTTCTTTTAAAAATTCCTAGGCAGCAACTTACTTTTCTTAAGGATTGCCTCTGGGACTAAAATGGAAAAGAAAAACTTATTTATAAATTAAACTGTGCTCAGTATTTTGTAAGTTTTTAACTGGAACAAAATTTTGGAAGTCTGTTGTTGCATGAAGAACACTTGAGAACAAGAGCAGTCAATATGGTAAACTTCCAAGGCACTTATATTTGTTATCCCAAAAAAATAGTCTTTGACAGGAATGTTTGTTGTAAGAGAGTTTGAATCCATAGGTTTTAGTGGCCTCTAACTTTTTTGGGGCCTGATAGTCTCGAGTGACTACACACACACCCCCCCGCTGCTAGTTTCTGTGTGCTGGATAGGCATCTATTGACAGTTGATTTACTTAGTTCCCAGACCATGAAATTTAGACTGTGTTAGTCTCTAAAAACACATCCACAAGTTAATCTGAGTTTTGTGACTCCAGTATTCCTAAATACTGTGTTGGTTAGGAGAGTGGCTATTAAAATCCTAGCACAAGAAAAAATGATTCCATGGAAAATTTCTAGTAAGGAATAGTGACAGAATGAAGGCAGTCTTATACTGAGTTTAAGTTGTGGCTTAGAAGTTTGACCTTAGCGCAGAATAGGGCAAATTTGAAGGCTGGATTTTCTGTAAATTGTTCAAGGAAGCTGATGAAACTTGACAGTATTTGGCCCTGTGGTGAAAAGAAGCAAACTGTTGAATCTGAATGACTGGGGGTGATACGGTGGTAGTGGTAAAGAGGAAGGACAGCTTCAGGGAAGGAGGGAGTTCTGGAAGCACGGTCTTCGCCATACGCATTGCAGGGCCGAAGGGGACTTGGGGATGAGTAAGTTCTCTTGTATCTGTCAGTTGTGTCACTAACCTGCCAAATTTCTCTTTAGAGCTAGCTGAGTTTTCTGTCTACCACTCTTGTGGGACAGTTGCTCAAGTATGTCAGTTTTCTAGTGCTTAAGTATTGCTTTTGAAAAGCAATCAGAAAGTGATCAGATGAGTCTTTAGAAAAAGTACTGGTTGAGGAGTAAGAAATGATTATCGGTGCAAATGGAAAAGATCCATAAAAAAGGGAACCTTCAGGAGACATCTTAATACCATTGCTACTTTGCATGCAGTAGTTACTGACCTGGTATTTAACTGAGTGTTCATAAGGTTGTGCAGAAAATTATCTTCATTTGCAAATGTTGTTCAAATATACACTTGTATTAACTAGCTGTTGAAATTTTTTTTTTCTGCACCTTAAACCCGGGCTTATGGTATGAAATAAAGGTTTTCTGTTAACATGTGAGAGGTAATGTTTCTCATTTGAAGTCTTTCAATTATTGTTCATTTTACAGGATATTTAAAAGTGGTATATCTTTGAAACATGTATGATCTTGATAAGACCAGTGACATCTCACTGCACAGCTTACTGGAGAGAATTGTGCCTGAGACTTTAATTTGCAAAATAAAGATTGATTTTTATTTTTTTATATAAATTTATTTAAAATAGTCAAGGTATCTTCTTTCAGTCCTCAGTTGACAGTATAAGATTAATTGTAATAAATGTATAGACATAATCAAGTCCGTAAGGATACACTAAAACTCTTTGAAGTGCTTAACGCTTACATGTGTGAAGTTTAGGTGTTCTGAATGAGATGGTTTTAAACTGTGTTGAAAATGGAAAGTGAAGGCTTCTCTTCTGTTCAGCTTTCCTTTTGTGAATGGGAACTAGACCATCAGTAGCTACACAGGTGTGTCCATTGTTTATGTTATGACTCTTACTGTTATGAGTCAAATCTTTCACCTCCATAGTATTTTTTAGTTTTTGAAAACAGTGTTCTCCTTCATCTTTGGCACAATAAACTTTTAAAAATAAAGATGAAGTTAGTTTTTATGTGTGACAATAATTTTGTGATTAAAACAAAATATTTACAAAAATATTTTACTATTGTTTTGAGCTTTGTGGCATGCCCTAGTAGGATAAGCATACACTTGTGTGTGCACTGGGTATGTATATTCAAGCTGCTTCAGTGTGTTGCAGTTCTTTCAAAAATACTGAAGGCCTTTCCTTCCTTCCTTCCAGAAGTCTGAATAGACTTTAGAAAAAGAAAACACAGGCATTGCATTGCAGCTGGCATTGCTTTACATATGGTTGAATTTTTTAAAAATAACACTTCTAGAGTCTGAGAGTTAACAATGTTTACAACTGGAAAGAAAGTATACTCACTGATTGCATTCCTTCCTGTATTGGTAAATCCATTAGAATTTGATTGTTTGAATGGAACACTAACACTTCCCTGTACAAACAGTGTAAGGCAAGTCCTTTAATCTGTCTTACCTCCTTTACCATTCAGGTTTCATGCCTTTTTTTCTTTTGATATGTTTTGCCAGGTTTGAGATGTTTGAATATTTCAAACACTGCATATCAGGATTTATTAATTAAATAAGACTATGAAATCCTGTATGTAGTTGTTATTTTACCTGCCCAAAATGCTGTAGTAACTTATGTCCTTTGTCCTCAGTGGTTAAATGACTAAGAGGAATATGTTTGATCAATGTGAAGATTGTCTTTAAATCGGGCTTTTCTGTGCAGTTGAGGCAATAAAATGCGGTTTTAATATGAATGCTGCTATTATAGGTAGTGCTGTAGGAAGTGCAGAGCATTAATTTCTAAGTTTGAGGACCTTTCAAGCTTCTTTAAAAAGAAGGAAAAGGAATTGCTCATTTTCTTCCCAGAAAACATTTTTTATTACATTTTGATTTATCAGCTTCTCTGTGAAATGCAGTACTTCTAATAATTTAAAGTTACATGGAAGTTCTTCAGTGAACTACTTTAAATCATCCATTACACTTTGATCAAACAGTGTAATCAGTGATTTACTTATTTCCTACCGTTCAAGGAAAACTTCATTTTCTTGTTTGAGGTCTTGCAGTTCATTGTGTGAAAGACTATTGCCTGGTTTCCTCATGGTCACACTTTCTACTTAAAAGATAAAAATCTTTCCAGATACGAAATGTAGTGCATGTATGTCTGAAATGCAGCTGCCCTTAAAGCAATATTAAGTTTACAAAGTCTAGAATCTTAGGTGTTAGATTTTTTTTGTCCCCTGCTATATGTGCATTCTGTAGTTGTTTAACCTCAGACAGTTCTTTTTTGTGGGTTCTGTACTATTCAATTAGCTGCTCAGTAATTCTTTTTATCCTTGTATTCCATCTTGCCTGGTTTCAGGCATATTTCATGCATCCTTGCACAAATACAGAGTGTCTGTCACTTATCTGCTGCTCGGAGCTCCCTGAATTCACTTTCATAATAAAACCGTGCAAGTTCATGTGGTGGTACTCTTATTTACAGCTGAGGGCGAAGGTGCAGAGGGAGCCCAGAGTTGTCAAGTGTCACTGAATTTTGTAGAAAGATAGTGGATCTTGGAGATCTGTGAAACTACCGTAAATATCAAAATGGGACAGACTGGTAGAAGAGAAGGAATCTGCCCTGCAAAAGAGGCTCCTGGTTGAGCTTGTTTGAAGAATCTGAAGAAAAAAGAAAAAAAAATCCAACAGAATCTGTACACAGCTAAATTCAGCTGGATTTTCTTTAAAGCCATGGGGGGCTATGTTTTTCCTTGCAGATCCAGTGTTTTATACATGTTCTGTAAAATAACATTTTCTCCCCCTTAAGAAATGGTCTTGCTAATACACTTTTAAAGATACATTTTGATTGAATTTGTAATTCAAAAGAGTTAGGACTTGTCCTGTATTTTATTTTCTTAGCCTCTCTACTCTTGTTTTTGCAACTTTTATGCCCTGGACATGCCGGTTATGATATCATGGTAAGTTTAGGCTGATCTAAGACCATGTTGTCACTGAAAGGAGCTGTTACTTCAGTATCCTGTTTGCATCCCTTGTGCCAGCCAAAGTACTCCCATGGCTATACAGAGTAGGATCAGGAAACTGATGTAATTCAGAACTGAGTAAAAAATAAATAGAATGATTTCCTCAGTAGACTTAATGTGTGGTGGCAGAAGCAGCTAAGTCAGCACAGTAAAAGGAACAGAAATAGGAGGAGGATTGCTCCTGTTAGTATTAGCCTGGGGACTTGCAGATTGGTTTAAGACAATGGGAAGAATATGTCGTAACTGGGAGTGAGGGAGGGAAGGTGAGTACCAAATTGTTCTGTGCCATTTCGTTTCCTAATTTTAGTGCCAGTCAATCTTTAATCATCAGTGTAGTTAGAAATCATATTGAATGTAGCTCTCCTGAGAATTGTTTCTAAGGAAGGGAATATCTAAGGATTGAGAAAGTTGTATTATATAGAGTGCATTTCTTAAGTGTTTGTCTATGGAATGTAAGAGTACAGCAGCCTTGAGGGAGACTGATCTGTTTACTTTTTGTTTTTATTGAACCTGAGATTTACTGCTCTTCAGAAAAGTCAGTGTTGGGAAATTCTCTGTTAATTCTTAGGGCTCGTTGTCATGCAACATGTCAAGTGATAGTTTTGACACCTCTTATTTCTCAGTTCAATACATTAATCAACTTGCTTCCTTCAGTAATTTATACAGCAAATCTGCAGTGATCTTATTATTGGTTTTGTATTGAGGGACTTGATGACTAAGTGTTCTTAAGGACTAAACTGATTTTTTTCGTATTTCTAAGATAAAGCTCTTAACTTCTGCATAGATAACTTCTATTACAGTTTAACCATGTGATGGTTACAAATGAAGTTTTAAAAAAATAATTCCTAAAATCAGTCAAATATGTATATAAGCAATTACAGAAAGTGATGCTAAAAGTCTGCTAATACTGACAAAAATGTCAAAAACCCGACTATGAAGTGCATTCATATGTGGCAATCTTTCTGTTCAACCTTTTGAAGATTATTATACGTACAATTGTATATAAAAGATTTTTTGAGGGCTTTTTTCATGGGGTGGATTTTTGGGTTGTGTTTATTTTTGTAACATTATTTCTGTAGTATATTGCTTTGTAGGATCACTCAGCTCATTAACCTGTATAATTGAAAAATACGAGATCTAGGTAATATCTAGTAAATATGGAGACTTAATTCTATTTCGTCAAGTGCTTCAGAAGTATTTCCAGAAGAAGGAAGTAGTTTGGCTGTGAGCGTTTAGGAGCAGATGGCTCCCTCTGTGTATGATTGCAGCTATATTATTTTCCTCTCCATTATCAGCAAACTGAAGATTAAATAAGGCCCAACAGCTGCAGCTGGCAACTGAGATTTGTCAAATACTTACGAAAAGGTGCTGACCAATGAAAGAAGACTAATAAAGGGAAGGAGACCATCGTTTACAGAAGACTTGAGTTTTGGAAAGAGTTGAGAACTGCATTCAAGTCCATGAGCATAAAAGCTTTCATAACCTTTCTTAGATGATAGTTATCAAAGTATGCAGGGTGGGTTTTTTTGTAAAAAAGATCTGTGTGCACACAGTAATTTCCAAATGTTTGAACTATGGTATTGCATGCATGTAAAGTGATTATTTAAAAAAAAAAAAAAAAAAAAAAACACAACCCACTTTTATATCTATTTTATGTGTACTTCCGTATTTATGTATAAGGACACTATTTTTTTGTTGTCTTATCCTCAGCTAGTGAAAATTGGGGTAACAAGCTGGGCTTGTGAAATTGTCTGGTCATTTGCTGCCTTAGGTACTAGAGGAGGGCAAATTATGTATACTTGTAGTTTTCTACAGAAGGCTGTTAACTTTCTTTTGAATTAGAGGCAGTGGTACGGTATTTTTTAGATAAGAAACATAATTGCAGTTGAGTGTATTTGTTGGGTTTGTTCAACTCTCTCCATCCCCTTCCATTGGGAGCCCACTGTTTAAAATAGCTGATTCTGGATCTTGGTCTCCACACTTTATTTTGAAGTACCTGTGCAATCATTACTAAGTCTGGTGTTGGTTTTCCCCCCCACCCCCTTCTCCATTGCCATGCACTGTTTGGTGAATTACTCTTTCTCACCAAGTGGCAGTGGTTAGTTGAGAATGCTTTGATGACAGACTTTTAACTGAAATGTAACTGTCTTGTTCTCACTAGGATTTTAAATTTTAATTGATCAAATCATTAGTTGGCTAATGCAAGGTGAAAGAACGCATTATAATTTGGTTTATTAAGCAGAAGGCCAGGGGGGCTAAAATCAGGGCTGATGTGTGAAGTTCTGTATGTTAATCACTTACTCTTGAGAAAGGAGCAATGCAAGAATGCTATCCTGGTTAGACTGTTTCAGACTCTTAACCACTGAAAGTAATGAAAGTGTACAACCATTGCTTTTAACAGAATCTTCAAGGGGATGGATTAGGTGCTGATTAAAGCTCTGCTGTTTCTTAGTCCATCTTCAGCTCTGTAGAACAAAGTGGTCTTAGCTTTACTACCCATATTCTATTTTTCTAATCCCTCTTTCAAGAAAAATATGTATTAAATCTTGTCTTGAATTAGCTATCCAATGACTTCAGTCAATTTAAAGTCATAATGAGGGCAAATGAGTCTGTGGTTTCTTGTGATGATGGCCAATCCAGTAATCCCATTAACTATTTAAATTCTGTATTCACATGTGCAAATTCGCTTGTCTTCCATAGGATTTTGGCTTGCAAATGACAAAATATAAGTCCTTTCACTTTGTAGTGAAGAGACTAATTCTTTCTCAACAAACTTTACTACCTTTATTTTTCAACTACTGTAGTTTTCCACTAGACCTTTTGCATTAGTTAAGATAACAATAAATACAGTAGAACATACAAGCTATCTACTAAGCAGGCAAGTGGGAAGCTTCATTACTTATTTGTAAGTTAGGTGGGTAATATGATTGATGCTTTAAAAAAAAAAAAAGCATTCTTTTTCTCCATATAGAACTTCACACAAAAATCAATTCTCCTGTGATATTCTGACCTTCAGCTGTCTTCAGTAGTAAGTAAAATGTGAATCCATAAAATAGTTGTTTCCTCTATAATGGATTTATAAATCCTGTATTTGAATTCATGTAATCTGTTCAATATACTGGCATTAAAACCTAAAATGCTTAAAAGTATGCTGTGTACCTATTTTAATAAGGCTTTGGGTTTGGAAGAAAATATATAGTAGAATTCATGCAAACAATGCCATAAGGATGAAAATGTGTGCATATATTAAAATGTTTAACATGACTGCTGTTCATGCCTTCTTTTAGAGTTACTATACTAATACCTTTATTTCAAGGCAAAGTTGCCAACATTTATGAACAGAAAATAATACTTCGTCTCTAGGGCAGAAATATTGTTGTTAATGACTGACTGAAATTATTAATGTGAAACGGTTTGGTTTTGGTGTTTGTGTGGTTTGGTTTTTTTTTTTTTTTTTTTTCCTTCCTTCCAAGCCAGACTTCATTGCTTTGATTTGGGAACAGAATGGAATAAAATCCATTATTTTTTTTTTTATGTGTTTTCAGGCTCGGATAGCGTTTTTACAAGGGGAAAGAAAGGGTCAAGAAAATTTGAAGAAAGATTTAGTAAGAAGAATAAAAATGTTAGAATATGCATTAAAACAAGAAAGGTAGGTATAAAAACTGTTCAGTTTTTATCTGACCTGGAAGACTTTACAGACTAGAAGGAATTCGATCACATTGTGAACTATCTTTGCTAGATGATTCTATGTTACTTTATGTAAACTGTCTTTATGGTTGGTCATTTTTACACTATGTTTTCTGATTAAATGTTAGTGTCTGCTATAATAAAAAGTATAATTTTCAAATTGTTTGGGCTAGTGTCCTAAACACACAAAGTTCAAATTGCAGTTTCTCTTTTATGAGTTAGAGAATAGTATATTAAGGAAGAATAAACATTCTAAAACTGTTTCTGCCTTATTACTATGCCTTTATCTGCTCTTCAGTGGTATTAAACTTGAAAGGAATAGAAATACTTTTCTCTTGATTCCCTACAACTACTTTGTGTGTGTTGCACGATGGAAACTATATTTTGTGACATAACAGAATCCTTTAAAAGTTAGTATTAGATTTTGAAGTATTGGGTTTTTATTCTAGTCTCAGTGGGTATGTTTTCTGTAGCATTAATTAATGCTTTAAAAATTAAAATTGCATTCAGTCCATGCAGGCTAATGGCCTTCAAACCTGTGTGTTCTTCTGTCGCCTGGTTATTTTGTTTGATCAAAATTAGTACTTGATTTTGCAAAACCACTAGGGAAATAATCTTGTCATTTGCCTATATTTTCAGTAGTGGGCTCAATTCTTATATTTAATTTTCTCTTGCTCTTAAAATGTAGCTGAATTCAACAGTGTAAACATCTTGAGGATCAGACAACAAAAGAGATAGCTTTAGTTGTTCATTTTGATTTGAGGGGGACATTCCTGCCAGAGCAATCTTAAAAATTTGTAGCAGAGTATTGTGAGGCTTCACCTGGACATTAAGTTAGTTGTCCAAGTGTATGTCTAAATGTATGTTAAATTTTCAGTTAGTAGTATGGGTAAGTGACTAGTACAGAAATAACTTTGATTAGTTAGTTTCATATTAAAAATAATGTTTTGGCAAGGATGCGTACATACCTTTGTGTGAACCATCCAGTATAGAGGTGCTTCAGAAAAGGGCATATGTTCATGTGGAAAGCAATATCAGCACATGTGTTTTCTGGTAAAGTAATAGGCAGAAAGGATCTATTTCTTCATTCAGCCCTGTCCTCAAAATGGAAAGTAACTCAAGGTTTCCAACCAGTGTAAGGCTGAAAGTTAGGTGGTTACATCATATAGGTAATGTCCAAGTCACGCTGGATTCAAGGCAGATGAAAAGTATGCAAAGTGTTTGGGTGTGGGTGCTCTTATAAAGAACACTGCGTGTATCAAAGGAATAATATGCTATTATAGCAGACCCAAGTGTCTTGGGTATAAGTAACTTTGTGAAGTTGGAGACCAGTTTGGTTCTTTTGGCAGTAATAAACTCTGTGCTGCACTGAGAGGCTTTCTGCAAATGCATACCATAAGGCTGTGAGGATTGCCTACTTATTGAAATACATCAGAGGCAGTTAATTACAGCTGGAGTGTGAAGGCATCATATAACAGAATGCAGAAGATGAGTGGTGTTGGTGAAAGCTCACTCCTGCTTTCTCCTGAAATGCAGCTGCCTTCATAGTTTGCCTTCCCATGAAATTCCAAAATTCATCTGATGGGCAAGAAACTTGTAAACATATGTACAAAAGAAGCAGAACCGCAGAAACATGCAGTTTGCTTTAGTTCTTGCAGCTAGTGGTACAAGCCAACACTGCATACTTTTCAAGAGGAAAATCCTTGCTTAAGTCCCAGCCAGAATTCTCATGAAGATTGCTAAAAACAGGAACTGAAACTCTGGGGTTGATTGGTGAATGTGTGGGAGGCAACAAGGAAGTTTTCTGTTGTTTTTTTTGCTACAAATGCGCAGTAGTTTGAGGGGATCTAATTGCAAGAGTATGACCAATTGAGTAAGGAAAGCAAGTAGGTACTGACTTGCCAGTAAATCATCCAAGAATGATAGTATGTTAGTTTCTTGGCTGTTGCACTGAATGAAGAGTTCAGGACAGTGGATGTTATTTTTTTGCCATACTTCCTCTGAGTAAAGAATCATAGCTAATGAAGAAAAACCAGTGTCTAAAGCAAAAGAAATTCTGAGAATTTCAGGTCTGAAAATTCTTGACAACAGTTTTTAATGTTGCACCTGATTCTTCTCTATCTCCTTTTTCCTCCTCTTGTTGCTGACTCCCTGATGCTGTCAAAAAGTTTCATGCAGTGGAATATCAGATTATAGGGAGTCAGAAACAAACTCATTCAGGCAATGATAACTGTTGTGATTTCTCAGAAGGGTATGAAACAGGACATCATTATGTAAGATTAAATAAAATCCAGTAGTAGTTACAAAACAGCTTGATATTTCTAGTATTTATCTCTTAAGTCTGTGTACAATGTGTGATAAAGTTTTAGAGAAGTAATTTATTATTTTAATATCCTTAAATATTTTGGTAGTTCTGTATCAATTTCTGTAATAAAATTAGGCCTGTAGTTATGTATAGGATTGTTTGTCGCTAGCGTATATTCCTTTATGGTGCTCTACAGACCAGTCAGACCACTTCTGTTGTGTACTCTGAGCCACTCTGCTCCAAGCTTCATTAGCATGGTTGTGTTTAAATTAATAAGGCTTGCCTGAGATCATAAAACTGTGGCTATATTTTGACTTCATGGGGTTTGGACTGGAGCTGGCTTATATCCTTGAGTGGTGGGATTCAACAGTTAAATAGCAGCAAGCAGTTAAAACAACTTAGGGCACTGTTTGTCCTCTTTTTTTTCACTCATGGAAATTTAGCCTTAGAAGAATATCAAGTCAATACTCAAAGGATTCAAAAGATGCCTCTTGTAGAATTCAGTTACTGTATGATATGGGGGAGTAACATCCCTGACTTGTCAACAACACTGTAGCTAGTTAGTGATTTTTAAGATCTGTAATAATTACCCTTGTTTGTGTGAAATTATGGAAAGGAATACATGTGCAAATATATAGTTTATTGGAATTTAAAAAATTAATTTCTTGCTGTGAAATTGAAGTTGAGCATCAGATGTGATGTGAAAGACACAACTGACCTGGTTACATGCAGCAATATTTTGGCTTATTTGTAGTGAGTAGTCATTGGTATAATTTTAGATTAGATATAACATCATTATCTTCTCTAATGAACAATTAAAGCAGAATTTTAATTGTTTTGAAATTGTAGCTCTAGAATGGAACAACTGCTCCTAAATAGTATTCGCCACAGCTCTAAATTGAACAGCTTTAAGTTGGCTTTCCAATTAGTGATTTTATTGGTTTCGCTTATGAATTGAGCCAAAACATTTCATCAGCTTTATTTAGCTTCACGGTTTCTTAATTATTTTTATTGTGGTGGGTGGTTGTTTTGAGTTTTTTCTAGCCCTGAATGTACAGTACTTTATAGGGCATATAAGTCATAGTATGCACTTTTATCTGGAAAGCTTGGTGGAACCTGCCCTGTTACAATATGGAACGAAGAGTTGCCTCTCACTTTAAGGAGAACACCTAGGGTAGGCAGTCTTGGTAGTGCATGGATGAAATATGAACTATTGGAAAATAATTTTAAAAAATATTGTGTTTAATTGGCAGTGAGTCAGATTCAGGTCACACAAATACATAGTCTTCAGGAGCCCTACAGTTTTTCATGTTTTTTAGCATTACAGTGTAATTGCTATGGAATGCAGGATTTTATCTTACTGTAAAGGGTCAATAGTGCCATCTACTGACAGTTTGTTATTGAGACTGTTCCTAGTTGCAATTACAGCAAAACTTCTGTAGTTCAGAACATGTTCTATACCATCAAATATATCAGGCAGCATTTGAGATGAACTTTTACCTTCAGTTTGGAAAAAAATGCAGCAGTGGCTCAGCTATTTGAGAAGATGTGTTCGAAATTCTTGGTTTTGTCCAGCATGTGCTCTATTATGTATCTTTTCTTGAGACATTTCATGTTTGGGTATAGTATTTAAAATTGGTGGGAGCTAGATACAGTTAAGGTGTTCTTAAAACTTTTGTCAAATGTTTAGTTTGGAATTATGAAGACGGCTGTATTTTATAGAAAATGTGGCTTCTAGCATTTTTACGGAGAACTTGCAGGGCTCTACTATTTAATATTTAGAGTTCTTTTCCCTGAGATTCTGAGTATTTTTGCAAAGGATCTTTGAGGTAAAAGCCAAACTATGAAAAGTCTAGGATAAAGTTAGAGAATTCCAGGATACAGGTGTAAGTAGTTCATGTGCTATTCCTGGAGGTAAAGGGAGATGAAGACATTTTCATAGGCAGCTTGGGTAGAGAATAGGATTTGGAAGGCTTGTGCATACTTGCATCGAAATAGTATCATCAAGATAATTTTTTTAAAAAATGATGGAGAATGAGAGGTCAGGGGATGGGAAGGAGTGAGGCATGTTTGCATAAGTGGCCTGAGCAGGAATTGGAAGCTAAGCCTCCAGTCAATGAGGAAGAGAAAATCGGTAAGAGAATACATGTGATGAGGGAAAGTAGCACTCTAACGTGGTTGCTTCTTCAGAGGGAAAGATGCTTTTAATAAGGAAAGACAGAGCAGGAGAGAAATTGACGTGGAAATTCTGGGTGGCAAATAGGCAGGGATCTCAAATAGGAGGCTCATTCATTGTAGTATGATTGGCTGACTGTGACAGTGCTACAACTGAAAAAATAACCTGTGCTAAATAATTGAACCTACTGGTTTTTGAAAGGTTCTTTTAGTAGTTGACACATGAAAAACTCCACATTCTTGGTGAACATTCTAAACTCTATAAGTTATTTGCTAATTGTAAATAATTGTAAAAAGATTATCTCAACTGTGTTCTTGAAAGACTAGAAATAATTGTATGATGCAGTAATTGCCACAACAGTTTTATTGTGATAAATTGTATTGTGTTAGTATGGTTGTTTTAAATGGGAATAGTAGAATGCTTAGAGTTGATAAAAGCATTGTATGCTAATTTGTTAAAACATTTGCATACTTTTTCAGGGCAAAATACCATAAGTTGAAATATGGCACAGAATTGAACCAAGGTGACTTGAAAATGCCAACTTTTGAATCAGGTAACTTTTTGACAATAGTCTGTTTTAGTATGATTTGCTTACATACTGTTCTAGATTTACTCAGTTAAATTTATTGCATCTTGCAGTCTTCCCCCCCCCCCCCCCCCCCCCTTAGACGTGTTACAGAGAAGATGTCCAAGAAGGGCTTGGTATTGGGTAAATACTATTTAATCTGAAAATCAAAATTAATTGACCTCTCCTTTTTTGAAAGAGGTCTGAATGTTGAAGAAAGCTTTAAATAAGGTTACACAATTCCTTATTTAGCTGCTGCTTCTCATTATTTCTCATAATACCCCTTGAAGGATTTAATATTTTTTTGCGTTGTGCCATCTATTCAGAAGGAAAGTGTAAGTTCAGAATAAACATAAGAAATACTATCAGGCTTTGGTACTTCTATGGGATGCTAGTTTTTAAAGAACGAGGAAGAAAAAGTATTGTACTGCATTGACTGGAAAAAATTTTGTTGAGCTTCTGTTTTTATCTTAGATCAAGGAAGAAAAGTCCTAAGAGGAAAAAAAATAGGCTATCTTTACTGGTACCCTGGAGTGCATCCAATGTAGATAAAAAGTTGATAATAACAGTTTTACTTTCCACAATATTGCAGAGAGAGGAAAGCATTTTTCATAACTTTGGACTATGTAATAAGCAGAATTGCACCTGGTTTCTCTTGAAATATAGGTCTTTGGGAAGTTATATTGTTGGCCTGTGTTTGTGTAGTGTACCTGTAAAATTGTGGTTTACAGATTTGTATTCCTCATTCCCCCTTTTTTAAAATTCTGTTGGTTTCTCTTCTGCTTTAGAAGTGCCACATTTTGAGTACTTTTCTATCCACTTGAAACAAGCAATAATGATTCATGTTTGTTTGATGGGATTTTTTGTGTGTATTTATAAGCAGTATAAGTTAGGTGTTAACTAGGTCTCCAAATGCTGATACATGTCACTGCTTCTGTTAACGTTATTTCCCATGTTGCTTTCCAAGCATCTCTGTTTTGTGAGAGATAAAGCCTGTTTTCTTAACAGTAACACTTAAGCTGATAAGGCCAAGGTTTTCTTTTGTGTACAAGTTAAATCTTTTTGTCTAGTTCCTTTTGTGCATGTAAAGGGTAAGGATTTTTTTAATTGATGCTTCAGCAAAGAATTATAAAAAAAATTAAGAAATGCTCCATAAGACTGCATCTAATATAAAGCTTTTTTAAGATTTGCTTTTAGTTTCATTGATATCTTGCAAAAAGTAAATTGATCTTTAAAAAAACCCAACAAAACAAAAAACCCCACCCAACTGTGATGCTGTATCTTTCAGAAGAAACCAAAGATATGGAGGTTCCCGCAGTACCTCAAAATAGCCAATTGACCTGGAAGCAAGGCAGACAGTTACTGAGACAGTAAGTAACCTTGTTGAATGTTGGTGTATTCAAAGTTTTCCCTGAAGTGTGAGGAGCTGTATACATGCTTACTCTATGAAACGGGGTAATTGAGGTGAGTAAATAGCGGTTTCTTTTCCACAACTTCATAGTCTTGAGCTTTAAGCAGTTTAGGGTGACGTTTTCCATATGAGATGGGTAGTGATGAAGCTTATTTTTCCATAAACAACATAATACTGGTATTAATTTTTAACAGTCAATACTAATTTCTTTCATTTTTCCCTCAAATATAATTTTTTTTTCTCTTAATGCATGTAGGTATCTTCAGGAAGTAGGTTATACAGATACAATATTGGATGTACGCTCCCAGCGGGTAAGGTCTTTGCTTGGGCTCTCCAATTCAGAACCAAACGGTTCAGTAGAGACAAAGAACTTAGAACAGATCCTCAATGGGGGTGAATCTCCTTCATCAAAACAAAAGGGACAGGAAATAAAAAGGTAAGTGAAAGGATAAGTAATGCATAAAGTTTGTTTTACTTAGTCATTGATATCTACTAGTCAGTTTGAGTATATGAACGCCTATGAGTGCAGCTGACTACAAATGATTACGAACTTAATTGAAATTGATTATACATAGGAACACATGTATCTATATTACATAAATGTCTTCTATTTATATTATATATATGAAAATATATAGTGTATTGAAGTTGAATTTGTCATATAACCACTTTGGAGTTGTTATTTTAAGGAAAGATTCTGATGAGTAGTTCTTTTATCATAAGGAATTAGACACCTGTAGAAACTTCTTCGTACAACCATTTCTTGTTTTGCTAATTTTAAAGCCCTTAAGCTGTTAGGTAGCAATTGCATTTAATCTGAATAATCTTCTAAAATCTCTTCAGCAAGTAAAATGGATTCTGCCTTAATGTTTTTATTTATGTAGGAATTCTGGTGATGTTCTTGAAACATTTAACTTCTTAGAAAATGCAGATGATAGTGATGAAGAAGAAGAGAGTGACATGATAGAAGATATTGCAGAAGGAAAAGAAAAGCACCGGATAAATAAGAAACACAAAGTAAAATATATTTTTTTTTAAATTTTGATACAGATCTGAAATCCCCTTTAAAAAAAGGAAATAATTTTTGCCCAGATGATTATAAATGTGTCATGTTAAAATGTTGTTGCCCCTTTGTAATTTGAATGGATTGTAAGCAGTTGTGTTACTGGTGAATTTGGTGGTTTATTCAACATATTACCTTGAAAACTTAAAATCAACCAACCAACCTGTTTGCAAATATGAATTAATTGCTTAAAGTGATAATTGATTTGTTCATCTTGGCTTCTCTGCATATTTTGAGTCCCTTAATGAGGCAAATTTAAGATACTAGAATCTGCACCCTTTCTGAATTTTGGAGAAGGTAGGAACAACTCATTAGGGGAAACTGAATTATGTAATGGGGCAAAAACAGTTCCATGTCAAATATGTGTTTAATTCTTCCTTTTATGCAGCTTTTTACTGTGATATTTTAAGAGCCTGGCAGATGGTTGTCTCCAGGTGACCTTGCGTTTAAGGTTCAATTAAGTTCTGCCCTGTTTTATTTTCGTCTTTAGTTTTCCATTCCATGAGCAGCTTTCTGGGTAGGATAGGCTGTATTACCCATCCCTTTTTAGTTCTTTTTCTTCTGTGTTAGAAGAGTCTTCCTGTCATTGGGGCTTCTTTATGTAAAGATGTTGATTTATAAACATTATACTGACAGTTTTATTGCTTTTTGCTCAGTAGAGTATTCTGTAGCTTTTGATGACCCCTCTGGCTGCACTGAATTTCCTGAAATAGCTAGCAGCATTAGCTTGGCTTGATGCAAGTCTTAATCTCCCAACTTGACTTGTCAGGAATGGTTTTCTACCATACCTTTGGTATTAACTTGTACTTCTGGGAAATAGATTAATCAACCAATCAGTTGAATCTTTTTTTGTTTTGAGGCAGTAGATAGTCTGATAAAAAGATTGTCTAATAAGTAAATCTCTTAAGCACATATGAAGACACTACACTAATTTTTTGACTCTTGACAAAGCTTGGGTTTTTTTTATAGAAAATAGAAGGATTGCATATAGTTACCTTTGTAAAAATTGTCTCTTTCTGCAAAACTAATAATATTCTACAAGTCATAGAAACATAACCCCATGTTATGTGGAAATAGTCTCTACCCGCAGAATAAAAGAAAGCTTTTTACTGATGCCTTGGTAGGGAGGTGGGTTGTTTAAGATGAAGGTGTGGTAAAACTAGTAAAAAGACACTTTTCTGAAACCACTGTATTTTCCACGCTTACGCTTAACACTGAAATAGAACTGGAAAGCAAAAAAGAAAAGACGCTTCTGGACCAGTAGAAAACACAGCTTGTTTGTAAAGCTGCTGTGCAGAACTATTGATATTGCAAGAAAAATAAGAAAACTTTCCAACTGATATGTTTTACGTTAAAAATTAAGACTGGGATGTACAAGATTGCTTTTGTTGTGAAGCCTAGTGTCAGTATTCTTTTAGTTTCCTCATTATCACTAGACTACTGATCAAAAGCAGCTCTAAATCTGATTATATCGTGTCTTTTTACATTTCATGTTGAAAAATGTTTTCCTCTGTAACCAAGTACTTGGAGTAAGTCTATATCACTTCTAACCTAAATATTTCAGTAGAAAATCTGTTCATGATTCAAATGCTGAAAAATGTTTATCTGCTTTGCAGATTGGTAATGAAGGGTTAGCTGCTGACCTAACAGATGACCCAGATACTGAAGAAGCTTTGAAAGAATTTGATTTTTTAGTGACAGCTGAAGACGGTGAGGGAGCTGGAGAAGCTCGAAGTTCAGGAGATGGAACAGAGTGGGGTAAGATGCTAACAAAAGCATTTAGAAAAGAAAGGAATACTTGTTCATGATAGTACATAAGAGTTGCAGTACCTTCTAAGGTGGTATGGATGTGTGGATGATTGTGATGATCAAATTACTGATGCTTACTTCATAGTGTATTGGATGCTTCGTGTATGTATATATATATATATATGTTGTATTTGCCACAAATACAATTAGTAGTTACATTTGTTTCAGGTTTTAGTTTTGATTCCAAAACTAAAAGAGAATATTTTCTTTCTTGAAAAAGAAAGGTTAGACTTCTGAAAGTTTTCATACCTGAATTAAATTTGCTTTCAAATCTAGATTATCTTCCCCCCTATTTTTTTCTGATCAGGAGTTGTAAACTTTTTGTGCTCAAGTTAAATGAATTTCTTTGGTGTACTTGTTAAACTGGGCAATTAGTATATTTAGTTCTTCTGGCTGAGATTTTTAGATGTTACTGCTAATGTGGCTTGCATTAGTAGAATCAATAAAGCACTTTTGTACTGGCCCAACTTTTTATTTATTTGTTTTAATTTTAGAGTAGATCATAAAATTAAGTAGGTTACTAATCTAATGTGAAACAAAATATGCTAAATCAGAAACTCCTGGAGCCTACCTGTTTCAAAAGAAGAAATTGAAAGAGGGAGAGAATTTGGGTAGGGAAAGAATATGAACTAAGTAATTTCACATCTGCCTTGAAATGGGAAATTGACTTGTCTTCGTTTATGAGCCGTGGTACATGCAATTTTGTGGTTGCATACTCTAAGCCTTTCATTGTAAGGCCAAAAAGTGCCACTAGATCACCTTGTTTGACCATTTTGACAAATTGCCTCAATGACACATACTTGGATAAACACCTCAGTGAGCAATAAGAATATAAAGATCTACAGAAATCAAAATACTGGCGTGTGTTGCAGGAAAATCTAGGAAAGTCTTGATTTTGAAGGTACCAAGGATTAGAAAGCATTCCTTCCTGGAAATTAGTATCAAAGGGTCCGTTACCTTTATTTTTAAAACTCAGTCTTATTTCTAGTTGGAAGATAAAGCCAGAAAAACTGTTACCTTCTAGTTTTGGTAATACGTATGTATTTTTAGAAGCATTTTAGTGGCTTGGTGTTGTTCCCCTTCAAAGACAATGTTATTTGATTAGTTTCTTGATCATCTTTTTTATCTAGCTGAACAAGCAGATCTCTTGCTATAAGACATGTCGTAAGACCCGAGGTCAAGGTTTTGACTTTACATTTGAAGGGATGTTGCAAGCTTAGTGATGCAGAAAGTTCTGGTTCTAGCTTCAGTCTTACAACTATTGTATATAGAAGGAAAGACAGCTTTATACTACAATTCATACAATCAAAGATTTATCGATTTTATTCAAAGCAGACAGCTGAAACTGACTGAACTAGCTTTTTGTCATGGTTTAACCCTAGCTGGAAACTAAGTACTGCATGCTTCCCTCCTCCTGCCTGGTGGGATGGGGAGAAGAATTGGAAGAAGGTAAAATTTGTGGGTTGAGATAAGAACAGTTTAATAACTGAAATAAAGTAAACCAATAATACTAGTAATCGTAATGAAAAGGAGAGGGGCGGGGAGTGGAATAAAACCCAAGAAACCTGGTTTCAGCTGCAGTAGTGTTGATTTTATTCTTAGTAGCTGGTACAGTGCTGTTTTGGATTTAAGATGAGAATAATGTAGATAACACACTGATGTTTCACTTGTTGTTAAGTGGTGCTTACTCTAAGTCAAAGACTTTGAGTTCCCCGTGCCCTGCCAGCGAGCAGGTGCACCAGAAGCCGGGAGGGAGCCGAGCCAGGGCAGGTGACCTGAAGTAGCCAAAGGGATATTCCGTACCATATAAACATATAAACATATATATAAACTGGGGGGAGTTGGGGGGGGGCGGGCGGCTATTGCTGTTTGGAGACTGGCTGGGCATCAGTGGGTGGTGAGCAATTGTGCATCTCGTAGGTTTTTTTTTTTCACTTGAGTTTTATGGCTCTCTTATTCTTTCCTTCTCATTACTGTTGTTATTATAATACTGTGTTTTATTTGATTTCAATTATTAATTTGTTCTTATCTCAACCCACGGGTTTTACCTTCTTCCAATTCTCCTCATCCCACCAGGGGGTGGGGGAGTGAGTGAGTGGCTGCGTGGTACTTCGCTGACTGTGGTTAAACCACAACAGTGGTGGGGGTATTGTGATTTATTTGCAATGCTGTCTTTGCAAGTTAAATTTTTTCAAACTTGTTTTTGAGCGATTCATTTGCTGGCTGTCATGGTTTAACCCCAGCTGGCAGCTAAGCACCACACCGCTGCGTGCTCACTCCTGCTGCATCAGCATGGGGGAGAGAACTGGAAGAGCAGAAGTGAGAAAACTTGTGAGTTGAGATAAAGACAGTTTAAAAAATGTAGAGCAAAAGCCACGCATGCAAACAAAGCAAAACAAGGAATTAATTCACCACTTACCATCAGCAGGCAGGTGTTAAGCCATCTCCAGGAAAGCAGACCTCCAACATATATAATGGTTACTTGGGAAGACAAATGCCATCACTCCAAACATGTCGTGTCTCCCCTTCGTCCTTCTTCTCCAACTTAATATACTGAGTATGATACAGAATATTTCTTTGGCTAGTTCAGATCAGCTGTCCTGGCTCTGTCCCCTCCCAGTTTCTTGTGCCCCTCCAGCCCTCTCACGGGCAGGGCCTGAGAAACTGAGAAGTCCTTGACTTAGTATAAACATTACTTAACATACTGATGTTTTTAGTTGTTGCTATCAGCATTATTCTCACACCCAATCCAAAACACAGCACTGTACCAGCTACTGAGAAGAAAATCAACTCTGTCCCAGCTGAAACCAGCACAGTCCCAAACTTAAAAATAAAATTTAAAAATCTACTTTAAAAATCGGATTGACCCACCACACTTTTCAGAAAGCAGTTTGAATATCTTTTATTACAGTTTAAGTGAACCTATAGCAAAAGTGAGGCAGAACATTTTAGGGGTTTTTACACACTTGTGACTGCTTTTATGTGACAGCTGGTTTAACTGCAGTAATTCCATTGCTGCCAAAACACTCATGTCTGAGGCAAGGAAGTGGCAAAGAAGGAATAAACATAAACTCACTTTCATCTTAAGAAGTATGTGTTCTAAGTCTTGCCATATGAAGACAATATTCATAAGTTGCATATTTTGTACTAACTTACTATTTAAATGAGTCAGAAGACATATTTCCAACTGTAGTAGCAATGCTTTTTTTTATAGTACGTCACTGATTTTAGTACAACTGTTCTTTTAAATAGATTTTAAGGATACAATCTGTCAAGTCTTGGGGTTGTTTTTTAAAGATTAGTGTATAAGTTTGACATTTCAAGATAATGTTTCTTTATTATGTGTCAAAAATAATATTTCAAATACTGTCCCACTTAAATGCCTTCTAAACTAAAATATTGCCTAAACCATTTTATTTTAGCTTGTCACATTTATTTGAACTCGGTGAACTGTTGTTACTTGAAATCTCAGGTGCATCCATTTATTTATTTAGAGGGGGAACTTCATTTAAAGGAATACTTGCCATTATTTTCTAAACCATTTCATCAATCATCAACCTTAGAATTTCAGTTAAAACTGATACTTTCTTCATAATGTAAATAGTTGTTCTGTTGGGTTATCTGCTTAGCTTTTTTTTTTTTCTTTCTTCCTGTGTTAGCTTTCCTGTTACTGGCATCCTTTTATCACGTCTTGCTCTTGCAAAGATTTGGGCTCTCTGAAAAAATGTAAATGTTTACTTATGTATTTCTTTATAATGCTTTTGTTTAGTATCTGGAAACTAAACTTGTGATGTTTAGGCTCAAAACCTATAGCCTAGTTTTGCTTTATTATTACTTTCAATACTTAATCATCAAAGTGTTATCTGTAAGTCTAACTTCAGATATGTTAAAATATTTCATCACCAAATTTGATAGTTAACATCTTCGCTATTGGAAATTTCTTCAAATCAGCCACTGAGTGTGGAAGTTTGGATTGCTTTTTTCCCCTTCCTATAGTACAGCTTTTTATGTACATGTTCTTTTTTTCTGACTCATTTAATATACTTCAATCTTAATTATGATCTAAAATTCTTTCATGTGTCATGCTTTACTTAGGAATAGCTTATCTTCAAAACAGTAAAAGATGAGCAAATTCAAACAGTTAAATAAAGAATTTAAAGTATGCAGCATACTAAAAAATGAATGTATGTTTTTAGATGTAAAAGTTTATAAATGCCTTGTGATACAGCATTGCCAGGAAAAAGATGCATATAGAATCTCTGTTTAAGCAAACAGGAATGAATACATATTGTTACATATTACAGATATTACATATTATCTAGTCTTTTTATTCTGGTCATGATTTCAGTCACTTAACTACGTGTTCATCACTTAATTTCTGCTCTCCATGAAACACAAAAGTTCTTTTTACAGATGGACCATGAGTCAGAGACTGACTGACTGTGCCCAGAATTCTGGGTGGCAGTGTGACTAGAATCCAGTGGTCCTCTGGGTCATTTTTTAAAGTTAAAATCTATTTTAAAATATTTTTTCATTATTTCTTCATTAAATGGTGTTGAACATCCTAGATCCTCTGCACTATCCTTGATGCCAGTTTAGTGTGGGTTATAAACACTGCAGGCAGTTTGAGGAATTTCTTGACTAGGGGGGAATTGTGGAGCTCTTCTGGTTACGTGGCTCTTTTCTGATATAGCTGAATATATTTAGGCACACCAGAGAGAAACACTGCTGGGTGTTTCTAAAAATCGTAATTGAAATTAATTTCACAGCCTCTGTGTTTAATCAGTTAGTGTTTTGTCTAGTTTTCTATTTACAACCTATGTTTCAGCAGCTGATAGCGTTGGTTTTGAGTATTCATGTTTGCAGGCTTATGTTTTTTCCTGTTTTCTGTTGACTGAATGAACCCGGTTCCTTCAGATCCATTGTCTTGATCGGTAATGCCCTGTTTGTTTTGCCATCTACAGTAATTTTCTAAACTTCTAGTGCAGAACACAGACTGAACGTGTTACTTCAGTTTTGTTGTGACCATCGATGAATTATGTAGACTACTCCTAGTTTAATACACCGCACTTTTAAAAACATACCAGAATGACAGTTTTGTTGTGGGATATTTTATTTTGTACAACAAGCATTGCATTGCTGTTACATATGGTCAGCTTCTAGTTCAGTTTAATTCTTGAATCCTTCTTTGCAATCCTCAAATCTGGCTGATTATTTTCCTTTTATTAACGGTGCTCTGGGTTTTTTTTAATTTTAACATGTTCTTAAATTAATTTTCTTTCATTGGGTTTTAGGTGTTTGGATTTTTTTAATTGTCTTTCCTAATTTCCTTCCTCTTTTGGTTGGGCATATCCTCTGACTTACCTTTCTGTGCCTCTTGCATCACCTGACAAATCACTAGTCTTCTCTGTCAGTGTTTTCGCCCTGTGACCATAAATACTGAGGTCTTTGTGTCTGCAGTTTGGTAGTTGTAGCTGCAGTTTGGTGTAGGATGTCATTGCTCCATTCCCCTCTTCGCAGTTCTTTGTGGACAGCTAGGGGACTGTGCCCTTATGGTGCCCATCTCACTCCTTTCCCACCCTTGCTGTTTCTGTATTCTACCTTTTTGAAGATTGTTTCTCTTTGTCATTGATCAGCCCTTTTTGAATGATGGTAGATGCATCAGTATCCTAGGATATCTTCTCATTTGTTGTCATGTTTTGTCATGAAACATGTACTTGGAATAATGCCTACTGGTTTGCATCCTAAATTCATGTTTCTTTGTTTCTACTGTGTATGGCTCTGCTTGTGCACTTTCATGACTGTGATGGTTATAACTTCAAAAAGTGCTGTTTTATAGAAACACTGATATTGTAGATATGATTGGAAGTTGGCAAATGAGGAACTTAGTTTTATTATTTTATGCCTAAAGAATTTGTGAGCATAAGCTTAACTGGCACACAAACCAAGTTTACTTGTTGCCCAGCAAAAGTGCTGCTGCAAATGTTACATTTATCTTGTCATAGAAACGAGTTTATTCTTTTATTAATTCTATATTTCTAGACATCTTTGAGATGGATAGTTTAGAGAAGTGGAGGCTTGACTTTTCTTGGAGAATAATTAACTCTGCAATATTGGTCAAACAGAGAAAGATGTGTCTTCTGAAACTACTGTGGAATGTTGTATTTCTTCTAATTGTAATTTAATTGCTGGAATGCAGTGAGATGACACTTTATTCACCTATGAAATTACTTTTCTTCATCTTTATGTAAAAACCTGTACCTATAGACATGTTTCTCTTGTTCTATGTAGGACTAAAATTTCTTTCTTGTGCATGTAGAATGAGTGTGAGAGGATGCATGGTGGTCTTCACGAATAAACTGGCACTGACTTACTCAGCTTGCATTTTTCATGAGATATGTAGCATGAATACTTTTATTTGCTTATTCAACACTGGCTGAATAACTTCTTAACACTGTCTTTCTAAAGATGCAGTAATTGTTTCTGAAAACAAATGAATTTTTGTGTATTTTGAAGTATCTTAACATAAACAATTACTTATGAAGCTTAATTTGTTTGCTCCTTAGTAACAAATTAACATACAATTTTCAAATATGTAACTGATATTATACAGTGCCTTGGAAAACTGTATGAAATGAAACTTAGTATTTTGTAAACTTACAACTGAGACTGCACCTTTAAAGTAAAGATTTCTTAAGAACTTTCATTAATGCTCTTATACAGCTATAATAGTAAATCGCCAACAGCTTGCATTGCCAATTGCTGATTTTTTTTCTTTTAATAATATGCTGCATGTAGACAAAGATGACCTGTCCCCAACTGCTGAGGTTTGGGATGTAGACCAGGGACTAATAAGTAAACTGAAGGAACAGTACAAGAAGGAACGAAAGGGGAAGAAAGGGGTAAAGAGTAAGTGCAGATTCTGAATCTTGTAATGCAACGCTTTTTTGCCTATCTCTATAGAGGACATTTTTTCTCACAAGTTCTGTTTTTGTGTTTTTCATTAAGCATCGTTTTCGGTAATGGGGGCAACCAACTTTAACTTTCTAGCTGCTGAATGTGAATAATATGTCAAAACCTTTGACAGCCATTTCATAGATGAGAAATGTTGAATTTAAGGTTAAATGGGTAAAGAGAGCTTAATGCTTTGAAATGTGAGTGTAAAAATAATGAACAACTTGCATTTTGAGGATATTGCTACTCTGAGGAGTTTTCTGAAAGATGTAAACTTTATCTGCTTCTTAAAGTATAGTACTGTCGTACTGTGGGGGGGTGTTATTTAGTTTTTTAACATGAGCTTGAATCAAGCTGTAATTGTTATCTATGGGCTTGTAATTATTTTTACAATTTAAGGCAATGCGAATTAAGAAATGCCTGTAATGCAAATGCAAACTTTTTTTGTGGCTTTCTTTAGGATATAATCTTTATTTTACGGTGCCCTTCACTTCTCTGTGCAGTTACCACATTTTGGTTGGCACTTCTTTACTTTCAAAGGGTTTTCAAACCAGTTGACCTATTTGAACTATGTATGTTGAACTGAACTTCGATATTGAAGTACCTGGTAAAAGTGCTTTTGTATGTCATCAACTATACAAAGCTCTTGGTGGACTCAATATCACTCTTGAGAAGCTGCCTTGATTGCAGTGTTTTATTTTGAAAGTATGTTATAACATACTTTTCTGTTTCTGGCAATACTTAGTAAATTTTTTTTCCTCTCTATTTGAAAAATTGTGTGAATATGTACTAACTAAATTAAATGATAAATAAAATATAACACTTCAAGAATAATTCTATAATTATCAAGATTTGAATTTGCTTGTAACATTAATAAATTAAAATTCAGTTAGCGCATGTTGATTGGTTTTGTCAGCAATTTTGCATGATTTGCATGTACACACATACATTTGAATAGAAAATCTTTGAAGTAAAGATTTTTGCCTAGTCTTTGGTTTTATTAGAATTTACAATAGTAATCTGGATGTAAATCAGCAGTTGACACAACATTCAGAGAAAGTATTTTGTAGGGTTAGAAATTTCCTTTTAATACTAAAATGGGACTTTCCGTTTGTAATTTTCTTATTAAACTTCACAATTTAGACTCTTGGAAGCACAGTGGAATTCCAGATAACATTCCAGTGTTGTTCTGGAAGTGCAGAATAACAGCAAATGTTTTGAGTTCTGGAAAAAAGAAAGTCATTCTTTGGGGGATTTTCACACTTCTCTCAAAAATTGTGCCTTTAGGTTATCCCATACAGAAAGTTCTTGAAACCGTACTTCTGGTTTGATTCTAATCTTTTCACAGCCATCACACCAATTAATTTCTACTTTTTGGCTTATGCAAGGCAAAGCAGCTGTAAAACAGGATCAAGTAATGCTGTTCCAAGATTATAAATTGTGTGGAAAAACGCTTCTCAGGTCTCCAAATTTGTTATAGTGGCATTATTTTGGATCATCTAGAAAGGATTTCATCTTTGCTGCACTTGTGGCTTCCTTGGTTGCTATGCAGTCAAGAATTTCTGTAACCTTTTGGTTTTCCATCTGTAAATCTTAAAATTTCCAGAAGAGGAGCATAATTTTCCTCTATCAAAAATAGCTAATTTGTCAAAAATTGGCATTTGAATGGTATACATTACAGACTTAAATTTGTTGTCAGCATTGTTTAAAATAAATAGTGATGATTCTCTCTAAAATGTCCTGTTGCAAAATTTAAAACTGTGCAACGTTATTATCAAAACTTTCCTTCCTGTCCACTTTCCTGCCATTCAGCAAGGTATAACATTGTTTTGTACCGTGAATGGCATGACATGATGGCCATCAGTTATTATTTGACGTATGTTGTCTTTTGATAATGTGTGTTCCGCTATCAAAGCTTAAAAGGAGTATGTTCTTAACCTAAAGTAATTTTGAAACCTGCTAATGTTCACGTAGAAGGGTTATTTAGGACACTGCTGTGCATCACAGTGCTGTGAGGTCACATAAGTCACTGTTTAACATTTTGGGTTGTAAATTCAAATTCTCCATTGAGAAACTCTGAGCTCATATAGGTAGTCTCATAGGGTGTTTTGTGGGATTCTGCACTCGTGCCACATTTATGATAGTAGTTTCTGATTAAATATTGGCCTCTAAATCGCTAAGCTAATTGAATGAGAACTCCACACACAGTAAAAGTATATGTTTAAGGTTGGGCAGGTTTATTTAAATTGTTTGATTCGTAGACTTTTTCCCTCAGCTTTTTAATATTCTGAGACTGAAAATAACGTTGAAGGCTTCTTTATTCCTGCTTCTCTTGTCTGATCATTCATGAACATCATTCTGAATATTCGGCTCTTACTTCACTCTTCAGCATATTGTCAGACTTTTATCAGAACGTATTTTGAGCAGTATCAGAATTTATCTGCATGGCAATACGTGTATCATCATGAAGATCAAATATACGTACCTTGACTATCACCTCTTGCAATACTTTGAGAACAGCATAACAGGCAGACATTCTAGTGGGTTCTTTTGTTGGGTATGCCTCTGATAACTACCATAATCTGTATATAGACGTCGTCTTAACAGGGTCTTCATAGCCCTGGCCCAGATATGGTAACTTTCATTCCAAATGAGAGATAAGTAAGTGAACAGGAGTAGGTTGGATTCTATTTTGATACTTCTGTAATCTGCATTTGTATGTTTTTCTGGGTGGAACACTTAAGTGTAGGTCATACTCTGTCAATACGTTTTCATAATATAATACACTTGGGGGGGGCGGGGCATGGGGCGCTAGGGAGGCTTTCTGTCATGATAATAGTCACCATCTAGGTAGAAATACTATTTCCTTATGATCTTTTTTAAAACAAACAAAAAAAAACCCCTCACAACAAACCAAAAACCACCCCAAACTCTAATTGCCTTTAAAACATCAGCTGTACTGTAAAATAACCCAAAACCTGCTTATTGAAGAGTTCTTATATTAAAAGAAATAAACCATAACACCAAAAAAACCCCAACCACAACCTGTCCTGGACTTCATTGTGCTAAATAGGTAAGGAGTTAGGTTTGATGTCTACAAAACCAGGCTTACCTTTTATAGTCATATGCTGAATTTAAGGCCAGTTTCTTGCCCAAGTTTGATCTTTTTTGGTGGGTAAATCAGCAGATGACTGCTTTTCAGATACAGTCTGTCACGCTTTCAGAATGTAGTAGTGATGATGATGCATATCTCATTTTGTACTATCAGGTCAGTGTAATGTGTTCTTAGCAGTTTGAAAAATAGTTTTCACATCTTGCATTGTGTATGTACATCACTGCTAAAATGAAGATCCTTTTACTGCTTTTCCTTAGTTTCCTTGGAAACATTATTCATTTTTTTACTTTCTTGCCCCTTTCCCCTCAGTCTAATTTTTCTGTATTTATGAAACTATCTGTCCCGCTCACTTTACTAGCCTTGATTCTGGAAATACAGCGTAAAAGTCAATAGGCATGAAAACAGATTTGGATTTTGTCATCTTCATTACCATCACCTGTAGGATATACAAGGATCCCTGTGTTATATTCAGACTTGGGCTATTACATCTTGGAGCTAAAAGAAATGTGCTTACAGTTTCTCAGGCTACAATTTTTAAGCACTGAATATTCAACTAATTTTTTCACTTTTGATCTCCAAAGGAGGATACACTGAGATGGGATTGTATGTGTTTTGCTTTTGTTCATAACAGGTTCATGTTTCTTGATTTATTTTTGTTCTAGTCTTTTCTTGACAAAACACAGTCATAGCATTGAACATAGCTGCTTATGCAGAGGCAACACATCCTTATCTTTAAAATCTCTTTTGATATTTAAAATACTTCAAGAGTTATATGAAGGTACACTTGCACTTATTTGAAATCCGCAGTTTTCTGCGATAGTGGCACAATCTTGAATATTGACATCTTTCAGCGTGAAATAACAGAGTTGTTGGGAACAACAGTTGCTCTTTTGTAAGCTTCAGAAAGGAGTTTGTCTGTATTGTATTATGGGTTGAGGGCTGTTCAGAGGTTAAGCCTCTGAAGGACAAGAAATGACTAAACATACTGAAAAACATTAAAAGGCAAGTGCATCAGTATCAGTCCCCTAAACAGTGACATGCTAAATGACTGGCAGTTTCAAGGTAGCAGAGCAGGGGAGCTGCGTCTAGTTACTATTGAGTGTGCTCTGAGACAAACTTCTCATGCCCATGCGTTTGGTGTGAAAGCACCTCCAAAAGATGCTTTCAGTTTGGATGTGAGTAAGAGTTCATAAGCCATCTTTGGCATTTTCCATCCATGTGTTCATGCATTCTGTCATGGAGAAGAAAATAGGTTTTCTTCTGGCAACCAAAGGGTATATTAAACAGTTTAGGGTACCACTCAGACTTTTATCCCATCATTTATTGATTACAGTATCTTCAAGAATGTATCTGCTGCTGGTTGCCGTAGGTGGCTGGCTGACAGCCAACTGGAATATAGATAAAAGGTAGCTTTGTGGTCAGCATGGTAGAGACCTGGCCATATTAAGAATTAATTTTTTTATATATCTATATAAATATGAGATTGCACCTGCTGACTGCAGTTAAGTATTGTACACTTGAAATGAAATCCTAGTAGTCTAGTGGCTATTAGAAAAAAAGTTAGTGCAAAAAAGACTTTCCTCATTTTTATTGTTTTACACTCACTTCATCAGATGAGATCACGAGTTTCTAGACTCCTACATGTGAGTGAAATGAAACTTAACCACTGAAGAAATCTGTTTTGTTGCATAAGGGAAAATTTTGGAAGCCTTTTGTATTCTCAAACGATTTCTGGGTAGCAGCCTTCATAGATTCAATTGGAATAGTGTGTTCTGTAAAATAAAGAAAAATACTAAAAGCACAAAACAGAAAATGAGAGTTCTATATTTTTTGGCAAAATTAAAATGTTATGCAAGTATTAATGAAACTAGTTGTATGGCATCCCTCTTGGGGTATGCATGGTATATTTGTAGTGTGATTCTACGTCCAGAAATATTTTTCATTGCCATTCCTCTCCCCAGAGGATTTTCTGTTACCTCCAGAGAATTCAGTTATTGGTGGATACTTGTCTTTGGACACATCAATTTGAACCTTTTGTCAGTGAGATCTAAAAATTGAAATGATCTGGTATTACTTGAAAGTGTGGTTTAGTGTTTAACTGTTTAAGTGAGTGGTTCTGCTTTTGCTAAGTTGTCTGTAATGCTAGTGTTTATGTTTTACTGTTTTGAGGATAAAGCTTTTGTTTATTTCCTTTTTAATAGAAGTGATACATGTCACCTCAGGGTATAAGAAATTGTTTGCTAATGTTTACTAAAAAATTGATATATTTAATAATTAAGTTCTAATATGCCCTTTTAAAGATGGTGAACACTTAGGTTTTAGCAAGTTTAAAAGCATAGCTTTTGGCAGCACTGCAGTAGGGGTTTTATTTTAAATGTCTTGCATTGTTGTTGATTGTTTTCTTTAAAGAAATTCTGTTACTGAAAATTCACTTTATGGTTGAGTCTTCACTTTGACCTGCAAGCTGTAAGGTGGAAGAAGGAATTACTAATTTTAAAAAATTTAAGTTTCTAACATGCTATTCTTGTTTGCTAATGTCAACATTATGAATTTAATGCACATATAATGCAGTATGCTTTGTTTCTAGAGGCATACTTGTGTAATAAAAGTAATACACATCTGCAGTTTCATACAGTGGTAGAAGCATTCTTGCTTTTGTGTTTAATAAACACTTTATACAATTTAAATAACATTCAGAAGCGGTGAAAGTTAATTGTTTGTTGCACCCCCATTATGAGTTGTCTGTACTTTTCCCCTCATTTTTAAGCTTATATTTTATTTGCACTCTGGTTTTCAGTGTTAAATTGTTTAGTATAATACTATTAGCAAATGTTTAATTCGTATGTGTTTTGTTTAGTAGTTGATGTTCTTTTAACATTTGCCTTCTTAGTAGGGCTGTAAGATTATATTTTTTTTTTTCTCTCCTGCAGGAAATTGTAGAGTAGATCTACAGAACACAAAGGAGTTATTGATTTAGTGAATTAAAACTGTTTGCATGTAGTTTTAGATTTGATTTATTGTATCCTTCTTTTGATTTCCAAAAGATCAATTTTTATTAATATACAAAGACAAAAGCAAAGCATTGTATTTATTTTAAGGAGGTCCCGTCAGTAATTATTCTTGTTTAATTAGTTTAATGGATTTTTAGACTTCAGTCAAGTCAAGCGGTAGCAATCAAATGAATCTTTGCTGCTGACGTTAATTTACAGGAGTCAACAGGACAAAACTTCACGACATGATAGCTGATCTGGGCGATGATGAGATACCCCACATCCCTTCAGGAATCATTAATCAATCTAGGTCACCCTCTTCTAGAATGACTGATCATGAAGGTGCAAGAGCAGAGGAAGGTACAAAAAATTCAGCTACTTATTATATTTCAGGAGATTTCTTTTAGAAAGCACACACTGTAATTTACTGTCCCCTCTATAAAGCTTAATGCAATTGCAGATTGCCACATTATTATTTTATTTGCAATTCTTCCCAAATGGTTTTATAAAAATATGGCTTGACATTCTGTGGCTTACTGTAACTCACCATTATTTCATAAGTATTTTAAAACAACTTCATGTACAGCAGTGTGTTCTGGAACTATTATTATTATTAAATCCCTGTTTGCAGGCACATCCCCCCGCCCTGCCCCATTAGCAAAACGTTTTACAAATAGGGTGTTATTGATTGAGAGGAAAAAAAAGGTGAGTATTAACATTTGATAGTTTGCATTTTAAAGTGAAATTTAAAAGTGTTTATTTAAGTTATGAGACTGATTTGTCTCTTTCTCAAGTTTAATGTTATTTTTTAAAAAAAATTCTCTTTGTCTGTATACACAAATGTACAAAGACATTATTTCTTTTCAAAGTATTGGTTTCAGTTTCAGGATTATCTTAGGCAATGGAAGATAGTGGCAAATTATTATCGAAATAGTCCAGAATCATGTATTTGGCTTAAAGTTCTGGGTTTTGAAGGAATGATTTTCCTTGTATTAACTTTGAGATTAGAATACCTGTATGCAAATTCTGTCCTCTACTCAGAACATACTCATTCAGAATTCTCATTGATGATCTTTGACCCGGAAGTCCTGGCATGCTATCAGCTGTAGCAGAAGTGGGAAGAATTTGCATTATTACTGATCCTGAAAATCTGTTGGTTCTCCTATTCTTTTTCACCCCTGCCCCCACAAATGCCTGCCATCAGGCAAATGGAAAAATAGAATTTTGCAGGGAAGTTTCTTGTTGTTTTCCCAAACTATTATTTTAATAAAGTGTTTGTCTTCCCACCTTCTCTTTTACTGCCTTCCTTTTCATCTTTTTTTTATTTATGACTTAAAGATGAACCAGGATCACATTCACCTGTGGAGAGCAATTGAAAAACCTAGTGGTGAAGTTTCACGTGATAAAACTTGTGCACGTACATCTAGGTTGTATTTAGGTTTAGTATTTACATGCTTTAGGTTGCCTTTTAGCCTTGTTAAGGTATTAAGGGCATGTGACCCTACAGTTATAGCTCCCTCAGTCTGTCTTAGGTTGTTTTTCTTAGGCCATATATGTTTGGCAAAGGAACACATGTTCATTTTTAAGGATGGCCATATAGCAGTTACCTCTTTTAGAGACTTGATGTCTAAAATAATACTGGACAAAATCTTTCTAAAGAAATAGATGCTAAATTTGAACTTGATGGGTGGACTTCTATTGCCTGGTTCCTCTCGCAGTTACTGTGCTATACTTCAAATAAAGATTGTCCACACTATTTTCAAATAGTATCTGCCTTCATAATTATATTTTCATGATACTTAATGTGTTTGTATGTTTTCAGCTTATCAGTGTAGTCTGGGCATTGATCATTATGAGTAGTAGTAGAATATCTCTACAATCAGATCTGCTAATGTGGTTTCTGCATAACTTTTAAAATTAAATATTAGAGTGCAAATTTTGCTTTTCAATCAAAAAGTCTATCCTGAAAACTGTGGCTTTTTGAGGTTTTGTCTGTACTGTATAGTCCAAAGCTGCAAGCAGACAGACTTAGTGTTGTCTTTGAATTCCTTCTAGGTCTGTCTTGTTAACAAGGCCAAATACTTTGTTATCATAAAATGCAGATTTTGCTCAATTATTTATTCAGCTGTGTTTTAAAAGCTAAGTTTTTTGTCAATAACTTCAGGCTTTCTTGCTGGGACACACTGGCTTATTGCTGATGGATGTTGTCAAGCAATAATGTTCTTGTGACTGCACCTAAGGTTTATGTCAAACTCTGAAGTGTTACAGTTCTGAGATGGTGGTTGATGGTTTTGTTTTCTTACAGAGAACAACGTATTGTTAAGCTCACTTTTTTTCTTCAAGGGAGGAGAGGGTTCAGGCAGGAAAGTAAACTATGGTTCTAGTTGGCTGGGAATACCTCCTATACCTCTGAAGATGTGTTTCTGGTTTGCTGGGGTTTTCTTTCTAACTTTCAAATGCCTGGTTAAATTAAGATTATAAAATTGTTATGCCATAATTATACTTGATAGATTTGGGCATAAGAAATTGGGGGTTCTATTTCACCATACTGGCATGACCTTCAGAAACAGAATCAACTGCAGCATGATTCTCCATCCAGTGTATTGTATGGAGAATCATTATTGATGTAAGTTATTTGTCTCTTTTAATATCTATTGATTGTGGGGGTGTCCATCTACAGATGGACAAAAAAATAGCAGTAACATTAATTGCCCAGGCATTAACAGCTGCTTTTGGTGTACCACATATGAACTTTCTGGAAAAGAAGATTAAGATGTCCCTGTTGTATAGTAGAGAATAACAGCGCACATGAAGATACATCTCTGATTAGAGATTAAAGCAGTTTCAGTCTGTACAAATATTACTGTTTGATTTTGAGTTATTATGTATGATGTCAAGAACTTGAGGTAAGAAGAGCTGGTTGGGATTGGCTGACCAAATATTTAATAACTGCATTTTTTTTGCCTAGTTTTACCTCAAAGAAACTTACACTATCACTTACATTTTTACTTGATAATTATTGATTGCAATCTCAGTTAAACTTACTTATGCTATGAGGATAATATTGTACTGTGTGTATTACAAAAATACTTGATTTTTTAAAGATGAAAGCATTCAATAAGTAAATTATTAAATTATCGATTTCATATAACTGCATTGTTTTTGATGTGCAGAGTCGTGGGTCTTTTAGTAGCTATAACATCATCTTTCATTGTGTTACTTTCCTGCCTTTTCTTTTTATAAAAATAGCTTGCCAACCATTTTTAAACTTTGAATATGTCTTATTTTAAAGTAATAAAATGTGCAAATAAAATGTAGTTATACAACATACACATAGATATTGGCACACTTAGTATTGTGAAATATGCTTCTAAATTTTGGATAACATTTACTTTTGAAGCTTTAAATAAAGGGATATTCACCTCTGGAAATAAAGCTTGATAAATTTATCATGTAGACTCTTGATGTGGTAGTGTTTTTCTGTGGTATCACTTCATTTTTACTATAAAGCTTATGAAAGTGGGTCTGTTAAGGACAGGTGACGTTATTTTCACAAAGAATTGGTATGACATGTTAAGGGCATACTTAAACCTTGTGTGGGCCTGTCCTAAAGACCAGACAGGAGTCCCAGCATTACAACAGGAATAGAAAGTGCTGTCAGTTTTAAAATGAGCATATTGCCTCCTTTCCCCAGTCGTCATCAGCTCTGTTCTGTAAAGACTTGGGAGGTTTGGGCTGTAAACGGCTACTTGTATTTGGGCGGCTGGGACCTTGCCAAGACAGTCGAGGTGAGCCATTTTTGGAAATTCCAAAGAAAAGTATTGGAGTCTTCCTGTGGGAGTAAAAAAGAAAAGAAAAAAATAACAAACCACAAAACCAACCAGACATTGATAACAGCAACAAAACTCGAAAAAACATTCTCTGATTCTTTTTGTAGCCTTTATAACTTATTTTTTTTCTCCCACACTTTTTCAGTCAGAAAAGAACCAGGAAAAGCTTGGTCTGTGAAGTAACTCAGGGCCAATTGATATTAATTTGAGACTTTCACAATTTAGGTTCACCCAGACATAGTTTGTGATGTTATTTTTATTTCTAGCTTCATACAAACATATTGTTAGTACCTCCTTTTATGCTCAGCTCAGACACTTTCACTAAGGAATCAATCCTTAGAAATTCTGATCTCATCTAATAAGCATGGATGACTGGATACCCCCTCACTCCCCTCAAAATAGCCCAAACCCATTAATAAGGGGAATAGGTGAGAATGTGGAAAATGAGTATTTTCCAGGAATATGGCTTTTTCTGGAATAAGAGTGGTTTGGAATAGGACTGTCAAATGCAGAGTTTTGGTAAAATATTAATGGAAATTAAAAGCTTATTCATATAAGGGCATGGTAAGCTATTTTTTGGCTGTTGATGTAGCATTCTGGTGATTCAAGACCTTTGTAGGGATTGTGAATGTTTTTAAAAAGAGGCAGTTGTGCATAGTTGGAATACTGTTTGCTCTTTTTATGCAATTGTAGGAGCAATGGTCTTTATTCTTACATAGATTATATTCTTAGATTCTCACGTACAGTTGTGTTGCCTGTGCTAGTAATGTTACATTTTTTTAATAGCACTGTAGTTCTCAAGCATTAGAATTTGTTTAATTCTTGGAGTGATTTTTTGCATCTAGCTGTGTTGGTCCTTTTTGAGTAGCCGTAGCAGTGATGCCAGACATCTGTAACTATACCTGATTTTAGTTCCATTTCTTCAGCTGGAGTGGAACATAACTAGATTACCATTCAGATAGTGGCGAAACAGACTAATAAAGATGCATGTTGCTAACAGGAATGTGTTGATTATTAGTCCTCTTGTTTGGAGCTATTTTTGTGAAACAAAAAACAGGATATGGATGTTTTCTAGATCTGGAAACTTTATTTTCTCTGAGTTTCAAGGTTTTTCTGAGAGGATTAGGATCAAGGGGTGGCATTAAAATGAGACTGTTAACTCTGCCAAATCAGTGAAATCCAAAAGTCAGGCAAGTTTGATTTTTAAAAGATATGCAAAATATGTTAAATCATATTTGACATGTTTGCACTTAGCTGAAGTTCACATATAGCTAAAGTATGCTACCTAACAAGTGTCTTAATTTTTGCACAGAGGGGAATACTGATGCTAAAGCAGCTTCTTAGATATGCTAAAGTATTACAATGTGTAAGCCTTTAGTTCTGTTCCTTACTGCTAAATTGATATTTGTGGATAGAAGGAGATACACAGAATTGCTGAAGAGTATAAAGCATGTGAGTCAGTATTTGAAGCTTTATTATTCAGATGTGAATTCAGAATGAATGTTTATATATAACATGTATTCATTCTAAATTATAATTAACAGAGATGTTGAATTTTAATTTGGGGAAGTCATAGCTAGCTAAGATAAATATAATTTGAGTATATTTTAAATTAGACACCAGAATCATGCTGAGAAAGTGAGGGAAATAATGAATAACAGATGTTTTCATTTTGTAATCATCTAAAAGAATCAAAGTAGAAGAGATATTTTGCAGGAGGCCTTTAGCCTGAGAGATGAAAAATACTTATACATGAAAGTAGAGGTATTTGAGTAGAATAAAGCACAGAGACTTATTTGCAAGTGGATAGAAGACAGCTAGCGTGATGTAGTGAATGAAATATTTAGCCAAGAATTTGGAGACCTAGGACATACATTTGATGTTGTAATGTAAAGTAATGTCAGTCAAGTCACTCATCAGTACTGTTGAACACCTCTGTAAAATAAGTTGAAATCAAATGACAAAGCATGATATAAGAATTGTGTATTTAATATATGTGTGTGTGTTTGCACTTGTGTGCGTGTCTTCATGTTTTCTGTTTTTTAGTTGGGGCAGTATGTACTACATGTAAGTTCAGTTTAAACTGCTTTGGTTTTAAGTGATGAATAATACAGTTTTTAATCAGTTTGAATTATATTGAGACTTAAAGAAACTGTTTTGTTCTTTGTAGCTGAGCCAATAACGTTTCCACCTGGAGGAGGCAAGTCATTTATTATGGGTTCTGATGATGTGTTGTTAAGTGTACTGGGCCTTGGAGACCTTGCAGACTTGACAGTAACAAATGATGCAGACTATAGTTATGATGTAAGTGCAATTTTATTTTAAAATTCTTTATACAGTTTAATCAATAATAATTGGGTCCCCTCTCCCTCACCCTGAACGTTACGGATGCAGAAAACAGAGGTTTCATTAGAAAAAACTTATTACTTGGGAGGAGGAGGGAGCACCTTGTGAATGGGTTAAGTAATTTGGGTAATAAAAATTGAGTTGACTTGTTTGTTTTCTACTGAAATAATTTAATTCAGATTTTATGACATAAAATACAGATTGTTGTCTTAACATGAATTTGAAAAAAATGGCAATTATATACTGATGGAATATTGCAAAGACATGGCATGTACAAAACACAAATATTAACTTTTTTCTTTGTTCTACCCTTTATGTTTATGTAGTGTTAACAGCATAGACTATATATAGTAGTGTATTTGAGATGTAAGCTTTTAGGGTATGTTTTTATTATAATCCAGAGTATTCTGACATTCCTTTGACCATATTCATTAAGCTACTACCAGTAGTGTTATATGAATTTTTCATTGGCTAGTAACATTTGATGGCTCGTTAAGGTTCAGGTAAGTCTCACACATTGTACTTAGTGTCTTGTGGGTTTGGGTTGTGGTTGTTGGTTGGGTGTTTTTTTTACTAATACGGTTGTTGGTGAGGTACCTCTCTTGTTTCTGTAACTTTTCAAGTTAGATACATGGTGTTTGTACTGGAAACCGTTCCTAGGGATTTTATTGAAAGCTTAAAATCTGCGAAGTGAAGAAATAAATTGTTTATAGCTTTTTACAGGGTCTTGAAAATACTTGTGTGTGACTACATACTTGTTCTTTAGTCATAGTTGTCTTTCAATATTTATAATTACTAGGATTATTAATTGCTGCAATGAAGTAAGAGCAAATACTTACTTTTCTCCGTTATTGCAGAGTGTTATGTTCCATAGTTCTGTTGCCTGAATAACAGATGAAACTGTTAATTATCCATCCTTCTGTTACTGGACTGTATAAAACAAATGAAAGAGCTTTTCCAAATACTTGGAGTACTTTCTAAATTTGTTTAATATATTGCCCTGTTCACAGTAAAGATTGATTTTCATGTTTTCTTTTTCATTTCAAATGACATAACAGTTCTGGGAAATTACACAACATAATACCAGAGTTCAGTTTCAGCTCTTTGCATCTTAACTGTCTCAGGATTTTGCATTCTGTCTCGCTAAATCTCTAGTGTAAATCACATGTAAAATGTGTCTGACTTGAGGGTCATGTACAATTGTTTTGAAAATTACCACTTTTTTAAAAAAGTTTCAATGAAATCTTTGAAAAAGTGGACCTCAAAGAAAAGTTTTTTAAAAGCTTCAATTGTAAATGGTTTAAGGCAGCTTAAATTTGAAACATCCAGACCTAGATGTTCCTAACCACTACTCTTATCTAGTAGTAAATTCCTCTGGGAACTATGAAGTTGAATAGTTGGGAGTTTGTTTTAAATACTACTGTATTTACTTGGTTGAGTAAGTTTTAAATGCTTCTGTCTGTATCTTCATCAAAGAGCTAAGAAAAGTTTAGTTTAATGCTAACTTGCATGAGGAGAAGTACTTATTTTAAAGCACTTTGGAATCTCTCATCAAGCTTCTGAACTTGTCAGTTGATTATTTTCTTTAAGTGTTATTTCTGGTTTACTGACAGTAAATATGAGGCATCAAAAAACTAAATGGTATACTTTCAGTAGTGAGGCAGCTACAGTTGTGAGATTAGATCACAAATTGTTTTTGCAATTGGATTGCATTGTGTGTCTGTCCTATTTCCAAGTTCAGAACTTTGGAGTATCAAGGTCTGGTGGATCGCACTTGCCCTTCATTAAACTTTATGAAGGTAACGTGATAACTTGTGGCTCTTAAGGCACACATTCACGATCACAGAATTTTCTGCTTCTTTTTTCTCCTAAAAATCTAATGTATTTGTTAAGCACCCTTCTTTCTTCCTCTTGTCCCCACCAAAATCTCAAGTCAACCTGTATGCTGAACAATTAATGCATGGACTAGTTAGTATGATGAGCCTTAGGGTTGGTCTGTAATACTGTATCTTGCATGGCTTCATTTGTGGTTGGCTTTTTTAGTGTCATAGGAATGATTATTAGTAACAATTGATAGCATAGATCCCACTATCTCTCTACAACTCCAGTATTAGCAGAATACTTCATATCTCTATTATAGGTCATTATTATCCATTGTTTTCCAATTAGCTCTCCATTGAGAATTACTATATACATAGAAGGAACAAGTTCCTGGGCTGAAATGGTAGCAGTCTGGAAGAGCAGTGAGAAGCAGCAGCACTATTCTTGTACTTTTTCTGAAAGTATATTTGGTTTTTAGGTACTGTTAGAGGCCAATGCTGATTTAAAAGCATCTTAGATCAAATTAATGCAGTCATTAATTTGTTCTGATGCCGTAATAGTGAATACGCCATACTTCTTTATATGCTAACGAGATTACAATAATGTCTTTCATGTAGAAGAAGGAATTTTTGATGTCTCCTTCAAGAACTCCAGTAGTGTAGGGAAAGTTGGCCTGTAGAGGATGGCCTGTGAGAGACTTTCAGAAGCAAGATTGATTTTGTGGAAAATGTCATACTTGACTGCAACATTGCAACTTTGCAATATATTGTTCTCTTTTGTGAAGTACAGCTTCTTCATAGAAGTGTGCAGCCATTTTTCTTATTCCAGGAAGGAGGAATATAGACAGGTGAGCCAAGACAAACTCAGGAAGCATTACAGTGAATAATACAATCAACACCAACTGATCAGACTGTTTCAGGAGAATTCGTGGTACTTGCAACAAACCTGACAATACTTTTTTATTGTGCAAAGCACAATGCAGAATAGAACTTGGAGTTGCCTTTGCTCTTGAAAAACTTAAAGCAGAGAATAGAGGTGATAAATACACAAGTATAAAATACTGCCTGAGATAAAGAATTTGCAGCAGAAGGCAGTACCTCACAAATTTGCTGAAGGTGTCAGTGATCCTGTAGATGAAGATGATATTACTGCTTCAGTGTAGCTGGATTTTCAAAATTTTCTCACTGAGACCCTTCATTAGAGGCTTTTCAGTTACAGCTTGGTTTAGGAGATGTGTGGGGAGAGGTTATCTCATACTTGAATATCTGGCTGATACAGGAGATGAAAGATGAAGTAAATTTTTGCTTTCTTCCTGTTTCATTCACCGAATAGGAATGAGAAGTGATTGACCGTAATGATCACTTGTTTTCCCTCCTTCCTATCCAGTCCTCCTTTCCCAGTGCTTTTAGCATATCTGCTGTCTTTTAAAGCATATCTGAAAAGTGCATGGTGGCTTCTGAAGTCTTTTTGTGTCAGTAAATAAAAACCTGAAGTATCAGATAACATAGATGGAAATAATAATTTTTTTTATCAGATCCTGTCATGAATCTGAAGAGACTGAAATTCAGATGCTATTAGTTCTCTATTACAATGTTCCTTCAGGTTAAAAATTCCTTGATAGTTCTTAATTTCTGAAGTTGTTCCACGTAACTGATCTGCAGTGCAAGAAGACCCTGTCTTACCTTGTACTTGTAGGACATCTTCATCTCATGCCCCTATGAGCTTAGCTGAGTCCACCTTCTTTTCTAGTAAATCTCCAAATAAGCAGGTAATGCTCAGCTAAATTAGTTTAAGTAAAACAACAGTAACAAAACCCAACAACCCAAACCACTTAATAATCCTACTTCTTCCATTTTGGTCCCAATAGGTCCATGCTGTTCAGATAGCTTGTGTGAGCCATTATAGCGCATGAATTAAGCCACAACAGGGTTTCACTAGTTTTCACGTATCACTCCTTGATGAGGGTGGTATTTTGAAAAGGAAAGGATATGTGGACAAGATGGAGATCAAGTTTTAAACTTTTAAGAATTTCAACTACAGCTGAAACTTTTTCTGTATGTGAATGTTTTAGTGCACAAGTTGTCCAAAAGACTAGCCATCTATAATACAGTACAGTCATCTCAAGTCATGTCTTTTTGATATCTAGTTCTTTATATTTACCTCAGTGTATGTAATTATTTGTATGCCGAGGGAGTAATATTGTTAACCAAATAAGAAAAATGTATATTCTTGGATTCATACCTGCACAGGATGGTGGTAGTTTTCTGTTGTAGGACTCGCTGTGAAATGTAAAGTCTGCAATTATCAGAGCATCTAAATTTGAAATCTCAAATCAGTCACATTATCAAGAAAAAAAAGCATTAAAACATTGAAAGACACTGACTACAGTTACTAATTATGGCTTTCCGATTCTTCTGTATTGCTTTTTAATTCCTCTGTTTGCTGTAGATGAGTAGTTGGTTGAGACAGGGAAATACACATCACCTTACTATGCTGTAAGGATTCTGTTGAACACGCGGGCAAGGAGTATCTTCCTTCCCTGGTGTCTTTGGTTTTTATTTTTTTCTTTAGCTGAGGTGTAGCTTCTTTCAGTGTGATTTGTTACTGGTTTACAAGGCAGAACGGATAGGTTGCTTGCCTGTGTTCCCATACAGACAAAATGAAGGCAAAAAGGGATTTTTATTAAGTTTAATTGAGCAAGTATTAGAAAGTAGGCATTTCTGATTTCTGATTGCTCCTCTGATCTGTTTAGCAATTTCTTGTGGTGTTTGTCTGGTTTCTATTTTTCTAAGGAGATTTTGTGGTAAAGATTTTTTAGGACATGTAAAGAGTTTTGTCTCCTGACCTAGGCAGAGTTTTTGTTTGGGTGTTGGTGGGTGGTTTTGGGCAGGGGAACAACTTTTGGTTTTGGTAGACCTGCTATTCTAATCAGCTATTCTGTGGCTGTTTGCTGACTAGGGACTAGGATCAAGGATTCAGCTGACCCCTTTTGGTCCTGTTTAGTAAAGCCCGCCAAAGTTCAGGGGAAAAGGGAGAAAGAGCTAGTGAAGCTGTATGGTTCCATAGCCTGTCTTGTCATGGCTTTATCTTCTGGCATTTACAGTAGAGCTTTAAGACTCAATGGGGCAGTGTGTCCATCTTCTGTTTTGAGAGGCTTGTCATACTTTAGAACATTGTTACAGGGTCCCATTTTACTACTTTTCCATTGTATCTCTGGCCCATTTTGTATCTCATGTTTTATCCTTTCTAATCAGCAAATCCCTTTTTCAAGCCCTTGACTGTGTTTATCTGAGGTGTAATATTTTTTTAAAATGCACTAGTAGTTAGGTTTTGTCTTAGAGGTTGCAAAGATCTCTTCTTAAAGATGTGCCAGTTCTGTTACTCTTGCAGTAAGCATGTCAAGATTCAGTGGAAACTTGGATGGGGGGGGAAAAGAATTAAACAAGAAAAAATACGCTTATATATAACTAGATTTCTAGGAAGGTGTTCATGGTGCCTTCTAAAAGAACTAAGATATTCAAGTCTGTTTTAAAAAATTAAGGCTTTAAAGCTGTACTTAATATAGGAAATGTACCTTTCTTGTTTTTCATAACTTCTGTAAATTCTGTACCTCACATTTTAGCAGATTCCTCAGAACTGCTGAGAATGAAATTATAATTGCAACAGCCATTAAAAAAAATTAATTTTTTTTCCTTTTTTTGAAGAATAAGGACCACTGTATTCGGTCCTGATTTTCTTGAATGACTCTTCATCACAACTGTAGTAGAAATCCATGTGGTGTGTATGCACTTTGTACATAAAAATCAAGGTCTTCTGTCTAATCTGAGACATAATAACGTGCACTAAAATTAACCATTGCTATTCCAAATGTTTTGCTGTTTCAAATCTTTGCCTTTAGTTTGTCCAGGCCCCAGATAACCACAAATGCATGAGGCAACATGAGTTATCCAGCTGCATGAATACATTACGTAATCAGGATTAAAAATATTGAGGGACTCTGCTAGAAAAACAGAATTTCTTTTTCAGAAACCTCCCCCCCCCCTTCTCTTATCCACTGTAGATTGAGAGGTGAATAAATATGCAGCTTGGGCTGAAATCTATCAAGTTTATTGCAGAACTCCAGAATTCCATTCTGTTCCTGAAACAAAGATTGTTCTTTTTAAGGAGTTTGTATATAATATGCACTGTAGTGCTAAATAATTTAAGTCTCAATAAAAATATTGTGATATTCAGTATACTCTGAAGTAGGAAGTCTGAAAACAAAATGCTTTGTTGTGATATGTATTTAGATGGTATTAAAAAAATAATACAAATTACATGTCAGTATAGCAAGTTTCTGTTGCTTGAGCTGAATTTGGCATACTTTGTGCTTAGGCCAGAAATTTACATTAATATAAGGCAAAAGTAAGTGCCTGCACATCTGTAACTCAGAACAGTAAATTTTATTGCCTGAGCCTTTCTATTTATTTTGCTTGGATAGAATCAAATTTAGTTTGAGTGAGTAGTGGTAATTCAGTCCAGGATATAGATTTGGTCCAAGAGTACTTAGTACAGCATATTTTATGTTATGATCTGATTTTTATTTTAGTCCTGACACATATAAGTTACTAAGATTTTTTTAGCTATGGGAGATTTTAGTCTCTTAATAGTGTTGGTGAAAATATCTTGGGATACTGAGAGATTCTGGCCTATAGTTGAGGAACATTTTAACAATTACGTGGTGAATAGATAGTGTGCAAGGCAGAGGATAGGACTAGTTTCTGTTCATTCTTAGTGTGCTAATTTTGGTCATCTAACTAAAGTCAGTTTTCTAAACTCCTTTTATTACTTGAGGGGCAGAGAGAAGTATCTGCACATTATTTTTCCTCATGGAAACTTTGGACAAATGGGATGTAGTCTTTTCAGGGTCTGCTCTCTGCATAATGTAAATTGTATTCAAAGCTGTAAAGTAGTCTCTTGCAGTCACTAGATGAGTTTGAGGTTTTCTGGTAACTCCTCAGAGTTACCTATAATTAATATCAAGCAGCTGTAATTTTTTTATTTTAGCCTAACAGTCTATAGGTTAAGAGTATGAATTGGATGTTCACAATATATAAATGTCAAGTTTGTATATATTGCTTCATATAGTAACTAAGTTACTGTCTCACAGATATATTTAAAACTCATTGAAGACTTTAAAAATACTTATATGTAATCTTATGCTTGAAATTATGACAAATATGTATTGAAATTTGGATTACCTATTTGTGTGTACATACCTTCATGTGTAGAAGTATTCAAGAATTATGTGTTTCCTGTCATTCTCGGTCAGGTTACTCATCTGAAGAAGATTAATCACTAGGGACCTGAAGCTCATTTAATTTATCACTTAAACATAATAAACTTTCAGCAGTTGTAATCTCTTCCTTGGGTGCAGACCACATGATAAGCAATGAAACCTTTATCTTTGTTCAGGGAAGAAGAATTAAAATACCACTGCACAAAAGAGTTAAAGCCAGTTCTTGAAAATCAAGACTTCCTGTTGCTTATTCAGCATTGTACTCCATTCCACTCTGGGACAAAAGAAACTATGACAGTAGAAAAATCTGCAGACTACCTTGCATGTGAGAGAGGGAGTTAGAGACACATGTAGACAGATCAATAGTTAAATGCAGGTTTAAAATTGAACATGCATTAGCTGAATCAAAAATAGCGTGTTTTCCTATAATACAGGGAGATACATGTAATATGTATTTTTGAACCCAAGATAAAATTATTACTCCTTTCCTTTTCTGTTTTTTTAAGCTGCCAGCTAATAAAGATGCCTTCCGGAAGACATGGAACCCTAAGTATACGCTACGCAGTCATTTTGATGGAGTCCGGGCATTAGCTTTTCATCCTGTAGAGCCTGTGCTGGTTACAGCCTCTGAGGACCATACTCTAAAACTTTGGAATTTGCAGAAAACAGTTCCTGCCAAAAAGCAAGTATATGGGTTTTTATAAAACATCAGTTGTGTTTTAAATGCCTTTGAAATTGATTAAACTCTTAAAAGTTCTCAGAGCTTTTCAGTAGAAATTTCGTATAGTGTAATAACTCTTCCTTTCTCTTTTAGGAGTGCCTCTTTAGATGTAGAACCCATCTACACATTTAGGGCTCATATGTAAGTGTTTGACATAATTAATGCTTGATAAATATATTGTCATTATCTCATGGTTTCATAGGTCACTTCAGTGTAAAAGCCACAAATATATATTCTATTTTTACATCGTATAGACAAGGTCTGTTATACTTTGTGAAAACAGGTTAAAACTGAGTCCCTGTCACGACTGGCATAGACCATGGTAACGCAAGCACAGGAAGTGGCAAATGTGGTTAGTTGCAATGGAAAGGAGAGGTTGTAGAACACGATAATTAAATCACCTGAGTGATGCCTATGTCTTGGACTGTGGATTTTATATACATAAAGAAGATAAGCTAGAATTTATTAGGCTTGCTTAGTATCTTCACATACGGGTCTGAGAAATTAAAAGTATGGATGCAGTCATCAGGACCCCAAAAAACCCCCGTTGAATGCAGATTCAATGAGTGAAAAATCAGGAGATCAAGCATGTGACTAGGAGGATTCTGAATTCCTGCAACCACCTCTTCCAGCATAAGTAGCTATTAGATTGGCATTAGATGCACTGTGGAAAAGCACCATTTGTAGGTGTAGTTACTGTTGTTTCTGAGGAATAAGGTGGTGGTGTTTGAATTTCTTGAATTTGGATAGTTTTAGTGAATTTGTTATGAATATTTTAATAGAAGTTGGTATCACTTGAGACTTAAAGGTTTTAACAGAATTGTTTCTTTGGAGTTTGAATGTTTTTAAACTGCTTTCCGATCCAGTTTTTTTTAAGTCAGATTTTCATTTCTATCCAGGCAGTATCAATAAACCTCTTGTTCTGTCTCTCCCAATAGTGGACCTGTATTGTCATTGGCAATTAGTTCCAATGGAGAGCAGTGTTTCAGTGGTGGTATTGATGCAACCATCCAGTGGTGGAACATGCCTAGCCCTAATGTGGATCCATATGATACCTATGGTAAGTACCTTTTAAAAGACACAACTTATGACTGTTGTCTTCAGCTTTAATTTTCTGCTTGATGCTAATCTGTTTTCTAGAGCTTTTGTGAAATGTAATTGCCATTTATCAGCTAAATTGTGTATTTTCAACTTCTTGTATGTGGTAAACATTAATTACTCCTGCTTGCACTGGTGATCTACTTTGTACAGAACTGAAACAGGAAGACTGGCAATTTCTGAGGTTTAAAGAAAAAAATTATCATAACTCTTATTTAAGAAGCATGCTTATGCTTACGAATTTGAACCAAAATTCCAGATTTTTGAATGATTATTTATTTTTCCTGATAGGAATTTCTCAGAAAACTAAGATGAGTGTACTCAAATTCTGTGTCCCATGTTTCTGATTTGTATCTCTGTTCACATAACTGATGTCTCTAAAATTAAAGAGCTGATAACTGCTTGGAAAACTGTGCATCAGTCTCCTGCTGTTGCTGGTGATCAGCATTTTGTGTTTAGTGTATTTCTAAGGGTGCAGTTCCATGGTTCAGTGAAGCCTGAATGGGACAAAGTCAAGAATTCTTCCTTTCTCCCTTCTGTCAATGTAATGAATGAGCTAATACAACACTCAGGCTGCGTAATCTGTGGCACTGAGATGGGCAGGAATGGGAAGCAGTACTGTCTTGCGCCAATTTAAGAAGACTGCTGCACCCTGTCCCCTAAAACATAGATGCCCCTCTGCTAAAAATTTATTCAGTAGAGTCTGATCACTGAGAATAGTCTGATTTGTTCGTGAAGGTAGGATTGTTGGTATGATTTTCATGGGCCTCAGACAAAACTGTCTCTACTCAAGTGATGGTTATTTTTTTAAAAAAGAGCTTTAATAGGATGTTTTTTCCTCCTTAAAGCTTGTTAGCAGGGTTTTGGATTGCCAGACCAACTTGTCTTTAATTTTCTACAAAATTAAATTCTGGCTTTATTCTTTTCCTTATCTTATTTTTTCTTATCTTTTTGTCTCACTTCTCTACTCAATGCCTGGTAGAGAATAGATTAAGAAACTCTCTATAAAAGATAACTATGAGGTATCAGAGAGAAGAAAATAAGAATGTGTTTCCCTATTCCATAGCAGAAATAATCTTGGTTTAATTATTACAGTGCTTGAGAGTTTTAGAGCATGCTCCTGTGTCGTCAGAGTATGCAGAGTAAAAACAGCATTGCCAGTGTTTGCTGATCCTGTCAAATGTTTTTGCACCTTGTACAGAGCAAGGGCTGTGACCAAGCATCTTTAAGATGCTCAGTTTGAAGGGAAGAAACAAGTGCCTCTGAGAAGAGGTGATGACAAGCATGAATTGTTCTGGAAAAAGGGACCTAGTTGTTTGTGAGGGCATTTTTGGCTCGTTGGTTTGGTGGAATTTTTTATTTGGGTGTTGGTGGTTTGTTTGTTTTTTTTGTTTGGGGTTTTTTTTGAGAATTATGGCAATGGTTGTGCAAAACTACTTCCTGTGTAATTTTCTAGCTATTGCTTGAACAGGAAAGGCTGGGGGCGGGGGGGGGGGGGGGGGGGGGGCATATGACAGGTTTATGTAGGATTTAATTTATCTTGAGGTACAAGAAATACTTATTTAATGTTTCTTCACTGAGAAGGTTTCATTTCTGAACTTTTGTGTTGTTTTTTTTCAGAGCCAAACGTTCTAGCTGGCACATTAATTGCTCACACAGATGCAGTCTGGGGTCTTGCTTACAGCAGTGTAAAGAATCACTTACTATCTTGTTCAGCAGATGGCACTATTAGATTATGGAACCCACCAGAAAAAATGCCCTGTATTTGCACTTACAATGGAGAAAAAGGTAAGGTTTTTTGCAGTGATTTTGAAAATCTGTTATGAGGCAGCTGATGATGCATCCAGGCTCATTATCCCCATTTATCAAAACTAGGACTAAAGGGAAAAATCTTTTAATAAAGTAATCCTGGTGCTGTAGCACTATTTTAAAGGAGGGAGTGAATTTCTTTGAAGTATGAGTATAAAACAAACTAAATGTTTAAACTGTCAAGGATTTTTAAAACGTTTCTTTCAAAAGACATTTTTCTCTCTTTCTAGAGCATGGAATACCTACATCAGTTGACTTTATAGGTTGTGACCCTGCTCATATGGTGGCATCTTTTAACACTGGCAGCACAGTCATCTATGATTTAGAAACATCCCAGTCAGTGGTAATGCTTTCATCACAAATAGAATCTGGTAAGTAAAGCTGTTTTGTATTAACTATCCATCTTGGATGAGGTGCCTTTTTCAAAGTTTTATTATATGGTGAAGTAAATGAAAAAGTTTTGCTGCTCTCCTGCATCATGCATTTTGGAAGTTGGTTAGATGCTTGGAACAGGAACAATGGAAAAGATTGTGGATTAGCAGGATTTGAAAGCCACAGTTTTTTGTTCTCTAAGCTAAGGGTTCTCAAGATTCTGTTGTCTGAATTGCATGTTAAAACACATTTTTCATTATATACCCTTGACATGGAGGATATTAACATAAATAAGTTAAGCAGAATATTAGTTCAGTGCAGAATTCTACACAGGTTGTGCTGAAACACTCTCTCCTGTGAAACTTTTAATACTAGAAATTTTGTTGCTACAAAAATGTAGCTCTGAGAATTCAGTGTATCTGATGAAACTGTAGAGATAGAAGAGCATTGATAGCTTCTTTTCTTGAACCTGCGAAAGTGTTCCATAAGGAAAAACCCCAGTTTCTGGTCATTCCTTTCTATGAAATGAGATCTAAAGAATAATATAGGAAGAGAATTTGCTTCTCCCCTCCAAGGAGTCTAGTTTACTACTTACTGTATTAAGTAGGTTATATAAAGACTTCACCACCGGTTACAAAACCATGTAAAAGCTATATTCTAGATAACGTGCAAAAATTGGCATTGACAGTGAGAAAGAAAATCACAAATTGGAGAAATACCTCTCCTAGTTTGAAGAGAATCTTAAATGAAATCAACAAAAACTAAGCACAGAAGTGAAGGGAACAAGCCTTGAAACACTGGCATATCAAGATAAGAAAATGTTTTTTAAAGAGTATTCTAAAAACTTCTAACGACCTTCTAAACCATTCATGTTTCTTTAACTTGAAATAAGACGTATACATATCTGGCAACCTTAATAGATTGGGTTGACTTCAGTTATTTGGATCCTTCCCCTGCCCACCCCCCTAGTCTTTTTTGATGTGGATGTATAAGAGCTGTGTGCTAAACATATATTATAGATGCCACAGTTTGTTTCTACTTGGCTAGTGCTGCCCCTGCAGTACTTCCTTGCTTTGTTCGCTACCTCAGTCAAGAACCCTTCATGTGTATAAACCACTTATACAGCTTTAGCCTGACAGTACATTGGCTAGAGTCTTAGCCCCATCCTGTAAAGCAAGAAACTTATTTCTTACGAGACTCATTGATGTTCTTCCTAAATAATATTGATGCTGTTATTATATATTAGTTAATATAGTAAGATAAAGTGTAGTGCTAAAATAATCTCGTTTTAATTTTAACCCTTTAAGGCAGGTGAATATTTTTTTGTTTTATTTTCAGGTGTACAATCAAATAATCATATTAACAAGGTAGTAAGTCATCCCACACTTCCTGTAACTATTACAGCACATGAAGATAGACACATCAAATTTTTTGACAACAAAACGGGTAAGGATAAACGGAACTTAATCTGTATATATCAGTATGTTTAAAGTAAATCTGGATGGGCATAGGACATAATCCATTTGTAGAAAACTCACTAGTGATGCAGATTTACAAAAAGAGAACTCTGGTTTTTTTAAGATTAAACCTCTTCAGTACCTTTTCTATGAAATAGTGATACCTGTTGCAATTGTGACTTCAGCAGTCGGAAAATACTCTCTCAAAACAGAGATAGTTGTGAGGGACGAGAAGGTCCTCTAAAGTTAGCACTTTGCTTAATTTATAGAATGTCTACCATTTTCTTCCTGTCTTCATCATTTCCATGCTTTTAACTCATAAGCATATATCAGTTATGTTTTTCAACTCTGAAGAGTAAAGAACACTACTTAGTACCTATTAGACTAGAAATAACCCTAAATTCACTGTAGTAATGGGATTCTGTGTTACACTTAAGTTGCTGATGAAGTTTGTAAGGCAGAAAAGGATCTGGAAACAAGGGGAAAGAAAGGTATAGGAAAAAACTGCACGGTCTGTCATGACAAAAAGTTTGGAATAATTGTAAGAATGAATATAAACTTCCCATTTGTCAAATTATCAGTCACTTCCTGCATGTTATACTACCAAAAGTTGGAAGATGAAAAAAATCAGCATAAGCTGACTTGTAAGCACATGTGCAAAACCTGTGTTTTAAGTATGTTTGTTTTGGGTGGAGTGGGGGACAGTATTCTTGGGTTTTTTGTTTTCAAAGAAAAAAACTAGACGTTTTTTTCCCATTCTCACCTGCCATGAATGTACTTGAACTGTGGTGATTAAATGTGTTGCAATGATTGTTCTTGAAATTAAAATTTATTACTTCAAGGAAACAAAGATGTAGAATAAGGAGAAAAATCTTGCATGAACAAAGAATTGAGTCAAAAACAGGAAGCAGAAAGTTGAAGTAGATGGTCTGTTTGTGACATAAATTACCATGTCCTGGAGGGATCAGCGGCAGTTCAACATAATAAGAATCATCTGGACAGGGGACAGTAGGTTGACAGTTAACTGACATTCATTAATTCAGGGTATTAAAGATGAAGGCTGACGAGGAGGAACTAAAGATCTTAATAGACTTAAGAGCAGGCAAATTAAATTCCATGTGGATAAATGTGAAATGACGCATGTAAGGAAAAACAAACTTTATAATATAAAATAATAATCACTGAGCTGACTGTTCTTATTCAAGGTAAAACCACGAAGTTGTAAGAAGAGGCTGGATGAAAATGTCAGTTCTTTTCTTGGCAGTCAGAACAGCAAAATGAAAGTTAGGAGGAAGGAAGGGAATAAACAACAAAAAGAATCACTGTTAATGCCTTTGTATGAATTCTTGGTGTATCCACATGCGTACTTTGTGTTACTCTGGTCTTACTTATTTCAAAAGGGATGTAGCCAAATTAAAATGTTTCAGAGAATGGTTAAAAGATGATTGGAGATCTTCAGTAGCTTTTTAGCTTCTTCAGGAAGAATCTTAGTAACTAAACAGGCTGAGGTTCTTCAGGAAGACAGACGACTTGGTGAAGAAGATATACTTTCTTCATGTTGGTCATGGTCTTACAGGGATTTATTTCTGTCTTTTCCAATACATGAACTAAGGTTCAGTTGATAACCCCCAACGGGTGACTGCTTCAAAACAGAAAGAGGTGGTCTTATGTGCAGTTAAATATTCTGGAACCCCTTCCCAAAAAGCATCGTAAGATGGTATTAAGAGTCCAGGAATGGAGGTCACTGGCAAGAAATGCATTGAGTAGTTGAATGCAGAGATAACACCTCATGTCTGTGACATAACTGAACAATTAACTGTTAGAAGCTGGAGAGTATTCTGGGCAAGTATCACTTATAGTTGGCTTGTTTTTATTTTCTTCCCTGGTTTATCACCAATAGCCTCTCTCTTAGCAATGGCAGAGATAGATGGACCTCTGGTATGACTCACTAAGTCTCTTTTTACAAAGTTTCATCAATACTCTGTCCTACTGGGGTAGGTATTAGGACTTTTAAGGGACTAAAAATTGAGGTTCTCACCCAGTCATTTTAGGATTGGTCTTAATTGTCAGACGGCTAAAGAGCACTATAATGGGAATCCTTTTTTGAGTTGCGTGTCATTTACCAATATACTTATACAAGAGTCTGCATTTGAAACAGTGATTTCTAATAGAATTGTATCATTCAGATATTATTGGGATCTAAGTGAGTCTGTTGTTCTATATTGCGTTAATTTGGAATGTTATTTTTTTAAAAAGAATAATTCAGAAATTCACTGTTGGTTTTGGGTTGTTTTTTTTTTTTTTAGGTAAAATGATCCATTCTATGGTTGCTCATTTGGATGCTGTCACAAGTCTAGCTGTAGATCCTAATGGAATCTATTTAATGTCTGGAAGTAAGGATTCTTTTCTTATTCTGTATATCTATAAATTTTGCATTTCTGATGCACTCCAGTGCCTAACAAACCTGACTTTGTCTCTTGTCTTTTTTCTTTCTTTTCCTAAATAGGCCATGATTGTTCCATTAGGTTATGGAATTTGGACAGCAAGACATGTGTGCAAGAAATAACAGCTCATAGGAAAAAGCTGGATGAATCAATTTATGATGTAGCATTTCATCCGTCAAAAGCATATATTGCCAGTGCAGGAGCTGATGCCCTTGCCAAAGTATTTGTGTGACATAGCAGAACAAACCTGCGTCATAACAGCAGGTCTGTTTGGACAAAAAAGAGGGAATGCGTCACTGCCATCAATGATAAGGTTACCGATAAGACACTACATCTGATCTGCCTGGGTAAAGGCTCTTAATGTGGGGCAGGTATAAGTTGGTGAAAAATCACCACATCTTGAACAACGTCAGGCTCATTCATTTAACTGTAATTACTGTATTTGGGGGGGTGGGGAGAAATACAAAAAAGAAAACCAGTATTTGTAGCCTTGACTGGATATGAACTGAGCGTATGTCTGTTCTTTAGGTGTCTTTAAGCAAACGTGGAGTCTGATCTTACAAAAGACTTTTATTTTGGACTCTGTGTGCTGCCTTAGGGTTAGGAATGTGGTGCTCTTGTGGGGGGAAGTGAGCTCCAAGAGTAGCTTTCTTTTCATCTCTTAGTAATCTTCTGTTTATCAGTTGAATGCCACAGATTCCCCTTTTAAACTTTTATTTTGCTTTAAAGAAAGGAAATTTAACTTAAAATATTTTAGCATTAGTTGCACAAAATGTTTGGATAAAATTCTAGTTTTTATAAGTCTTTTTATATATTTAGCCTGTCACAACAGTGCTCAAGATTGTATTGATAATGTTTTTCTGCATTATAGAACCCTAAAACACAGAGATCTCACTGACCCGCTGCCGTGTAACCACACTCTTCCCTTCTTTTGCCTAATACAGCTCAGCTAAGTCCTTGCATAAGGATGCTAATTCTTCATCATCGCATAACTGTCTTCATAAATAAAGGACTGTAAAATGTGTTCAAATGAAACACAGAGGGGTTAACACCCCCGAATGAACTCTTTAAAAAAAAAAAAAATTAATCTTGGCATCCTATCACTATGTGATATTTTGTACATCTTACTGTATTTACGAGTTTATTTATCAAGGATTACCCATCTTGCTAATGGCCTATTGTTATTTATTTCACTTTTTGTTGGTCTTTATATCCTTTTATGTAGTGTGTTAAAGGGCCCTGTATATCTATTATGGCACTCTTTGAACAGTCTAAAATAGAAGAGAAAATGGGACATTTGATAATTCTAAAGTTGCAAACCAAGAAAGTCTTTTTCTTCTGGTTAAGTACCTGGAGTGGAGTTGATTCCAAAAAGCAATCTTGTTTCAGAACTTTTGGAGTGAAAATTATTTTTATTTGCGTTTCAAATAGAATACAAAAGTAGTTGATTCAAGATTCATAAATCTGCTGTGTTTTGACTAGTTATTCCCTGCTTTTATTTTATTTTCAGATGTGCTTCAGTTTATGGTGTAACTAAAGATTTTGTTTGTGTAATGCATGATTAATACAATAAAGTATTTTTTCTAGTCTTCCACAAAACTTTTCTGATCAGTTTGCGAGTTTTGATGAGTTTTGTAAGGTTTCTGTTTTACAAACTATGAATCAGCAAATTTTTAAGATTGTACCACATAGCAAAAGTACAGCTGTTGAAAAATAATGTATATAAAATGCATATAATAAATATTAAATGGTGTACCTGTATCTTACTGTTGGCTACATTATTTTATGTTGCACAGTTTGAAAGTGTCATTCTACAAATTACTAAATTAGGTCTAAACTTTAGCAAAATGACCATTTGTTTATTATGCTTATAAGCTGCTTTGCTTTTGGAAAATTGTAATAGTTGTCTGGATGTCAACTAAGTGTTCAGTTTCAAGCAGCAGTTCCCACTTATAAGAACATGTTTTCACAATATTTTTAGAGATTTTTACAAGAACAAATTGAAAATTGCTGGTGTATTGTTAGAGCCTTTTTAAGATGATAGTCACGCTGGTTTTCACTGTCTCGAGATTCGGGAGCCAGAAAGGTCCTCTGTTTTTATTTCAAACTACCAATGAATCATTCTGTTGAATTTAAAAAGAAAATTATAAAAAATCCTTTTGTAAATGCTTAAAATTTGCCCATATGTCAAATGTTATCTATTAACCTTTGTCCGTTTCTTTACAAGTCCTCCAATAAAGATGATGCACAAAAGGGCAGTCTTTTTGACCTGGAGCTTAGCCTCTTGCAACATTTAGCTACTCTGTGATGAGTCACTTTCCTGAAAGTGTATCAGCAGAAACAGACTACCACAATACGAATCCTAGATTTTCATGTGAAAGTGGTATGTTTAGGTATAAATTACCTTAAGCTAGAACATGTTCCTGTAAGTGGTTGTAACTGTATTGTTCCATGTAAGTTTCCAGTTTTGCACTGAGAATGTATCTCATGCCATCTCATGTCAAGCAAATTAGAATTAAGAAAGAAAAAAAAAAAAAGGGAAAAAAAGGTGCTCCTGGTAGGCAGAATACTGCAGTTATATTCTGAATTTAATTTTGTTTTAGTAATAATGTTACGTTGTTTGAAATGTTACAGTAAATTATAATTGTATAGAAATTGGAGAATTTTGTCCTTTATCTTGAAGATTGAGGTGAGGCCTTTCAGTAACTGCTTGTAGGACACTAAGATTTTACTTTTGAAAGTGACGTTCAGCTGATTTGCACTTTTTGTTCCTTCCAGTCTAAAGCATTCAACTAATCAACAGACAAGAGAGTATTTGAATTTTATTGAAAGTAATTTCATAATCGCCTTTTCTGAAGCCAAACATTGTTTCTGGCAGCTTTTCAGACTGCTGCATTTTAATGCTTAAATGAAATGTGATTGTTTAATAAACATTGCCATGCATAACATTGATCTTTTTTTTTAATTGTATTAAAATTGAAATGGTAAAACAAAAAAAATATTTGCTTATTTTCCTTAATTGAAATCTTAACGGTCATCTTAGTTCACTAATGTATAGTGGATCAAATGCTTCATTTACTAAATAATGACAATAATTTCTAATACAGTCTTAGTTTGTTTTTTGTGGGGTGTAACACGCTAAAACCTTTATTTGGCTTTTGGTTTTTTTGAACAGAAGAGCTGTAGTACTGGTGATGGGGAAAAACAATAGTGCTGAAATAAATGTTTTTATTTAGCAAAAACACCTTAACTTACGAGAGGACTGATTTACTTTTCTTTTGTAAGAAAGACCGAAAGGACTTTGGCTCATAACCTGAATGGAAGGATACCTAAATGTGTTGAATAGTACCTCTAGCATTTTAGGATATGACTGATGTTAAGACTTACACCCCATCTTGCTTTTTATTGTAGGAACTGTTTTAAGCAGATGAGTGGTGACAGCGGTCCAGCATCTTGTCTACATAAGTACTAAGCACATCTGAAAAAGGGTGTAACAAGCCCTAATCAAGAACCTTCCTTAATTCAGAAAATCCTAAGGAAGCATTTATTTGCCAGGAGACAATTGGTAGATTTTTCCTAGTGGAAAACCTTATCAGACCTGTTCATTTTGCCTATTCTATGTTAATTGATTTATTGAAAAACTGATAGCACACTCTGTCCTGGCATACTCCTAGTACTTCGTGCTTCTCTAGCACTACCCATTGCAAATCAGTGGAAAGCTTCTTGGTCACACAGTGCTGACTGCTGCTCCTTTTAACACATAAAAGCTGTCTCAAACAAATGCATCCCAGCTGAACAACTGGTATTTTTGCAGGGAAGCTAAACACACAGGTAAGGTGGTCTACATAAATCCTGCTGGGAAAATGCGTGTAACTTTATTTCCTCCCAGATAAAGGTGCGTGGTATGAATATGTGAGAGACTTTACCTTTTAGTTGTGTTTGGTTTCATTACAGTGTGTCTCTCAGTGCCTATATATGCATACACACACATGCATATTTATGTTCTTTGTAAAAGAACTTAAAAAATTAACAAAACCAGAAGGCTCCAAAATGGTTTTTAAATGCTACATCTGAGGTGAGCATGAACTGAAATTCCCCATTTAACACTTGCTCTGTTGAATGTTGGCAAATACACATCCTTGAGTCTTATGCAGACTAATTGGCATATGTTAATAGTTGGGTTTTTTAATGAAGAGTTCAAGCTACAAAACATTATAAATGTCATAAGTACATTGCTTTGTTTTTTAATTTTAACATGGAACCAGATTTTGACTGACTTTGATAGTGGAGAGCATGCTTTCTTTGTAGTCATCCCTTTTACCTGGATATCTTAATGACCCACCCCCATAAAAGAAGTCATCTTGACTTTCTGAAAAGTGCATGTATAGTAACAAAATACTTCTAATTTTGAGTATTTACAGAATTTAAGGACGTTCAATTTAACTCAGAAATCCCTAGTAATGAAAAGGAGGCAATGTAAGGTAGCCTAGGTCATAAGGTTAACACACACACCCCACCCCACCCCCCGCCCCAAGAATCACTGAACCTCCGAGTGTGTTCTCTGTAAAAGTCTGCTGAAGACTGTAAACTGGAAGCTGTAGCTGTGTACTTGAACAGTAGCTATGTCTTCTTTTCTTCAGAGACACGTCACACTCAACAGATGTCTGTGAGGCCTGGTTTTTTGTGATCTAGAACTTTATTGGGACTTCATCAATTTTCTAATTACTGATTTCCGTACACCTTGAATTTGGGATTAGTATTTCCTCCTGGAAGGTCGTGTCTAGTGTTCCAGCTGATTTGATCTAGTTTTCCTCAAGCAAAATCACTGGGGAGGTGAACTGTTGGCCAGCCCTTAGCCATCCTGGTTCACCAGCAGTGTCTAGCAGCAGTGCCAGGGTGTTTAATCTGGCAGTGGGAGAATTCTTGCTTTGATTATATGTAGTGCTATAACATAACCTTGTGGGAGTAACACTAAATCTGTAGCATGCCGTCTTAACTGGAGGAGAGAGAACTGATTCTTACGACCATATGGCTCCTCTTGATGGTCTCTGTGAACCTAAGCTATTGATGGTTGTTAGCTATTAACCTCTAACAAATAGCAAATAGCTACTTAACCATTTAATATTTTCATATGCAAACAACATACACATTTGTCTTCAGTTACGTGGAGACTGTCTACAATGTTCTGTTAAGTCTTACCAGCACTGTGAGACTTGATGCTCTCGTTTTAAAGCTATGTGAATTAAGGGATTTATTACAAAATTTTAAATCTTCTAAGCTAATGGATCAGTGCTGTGATTTTTTACACATATATATTTATAAAACTGAGACTACAGGTAGGAATTCAATAGTGATCTTGTACTAGCTGTGTGGGTTAAAGGCTGCCTCTTTTAAACCAGGTATTATTGGGAGCTGTTACCTGTTTTAGTGAAGTTCAAAAGTAGTGATATTACCCCATTCCTTACAAATGGCATTAAACCTTTGAAAAGTGATGGTCTTTCAAATAAAAATGATGCTAGGTTAATTTTTGAGTGGCTTCTAGAACCACTCATATCTATCACAAAAGATGGGGAATGAGATTTAAAACCTCTTGAGGTGAAACGCTGCATTTTCCTTCAGAGTACTGGACACCTTAGAATAAATATTTCATGTGGTGATCAAAGAGTATTTGCTTCTGGGATGTCTTTGTCTTGGATGTGTTGGAGATCCTTTAACTGAAGGGAGAATATACCACTATAAGGGAATGATTTGCAGCTCTGTCCTCAGCTCCTTTCTGACAAAAAACAAATAGCATCAGCTATGTGGCCAATTATTTTAAGCAGTTTTCAATGCAACTTGAAGAGGAGCTTTTTGCAGCTGAACATTTTTGATAATACTATAAAGCTTTTAATTCCTTTCACTCTAAAGCATTTGTTAGTGCGCGTTGGCTTGCTAACTTCTCTCATCTGCGTTTGTGTCTCAGTTTTTCTGGAAAGCTCCTGAGGCTTTGAGAAACCTCTAGGAGGGAAGAGTCGCTCATACGCGTGCGTGGTAGGTCGTGGACGTGTGTGTGACCTACAGAAACCTGTGTCCATTTGAACTCAAGAGAATGACTCCGCGGGGGGCTTGTGGCCCACCTGCCGTGGGTGGGGCAGAGCTGATGGGGCTCACCTGGAGCAGGCCCAAGGGCAGAGCCCAGCAGCTGTGAGTGGGCAGGGCGGGAGTGTGGGGCCTGCCCTGCCTGCAGCCATGGCGGAGGACTGGGAGGGCTGATCCTACTGCCCACCGCCCCCCCCACCCCTGCTGGTCGCATTCCCCTGAGGGGTTTCCTGAGGTTCCTCCCTTGCCTCCACCTGCAGCTTGACTTGCCATGTGACCGCTGGGAGCTGTTGTTCCTGCTTGGCTGCCAGCCTGGGGTGATCCCGGTGAGTCTGGGGGCTGGGGGGGGGAGCGACCGACCGATGGCGACTGGGTGCTCCCCAGACCAGGCCTGAGAGCAGGTGTTTTTCTTCACGAATGGTGGCTGGCCAAGGGGACATGTTTGTCTCTTACGAAAGGAGAGCTGGCCCAAGGGCCTGTTACGCTGGTGGTGGCTTTCTGGTGACTGGCCTAGTTGACCTTTTTAAGCAGACACTTTTCTATTGTTTCAGTTGTCTTTCTAGTTGCTCTTTGGTACCTTGAAATGGCAGATTTCTTGTTGTTTTTTAATTAATGTATGGCGGTTTTCTTTCCAAAAAGAAAACTTTTCTGAGGAAAAAGCTGCTCATTTGATTAGGGGCATCTTGTCTTGCAGCTCTTGTCAGACTTACAGTTCAGTGGGAATAAAGAGCTCCTGCTTGATGCACAGGTAACTTCTGCCTTCCCTGAAACTCAGTCATGGTTGGGAGCAAAACAAACCCCAAACCCTTCAGCTCCCTTGGGAAGCTGCCCTGTGCGGGGGTGGGGAGAGAAGCACTGGGCTCTGGGAGACGCAGCTGCTGGCGGGAGCTCGGAAGCTCCTGGAAGGTCCTGCAGACTCCCTGCACGCAGTGGCAGTCTTGTGTCGTAGCTCTGGTTTATGTACCTTGTGGACTAGTTGGTAGCCAGAGGTTTTCACTGGAGTTTTTCTGTGTTACTTAGAAATACCATTGCATTGCATCTTAAGGGCAGCAAATCTTGCAAAGTGCTTTTTCAATACCACTTCATTACTAGGGTAGTTGTTTGCAAAACAGAAACTGTAGTTCAGCTTCCTCAGTTAGTGTTTTGACTCTTTTGCCTTTGATAACGCAAGTGGCTGATTCTGCCAGTCTTAATGAGCGTGGATTTTTGTTAAGATGGTTTAGCTAACAGCTGATGTACAGAATTTCTTAGAGTCCAGAAATATTTCTTCCAGTTTGAGTGATCTAATACCTGACGGGTTTCTGTGGCACACATGTGTTACAATCAGAAATTGGGGGGTTTTGGCAGGTATTTGGGCTTACAGAGGCAACTGATCATGGTCACTTTCTCTGATCTGTGGGTGTTAACGTCCGTTTGGATTTGAGCAAATCAGACGGTTGGGGGGCTAAAGTCCTTGTTGATGTATTTGCTATCAGCGTGCTGTGCCAGATGGTTCTGTTTTGTTTCTAAACTGGCTCCTAGTCCTCACCAGAATTGGTTCAACAGGACAAAGCTGCACACCTCACTTTATTTAAAATATTTAGATGGGAGAAAGCTGTTGTCTCCCCATCTTCCTTTTCTGAAAAAAATAGTAAAATACCCAAGGGTAAATGTCAGAGAATTCCAGAAACTACATAACTGTGAATTTGGTTTTGATTTTAAAAAGACTATTTTAATGATATAGTTTTAGATTTGAAACTTACCAAAAATTTAAAAGTAATGTTAAGTTAGTAATTTTTGTTTTCCCATGTAATTCAAATTATTTTCCTAAATCTTGCCAGTCTTTTTCTCAGTCTTTTGACTTGTTGTCTCTAACTTGTGTTCTTTGGCAGAGAATTGTTTATCATATTTGTAATCTGATCACATACACCAGGGCAGAAAAATAGTTCTTATCCCTTTGCTTACATTCTACCATACTCTGATTGCCTTTAAGTAGTAAAGGCCGTATCTGACCTCAGTGAAGACTGGGAAAGTTTTGTTAGCATTTGCTAGCAAAAACAGCTATGCAGGATTCTCATGACGGTGTCTTAGGAACTGGTCCAGTATGAAGTTCAGCTGTAGGTTCAGTTATACCCTGAGGCTGAGGGTATATTCAAACCAACAGTGCCTGGCTTCCAGGAGAGTGCCCTCAGCGTAAGGCTGGGCTGCTTGGCAGCCTGGAAGTGATGCTACCTGCTCCCTTTGCCTGTAGCAAACAAGCTGGCCAAAGCCGTGCTGTTTCCCTTCCTTATCCTGGGATGGCTAGAGTTCAGCTGACCCTGCTACTGTTGCAGACAACTGCTCTGGTTGTGGAACGTAAAGAAAAATAGTAAGGACACAGCATTCATTTGTATATATACACAGATGAATGTAAAAAAATTCAGAGTAAGAAAACAGTAAATACCCTTCAGGTAATGAAAAGTGCTTATGGTCAAGGATACTTCACTAACCAAACCTGATTGTTTGAAAGGAAAGGAAATTTTGATCCTAATGACATTAAATTTAAAGTGGGCGCTTGCTTCAAAGCAGAGATTAAGACCTTGGATTTAATCAGAGACAGCAAATTTTCAGGATCTATTCTTCCTTCAGCTGAAGCCAGAGGCAAAATTCCTGTTGAAGCCAGAGGGCAAAAGAATGTGTGTTCCAGCTGATAGACATATATAACTTGAAAGTTACTCATACTTAAATTACAAATTGTTCAGTGGAAGTTTCCATATATTTTCTGTCTATATTTGGATGATTGTTGATTGCAAGCTATCCAAACACATTCTGCTTCAGCTTCTCAAGAAAACCATTTGTTTGCTGTCCCAGGTCCAAACCAAAGCCAGTCAGTAAGATTTTTTTTGGACAGATTTTATTAGGCTGGGGATCTAAGCCTCCAGTTTTCAGGCAGTTTAAGATACCGGTTGATCTTCTTTGACAATGTGCTCAGGCCTTCTGTGGCACTTGCATGCAACAGAGAAATTTTCTGTGATTTTTTTTATGGCTTTGATGCTTTCTGGAGCTGACTTACCTTTCAGCCTAATGAAAGGAAGGAAAGTGCCGACAAAACTGGTGGAGCTAGGTAGTAATATTGAGAGTCGCCCCATTAGAAACATAGCTTGAAAGCAAGGCATAAGTTGTCACCACTTTTCTTCTTCGGAACAAAGGAGATGAAAATACATTATCTGTATTAGTAAAAGAGGAGGCTTATGTGACAACACTAACATGAAATGTAAATAGATGTAATTAAGAACATTTATGGGAGAAACGACTGTTCTGAGAAACTACTACTTCATATGTGCCAAAAACATGCCCCCCTTCTTTCTTCTCTTTTCATGCCTCAAAATTACTTGGTAAGTTGTAGAGAAGTACAGTCATTGGCTTCTGATGCACATGTTTTTGGCTGGTTACTACATAGCTGCTCTTCATTTGCATGGATTTTGAAAGGCGAAGTAAATACTGTTTGAAGTTATTATTATCTATTGATGATAGGATGGTCTTACTTTCAGAACTTCCTTGTTCCTTGCTGGTTCAATATCAATACCTGCTTGAGGATGTAATGTAAAAGACTTTTGCTACCATGTTCCAGGTCTGGCACTGTTGTTTACCCGCTTTTCCTGTAAATGGCACTTGTCAGACAAGTGTATAGCTAGAAAGCATCATGCTATTAAAAGATGTACAAGGTGATTCATGGTCAGAGAGAACCTAAGTGCCTAAAATTTATGTGAGCTGTAGCATTTGAGGTGCCTTGGAAGGAGAATCAGACACCCTGGCCTCAATTTCCTTTCAGGACTGAGAAAGGCATACTGGCAATGACAGAGGAAGTTGTGCGTTACCTTCAGTTATAAAATAGCCTATAAGTAAAGAATTCAGCCAGCAAATGTAAGAAACAGATTTGGTGTCTTCCTTGGTCTGCTAGCAGTGAATGATTGCAGTGCTCTGGTGCATGTACGAACCAATGCATATGCGTGGCTATAGGTTGCAGCCCTTACTGGAAGTTATCATGTTATAAAAAGTAATTTTGGTTTATTTAGGATGGCAAATCAGTAGAACTTTGTAAATTTAGGTTGCTTTGGGAGCTCCACTGGGAAGGATGAATTTTGGACTGTGTTAACTACTATTTAATGTAAAATTCAGAAACAGACCTGGGAGTTGCAGTAAGTACTTAAACAGCTAAGTTCAGAATCCTCTACTCTTTCCTGAGTGAACGTATCTCAGATTTTTTTATGTGCATGTCAGCAGTGGGGTTGCAAATCTAAGCCTCCCTGAGCCTTTCAAGTACTATTCAGGGATAGGGCAGAAAGGAATCACAGAATGGTTTGGATTGGAAGGCATGTTTTAAAGATTATTTAGTCCAGCCCCCTTGGCATGTTTTTCATCAGTCCCGTCAGAATACAGAACTGATCCCCTGCAGGCCATACTTTTGATGGATAGTACAGATACCTGCAGCAAAGTTCCCAAATGGAGTTTGCATGTGGCTTTACCTACCTTCTTACCCAAGCTTCACATCGTGTCTGCTACCCTCTATATGATGTTCTTCCTCAGCTTACCTTCCACTTACAGCACAGGCCCCTTCCTTTCCCCCCTGGTTCTGTGTATCACAAGGTTTCAATCCTTTTACCGGTATTCCACTGATGTTTTTTCCAGATCAAAACTGTGCTCACAAATGCTGACACACACAAAGTTTGTGTATTTCAAGAAGTATTTTCTGTACATACTTCCTCCCTCAATGTAATTGGTCTGTATGAAGGGTGCAAGTAACGTAGCATCACCACTCCTGTGAAACATTTGGACTTTTAGCTCTGCAGGTTTTGGTCTCCCAGAGATCCAGACCTGCTTTTTCATTGATGAATGAATGACATGAGTAAAGCTGCCTCCTTTGCAACAGTAAAACAAGGTGGGACAGAAAATGTGATTCTACTAGCTGGTACATGATTAATATTCAGAAGATTCAACTAGCATCATACCTAGTATGAACGACTAAAACTTTGATACTGACTCATTCAAATTAAAATATTTGTATAAATAGTATCCTTGCTCTTTGAGGATGATTTGGGATTTTTTGTTACAAATTGGGATTTAAGATGGTACATACAGTTAGGAAGCACCACATGCAACTTAAGCTATACTATGTGAGGTTCAGCATAAAAACTTCTATATTACAGGACATTAAAACAGATAGCAGCAGTCCCAGTTTTCTTGCAATATGTATTTCTATAAAAAGTTTATAAACCGAATGAATTGAACTTTTACACGAAGTTGATATTGCATATGAATTTATACAGCAATAGCTGAATACTTGTATCTATAAACACATAACAATTAATAGAAAAATACAAGGCTTCTTTGCCATTCATGTTTAGTGTAATATATAGCCAGTTATAAGTTATTAAAAAATGCACAACAAAAGCCTGATGAATACAATCCCTTCTGTGCCATTCCATAAGTACTATGACTTTTATAATCAATAGCAGGGGGAGGAGATAAACCCTAGATTGATGGGAAAGTCCTGTTTTCTTTTCTGTTATATAATTTACTTGCAAAAAAATGTAATTTCTAAAGAATATTTGAAGTATCTTATTCACACCAGGAATCTGGAATAACTCAGTGAATATTGCATCATTTTAACTACGCACTTTTAGGTCTAAATATATCAACACATTACTAGGTATGTAATCAAATTAAAGCCTTTTTTAAACAAAACTATTCTTTCATCTTCAGCGAACCTCACATATCCTTAAAGATGTTTCTACTAGCATTAGAAAGTTGTTAATTTGTAAGCTACTGAATTCCACTTATGTCTGCCTACAGTCTTTACTAACCACATAATCTGATACAAATCAGTTAGGTTTCAAACTTTGAAACCTATCTTTGGATCGGAACACTTTCAGTTCCCACTGTATGGTCTAATTTAATCTCTTTGCCCACCCGATAATAACTTTCTAAAATCAAGACAGTAGAAGGCAGCAGACAGGAACAAATCTGGTTATTAGATATATCAGGAATATCACTCTTGACTTCAGTGGTGTAGGAAACAGTAGTATCAACTAATATGTTTGGATCCAGATCCTCAGAAATAACTACTGTGCCTTAAATACCTTTCAAAATCTGTGCCAAAAGAACTGAACATAGATCTGCAGCTATCTGTGGGTGGAACTTAAATGTCTTTTGATGTGAACCTTGCCAACTGAGACTGCAGTATCATTCACAATAGCAAAACCTCACTAGTACAAATAGACTGTTTAGCTACAATCTGTCCTATCTTTTCTTAAATTGCCTGGCAATAATGGATGTTGTGCAACTGAAGCACTGGAAGCACTTCATACTATCAGCAGAACTCCTTGAAAAGATACAGAATCATAAGCTACAGAAGGCTTATAGAAGTACTGTGTATTTGAAATTATTTCTAATTCTTAAGAAGACATTAGCAAGTGACAGCAAGAATGTCAGAGCTGTATTGTTTCCTCTGCTGATACCTGATAGCCTTAAGTGCACAATCTGCATAGCTTTAAACTTGGGGCTACTAGATATGTATTGAAAATAATAGCTGTTGGCCAAATTCTGCGTTCCAGTATGCAGTACAACTTCTAACAAGCTCACAAGAATCCTTGACTGACTACAGAAACAAGAAGTAGCCCTTCTTCTTCCCTTGCACTATGACAGTATATATAAGAATAAAACATTTGTACTTTAGAGGGACCATTTCATTTTCATGATTTTTAGTTTCAAAGTAGTAATATCCAACAGCGATTTTTGCTTTATTGTTTAGAGTCCAAAAAATCTTTACAGATGCCTCTAATAATATCAGGAACCATCTGCTCCAATCCTGTGAACTCCCTAGTGAAGAAAGTGTGAGATTCTCTTGGTTCAGAAGCCATGTCTTTCAGGTCATCCAGAGGTGCCCAGGCAACGCCAACAGAGAATATTGTTATTCCTACAATAAGAAAAAAAATAAAGACCATTTTGCCTATTATAAGAAAAACAGTCATTTCTACATCCATGAATTAATCTGGATGGGAGAAATACAGATTCAATAGCTGCAGTCTGGCAAAGATGATTACACTTTGCCACTAAACAGCAATAATTAAAGGATTTGTTTCAGTAAAAATCCTGAAGGACATGTGGGGCATCTTAAGAGCTAGTGTTTCAGTTGGTTGTGTAGTGACACATAGGAATGTAGCAGTTAGAATGTCAAGTCTTAAAACCCAAGTAACACTGTAAAATGATTTTGAAAATGAGTTTGGATCCTTTGTGTATGTTTGGTGCTTTCAAGCATCAGCAGCCTAAGTTTTTTAGTCAAAACTGCTAATTCCCTTCCTGGATGATGATTGAGAGGAGTGGATGGCATCACTGGAGCATCACTACTTCTCTCTGTATTTTCAAACTACTAGTTTCTCTCCTGTTTTTCACTAAGCTGCCATGAGTGAGTCTACTCATACCTGGCTCCATAGCACATCATTTTTTTCATCCTAATGGAAAGCAGTTCCTTGGGACTTACATTTTGCTAAATTTAAAACAGGTATGATACTTGATTTGCTTACTGGGGCTGTGTTTGCGAACTTTAAAATCTTAACATTCACAATACAGCAGAGATAGGGCAAATCAACTTCCATCACTTTCAAAGATAAATCATTTACCTGCTTTTTGCGCTGCAGCAGCAGGTCCTCTAACATCATCATAAGACTGACCATCAGTCAAAACAACAAGGAAGTTTTTGTTAGGTCCATCTTTCATTGGCCCAAAGACATTTCTGGTTATGAAAGAAATAGCATCACCAGTAGCAGTGCCACCACTCATGTAGCGAATGTTCCGGATAGCTGAGAGGACCTTTTCTTTTGTGATGTAATCTGTGAAGCTAAACTCAGTACGCTGATCGTATGTGAATTGCACAGCTGCGATCTTGGAACCGATGTCAGAGATCTCAAAAGCCCTTGCAACGGTGCTGACAAATTCAAGCACAAGGCGGAAGTTGCTGTCTCCAACGCTGCTGGAACCATCTATCAAGAAACCAATGTTGACGGAGTTGTAGCATGTCTTGCTACACAACATCTGCTCATGTGAACATAATTTTTGGACAAGAGGTTTTACGTATTTGGTAGTGCCAAACCAGGTGGGCATCTGGTAAGAGAAGAAGCCGTTGTTTCGACAGACAGCCTGTTTGGAAACAAGAAGTCAACAGGTGAATACTGACACAGCAGCTGAATGGATCATCATCAGAACACCAGTGTGATTTTCTTTCAAAGACAGGTTAGAAATGGAGCCTAATGGTGGGACTTTGTGGTAGGATCTTTTGCTTGTTGGTTTTTAAAGAAACTGCAGATAAACATCTGCAGTTGGATTCAATGAAAGCTACAATATAGCTTATTTTATCCAATAAAGTCAACCCTGACCTCTGGAAATTTCAAATAATTTAACTTTATTCACAAGAACTGTAACAACTGGAAAACACAACTATGGCTTTTGAAATCAAACTAAGTCATGTTACTGAGTATCCGAACAATTCAAACTTCTGTAGTTTTGCTTACTCACTGAAAATTAGTCTTTGTGTTTTCCCTTTGAACTCAGTAAGCCTTTATATTTTTTGATGTATAACACATCATAAACACAAACTTACAGTTGGGTAGAAAATACAGCTCCAGGTCATTCAAAGTAAAATCTCTTTTTCTGCTAGGTTCCATAAGATGTGTGTAAAGTACAAGGTGATTGAGAAGGGGGTTAAATTTAAAATCAGCTCTCCAAGGTGGTGATAACTAATCTGGCTAAGATCAAAATGCAGGAGAAGGACAGCCTCAGTCACATCTTCCTGTGCCTCCAAGTATGTAAGAGTTGGACGTGCCTGCAATACCCCTGGAATCAGCAGCAAGCTATCTGGTGCCTAGAAGCAGCAGTGCTGTAGTGCTTCATTATGTTCACACTGAACTATGAAATTTCTTCTGAAATTAAGACACCTAAAACCTCCCTGTGGAAAATGAGAGGTTCTCTCACAGGAGAGAAAGTAAAGACTAGTGATTAAAAAGCTCATGTGAGAGTAGGTGATCTCTGATATGATTCCTACTCTTAACTCATACAGAACAAGATCCAAAACTTTTCATCTAAGGTGAATGTCTTGCACATGAACTTGCTTGGATGTATCTTTCCTGTCCTGTTTGTAGTGAAAGTAGGCAAATTATTATCCATAGAGCAAGTATGGAAAGATATGCCTCCCTGTCTGCTGTTTCAGGACAGGAGATAGCGTATCTGCATTTCATTGCTTTGACACATCTAACCATACCTGAGATAGGGGAATCTCCTACACTGAGAAACTACAAAGTCCAGGAGCTACAACTTGGCCAAGAGTCTGAAGTGGGAGAACAGTGGTACCTTTGTGTAGCCCTTGTAGCAGGGAAAAAACACCCCAGTGTTTCTTTAACCTTCCTGGTGCTATTCTTTTAAATCATTTATTAGCAGGAATAATTTCATTGGCTGTTTTGCAAGAATATTTTTTATATATATAAGTTTATATAGATGTGTATTTATTAGTTCATTAGAATGTTACCGTGAAGTAAATTCTCCAGAATAATACCCGTGAATGAAAAACAAAGAATGATATGCTCTCTTACCTTGTCAACAAAACCAATGTCTTGTACCATTCCCAGCTCCTCTGTTGTGGGTTTTGCTACAGATACAATGAATACATTGACTCCAAATTCTCTGGCCACTATGCCAGCTTCTTCTATATCATCTGAGGGCCAGCCATCTAGAAACACTACAATGATCTTGGGAATTCCTTTGCGTGCTCCGTTTTCCAAAGAGAAGAACTTCTGAGCTGTATGCTTCAAAGCTTTTCCTAGTTTTGAACAGAAAGAAAATATGAAGAAATAGTGCCTATCATAATGGTGCATTTTGGTACCAGTTTCCTACACAAAATTGTGTGGTATTCCCGTTATGATTACAGGTCTATCCCAGTGTAAAAGTGAAATAGCGTCTCAGGACATTTGGTAATAACAAAGCTCGAGCAATCTGTACGTTAAAGGCAAAAAAAGAAATACTGACCCAAAAACCCAAAACCAGACCACCCCCACAAAAAATCCCCACAGATAAAGCTGAAGAAGAAATCACTGACTTTTTTTTGCCCACAGGTCTAGTTTTATACCAGGAAGTAGATATATTAGTACCTGTCAAATAGATTAGAAGGAAAAAAGTTGAGGAGCTACCTAAATTTAGTTTGTCAAACACAATGTATTTGGAATGCTCGTTTTCCTCATTTGGCAACCATCTCTTCACAACCACTTACTTATTCCAAGTTTATTCTAACCCTTTAATTAGCCACGCAGCAAGAAAGAAATGCTAAGTCTTTTTGATATGAGTTTGTCTCAAGATATCACTCTGATACTAGTGAAAAGTCCATGGCAGGAAGTGATATTTGCACTTCTACTCTAACAAAATGTGTAATAAGCGACTCTAACTTCTGGAAATGAAATGGAAGATGTGGCAATGTTCTAGTTGAAAAATGTTGAACCCGACTAAGATGAGTGTGGCATTTAAAACACTTTCTTAACTAACTGAATTATAAGAACTTCAGTATACACACACACACATACACGTGTGTTTAGCTATATATATATATTTATATGTATAAACATATGTAAAGAAGTAATTTCTATTTGCATGGACCTATGAACTCACCTGTATTAGAATTGCCTCCTCGAAATCCTAATTCCTTTATGGCAAACAAAACTTCTTTCGCAGCAGTGAAGTTTTTCAGATAGAATTCAATTTTTGGATGTTCGCTGTGGAAAAAAAAAAAAAGAGTAATGAAGTGCGTAGTTTACTTTTCATACCACTAGTCATTAGAAAGCTAAAATACACTTTGAATCATTTTGTTCTTGGTAACATATATTCTTCCCTATATTTTTAATTACTAATTAAAACCCGGAAGTATGCTCCTTAATAATTCTCACAATCCTTAGTAGGAGGACTTATTTACCTGAGTGTGTAAACTAAGAACAGGCAGGTTCTGAGGCTTATCTAATAGCTGAAAACATTAGGTTGAAAAATATATGCACAAAAATAAAAAAGAACATGCCAGATGTTAAACTAAATGCATTTGTGTAATTGAAAATTGGTAGGTCTTCCACTATTTGTATGAGAAATACCTTCTTTATAAAAACATTCTGTGAAATTGAGTGTTTTGATCTGAGAAGTTTTAAGGTACAGTAGCTACTGACTCTGTGTGAGAAATGAAAGATTTTAGCTGTGCTAAGTACCAGATTTCACTTTTGATTTACAGTAGAAAACAAAAAATGAAGTTATTTTTGCCATGCTAAGAATAGACAGATAAACACCTGCAGCTCAGAAAGCTCTTGCTATGAATAAACGGCCCAATCCTGCATCAGAATCACTAGAATGAACCCCCGTGCCAAGGAGAGTTGGTCTGCAGTGCTGAATCTTATGGTAGAGTAACTTAAAAATGGTAAGTTTTGAGATATAAAGATTATTGCTTGTAGGATTATTTTCTAATGAAGAGGAGTTGAACATTCAAGGTGCTAAATCGATCACTTAGTTTCTCCGCAAATCTTTTCTCACCTTACAGTATTTAAACCCAGGACAGGAAAAGCAGGGTTCATATACCCTAGCTTTAGATGCCTACAAGCAGCTAGAAACTGGATTTTTCAGGATGGAATTCATCATGTCCTAAAAGAGGCATCCAAAGCAGTTTAGATGGTTTGTGCCAGGAATGTCGTCTTTCTAGTGATTACAAGAGCAAGCCTAGGTCATTAACTCAGACTCTGACACCTACTCTACAGTCGCCTAAAGGCTGGGGAGAGGAACAGATTTTAATGATGAAAGACGCGATAGAGAAACTGTGTTAATCTAGCAGATGTTTCATCATCTTGCAATAAATGAATTAAAGACTTCTTTGTGCGTCTTTTATTCCAGAGAAGCCATAGCCAAAGTGGTTAAACCTGGAAAACTGCTATTCCTGAGGGCTCGCAAACTAAGCTGTGGCTCAAAAAAAACCTTCTACCAACATGCTGGATGTTGCAGTGGCTGTGAGACTGTTTTGCAGTCTGTGAACATACAAGGTAGTGTGAATGGTTAGACTCTATGATCTTAAGGGTCTTGTCCAACCTAAATGATTCTATGATTCTATGAATAGTCTTAAAATAAAAAACTGACCATTTACAATTTGGAGATACTGGCTGTAGTAACCTATAGGTTGGCAAGAGCAGTTTTCTGGTTTGTACTTGTACATAGCCATTTGTGACTATTCTCTCTCTACAATTTTTAAAACCAGCCATCTCTCCTTTGCGGAGTGTTTTCTGCTGTTTTACTAAGATGAGCTATGAAACTGTCAGCAGCAGCGGGGCTATGAAACGTCCAGCTGCTCTCTATCCAAAGATCATGAATCACAGGGGCAGAAGATGATAAAATCTGTCATGTCCTCAGAAGGACATCTCAGTATAGCACAGAGCAAACACTCAAAAGAGTTTGCAGTGCTACACAACACTGCAGCTCAAAAGAGCTTGCTTTCTCTTGCTATTCATCAGCCATTATTGAGTGAATACTGTTCTGCAAAATAGGGAGTGATATATTAATTGACTTCTCTTATTAATCACTCAGTTATACCTTGTCTAGATCTGTTCTTACCTGGCCTGTACAACTCCAACATGAGGCCCTTCTGTGCCAATTCCCAGCATCACAGCTACTTTTCCAACAAAGTTTTTCTGCAAATTAAATCTACGTTGGCCGATGTTGTAACTTCCATCAATGAGAAATGCAATATCAGCTTTACAGTCTGTGAATATCCAAAATAATCAGACTTAAACTTAACACCAAATAAACGTTAGATTTTTTCTTTGCAAAAGTTAAATCTGTGGGTTCTTACCTTTGTTTCCGGCCTTTTTATCAAGTGGCTTCTTGGGTCTTTTACCTTTAGTGAAGGAAACAAGATGGATCATTTAAGAACAAGAAGATGAATGGCCAAAAGTAAACCAGAAAAAGCTCAGACTCCAAGAATTACATTGCAGTCTATCTGCAGTAGGAACTGTCAAGCAGTTTAATTCTTAAACTTGCACTACTACTGCTTTGCTCCTTGGAGAATATTCTTTTTCAAATGTAACAGTTTAACCTTCCTTTCTTACACCTGCCCAGCTGACTACTGAAAGGTAGAAACCTGGGTGGGTTGCTGTAGCTCACCCCCCCAAATGCTACCATTTCTCAGTTAGCAATCCTGCTGTACTGTGCACGGTTTTAATGGTTTGGAAGCAAACTATGACTTAAACCGTAAAGCAAATGTTCTATTCAGATACAACATCCAAGTCCAGTATTTACATACCACTAAGCTTCACAAAAACTGATTTAGCCTTTTAATGCAGCATTTTCTGTGGAGAAATTCACATAGCATCTAAATTTCTGCAAGTTTTGACAGCACTCAGCTGTTTACTAGTTCTCTAAGAAGAAATTAATTATCTTCTCTGTCACTTGACAGCAAAGAATATCACATAAGCTCATGAACTCTTTCCTTCCTTTGATATCTGTATTATTCTTCCAAATTCATTCTTTCTTTTTAATTTGCATAAAGATTAACGAAATTAGAATCAATCTTGCCAACTGCAAATAATTCCTCCTTTTGCTGATGACAGCTGTACTGCAAAACCAGATATTGTGTATGTTTTCTTCTTTAAAAATAAATAAATCATATGAAACGTCATTTTAGCCAGGGATTCACGCACTGCAGCATGTCCTATCACAAGAAGCTTCCCTTGTTGCAGAAAACTTGTACCTGTAGAAGGACGTGCTGTTGATACCGATCGTCCAACTGCTTCAAGTGCTGTGTTCTTGGTACCTGCTAAAATATTGGAAGAATAAATTTATGTTATTTTAGTGTATTTAGATGAAATTACAAGTGCTTGAAGAATACTGTATTTCCAATAACCTTTCTTCATCATCTGCCATTAGCTACTCGGAGTAGGACACAGGCCTAGACAGGTATTTGGTGTAATCCAGTATCGCACTCCTTTTTTCACTGGTAATGAACTTCTCTGAGCTCCTGCATTTGAAACGGTAGCAGCCGACGTGTAATTACAGCATATCAATTGATGAGAAGTTTTGAGCTGTAGTAGCTATTGTTTCTAGCAGATAAATTCAGGACTCGATCTGGAGAGGTGTATTTCATTTACACCCTCACCAAAAGCACCTGTAATCCCAAATTCTTATCCATTAATTTGCAATAAACACTAATGGAGGATTACTACTGTCTTAGAGATAGCAGGCTAAATTTTAGCTGTGTAAACAATAAGAACACATTAAAGAGCTCTGTTTCCCAAGCTCTGAAAGAATATACCGGAAAACACATACACTTCGGTATTTTGGAGCCAAACAATATATATAACCAATAGACTTCTTTATACAATTTTATGAGGGTGGTTTAACCTCAACCAAGTGGCCGGGCATGATAACTGGTTTGCAATTGGGCACAGTATCTCAACTACAAGGACAAAAAACTTCTGAAAAACACTGTAGCTTAATGACCACATCACATCTATGCTGACATTATTCCCGTTTTTGGAGGGTCGGTGTTCTGTTTGCAAGGAACGCTACACAAGCTCTTTGAAGGACCTGACAGTGCTACTGCCTGCCCAAAGGCAGGCTGGGGGGCAGAAGGGATAAAACTATATGGTTGGAAGCGGTAGGAGGACAGGACTGCAGTAGCAGGATCGAAGTATGGACTTCGATCACAGCTTAAACTGTTGTGGAACTGCACTGTCGACTGCCTGCTATCATGTCATTATAGTCTAAATAACTGTGATCCATTTTTAAGTTTCAGCTTCTGCTACAGACTAGCTAGTCTCACTGGAATAGTATTTTAATGAAATTGTGGAAAAATGAGGATTAATGAATTAAAAGCAAAAACTTCGGTTATTACACTTCAGATAGCAATCACATTTGTTTATGCATACAGGAGCATTGAAGAAGTTTCCTACAGTTCTGTTAATATTTCAAATATAGTTTGAAAAATAAGTAGTGTGATCCACCTACGAGTCACTGAGAAGGATGAAGCCCATCTAGCGAGCACCTGAGACTGGATTCCATTGGCATTTACAGCAGGGTAGTTTTCCTGTCCTGGGAGAGTCTGTACCCTTACAGCTCCTCCTGCATTGGTGATCACCCCACTGAGATACAAAAAGAGTTGTTAGAAATCAGACATTTTAATCACAAGAAAATGCAATACAATTATACCATCATTAGTATATTGGATAGTAGCCTCCTGAAAAAGGCAGTTGTGTTCAGGATATGAGTTGCTGAAAAGACTTTTCAAAGAAACTATTCTGCAGAGCACACAGACCTAGAAAAAAAAAAAAGGTCAGGAAATTCTAAAATTCTGGTAATGTTCAACTTGATGCAAAAGAGTGATGTTTCAAGGCAGTATCAATTCCTAAGTGACAATAATAGGCATCAGAACTGTTCAGATCTTTTTATGTGCTACTGAAAGAACATTTATTATTTTTAGAGGCCAAAATTCAATGTTGAGTTTCTCTAAGACGGATTATAAGCCTGATACTTTGTAGAACTTGGGCAGGTACAGTACTGTGGGACAAAACCAACCATTTCAAGACTATGTAAACACAGCAATGTGCGCCTTTATGTTTGTTTTTCTTATGTTTGGCTTCCTGCTTGAAAAGAGGTTCCAGCCTAATCCGATTTAAAACATTGTGAAAGTAGAATAATCAAGACCAAAGTTTAGAAAACCTTGCGTATATTTCTGGTAACACAAACTCTCTGTATCTGTGGCAAAGGTAACTTCTACATAAATCTCCTTGTGGACTGCTGTTAAAACACATTTCTCCTTCATAGATGTGATTTGCATTTCTAAATTGAACTGTGGTGATACATATTGAATTCTTGCAGCTTAGAAGATTATGATAGCAGTTTAAAAATATACAGATATTTTCTCATCTGGGAACACTGTGTACAGTGTATAGTCAGAAGAGTTTTAGTAAAGTTACCCTGAATTAGTTTAAAATCAGATTATAAAATTGGCAAATACAAACAGCACTTAACAGTTCTTTAAAAAGCAGTGAGAGAAAAATCAGACCAGAGCTTCTAACTGGTTATTTTTAAATGACAGGAAAATTCAGCAAGTCAAAATTATCTTTGGGAAAAATAACACATTAATGTATTTAGAAAATTTCAGTCTAATTATAACATAATTTTCTTCTCTAGCACCTGGTTCTCTTTGGCATTCAGGCCTTCACTAGTGTGAAGACTTAATGCATAAGGAAGTACATGTCAGAAAGAGAATATATGTATTTAATTGGAACAGTTTCTAGTTTAAGTTTATACTTTCAGTTTTAGTGAAGCTACTTTGGGCTTACATCAGCAAACTTGCCCTATGCCCACATTAGCTCCCAAGAAGAGCTTGGTATCTCTTCCAGCTTCCTTTGTTGTGGATTCGCAACTTTGAGCACTGGCTGAATTAAAACTCAAGACAACATTTATACTGAAAGCTCAACCTAAGAATTATTCTTAGAAGCAATGATTTCAGCTTATTTTAGGCAGTGTGACCAGTTTTGTCTATATTGATCCATTTTGTCTATTGGTCTTTTAATTTTGATTGCCATGTGATCATTATGGACAAAAAAAATCATCATCTAGATAGTCTCCATTGAAGTCGCAAGCTTTCCACTGAAACTGGAGTATGTTTCTTTGCTCCTTATCTATTTATTGAAAATATTTGATTCTGTATTTCATCACAAGCCATAAAGCTCTGGACTGCCTTCTGAAGATACGCTATTTCCATGTAATAGCTCTGCTATTTTTAATGCAAGTGGGGGGCTGACATTAGATGTAAATATAACATGAACTATAGCTTTATGAAAGTTACTCCTCTTTTCTTGCCATTTCATTCTGTACTGTTTAAGCCATCTTTCACAGTCTCGTCAGTTTTACCAGGGATGTTTCTTCCAGCCAGTTTACTCAGAGCGCATGCTCATATATGCTGAAGTGGAATAAACCATATTGTCAGTCTGCTTTCTTATTCTGAATCAGACTGGCAAATTCCTTTTTGCAATCATTTATGAATGACTTCAAGTGAGATTCATCCTGTGTAAATCTGCAGTGGTATTTAAATAGTGAAGAAGTGCCTATGCATTTCCTCAGAATGATTTTATGTCACTACAATCTGCTTTGATTTTCACCACTGTTCTTTGCTCCTGTGTGATTGATTTGCATGCCATGGCTGTTCTGATTAAACTGGAACTCTGCAGATTTTCCAGGAACAACTTTCACTTCCTTACCAGCTACGTTTCATGCTACTGCCAGCACTGCTTGATGGCAACTTTATATAAAAGCTGTCAGTCCATTCTCTTGCCTAGCTTCACTGTTAATAGCAAGTCATAATTTACACTTCAATGGTATTTTTCACTCAAAATTGCACATAAATTAAACAGAAAAGCATATACACAAGGAACCAATCCAGCACTTCGCAATAGCACATGGGAGAAAGCATACTGGCCAAGGGTAGCAGAAGATACAGAAAGGTCTTATGAAATACAGGAATTCAATTTAAAACATACTTGAGAATCTGAATTGAAGTAGATGAGCAGATGGAATTGAAGCTTTTTAGAGCCTCATGCACCTCCTCCAAGTAAGCGCAAGAACTGTTTATCTGCCCTCTCTGAGAAAGAGGTACAGGGCTGGCTTGCCTTAACCAATTTTTGTATGTGTTTTTCAAGGAGCCTGCACATTAGACCTGATGCCTAGACCACAAAGACTATTCCAGCCACGGGATGTGACCCTTATAGATGTAACTGCAGTCAGTAATCTTAGACACAGCAGTAGAAAGCTGCAATACTATCTCCCGTTAAAGAAAGAGGAAACACAAGGTTTTCAACTGGTGAAAGTCTTTTTCCTCTGGATAAATTTTCCGTTGCTTCTTAGAATTTGTAAGTAGTGATAGATTTGGCTGATGGAGAGCACACTTTTTGCAGCATGCTTATAAACTATTGACTTGTTCAAAAATGCTGGAGATGAAGCCAATTGGATATTCCCTTAAATGGGCTTAGTTCCAAGTGTAAGTAAGGATCAGCTAGATAAAACTGTTTAAAGGTAGCAAAACATTGTCAGTGGAATGGACAACAATTGTTTTTCCCATGTATAGTAAGTGTTAGAGTGAAGAGAAATAGATTTGAACATAGACTAAATGTTCTATGCCAAGGAAAGGTCCAAAGCCCAAGGGCAGCAGCACTGCAGCTGGGCTGCTGAAAGAATATATTGAGCGGATTTAATCTTGCAGTCCAGAAGCAAAATGTTTGCTCAGAAACTCACATGGTATGTTTTTATGCTAATCATTATGTAGGTAGACCATCTGCTTCTTCCGCAGAAGGGAAGGCAGAAAGGTGAAGGCCTGCCATACTACCCAACAGCATATTTATGACCTGAAAGTTCCTGTTGCTAAGAATGCTGGCTGTAGTAGCAGCTGGCATTTCCTACAGGGTCCTTGGGTAAAAAAAGTTATCCTTAGGGGCTTAAGACAAGACAGATGTATTACCTGAATCCCCATATTTCCTTCCTATCAGCAGCTGCAAGCTCATTCCACATAACCCACCTTTTTCCATGCTCCAAGAAGCATCCTCCTCCAAAATGTAATCTCCTACTGCTGCCTGATTGTCTTCATTCACTGATAAGGAGCTGCTCAGGGTTTCATGCCAGCATTCTCTGGCCCCCTAGGTTATGCTCCTTCTGCCTCGTCTGCACCCCTATTGCTTTTGGCAGCAAAGGCGGCTCTACAGCAGAAGCAGGCATTATACCAAAGTTTCCCAGGGGATCTACAGCTGCTCTGAAATCCCTCTGGCTGGACAACCTTTTTGTCAATATTCCTCTAGCAAACACTACAGCGGCCCAGGGGCCATTCATGTTTGTGCTCACTTTGTGGCCAGTTTGGTAATGCCATGATATGCCTTTGTTACACTTGAGTGGGACCCCAGTGTTTAATTAGAAACGGTTCCACCCTGTGACAAGTTAGGAAGGTTATGACAAAAATTTACATGCCTATTTAGCATCTAAAAACTATCACATTGGGCTAGGTCTCCATTTAGTGCAATTGGCACTAGAACAGAACTGCACAAGCTGAGAACCTAGTCCTTCATTTGACCTTCTAACTATTAATCCAATTAATCACTCAGTGGTAGATTTAATACAGTTCTTCATGCCTGCATAGTGTCAGCCTGGTAGGAGGTTCTCCATTCTTCCCCCAACAAATAAATCTTTTCTTCTTCTGCCCAGAAAGAGAACAATATTAAATAAATATTCTGTTTCCTGAAAGTAATTACACATAAAGTAAGGACAGAAGAAAAAGGAGAGAAAAAGCCAAATATAATAAACTAAAACAGGCAGAAAGCTTATTCATCTGTAGAATACAGAAATATTTGTAATGAATTCTGCTAAATTCTTTACATGCATTATATAGTATTTTCTTGTGGTAATAATTAGCTCACAGTAATGGAACTGCTCATAGGAATAAGCATTACTTGGTTTATATAAAATGAAGGAATTACATCTCAGTTTGGACCTAGCACACGAACTGGAGCGTATGTGGAGGGGGGAACTGACCCATGCTCAATCATTTCCAGTTTAAAAGAAAAACATATATAAGCACTGCTCCCAAGGCTGATGCTTCTTGAAATGGCGAATAGTTGTCTGTCTGTGCTTTCCACAAGTAACAGCAGCAGTCATTGTAGTGGCACAGGCCTGGTACTCAGCAGTGCTTAAGGTGTAGAGCTATGTTGCACTCACCATGCAATGTGATGTAGGGTACACCTGGTTTTAAACTAGATGTGGTTGTTTTAGTTTTTTGGAAAAAATTCACAGAATTCTCAAAGCACATACCTAGTTACATCAGTGTAACACCAAATTACTGCTATTACCTATTAGCAATACCTTCTCGGAGTACCTCCGAGACCAATATGGAGTTCAGCTATTGCAACACAGTGAGAAGGAACACATTATTTTGTATGTTTTTGTTGGATTTTGTAGCCTGCACTGAAATTAGCTGAGAGCTAAACAGCTATCACCTCTCTTCCGTTCATCAATCCTTTTTTACCAGGACTAGTATTTTTGGCTGCTAACAGTTACAGCCAAACCAACAAAACATTCTCATGCAGCAAATTCTGCTCTGACTGTGAAAGACCAAGACTAATAACCCCTAACTTAAAGGCAGTCTTCAAAACCAACAGTTCTGCCAAACAGAAGATTTTCACCTATATTCTGCTCTTTCAAAATGCTCTACTACCGTCTGTCACGTTCGTGTCGTATACGGAATACTTGAACATTGTTAATATACATCCTTACTGGAAGGCACAGATTAGAAGGGCGAGTATATTTTAATCCTTTCATTTCTATTAGAGCCCTCATCCTCACAATGTCTGGAGACAGACTGTCAGAGGCAGGTTTTACAAACAGGGGTGCACATGCCACCTGTAGTATAATTTATGTTGACACTTACTATGGAAAATTACAGTGTTTTCTGTACTCCTATGCTTCTGGGTTGGAAAACAATCTTACACATAGTCTGCAAGGTACTGACTTCACTGAAGAGCTAAGTGATGTTTAAATGCCTGTACTTAATTATCTAGGAGAAAACTATGCAAAACATTAAAAGAAATCTGCATCTTCCATTTCTTGTACCACCTCCTTTTATAGAAGTATTCCCCAGCTGTGACAGAGCAGACCCCCACCAGCATTCTTGGTGGGACTTGTCTAACAATCACCGTCGCCACCAGCATGGGAAGTTGAAGGCTGCTGCCTAGTTGAACCGGTTAGGAACCTTTGTGACTTTTCAAAACACTCAAATCTCCAATCCCTTTGGAAAAAAAGTCTTGATAGCAAGAGCTTTTTTTTTTTCCTCTTTAAGTAAAGACATCTTTGGCAACGCGTAAGGAAATGGAATGTTATAATAAATGGCTACATCACTAAATACAAACATTGTCTTAGGAAAAAAAAGAAAACTGAGATGTCTTCCCATATAACCTTCTATAAAAAAACCACATTTGATGCAGACTTTATCTCACAAAGTTTTTGCATATATCTGAAGTGGGAAAAGTGAAGAGCTGAAGTAACATTTTTTTTTAAAACACTCATGAAGACACTTAAAGCACACTGAATGGAAGCATTCATTCTTTTTACAGAAGGACCAAAAGGAAGCCTGTTCTAGCAATAACACACACAGAGACATGCAATTATCTTTGAAACAAACTCTTAAGCTTTAAAAATACACACAGAGCCCCAGAATAACTCCCAAGTTCTTTCTAGCTGCCCCTATAGTACTTAGCTCTTAAGTCTCCTTTACAGCATTTGAGAAATTCCAGATAGTGTTTCTACTCAAAATCCCTCCTTAAATCCAATTTTTTTTAAAAAAAAATTAGTTTTAGTTTACTTTGGAGTTCAAATACAACAAAACTAGCCTGAATTTTGGAAGCACTGTTAAAAGTTATAGGATTTTAACTCATACTTTAATTAAGTTTCTGGATAGTAATGATAGCCCCCTAAATGTTATTTCAAATGATTAGTCTGTACCTTACAGCATGTAAAGTATCAAGCAATTAATATTAATTCAAACCCACCTTCATTTTCCTCCTTTATCTTCTAATAATTTTTATATTTTTTTTTTAAATAAAAATACTCTGATAGAGTTCAGCATCACATGAATGTATGAAAATTTCTTTCTGTTGCTTGTGGATAAAAAAAAGGATTGAAACTATTGTGTGTCATCCCCCCCCCCCTTTTTTTTTTTTTTTTTTAAACACTTTGCTTCACCTAAGCTTTTAAATATACTTCCAGCCTTTCTGCAAGGGCAGCAGTAGTCTTATCTGGAATATACAAATATAATAAGATGTTCTGATTTTTTGTTTAACTGTAGTTTATGTGTATCTTAACATGAATGTACCTAGAAGCTAAATAAAACTAGTTTTAGGAAGTTCCTGATGCTCAAAGGGATTCTGGATAGCTAATGATGTAATCCACAAATGCTAACGAAATCTCATTCACAGGAATAAGACATTAAAAAAAGTCTCCAATAATGAGTAAAAAAATGTCTCTAATAATGAGACCTCAATACGTTTTTTCCAAGAGTACCTCTTCAAATGTAAGTAATCTAGATTATATGCATGATGGAAGTCTTGCTTTTAAAGATATCAATAATATGTAATTATAGAACTCTCAGAAATGAGGAAACATTTGGGCAGGATGGTTTAATCTGTACTTTTGTTTCAAAACAGGATCAATTATAGTTATCTAGTTATTCCAGTAGATATATGTCTATCTGTTTTTAGAAACTGCACCGTATTGTAGTTCCTATAATATTGCAGGTCATCTAGTCTCTGTCCTTACTGTTAGGCTTTTCTCCATATCTAAAACAAGTTTCTGTTGCTGAAACATCAGTCCCATCTTAAGAGTGATAAAACCTTACATAGTTTTGAATCTATTTTTTCATAGGAAGTATATTGTGAAAGGTCTCAGTGACCAAGTTGTGTGTTGTACAGCCAGTTAATAAATGAAGCTAAAAATCCTCCAAATAACCAAAAGCTTTCTCAAAGTATTAAAATCAAAGTCTGAAACTCCCTGTAGACAGACAGTCAGGAATCAGTCTGGCTTTCACAGGCATCTGAAATAGGTATCTTGCTGTCTCGAGCTGGTTTTGTCCAAAGTATCCTTATTAAAAATTGATCCATGAGAGATTTTACCTGGCAATTAAGTAATTAAATCTTTTTCCTTCCTCAAACAAAAAAAAAAAAACAACCAAAACCACCACCCCAACCCCAAACTCAGTAAGATATCTGCCAGCCTGCTTTCCTTCCCCTGTGGAATTATTGCTTTTTTAAATAACCTCTATTTAACATGGGTTATCTGAATATTTTTCTTAGTCTTTAGTTTTCTGTTTGATACAGAAGTGAATTCAGCTAGATACTTGTCTAATTAAGATATCATTAAGTAGACTAAAACCCAGCAAGCAACTGTCAGAAGAGAAAAACACCCCAACCCTAATACTGATTAAAAGTAATAGTCTATGGACCACATTCAGCCAAATTATGGGTAGGTCTGTTTGCATAGGAGGTTAAACTCATTTCAGCAGTTTCAGAAAAAGCGTCATGTAAATGAAAGTCAGAAAGTGAATCTGCTTTTATTCTCCAATTAGTTACTATTTACACTATATCCTTCCATGCCTACTAGTGACACGTAAGTAATCTGACAGTGAAAGTCCACCTGCTGTTGTGCTGTTTCAGACTAAGTTAAAGTGGTTTTCTGGAACACTTAAACACAACTCAGATAATGGCTAGGCAGCTGGCAAATTTTCTTCCTTGTTTTCTCCTAATGACATTCCTATTGAGTTATGACTCCAGAAATCCAGAAAGATCTTTGTAACAATGGCATCAAAAGGTTAAGATTAGAAGTATGGCAAGACTATATAAACTTGCTTAACACGTTGATTAGCAATCACCTGACTTACCTGTGTATGGCAGCTCCACAGACGCTGGAAAGAGAGGCATAAACTCCATCTCCAAAGACATAGAATTGCCATAGAGGACAATTTGCTGGGCAAAGGACATCTTCTGTCCCCTTTCTAAGGTCAAGTCCTCTTGTAAAGCACGTGATAGCAGTGAAAGCTAAAGAAAAGAAGAAGAACATGACCTGAAAATCTTAAGAGTCTGTTGTTTTGGTTTTTTTTTTTTTTAATCTTTCCATTGTTTCCAAGCTTAAAGCAATGTTTGAATTTGGAATTGGGGAGCGTCTCAGCTTACGCTGCAGTACATCCGTAAAGACATCTTTGGAGCTTACAAATCTATAGTTATGACAAGAACACACAGGTTACTTAAGGGAAAGGAGCATCCGAAAAAGGTAGAATGGGTAAAAATAAGTGCACAAACAACACTAAAAACAACATTAAAAAAAAATCCAAGAAATACTACAGAAAGAAAAAGCAATTCACATCTCTTAAGTTTACTGCAAAGACAGAAGGGTAAGGCGGAGACCTTTGAAGGCTTGTGGAACACAGGAGTGGGCAGACTCTTAAGGGAGAAATTAAAAGACTGACATTCCCACAGCGATGTCCAGCCACAGGACATCTACAAATCACTTGGGAAACTCAGAATCTTCCCCCCAGTGCCATTCATGAAGCAGGCTGACAGCAGCATTTCCCTTAGCCTCTGCAATAAATCCTACTAAGGCCAGTGTAAAAAAAAGGAATACTCATCTCCTTGCTCCAGTAACTTAACACCTAGAACATTCATATCAATGAAGTTTACAATATTATCATTATGCAAAGGACTGTCAAATTCACCCAGTGAGAAGTTGTTATTTATTCAGCTGAGGCACATTTCATTTTTCACATAGAACTCTCTTTTTATCTTTTTTCTTAGAGCATGCTTCTCAGGTTATCATCATTAAGTTTTCACTGTGCTTGCATGCGTGCAATGGAGGTAAGCAGAAACAGATTTACACCAGTATATGATTTTGCTTGGCAAATTGATGTTTTTTCTTTCAAAAACTTAAGAGGTTGTATCTTGGATACTTACTACCATCCTTCTGCTACACAGGACAGCACATTCAGCTGGTCTGACAGCACAGCAGATTAGGACTTTGGCCTAGATTGCCATCAACTCAGCATTGTCAGTTCAACCCATGACGGCGTATTTATTCTGAACTTCCTAAAAGCACATCTTGCCCTTGCTGAGCACTAGAAGGTGCAACAACCATTTCTAAATGCACTTGGAATATTACTTCTTCACAATATTAAGAGAGCTGACAGGCTGGCCAATGTATCAGTGCATACACCACTGCATTATATCCCAAGGAGAGTATGTTTCAGGGATCTGGGATCTGTCTCTCACCTTTTTCCCTGCCCACTCTTTCTACTCTTACCCTAAGGTGTTTACTGACCCCAGCATAAGCAGCTTGTATTTGAAATTATTTGGAGCACACATGTTCCTCATCAGCGGATGGAAGAGATCATACCTCCTGCTAATCTCACAAACTTTAGAACTGAAAAGCAGGACAGTTACAGCCAGAGGTGTACAGGGAAGTGTCTGTTAATTCTGGCTCAAGTCATACGTTCATAGACCACATGTATAGTTTTACATGTAAGTATACATAACATTCATTAATGCTATACTGAAGTTACATTAAGCTACCTAACCACATCTTCCTGAAAAATCTTTGCTATTTGTCAGCACAAATGTGCTTAAATATGCTAAATACATCTATATAACCCAAAAGAAAAAAAAAAAAAGAAAAAAAAAAGCAGTAAACACTTCTTAATCTTTCCCTTCTTAAGATAACAAAAGCTGTCTACCTAGCAAAACACTGTAGTGTCATTTGATTCTAAAGTACCCTAAGAAATAAAGAAGTTTCTTTTAGGACTTAGTCTTAACTACTTACATCCTCTCCACATTTAGTCTTATATATTTGCCTTAAAAACACAAGTCCAAAAACCAAGCAGAATCACCATGATTATACCTAGAAGCTCCATATTTTCATTACCGAAAGTGCTGTATCATTGTGTTAGGCTACAGTCAGTTTGTTTTGCTGTTCAAGTCTCCTAATCCTTTCATGAAAGTTCTACAAGTGTGTTAGCTGATTCCTGGGCACTAATCAATAGCCACCAAATGGCAACTAGCAAGACCATCAGGATAAAACAGCAGCTGGAAAGCTGGATATCCTTGGAGGAATCACTGCAATCACGGGTAATCTCTGCTCTCGCAGTACTGCTTGTGCCATGCACCCTGCAACATTTTTCCAGGCTCTAGAAGTGCAAGACACCACAGGAAGTTTTAATACCTGTCATTTCTAATGTACTGTACTTGACTGAATTCCTTGGCAGGCTGTGCATACAAAGACAATAATTAGACATGTCTAGTTAGTGAGCCCTTTATCACTTCGAGATCTGTATTCGCCTGACTACCAGGTACTTACTAATTACAGTCATATGTCAGACTAACATTTTACACAGCACAAAAGATGAAGGCTGGGGGCAGGGAAATCTTGCTGTGTCTTCCCTGGCTATGGAAACACAGAAATCCACTGTAGCCTAGCCATGGGATTTTTAGGTACTGGCAGCCTAAAGACTTGTCATGATTCTCATCTACACCATCAGAGGAGGGCTTCCAAGGGAAGGGAGCAAGTTGCCATTGCATGACTTAAGAGCTAACATACAGTAAGCACAGAGGTAAAAACACACACTTTGAGGTACATGATGCTGTTAGTTAAAAATCCACCATTTCATTTTAGTTTTCTGTAAGCTATAATTCTGTAACTGAGACCAATATTAGGGGTGTTAGGTGCAGTATCAAACTGAGTAGTACTAGGTACCGAAATTCTTACAATACCAACTTTGCAGTGGACTTTGTTCTTCTCTTTTAATGTATCATCAGCTATCCAACCCATAAAACTACAAGTAGTCCCTTGTGAATAGGAAAATGTATTAATCAGGTCTGAATACTAGAGACTAGAAAATAATTCTTTGCCAGCTTGCATAATAATCATTCTCCAAAGTTTCACATGTGATATTACTATTAAAATTGAAGGTGGTTGGTTTTGTTAGTCTGGCCAAGATACTTCATCACAGCTGACACCACCAAAGAGATACGTATCTAAGTAAGAGAGAAAACCTGTATGTTTTAATAACTGTAATTTAAGAATTCAAGAGCAGTAGCAGTGGAGACGTTTATCTGATACTTATGAGGTCCATACTCTGAATTCACATTTTTTTGGAGGAAGAAAGATAAGCTTGTAATTTACAAGAAGGGACTCAGTCCTAGACTTCTATCCATTCTGGATAAAGACTAGAAACCTACATTATGTGATACAAACTTAGGCCTTCAGAACTGTAATAAAGTGACCATCATCCCATTCTCTCAAGGCACACGCTTTTTAAGCCCCACAAACACACCACATCAGGGTGCACCATAGAAACAAAGAAAAAACTGTAGTTCTTCCTGATTTAAGCCATATTTAAAGGTAGGGATGAATGTCTTCCATTCACTGTTGACCTAAAAAAGAAAAAAGTAAAGGCTCAGTCTCCTAAAACATCCATCCAATAACCATGCTTTCAATTCATTCTATGAGTTTCCATCTTTTTGGCACTTCATCCCATGTACTCAGATTTGCCCTGAATAGCTGTTTCTTACGCCCACCTATAGAAGTTCTCACTTCATTTTTGACAGGAGTCATTACTTTAAAAGACTCTAGGAAAATAAAATCCATAGCTAAAATCTGGGCTTTTCTAATCCTGAAGTTTCCATGAAGTGCTTTGGGAACAGCAGAGTTTATGTAAAGGAAAAAAAAAATAATCTCTATGTGCATTACAACAAAAAGTAATTCATAACAGTAAGATAACTTCATGAGTCATAAGATGAAGTACATCCCTATCATGCTTTTTTTTTTCCTTTCAGTATTTAGTGTTGTATCTTTGCAGAACAGGAAGATATGAAGTCCTTTAGTATTCAAACAAGCCTGTTTTTTATAACCTATGCAAGGAACACTCCCACAAATCTTATCCACACTAGAAAGAAAAAAAAGACATACTAGTAGAGCTATACCTGTTTATATTTTGGAAAACATGTTCACAGGTTGTGTTCATGTAATCTTAAGTACACCAGTACAAGATCTGGACAAAGGCAATGGGATTCAAAAAGTCTGGTCAGGGCTAAATCTTTCACTTTGATCCGAGACTTGCCTTTTTCTGATCAGCTTAAGGTCACTTACCATCACATGCCAACATTCACCCACCCACAGCGCCTCATGTATGGTAACTAGACCTGCTGAACTCTGCAGTATTTGTATGCATTTCAGGGGGAGTATAAGGAAAGATATAAGATCATTTGATATCTCCCCAAGTAGTTATAAACTTAAATAAAATTTGAGGAAACTAATGTTTTTACACTACTCTGAACAACAGAATTTAAGCACTTTTTATAAAAGTTCCTGGAAGCTTCTAGCTCAGTAACCAAATGCCGCTGAATTTAGGCTCAGAATAATGGTAAGAGAGAATATCTTACAGCAACTGTTCACGTTTTATACTACAAGCATATCCCAGTACCAATATTCCACTTTGCCAATATTCCCTTAATGTTATTTTAGCTGGTGCCAGATACCTTCAGGTTACAGTCGCTTCTTCTCCAGCCCTGGGAGGAAGCATCAGAGAAAATTTTTCACTTCTTTCCCGACTGTCAGCACTTCACCTCTAATGCACCTGTAAAACAGGAAGGAAAGGGAATTAAGTTGGAATATTTTTTTATTGCTGTGCATTTTTTCCCTTTTCTTAGCCATAGCACTCCTATGACATATAGCTATTATCACTTCTGCACAGCAGAATTTTCCAAGTGCTTGCCTAAACACAAAATGAGCAGCAAATCCTGCTTCTTAATGACTTTGAAATCCTGAACGACCATTCAGAAAAGCCTGAAGTCACTCACCTTCTGCAGGCCACGTCTGCATCTGGAAGCGCATCCTTCCGGAGGGTTTTGCCCTCCCTTGGTGAAAGGCTCCGCTGGAAGGTGCGGACAAACCGCCCGCGTTCTTCTGGTGCATTATTTCTTCAACTGCTCGCTATGGCTCCTGGTTCCCAAGGGTTGGCTCTGGCTCCAGGAGAGCCCCCTCTCCAGCAGGGGGGATGCAGTCCAATAGGGCACGGTGCAACGGGCATTCCCTGCCCTGCTTAGCATCTTAAGTACGTTGTTTTGCTTCCCAGGTTAGAATAGCGGCAGGGCAGGTATAAGAGTTTTTAATAGATTCCATGGTCTGAACCACGTCGGAGATCCTCAGCGCGCCAAGCACTGCGCAAGTGCCTTTGTAACACACACAAACACGCTCCCACTCGCACTCGCTACCAGCGCCCCCCTTGACGGGGACACCCGTCACCCCAGCTCTCCAGCCCGTGCCAGCGGGGAGCGGGTCCCCCCCGTCTGGCAGCGTTCCCAGGCATCCTGCGTGCCCCTCCGCAGGCTCCCCCGGGGCCACCGCTCGAGGGGCCTCACACGGCGGGGCCCGGCCGGCCGGCCCCGTGCGCGCACCGCGGGGCTCCGGGCTGGCGGCGCCCGTCGGGGACCCTCAGCGCAGCCCGGCGAAAGGCGGCAGCAACCGGGGAAGCGCCGAGCCGGCACTCGCGGCCAGGCCACCGTCACCTCCCGGCGGGGAGGGACGGGCAGCGACAATCCGAGAGGGAAACCCCCCGTGGGGAGGCGGAGGGAGGAAAGCGGCCAACTCACCCGAGCCGTCGCTCCCGCGCACGGGGCCGCAGAGCAGGAAGGCGCCTGCGAACAGACAGGGAGCGAGTCGGGGCGCTGCTGCGCGCCCCGCCGGCCCCGAGCCGCCCCCCCGCGGTACCCACCGAGGAGAAGGGGGGCGAGCCACATGGTGGCGGGGCGCGCCCGCACCTCGGGGGAGCCGAGAGCAGAGCCGAGGGGAGAGCGGCACGGCACGGCTCAGCCTAGCTCAGCTCGGCACGGAACAGCTCAGCCTTCCCACCGGGGCCCCCACCGCAGGCTGCCGGACCCTCCGCGCTGCCCCAACACCGCCACGAAGCCGCACAGCCGGCGGCAGCTGCCGCGCCCGCTTTAAACCTCTCCCGCGGCGCATGAGCACTGGGGCGGGCGAGGGTGGCCGGGGCGGGAGGGAAGGAGGGAGCGGACGTGGGGCTGGGCGGCCCCATCGCGAGCAAGGCCCGGCAGGTGCTGCCCTCCCTCCCCCGCCGCGTCCCCCGCCTGCGCCTTCCACCGGGGCGCGGCCCGGGCCCTGCGGGAGCGGCGCCCCGGAGCTTCCTTAGGCGGTCCGGGTCGAGCAGCCCCGCTCCGGACAGGCAGCGGTGGCACAAGGACCTTCCCGTGCCCGGCCAGGACGGCCTTTGCCGTTTGCCTTCCCAGATCTGCCCGCACGCTCCTCTATTTTCCTTCCACCTACAGCTTCTGGACACCTCACTTCAGATACCTTTATTCCAGATACTGTAAGCAATGCGAGCGCGCTGTCAGTCACTTCGCCGCAAGGTCCGGCCCTTGCTCGGAAGCGAACGCAGGGGCAAAGCTGCCCCGAGCCCGGCCCGGCCCCCGCCGGCTCGGCACCCCGGGGCGCGCTGCCCGGGGCTGGGGCCGTGCGGCGGCGGCTGCGCGTCCCGCTGGGCTGCAGGGCGAAACCGGGGAACTGAAACCTAATTTAACCTTTCAAGGAGACCAAAGCACCCTAAACCAGCATTATTGTGCCGTTTCTGTTTGGGCTAAAATGTTAGCGTAAATACTACAGGTACTTGCTATTGGTTTAAGCCAAACTTTGCTTAAATTAAATGAAAACGCCACCACCACCCCCAAAAAAAATCCCAACGAAAGCAAACCAAACCAACGAAACAAACCCCTCCACTTTTGAGCTTGCTTCGTTTTCGTAGTTCAGTGCATACCAGCATATGTGGCGTAAAGTATCAGCTGCCACGGGTGTGTAATGATCAGGTTACTCGTGGAGGGGTGGGAAGCGAGGCCCGAGTGCGCTGATTTCAACGAAAGCCTTAAAATTGTGGTCTTTGGTGGCAGCCGGCATCCGCTGTTTAACTTCTGCTGGTATGGTTGTTCCCAGAAATAAACTTTCAAATATAAATAAGCTTTCAGAATTCACGGGAATTAGCACTTTAACGGGTTTGCCGGGGCAGAAAATGAAGCGCCGGTATTGCAGTCAGCGCCGGCGGCGGGCGCGCACGGCAGCAGCCGTCTCTGGGAGGCAGCTGAGCAATGCGACTTGCTTTCGGGCTTTTTATTTTATTTTATTTTACCTAATAGCTGGTCGCATAAAAATGCGCATTGTGAAATATCTCCTCGTGTAATTGAAAATAAATATATTTGAGAACTCTGCTATCCGTTCAGAGACATGCCGCCCATAGAGCAAAATAGGAAACCTGACCGGGTAAGTTATTCGTAAATTTTTGGGTGGTTTGTTTAGGGTGGTTTTTGGTTTGGTTTTTTTGGTGTCGGGTTTTTTTTGTGGTTTGGTTTGGTTTTGTTTTGTTTTGTTTTAGTTTAAGCGCAGAAGCGGTGAGAACACGACATCCCCAACCCCCGAACCCCCGGCTTTAATCGTCCCAGAAACACATTTTGATGCTTCCCACACAGGACGAAGGTGGCGGTGCCTCATGACATGCTCTTCTCCTACGGGAGCATCTCAAATGCAAAATTATTCAAGGCAGTTGGTGCAGATGTCAGGAACTTCTGCCGGCGTTTCTCTCGGCTTCTCCGGATCCCGAGAGCTTGTCCAGGCTCCCTCCTCAACGAGGGCTCCCCCGAGTGGGTCGGTCACCTGCCGCTTCGGTGACCGATTACCGAGTTGGCAGGGGCCGCTGAAACCTGTGTCCCGGAGCCCGCCTCGCCCCGCGGGTCCCGCAGGTGCTGAGGCTGCTCGGCACTTCCCAGAAACGGTTCACAGCCCTCCGTTCACCGTTTTCTTAGAGCTGCGGCAGTTAAGAGAGAAGAGAGCTTGGTTCAGTTTTATTTTTTAAAGAAAAAATTCTGGGAAGCCAAACGGCGTGTTAGGGAGGGTGCCTGCCTTGCGGCTGGCAGCGCCGGCGGCGTGTCTGCCCCGTTACCTCCGGGCCAGCGGTGTAAACCCACGGCCGCCCCGCTCCCTCCCCGGGGCCCTCGCCCTCCCCGCGGCTCGGGAGGGGAAGGGGCCGGGGGCTGCCCCTGGCCGGCTCCCTGCCGCTGCCCCTGCCACAGCCGGGCTTCGGGAGGCCGGCAGCACCGCGGAGCCGAAGCCCTGCCCGGGGAGGGGGGGAGCGGCTGTTGGCGCGTCCTGGGCTTGTGTCGCAGATAACTGGTGTGGCGAGAGCAAAGCGACGCGCCTGAGAAACTGATTTCACACGTGTTAATGTATTTCGCCGCAGTGAAATGTCCCGGAATGTCTTCCTCCGGAGACTGAGGGAAAGGCAGGAGGAACAGGGGGAGGCATTCCGTTTATCACAGGAAACACGGGAAATGCCTGAACGAAGGGACACTGGCTGCCATACCCTACAACCCCACAGAAACCTCTCTGTCCTTTGTGTGAAGAAAGCCTTTGTGCAAAGACCAAAAAGGGCAGAAGAAAGTTAGTAATTAAACTTTCAACTCCACAAACCCTTAGTGAGAGCCCCGCGCCTTGCACATCACTCACTGGGAAAATGCGCACACCCATCCTCATTGCAGTCCTCTTTTCCCTCCCCTTGACATTTTTCTTTTCTCTGATCCCTTTCATCTTCTGGGATTTTGTGTTTCTGGCTTGTGCCTGCATTCCTTTCAGACCTACAATGCTTTTCTATACACTTTCTTTCCAAAGGCTACTTACTTAGTCTTCCAAAACTGTTTCGCATTGACTTGTGTGCGTCTCCTTCAATTTTATGTTTAAGAGGTAATGAGCTCTGCTGGGATTTTTCCATTTGAAACTGTGCTGTCTTGGGAAGGGCATTAAGATACTGCCAGGAAGGCCACTATAAGGCAGGCACACTGGTGCCGGGATGGTGGAGCAAACGTGCGTGCCTGGCTCTGGGCAGCCACCTGTAGCAAGGCTGGTTGGTGCCTTAGTAGAGACAGGTGATTTGAAGGCACCTTAGAGGGGACATGGCAAACCTTGCAGTGCCTGTGGGCACAGCCCGTTTTCTGACACCCTTGGGCTTGGTTTGTTATTTACCGCTATCACCTTAGTTAGGCTCCTCTATGAACAGTGGGTTTTGTTTTGTTGCCAAATTACTGGCTCGTTAGTAAATCAAACTGAAACATACCCACTTAGGAAGAACACACAGAATAAATAAAAACACTTGAGCCAGAAGGAAGCAAATGAATGGTGAAAGCAGTGCCTAAACAAAGAAAGCGTAACCCCATACTTCTTGATACTCCTTGAGCTGAGTGGCTACAGCCTTGCCACAGCGTCTGGCAGGGGAAATGCTTGTTCAGGTGTATGTATGCATGTATACACACACATAGTATTAAGCAGCACCAGAGTGCAGGCTGGAGTACGGGAGCTCTGCCACCGTTCCTGTCGCACTATTGAAATGCTCTTTGGCAGCCCTTTGGCCCCTGTCACCTGGCAGGCTCCCAGCCAGTTGCTCCAGCCTGGGAACTACTTTGCCTCCTTCTTTTGGAGGCAGAGTGCTCACAGGTAGGGACGTGCAGCAGACCACGGCAGCTGGCCAAGGCCCACTGGGGCACCTCAGCAGGGGCTGCAGAGGCAGCAGGCACCTTGCCTGGCATTACATGGCCTGGAGTCCTCTCCAGGAAGGCTTCTCCACAGCCAGAAGCAGCACAGAACCATCTTCCAGCACACTAGGCTAGTAGCTCGAGCACCGAGGAAGACGAGGAGCTGCATACAGGTCTCTCCTTTTAAGAGTTCAAGCATGAGTGCTAGAATACAGTTCCTGGTGAGCAGCAGAACCTCACCTGCCTGCAGTTTATATGTTTTAGATTAGCAATTTATTTTATATGGTAAGTGCAGAGTTCTGTGAGCAGGGACCAGATGTGAGTCTGTCTCTGCTCCTCCTCTCAGGGCTTTCCCCACAAACGGGCAAAGCACCAGCCACCTCTCACACATGACCAGTACTAAGTTTGCCTCTGCCCTGTCCTGTTATGTGCTCTCCACAGTAACCTGAAGGCTGGTTCTTACAATGATCTCTGAAGAGACCTATCTTTTTTAAGAGAAAATTTAAAGCATGTTTGATACTGTGGATTCTATTACTGTATAAACTCAGATAATTATCTTTACATATGTCACTGACATGAGGATGAAAATGAAGTCTGGGGACAAAATAATAAAGATAATAGCAAATAGATTAAAATCACTTCACATATGAATGGAAAAACACATGTGATTATTTCAGAAGTGATTAATGACTCAGGATTCATTCTTGGATGCTTAGCTTGGGATATCATGAAGACCTTGGTTAGCCCAGAGGTGTATTTTTATTAGCATTTTAAAAACGTTTTTCTGTGTGCAAACATTATAAATAATAATAAACACCTGTAAATGATTAATAGTGACAAGGATGGGGCCCTACTTCCATCTGCTGCCCATTCGGTCTTCTGTTCCACTTTGGGCAGCAATGAGGTTGTGCGCAGCAGCAAACTGCCAGTCAGAACATCTTTTTTTTTTTTACACTGAGAACTAGGGATGCTGATCTCTGGGATGAAACCCAAGGTGTGCTGACTTCTGACCATTTCAAATCCTGCTTCTGTAGCTAGCACTTGTAGTCTGGGGGCTCACACATCTATTTGGTCAAGAGGCTAGAGGTGCTGCTTCCTCTTTCAGGTGCATGCATTTCTTAGAGAAATATGTAGCTTTGGGTAAGCAAGGTGCATTTTTCTGCTTCATAGAAACATTATGTTAATTCTAAATGGGAAGTGCCCGCTCAGAGCCTGCCTGTAGTCATATGGCTGTTGTTGAATGTGTGGCTTCTGTTATTCCTGGCTCTGCAGTTGGTGAACATGCTGTTCCTTCCACTTCCTTCGGTAATGGTCATCTGCACATTTCAAGGGTAATCCAGGGCACCACACACACACACTGTAGCCGTTCTTAAAAACATGAATTCTTTGTCTTTCCTTCATGTGCATTTACACTTGTCCACAATATTTGCAAGGCTTCCTAAATGGAAAAAAAAAAATTCTGATTAAATTTATAAAGTGAACGTACAGTGAATTCAGTTTATCCACTTTAACTCCTTATATATGGAGCAGAATTGGATAAACAATATCCCTGGGTTAGAATTTGAATTGGTACCTTTTCCCTTGATTGCTGTGATACATGAAGAAAAAAGAAATGAGTGAGAAATAATTTCTAAACATGCATGACCTGCCAAGACCCTCTGTAACACACATTTATTGCTAGCCCAGAAAAGCTCAGAAAAGTGCCTGGCCATTTTGACAAGCAGAAATGTGTCACTGATGGGTTGCCCAAAATCATAATAATGCAAACCCATTGTAACTCTTTTATATTTCACTGGGATTTTGGATATCATAAACTAATGAAAGCCTAACCTAGTTGTAGTTTATTAATTGAAATAAAACCCCCATGCTTTTGCTATTATTTAAGCATCTGTACAGCTGGTTGAAGAGAACCACTTATCAATTTCTAGAAAGAACCGTTGTTAAAACACCTCTTAATAGAATCTGTTGTGTAGAATATTTGTAGCAGAATTTTAATAACAGATAACTAAGATTTATTACATCTATTTATGTACCATTTTATCTTTATTTAGTACTGAGATTCTGATAACACTCAGAGGTTTCAGAAAGTATTGGGTTCCTGTTATGTTCGGTGCAATAGGGACTTGCAGAAGAATAATAGTTGATCCAGGGAAGCTTGTAGCTTCTAGAGATTAAACCTCTCTTTTTAAATCAAGGCTACTATTGTCTATCACTTACAGTGATTAAATTTGAATTCAGATTTCACCTCAGCATTTATCTTAAGCATTTGTGGTTTTTTAAAAAATATATTTATATATATATGTTTATATTTTTCTGATTTTAAAAAAATCTAACCATTTATGTTGTTGAATCACTAGTTTTTTACACTTTAAATTTGATCCATACTTCAAAATTCATCTCCTTTGGCATCTCAACTAGAACTTGAAGCAGTTGATGCTAGACCTGGCCTCTGCCTTTTTTGTAGTTGGATTGCTACCCATGTCTTGCAAAAGATGGAGCTGTGAGCATTTTCCTCCCTGTTAGTCCTTCATTGTTCTTTTTTTCTCCCTTCAGCAGATATTTGAGTACATTTTCTTGACACTGGAAGTACCTACCACAACAGTGATTTCCCATAACTCCAATCTATTCACTGCTAAAAACGTGACTGCTTCAGTAACTGCATCTAGGGTGTGGAAAGGGTGGGCATGAAGTAAATTGCTTACATTTTTCCTTCCCTGAAGGCAATGGTGAGTGCCAGCCTCTATTCCTCCTGCAGAGGAAAGGAGCTGTGGACAGTTTGTGGCATCAAGGAATGATGCCTGAGGATGCCTGGGTTTGACTGGTGTCTAGTTTTGTGTAGGTGTGCTTGGTAAGACTGCTTAACTTTTCTGGCATCAGCCAAAAGCAAGACTTTACCATGTGCACATCCTTTGTAACAAAAAGGATCGTTTAAAACTAGAAGTATTCAGAAACCCATCCTTAGCTGGCTTCATCACTCAGCTCTTCTGGGACAGGTGACTTGAGGGCAGCCATGGATAACAGGGCAAATGCAAAGATACCACCTACACAGGCATGTGTAAAGTGATAGTTTCCCTGAATTAAGTGTGGATAGCTGTGTATAGCCACAGACCGATTCTGTTGGTAAAATACATGGTGGTGAAACATTGCTTTTCAGAGGAATGTTTAATACGAAGGGTAGATGTTTTTAAGGTCCTCTAAGGATGTACTGCAGGCTCTTCAAGTTTCATGCTCTGTGACCAGTCTTTCTTGTGGCACATTAGCAGCACATCAGTTTTACCTTTTGTGAAGCTGCTCTTTGTCTGGGCTGTTTGAGCGTATGCGTTGGTAGAAGGAAAGCCAAGCCTGGTTTCTTCGCAAAGAACACAAGCTCAAGAGGAGAAAGCAAACAGTATATAGGCCTCTGGCTCTGCCAGTTCCAGTCAATTCAGAGAGATGATTTATTATAAGAAATGTATTCAGCACAGTGTTGGAGTGAATAATTAATTTCTTTAAAACTTGTGTGAGTTAATGGTATTTTTGAGCCACCAGAGATTTCTGGATTAGGTCCATCTGTTTTTATTGATTTTCTTTCCTTCTTTTAACAGTGTATTCTGTCTTGGTAAATGGGTCTTAAAAACTTACTCAGATCATGAAATCAAAAGAGAGGAAATATTTTCCCCCTCCAAAACAGCAGAGACTAAAAGATAGAAAAAAACAACGCTTCTTTTGTTTTAAAAAGTCATGCTGAATGATGAATACAGATTTTCACTTTGGTGCAAACTTTTTTTCCCCCTGTCGGCTAGTAATAGTCTGAAAGTGATACAAAATATTTTGAAATACTAAGCAGTGCAGAAATCAATAGCTGTGCATTTTTTTCCAAATTGAATTTTTTAAAACAGGTGTTGCTGTAATCCTTTGTGATAGAAATTTAAGATACTTTATTCACATATAGATGGCGCATTTTTGTAGGACTAGGATCTTTCTGAACTGCTAAGTTCAGGACTGCCTGAAAAATATGAAGAGTACCACAGGTTATGATAGAATTGTTGGAACGGTTTAGGATGACAGTGTTTACCTTGATGTCTCCGAGACTCACACCCTGTAAAGGATTTAAAGGCCTTAAACTCGTACGCTTTGTTCTCAGATTTTTGTTTTAATTCCTTCTGGTTTTACTGATATTTATTTCCCTTCTTTTGACGCTGTTGTCTATGTTGGCTCTTAAAATCTTGCTCAGATCATGATATCAAAAGAGAGGAAGTATTCTCTTGTATCTTCCAGCTTGGCAGGGGGATCAGTTAATTCTTAAAATGTGAGTGTGGCATGGGATTTGAAGTTCTTATTTTGTTACCTCAAGTATTATTAGCATTAACTATCTCCGAGTTGCACATTTATTTGTATATATCATGACTTATGCTGCTAACTTCTTTTTGTAGTAACAGCTATGACACAAATTAATTATTGTTAGAAGAGTAAAGAATAGATTTTTGATTTATATCTGAACCAAATTTTAAAGCATTTTATTTCAATTTGATCCCAAATTAATTCTTTTACTTTATTATTTTTTCTCCACATCAAAGTTTTAACTAAAAAAAATATGGAATTTTGATTTGAAAATGTAGTCAGGTTTATTTTTAAAGCATCAGTAACCCCCCCTGCATTTCTGAAATGAAATGTTGACATATCCTAATATAACTATTAAAGACAGAAAATCGTCTTTTCACCAGATTTAATTGTACTTTGTAGAACATCTCCTTGCAGTTCAGTTTTCTGAATAATTCATTATTCATAAAAAATAAAGTACCTCAGTGGTTTTTGCAGTTTTATGCATTTGCTTACATCTATGAAATAAGTTCAGTAAAAATTTTATATATATATATATATCACCTGATATGATAGATGATTCTAATATGCAAAGTAAAACAGGCACACTGTATTTTCAAACTTGGTGTGTGTGAAGCTGTCAGTATCTGTCAAGATGGAAAAATAAAACCATTAAGGAACATTTTGTTTTTCAAAACTGTGGAGAAGTAATTAATGGGAACATGAAAATTATCAAAAGCTTTATTTATATCTTAAAGGTCTCATAGCCATGAAGGTAAAGGGAGAAAAAATATGTGATAGTCAAGAAAACATGGATGAAATATGAAAGACATAGAGATAAATCAATAAATGGAAAGGGCCATTCTCTGATGAAGACTTAAGGTTCTCTGGTGGGTACCCCTTCACTTTTCCTTTCCAAGCAAGCTGAGGCCCCATGCAAGGGGGGGACACTTGCTGGGGTAGCTGTGCATCCCACAGAGGGTCCCAGGCACCTGACAGCCCTACCCCAACAGGCAGGTCAGGCTCCTGGGAGGGCTGGGACTTTCAGGAGTGTGCTTGATCTGTTAGGGAGGCTGTATCGTGACACCAATGTTGGAGAAACCACTTTGCTTCTCCACTGGAAAGTGGGCTTAGAAAGAAAAGGTTTTAGTTGCCCATGTTTGATGAGGTGAATAGAGAACAGCATCTTCTAGGCAGATATTAGGATAACAGGTCCCTGATACCCTGGTTACTTAAAGAGGCCAGAGCTGAAGGCGAGGGGATCTTTGCGCAAGGTTGGATCCTTACTTAGCAGGCAAATCAACCAGCAGTACAAATAGGTTATTCTATAGTTAAAAGTTGTGGGACTCAAGTGTCCACCAAGCCAAGTACTTCTTGTTTTTCAGCTGCCAGTGGCAGGCGTGTCGGGCTCACATTTTTTTCTACGGATTTGGCTGTCCAAGTTATCTGCTTTTATTAGCAGCGGTTGATCTCTCTGTAATGAGGTGACCACATTACAGCTTTGTCAAATTTCTTCCCAAGAACGGTACTTCATGTTCAGATTTTCTGTTTATGTCACACAATATCACACAAAGAGCTGCTACAAGCCTCAGAAGTTGATTTATTGCAAGTGCGTCTTGCTGAGAAAGATTATTTTTATTTTTTGTGAATGTGCACATTTTTAACTTTTACAGGGGAAGATTATATTCCTCACATGTTTGTTGTCGTTGTTTGTACTGCAGCCATTTAATTAACATTAATTTGTTAAATTAAAATTAAGAATCTCTTCTAGGAAATGATGCTAAAGGAATTCTTAAATGTACTTTTTTAATGTTTCTGATCCAAACGCCGACAATTTCTTAAAAGAACATTAGTAGGAGGTCCATTCTTCAGTTTTATAAACATTTTTTCACCTCACTAAGGCCCACAAGACCTGGGATAAGGCCAATGTAGACCAAAACAAGTTGGCTGATACATGTGCGGAAATTAAGGCCAATATAAATGCATCTATGAAATGTATGTGTATGAAAAATCTAGGCAAAACAGTTTGAAGAAGACCACCAAGAAACAGATCACACATGAATATTTCTTTCATGTGCCTGAAAAAGAATCATTGCGGAGTTGTTTAGACAGTTTTATTTGTGGATTGTAATTTACTATATTGCAGGAGATAAACTGGTATTTTACAGGCATGTCCAGTCTGAGAGGTAAAAAATAACTTATTATGGCACATGGAGAAGAACATATTAATTTTTTAAAGAAGACGTTTTTGTAAGTGAAGCATTTGTTAGAACACAAGAAATATATATGTAAATTTATGATGTTACTTTGTAGTACATTTCTGAAGAAATATTTAATCATTCAGCAAATGTTATAAACATTTGCTAAGCTAAACTGATTAAGTAAGCTACCACTATGAATGCTTTACTTCATCAAAAGATTTTAATAATGCATTAGGTCCTTGAAATATAGCCCAAACATAAGAAAACCCCCACACTTCCACCTGGTAGGTAGAAAATGAAAGTGTTAGTAAAAGACCTGGGGGCTGTAACCCATAGTCATGTTCACGTGAGCTGTTCTGAAGTCCGTGACAGTAAGCACTGTTCTGCCTTAGCAAGGGCTGCAGATTTGCACTGTTCATTAGGGTTAATTCTGTACTCCAGCTTTCAAAGGGAAATGTCACGCTAATGCCAGCATTTATTGGTATCCAGCAAAATTTGGAGACAATGAGTTCTTGCTCTTTCAAAATCAAACACTCTGTGAAGCAATTCTTTCCCCAGAAAGGGATTTGATCTCATTGTCGCATCTGACATATGCAAAGCCACATCTAACCGTTTTTTTCCTTGCTTCCAGGATTAAAAAGCCCAAATGCAAAAAAACCAAACAAACAACCTCCCTCACAACCATGGCTACAAAAAAATATATTGTGCTGCTGCTGTCCCTCCCTTGCCGGGTTTCCTTGTTTTGTCCTTTGTTGTTGGAGGTGATGCTTTCTTTACATTTTGAATAATTATTAGATACATATTTTAAGTATTTTTTTTCATAATGCCCAACTACTAGGTTATTTGAAATTCTCTATTCAAGTTTAATGACAGTTAAGTTTTTCATTTGTAACTTCACGATTCAACTGTCAGTAAAAATTCAGAATCTAAACTGGACAATTTCATAGGACATATGTAATACTGAGTTAGCCGAGTTAATTTTCTCATTAGGAAACCAGTAATAATTTTGTACGGTTTTGAAGAAAACAGAATATATGTAGTGTATTTCATAGTATATATTTTGCCACATACTTCAAAGATGGCCCCTTAATGAAAGCCAAGCCATGGTAGATGTGATGCACATGCATGCCATTGACAGGTAGAAATTCTAATGATTAAAATGGGAGTGCTGGCTACTGTTCTCTGGGTAATGATTTAAAGAATCAGTCACCAATATCCATTCCCACCTGATTTTGGACTGCAAACTTATTTGATAATTCAGAAGTTAATCAGCTTTGTCTTTCTCTGCAGGTAATACAGAAGGCAAAGGAGTAATTTCACTCAGATGTGCTTCACTGAAAACAGAGGGAACCAAGGGAGCCTACCTTTCTCTTAACTTGGGAACCCCTCGCTAGTGTGGCTGGTAGGAGATGGCAGTCCTTTCTTCCATAAGTAAGTGCCTTTAGTTGCCTTGTGCCTGCGACCCCATTTGCTGTTTTCTGCCATGCCAGGTGACCCAGGAATTCTGGCCGGTCATGAATATCCTGTCTCCACAACTGGTAGAAAGCAAAGCATGGATTTCCATTGCGTGTAAAGCTGAATTCCACATACCACTGTGGATGTGAGTTACGGAACAGGCAGTTGAATGTGTGAGATGATGTGAAAGCTGAAATCAGAGTGGTGGCATAGCATCAGCCAGATGACAGTTTTCATATGCGAGCGGTAGGTTGGATGGTAGTGGGTAGAGGAACAGGAGGATTAGAGATGAATCTGCAGGTGTTATACATGTAATGGCAGATTGGAGGAAGTAGTCTGTGAGTGTGAGCCTCCATACATGCATTGGCTTTTTTGTAGGGGTGTTTAAAAAACTGATATATGTATTTATACAAATATATTTATCTACATATAATTTATAGACATGTATTTATAAAGTCTGGAACCTACAACGGAAAATATGATGGGTTAGCAGAAAAGTTTCTGCATGTTAAGTATAACAGAGCAAATAGCATGCAGTGAAAATGTTAGAATTGACAATTTTAGGGGCAAATTCAAAAGTATTAGCATTGCAGATGAGGCCTATTGCTACAGGCTGGAACAGAAGTTGGCTGCAGATGTAAATTTTTATGTCTGATATTGCTGCGGCAACAAGATGTCACCTGGAGTTTGGAAAGAGAAGCAGTGAACTGTTGGCAATGATGGTGAGACCAAGTGAGGAGAGCACAGAAAAAGGAAGAGGCAGAGAATGAGGTGTTGAAAAAAGGTGACAAGTGGGATACAGGAGAGAAAAGGCAGGGGAAAGAGAACTGGCTGGATAGGCTGTATTTGTTGTTTATTTTGCCCATGTATCATTTGAAGCATTGATCTTATTCTACTCTTTTCAAATGGTTGAGGCTTTTGTCCAACCAGGAGCTACAAGAAGGAGTAGGCAGACATGGTGAATATTTATTTACTTAACTGGAGTATAATATTGTTAACAAGGCAAAAGCCTGTTAGCTACATGGCAAAGTATCAGTATGAAGTAAAACTCCAAAACCTCTCTGGCTGCAATATCAATCCCAGATGAGTCTCAGAGAGTGAGAGTTGTGAAACATTAAAAATAATCCCCCCAAAAAGATTAAAATAGCTAATATTCATGTCCTGTTTAAGTACAGAGCCACCAATTGAACAGCTTGTTTTTACAGTTTGTTTTTGCAGCCAGTCCTTCAAACAGGCAGCCAGGGACCAAATGACTCTTGAAAAATACATGGAAAAGCTGCAAGAAAAGCCAGCCCAAGGATGTGGGCTTTTCCCTTGCTGCTGCTCTCTGAGCTAGGAAACTTCTTTATTCAAAAACTTCCTCACAGCAGCTAGTTCCCAGAAGCCTGGAGAAGAGAGCTGCTTCTGAGAAAGAACTGCAGAATCACAGAAGAGTCAGGGTTGGAAGGGACCTCTGGAGATCATCTAGCCCAGCCCCTGCTAAAGCAAGTTCACCGAGAGCAGGTTGCACAGAGTCATGTCCAGGTGGGTTTTGAATCTCCCCAGAGCAGGAGACCCCACAGCCTCTCTGGAACGCCTGTCTCAGGGCTCAGTCACCCTCAAAGTAAAGCAGTTCTTCCTCGGTATTCAGATGGAATATTCCATATGGCAGTTTGTGCCCATTGCCCCTTGTCCTGTTGCTGAATAACGCTGAAAACTGCCTGGCTCCATCCTCTTGGCACTCGCCCTTAAAGTATTTGTGGACATTGACAAGATCCCCTCTCGGTCTTCTCTTCTCCAGGCTGTACAGGCCCAGCTCTCTCAGTTTCCCTCATCAGGGAGATGCTCCAGTCCCCTGAGCATCTTCATAGCCCTCCGCTGGACCCTTCCAGTAGTTCCCTGTCTCTCTTGAACTGGGAGCCCAGCACTGGGCCAGCACTCCAGACGCACCTCCCCAGGGCAGAGCAGAGGGGCAGGATCACCTCCCTCGACCTGCTGGCCACGCTGCCCCTAATGCCCCCCAGGGTCCCACTGGCCTTCTTGGCCACCAGGCCACACTGCTGGCTCGTGGGCAACTCGCTGCCCACCAGAGCTCCCAGGTCCTTCTCCGCAGAGCTGCCCCCCAGCAGGTCCCCCCCAGCCCGTACTGGTGCACGGGGCTGTCCCTCCCCAGGGGCAGGACCCTGCACTGGCCTCTGCTGAACTCCATCAGGTCCCTCTCCGCCCAGCTCTCCAGCCTGCCCAGGTCTCGCTGAGTGGCAGTGCAGCCTCTGGGGTACCAGCCGCTCCTCCCAGTTCTGTATCATCAGCAAACTGGCTGAGGGCACCCCCTGCCCCTTCCTCCAGGCCCCTGGTGAGTGAGTTGGGCAAGACTGGACCCAGCACTGACCCCTGGGGAAGCCACTAGCTACAGGCCTCCAGCCGGACTCTGCACCATTGACTGCAGCCCTCTGAGCTCGGCCATTCAGCCAGTTCTCAATCCACCTCACTGTCCACCCATCTAACCCACAGTTCCCGAGCCTACCTATATGGGATATGGGAAAGATTGGACTCATCTGTCAACAGATGAAGGAGAGAGCTGCTTAGGAAAGAGTTTTATCTTCCTCTCTCCAGTGTCTATTCAGTGTTTATTGTGCAAGTGCATAGACACTTTTTCAGTCTCTGTGGGTGATGCACTGACAAGGCACAAGTACAGCTCCAATCTCCCATTTTTCAGAGCAGTGCTGGTCTTGATTCCTGATGGAAAGTGGCTTCTTTTTCTGGTGTGCACATATTTTCTTCACTTTTATCTGAGTGGTACTGCTATTTCCCCTCTGTGGGGTCATTGTCATTCAAAAAGTGGTCTGGAAGGTACTGTCTTACTAGCACTGGAAGTAACTGCTTCTGCTGTGGATACCTGCCACGCAGTTTATTAGCTGCAGGTTTATGCATTTATATGCATAATAATAATTATTATTCTTCTTGTGAATGTCTCTGACACCCTGTGACTTAGCTTTGATGGCCTCCTTTAGAAGAGGCACTGAATTGCACCGAGAGCATAAAGAAAGTGAGGAAAACATTTGTTTAATATTGCAAGAGATCTTCTCTGTGTGTATATTTAGCTATAGGGACACAAAAAGAAAGAAAAAGTATTTTAATGATTTTTAAGCATTTTGGAACCTCATTGTTCTCTCCTGGGTGTGACAGAAAGACTGTGTACATCGTACACGGAGTTGTTAAACACAGATGTAGTTTCACAATGCTCTGCCTCTAGGGGCAAAGCCAGATTAAAGGGTCCTCTCTATTCCCACTGTCCCCTGTGCCATCAGCAGCTCGCTTTCCTGCACTACTACGAACCCCAGGTGCACAATGGCTTGTGAGGCCGCCCTGACATGATCTGAAGGGATCCAGGTTAAAAATAACTCTCCAAAAGGGTTATTTTCAGTAATCCTGTTTACCCTGTGCTCCCACAAGCAGTTGTTGTGGTATAGCCGGAGCAGGGAAGCTGCAGCGGAAGAGCAGGACCACGCAGCCGGAGGTGGGAAGGAGCAGCTGATGCCAATGTCTTATGGCCCAGCACCAGCAGTCTCAAATGTAGGATGAACTCTGCTGCCATTAACACCTTTACAGCCACGGGTTTGATCGTGTTCTTGCTGAAAACAACAGGCTTCTTTCTGCTGGTGTTAAGCAGGGCCATGAAGGAGGTGGTCTTCTCACCTCAACTCACTAAAACTGCGAAGTTAATTTGTTGTCAGATTTTTTCTTCTGAGAGTACTTTGCTTTATCTCTCCTAATTAATAGTTCTAGAACTATTTAACATAAACCTCTCTTTTCCATATTTGCATTTGGACTCTTTGTGTCAATTGCATATTTCCATGTAAAATTAGAAATCTACAGTCAAAAATTAGCAACTGAGAATATTCTGCCATAAACCAACATAAAATTCACTTCTGATTTGAGTGCACTACTAAAGCAAATGTCTTTAAAGATTAATACAAGTTTTTGGATGTGTTTAAGATAGTTGAAATCTCAGCTGAGTGGATTTACTATGTCAACAGGTTTTTTTCTGTTTCTGAATAACAAAATTGCCTAGATAAAAAGAATTTATGAAATTATTTTTAAAACAGCTTTTAATTTACAATTTTTAAAGTTTAGAGCTTTTGCACATATTCACTCAGTCACTTTTAAATTAACTGAATCTGTTTTTTGAAATGTTTATTCTCTTGAGCTGGGACTCATATCTAGCATGTCACTTAAGTGTCACATGACAGAATATTTTTATAATAGTAAAACTGGAAATGTTTATGTATAGGCCACTTGGCTGGGAATAGAAAGCTGGTGAAGGTGTGTGAGAACAGGAAACACTAATTCACCCTGTTTGAGTGGGCCCTTAGTAAGTAATACCCGCCCACCCACCAACCTGATCAGCTGGACAGATTTAGAAACCACTGTACCAATCAAAGGATTTGGGGCCAAAGAAAAAGAAGCAGAGGGAGATGTATCTAATTTAATTATGAATATTAAAAAATATGTAGTCTTTTAATTTTTACCTGCTCAGTTATTTATTATGAAAACACTGCTTGTATTAATCTTATAAATTAAGAACTGCCATAACTTCCAGGTCTTCCTTGTCTCATAGTCTTGCAGTTACAATGTCTGGTTACACTCTCTTTTGGACTTCAACTGTGTTAATTTCTGAGCTTCAAATCATAAAATTCTCCTGAATCATTTTGATATCAACACCCGTCATCTACTCTTTGCCCTTTATCTGCTGTTGTGGAGGAGCATGGTCGTTCACAGACACATCCAGCACTTGGATCTCAAAGAGATGAAATTTCCTCCTTGTGGTTGCATCAACTGCCTCCTCCTTGACCTGTTTCACATTTTTTGCACAGCAGCCCCTTCTCCATGGAGAGACAAATTCCCTTGTCTCCCCGTTTTGGCATTAGGTTGCTTGTGTTTGCTTTGTCGGATCTGCAACAGCTGTATCCTCCTGATGATGTGTATAGAGCTTTCAGAAACTGATCCTGGGGATTAAAAACCAGTAGCTCTTGTGTTTGATAGGTGCCGACCTACATGGGGATGAATTTCTAACCCTCTGACCACCTGTCACTCCATCAAGTGCTGTAGGAGTTTGCAGACTTTGCAGGATTTGGCTCAGGAATAACGGGAGCAAATTGTAAAATGGGTTGTCAGATGTCAGGTTCTCCATGCAAACTGGTAACAGAGAAAAGTTGAGATGTTGATTGAAAACTTGATGCTTATGCTGCCAAACTGACTGGGTATCAGTGTGGGTATCAAAATAATTTCTACAGTGTTTCCATTGCATTTCAGCAATGTTTAATCAGAAAATTATTTTAAAGCTTTACTAAAAGTAAATTCAAACAAAAAACTGCTGGTAAAATTATTAAAGTTGCAGTTGATGTGTGTTATTATACTTGGAAAAATGTTAACTGACATTCCATTAAAAATGGAGCTCATTTTACTGTTTTGTCATTATTGGTACTAGGATACATACAGCTTCAGCAGTGGGAGAGCTTGCTACCTAGTGCAGATGCTGTTTCATGGAGGGAGCAGAGATACAGGAAGTTATATTTCCGTAGACTTTTAAGGATATATTAATAGAAGGATCGTGTTGTGTTTTTTTTTTTAAAGGAGGATAATAGGCCAAAAGTGGAAAGTTAAGCGCCTTACAAGTATTGTCAAAGAAAGAGGTCTATGATGTTGCCATTTTGATGAGGCTTTTACAGTGCCAGTCATCTCTGCAAAAATAATCTGTTCTCTGTTCAGAGGCACTCACAAAAATGAATAGAAAGAAGCCAACAAGCAGTTATAATGTACTGCTTCTAAAACCACATTTCTAACACTGATCTGTTCATTCAGAACAACAGCAGAGGCTAAGCTCATCTGAGATCAATTCTGATATTGAGAATTACTTAGAAGAAACTTTGAATTTGGCCTTTAACATTAAGAAAAGAAAACTTCACAAAAGGAGTGCTAGTGATCAGGAACGGCTTTGGAGTTCTGAGATTATTTACTGCAATGGTAGGAGATGATACGGAGTTTAAAATATTTGGCTTTTTTTATAACAAATGACATTCCTGATTCCTGAGAACATCTCAGAAGGAACCTCTGCAGTGATGTAGGGGTGATTCAGCAGAGGTGTGGAGTTTCTGGTCACATAAGGCAAACTGACTGTAATGCAGCTCGGGTCTGGTCGTTGTCACGATGAATTATACTCTGAATTTCAACATCACACTTCACCTTACTTTGTTGAAACCTGTGGCCTATCTTCCTTAGTTGCATGTGCCTCTCTTGCCCTAGTTCCCTTCCTGGAAAGAGGGGACTAAATGTAAAAATAGGTGACTATACATGCATCTAGATACTTGTAGTCAAATCCAAACTACCTGCTACATGCAAGCTGGCTTGCAGCCTGAAGCAAGCCAGCTGGATCGGTAAGCAGTGAAATCCGTTGGGGGAAAAGGAAGAAGGGGAACAGAATGGGTCTAGTTCAAATGTAAACTTCACAGTGTATGCAGACATGGCTATGTTCCTGTCCACACAAACAATCTGAGCACCTATATCAATGAACATGGGTCATTAAAAATATGGCTTGTAGTCTCTATGTCTAGAAGCCTAACTCAAACCTAACAGAGACTTTTAACTTAAGAGAAAAAGGTTTAACTTTCTCAGCTTCTATGAAGATTTTCATACTTTGTTCTCATAAGTAAAACCCAATGACAGTTCTCTTCTTAGGCTTCATAAATAGAGACAGATTTATATGCAAATATCCTCTTGTATCTAATCTTAGAGCCCAGTGTCTGCCAAACTGCCAGAACTTCACCCAACAGTTAGATGTCTTGGCAGAGCAAGACATACACACACACACACACGCACACACACATATATATAGGTTTACAGAACATTCTGCCATCATGTTATGCTGTGGTCTGGAAAAAAGCAGTACTTAGAACTTTATGAAATGTAGATATATTCTACCACAGAAATTAGAAATAATCCACAAAATATTAGAGCATGATAGGTCAGTGGTTACATTTCTCATGTGTTGGTGAGAGGTACAAAGTAAGAACTGAAACAATTTATTTGCAAGAATACTGAAAATGACTAGTTTCTGTGGTTTTCTGATTATCAGGACAAACTATGATTTCTGACAGGACCAGATGGAGCTGTGGTCTGGACTGTGAGCGCAGATCCTCGTCAGCAGTATAGAGGCCTCTAGTCCTGTTGGCCTTGATCACTTGCAAAGCTTGCCATCAGTCCTCTGCTGAACCACGCAGCCTGCTCCTGGGAGATCAGGGCTGTGCCGCTAGCTTTGCTAGTTTTGGAAAAAAATCAGATGACCTCTCTATACCTCAGTGTCCTCCTATCTAAATAAGGAATAATAATTTTCTGTACGGTGGAGTTGCTGTAAGGCACATGTTGCTGCTGTTATTATTTGTGAGTTTGGGACCAGCATGATGGGCGTACTCTGAGAGGCTTAGAGACCAGGCAAAACCTCAAAATTTCAGACTTATTTATGCTGAGATAATAACTAATTTTTCTGTTAACTACTAAAACCCAGACATTAATCAATTTATTACTCAGTCCTTATGTATATGATGCCGTGAGTCTGATGCCACATCACTGGCTTTGATGGCTTTGGTGTTTCTTCCCTCTGAGACCAAGATGGCTAGGCTCAAGGGCTTTTCACCCAAGGGAAGCTTGACTTTTTCCAAGCTCCACAGTGTATCACTGATGTTTATATACACTTTTCTGTGGGTCAAGATCTGTCTGGTCCAAAGGATTGTTTTCTCCTTTCACTGACCAGCCTCTGTTCTGCCTTGTGTAGGGAAGTGTTCCCACCTGGGTGCCACCACTTGGGTGCCAGCCTATTCCAGCTTGTTGAGAGCAGTGCTACCTGCTGGCAGATTGTGTGCCACTTCTCTTGATTCCTTCTGCAGTTCTGGACTGGGTACTATTAACTTGGTTTTAACAATTTTTATGCACCTATGTCAAATAAGTGGTTATCACAAGATAGACTTTGCTTCCTACTCTAAATCAATCAGTCTTATAGTAAGTCTGGGAGTCTGGGTACAAGATAAGCAGAAAGGAAGCGCAAATTGACCTTTATGCTACATTAAGATTATCTGATGAAAACACTATAGAAATCTAAAATGTTAGTGTGGTAGCATAAGAATATAATGTTATGAATAGGGGTGTGGAAAACTTAGTTTAAAAACACATTAGAAAATGAAAGGTCACTAGTGCTTGAAATGGTATGGCATGCAGAGCTATGACGCTTTGCTACCTTTTTAAGTACTAACATAAATACTTTCTACTTTGCCGGGGAGAGATCAGCTGCATCTGTACTGCAGAGTTCATCTCCTGCTAGCAAATTGCAAGCGTGTGCACTATCCCACCACTTCTGTTTTCCTGCAGAAGGGTGTCACTTGGAGGAAGATAAAATCCTGCCTAACTGATTCCCCTTGATAGTCAGTGAACCAGGACTGTGGAAACCCACCTGCCCTAATGCTAGGCTGTGCTCCACCCCACCCCTCCCTGCAGGACCAAGAAGTGCACTCTGGAGCATAACTGCCCTAACTTACAGATAAGCCAGCAAGAATGGTGTCATAGCTGTGACTTACCTCACCTCTTCGCTGTTACTGAACTTGAATTTGTCTACCCCTCTCCCTGCTTTTTTTCCCCCACTCAGTTCATGCACCTCATTGCACAAACACAGTAGCTGACCCTTGCCCAGCAGAAAGGGCTGCAGACCACTTGATCTCAGGGCACACAGCCTCAGCTGGTATAGATTGACATAAATGACGTTCTAGCAATTTACTTTCAGTTGAGGATCTCATTTCTCTGCTGGTTTGTTCCACAACTCTTTCTGTAGTTTGGCTCATTAGTTTCTTTTTCTTTTCAGCTAAGTTAAAATCTCAAGGCTCAAGCTAAAACCCTGTGGCTCAAATGACTTTTTTTCTGCTAAATCTCTGTTGAAATAACTGCTGTATCTAAGAATATTCTGACGATTTGGATGTAAACACCTCACAGTAAGTCAATGTTTTACTTGTTTTATACCATATTACGCTAAATCTGTTGACATTTAGTCATTCCAAATGCACTTTTTACACAAGCAGAAGGTGTAAAACATGTAGTCAAGGATGAGAACTTCTTTTATATTTGGGTGAATTTCAGTGAAATAGTATACCTAGAATAAATAAATATAAGTGATGCTTGGGGTTGGTTTTTTTTTCCCTGTTGGGCCATGTGGTGAAAAGCTGTAGTATACCTTCATGCTATTTCTTTTTAATTGTGTAACATTCTTAAAATAATTGGAAGCTGATTTTGGTAGATATCATTAAAAAAAAGTCTTTTTTTTTTTTTTTTTTCCAAATGGTAATTTTGCAGCATCCTTAAGCTTGGGTAAAAAAATGATTCTGACTTGAAAAACTGACATTCATGACTGTGACAGATCTGTTTATCTGCATTTTCAGGTCCTCTGGTGCTTAAAAATTTCCATAGCTAATCTCCTTCCCCCCAAATGCTTCAGCCCATGGAGGCTAGAAATCATATGCTTGGGAAAAACACATGTACATATTTTAGAAAAAGGATTGAGAAGGAGTAACATGGCAGGAGACAGGATAATAAGGAAGGGTGGACAAAAAGCAGTGCAAAAAGTTAAGAGATCAGAGCTTACCACTGCTTCAGTCACTGTTTTGCTGATTTCAGTTATCAAAGTGCTAATGTAGTTTTCTGTGAAACACTTTCTTCTATATGGCTTTGTTTCTAGTGCGAACTTAGCACTTGATCTAGGAAGTAGCTATAATTATCGACTACAGTATTTTATGTCATGAAAGGTCTTTTGCTGTGATACCTGGGAAGACAGGAATAAATAACACTGTGGAGAAAGGGGTGCTTGTAAATAAGGAGAAGCTGTAAATGGGGCTATTTCATTTTTTGTGGAGAAGCTGGGGAAGGATCCAAGAAACATTCTGGAGTTATTTTGAAGATTAAAGGGATTTTATTAGAACTGTACCAATTTTGGAAAATCTACCTAGCACGCAGTCTTCAACTCTTTTTGTTATGTTGCCTAGGCTGTTTAAAGTCAATAGAGAATTTCAACAGCATGTTTACAAGCATGAGGGAGGTCCTAGTGAAAAATAAGTAGTAGTAAGCGTGTTGTATACTGTGGAAAGGAGTGAGCCTTGGTAAAGAGAATTTACTGTAAAGGTGTTTTCTGGGGGACCTTGGTGTGTCTTCATGGAGGCAAAAGGAACAACACATGCTGTACCTTTTAGTGTTAGAGCAGGTCCATTGCTTTTGAGATCCTTGTAAAGTTCTTGCTATAAACCCATGAAAACCACATTTCTAACTTGTCTGGGGATGATTGCTCCACCAGCTGTGCTGTATCCTGGTATACCTCTGGTTATATCTACCTGACTGGGAGCTAGCCAGATTTCGGCAGAGCTAGCATACCACAGTTTGCTTAGATGGATTGGAGATAAGGAGGAGGGGGAGAGACATGCAGGTGTAAGTCTTCACTGATTAGAAAGATAAAATCTGCATCATGTGGCAAATAGTGATCCAGCTGTAACAAATTAGCTTTACTTGTGATCTACCAGCTGCTTTTCAATTAGTAACATCTTCAGATCATCACGAGGCTTCATGCTGTCAGTCAAAATGCTGTTGAGCCGCACACATCCACAGGGCTTCCTATTTGAAAGTGATTATGTTGAAATAAAAATAAAACCATTACAAAGACCATATTTTAACAGAATTAATTTTTTGTGCAATTCAAGCAAAGGCATGCTTGTTTGATTTTTCACAAGACTGGTCTGAGTTATGCTATGACACTGTTAGTTATATGTTGCATTTTACTGCAATTACATCCTTCAGTCAAACTATTTACTTAACATACTTAATAGAGGTAATCTTACTCTTCGAGTGAAAAAGATAGGAACATAATATAAATCTTAACACTAGTGGGACTGAGGGAGAGGAAAAAATGAAAATTACAGTTTTCAGAGTTCCAGGAGCTGAATCCAAGCCAAAGTCCTTTCAGATCTTTGGCTCTGAGCGTTGTCTTCTGGAGGGATCTCTCTAGTGTACCATGTCACCAGATCCATGCAGATTAATGCAGAGGTAGCCCTGAAGTCTGTTGGGTTTTGGTACGTGCTTTGAAGAATGCTCCAGTTTCTGAGGTAAGCGCTTTGGATTAGCTGATACCATTCTGGGAAAGGCTTTTAGTGCTGATGGAAGCACTCCACAATGCACAAGGTCCCACAGCTCCCTCATCTTAACAGCAAAGCCTTGCTTAACATTCACTTTCCTGCCTCTTTTGTGCCCTGTGACTGCAGTGTGGCATAAGGGGTTCAGCCTTACAGCTTTCCAGACGCTGCATTTGCTGTATCCTGCTGTTGCTGCAGCTTGTTACTATGGTGTGAATTGCATGGGGGAGCATCCCTCAGAGCTGCTGACACCCTGTAGAGCAAAGGGCTCCAAGTGAATGATAGTGTGGAGTGCAGGATCACTGGTCTCTCCGTAACCCTAGACACTGAAGGCAGATGTCCTTGCCCTGTATAAATCAGCTCAGCTCTGGCTTTTTTTTTTTTTTTTTTTTTCCACAAAACTTCCTTTGCAGGGTCTAAGTCCTGGTTGACACCAGCCGTCTTCTGAGTAGCTGTCAGCTGTAGCAATGGTAGAACAGAGAATCAATGTAGAGTGTGGCAAAGGGTAAATCCTTCGCAGTGCCTGGAAGTACACATTTTAACAGAATTTAATGTTAAATCCGACAGGAGAAAAACGACAAGCTAGAGGAGGAAAAAGGACAGCATTTTTCAGGGTGTATTGAAGAACAGTAGCAACAGGGTTTATCTGGAAACAGAAGTGTTGCGAAAACGTTAGGTTTTACTGTGTACTAATACCAATATCGCCCTCTGACAACAGTAGAATTGTTGTCATGTAAATCCCCTTTTCTTCTCCTGTCTCCCCCAACTAGCTCATGAAAAAAGTGTAGGTGGGATTGAAGAAAACCAGTTTGTGCAAATAAAGTTATTTTTTATATTCTGCTTTTAATGTCTCTCATAATGGCAAGTAACTTTGCTGATTGTTCGTGGGTGCAGTGTTCAGTGTGCATGTTAGTAAAACCTTTCTGTTATTGTTATGTTCACTAAGTTTTAGTAGAAAACAGAGCATTTTTAGGATGTGGGTAACTCCAAATTCATGAGCAGAGAGAAAAAAATTAGACATTGAAAAAACATCATGTTTCAGGAAAAATGTAGGTGGCCTTCCGTCCTTATTTCATTGCACTGTTTGTTTATTTGATTTTTGTCTCGTTTCTCAGTGACAGTTTGTTTGTATTTTTAAATTACATTGGTCCGAGATTATTATTGTTTAAAAATTACTGATAAAGGCTATCCTATTCAAACAAGTTGTGGAGAATACTTCTCACCTGACAGTCTCAATAATAACTGGCCCTCCAGCAAGAGCTGAGCAAAATTCTTTCCTTTGTGATAAATAACTACTCAGTATTTTCAAGTAAGATTTAGGAGTGCTATTTAGCTTGCACAACAACTAGTAATAATTTTTTCCCAGTTTAACACCCTTGTCAGGTGTTATGAAGAAGATTTTTCCTGATTATTAGCTGAACAATTCAGTTTGGTCCTTGGTGCCCAGATCCATCCCTTTTGTTCTCCTTTCTTCTCAGATTTATTCTACCCACTGAATTTTACTTTTCCTCTTTTGTCAGCTCCGGGATTATTTGTTCTATGCTTACTCTGGGTTTAATCTTCCTTGCCACAGGGCCAGACAAAAAAGTCAAGAGGCTGTATGCCTCTGGAAGAAGAGATTATTTCCTTCACCTGAAACCTGAATTCCCTTCACTTGTCCCCTTTTCCCCAGCCTGATTTTCCTGTAAGCTCAAACTTTTGGCAGACAAGAGGGAGAGAGTACCCGATTCTTGTAATATTTCTACTTACTTACCTGCTAGGGAATTAATCTTCTTTTCTGTCTCTTGTGGTTTGTGGTAGTCGGCATGAAATTTTTCTGTAGAACAGTATTTTAGGCTTCTAAATAAATTTATTTTTTTCTTCCACATTTACTTTGCAGGGACTGACCTTACCTCTATGATTAAAATTGGCCTTTCACTTTTCATATTCACTAACCTCACCATGACCAAAATAATTAATGTGGTACATCTGTAACCTTTCTCTAGGGTTCCTTTTTATTTTATTTTATTTTATGAAAATTAAGACAAATTAGAAAAGGCATTTGGGAAATTTTTCTGCTTCAGAAAAATAAGATTAACTCACTACTTGAACACTTTCCGAACTCTCTTGGCTCATCATACCTCCAAAATAGGTCAATATAGACCTTCCAGATGAGTATATTGACTTAATCTGTTAGCTTTGGCAACTATTGGTAGTGTTGAGTAGATTTCTTCCCACTGATAATAGTTAAGCAGTTGTGGTTGAAATTACTTTGCTGTTAGAACAGTTTCCACATACGTAAAAGGCTCTGTAAGGCTCATAAACAAAGCCATGGGCAGTAACTAATCTGACTTTCATTTTTGTGGCACTATGTAGGAATTCTGAAAATTCTGCAGAAATGTCAAATAATTCTGTTTCAGTGTGATTTTTTAAAAATTATTAGTTTTCAATTTAGACTGTGAACCTTTTATCTTCAAATTTCAAATTTGCAAATATTAACCTTTAAGTTTTTTTGATGTGCCATAAGCTTTTGCATACAAAGGAAGCAAACATGCAGGGCAATTTACATCTTGCATAAATACTGATTTTGTGACACATCACAACCTGTTGCTGCCAGGGATGCAGTTTGTAAAGCCCAGGCGGCATTATTGACCAAGTGCAAAGAGCAGGATTACGTGAGGGTCAGCAAAAAAAGGTTTTTACCACTAGAATTTTACCTTTGCCCACTTTCTTACTTTTAAGGTTTTAAAGTGTAACTTCAAAGTGAAGTTGGTCTTTTCAATATTTAAGTGGTTTGAAGAGGCAAAAAAATTTCAGGTATTCCTTTCTCCTCTCCCCCTTTATGGCTTCATTATGTTACTGATTTTCAGGCTTCAGAAAGTGCAAAGATCCTTGTCCTCCTGACTTCAGACTTAAGAGGTCTCGAAGCAATTGTGTTGTTTTAACCTCAATGAAAATTTCATCAGAACAGATTGTTCTTGTGTGGTGTAGACTAGTCCCTTTGTGTGACAGCAGATGAGGTATCTCTTTCAGTGGCTGTGCAAAGAAATAGATGGAGAAAAATGCACTGTTACCTGTGCTTGCTTGAGAGATGTATTTGAAGGCAGAGGGTGTATTTTAGGATTGTCATGTCTAATGGTTCATATTTCATAAGATTGAATTGTTTAAGATACTAGTAGAGATTTAAATTAAAATATTCCGTCGGATGAAGGCTGATTTTGGAGGGTGGGGGAGGATTTTCCACCTGAAATCTGTAGGGACTTCTCAGGGGAGACATTTGCCATTAGGTCAGTAGAAAACAGTTTGGTGTCTTCCTGCACCCCTCCAGGTTCTTGCTTTTCTATCAAGTTGGTTTAAATGGAGTTTAATCCTCTGGTTTTTAACTATGTCCTGTAGTATTTTAGTGAATGCCAAGTGGAGATTTGTAAGTGAGAAAGAAAACCTGCGTGTGAAAATGTCTGGGGAGTGAGCAGAGAAAAGAAATTAGAATGGAAAAGAGAACTTGGTAGAGTCGCCTGTCTGGAGAAAATTAGCAAGTCAGCGGTGGGTGATACCATTAGTATTAATAGTGAAATAATTTTAGCATGTCTGTTTAGTTTCCTAGAAGTAGCATAATAAATGCTGAAATGATAAAAGCCACAGTTAGGATTAGCAAGCATATGCAGCTTGCTCTTTCAAAAAAAAAAAGACACAAAGTATTTCCTTCCATTTAAATTGTGTATCTTTTGTGTCTGTCATGGTGGTGAACAATACCTCAAGAACTCATTAGCAGTGGCAGCTGTCCTTTTAAATTTTGGATTGGTTTCCCACAGCTGTCAGACTACTTGATCTTTTTAGAAGACTCATATTATTTCTGCTCTTTTATTCAACTGTGAGGAAGCGACAGTGGTGATTGGGATTTTGTTATGTCAGTTTCCCACTATCTTGTCTTATACATAGAAACATATTGTACTGCCCTCAGTGTTTGAAAATATATTGTGGTTTTACTTGGAGAAATTGCTTGTGTATTTTATGTGCGTATATTAGCAATTTTCAAGAAGGGCTCAAGTTGGGCTGTTACCATTAAACTCATGATTTTTAAAAAAATCAAGCAAGCTAGGACACAGATGTCATATCTACAAAGTGTTAATGAGATCAAATGCTCAAATACAGTAATTGTAATGAGAAGGCTTTTGATTATAGCTTACAAAATATTGGTAGCTTGGACTAATTTGTTGCTGCCAGCCAACAGTGGATAGAAATCTGCATCAGAACCAAGTTCAGGGCTGCAGAAATGTTTTGTCTCTGAGGGTGCTGGTACTGACTATGGTGCAAGTCCAGTGCTGGGTTCCCAGTTCAAGAAACTAGGGAGGGTCCAGCAAAGGAATGCAGAGATGCTGAGGGGACTGGAGCATCTCCCTGATGAGGGAAAGTGAGAGAGCTGGGCCTGTACAGCCTGCAGAAGAGAAGACCGAGAGGGGATCTTATCGATGCCTACACATACCTTAAGGGCGAGTGCCAAGAGGACGGGGCCAGGCTCTTATCAGTGGTGCCCCAGTGACAGGACAAGGGGCAACGGGCACAAACTGCCATATGGAATATTCCATCTGAATACCGAGGAAGAACTGCTTTACTTTGAGGGTGACTGAGCCCTGAGACAGGCGTTCCAGAGAGGCTGTGGGGTCTCCTTCTCTGGGGACATTCAAAACCTGCTGGGACGTGACTCTGTGCAGCCTGCTCTGGGTGCACCTGCTTCAGCAGGGGCTGGGCTAGATGATCTCCAGAGGTGCCTTCCCACCCTGACCATGCTGTGATTCTGTGTCAGGTGCCAGACTGGCTGGATTGCCTGGTCTTGCTAGTGTGACTGTTGCCGTTTCCCTTGTTTTTCCGACTTTAGTTGCTGCAGAATTAAGATAACAATGAGTGCTTTAGAAAAATCTGTCTTTTTGTATAGAGCATGTGCATGTTTTAGTAAAATCAAAGTAGACTGCAAATTTCTAACTTTGACCTCAACTTACAAGCCTTTAGAGCACATGATATCTGGTAATAATGAATACAAACATGCAACAGACCTGGCTGAAAACAGTTTTAAGTGCCCCATGTTATTACTAAACATTAAAGGTTGCTAAAACTTTCTTAGTTAACCATTTGTAACAATAGCTATAGTTGGGGTTTTTTTTTGGCAGTGGTAGTGTCTGGGATTTCTTCGTTATTGATGGAAATAATTAAACTGGCCATCAAAAGTTTTAGCAGCTGCAGCAGTTCATGTGCTCGTGTAGTTTCTGCGCAACTAAATGGCAGAACACGGTGGTCCCCTGCGTGTCGGGTTGTTGCAGTGTGTGCATGGGTGCTTGCCAAAGTGGCTGATGGAAATGGAATCTCCTCAGGGGCATGGGCACTGCACGGGGATGCGGAGCTGGGCAATATCCCGTTTGTGTCAGGACTGCTTCAGCCTTCAGACAGGAGCTGTGGAAAGCTATCTCCTGTGACTTGCATAGAGGTTATAATTTGTGAGATTTAAAATAATTTAGCCCAGCCAATTATTCTCAAGCATTCGGATTTTTACTAGAAATGTAATACATTCAAACACTTGTGGTATTAATTCAGGAGTTCAGGTAAACTAAACATCTTCAGAGGTAGCTCTACAACTTCTGGATGGGCATCTTTGCTTAAAGGCACTGCTTAAATGTGACATAGTTTTGTGTGTTCAACCTCAGAATGAAAGTGCTCTTTTCTGAGTGTTTACTGTGGGCAGAAATAATAGTATGACAGCAAATACTGCTGGCCACAAACAATGTTCTTCATAAATGCATATCTACATTTTACATTATAGCATATGTATTTGAATATTTTACTGGTGCTGAAGAGAGATTTGAAGTTATGTCATTTTAATTTCATCCTGTAAAAGCATTGATGGTGGAGCAGTATTAGGATGAGTTTTCTTGGGCAAAGGTCTTTCAGACAGCAATGGGTAAGACAAGCACTGGAAATAGTTCAGTTGTATTTACGTGAAAGTTGCTGGTCAAGCCCAGAGGCTTGGCAGCGATACCTTTATGGTGGGATATGAGTAAAATAATGTTGTGTTTTGCCGCCCACAAATCTGCATAAGCTGTGGGTATGAGGGAGGATGCTGACCGCCTACAGCCTGAGCGCCACGGAGGTACCTGGAGACCGGGCACGTGGCTGGTCCCAGGCCTTCTGTGAGACACAAAGAACTAATGAGATTGGGGAAATTCTTGTGTTTTTTGCTACTTAAAGAGCAGTTCATTTGTTCAAACTTCTGGAAACTAAGGTAATGCTGAACCACTTAGCTTAATTTTTTCGTTATGAATAGTGCCATTGCTTCAGCAAAGGCCCATTTCAAAATGAAAGCTGTTTAAAGGTCAAATGTAGTTTATAGCATCATTATTCACCTCGTGCGTGTTCTGTGGGAAGTGCATTCAGACACCTGATTGTTGCAAAAATATTTTTGCAAAGCAAAGGCTCTTTTTCTAGGTGCTAGAAATGTTAGTTTTGAATTAAAGTGAAATACATTATTTTACTAAGGCTGCAGTGATGCATGAAAAACAGATAAGATTAGAACTGTTTGTGCACTTTGATTTAATAAAGCCCATTTTCCTTTTGGAGGTACCTTTCTTGGCCTCCCGCGCTTCTTCCTCAAACAAAAGTCTTTAGCTACACATAGTTTACCAGCTTAAGTATACTTCAAAAATGGTAATTTAAAAGCCCTGTATAGCCAAAATAGCTCTGTTCCGGAACGACTCACAGCATGGTCTTTAAAACAGAACACCCAGCTACTAAGCTGTTCTGTGTCACCTCAAAACATCTGTGGAAAACAAGGCTATAATAGATACATTGTTCTCAGATGCTTTTTTCTTTTTTGTTAAGTCTTGTTAAATAGCCAGTACTTTATTTCAGTAGAATAGGGCCCTTTTCTCTTGCAGTAGGAAAAACTTCTCTCCTACAAGGATAGTTCTGTATGCCTGCGTGCCTGTACTTTCTTTTACATCTTTTAAGAGACTCCAGTTAAGAGCAAATCTGACTCAAATGGTGGCTGTTTACCCCTCTTAGCCATTTCTTTCCTACTGTGCATATGCCTCCCTAATTCTTTCCTATTCCTTCAGTTGCACCGATGCTCTCACCTCACTCTCTAAAAAAGGATGGTGCTCACATGCATGGCTGTGGTGCGTTTTCTCTTTGCTCTTCGTACTGTCACTCTAAATGCTGCTCTCTAGGTCCTGTTCTTCATTCACAGCCCTCAAAGCAAGTACCGTGTATTTGTCCTACAAACATACACCCTCTTCTGCAGTCCAGGAAGCAGCAACACTGTCCTGTGGAGAAGATGACCAGATCAATTGGGTGCTTACGCTATGGCATTGGCTTCCATCCACAGCTCCCCTTCCCTTGCTCCTTAGAAGCAGCGTGTGAAATAAGGTGATATTTATTCTATGAGTAAGTTTTGTAGTTGCTTTTAGGTCTACAGGTCTAGGAATTTACAAGATAAAAATAGAAACTAAAGGTAGCTTTGAGATTCAGAGAGCTCGTAACCCGAGAGGACCCTTTGGAGGTAGTCAGCGGAGAAGGAATCTCCTGAGGCCTTGCTTTTTATTCATCCTTTGATCAAGAGTGACTGCCTCTGAAATGGCAAAGTTTAAAGACTATCTACAAAAGCGTCTGCTATGAGCCGGCCCCTGAGAAATGACTGTATCTGTAGACAAACTGGAAATAACATTTCCGTTGCCAGATGAACTTTCAGGCAGTTAAATTCTGATCACAGTAGGGAAAGGAAAAAGGAACACTGAGTTATGAAAAACACTTTTATTAAAATTACACAAAAAATCTATTTCAAGTGACTTGCATTCCATTTTAAGTATGGCTCATAATACCCACCTACCAGTCAGGTTTAACGTCAATAGCGTGTAAAAGAACTTTATGTCATTTGGTTAGTAACAATTTTATTTTCATTCACATCATCGTGTCAACTCTTTTCCCATTCCAAAACAACAGACCTACTGCCTTCTTCAATTCAGACATGTTCAGACCTTTCAAGTATCAAACGCAATAAAAGTACTTGCATAAGGAAGGCAAAACATTCATCTAATTATAACTGATATGGAAAATTTCAAATTTCTAAACCCGTGGTTTGTGGGTTTTTTGTGAATTGTGACGTTTGCTTCTGCCTTTCTGTGTATGGAAATACAGGTTGCACGTCTGCCATTGTAGCACATGAAGTACTGATGTTTCTGATGAGTTTTGATGAATTTGGGGATGAACAAAAGAACACACAAACCAGTATAAGATGCTGCAGGTAGATATTCCTTGATTGTTTGTGTTTCATTGTTTTTCAAGCATTTGATTCACGTAGAGTTGCATATTCTTGTAGGTGTACCAGCCTCTCCGAAAGACTTGGAAAGCTGATTGTATGCGTTGCAGGACTGCCCAGTGGCATAAACTGATTTTTTTCTTGTGCTTCCTGTCAAAACAGCTGTATTGGTATCGGTAGCAAAAGCTGATTTTAGTTTATAGCTAGCTTCTGTCTGATACATGGACCCAGTTAAGGTTTTGTTTCCTTTCCAAACCAGGGTTTCCAATAAAAGAACAGTAGGATCAACCTAAAGGTTTTAATGTTCACCTTTTTTTTTTTTTTTTTTTTTTAATGGTGATCTATTGCCAAACCGCTAAATCTCTTGTATGCTTCTTGCAAAGTTTTGTACAATGGAACTGTAGCCGTGGCACCAAACAACATGCCAGATCTCAGAGCCACCTGTGGTCATTTGAATCGCATTCTCTTTGTGCTCGTAGCTTCTGTTGACAACAGATCTGCAAATACTCTTTGGGTAGGCAGCATTCATTTTTCCTGGTATTCAGTACTGTGCCTAAATATGTGAATTTATTCACCGGTTCCCTGGTAGCTGATTCTTCTAGTGACAAATGCCAGTGTGCCCCCAGTCTTGTTCCTGGCTCAGCAGGATGTGATTTTTGGATGCCAGAGTCTCCCTCCTGGCTCTGTTTGGTGACAGATGCTACCAACCCTAGATGGTCACTAGAGGTTCGTGGCTCAGTGCCCTGCTTTTCTCCTGTAAGTAGGAGAGAGGAGCAAGGGAAAGAGGTGGCCCCTATCCTTCTGCTTGTGTTACCGCAACACCTTCTGATCTGGGCGTCCAGTTGGGAGAAGGAAGGTGGCTCACCTGGACCTGCCTCTTTCATAGATCCTCCCGGCCCTCACTGATGCCGGTTCCCTACCCAGGCAGCAACGCTTTCTGTGAGCTCTGGCCACGGCGCTGTGCCTTGCTGAATGCTGCTCCTCAAGCTTCAGGTGTGCTGGAGTTTGAGCAGCCCTGGGGTCCTTCTCATAGACAATCTGTGCTGCAAGCTGAGATCCAGGCCGTGTGCTGAGCTGGTGGACGCAGGCAGAATTGTTCTCCAATAAGCAAGGGAAACCAGGATGGTTATCAAGATGCGTCTGCAAATTGCAGTCAGTCCTGCCATCCCGCTCCATCCCTCCATTGTGAGGAGGGAAAAAAAAATCCAAAATCAACAAACCCGTCTGAGCAGTTGGACCTGGACAGTGGCTGCTCGCTTACAGGCTTCTTCAGGGAGCAGCTGCAGAAGTGGAAGTCTTACATTTAGGAGCACTAGCCACGATCAGAGAAATTGGAATACTGTGTATAGAAAGGGTAAATTTTAGCAAAACAATAAACCCACTTGAATAAAATGAGATCCCTTTAATGTAATACTTTTCAGTAAAAAGGAGGAGGCGGCTAGAGCAAGATTGCCTTTTGGCGCGTACCTTTTGAGGTAATTTAGCTTTTCTGTTGTCATTGTGAAAATGTGTATATACATATATATATCTGAACAGCATCAAAATATGTAACTAAATGATAGAGACATTTGTCCTTGATTTCTTACTGTGAAAAATTTCCAAAGAATGCAGTCCAGGTTTCATCCTTTCTGGATCTAAGTCAGCCAGAGTTGCATTTATTTTCATAGCGCTGTTTTCATTCCCGAAATGAGTGTTTATTAGAAATAGGTAACAGAAAGCAAAGTCATCTTGTGCCAAAAGATTCTTCTAAACCTGATGTGTTTTTGCTTCAGGAACTTTAGATGTACAAATATTTCTGTGGGTTTGGGAAGGGAACTAGCTGTTTCCTTTGAGGTATCAATACGAGCATTTTGGGGCTAAATCCTTGTCTCTGCTGGGACACTGGAACTTCTGAGGCCCTGTAGAAAGCCTGGCTGGGATTCTAGTGAGCTTGGCACTTGCAGCCTAGATCTTGACTAGATACAGACGGCACATAGGGAGGCCACGCCAGCAGAATAGCAAAACAAATTATTAATGACACCTAGAGAAGGAAAAAGAATTTGGAAAACATCAGGGATTTGGTGTTCATGGTTTGACTGCCGCAATTAGAAAACTACATCAGTTTTCATCAGGTTTTCGCTGATGGTTTGACTAAGCAGACTTGTACAATTTCCCAGTAAGAGTTGCACAACAGCCCTGCAACATATAGTGAGGGTCTACAAAGCAAGTGCCTGTCTTCCTTGGTACTTACTCCTAGAGGAATTCCAGTAGTTTATGTGTGTGGTTTTCCTCCCTCTTCTCCTGCAAACTACCACGTATCCCCCCTCTGATAAAGGTTACTTCTAGACTGATGGAAATACGAAAACCGCAGAGGGTAGGTTTATATAGTTACCTTTCCTGTGTAGCAGTGCTTATCTTCTTGGTGTTTGCTTTCAAAGAACTCATCGGAGAGTGGTTACTGTGAGGGAAGGCTGGCTAACCAAAGCTTTGTTTACTGGGAAGGAAAAATAATGTCCTCAGTACTGCAGCTGGACAGACTGTGATGTTTAGGAGTTGGTGTCTTTCACTGTGAGTTACCAGTTCAAACTATATCTGAATGGACAGGGCCCGGGGCTGGTGATGGCTCTATGGGAAACGGATCGATGTTCTAGTTCAAGGGTGAATTCACATCCCAGCTGGAGCTCAGTAGTTTAGCTGTCAACAATCCCAGGAAAATGAAGCAGAAGAGATCCTCTGAGAGGGCTGGAACATACTGGCAAGGGAATCTGAAGAAAATACTGCACCAGCAGTGTTTCACTTCATTCATTTATAAAAAGAGGATTTATTTCAGTGCAAGCAAACCTGGCAATACAACAGCTAGCTTTGTTAATACACAAGCTCAACACAAAAAATCGTGTGCCTGCCCGTGAAACATCTTGTGTCATAATCCATTATCTTCGGCTGTTACCTCTCTCTGGTATGGTTTTGTGACCTGATCGGATAGCCTTTGTTATAGACACATAGCAGAAACCACTGTTGCATAAAAGGACAAACTAAATCAAGTAGGAAGACACTGATCATATGGGATTTATAGATGGAAGAAAATGTTGCCCTTATTCAATCCATTTTATACAGTGCATATTTGTGGTCTTGAAAAAGTGTCTAAGCATAGTTATTTGCGTTTGATAAAAACTGTGTTGTGTCAATTTATGGTTTAAAAAGTCTGTTGAGAGGCATATTTGAGATGGAATGCTCGGATTCTATTTTTAAATCATATGCTTGCGTGTAATAAATGTTTCAGAGCAGGGCTCCTGATGTCATTCATGTATAAGGTGCCAAATTTGACACCTTATACAAGGTGCTGCAGTTATTCTCCTTGTAAAAGATGCAGTAAGAACTGGGAAGGCTTTGCCATTGTAGCTGGCTGTACAACTGGTCCTAGTTAATTTCAGGGAATAAATCAAACGGCTTAATAAAGCCCACCATACAAAAATTATTTGAGTTGACCCGAGTAATTTTACTCCCCCAAAAGAGGTAGAAGTAACCCCTTTATTTTTTAAAACTAAATCTTCAGTATAATTTGAAAATATTTGAAGGTCTAATATGAAGAGGGAAGGTATCATTAATTTTTTGGGGAGAGGGAGAAAAAAGCGGGGGGGAATGGTTTTAACTATAGGAAACAAGATGGAGAATTTTATTCCTATCAAGTAATTACTACTAAACCCAAACCAAAATATCCCAGCAAATACGGAAAGAATCCACGCCAATTTTTGCTAATGGAAGCTACGCACTCTCTGGCACTTCATTTCCATCCAGGTTAATTTTCATCCGTTTATTATCATGATAGATGCATAACACAAAGAGGAATTTGGAACAGTAAATAATAGTTACCTTGCATGCCCACAGAGTTCCTTAAAAACGCCACTTCTAAAGAAAATTATACATATGATGTACCCCTTAGATTGCCCAAAATAGGAAAGCAGACATGTGAGATGGGAGGACTCGGGACTGATAGACTTGAGGCTTTTGGGGATGTGTCTCATTTCACAGGATAAAGATCACTCCTCCATTGCCAGACGAAGAAAGCCAACCTATGCAATTATGAGAAAGAGCTGGGATATGTTTAAGGTATTTTAAAATTATAAAAAAAATTTAAACCTGTAAAATTTGGTCCCGCTTGGTTTTGAGAAGGGGAAAGACACTGGCAGATAAAGGGAAAGCTACAAAGTTTACAATTACAATTTCAAATTCTTGTGGCAGTTGAACTACCAAAGGGTTTATAATTTTAGAAAGAAAATTATGATGCATTGGTAGATTAAAGATGCAGATTTTTGGACAACTTTGAAGGACGGCATGCATGTCTCAGTGGCATATGACTGCATCTTTTCCACCTAAATGATTCTATGACTAAGGAGCAGAATATATTTGAATGTTGCTGAAAATGACTGAGATTTCTACACAGAGTAGCATCACTAAACCATTTCCAAATAAAACAGAAGTGGGTCAAATCATCTATTGATTCACTGCAAGAAAATTATTAACATCTTCTCTGATCTCTGAAGTTACAGAGAAATCATCGTCACTGTGGCTAATTTTTCTGTAACGTTAGAACACTGACCAAGCTTGCCTTTCTAGGAGCCAGGGCCATCTGTCAGCAATGAGTAACAACTAACGAATCATCCAACCAAAGAGAGGGAGTAGGGCTTTCCACTGTCAGTAAACAAGGCATAGGAGGTTGTTTTGGCCCAACATCTTTTATTTCAGATCTGAAGAACTCAGTTGTGATAGTTTTGGAGTTAGTTGCTATGTACTTACTCATAAACCTTTTAGGATTGCTTCAGTCAACACACTGGCCTAACAATTAAGCAATTTTGGACTGTATTGTTTGACTGAAAAGATGAGTGCTGCACTTTTTTCAGCTCTAGTCATGGAGCTTCGTATGCATAGCAGTATTGGCTCTGGAACTGCGAGTGAAAGCAGTGTTCCTATTATCTGAAGTACTGATGAGTTTTGGGAAAAAAGCTGCTATTTTACATTCCATTCAGACCTATGTAAACACCATCAAACCTAGCAAAATTTTCTTTTAATGTAGGGATGAAATATTGATTTGTATCAGATAATGTTATACTGGTGTTAAACTAGCATTTAAATCAAGTGGTCGTCTCCAGAGGTTTCTTTTCCTTATTCTAATTGTTTCTTTTTTATTATTTTTCTTCTTTAAAAGCATCTTATTCTGAAACCCCAAAAGTACTAAACCAATCATTAATTTGCAAAATGGCCATCTAAATATTCTAAAATCTGCAACTTAAAACAAGAAAGCCAAGCGAAAGGTTATTGTTTCAAACTGAATTAATTCTTAAGTGCCAAGTACATGCAACCATTTGTAAGGTTTGTCTATACTTCCTGAAAGACAGATACACCACTTTTCCACAGCTGCAGACCAGACTGCTTCCCTTCTTCCTGAGAACAAGTATGGCACTTGGCACTCAGCCTTGTGCTGCTTTTACTTACCTAAACGGGCAGGTAGATCCCGGTGAGGAATCGCCAGTCCTGAGAGCTGGAGGCTGGAGCTGCTGCGCTAGAGGGTGATGCTGGGGCTGCCCTGCCCGCCAGCCCTGCCTGAGCCTGCTAACAAAGGGGAGGCTCGGAGAGTTCCAAAACTCCCTGGCCCTCCATGCAGCCACCTAAAATATTTATTAGCAACACGAATGCTGCTGGCACTATTTTAATTAAAATACTTGCTGAGCCAGGTATAACCTCTCCTTTAAGCGCAGGCCTTTGAGGGACCGTTGAGGATGCGAAGGGCATAGTGACTGGCTATGAACTGAATAAGCTTGCCCAAGAGCCAGCGTGCCTCTGGCGTTGTTTGCCTCCAGATGAACCATGGAGACTTCTTGTACAGCATTCCACGTTCCTGATTCCACATAGGTATTCAGGGAAAAGGGCCAGGTAACAAAAACCAGCACACCATAAATGCGGTCATGCCAGAAGGGAGGAAGGATGATGAGTATGCTGTTACAGAAAGTGGTAAATGTGAGACTTTAATGGCAACAGAGAGCTTTAGGGCTATAAATACAACAAACCCAGAAAACTAGCTTGGAGAGGAAAGAGAAGTGTGTTTGAATTGTATTTATTAATTTTTTAAAAAACCAAAATCTGAACTGACCAGTGCATGCTCACGCAACAGACCTGAAGATCCAGCTATAAAGCTGGGCACAAATGAAACCTGTCTCCAGAGGCGGTGTAAAAGCTGCAAATCAAGTTTTTGAACACAGACACCAATTTATGGTATCTTTACAGTTCACTGAAATAGCTGATTCTGTAAGCTGTGATTTAGGAGTGCTCCTGTTTCAAATAAGCAAGGTCAAGACCAGGACAAAAAGCTATTGGCAGATTTTTCAAAGTTGGTTGTCAGCTGCAAGGCTAAAGATCTTTACATAGGAGGCACAGTTTTCTTGGGGATGCATTATTCAAGCTCCTGGAACTAACTCCCACAGGAAGCAGCAAACAACGTAAATGTAATTTTCTTTTCCAAATGTGCTTTGACCTTGTTTTTACTAACAAATGTGGTTATATATACGGAATTAGAATAAAAAAATGCATTTGGCAGAGTGAGCCCTTGCTGTGTCAGTAGTGCCACAATATACTGACTTGGCAAAACCCGAAGTTTATAGCAGTAGTCTAGAGTAGCTTACAACACTCAGTAACGTTATTCTAATATCTCAGCTACCTTTTGATAACATGGTCTAGATTACACACATTTTTACTGTGGTACTTTTAAGGAATAGATCAACTGCATCTCTTGTATAGATGTTCTGAAAAAATCTAGCTGGGGAAAATACTGCCTTAAAGCAAAATTAACATTCAACATTGAAGAACAGTACAAAAAACTGCTGAAAAATTTACAGTAAGCTAGTAATTCTTACAATCTCAGTTTGTTAATAAACCCACAAGTGTGTTCTTTTCACCTTTTGAGTGTTAGACCTCATTTTGAAGACATAGTATTGCTTCACCAGTAGCAGTGCTGTTTCCAGAGAGAACATTTCTAGAGGCAGAGACCTGCATCTATAAAGAAACTTTGTGACTTTCTCTCAGTTCCCATATGCACTCTCCAGACCTCTCGTTACTGGTGAAACTTAATTATATCATGAGATTCTTTAAACTACTAAACCACCCCTACCTAATGCAACTGTTAAAAACTCTATTTTAAATACGTGCTTGTAAAACAGTTCAGAGCTGTTCTGTTGAGTATGACTTGGTTTCTTCCCAAACATAACAGTCAAAGCAGTTACAATAAAATGTGCAGAAGAAAATTATTAAAGATTTCAGTTTTACAGTTTGAAACTGTGACTGTGTAGACAAGCCATTTTCTCTTAAGAGAAAAGCAAAGTTACTGCATCAGAAACTTGTATGGAAGGTATCTTCAAGTACATCTTTGGACCATCAAGCAAAGACTGCACAAATCTAAGTACAACGACTTTGGTAAAACAAAAGGCTAAGAACCAGAAGTAGTAGTTCTCTTGCACTAAGGCGGTTTGTCTGTCGTCCTAAAAGGCAGTTTTGTTCTTTTCAATTTTGCCAAATAAAGATAGTCTGGCTTTCAAGAAGAACACATCTCCTAAAGACAGACTTGACCTTTTCTTCAAGCTATTGCTTTGTTAACTGTAACAGAAACTATATACAAGAACTTGAAAATGCTATGCTTTTCAGCCAGCACTGTCATGTAACTTCGCTAATATTGCATTTAATGATGTGAAACTGACCCCCACCAAAAATATAGCAGGTTTTAAGGTTTATTTCCGAAATGTTGATATACACCATATTAATTACAGATCTTTTTTCTTAAAAGTTATTGTATTAATGAAATGGGTTTAAGTTTTAATATAATGACAAAATTATAGATAATGAAGATATCTGGAAGTTGTAGCAATTCTCTGTTGTCAGGCTGCCATCCAGGTAATGGTGTTTCAGTCTCATTTCTGGCCAAGTTGGGACAGCTAGAGATGAAGAGACAGAAAACCATTAGGTTGCTAATCTTATTCTTTCAGTCAAACTAATAGCTAGTTCACACAGTAAATATTTCTGTCCTATAAGCTTTGTTTGTCTCTTACAACTAAAAATATGCTGGTAATGGAACATTTAATCCCTGCCCTCACAGGAGAGGATCGGAGCTTCACATCTTCAGATCTGATTAAGTCCAGAGGTAAAGGTACAGCATCTGCAGTCAAGTCAACAAAACAGTGCATTAAGCTGACTGAGGAGTTATATGCTGGTAAGTACCATTCGTCTCCTTCAAGTGCAGCAAAAATTAATTTAGTTCTTTAAAATGTAGTTTTAAATAACAATTTATTCTCATCTTGGTAGGAAGCAATACCATAGGTGGTGACAGCTACTGAAGGGCTGCTATTCGCTGACCACTGTGAATAATTTTTATTTTGCATTTGTATGGGAATGAGGCATAGAGAAATAATGGCAATTATAATGTTTTTTAGTGCAGTTAAAGACTGATTTTTAGTATAGGTATGGACTATGTCAAGCTCCCACTAGGCCAGCATTTATAAATAGCAAAATTTAGGACAAAGATTAAAAGATCACAGTTGGAACAGCTGTTTTTAACTTGTAAAAAGTTGCTAGAATAGCCTGGAAAGACATGCTATTTGTGAAAGTATCAAGAACTGGGTCATTTTTTTTCATTAGGATTTATGGTAAGGCAATTATTATGAACTTGTTCACCTGCATTACCTGTGAACTCACATTGGCAATACAGGTCTTCAAAAGTTAATTAAAAATAATGACTCCTAAGGTCCATTTCAATCAAGTGAAAACAGACAACAGGAACATGTATTAATCTTTCACAAATTAAGCTTGGTTTTTTTGTAAAAATCCATGGGGAGATGTAAATAAGTCAACACACAGTTACAGCAGTAATAAAGATTACAGTCTATCAAAAGTACCTACCTGTTTTATAAACTGTGTAGCATTAAAAAGTTCACTGCAGCCATACAGGACATGTTTGCCTTGTTTACCCTAAGAAAAGAAAAGACAGGAAGAAATCAGGTGTTTAACAGAGTAGCAGAAACGGCTTAAACTAATTGTATACCACAAAAAAAAAACCAAAACCAAAGCTTGATGATGTTGAAGTCTTGCACTTTCAGCTGGAAAAAGAACAGTTGTTCCACTATAGGAAAAAACCCTGTGATTAAACTGAAGTGGAAAAGAGACCAGAGGCAGAAGGAAAGTGGAAAAATTGGGGCATTTTACACATTTAAACGCATTAGAATGCTTCGTTCTCTGAGGTACCTATACTTGAGCAAAACCTACCCCTGAAAACAACTCACCCCTGCGCTAAGAACAGTAACAATGTATTTGCTGTTTCTTTTATGTTTGAGCCCAAAAACTTCAAGCTGTAATTCATTTCCATATGATCATGTTAAAACCAGCACCCTTTTTGTAAGGGGATTCTGAAATATAACATTATATTTGATTTTAATTGGATGCATAATAAACCCAGTTTCTAGTTTAACAGTATTCACTTGATAGTAAGGCTACCAAAGTGCTATGTTAGCATTTTGGAAATGAAAACTGGTTTAAGTAGTACATAGTTTGAGATCAAGTTTATTTCCAGTGCTGGGCTAATAATCCTATGGCTCTTCAAAGTTCAAGCACAGGCTTGAGAAATCTGTTTCACTGTTAAAATTATTTTGCGTTTGCCTGTATTAGTTAGGTAAAACTTACTTATTAAAGAGAAAAATAGGAACATAAGCCTGGTCAGAATGATCTTGTTTCATATATATTACCAATTGTGTGCTGTTTCAGCAGAAGGTAACAGAAGCAGATTCGAACAGTCCCTAGCTGGTGGTTACACGCTAAGCAGGGAGATGGTAATCCTGGTTCAAGTCCTCATCTGTACTGATTTTGAGTGGTTTGTGGTAATAAGCTGTTGTCACTGAGCAGGAACTTAAGCTTGCATGTTCCCGCATTTCAAGCCAGGTTTTTTAAAACTTGATGCCTGAATAGGTTTGGGTTTGATTTGCTTTTGACAAATTCCACTTTCACTAACATGACTGGATAGCATTTGTTTCTGTCTACTACCAAAAAAAAATAATTTAAACTATACAAACAATTGTGAAATGGGACTGCTGCCTTCCAGGCAGCTCTAAAACACATTAATGTACACTTCTGTCATATATACGCTTCTAAGAGTATGATTTTTAAAACATGTATGCTTTTATTTAAAGTTAATTATTTATTCCATTCAAAGAGCTCTATCTCCAGGTAATTACTGGAGCCAAGATGAAACTGCATAATATCTAAAAAAATTTTAAAAATAATCTCAGTACCCTTCAAAGTCCAGTATGTTTTCACAACTGAAAAACTATGCTGGATTTAAATTTCTTGTGATAAATGATAATGTATGTCACAGGTAGACTGGAACAGATTACCAAGCAGTACCTTCCTAACCATCTACAAAAGGAAATTAAAGGACATGCTCAATTCTTTTGTACAAGCAGTGTGCTAGTCTCCACTTGGAGGCTCCCAATAGCTCGCAATTTTGATGACACGTTTTCAGCATGTTGAACTGAGGCTTGGCCAATATATTTATCTTAAGGCATAATCTGCCTCACTAACATTATAAATACTTCCTTTTTGACAATGTGAGATAGTCCATTCTAGCACAGAACTGCAAATAATTGGACTTGAGGGTTCCTCTTAATTCTCCTATAAAAAAATCCCAGAATATCAAAAGCTGCATGAACATCACTTCCTGTTTTAGAAAGCCTTAAAATACTTTCTCTGTGCTTTCAGAGGCAAACTGGCAAAACAGATAGTGCTTAGAAAAATAAAGCAGTGAATAAAATCTTTGTGGTATCTGCTTGCAAGAACAGAGCTGTTGATTTTTCTCTCTTTTTATTCTGGAGAAAGACTGATTGAATATTAGAATAATTAATATGCTACATCTGTTGAAACAACAGATGCTGGAAGTGTACCACAGGGAAAAATAAAATTTACTGGATAAGCCTGGAAGAGTCACCTGGGAGAGGCAGACAAGTCTTCAGAGGGCAGGAGGTGGAATTAGGGTTTTCATTAACCTTTCTTGGTTTTTCAAGAGCAAATAGCTAAGTTGCATAAAGGTGAGGGAATCTTCCCTCTTGGGAGGTCATCTCCCGCTGACCAAGCGCACAGTCTGGAGAAACTCAGAGCAGCCTTCAGCTGTGACAACTGATGATGAAGAAACCTCTGTCCATGAGTTCCAGAAGAAGAAAAACTACATCCAACTTCTGACTCTCTGTAAGGTTTCACGTTACCATTCCCGTATTTTTCAGTTCCTTCTGTCCTCTCCATTTTTTTACCAAATGACCTCCTGTTTGCCCTCTTATTCCTCAGAAACTTCAGCTTCCTGCCACTCTGTGTGAAGTGCCGAGTGTTTAACTTGTCGTCATACAAATGTGCTGTATATACATACTATACATGGATGCATACACAGCAAACACTCGTCAGGATGCAGCTGTGTATCAGAGAAGTGCATTGGCCTCTAGGGGATTCAAGAGTTTTATTTTAGTAGGAAGTAACAAATATGTATCACAAACACACATGTTGCTGGGCATCTTTTGAATTGATAGAGCACCTGGAGTGGCTTTGGGTAAGCTAAGGAGCAAGCCAAAAGTTTGACAATGTACTCTGCTACAGGCAGATGCCCCACTGAATGCTATAATGGGCTATCAATAATAGTGATTAAGTGCTAAGCTGAGCCTAAATGATTACTCTAACTTAAATTCCTCTTCCTTTCTTTTCCCCTATCCAGATCAGCTGCGTTCGAAAATGGCTGCCAGTTAGAGGGGAAAACAACTCGGCACACACTTTCTGGCTTTATGTTCTTCAAGATTTACCTGGACATAACACTTTCATGTGCTAGTTCTGTGGAAGAAGGGTTTTTTCCGTTACTAATGCTCCCTATTTATTCTTTTGTGTGGAAAACCTCAATCTAGTCTGCCACAGGACAGGTGATCGTACCGTGAACAAGGTTAAGATCAGGCAGGAAGAATGGTATGCTGCTGCTCTTAAATTTCAAAGTGAGTAATAAATTATCAAGATTCCCTTTGTATTTTTTGTTCCTGGAAATTGCTTGAATCTCAGCCCTGCTCCCCAAGAACTGTAATGATGTAGTTACTTTTCTCCATCCACTAATTTTTGGTATACCTGTGTTCTGCTAGGCTGGCCAGCTGGAACCAGAGAAATTAAATCTGTTATACCAGCACTACAGAGTCAGTTATGTATTTCCTTCTTTGTGCATACGACACCTCTTATGATTTCTACACAGATTCAAATGATGCAGCATATCAAGAATGAGCTTCCATTAACTCGTGAGTGAAAACTTCTAAATGTGGGTAAATAATAAATTCTTAGATATTGATGCCAATCTGATCTTTGCTCTGACAGGTAGCATAGTATTTGCATTATGTTGGCTTCTGAAATGACAGACGTTACGCTCAAGTAAGGTTGTTGTAAAATAAGATACTGTTATCTGTAGATCTTGTTTTGAACTGACTTCATATTGCTAAGTTGCAGATGAAAAAGTGTTGTAGTATCTCTTTTGTGACACTTAGGAACTAGAGAATCCTGAGCAGCTCCTTACTTTCAAGGCTGTGGTACTGTGGCTGCTTTACTTAACTATGAAATGGAACTAGCAAATGAACACTAGGACAGGACTCCAAAACAGTACGGCCAGCCAGCCAGCCAGTGTTTGATGTATCAGTACAGAAGACAGGTTAATTCAGTTATATCTGCTATATCTGCTGACAGTTCTCAACCATCTTAGTGTGTATGAAGATAGAATAAACTGCATTCTGCGTTATTTACTCAATTCAAAAGTGCAACATGGGCAAAAATAGCAGAAACAGTAACGCTGTTGTTCTGACTTAATAATCCACATTTTCTACAGATTTCTTACACACTTTTTTTTCCCCAGACTCTGTATATAGTAAGGATGTTAAGGCTAATTTCGTAGACTGAATCTTCTAAATACTAAATGTTACAGAAAACCTGCTAAAAGTGGTTTCTATCAGTCAGTTATAAACTACAACCAACAGGACTGCACGTACCTTCACGTAGTCAATAAGATTTTGATATTCAATATAGTTGCCTCCTCCAACCACAAACACTATTGCCTGAAAGGCAACACACACATAACCAGGGTATGCATTCAAATTCTTAACATTTCAGTAGTAATATATATACCAAATCATTAAATATACAGGAAAAATCATCCTAATCACACTGCAGTCTAGTAAAAACTGGACAGAACCACTAGCTTCCTACCTGAACCTGAAAGAAGATGACAGAAGAGTTTTAGTAGGATGCAGAAGAGCAAGCTGAGAGCTTTTAACATGTCCCTATCTTCTACTAAGAAATATTTGAAACATACGCAGTTTCAACACGTTCAACTTTTTTGTGCACAGATGTCTCCAGTGGCCATAGGAACCGTTAAAATATTTCTACGGATGCTTAAGAATTAATTTGGGACACAAATAAAATACTTCTGTTATAATCTATAATATTTCAGATAAAGGCCTTCAGTATTTCTTGGGCTATGTTTAGCAGAGAATAATTAATGAATAGAAAAAGGAGACTTAATAGTTGTATCTTTTTTTTTTTAACATTCACTATCCAAAATTGTTTGACTACCCTGTATGAATTCTATATAGATTTATATATTATATCTATTTATATTTATAGATTTATGTTACTACTGACATTTTTACTATGACCACGTGCTAGCCAAATATATGACACCATGTGCTATTTCTTTTGTTCGGGAGGTTAATTAGGACATTTCACAAGAAATCAGAGACATTTGTATATTGCCATGTCAAAGATTTTGCTTACAGAACTTGGTAGAAAGATCAGGTAAGTAACAGACTTTTACTATTTGCAAATATTTATGTTGAAAAATACTGGAAGTTACTGACATTTGTATAAAAAGAGACTTTTTAAAATACTGTCACTTATATCAGTGGTCAACACTGCTGTTTAAGGCCAGACGGAAGATTAAATCTAGAAAGCATTCTGAAGATCTGGTATGAAAATGGATATTCAGCAATTTAAAACCCCCAATTATGATACTAGTAAATCCCCGTACATACCTCTAGAAGAATATTCTGGATTTTTTTTCTCCAGTATTAGTTAATGCTTACATAGTCTTTTGAAGATAAAGAGTTCTTCAGAATAAGAGCTAATTATAATTAATACTAGAAATAATTAGTCCAAGTGGTTTTTGCAAACAAGACCTCCGTTTTCTTAATCACTATCATCAAAAATGACTGGTACTTCAGGATTTTATTTTTTTAACTCATGAACATAGGAAAATTATTTCTACATGACTTACCTCCTGGAATGGATTTTTGTTTCTTGGAACTGAGCTATAAAAAGAAACACAAACAAATTACAACTTAAATTTGATTAGACATTAATATAAATATGCAAAGTAAGTATCATGTACACATCATGTTTATGGAATACTAGACAAAGATATAAAATAGAACAATAATTGCTTTTCTGTATTCATTCTCCAAGTATTTTATTTGAATTATTTGTTATGGAAAACTACGTTAGAAATTCTACAGGACTGAATACATGAGTAAATAGGAGTTTTACTGCCTCAGTTTTAAGGTGGCTGTTTGAATCATAAGCTTTATGACAATGCTCTAACTATAGTGTTGCTAGCTAGGAACAAATACAGTGAGTAAAAAATTTCATCAGCACAGTTCGTGACACTTGGTAACACAGCCTATTGGAATCTTAACTAGGTAAGCCAGCCAGTTTGCAGTGCACACTGATGCTTCAAAATCTCAAACGCTACTACAGGCAGCAGGTGTGCGTTCTGCTGTCAGATGTCACAGCAAGAACATTAGGATTAAAATGATCTAAGGAGGAAGAGGTAAGTTACACTTTGGGTGGTGCAGACTCTTCCTCTCCATCCGAATACACAGTCCTAGGCACAGGGAGGTAGCAGGGAGAGGGGGAGAACCCTCTTTTTCTGCATCACCTCGCACCTTCAGGAGAAAGTGAAGAAGCAAGGAGAAAGCTCTGAAGGGTCCCTCTGCTTCCCTGCCCTCTGCTCACACACCACCGCTGCCTTACTGCCCTGTGCTGGCCTGCAGCCCCTGGCAGTCAAATACATCTTACGTTCTAACACAGAGTAAAAGCACTGCGTTTTTCCTTTCAACTTATTTCAAGTTTTCTCTGAGCAACTGACAACAACAACTGACTCAACACAGGTTCCAGTGTATCAGAAAATCTGATTTTAGGAGGGAATGGCTATCTCTAGTATGTTGCTTTGATCTGTCACGAATACTACAGGTACCCCAGAAGCAGAACAGTTAGCCCATCTCTCTTGGTGTTCGAGTATGGTAAGACAAATCTACATACGTTTTGTGTCAGAGGGGAAGGCCTGGTTGTACTTGATGTGGGCTTTAGACAGGACACAAAGATACTGTTTTGCTAAAACTGAATTACAGTAATGCAGTTCCTACTCTATTTAAAAAATAATAGGTAGAAATGCCAGTATTTCTTAAAACCGGAGCAGGTTAGAAAAAGAATTGGTCACTTTTTAACACCATTCCATTGATTATACTACTAGATATTGTTATTTAAAACTAGTAATATTTTGTCAAGCCAGCTAACCTATATTTTATTATCAGCTATATAAATATTTTAAGGTGGAATTAGACAAACTGCTATATGGCTATACTACAGTTTTGTTGTCATGCTCAATTATGATTTAAATAATATAATTTGAGTTTATGTAGAAAACCCAAACAAACCACCAGCAGAAATTAAAAGTTTTTTCCCTATGATGACTTCTATAGCTACACAGAATGGCACATTCCTGAACTGCTATAAATGTATATCTTTATATTGTTAAGGCAACATAACAACTCCACAGAGTGGGTAAAAATGCACGTTTACACGAGGAAAGCCCTTTGGCTTTAATAAAACAAATCGTTGCACTTTTGCACAAAATCCTCCAAAAATGCTATAAAAGCTTAACAAAACAGTGAAAGCTGCAATTAAAATGAAAAATCAAATACTGGCACTTTTCTTTGATGCTTTCAAAATCCGCTTGTCTTTGAAATTATGTAATCTTTAACAGTACTTTTCAGTAAAACATATATGATTATCTGAAATTTGTTTCCTATTACTATTTATGCTATCAGAAATAACTTTCCATGTTTCAAGAACAGAGGAAGTGGGTACAGATTTTAATGCCAATAACTAAACCCAAATCTGGACCTACTTTATCCATATTCTCCTGTAATAAACCCCTGCAATTAAATGAGTTGATTGTTTTCCCACAGGTTCAATGAAAATTATTTTTAGAAGGTATGTTAAATTTAAGTATGTTCTCCGTTTCTAGCAGCCACAGTTATTGGTCAAAGATATAAAGCAAACCACATAAATCTATAAACTTCCAAGTGTAATTCTTCTTCCTCTCTTTTACTAGCAAAATAAACCATATCTAACTCTCCCTTCACATACACATGAATACGAAATATGAAATATTTCAGTATATATTATATAAAAATATAAAACCTACCTAATACAAAAGCAAATGCAGTCAGTTTTTAATAATTTTTAAGAAGTTTTCAACAAATTACTAAAGAAGGGTTGTAGTAAAATTTTAACTCTTTCAAAAATGATAAATTAAAAAGTCGTTGGACAGTGCACCAAAATTTCTTTAACAGTGAAAAATCAGAAAGCTTAAAAGAAATTAAAAGTAAAACTATAAAGAGGTCTAACATTTATTATTGCTAAGTAAGAGTACACATTCCTGTGCGTGAACTGATGTACATGTTAGCAGTGTGTTCAGTCACTGGAACAAAAGATTTCTTTTGCAGAGTAACAAAAATTTATCTGGTTGATCCAAGTTCCTGTTGTGAATTCCTTCAACACCAACTGTCCTGACTTAGAATTAATGATTAAAATTAATTACTTGTAGTCAGCAAGATTTTTGTTAAGTCTTTTCACAGGGTAGAAGGAAAACTCATAGTAAACTCACCTGTCACTGCCTCGTAGCATCTTGGGGTCGAAATACCGGTAGTCATCTGTCTCCTATTAAAAAGTATGTTTTTATCTTAAAATACTGGAATTTCTGCTTGTACCTATTACATTAAACATCATTCAAACTAATGCCATTTCCCGTTCAGCAGTCACATCTTTCAAAATTAATTGTGATGTCCACTAATATTTATAGTATTTGTACATAACTGAGCTAGTACAGAATAAGCAAAAGTGAGAGAGCTATGAAGGGTCCTATTGAGCTTTTTCGTTCTGGTTCATCTAAAATCGACTTATTACACATTCCAAAAAATACATTGGTTGCATAATAAATCCCAACAGAAAGGCAGTATGCAGAAAGAAAAATTAAGGTGTTACCAGCTTTAGAAGAATATCACATGGTTAGTTATAAATACTAAATTTTTCCAGGTTACAACGTTCTACTATTGATTTGATGTTATATAAAACAAAACGCTTCTATGGCAATAAATGCCAAATACAAGACAGATCAAAATCTGCTACTGTTACATAACTTACCCTTTTCATTTCATGATTTATGACTACTATTAAACCAAAATTAAGCTCCTGAAGAAGAAATGAGTTCCACAAGAATTTGAAAAGTCTGACTGAACTATAAAAAAAAAAATAAAATTCTTCATACAAAACACTGAGGCATTTCCAATATTTTTATTGGCAACAATAAGGATTTTTGCCAATTATTACAGATGAAAAACAAAACTTCTAAGTAACTCATTCTGACAACTACTTGGCTTCCTTCTGTTTCTATTCTGCATTTTCATCCAGGTACTGTGAAGTTTAGTTTGTGGATAAACTGCATGCAGGCTACAGTTGATTTCATCTGGGTGCTTACATGCAAGAGCTCTGTGTTTTGATGATTCTGTAGAGCAGAAGTAATTCTTCTTGAGTAGTAGACAGATTATCTGGAGAATTTATTAGAGCTTACAAAGCTTAACTATCTCTAATACTACAAAATATTTACTAGACGTGGTGGTTACACACACACAAAATAAACCTATTTGCTATTAAGGAGTTTTATGTAATTACATAAAATAAGTCTCTTATACTCAAGTTTGGCTCTTTAAAAAATTTAATTTAGATCTGATTTCACCTTGAACCTCTGTAAAATGCTTTTATATGCTCCAGCAGGAATTTCAACTGCATTTGTAAAGCCTGCCAGCATTCATGATTTTGGCACTCTCGTACATAAGGTGGTAGAGCGACTTTGAAGTAATGAGAGAACTGGGAATGGACTGATCTTGCTAGAATAAATCTGAGAGGTATTTGAGAACCTTTTAACTCTGATAAAGAGCTGCAGCTTCCCTACTTGTTAGAATGAATTACAGATTAATGCCAGAACTAAAATCACAGTTTTTACCCCAATATTACAAACATTTCCTCTTGAATGTATTACTGCTGTGTTTTTTCGCTGTAGGCTTGTGTAAGTAGACACACAAAAGGAGGTTAAGTAATAGAAATCTGATAAGCCAGGGTTTTTTTTTTGTTGTTGTTTAAATATACTATTCCTGCTAAAATCAGGTCTCAGAGTGCAGGGAAAGAAACCCTACTAGATTTTATTTGCATTAAGAAATAGGTAGTCTGCCAATAAAAGCAACTGTATAGCAGTTTCCTTACACACAACTGAATTTGTGACTTCCTGAAGCAATTCAAGAATAAAATTCATACTTTTGCAAGTATAAACTTAATTTTTAAGACCTCAATTTAAAATGAAAAAAGACCCATGGAAATATCCTTGATTTTGGGTCTGTATTTGTTTTTCTGCAGAAGCTAACATAACTGGTTTGGATTAAGGAAATACCCCATTTTCAGAATTTTTCATTGTAATGCATGAAAGGTTATAATACAATACATCCTAGGCCTGCAAGATACCATATTCACTGAAAAGGATGATATTAACAGAAATACATTTCCATTCATATAGATCACAAATACAATTTATCTACCTCTTAAGCCAATACAAATGTACATACTGTATTTTGGAACTTTGCCATAAAAATATTAAAGGTTTACTTATCAAAGATTGTCCTTACTCAAGGTTCAAACCATTCTGAGGAAGATATTTAAACTCCAAAACTCTATAGAAACTGGTGGTCAGTTTCGTATCTATGGGCTAAAATTTGTGTGTACTTGACAGTATGATTTTTTTGTGTGTGTTAGGAACGTTTAAGGTTTTAATCAATCTCTATTTAGCAATACCAAAATAAAGCAACTATGTTATTAGATTTATGAACAGAACGTTTCCTTACAAAAACATTATCCAAAAGCAATTGCTTAAAACCCTGCTTCGACCAATAAATGTTACTATTAAAAATACCCCAAGTAGTGGATTTCCTTAAAGCGATCAATGAATGTTTCTGAATAAGTATTTCAAGAAAAAGTATAACTATAGTTAAAACAATCTAGACAAATTTTTAACATTACAGGATAGTATTTATGACCGTAAGAACTGTTCCATCTGTTCCTGCTTCTGAAAAACTTGGAAAGCACAGGTATGGACTCCTTTGTCCTCCCTGGTAGCTGTCCTTGTGACACAAAAGAAGCATCAGGGACAAGTAACACACAAAGTGATTTACAGGCAACCCTACAAGAGTTTTGCACACCATATGGTTCTGAATGGGCTTAAAATTTCAACCAACAGTACTACTTGTGAATGTCGGTGGTGTAAGTTGTACATTTCATAGATTTACTTTATTGTTGCATTTTTATATTTAGAAAATAAATAATTTACATGCTTTGTAGTAATGATTTGACTTCTCAATAATCTGTTCTAATTTTGCATTACAACTTCTATCTGTATGTATGTCTCATACACTGATCACTGTGGCTAGTAAGATTCAATGAACGACAAAGGAGATTTTTTTTCTGTGTTGTAAAAAAACCCCGAAACCTGAAGCTTTTTAAATCCCCCTCCCTTTGTATTTTGCCTGCAGTGCAAGTTTCCTATTCTGGGGAATTAAAAAGGACCTCAAACATCAGAAGATGAACAGAGGCCACAGTGGTGTATTTCTACATACTGACCTTTTCCAGATATAATTTCCCTTCTGTTGATGATACAGCAAGTCTAAACATATTCCACAATGACTCGCGGGTGCTTCTGTTAGCTGAAACTTACTCAAACAGTTGCTGTCAGTTTTCCTGCAGGTTAGGAGAATCATTCTTTAGGGCTTGCCTGATCTCCTATGGCTTGAGGAGTAGGACTGCCTTTGGGGAGTGAATTCCAGTCTCTGACACGGCAGTGAAACATGAAGTCACAGTCTTAGAGACTGGGTCAATCTCTCCTTTTTCAAGTGAGAAGATCAATGTTTTCTCCAAGTTATCAAAGTAATCGTGGCTGTTTTCTACTAAGTGAAATGTGACAGTATCAAGTCAGCAAAAAACCCCTGTACAGCTTGTAAACTTTTCCACATCAAGTCCTAAACTTGTAGCCTTTTGTTTTTACTTTTAAAACTGTTTTAAAAAAAAAGTTTACTTTTAAAAAAATTGTTTCATTTTTTACCTGCATTTAAGTTATCTGTAATTTTTAACGTCAGCTTTCTGTATTAAGTGTTCTGAGTGACCTCTACTGGTGGAATAGATAAAATTAGCCTGTACATCTTTTCCGAGTCTTGTAAATAGAACAACAATGCACTGTCACTGAAAACACTGTCAATTTCTTTAAGAGAAAGCAGATCTTCTGCTGACAATCATGATATATATTATGCACCAAGCACTGTTTAAGACAAGACAGGATTATTTGTGTGTTTATCATTCTCATATTTCACCATTATTTACCTCCCTTTACATATTGTTAATACATGAAGGTGAAAGTGGACTAAGAAAAATGTTTTAAATCTACTAACCAGGGTGAGATCCTGCAAGTGTGCCTCTGTCTGACACAGATATCATTAAAACAGCAAGACTGATGTGATATGGCAAACATATGAAAGCTTTCTGAATGACTTTTAACAGGTAAATTTTTCAGAACAAGTTTGTGCAAAGAGTAATGTAAGAGTTCTGAAGGAATGGAATACATAGCATAAAAAAAGACTGCTTTGGCTATACACATAAAAAGACTACAGGCTATTTTTAGCTGTAAATTCTAGCAAATATCTTGACTATCTAGCCAACATTTAAGTGTTTCAAAAGTTTGTAACTTACGCAAGTCTGAGTAAATTTTCACAGAAACAAGGGGAAAAAAGGGGGCTTTTCTGACACAAAACTAACTCTGCTTGCAAACTGCGACTACATGAGTACTAACATATTTTCCTCTAAATAGCAAAGCTCTGAACATGCAGGAAACTAATTTTTCTCTAACATGCCTCTCTGTAACTACTTTACTTCTGAGACTGCACTCTTAAAAAAAAAAACCAAAATCACCTTGACGCAAAGAAAACTTCAGCCCACAGTTTAACTTTTAGAAATTTAGAAGCAACAGAAACGCAGTACAGCACAAGTGTAACAGAAGCTCAGAATAGAAAAAACCTCACAAACATTAGTTCCAATGAGACGCAATGAATTGTCATTGTTTAGAAATTATTCCTATGCACAAAATCTTACGAAATAATTACAAAATCGGTTCTATTCTTGAGGTACAGCATGACTAGATTTAACTGCGTTATCATGAGAAAAAAAAAGACATGGCATATTCCATATCACAGCCTCAACATTTCATTTGTTCCACCTCTTTCCATATGCAGGCAGTTATACTCACAGGATTTGACTTCATCTCCATAAGGTTGTCCAATATACGTGTGACTGGCAGATTCTGTAAAAAATAACATGAAATTAATGGAATGCTGAAATGCTTACTAAGAATTATTCGCAGCCCCACTGTTATTTATGGAATGTTTACAGAGCATTTGAAATACTACATTAAACATTTTTCCTCTTATATTTTGTAAAGGTTGACCATTTTTATCATCATCTAAATTACCTTTCTGTACAGCAAATGCAAACATCTGAGGAACATCCAGCTAGGGGATGAAGTGCAAAAAAGTGTGAAGACAGGCACAGAGTTGTATTTCGGCATTACCAATATGTGGAGACGTGACAATGTATGAATTTTTATTAAAAAAAATACTTTGCCATTTAAGGAAAGAATTGTAAAGCTGAAGATGAGAATTAAGGGCATGATTCTTAAAAATAACTACTGTTGTCAAAGAAATGGGTAAAAAACTGCAATCCTGGCAACAAAAGCTTGGATGAACTGGAAAGGAATAAACTGAGGTGAGATTCAAGATGACTTTTCCTTATTTAAGACGGGAAATGTTAGCTTCAACAAAAGATCTCAAGTATGAAACAGCCAAACCACTTTAGTTATAATAAACTGAGGGAGAGTTTACATAGCAACAGAATTGGAAATGTGCTTTGTTGACAGAATATATCAAAAAAAGACATTCCAATGGATGATCTACACATAACACTGAAAAACACTTAGTTAAAAAACCAATGTAAATCCCTGAATGACTGAATGAGAAATAAAAAGTTAACTTTAACAGGAATACCACAAACCTACATCAGACTTAAAAAAATGAGGAAGAACAGCATTTTGTTTGGCTACCCCAAAACACCTGGAGAAGGAACTAAAAGCCAGAAAAAAAATATTCTGAAAACACCTGCATTGTGACTTTTTACTCAGAACTCAAAAGAAAGCAAGTAATTTTGTCAAGAGTAATACTAACTTTTCAAAGCCACACGTTAAAATAAATGACAAAATGTTTAATACAAGAATAGGAAGTCTCATATAGAATATAATTATCTATTGTTACAAGTAACAGTTTATCTGAAGATCTATATAACATACAATCAAGCTGCATATATATTTCCTCAACCATATTTCGTGACACACCACTGACTTGTAACTGTGATGCAACTTATTGTATGTAGTTATAGTGAAATTCCTGCAGAATTATTTTTGTTGACTACCCTACAAACGCCAGACACCATTTTTTTAAAATTTGTACATGATAGCTGATAGTTTTCATGCGTAAATTACGTGTATAACAGGATGACTAAACAAACAATGGCTGCTATAAGATTAACGAAGTCAAAAAGCCATACCTTTCATTAGATGTAACATTTCATTTTGTTTAGTTCTGATAGGCTGTATTTCTAACTTAAATTCTGATTCTTCCACTACGAATTACAGTATGACAAATGGTCTTTTTCTTAGAAATCTGGATGTCAAAATATTACAGAATTAAGACTGTTAACTGTAAATGTTTATTGCCATCTAATGAAAGTGCATATTGAAGAAAATAATGTGTCCTCTACAGGGAAGTAGTTTTCTGGGAACCACAATTCAAAATTTCAGCTATGAGTTATACAATCAGTCTCTTTTTTTTGTCGTTTGTTTTCTTTTGCAGGGTGTACATTGACATTTGCATCCAAGTTATACTCGGAAACATTTTCTGAAGTTAAGTAAATATTTGAAGGTGGCCATGTCGTTATAAACATATTGTGATTTTCAAGTACATTTCAAGATTATGGTTGTTGTACATTACTTACATGGGAAAACTAGAAATGCTTGAATTGGAACTGAACAGAAAACGAACACTTTCAGCTTTTCAATCACTCTGGAATACATATTTAATACAGGCTGTTCTAAGTAAAGACATGGAGGGTTTTTTTTATTTATGAAAGTCTAGTCTATTTTGAGTATTCCACAGCTGTTCTTTTTATAATACTGCAATCAGTCTTAATTGCACATACTAGAATCTAATCCCTTACAAATGGAGGTATTCAAAGACAATTTGAACGTTATTTTCTACTTGTCTAAAAACCGGAAGCTACAAAGTGGTAGATCTATCCACCAGCAGAGGCTGTTCGTTCTTTTACTGTAAACCTGATTTTATTAATACAATAGAGGTATTGAAAGTTGTTTTTCTAAATGTTCACAATGCTCATACGATAAGATTTTTTTTAATTCATTTTTAAACTTACTTGTTGCTTCAATACCAAGTTCTTCACTCCTTCCATTACAAACTGTGATCCTGTATTCATAACACGTGAAAACAGGCTGAAAACCAAAAGAGAGATGATGTGAGACCACCTTTTTAAATACGCATTCTTAAGCTTTATGCTGACGTCCCAATTCCCACTAAAGTCAATGGAACTTAAGTACCAAGTCATTCCATTTGTCATGAAATATATTCTTCAAACCACAGGGCAATCGAGTGTATGGCAACACACCTGTAAGCTAGCAGTTGGATCCTCACCTATCAATAGGAGTCTTGAGTTCTAGTCTTTAAGCCGTTGAACAGTTTATTTTACCACTTCAGTAATGCAACAATTTGCGTGCTCCTTTCAAGTGGGTGTCCTAATCACCAGAGTTAACAGAGATGCTCAGTGTCTCCAAGCAACCAAACGGTAATTTTTCCATGTGAGACAGCACTGGAGTTCTCTCTAACCATACTGCGCCACAGTTTGCTTATGACAGTGACAGTGCATTCCTGAAAGTAAAGTTGGCAATGAGGATTCAAATCCTCTCAAGCATGGAAAGCCCCAAGTGACATATCCTGTATGGGATCTGAGCACCCTTAGCACAGTCGTTATCTTTTCTTTTCATGTCTTGCAATAAATAACTACACCTTTCAACAAGCAAGACACGACAATCAGTCCAGAGCATCCTAATGAAAAAGCAGCATGTTCTTCAATCCCTGAGTGTCTCCAAGCCCCGGAGAGAACCAGCTGTAAATACACAGGAACGTACTTATCTTCTGCCATTGACTAAATAAGGCTCAAAATGATGGCTGTCGTGGATCCATCTCCTGCTGCCAAATTCTTCTCCTACGAGAGCACATTTAATGTGCAGGTGCAGATATCACTTTATTAAGTTACTTGGTGGTTTTAGTCACAGACCCTTTTATTCTCCTGTGTCTAAGTCCTACGCACTGTTAAGGGGAGACAAGTGCTTGTAATTGTCTGTAACGTACAACTTTTACAAACGGGGGAGTGGTTTATTCTGGGCCTTGTATAGCACCAAACACACATTCAGTACTGCTAAAATCAGCTGAAAGAACCCACAGCCTTACAGCAAATTAATCAAAAGCATACCCCAAAGGTTTAGGTGCAGTGTTTCCATAGCTGGCTGGCGCCGCCGCCATCTTGGTGAAGGCCCTGTGAAAGCAGGGACAGAAATCAAACGCTGATCTCAAGGCACATACCGCTGCACAATGTTCGCCCTGGTCATCTGAAAGCGAAAAAACTTCTACTTCTCAAACTCTTTCAGGAAGTACCTATTTATTACATGCATCCCTCTCGTCTAGAAATACAATAGTTGAGGAACTGAAAGAAATTAGGTTTTATACTTAAAAGACAAAGACTTTATTTTGATACCATGTAAAACTAGAATAACTGATAGGCAGCATGGCCCTTTGGTATGAACCAAAAGATTGTGGATTCTTAACGAGCACAGCTTTTTTCATTCAATTCAGTAAGTTGTTTCTGTCAGATCATTAAGTACACTACTATGGGTCATGTTCAGCAGTGTTCTGGCATTTCTGGAGTTTAGCTTTAAAATAAGATTTGCACTTATAACAATGGCAGCAAAAAATTATGTCAGAATGAAGGTTTAAGGATTATTTACTATGTATGACAAATAACACACAATTCCTTGATAACAATGCTGAGTTCTATAAAATCACCCAGTTACAGCCTCATGCAGGAAAAAAAAGAAATTACTTACTTCCATTGTTTTATGTAGCTCAAAGGAGCAAGATTGCAACCTGCGTCCATCAATGCTTTTTTATACTGCTCCAAATCAATCTGAAATTATGAAATGGATAATTGCAAAAGGTCGAAACTACTCTTAACTCTCTTTATTTGGAAAGACAAGATATCCTTACCTAACTATTAAATAAGCAGTGTAAAGTTGTAACATTAACCAAAGTTAAAAAGTAATTATAAGCCTTAATCCAATCTCCTACCATTTCATACTTGAAATGCAATTTGCTATGAGCAGCTCTCAGTAAACTTAACAGTATTTGTGGAATTAAATCCTGTACACTTAACAGTCTTTTGGACCAGCATCTTTTAAAAAAACCTAACAGAATACTGTTTTCTGTAAAATGTCACAACAGCAAATAATAAAAATGAAGAGGAATTAATATACATTTGTAAGAATACTTTCTCTTTGCTTAACCCAACATATTTTTTATACTGCATAATAGTTATACAGTATAATAAAAATCTTCCTTTAAATTAATCATCAGAAATTCAAAAGAAATATTAAGATATTGTTTCCCAAATTATTCAGATACTGGCACAAGAAACATTTCTCCTTTATTCATCTGCTATTCAACTGACCCAATTATTCTTGAATATAGAAGAGCAGAATGAAAAGAGTCATATATTAACATTTTGGTTTATCTACTTCTGTTGAGCAGCGGAGCAGAGTAATAGAAAGCATACCAAGAGGTGTCTTGCAGTAACTCCGAACTAGGTATTTCAAAATACAGTCTTCCTTCTCACTGGTCATTCATATCCTTTGAAATGGTGGCTAAAGCTTTGTAAGCAGATTCCCTGATAATATTACAAAATTTATTCGAAGTTTTAGTATTTCCTGGGCATTTCATACTTCGCTTCAAAGACAAGCGGATATACCTATTTAGAGTTGAAACAACACAGAAAAATCCTGTGTGGCAGAATTTGGTGTTGGAAGCTGTAAAGGACATACATACCTCTGAAGGTACCTGAGCTGAGCTTATGTAGTAGATAAGAAATAATCGCATTTTGTCTTCTGGAGTTCCCGCTGAAGTGAGGGGAAAAAAAATTAAGAAACTACAATTGTAACTCTGCTGCTATGTTACTTGTTCCTCAGTAACAATATATATATGTACATTCAGACCTCACGATAATAGTTGTCATCTACAACCATAGCCTTGTTCAGTGTATAGCAATTTTATTAAAAGTTGGATTAGACTGGCTCACTTTTTCTGAAAGTTTACTTACACTTCCCCTTTTGCTTGTAGTGAATATTATTTTTGAATAACATAGTAAATAAGTTACATAGTGGCATTATGTCTTATTTTATGCAGGGACTGCAAGCATTAGCAGGGAGCAAATCCATGAAAGAGGAGACTATAGAAAAATCATAAAAGCCACAAAACATTATTCTTTAGCTCTACAATTTGTTTATGCAGCTCTGTGGTTGACTGTACTGAAACACTCGAGGGCTGCAAAAACACTTACATGAACTTTTGGTCAGGAAAAAATCCTGAACTTCCAAACTGCCTTCAGGAAGGAGTTTACCTCCTGAATCACCTTCTGTCACGCCACTTGTTGGAGAAAAACACTGCTACAAACCCCTGGGAAGCATTATCAATGGCAATCATCGCTTTGATCAGGCAGGGGTGAATTTTGATGTGGCCCTTCCTGTGTTACTCAGACTATAACCTCCTACAGCAGATTTTCACCACCATCTACATTTTTCTAGAAGAGAATCACTATTAGTAAGACCATAATTTCAAATGAAGATTTCAGAAGTACTTCTCAAAACACACACTTCAAATTTGTAATCCAATACTTCATTTTAAAAGCTTTAGATATAGAATAATGTTTTATAAGAAAAGACATTTTCTTGTACTTGTGGGTAACAAAAAAGATTTTTTCTGGTTTTTTTTTGGTTTGGGTTTTTTCCCACTATGGAATGTGGATCATGTCAGCAGGGGATTGTCTCATCTAATCTGCAACTTGTGTTTATATGTGAGCATGTATTTAGTTTGGCAGAAGTTAAAAAGTAAACTCTGTCATAATGAACATTCATGACTCGGTATATTTTTTTCTAGGAAGTAAGTTTTATTAACTTTTACCAAATACCAGTAAGCTAGAAGATCAAGAACAGAAGACACTTTGAATTACCTAAACCAAAAGCCAGCTTTCAAGGTAGACATCCGCTTGGAGTTCACTTGAATAAAAAAAGCACTTAAACATTCTAAGTGTACAGTAACTGATTTTGGTTTCTGTAAGCGACTTGGAAACTCGGTTTCCAGCATCCCAGTTTATAGTTTGTTTTCCTACTTTGCTGACCACTAAGTTTCAGTTTCAACTGGAATACGGTTGCACTCTTACACCATTTTCCTTGCTGGGCCCATTTACCATGTCTACACAACTCCTACGAGGTGTGTGCTCACAGTAGTGTAAATGGTCTTGCTTACACGAGTGTAAGTGATATTTTGTCTTAATAAAAGAGAACAATTTTTAAAAAAAGTATCTGTGATTGTACTGTGTACACTTCACTAAATATTAGGAAAACCACCTTGTTTGGCAAAAGTACTTTGCTCTTGATGTACTACTGATGTAAATCATAGCCATGGTAAATGGTTGTGAGACCCAGGTCAGCTGCCTGTAAAATGTTCGCTATTTTTTCTAGGCTATGGTCTGTGACTGCATGGAGAGGGGGAGTGCTAAATGTTCTGAAGAAAATTTAACTTGGTAAACCTAGAACAGGACAATTTCATTTTCCACTCAAAAGCCAGCAGACAGCCTTTAGGGCTACTGATTAACCACTAGAGCAAAGCAAAACCAGAGACTCCTGTTTTATTGCTACTCCAGGACACGATACTATCCGCTGAACTGGGAGGCAGCTAACAGCCCTGAGCGGTACGACCCAGCAAGAAATGGGAGGCTGAAACCTGAAGCTGTTAACTGGTCAAGCGTAAGTGCTTTTATGAAAAGTTCTGCAGATATAATTGTCCACAGGACAAGCATCCCCAGAGACAATGCAAACAAGTAGTTCAACACTGAAAACATTGCACAACTTGATGCATTATTTCTTCAAAATGTTTTCTGCTGGTATTTCTCAGTGAATCACACAGGAAGCTGGCCAGTTTTACAAGACAGCATGCCCAGAAATATTTGCTGTGATTTAACTAAAATACTTTGATTATATAAACTTACGTTAAACCTAGGCAATGCATATGAAATGCTAATGTGCTACTAGGAACACCTGAATACTTAGCTTAAGAAGGAAAACTCTAGCTTGGAAATTTAATTGTTCTTTTGCATGACACCCAGGAACTTCGCTAATAGAAAAGTTGCTATGATACAACAGCCTTGGAAAACAATTTGCTTTATACTGCAATCCAAAAAAGCATAGAAAATGTGGATTCATGTAAGAAGTAATTGATCCAGTAGGAAATACTAGCAAGCATAATAATTTCTGTTTCCATATCTAAGTTCATGCAAACATAAAAGCTGAAATAGTACATGAACAGTTAATTCTGAACATGGAAAAGGACTAGTTTGTACTGATGCTTAAGAAAAGCAGAGATTACACATGTTCTTATTAGCTTCATATTAACAATTAATGTCTGTACCGAAATACAGACTGATGCATGACTGATTTTCTGAAAGTGTTTCTAGACTTGATCCAATATAAGATCAGTAAAACTTTAGTTCAGATTTCTACCAGCTGTGTACTATTTCCTCTACTGCCTTTTGATTCTATACCACAGACACTAATCAAAGATTTTTTTTTGAAGTCAGCAGATTTATATATACTCTTTCTCTAAATATGAATCATTACACAAACTCCAAGCAGACATTACGTCCAGTATGTAGCTACAAGACTACACATTAAACATGCAGTAAGGAAACATTTTCTTAAAGAACATACTGGAAAAAGAGCAGGAACCCTGGGTCTCTAAACGCTCAAGGTTTGCCAATGTACTTGCCAATATACAGACAGGCCATTAAGTTTTACAGTGTTGCTCTGCAGGTTATTTTGTTCTAGCCAACTGGTATGAGAACATGCTGAAATTGGTCAGAGGGTTGTGACACATTTCGGGTTGTGAGAGGTTGAAACAAGAGTTGATGTTATGATACTATGAAAAGTTCAGAACCCGTTCTAGTCTCAACCTTTTACAGACAGACCTAGTGACTCCTGCTAATAGCACATCTTGAGTATCACCCAGTGTATGAAGCTTTGTTATGTGTGAACCATGTGTGAAACAGAAGCTGGGAAGCATTGCTCTCAGACAATGATAACAGACATGCCACAGCTGGGTTAACGCACGCAAAACTTCAGGTGAGTCTCAGTGGACCAGCCAATTTATGTCTTGTTTCCCTTCACCTCCTCCCATCCATCTTTTTCCTCACACAGGCAAAAGCTACCTACATTAAAACACTTTGATCTAACCAAATTCTACAAAATGCCCTTTCTCGTTCTGTTTGTGAGGTACGTATGTGCTGTAAAACATGCAGCAGGATTTTAAAGAATCAGTACTGTTCGGACCACACGACTCCATGCTGTAATACTGGAGAAGCACAAAAGTTAAAATCCTTTGACCTTCAGAAACAAGGAGTTAGGAAAGGATTTTAGTGGGGCTGCAGAAGTTGCCAATATTTTGGCTGTTACCCAACTGATGTACCAAGCTCTCTAGACTGCTACTAAAAATCAATTCAAAGTCATTTTCTTTGCAAGTCTTGCACAGGCTGCACATAAGCTCTTCATCAATCCTGAAGTCCCAACAGCTACAGGTTTATTGTACACCTTAACAAATTTCATACTAAGTTCAGATTTACAGTACTTACCATCTGGGTCAGAAATCATGTCCAGAAGAGATTTATCCAGAGTGGATTTGCTCATTATTTTTTCCTCATATTCAAAATACACATCCAGCTTTCGACTCTGTTAAAGAGTAAGTGTTAGTGTTAACATCTTAACACTGTGAAAGAATATTTATTTCCTCTTTAGAAAGGTGTATATAGTTTTAGTTATCAAGATTGCTTGTAAAGCTTTATTTTAAAATAAAATCGGTAAAAATAACTAATGCTCGCATTATAATATGTTTTCATTAACTCTCAGAAAATTGGCACTTATGCAATTCTCGTACTAAAAGTGAAAACACAAGTTAAGCAAGGGTTGTCTGACATGCAAATATTAAACTGCAAGAGGAGCTCTGTTTTCAACTATGGTTTTGCCACAGCTGAAAACTACATGCCATCGTACTTAGTGTTATGCTGTTACAGGAAAAAATAATGGTCAAGTGAATATTATGTCAAATTTAAGGTGAGCCTCGAGCCTCAGTCAACAAGGAATTACTCGATGCAAATAAATGTGGGAAATCCCTAAATATCTTAAGGCATCATCCCAGAGAAAAGGTGGCAACTGCCAGCTTGGTCTGGTACCGAAGTAACTACCTCAGATCAAAGGCTTGCAATAATTCTTTCACAGTAAAGATGGAGGACTTCATAATTAGATTATCTTGCTAACTCTGGAAGAGAAGTCTCTCATTATACAATGACACATGTAAATCAAGTTGTGAAAATCCTTTTTTTAGGGAGGATGGCACAGCAATGGCACAAAATTAATGAGGAAAAAGCTTTATGGAAGATACCACATGGCCATGCCACTAATGACTGCACTGCCATACAAGTGCACAAACAGCCAAGCTTTGCACTGCTCAACCACCATATGATCAACTTTCCATCTGCAGACAGAAAAATGCATTCCAAAACTTATTTTAAAAATTCCCGTTACATCACAGAGCATTATTTGTGTTTGAAGATTACAATATAGCATCACAACGATGTTACAAGTACACAGCTTACAAAACCTTGATGTCTGGTAACTAACTACGCCCTGGTGTTCAGGCACATTCAGCTATGTATTGGCTCAAAGAGACCGGCAGAGTGGATCACCATCTCATTGCCTTGAAGTGTTTCAGCTCCACACCATGCCCACTGGGAGACTGAAATGATGTTGCCAGAGTGAGGCAAGAGTCACGGGTGCTTTTCTTTGGTTAAGAGATTAAGGAAATTTTGCCTGATAATGCCAAGACAGGCAAAACTGCTATAGCACCTTCTCACCCACTGCAGTGGTTGTTGTAATGACAGCAACATAAACACTTTAGAAGTATGGTTTTCACATCTTTTTGAATTCTACTAAAATTATTCTTAAATCACAAATAAGGAAATGGAATTTAAAAAAAGTTATTTCACCACCTCCCCCCAAAAAAGGAAGAAAAAAAGAGGTGGGGGAGGCATTTCTCTAGCCTAAGTACATTTCACCTTTTTACTATTTTAAGTTAATCAAAAAAGAGCTGGAGATGAGAATACAAAATAAGGGGTAAGTCACAAGAATATTTTAATTCTGAAAGCCTTTGCCAATCAGCTTATGATGCAGACAGCTACAAACCAGTTATATTTCTCATTCATCATCTACTAAACTCATTGAGAAGAGCTGTCACTTGCAGACCAGCAATTTAATTTACAGCCTTTGTGGAAGCTTGTAATTACAGCTTATAAAGTAAATTACCATGAAGAGTGCTCAAAGAATGACCATTCACTACTTTTAGGCGCAGAAGAATGTCTTCTGTTTTTTGTCATAGTGACAATAACTACATATAAAGTGAATGAAGTGACAAAAAAAACCAACAAAAAAAAAGAGCTAGAGTGTCTTTCAAGCTGTATTTACCTTGAACTCATGTTAAAAGAGTAGCCACAGACATTATGCTACCGTAAAACCTTGGATTAATCCTGTATTTAGCCAAAGTTAAAGTGATTATCAGTGGTTAATGAAGTCTGCATAGAACTGAACTACCAGCCTTTTCCCAAGTCCTTCAGATGCAATTTGGTATCTGGCATGTCAAGATACATTCTGTGACTTCAATTCCACAGCATCTTAGAGACTATTTGCGTTACAGTTTCCTTAAATCTAGAAAAACAAAATAATTGCAAAGAAGTGACTACAGTTTTTCTAGTCCTTCCAATACATTCACTTGCTTTCCGTGTTTTAACTGCATTTGTATCTCCTTCCATGGAGCTAAATTCAATGTTTTGAAGTTTAAAAAACTTTTCCCAGACAAAAGGCATCCACCAAACAAAGAATTGTCTTGAAATGTGGAAACAATCTTATTAAGATAAATATACTACTGTTGAATTTGGCAATGCCCTTATTATCTTAGCTGGTGATCTACTTAAGACAAATTTATTCAGATGGCATGTAAAAATGTAAAACATACAAAAAAATTTCACTGATTCACTATATTTATTTACAGACCAACTTTTAAATAAAATTATGTAATTCAAACATGAGAGACTTTTATTTGTATGTCAACTTACTTGGAGCACAAACTAAATTCTTCTCAACCTTGCGCAACTGTGACTGTTTGACTAAGACTGTCAAACAAAACAGAATAACCGCAGCAAAGAAAACTCACTGGCTGCGTGTTTGCTATAACATTAATGGTACATGCACACCCACTCTCTTCAAAAATTTTGCACAATTACTTTTGAAATGTGAGCTTAGCACTCTTTGGGGGAACACAAAAAAACCCAAACTGAAAATCCTAAAACTTCAGGTCCTTTATTTCTATCCGCAATAGAGACATCAGAGCTAAGCAGCAATATAAAATTATTGAGACTTTTTTTTGATGCAACAAAAGCACTAACTAAAGAGATGGATCAATGTGGTGAGTCTATTCAGATGCTCCTTCACTAGATAACTAAGAGAGGTTACTAGGGAAGATGCTAATTAGGGCAGTATTTTTGTTATGCTGGTTCGCTAGGGATTAGAAGGACACCTAAACAGATTTAATATGGATTACTGAATAGCCTTAAACACTACTAGTTACCTTTTGACAGATTTCCCAGATATGCCACATCAATGAGACAGTTACCTCCCGAAGAGCCAACTTGTCTAAGAAGTGCTGATAAGAAGCAGATGTCCCCTTTAATTTAAGTGCAATTTTGCTCACTCAATGGCAAACTCACAGACATGCCAAGAGGAAAAGCTGGGAACAGGAGCTAAAGAGTCCTGTAGATTCAATAAAAAAAAAAAAAAAAAAAAAAAAGACAGCAAAGAAGAGGTTCTTATGGGTGCCAAACTGGCAAGCAAGGTGAAGAAAAATAACAAAAAACAATAATAAAATGAAGATGCATTTACATTTACAGTTACTCCTTTTCTGCCTCCTGCTCTTGATTTCTGATGTCTCCTGACATCTTGTTTCACACCAACCTCATTCAGGACTGGCTGCCAAATCAGGGACAGGATCAGTGTTGCAGTCAAAGTGCTACACTTGAGGTTGCTTTATCTTTTCTCTTTTTTTGTCTTTTTCTTTTTTTTGTTTTGTTAAATATTTGTGAAAGCTTTCAACTTAGCACCTTTAGAAACAGCCTGTTCATAAGCCAAAATTTATTTTATAGATAAGTGCATGGGACTCTCTCCCTAAGCGCTGTACTCCAAAAAGAACAGAAAATTCCTTCTTTTTTAAGCAGAGAAGTGGAAGCAAGACCCAATGAAATCTCTTACAGGGCCATTTTTGTAAGGCCTTGTGGGAGGCTCTCCTACCCTCTTTAAGTACAGTCGTTCTTCCTTTTAGAGAGAGAAAGAGAACATACAGAAAGAAGAGACATTTTCTAAGAAATTAATGAGAGGAATCTCTCTGTAATCTCTCTGACAGAGAACAACCAGAAATAACAGCCCCCAGAATGAGTGAGGTTGGTCAGGTGATTATACTGTGCTCCTACGAAAGAGGAAGAGAAACTCTGGGAGAAGGGTGGAAGTGGCAGCTGCAGCCAGTTCCCTTCGAGGGCACTGCACAGAACGATGCTGTGGAAAGGTCACCAACCGATCTCAGAAAAAGCCCATTTACTGCATAGTTACTCTATCAGTTCTGAACTACAGAAAAACAGCCTGGACCACTGTGACATACGTATTTCACAAACACATACCATTTCTGTTCACACAGTAAGACAAAAATGTGACCTCATTTAAAACAGAGTAGTTGAAATAATGGCATTCCTTTACAAAATATGATTTGATCGTTTGAAAGGCTACTGGCTAACCCAGTAACGGGGTCATTCAAAGCATCAGGCCTTGAGATCAAGCAAAATTGGAGATACATGATAAAAAAAATATGCAGAAATAAAACTCCCAAGACTTAAACCAGGGGTCCTCAAACTTTTTAACCAGGGGGGCGGCGCGCGGATGCAGTGGCAGGCAGTCACCTGCGGCTGCTTGGTTTCCCCCCCCAACCCCCGGTGGGGGGGGATGTGTGTGTCTGTAAATACCAGGGGCTGGATTGAGGACCCTGGGGGGCCGTTTCTAGCCCGCGGGCCGTAGTTTGAGGACCCCTGACTTAAACCAAACAAGTGTAAGTAATCTAAGACAGATAATTCACATGAAACACTGCCACTTAAATTCACATGTATAGAATTTTAGCGAGAGGTTATCTAAACTACCCCCTCTGCAACTAATAATTTTAGGAAAGTGTACATGTACACTTTTTCATGTGACAAGATTTAACATACTAGTAATCCTAGTATTCATATTAGAATAACATGCAAAGATAATAAGCATTACTTAACACTAAAGCAGCTAGAAAGATACCCATAAATCTACTCCTAAATCTGTTATCTGCTCGGTACAGTCCTTCAGTCACCAGCTTCTTCAGAGAAAAAAACATCAATGCAACACAAGGATGCATTTATTTAAGCACTGACAATAAATACTTGATGGTTCAGCTTATGAAAAAAGCGATGCATTCTTTCCATTATTTTGCTAAACACCTAGATATGCCAGAAAACTGCCAGGACCACAAAGTATTTGATTAATTTCTGGTTTCCTGTTGCTGTGTCTTAGAAAATGATCCAAGTGAATGTGGAAAGCAGCTGTAAACTGAACACTAGAAGAAGACCACAAGAAAAATTATATTCTTAGTATATCTAAAGCAGGTCTTGTAGCATTCTTTGTGCTGATTCTCCTATATGTAGTGAAGAAAAATGCTCAAATACTTAATGTAGTAAAAACCCCATAATCGATAATGCAAACAGTCTTTTAAAGTATGAATGTGCTTCCAGATTATTTTAAAAGTGAAAATATAGTAACCTGAAGAGGAGCATGGTGTCTTACTAGCTCATCATGACCTGAGCGCTTGCCAAAAAAATTCTCTCTTATCCTATTCTGCTTTAATTATTTAACTGTATACAAAACCTATTAACCACGGCCTCAAGGTGCCATGAGAATTTCTTTTAAAAGTACTGGCTGAGATACTGCCCTTTTTGAGAGTACTGGAGGGATCCACTGGGTAGCATGTCATCCTGCATGTTAAAATTCCACAGCTCAAGACAGAAAGATACTTCTTGTAACACTGGAGAGTGAAAAGAGGGGAGAATATGGACAGGACAAAGCAGTCACAAGAAACTTAACATTCATCCAGTGAAAAGGCTGTAGAGTGGCTAAATTCCAACAGAAAAAAACCCCATGTGCTTCTCCATTAGTTTGAGTTTAAGGTAGTTTCCCAGCTATCTGGAGATGAAGGAAGCGCTGCCTTCAAAAGGAAGAGATGGTAGAGATGCACGTATCATCGACGTATTGAAGAAACCATATGTCCACTTGTCTCACAGCCTTCTCTGACAGCTACACCATAAGAAGGTAAGGAGCCGGAGCACTCCGCGATACCAGAATTAAGAACCATTCATGGAGAAACAGATCCCCACATGGTGGGAACTCCCTTAATAGCAGGCTCCCTGTCGGAGGAGAGAGCCTAAGGGCTAGCAGAGTGCTACAGCTGGGGGACCCGAAGGGAATTCCTTCCACCTCCAGGTAACAGAAAAGTGTGTCACTGTCACCCAGTGGACAATGACCAAGCATCTGACTCCTGTTCACGTCCAAAAGGACACTGGTGATCAAAACTGATGTTACTGCGATTCCAAATCTTCCTCTGAAACCTGACTTCTGTCCAACAATCAATACATAAAATACTACTGGTGTAGGCCTGCCATTACTTACCATCTCAGTACTTTTCTTAGAAAAGTGAATTTACAGACAAGGTATCAAACACAGTATCAACATTGTCAACTTCTATTTTTTTCCAACAGTATTAACATACTGCTTTTAAATTGCCAGGTATGAAAACTGGCGTGCCTAATACTGCAAAAGCACATAAACTAGCCTCTACAGTCATAAGCCAAACACAGAAACATGTTTACATTTCTTCCCCAATTTTATTAATGTTTGAAATTAATATAATCATTAAAAATCAGAATTAATCCTTTGTCCATTTATAGTACTTAGTTTAAAAACATTCAGTAGCAGTAATAACTGAGGACAGATCTTGAGCACTTTACAAATGTTAAAGTTAGCTTCAAAACACTTCACCTTCAATAAGCTATAAATAGCACAGGGTAAAATTTCTAACTACTGATTTGCAGTGAGACTTGGTGATTGAATCACTTTCAAAAACAGAAGTTCAGTGTTTTTGAAAGCCTCATCTATAATTTCTGTTCTCATACTGTGAAAACAGATCCATCTTCCAAGTTATTCTAGTCGTAACCATGGTCTTTACTTGATACTGAAACCATCTGCAAGTTCTCTTGATACAAGAGCAGCAGACTTAAACAGAAAAGATGACAAACATCCTTCTGAAGTGCTTAAACGATGCACAAGACATCTAACACAGACCCTGCTGGAAAGACCAGTTTAGTAACTTGCATCATTATCGCCACACCTCTGGGTATTATTTTTATTGGTGAACAGTACACAGTACCCTTCTGATAAACACATACAGAACAGAAAAATTCTTAGACTTAAGTCATAACTTGCTATGACACATCTGTAAAGTAAATGAAACACTTCAATCATAAACTTATTTTAGAAAGACTTCAACCCACAATAAAGGTTGTGGCCATCATTTTTAAAAAAAAAATAAAAAAAGAGGGTATACTATTAAATTCTGAGAAGAAAAAAACTGCTCTGTTTACTTCACTTTCCATGCAGAGGTATTCAAAATTCATTCCTTCCCACCCTAAGTAACGTTATATAGTGGTTTCTGTAAAAGGCAGCACAATTGAGAAGGCTCACTTTCTCATCTTACTTCACCTGCTCAAATGTATTTCTCCAAGTACGGAGCACTCCTAACCAAAAATTGAAGCTGGAGAGCACTCATACCTTTATGTGCTCCAGAACGGCTGTTGCAACATTTGTATGAAGATCAATGAGCCTCTTCTTTTCCAGAAGTTCTGGAAGAGAGCTGAAGAGATTAAATACAAACTAACCTGCTGAGTTGCACTGTTAGTTGAATTCTGTATTGTGTACAGTCGGTACAAAAAAATGTATAGAATCATAGAACAGTTGGGGTTGGAAGGGACCTTTAAAGATTATTAAAATAAAAAAAATTACAGAACACAGTAGGACTGGAACTAAAAATCATGAAGTATAGATGTAATGACTCTCAGAACAGAAGGACATTATCCACATGTAATAAAACCAGGTTTTTACCTTGCCTAGCAAAAGCCAGACAATGTGGGTAATTTAATATTCCTATTGAAACCTTATGATCAACAACAGGTATATGCCCTGCTTACCTGAACAAATAATCTACTAGAATTACGGCTTATATACTCAACATTTAGTTAATCTTTGATACATATAAAAGTGTCAATATCTGTAAAATACTAGTATCTGTCAAGTAATATCAATTAATTTCAAATAATTAAGAAATTATATTAAATAATAATAATATTTGTCAAATACACACAACTTCTGCGCATGCTGGAATTTGTCACAGGCGCTTCTGCACAGAACATGGCTATGCAGGCTTCGTGACAAAAGAAATCTTTTGTTAAATGGCAAACTGAATGGTTAATTTTACTTTGTCGAAAAATTGTTACTTAAGGCGTTGTGATCAGCAGTGATTTTCACTCATCGCACTTGGGCATCACATGTATAAAAGACTGCTCAGGACCTATACACCTTCACATCCAAAAGCACCCAGACAGGCAAATGTCTTAGTTTAATAATAAGCGGATGAGAAGGCACTTGATGACACTGACGGCATGTCCTGAAGAACCATCAAATTAAAGTAACCACACTTTCTTTCCTCCTTTAAGCAATGATAAAATCAATGTTACCTACGGTGATTGGCCATTAATGACCTTACAGCTGCAAGGTGATTAGTACTGCCTTTGTAAAGGGCTGCATTTAATAAAAAGAAGGAAAAAAAGACAGAATATCCCCTACATTCAAGTCTCTGTTTTTTAATTACTAATACATATTCCAAAGTTTTCTAGAAATTGTAAAGCCCAAGACCTAAGCTAGGCTTTGCTGTTTTGTTGTTTTATCATCTGCTAGCAGGAAGAAGATACCCTTCAGATGATGGACAACAAAACAGCGAAGCACGCTTTAATTTTTCCAACAGAAACATGCCTGAACGGAGGTTGTCAATGGTATTTGGTCTTCTCGGCATAATCATAAGGATTAGAACTGAAACATGGCAATAGGAGTGTTTACCGTGTTACATTATTTTCTGAAGGGCAATAAAATTTTCCTTGATAATGCCAGATTACAGAAAACTTACATAGAGGTTAATGGAACAGTAAAACTTCAGAATCTTTACTTATATGATTTTTTTTTCTTGCTATCACTTTAAAGCCTTTGATCCTTTTCACTTTCATACCTTGCTGCCTTGACCTGAAAACCAGCATCCTGAGAAGTACAAAACTTTAAAACCTTATAAGATGGAGCTTGGAAACACCTGCTCACTTTTTTGAAACGTTCTGATCCATCCCAAATCCTTTGTAACTCCAATAAAATTCTAACCAGGGCATAGCATACAAAACGTTTGAAACTCACAAAGAGACAGCTAACTAATGCAGGCACATGCTGGATTTCACAGGACACTGCGCCTATCACCCCATTTATCCTCAGAATAATTTTTGTTCCTTCTTCCGACTGGGGTCTTAGCGAAAGGCAGCAAATTGAACATCTCCCTTCTCCAAGGCATCGGTGGAATGAAAAACAGATTTACAATGAGGAACAAGTCTAGATCTCAGACTTCCCATGTCATCCGTGGCGGCTAAGTCTCCAAAAGCAGGAGAGTTCTTAATGACAATAATCTTGCCAACAGATGTTACAGTAAATACGTTAATCAAAATGTAATTAATTACACACTGTGCAAAGCAACAGGTCCTTCAAGAAGTGGATTTCACTAGCAATCTTTTTAACAAAGGAATGCAGAAGTAGGCAGTTGTTTTTTTCTGGTGAAAGAGCGTAAGGAAATCTATGATGCACTTATTCAGATCTGCTGAGAAAACACTCCAAAGCCGTGTGTACAGGGCTCACACACATGCTGTGGAAGTCACATGTGTAAGTATTTGTCTAGGACATTGCATTACATTTTACCAGAATTATTTATAAAACAGTTACACACTATTATTGAACTAAGTAGCCTACTTTTAAAGTTATTTATTTCAAACAATATTAAAAGTGAAACAACAGAAAGAATTAGAAATGGTTCCCAGTTAAACAATAATGCATTATTGATTCCTTACCTGACAGCTGAAGTTAGCTTAGCTGTATTATCAGAAAGCATACTTATTGCTCCTTCATCCTCCCCTTCTATACCCTGGGTTTTGAGGAAGGGTTTGGAAAGAGGAATAACAATAGTCATAATAAATATGAAGATCTCACATGCAAATACAGTCAGCACATTTAGGACCTATTTTCTCAGAACGGTATTAATGTCTGGATTGTGTTTTACAGTTAAGATGGGAGTTATATAAATGTAACACCAATAAATGCAAGAAATTGAACGTTCTCATGAAATATGGTACTTCTAGTTCTACTTTTAAGATTGTACTATGCCTAAAATACAGCATGAGCTGGTATTTTTTTTTTTCTGGAGGGGTGACAGAGTGGGCTAAGCATCTCCATAAGTCCTATTACACTTTACATAAAGCAGATACAGGTGATAAAACTTACCATGATACTTTTAAGTCTTTTGACTTCATCTTCTTGGGCTCTGTAGGATTCCAGTTCTTGCTGAACAGACTCAGCCACCTCTGGAAAAGGACTAATGCAATACTCCGCATTAGGCTCAGTTAAATCAACAAACTGAAACACTAGAACCAGACAGGCTGCATGATCAAGATGATCATGAAAACGTTTTCAGAAATATCAATACACAAATCATGCAGCAGTATCCAATCAGTGAAAATAATGACATCTTGCTATAGGTTTACTTGAACTTTCTAAGATAGATTCACTGCTTTCAATATTTTTATATAATTTTGATAAGAACAGTTTTGTGCTCTTGTAACAAAAAGCTAATACACAATTAATAAGGACACCGAATACTGACAATGATCATTCCTTATGTGGTGGGTAGACTCTGGCTGGACAGCAGGTGTCCACCAAAGCTGCTCGATCACTCCTCTCCTCAGCAGGACAGGGGGTGGAGAAAATAAGATGGAGAAAAAAAAACCCAAACCTAAACTCATGGGTCAAAATAAGGGCAATTTAATAAAGCAAAAAGCAAAGGTTCCACATGAAAGCAAAGCAAAACAAAAGATTTTGTTCTCTGCTTCCCATTAGCAAGCAATATCCAGCCACTTCCTGGGAAGCAGGGTGTCAGTATGCATAGCACTTGCTCCAGAAAACGAACGTTGTGAAAAAAAACCAAATGTCCCTCCCTCCTCCTCCCTTCCCTTAGCTTTTATTGCTGAGCAGGCATCATATGGTATGGAATATCCCTTTGGTCAGGTTGGGTCAGCTGTCCTGGCTATGCCCTCTCCCAGTATCTTGCCCACCCCCAGCCTGCTGGTGATGGAGGTGGCGGGGGGGATGTTGGAATTAACTCCACCTCAGCTAGACCCAATATACCTTAAAAAAACCAAACAAACTTCAAAAATATTTTCAAAGAATCTTAAAAATAGAACTACCACAATATGAAGAATACTTAGAATTTATATTGACTAAATTCATGTAAACTCTGTACCTACACAGCTTACCTGCCCTTATGCTTTTGCCAGAATTTATCAGATGTAGTTAAATCATAGGATTTCTTATTTTTTTTCTTAGGTCTAGCACCTGCTGGAGAACTTTCTGTTCCTGTTGATTCTTCCAAGTTAACTCTATTCAAATGGAAATCCTGCAAGAAGAGAAAACTTAAGTAAATATTTGACAGTTTTTCCTTATTTAATCATCTTTTATACTTAGCCAATTATCTTCTAGAATCATTTTCTAAAAAATATTATCATAGCTATTTATTAGAATTTCATAAGAGGGCAGGAATCAGTTTACTAACTAGGTAATAACAGCAGCAATGTAACAACTCCAAAATCACTTACACTTACTGAAAAAGCATCAAACAAAGCAACAAATGTCAAGCAAAGACATCTGGTCACCTCACATGCAAGCTATCTTCTGACACTGAACTCTGAACACTTTTTTTTGTACAGAAAATAAATTATTTAGCAATAACTGAGCTCTAACAACTGGCCAAAACTAAAAAGTATAAATGTTGCAGACAAAAACGGTCTCCAAGGCTGAATTTCACTTACAGAACTACAGCAAACGTGTCAAAGCCACAAAGAAGCTCATGGCATCAGCAACCGGAATATCCACTGTGAGGACTATTTAGCTACACCTTCACAGCTCTTTCTGTATTTTTTAAAACACTAGTAAAATAGTGAGTGCATGATAAAGCAACAGTTTGCAACAAAGCTGCTATTTCTCCATATAGCTTTTCTTCTTCCACAGATGCACGAACATAGACACTACATCTTTTTGCTAGATGACACAATATATCACACACACTGCTCCCTGTATGTCTTCTGGTTCTTTCCCTCATTCTCTTTGCCAAAGACAGCTCTGTATTTCCTGCAGCATATATATGCCCTCTGGTTTGCAACAAAGATTAATAAGTACTCCACTTGCTGACTTTATTCTAACCCTTTTCAAGAACATTTAAAATTTCAAATGTGCTCTTTACTCGGCAAAAAATGACAAAGAGAGTAAAATCTTCAACAGAATTTGCCACAAATCTTCTAGAACAGATATTTTTTTCCAGAAATAAAACTCCACTATATTATGTTAATTTATTATGTTAATTACAGTGCACAGAACTAGATCATTGTAAGTGAAATTGTGAAATAAATTTTTAAATGTTTCTAGTTATCCCTTGGCAGAGTTCACACTTAAAAAAAATACTATAAACGATCGATGCCAGAATAGAAACAAAATCAAGTAGCTACTCAAAGAAAGCACATGCAGTCAATGAGCACAAACCTCATCTTACAAGATGTGTTTAACATTTCCGTGAAAAGAGTATTTTTTAAGTACATATGTTCAATAAAAACTTAAAGAAAAAAAATAATTTGACTGTGAATCCAGCTGCAATTTTTAATGGAGATCTATGATTTGGCTCAACTTAACTCACCAGTGACCTGAGTTTCCAAGTTAGTTTTGGCATTTACAAGGAATTTTACCAAAATGATTCTTTGAATGATTAGTGTTCCTCTTTTCACCTCCCCATTTTGTCTTTATAAGGCTTTATATCCGTGCTTCCCATTTTTCTGTGTCCACTCCTGAAAGGATTTTTATTCAGAAATGGGAATCTCTTCATACAAGCCTGTTTATGTGTAGAAACACCACAATTATAATCTAAATGGATGCAGCACACAACTCTGTGGTTGAGTTAACATTTAGTTCAATCCCCCACAGAATTCCTGAACTATTGTAATAGAGAGCTTAAATGAGAAAAAAATTATTTCAAAGTACAGTTTACATAATTGTCACCTCGGTAACACTTGCACAGTTACAATTTATGGCCTTTTAAAAGGCTACTGTGGTTATTTCATGAAATACTATGCTCAGTACATGAAGAACCTGGCACGCTTGCCTTTAGGGTGAATAACTTTACTGGTTTTGAAATTAAACTTTTGCCCTTGACGTGGAATCACAGGCCACTTGGTTACAGTTTCACTAGACAAATTCATAATCCTATCACCTCAGTCAAAAACTAGGTGCAACATGCACCATTTAACAAGTTATTCCAGAGAAACTAGAGAAGTCTGACGCAGTCCAGATAAATGTCCCACGATCCTCAAAGCATTCTTCTAGTGTTATTCTAATCCCCCTCCATGTTTGTTGCACTAGTCCTCAGCTTCCACTACCTTTTTGACCTGTGCATCTCGATGCACCAAAGCACCACCCCAAGACATGCCTGAAGCCACCCAACACTACCTTCTCTACCTGAGCAGGAGGCAACTACACAGAGCTTTGCGTGGATTTACTATCTAGTAAGTGAACATTTGCCGATTAAATGGCTGGTAGGTAACAAACCCAAAGTAAGTGTAGACCTTGTGCAAAAGCATTTTACACCTGTAAAAACTCTCGGGTTTTCATCCCCTACTCTTTCACTGATTTTTCAAAAGAAACCTGTAGCAATTCAGTACTTATATTTGCAAGTCTCTAGCCAGTTCAAGAGCTACTGGAGAAAACAGTGCAAACTGTGTTTTTTTCATATATACCTTTCCTAAAAGAATCAAGCCAAAAATTGTTTATTTGCAAAAAGCACCCTTAAGTTCAAGAAAAATGGATGAATTACATAAAGCAGAATTTAAAAGTGTCCTAAACCATCCCATTAATGTTAAAATACTTTCACGATAGCAATGCAAGTTTCTGACAACACTGTATGTATGACTATACAGTTCACAACCAGCTTTGTATAGAAACACATACATGCATGTGCGTATTTTACATATTCCTCTAACAGTCTCCGTAATAAAATCAAATTATTTTTCAAAGCTAGATATTGAAAGGATTTGCATGACTAACTCTACAGTATAAAAAAGCCTCCAGATAGTAATTCTTCTTACTCATATTATCTTTTATTATTTACTCTGTAACTATATAGGAAACACATACATCTTTGGTAAATAGCATTTGTTTTCATTCAAGTACATTTCCACTACTGGTTTTATAAAATGAACTTGAGGAACTTGTTTAAGGCTATCCGAATTTCCCCAAAATTATTAAATCTATTGTAGAGTCCTCACAGCAGTCATATACTAGTTGGTATCTCTGTATTGAACACCTACACCACCTTGTGGAGAAAACTAGAAACTTATTTTCAGAAATTCAAACATAATAAAATCGGTTTAAAAACTCATTAAAAGCATTTATTTGCCAAAACTGAATTGCGCTTAATGGAGTTTAGCATTTACACAACATAAAAGATTCATGAACTACTGAAGAAAAAGCTGGGATTGCTGAATTACCAATCGTTTGATAATACGAAGATTTCGACTTTTTAATTATTCAAAAGTTATTGCTAAATAAACCTTCTTGAGAAAATCTTCCAAATTGCATTTTGTTAAACAACTTCCAAATAAAACAGACTAAACAGATTTTGGATTAAGAGAGAATCTGATATTAAGTGTAATAACAAAGTGAGTGAAAAAAGAATTTTGGTAACAAAATCTGATTTATTCTTACCAGAACATCATGCACTAAAGCTTGGTATGTCCAAGTATGGTGTAGAGGAGTTGCTAAATCTATGTTTCTGTCAACAAGGACTAATAGGGGCCTTTGGAAGCTGAAAAGATGACACTGTATTAGTATTTCTTTAAACATGTTTAGAACACCCCAGTAACATCCTGAGTGGTATCAGCCAGCTTCTACATCATATTTCAAGTTAAAAGCCAAACTACCTACTGCAGAGTTCCTCCAGCCTCCCCCAAAGCATCTGGGCTGATCACTGCCAGAAATTCCATGAACCACTGTCCTACTGATGATAAAAAGATTATTTTATTTTGTACTAAGTGAAATTACCAATTAATAAATATTAAGATGAAGTCAAAACACTAAACAGTAACCAGCCTTTTAGGTATTAACTAGTGTATCTTTGTTTGGATACACATTTGAGTTCCAAACAACTGTTTGAGTGGTTAATGTTCGACCTTAATCCCCAATACAAACCTCAAATATAAGATCTCTCTTCCAAGGGTTTTTAATTTCATTTTCCTCTTTGTTAGTATATACAAGTCCATAAAGAAAAAATTATCATCTTCTGAGATGCACTGTGGTAATTCCATCAATACTCAATTTTGTGGGAAAAGAATGCAGAGATGCCTAAATGTTTTGGGTTACAGCTACATGAAACATTTATAGTGAAGACAGAAAGGCTGTGAATTGACAGAAGAGTATTGCAACCATTTCCCTTAAGTACACTAACCTATGGTAAATGTGATGGCTAAATTACAGTTTACTTGAACAAAATAAAAGCATGTTAATTCCACGCTCTGAATTTCCTTGCAGTAACTATCTTCACGTAGATATATAATCTCAAGAGCCTTAGTCACGAGTCTGAAAACCAAACTAAAGATCTGAAGCCATTTAACTGGTTAAAAGTTCCCATATTTCCCATTCCTTGTATTTTGATTTTCTGAAGGTAATGATGCTATACTATCAGGAAAACAAGCCACCCCTCTGAATGAAAAAAGAGAGCGGTTACAATTCAGTTCCCCTGAAAACCAAGGAACTGTATTTCACAGCTATTTCTCTCCTAATACCTTTCAATCTCATTCTATTTTGCCACTCTTGATTTTTTTTGTGTCTTTTATCCAGGTTCCACTCTCAATTTGAGATAAAAATATGATGACTTTTATATCCAGTTAGGGGATCCTAACTGCCTCCTTCAGCTACAGTACTCCCAATACATCTCATATTTTCTCTTATAGCGTAAACTGTAATACACTTTCCCAAGGCAGCTTGTGGAGTATTCAACTATCTGGGGGCAAGGCTATGCAGGGGAGGCTATCGAGAACACATTATCAGAAGCATACAAGCATCACAATGTCTTTTCTCACCACTCTTTCCCCTCAAAGGATTCAAATGGTCATGACTTAACAGTCCTTAATTATCTAATTATCCAGGTGGTGGTCCTTAAGCAGTCCTTCTCTGATAGATACAGGGATCAGCTGAGAAACACTTGCTCTTGATGGAACTACAACTGGTAACAGTGTTCACAAGTGAGAAAACTGGCATTTCCTTCTTTTTAATAGACTCAAGATTGCTAACAGCCACATTCAGACATCCAACTGCGTATCACGGTCCTGTAAACTGAGTGTATTTGCAGGAGTTTGGTTCTTGCTGGGTTTAGAGGGTGAACAAAATTACCTGGTTCACTAAATAATCTTTGTCTCACTGCCCTAGGACTGCACATTTACTAGCTATAAAAGTTCTCAAACAGGTTAAGCTAAAAGATTGGAAAACTACCTTAGAAGTATGCACATTCTTTTAATATAGAATTTGAACAAACTCTTGTAAATACAGTTTTCATTATAGTGGTGACACCCCAATGAGATGTTTCAGACAACTAAAATACAAATAACAAAAATACACAGCTATTATAACACCATACCTGAACTGGCCAGCTCCAAGTGTGTCACCTGTAAAAAGACTGTTTCTGGCATCTCTTAGGTTCTCTCTGAGCTTCTTATCTAATTTCTGAAGGGGGAAAAAACAAAACAGCTTTTAAGAAACCAATCGTTTCCTAATCTCTTTATATGATCAATATTTAAAGATTTATTGTGCTGGTTCTGTAGTTTATAAATGTCTTAGCTGCAGGAAGTCTAGGTCACGGGAAAGAAAGAAATCTCTTCCTTCTATTTTCTCCCTCCAGCATTTATATTTGTATCTAGGACCACAAAGAAGATGCTTCCTTTACATCCACTAATGTCCTCCCAGGCAATGAGAACCCTCTTCCTAAACATGCAAATAGAAAACACCTGCAGGAGGCACCAAGAGGGAACCACAGCAGCAGCAGCAAATTGGGGCTGTCAGACACTGCCACACTAAGCCTTCCATAAAAATGAGATTACCCTTAACAGGAATGCATGCGCACTGAATGCTTAAGTTTAACCAATATTAAGGCTTCACTGTCCAAGAAAGATGTGAGGAAGATAGAAGATATTAAGCACAGTGACTCCTAATGAAGACAGCTGTAGAGATTTTTAATTGTGATCTAGTTTGGTAATTTCATCCCTGCTTGATGATCAAGTTCAGTGTCAGTTTAATTTGATATAATAAAAATGTCCTGTACTTACGGGGTTTCCCAGTAAGATAGATAAAAATTTCTAAGTGAGGCACACAGGAAAACCCAGGCCAGACAGCAGCTTTTTAAACTGTGTAGACACAGCTTAATGGTTGTAACTATAATGCCCATCAGAAAATCTTGACAAACTCTAGATTAAGAATGATCATTCACATCATCATGATTCCATAATATTAAAATTTCTACAGGTAAGTTCCATGGAATTGAAACCAGAAAGGAAAAACTGGAAGGGAGATACACCAGTTTATTTCCTTCATAAGGAAAAGGATACAGTAACACTCCATCTTTGCCTAGTATTGAGAAAATAAACAAGGTGTTAGGAAAGTTTTAAAACAATAATACTTGTTTAGAAAATAGTTTCTTACCACTGCCACCATTTCAGCTGCAGTTCCTCTTGAGCATCTGATTATAGGAATAGCTCCTAATAAAAGATATATTGACTCCTACTTGCATTACAATTTTCAAATTACAACTTAAGTGTACTTTTCATAAAACAAATTTTAGTAACATTCTGGAGATGAAATTTTTCAAGTGCAAAATATAAATGTGTGTTAAATTTGTCTCTTTCAGTCTTTATCTATGAAAAAAAAGTACTATATAGAAATATTAAATAAAAGTGAGTACCTCATACAGGAATTTATAAGAAGTATAGTGTACACTAGAAAGACAGCTAATATACTATAGAGGGGACAAACTATCTCATATAGAAGCATCAAAAGTTAGTTTCAAAAGGTTATAAGTCCCTTGAGAACAGGAATAATAAGTACCATAACACCACTACAATGTATCAGTTACAACTCACTGCAGACTAATGCTATTTCCAAAGGCACATTTTCCACTGGCTTTCAGGTTTCAAAACCTTTAGCTACTGTCTCTCCCTTCCTTATATAAATATGAAAATTCCAATACCACAGAGCTGAAGTGACTAAGTATAAGAGATTTAATTTGTATCACACTAACACCTGAAAGAACTCAATAGGTCCAAGGGAATCTCTTGAACACTGCCCCACAGTGATCCCCAGCTCCCCTTGTAGGAATGCTCTGATTGATTTCAGTGAGAATTTAAGATTAAATGCCATCACTATGAAACATGTATGACCTAAGCATTAAGAAAACACAATAAAATAAGTAAATTTAACATATCTTCCTATTGCTTATTTCAGTTGTGTGTGTGTATAAAAAAAAACTTCGCAGGTTTGTGTGAGGGGTTTTTCTTCTTTTTCTGTAAGGTTGGTTTGTTTTTTTGAGAACTGCAAATTCAAACTCAAAGCACTATTGATCTTCATTGCAAACTAGGATTTTGTAAAAACAGTGAATTTGGATCTTTGCGTTTCAGTGTTCTCAGCACAGCAATAATTTGAGCAAGAACATTAACCAAAACTGAGAACTATTAAGATTTCCGTCACAGATCTAATTCTGCCTTTAATTTGCTATAGGACATGACTAAACTTCTAGGTATCCCATTGAATATGGATCTTTTCTAAAAGGAAAACATGGAAAATATGCTAGAATTTGAAAACTTACCTAGTGTAACAAAAAAACAGAAGAGACTATCAACAATAGTGTCCATTATAGTTTCCATTTCTGTGTCCGTTATATCTGGTCGGTTAATGGCTAGAAAGGTGTGGAAAAGAGTTAAGAATAGGCGTAAAGAAGTTTATGCCACTTCAACACTGAGAAAGTAATCCTCTTCCTAATGGCTCTTAATAGCCAATAGCTTTTGTTGCAGAACAGATCCTATTGTGAAATGCCCCTCCTAGCACATCCGTTAGTTTTCTTCTCCTTTTTTTCTTTTTTTAATCAAAAAATTGGGAGAACTTAATTATTGCTCATTGTATAAGGTCAAACACTATACAATCTTTTCCAATTATCTCTGACAACGCGTATTGTAACTTCTGGGTTGTGTTATTTAAAACTTCCTAGAAAACCATGTTATGCAAGAGAAAAGGCCATCCACTTGGAAACAATTTTTCAGATATAAAATCTTCAAGTATCAGTTATGTAATTTAAAGAGAATTACAGTATGCAGTTATTTATATTTAAAGATTCTAAATCCCTCTTCTTGTAATGGAGATTTTTCTTTTTTCTTTTTATTTTAAACAAATTTACTGTCAGTCTCTAGGTTAAGGATAATTCCCAAGTTCTAAAACATTTCACGCTATAGATGGAAAGATTTCCCTCACATATTTAGGTCAGAACAAGAGACACATAGCAACACTCCTATTAAATAATTAACACTGACAAGAATACAATCGCCAAAAGGAAACATCAAACCTAATCTTATCACTGGTGTCAAGTCAAGCACTGTCTCATTTCTCATGCCATAAATCCCATCCTTGTTTATTTTACCTTTAAACATTTCTCACATAATTACCTGTCTTATACTCTTTCTTCAAAAATGAACTTCAAAGCTCTGAACATTAATAAGCCTCCCATTCCAGATATATGCATGGCCAGCCATAATCATCCTCCAACTTTAAAGGTGCTTTTTCTCCCCTGTTTTTGTACTCTTTAAGAACTTTAGAGAGATGGATTATATTAGCAATTTCTACCAGCAGCTATAGTTAGTAAGTCAAACTTTTTACTAGGCTGCTAGGATGAGAGCAGCAATAGAAGTACCCCCCTCAGCGTTTTTTTTATTCCAAGTTCAAATTTCTGAAATACCAGCACGAAGAAAGGCAGACTGTTTCCAATATCTGTATTTTTCTGTAATGACAAAGCTTTGAAATTAACTGGGGTTATCATTCTGTAGTTAATCTCCAGTTAATGGTCTCCCAGTTTACAGGGGGTAAATAATCTTATTTTTACTCCCTTGCTTTTCTCAATTTTAAAATCTAATTCCCTCTCTACTATTATATTTAAGATACTCATTTATGATGTTCCAGTAATCTGCATACTGTTGGTGCCTTCTAATTTTGTGTAACATGTACATTTTATGAGTACATTTTTTTTTGTACCATAGCCATCAACACAAATATTCAATATTACTGCTTCTTAGGCCAACCTTTGAAAAACTCCATTAATAATCTTTCAGTGAACTGTTCTATCACGTTTTCTATATAATCCTCTCTCTCCACTGTAACAAGCTTATGGGGGGACGCATCTATTAAAGAAAAGTAAGCTACATGTAGTGATGGACAAGAAGTGGTGAGCTTCTCACCACTTTCTGAATTTCAAATACAGAAATGTGTCTCCTACACATTTTCTTGTTGTTTTACAAAACTGATCCAAACTTGGTAAAGAAGCATTCGAATAGCATCAAACAGGATGGCAGAAACATTGACTTTATAGCAGTATTACGCATTTACTCTTCCTTCTACACATTCATAGAAAAACAGAACCAGAAGGAGCCTGAGGGATTACGTAGTCAGTCCTCTTTCCCAAAGATGAGTTAAGCCCATGTTATTTCTCTGCCTAAACCAATGTCCAAAGCCTCCCAGTCATAAAAATGCCCTAACATTTATAGGTAATCTGTTCTAATATTTCACTATCTTTAAAGTTAGAAATTGCTCCCAATATCTGACCAGAAACTTTCTTGTTGCAGTTTAAGCTCACCACTTCTTGTCCATCACTACATGGACAGAGAGAATGTGTTGTTATCAGGCTTATTTGTCGTGACATTACCTCTCTCTAAACACAGCCATACAGCCAGGAAACTGAAAATTAACCTTTTTTGTTATGTTTATTCTTAGTTCACTCATTTGGCTACATGCATGGCCACAGATGGCACTGCCGCTGCAAGAACAGCAGGCTGCCTGTCATCACCATCAGATTTACATTGACTTATATAGATTATGACACTATATACAAACCAGCAGTTTCCTGCTAGGGTTACTTTCCAAAGGCAAACCCAGACCACCTCTTCTTTGCCTCTGCACTCCTACTGCCTGCCTATGTCAGATCTAGAACTCACACAGCGAGATGGATCGGCTCAGCACTCTACAGGAAAATTAATCACCTTCTATGGGAGATCAGATTTCTGTTCGGTCAGCTTTTGGAAACAGCCCACTTCTAGACTGGTTTAAACAGTGTGTGAAACCACGTGCCGTGTGGCAAACTTTAGCAGCCCAAGACAGGAAAGCAAAGCACACAGAAACTGATGGGTGCAAAACACTGTCAGTCATTTTAATTCAAATTTTGTTAGCTAGCAGGAATCTTATGAGATTCAGTCAAGTATCTTTACCTACACACAAACACATCCCAAAACAATTATTACTAAAACTCTTAACAGCAGGTTTCATTAAAAAAAAAAAAAGTCTGCTTTTCAAACAAAAATGCCCTTCATTCTGACAACAGAATCAATCCCTAGCATGAGACAGAACTCAGTATTATGGATCCGGTATTAAAGAAAGGTACAGACTTCCAAAATTGGACCAGCGAGGAGAAAAATCTCACTGATAAATGTTAGGCATATGGAGACTTCTCATCTCTACCTGGTCACTAGTGAGTATTCTGTGCATCCAAATACAGCAGGAATTAACTGTGTGACACTGTGACCATGCTACAGCAATGAGGAGCTGTTGCTAAAAAAGGGCTATCTTGCCTCTGACTTACACACTTCTGCTGCTTCCCTTGCACTGGGTTTGTGGATCACACAAATGAGCTGGTATTTTCTATGAATGAGTCAATTGAACAAACACTCTGCAGCTCCAAGATTACTGGTTCTGATTTAAAAGCAGGAGATGAGGGAAACTACAGCAGGGGAAGCAAGACAACCCACCCTATAACAGCTAGCCATTTGAGTAAGAGGGGCAGGACAGGTACAGTTCTCTCTTGATTTAGCATTCTGAATGGGTCAGGGAGCACAAAAATCAGAGCAAAGGTGGAAGGAAAACTATGTGGACAATTATGACAGCTCGTATATATGTTGACTTGAGCTGCCTTAGCACCATAGCTGTAGAGGTAATTGACCTAAAAGCAGCCACTTAGTTTTTCGGCTAGGTTCCAAAACAGATCCAACAGAAGTCCCAAGAAATGAAAAAACAAAACAAAACAAAACAAAACAAAACAAAACAAAGTTTCATGAAGCTGACTTCACTTGCCACTTTGAGACTTTATGAAGAAGCTGATATGCTTGGCTCACATGCTTGCAGAAGCAATCAGCATTTCTTCTTTTCCAGAGTGCCCTTTCCCAGATTCTTCCTTGCGCTACTCCAACTCCTGATCCTATCTACCTCCCCCTGCACACCCCGTTTTCATGTCTTGAATAAGAAAAGTAGGTACCAACTCGTCACTGTCTAGAAACTCTATCAGTTGAAGTCATTTTTCTTGCTTTGCATTCCTTACAGTAACTCTCCAGCTGACAATTCACACAGAAACAAAATACTGAATTCCTGCAGAACTGCTGAAGGGATTATGACTAGATAGTGCTGCCTAAATGCAGCAGCCACCCACAATGTCTGTATCTACATGTGTAAACAATTCGAAATTTTTCCTATGTGATTCCAAATATAAAAAGCTCTACTGTCCATATATGTCTATACTGCAGTTTTGCTTTATTAAACTTGTTATTTAAAAATACGTAATTATTTTTCAATATTACAATAGCTGTGTAGTAAAGATGCTGAAATTAATATCTAAGGACTGTATCCTTCATGACTTTAAACTACACAGCTAACAAGATTATCCTGAATTCTGAGTAGATCAAAGCAAAACAATATCATTGTTTGGTATTAGCTGCAACTTCAAAAGTAAATCTCAACTTTAGACATTCCAGTATAATTTGTATACAAATTTTACTTACCACGATACGAAACCAGTTCTTTGTTTTGGTTACACAATACGAACATGTCATCTTCTAAAGTAATAAAATTAAGATATTGATCAAACACCTAGAAATCAAGGAATAATCGTCAGAACAGTCCAGAGCGAAGCATAAACAAACCCATCTACTTTTTGAATCTTTCACAGAACTACTATTAAAAGAAACACAAGATACGATGTATGAATTAAAAACCCTGCGTAAGAATTGAGTGATAACACAAAACATCACAGCACCTAAAAAGTGCTAAAAGAAAACAGTTCAAGTTATTTCTGGACAAATTTTTAGTAGCCAGTTATCACTGAAAAAAGTAACCTGGAGGACATTATAATAGTATAGGTTTATTTTTTCTTAATATGAAGGACTACAACATAAACAGTGTTGAGCTCTCAGGCAGGAAAGAGGGCAGTATCTACACAATCCGAAATTATAGCTCACAAATTCTGGTTTTATTGTACATACCTACACATTCAGGAAAAAAATTAAACCTCTCTACAGCATAAAATTTTAATGGGACATCACAACAGAAAAAAAGATTTAGGAAAGCAAACACAGTGCAGCACCAATTTACTCCTGCTGAAGACCTAAGGCTTAAACAATACTTGTAATTTTCATTTCATTTCACAACAGTTTCTTTCTCTCATGCCAGTAGTACTCCCTAGCAGGAGTAAGAAGTAGTGAATGAATTTAAGTATATGTGAAAATAATTATAGTTACTAATTTGCAGGTTTTGGTACAGGCATTCAACAAAAATTAAGAGGATACGTACCTGACACCTGCTTTTAAATTATAAAGGTATAGGAATACACTGTATAACAGCATCTACAGTATGTCTATTTAAAATGACAACTGCACTCATACCACACTTTTCATGTAGTTAGGAGCTAAAAATCCCACCCCACCATATATGCACCAGGTGCACTCACTGAGCTGATGAGATCGGGAATTCTCTGAAACCACTGTATTCCCCCTTTTATCATTTAGCACAAAGGTCTTGCAGCACCTAGACTCCTGACTAAGCTGAAGAATGGTACTAAACTGCATTAGTGAGATGACTGTAGATTTCCTTTTTTCTCCCCCAGTAAATCTATGTGTGCCATTGAACCTAGCCAAACATTTATTTTGTTCATGATTCAGTCAGAAAAGCTGTGTATGGCACTCAAGTGGCCAAGTAAGAATGCAGTAACACCCGTAACGGTAGTATCTTTATCATTAGAGCCTAGGAGATTTTCTTACCTTAGCCACTTGGGTTACTGCATTAGCACCTATGGCAGCATTTGCAATATCTTCCAGTTTACTTCTTGAAATGGCAGAAATAAAGTTTAAATAGTAAGATTCATAAAGCTGGTTTCGAAGGTCCTGAAAGCAAGGAAAACCACAACCTTTTTCCTGAAGAACTAATACATTTCTGACTAACTAAAAAACAATCATACTTTCACGATGTGAAGTTCCAATTATCCACAGTCAAACTAACTTTTTGGAAGTGTTTAGCTGTCTGTTCATACAGCCTTGTACGCAGTGTTTTGATTATGCAAGTAGATATAAACAACCTAACACAGAATTGCAAAAAACAGGAAACAAAATTTAAGCTACCAGACAGCAATTTCTATTGCACACCTTACCACTGACGAAAAATACCTTTTGCTTTTTCCCCTTCCTTTGGTGAAGATGTCAACCTTGCACCAATTCCTCCCAGAGAATGTGAAAAACTGAGGTTAGCCTAGTCCAACCCTCCAGTCCAAAGCAGAGTCAAGCCGAGCAGGTGGATCAGGCTTCTGTCCACTCAAATTTTGAACATCTCCAAGGATGGAGATTCCATGAACTCTTCAGGCAATCTGTTCCAGTGTTCAGCCACCCTCATTAAAACAGCTTTTTATTATGTTTAAATGGAATTGCCTGTATTTCGATTTGTGCCGACTGCCTCTTGTCTTTTCACTCCCAACACTCTCTCCAAAACAGAGAAGACATATTTACCCTTCTACTTTCTGGGAAATTGAAGCTTTGCAGGTAAAAATGTGGGGTAAAATTTTTATTATAAATATGTGCTAATATATAAAAAAATATAAACGAAGGTGTTCAGACACGTACAAGAACTAAATATAGAACAGTCACACCCTGGTGAGTGCAGAATTGCTTCACACACTCACTTGTGTCCACTCATTTGAAACATTAAGCATGCAAGCTACCTGGCACATTCTGTCGATATTTTCTTCTGTTGGCATTACAAAGTAAACAGCTGGAACATCCGGAATAGCATCCCGATCTGAATGCAAAAGCCTGAAAGGAGGAAAAATACATCTCTAATGTGTTCCTCCACTGATTTGTGGAAAATGATAAAAGCTAAAGAAATTATTTATTTGTACAGACACATTTAATTTCCTATGATTTCTCCCTATATCCGGCTACATTTTTAGCAAGAACAAGACATGAAAAAATCACAGAAAATCATAGTTGTGTAATTTTTGGCTGAGTATATTAAGAGACGTCTCCAATGTTTATTCAATGCTTCAGAAAAGGCTTCACAAATCTTCAAAAATAGATTTTTGAATCTATTCAGAGGTAGGTAAAACACTGTATCTACAAAGTTCATATACCAATTATTAATTGTTAACATGATAACAAAAAAACCTGCATATCTCACACTATTAAACTTGCCTTTCCTGTTTAAAGCCAAAGTGCTTACAAGTTTTTCTCACATTTCTGCTGATATGTCAACATGTCAAACTATGTTTCCATTTCTAGTCTTCACTTAGTAGAAGTTGATTAACTTTTGGAAAAAATAAATGTATCTTCAAAGTTTCTCCACAACTATTATCACAGTTAAGGAATGACAATGAACTAAATAAATGCAATCTGGAGAAAGAGAAATGGGAAATCTCTTAAAATAATACCTAAAGATTTCATGTTTGATGAGACAATTAAATTCTACATGTAAACAGACAAGCAAAGAACATGCACAGTCCCATGAAACAGCTTGTGCCAAAATAATTTTAGCGTATGTAAATACAGAGGGATTTGTACAGACAGACTCCAAAAAACTACCTACTGGATAATTTTTATTTTTGAACAGGGGCTTCCTGTACTTAGAAATCCTGCTGTACAGTGTTTGGAATTCTCTCTCCAGTCCCTGATTCTGAGTAATACCATCTGGTTTTAGTAACAAGTCAGGGTATAACCTTTATTTTAGTAGTTATTTATTGAATGATTTTCAATGTTTTGTTCATGATTTTGGGGAATATTAAATAAAGGTCTTTTTAGGAAAAAAAAATCCCAATATTTTAAAAGTACTTACAGATGCAAAGTGATCCCCATATCTCTCAGCTCTTTCACTGACAGCAAAGGTGAGATTATATCTTGGCCAAATCTGTCATAAATGAGAACCTGAAATAGATACACATCTTCTTACAAAGAGCTGTAAAAAGTGAACACTGTAGAATACAGGATACAGTGGATACAGGAATTCAGGTTAAAGGAACTACTACTTAACCTGAAAAGTGCTAAACGTTCATCAATGTATAATAAATCATTAATTTGTCATTGACTTCTATTTGTGCTTACTAATAAATACATTTTAAAAAAAGAATGAAAAGAAACTCAATGATAGAGGCAGGGGAAAAACAACCACTTCCACCCCCTGAAATGTGTCAGTCAAACAGGAATCTGCTGTCAGATATTAGTTATTGTAAGTGAAGAACTTCTCTGATTGCATTTGAGAGGAAACAGGGAGAAGCAGAGAGGAAAAAGGCAACAGGGTAGATGAAGAGACAGAATATATCCTCTGTGGTAGCAAAAACTCACAAATTACATGTTAGTTATTTTTTAAAGCTAACAAAGGGAGCTTGAGCTCAGCTGCTTCTAAATTCAAAGCTACCACTAGTTCTTCCCTTTCTATGGGCTTCTTTCTGACTCTCTGGGTCAGATACCTGTAAAGTATCATGCAAGTTTCTGCCAATAGGTACCAATGAGACCTAAGTACTTCTTAAAAATGTTCTACTCAGTTACTCATTAAAATACTGCAAAAGGATCAGTCATTGGATCTTCAGGCAGCCCATTTCTCACATATGTATTTTGCTCAGTAATTCCGATACTATATTCTGTATATTCATAACACATGAAAAATTATTTTGTAGAGGTTAATAATAGAGAAGATACTAGAGTTGGTTAAAATTTGAAACTCTGAACTTATTTGAACACTATAAAATTCTCTTATTCCTGTTAAAATACTTCTTACCTTCCATACTGGTTCTCCTGTGCTGTTTTTAACAGGAGGGACATTGAAGTTCAGCATACGTTTCAAAGCCACTGGAAAATATAGCAGATTAATGCTTTAGTCTCTTTACCACTTTGCCAACAGAGATTAAACACATTAGCAGGATTTTATTACACATTTCATTTGAGAGGAAAACCATCATCAAATATAAATGCAACAAATCACATTTGCATTATTTTTATGCAGCTGTGACTTACAAGTGGCACACATCAGCTAGGATTTACAGGCTCTGGAAGACGCTGCAAAAGGAAAAGCAGTGAGTCTCAAAACATGAAGAAAGAATCTCTCCCTGCAGTTATACTGGCTATATTCTGTTGCAGCTTGCCTTAGTAATTCCAGTATCTTCCCAAAGGTGCATTCTGTACAGTAGCAACTACTTTGATTTATTCCCCTGATCTGCTTTTCATACCCCTCACAAACAACACTATTCACACAAACAAAAAAACACCTTTACACCTAACTGAAACTGACACACATTTTGAAACATTTTGAGAACTCATAGGAAGAAATTGCTGCTTCAAGGGGCACAAAAATACCCCTAACTTGCAGCAAGAAAACTCTCTGAAGCAGGAATGTGCTTTCACCTAACTTCCCATTCAACACAGAAAACCAAAGCAGATTCCTTCACCCACCTCCAGCTTATAAATCTACCAAGCAAGGAGTTTTATAATTTACCTTAATAAACAATACACTAAGTGCTGTTGCCCCATCTATGACTAGCAGTAAAAGACTATTTGCATCAAAGTTAGTGGCTATTCTCTTCAAACTCATAAACAAAATAATTGCAAAGCTTTGCAGAGGCAAAACTTGCAGAAATCAGGGTAATGTATACCACTTTGCTCACAAATGGACAGCCGCAGAAACGGTTGACTTCTGAGTCTTCGGCTAAATGAATCCTGTAAGCATACTCAGTGCAGGTCCCTGGGGTTTACAGAATCGTAGGTCAGCTCAGGCTGGAAAGGACCTCAGGAGATCTCCAGTCCCACCACCTGCTTAAGCAGGGTCAGCTGTGATGCCAGGCCAGGCTGCTCAGGGCTTCATCCAGTCAGATCTCCAAGACGGAGGTGCCACAACCACACTGTGACCTGTCCTTGTGGTGAAAAGGTTTTTCCTTATATCCAGTTTGAACACCTCAATTCATTTTATGCGTGTTGTCCCTCTCCTGCCATACACCACCACAAGGAGCCTGGCTCCATCTTCTCAATGTCCCCCTGACAGGTACTGGAGAGCTGTTGTTGGGTGCCCCCTGAAGCCACCTCTCCTCCAGGCAGAACAAGCCCTAGTCCTGCAGCCTCACTTCACAGTGCTCCAGCCCCTGACCATCTTGGCAGTCATTTGCTGAACTTCCTCTAACTGATGAACAAACATCTTTCCTGTACTGGTAGCCACAAACCGGACATGGCATCTTGATGTGGTCTCCTGGGTTGAGTAGTGGGGGGATAATCACTCCCCTCAATCTGCTGGCTGTGCTCCTGCGAATATGGACCAGGATGCTGCTACACGGGGGCACACTGTGGGCTCACCATCAGCTCACTGTCCACAGACAACCCCTGTGGGCCTTTTCCGCAGAGCTGCTCTCCGGTCTGCCAGTCCCTTGCACACCTTCTTTCCAGGTGCAGGCATTTATGTAAGTTGCCACTGTTGAATTTCCTAAGGTCCCTGCTGGCCCACTCCTCTTGCCCATCTAGGTCCCTCTGAGTGGCAGCTCTGCCCTCTGGTGTATTAACAGATTCACCTAGTTTGCGGTCATCTGCACACTTAATGAGAGTGCACTTTGACACAGCCTCCCAGTCGCTGATAGAGATTTTAAACAGAACAGGTCATAGGATAGACCCATGTGGTGCTTCAGTCGTTACCTGCCTCCAGGTATGTATGTCTGATCACAACCCTCTGAGCCTGACCATCCAGCTGTATTTTCAAGCATCCAGCTGTCCCACCAGCCAGCCCATAACATCCTCACTTGGATCCAAGAATACAATGTTAAAAGCCTTGCTGAAGTCAAGGTAAATTACATACTCTGCTCTCCCGTTGCCTCCACATCCAAATCTTTTATCACTGAAGGCAATCAGGCTGGTCAGGTGTGATTTACCATACGTAAATCCATGCGTGCCTTCTCCTTCACATGATGAGAAGTATTTTCCAAGAGGATTCACTCCATGATTGACTTCGAAGTGACACAAAGGCCTGGGAGAATTTGTTGGTGAAGACCGAGGCAAAGAAGGCATTGGGTACCTCAGCCTTATCTGTGTCCATCACCACTAAATGACCAGCTCCATTTAGCAATGACCCAACATTTTTAGTTATTAATATTTCCGCTACTAATGCCACAGCAGAAGCTCTTCTCATTGCTTTTGACATACGCTACAAGTCTCAACTTCAGTCAAACATTGGCTTTCCTAAAACCATCCATCCGTGCCTGGGTAACGTTTCTGATGTCCTCCTTTGCAGTTGTCCCTGCCTTCTCCTCCTGTGTACTGCCTTTTCAAATCACGTTACCAGCAGTGAAACTTGACCGTGGGAGGAACCAACCTGGCAGTGAGTGCTGGGTCTCCGTAAAATCCAGCCTTCCCTACCACGTGCTTAATACTTTTTTCCTTTTTTTAAACACCACGGAGCAGTCCTGAAAGTTGATTACAGACTGCTCCTGAAGCCTTTGCTCCCTCATCGCCAGTGACAATTGCCATACATTTCAGTGATATGAGCAATTTTGTATAAGCTGCAGGGCTACGTATTTTGGTACTACTGGATCTGAAGCAGCTGCTTTTTAGAGTTTACCATTTAAATTAAAGCTTGGCATAGGCTCTCTAAGGAAGACAGTAATCAGACCAGTGATGTGCTGTGACAATCATGACAAACACTCAGCAAGTCTCTGGGTTCCTTTCTTGTATTTATATTGCCATTTCATTTACATTTAGGCTGAACGCTCTACGGGGCAAGGATCAGGTTTTTACTGTGCTCGCACCATTATGTGCTTTGACTGGTTATGAACCTGGATAAAGGTCACAACAGATAGTGCACATAAATGGTAATACAAACACTAAATGATAATATATCTTTTCCTTTTTCTGAGTATCTTTTAGTTATTCAATCCACCTCCTTGCAAATGACCTCACTGATGGAAGACAATGTGGGTTCAGTAGCAAAGGTTGCCTGAAATAATCGAGTAACCAGGTGAAGCACAATAGAGAATAATAAAGCTGTATGAAATAAGAGCTCAAAGACAATGAGCTTTATTAGGAAGGTAGCAAAGAGAAGTACAGGATTGCAAAAGAACATCAAATAGTACTATTAATGGCAGACAGCCACAGGAATGAGACTACAGAAAGTAGACTGGTCCAAAAAGATGGAGGATATTAGTAAATATTTAAGGTCCACACAGAGACTCAGACTGAGATTTTTAGGCAGACGATTTCAAATATTTCATGTTAAATAAACGCATCCAGAATCCTCTACACCACCATAAAGACACGGCAGTTACCAAGGAAAAGGTGGCGAGACTACAGCTGAAACTACTGACGAAAACTTTGGCAAAATAAGGGTAGCAGAGGGCTACGGAGCCCACACGCTTTGTGCCTTGGGAGGACATTCAAACCGGTCGCTCAAGGCTCCACAAAGCAGCATCGAGACAGAGAAGAGTCAGTTACAGACCCACAGCAATGTGCAAGGAGGGGCAACAGCAAACCCCTCATCCACAGAACCCCCCCGCATAGTCAGCGGTAGCTGTTAAACCTCGCGTTCCCCATTTCCCTGAGGGTCAGTACACACTGCGAGGCCCCTGTATCGTCCTCACAGGAGCGGCGCACCTGCAGCGTTATTTCTGCTCCCGTGACGGGCACTGCCCGCCACCCTCGCCAGGGGAGCACGGCCGCTGACACGGGGGAGCGCGCACCCTGCGCCCCACGGCCGCGGGGGACGGGCACCGGCGAGCCCCTCCCGCGGGCACATTCCCGGGGCTGGCCCCGCCGCCGAGCGGGCTGGGGGCACCCGCGGCCCAGTGCCCCACAGCGGGGCCAAGCCCCCTCAGCAGCAGCTGCGGCCAGAGGCCGCCGCAGCCCCGCTCGGCCAGGCCCACGGCCGCAGAGGCAGCCGAGCGGCGCCTCAGCGCCTCCGCCGCAGGGACGGCCGGGGCAGGCAGGGGGGGGAAGGCCGCCGTCCCGCTGGCCTCAGCCCCGAGCCGGGTGAGAGGGCGCGAATCCCCCGGCGGAGGCGAGGCGGCGCGGAGACGCCCACAGCCCGCCCCGGGGCCCCGCCGGGGGAGAGGGCGGGGGGGCGACGGGCAGGAGTCGCCAGCGGCAGCGTGAGGCTGACCTCGCTCCCTCCCTGCCCCGAGCCCCGGGAAGCGCAGCTGCCGCGGCGGAGACGGCGGGAAGCCGCTTACCTGTCTGCTTCTCCCGGATGCCGGCCGCCATTTTCCTGCCCCGCCAGCCCGGCCGCGGCGCGGCGCACCGCCCACCGCCGCGTACGCAGCCGCCGGGCGACGTGGCCGCCGCTACGGCGGCGGGAGGCGGGTCCGGGCCGCCCCGCCTGCTCCTGCTGCTGCTCCGGTGCCCAGGCGCCGCCGTACGCCATGCCGACACGCTCGCCCGTGGCCGCGCTCTTCGCTCCGCCCGCCCTCAGCAGCTCCCGCGGGCCCCAGCACCGGCCCCTGTTCCGGAGCGAGCTGTAATTTAAGAGAAACTGCACCTTACGATTTAAAATTTGGCCCGTGCTTTTCCCCAGCTGCGGACAAAAGGTGGTGTTTTTCCACCCCCGCTCCCTTTAACACCTAAACTCCACTTTTAACAGGTTTTGCTCTGCTCTCAGGCTGAATTTTCAAGCAGAGGTAACTGCAACGCGCCTTAGGGCAACAGCGGAAAGGCAGGCACGGAGCAGCGCTGAGGGGCGCGGTTGCACTACGGGAAGAAGGACCGATACTTCAGAAGCAGGCAGCTGGCCGCCGCCGCCGTCAGCAGCTTCCAAGAGCTACAGACAAAGCCGACAGTTCGGAGCCTGCTGTCTCGGCCTCGGGTAGCCCGAGGTGCAGCTCCCCCTGGTCCTCCCAGCCCTTCCAGCTGTGCCCCTCGGGGAAGGGGGGGGCGGGGAAATGGCCCCACTTACCCCACCTCAGGTGTGGATACATGCTATAGATGTACATACATCTATATACAGTACCCAAATAGAGCTACAGAACCACTCCTAGAGCTAAAACCCATTAAATCACCAGAAACAAAACTCCAAAGTTACATATTTACTGAAGCAGACATTTAACACTTTACTGTCATGGATATGTTCAAAGTGCAATAATTTCCCACAATTACTTATTTCAACACTGATGCTACATCTGTCAAGTATAACGTTGCTCAAAGATGCAACCTTTCATGCACTGATCCTGCAGTTCAAGTTAGAGCTAGAAGTATTTACAGAATTATACTTTCTTGCATAATGTTCTAATTACCATAACTTTAAAAAAAGTTGGCTTGCAGTACAAAAAATCAGAAGGTTTGGTTTTCTTCAAACAATATTTTGACAATTCTTTTCTGTATACATGCAGTTTGACATTTCAGAAGTGTTTGCATTTTGATTTCTTTTATCCAACTAGCAATTTGCTTCCTTAACAGTAAAGCGTGAGCTTTAAAATGCTTTAACTATAGAATACAGAATCAAGATAAACTTTTAAAAGCATATTTTGTAGTCTCCGGAGTTGCATTTCCTTGTATTTCAATGAGAAATTTTTGATACCATTTTCAAAAGGCAGACAGAATGTGTGAATTAATGACTAAAGCTCTGCTTTACATTTTAAACGTACCTCTCTCAAAATCCTCATCTTTCAATCCCAAGACTGAACATCTTAATGAAAAAAGTCAAAGGTGCAGCACATGATGATTTAGACCTTAAGTATAAACTGGTATTAATTTCTTCTCCTCTTGACTATGTACATTTCACTCATAAAGCAGTTAAAAATGTTAACAGCTTTTTCTAATAAACATCCTTTGCATGTGTGAAAGTGAGTAAAATTTTTTTTTTCCCAAACAGATAGAAAATACAATTTTTAAAAAAGTATTTATTAGGGAGACCATACTAAAACCACTAACAGTCATCTATTGTTTATAGAAAGTGATTGCTCTAGAAAATAAATAGCTTATCTGACATGCTAATTCCAGATGGAACCTTAGGGTTTGATCCGGTAACTGTGGGGTGAAGTTCTCTGGCCAGATACAGACCAGTCTGCCATAGCTCTTTTGTGGCCCTGACAAGTTTTATAAAATATATTTAATACAGCTAATGTATATGCAGTTATTTTCCTTTGTTACAGAAATACTGAAAGTAAGCAACTTTCTTAATTTCCAGGTGTGCCTCAGGTTTAAGTTTCTGTAAAATGAAAACTACCCAATAATACTGCACTTCAGTGACCTGCCTACAGCAATTAAAAAGCTGACTGTCATTATAGCTACAGAAATTGCTCTTATGGTTTCCGGACAAGAGGCACCTTTCTGTTTTGATGGATTGGAAATCCACTTATTCAATGGAAATTTAATGAATAGTTACAAGTAAATTTAGGATTGGTCTATATAAATAAACATTGAAACTAAGCAGAATAGAGGAAGTTCCTCTCCATAGTAGCATTTATGAGTACAGCTTGAACATAAGATTACGATGTCTAGATAAAGCTGATCAAACGGACAGAAAGACAACTTGTCCTGAATGTGTACAGATAAGTATTAAAAAATGGGAACAAGTTCTGTGTAAGAAAAATCTTTTCAAGCAATGTTAGAGAGTAGAGGATTTTACAAAGTTGTACAAAGTCCAAAGTTTGATATAGCACTGCATAGCAGATAGTTTTAAAACAGTTCTTACAGCTGATGGATAGGTTAGTTCTACCTTTCTTTAAAGCCCATGAACTGCTGATTTCAAAACTAATAAGCAATAGAAGGTGTGAAGCTTATTTTTATCTCAGTTCTTGAAGCCCTATATTCACATTAATTCATTATTTCTTTCTCCACTAAACGTTTTAAAATGCTGTTTATTTAGTTCCAAGTTCTATTCTAAACTTGCCTTGCCACTGCAGGTACCAGAAGTCCAAGAATTATCCCTTAAAATTATCAACACTCTGCTTGCTACCTCTGTAAGTTCTGCACTTCCTACATGGAAAAAGAAAATAATATTATAGAAGACATTTACCTCTAACCAGGCAAGAAAAAGGAATACTGTACTGGGTACACCACTCGTTTCTAGAGTATAGTAACTCTATCTGTAGGAGACTTATTGCTATATTTTAAAAATATGAACATACAACACAAACCCTTATAATGCAAATAAATTTGTAACAAACCACCTTCCTTGCAATGATAATAGACCATTCTGAAGGGTACCAATACAAAGAAGTCATTGGCAGCATGACATTCAAAGATTATGCAGATTACAAACATGGAATATTATTGGAGGAAAAAATGTCAGAAGAGAATGAGAAAATGCTTAGTATCTAAACAAGTTACATTCACCAGGAGCTCATACATTTATTTTAAAGGAGACTTTAATATGCCTTTGGCTCAGAACCAGAAAAACACTACCAGCTGTGCTTTAATTCCAAATATTCTTAAGTTTCTAGTGACAGGACTTAGATCAGGCATTTTTCATTATTTTCAAATCTGCTAAGTCCAATCTCATCCAAGCCTTACAATAATTTAGAGACTTTGAAATAATAATAATAATAAAAAAATTTAAAATGCCATGCATTTTTTGTTACCCAGAGATGGAAATAGGTCTGTATAAAAAAAAGATTAGCACCTTTCCCAAGAGCAAGAAAGAAAGAGAAAGTGTAGCAGTTTAAGAAAGAATTCAAAATACCTACCTATTGTTAAATTAACTGTGTAATTTAAATACACATCTCCCTCTGTATATAACCATTTATAGCATGGTCTCAAATTTCTGAGTCTTGACTGCTACTAAAGGTGAGTTGCAGCATGCTGCTATATAGTTAGCATTTCATAATACAATTTGTTAGAGGAATACTTGCAATGAACCATAAACCAGAACCTGAAACCAGATCAGTTTGCTTTTTTTTTTAGAAGCACCTGTCCGTTTATAGTTTACTGTGGATGTACTTTCTTGCCAAGGCATTCAGAAGTCAAGCAATCCTGCTTGTGTTTTCAATTAAATCCAAGCTATATTAACAACAAAAAGTATATGATTACTTTGCAGTATTTTGAAGAATGTGGGTATATACATATAGATACCTATCTATATACATCTATAGCACATCCCATGTTTGGGACATAGTATAGGTGGCCAAACTGACAGGGGGGGTAGTAATTTCAAAAAAGAGACTTGTATACATTTAAAAAAGTGTACTTAAATGTCCTTTTAGTTTCATAGTTTTAGTATTACTAATATTGGTAAGTTACTGTGTAGGAATTTCACTCCTCTTTTTATGTCTTAATGGTATTTATACAAATACTGCACAACTGAAATGTAGTTGGTATTCCTCAGAATGCACCTACAATTGAACAGGAAATGTTTAGGCTAAAAGCTAGAAAAGGGTGAAGCATTGACGAGCTCTATGGTAGATTGCCTTTAGTTCACCAAACAGTTTTGGTGCGTATTCCTAGGAAAATAGTAACTTTTGTCTTCCATAAAGTAACGTGTTCTAATGAACAACAAATTCTTATACTTTCATACTCAACAATATTAACTCTTCTATTACATTTTGAAAGACCACTTATCGTTGTCAAGACTTACTTCTAACTTTTAGTATTTTTTGCTATATGGATAATTTAAAAATCACGTATAGCAGTAGAATGCAGAAATGTGTGCAAATGTCCAAGATTTTGTTTAACAGAAACTCAAGTTCAACCAGATTTTGCTCTTGTGCCTTCTTATTTTGCCTAGCTTTTCTCCAAAGCTTAATTATATTTTACTACACTAATCACAATGACTGTAAAACTCTTAAGTTTCTTAATTTTCACAGGTTTGTATCAATTATCAACATGTAACTGAATCATCAATATAAAAATAATTACTGAAAAATTATACATGGAAAAACTGAACTGCATCACAGTTTTACTTGAGAGGAAGCTCTACAGCAGTTATCTTCAAAATGTACCCGATTTTACTTCGATAACTAAGTTTCTGAAGTATATAATACAATCAACATACTTACCTGTGGGAAATAGCTAGAATGTTACAGAGTTTGGTAACATTTAATGTGTCCACAGCAAAAGTAAAGACACGCAGACATTTTGAAGAACTTCTGCAAGTAATTGCTGACTCAATGTCACCTTCAAATAGGAAGATGATTCAACACATAAAAGTATGATTGAAAACAATTTTCAAATTGAAATACAAGATTGCTACTTCTAGCATATCTCTGGGGGGGAAAATGGGAAAAAACTAAGCATAATATCCAAAAATACAGTAGCCATTTGCAAGCAGATGTTCCTGTAGAAAACTGAAGCTTCCAACATCCAGTTTAGAAGCAAAAAATATTTATTCACTTCCAGCTCTTAGTGTTTTTCTGATTGTGACCTCCATTATCTTTTTAAACTGTTCATACGTCTGTGTTATAGGGAGCTCTAGGCAATTAAGGAGTCTGTTTCCAACAGGATACCTTCTATGCAAAAATTTAATAGCAGGTTCAGGATCAAAACCAACAGGTGGTACAGAAAAAGAGCCTGTTGCAAAGAACAAAACATCCTCCAATGTCACTACAGACTCACGACCTAAAAAAAAAAAATAATAGGATTAGATTAAGTCATTTATTGCCTATTACCCAGAAGCCATTATCCTGCATGTTAAGTCGGGGGGGGGGGGGGGGGGGGGGGGGGGGGGGGGCGCGGAGAGATATGACCCTGAAATCAGGAACCCCCAGATTAGTATGCTGAATGGATATGCAGTTATATGGCCAAAGAAGAAAAACGTTAACAAGAAAAACTCACTTAGATTAGCTCTGAAAAATCTTAAGTTAATAGGAAAAACCCTCTTCTACAAGAAGAGACCACTGTTCTCTATCTTTGAGACACACGCTATCTAGTAAGAGTAAGTTCACAGCAAAGCTGAAGAGAGGGGATTTAAAGGATTTTTCTGTACCATTCAGGTTGTTGACAGGTTGGTTGTTTTTAAACAAAACCAAAAAAAACTCACAGGAGTTGTGGTACCAAGCTTTAAGACATTTACCCCCTCAAGTTGCATTACAACTGAGCAGTTTCAGAAATTATAATTAGTAAGGAAGAAGGGGAAGAATGAACAATTAGGAGCTGACAGCAACCTCTAAAACCTTCATTTATTTACCCCACTGAACTCTAAAAACCAAGCCCTGCATGTATACCAGCAGCTAAATACCCTGAACAAGGGGGAGAAGAACAAAAAATGACTTACTTTCCACATCTTGCAAATAATGTATCCAAAAATCGACACCTTCAACTTCATTTACATCTGATGACGAATGGATTGTAAAGAGATCACAAAGAACTTCTGCTGAAAGTCTTTCAGGTTTGTGGCACAATATACTAGAGAACACATCCGGATGCATTTGAAATTTCTCTAGTACACCCAGGGTTTCCAAACCTTGCCTAAAACTGGGGGGAAGGAAAAAAAGAACCATCAAGCACGCATCAGAAAGCCAGTAGGTAACTAATTGTATTCTGCATTTTGTAAAGGTCTAAGGCTGGACATCATAATTTTTCACATCTGCAGTCTCCCAAGCCTTGCAATAAGGTGTACATAGTTGTCCCATTTTATTTCCATCTTGGAAAAATGTGTTAAATCCCATTTTAACAATCTAAGTATTTTTGTGAAGCTTTTCAGGCAGATGAAAGGAATACCAGTGATATGCAGAAATTAACTGTATTTTCTGGTAGTTAGCTATACGAGCATGGTTTAATTTTTACAGAAGAACATACTGAATTTCTTTCTTACAAATATCCCTTTAGAAAACAGCTTAAATTCCTTGTCCCTAGGCATGATGAGGCGTCTTAAAAGACAGCCTTCATTTGGCTTCTGCATGTGTTTAAATGCTATTATTTCTCCCTATGGCAAATGTGGATAACAGTGTCCAGGGCTGCATTAGGAATCATGGTGCCAACAGGTTAAGGGAGATGATCCTCTCCCTCTCCTCAGCACTGGTAAAGTCACACTTTGAATGCTGTGTTAGGTGCTGGGCTCCCCAGTTCAAGAGATACGGAGGGTGGTCACCAGGGTGATTCAAGGACTGAAGCATAGCCCTGTGAGGAAAGGCTGAGATAGCTGCAATTGGTTAGCCTAGAGAAAGAAAAAGCACAGGTGGAATCTCAACATATAGAAGTAGCTGAAGGGTGTGTGCAAAGCTGAAGGGAGCATGTAAAGAAGTCAGAGCCAGGCTCCTTTCAGCAGTGACAGGACCAGAGGCAATGGGCACAAGGTGAAACACAGCAGGTTTTGTCTGAATATCAGGAAGCATTTATTTATTTATTTACACTAATCTGATTCTGTGATTTAACTATTTTTATTTTTTCTAAACAGCGCTATGGGTTGAAAAAAATTCACTAGTTACTGTCTACTGGATAAGAACATTTCAAGCAACTGGCTTTACAATTTAACCACCACGTTAAATCATAATTAAAATTTTACTTAAGCTGTTAACTCGTATTTTCTTATATATTGATAGGCTGAATCAGTAAAATTCAGAACAGACATTGAAAGTGTAGTCACTGGTGTAGAACATTAATAGCTGAAGTGACTAACTCTGCTTACTCAGTTCTTGATATTAACAAGCAAATTCTCGCTTCGCTCAATTTTACACATTTTAAACTCATTTCCAAAGTTGCACAAAACTACATTTTCCCACAAGCAGGCTACTTAATACCTTTCACTTTGACTAGTTTTAAAATATGTCATGGATTGGTCAAATATGCCAGAGAGGGCCTTGACTGAAAGAAAACTTACAGCTTTGTTTAAAAATCATCACATTCAAAATTAGCTTTCATAGCTCTTGCAGATTCACTTGATTCAGACTTGTCAAAGAACACCATAAATGTGTTAAGTACAAATTCAACTATACTTGTTGGAAGAATTCACGTTCAATGACTTTTTAGTGAGCAGATGAAGAATGCACATTGGAAGTAAGGTCAGAAACCCATCAAGAAGTAGTCAACAGCTGCAATTTTCCCAGCAATTTGAAGTCATCACTACCTCAAATAAAAACACCAATGCATTCCTTATATTCTAAGTAGGCCAACTTACACTTGTGGCCATTATCACCCTCCTAACAGCACATGCAAACTCCCTGATTAGAACTCTGGAAAACTCATTTGAACTCTAGATGTATGTTAAGCACTCCTAAAACTTAAAGATTCTAAGTTTGAGGAATTCTGAATTAAAACCAAACAAACTAGAGAAATTATGCAGCACAAAGGTCTTTGTCATGCTACAGTTTACAGCTGTGCATCTGCTTTCTTCATAAGGTTGAAAAAGGAACATGACCAAGAAATGGAACAGAGCAGGTAGGTAGAGAAATAGTTAAATTGAAAGACTGAAATTATCTAGTTAACAGGTGTTACTTAATCCACTGAAAACTGCAGTACATTTCATTGGTTTAAATAGAGAGTAGGTAAGAACACGTGAAAGTTAGTTTTAGCAACATATCTGGTATTTCAATGAGGAGAAAACCCAAGAAGTCTAAAAACTCAAACAAAACAAACCTTTCTAGGGGTGAACTAATTCTCTTGATTACATGATGGATCAACAGGTCATCCACCAGCTTATTCTTATCACACAAAGCTGTTACAGGTCTTAAACATCCAGCAGCAGCAAGGAATTTGTAACAGTCTTGAACTGTAGACCGTAGGCTGGACAGACTGTCTGCGTGTTTTATCTGTATCAGAAGATAAAAGGTAGGCATTTGTTTACTACATGCATGCATGTATAAATATAAATATGTATAGATACAAAAAGCTTTTTCATTTGAACTAAAGTTACATTCAGTAAGCCCTTTATCTCCAAATATAGTCTGGAACAAGAATTTGCCAAGTAGTTTAGTTTTCTTTACCATTTTTATTGTTTCTGCTACATCAACATCAGCAACATCTTCCAAAGCTGGCTTCACATTCTCTGGACCATATACCAGACAATTGAACAGTGTTTCGGAAAAGAAACCAGGAGATGGGCCACCATGAACCAGAGAAACCGCAATCATTTTACCAGCTTCAAAATAAAGATTCTCTTTTACAGCTGCAAATGAAAAATAAAAATATTTATTATATACGCATAAAAATAATCCTCTATTTTTCATAGAAAATCTGATAATGCGATTCCTTCTTACTTTAGGAGATGCAACAAATGAGGTTTGTCATCTCCTGCCTGTTGAAACAATAAGATCAGTATTTATCTCTCTCTCTTTTATTTATTTATTTATTTTTACACAGGAGCAGAGTTTTCTTCTACTTAACTCTGTGGAAGAAGTTACACTTAATGCTGAAACATAAGAACTCAAAGAAGCTAACTTTGGGTCTTTAGGGAGCATGTTATCAGAGATAATCTAAAAATTTGAGGAAAGAAAAATGAATGACAGAGAAAGTGGGTCAAAGAAATTAACTTGTAGAGAACAAATACCTTAATGAAAAAGTTCTAATTACATCCCGTATTTTTTCCCTTGGTTGTCATCAACTTTTGCAACTAAACAATTTTTTGTTGTTTTTGTTACAGATCTGCACCCCACCCCCTGTAGAATTAAAAAGCAAAAAAAATTTGAAAAAAATTTCTATTCACCAGAGCTGTAATTGTGAACTGAAAGGTTTTTAAATCTTCAGGCAGCATGGTTGTCAAGTTACATAGTTCCTAATGTATTTTTGAACAGAGCATTTAATTACCTTGAAAATCAAGGGACAAGTTCTTTGCAGAGGAGCCCTCAAACAATGATGAATTCTCAAGGTGAATCATTAATAATTGGAAGAAACGGTGCTTTGATGCAGAAATATCTGTCTTCAATCTGTTTTTCCAGTTTGTGAACTTTATTTCAATGGTTTCTGTAGGATTGAAGTTGCGCTGTCTAAATCCCTTTAAAGCACTATTCCAGATATTTCCTGGATTGATGTTAAGCCTTGTAGTTTTTGTATTAACTTGTAGCTTTAACTCCTTCAGTATACTAGAAACTTGCCTTCTTTGCTTTCCTAATTGCCTAAAAGAAAATTGCATCTATTTTCAGATGAAGTCTATTGCTCATAATTAGCAACAGTTATAGAGGAAACATTTAAAATCTACTAGGAAAAACCTTTTTAAACACTTCAGTACATTTAGATATTGCCTAAATTATATCAGTGACATATTTAGTGTAGATTCAAGTTTTAATTCTGTACTGGCACTTTTAAAAATTTTAAAGTACCCCTAAGAACTAGGAAAATCAAGAGGTAGAAATAATTACCTTGGTGTAAAATGAACAGTTATTTCCTTAATTCAGTTACACCAATGTAGTACCAAACAACTCACACCATCATTCTACATTTGAACAATGTGAAACAAGCAAGAAATTGAAGAGTTTACCATGGTTATGGTAGAGATGTTTTGCAACTGAATTAGAATACACTGTCAACTATTCACTAATATTTACTCTTTGTCACTAGAATAAAAAATATATTTGAATAGGGAGAAATGTTGCAGCTCTCATTTAAAAGACATCTGTCTAGAGGAAACCCCTTATTTGTTTCCTAATGTGCAATCAAAACTATTTCAAATACCCTACCGACTAGAAGTAACCAATTCCCTTAACAGAATTTATAGCAGACATTACAGGTAGAATTCATAAATTAAGTATACACAACAAGACAAAAAAATTTGCATCTTTAAACTGAACTTTCTGTATTAAAACGTGTTATTTTACCACTGATTTTAGCATAATCACAAACTATTCCTATGGTACAAACGCAAAACCATTGAAAATTCAGGACATGTCTAATTTGAAGAGAATAATTAGGATTCTTCTTATTCTCCCTTTTCTAAAGAACAGCTAGCCATGTTTTGGTAAGGACAAATTTGTTCCTGGGATTTGATCCCCTCACTACCTAACCTAAAAATTCTCAATAGGTATCATTCTTTTCTCCTCACCTCTCTCTAGCATTTATAAACAGCAGAAACCTTTATTACTTCAGCTCTTCAGTATACTCACTCAATTTCTCCAGTGACTATGTACATACACATACAAACATATAAATAGCCACTATATATATACACACACATACGTATGTATATGTGTACACCCACCCCCATGTTCTGTAGGAAATATGGTATAAAGCCATGTGCTAGATTACTCTTCAGTTTAAGAAAAATAGAAGAAAATACTTTTTCCTCAGGGACCAGTTCCTGTTTGACATCAGTGGAGATAAGGGCATCGTCACTCTGTTGGATGCTGAAAGCTGTAGGTGTGAGCAGGGTGACAAATTGTTCCGGCACGTTATCTTTGGTGATCTATAAACCAAACCAGTATTTTAAGAAGAGATACAATTGAAAGAATGCATAAACATCTCTAATTTAAAGGTAGCAATATAGTTTCCTCCTATTTCAGTACTGAATCTCATTTATACGTTCATTTACATGAAGCCCAGTGCTCGAGCTGGAATTGTAAAAATAATTCAGTATTTTATTATGTGGTGGTTTAGGATCCTGTTTTTGTTGCATCCCATATATGAGATTCAAGTCCTGACTGATACAATGAGTAAAACCTAAATATATTAATTTCTACAGACTTGAAAAGTTATTACAGCAAAGGAAAATGTTATTTATATAAAAATCTCTGTAAGCTAGACTTCTAGTACACTATTAATATGGCAGCAGCAAGTTTTGCCATTTGTACATTCAAAGTTACCTCTAAATTGTTGAGTCCTTTTACACAGATCCAATTTCATCAAACTAAAAACTGAATTACATGCCATCAAATGCAAATAACTATAGCAAAAAATATGGAATTCACAGCTTATTCAGAAGTTCGATCACTAAACTTTACTCCAATTTTAACCAATTTGCTATTTAGTGTAAGAAGTTTCTCCTATGGAATAAGCCATCAACTCATGTTAAAATAGTATTTTATGGTATAATCAGTTTCTGCTTGAAAACAGAAAATTACACACTGAAGAAAACTGCGTCGCGACCCAGCTGACTGCCGAGGGCACTTTGGAGATGGTTCTTCCAGCAAACAACTTGTCCCATCTGTCTTTTCAGAGGCAGCCAAAGGATACTTCTTCCGTTTCCTATAGTTCCCTGTATGATTAAATTACATTAATTTAATTAATCTTCTATCTGTAAAATACATAGTATTAAAATCTTATCATTTTAAGAAGCCACTGTCACATCCGTAACTTACCTGATTTTGAAATGATACTTCTGCATTCCATGCATTCCCAGTTTTGCTCCCATGACTTCACAGCTGAACAGGCCAAATGAGTTCCACGAGAGCCACAATACTGACAGCGCTTTATTTCCCATTTACTAAAATTAAAAACATATGTATTTAGAATTAGATGGAAGAACAAGGCTTGTTAAAACAAAGTACATTCAACAGTAAACAGTAGTCTAGACACTAAAAGAATAAAGCACAATTTTATCAGTCTGGTAGGACTGTACATAATCAAGGCAAACTTTCTTCAGACAAGATGTACTCACAATTCCTGGCTGCAATAAGAGGAAAAAAAGCTACCTGTGCTCCAGCACCTTGTATTTAAACAGGCTGAAGTTAGTTGCTTCCCTGCTTCTAAGCCAATAGCTTTGCAGACCCTGTTTTCCCTTCATGTTGCTAGCTAGCAATGTCCTTAGTATTTCATGGTATCCACCATTCAGCTTTGCCAAACAGTAAATTTTTGAAAAGAGTATATCTTTTTTTTGTTTGCCTTTTTTTTTTTTTTAAACACACATTCTGAATAAGACTCTTAAGTAGCGACAGCATTTAAATATGTTAGGTTCTTGTATAATTTTTTTTATTTCTTTGCTTAAACATACAATGGAACAATGTGACTGATATTAGTTCAAATATTGGAAGCCTAAGGTACAACTCCTAAAGGCAAAGTAAATCCTGAGGTACACACATACCATGAATGAACCAAGGAATGTTTGGTCAAATCTGCACGAAGCAAAGCTGACGCCCACAGGGAGTAACCTATCACAACAGTACTACAGAAACAAGTCTCCAAAGACTACGCTCTGCAGCTTTGAGCACACTCATGCCAATGGAAGAGACACATTTCAGAAGCACACAAAAAAAAAGAAAGAACGCAGAAAATGAACTTGTTAAGTGATCGTGTAAAAGGCTTTATTCTGCTCTACTACTTGCTTAATTTTTCCTTAAACCTCTCATTAAGCTATCAGCAATATTCTAACTGCCATTTGCATGGAAATGGACAGTTCACAGCTAGATTGATTTTTACACAACTAGTTAATTTTCAGCTAAGTCTAGTACTTCCGTGAATTTCTTGTATAGGTAGTAAGTATTCTAATTATTACATTGTTGAATTAAGCTTTAAATGAGAGATACGCAATATTAGTTTAGACATATGCTATTCCACATGTTATGTGGATATACAAATTCTGCTTAAGCTCTGTATCAAATGAGAACAAGGACAAGGTAACTGATAATCAATTGATTTGGTTTTCTTGACTTTTATAACCTGATTTGAGAAAATTAGTATTGAAATAAGATTATGGGGAGTAGAACAAACTTTAGACACTGTGTCTTGGTTTGACATTAAAACCTGATGCTGAAAAGTATTAAAGCATTTAAATAAAATAAAGTTTACAAAATAAAAAAACACCAAAGAATTAATCCATCCTAGGTTATATGTTCCTGCAAAAGTGGCATACCTATTAGGTTGATTATAGTCTCTGCCCTTCTTGCAGAGACATCTTTTACTGTCACAGTGTTGATAACACTGCAGTAGATCCTGATATGCATTCTCTTCAAGTTCCCAAGATGCATCCCTATAAACAAGGCAAAAAAAATCCGTTATTACAACTGTATTTCCAATTGTTAAAATGGGTTACTCTATCTTTGGAATAGATGTATATAATAACCAGATGAAGGTATTTCAATCATTTAATGTTCTAGGCAACAGCTAGGGGTAAGAAAAAAAAAGGTCTAGGAACAAGACTAATTCTATAAAACTCATGGCTTTTTCTTGTGATTATTTATTATTTTTCAGATGATCTCAGTGCATGTTTGCTCCATTTAACATCATTCCGCTTTTCTCTCTCACAGCAAACATGGATGTTTGTTTTGGGAGTCTACTCAGGTTACCACTGAAAATGGTCTCATGAAAAGTAACTCAGATTTTTCCAGACTAATATGGCAAAGTTCATCAAGTATTCTGACTCTTCTTCCTCTCCAAAACCCTGAGCTTCTGTCTCCAGAGAGAATTAATGATAGTCTCTGAAAAGACTAATAGTTATTAAAGAATAATACTTACAACAAAGAAACATCATTCTGATCACTTCATCCTATTTTGAGCCCCACCAAAAATGGTGAAAACTTTAACTGCTTCTAAAATTCTGAGCTGTTTTTCATGCTAAACGTATCTTTAACAATCCTTTGGGAGAAGACGGAAGCTGTATGGCTGAGCAAATCAGTCAACTATAATACTGCCTGGACAGAAATTCAGATTATTTAAGAACCTGGGAACAGAAAACACACTTACCAGCAACCTTCAAGTTAATTTGAAACTGTATTTAAGAAGTGTTTTGATCTTTTAAATGGCATTAAAAATGTCTTTTCAGAGCTTCCTGCTTTATGTTTGAGATTACTTATTTGGCCTTTGAAATTTTGATGCATAACTAAAAGGAAACATGTTACTCCTTATCAAACCAAAATACCCTACTACTGAAGGTAGAATTAAGGTTTCACATATTAATAGATACAGTTCTAGAGAATATGTTAAAAATGGGTTTTTACACCCCATCAGAGTTTTTATAGAGAAGTGATCATTTAGTAAATCACTTACTTTTCTGGAATGTGTATGCCCATTCTCAACATTTCTTTCTGAAATTTGTCCTTGTTGTTACATACTGTGCACCTAAAGAAAAATATCCCAGCACTCAAAGCTTGATACTGTGGTCAAGAAAAAAAAACACAAGAACACACCAAACCAGTTATTGAATTACAACCATCCTTCAGATACCAATAAATAATGCCGTAATATCTATAATATTCATGGATACTGTCCTGGTGTGGATGTTAAGCTGATATGGATGTCACTTGACATTGAAGCAAATGGTGAGCATGTTCTCTTCCTTTAAAGGAGAGCTCACATGCTACCATTAGGTTCATAAACAAAAGCACAACCCTTTTCAGTCAACCTCTTCAGATCTAGAATGAGTTTACAAAGAGAACCTTATAACTGTTTCAAGCTCTGGACTTAGGCAAAGAGAAGTGATAATTGATAAATTACATTTTTAGCATTTAATAATGACTTGCAAGAAGGCAACTACCTAGGTTAGGCTTCAGTTTCTAAAACCAGCTAAAAGTATGAAGTGTATCACAAATGTAGAAACGGGGTGGGCGGCAGAAAATTAATAGCATAAAAAAATCCTTTTCGTAGGACACTAGTCTCCAAAACACAATTATAGCATTGCCCTTCAAACCTAGTGTATTTCCATACCTACTGCCTATATTAACACTAAGCAATTTTACCCAATTTTAAGCAACCATTCCATTGCTTTTAAACAAAACAGAAGAGTTATCTCTGTGGGTGCAAAGAGAAAAGGTGAATCTGTGTTACCTGCAAGCATTCTCGATGAAACCAAGCATTTTTACAGCAAGGGCTTTTCAGTACAGTGTACGCTGGAAGCTGTTCAACTAAATCCAGGCATATTGTACACTGTGAAGTTCCTCCAGATTCTTTATTCAGAAGCTTTTGGACTGGTTTGTGTTCCCAACAGTAGGATCTAAAAATAATAATTGAAGGTTCCCTTATCAAAACATTTTAAGAACCTTCGTAATAAAGTTTGAGAATAGTAAAATTAATTTCTCATTAATAAATGTTTGGCAACAAGCTAAAAAGGCAGACATGTACTGGTTTCGGCTGGGACAAAATTAATTTTCGTCATAGGAGCCTGTATGGTGCTGTGTTTTGGATCTGTGATGAGAACAGAGTTGGTAACACAAGGGTGTTTTAGTTATTGCTGAGCAGTGCTTAGACAACATCAAGGCCTTTTCTGTTTCTCCCACTGCCCCACCAGCAACCAGACTGGGAGTGCACAGGAAGCTGGGAGGGAACACAGCCCAGAGAGCAGACTCCAAATGATCAAAAGAATATATGACATGAAGCTCACCAATAAAACTAGGGGAAAAAGGAGGCAGGGTGACACAGTCAGCATTAGGGCATGTGCCTTCCCATGTAACTTAAACATGATGAAGCCCTGCCTGGAAACAGCTAAACATCTGCCTGCTCATGGGAAGTAAATTCATTCCTTGCTTTACTTGCACATGCAGCTGTTGCTTTACCTATTAAACTGTCTTTATCTCAACCCATGTGTTTTCTCACTTTTACCCTTCCAATTCACTCCCCATCCAGCTGTGGGTAGTGAGCAAGTGGCTGTGGGGTACCCTGCTGCCTACCAGGATTAAACCACAACACACATGTAAACAAATTATGTATCTAACAGAGCAAATCAACAGAACAATAGTAAGGAAGAAGCATATTACCAACTGATACTCTGTAAATTACAGAGCTCATATACCCCCTTTTTGCTCAAAACTTCTTTTAGTCCTATTAACATGTTCCCTGTCCTCAGAACCTCAAGTTCTTCCTATATTTTTAATGTTATCATGTCATTAAAGGAGCAATTTTGAGTTTGCATATTGATTCTGCAGAGTATAGGTAGCTTGATAAATTTTTTGCACACTTTCAAAGACATAAGACAGTCAAGAAACGCAGGTCTAAAAAGTCTTTCTGAAAATGTATTGGTTTTACATGTGCTTGACTTAATACAGTTAGTTTATTTAAGAAGTTTAAGTGCCTGTCAGACTCCAATCCACCCACCTTACAAACTCAGCTTACAATAGGCAGAATAAAGCTATGATCAAACGCACTTGGAAGTATTTTGACTACAGCCAAGATGCTGGACAGATGATAGGAAAGGAAATAAAACATTTGAGACATTTGATACTAAACCCATGTCTCCTTAAGTCCATCGCTAATAAGCAGATCTAGAAGTCTTGTGCTTTGAAACACAACAGAATGGCACAGTCTGTTCTGAATACTGAGAGAGAACAGCAGTCAAACCACTGCCCTTTCAACAGCAGCACAGGAGGTAGGTAAATAAAAAAACCAAAGCCAACCATTTTGCGGTTTATTTCAGAGTTTAGAATTTAATGTTTGACTACTTCTAGAAGCATTAAATTATATCTTTAGAAATGTTGAGATTTTAGTTTATAGGTCCTAAGTATGCAATATAACCGCTTGGCCTTCATGTTTTCCACAAATCGGGTATTTTTTCTCATGACATCACTTATAATTAATAGCCTATATAATGACAACCCATGAAAAAACAAATTAATTCCTGTATATATATAATGAATTGAAAGTAAGAAAGTAACAAAATCCCAGAACTTACCTGAAGTTTTCCATGAACTGGAAAATACATTCCTTTTGTAACCCACAAGGAAAATGGTAACTTCGTTTGCATTTGGGAGCTACACATCCAATTGAAGCACCCTTTTTCCTACAGATATTACATTTCTAGAAATAATTTGTTTTAGAAATAACAGAACATTAATATCTATAAAGTCCAAATAAAATTACAGGAATTAAGCCAAGAGAAAAAATTACATAGTGTGTAAAAAGATATCAGCCAATAGATTGTAACTGTGACAAGACTACTGTGTTTTAGCTCTATTTCAAAGACTTGATTTGAAATATATATATTTCAAATATAGTTATTTCACAGACTTGATTATGCATTGTTTTACATGCATGTGACTTGTGATATGTAAGCCAAAATACAAGCTATTTTACCAGCACCCATAGTTTAGTTGCATCTGTGAAATGATACAGGGTCAGCTTGAGGCTCAGCATAACATCATGAGGTACTATGCATATGTATTTCCCCCTTATTCATTTATCTGCAACATACCCAGGAAATAAAAATATTAGGAAACCAGCGGGTTTTATTGTCCCTTGTGGCTTCCACTAATCCAATATACTTGTTACTTAAATGTAAAATTCACATTCTTGAATGGGCTCTGCACACTTCCCATTACAAAAAAAAAAAAAACAAAACAACCCCCAAAGACAATACTAAGTGCACTTACTTTTTTTCCCCTTGTAAATATCAGACTTCATTCTTACCAGTTTTGCAGCTCTAGTCACTTCTTTTCTAATATCTGCAATTAAGAATCCATCTACACCTTCATCTTCTTCCCCTCTCTGCCAAATGCCACTTGACATCAGCTATGAAAACAGTTAAGTATTTTAAAACATTCACCTACCTAAAGATTTGATTACCTACACTGCATCAGTCTAACAAAGCTTGTGTGCAAACATTTTAAAAAACTGATCCAAAGCATTTCTATATTTTTGTCTGATATGACACAGTAACATGAAAAATAAATATTTCATAACAAAGTCTTATGTAATGCTGTAGAGCCAAAGGTGGTGTATTTTACCTTCCTTTTTGAAGTATATTCAGATAATTGTCAATTATTTACAGCATAAGCATACAGAGCTTCAGAGAAAATAAAATTAGTTTAGTTAATGTGAATGACAATTGTGCTGCAGAGATAATGAAGCACAGTAGGAAGTATCTGTACTGAAGTGCAACTTAAGAGAAGTAATTCACTTTCAAAGAGGATTAAAATAAAAACCAGAATCAAGTAACTCGGCAAGTCAGAAGAGCCTGATGATAACTTCGATTAAGTTACTTAGCAAGGCAGTTACATCACAAACTTCAAATAACTAGTTTTAAAACTTGATGCCTCATATATTCTTTACAATACCGTTTTACTATTCTCCTTTTAATTTCAACCAGCCCCATTTTCTAACTAGAGCTTTATCAATATTTTAGTCAACTAAATGTAAAATTTCATACCAAACCCAATTAAAAATATATTTTTTCCATGCATGAGACATTTGGAAGAAAAAACAAAACTGCACCAGTAACTGGCTTCCTTCTAGAAGAACCCTCTTCTTATATAATATTTACCATATTTAAGTGAAATCATGGGATTTTGGTTGTTTTTTTAAGAAAGAAGCAGGGACCAAAATCTAAAAGAGGACTTACAGTAAAGTATCTTAGAAATCATAAGGCTCAGTGTTGCAAGCATGCCCTTTCCTAGCTCCATCAGGAAAGGACATTTTCCTATCGCTTCATCCAGCCTTATGTATGAGACAAAACTATGATGAACAGACCTACACCTCCTTCCAGATGCTTAAAACTTATTTAAGAATAAAAAAAAGTAACTTCAGAAAACCACTGCTCAGCCTACACTTTAAAGGATTCAATATTCAATCTATTAAACCATCTGCAATCAACAAAATATTTAAAGAACTGGTTGAGAAAAAAACCCCAAATTGTTGCTGATATTTTTGAGACTGTTTTTTTAAACTTGGGGGGAAAATTCAAACTGTATTAATTAAACAAAAAAACTGACTTTTTTTTTTTTAAGTAGTCATTTTAAAGACTTGCAAAAAATTGGAGTTTGAAAGGCAGTTTAAGTATACCTTTAAGAATATGAATCTTGGAAAGTGCCAAGTGTGATAACAAAAGATACTCAGCTGTCATCTACACCCATAGCTTTGTTAAAATTAAAAGCTTCTACTAAAAAGTGATACTGTAGCTGTGTAAGATCAGCAAGTTGCATATTACTGAACTGAAAAGTAAGACTATTTCTTAAATGTTACAATGTCCTAGGTAGTGTAAGAGTAACTTGGACCCAAACAAGAACTAATGAGAAACAAGGAAAGGACGACCTTTCTCTACTTTTTCCACAAATGGGTGGAATTTTCACATTCCAAATTTTGAAACTATGCTTCTCTTACAGAAGCGAATATGTAGGTGCAATCTGTTCCCTTTCTCTTAACATGTACCTTTGTTGCTATGATAGGTTGTGAGAACTACCAAAGTAATTCATAAACGGATCACGAACAGAATTTAGCTTTCAATAAAGGCTTGTTGGAATTTATTTATTTGGATAAGTAATTACTATTTAATGTTTGCTGCCTTTATTCTTATTTTCTTTTCAGTTAAAACAGACTAGCTCCAAGATCAATACCACATACTTACCAAACAGTAATTATGAACAGTGAGATTATATTCCGCATAGGTCTTTTTTTCTCCATACTTTTTAGGGCAGTCATCTGGTCGTCCACAGAGCACACAGACTAAAATACAGGACCATATTTACAATCACAGTGAATGTACTGGAAATATTAAGGATCAACTGTAGAGCAGTAACTTTCAGCTCTTTTAATCATATGCATCTTGTAGTGAACTATTGGCTAAGGGACAGTAGATACCCCTCCCAGAATAGAATTCCATAGTAAATACAGAAAATGGTAGTATTTGTTCCTTCTCTAGTTACTAAAAAGAAAATACTACATCAGTTCCACCTGCCTGCTGATTCAGGAGAGAGCCATCACCCAAGCTAAATTCACAAGCCGACTGAGCTAACTGAAACATTCTTCTCAAAACACCCAAAGATAATTATCGAATGGCCAACAATGTCCAGATGCATGTTAAATAGGTCATCTAATTTTTTTCAGTATTGTACATAAAGGCATCACTACAGCAGAATCCATGAAGAAACTGAACTGTTTCTGTGTGTAACTATATGTGATAACCTTTGTACAAGGTGTATGAATGGTATCCTGACTACATCAAGTCATATGTATACCGCCAGTGCTTTTAAAAAATATGCTAGTTTCAAAATTCAAGGATTTGAGACAACATCGGAGTCAACTAAAACCTTGGAGGATTTCCCCATTTCTGTAGTTCCTAACCCACAGCCATTTCTTCCCTTCAGTTCTCAAAAGATACATTTCAATATTCTAACATCAAGAACAATCATAGTAGTGATGAGAATAGAGGTACTGCTTCAGCCTAAGAAAGTCTTGAATCATACACTGCAAACCGTTGTGCATGATTTGGCAGCTGAATTCCCAAGGTTACTTTCTTAAAACATCTGTGAAAGGGACTATTTTTAAATATTCCAATTACAGCAGACAAATCCAAGGAAGTTTACAAGTAATTTCTTTTTCATTCCCCAAGACAAGTGGTTCCAACACAATTTCATTACTGAAAATCCACCTGCCCTTTGAACCCAAATAAAGCAAGTTATATTTGGTGGTATATATGCAGATTAAAGATTTCTGTAACTATTTAATAAAAACCTTACTTACATGGACTTTGAACGTCAAAATGTTTGGTTTTACTCATCCTGAGTTCTTCTGGCTGGCTGTCATGAAAAAAACATGAGGTGTTAAATATATCTAGTACATTAACAACCACTATTACATACTAGTTTAACATTTAATTCTAAACTGAAAAAAAACCCAACGCAGTAAAAAAAAAAGGGATTAAGAAGAAAATAATATCGTAATTCCGCTGTCACTGTGAGACACAGGGGTTTGGAAAGCAGGATGCAAATATTCAGAAAAAATATTCCCAGACCAATGCAACAACTAGAAACTCTTAACTATTCCCCCAAACTACCATGATACTTTATTTTCAAAAGAGAAAATAAAGTCCAGTGCAACAGCTAGTTATGTATAGATTTAAGCGTACAGAAGAATTTGTGTGTCTTTTAAACATCAAAAACAACGATCCAAGGACGACTAAAGAAGTGTCAGTGACACCTTTCCAAATAAAAGTTGTATTAACACCGAAATAAAAAGTTCACTAGGTAGGATAGTGACATAACTATGAAGACAATCTCCACTGGTCAAAGAAATCCTGATCCAAGACAAACAAAAAAAAAGTGAGGAATCCAAAACTGGGACACCATTTCGAACTAAGTATTTTACATTCTGAAGCAGAGAGTAATTTAGAGACATTGACCTAACCCGCATTTCTTTCGAATATCACATACTCCTAAAAATTAGATCCCCAAGGTACATGAACAGCGATATGCCAGGAGCTGGCCTTTTACCGTGGGTTACACCATGCAACCTAGCCCACCTTGGAAAAAAGAAGATACATGTTTTTTCACCCCAGCACTAAGGTGATTATTCTTCCTCTAGCGCAAAGGAGAGCGCCTTTAGGAACACACCTGTAGATCTTTGACTTGCTTTCACTTAGGAAGCTGAAGAAAGCATTGCGTTAAAGTTTTGCAAAACAAGAATCCCGGGTGACTGCCTGCAGGTCCACGCTTGATCTCACAGGCAGGCGGACAATTTCCCACATACGGTTGGGCGAGCAGGCAGCCGGCAAGAAGCCCAGCCTCTACGCCAGCAGCCTGACAGACTCAGAGCTATGGGAGTTTTGCTACTTGCAGTTTAGGTGACTGCCAGGCACAGGCTTCAAGCAAACCCCAGGCTAATCCAACCTATTGCAAATAAAGTATTGCAGCCATTTGACTGGAGCTTTAAGAAAGGAGTTGAATGGAGGCAGCAGTCCCAGGCATAAAGCAACAGCTCTGCGCCGCTGCACTTTTTTAGACAGCCGAGGAAGTTTGTGCACAAAAGACCGTTGCCAGAAAATGGTCTCAAAGGAAAACTAACAGAAAACACACGGCACTGCAACCAAATTAGGTCAAGAGGCTGTGAAGAACCATACAGCACCGACACACAGATTACATAACTGGTTCCAGTTTTCCCAGAAACACACTTGCCTCTTCCTAAACTACAAAAAATAATCAGGTACAGGGGGAGCAAAAGACAAGCACCCAGCCCACAAACATTCCCTTCTCTTCGAGATTTCCCCAAGAATGGTCACTGCCAGTTCCACAGTCCTGAATGTACGACGGTAATACAACAAAAAAACCCCAATCCATATATAACCACACAAGACCAGATTTTCACTTTGGTGTGTTCTAAAAAGCCCTACCAGGTAGGGGAAAGCATGCATGCGCCTAGAAACAAGAAAAGCACCTTCCTACTTTTCCCTGGCCCAAACAAAACAAAACAGAACGCTAGATCGCTCCGCGCCCCCCCTCCCCCCCCAATTTCTTCTACTTTTCCTTTAAACTCTTTCAATAAGTGAGCCCAGAGTTTAAACTTGCATGTCAAAAGATAAGTGAGAACAGCCACTGGAGCTCTATACATGACTCCTACAGGGCTCTCAACAGGAACAAAGCAATTCCTAATCAGTCTACACGCAAAACAGGCGCACATGATCACCCAGCGTTTACAAAAAACGAAACATAAACCGGAATTTACCTACTTTGCTTAAATAGGCTAAGAAAATTCTCAGAGTGAATACTTGGGTTTTGCTAAGTTCTACAGCTCTTTACTACTCCAGAACAAAAGGTAGTTTTAACTGTTATTTTTAACCCGAGAATGGGAAAAGAAAAATCAAAACACCACCCCAGGAGGGAAGGTTTCGGGCACAGGTGTTCTTCAGCACACAGGCGAAGCAGCCCTCCCAGACCCACCCATCCGCGCTGTGCCGGCAGTGCCTCTCGCCGCCCATAACGCGACGCCCCCGTCCCCGTCCGCGGGGCGGGAGCAGCGGGACCCCCGCCGGTGCCCGGGAGCCCGCCCCGAGCCAAGGTGCCGGCGTCCGCTTACTGTTCCGAGTCTCACAGGGGTTCCAACCACGAAACTCGATCGGCGCCTTTTTAAACGACGCAACAGGCCACGGCAGCTCCTGAGGAGAAAGCGGCCCCCAGCCGGCTTCGCTCCCGCGGCTGCAGCAGGACGCCGCTCGCCCCTCGCCAGCTTTCCTCCCAGAAGAGAGGTGCAGAGCTCTCAGCTCAGTTACTCCCTGCCCCAAGACAGGCGGCGGGAGCCAGGCTTGCTCCGCAGACATCGACTGGGAAGCCGCTGCGCGTTGCTCGGCCCCCTCGCGGAGCAGCCGGGGCTCCCGCTCCCCTGCCGCGGCGCCTCACGCTGCCCAGGCGACGGCTCAGCGCCCTACCCGCCTCGCCCTCCGAAAGGCGGCACTCGCCTCCTTACCCCCGACCTCAGCCAACCCCGGAGTGAGAGGCAGCCTTGCTGAAGGCGTTAATCACCCCGTAAGCGGCCCTGTCAACACCGCGCTCTGGCGGCCGCCCCACGCCGAGCCGCCCACGCTAACTGACAGAAAATTCAAACGCCAACATCCGCCGTCCTTCCGGAAGCGGGAAGCCAGCCCTCGCCCCGCCCCCCGCCGCGTGCTCCATCCGCGCCATCGGCGCTCGGCTACTCTCGCCGGGCGCGCCGGCTCGGTGGGGGAAGACGTGCGATCCCGGAGATCGGTGCTCGACTGGAGGGCCCGGCGGCGGTTGCGGTGGCAGCTCCGAGGGCGGTTGCGGTGGCAGCTCCGAGGGCGGCGCTGTGCCGGCGGGACCGGCGGGCGGGACCGGCAGGGCCCGGGGGACCGCGGGAGGGGCCCCGGTGCCGGTGTTTTACGGGGCTGCCCAGCTTTTGGGAACGCCGGGGGGACGGGCGCCGCCGCCCAGAAGCAGAGCCCTGCAAACAGGGGTAACGTGTGGGAGCCTGGCCTGACCCCACCATCTTGTCCCGACGAGGTGCAGGGTCTCTGCAAACTGTTCCCCCCTGCAGACCCCCTAAGACCAGGCAGTCTTTTCCAGATAGTACTTACCTAAGGAAACAATAAAGTTTTTTTCTGAGGAATCCATTTTGTTTTGTTTTAAATGACTGTCCTTTGCAGCTTGTTCTCGAGGGTCCCAAGCTGCCCCCCGTGAGGCTGCGGTGCTGCCGGGTTTTTCCCGTAGCTGATGGGAAACCCACTGGGCCACAGGGACATTTGCTACAGTGACACAGCGTTCCCCAGTACCGCTCTATATGCGACGTTCATGCTATCTGAAGGCCGCTGTAATGGTGGGCTGTGTCAAGGGGACGCTTATTGCGGTGGGCCTGGGACATGGGCGAGCGCCTTCCCCGTCTGCTCTGGCTGGGCCGCAGTCCCTCGGCCTGGTGGGAACGCCGGGCCCGTGTCCGTACAACACCCACCTGCCAGGCAGTGTCGGCGGCAGATATCCCACCTCACCACCCCGTAACCGTTGTCCCCAAACCAGGGTTCTTCCCCTGGTGTGTGAAAGCCGACGGACACAGAGGCGAGATGCTGGTTAGTTTCATGTCTGCGCAGAGGTGGGTGCTGGGTGGGAAGCCCACACAGCTAGCACACCGTTTCCTGGCTTTAGAGGTTTATATAGTCTAACAAACAGAGATGTTAATCGTCATACAACATGATTGGCGATAACTCTTTATGTGATACTATATATGATATGCACACTCCAGAGGTGGTGGTGGGGGGGGCTACCTGTTCAAAGTTTCTGCTTCTAGGGGAGTTACTTTTCCTATTATAATTATATTATAATGAGGATAGGCTACTTTCAAGTAGTCTCAGCACTTAGTGCCTCTGCAAATGTTGTTCTTACCCTAGTTCCACAGCATTGACTCTTCAGGGTCACTGTGTCTGTGTTCTCTTAGACTCTTCAGGGTCAGTTATGTCTGTGTTCTGTTGGCCTTATCAGTTCCTTGGATTATTTCACATTGCTCCTTCGGCTGTTTGTCATAACCTGGCAGGTCTCTCCAGTACCTGGTCCAGACCTGTGTTCCCCCCACTCCCAGAACTTGCGTGGCAAATCTGGAGTCTCTGCAGTACCTGAGGCCAGACCCCAGCTCTCTCCAGTAGGTAAGTCACAGACCACTTATCCTGTTCGCTAGCTACCCTGGGTTAAAGTTTGCTACCAGCACACACAGACAGAACAGACAGCTTACCGGGGAACAAGATAGGACTTGGATTGGCAGATGTGTTGCCCATAAGCTTGTTTTCGCACAGCTGCCCACCGCTGCCCCACTGCCCCTCTGTTTTCCTGCCCTTGTTTGTCCTCAATGTACCTTCATCCCACCTTTTCCCCATCTTTGGCCTTTCCCCTAAAAATCCCATGATGTATTTTGCACAATCATACAAATGCCCTAAAATATCCCATAAGTTTGTTTTTCCCTGAGTGACTTGTGATAACCATCCCCCTAATCAGTTAGAAAATTCTAGTTGAATCTCCTCAAGGCTTTGAGTGGTTCCTTTAATGGCCCATCGCTGGCCTGAGATTTCTGGTCTTTGGCATTGTCTCCTGGGTCTGTGATAAGCCTGCAGATGGGGCTTAACAGTGTCTACTTCTGAAAAAGAAGGGTGTCTCTGGATGTGAAATAGGGCAAAAGGTAGAGACAGGCAATCATAGGTAATTATTGGTTTTCTTAAAAAAAAGTTGTTTTTAACAAATTACATTGGTTTCCCTAAATGTGCCTCAGTATGGTGGCTATCCCATTTTATCCAATAACTGAGCACCTACCTCCTATATGAAAAATCTAGAGTAGATTCCATCCTCCTACATGGATTTGAATTCACATTTTCAAGAAGTGTAGAGTACCATTCTTGTCTGGCTTGCTGATTAATACTTAAAAGTGTCACACTGCCAATGGGAATGATGAGCTTTAATGTTGCCTTTTAAGAGTCAGGGGCTAAACCCCAGGCTGCCATATTCTGGATAAATGTCCCAAGTAATGTTCTACTGAGTAAAGAAATTATGGTTTTGTTATTATACTACCTCCATCTTTCGTAGCGTATGCCATTATTTCTTTTGCTGTATGCTGATAATTTTCAAATACATAATATTCCATTTCGGATCAGATTATGTGTTCCATTAGGTTTCTTTAAATCATTATTATGATTAGAAAAAGCCTGAACATTTTTGTTTTCTTTCAGTTTATCAGTCATTCAGGTAGTCCTACCCAGAAGGGAGAAAAAGCTCTGAAGGAAAGATTAACATTTGAATGTGTCTGTGTGTTCTGCTGGTTTTTGTGGATTTTATTTAACACCAGATGGCCTCAAACATTTCCCTGTATTTATGTGAAACACTGCCAAGCAATAGGATCCTCCTCTAAACATCTGGGGTAAGGTAGTAGATTGTCTAGAACTCCAAAATCACGTATGGAATTGCTCAGTCGTGGCATAGCTTGTGAAGTTTTTAGGACCTAACCATGATGGCAGCATTTTATACTCAATTTACTCAGTTATATATTAATAAAATTAATGGAATAACTAATCGGGGCCTTATTCTTTGATTTAATTGTTTTTAGGAGAAAGGTGACTATCTTACCTTTTTTAAAAAACCAAAAAATTAATCATGGACTTTTTGGTTCCTTTGTTTTCACATAACACTTTGAAAAGTATTAGCTCACTGTTCAACACAAAGCACAAGTTTTTTTTCCCCTAGTTCTCCCCTATTATCTTTTCTGGTCCTTGTTTGAATAGTTTTGTCTGAAATCACTTCTGACTGTTCTCGTGTCTTTTGAACTCAAACATCCCATCTCTTGGCAGCAGGAATTTCCTCACAAGGCAGCAATTTCGGGTCTCCTGTACCGGGTTGCTTAGCTCATGAGCAGGTAGGTGAGCAGCAGTGGCTGGGGGTGACACTGCTCCTGCTGTGAGCTGTGTTCATTCCGGGTCAGGAGCTTAATGCCTCTATATAAATGCAATACCACTCTGTGCCACTCCTTGGCCTTTCAGACAGGACATAAGATAAATGGCTTAAAATTTTTCCTTCCCAAGCTAAAAGTTTGATTGCTCCTTCTCTTCTGATGTGCCTGAGCACTGGGATGCAGGCCGGGCACTCTGCCTGGGGCAGTTGCATTGATTACACCATCAGTTACCCTTCCTGAAGTTGAAACAACACTTAAAATTACCTTTCTACATGTGATCACCAGTTGTAGTTTATATAGCCATGTTTTTTTACTTGCTTGTTCATGGAGATTTTTGGGTTGATTAAAGAAGTTTTTCCTTTTTTTGTCCTGTAAATAAGAGGCTGGAGGACTTCCACTTTTAATTTCCCACTCCAAATGAGCAGACTCTAGCCTGTGGCTGTAAATGTACTATTTTGCTTGAATAGTTTATGGTTTGTTTTATGTTTGAAAGTTATATTTAAATGTTGGTTAGTACTTGCCTTGCAGAAAGCACGTTGTAGAGTCATTAATTGCAGATTGTGGGTGATGCTGATGATACTTGGTGAAGTACTTGATTAAGATGCAAACAGCCAGCCACAATATCTTTTCAAAGAGTAAGACTTTTAAAGGACAGGACAACACTCTTAAAGAGATGTGGTCTTATATAGCTTCTTCAGTGCTCTTAATTCATTTCTGTAAACAAATACTTTTGCTTCAGAGACTCAAAAAATATTCCAAAAGAAAACTGTCTCTTTTTTGTATAGTAAATAGCTTTAAGGAAAATAGGTAGTTGGGAAAATGTTTTGATATTCTACTGCTACTTAGTTCTTCAAAAGTTGAAGTCTTTCAGTATTTTTTAAATCTTTTAAGCAGGTTAAGGTTTCTTGAGATGTTCATTTGAGCAAATATTTTGCATAGCTTGGGAGATAGGTAGCCTTGCTTATGAAATTCCTAAACCACCTCAAGAAAGTGTCTTATCTGTAAAGGTTATGTAAAATATAAAACATTTTCTTTGAGCATTTAAATAACATACTTATGTTGAAGATGAGCAGGGGTTGTTCCTTTAAGGGCTGTTTTTTTCTGTTTGGTTTACTATGGAAATTTTAAACTTTTTATAGATAAGCAGAAGTAAGCAAACTTAGCTGAAATCTTTTGAACCTAAGTGTTTCAGTCAGTATTTCAGCTTACTTACCGACTCATGACCAAACAAGTCCACTGAAACGGGTTAACCTTAAGCCATCCAAGAGCACTCAGATGAGGGAGCAGTTAGTGGATGCAGAAACAGAAATTTCTCAAGCATCTAGACAAACCATCAAGATACTAATTTTGGCTTCCCAGACAATGGTAGATCATCCTTCAGTGCATCATCATTTCATTTTCATCAGGCCCAGACAAGAATAAAACGCAAATCCTTCCCATGTGAAACCAGCATGGTAAGTAATAGTCCTGTGCTGCACAAATGTCTTTGAATTACATATGAATGTCAACCCAGCTCCAAGATCCAGACTGCCTCTTGCAGTTTTGTTGGTTTGTAACACTTCAGTCCTTTTCAAAAGATTTAGATGCTAATGTAGGAATTTCACCATGAACAATTAGTTCTGCAGTCTGACAAAAGCAGAAGAAAAATGCTGATGGCTGGAGTGAACTCTCTGCTGATGTACTTCATTTAAGTAAAAAGGGGGGAGATATTGGAGGGGGGGTGGGGATCGTGGTGGTGGTGGTGCTCTGATATCTGCATTTTGTTTGCCACAGTAAAGAGTCTGCAAGGGAAGGGCCTAGGCAATGCGTTCGTGGAGTTTGTGAATAGACGTAAGGAAAATACCAGATCAGCTAACACTAGCCAAGGAAATATTATTCACCGGTGACAAATAAGTATAAGTCTTGATTTTTGCATTTGTTACCGATGATTTCTTTTGTATTTACAGAGAAAGGAAATTTGACCTTAAAACTCAGCAATCTTTCTTCTCAAGCACTGAGATGAGGTTAAATTCTCAGCTCTGAAATGGCTGGACAACCTGCAATCTTGATTGTTTTAATGATTAGCATATATTCTGCACCTGAATTCAGCTGTGGTACCCTCACATAAATACTCCGTGTTTAATTCACTATCCTCCTATTCTACTGAGGCAGACCTTTGGAGAACACAAATAAATTTGGTTGAGTGTTATTGCAGAACTTTAGAGCTGAAACTCACTACCACAATCCATGGTTATCCATATTTCTCACATTCTGCAAATTGCCCAAGATCTGAAAATTAGCTAGACAAAAGATTAAAAATAGCAGGAGATTATTTGGATACATTCTTCTATTGGATCACTATCAAGGGAGTACAGCCTTTTTTCTTTTCAAATATGAAAATAGTTACAAATAAATAATTTTATTATAAAATTGATAGTTTTTAAACTGGAAGCAGAGAAATTTACTCTTATTAAAAAGTCTGTTCCTCTGTTTAGACATTTGCCCTTTCTCTGAGTTGTGAGTCTCGTGTTTTAACCCCAGCTGGCAACTAAGTGCCATGCACCCATTTGCTCACTCCCCCCTGCTCCCCCCACCCCGGTGGGATGGGAAGGAGAATTGGAAAAAGGGGAAACACAAGGGTTGAGATAAGAACAGTTTAACAGTTTATTAATTGAAATAAAATAATAATAACAACAACAACAATAATTGTAATGGAAAAGGAGGAGTAAAAGCCAAGGGAAAAATAGCAAGTGATGCACAATACAATTGCTCACCACCCGCTGACCAATGCCCAGCCATCCCCCAAGCAGCGATCGGCCCCTCCCAGCCAGCTCCCCCCAGTTTATATACTGAGCGTGACGTTCCATGGTACGGAATATCCCTTTGGCTCGTTCGGGTCACCTGCCCTGGCTCGGCTGCCTCCCGGCTTCTGGTGCACCTGCTCGCTGGCAGGGCACGGGGAACTGAAAAGTCCTTGACTTACGGTAAGCACTGTTTAGCAACAACTAAAACATCTGCATTATTCTCACACTAAGAAAAACTCTCTCCCATGCAAAACCAGGACAAGAAGGTGGTTCTAATGTACAGCTGAGACCACAGTATCAGAGCTGTGCACTGGGGACCAGCTCTGTAGTATAAATAAAAAGGCAGATAGAAAAGTGCCTGTAGCTGACACGAGTTTTTGTGTTTTGTTTTTGGTTTTTTTTTTTTCAAATACATTAATAAAGCTGTGTTTCTTACAACTCTGTTGCATCACTTACCGTAAGAAACGTAGTACTGTTTTTGTTTCAAGTTCTGCATGTATTGTATTGATCTACATCTTATCTGCGAACAGTCAGAAGGGAAGCAGACTCTCACCCGTATCAAACTACTCAGACCAAATTATCAGTTAGATGCTGTAGAGGATGTAAGATATCCTGAATGACTGACCTTTTGCTAGGCTGCAGTTGGCTCATATATGAAGCCATGAAGTCACCTTGTATTTACCTCGCTGGCAAATTGGAAAAGAGGAACTTTTCCTCTGATTTTTGTTTTGGTAATTGTGTCTGAGAGATAAGTGTCCTGTGAAATTCCAGCATTTTTTAATTGTTTAGCCACAGAGTCACTCTCAGTTGTCTAGCTAATTATTTAAAGATGCTCTATTCATTCACAGGTGTTGACAAGGACAGCATGTAGAATACTGCTTTGTCTTGGAAGCAGTGTACTGAATACATGTAATGACTTGGGAGAATGAGTGCTAGTAGCTAGGAATTCTTTCAATCCAATGAATTTTCATTAGTACTCTTGTTAAAGGAAGATAGGTTTGAGTGGGAGAGGGCTTAGCTATACAAATTCTGTGAATCGACTGTGGTTAATTAAAACCAGCAGAGGGTAAGTGAGCTTCTTTATTGACATATACTGTTTATACTCTTTTAGGAGAGCACTCTGTTTGCCAGTTTACTCACTTAAAAAAAATCTTTGGATAATTTCACCAGTGAATGCTTTCAACATTCAAATTTTACCTCTGAAAGCACAGTTCACTGTAGTGCTAATCCTTCACTCAGTGTCCTAGGTATTTAGGTATATCCTAGGTATATTTATGTCCTAGGTATAGATCAAACTAGAGTTGAACTCCAATCATCCTGCGTATGGAATGATGTTTGCTTCTATCAGTAATTGATATTTTTTCTCATAGCTGTGGACCACTTTATGATTTATTGATAGCTTTCCAAGTTACTAATTGGGAAGTGTTATCTATTTGACTTTACACAGAATAGAACAGTGTTTGGGACATTTTTGTTGCCTTGCAATAGAAACTCTGGAGGTGAATGCTGGGCCTCCTTCCTGAGGTCCACCATATTACTTGAACAGTACTGTAAAAATATAAATGTAAATTAACCTTGTTTGATGTCCACACTCCCCTAAAGCCCCAAACCTTCACAATATTAAAATCATTTTTGTCTTTAGTTCCTTTGATTCTGATCTGATCGCTATGGTCTTAATTTTCCTTTCAATGACCCTGAATAAACACATGGCAGCCTGGTGCATGCTGCTTTCCAAGTCTCTCAAACCTCACAAGCAGACTTACGTGTTAGCTGTTATATAGACAAGAATATCCAAAATTACTTCATCTGTATTAAATGCTTTTAAAAAATGAAAGTTATTGCCCTGGGGACTTGACCTGGGTTGTTTTTTTTCTATGGAATAAGGTAGATCACTGGGGAGTGGCAGCGTAAATTTCTTCATGCTATGCTGCCACTTTGATTCCTTTCTACACTTGTGGGCACTGAGTAAGCAGATCGCATTCTGAAGTCTGAGTCTTTATATTGTCTCAGCAGGCTGCAAGTGTGGTTACTTGTAACAGCAGTGGTGGCTGCTGCGATATGGCTCCCTCCACTTAAGTTATGAAAGGAAAAAATACCATTTCATTTCATATGTCATGACAGAGTACCAGTCATCATTAGCCTGGTGTGGATCTGAGCCAAAGACTTCCAGGGCGAAGCCTGCCTCCTTCCTCCTGGTCCTCTGTGGGACACCCTGGGCCAAGCAGCCGGGGAGGCTGGGGCTCCTTTCCACATTCTGGCAGTGACCGAATCTGTCTCATTTTCCCCTGTCTCACTTCCCAAACTGTAGTGTATGAAAAATGATGTTGACTTTCTCTGCACGATATTTTAAGCACCATTCTTGGAAGCAATGTGGACATAACTACCAACTGATTTTCCCAAGATTAAAATTTATTCCCTTAAGCATAGGTTTAGAAACTGATTTTACTTCATTATAAAAAGCCTAAAAGTGTTTATATATCAATCAAGGGGATTGTTGTTGTTATCTGTTGTTTCTGGAAGCGTAACAATTTAAAATCAAAGCTTGGAACAGAGTTGCCTACTGAAGCAGAGTTGCAAGTGAAAATTAGAGAAAATCACCACTAGATGGAGTCAATGGTTTTCTAAATTATTCCTCATAGCTCGATATAATAGAGTTGCAAAATGATTATGATCACTGAGTTGTTAAGTGGAATATGATAATTTAAGTAGCTCACCTGTTTCTTGTTATAATTGCATTATCTATTCTTTAAGCTTTACAATTTTATGATTTTTCACCTCATCTAAAAATATTTTTTACAATTTGATGCTGAATAACAATATTTTAATGTAATTCTTTATCAGACGTAAAACATCTTGTATCAACGCTTACATTCCCTATTCAGGTCTCAAAGTTGTTCTTATGATTCTCTTCAGTCCCATCATTTCAAAGGGTAAGTTCAATTCTAGTGGTTTCATCATTTTTAGTAACTATAAATTGATAAATAGGGTGAATTGCCACACAATTTTTAGTTCATGTTTAAATAAAAATACTGTTGTGCACTGTTCTGAAAAGCAAATGGGGAATTAATCAGCGGTCATGAAATCCTAGCTGTTAGAAGTAAGCTGTGCTAAATTTACAAGCACAAAGATTCTTCTGTCAGGATCTGCGAACTTCACCTTAAACCCAGATTATTTTAACTTCAGGTGTCACCCAGATGAAATTGTAGTAATTTTTTCATGTTGCATCACTTAGTATCATCTAGCTTCCTTATGTGAAGGTAGCTAGCCAGCCAAAAATTTGATTCATTTCTATTCCATAAAATTTAACTTGTTTTCACCAGAGTTGTTCAGATGTGCCAGCTTTCTACCTATGGGTCATGACTAATGTGTCACTTCTGAAGTTGTGCAGCATGGACAACTGTTCTCAACTTCTTCATTTTCTCAGATTTTTGTCCCCAGGCAGACCCATTGTGGCTGTCTTTTGTACAAAACAAAACCAGGAGAAAAGATTTCCCTTCAACAACATTGTTCTTCTTGGACTACAAGTACCAGGCAGATTTTTAGTAATTTGTTGAAGAAACCCACTTCATTTCTGGAAAAACAAGCACGTGGCAGTACTTAAAAGGAACTCTTTCACTATTTAGTGAATATAATCACCATTTCAGAACTCTTCTACCAGTACTGGATCTAACACAGCTCTTCCCTCATTTTGTAAAAAAGAAAAAAAGTAATTAAAAGAAAAATCTCATCTTACACTTAATGTTTCTGTTACTAGACAAATTAGTTAATGCTTTCAGGATATTACTTTTATTCAGCATCTTAGAATATTCATTTGTACTTACAAAGGAATTATTAATGATACTGAAAACATAAGATAACAATTTTGGATACGTATACTACATAGTGAAAAAACCCCACACAACCAGAAGGGTATATATTGTTTAAATACTAAAGGAAAAAGAATGAGAAAAGTATAACTTTAGAGTCTGTTGGCTTTAACTATAAAAAATTATGACTGTTTAAAGAAAACAGATGACTTTCATCTTATTTTAATTATCCTCATCAAAAAGTGATACTGAAAAGAAATTAAAGACATTTATGTGAATCTCTTGCTTGCTTTTTGTCATCTTGTGTTTAGTGAAAAACATAAACAAAACTGATGAGGAAGGAAAGAAAAGCAGGGTTTTTTGAGCCAAAAGCCTGTGCTTTGTTATATGTGTAAAATCTGAGCCCTATTATTCCTGTATAATATTACTGTAGAACGCAGTCATATTCGAACATATCTATAGGTAGCTTTTTGTATTCAGGCTGCTGAAAGCCAGACCAAGAATTTGTCTAAATTCTGCTAATGATTTTTGGCCAAGTATTGTCCAAAGCACAATTATTTTGGAGACCAAACTCGTGTTCGTTTAATCAACTACTGCTGCAGGGCCATAGGTTTAACAATACACAGTACTATTTCATACATAATGATGTAGCTAAGACTTTAATAGTTTGGGTGTCTTTTCACTTCTAAACCAGTAAATGGGTTTATGCAACGATTGTGTTGAATAAAGGTCACACTGTAACAAATTAAATGGAACACGTTAGCATAAGCTATTTATGTATAAGCCTAATTTTGTAAAGTTTACAAAGATTCCTTTAAACCATGGTAGGCTCAGAGTCAGCTATATTGTGCGTCTGATGGTATAGTCATCTCTTGGAATAGTGTGTTTCATTACCCAATTAATTTCAGAATTATACCGTATGGATTTGACGTGTTTGATTTATGCATTTGTAGCTGTTATCAAGAACTTTAATGGCTTACTAACCCCCACCTATGAATAAAGCTTTTTCCTTTGTAAAACTGGATGGATGTGGCATAATAGAAGCAAGAAGAGTTTTTACACCTCCTCTTGTCAGTCTGAATGATTCACTAGTCATGGTAGGCTGTATGCTCTATATCAATACAATTAAATAATCAGTACCTGTAAGTTAAATCACTTCTCACACCCACTAGTAAAAATATGACAATAAAGCTATTCCCATTATAGTTTCCTTTTTTCATTGAAAGTAATTACATATAGTTTAGAGACTACAGCTACAAGACATAAAAAGATACCTAAAACTTCTTCTCTGTAAGTAATAAACTAAACAGAAGAAAAGATACGTTTCTGTAGAAGTACAGTATGTAATTTTTACAGGGACAAGACTGAGAGGTGGTAAAGTATCTTTTGTTTATTTAATTGTAGGCCCTGTAAATGTCATTAGGATCCTAGACAAACAATGTTTTTGACTTGAGAATTAACTGTATGATGCAGTAGTTATAAAATGAACATATAAACCATTTTTTTAAAAAAGTGAAGCATTGGTTTAACACTTAAACTCATTCAGTAGGAAGAAGGTGCTTATTCTTACTATGAGTTGCATGGCCAGATCTTCTAATAACCAGCATGGGGTCCCGACAGCTCAAAAGCTCTGCTGATGCCATGTAAAACCTCTGGTCCCTGTTTCCATTGGAAACACAGGAGGCAACAAAATTTTTTTTGCTACCTGTTCACAAGGTTCTTTATCTGAAATGAAGTAGTTACCAATGTGGTAGCTGTAATGTAAAAAATACCCCATTGTGATTAATACAAATTGGTATCTCTGAACCTGGGACTTTCTTAATGTACTCTGAACTATATCCAGGCACCATGAAAAGTCCAACCCACTCTCTTTCTGATTTGATTTTAACAGTGTCTTAAAGAAACAATGAGAAAACAATAAGGTTAATCTCTACAGGTTTATATTCTGCAATGATTTGTGCTCTAGAGTTGGGACAGGCCAACCTCAGGCTCTCTACATCTCAGAAATGCAGAGAAAAGGTAACTCCTACCTTTTGTTGTGTTTGAGTAATGAGCACCTAAATAGTGTAGCTGGGCTCTTTTTGGCACCATCAACACCAGCTTGCAAAACAAAGCATTTCAGGGAAGCTTTAGATAGGAAATTTAAATATTCAGCCTAGACAGTATAATCAAGCATTAGTATTTTGAGGCTGCATGTGGCATTCAACATGCATGAAAGGAGATTACATATATTATACAATGACTTCTAGTAACTTAGGCCGTCATTTTAATGGAGGGAGGATAATGAAAACTTAGAAGTGATGCAAGTGGCCTTCAATGGAGAAAGGCCAGAAGAGGAAGCATCTCAAGGCTTTTTTTTCAGAAAAGTTTCATTTTGCCTTGTAAACTCTTGCATATAACTGTCACCCTGCAACTCTACTTTTTTACTACAAGAAAAGATTTTAAGTCTTCTTTAGTGAAAGAACTCAATTGTGGCCTTTTAGACCTTCTGTCCTTTTGCCAGATTTAGGATGAGCATAAATATCTAATTAAAAGGCAGGTGAGTTTCTGTCTCAGTAAGAGTTCCTATTGAAGTTTCTCAAGCAGGGAACGTATTTCATGAAGAAGTTACAGGGCAGAGCAAAACATTTTGAGGAATACATCTTGACAGACTCATTTTGTTGGCTTGTAGACTTCATGTACTGAAATTTGCAAAAAAACCTTAATTTGGCATCTATCCATGAAACTTAAGCAAGTTACCTTTAATTCATTGTATAATGTGATGCCATTTTAGAATGCACAATATGTCTTCACTATTGATAGAATCATAGGAAGCGGGGTGGCCACACTGGAGCCTTTTGGTTCAGGCAGGGTTATTAGTATTGATACATTTTGGGAGAGTTACTTGGACTGCAGGAAGCTTGGGTTTTTCGCTGGACACCTAAGGCAACAGCAAAAGTTAGTGCTGATATTAAAACCGGCACTTTTATTCCACACTTCACAGCTAATGTTAAATAAATAGGCAGAGTTAAGACACCTGATAGATTATGGCTTGAGCATGCCTGCAGACTAGCCAGAGAGTGTAGCACTGGTTACTTCAAGACAGCCAAATGCCCTCCTTGCCCTGCCCCGTCATGTTTCCAGAAACACAGTTCTCTTACTTGTCTTTTAGCAAAGTATGAGCCAACTAGCCTGCATCCACAACTCCTTCTCAGCCTCTTCCAAGGGCCAAGCCGTTCATATGCACACTGAAGGTCTTCAACATGCCCTTGAGCCCTTCTTAAGCCCTTAAGGTCCTGGGACCTGGGACTACTGCCTGGGACGTACTGTGAAAATGCAGATACACTGAAGTGGCCTTAGTTCCTCTGTAAATCCCTGTATCCTGCTGTTCTGTAGCAGAGGTTGCTGCAGGGATTGCAGAAAGGAACAGAGAAGAAGAATGCTGAGAATTTCTGTTCCTGTCTGTCACAAAAGGTACCTGGCGGTATTTCAGAGTTCTCTCTGCTGAGTTTTTCACCTGTGCTTCCAGGGAGATTCGCAGGAGTTTTATGTCATCTGCTGTGCACTAACCATACTAATTGGGATAAATGGTCTTGTGACGAGCAGACTGATGGCAAAGTGAGGGATGGCCTGGGATGCTGAAGAGAAGGCTATTCCCACAGCTGAAAGCTGCTTCTGGCTTTTTCTTCTCTTTTTGCCTGTGTGGAGAAAAGTGCTTGTCCCCAAACTGATACTGATGGCTAGGCTACCCTGTGACACACCCTGGGAGGAGGCAAGAAAAAAAGATCTGCTCAGCTCCTCAGCCATTTACTTGCAGAGTAGCTTAACAGGTACAAATTGTACTTGAAAGATGTGCAATTAACCCTAATAAAGTCTGTTGTGATTGGGTAGGGGTGTTAAATATGAGAGGTTGTTAAAATAAATGATGTAGAAATGCTAGAGCGGTTTGCTGGAGCAGAAGCTCCAAGGGTTGGGGGCAGGGGCCATGCTGCCTTTTGAAGCCATGGGCTGGAGAAGGGTATGGGTTGCCACTACAATGATCCATGCAGGTCACGCATGTGGGAGCTTAGCAGACCCATCCCTAGCCTGAGCAGGCATTTTTCTTCCATTTGTGACAATACTACATTCTGCACTCATGCCGTGCATCCCCCAGCAGGTAAGTTACAGCTGCGGCAGCATCCGTAGTCCAGGGAACCAGCCCTAAAACACCAAACAGGCGAGGTCATGGACTGTAATTAGTGGATTTTGTGAGTGCAAAAGCACAAGCTGGGCCAATGGCAGCAGGTACCTGTGTCCCTTATGTGGGCAAGATCTCTGTAACGTCCCATTTCCTCGAATGGCTTACATTGGACCTTGGTCCTGGGACAGTTTCTTAAATATTTGTTGTGATTTTTCCAGTATTAGGTGTAAGCCACGTTTACATCAGCATATGACTCATATCAATAATTAGATCCTTACTCACACAGCTTAGTGAGTGCTCTGCTTATAATATTTAAGTCAACTCTTTCCTTTCTGAGACAGAGAAAGTAGTGTGAATAATTCTGCTGTGCAATTTGTGATTCTGTTGTGTAGGTCTTTGAAGTAATTCTTCCCATTTATTTATATATCAGGTATTTCTCCTGAGGCTTGCAAAAACTGAAGGTATGTCCTTAAACATTTGAGTCACATTTTGTGCGTATCTCTCTGCCTTTTGTTTATTCGACAATTAATATAAGGAGAAGGATACAAATTAAGTTTTTAGCTGGAGGGCGGATGGATTAGTTTTCCAAGAGAAAGACATCAATGGTATTATATATAGTTTTAAGATGCACAGCACTGGTGGTATTTATGAACACATGGTAGGTGTGCATAAATGAGTATGTTTGTGTGCATGTAAAGTGGCATTTTATTGAAGAATCTGAGGTGGGTTGTCATGGAGATTAAAAGCTTTAAAATGCTATTCATTGGTATTAGTTGTGTTTGCTGGGCATAAGGATATTCGTTCTATTTCATAGTATGAAACTTTCATTGCAAAAACAGTTACAGTTTTACCTGTGTTGCAGAGGCTATTTTATCAGGCTAAGTAAATAAAGACCTGATGAGCACATTCAACTTCAGGAAAATAAACTGTGATCTATTTTTGATCAACATTTTAGTTTCTAAGCCTCTAACACTACACAGTCTTTCAACTGTGTAGTGTTTCAGGCTATTTATAAGGTGGCAGAAAATTGTCAACTCCCCCAAACCTTCCTGTCTCCTACCAAGAAAAAAATAAAGCTCTGGTCAGTGGTAAATTAAAATATTTTCTTTAGATGGAAATGGTACAGAAATGAAAAGCATCAAATATGTTTGCTTTTACAGTATTATATAAGTTTTCAGCTTTCTCTCTATAAAAAGCTAGGAACTTTCTGCTGCTGCTTCATTAAGTAATTAGAATAAAAGCTTATAGACAAGTTTACCTTTGAAGAGCAGTGTTTTCTGCATGAGATCATTGATGTGTTGCAGTTAGTATGGCTGGTTTTTTAACCAATAAATCAATGAAAATGCTGCAACAAATGCTGTATATGTACACAACATCACACACACTCTGAATGAGTAATACAGTTTTCATAACAGACTTGAAGTGACGATTATTAACTAGAATTATATATATTTATATTTAAACTGACACTACAGAATTCTTTTGAGTCTTGACAGATATGTGGAATATTTAAATGGAGTAATTGTAGTTACCAGACCTCCTGGGATTAACCTGCTGGAAAGAAAGTGACATTTTGCAAAGCAAAAAATGAATTTATAATGTGGAAAAAAGCTAAAAATGAGGTTATGGTGTGCCTGTTTATAACTATTCAGGAGGAAAATATGTTTACATGGAGTCTTTAATACGCCATAGCAATATACTTCACTTACACTTAATTATAGAGGGGCTTTGAATAGAACTCATTGGGTTCTATGTTTCCTGAAATAAAATAAGCCATACTGAAAGGAAACTTATCAGTTATTTTATTTTTGGTGCATTTGTATTTAGGAGTTGATTCTGTGCTATTTATATTTTCATCGGGAATAACTCTACTAAATTCAACATGCTCTATGCCAATATAGAAAAAAATATATGCAGAAGCAAACAATACCAACCTCTCCCTCTGTGGCACGAACTACTTTTGGAGAAATCACACCCTTTCGCTTACAAGAGGGACCTATTCTGTCAGGCATACACAGATTTTTAATCAGCATAGTTTCTTCAACGGCAAACACTGTCTGTTGAGTTCTCCTGAACTGGAGTTGAATCGATTCACAGAAGCACCACATAATTTAAGTTGGAAGAGACCTTTTGAGCTCACCTGGCCACACTCAAAGCAAGTCCAACTTAAATAGGTTACTCAGTACCTTGCCTGATTGAGTTTTGTGTGGTGGTGATGGCACAACTTCATTGGGAAACCTGGTCCACTCTTTGACTATGGTGAAAATATTTTTTCTAACACCTAACTGGAATTTCCCATGTTGCTATTTGTGTCCAGTACCTCTCATCCTATCACTGTGCACCCTAAAAGGAGTTTGGCTCTGTTCTTCCATACCCTCCTAGCAGGTAGCTTCCATACCTACTCCTAGCAGGTAGCTGAAGACAGCAGTAAGACCAGTAAGATCTCCCCTCTGCTTATTCTCTTTAAGACTGAATGAGCCCAATTCTTTCAGCCCCTTCTTGTATGCCATGTGGCCTGGTGTGCCAGCCAGTGTCCATGGAGATTGTGGTTGATTGCTAAGAGCAGAACTAGAAAGACTCAGAATTAAGTAGAAAGAGGTTGTTTTAGAAGAAGGAAGTGATAAGTAGGAGAGAGATCAAATGTTCCTTTAGGGACTATAAAGGCCCTAGTGTCAAGTGTATGTCTAATGCAATAGATAATGCCACCCACGAGCTGGCAAGGAAAACTAAGCCAAGCCATAAGAACCTATGAAATTTCAATTTAAGAGAAACACTACCTTCATGGATATTGAAATGACCTTAACGCATGATCTATTCTACCTGTGTACTATGATATTATCTATGGCATAAATAGAAGTGAGGCACGGTTTATGACAGCTATATCTTCCTACATTATAGAATTTTCATTTCATCTCAACATCTACATTATATAAAAAAAATATAATTTTTTTTTTATTAGTTTAACATATTTACTGTGTTTTCTCACCAGCCTTCCATCATCCAGGACATCACAAGTAATTTTCTTCTGCTAAATGCCCTGGACTAATAAACTGATCCTGCATGACTGAGATGAGGTGAAACTCCCACATGACCCTCCTTCTCTTTCTGTTATATGCCATTTAGTGGCTAAAACCTGAAATTACTACCATTCCTTTTCCTATAACTATGGTCATTAGTTAACTTCAATCGCTATTACTAGGAAAAAAAACCTCTGTCAGTAGTCCCTTTTTAGCAGCAAAAATTTCTCTACGTTTTCCCCACAGCACAGTCGTTCAGCTTTACTGAAAGCTGCACTTGCCCACAATAGTACCTGCTGCTATGCTCTTTGGTCTCTTTCTCCCCTTGCCCAGGCAGCAAAGGAGGATTTAGAAAATATATGTCTACACTATAATTTGCTGCAATGAACCATGCAACTTGTTAAATATAGGCACTTCTTTGCAAAACATTTGGCCAAGTATTTCTTGAAGATAATCACATGCAATTCCAATTACAGAATGATTACCCCCTCCCTGAGAAGCAACCATAGTAAATGGAGAGTAAATAAAGGAAAAAAACCCAAAAAACCCAGGCATGCAAAGCCCCCTTTAAAATTATTTTATTCTGTTATACTGTCTTCTATCTTCATCGGGGTAGTGTCAGCACCTTGTAGCTGTGCATTAAGCAGAGTGTATAATGAGTTCTTCATTCTCTTTCTTAGCTTCTCCTCAGGGGGAGAATTAAATATGCACTCACACATCCTGTTTTGGTGAGGTTTTATTTTTTAATTTTTAGAAGATCTATGCAGAAGGTACCTTAACTGCAGAAAGTTGTCAGAATGAAGACTCAGGGGACAGAGAATTACAGAGCAGAATGTTATTACGTATCCTAATAACAATTCTTTTAATCCTGTCTCAGCCTATGCAACCACAAAGGGGCAAAAGGAGGAATAAAGGCCTATTGCCCTTATCTCCCGAATCTGTATGTTATTCTACAAAACAAGGCAAGCACTGAAATGCTTAACTCTTGTGAGCTCTGCTGGACAGTGGGATCTTCTCAGATGTTTGGAGGAAGGTAGGTAGTGTCATCCTACTCACAGGCTGTCCTAGGGGATTTCTTTTCAGGAACTACACACAGTAGAGTCAAGCCATTTTGGAAGAGGGTCTGAAACATAGGTCTGCTATTCAAGGAGAATGTACTACCTACCAAACAAGAGGTGACAGATGTGTTTCTGAGTTCCTTTTGTTTGAGGCCACTTTGCACAGATATTAATTCTTTGCTGGAGATGAGAAGGTGGGAGAGCATGGGAGCCAAAGGGTTGAAGGCTACATGTAGTTCTGCAGAATGTCTGACTGCCCAGCACCTATATATTAAAGAGGTTCTAATAAAATTTCTGTCTTTTTCTGTACTCTGTCTTCTTCTGTATTTTTGCCTTTTGGATTGTCACTGTGAAGGAAAGGTAACTGCAGCAAAACTAAGTAAAATCTTTAGATAAAACTTAATAGATGTTTCCTTTCCCCCACTGTTTTCTTTCATGATTTGCTGAATCTTGGGTGAATAAAAAGACAAGGAGGAGAGGGAAATATTTGCCTAATATGAAAGAGGGAGTTACAAAATGAGCATTCATCTTGAAGAGAATGTCAGGGAACAACAGTACCTTATACTGCACTCTGAAAAATTGTAAAAAGTACAAAGGTTCGTAACATATTGTAAAGAAAATTCTTTAGAAATTGCTCTGTTATCTTGGAGGTAACAGACACACCATATGCTGTGTCTGGCAGTTGCTATGGCAACTACTTTTAAAATTTAAGCATGGGGAAACTATTGCCTAAAATCTCCATGACTTGGGGCCAAATCTTGCATGATGCTGAACACCAAGGGAGAGTAAAAAAAGAGACATAAAGGAAATCTTAAAATATCTTTCTCATTAGCTTTTGAAATTTTATCTTGAAATACTTTTTATTTGTTTCAGAGATTGCAAGCCCTGGACTCCCGAGAACATTGAAAAAGGGATGAATGGGATGCTTGCAATATCTTAAATTTAATACTGTGCAAACTAATTGCAACAAAAAGTAACAAAACTCTAATTGTTCATAGAAGCATTTTACACAAAAATGGTTGTATTTATCTGAATGTCATCTTTTTGTCACATTTTATGCGCTTGGGAGTTCTTGCCTAGAAGTCAAAGAATAGTAAAATTGTTGAACAAAATAGATGGGAAGGTAATACATCGTAAAAATCTGCCAGTACTTATTAAAAATTAGCATATGCAGGTTTGTTTCTGTGGGAAAGTAGTTTCAAGCTTTGAAAAATGTTTGCACTATCCCACCAGCAGCTTGCACTTCTGAGGCAAAAGAGGCTTAAAATATCAAATGAGGATGCTTCTAAGGAAAAATCAGTGGAAATAAAATTAAGAAGATTTTGTTCATTTTCACCTAAAAAGATCCATTAAACTATGGTACAATGAATGCTGTTATAAACAAGTTCAGCACGTGGGTAACTGGATTTCTGTCATCAAGCTGCATCGTAAGTTCTATCTCACCCACATGCATTCTACAGTGCCTCCTGGAGGACTCTGCAAAGGTGGGAAACAATTCAGCAGGAACACAATAGTAAAGCAGATCTTAACAAAACTACCCATACAAATTGCACAATGTGACCAGGAGTAATTCATTAATTGTCTGATCCAAGGTCACTGAAATCGGTGGTATTGCCTCTGTAGGTGTCCCCATACTTTGTTGGAGGCACTGCCCATGTTGCTAACCCTATATTGGTACATATCAGATTAATCATTACCAAAAATGTCTCATGCTCTGAGCACAAATCATGTACCACTGGTTTTTGAAAAGTTTGTTGGTTTTTTTGGTTTTTTTTTTTGTAAATCATATTAAAAAATACTAGATTTTATGAGATCCTTGAAAGAAAGTTTAATTGGTCTCAAGGATATTTATCTCATGCTGTTAGGTCACACTGGAGTGAGAACTTCCTATAAGTTCCCCCTCCAAAATAATGTATCCTGAGAGCTATTATCCTATGATTCTGGCTTTCATTAGCTGCCACAAAATTGCCAGTGCTGTTATTCACCGGAGAGAGTTTCAACTTCAAACCTAGTGTAAGCACCAGTCCACTCAGGGCTCTTGGAATGAATTAAATTATTTACATTGTAAAGAGAAATATATATTTTTAATGTACTCTGTTCAACTACACAGATCATTATTCTGCCTTCCTCACTTTGTCTGCTACTCATTAACGAAGACACCTTAATTTAAATTCTTGAAAAATTCTTTGATGGACAGAATCAATAGAAAACATTAAACTGACTTGCAAGTACTGTGCCATTGACTGGTTCATGAAAATGGCAAATACATTCCTCAGCTGAGAAATTATTGATCTGTAGGGGTCTGAAATGAGTAGCAGAGGTTGGAAGAAAGTGAGGAAAAGGCTTTCTTTTTCAGCTACCAGTCCTGTTTCGGTTTTGGGTAGGGGAGTGTAAAAGGATCAGGACTGTACTGAAGGAGATTGGATTTAGTCTGACAGAACCAGCTGTTAAAATCACAGCTGGTTTCTGGACCCACTATTTAAAAGGGTTTTAACATGCTTTGATGTCTGCTGTTACTTCCTCTCTGGGGAAATGGTGACCAGCTCCTTCTCCCCTGTTCCCTGTCCGTCCAGATCTGGAACTGAAAGTCACTGCCACGTCTGTGAGAGACACAGTCCTGGCTGACTGTTCGTTCCTGTCCCTGTGCTCTGGCTCTCTCCTGATGCTGTCTGGCCTTCTAGAAATGTACAGTATTTGGTTGGCAACCCATTTCTGAAGGAGATCTACATGATTTTGCTACAGATCTGACAATTCTGGATGCCACATTAAGGTATTTGCTTGGAAAAGCCGACCTGCTGCTGAGTAGACATTAAGGCACTGATGTTCACAGTATAGCTGATAGCTGGTGGAAATGAAATAATCTGTATTGACACATTTGGAAGTTTCACATCTTTTTCCACTTAACATGCTAACGTGATAATTGCTAGACTGATGATTTTTCCAGTGACACGTCTCCTTTTGTCAATATTTAGACCTGTGTATAGAAAGCTTATCTATCACACCTGGCTAATTTTCACTTAATTTAAAAATAAATGGAACATGTTTAGTTTGCAGGGTTAGCAGAACAAAAAGAGGTTTTAATAAACATTTTTCTTGTAACATTCTTTGAAGGATAGGAAAAGATAATGACAAAAAGGATACAAAACCTGACTCAGATGAAACTAGATTTTGTGAAACAGTTAATTATTTTAATGCTTCAATACAACTAATTGAAAATTGAAATTGGGACTTGATTTTATTTGCCATTTAATGCAAATGAAAACAAAATATAATGCCAAATAAAAATAGCAACAAATGCCCGATAAAATCACTTAATAGCATGCTCCAGGAGACAGAAAATTTTTAGCCAGTGTGATTCTGTGTCTCACTGGACGTTTGCTTATAGGGTTTAAATATTGAATCCCAGGGGTTTATTATCCAAACAATTAATTCAGCTAGGCTTCGATCGTAGTGTTTGTTTGCTGTGTGTGCAATGACTTCCACTGTTTGTGAATAGTTAAGAATTTGTCAGTGAAGGAGCCTTGGCAGTAGTATTTTGAGTGTCCTGAAAGAAGTGAAAAGCTGCATTAGCCTTAGTTTTCTTTGTCTTTGGTGCTTTTTGTAGGACTGATCCTCAGGAATGAGCATGACCAGACTGATCTGAAAGAATAGCTGTCATGGCCATGGAATGAATCACTTAACCATTACTTCGAAAGGTTGAAGTCACAACATCTCTTCTACATGCAATTGTCATTCTTGCTGTAGTTCTGTTTTCACACCAGTGTCTTACACTTCTGTTCTGCCTGTTGGGGTGGAAGGCTTATTCTCTTATCTTTAATAGCAGTGCTTTTGTCGAAAGGAATTGTGTTCACCTACTTAAAGCTCTTATTCTTTAACACTTCTTAAATAGTTTTATTTTATTGTGGTAAACACTGATATTCCAGTCACATGATGGAGAATTCAGTCACAGTCAGCTTTTACTTAGTCTGCATGGTTATGAGATCTTAAATTTAATACAGGCATTTCACAGGGTCTTCAGTGTTATACCTGTGATATGTCATGACTTTTGGAAGTCATTAAGTTAAGTTGATTTTTTCCCACCTTTTTCTTCAGATAATGTGAGCCCACCTTTGGGTTTTGCATTTGGAAACTTTTGTCTAACAGTCTGAAGGATGGCTAGTGTTCCAGAAATATGCCACTGTGCATTTGCAACTTGCACCGATGCATGAGAGGCATAATTCATGCTTTTTTCCACCAAGTCATCATCATTCCTAATCCTTCTTTAATTTTAATTTGTTTCTAATATCACAACTATGTTATCTGAAAAAAACTTTTGTCTTGTACATTTACATGAGATCCAAGAATGAATCTTCTTCTGTATGACTGGTTGTTACAACAGCTTTGTCTTCTAGTTACGTGCTTATTAACACACTTCTGCATTTCTTTGCATTGTGTGGTGCAACTTGTGCTGAAGCATGAAAACTGACTGCTTTCACTGCATGTCTGACACATTGCTTTGCTGAAAATCTCTGAAATTAGGAACAAATCTGCCATTTGCCCATATTCATATTTTGTTTTAATGCCCATTTAGTGCTTTTTATTTAACAGACATTATTTCACATATTATCTCTCAGCAGATGGTTTTAATTTATCCTTCAGATAGTTGTGGTTGCTTATGAAATTTCTCAAATAGCTTGTCTTTGATCACATATCAGGGATTTTGCATGCAGCTTTTACTGGTTTTTTCAGCTCCATATACTTCACCATTATTGTGCAGGGTTTTAAAATCAGAAATGTGGGTAAGTGGAAAGAAAATGTGCTTTTGCAATCAATAGTCTTGTTAGAAATATTCTGAATTATTCTGTCTTGCAGGCCTTGCAAAGGACTCTGCAAGTCTCTCTCATTTTGCCGAAAGATTATGTTGTAGCGTTCTGTAACTTGCAGGCACAGCTGAGTATCTGATTTCCTGGTGGTAGCCCTTTTCTCCACAAAAATCTGGAAACATTTCATTAATTTCTTTCAATTCTCAGGTTCCTATCCAGATAAGGGATTCAGATGGCTTATTTTTTCCAGAAAAAAAAAGAAAATTCACTCAATCCCATAAATCAGAAGTGTCAGAACATTTACAGAATGCTGGTTCCTTGAAAGGGACAGAATTACAATAGGTTTGTGCCCTTTCACATGACAGTACCCATAAACTTCTGAAGCAATAAAACTAAACTGCAGCCCGTGGATCCAACATTGTCATCGTTCAGATTTTATCACAGTCTTGTGGTATGTGGTGCATTTCTGTATGTTTCAACTGCTAAAATTATTTGGATAGATGGGAATCTGAGGATTTGCTTTAATAAACACATAAATTCCTAGACTTCGTGTTTCTCAAAAAAAAAAAAAAAGTTAACATACGATTTAGATTTTCACAAGAGTTTTAAAAATGAGAAGTGAATACAATTCTAAAACGTATTATTAAGTTAATATTTTTAAATCATTATTATTTTGGTCCCAAAGCAAAGGACAGGGAGTGTTCCGTGATGCTTGAATGCTTGTGGTTGATAATGTTGTGAACCAGGGCACGATTTTGCCAAATCCATGCTGGTTTTGGAACTACCAAATTTCTGTATGGGTTTGTTCTTCTGTAGGTATATTTGCACAGAAGGGGAACATTAGGACTCTGGTAGGGAAATACATAGACCCAGCAGTGACTAACTTTGCTTTAAGACTAGACAGGGTTGTAATCGCTCTCCACAGCTTTGGGAAACAAGAGTCTTGGTTTCGCATTTAAATCTGTTTGGCAATATGCACTGTGTCTCCCAGCCACTTGGCTATTTGTAGAATTTGCTGTATTCAGAGGGTTTGAAAAACTTTAAAACAAATTGAGCTGAATGGGGATCTTAAACCATTTCCTGATTGGTGTGTCTTCTAGCCCCTAATGTGTCTTTCTAGGTCTTAGTTATTTCCTTTTCATAAAAAAATAATTGCTCTTAAAAATGTCTGGTTGGATTTCTTTTGTGAAGAGAGCTGAACTGAGGAGCTCTAGGCAGATTAACTGGACTGCTTCGTTTAGTAGGCTCTCTGAGCTTTGAAGAATGCTTCAAAAGTATGGAATAAAGCTCTTTTTCTTCCTATTTTTACAAGGGCTAACAACTTCCCAGTCTTTTAATTTGCTGTCCTGTTGCATTAGAGTTCATTATCTTTGTGTTACAGTTTAGTAATTCTGTCTGAGTTTCTATCCTTTCTCTCTTCTGAGTCCCTGCTGAAAATGGCAATACAAGTAACACAGCAGAAGCTTGTATACAGACAGAAGATATAATGAGAATAGCACTTCTCGTGGGAATTAAATGCTGCATCACAGGGTTTCATTTGCAAATATCTGCAATGGAAAAGCATGTTTAAAAGTGCATTCAGATTCACTGTTTGGAGTCTCTTGTCTTCTGTACTATGCCTGCACTGTTTCCATTATAAAACAAGGGATGCACTTTGAGGTTGGTTGAGGGTTCGATATGTAAATTTGGAGGAAACAAAGTCAGAACATGGTTTTAAGGTGCAGTAAAGACAAAAACGACTTTAAACCTACAACAGAAGCACAAAGCGATTTGCAAATACTGCTTGATAATATCTTTACAAATGAGAAATTCAAAGAACAAAGACTTCAAGTGACTTATGCAATGTTGTTTGGCCAGATGGGGGCAAAATAGAAGTCTTCAAATGGCAGTCCCTATGTGGTGACTTCTCGGGGAGATTATTACATGGCTTTTGAACACACAAGTTATGTTCAGAGTCTTTTGCACTGACCAGTCTTATACCAGTCCAGAAGAAGTCTTCTAGAACGTATTAAAAGGTGGGGAGAATGGATATGCATAGTTCATACATGGAACTGCTAATTCAGTGAAATGTCAAGCTATTGTCATCACTATATGTAGATACTAACTGGAAAAAAAAAAAAAAAAGCAGCATATACTGTGTGGAAAAAAATTCTAGTGTCTCTTTTAGGAAATTTGTTCCCTGTGGCCTTCAAAGGGTCTTCCTTCAACTCCTTTGCTTTTTTAATATGAAACTTGGGGGAAACTTAAAATGTCAATGTAAGTATTTTTTCTTTTAATGACAAAGAATACAAAACTTCCAGAAAGGCAATCTTGACTTTCAAAGAGATCTTGTCAGTTCTATTGATGTCAGTATCAAAAGAAGTTAATAATTATCTGAAGAAAACACATTTCTCTTAGTTACTTTCTTTCTCCTACAGAATTTCTCAGGTTAATCACAGCAGCAGATCCGCAGGGGTATGTACCATGCACCTTTACCTTTGCAGCACATTGTCTAAATGCTACCAAGATTCATTCAGGCAATTACAGCATTACACCTTCTCTGGCATGACTCAACTTACGCTTGATAGGCTGCAAAAAGAAAAACCTAGTAGCTATCTTAAACATGTATTTCTTGTACAGAATAATTGTACCAAAGAAGTGTTATCTATAGGTCACGTGTTTGGCCATGTTGTATATCATTTAAAGGGGACTATGGCAGATGTCGAAGGTGAACAGGTAACTTATGGAAAAACGTGAATTTCTCTTCTGTATCATTAGGGTTCCCTTGAGACAAATAAACCTCAGTATTATTATTAAATGTCATGAGTTCTTCAGCCAGAATGGGCTCTATTCTGTGGAGTATTGTCCTGATTTTGATCTGTACACCACTTCTAAGAGTGTTAAATCATGAAGCCACTGGAGGGCTTCCCGATGAGAGTTTAATTTCAAACTGAATTGCCATCAAGATCAGTTCTGAAAATCATCTAGATGATGAAAGAAATAAAAATGCCTTACTGCAAATGAAGCAGTGATGATTCTTTCTTTTCTATAAGGTATAAAAGAAATTCTAATACAGCAGTGCTCTTTGGATTCTCTTTAAAATTTCCTTCAGAATGCAATAGGATAATCCTGTCTACAACTTCCTTTGGTTGGGATTGTGCAGGATGATTCAGACAATGACATCTTCAGTCCTGCTCAACAGGAATTATCAGCAGAATAGTGCACAGCAACATTTATTCATTTATTTATTATGTTCCATTTTACAGAATTTTAAAAGTTCTTATAGCTTAAAAGGGCATGTGTTTTGCCCATTATGTTTCTTTCAAAGCTGCATCCATGAAAAGTCAAAGGAGCTTGGAAATGCTAGAAATTCAAAATTTCTCACAGACTAATTTGCTCTCCTTTGGATTTTTCATAAAGACAAATCAGGCAGCACATTTCTGTACCTTAGTTTCCTCAGCTGGAGAATGAAGGGGAAAAAAAAAGAAGCTGTGCTAACTCCCACATACATTGGGAGGATAGATGCATTTGATAGGCTTGAATGGAAAGCTTTACATGAGGATATTTACGATATCCAATGCTTTATTTTGTCTGGCATCTCATCAAAAGAAAAACAGGGTTAATTCTGGAAGCTAATTCTTGGAGCTACGCTGTTGTATAAATCTAACCTTAGTATTATTCAGTGCTATGTTCTGAAAAACACCACACTTTTTTCTTTTTTTTGTCTTTTTTTTTTCTTGCCCCCAGATAGTACTGCACCATAATTACAATTGCCATAGAGGCAGGAGCTAAGCAATTAAATTCCCCATAGGTGTCGTATGTAATTGTTCCTAGCGACTTAGAAGGCAACAATGCACAGCACAAGATAGCCTAAACTCAGTTTTTCCTGCAGAACTGCAAATAGTAGCAAATCAAAAGACTGTTCTCCTTAATTACCACTGTATGAGGCATCAGGCTAAAAGCAGGCTCACTCTGTAATGTTTTCTATACAACTACAGTATGTACATACAATGCAAGCCTTTATGCACCACCTAATAGACAATATTATACACACAATTATTGCTAGCTTTCATTTTACAGAGAGGAATCACTGGTGAGCCTGGGACATTGGCCTCTCAGCTTCCCCAGCAAGCAATGTGTTGACTAAACTAAGGGAACAGTTTTACTTCCTGAAGCCAGTAGAGACTATTTATACTTAAACACATTTCTTCACAACTTACAGCATGTTGTATTAGGTGCGAGTATGCGAGCTGGATGGGCTGCAATGTCTGTGAGGTTTGCAAGCTGGAGCTTGTGGAGCACTTCACCAAGTTTACACATTTTCTCTCTCTCTTTATTCTGAAATCAGCTACCCTGCTGATCAGACCTCCGTTCCCTTGGGGACTTGAGCTCAAGTCATCAAGAGTCAAAGAGCTGAAACGATCAAAATAATGTGGGGTTTTGGGGGAGAAATTGTCATTCTTGTACATTAACCTAACATGTAGTGGTCTGATCACTATTTTTTGTTGCTGTTCTGTGCCAAAATAAGTATCGGTGCAAACTGAAATATCTGTCATTATCCTTCCTACTGCTTCTGCCAGGATTTTATATGGTTTTGCGTCATTATTTCTTTAATCAGCTTTTCAAGTGCTGTAAGGCAGCAAGCTATCCCAGTAATGAGTTTCTTCCTATTGTAGGTTAACTGCTTGTTGAGATTTCCATTCAGTTGGAGAAACCATCTTGCTCTCTGACATGTTTTTACTGATCATCAGGGTTACTGGATACACTGTGCACTGAATTTTAATTGGCATCAAGCTATATATTTTTAGTGAGAAAAATGGGAAGTGCTTTTCATGAAATCTTTGGGAATTCAAGTGCTGTCTTTGAAGAGAAACTGATTCATAAGATTTACTGATTCACACATCAGAAGCAGATTATAAATGAACCTTCACATTTATGAAATGTTTACCTGAGGTATAAACAAAAGAAAGGAAATAGTGAAAATCCTCATTTAAACATACAATTATTCATGTTGTTATAGCAAGTATTATTTTAATTACTGTACAAGGTCACCAGCTGGCAAGTGGATTTTAACTTCCAGCGTGTTAACCTGTTTTTATCTATGATTTGAAATAACTCAGTTGTACTAAAAAAATAACTCCAACAGTTGCATTTTATAAGGGGTGCTTTTAGCAATATTAGTACACCAAAGAGCAGTTATCTTTTTTTTTTTTTTCTTCCCTTACATTAATAAAATGCAACGTTGGAGAAACAAAAGTGGGATAAATTAATTTATCGGTAAATTGCCTGAAGGATGGAAAGTGAAATAAGCCTAGGTAAGCAGATGTGCACTATTTTTAATATCTGTAACCAGAGAGATGCACAGTTTTAAATTTTACAACAAGTGAGTCAGAAAGAAATTCATCTAAATTGGAGTGCATCAAACATTTGTTAATTACGGCACAACAGACAATCTCATCCACGTAGGAGACCTAGGTGCTATCTTTCCAGCCCATAGTTATGAAATCCATTACTTGGTTTTCTTGACAGGACAGAAAATATTGTGTATTCCCTCAAATCATCACAGTCCAGCCAGCTGGGGGGAAAAAAATCAACTCTCTAGAACAGCTTGTAACTCCACATATTTGTCACCAGTTAATTAAAAGGTAATGTCTGTAATCCATATTTTCATTAGTAAAAGGCAGGTAAAAGGATAAAGAGAGTCATTAAGGAAAAGAGAATAATAAGAAATACTGTAGCCAAGGTAACACCATGTTTTTGTGGAAATGAGATACACACCTTTTGAGACCATTTTATTAGTGATGATTACACAAAACGAAGATTTTCATTATATATGCTAGCAAAGAAGTTGCATATATATTTATTCCTTTAGAAATGTTTTACACACTTCAGAATGAACCGGCCTAAAGATGAAATGCAATGTAGATTTTTTTCTGATTTGCATGAGGTGGTAAGCTGCTATTGAGCTACAAATAATGGAAAGAGAGGAAGAATATACTAATGAACATGTTGCAATGAAGCTCTCTCTATGACTCTTTCAATGCCTAAGTCTATTTTCCTCCAAACATGGCCTGATTTGTAGTTGTTTGCACAGTTATTAATAGTTTAATTTTATTAGTTCACTGCAGAAAAACCTGATTTACATCTTCTGCAATTAAGTGATGAGTCAGACTCAATCACATACTAATCTCGATTACTTGAATGCAACATTGAAGGTGACCTCAATATGTTTTTGACATTGAACTTACAAAAAGCATGCTGAAAACCAAAATTTTGCATTGTGTCTCAAGAAAAGTAGATCCCAAAAGACAGAACTTTACTGTCTCCATCAAAATTGATGGGGTGACTAAATTCTGATTCCAGTGACACCGTAATTAATGAACTTCTGGGTTTACTATTGTAAATTTTAGAAGTGTAGCCTGTAGCCATCTGGTAAAAAAGGTAAACTTGCAAATACAGAAAGAATATTTTAGGATAGGAAATAGTCTAACTTGTGTGCTGAATAGCTATGTGGGAATTTGCTGCAGTAATTACCCTCCTATCATTAGTGACAAGTAATTGCTATAGCAACCCCACTGCCACCTGTCTCACACACTCTTTCTCTCTTTCAAACACACGCACACACACGCACACTCCCTCTCTCTCGCTACATATTCATACTATTGAAACAAAAGCAGAAAAGCCAGTAGCTTGACATCATTTATTGAGCCACTGTGTTTTCTAATCAACAAAATATAACCTCTTCCTCCCTTGCCAACTCCTCATAAAAATGAAATGTTTCTGTTGTAGAAAATAGTGCTGTTCAACCAAAGTATCTCTATTCAACACTAATTCTCTGAGGGAGAGAAAAGAGAATTCTCACAGCTTGATTTCTTTTTTTACTTTATTGCATGCACTGGGCCTGAGACTGATTTTGCTGATAGGGATGTGAATTCTAACAAAGGCAACCATCTCAGATATGTAAAACTGGTTTGATAGTCACAACGAGGGCAGCTGAGATTCATTCTCTTTCATTTAGACAAATCTAAACCCACCATGTTTTCTGCAGCTTTCTGTCAGCACCAGGTATTGCTTTATGACATACAAACGCTTACAATTTGTACACAATATTTTTATCTTGTTGGCGGTGGGGGGGAACAAACTGAAGCACAGGCTGGCTACCAGGGTTTCAGTATGGGATCATCTAACCCCGGTTCTGGTCTTCTCTTTCGCTACCACTCCTCTTGACAATATCAGCGGAATCTGACGCAAATCTTAAAATAATCTACAAGAACAACAGTTCCTTTATATTTGAAAGTCCCAGCAATTCGCAGTTCCCTATGATTAGGCAGTGAAAAAAGAGGAGAGAACTGTTGCTGAGCCTTTTCTTCTGCAGTTTACGAGATGCCGGCCTTGCACCCACAGTCACAGGCATTCTTCATGATGTGACGATCCTGCTACATCAGCGTAGGACATAAAAGTGTCTAGCGGCTTTAACACCACTAGATGTCACCAAAATACCAATAAACAGGGTTTAGACTTCAAATTTAAAACCACTCGATCTCTCTAACCCTATCACTCAACATGCTCTAATGTGAAGATGAAATAAAACAGCGTTTAAAATATGAAAGAACAGTAAGGAGATGCAGGAACAACACGCTTTGACATATGCCACTTGTGTCCCACATGCTTATTCCATCTCTTTTTAGTGAAAGAGACCATTCATATTTACTTCTTAATATACGTATTTTTTCCTAAATAAAACACAGGTTTTCTCATTCTGCTCAATCCATCTAAAAATAACTCTGTCCTACAGTTCTTCATGCCACTGAGGAAGAGAAGGGAGATGTCTAGTGAAGTACAACAGTATTCCATTTTTTTCAAATAAACAAATCATACAGAATATTATTTCAGATAAAAGCTGGGATGCAAGAGGTAAATTACATAATATATTTATGGAAATGGACCCTACTGATTTCATTGTTTTGTTGAATAAAAAACTGATGAAAAAAATGTCAGATCATAGGGAGTAGTTTTAATCTTAAACTTACCCTACAGACTTTTAATAAGGGCACTAAAAGCTATGTGCCTCCTTAAATCCACAGAACAACTCACTGCACCTGCTAGCAAGCTCAATGTTTTATTTATTTGGTTTAGAAAGTAACAGGAAGAAACCTGCTCCCGATCAGCTCACCATTTAGTGTGGAATGGTTGGCCAGTCATGTGAAGCATGGGTAGACTTCAGCTTTCAAGAAGGAAATCCATGTACTGTCCCTTACACTATTTGTCTCATCTATTTCTGATTAAATTATTCATTCTCTTTCTGATGTTCTATCTCAAGACAATATGGTCTGTCAAAATACAGGGTTTGCAAGCAGAGAGTAGTATTCATTTCCCAGACATGTGTAGCCCTTCTGTGCTAAATCTTTAAGCAGTATACATTAATCCGAGGGATTTGCTGGTAAATTATGTCCTATATTCTGTCACCCATATGTCTTGGATTGTTCCACATATTTGAGGATTAAAGGGTCATATATATTGTTAATGGGAAATTTCTGCCTGTTAACAACAGGGAATAATTTAAAGACAAAGTAGCAACAACAAAAAAGAAAACTCTGCAACCCTGTAAAAGATGAAATGCTGTCTCAAAAACTTTATAGTAATAACTCCCTTATGATGAAGAGGACACAAACAGGTTTTTAAATGTCCATCAGATATAAGACTGTGCTATAAATGAGTTGCAGTGCTTTCTTCAGAAGTGTCAGGGGTGTGCTCAGCCAGTGCCCCATACCATGACATAGGGAGAGCTTCCTGAACTCTGCTGTGCTGTACAGTTGAGACTGTTTAATGTTTTATTGAAAATACCGGTCTTATGGGTCCAGGTCCCTATTTTGAGTCCTTCAGAAAAAAAGAACACTGGAGATTTCCCTGAAGCTTAATTTTAGAAATGAACAATGCACTCCATTCTTTCTGTGCTCAGCTGGTCAAATAAATTAATTTTACTTTCAGTGAGGAAGAGGCGTTTGTACAACTTACCTCCTGAACACCAGTGCACAACTAAAGACAAAGGCGTATGACGGTGAGTACTGAAATCCAGAGACAGCTCAAGACTCAAGTGTTTAATAGCACATGAACTTATTTCTGTCCCTTAAACTTACCAGCCTGATCTCTTCCTGACCCTAAGCCTGCACCATCCCCTCCCAGAGGAGGAGGCAGAGCTTCCCGGAGGCTGTGTGAGGAGGTTGTACTCCCATAGCCTGGTTGATGCTTGCAAGAAAACCCGTAACAGTGCCTTCGTATTTGCTGACAGAAATAGCATGCGCAGCTCCTCAGCCCATGGGCAGCAAGGCTGTTTATTTCTCTTATGTAATGGAAATAACAGAAGAAAATACCCAGTTCACACCTGACTGTGGGTTCTGCAGACCTAAGGATCATTCTATTAAAGTCAAAGCCCATTAGCAGTGTGTAAACAACATCTTAGACACTGACTGTTCATGTTGAATATATTTTTAAATGTTTTCAGTTCTCATTCAAGGCAGAAATGTCAACACTTTTGCCAGACAGTAAAGGGCAGACATTAAAGGGTGCTACAATCTTGAGGCTGCCATCTGGTATTCTTGAGTGCCAGTCCTGATGGAAAGGAGAGGTGATACTTAAGGATGACAACGGAGAGGCAGTGGGAGGGATTGAAGGGAGGGAGGCTTTGTCAGGAATTTCTGTTGCTCTTTCACATTGACTTTTCACTAAAATCTTGCATATAAATGACTATTTTTTTTGTGTGTTCTGGAGGTGAAAACTGCTGTCCCCTCAAAATCTGCTTGGTATCTTATGAAATCTTAGTGCCTTATACATGTGATTCAAATACAAATAAAGGATTGATGGCATTTATAGCGTCTTCTACAGAAGGCATATTGATGGGGATTCATGAGTCACAAACAAATTGCACATGTGAAAGCAAACTGTATTGGAACACATTGCACTTCCATCCAGAGGCTGTTTTAGGAAGCTAAATACTATGGCTTACTCATTATGGGGGAAAATGGCATTTTACATGGTAGTGGAATATATTCTCTGACATAAATGGATGAAGAAAGTTATTTTCCTTTTCCTCTGTTGCCAAAAAGAGGGAGAAGCACCATCATCCCAGTAAGATGGCAAATGTTTGAGGATCCAGGAGAATGCAGATTGTGTTATTTCCTTTTTACTGGACCTAGGCTGACAGGGAATTTCCAAGTAATTCCCAGATAAGTAGGGAAGAGGAAATCAGAATTTACTTTATCTTTTCTGTCAAAGATCAATTGTTTTATTTCCTTCTCTGACCAAACTCTTCTATCTTTAAAGCATCAAATCTACATTTACATCCAGGGATTTCTGGTGAGATTCTAGATTTCTAGCTGTGATGACAGGTATTTGGAATGACTTTGCCTGAAAATCAGTAATTATTTGTCAGATAGTTATACTGAATATGCATTCAGCAAATGAAGGTGAATGGTTACCAAAAAAGTAACCACATTCTAGAAAGTCAGTGTGTATTTTGAACCTCTATTGTACCTCATGATATACTGTAGACCAAAACTCAGAATAAATTGTAGACTGAGACGCTTAACTGAATACTAGTATATTTACACTGGTGTAGCTGAAAGCAAAGATAGCAAATATGAAAAGCATTGGACCAAGATGTTACTCAGATCAAAATTATGAGACTGGCTGGTGCTGCAAAATCAACCATTAAAGATTGAGGTTTCCATTCCGAAGCATCCCTCACAGTGTGAGTTAAAGTATCTCCCAAGATAGGTCATGTGGAAAATGATGCCAAAATAGCTGGTAAGTCAGTAGCAATCTGCAGATTCTTTCTATCTCCTTGCAGACTGATCATATTTTTAAAGTGAAAAACTGGGGTGTTGTGTTCAGGGGTTCTCAAGGAAACATTCTGGCACAGGGAAAGGGAAGCTGGCCAGGAATCCAGGAGAAAAAAAAAGGGGGGGAGGGGCGGCACTCTTCATCACTCTTCATCTCACTTTCAGAGCTAAAATAGAAAACTGGGACACTTTGTAGTAAGGACAGGTTGGGATAAATTTTTATCACTGTGTCACCCCTTCCCTGTCTTCACTCTGAGTTTCATTCATTCAAATCTAGCTCAAGTCATGCCCTCTTATATCAACATGTACACCACCAATTCTATACATGGTTTATTTTACTTTTTGTGCACTCAGTTTCAACAATGCAATTCAACCTTTCTTAGCTCAGAATCTCCCACCATTTTCAAGTCATTAACTTAAGATCTCTAGGAAAACTTGAGCTCTCTCTTCAGAAATACTCCCTTTTTTTTCATGTTATAATTTCCTCTTCCTCCTCTTTGATCATTTTGCACTCAGGATCAACACTTCAGCACTGAGACTTCCACCACTGACACTTCGAGGCTCAGGATACTACTCTCTTTCATTTCCTACATCCCCTTCCAAGATCAAAGCTTTTCCTTTGATTGAAAACTCACCTTCCTTTATTCAAAAGTCCACATCTCACCATACCCCTACACCTCACACGTGCATACTCCCTGTCCTGCACTGCCTCTTACTGACTGGGAAGTCTGAGCATATAGCTAGAAAGATGATGAAGAATTTCGTATGCAGGGAGATTACCTGTCTTAGTTACAGACTTTGCTACCTCTTAATTGTCCCCAACCCTCTGCTGAACTATTGCAATATATTTCACAATATTTCATCAGAATCAATAATTTTCAGATTTATAGGAAGGAGAACATACACTTTGTTATCAAATTTCAGTATGTTCTTGAGAAAAGGGTAGTAAGCAGTAACAAAAGCATTATCCTTCAGGAAACCTGCCCAGAGCAATAATGGAAGAGGAATACTAAACAATTTCCTCAGTGATAACTTGGAAGATATATTAGACTTCAAAAAGAAAGTAACTGACAAGCCATCACGGTAACAAGAATACTATCAATTCATAAGTGGTCATACATTATAAGTGCTCAAACATTTGATTTTCAGGAAGAACAGGTGATTCTCAGACCACAAACACCAGCTCTTCTACAATAGCAGAACAACCACGTGAAACATGCAAACTTTACAACATGAAAAACTTTAATGTTTTGGAATTCACTGGAGATAAAATCCATTACATTTAAGCATGCATTACTTGTTTACAGGCTCAGTGCCTGAGTAGAAAGTGCAGATTATACCTTTTAAATCTGTACAGTGGATGAAAAGCTGTAAAAACAGGGACTGAATTCAGTCAAAATCATTGTGGCTTTAATTTTATAAGTTTTTGATCTACTTCTTCTATTATTTGATAGGATTATCAGATTTGGAAGGTACTGTGTTTAATTTGCATTTGATTTGAGAAAGTAATTGTCCTCGAAGCAGGTTAGAGTTTGATGAAAACTGATTAATATTAATCCCTACTATGTTATAATGGTGTAACCATTTAGCAGGGAGAACTTTTAGGTGATTCAAGAAGGAAATAAAATGTAGAAATGAATATAAGCTAACTTAAACATAGGTGTGTTAGTATGGTGAGGTTGTGGAGTCTCTGTCTGTGGAGATAATCAACACCTGACTGGACACAGTCTTGAGCAACCTGCTCAAGAGCAAGGGGTGGGACTAATGACCTTCCAACCTCAACCATTCTGTGATTCTATGATCCTCCCAGGTTATTTTCTTCCACTAGCTAGAAATAGCCAAGTTTTCTACTAAAACTCTGTTGTTGCAGAGTAGGATATATAGGATATATCAACATGATCTTGTTACCACCGGGAAATAAACTGTCAGTTAATTTAATTAATAATAATAAAAAAATAAACCCACATCTCAGATGAAAGCTAGCTTGGAAGTAGCCCAGAGGTCAGAAACTGAAATCTTTGATGTATGCTTGATTATCTCAGTCTTCAACATATGTCCTTGCATGATGCTGTCTGTAAGTTTCTGAAAATGATGAAGACACTCCACATTTCCAGTGGGTGTAGGAACAGCGAAAACAAGCAAGGAAGTGAACTTCCTGGATAATGTAATGGAAATAGCATCTTTATGCCCATCTGAAGCTTTATTTAACCAGCTAAGGTTTACAGTCAGTCTAATGTTACAGTGCTACGTTCATTCAGAGGCTAAATTGGCTTAATGCAAGTGAAAAGAGTATTGCAAGCATTAATGTAATTTCTGAATTTGACACTAGGTGTAGATACTTTGGTGGAATATAGGTCATTTGAGTCTACCTATGTAAGCTACATCAAAACAATGAAAAATTCTGTATTAAAACCATAAGATGTTAAAACCTCAAGATCTTGTAAAATAATTCTGCTGGTATTAAGGAGGTCTTTATAAGAAATTAAAATGATTAAGTTTTCACTTATATTCCACTAATTTGAAAGAGTTTGGGCCTGATTTTTCAGAGCATTTTAAATAACAAGCATAGATCCAACTCATTTCAGTCACAGCTGTGATCACTTGGCACTTCTATGTATCTGCCAAGGATGACTCAAATAGGTACCCAGAAAATGTGGCCATTTTTAGCAGCCATTAGCAGCCATATGTAAAAATTTTGGTTTAAGTGTCTCGATTACCATCACATTAGAACTTTGTGGTAGGTTGAGTTCTCACTGTTGCAATTCAAATCCCTTATTTTTCACCTACCATTTCCAGACATACTCTGCTCCTACAGACTTTCCTGGTTACATGATGGATGGATCAATTTTCTTTTGGTTATTATTCTCCCTCACAGTTTATCCCTGATACACTTCCAGAACATAGCGTAGTCTATTCAACTAGTCTATTCTAGTGAAAAAATTCTTGCAAGAACACATAAATAAGGACTACAGCCTAAAACGTTAGGGCTGAATTAACATTAATATTTGGGTTTCCTAAGTTTTGAGTTACTAACTTAGAAAATTAACATTCTTGCACTGTAATACATATAAATTCTGATTTTTTTTGCCAGAAAACAAACAGCAAAAGTTAGCTGCATAGTAACCATGTTGCATCTGGTATATAATCGCTACTACTAGCAGTATGTCTGGAAAAACAGCTGGGAAGTAGTAGACTGTTGTCTTTAAGCTGATGTTACAACCATTTTCCCAGCATGCTTCACAGGTGTTTTTCTCACAGCAGAAGAATTCTGGAGCAATTAAGTGGGAAATGGTATAGTTATGTTGGCAGATTGCTGCCCTGTAGCTAATGAGCCTGTGGTCTCAGCAGGTTTATCCGAATGGATGTAGTTTGACGCTGACATGCCTAAACCACTTTTGGACTTGACCTGGTCTCTCTAAACTGGAGTACATCGGACTGTATGGGCCTGTTGGCTGCTGGATAGAGGATGCTGCTGAAGGATGCCTAGTGCACAGTGTCATGCACTATTGAGTTAAGCATACCTGGTGTTCAGGAAATTATATTGCTCTATTCTAAAAGCTTCTTACTAAGATCTAGTATGTGATACTCCTTAGTACAAGATGAGCTGTAATATCTAAAATTTCCTAAGTCAGCTGTATTTGGCTGGACAAAATTGAGGTTTCTGCTCCAAAGCATGCATGGCCAAGAATTCCTTATGAAAGGTTTCTATAGTATTAACAAGTCTTTGAAAAATATTCAGTATACAACACCTGACATGAGAATTTCAGTCCAGTGTTTGAAGATTTAGTGAATTTAAACGCTAGTCAAAATTGAATATTAAAATGGTAAAGTGTTAGACAACCTTAAGTCTAGACATTTTCTAAAATTAGTGTCTTTTATGTGTAGGAACATGTGTAAAATTGATAATATAAAATTACTACCTTTTTGTTAGCTTACTCCTTAACTGCTTTCAAACAAATTAAAAAGCACAATACAGCTTCTACGTTCCTAGATTATTTTCTCCTCTATATGTTTAAAGATGATGAAGTTAGTTTTCATAAGGCCTCTTTGGAAGGAAAATGAATGTTTGGGTGGCATGGATGTGACTAAACATTGTCAAGGCTGTATAAACTTGTATCAGTAACTTCAACAAGATACTAAAGGAAAGATAATGCAGATACCTCTCAATGTTTCAGATGGAATAGATAAATATTCTCAATCAGAAAAAATAATGTTCTGTGTTAGTAACGTCATTATTGTGACTTTCTCAAAAGATAAGTAAACCAAAGACTGGCAAAGAAGTTTGGTATGGTTGTCTTTCATGATTTTGCTAATACATTACAATATATGGCAGGGATGTATAACCTTTCATGCATGTTTACAAAGTAATGACATAATTGTTCATGCTTGCATGATAATTAAATGTGTTGATGTTTACAATTAGACGTAATAACATAAAGATGGTCTGAACATTTGCCAATGTATCCTCTATCAGGATCTTTTAAAAAAATAATATACAGTAGCAACTAATTAGGTGACTAATCTTTATGGCAATTTACGAATGGTCTGTATAGTACACACACAAGCAGACACACATACACACATTTACATTCTTACCTATATAAACATAGATGGATAAAGTCAGTACTTTTGTAGTACCTCATTCTAAGGCACATGATCCTTACAGAACACCTGACTGGATTAAAATTGAAATACAATATATGTAATTGTGAAGTATTTTATAATAAAGTTTACATTATCTGACATTATGAAAAGACAGTTCTCTTAGTGCTGTCATTTGTATGTATATTTTAGACTAGTAGCATGAATCAATCAACTCCTGTAGAGGAATAACAAAAAAGGTCATTTGTGTGTCTGACATAGAGTTTGCATAACAATAGATGTTTTTTGTATTTTGATAAAGGTGTTTCTTCTTCCATAAAACTCAAAACCTTGAATGATTTTTTCTTGCATTGACTTTATAAAGGACAAAAGGCTATAAGTATTGTCGCTTCAGGAAAACGTACAACACAATCTTTAACCACTGTAATTAAACACAATTTTCTTACAGAAAAAGGATAAATTATGGGCTATTTAAATATCCACAAGTGAATACTAATATATTTCTTTTTTCAAACATTCTTTGGGAGAGATTGGTTTAAGTTGTAAGTTTTCAGGGACTAGGGATTAATGCAGCCACTGTACATTTCTGAAGAAACAAACAAGTTTATTAAAACTGACCGGTAGGAAACTTAAACACAGCAGGAATTTAATAACCTTTGTTCATTGCAGCTTTACAGAACCTAGAAAAGGGGACAGTGCATAAGTACTGCTTAACACATTTGATATGTTACAGTTGTAAAACTGTAACCACGAGCAGCTAATCTAATTAAAAAATAAAATCAAGAGTGATTGTTAAGCTTCAAGGGAGCTGTGAACAAGTGTTAGTGATTGAAGAATATGTGGGACTTCCATTCAAACAGTCAAATTAAGTGATCAGCCCCTATTTAGGAGCCTTTTCAATATATTTTATACCCCAGGGAATCTAGATCCAACCAAGAGCTATGGCCTGTGGTTGTTCTGCCTACATTTGCAACAGCTTGAGGTATGCCATCTCACATGGCTTAGGGAAATTGCTGCCAGCATAAACCAAATAATTCCCTCCCTCTGGTCCTCAAGAATAGCTGGAAAGTGTAATCTCTCATTATCAAACCTTCTGCTTTATTCTGTCCTGCTGTAGCTCAGTGTCACTGGCCTTGTTCACAGTCACCTCATCTTTGTCACAGATACACTTTTTTAATGTGACAGAAATGCATTTAGTAATCATGAGCTTGACATATGTATCTCTAAAATAAAAAATATAGAGGGTAAATTTGGAAAGTTTTCATCAGTTTAATGCAAAAATGTATACAATTTGCCCATGTTGGTTCACACATTTCAGTTCAGCAGATAAAGCCTTGATTATGACATAACCCTATATATTTTTCACTTAAATAATGAAAATGGCATCCTAGTGGACAGTTCCTTGTACTGTGTTCATTATCTCCGTTCCAATAATTCTTCATACTTATTAATTTCAACAGATTCAAATTTAATGGGTAAATTCAAACCTAGAATTTTAGATTTGTCAAGAGCATTACTCTGTTCCTTTCTTATATGTAGGTAAGTCTGCCAGTGTAAACAGACTTCCCTATGCAAAAATATGGGAGTGCTCATTTGCCACTGTCATAAACCAGCCCAAAGGTACCATCTTACCATTCCTACACTCAATCTATTGCATATTTTTCCAGCCAAGAGCTTTCAGATATAATTATTTTGCCTTAATCAAATTACTTTGCCTGACTCTAATTAGAAACCGGGATGCCTTGTCTCACAACATCTGAGCAATCTGAAAATATTAGGCTTCAGGTTTTTTCTCCCGTCATATAATCCTGTCATGTAATTCATCAATTTGTAGAGAGGAATCTGGGTTATTGCTCTGGATTCACTGAGGACTGAGATAGGAGGTATCTTATGGACTACATGCATAATATTGTGGAATGATGGGCGTGAACATTTTTTTGTGAAGCTTCATAAAGCTAGTATTAAGCAGAAAGGATGGACTGCTGAATGGAAAATATGAAACTACTCTACAGAATATATGAGAAACTTCTGAGGGATGTTCTATATTTATAACTGCTAAGTAATGTGCCCAGTTTATGGCTATCAATACTGAATGATGATATTCAGTGCTGAACTTTCACTATTGCTCAAACTGAGAAGACAAGCTTACAGACAGCTGAAAGCCTCTTGATCTTTTGTTGACTGCAAAAACTCTCAAGCAGATCTTGTTCCCTTCTGGTCTGTAGTAATATACTATATTACTGTAATCAGTAGAAAAAGGATCTTGCTTTCTGAGTAGTAAGGGAAAAGATAGAGGACATGCTCCAATATCTTAAAACAAACTCATTAAAAAGGTCAGACCAAAGTGCTGTTACTGGAAAATCTGGGAAGAACACTGACATTTTATAGCAAATCAGAGACAGAATCAGACTGAAATAAAAGTTTTCTGAGAGCATTTCTATATCCAATCCCTAACAATTCTACGTAAGACAATTTACACGTATTTTGTCCTTTTAGTAGATTTTGCCTAAAGAGAGGTTATTAGGTATTAGAGTGTCATGTAAGTATAATGCATAATGATGAGAAAAAACAGGAGGAAGGAAAAAAAAGAGATACCTGGATTTATACCGCAAAGTATATATTGAGAGTTACCCCAAAGGTCCAGCACAAGAAGTTGGTCTTACACAAACTCAGAAGTGTGATGTAATGTTTTTTTGTAAGAAGATATCATACTGAGAAGAAACAGCAAAAGCTTTACAAACATGGTGTTATCACATCCCTTAAACATGGTGCTCTTTCCCAACCAGATTCTGGAACCTGATTTCATTTGTTCCATCATGGCTAGCTTCCAACTCTTAACTGTCCCCAACAAGTTCCTTTACTAACAACCAGAGAAAACCTTCTCTCTCTCTCTAACTGATTTCCAATATACCCCATCTTATTTTTCTCAAAAGAACATAAATCAGCACTGCAGCTAGAAACAGACTAAGATAAGCAGGGAAAAAAATACGACTGGATCAGACTGCTTTGCACACTCAATCATTGCATTTTAACTTACTTATACTATGTTTATCTGTTCTTTCCATGGGTCAAAGGCCACCTTGCCTTACACCCTCTAGTTTTTGGAATTATATTGAGTTTTCTGGATGATGGTTTTATACCCTTGAAATTAATTTACTGGACTTACTCCACTGTTCACTAGTTTTACTGCAGGAAGAGATTAAGGCCTGGGAAAAGCTATATGATTGTCACATGTTTGTGTTGGGAATTCTTGAGAACACCAGCTATATACTTTCTCGGGAATGCAGTGATCCATCACTATCAAAATCCCATGTTCTCACTTTCCTCCTTCTTTTTTCTTTAAATTGCATGCACGTAGACAAATATCTTAAGGAACTGCCACCCATGTAGACAACATAATTAACACACTGTGGCGCAGCATTGCATTTGCCAACTATTAGATTAACTAGTGCTGTTCAAACCTTCCCTATTATGTCAGTCATTTCAAAGCTGCTGTTGCAGAAATTTAGATATTTTATATTTGACCAACATCCTCACTTTTCTCAGCAACTGTACAGAAATATGTTGTGATATTTCATCGGTAATAAGACTTAGTTCAGTAGTAGAAAAAATGCTAGACTGATTAACAAAGACCACAGAAGTTATTTAAATATTGGGTTTCAGGTTATGCTTGATCATGCTGAAGTTTGCTGGTTCCTATAGCCTTTGACATGCATATATCCCTGAGTGAAGATACGTTCATAAACCAGAAATGAAGTCTAAATTGTTCATCTCTTTTGTTCCAAGGTTTCTGCCTTGCCAAGAGGAACTCGGTTTCTATCTGCAAAGAGGGCATAGTACTCTCTGTCCCCATTATGTATTTGCATAGCTCAGTAGATGATCTGTACAGACTGCCAGACCACAAATCTGGCATAATATGTCACTATGACACTTGTAATATCATTATATGATGCAATATTTTGCAATGACACCTGCTACATTTCTCAGTTGGCTATATTTCTCTCAGAGAAGTTTAAGGTCTATCATGAGCTAAATTTTGCAATGTGAGAGTGTGAACAACCTACCCTGTAGACAACGGATTACACGGACACTTACAAATTCAGCTTTTGCATCCAGTTTTTCTACTTTAAGATTTTATAGCTTTTTAATTTATAGCTTGATTTTATAGTTTTAACATTTTTTTGACTTACAGTTTTTGCATGTGTCTTTCAGTGCAGGTGTTTTAAAGAAGAAGCTGAAGTGCCCAAAACCCATCCAGTCTTGGTTTAACACTGCCCACTTACACTGACATTACTTTAGAATTAAAATATACTGAAATTTAATTTAAATTGATGATTTCCATTAACAATAATAAAATAATTTTAACCCTAGAGAAAAAATTCCTGTTGTATTTTTTTATTTCAGTTTTTATTGTGAGCCATATTTAAGGAGGAAGTGGGGTCAGTATTACAAAAAAACCTTTGGTTTTTTAATTTTCTCATCTAAGTGGTTACTATAAGCACCTCATCAGCTATTAAGAACTTGAGTATTTCCTTTTGGAGAAGTGTAGAAGGTAAATAATGTCTGGAAGCAAGTAAAGGAAACTATTCTTCAGTGTTTCAAGTAATCAGAACGATATAAGCCAGGCTTTGGCTACAGAGGCCTGCTTGATATTGTGTAAAGGTGAGGCGTGAAAAAAGAAAACAGGCATAGAAAACTCATCAAGAAGGAACTCTGGTAGGAAGGTCAACCAGCTTTGTTAAAGTCAGTGGTGGAAGCAGAAAAGAAAGAGAGACTGGTACAGAAATGCTGAGAGGGATTTTTCAGAGATTTAGAAATAGCAGGATGTTACCTGACTCTCAAACCTGTTGTGAAGGTCATTTGTCATGTGAGGAAGATGGGTGCTTTACCCCTTGGGAAAAAATGGTGTTACTGAGCCTGTTGGTTGTTCATTCAAAGCCTAGGAATGGAGAATCTATTTTTCCAATCACCTATTCCAGCTACATGGCTTTTGGTGTACTCAGATGATGTTGTTTCTCTTACTGAGATTGTAATTTCCTTACACGGAAGTGTTGAGTAAATGGCACCTTTGTTTTACACTGTACCAGCCTTGTCACAGGTACTCAGTGATGGTTACTGATTTCAGTGACTATTATAATGTGCATTTTATTGTCTTACCCAGTTTTATTACTGGTTTTTAAATCAAGCAATATAAGCCTATTCCAGTTAGGTACTGGTTTACGGAAAGACTAAATTACAACTTACTTTTTATGCCACCAGTCAGTAATGATGCTGTCCCAGGCAAATGATGAATAGCTATTTTGGCTTGGTTCTTAAAAAGGCTTTTCTCATATTTCATAGTGAGCTGAACAGGGTAGCTCTACAGGAATTGTACTAAACCAGGCATTTTCTACAAATTCGTTCTATACTCAGGGGAAAGTATTATGCCAACAACTATACTTTTACCAGATCATTTCATTAAAGACACGTTCAAAAAGATCATACCCGTGTTTCATCTTTTGCTCTCAGCTCTGGTATGTGGGCTAAAGTTACACAGAACTACACATGTACATTCCTGAGCCTTTGCTGAACTATTTTTTCCCTAAGCAAGTGACTTTTTTACCCTTTATTTCTACTGTTTCATAGCACTTATTATTTTCCATTACTATTTTTCTCTCTTGCATATCTGAATGACAGAAAGCTGCAGCCACTATCACATGACCTAAATATTCACTTACAGTGAAATATTTTCAAAGCAGTGACCTTCCAGAGCAGGCTACAAATTTGATAGTAGAAGCCATTCTATTGATGCTTCTCGTTTCCTTTGTTCCTTTCTCCTAAGGAAAGTAGATTGGAAATACAGCAATTATTCTGCCTGGAAATTGAAAGGGATTTCTGAGCAACCTTGGACAGTTGAGCTGGCACATGTAAAAACTGTTTCTGACTCAATGAGCTGGCATATACTGCTAAATCAGCATTGGCAGGGCTCCAGACAGCCTGTCACCAACACTGGATATTGCAGTAAGTACCAGTTCTGAGTATTGTATCCAAATTGGTTTATTGAATTATTTTGTTCACTGTTGCAAGGTCTGGCTTAAGAAACTAAAGCCTTGGACTAAAAATAAAGAGTCCACAGCGGAAGTAAATGTATGTCAGCTGAGCTATGGTAACTGAGTATACTATTAATGAAAAGATTTTGCTTAAATTCCTTTCAATGCCCATGTTTTCTTACATGGAGATTTAAATCTTCTACAAGGGTATCAATTAGTTTATCAAATATCTTTATGAAATTGTTTAGAAATTAAAAGCATAGGCCAAAACATACAAAGAGTGATTATAAAATGCAATACCCATGATTTTCTCAGCAGTCTTTTCTTGTGGAAATAAGTGTTCTGTTACTTTTTAGTTGGGGATATATGAGGGGATCTCTAAGGAACTTTCCTCTCTCATAGGTAACTAAATCTTGATATTATAGTCAATTAGTCAGTCGATTTCAACCATATTTTGTTTCACTTTCTGCAGACTAGAGACATCTACAGACACAGCAATCACAGTTCAGTTAATTATGCAAATAAACTAGTCGGTGATAATTCAGTTGAATCTGGGCTGTATGCCTGGTATACAAAAGTGACATTCACTTAGGACAAGATTTGTCCCATTTGAAATCAGGCACATAGTCAGGACCTTCCAATATACTTGATTGAAAAAAATAGCTAGATCTCCAGTAAGGTTCATATATTAAATGTTGTTGACTTTAGAGAAAGACAATATGGTAGAGGTAAAAATATCAGGAAATGGCATGTTAGAATAATGGAGCTTACAACCATGCACCTGGGATGCCAGAAAGCCTGTACAGCTCTAAAAAGTCTGTGAAGTCTTATTTTCTCTTACTGTCTATGTTAACTGGATTAAAAGTAACCTCTATCACCTATTTATGCTCCAACACCTTCTTTGATTACATAATAGTCATACTCATAAGCTTTTGGAACATAGGAATGGACCATAAGAAATCATCTAATCTACCCTCCTCTTGCAAAGCAGATTGAACTATATCTGAATTACTCCTTGTGCATCTTATGAAATCTGGTCCTAAAAGGCTTCAGTGATGGATTTAAAGGTGGTCTGACACATTCCAAACAATTTGTTTGGTTGACATCTAAAAACATTTTAATTGTAGATGCCTACATTATCAAATCTCCAGCTAGAGCAGAGGCAATGCCAGCTTCTAGTAATATGTCGGGAAATGCTAGAGTGCTTCATTCTCCCTGTCTGCAGGTTCAGCACATACTTCAAAAGGGAATAAATCTGTCATAGAATAATTAAATTTACCTGGCTTGAGACCATGGTGAAATAAATGTGTTCATTTACAAAATAAACCCAACCAAACAAATACCGGTATTGACACTAGTAAGAGAAATGAAAAGATGACTATACTTCTACCTAGTACTTAGTAAAGTTCCAAAAGTTTTGCTCACCCTATTTGTATCTAGCTGTCAAACTGAAACAAACTTCATGGTTTCTGGCTGATGTACAACCCTGCATCTTCAAGTTGTATTAACAGAAAGGAATCTGTCAGTGGGGAGTCATGCTTATTTTTATAGCAGATTATCTTTGATAGCTTTCATATTCAAAATCCCCCTCCCTCCCACTCGTTCTGGTTTTCTTAGTACTAACTCAGTGGTGAAAAGTTTCCTTTCATTACTCTATTGCCTTCCCTTACCAGCTTTGAAAATTCCAGGGTCTCCTGGGCATGTTTAGATGCCATTATAACCTGCTGAAATACTCAGTGTTGCTCAGAGGTGGATCATTAACAAAACAAAAAGGAAAATGCTCTTTCCTACCTCTTAAAGCAATGCTTAGTCATTGGTACCTTCATATTTATGAAGATAAATTGTACTTTACATTTCTTGTAAATGTGTAAATTGACAAACTTCTGCAGATGGGATTAATGCTTACTTTTGATTAAGATTGTGTTACTTTATTGGTTTTTGATTAAGACCGGGTAACAAAAAGTGACTTTGGGGTGATATTCAGCTTGGGGTGAACTAAGCCACCAAACCTGTCTTTAATGTCCATGTAGCTAGCTACTGGCAATTCTACAATCTGCTGAACCTATCTACACCCATGTTATTATACTTTCTATTTACATGGTAGTTTGTAATGTCTAGTTTAAATTTATTTTCCTGCAATTTTAGGCTATTCTTTCTCATCATATCCAGCTTAGGCCATGTTAATAACATATTCCCTTCTTTGCTGCCTTCTCTCAGCCTTTTTTAGCCACTTTTTTCCAACCTATAATCATATATCATGCTTTGCAACTCTCTGTTCATGTTAGTTCATTTTTTCTGGACTCTGTCCAGATGTGCACATTTTTAAGTATCATTCTCCAAGACTGGATGGAGTTCTCTAGCTGACATCAAGCAGACAAAAAGGGTAGTTCAACATGCCTTGACTAACAAGGTATGAGACTTGCGTGTTTCAGATTGTGTTCTTCAGAATTCCTCCCTCACCTGTTACTGCCCATGCTGTGTCTGTGTAGTTGATCACTGCCTATATGTAAAACTTTGACATTTGTTCCTGTTGAGCAGCAGCCTCTTTTCAACATCACCTTTTCAGTCTATGAAGAACTTTTTGAATGCAACTTCTCCTAAGCTGTGTCATCTTCAAATGTGATGTCTGTTTTCTATTCCATGATACAAATCAATAACAGAAATACTAAACCAAACACAGGACAGATCCTTGTGGAACCGGTACTGATGTCTCATTCTAGTTAGATAATGCGGAAGGGGTTTCAGTTCACTTGGTAGTAACTTTGTCACTGTACCTTGATGTGCTTCTGAGGATATTAGGGAGGATAGTGCTAGAAGCCTTATGAAGTCAATGTTAATAACCTCTTTTACTATATTTACAAGCAAGTTTAGATATTTTTTTAGCATTAGTGTGGAAATATTCAGTCAATCTATTTTAACACACAAAAATTACAGAATATAAATGATTGCAACCATTTCAGATGAATTAGCAGCATTGTTTTAGGTGAAAAGTACAGTTGAAGTCATATATTTTTGCTGATACTAGAAATGTACCTTTCTAAGGCTTGTTCAAGCAGCTTTTCCTGCAAACAAGAGTATTCTCAGAAAAAATGAGTATAGGAGAATCTGCATTGAAATCAACTTCAGTGCCTTAACGGTCCATAGATAACCAGAGGAGTAGGCGTCAAGGTTTCTAAAAGAAAAATGCCAAGTTTTTCAGTAGATGCCCTAGCTGCAGTCAGCGGGTTTTCTCTAGGACATCACTATTTTTTACACCTTCAGCTTATGAAGGTCCTTCGAGTCAGTTGTTCTTCCTAGGACTGACAGACTTCCAGGAAATTAGTTAGCAGGGCAGCAGCCTTTCAATCCCTGCTGTAAGGAACCAGCTTTGGTTGTCACTTTGACAAAAATGGTTTCTACCATTAATGGTTGTCTAATATATTGTGTAGCATGATGCATTGTAAGAACTTTGCTAAACAATGATATAGATAAATAATAACCAAAACTAAAATATTTAAATTGTTTTGAATAGATAGCTAAAGGACATCTTCCTGTGTCCTTGAAAGAATGCTAATGATGATCAGCTATAACAAACTGAATACCTTTGCAAACCGCTCTGCCCTGGATTAGCTTTATTCAGAACACAGTCTGTGATTTTGCTTTGGAAATCTTTATAATTCCTATGACCTATACAGTTGAAAAAAACCACCAACCCACAGCTATACTTTTCCAAAAGCAGAACAAAGAGAAGAAATAACATACCTTTCACAAGGGACTTGGTATTATCTGAAACCCTATAATCCAGATCTCATTCTGTTTCTTCAATTGGTTGAGTGATTTCAGTAGGCGTGCCTGCAATCCAATAAATTATAAAACAGCTGTAAAAATAGATTTCATTCACTGAAGGGCATCCTATTCATGGATTATCATCAAAGTTAGTAAACATAAAAGAGAGTGTGATGAGTTACAAATATCCCAATAGTACTGTACAACTAACCCCAAGACTGTGATTTGTCAGTGATATTTGGGATAACTGCTCCTTTGGAACACACCAGTGTCACTAAGGAATAATATATATTTTAAAATCTTGCTTTATCTAGCAGCAGAAAGAGGTTTATCTGCCAAGATCCTGTGAAACATTATAATAACTGGTTAACACTCATCTGGAAGTTTTAAAAGGGTGTTTATGTAAATAAAATCTCATAATCATTTTAGAAATACAGAATATATTATGGCTGAGATCAGCTATGGTAGCCTTGCTAATACTTTGATCTTTTGTGTGCTTTCTTGAGAACAAAGGATGTTTTTGCAAGAGCTAGTTCTCAGAATATGAGAGCTGAACGGTGACAGCAATCATTCATGGTGCCTTACCAAGAATACTGTTTCTGGTGACAAGAAGTTTAATTTCTCTTCTTTAAAACACGTTAAATATGGAATGGTTGAGAGTAGGGGAAGCCTAATGTGAAGAACCCTAAGAAAAACATCAAAGTACTTGCAATGCATTTCCTTCTGTTTTTCAATAACAAAGTATTGGTATTACTTTGTGCATTACAATGAACACACAAAAGGAACGTTCAAATAGGAAAAAAATTACCAAGCAGGAAAATCCAGCAAATTTCTTGCTTTCATGATTCCAAAGGTAGAGGGATCAGAAACAGAAAGGGTACAATATACTGGTGCAAAAATCAAGCTTGTGCTTAGCCATACTTCAGGACAATATTCTGGACTAGTCACACATATATTATGAACCAGAAATTCTCTACACTTTCAGTCCACTTCCTCTCCTGTCTTTATAAACTGGCAGATATTTCAAGTCACAAAGAGCTCCGCAGTAAGCATACATGAAATAATCTACCTAGAGGAAAACTACTTTTTCTTAAGTTTCTATATACTGATTTACGTTCATTAGCATGAAAGTTTATGTCTTCCAAATTTGAAATTCATTAGGCATTAGTAGTATCTCACGGCAATGTGTTCCCTAGGTTGAATATCTATGGCGTGTATTCTCTTCTTTCAGCTTTTTCTGTGTATTTTACTCTGTGTATTTTAAGAAACTGCTGATCTTTCACAATACTCAAATTTGCTAAGTCATTTACATTTCCTCAGTAATGTTTTTTGAAACCTTTTCTATTACTGATGTAATCTTTTTGGAGATAAGATGGTCAGGACTGAAATCAATTTAACGGGAGAGCATGCTACTGATGTATGTACATTCAGTATTCTTTCTTTCTTACTCTTTTTTATTATTTCTTATTTACTCTTTTAGTCTACCACAAACTATTTGTTTTTGTAGTTGACTTACATACAATGAAACATGTAGTTCCATTTTAATGGGGGTATTACAAACATTATTTTGAGCCAAGACTTCTAAATGCTGCTGCTTGTTTCCAGGTCATCTCATTTTAATTCCCTGTGACAAATACTTGTTTCACTCATGCTAACAACATTTTAATGCAATATCTGTGTTTTCTGCTTAATGTGGCGATGTTCAAATAGTTCCCTCTGCTAGTTATTGAATGTGTAATATCTGTGGAAATACAGAAGCCTGTAGATTTTACTTTATCTCAGCAGCAGCAAATGTGAACTTACTTAAGAGACTAATAAGGGGTTGTGATACCCTTTAGCTCACCCTGTTATATCCATTCAGATGCGGTCTGTGTCTTCTCTTAAACTATATATAAAATTGTTTTCTAAAATAATTCCATACATTTCATAAAAGTAATTAAAATGGGGAATCCTGAGTCTTTTCTAGTACCTGGTGTGTGTTCCATGTGAAAGGTACCCTTCAGGAATAGCATTGTCCTGGGTTGAAGATTCTCTCCCACAATAATCTCTTGCATTTTTTTTTTAGCATATGGTTTTACCACCCACAAAATCACTGATAATTCAATCTGAAAAGTTAATTTGCTATCATTCTGCCACTGAAGATCACAAATGAGAGTCCTGCCTATTAATATTAACTAAAGTTCCAAAAATAAACAACGGCAGATTGAAATTGCAAGAGTAAAAATTGCAGGAAACCACAAGAACATGATCAATAGATTTGATAGAATTGTCATAGAATTATCAGTGATGGCAAGGTGTAGTTTGGACACCTTTGTCCTAAATCCCCACTGGGTCCAGAAGGTCTATAACCTGACAGCTGAAACTCCACTGGAACCAACACACCCTCTGTTTCCGACTCAGTTATGCTGTGTAATGGTCAACAAGATTTTCACTTTGCAAGCAGATTACCTGGGACGACTTCTGCTTCCTTAGAGTAAATATGCACTCAGAGTTTATTGCTATTTACCCAGGTAAATATAAGAAAAAATCTGCTTCTATTTCAGATAGTAGGTAAGTTTTAGGAATCATTTACTGCAGCTGATGCGGTTCTAATCACAAGCGTTATGAGACATGAGGGGAGTTGTCCTTATATCTGCTACAAGTTGAGTTGCTGTTACTACACAAACCGATACTGGAGGTCCGGCAACTTCTAGCCTGTGCTGTTTTGAGGCTGATATGTTTTGAGGCTGTTTTGCCTGCTGAATCCTTTCTAATACAGCCTACTTGTGGAATGTGTTGGGTTATGCTCATCTGCACACCCACAAAGGAGCATAGAGACACAATGACAGCTGGGGGTTTCTTCAGACCTCTCACAGGAGGCATCAGCCCATCAAAGGCCCATTTCCATATGACCAGAGGAGCACAGGGGCACAAAAGCAGGTGAGGAATGTAAATTAAGGACTGAAAGGAAGGGACATCTTATCAGACCTGTTCCAGGACAGCACGAGACCCATTGTCCAGGTGTGAAACCCATCAAGATGAGTTTAATGTTGGAGCACTGGACTGATGGGGGTTGCTACCTATGGGCGTGGAACACTTAGGAGATGCAGGAGAAAGAACATTTCGGGATTGCACAAGATTGACTATGGGATGTTTAGCAGAGGAACTAAAGGCAAGAAAAGGGAGGAATTTAGGTGATTTGAGGAGGAACAAATGTGGGGGGAAAAGAGGAAGAAGGGCATAAAAAGGGCCTGTCACATGTAAATAGTTTGCTGGTGGGTATGGTAGTGACCATGCCTTGCGCCTGATCAGTGCAGTCTGTCCTCTCTTCCTACCAAATTCCTTCCCAGCTCTTTCTTGGGTGAGGGATTCTCTATCCTGTGTGCATATGTGTGTATGGGTCTCTGAGTGCACTAACTGGAGTCAGACCGTGAATTGGAGGGTCCATGTGTCTGTGGTGATAGCAACTGGAGCATGTGTAGACACGTGAGTGAGTGTGCAAGCAAAGATCAAACTGGACTAGCTAGACAGTGGGTGAAGTGGCCAGGGAGCCCTGTGTGTGTGTCTGTATCTAAGGGTAGGACCTGACTGTTGGAGGGACCAGGAGAATCCCAACCAGCTCTAGAGAAAGACCAGAAAGACCATAGGGTCTTAGGGTCTCCAAAGTTCAGAGCTGACGGTATTTGTGTATCTCGTGGGGGGTTAGCTACCACTCTCAGCCATTTGGATCTAGCTGCATTTCCCCCTGAAGAATCAATGAATGTTTTGGTGTGAACAGTGAACAGAACATAAACGCTGATGGAGATTCTTCTAAAGTATTCTACTGTATTCCATTGTATTCCACAATTCCAGAGTATTTCACAAGCCCTCTTTGTGGCTTCCTCCCAGTCACAGAGAATGAAAATTTAACTTAAAGAGTCACTTTATGTCTCTCCACTACAAAAAGCTAACAAAATAAAGTGTTCTGCATTAGCATAATTTCAAATCTCAGAGGCTAATTTAGAAAAAAAATATTACAGTATATGTGCACAAGCATGCTTCTACCTCACAAATGGAAACCAGTTCTGCTGAAACTGAACACATAATAAATAAAATAAATTTACAGACATATGTTATCAACTGTATCCTATATATAGTCTATAGCTGGCTTATAATTCAGAGAATGCATTTTTTCTTCACAACTGTTTCTGTGAAGTTACAGTAGGACTGAAGATCCAGTGAACTGTCGGTAGAGTGACTGTTGCTTCACATGACCTCCATGTGTGAAGGTGATGATGGAAAAGCTAAACCTGTAGCCAATTACAGTATCACCTTTACATTCAAGGCTGTCTGCAAACAAATAGCTTTCCCTTTATGCACTGCACATTCAGTCATTCTTAGAGTGAGGGTAAAGTGATTTAAAAGGCTTGTTAAGAAGTCAGATCTTTGTTCAGATAACTTTCCGATAACTTAAAATTATTTATTCACTTAAAATATTCTTTGTGGGTCATTTTCAAAGCGTTTGATACACATTTGTGTTGAGAGTATTAAATTTCATTCAGGTTTTGAAATGACAGACTTGCCCAGCAACAGCAGTGGTTCAAAGTATCAATGCTTTTCTGACAATGGCTGATATCAGAGCAATAGCTCTGTTTTAAAACTCTGCCTGTGAGTATAGCATATAGTTTATATTTAGAAAGAAAATCCTAGTGGGATTCCATAACTCTGCAAAGTGGTCAGACTTTCATGCTGTTAACAGCCCACTGCACAGCAACATTTCTGTGTGTGACTCAGGAATAAAAAATGCTAGGTCAGCTTTATGTTAAAAAGCACAAACATTTATTTGAAATGTGGGGTTTTTCTTTATTATGAATGAAGTTTTAGCTTTTTTTGCTGCTTATTGATCTATCTTCATTTATTCCTTGTTCTGCTAGTGACTTTAACATAACAAAAAAGGAAAAGCAGCACACTTTCCTTTTAATTAAAAGAAGATATTTCATCTTAGAAATTCAGACCGAGGCAGCTTCTTTTTAAGATTTGTAGAAAGGTGAGCTTTTGTATCATTTCATGGTAAAGCACCAGTGGCTGCAACTTTATCAATATATGTGTTTGTATAAGTAACATGAGGTAATAGTAGAAAAGAATGGATCATTCCAGTTGTGGAGAAAGGCATAGCTATGTTGCTACATATCTTTGCAGCCAAGCAGTGTCTTGACTGTCCTTTCATGGTCAAAGGTTCACACTACTGTATGTCATTCAAAAATGAAATATTGTTGATAAATGTCTAAATGGAGCTTATACTGAGACCCATTGCTAATTAGACCTTACTCAAACCTGACCTACTTATGTTTGGCAGAAAAGTTGCAGCAGAACTTTTTAATGAGCAATATAGATAGAGTGAGGACTCACCAGAATGTGTTTCTAGGTTCCATACAAAACTATACCATTATGGCTACAAGCTAAGCCAGTATTAAACAGCTGCAATCCTGTGGGTATCGAGGTATTCAGGCTCTTTTGTGAGTCTCAGGGACATATCCATACAGGCACATATATACGAGCACAAAGCCAAACAGTAGAATCTGAATGATCTTAGTTGAAAGGCATTTTTAACATTTGGGTAGCTTTTATTATAATTATTATTCCTAAACTGCAACACTAGCTTGCTCACCATGAAGGAGTTCAGGTGCATGCATAGTAAGTATATGCAAACTCTTGCTGCCATCCAGAAAGTGTAGAACTATTTTAGAATAGCACACCAGCACTTTGTTCTCTTCCTGGATTCTTGAACACATTCAGAGGCTTAAGAAAGTAAGAAAAGATCTGCCCTGCAATTAGATAAAATCTGTTTTCCTTTTTGCAGTCTTCAAGCATTAAATGAAACTATTTTCAAAGTAATTGTTTAATTAATTAGTAGATGCATATGTACTTTTATTTATCTTGCCTATGTCTATTATTCCTGGTTTCAGTTAAGAAGAACATTTTAAAAACCTGCATCAGAAAACTGTATATCCTGAATTTGATACTCATCACTTTCAAATAATTTTATTTGCACTTTAATTTTACTGACTGATTGAACTTCTGCATGTAAAATTCAAACTGGGCTTTTCCAGTATGAGACAGTTCTCAATGTGTCTTTCATGTTTCAGCATCCTGCTTAGAAAGTTTATATGATATCTGACTGATGAATGCAAGTGATTTACAAAGTCCACAAATGACAAAAACCAACATCAGTGTAAGTACTATTTACTGTATTTCTTAGAAATTTGCAGGGTCCTGGGGAACCACAGTCAGTCCTGTAACAGGCAGTTAAAGAGGAAATACTCTTGTTTTTTTAAGAAGGAGATAAAAACTAGATTACAACTTTAAAAACTGTGTTTCATGACACTAGCTGTAGTATCTATATCTGAGTTTTGTTTTCAGCTTTTTGTTACAATAGGTATACAAAAAATGGAAAAGTCATCCTGAAAACTCAGTTTAATTTTAGACAAAGAAGAAATTAACAAATTGCAAACAAATACATGTTGCACAGAGAAATTAAGTACCAGTCTTGGCAAAATTATAGTCTCACTTTTATGTAAGCGTTTTCCTCTATCTTAAAACATCCTTGGCTGTTGGATTCTAAATAATGAGAAGCAAAATATCATACACTCAGTAGAGTGTGCTTGAGTGTTTGTGCCAAAGCTTGTGTTAATTTAAATGTCTCAATTTATTTCTATATACATGGAGCAAGCTGGAGCATAAACAGTATGAAGGAGGATGTTCATTTTGCCTTGCTTTAGTTCTGTGACTGTATAGAATCCAGACACCATACATGCTACGTCAATGTTACCTACTCTGATTTACATTTATGATGATGTTGAGAATGCATCTTCACTGCTACTACAGTGTCCTAGAAACTTTATTGTATTATTGGCATTCAGAGACTAGATCCTACATATAGGTTTTCAAATAAATAAATTGAAATGAGAGTAAAAACATCACATATGAGAAGACTGGGATTTCAAAGTGGTTAGTGTTTTATCTTAGTCTCGTTAAAAGTACCAATTATCAACCTTTGCATTCATGGGCCTGTAAAATTTTAATGACACAAAAAAAATGAACGCCAAAAAGAAGTCCCTATATTCCACAGAAACGGAAAGCTAAGCCTTTTCAGGTGCTTTCTTTCTTCTAGCAGTGGTGACATGGGGCTCCAACAGAGAAGGATCAGCAAGAGCAGGGTGTTCTGGGGGTGCTGAGCCAGAGCCAAGGGTGGCAGCAAGGCAGTGGGGGTATTGGCTCTGCTGACAAGTGGCACAGTCCTACAGTTCTGAACAAGGAGAGCAGGGCAGGTCTGGGGACAGGTAGCCAACATGTTGCCCAGCAGACAAGTCCGTAAATGGTAAGACAGGACCAGGGTCAAGCCTGGAAGTCCTGGTCAGCAGGTCTGGTTTGGATCAGTGAGATCTGTGGCCAGGCACCCGCATGGCTGCAGCATAGCCCATGCAGGGACCAAGGGCAATTGCTCAGCTTTAATGCGGCTCCTGAGTCAAAGGGGACAGCCTCTGCTAAGGCTTCTTCCAGCTCCCTCTCAAACAGCTCTCTGATTCAAGGCCGCACAGCTGCACTGTCAGTGCTGGCCCTGAGCCCAGGCAGCCAAAATGCCAAGAGGGGGCTCTGACACCAACTTCCTCTAGTTCATCCTTTCTCATACCCTGATTGCATCTAGGAAGTGGGAAACCAAAGATCCCTTTCAGTTTGGGCACTGCTGAGAGAGGGACTTTTCAGCTCCACCAGAGTGAGCATTCATGCTGTGTCATTATTTTCCTTAGTGACCCCACATACGTACCAAATAGGAGGTGACACTTTATGGGGGCTGTACATGTGCATCACATAGTACGAGCCTATTCTAAAGTCTTATCTCTCTGGAAACCTTTGGCTGTTGAGCTGGTTACCTCTAGATCAGAGATTCACCTTCATCTGGAGCTGAGAGATGGCATTAACTGCACATAAAAAATCTGTGTTCAGTTCTGTCAGTCCATTTCTTTCCTAATGCTCATATAAATAACTAAAAATTTTTGTTACAAATATAAATAGAATACAACACTGACTTATTTGTGTCTGGTTGTTGCCTTCCAGTGCTCAGAATTTTTCAAGAATCAAGTAGAGCTGTTGCCTGTGCTCCTAAAAGCTTTTATTTTCAATGCAACATGCACATTGGTAACGTGTTATGATGAGCTTGAATACAACCTACACTGTAAAATCAACTCTGCCTCTAAAATTCGAGAGGTCTTGTCTTAATATTTTAATCATTACAAAGTTACTACAGCCTCTCTTTTAATTTCTGTATCAGATAAAACTCTGGAGTAATTATGATGTTATTATATGTGCTTTTATTTAAGTAATTTCACTCCTCTCTGCAGTCTATTAATCAGCTTTCAGATTCTACAAATCAGTAGAATACTAAGTGCACTGCGGTCAATTCACCTGAAAAAGGCAGATATAAGTATCACATAAATCCTTGCAATTTGAAGTGACACCCATAGCTCAGGGCATTAGCACTGAATTAGAGTTACTATACAATATAATTGTTTATGCTGTTTTACAGTGTAATACAGACAAGACTACACAATCAAAGCTTTCACAGACATAAACAGACATCACACACTGTAATTATATTTTCTGCAAGATTATAATAATCATAGATGGCAGGTAGTATAAGGCAGTTCTTTTTTTGTGGTTAACCCATTCAGTATACTCATCTTAGTCCGAAAGCTACTTCCAGTAAGGAGGTAAAAGCCTGTTTTTGCTATATTGTTGTGACGGGAATTTTCTGTAAAATAGATGCAAAAGCAAAATACCCATTTGCTTTACTTGTTGCCTTTTCCCTTAGTGTTATAAGGTGTAATATTTCCTTTTGACTCAAATAATCTCTTTCACTTTTTGTCTAAGAACTTTTCAGGAGCTTAAAGCACAAGACCAGAAAACAACTTCAGAAATGACCCTCAGAAGCAAAGGTTTATGTGCGACTTACAATTAGCACTGTGTCATACTGCATAAACAAACATATAAGGATTTTATCTTAAAGCTGCTGAGTGCACTTCTGTCTTTAGAACACAGATAACCCTTTTTAACTCAAACGTAACAAAACCTTAATTTTTTAACTGAGAGTGCGAAGGTACTGACATCAGGAAATGGATGAGACTGAGAGTCCTCATATAGTAATAAAAATACGAATTTTATGTATTTTTCCAGAGTTATTGTGAAGACAACCTTGACACCCTTTTGTTGTGCAGACTCAACACCATGACAGTGATAAGAAAGTGGAAGGACGTGAGGAATTAAAGCATTGGAATATTGTAGAACTTGGCTTACAGCAGGTGTTAAAAAGCTAGGAGGTGATTAATAGGGGGAAGTGCATTGTACAAGAAGTGATTACAGAAATAGTTTATGAAGTTTTTGATTTTTTGCACAGAGGAGTAACAGGGTAAAATGGGATAAACCCAAGAAGGAAATTTGTACTGATTAAGCTACAGAAAGTGACATGAGTGAGGGAAGAAATGGAAGCCCGTTCTCTTGGAACAAGTTAAAAAGAATAAAAAAAAATATCTAAAAAGCATGTTTTTACAAATTGATCCATCTAAAACTTGTTTTAGTCAATTGTTTGAATCAGTCTTTATGTGAACTAAGATAGGGGGTATTCTAAAGATAGATTTTTAATAGCTGTACTTCCATTACAATTTTTTAGTATTATAGTCATAAGGTATTTATTTAACCAATGCACCAGGTATCCTACTGTCATGTACTTTAAAAAAAAATATAAAAATACAATTCTTACCAAAGAAAGAATTTAATTTCACATACATAACAAAAAAAGTTACATAGAAACTTACGTGAAATGGTAAGTTCAGATAAGTAAGTAAGAAGCAAATGAATGAATGGTACGTAAAAGTTCAATTACAAAGTTTTTGGATACAGAATTTCTTTCTTTGCCATTAAACAAATTTTAATGAAGTTTATTCCTAATTGTCTCCAGGTGTTGTGTACATCATTCATTAACTATTGTCTGATAGTCATCTTGCCAGAGTAAAGTTTTGCTACATATTTAGGGAAACAATCTATCACAAAGGCTGTTGGCTTCCCTCTTGAATGAAAAACAGAGTATGGATAATGTAATGCTGTGTTTCCAGACCTTTTGATGCCAGATGTTATCTAGGAGAGTTGGCAGGGAGGGATGGAGCCCTATATGTTCACAACCACATCACAGTGTGTAGAAGAGTATGTATCATGTTAGCTGGTGCTTTTTGATGGTTTAAATTTTTCTTCAGCACCACACCATGCTATCTGTCCCAAAGAAATCTGGCCTAATTGCAGTACACCCTGTTTGATGATAGATTTTCAGAGCACAGTCCTTTGGAAAATCTGTCACTAATCCCAAAAGAAGTGTCTGATACAAAATTCATACAGCCACAAAGACGTGCAAAAGTCTCGATAACTTGCACTTTACTTATTAATATAATGTGACCATGGAAACTTGATGACTGGGCAGCTGCTCTTCATCTCATAATGAAACTTAAAACTTCAAAACTGTATTACAAATATGTTAATTGTAATATTTTGATAGGACCTTTAAAATAAAACAATTAGAGTTTCCTTGGAAGCTGGAAGTCCAAAACTGATGTTCAAACTTATCTACATCCCTCTCTGTTTGATAATAGTTTTCTTTTACAGTGCTTTCCCAAATATTTTATATGTAATATAATTGAAGATTCTGCAGGACTACATTTTTCTCTGTTGTTAATAAACAAAAACTCATGTAAGTTATAAATTTCCTTTGGCTTTCTGCTGTGTTAGTTCTGAATACCTGCAGTATCATTTGAAGCTGCTGAGGACATAGTTGGAGTTTAGGTCTCCCTTTACTTCTTGGTTTAAGAATGAATGACCCCTCTTAAGAAACTAGAACTTTCTGGACTGAAGTAACTTATTTTTAACATGTTGTGCTTAGCTGTCTCATGGAATGAAGACCCACCTTCTCCTTTCATCTTAGATATTTTTCACACCTCTGTTTAGTCTTAGACCTATCATAATTTAAATTCCCATTCAGAGTACTTCCAGAATATCACAAAGGAACCGCACATTGGAGAATGAGTCTTTTGCAGATATTTTTTTCTTACACATACTTTATACAATCTCTGACACCAAGGTTACAAACAAGTGGGAGTAGGATGGTTTCATTTTCACCTTACACCAATTTTGGACCATCTAACAGAATGAAAACAGGAGATCGGAAAACATAAAGAGATAAAGCAGAAAAAGAAGCTGAGAACAGAATTTTATGAGATATACAAATAGAGTTTTGTCTTTCAATCTTGATTTCTAAGTGACAAAATCATGTCTGGAGCTGCTCTATTTGATTACAGGAGAGCATCTCAGGGAAACATAAAAGTGTTGTGGCAGAAACCCTCTGGACCAGTGATACTGGTGAACTTCCCTCTTGTGGGACAATAGCCTGGAGGGGGAAAATTATAGAAAATCGGGACCTAATAGAAGTTGTAATATTATAACAACCTTTTTAGGGAAAAATACTGTTGTTACTTTCAGGAAGGTTGGCATGCATGGAATCTACTCCACCATGGTTCTCTAGGCAACACAACCTGCTAGCCTAGAGAAGGTGGGGAGGCCATTCCTATTTGTCCCCATTTACAGCCTCCCTGCAAAAAAGAAGCAGGTGAAAAGACTCAGAAGGCAGTTATGCAGCAGCCAGAGTGCATGTTGACATCCTTGCCAGCCCAGACTGCTTCTGTCATGCTGCTGAATATGGGGCACAGCCTCATCACCTGAACCATTGCAGGAGGCATGTCTCTAGCAGAGGACATGGCACAGGGAAAAACCCTTTTTTTCCTTCCAGTTTCTATTGAAGATTAGTCATCTTCTCTCACAACTGAATGTCAGAGTTTTGCTATTTTGCTTGAATGGCAAATTATTCCAGAGATTGATTAAAGACTGTTTGTAGCGAATGAGTTGTTAAAAGGCAAAACAGTCCCTTTCAAAGGCCAATTCCTGCCCTGAGTAATTCAAGTAGGATTTCCATTGCACTCAAGAGAACTGCACACACTCATCCCAGGGCAGAATTCACCTCCAGGTTTAAAGGCTGTGAACTCAGTAAATCCTTAAAACCAGTTAACTTATATGCAGCAGAAACTGTCCTCACCTCGATATAATGCCTACAGTGAGTCTATGAACCTTACATGTTCAATTTTTGATTGAAAATGAAAAAATAAAAATAAAAATTACATTTTAAGTCATATTGATGTATGAAAAAAAGAGTATTAAAAGAACCTGGTTAAAAAAAGGAATTCTTAATAATAGTCTTGTGCTGATACTAAAAATCTTTTGAAAATAATGAAAGGCATTTGCATCTGTCATTGATAAGGTACTTGAAAAGTTTCGACAGGAAAGATGTGTATTATAAAAGTTTTGACGATGAACAAGTGGTAGACACAAAATTTTTTCATTTTGGATGTGCAATACTGGTTAATTGGCTTCCTGAAAAATAAAACAAAACAAATATTTTCCTGACCATAACAGCCAAGGCTCAGTTCATATTTTTAAGGAACTAAAGACTGTTTATTCCATGTGCATGAAGCAGAGATCATAATGATCATTGCAAACATTAATATGGCTTCATACTTTTAAAGATAATTTGACATGGAAAGTAAGGAATAAATAAATTTTCACAACTCTTTCATCACTCAGTGATTTAATACAATGCTATTCTATAGGAACTAATATTTTATATATTTTCCTATTTATCTGTTAATTTTCACGGCCTTAACTCACACTCAGGTAAGAAAATTTATTTCCCTTCCTAAAGAGGGCATTCTTTTTCCTCACATATGCACAACCTCCCTGAGATGGTAATTAAGGAATGCAAAATAAAGCCTTCTAGGAATTCACTGCAAAGAACAGAAAGTGATACTTGAAAAGAATGGCTTCTGAATACCATTTTCCATATTCCAAACAACTCCATGCCTTCATTGTCTAGGTTTAATACCATACACATTGTCATTGTATAATGTTCCAAGAATACAATGAATGCGACTAAACTGGTTTTGTCCTCAAAATGTTTGCAACAATATGCATAGTGTATGATTAGTTGAAATAATAAATGAAATATCATAAGGTATTGCTTGTGGTCAACGAAACAATCTGTCTATCCTGTTTTAGATGCATGCGACTGGTCCCTGATCAAATACCAGTGCTGAAAGATTAGAATTTTGGCTAAAATAAAACATATAGGTAGTTGTTATGTGAAGGGATTTAAGACGCAAGGATTTTTCATGAAAAATAATTCTTGCCTGTAGTTGTGCTAAATTAACAGAAAAACAACTTGTCTGTAGACATGCTGTTTTCAACAGATATTTTTTAAGGGTTGCAGGGGAAAGGTGTTCCATGTATCGAGAAACATATGTATCAAGAAACACATGCAAAACAGCAGAAGTGCCTCTTGCAGTTAAGATTTCTCTTAGTCATAAACCAAGTCTGGTTGTATGCCAGTCTGAAAGGCTTCTTAGAGATCACTCCTGTTATAATCCCTTTCCATCTGAGCCAAGCTACATGTCTTTCTTGCACAGCTGGCCTCCCTGGCAGTCCTTACACTGAGGAGAAGTAGTTGCTATATCTGTTCAACTCATGGGAGACAAGTCAACCCTATCTTCACCAGTAGTTTACAAGTTATAATAAGATAAAAAGAATGACTGTATCTCAGCCATCCCTCCATTGTGAGGTTCAGAGATCACCACCAAAAGCGAATATCCCATGCTCTTCTGAAAACTCAGTGTTATCTAGTAACTCATTACCCAGCTGATAAAACACATGATGTGGATCATTCATATTTGTACTTAAATTAAATTTATCTGAGTTCCAATACTGTGATCCTGTATTTCAGATCCACTTCATTGACAGAGACCAGCTGAGTTGGAACCCTGAATCTGAAATTTTCACAAATCTAACTTAGACTTTGGTTTTAGCTCTAGCCAGTCTTTCTGCCACCACTCACTTCTCCATACTATCATACACTCTGGTGGCTCAATGTCAGACCTTCTTCTGCCTGTGTTTTGTCAGAAGTAAAGTGGTGGTTCTGGTTTTCTCCTACAGTTACGGTGCTAAGAAATATAAGAAGCATACTACTAAGAAATAAGATATAATTTTCTATTCCATTCAATTTCTATTCCAGCTCTATCATTTCTGCTTACAGAATTGCACTAATTACCAGTGTTGTAATACATGTTTTATTTACATCTACAACTTGCAGATCTTATATGCACCAGCATTTTCCAAACTCATATTTCATCCATGTTGTTTATTTGCATAATCATAGTATTTTACAACATATGAACTGCTTAACTATACTTTAATGAAAGGATTTAACTGTATAGGTTTGAGAGTTTCTCATAACTATACCTGAACTTAAAATAATATTGAAAATGGATAAGTATAAGAATATTAGAAAACAGCAGAGAATTTCACCTCTTGCAGTTACAGTACAAAATACCAGCTGCTTAAGCTCATCTGTGTCCTTCTGCTTCATTTTCACTTATATTAGAAACTTTTTTCTTGATGATAAATTATCAATTTTTTTCTTTCAACTGTATAGCTTTGATCCTTGGAGAAATGAAGATAAAGCTCAGTCATTTGGATTTGGTTAGTGTCCAAATTTTATGTAAAAATATAAATAAATGTTGAGAGAAGGAATTACTCAAAAGTTAAAACATGCATGAAATTAGTATAAATCCTTCTCCGAGTCTGGTATTGATGATTACATTGCACATTTGCTTTATTTCCCTACGTGAATAATTTTTTTCCAAGTCTTCCTGTGTATTTCCTGCTCATATTAAGTCCAGTCCTTCAGCCAGTAAACAAAGTAGTCAGCTCTCCTGAAATTAGGACCCAGGAATGAGCTTCAGGTCTACTCTTTGCATGTCACCTGTAAGTCTTCTGCTTAAGTTTTTGGAAAAAAATACATGTTTACCACCTCTCTAGATTATTCTGATACATAAAGACATCTTGCCATTTGTGGATAAAGTGTAATTAACAGCAGAGATTGGCACAATACAGTTTTTATTTGCTCTGCTGAATAGCAAAAGGGACTTGTGTCAGGAAGAAGAGGAATAATGAACAAATACTTTGACAAAGGCATGCACGACTTCTGTCAGCCCAGCTACTTCTTGGTACATCAGTATTATTATCCTCCTTATCATCATTAAATAAAATACTTCAGCACTCTGAGAACTACCATTATATTAAAACCAAAACAAGCCTCTTCCTATTGTTTCTAAACACTACCATAAAGAGATTTTCCCTTTTTGCCGACAGCTGTGTTCTTCACAGGATTTTTTTTCTTTCTTTCTTTCTTTTTTTTTTTTTTTTTTTGTGTGTGTCCATTTCTGGAAATACTGATGCCAGAAACTTTTGGCATGTTGTGCATCTTTAAATGGAACTGTAGCTTAGTATACTTACAATGCATTGCTTGAAAGGGTATTTGTATATGACCTTATTAACATGAAGTATAATTAACAGCAGAGAATTGATAAGCATATTATTATTCTAATAAAAAGATTAAATTCTTTATTACAATGGATTGTTGTGTTTGTCCACTTAAGTATCACAGCTATGTTATAGTTTGGACTGTGAATATTAATACTGAGTTGTTATAACTATCTAGGTTCATAAGAAAATTCACTGTTATCTGTAACAGTCACACTACTCAGATATAAAGCTGGCCAAAGACTTTTTATACGGCCAGGCAGAGGCTTGCATTAAAATTTCATGCTGTTTTACCTCTGAAGAGTCAGAGAACGCTTACAGTATTATTATATAAGATTACAAATTTTTTCATTAAAATGGTTTTAAATACATCAGTGACTGAAACTGAGAATCCTTTTTAATGAGCATTAGAAGAAATCCCAGTCTGAGAAACAAAAGCAGGTACTTTGCAAAGACAAAGTCAGTCTTTCAACAGCTATAAGCATTTTCTATAGAGCATGAACTCTTAGGTAAATTGTTTTATAAATAACATAGTTATCTGGTATTTAAAAAGTAGCGTAAAGAGTTTCATATAAGCATGTTTAAGTATTGAACTGTAAGTACTTGAATAAATTATGCCATGGATCTACCTGTCAGCGCTTTGCTGTTAGGCCTGGCTGCTCATGAAATCACTGAGAACTTTGCCATGGCCTTTAACAGTGATCATTTCCTCACATACAATTTCCCCCAAACTAAGGACCTTGCCTTTCCATGAAAAACCCCTGAAATTAAACACAACTATTCTGGAGATAGCTTCCAGAGGTTGACATAGCTTGCCACGCTGCTACACTCAATATTTTTGGAAGGCAAAGAGCTATTGTAAAGGCTATTTTTACAGTTTTCTTGCCAATCTTGTTTGCCATAAAGACTTACTGTTTTCTTGCTGGTAACAGTTGCTTTACAAGTTGCCAGCGGGACACAGGACAAGTGTCCCTGTACTGGGCACTGGTGAGGCTGCACCTCAGCTTCTGTGTTCAGTGCTGGGCCCCTCACTTCAGGAGGGACATTGAGGTGCTGCAGCGTGTCCAGGGAAGGGCAACGGGGCTGGGGAAGGGTCTGGAGCACAAGTGTTATGAGGAGCGGCTGAGGGACCTGGGGGTGCTTAGCCTGGAGAGGAGGTGGCTCAGGGGGGACCTTATCGCTCTGTGCAACTACCTGAAAGGAGGTTGTAGTCAGGTGGGTGTAGGTCTCTTCTCCCAGATAACCAGTGACAGGACAAGAGGAAATGGCCTCAAGTTACATTAGGGGAGGTTTAGATTTGATATTAAGAAAAAATTCTTCACAGAAAGGGTGGTCAAGCACTGGACGAGGCTGCCCAGGGAGTTGGTGGAATCACCATCCCTGGAGGTGTTTAAAAAACCTGTAGATGCAGTGCTCAGGGACATGGTTTAGTGGTGGACTTGGCAGTCCTGGGTTAATGGTTGGAACTGAGGAACTTAAGGGCCTTTTCAGACCTACATGATTCTATGATTATAGAAAAGGAGCACAGGTTTCTGCTTTTGAGAAACATCCTGACCAAGAGGAAATACCTGTACAGTAGAAATTGGAATAAACAATAAAAAACTACAGAATGACCCTCAGAAATCTTTAGAAAACCACACCTGTAACTAAAACATGCCACACATCTACCAAGTCAGTATATTCAAAATGAGCCTTATTTTACGGCAAAAGAGACTGATATAAATGGATGTATCTCAAGAATTTATGGATGCCTATGAAAAAGCTGAATAATATTTCTTTCTTGGTAATTCCAGAGGTTCCTAATGAAATACCCTTTCAAATGAAGCCTGGACATATACTGTGAAATAACCGATTGGATTTCTAAACAGAAGTTGATAATTTTTCTTGGAAAAGAGCAAAGGCCTCAACACTGACAGTTCTGTTTAGTATAAAACACTTTGCAACTGTTTTCTGAGAATGAAAGTAGTGTATTGTATTTATCTTTCAAGGTATTAAAGAATCATTGTCGCAACACTCAGTAGTGCATTTCCTGATTCAGAATATATTTTGGCTATAATCCTAATTTGCATCTGTTTAACCTAGATCATGGGGTTAGCCTTCCAAGTCCTGAAAAATGTAACATGACATAAATAGGAGAGACTCCAAATTGAGTGTAATATCAACATTTATCATCATCGTGGAGTTTGATGAAAGCAGCTTGGTATTATTATATACATTATTTCATTGCTAATTAAAAAATATATTTCTGTGCTTGTTTATAGAAAAAAAGAGAAACGAATTCAAGTGCAATGGAAGGCAGTGCAAGCTCCATCTGAATTAATGAAAAATAGAACACAAGGCTATTATTGTACTTGGCTTGGATGTTGCTACATGACTGCTGATTAAGTTACACTGCTCAAAACAAGACAAAACACCAAAACATGTAAATGCTTGAGTATATCCCATGACATTTAATAAAGCTTTCAAGGATGTAGCTTATTTTAGCACAGGATACAAAGTCAAGAAAACTGGAGTGGCCAGACAAGACTTGGTTAGAAAACACCTGAAGGAGTCAATGGGATCTGAAAATAATGGCCTACCTACATTTTCAGGGGTGTTTAAATGCCTTACTTCTTATTCAAATTTTAGTTTGAATTTTAGTCTTCCATGGAAAAAATATTTCTTTCCTGTCCTTGGGAAGGCAGGACATACTGAGAATCCCTCTGAAGTGGACCCCAATGGGGATATAGAAATTTAAAACCTCTCACTGTTACTGCATTTGTGAAGAAGGAATGTCTACACGTCAAAATAAGAAGATGTGGTGCTAGCAATGGATGGAAGGATCAAGAAATGGGGTAACGATCATTGAAAAGAAACAAAAACATCCTCTGCCTTCTGGTTTTAGAAAAACATCATTAACAAATTATTGTTATAAACTAATGCAGAATCTTAGGCAGTAAGGGGCACATATAACCAGGATTTTGATCTCTGGCTTTGTGCTGAAAGGGGATTCCCTAAAGTTGCTGGCCAGTTGAAAACCATTGACTGTGGTTGCAGTTCAGCTGTCTCTCGACTGAGAAAGGGTGCACAGCTTGTATGGCTGAACTGCAAATGCAACCCAATTTACCAGAATATCTATTGCTGTATTGAAATAGGTGGCCCCACTTTTGAGGTATCTGTACCAGATTCCCCTCCACCACCAAACCTTATGTGAAGAACACAGCTGTTTACTCCACTGTGGCTTGAGATGAGTGCTTGTCTTGCATGTTCTGTCCTGACTTAAAGTATCAGTTCTAGCAAGATATTTGGTGCAAAACCTTAAATGGAGATGCATTTAAAATACATTGAAATATTGTTGTATTATCTTTCTAGCAAGCAAGGCAAATTCCCACTGAGAACAAATGTACACATTAAATTTCAAAATTGAAGCATGTAATTGCAAAGAGAAAATACATAAAAATAAAAGAGTAAATAAAAAATTGAAAATCTACAGGAACAGAAATATGGTGAAGAAAGAAAAAATGGTAGTTTGTGTGGGTGGCTCTAAGAAGCAGAGGGGAAAAGTTAAACCCATAGATGCTCTGAGTGCAAGAACAGCAAGTACCAACACACAAAGCAGAAACTGACAACAGTTTCCGAACAGACTTGGGATAAAAGTGGGCTATAACTTTAGGAGTCATTATTGAAATTGAGACAGACAACATGTAAACATGTAGCTGATACATATAAGATGTTAGTTTTTGTAACTTGGTGTTAGGACTCTAGACTTACAAAACATGACAATGCTTTTATGGCTACATTTCCAAATGTAATTCACTGAAACGTTAGGAAAAATCTTTGGTTTCTCTTTGTGAAGATCAGATATTTTTTTTCCTGTGAGATCCTAGTCTTCCTTCTCATCCATCCACCAATGCCTTTGCAAGAGTGAGAATGCTGAAGTCAGAGTTGACACTCAGGATTTGGCTCCAAATGATGAAGATCACATTGCAGCTGAACTGTACAGCTACAGTATTTTTGAGCTAATCATTGTGTTTAAATTGATCTTTGCTAATGACTAAAGTCAATAGCATAGCAGATGGGACAAATCCATTTAATGGTTTAATAAGAAAATGCATAAATATAAAACATTTGACATTATATATACTGAAACACATTCATGTGTGTGCTGTCGCAGTATGTATAGGAGGAGCTGGCCAAATAATTCTAAAGACTATTCATAAATATTTGTTCAAATTTTGAACAGTTACTCAAATTACTTATCCTTGTATACTTCATTATTTGCTGTTTACACGCTTTCACATTCCTACCAGCACTGTCAAAATACTGTCCTTCAGAGAAAAAAATGAAGAAAAAATGGTGAATAGTCAGTAGTTTAGTTAACTTTCTTTTAAGTTTTTTCTTTTAAAAATGTAGTTATTTAATAACTGGGTAGAAACAAGCTACATTGACAATATTCTTGCCACACACAACAAAATATAAACAATTCATTAACAACCTTAGCCTCAACTTTGTTAGCAAAAATTGTTGTTCAAGACTTCCAATTTGCCAAAAATGGGAAATAAATTTGAACACCTCACTGTCCAGCGTTTAGTACTGGCTGGACTGAGCTCAGTTGAGCAACAGGGAAAAACCAGCAAAAGCGACTATGCCACCATTGTATGAACAAAGCCCTCGGGTTAATAGAGGCTGCTTTGACCTTATGGCACAAATTAACACTACCTCAGGGTTCCTTTAATTTAGGCCACACTGCAATAGCCTCTGGCAGTCAGGGCTTATTGGATGAAAGCAAACCAGTTTGCTGTGAACAGGGATTCAGACGACTTTAATTCAATTCTTGATGGCACCACATAGTCTTTGAGTGATATTAAGAAGTATTAAACTCTCTGTGCCTCCTGTTGCTGTATGAAGAAGCAGCAGCAGCATTTCCATTCTTTATAAATGTGCTATGAAATGAATTTAAGACTTTTTGGAAATTTTGTGTATAAAGTCTTAGAAATCTGCTAACAGTTTTGTCAGTCTTTCATTGTTCTGTGACAGAAGAGTCCCTAACTCACAGCTTACAGCTCAGCTGCAATGTATGAAGGATTCTTTGATTTCTGTGTGTCTTTTTAGCATGCAAAAGAAGACATCCACAACCACCCATACAACCAGGTCTGTTAAAAATCCCTTGAGTATATGCTTCCATGAAATAATATATATACCTGAATAGTAGTCATTAAAAATACACTGTAAATGGATTTGCATGTATACATGGATTATTTTTATGGAGTGAGGCATTCTACAAAGTCTAGCTTTTCTGATGTGTTGCAGTTAACACACTGCTCAGGGAAATCTTGGATACCACAGAACTTGAATATGATGGCGTGTATGCAAAGTCTGAAAAATATGTGCGTATTTTGAACTGTTTTAACACTTGGATGTTTATTTGGTTAGAAAACTGTCAATTAAATCATACTGAATTTGTATTACCATGTACTAAACATTTGCTTTACTTTTAGTAATACAAAAATTAATTATAAAGCTTAGAATTTAATTGTTTTTTTATTGAGTTTTAAAGAAAATCCTCACTGGTATTTCAACATAGATTATATTCATGAATTCCATAAAAAAGAAATGAAAATTTATCCAACTGAATTTTTTCTTACAGATTGACATGTTATCCTTGTTTATTCATCACATACTCTACTAAACAGAGTCAGAAATCTCTGAAGGTAATTTTCTTACAAAATGTATTGTCTGAAAAAATTAGCACATCGTATTATGTAGACAGACATAATGTTTGAGTCCTACAAAAACCAGAGATGATACATTGTGTACCTAATGCATAGGAAACAGAAGAGGTGGTGTTCTCAGATACATCAAATATTTATGGGCTTATTGTAACATCAGCAGTAGCGACAGACTGCACTCTAAAAGCTTCAGAGACTTCACTTGATTATTTAGTTGACATATGTCCGAAGTTCTATGCACTGATACCGTGTGGAAATTTTCACTTTAACAGAACATTGGGAATACTCTTGTCTTTTTATCCTGGAGAGAAATATGTAAAAGACTGTCAGAGGCTGTTTCAACTCAGTGTCTCTCTCATGAGTAAGAAGTGGGAGAGTGAACACTGAAGGAAAATCTTACTGTTTGTTTTGAAATACTATTTTTGGAGCTTGATTTGCAGATTTTGACTCTGTTATCAGTCTATGCAGACACGCAAAAATTTCTGTGACCTTGTCACCTTGCTTGCCAGATGTCACCAAAAATTTCTTGTTTCCAGTATAAATAGGAAAGGTATATGTATACCTACCTGAATGCACATGAATGTTGCTTTCAGCTTTATGCTTCCAATTCATTCCCTTTAACAACTGAAATCATGAATGTTGCTCTGTAGTTTGTCACATTACATGAAAGCAGAAAATAAGATAACTTTTACCATTTGTTCTTCCTTCTTCAATTACTAAAGTTCAGCAAAATTCTTTATGAAATCCTGCAGGTTTTACACTGGAATGGCTTATATTTTATGAAAATGGCTTAAAATGAAACTTGAACTGTCATGTATACCTAGGCAGAGCAACATAATAGAAAGCATGATAATGCAGCTATGTGAATGATGTTTTATGCTCAGCAATATATGCTGTATATAAAGAATAATGACTTCTTTATTATTTATGCATTGCCATAAGTGTACATAGGCTTCAGAGTCAAGGCTTATGGAATAATTCATGAACCAAACAAGAAATATTTTCAACATGCTCAGAAGACCTAAGCTAACTCAAGTCCCAGCTGAGGAGGAAGGCAAGCTCAGAACAACTGGGGAGCTATGAGGAATCAAATGCACTATGAATGGAGCAGACATAGCCCAAGTGCACAGCTGTTTTATGTGTTTTATGTGCTCACAAAAAGCTAATGCATTAAATAGTTAATCTTTCATTAACGGTGTGTAATCAGCTGGCATGATTTGCTCAACACTGAAGAAAACTGGTGACTGCCCCCCAGAGAGTGTAATTCCAAGCTTCAGCATTATCAGTCTTTGGAGAAACCTTACCTCACTAGTTTAGACACAAAATATGGCAACTGTGGTTTTTTTTTCTTTCCAAAAAAGCATAAAGTAAAAGGAGGAGAAAAAAAGAGAAAAAAGGGAAACATCAAGACAAACTTTTCACCTTTGTCGGGATTGAGTGAAGGATCAATACTGAGTTATGAAAAGACTTTGCAGATTAATCTGTGGATTAATACATTCCATCAGCAGCACCTGCCATTTCAAAGGAGCAATACAAGGTTAAGGGAACAAGATCAAGGCAAGAATATTTTCCAGCTATGATTCCTCCTTTGGAAAGATGCCTTTATTTACTCCCTAAAGGAGGTGAGTCCAGCTTGTGGTGTCGGTGTTGATGGTATAAGAGGAACAAGGAGGAGTGAGATGGGGGAGGGGACTCCAGGAAGGCTCTTCCACTAGTTACAGCCACTGGGGTTTAATGCGATCTATAAACTCATCTGTCTGTTTACATACCAGCAAATGATACGTCTCTCTGATCCACTTACATTTTCAAGCCTAATGTATACACAGGGCACTGACGTTGTGTATACAAGACACAGAGATAGCTGGGGGCTGTGTGCTATCCCTGCTTTCACAGCACACTGTCACTCTTATAAATAAAGCACTCGCTCGGGAAAAGAGTCTGAGAGCTAGAGAGCCACATTGCGTGCAAATCCAGCTCAGTGCCTGAGCTTCCTCGAGGTTGAGGCTAATCCTAACTGACATGTTACAGTAAAAGTACTTTATAAAATCAATATTAAATTCACAGCCTTTGACATCCTGGGACATCAAAGATAAAGGGGAAATAAGCTGTGGAGTAAACAGTCCTGCAGCTATGCCAGTTGCTCAAGGAGAGAGGCAAAGCAAGACACAGGAGACCGTGGGGTAAATTAGTACAGTGCTAGTCTTGTTTTTATACCAAGATCTTGACATCAATGAAAACATTATAAAAACAGCACGCAAACTCTTACAAACAAGAAAAAAATATGAGGAAAGACCCACTCAGCTACAAATTCATATAACCTTTTAAGGTTAAAGGGATAAAATGCTACGTATGCAAGCCACAGTACTGCCTTCCTCTTCGGTAAATTATACCTGAGAAGGATAAGATAATACACCACCACCACCACCCACCCACCCACCCCCAGCAATATATCACTGAACTGAAGAACTACCGTGCTAGAATTTGACTGCACAATTCTAACATGATAGTATCATTCCTGCTTTCTGTGAGCTACATCTGTGTGTATTCTACAGTCATCCAGCCATCATAGCATTTGTACCATGGGTGTGCAGTACAAATTGTATGGGTTATTGAGTCAAGTTGAGAAGGGCTTGAACAACACTAGAGCTACTTGCCTGCTGAATCCCAGATTCTGTCCTTCATATATAAAATGACAGTCAGGACTGATACTTCAAAAGGTAACATTGGCTTTCAGCGAGGGTAAAAGGAAGACCAGGATGAGTTACAAACCTGGAAAATATCTCTTCTCCTTACCCTCCCCAAGCCGTTTCCTATTGATGAATAAACACAGCACATACTCTTGATACAAGCTTGTGTAAGTCAAGACAGTGAGTAGACAGCTCCTTGCTGGAGAAGACACCCCTTACTGTGTGAGCTGAAACAGTTTCTTGCCATTTTGTGGCTTTTGTGTAGTCAAGTTTGTAGTTTTTCTAATGACTCTTGTTGGCCCTTGCACTAACCTTAAGAACAGACATTTTTCACTGAAAACACCTAATATGACAACACTTGTACTCAGAATAGGCATTAAAAAGGTAGAAAAGTTAACTTTTTTGCATAGTGAAACTTGCTAAAATGAATAACACCCGTTACAGGTTATTTGCATTTTCATTCCCCCAAAAGAGGAGACATATACAGTTGGTGCCTCATTTTTGTAGGGTTGATTGGATACTTTTTGGTGTTGTTTTGCTAGGACATTTTTTGAATGGATCTTGTTGTTGGATATATTTGCTTTCTTTTACAAATTTCCATGCTGCTGTGCACTTAGGTTAGAGAAGGTAGTGTAAAAGATATATATCTTCTATTTGGATATAAGATTTCTACAGCTTCTATTTTTTTCTGTGCAATCATTTCATGAAAAATCAGTCCTTTAGGATATTTTGGTAGATTTGATGAAGCTTCATTGATGGACAGTTAATAGACTGCAGTTTGCCCAAGTGGTTGAAGGTTAAGTATTTCCCCATAGTGAAGAATGATTTGTGTATGGTAAGCTAAATGAATATAAATAGCACTGTTTTACAATCTACTGAGGCAACTGTGGCCTAGAAGTCTATTCTTTTGGGTCCTGATTCAGATTTGATCAATATAAAATCATATTCCCTGCCTGTGATTTTAAGGCTGTACAACAGTGACTGTGAGTCAAAGGAAACATTTTAAGTATAAAGCAAGTAGTAAGACCATCACTAGCCTGAGTTACTACATTCATGCCTGATATCAGTTTCATTTTAATTGCACAAAAGGTTAGATAGATAACATCTTTGACTATGTACCAGAGAGGGGTACTATTGCATGTTGAAGTATTAGAGAAAAACTATACTTCTGCTTTGTTCCTTCAGGAAATAACACTTCAAATGAAAAGCCTTCTGCAGAATGTCCCAGAGGGTATAACAATATGCTCAACATAAAACAGATATGCAAGAAATATTCGAAACATTACACAACATTACAAATTCATATAATCTCAAATGCTTAATTGATTTGTACACAAATAATTTATTACAGCCTCTCAAACTATTTTTGTTAGGATTATCTACAACCCTAGGACAGTAAATCCATAAAATAAAGACTTCAGCACAAAATGCTAAACATAGTTAATATTACATTCCATTATTCCTTCTGTAATACTCAAGTCTGCTGGGCTCTGTCCGTTACCTTCCAAGCAAGTTTAGAGTCAATGTCTCAAAAGAGTCTCTTGACCAGCAGAAAATTATCAAATATGAAAGTACTTCAGCATGCAGAAAAAATTAGTATCTCCCTCTCCTTTGCATGTCCAGTTCTTTGTCTATACTAGTAATGAGAGATGCGACGAGATTCGGATACATGATTTTGCCCGATATTGTGTAGTGTTGTTTTTAGCTCACCAAGCCATGGTTATTTATGGTTCATTTCCAGGCAGTCATGCGTAAGAATCTCAGCTATAAGGTCTAAGAACTGCAGTGGACTATTGTATTACTAGCCTTTTACTTTAAATTCTGCTAAGACCACAGATAGAATGAAAGTGCAGTTTTTCATTACTAGCAATTTGTACACAGAAGTGGTCCAAATTAGGTGACACATTATCATAGCAGTTATTAAAAAGTCAAAATTTGCATATCATCATTAAACGTTCATTATTCAAAAATATGTAAGAGAGCAAAGCTATACATAGGGCATTGCAACTGTACCCCACTATCACTGAGTGTTAATTAAATAGTCTGAATCTGAACTGAAATTCTTTAGCTGAGCTGTGTGTAGGAAGCCCATATTAATAATTATACTCTTGAATAACAATTATCTACTTCTACTGATACAAAAACTTCTTCCTGCAAGGGATGAAGAAAATACAAACAAGAAAACATTTTTTTTTTACTTAAATAGTCCGTGTCTTTAACATTCAAAGTTATCTTTTAAATAGTACTTTCAGACTGTGAAGAAAATATTATCACTTCATCACTGATGACCAGTTAAGTCATGATTCTCTACTGTGCAGACTGTTCATTGATGAAATATTAATGTGACCTCAAATATGCTGGAAAATTAAAACTATTTGTGAATCTCTCACAGTGAATCTCATTCTAAATAACATCTCTATGGTAACTGTACTTTTATAAACCAAAAAATAGATTAACAGTCAACTGGATCAGTATAATCATAGTCAAATATGTTTAATTAAGCTGTGCCATAAAATGTTGCCTATTTCAGCCTGATATTGAATAAAGAAAAGAGAGAAACCAAATACACATGTAGATGACTCGTTCTGTGTTTAAAATATGTTCACAGCTTCAGATCTCAAAATTGTTGTTTAATCCAGTTTCATCTCCCTGTTTCCTCTTTCATTCCAGGTTTCTTTTTGCATAACCAAAATGTATGAAGAAGTCTAAAAAGGTCCTTTCACAATGCATATCATTGTGTGCATATTGTAACAGTGCATACTGTTCACCCACATGGGTAGCACCACCAAGAACACTTGCTGAAACAAGTGCTGTTGAATTTGCATGAAGACTGTAGGCTTCCTCCCAAAATATTAATGCTTTAGCAGCAGTAAAGAGTAAAAAGACAAAGTTTTTTAAAGTAAAACACTTGAAGCATTATACAAATACTAAGTCTAAACTATAAAGGTCAAAACTTCCTCCATGTATAGCAAGTAATCCATTTTTTTCTCTCATTTGCTTTCAGAAAAAATTCAAAAAGCAGAACAGCCTCCCCTCCCATAGTTTTCCCAAAAGCAAAAGATAGCTAACCACTTCTAAGGCAGCAAAATCCAGCAAATCTGGGCAGGGATTGCTTCTTCCAGGATTGGCAACTGCCAGTCTCAGGTTGAAATCCAGCCCATGTCAGCAAATAACAAAGAGAATTACTGCTTCACGTCTGTCTAGTGAAGATGGTTTCCATGCAGTTTGTTAGCAAGTGATGGTTACACAGAATACTGATTAGGCCTCATGTTTTCTCAACTCTCCCCCCCCCCCCCAGTTTTTCTTAAATGTTTCAAGAAGTTCTGTAAAGGAAACTGGTATGGAAAAAGATGTAATCCCCTCAAACTCCCTAAATTTGGGTCACCCGGGGGCATGCTGAAGCCTATATTGATATTTCTTCTGCTTTCATTGTTCTGTGTACAAAACTCCCTGTTTCTAGATGCTTTTAGAGCTGTCTGTATGACCTCATTCTCATCAGTCCCTAACTGGACTAAAATCTCATACTGGTATCTATACCTGCAGTCAGCTTGGTCTTTTGTGTCCGATCCCCTTGGTTAAGCGTGTTATTTTCTTTCTGTGATATTTTGATTTTCCTTTAAATAGACTTACACTTTTAAGGGGTAACCAAACTTCACTCACTCTGGTGTAATAAAAAAAAAAATAAAAATGCTGATAAAACAAAGGCTTTAAGGAATAAAATCCCATAATATATGTGGGTTACATGGATGCTTACCTCGATGCATCATGTAAAGCTCCTTAACTGAACCTCAGAGCACATTTCCCCAGTCATGCTGCCATTAATCAGGGTGCTAGTTTCATAAAGGCTTTTTCCTTTGGTTTCATAGCCACTGTCTTAAGGACAAAGGCAGAGCAGAGCACTTCCTCAAAAGTAGTTTCCTACAGTAGTTTTTCCAGGTTGTCTTTATAGTTCTTCCAGAAACTTGACAAACAAAAAAAAAAAAAAAAAAAAAAAGATTTTTTTGAGGTTACTGTGTTCAGTATTTAGCTGTTTCCTAGTTATTAAAATAGAAAGTTTCTACTGCATCTATATTTTTGTATGTAGCATAACAGACCTCAAACTGCTTTGAGGAAATGCTGGAGCAGTTTACCTGCAGAAAGACTCAAGCCTAAATCCTGCACTGTGTTGGCTTGCAGCCTCTTTAGCCTTGCCTAGTGGTGAAAGGGCAACAGCAGAAACTCTTCTGTTTATGGTTTCTTTCCCTGCCACAGTGAAGAAATCCTTGCTTTTGCTTAGTTTTTGACTGGGGAAATTAATTGCCTTTAACTTCTGAAAATGGGATTTCTCCTTAAAGGTTTGTCATACTCCATGACTCCAAAATAAATACCACTGAAAACCTTTATAGCTACATATTAAAGCAATAATTGCATCAGTGGAAAACGATATCTTTAAATGGACTATTTTGGAGTACAGGAGCTGAGATAGGGAAATCTGTCTTCTGTTGTGTAGTAACAGATTAAACTGACATACCAAGTACAATTGATCTCTAGAACACAATTTGTCTGAAAGCAATACTGAGCACCAGAGTCTGAGCTGAAATGAATAGTCTTGAACTAAATCAATACCAAACACTGCCAAATCCTGAAGAATTGTTACTCAGCAGTGTTACCCAGCAGATAAAATGAGTCTCAGGAAGCCTGGATTTTACTCCTGTCTCTGTCATTGATCTGCTTGGTGTGATCCCAAGTTACTTTGCATCTCCTGTGAATTCTTCCATGTGTAGACTACCTTGGACTGAAAGCTCTTTGGGATCAGGGCTTGTTACATTTTAATTCTGTGGCTAAGCCAACAAGGCCCTGTGTTAAACTGAAATTTCTAATCTTTCCTGCCATGAAAAAATGTAAAAATGTATGCTTGCCAGAATGCAAAAGTTGAAAGTTAGTCTTAGGTTTATTCTTTAAAGAAGAAATTTACTGTAAAAAGCAATTACTTCAATTAAAACTCAATATTTTTCTCACATAATTTTAAACCAGCTATTAGCTGGTGAAAACATATTTTGCAAGGAGTCAGGCCCCTTAGTGTCATCTTCATTTGCATATTTCTGTTATTCTCATCTGCAGTCCTTGGAATAATATATGGTAAACTGTTTTCCCCTCAACATTTACAATATAGTAAATATAGAAAATAGTTAGAAATAGAAAGTATTAATGGTTACTGCCATTTCAGATAATTAACTGAAAAGTAAAACTTAGCTGTTATATTGGGTTTGAAACCAGATCAATAAAGTTATAAATAGGTTAGAACATGGATTTTAAGAAACACAGTTCTACATCTAAAACGGACAGAGTTACTGCTGTTAGCAATGACATCTCTCTTCACATGTGCAGGTGCTGATTACTTATACAGGTGTACAGATAATTATTAACAGGTATTATGAATGGAATGCAAGAGAGAAATTTGAGTAATGATACAGACGCATGATGTGTAAGTGACAGAAAGATTCTGGGATAGTTTAAGACCAAGGTGATGTCTCATGTTTCTCTCACTTTCCATGATGTAAGAATGTATTCAGTACCACGAAGGATGATAAAGAAGTGGCAAATTCTGTCCTACTTTGCAACCGCTATGCACCTTAGGCTTACAAAATCCTTATGGAAATTAAAAATATTACTTGGACTTCAACTGGACTTCAGTGCACCACAAAATTAACTGATTTCCTCTGCTAATGTTATGTAAGGAAGCATGTATTTTAGTGGTATAGGTGATATATGTGAGAATGTGTGTGTGTTGTATTTAAGAACATGTGTATGGTTCAGGACAAAGAATTACGTTTATCTAGTCCAAACAAGCTTCTCTTAGAATACCAAAGACTGGCTCTAGATTCAAAATGTACCTACAAAAACACACAGTAGCAAGCATTAAACCATCTGTATCTGTAAGAAACACCTCTGCATTCAACCCTACCTACAAACAGATACAAGTCTGATTTAATGCCAATGATATTTTGATATAATAGTAGCTTGTAGACTTCAGAAACAGAAAAAAAAATGCCTAGGCACTTTAGCATATTTTAGCACATGACAGAAATTCCTTTTTGAGAGGTACTTGCAGAATTTTCATTTAGAATATGTTCATAATATGTATGATGAAATCTTCTTGGCTATTTGAAGAATGGCTTCAGTTCTTCAGTTTTTCAGTCCACTAGGGAACAAAGCAGGTGTCACACTTTGATCCATTATAGTCCATGTTTCTGCAACTTTTTACAGACACTCCTGGTACCTTAGGTGTTACAGAACATTGGACACTGCTACTGAACATAATGGAGACAAAATGCATCTGCCAAAGAGATGGTAATTTACTACAGAAGTCTAAGAAGACTGACTGCTAAAGCCCAGCACCAACTTTGCTATCACAGTAGCCTCCATGCTATGAAGTCATTAGTTACTACTGGAATAAGCAGGCTCAGTTTTCATTACCAAGTAAATCCATCAATTATTGATACTTTATATTTCTGAAATAATATTTTGTTTCATATTGGTTTGAATCAGATTTTCTAACCAGTGGATTACAATATAGATTTTGTCTTACACACAAGTATAAGCTTGAAGAACCAGATTTCATGATATGTCAAGGACCACAAATTGTGAAAAGTATTTAGTTGGAAATATCAGAAGTTTCTGTTGGAACATTTCATATAAGATCCAAACAGAATTGTTACTGAAATGTGAAAAATTACAGAGAATCACCTTTTTGAATCTGACCTGGAGAGCTTCATTTCAAGTTAATTTAGTATAACTGTACATCAATACATAGGTGTTACAGGTCTGATGACATATTTGATGATGCTATGCATCAAACAAATTAGCTTGGCAGGAAGCTAGATGGAACTTCAGAATACTTTGCTCTCTGTCAAGTATGTCAGCAAGAAAGAATGAGGGTGGTGAACTACAACTCCCATGTGACACAATGGCTGTAGCAGAAGCAGTTTGATGGTTTGCTGAAAGTAAACCAAATAAAATTATGTGTTTTAAGTGTCTGATATATGTAATTTGGATTTTCCCGGTAGGAATTTCCCACTGGAAGTTTGTATGGTATATGGTATGCATATTAAAAGCCAAAGAAAATTATTGTATTTGCAGAACAGAATTCATACTTTTATACATACCTTTTACTATTTTTTTCTATTTGTAAATGTGTTCTGTTGGAAAAATGTTTCTTAAGTGATGATAATGTATTTCTTATCCTGTTTGTTTAGGTCTTTTAAAGTTTGTTAACAAGATATTTTCACAAGATATTTTCTCTATATTGGTATTTATGACTGACCCTTATTTAGTCAGCCCAATGAGAACTTCATGCTGTTTTTCATGTCTTTATCTTTTGACAACAGTTAATCTGTGTTATGTATGCCAAATATTTCAGTCTCTCATTTTCTGCTTAGGTAAATTTGAACATTGCATGTTCAATGTGCTTAAAATTTTTTGCAGTAAGGGAATAGCTGATGTGAAATTTTCTGAGGATGCTCTGTATTAACTTAAGTAAATGTTGCTGTGCCTAGATAGCTATTTCTGGGTTTCATGTTCCTCCATTTTATAGCTGAATCTTTCCTTTGTTGATCAGGCAGTTTGTTCCTGGTTTTAGTAGAAATATTTTTGTTGGTGTTTTATTTATTATACTCATTGAATATTCATTCGATCTCCACAAATCTATTAACTTTTCAGCTCCTCCTTTAAAATGAATTTTTACTGGGTAGAACTTTGATGCTCAACCTAACATGACCAAAGGATTATTTTCTTTCTTGAGTAACAATGTAAGCAAACAACAATTTATCGTAATATGCTAGTCCCCATACAGAAGAATCTAACACAGGAATAAAAAAATAAATTCTCCACTCAACAGGAAAAAAAGGCGTGCCATCCACATAAAGAGAGACAAAGAAAGTTCAAATATCCTGAATATATCTTCAAAATCTCTATTTGGAACTACAGACTTGTGAGCAGTAATGGCAGCAAAGTCTGACAATCAAGCTAAATAGAAGTTGGAGGAATTAAGTGATTATTTTCAGAACTGTGTACATGTTTTTTTCACACGGAGCTTAGAAGCAGCCTCCAAAATATTTTCTGGTAGATAAACTGTTAAGAAAACATTTTTATTCCAACTAAGGTAATGATGGAAAATAAAATGACACTCAACACTGTCACACTGACTGCATGCCACCCACCTGTTAGGTTGCAGATTTTAGCAGCCAGAAAAATGTCTTTCTCAGAAATATTGCTCAGAATGACTAGTGACATGACCTCAATATCTGTCTACCAATGTTTTTGTAGTTGGGTCAGTGGGTGACAGACTGTAATTACTTTTCAAATGATGAATTTCATTTTCACTCTATAAAACTAGTATCAAATCTAAAAGTGAATCAAACCACAGAATGAGAAGAGCATCCTTCATTTTTCATGTTGCAAGATACGGTTAGAAAGACAATATAATTTGCTTGTATAATCTCCTGTTAAAATCCATGTTTTAAATAGAGGTTGTAGGTAGTAAGACAAAGCGCACATACCAAATTCTGATAGAAATATGGAGATTGCAGTATTTTATCATGTAGGTAAGCAAGGATCATTTAATATCTTTAAATCCTTGACAATAATGAATAAGTGCATATAAATGCATATAAATATAGTACACAGAGAAGAAATTACTGTTTATACTTATTCTTTTATGCTATAACAGCAGATAAAAAAGAACCAACAGCCTACCTGCTGATTTACAGTGCATAAACAGAAAGTTGTGGGTGATTTTTCTGTTCAGTGTAATGCATGATCTGTGGTTTCTCCATAAAATAATTCTAATTCCATATTAAAAAATTGTTTTCTCAAACAGAAATAATAAAAGATTATTCCAGTAGAATTTTCTACTTTACATTTGAAGTCTGCTTTCAGCCCTCACAGGTCAATAAGCCTATTGGCAGAGTTTGCAGGAGCAAAACATTGTCCAAAGAAGAGAAGGAAGGAGTTAGGGATATTTAAGCAAATCAGACAAGTTCATAGTACCAGAAGGACCCATCCAAGGATCTGAGACAACTGGTGCTGTGAGGCCCTCCTACCACCCACCCTACAATTTCTGTACTAATCCCTATCTTCATTTGCACTAGTAAATTCCCTAGAGGCACAGTACCAGAGACTTTACTGAAGTCCAACAGAAAAGTCAAACTACATTTGCTTTATACAAAATTCCTGTTATCTTGTCAAAGAAAGGTTTCAGGTTGTTCTGGTGCAATCTCCCAATGGGAAAATAAAATTACAGACTTTCATTTATTATTTACTTTCATGACTTCAATTATTACTTTTTTCAAGGTTTATTCTTAAGCCTTACAAGCTATTAATAATAGTATTACCACTTTCATTGTTATCCTTTTTCATGAATTCCCAGTATGGAACAGTAGCAAGGTGTGCAGAGTTGGACTGACTGCTAAAAGAAGAGGTTCTATTGTGTCATAAATTCCTGACTTCACTTTAGAACAAGTCTATTAATCTTTTAAAAAACCCTGTATCCCCAAGTAATCTCCTTTACTAACAGGTAGAATATTTCTTGCTATTGTAATTCCTTACATATACAATACCTACAAGCATTTCAATTTAAGTGCACTCCAAACTACAAGGAAGAACTGCACTGAAAATGATCAGTCTGTGCTTTGATGGTAGGTAGGCTCCTCTGTATGATAGCAATTGTACCACCTGCTGGGTGCAAGAATAGCAGTATGAGTTAGTTCCAACCACAGTTATGTCATCATGTATGTGACAGGTATCATGTGGGCTGTCCATACATTAAGATGTCCAGGACTCCCACTGGCAGCATGAACGAGCAGAAAGTGCAATCAAGGGTTGAGATGTTTTATTCTGCTTTGGATCAATGAAGTCTTCTGTCTTATCAAGGCTGTGAACTGTGTAGCAAATTTGTTCATAAACTGGCTGTTCAAATAACTAATCCCAGTATTACGATACGCAAGAACGTCCAATGGGCATAAGATACAAGTCTTTAACAAGAGGTTAAGAAACTGGAGATTCCTTAGCAGTGTGGTTCTTCAAAAATCAATGAAGACATCTATGTCAAAACCCAGGTCCAAGGGGAACACTGACACAGAATTAATTAATTTACTACTCCTTGAAATGAGGATTGCTGGCGAATAATACAAACAAAACAGCAAAGGCAGTCTGAAGGCTAACGAGCACAGTGAACTACCTGATGTCTTTTAAATTATCTTTTAAACTGACATTTATTTTTTGTCAGGCTCTTGGCTGTAAGGATTGGCTCATTAGCTAATCTCAGCCGAGGTTTTAACTTCTAATCACTCATATTTCTGCTTCCTTTTTTCATTACCTCATATGTCAGCAATAGATAGAAGTGGGATGTCTCAGATTCCGGAAAAATCTGAGCTTGGACCTTCAGGCTTAAAGGGCTGTTATTGTCAGGAAGCAGCCCAGCTATTGGTTAATAGTGGTATCCCTCAAGGATCAATGTCAGGGTAAATTCTGTTTAATGTCTTTACTAATGGTCTGGGTAAGAAGACAGATCATCGGCTCAGCAAGCTGGGGAGGCGCAATAGCTACATTGGAGAGAAGGCTGCTGTTCAGAGTCCTTGACAGGCTAGAGAAATGGTCTGACAGGAAATTCTTGAAGTTTAACACAGGCAAATGCAAAGTCTGGTGTCTGAGATGAAATAGTGCCATGCAAAACACAGCCTGAGGTTGAATTGATAAAAAGTAGCTTTAGAGAAAAAGATGTGGGGTCACGGTAAACAACAAATGGAATGCAGTTCATCAGTGTGCCTTTTAACAAAGAAGATCAACCATGGACCACGCTGCATCAACGGAAGTGTACCAAGCAGGTAGAAGGAAATAATTATTCCTCTCTATGCAGCACATATGCAACTGCATCTGGAATATTGTGCCCAGTTTCCAGTTCTCCTATACAAGAAACAGAGCAGCATACTGAAATGAGCCCAGTGGATGGCCAACAAGGTGACAGGGGATATGCAGTACCTGGTTGATGAGTAGAAGCTGAAAGAAACATGTTGTTCAGATTGGGGAGATGGTCAAATGTTAGAGTAAGTTACCCAAAGCAGACCATGCCTGGAACATGGGGTTGACCTGGATGACCTCCAGCTGTCGCTTCCAAGCAATTATTTAATTATTCTGTTTATGTTTTCAGAGAACAATGGCTTTTCTGGCACTACACATACCACTAGATGTGTAGAATTAGTTTTCATGATCCTGGTTTATTTTATCTTCAATAAGCAGCAGTAATTTCTTTCTTTTATTCCTAGTCTTTACAATCATGTCAGTTATCTTTTTATTTAGTTTCTGGGGTTTTCAATCGTCCAGATTTCAGGCATATTGCAGTTTTCTATGAATTCCTCTAACACTGAACTCTAAGTGGCAGGCTTGCCTATTAATTAAATTCCCTGAAACTTCACATTATAATACCATTTTTGCATGCCTAATCACTCTGAAACTGTTTATGTATTTGAGCTAAAAGTTTACATGAATGTTGTTTGTCTTGGTATATTTTGTTTTGTTTTATTTTTAAGTTTCAGCCAGAAGAGTAGAGCTTCTTGTAAGAAAAAGGTTAAAAAATGTTCCACATCTGTTATATGTAGCTGTTATATTTTAGAGTTCCTCATTTATGCAATGGCATTTGTTGAGTAATGCTGCTTCTGTTGCCCCTGCAAAAATCTGTCCAAATGTGATACTGTTATATAAGACCTAAATAAATTTGCATGTTGACTGTAATGTTATTAGAACTAAAATACTAATATTTTACAATTGATGTTCACTGAACATGCACCATATTGGGAACATGCTGTAGAACTTTTTTTTGCAATTGCTATTACTTAATTGCTTAATGGAGGAATAGGGTTAAGCTCTAGTTCAATATAGACGTTATTTTATTTGTGCTTCAGTAAATTACCTAAACTACACAGATGAGAAAAACGTAGAGACAAAGGTCAGACAAAGTGCTTGATAAGAAAACTGGGGAGCTGATGCTAAAGAGGCTTAAAACAGCTAAGGGAAGTAAAAGTGACTCGAAAAAGGAAACAGAGGTTAGAAACTATAATGATGGCTAAGAATTATACTATTTAGACAGTGAACAAAAGCTGAGAGGAAGCAATTCTGTAATAAAGCACAGTACAATATATAAAATCATTCTAATAGCACAATATAGTGGCTTAGGAACTGGAGAGCAGGGAATGAGTAAGGTCTGGAGGATATGGGCAGAAATATAAAGCAAATACCATTTTCAGAGTGTGCAATGAAATCCAATACTGATGAAATCCACAAGTTAACTATGTCTTGCACACTGTCAGTCCTTACAGAGTATGACAGCATTTGAGTTACTTCAGTGGCTTAAGTAGCCAAGAACTTTGCAGGGAATCTTGAATTAGTGATTCAGCTTAATACCTAGCAGTCTGATTTGCCTGAATGGCAGGCACCCACATTTGATATAGAAGCAGTGCTATAAACATGCAAATTATTCTATATATGAGAACTGAAGATGGGTTTCTCAGATCTGATACTCAGTTTAAAAAACACATTTCCCTTTACTGTCTGCCTGTCTCAATTTCCTACCTGTTAAATGAGTTCATCCTCACTGCCATAAGGACCAAAAGAATATAAATTAACTGTTGCATGAAATAGCCAAACAGCACACTAATGAATGCCACACAAAAGACGTTAAAGAATTCTGTCTTCTAAGTAAAGTTTGAATAACACACAGTAAAAAAAGCATAGGACCACACATTGAACAATGAGCAGAAAACAAACTCTGAATAAATGCTCATTAAGAAAGTATTGTCCATCCTCTGCAGGGAATGTGACAGGGGTCCTGTGAAAACCAATGTTTGTGATGCTTTAATTAAGCAAAATATTACGATGGCATGCAAGGGGAATGACAGTGAAGAGTTAAGTTTCTGCAGGCACCTTTAAATCAGACATACTGAAAGTTTTGACTGAATTTGAGTATTCATACATTTTAGAATATTTTTAATAGTTTAACATAAAGGGGTATTAATTTGCAAGACAATATATGATTGAAAGTTGCCTTAAATAGCAGGGTTCTATTTCAACTTAAAATACATAAACATGCTCTGTTATTTGTATACTGTTAGATGAAGTAAGATTGGCAAGCATCAGTACTAAAAGGTCTTTTTTGCTACAGTCTCTGTGTTTGAGAGAGTTTTAGAATGCCAAGAAAACTACACACTCTCTGGCTACTTCCAGCTTAATTTCCTGAGCACCTATTGCAACTCATCTTTGTGCCTTCTTTTAAGCTGTCAACATATAGTGATACCTGACCTACTTTTGGGAGCTTTCCATGACATGGGACCCTTCAGGTCCCACAAAATAATTAAAAGCTCTAACTGTAATATAATCAAAAAACCAAAAAAAAAAAAATGCCAATAAAGGAGATCAGTCTCAGCTCTTCTTGCTTTGAAACAGAGTTGCAGACAGGGGCAAAAATTAGCAATGGTCTGCGCAAAACCATCTGTTCAGCATTCACGTTACTTGACATTTATAGTGTGTACACTGCTGCAGATGCACTGACCTGGAGGTTTGTGTACTTTGTGGTGCATTTCCCCCCCCGCCTCCTCTGGACCACTCTGTAACCCCAGGAATCCTCACTGGGCCCTGGTGTTTGTGTGAGGAGTTTGGCAGTTGAGCACCCCTTGACTGTACCAGCAACTCGTGTGGCTGAGGTGGGGAGCAGCATTGTCTATTCCATGAACTCCTGCTGCCTGGCCCAGGTTGGGAAAGAGAGTGGGAGCCGTCAGGCCTGGAACATTCCTGACCCAGATTGTAGCTCGAGTGAAACGGTACCATTTTTACTGGAATTTTGAAAAATTACTGACTCAGCTTACAGCCAGGATGGAAATTTACAGATGACTAAAGCCAATCATCCCACAACCTTATAAACTGCAGTCCTACGAGAGACCCTTTGAGCTCTCCTGGACTGCAGTGGGCTGCAACCAGCATCTCCCTCTGAGTGGGACACTGCTCAGAGCTCACAAACTCCCAAGTCTGAGATACTGGTGGGACCAAAAGCTGACAATGGAGCCTGGCCTGATACCCCTACTCCTTGAGGCTCAATCCTTTGCCTGTTGAGAAGTGCAAAGGCATTCGACATGTGAGTATTTCACTGAACTCGAGGGGAACTTTTAACAGGTATACCTTTTAAATTTCTGCATATGTCTCTCTATACATCTATCTGGTTTGTGCTTGTGTGCATGTGTGTGTGAATTGATTTATTATCTCCTAAGTACAGCATAAGTATTACCACCTCAAATTAGTAATAAACCACTTCCGTAATTTAAGTAAATCCTATTGATTCATTTTTAAAATGTTAAAATAGTTATAGATTAAGTGCTGCTAAAATTTTATGATCAACCTGAAACTACAAATAAATCTTAGACACCCTTGAGATACGAACTGTTGTCTGAGTTTGAGGCTAAGATTGGAACTAGCCACACCTAAGGTCTGTTAAGAGTTTAGGAAGCAAGGGGGTCTATTCTGTCACTCAGCAGGAGGGTCTTCCTTATCCTTTTGTCCTACTCTTTACATCCCTTCCATCAGGCATAAACTGTTGACCAAGTCTGAGACTAAGATTGGATCTAGCTGCAGCTAAACTCTACTAAAAGTTTAGAAAGCAAGGTCTACTCTAAACTTTGTGACTCAACAGGAGGGTTTCCTTTACCTTTTTTGCTTCTTCAGTCTCTGTGTAAATCATCGTGGCTTGGCTTTAACTCAATTTTCCTTTGTATGTTTGATCCATGTAATAATTGAGAGAACCTTTCCACTGAACTTTGTGGAGTTGCACTTCCATAAATTTGTATTAAAACTATTTCATAGTGACTACATTAAAAAAAAAGGTATTCCTGAAAACACCATAGGACCGTGAGGGCATAAAGCTTTGACAGTATTTCTTCAAATAGAAAGTTTTTGGTGAATGCCTTGGCTGGTAGCCCTGAAAACTAAATGTTTCAAGTGAAATTGCTGGTCATTCTTGAAGCAACCCAACCTAAACAACTCATTTTGCAAGTGTACAGCACAGGGATGTGAAAAGAAAGAGAAGTTTCTACATAGAATCAATTATAAGGCAACCGGAACGTTATATGCAATACTAGCTGCTTGCTTGTATTAACACAATGACTAGAATGCAATGATTTAGCAGTACTTCAAAATTATGGAGAAAATGATTCATCTACATATTCCAGTGATATTAGTGCTATTACTGTTTGTATATAGAAGAAAAATATTTCAAATAATTTCTGAATAACAGATCTCGATTTCAATAAATTCCAGGTGCTCCAGATGTTAGTTATTGTCTAATTTGCACAAAATATGCTTGTTTGATCTTGAATGTACTCTCTGACAATTTGTACAATTATTCTTTTGAAAAGTTATGCTGTAAACAGGTATTTGATCCACTAATGACCTGGAAAAATAATTTGAAATCCAGAAGATTGAATATTTACAGTTTTCATTTTGACTGGACAAACCAGTTATATTTTGTGAGTTATGTGATGACCGATCACTTAGTATGATTCATAAAAGGACTGATCATGTTTGGAAGGATTGAAGATATGTTTGAATAAAGAACAATCACTGTTATATGGTAAGATACTTTTTTAAAAATAAAAGCATATTAACTCTACGAAGTCCACCTTTAACTCAGAAAATAATACCCTAATGAATAAATGTATCAGGATTGGGCTCTATGGGATTTCTTGCAATGTCCTGTCAAGCATCTGTTACTAGCCATTACAGGAAACAGGATACTGAACCAGATGGACCATCAGTCTGTTTTGAGGGAATTGGTATCTGATGCAATACCAACACTTAAAGTTAAGTACACCAGCACAAATTTGCTCAGAAGGCCCAAATGCATACAGCAAACAAAAAAAAAAAAAAAAGAAAAAAGAATTTGAAGTTAAGTACATAAGTATATACCCATCAAGAAGAGAAAGAAGGCAGAGGGACAATTCTATAGACAACCAGAAAATGAGAAACAAAAACTAGTAAAAAGAAATTTTTACATGAACAAAAAATGCAGCGAGTAGCTTATTTTTCTTCACTCTGCTGGCTGGCAGATTAATTATACCTCTAATACAAAAGGAGGACCAAAAAAATAATTCCTTAAAAATGCCTTTTCTAAAGAAATAACAACTTAGACAAAAATTTAACTTTTTTTCACAGTCTTGTAATGTTTCTGAGGAAACTGCAGAAGTGAGCTTTACTCGTATTATCTATGGTGTCCATATCTTAAAGTGATGTCTTGCTCATTTGAGGGTCAAGTTATTGAGCTTATTGCAAGACTGTTATCTTAAAACATGAGATTTATGCAAAAAATGTAGAAAAGTGCATATTATGTTGAAGATGAATTGCAGCGACTCATAGAATTTGGACTGTTAGGGTCCTAAATCCACGCCTCCCCTTTTAGGTGTTCATCTTTCTGCACTCAAGGCCCATTTGCTGATAAAAGATGTTATGAGGAAACAGCTAGGAAGCAGTTCTGCTGAGGGTCTCCCCAGAGGACTTCTAAGAAGCCTCATCAGGGCCCTCTGCTTTTAAGCTGAGGCTCTCAGTGTTGGTGCCTGCTTAAGCTACACTGCAGTGGGGCTACAGCCGCGCCTACGCCTATACCTAGGCAGGTACCCCCTCAGTCCAAACCTTAACCCTGACCTGTGGTCTGACTGGCTGGCTTGACCTCTGAGTTCTGCAACTTGGCTGGAGATAGTAACCCTGTGTCTGACCCGGGTGACTGTCTTTGGACCTGATCACATCCCTAACTTGCTGATCCAGCTTCCCAGCTTGACCTTGGACCTGCTTCATCACCAAGAACTTGACGAGTGATTTGGACTCTTGGTTGCAATGGATTACTCTCACTGGAGCTGCTCTGCTCACCTTGTTCACGTGCCATGGAACCTTTGTCCGTGACAGCTTTGCCTGCCTTGTTACGCTCAGCTTCTGGCTCCCCGACCCTTGCAGGGCAGCCTGCTCTTGCTGCTCCCCACTACGGACTTTCCTGGCTACTGGCAATTTAATACAAGAAATGTGTTAATGGAATCTGGAGAAAGGAGACCAATGCTAAATATAACCAAATCCTGATCAGCATTTGCCTGGAATGGACAGAATCTCCCTGACAACTGGACAAAGAAGAAAGTCTAATCTATAAACCATATCTGTTTATGTACATATGGGGGCATCTTTTGCAGGCATACCAGAGCTTAGTCCATCCACAGTGCTGTGGATCTAGCCAGCTGTGAGCCTGTTGCTAGCAAAAGCCATATGCCCACATTGGCTCCAGTTCATTTTTAACTCAATGAGCTCAGACAGAAAGCAAAGTGTACTTTCTTCAGCACTGTGCTATGTTTAACCACTCAGGCTCAAAGTAGAGCAGAGCAAACTATGGTCTGTCTGCAAAAGCTATGTAAACATATTAATAAAAAAGTCTTGAACTGTAGGCTATAAAAATATAGTTACAAATCCTACAGACTTCATTCTTTGCCCATAGCATTAGCCTGTGTTCAGCTGTTCAGCTTCAGTTGCGTGTTCTGATGACCTCGGACATGGGCAGTGAAAACTCTGGGCTGGGGAGGAGCAGGTGGAAGAGGCTGCAGAACTGTTTGGTGCACGTAGGAGCCTGACATTGCCAGATAGCTGCCTTACTCTTTTGTCTCACCAGGTCTCTGAACACTAATCGGTTATTTTGGTAGTTTTCTTTCCCAGTCAATCTCCTGGTACTGTACTAATCCTAGTTGGTGTATGATCTGATAAGCAGGAAAGAAGAACCGCCATGATACTGGAGGCCTTATTGTGCCTGTTCTTCTGTCTCTCAGTCTTCATCAGGCATGAAAAATGAAAAATTTCTGGATGTTAAGAAAAGTTCAAAGGTACAGAAAAAACCTGTTTGAACTTCCAAAACAGAATGTACACACATACTTGACAATTAAGGTTGGCTTCAGTTTTTAAACCATAATATTTCAACATTTCCCAACCAGCTTATTACTATGAAGCGTATCTGGAATCAGCTAAATGGGTGCTATGTGTTTTTTTTTTAAAAAAAGACCTATCCCAGAAGCCAGTCTCTTTGTAAATAATTCAGGCTAATTAGATTAAATCAATCAATCGCTACAGAATTATGATACTAATAAAAATATTTCAAGACAGAATTACTTTACTATTACTTAAAGAAGTGGATGCTCTTTTTACAAATTGATTCAGATTTTGGAAGCAATCAAGAGGTTTTTGTTTGTTTGTATTTTTGAGGGATAAAAATTGTAAGCTTGTCACAATGAAAAGAAATACAGTAGGTAAATTCGTATTTCATGACAATGGTAACATCTGAGTTTTGCACAGCATTTTGGATGGGTTGCTCTGAATAGTCTGTTTATTTTATTTTTAAGCAGTTAATTCCCTGTGTAGATTTGACAGTTTTTTTGATAACTGGTAATTGCATTGCAACCTTTCTGATCATGGGTTTTAATGATGAAAAAGGGAGCTTGAATATATCCTGAAAAAATGACATTTTTTTGTATATTGTCACTTCCTATCAAGTAAAGTAAATTTTCTGTTGATAATTAGTATACTTGCTGGTTGCATGAAACTGGATACTCACAATGTAAGTGGGCCTACTTGTCTTATCCTCAGTAAAATATGGATCTAGTGCATGCACAGACTTCCTCTAGTGTCCTTTAATTGACATTTGAGTTTAACTGCCAGAAATCATCCCACTCATTGAATAAAGCTGACAACGTTGCAAAGAACTGTGACCTCAGATCCTAAGTCATACGGAAATTGTTTTGGACTGTGGTTACTGGTGTAAAAAAACAATACAGCAGAAATGACTGAACTGTTCATTGGCATGCACTGAGCCTCAAGAGATACTTCTGCTTGCAAATGTTTACTGAGCTATGTATTATTTTCAACAGTGAAGGAATTTCTTCTGGTTATTTTTTGCTATTCTATACTCTTGTCCCCTAGAGAAAGAAAAAAGAGAAATCTCGGTAATCTTATGCTTTAGTAACAACACTTAGATCTTAAGTAAGTGAACGGTAATGGATATGAATGTAAGCATTTCAGGTCTCTTTCATAGCCACCCACTAGAAATCAGCACAACATAGGGGAAATGAGCAGCCAAGTAATGACCGTCAGGAAAAAAAGGAAAGTGATGATTGGGAAAGCTCAGGGAAAACAATATATTTCTGAGGTAAAAAAAAAAAAAAAAAAGATAATATTTTATTGGAACATGAATTGCACACTTGCATAGTAACAAGTACTTCAGAAAAAATAATAGCTAAATGCTGAGGTATACATGAAATTGCCACTAATAAAAGCTAGAAGTGGTATTTTGAATTCAAAAATAAGGATAAAGAATAATAAAAGTAGAGTCATAAAAGACAGAGGAGATGCAACTCAAGGAACACATTGACAATTGTGCACAGTAACGTTGTACCTGGACTTTGCTGTGCACAGATATGGCACTACATTCATCTAGTATCAACAGGTGCCTAGTGCTTCCTATAGAGGATTCAGCGGAGTCATCAGTAAAATAAGAGGTAAAAAAATGCAATGTTCTCTAAGAAAATGTTAAGAAATAAACATTATTAATTCATAAATTGGCATAATAATAAATGGTGTGGATTATTTTTATTGAATTTGTAATGTTTATATGTGCTTTTTAAGGCTACTTGTATTGGGTCCTGCTGAGATGGAGTTAATTTTCCCCACAGGAGCTCCCATAGTGTTGCACTTTGTATCAGTAGCTAGAAAGGTGGTGATTACATGCCAGTGTTATAGTGGCTCCTGCTGAGCTGTACTCCCATAGCATCAAGGCTGTCTCTCCAATGTTCTCCCCTCACCAGTAGGCTGGGTGTGGGCAAGATCTTGCAAGGGGATGTAGCCAGAACAACCAATCCAACTTGACTGAAGGGATATTCCATACCATCTGGCACCTGCTTAGTAATAAAAGCTGAGAAAGGAGGAGGAAGGGAGGGCATTTGTTATTTACATTTGTCTTCTGGAGCAACCACTACATGTACTGGAGCCCTGCTTCCTGGGAAGCAGCCAAAACCACCTGCTGATGGGAAATAAATAATAACTTTTGTTTTCCTTTGCTTCCACATGTGACCTTTGCTATTGCTTTATTAAACTGCATTTATCTTAACCCATGAGGGTTTGGGTTTTTTTCCATCTTATTTTTCTCCCCTCCCTGACCTGCTAAGGAGCAGCTTGGTGGGCACCTGGCAACCAGCCAATGTCAAACTACCACACTACTCGAATCTACTTAGTGCTTAACAGTGTTTAATTTACTTTGCAGTCTCCCATATTAATTATTTTTACTTTATGTTGTCACTTAACTGACTTTGGGGTCAGCAGTTGTGCCAATCTGACATCTCTGATAGCCCTATCTTGAAAATAGTCCTGAGGGCTTCAAGATACAGAAGTCTCAAATTAGGCATGTAATTACCATGGGTTTGGGCACTACTAGCTTTGTTTGAGCAACTTACCCATTTCCCCCCCTATATTTGCAATTCTAATTCTAAAGCTACTTTACTATGATCATGAAATTAGGGGGTTATCAGTGCTCTAGAACAATACTGCCTTATCTTCATACAGTACTGTTGTTTTTCAGCTAGACATGGCCTTGTGAACTGGAGTTCACTGTACATGAAGTAGATCTTAAGCATACTAATCACATTTCATATTTAAAGAACATCCTCCTTAGTCTTTGGAGGAAAAGCAAAATTATACATCAGAGTAAAGAGTTTTATTTTTTAAAAATCCACTAAAACTTCATGCTGTATCTTCAAGTTTGTCATTGGTTACTATACACTGGAAATTCTAAGAACTCCGTTATACTTAACTACAATGTGTTTGTTTCTAATGACAGAGATGTAAGGCTGTTCTACCTGCTCTCATCCAGGACATCCTGATGGGTTGAAACAGCCTATGCTGCATGAACCCAAGGAAATGTCAGCAGGTGTGGTGGGTCGACCTCAGCCAGCAGCCATGCACCCACACAGCTGCTCACTCATTTCAATCCCCAGCAGGGTGGGGGAGAGAATAGAAAAAGCAAAAGTGAGAAAACTTGTGGGTTGGGATAAAGGCATTTTAATAAGTAAAAGAAAGATAAAAATCAATTGATGCAAAGGCAATTACTCAGCACCTCCCACCATCAGGCTAATGTTGAGCTGATGTCTGAGCAATGGCCTCTTTGGAAGACAAAATGCCTCTCCTTCCTCTACCTCCAGTTTTTATTGATGAACATGAAGTTATATGGTATGGAATATATCTCTTTGGCCGGTGTGGGTCAGCAGTCCCAGCTGTGTCCTCCCAATTTCTTGCCCATCCCCATCCGCTCACTGAGGGAAGCACAGTTCAGCAATAGCCGGAACACTGGTGTTTTATGAAGGTTGTTTTAGCCACAGATCCAAAACACAGCACCAAAAGAGCTGCTATGACGAAATTTAACTGTATCACAACCAGACTCAGTACAGCTGGGAGTTAAAATTTACCCTTTTTTTTTTAAAAAAAAATAATTTACAACATCTCTCACATAAAAAGGCCCACTTCAACATTAACCTCCAGGCTCTATTCCAACCTCAAATATTCCTTGGCTGCCACAACGCATGCTAGAATGGGGCAAGAATTTGTCAGTGATGAGCAATGCAGTGAGAGAAAAACAGATATTTTGTGGGATGAGAGTTCTCAGAGAAGATTTGTCGAAAATTTTTGGTTTGTAGCAGTAGCTGCAACAACGTGGGAGGTAATGATTTTCCAATTTAAATGACATTTTGTACTTAATGAGACATTCATTCATGGAATTTAATGAACTTTAAGAGCTGCCTTTTTTTTAGGACAAGCCTTTATTTAACAAACAAAGCTAAACAAGTTGTTTATTTTTAAATATTGATGTTGTCACTATTACCACAAAACACTGAGTAAGAATTCACACATAGAAAGTGATATCTGAATGTGTCAGTTTAATATCAAAACAACTACCATGAGAAGTATCTCAGTTTGACAGGTTAAAGAGAAAGATGTAAAAGAAATGGTCTCATGGTCTGGATATAGGCCTTGCAGCAAGGAATTGCATCTCAGTTCTAATCACAGACTCCTTCAATTATCTCAGGGAGATCACAACTTCCCTGTTTGTTTCCCCACAGTTAACAGAGGGTAACACTGCCTACTACTCTATGGATGCGCACACATTTTTTTGAATAATGCGGATCCTGAGGATAGCTCTCTCTTGGCCTACTGCTTGCAAAGCAGCAAACATAGCAGCAGCAGATTATCTAGGAGCCAAGCAAAAACTATTTTAAAGAGCTTTTTGAACAGTAGTAAAGGAAATTCATTAAGATACATTAGCCTGCGAACTTCCTTAGACGATGCAGACTTCTAAGTCAAAGTCAAAAGAAAGTATTCAAGCAAATACTCTGAACATGAAGTTACTAGAACAGTTGGACTGGCTTTAAAATTCAAGGGTACTAAAGCATGAGTATTCCTATAGAATTACCTTGCTCCTGTAAACTCTTATCCCTCTGTTTTCCCTACCATGCCATGTAATAGCCAATTCTACCTCATTCTTCAATATTTACATAAATATTTTCAATAATTACATTCAAAGCCTAAATGAAATTATTATTTATATGACTAGGAGTACCTAAATCAGTGTGAAAACAGATAATCTTAGTCCATCCCTCTCTTACCCCATCTCTCACTGCTTAACTACAGCTTCTTTTTGAATCTTGAACCCTCCACACTGGGCACTGAACCAGAGAAAAGCCACGCAGTACTTTAGGAGAGTGTAACTGGCCTGAAGACATTTGGGGTGGGTCTGTTCCCATTGTATAAAGCAAGGAAGGTTGTGCCCTTAGCATATTGTCCAATGAGGAAAACAATATCCGTTTCTCAGTTCACATGTTGAAAGCATTTCCATGAATAAGATGAGTTAGGTGGGAGAGACCACTGAGGTAAATAACCTTCTGTTTTCTGCCATAATGGCAACCAATTAAGTAGGTCTGTTCCTCGTATCTAGTTTTTCCTTTCCTATTAGCATTTAGAGTGCGACTATCACCCAACTGCCTCTAAATATAGAATTGATACCTGCACAGAATGTACTCTATAATCTGCCTTGTGCCATTACTGAATTTACGTCCTTAATTAGTGCTATTCTATTGCCTCTTAGGTTTTCCATGCACCAGATAAAATAGTATTGACTGAAAATTCACACCAGACTTTCTGTTAAAACCATTTGATCTTTACATTCAATATTTTTCAAATAATCTCTGATGAATAAATTGCTTTTTACATATCCGTTTGTTCTTTTTTTTTGTTTTGTTTCCTATTATATTCATAAAATTTCCATGCTCTTGGGAGTCATAATGCCATCTGTACATATGAAGACATGCTACAAATTCTTCCTTCAGGAGCCTTACTAGCTAATATGAGACCTAAACCCAACTTCTTTTCATGTGTTTTGGTTGCAGAACTCTGTCTGACACGGATCATTATTTACCTAATAAAGTCTCAAGCAAAATTTTTTTACTATCTAATAATTGGTTCAATGACAGTTGTAACATACAGACCAGGGGTCCTCAAACTTTTTACACAGCGGGCCGGCACGCGGATGAAGTGGCAGGCAGCCATCTGCGGCTGCTTGGTTTCCCCCCCCAACCCCCGGGGAGGGGGGGGGGGGGCGGGGGGGTCTGTAAATACCGAGGTCTGGATTGAGGACCCTGGGGGGCTGTATCCAGCCTGTGGACTGTAGTTTGAGGACCCCTGATATAAAGTCAACTGCAATATCTTCATCCATTGGTTTTGTTTTTAATCTAAAAAAAAGCAATCAAGCTTGAAATAATTTTCTTGGAGAAAAATAATTTTTATTGCTCATAATTCAATTACTGGTTGAATGATTTTTCTCTTGAATTAGATTTTTCTTATAAATTAGCATGATACTAGATTTCTTGTCAGTAAGTGCCAGTATTACAGTGTTTCCAACAAAACCACTCTAAAGCAGGGATTAGCAGAGAGGGTTATCAGAGGCCAAAAGCTATATTCTTTTTCATGCATTGTGAAGATATGTCTTTTCAAACAGCTCTGGTTCTATGCACTCCAGTCACTTCTCTGAAAGAGTCACCTTGAAGCCATCGCGACTTGTAAAAATAACTAACTAAATTCACTTAGCTACTTAGTACCTCCACATTTGTCTACACAGCCCAGTTTTCCTGCTTCTTGCCTTTCATCAGCCTCTTAATGACTTGGTGACCCTGATCTTGCAGTCAAATCCAGAAGAGCACTCAAACCCACAAAAAAATTCAAGCTCATCCTAATTTAGTAATAAATTTACATCCCTAATACATCTTTCTCCGTGATATATTTGCAAAAACTCTTTGTTTCCTTTAAATTCAGTATTATTAAATTATACCTTGAGCTATGACAGGAGACAGTTCAGCAGATGTTCACAGAAATAAAGCAAGCTGCATAATTCTGCTTTGGATAGTACCTCTAAGGGAAAAACTGAAAAGGGAAAGGAATGGGAAAGGGGAAGTGGAAGCAGGAAAAGGAAAGACAAAAAAGAAGGAAGAAGGGAAAGAAGAAGAAGAAAGGAAAGGGGTGGGAAGAGAAATGTGGAGTTCAGAATTTCAGCAAATCTTCTTTCTATGCCATCAATTAAACTGACATCAGTGGAATTTGTTGCAATACACACTGTGATCAGTCACACTAGTAAAGCACCAAACCTTGCCTTGAACAGAATAGTTACAGAACAAAATGCAACCGTAAGGTAGCATGGATGGGCCCAACTAATTTGCTTTACCCTAGTAGGACAGATAACAACAGTAGTGAATATCAGGTACACCAGGGAAGCCATCAGCACAGCTACCAGAAAACTCTTTGGAAGTCTACAGTGCATGCTACAATACCCACTTTGCTCTTTGTTCCCTATGCTGATCAGCTGAAACTAGCACAAGCTATGGTCACAGATATGAGAGCAGTACTTCCACTTCTGTGTATTCACATGTAGAAAGTCTATGACTCTCTTGTAGTGTAGCTTTCTTTTACTACTAGAGCAAGGTCAACTGTGTTTTGCTATTGAGTCAGTTTTGCTCATCTTATAGGAGAGTAATCTGCAGAAAAAATGAGCTGTGACAGCCATTCAGACCACATAGTTATGAAACATGTGAAAGAGAAAATTCATATGGTCAAACACTGCAAAAAGGCGTCAGAGGATTTTGGATTTGAGCACCTACATAGCTTTTTCTGTAAGGGCAGATGAGTCTGTTACATCTGTTCTATTGCTCAGTGTGGATGCAAGAACATTCTTAGAACTGGAACTTGAACAGGTGCTAGAAATAGAATGGTCTAATAGTACTTTTCATTTCAGAACATTTCCAACAGGACTGCGTACTGACACGTTGAGTATAAGAAACTTTTGAAAATGCTTCCACTGAGTCATCAGTGTTACTGCACTGCTTACCATATGAGCTTCTGTTGTCTGTTAAGCCTACTTGCTGGGTAGCTTTAGAAACCAAATTAGGTAGTTCATTCCACTTGTATTACTGCAAGGCTTGGTCTGGAGCCCTGTTTTCCAGATGCTGTGCCTGAATTTCTCTTTGATTTCCTGACTTTCCTTCATTGTCTAGGTGTTTCCTTTAGCTGCTCCTACTTTCTTAATTTTTTCAGTCTCAATAGAATTGTAGACTACAAAAACCCCTACACCAAGCAGTCCAATGGGCAAGGCATCTGTCAGCCTCTGAGACATCAGGATTCAATTCTCTACAGTACTAACGACTGCCTGTGTGTCAGACCCAAATTCAATAGAGGCCTTCAGCCCAGCCTTAGGCACCATGCCACTCTGCAGAATTCAGTGTTGCCAGTTCTAATTAATTCCATGTGAGTGATGAAATCTTCCTTAGGAGAGAAGCTAGTACCAGAATGACGTGAGAAACTTCAGCCTTCTGAATTTTAGCCACACCTGTGAGAAAATCCTCTCTGAGCGTCTTCTTGCTATGCTTGCTTGTTTAGGGGATTTTAATGATGAAGACTTTAAGAATTCTGAAAACCTAAATGTTAGGGTTAGCTTTCTAAAGATTCCTTGAGACTAATATTTAGCCTGCCTGTTCATGGTGTCCCCTGTCCAAAAAATAATTCAGATATTTTTTCCATATAATATTCGTTTCTTTTTATGAAGTGCTCTTTGGATCATAATTGAAGTAAAAATAAAGCATAAAAGGTAGATTGACCATACAATATGATTGTTTCAATCCAGAGACAGATTCCCTTTCATGTCACTGGATCCCAATGTCTTGGGTATAGAAAGTATCTGTACAGAAGGAACATGTATGTGTGTAGAAGCTAGGCTGAAGTCTATGTCACTATTTAATAAACTGTTATTATTGTAACATATGGCAGCTAGAACAACATATTTCAGATGAAAATACTAAGGGGGGCTTCTTGATTTGAAAATATTAGTGCCATTATGTTGTATTTCTAAACCTGAACAAATGTTATATTTAGACCTAAGACACAACAGGGTATGAATTATTGCACACTAATTCACAACTAATGTGTTGCTGCGAATGAAGCTAAAGGCTGAGTGCAATCAACTCTGCTCCATCAGTACAACATTAATTCACACACTAGAAGATCTTATTGCACTTATAAAAATATTATTCCAAAAGGTCACAGATTCTAAAAATAAATGGTAATGTAACCAGGGTCAAGTTCCAAGATTTATTATCAACCGCCAGTCTGCTCTACATCTTTTGAAAATAATCATAGAAATCACAGAAAACTTGAATGTCTTTTACCCAAACCTAAGCAAATTCCTGCCTTCAGCAAAAAAGTTGCATGTAAGACCACTGAATATGGAGTCCATGGTGATAATGGAAAATAATAATAATAAAAAAAGGGAATAGATCTGCTGTGTATGTTCAGACAAACTGATATAAATAAAACTGATGCACCACATTTTAAACAGAGGTGATATTTGTGAAGGACACTTCTGGATGTACTTCTATGCATTATGGACTACCCAGATTCCACATATCTAGGCCTAAGGAAAATTCTGGTTTTGTTTGGTATTCCTGCATATATATCTGCAGCTTTTGAGATTAAATACCTGTGGTTTTTTACAGGATGGTGTTTACTTGGGTCCTATGCTGTACTTATTAGCCTCTCAAGCTAAATATTTTATGGGGATTAATTGTGTTTTGAGGGAACATAATGTTACCTTCTAAAAATGTTTAAGGACAGGGTATGCATTGATTATGGCATTATCTACTATTTACATATTTTTAAACAGGTTTGCAGAATATTTTCAAATTCTTATTTACCCATGTCATGGTTCCCCTTACAGAATAGACCAGGAATAGGTTAAAAGCAAGCAGTGAGGGACCTTTTATCAAAAGATAGCTGGGGTTATGACTTTCCTGAGGCTGGAGAAGCTGTCTTGTCTTTCTTCTCTTTTATTGGGACTGACAAGAAAAAATGCTATAGAAAAAGGCTGTGCATGTGTTCCATTTGGAGGTTTGTCCTAAGGAATGTTAGCGCTAAAAAAATAGCCTATTGATACAGTTTTGAATAAGCTTAGGCTGAATCAGTGCTGAAGAAGGCAAAGATTTGACAAAGTACAATTCAACAATCTAACAGAATCTTTAGACTTTAGAATTTAGCTTTATCCAGGAAAAGAAATTAGTTACTCCAGGATTCATGTACATGTTTTTATCTGTTCCACTTCAATATGTTCACAATCTTAATATCTTTTCAATGCAGATGAACATGAAACTCAATACTAATCCAAAACCTAAACCAATTTTTAATATTACATGCTGAACCCAAATGACTTCTACTGATAATTTAATTTTCACTAATAAATCTGTATCTGCTGAGATTGGTTCAAAAACTTTTTTTGTGTGTGGTTGAATTTCATTAAGAATATTGGGAAGATTCCTGATTTAAAATTAATAAGATTTGATTCTATGAGAGAAAAATTGCAAGTTTTCAGCAGTTCTTATAAGGAATTTTGATTTATCAAAACAATTTATAAACTGCATCTTCTCCCCCACAATTCATACCTTTTAGAACAGAAGATACTTTATTACAGACAGTGAACCGACACTGGAATACTCCACACTTTATCAGATTAATCTCACTACATTTCTTTAATAAAATGAAACAAATTAATATTATATGTGAATAATTTAAGAAATTAATATACTTTTTAAAGACTGAGATGTAGTAGTAGAAAATAACGCTAAACAGAATGTTCTTGTGATAGGTTAGGTACAGTACTTGCATTTGTGAAACTAAGGTTTCTTAAATGTCATTTGGTGTGATAAAGAAACCAGCTGTCCTATGCAGTTTAAACACGTCTCAGGTACATATTAACACACTCTATCCTACATTAAAAATGTTGTGTGTGCTATTAATAGGTAGGAAATTCCTGAAGGCAAAGTATAGACGAAATATTGTTGGTATTAAACTAAGGAAAATTATTGTCATGCTGACAAGAGAATAGGTATGTCAGAAGATGGCAGAGCTGTGCCACATGAGTCAAAGGGCTGAGATGCTGTCTAGGGCCCTTGGTGAGTTAATATCATGTCTCTTCAGAGACGAAAAATAATAATTAAACACTGCTTGTCAATTAATGCCAACTTAAAGAAAGGTCCTACACTTAGATTAAGTGAGGAGATTGGGTTGCTTGAAAACAGCAAGAAAGGAGGAAGAAAAGGACTACGGAATAATGAAAGATGTAAGGTAAAAACGGAAAATAATTAAACACACATGCACTTACACAGAGTTGGAGCACTCATATTTCTAATTAGAATTTCAGTGCAGGAGCCCAATTTAACCTTAGGGAGTCTTTATATTCATGTCAGTGTTATGCACAGCACTCAATCTAATGCTGATATACCAAGTTGAATTTTCACGTTATGTTTAGCAGAATGCTATTATTTATACGTGTAACATATTGCACTTTTACGGGCAATGTAGAGGCTGTTTATAATATCTGCTTGTGAGAATTTCTGTGTGCTAGAAGCCTGAAAACTGATGGTTAATTACTTTTCCTCATTCTTACTCCATTAATGACTGCATGTAGTGGGTTCCCATATTCCTTTAGTTAAAATTAGGTATTAGCATTACTTCAGAGGCAAGTTTTTGTCAATATATAACATATCCAGAGAAAAAAGGCAGAAAATTGCTCAAGCATTTAACAGGTGAAGAATGTGCTGAAGTGGAATAGCCATAACGATACTACAATAACTGCACTCCACAGCATGTTCCAGCCTCTGATGAAGCCTGTGAACCCAAAGAGAGCCATTTTCTTTATTTTGAGTCTTCTCTCCCACCTAAACAGATGTACCTCAGAGTGAAAGAGCAGTCAGCAGAGTAGGAAGCTAATTAGACAAACTGAAATGTTCTGGATAATACTCTATTCCAGAGAATATTTCCTTAGAAGCTGTAGATGAAACTTTTATTAGCAGTTTTTAGCTCAGTCAGAGATCTATTTCTCATTCCTAAAATCCAAGTTTTCTTCAAAATACTTGAGGGGAGCTGAACCATTTTAAATATGACAGAAAATATAAATTTCACAAATAGTATTTGGAGTTTATCTCTATTTAAATTAAAAACATCTTTATATCTCTCCTGTATAGTCTAATTGATCATGCACATATGCTTCCTTTTGAGCAAAATGTCTCCTAGTTACTTCACTACTTAGAAAAATTTTAGTCAAGTTAGACAAATCAGTCAAGTTTCATGGCTGGCAGGTAGGGAAGTGCTGGAAGGGTTAATTTTCCATTTCTCCACTACAATGCTCTATGGGGCATGTGCTTCTGGTCATGTGATGCAATTACAGCTGACAGCCTGCCCTGTCCCCTGAACAGCTGGGTCTGATCCTCAGATTAATATACTTAAAACAGTAAAATCTTTGTAAGTTGTAATGATCAAGAATGACAACACTTTCTAGAGTACAACCCATATTCCTGCTGACCAGTACCTTTCATAGGAAATTACTGGCACGTGCTCAAACAAAACAGAGAAACGTAACTAGTAAACTACTTATTACCTGTGAATTTTATAAAAAATATTTGGTTTGAAGTTTCATGTGTCTTTATTCCTATTGATGAATTTTTAAAATCACCATTCTTTAAGCCCCCAGAATGTTTACACGGTCCTTGCACACTAACATCTGCTAAGCCATTTTTTGCTCAAGAGGAATAATTCATGCCTCTTTAGTTTGCACACGTTTCCCATATGTCTAGAGAATCATATGCTCTCACTCCTTTCTTGTCAGAGGTTTTCATTCTCCATACATTTATGAAGGAAGAAAAACTGCAAACGCACTTTATTTTCACAAGTTTTTCACCAACCACTTTACATTTTGAATCCCTATACATTTAAGAGAGTGTTCCCATGGAAACCAGAAAGAAATTTTCTTTGCAATATTCTTGACGAATGAAATGCGAGTAAAAATATATTTAATAATTTTAGCAGAAACTTTCAGTGGTTTAGTTCTAGCTCAGATTTTTATGACTATATTTTGAGTGCTGTGTCAGGGGATTCATGAAAAAAGTAGTGAGCTCTTTGACATCCATAAAAAAATCAGATGCTAGCATGCATATTTCTGTGGGCTCAACATATCCATGCCATGACTCTTCTGCCAATAGTATGGCAGTAAAATTAAAACCTCAAAAGTTCTGATTTGGACCACAGACCTTAAATTTTTGAAATAAGTAATGCCTTCTACATGACTAGCTAGGATCAGAGGAAAAGTTATCATACAGCTTGCTTCACAGAAGAAGCTCTAGTGAGCTCAAGTAGGTCCTTACTGATGAGAAAGAAATGGTGTAAGTCATATAAATTCTATTTTTTTGCAACTTCCAAGTTCCATGCACTCTACAAGTTACATACAACTAGCTTGGTAGATGAGGTGAGAGCAATGGATATTGTTCTACAGCGACTTCAGTAGGGCTTTCAACACTGTTTCCCGTAAGACCCTTATAGAGAAACTGATGAAGTAAAGGCTGGATAAACAGACAGGTGGATTGACATCTGGCTAAACAGATGGGCCCAGAGGGTGGAAATCAGAGGTACAAAGTCTATTTGGAGGCCAGTAACTAGTGGTGTACCTCAGGGGCCAATACTGGATCTGATTTTTTTCAGCATCTTCATTAATTAACTGGGTGATGGGGCAGAGTGTACCCTCAGCAAGTTTGCTGATGGCACAAAAGTGGGAGGAATAGCTGATACACCAGAGGGTCATGCTGCCATTCAGAGGGAGCGCAACAGGCTGGAGAAAGGGGCTGGTAGGAAGTCGCTGGCCTTGTGCAGTTCAACAAAGCGAAGTGCAAAGTTCTGCACCTGGGGAGGAACAACCCCATGCACCACTATTATTCTGGGGGCCAACCAACTGGAAGGCAGCTTTGCAGAGGAGGGCTTGGGGCCTGAGTGGACACCAAGTTGAACATGAGCCAGCAATTTGCCTTATTAACCGAAGATGGTCAATGCTATCCTGGACTGCATGAGAAGGAGTGTTGCCAGCACGTCAAGGGAGGTGATCCTTTCCCTTTATTCAACACTGTTGAGGCATGGTCTAGAGTAGTGTCCAGTTCTGGGCTCCTCAGTACAAGAGAGACACGGAGCTGCTGGAAAGAGTCCAGTGAAGGGCCACTAAAGTGGACTGGAGCATCTCTCCTATGAGGAGAGCCTGAGAGAGCTGGGACTGTTTAGCCTGGAGAAGAGAGGGCTTGAGGAGGTTCTTATCAATGTATATAAATACCTGAAGAGAGGACATAAAGAAAAGGAGCCAGGCTCTTTTCTGCGGTGCCTCTTGACAGGACAACAGGCGCAAACTGAAACATGGGAGGTTCCATATGAACACAACAAACCACTTTTTCTTTTTTTTACTGTGAGGGTGACTGATCACTGGTACAGGTTGCCCATAGACATTGTGGCATCTCCACCCCTGGAGGTATTCAAAAGCTGTTTGGACATGGTCCTGGGCAACCTGCTCTAGATGGCCTTTCTTGAGCAGTGCAGTTAGACCAGATGACCTCCAGAGTTCCCTTTCAACCTCAACCATTCTGTGATTCTGTGGCTCTGTAAATTTGTGATCTTTCAGCTTAATTGCTACAACCTGCCTATTTGATTCTCTGAGTTTACATACAATTTACTCCAGAAACAGTTCAACAAAAATTTGCTAGCAAAATCCAAGCATACCTAGCTTCTGCTTCTATGAATCTAAGATCACATTCTGCAAAACAAAGTCAACCAAGATACATGATAGAAAGGTACTGGGATAACATAATATCATGGCCATAAAGTCCAAATATGTTAATTTTATTTGTATTTTACATTTATAAAGTATAACTATATATAACCTTTATGTAGATTTTTTAAAGGTGAAAACTACAAATAACTCCTGACTATTAAATAGGCAAGAGTAGAGGATCAGAATGAAGAGTAAGGTAAATAAAAAATTACTCATTTATGAGAGAAAAAAAGCAATGTCACTAACACATATTCCACTCAGAAGGCTTCTAAAAGTTTTTTCCTCTATAGTAACATTTTTTTCCAACCATTCTATGATTTCTCAGGTTACAGTGAGTCATGCCATGTAACTGAATGTGTCACATCCAACTGCGATATGATGAGAAACAACATAACAAAAAGTGACAAGATTTAACATGACAAGCAAGAATGAAATGCTACAGCAGTAAACACCAGTTTTCAGCAATTTGGTATGTCATGTTTTTTAAAAAGGACACCCTAACAGTATGGTTTTCATATAATAATCACAGCTCCTGACATACAGAACTAGTTTTTGATATTTCACATTTTCAGGTGCCCCAATGGTGATTATCTTTTGATATCCAGTCGAAAGATGTATTTTTGGCTCAATTAACACCGATATAGTCACAAAAATTAACTCTCAGTGTGAGTTTAAACCAAAGATGTTTACTGTGATCAGCTGAAATTGTGCAAATTCATTTAACCAATCATTGCAATTTATACTATTGATAAAGAGAACTGCTTAGAAGAATAATTCCACTTGCTCATTTTACAGTGGCTGATGATGGCATATAATTTCTTATTGACATCATGTGAAAGCTATTATTTGAGAGATGTACTAAAATTCCATCCGCTAGCCAAATTCCCAGGAAAAAGAAATAAAAATTTCAAGTTCATCAGTACACAGAGAGACTGAAAATAGAAATTTTAAAATTCAGACTGGAACTGAAAGGGCAAAAATTTTAAGTCTGGGAGACAGGAAGGGAAAAAATTGACAAATGGGACAGGACCAACAACTGGCAAGGAAAGAAGTATTTAAATCTTACCATAACAATTTTTATTTTGGATAGTTTCAAAATATTGCTATAAACCTAATTTTTGTTATTTTTTCAGCATAAAATGTGTTTAATATTTAGGTTACATAGTAGACAACACTGTCACTGCTGGTATGTCATACTGTAAAACAGTGCATTTGAAATAAGTATGTATTTTATTCCAAAATGAGTAAGGAATATTCTTAGTGCTCTTTTCTGGATCACAGTGTGTCCTGTCCATGTTTTATTGAGACATTAGAAGTGTATAAAAATTTTTTTACTGGAAACATAGTTCTAAGTAGTTCCTTCAAAATGGAATGAAACATTCACTGTCACCTAGTTAATGATAGAGAAATCTATGCAAATGTTGTATATCCAATACTTGTTCTACAAATTTTTCTTCACTCTTAAAAGCCGTAGGTTTCACGAACATGGTATTTAAAAAATAAGCTGTGATTTTCACTGCAGGATATTTTTTAGAGTGTAAGAAGCAAATACTTTGGATTCCTTATCTTGCTAGATCTTAAAATGTGAGTAGTTCTAGCTCTCCATTGTTTTAATAGAAGAAACTTCTAGTTCTGCCCATGAGATCCAGAATAGAGAAGTCCTTGGTTTGCAAAATAGAAGGCTATAAGCATTTGGTATCAGTGAGGAATATCAGCAAGAAACAGGCAGATGCTGTCTCTTGAGCTAATTTTAAGGTGGTTGTGACTTTGCTGTCTAGAAGACTGCCTGGCTATTCAAGTCTTCAGTTGACACCTGATGCTCTTGCTCTGATACGTGGAAGCTTCACATCACAGATCGCCCGAAAACAAAACAAAACAAACTTTGGGGACCATCAATGTCTAGATAGGTGGGATGTCTACAGCTGTCTTCTGGAAGAGGAATACTGTCTCCAGAAGAGAAAAAACACTCATTATTTGAGGAAAAGGGAAAATTCTGTGAGTCAAGACATGTATAGAGCATGAGCCCTCTGCTTATCCTTCCTGATTAGCACAACCCAAAATCTCCAGAGTCTGGTCAGCAGCCACTGTAGTGTCTAGAAGCCTCATGAGCAGAAGAATTGTGCAAAGTTGCAGAAAATAAACATCTATCAGCCCAATGGGTTCACTGGCACACACCACAATATCTCTGAGGCACCTTTTTCAAAATCCAACAAAGAATGTTTTGGGTTTGGTTTTTATATTTTTTTTTATTAGACTTGAAAGTACTAAGGCAAAACTCTTGTATTCTGTAAACCTTTATGTTTCTATTTCACTTCTAAAGAGAAAGAGACTGGGAAAGTACCTGAGAATCACAACTGCAATTTTCATGCGTTCCTTGGTGACCCTAAGGATGATAAGTGTATCACCGTCAGTGAATGTTCACCTGTCTGTTTTTTTCTGTCTATTTTGCATTGAAAATAATTAATATGGAAGCCCCAGAACAGGATTCATTGCGTGAATTCACTTGCTCACATGTGGTCACAGATGAAATGTGCAAAAGCTGTGATAAAAAAGAGGAATTAATTCAAAATTCAGAAGATAATAATGAGGCTTATGTTCATTATCAGAAAGGAGATAACGAGGCCTTTGATCAACGAGGATTATCAAGACACAAGCAATTGTTATTTAGATCCTGACTATAATTTTTCTCATTTTTTCAGATCACAAAATGCTTCAACAACATACCTAGTTTACAACAGACCAATGTTAAACAAGCCATAGGGCTACTAACTTGACCACAGTGCCTAACTGACAATCAAAGTAGAGAAATATTGTAAACAGCAGTCCCTTGGGAACCTGAGCATTAGTAAACTAAGAACATAATTCCTGTGGTGTGTGATCTTTAAAGTTCTGGCATTACAACCTTTGCCTGGAAAGAAAATAAATGCAGACTAGAAGTTTGCCAGACTTAGACAAAAGAAAGAGCTGTAAATACCAACCACTACCCCTTCCTGCTATTACACATTCAGGAACGCGGAAGCTCCCTTAGGCTTATTGGAGGTGAAGCGTGTCAGAATTATCAACGATAGCTCTCACATTTTCAGAAACACCTATCTTTTACAGCTAGACAGTCACATTTGCAGGCAGCAGTATTACTGCTGTGATTACAATACAGTGAAGTGTTACAGGTCACTAAGCCAAAAGGTATTCAAGCTTCTTTTCCTTCAGTTTGAATGTATGTATCTAGGATAGACACATGCTAGAACGAAAATCTGACTCTGATCCACCAGTCTGAGAGCAATGTTTAGGTTTAAAAAAGATGTTCCATCTAGGTGACATCATTGTCAAGTACTGCAGAGCGCCTACCACAGATGGGGAACTGCCATGGCAATAGCTCCTATCAGCTACAGCTTTTGTCTCTGCTTCCTCATACTCATTGCCAGGATTGCCTCTGCTGACATACTGCAGTTGTGTTGTTACTGCTGCTTTTCAGACTCTTGAGTTTGGAGCAAGAGCTCACATCAGAGCATTTATCTAGTTTCCTTCTTGAGAAAAGGTCTAGCATGTGTTGTCAGTATCTGTTCACTTCTCAGAGGTTTTCCAAAGAATTATGGTAAATTCCTCCATCTATCCATAATTTCCTTGAGCTGCCAGAAAGTCTTTGGCACTCCCCCAGAAATATGCTTCCACAAGTTCTGCTAAGATGCTCAGAGCAGATTCGTCTACCTAGACCAGAATATCAGAACATGAGCTGAAGTTGTACAGCTAATGCGGAAATAGTGTACCACTGGCTCCTAAATGTGAAAGTACACCTACGTTAAAAGCTCTGCAATGGAATCCTGAGAGAGCTTAGCTTTTCATTAGACTTATTAAGGAATATTTTCCAACTTTCCTAAAGCTGTGCTGCCATACAGGAAAGAATATAAAATTAAATGGATCTGGAAGAGCATGGAAATAGGAGTGTGGTTCTCTGGCCCAGCAATTTATTGGTGTGGGAAGAAGGACTTTTGGATTCTGGCATCTACAGCTAGATCTCTGCATTTTCTGGGGACCTGTCATTAATTAAAATGCATGGAGGAAAGAGAAGTTAGCAGACTATTTAAATGAATTTTTAAATGTGAACTGAAGTTTTGACATTGGTGCGCTCACCATGAAAAAACTTAATTCAATATTGGGTATGAAATGAAGAACAGAGTTTAAAAAAGTTATATATATATTTTAACTTTTGCTAAAATCATATCCAGACATTTCCTACTGTCTTGGAATTTAAAAATTCAGTGTAGGCTACAGAAATATAAGGCCATGAAATGGTCAGTTCCTTGACTGATTTTTTGCTTGGAGTTTTAGAATGCTCTTAATAGTTCTTGAAAAAGGAAAAAAAACCCCTTAAGCACTTTCAAGAGGTTTAGAAGGACACTTCATAGAAGGGGTAATTTATCATTATCTTTTCCTCTCTTGCCCTTTCCATGCAGACAGGAAAAGAATGCAGAATGAGGATGAGATCATTCTACTAAGTAATATTACAGTCTTGCATCAAAACGTTTTCTTGTTTATATTTGCTGAATCGAGATATCAAAAGTAAACCAGTGATCAATAAAATTTCTGAGCTTAATCCAGACATACGAGGTTCAGAAAAAGTTCGTCAGCCAAGTCTGCTCTAAAGGAAAATTCTGTGCAGACAAGAGTAGCATAATTAGCTTGCTGCATGTGTCCATAAAATCATGTAAATACTTAGGACTGATAAATTAGAATTCTTAACCATAAATTTCTCAGCAACATCTATAAATGTAGGTCTATTTAAAAGAAGATATATTGATTTTTTTTTTCTAATGTTGATACTATCTTGGAGTTTAAATGCTGTAAAACATGAAAATTATGATCTCTGAAGGACTGCCAAACGAGTATTGATTCAAAACACTCCCAGATGACTGAAGAAAATGAAACTGGATCTTCTTGTTAACTGTGCAAACACTTTTGAACCTTTTACTTATCTTTCAGTAAATCTGTGAAATAAGGATATAATGTGACATTCATTACAGGTTAGAATACTCCCATTTCTATGTAGGTTTATTTTGAGAAACATGTTTATAAGCACACTGTCATACTAAAAGGGAAACCAGTATTAAAGACTGGAATTCAACATTGATTATTTAAAGCACAATTATAATGCATAAGATATTGGCATTATTTCTATTTCTTTAAGTACTTTTGAGTTCTTCTAGATCTCTACTCCTATTATGTGTTATGTTCTTGGACAATGATTAGAAAAAGCTGAATCGGCAGGGATTTCTTTCACTTTTTCATTTTATAACCAGTAGTGACAAGAATGTTATTAAATAAAAAAAAAAAAGATACATAAAGTTCTTAATTGGCTTTCTTCTGGTATCTCCTTAAGTGATTTAAACTATTGGGTTACCTTCTAACAAACTTGAAGTGGCTAAAGCTCTATGACATATCTTACTTTTTCAAAATGTTTTGCTTTTATCTCTATTCCATGAGGGTTTTTTTTGTAGTCTTACACTGGCAGTCTGAACACATTCAGCCAGTTCTTGGGTAATTTGTGTCTGATTCATGGGTGGGGAGTAAACCAGGAAATTCCAGGTGATGATTCTGGCTTAAGGCAGTTACAGAGATGTGTCTTTATTTTTTCCCCTTTTATAGATTATATTAACTGTAAAACAATAACATGTATTTTATAGAGTGTTTTAATTTTTCTTGAGTATATGTCAAGCTAAAAGTGTAGGACCTGTTTTCATATACTTAAACAGAAAGTATATAAATCTAATTTTGTTCGCTCCTGTAATAACAGCAACCCTTTCACATTTTCTATTTCAACTAGAGTGCCTAAGCATTTTTTATGGTTATATAAAACCTGAACTTTTCTTTTTGAGTCATGCACATAATTTTTAATCATTCACTGTAGCTCATGCAAAAAAAGTAACAGCTTGCTACTTGTATGAGTCAGAATCTAAACACAGCTATTTAAAAATCATTTGGAAGATGTGTTATTAGCTAATTAGCATAATGTAGTTGTAGAGAAGATATACAATCTAACGTGTTTCACTGAATCAGTTCATAAACAAAAACTGTAATTAGTTACTATTTCCTATGCATTATTATTTTCCTTGAGATTCTATAATACAGCCAAGCCAACCTAAGAATGCTGTCAAAGAGATTTCAGATCCAAAATGCTAGGCTGTAATTGGGGTGCACCTTTCATGTTTCATGTATTACATTCCAACACTGTTTACTTAAACATTTGCACCAAATTTACGTTTCATGCCTTAAAAACTTTATAATTACTTGGATGTGTAAGAAAAGATACCTTATTCTAGTTTATTCTTACTACTTCCACTTAAAATAAATTGCCTGAGTTTAAAATCTGAAATAGTAAAACTGAGCAAGATAGAACCATTTGGTTTTCCTAGACTCAATGTTTGTATTGAATTAGAAAAAAAACCCAAACAAACAGGAAAAGCAAGTTACTTTTTACGTGTATTTTAATTAGTCATTAGAGTCTTGCTCCAGAACAGGTTAACTGCAACCATTCGATCATCAGTGGATTCTGTGTGAATTAACAGCAGACAAAGGTCCATAACTCAGGTCTGACTGATTTCAGAAATTAACATGTCTATATTAGTTTTAGTGTACCTTACAATGCTTAGCCACATCCTCCTCCAAGTCAGTGGAGACTGCAAGATGTTTCCTTTCCTCTAGAATCCCTAAGTTCAACAGTAAAGCAGTAAGGCCTGAGACATTTCAGGGATATTTAATAACATTCATAGCCCATCTCTACATCACAGTTACATTAAGTTTGCCAGACTTCTGGAGAAAAAGGATGAAAGGCTTTTAGCCATCATCTGAAATTTCCAGATCTAAGTGGAGTTCTGAAACAGTCACAAAAGAACCAGCACAGAAACCACCATAGGGAAAAAAGAAGTAAAAGATAGTTACATAATAAATGTAAAATAATTTTGCATTTTAAAAAGAAACTTCATAGCATTGTACAAAAGCAATACTATCTGCAGTCAGGCTGAATATCACATTTATTTCCAAGAAAAAGGACAAATATGTATTTTAAAAAATCTCTAAGTTACACTGACGTGTTAGTGATATTTAATATGCTGCTGGTGAGGTCAAAGTTCAATTGATTTTAGACTCAGAAGCATCAGAAACATTGAAAAACATTTGTCTGAACTTCTGTAAAGCAAGAAAAAAGTATTTGTCAAAAAATGTAGTATAATTGGAAAACTGTTTTAGATGAGAATACTACCAGTCCCTGGGCATCTGTGGATATTAAACTGTTCCCAACATATCACCTTTTGTGACTATGGCTTATGAAGACAGAAAATAATTATTTTTTAATCAGAGCTCCTAAGTGCTTCATCTTGCAAATATCTGGATTTCTGCTCTTGTGCCTTGTGTTCAGTGACAGTGCTGCAGATGGTCTCGATAACCTCACAGACAAAATTCTAACTGAAATCTTACTCTGATTCTTCAGATCTCTTCCCAAGATACATGCTACTTGTTTTTTATGAGTGCCTTTCAGTATTTCCCAGATGAAAGACAACATCATACATCAGGCTGATTGCAAAAAAAGTAAAATTGAAGACTCAACTTATTTTTCTAGATAAAGTTTTAAGATGACATTTTGCAAGCTTAGATATCAGGAGAATTGAACATTGTACACAAGAAAAAAATGTTTAATCTACATCCAATTAAAATAAAACCCACATTTAACTAAAAAATGTTATGAAATTACTTAGAACCAACAAGGCAAATAGGCAAAGGAAAATACCAAGAGCTGCTGAGGAGGACTCAACTGTAAACCGAATTGACAGGAAGAGACTGAGGGAATATTTAGGTAAACTCAAAATTAGTGTTTAATGCTCATCATTGTTAGCAATTTGCTTCCTTGTGCAATGGTGAAATAAATGAGGTTCATTGTGAAGAAAGATTTCATTTGTCAGTGCACAGAAATTGATATTTTAAGCTTCACAGTACCTGGTCTTCAAATGTGGTCTGCATGATCATGCATTAGTTTAAGGAGTTGCATAGGATTTTTGTTTCCTGGTATGAAAAAACAAGTAGAAAATTCCTTGGTAAAATCACATTTTCTTTAAGCTACAGTACAGGAGAGTTGAAGCAGAGCCACAAATATAAAAAGAAAATTGACCAGAAGTGTGATTAATCAATCAGGAATATATTTTAAACTGATGACAATTAATTTCTAATTATATATTTAAACAACATGGCTTTGAGCTATCCTGTCTGAAGTTGATTCAGCGTATTCGTGTTAGAGGAAGTGGTTCGTCAGTTCCAAGAAGAACCTCAAAAGCTTATCCTGCTTTTGCCCACTCCCTGGATATTTTTATGTGCTCCCCAAAGAGTTCTCCCTCAAGGAATCCTGTAGTTTCCAGCTACAGAACTCTCACTGACAAAATACTAGGACTATCAAACCCATCCTCAAACTCATTGTCATCCAAAAAGCAATATTCCTCCAAGACAAAAAAGAATGTATCTGAGAATACCACTGTGTAAATCACCTCATTAGGAACATACCAGTTACAATAAACATCCCCAAACTAGTAGTTCATACTAAAATATAACCATAGTTTTTCTTGGATACTTGAGAGTTTCAGCTTGGACGTACTGTCAATCTTACATCTGTTGTCAAGACACAGCAACTTTATATCCAACAATGAAAACCTTTTAGGTTCTGTTTGCCCACCTAGCCCCACAATGTAACTTTTTCATACTCTCTTTTTGAGGAAAAGATTTCAAATAATTTTGTTAGTAAGCCTATGTTGTACAGATAACTGGAAACATGGATTCCCTCAGCAATTTCCATCAAAATTTAAAGCAGCCCTGCTTTTCCCCTGGATTCCAATATCACACCAATATGGCTTCCTTTGGCATCATTGTAATTATTGTTGTAGTATTTGAAAATTATAATTTCTATGAAGACCACAGATCAATGCACCTCCTGCAATAAAATTTTCAACAATCTAAATGAAACACATCAGATGAACTAGTTTTTCAGGTAAAAGCGCATTTGTTCTGAAGATTCTCATGATACCACAGCAAACTAATCTAATCTACATTCCCCAAGGGAGACAGCCAGCACTTTTTAAAGAGCTATTTGAATACAGCGTAAGAATTGATATGAAAGAAACCCCAAACTCTGCTATCATATATCCTGGAAAATCATTAAAATTATTACATTTACCCTGGTGGATGAATGGAAGGCCACACTTTGTACCTAGAAGTCATCTAGATCAGGAAGCCAGTCTGCACCAATTTCCTTGCACAGTCAAAAGGAGAGAGCTTGGTCCCTTTAAGAATTCCTAACAGTCCTCAGAAAGAATCTTTCCTACATTCACTGTGCACAGGACATATGGAAACTGTCCTCCTAAAGCAGGAAATATAAGTAGCTATTTTGTCATGATAGTATAGCCCACTTGCACTCTTCCAGATAAGTAAATTCCTTAGTGGTAAGTTGTGGACAAATCTCAGACAGTGATGATTTCTAGTAATTGGCTTATTTCACTCTTGTCTTCAACCATGTCTTGGAAGATGGTGTTTGTCTCACGATTATGTTTCACTGAGAGGGCATAGATGGGGCACCGCTATTGTAACTGCTCTTCAGAGGCTTATTACCTCCAGGTGCAAGGAAAAGCAATCTCAAGCCTAATTTCTGACCCATGCCAGACTAGTATTATCTAGACCTATGGCTGTAAGTCTGTTTCAGAAAAAGGTTAATTTCAATGTGAACCTTCTAACCCTTTGGATAGTCTCTTCACTGGACTGGAGAATTAGAACTTTTATATCAAAATTAATCTGTATTTGAAAAGGGAAAACTTTTTCATGATCTAGGAAACCAAGGTAAGAACTCTTGATTCTTTGTTAAAGTTAAAAAATAATTCAATACGACCTAAATTACTGTCTGGGTCAAGTTATTTTGCACAGAATCCAAATACAGCTTTTGCAGCTATTTAATCTCAATTGGCTATGACTCGGGATACATTCCTTTTACAAGTTACACATTTCTAATGCTTCGTTTTTATTTAGAAAAGGAAATTGGAGACAATTATAGCAATAGAAGGAATTAATGGAGATTTTTGACTAAAAATATCTATAACCTGGAAGAGATGCAGCCATTTTGAAATTAAGGCAAGCACAAGACCTGACAAGATAATGGGGATGGATGACTCTCACCACCTACACAACAGGAGACAAGGATGGTGAGGTTGATAACAGTAATACTGAAGTATGCTTTGTAGCAAGTTTGCTTTCCTTTCTAAGTTTGTAAAATCATCACAGATATAGTGGCATAGTTAATGAGTTGGAAAGCAAGACAGAAGGATAACAATGCCACAAAACAATAACCAGGTTCACACTGTCCTTTATGGGTCAGAAGTAGTTAGGCATTTAACTGGTTAGGAGTTTGTTTCATTAGCCTGTATTTATCCATTGTAGTAGTGATTATTATATTAACTTTTCAGATGAAGGACTGTAAAGAAAAAGCAAAAAGTAAAAAAGTATGGGGAGTTCCTTGGAAGATATTTGTTGCTGTGCAGAGACTCATAGCCTTAGACATTCAGGAAGTTATACTTTGGAAGAAGTGGTTTAATTAGCCTGTAGTTTAACTCACCTGAGAACTTTCTACCTAACCCATGAAATGTGTATTGTTTTGCCTACCTATCTACAAACCTTCATTCTGTATTTGGTACACTAACACTTCTGTTAAGGACTTGGAACTGTATTTTTCTTTTTTTCCCAATTAACTAACATGAGCGGTCCCCAGTGTGTTATCCAGGTTTTTCAGATAGAAAAGCCACCCTGTGTTGCTCTGCCAACATTGCCAATGAACCAGCTCACATACACTAACCCAGGCTTAAGTGGGTCACTGGGAAAAGTCTGTATACTCTTTCCTCAATTATTCAAGAACCAACAGCACATCTTAGTTTCACTTCTGGCAGCTTCTTAGAGGGTAACTCCTTCACACTCCCAGCCTGCAGCGTTAGCAAGTGCAAAGGAAGAAGGAAGCTTAAAGGAGCTTTTTTTATTTTGGTGGAAGAGCACCAAGCCCTGACAGTTCTGAGAAGATGTTGTTAGCTTTTTCCCTGTGCTTGCAGATCTGTAGTGTCTGGGACTGTACTCAATGTTCTGGAATGAGCATCCTGACCCCATCCCACCCCTTCTAATCTCTCAGGGTGATCCATGTGCATCAGAAAAGGTAATGAAGGACTTAACTGCAGGATATCTATATCAAAATAGGATAAGATAAGGTATTCCCAAATAGGTAATTTCACTGGCTAATAGTAAAGTCTCAGAAATACTATTCCATACATATGAAACAACAAATACTGCAGAAAATCCTCCAATTACGGAAAACTGTAGAAATCATCGCTTAAGTTTAGACAAGACTTTGATGGCAAAGATTATACACACACCGGTAAAGCCCTTATTGACTACATATTTTTGTCTGGAAAATGAACCTTAGTTTGGTTTTTGCAATAACACACATTTGTTTTCTTTTCTTTTTGCTCTTTCATATCTAATGAAACTAATGTTTTGCAAAATAAATTCCCAGTTTCGTAAGGATTCTTATTTCTAGATGAAACCAGTTACACTGGACATGTTACATTATAAATGGCAGTGCTTTGACAAGAAGATGAAATCAGGGTCAAATAGTTATGTCTAAATTCACACGTGCACAAATATGTATATATTAATAATATTTACTTACATATAAACCTAAATTTACTTATACATACTGAATCTGAACCTCCAAGTCCAATGCAAGCAATAGATCAAATCTCCCCGTGAAAATATACAACAGAGGGTAAAAAAATTAAGCACAGCCTAAAAAAAAAATCCTGCTACTTTAATTATTATATAAGACATAAATTGAGATTTAGATTATGCTCCACACATGGACGCAAGATAGCCTGAACCTAAAGTTTGTAAGATTTAATTTTCTGTTGCTATTAATGAATATTACAACAGCAGCTGCCCCCTGTTGCTTGGTATAAAAAGCAGTGTATGTACCTAGCACAACATTTGCAGACCTCCTCAGTTTTGTGTTTTTAATGTGATGAAAAATTGTATGAGTAACAAAGGAAAATGTCATGGTAACTAAAACATTTCCTATACATGTATTTTAGAGGGAAGCTAAATCAAAGGTCTTCAAAGAATTACTAGGGTTCTTTCTAGGAGGTTATTGACAAATATGTAGTTTGTCTTCTGAGTTTGTGCCTCTTTCACAGATTGGTGTATTTGTGATCCCACAGGCAGGAATAAGTGTCTGTAATTCATTTCTCCTTGTTAACTAGTGTGCTTTTGTGTGTAGGATGATTGACAGCAAACTCGGCTTAGTCCCAACGGATGAGCTTGTTAGCAAAACCCTAGCATCCTATCTCTAATAAAGCATATCAGCAGTACATTTTGTCCTATCTATTAGCCTCTCTGTTTCTTTTTTGTGAAAAGCTGAGTGTCCCTTTGAAGCAATGACAAATAAACCCCTGAACTGAAGTGCTAGGCTGCCTTATGGACAGCTGGATAGTAAATGTCACACCGTGTATAGAATGCCTATTATCAGAGTGAGCCATTTGTTCCATTCCTTTCAGTATCTTAATGTAATACAAAATTGCTAAATCAAGCCCCATGTCTGTGACAGAACATAATTAATGAGAAAGCAGGAGCCAATTCAACACTCTTTATTGGGACCTAATTGGCTCAGGCAACAGAGTTGTCACTCAACAAGAGACTTCCTTTAAAGCAATTTTGTTCTTCGTTGTATTACAGAGCCTATTAAATTGTCCCCTCCTTGATCACACAAAGAAGTATCTGCATGCAATAATTAGCTTTTCCAAGGGGATTTTTTTTAACTCTTTCAATAATAGCACATTTTCAAGCACTGCTGGAGGAAACAGACAGCACAGGGAGATGTGCAGCCTCTGGACTGAATAATTGTAATACATGCATTTTAGGAAAGCCTATGAGAAGCATGTCAATGCTACAGCTAGTACACAATTTAGTAGCCTGATTTCAGAGAAGGTTGTGGGTCAAGCTGGTCATCTGATATTTGCACTCTGTACTAACTGTTCAGCTAAAGGAGCAAGTGGAAGTGTAGAGGTATGGATTGTTTAACTGAGTGCTTCCTCTCTGTCATAATATTAAGCCACTGTGAGGAATGAGAAGTCCTATTTCCCAGTGCCAGTTTCTGGAACTTCCAATACCAGGATGAGCAGCTGTTCATTCTGAGTAGGAATCAAAACCTAGAAACCTTTTTCCTGTAAATGTCCATCACTTTCATGGACTGTACGTTTTTCTTAATCAGTAGATTGTTATGGCAGATTAAATTGACAAGGAAACTCTGTAAGCATTAAGAAATACATTTTTGCCACCAGAACAACAAACTTGACACTTGGGAGTTAAGTGGTACTTAAATCGTACATAAGTAAGAAGGAATTCTACAACCTGCCTCTGTAACTTCCAAAACCATAACTCTCTACAACTAGGTAAAAGACAACTTATTCAAAACCAAAATACATCATTTCTTGAACTACAGTGATTTAACCACCATCAAAAAGGTTGTTCACATATGTCTGTAGCTTGCAATATTTAACATAATATTTTTCAGCAAACACCAGGGGCAGGTACTAAGCCTCATAAGTACTTATGTGAAAGCCAGATAATAAAGATGAGAGGGACCTGAACCAGTTGAATATCTTTGTGTTTAGAAAGGCTTATAATAAGTTGAACTTTTCCACTTTCGGTTCAGTCTAGAATTAAAGCCAGTATTGCAATGGAGGACTTAGTCCCTGATTTTCTCAAAATTGTGACATATCACCTTCTCTGTTACCATTTTCTGATCTTTGCATAGGACTCACAACTCAGCATACCTGTTAAAAATAGTTAAAAGTAGTTTGGGAAATATACAATGACAAAACCCAACATTTTATTTATCTTATAATAGATATTTAATATTGCTGCATTAGGCATTTTGAAAATCCTGAGTGAAAGAAATCAATATATTTGGTGTTTAACAATCAGTACTTTTTAGTACTTCCTTCTTATGTCTCCCAAAGACTATAATAATGTGACTAATCATTTAACACACTAATAGTGTGTTATCAGTTATTTTCTTCAGGGTAAAAATTCAAGGGATTTCAAAAGGAATGATGAAAACAATCAAAAGGATGCAGAATGTTGGATTTTTCTTAAAGAAATACATGTTTAATGGAATTTGGCATATGCTGTATCTGCAGTTATATTAAATGATTGTGATGAACACATTCTGATTTGCACATTTTATGCAGCTTTTTTAGTGGTACAGGTTCGCTGACATCTGCTCTAATATGTATGCAAACTATAGCATTTCTAATACTCACCTCCTCTTTGAAGACTGAGATAGAACAGAATACTTCAGTATACTACAAAACCATCTTTTTTTTTTCAGATTTAATAAAGTACAAGACAAAATCCTAAATGCAAATGTTAATCAACAATGTCCTTTCCCAGGTGACTCACGAAGACTATGAAAGCATGTATTCTGAGCACAGTTTTATTAGCCTATTTCAGTAACAAGTCAAAACGATTACAAAAACTTACATGATCCATTTTTCTTCAATTAATCTTTTGCAATTAATCTTATGAAACTAAAATTGTATGGTATGATTAACTCTATATGGTCTTGAATACTAAAGGACACTGAAGAATTTTAAAGAATACACCATAGGCATCTACTGAGAAGATTTCTGACAAGTCAAATTAGCATGTTAAAAAAATAAACATTTAAACCGAAATATTGCACAGACTTTTACCAAACAAATATTATGTGGAAAAATAGCCATAGAAAAGATATTTTGGGAATATATTCAAAACAGAACTGATTTAAATGTTTTAGCAAATAAAATACTTCTCTGATATTCAATTTTCATCCAACAAGTACTTGAGTTCCTAAGTGTATTGCCAAGCTTCTGTAGTTTTGGCCATCATAACTGTGTAACATGAGTTAGATGCCATGCTGTTTGAATCTAACACAAGACCAAAAGGCTGTTTCACTTGTTTCAGAAAGCCTTGGACTCCAGATATTAGTAACAGCCTCCTGACAACACATAGCCAGAAGTTACATATCCCCGCATGTCTATGCTTGAAAGGTCACTGTCACTGATGACATAAAAGTGAGGTCTAATCAAGAGAGAAATATGACATCATTTGGTTGCCATTGCAAACAAGACTAGAATGTGTGATTCCAGGACTGGTGGTTATTAATACTGCAGTAACTGTAAAAGAACCAATCCATATTAGTTATGGACTGTGTCTCTGTTTAATGCATAAGGACAACATCTTGCATCTACATTATCTCACAGTGGCTAGCAATAAGACAAGAATTAGATGGCTGTTTTTTTGTTATATAAACAAAGTTATTATGATGCATAAAGAACATTGTTTAGGTCTGTAAGTTTTTCCTTCTTGCATATCCAAGGACCTCACAACAGATGTCTCAGTAAGGACTGGTTTATGTAATGGCTTTGAACTGTTTCTTTGTTTTGATAAACAAAGCATTGTTATTAGTAAATCTGGCAAAAAAGTCTGAGTCAGGACAGAAAGCCTTCCATCATTTTTTCTGTCTAGCATTATCCCGTAATACCCAACAATTTTACCCTATGAAAATGACAACAAATCCTTCAGCATAAAATTTTCCAGAACATTATGAAAAATGTTGTTGTCTTCATGTAAATGCTGTCTGCTTTCTTCATCTCATATACAAACGTAATAATATGTGCCCTAGGAGTTTGGTCCCCAGTGGTATAATTTTACATAGGTCATTATATTTCAGAAACAAAAATATTGAACACTCTAAGCAGTCTTGGATTTCTAGGCACTAACTCTGAGGGAGTCTGCAACCTCTGAATCTGTCATGTAACCAGACTTTTCTTCAGCACAAAGTATGATTAAAAGTAATAACACATGTCATACCACTGTGGCAATGCCAACACAGAGGATGCGTTTCTACAGAACAGATGGTACTTGCAATGCTAAGAAGTCTATTCTCTTCATTTTACCTCATTGTTGCTTGGCTTCTGTGCCTTCTCACACACGTCACACATTTGAAAGTGTGCACAATGTCCTCTTTCTAAAGGGCATGAGCATACGAACTCATATAAACAAGATCAGAATGCAGATTAATTTATCTAGAGCATAATTCAAAGTAGGCTTAAAACCAAATAATAATAATATCTTAGGGGAAGAACCCCACAGCTATTATTTTAGAAACTAAGGAATTTATAATTTTAAAAAGCTGGGAAAGGTAGTATTCATATAAAACATAACAGGGATCAGTTCACCTGCTACGTTACAGATACTAGTGTGATGTATAGCAGTTTCAAGAAGTGCTGAGTAAACTACAGGATAATTTCAGACTGAACGTTATGAAGAATAATTTAAAATACTAAAGAAGTATGACACAGGCAAAATTCCAGCTGACCTTCATCCAAAATTGATGCTCTTGTAAAAAAATCAAGGGACACAATGACTGTAAGGGTTTTCTAAATATCATTCACAAATTGGCATGTCTAGTAGTTCAGTAACTGACTGTAAGATACCAAGGCAAGAAGTTACACCTATAAGGAACCTGAGGAAACAGTACCATTTATTATATTACCAATATCATATATCGAAGGTCTTGAATTTTATTTACAGACCTTTAAAACCTCTAAATTCATGTTTAGGCAGATTTTGCAGATCACAAACTGAGGGAGAAAGATTTCAGTGTGTACAGAAGGAAGATAAGTTCTGACTGATACTGTTCTGGACTATGACTCAGTAAGTCCGTGCCCTGCTCCAACAGATACTGTTCTGCATGTTTATTTCTCAGCTGCACAAGAAGTGATCCATTCGTGAGTGTAATACTCTCAGATATAGTACCAAGGAGAGTTACAACTACTTCAGTGAGCAAGCAGGCATGATTTGCTGTGAACACACCAAAACTAGTCTACTAGGGAATGAGTCCATATATAGTGTAATAATAAAATGTACTTTCTTTCTTGACCAGCAAGAGGGTGAATAATGGCACTACCAGTATACACATGCAAATGACAGCCTGAAAATGACACAAATGCCCTGAAAACTAGACAAAGTTAACTTCCATGGTTTATCCATGTGTTACCTGAAAAATTCTGACAGCCCCCTCAATCCTCTTCTATGGCTGCCTATGGGATCCCTATTCTGAGAGACATGCAATATTCAGCATGAATAAATACTTGGAAAAATGCTAGCATATGTAGCATCTATATTTTAATGTCATCTGCAACATTCTCCATAATTTTTTTCTGCTATCAGTCTTTTCTGCAATCAGTCTAGTCTAAAAAGACCTGTTACAATAAATTGGTCAGTCTGTTACATGTCTGCCTATCTTGGTGGCTAGACAGAGAAGATTGTTAATTGCATGGTATGTGATACAGTTTTCACACTGGCTGGTACAGTGACTCACAAATTATATAAATAATTTCCTTCATCTTTATTTCTGCTAATTAACTTTGTTTTCCTTCTCTCTGATTCATATTCTCAGGAAGAAAACTTGTAAATCACTGGTCTTCACTGGATTATGTCTGAAATTCAGGTACGACACAAAGGGTGAATGAAAAAGAAATTATTCTGCCTTTTGTTATCTACTCACTTAAGGGTTCTTAACAGTTATGAACTTCACTGCTCTAGACAAGAGATGCTGACAGAATACACAGCAATTTGCAGGCATATTTCAGGGAAAAATTAATTCCTTGTTAGTCAATGATTAATTGTTCAAAACTAGCTATCTCAAGTTCTTGGAATCATTCAAAGTTTTTGTTAAAGCACCAGAAATCCTTCAGGCTTACTGCAGTCTATCTCAGTGTTGAAACTGTCTATTACAGGTTATGATCCCTGTAAACAGAAAGCACTTTGTTATGTCCACTATCCATTGTCTTTCTTACTGGGACATTCTAAACAGACTCTGCTGGGTTCTGTTGGCAAATACAATGCATTATTGGTGATCCTTTTCTGTTAGACCCTTCCTGTCAGCCCAGTGAACAAAAAATTATTAGGAGAAACATGAATAAATTCCTTCAAAAGCTAACACAGTCCTCAAGTATGGGTTAAAATTCTTCACACAGCTCATCAGTGGAGGAACAAAATGACTTAAGCACTGTACTTCTTTAAGACCTTTGGGTACACATTTCATTTTGGCTAGGAATTCTATGTGAAACGTATTTTATCAACTCAACAGTTTTTAAAATAACTACGTAAACAGTTCATCCCCAGACAACACATAAGGCTTTATTTGGGGAAGGGAATTAGTATGATAAAGCTGACAGTCACTCTCTATTCAGGATAGATGGAGCAAGCTGTTACTATTTCTTTTTTGAACAAGAAACATAAAAAAAATTGATACCTCACCGAAATATAAGGCTGCTTAGATGCTGAAGAGTAAGGAGTTTCTCTGGTGCTAGTAAGTAGATGTGGGTGTATCTGTGTATAAATCACCTAGGAACAGAAAAATAAAGTCAGAGGAACAGTCAAAATGCCATAGAGACATAAAACTAACATGCCCCTGAAGCAAAAGAAAAGTGGAAATGTCTCTGAGGGGAGGAATCCTGGGAAAGCGCTGAGAAATGTGAGAAGACAAATTGTCTCCAGTTATTTGATTCCTGCTGTGTTCATGGAAAGATTTTGTAAATTCATGGTAAATGAACAAGCTCTATCAAATAATTTCTCTCCTCTAATGGAAATAGTTCAAAGCATTCTGACTGCTTATGACTTAAAATCAAAATGAGGCAATTGCTATTAGATTCTGTACTGCAACTCCAGAGAAGACATACATGAAACTGTTTAGTGAAAACAGCTTGGGAACAGAGCCTCAGCTAATTTCACTTATTTAAATATTTTTAAAGGAATTTCCGTAAGATTGAAAATTTAAAAGCTTATTATATGATGTTTGTGCACGCAGATTTAATAACCACCAGATAGTTACTAGGCTTTGTGGATTTAGGAGCCATTGTAAGAATGATTCACATGCTGAAAAGGAAAGTGATAGAAAAATAATATTTCCTATGATTTCTGATTAATTATTAGAAAAAAAACTCTGATGAAATATTTTATAAAGGTTTCAGCTGCCTTAGAAATTCTACTAAGTTTTCTCACTTCCCAAGTAAAGAGGAAGTCTAAGAAATAAATTCATTTGCAGAAATCAAATAAAAACCATCTTCAGTCACACCAAGAATTTGATTTATATGGAAATGTGGTGCCTACACACACAGCATGCAGATATGCATTTCATTCTACATGACCACTGAGATTTACTGAGGTGACATTTTTATGATGCATTTAATTTGTTTTAATAAATGATGGTTTTTATTAAAATTAACTAGATTTAATGTGCTATTAAATATGAAACATAGGTAATACCACATAGCTGGACTACTTTAGATTTATCAGATTCAGTCAGCAAGTAATATAGCCCATGGCACTTAAAAAATAGCAAAACTGAACTTATGTTTGTAACAAGATCCTCTCCACCAACCTTTAGTCCCACTGTCCATGCTGACTCTCTTAGAAAAAAAGATATGTTCAACATTTTGCAAAATTCAGGCTTTTTATTAAACCTTACTACACTTATGTTTGAATTCACTTGCTTTTGAATACTATAAATTCTTAAAATCAAGGGACTTCAGCTGCAGAGGAAAAGTGTAGATGTGCCACTCATATTATCAATGTGAAATACATATACTGTTACAAATAATTAAGCCATTTTAGTAGTACATTTTGCTGATGCAAGTTTAAAACACTCCCAAGTTTATTCGAGTCACAGCCAAAACATTTAAATATTTTTTTAAAGGTGCCCTCCTTTTTTTCTATCCTAGCATTCATGATAACTGAAATGGAAACCTGTAGATTTCTTGGTATTTCAGAGTATCAATACCAAAGAGAACATGACTGCATGATGATTAAGAAAAACTACTGTTTGATCAGGCAAAAGACCTTATATAAAGGAGAAAATCATAGTTCCGTTTTTTGTAATGATACTGGATAGGCTATTCACAAATTTCTTAATATAGATTAGGCTGTTACAAATATGTATATAGTTTTGACATGCAGTTATACAAGCAATTATTATTTAAATTGACATTATAAAGAAAAAAAAGAATTCAGAAAATAAACAAGGAATGCTAAGTATATCCCTGTAAGATTGGTGCTTAAGAAATCCACAAAGCAACTCACTTAAGTTTCTTATTCATTTCTCACTCTGGCACCCTCAAATATTGTCCCTTTTTATGTTGGCCACTCCTTTTATATACCACAGTTTGTCTTTATCTTCAATCTAAGCTAAATTTAGAAGTTTAAAAATCTTACTGATGGGTAAAATTATTACAAAGATGTACTTCCAAATACCATTAGGGACCCTGACAGCAAACACCTTGGCCTCATAACTATTATTATGTCATTACAATATTTGCCATTCCAAACTGAATCAAGACATGTAAGGAGTTCCCCATCTAGTCTACCACTAGAAAGATTTAAGGTTTGCTATAGTGACTTTGTATATAATTCTAGATGTTAAATTAGAATTTTCAAAGTATTAATTTTTGTGTGCTTTGTCACTTTGACTGCATTGCTTTTGCAAGCATTTGAAAAGGGACAGCAGCCCTTTTCAACAACTTATGCCAAAGCCACTATATGGCCACATAACTTTGAAATTAGCCTCAGAAAGACTCATTTGTCAATGGCAACTCCTGAAACTTGTCTTCCTCATACCACCGATTTACACAGCCAATATGACTTGAGAAATGCAAATTAGCAGCTGAGAATTAATGGCAATTAGCTGCTGAGATCACAAATAGCTTCCTCTTAAAATTAATTAATGTTTGGGCTTAACTTTGGGTTTAGGCTCAAAAAAGACAAGATACACATTTTTAAATGTCTTTTTTCAGATGATTGTTGATACTTCTTATAATAGTCCAGATTTTCAGAAAATTGTGATTTCCTCTGGAACTCAGGTCCCTTTAAAGTACTGCATCTTTATTGGGTGCAGATTTAATGAGATGGACAGATAGCAGAACTAACAGAGCTGTAATCCATCCCCTGCTCAGTCACAGTGCACTGAGATTGGTGCACTTCTCACACAAGTCAGGGGTTGTTTTACCTCTTCCTTCTTCCATTCATGTTGGGGCTGTTTCTTCCCCTATTGGGAACTAGTATCTATTGTCCTATTTTTCCTACCAGTCTCTATTGTCCTACTTACTACATATCTACATATTTCCTAATACAGAACACTGTGGCATTTCAAAATTTTTCTAAAGTAAAAATGAAGTAGTATGTACAATCTTTCAGGTTTTACACTATCAGCTAAATAGGCAAAATATAATGCAAAAAGGCTTCTAAATTAAATACCTGAAAAATCCAGGTTTTGGTCCTAATTTCTAAAAATCTTTCAAATGTATCAATTAAAAATGTACAGTTTATGACCATCAATACACAAATACTGAACAGTTTTCTCAAACAAAAATACAAATAACATTTTGATGTGAATATATGAGTCTTTAGGCTGCAATAAGGCTCATCAGTTATCTGTTATGATGACATGACAAGAGAAGTACTTTCACAGTGCAAGACAAAATATTCTTGAGATACTATCCTTTCTTCTGGACAGCCCTTTATGGGAAAACAAGCTCAAAAGCACAATATCCATGCTACCTGAACTTTGAGATCAGTATTTCCTGCCAGCCCGTAATAGCAATATCACTTTCTAGTAAGGTTACTGGGCTAAGGAGCAAGGCTGAAAATGTGCTGTTTCTCATTTGGTTCTTAGCAGTATAGTCTTACTTACATAATCATGTTTATCTGAAGATCTTTACTTGCAAAGATCTTTTCTATAGTTAAACTTATTTCTGAAGTCCCAAGTATTTCCTGAACTTCAACTTTGCAGTTTCTTATTCACATCTATTTCAGCTTTGCAAAACTGTCCATTGAGGGCTACAATATTTGTTTACTTTTTAAAGATATTTGTTATACAGACTTTTAAATAAATGACCTTTATATTTTGGTAGGGAAAATGAAGGCAACAGATATAATACATAGTTTTATCTCAACAAGTTTTTAACAACGCAGAAAGAAAAAGCATAGATATTCAAATAGAATAATTGTGTCAGGATCTTGCTCCTACAGTATTAGCATCATGTTTTATGACCAGATCTTACCACTGGATCTGCACAAGTTACTGCAGATAAGTTAGAAAACAGTAACATAACTGCCTAAGCAGCTGTTACACTTAGATCCCTATGTAATTTTCATTTTTCTGAGAATAATGCTGTGTAAACATGGGTAAAAAGACATCAATAAAGTCTTCTGTGAAATACTTTGTGTTTAAAGAATAAACAGAAGAATGACTAATAATAGCAGAAGAGATCAGTTAAGAATCATAATAATCAGAATAAAACTAGTAGTGTCACAGTCTGTTAACTATTTAATATACAGATTTATGAGCTATGAAATATCTTTATTTGAATGACTGTGAGGTATAACAGATTAGGTTAACCTCTGATTAAGAATCATCTCTATAGTAGAGAGGAAGTGGAGGTAACAGAGTTGACCTTGTTTCTTTTTACTGACTGGCCTACAATGGGTGATTTCAACCCTCTTTTTCTTATCACAACAATATTGCTGAAAAATTGTGACTTTGATTGTGTGTCATCACTGTAGGGAACAGAAAAAATTATCATATGGATGAGTCGAAAAATAAAAAGCATATGTAAAAACACTTTAATCAACCATCAATACTTTAATTACATATTCTTCTGTGTGTTATCTGGAAATGACTGAAGAAAAATGTCCCATGAAGTAAACTGGCCACCACTTGGCAAAAGCGTTTTCACCTTCTGATGGTAGTGGTTAATCAGAATTGCAAGAATAAATTGATGTGCATAAACTTATGATAAACAATTATTTATGCATATGATAAACAATTATTTTGTAATATGGAAAATGGTAACATACTGATTTTCTAAGCACAACTCTCTAGTATTAAACAGAATTACTGAACACTCCCAGAACCTGGTGCCAACTTTCATGGAAAAAGTTTCAAATTGGTTAATTTTTATTTCTTTCTTCCTTACTATGGTGCTTTTACAGACCATGAAATTATTTATTGGAGGGTTTCTTTAAATACATGATTAAATGCTCTTTTCTCTCTTCAGAGAAAGAAGCATTACCAGCATTATCAATGAATTCTGGAACAGTCCTGTAACAACAAATTCACTGAATCTACATGATGAATAATAATATACTACAGAAAATGTCAGACTTTTTAAAGACTTCCACTAAGTGGGCAAAAACATTACAATTATAGCAGCTTTCATAAACTCAGCCATTTCAGCAAATAAGATTGAAAAAAAGGAGTTTAGCTGCTTCCTAAAGACATTCCTACCACAACCCCACCTGAAGGATGCCACATTCAAATACACAGGCAATCATTAAATGAAATTAGAGGATGATTTATTACAATACATAGTAGAAGAGTTCTTGCCACAGTTCCCATTCCTGGGACTACCAGATTCTGAGACCTGTCATGCTTTATAATTTGGCAGTTAGTTTAAAAAGAAAACAAATACAAAACAAATTTTGTCCTTTCTGAAAGCTGATTGGTAGAAAACACTGACATACTATCCAAGTTGAAAAACTTTTTCAAAAACATAGACAGGAGATTGTTCAGTTAAGTGAGCTATATTTTCAAAGCACGCGTTTTTTCTGAAAAAATGAGAAGAAGGTTAAAATATTGCAGATTACAAAGAGGCTGTTATGGAGTAGAAGACGACAGATCTTTCTCTGCCAAGAAAAATGTGCAGTAATATATGCATCAGCTTTCACAGACCTTCCGTCCCCATAAGAAGAGTTTTGCAGATACCACTTCAAACTCTGACCTAAATTTTGAGGGAACTGTACTGAACACCACCATGGAGTAATTCTAGATTTCTAAATGTTTTGAAGAACAATACATGGCCATTGTATACAATAGGCAAATACACTCCAGTTTCTCAGAAGAGAAGAATTTGTAATCCGAGGCTGTTGGAAAATGAGTCATATTCCTCAAAATAAAAAAAAAAAAAGCCCATGATTGCTGTTTGCGAGGATGACAGTAACAGCTTCTCTTGAATTTGAATGCTGTTAGGGCAAAACCATAAGCACTTTTTAAAGAAAACCAAAAAATCCTTTGTACAGTTTATAAATTTTCTTTGAAATTTAGTCTGTCATTCAGTTACCTTAATATAGATTTCAGCAATTTAAGTGTCTTATAGGGAAGTGTTAGCTAAAAAGAACTAAAGGATCCAGTATGATAGAGCTGGTTTTACTCCTATGCTCTGATAAAATGTTATCTTTATGATAACTGGACATCTAAATTACATCTACTATGAAGAGCTAGAATTGACATCTTGATGGGAATAGGGCAACTCTTCATTTGCACAAATGGAATAAGCAGAGGATATGTGTCTGAGAATATTTTCCCACCTTTCAATATGAATTTGGTTTATCTATGTTTGCTTTGTTATTGGGCATATTTTCTGTGAATATGTAGGTATTCAAGATTCACTGGATAAAACCTTCTTGGCAAAGCTTATATCTGAAAGGAACCTTATCGTAAAGTCACTGTGCAATCAATTATACAAGACCGAAATCAGCAAGAACTTTGATCTTCCCTTTATAGGGTTGCAAGATTATAAAATCTTAAACTTGGTCAGAAGATAGGAAAAAATGTTTCTGAAAATTCAGTGCACTGTAATGCTGACCTGACAAATTAATCATGAACTAAGAAGATTATATTTACTATTGAGTATTATGCATTATACAGTTACTACATGTCACCCAAATTCTGAGCACAGAACTAGAATTTTTAAATTAGAAAATTTGAAGAAGAAATGTGAGACTGTTTTGAGATTATTTTGCCAGAAGGCATTTCCTTCTATAGTAATCATGCATACTCAGAATCATAAAATAATTTAAGTTGGAAGGAATCTCTGGAGGTGATCTATTCCAATCCTCTGCTCATAGCAGGGTCAACTTTGAAGTCAAATCCAACTTCTAAGTTACATATTCAGCTGAATTTTTTAACACATGCAAGCATGGACATGCCACAAATTCTCTGGCAAGCTTACATCCAAATTCCCATAATTCTGATGTAGCAGCTAGCAGCTGCTTGCATGAAAAGTAGTATTTAGTGATCTTAAGCATGTTCACCTTCTCAGGTCAGTGAGCAGAGAGAAAAAAGAAAAAGACAGACTGCTCTGATAATTGTCAGCTCTATGGACTTTAAATCATTTTTCTTACAAGTTATTATTTTGCAACTCTACCCTAACACATAAAATATACTAATAAAATAGTTTCTGAAAACCCGAAATAGAAATTATGATTAAAAATGAGCTATGGCTGCTGCATCTTTTAAGCTACATCACATTTGTAATAGCTGTCCTCCAGTAAAATGTCTGTGTAGGGCATTGGAAATGAAATTACAGACTGTTTGAAATACACAGAATTTAATAGTTTAAATTCTGTCTTTTTTAATTCTATATTCTCTATTCTACAGATGACTTATGAAAATTATGAAAAGATGACTTTATGAAAATGAACATTGTATCAACACCAAACAGGCCCTATGTCCCTTCACTGTCCCCTCTGTAAAATGAGCTATACAAGCTTATCTCCCTCGATAAAACCCATCTAAAATATGTGCTAATATAATAAACATTTCTTCTCATGACCTGTCAAAAAATTGATAATTATTTAATACACTTTGAAAAAGGCTATAGAAATGAAAGTCAGTATTTCTTTGTATTTGCCGCAAATGTCCCTGTAGAAAACCTTCACTCAAATTTTCAACTGTAAATTCATTCAATGTACTAAACAGTAAATTTTCCTCTTCAGCCCCAAAACTATGCACCTTTATTGTTACAGTGCTGCAGGAGAAATACCAAACTGGCCTTTCAGTTCATAGCTCTGTTCCAGTAATGCTGTATATTGTATCTGTAATTTAAATCAGCAACTTAATAAAAAACATTTAAAATGTCTGCCTTAGCACTTGATATTCTATAGCATCTCTCCACAAGCACTTTATAGAAAGCACAGAGTAAGTTAAAATCACATTGTGCTAGTATTGTCAATGATGTAAATTATCTTTGGTTTCAATTTAAAAGATGTTGGTGACGGACTTCAAGTCATTTCTGCATCGTCAGCAGAGGTAAAATTGAGGGGAATGAAGCAGAGCCATGAACATAGAATTTAGGAAGAGCTATAACGGGATAGGAATGTAGATATACTGCAATATTAGAATGTAAAATATCCTATTATAGCACAGGTAACTGAGTCAGATGAAACTGCATGTTTATAACTATGGTCAAAACATAGAAACAGGTGGAAATAATTCAGGCTGAATGTGTGGTTACCATTATAGTCAAATGAGTAACAGAATCCAATATATTTCAGATTATATTTTTTAAAAGAAAAAAATTATTAAAAAATCAATTGAAAATTAATGCTTTAGAGGAAAAGAAAAAAAAGGTTCTTACTAATGAAAAGTTCCAATAAAAAGGTGTGAACAAAATTTTACTCTAAACATAGTTTTTTGGAAATATGCAAACAAAATTAGTCCAAAGCAACTCTAACACGTGAAGAAAACTATAAACCTCCAACACAACTCTGCAAACTTACTCTAGATTGGTCACAGTCTTTAAAGATGAAGAAAAATTAGGATGATCATCAAGCAGCAGCTTGGAATCCAACAGCATTCTAACATTTATTTTCCATATGTGCTTGTAAAGCGCCAGTAAGTTTTAGAGAAAAAGACAACATGTGATACTTAGTTCTTTATACTGTATAAAAGCTAAATTAATTCATTTAGTAAATACCCTATTCACATGTCAGCATGATCACATTCATTGCTCTAAGGACAGGATTTAAAAATTACAAAAATATAGTCTCACCACTTCACAAGAATAAAGGTGAAAAATGCTACCCTAGATTTTTGGTGGTAATGTCAGTAATCCTGTCCTTTTTGCTGCAAATGACAGGCTAAAAACCCAAGCATTTTGCATTCACTTAAAGATTCTGTAGCATTTGAAAATTAACAGACTAAAACTTATCCTGAATTGTGGTGATTCAGAATGAAGGTAATATTTTGTTGTATTGGTTAAGCCAATATATGAAAGGACAGAATTACAGAAATTTAGCTTCTTCAGATTCTATTAACCATTGCTAGACAGCAGCTAGGTACAGTGCCTGTGGGGCACTATACTAAGGATTGAGACTGGCTATATTTTACATAAGCCAAGAAATGGAAGGAAAATATTACAGAGAAACTGGGTACCAAAATTCATCTGCTGCCTATGAGGAAGGCACAATTCAAAAAAGGGTGTGCTAGGAAAGAGGTCACCTTCAGAGAGAAAAGACTAAGCAAGACTGAGAACACATAATGGTGGAGAACTGAACCCAAAATCTAATTAATTATCAGAAGAGCCTCACTGCTCATGTTTGTCATCATCTGTTTAAGGATATTACTACATTAGAAGGAGTAGGACGTTGAACTGATAGGCCAAGTTCCAAATGGCTGGCTTTCTGGAGCAATGTCAAGAAAATGCATTTTCTAGAACAATTACCAGGCTTGTCCTAGAACAGTGAGTTTATTAGAGGGTCCTACCTGAGTGTGTGATCAAAACTGAGATTTTGCAAGGATGCGTGGGCAGTAATTCCAAAATGAGTAACGTTACCAAAGAAATAATAGTAGCTGTTTTTTCTCCTGAAAAGTGTCAGGATTAAGGAATGCAATTGGGCTTCAATAACGATGCCAGTTCAGTAACGAATCCAATTCACTGGATCAAGGAATGCAATTGGGCTTCAGTAATGTCCTTGCTTCTAATTTCAGCCTATAGGATTTCTACTAAGATATTTTCATCTTCTTTAATCTGCACCGCTACTAAAACATTTCTGGCAAAGTCAAAAACTTAATTTAGCTTTCATGACTCTGAGATTAACATGCTTATAATAATCTTATTCTTGTATTAACAAAAATAGAGTGGCACATGACACTGGGAATAACGCAGGTTATGGTAGAAGACCCTGGCATTATTTCACAAAAGGGGAACAAGAGACAATGGTGTAAGTACCATCTTTTCACATTTGAAACTAGATTCAAACTCTTTCTAAGGTGAAAATGATCTTATACTAAATTCCAACTGTTCTTATCGAAAAACCACTACTCAGCTGGCATGATTTCTTGTTGACAAACCCAGGACTGACTAAAAGGGACAGCACAACTAGGACTGAGAAGTATTGGCAGGATTGAGGGAGCCTGCCTGCAACTGGCTTGAGACAGTGCTTTTCTTCATTTTAATATCACAAAATTTACTGTGATTATCTAACCTAAAGGAAATTCCATATAAATTTGTATTAGCACAACCCAAATGAATAAAACTGAAAATATGCCAATCTACTATTAATAACTGCCAGACCTGGATAATAACCATTGTTAATAGTTTCTCAGATTGTTTTGGGAAGGAGACAGCATGTCACCAAACTTCTAGGTAAGGCTAGTTTACAAGCTAAGCTAAATAGGAGGCTTGTTCTGTGGAAGCAATACACAATACTGTCATTACAAAAGCTTCATGTTTGGCAGAACAATCATTTTCCTCCTTGATCCTTCATTCTGGGATCTATAAGACCCTGCAATTTTCAGATAGCCATGGCACAAGATCAAGGTTATTACTATTTTTTTAAGATAGCACTTTTTAACAAAAGGAGAGAAGCACAGAAACAGCAGTTGCACATGTGGCATTCATGTTTTGTAATAATTTCAGTCTGAATCCTGCCAATATCACTTCATCTCAAGCCACTTGCTGGGACGCTGAGCACATCCATCCTCTCCTGTAGGCTTTATTTCTACCCAACAAAGAGACTACGCTTGGCTCCAGAGACTGTTAGTCTTCAGTTTCATGGGCACAAAACCAGCTCAAAATCTACTATGAATAGTGAATAGGAAAATAAAAACCCTTAACAGTCAGTAGCAGGCACAGCATCATGGAGGGCCTTTCCATTAGTAGAGAGCTGCCTTGTAAAAATAATCCTTGGCAGACACAGGACTTGCATCATATTTGAGAAAGGCAACTTTCTAGAAAGATTTCATGATTTTCCATAGTTTATGCCAATATTTTTTGACTAACCTCCAACCTTTTTTAAGTACTAACCACACTCTCAGGCATCACTTGTATCTTACAAAATTCCATAGGCTGTTTACCAGCAGGTTTGGCAATACAATAGTTATTGTTATTAAACATTTATAAAATGCAAGATACTATTGCTGAATATGAAAGGATATTGCTTCAGACAAAAAGAACTACTGCTGTTCTTAAAAAAGCCAGTTTATATAAAGAAATACATATTTGTAAAAATTATTCTATGACCAAAGTGCAGTTACTGTGAATAAAAGTATGAAAATAAAATATTTTGGAAGACATCTTAAATAAAATTTTTACATTACGTTTTGTATAGCACAGAGTTCATGCCTCATAGTGTTGTGATTGGTAATGCAATACTATTACTGGGGCTGCAAGACATTTTGTGACATGAAATATGTGGGGTTTCAGGTACACAGACCATTCAAATGCTCAGTCCTACGCTAAATGCATCAGATTCCCTTTTCTTCTACTGAGGTCACATGTAATTTGAGGGTTGTTTTTAGCCTACCCTGAAGACGGGAGTCTAAATTCTTACCATAGAACCAGCATGTGACACAACACCCTTCTGAGCGCTCAGCCAGTGCAGCTAGGAAGAGGAGAGGCCTCTGTCAGGGCCCTGAGCATGCTGTGACAGGCCTTGATGGCCCTGCGGAGGCTCACCTGGCACCTCAGCCCCCACCCTCTGCTCATGGGCCCAGGGGCTCCATTTAAACTCAGGCCTGTGCCTTTGCTCCCTGCCTGAGGTGTGCTGTAGGGCTGCTGGAGGCCTAGGCCTGCCCGGGTAACATTGGGCTGTACCTGACCCCACTGCCCTTGCCAGCCCTGCCCCTGGCCTGGCCTTGTACCTGCCCTGTCAACACCATTTACCTGGTGGCCTGGGCTCAGGCTGCCCTCTTTGTCCCTGTCCTGGCACTGTGGGGCTGGGGAGGCACCAGCCCTGCCCCTGTGACCTTGCTGCCTGTCCCACAGGGAGTAGCCGCCCTTGCTGCCCCCTGATGGCATCTGCTGTGGTGGTACCTTAGATACACCTCTGAAGACATGGGGCTTCTGTTGTCTGTTTTCTATTTTCCAATCAGAACGCTTAAAAGTGGCAGCTTCAGTAGTTTGGGGATTCTTTGATCTTTAGCAACCACCACATATCACCTGCTCCATTAATAAGTTTAATGAGCTGCAGCAGCTGGTTGGTCTTCCAGAGACAAAAACTTCATTTGTCTGATGTGAAGCTATAATATAAACTCTCAAGAAAGATTTCTCTCTCCTGGAGAAGGAGGTGGCAGCATTTTAATAGAAGCTTGTGTTCAGTTTAATCACACTTAAGCTTTCACTGTATTCCCAGGAAGAACACCTAGAAGAAAAAGCACCTTAACAGGAGGAGCCATGTTGTGGCATGTGGTAAGCTATGTCAACGGAACATATGATGTGCATCAGCTTAAGGCTGTGCTTTGAGACACTAAAAACCAATCACTTCAAGTCCTGAGGTTGCACCTTTCCCTGTAGTCTTTTGTAAGTTGAGAGTGGCAACCTGGACTTCCTATGAATGACTGCAACAGTAGGTAGCCTGAGCATGGCACTCAGTGCAACCTGGATGCAAAGGACTGAGATAACTTCCAGCACTGTAGAGAAGAAAAAGTTACTTGCTTGTTTAAATTTATTCTCAGGCCCACAAATAATATATTGTCAAGCATACACTTCATTAAACTACCCTTTTACAAAGGAAAACCTTGCAAGGACATTTTGACAACATGCCTTTTGTTGAAGGAATATTCAGTCAAAAACTTGATATTACTTTTGTGGTCAGTGATACAACGCAGTATGCTCAATACAATAATGGGCCGTTCTCGCTTGTTTTCTAAGATGCTTTGAACACCAGATAGAAACATAAATCTCATTACAGCACTGGCTATGTTAATGCAAAAAACAACACAGTGCTGCCTCTGCTGGAAGATGGATTTTTCATTTTAGGTTTGTACGCTTCTTAAAGCACTCTTAAAAGACAAACCTTTTTCTTTTAAAGTAATTTTGATATAGTTAGCCAATTATAGTTAAGCTTCTAACAATGAAATTCTGCATATCTTATATGCAATTACAGTGCACTTGCATCCCAGTTGTTACATTTACTTCTAGATTTTAAGTTTCCTCCCATGCCTCTCATTATCCAAGTTGAGTAGTTAAAAGTGATCTGAACTGTCACTATTAGAGCATTATACTTCTAGTCCAAGATAAAATCTGTGAAGAGAGCTTATTATAAAACAAGAGGATCTTTGAATGAAGAGGTTGATGAGAAATGTATGTGAAATCCAAAATCACTCAGCCAACAATCTTGTGAAGTACAGTTTGTTTTGGGTATTTATTCTATGGTGTTTAGTCAGTTCCTTTGGTATGCAAAACAAGAAATCAAAATGACATGTGTATGTACAGTATTAGAGTGTAACTCATGAATCATTGAGGTGTTTTTACTCCATTTTTGTTAGAAATTAGAATGTGTAGCTATCAGATGAAGATTACATAAAAAACCCCAATACTTTAGCCCTCCTTTTAAATTGACGTAAGCCTCTGCTGTGGCTTAAGCTGGCACACTGATGCATAAATTATAAGGAAGAAGACATATATAGCCAGTCCTATCTAAGTACTGAATTTGATTCCTCTGTTTAGAATTTCTGAGTCACTCAAGTAGACATATTTGATAGGAATGTAGTCTAATTGTTTTACTGCTAAACCTGAAACAGTTGCTATTAGGAGCAAATTAGCAAGAGACCTTTGGATAATTCTACCACTCAAATCAAAGTCTCAGTCAATTAGCTATCTTAATAAATAACAGTTCCCTAAAAAGAGACAGGAAAAAGAGACTAAACAAATATGCAAAAAACCCCGTAAGATGGAAAATTTAACAATTTCCCAAAGGTCAGGAAGGAAGCCACAATCTAAATTAGATTAAAGGTTTGATTTTTCTACTCTTCTGTATTCAGGCATATTAAAACCAAAATAAAATCATATCAGCATAATGACTTTTTCATTGTGGTCACAGGCCATATCTGTGTAAAGAATTCTGTTCAGCTTCACGTAATGAGAGTCTGGAGGGCAGCTTAGAGCACAGTTTGGTCAGAAGCAATCACTGTGTAACCAGAGGCTTTTGGCTTGTGGCCCTTTAGCTGTCATGACTATGTCATGGAAGTGAGAATGGACACCCTATACAGGGCTAGTTAACTTCATGACGTTAGCGCTTCCCTGCACAGAGAATGCACATTGATCTATCACCTACGTGCACATGTAGTTGATCCCTGTCCCCAGCTTTTATTTTGCCTAAATTGTTCCAGACATTTACTTCATATATTTCCCTGTAGATCTTGAATTCAGCCCAGCTGACAAGTTGGTAACGAAGCAAACTGACTATACATTCCATTGCTCTAGAGCATTTCTGAATTCTAATCAGGTATTTTGGGATAATGCTGTATGTACATTTACTTGTACTATTTTTATAGGGAAAGATATGTACAATGAATAACTTGAAATAACACAGCAACCTGTAAATTAAAAAAAAAAAAAATTAGAGGTAAGGAAAAATATGCTTTACAATCCTGCAACAGTGATGGAGTTGATGGTACAGGATGGTATAGGTTCTTACGATTTGGAATTGAATCCATAGGAAGCTCCCTCATAAGCAGAGGAGAAACAACCCTTATCCCAGTGTTCCTTTACTGTGTTGCTGTTGAATAATGCATTTTATACCTGAATTTTAAAAATCTACATTTAAAATATTGACTTAGCTGACAAAAAATGTCCAGCATAGTGGCTCCCTTTCAGCAAAAGAGAGCTTTACTAGTACAGACTAATAAATCACTGCACATATGGTTACTGGCACTGGCAATATATAGGGATAACTCACCTGATAACCTAATACTTCTTCTGTTAAAGACAACAACAAACTCCTACTGTCTAACATAGAAACAGAACCGAATTCTTAATATGCTGAGGAATAGATAGCACTATGCTCTACAAATTTTAATGCTGAATCCATTTCTTCTTAGTGGATCATAAGTCGCACCTTAACGTTGTGATTAAATACATTTAAATAAATCAAAATATTTCTAACAGAATAGTCTCTGGCTTAGAGTGGTCTTTGCATCTGAATATATAACTGTTTACCCTCATATATCACACATAAGTGCCCAGACTTTGGTCATAGCAGTTTTTCTGCATATGTAGGATATTATTCATAATATATGTTTCGTTCACACTACAATATAAACAAGATATATAAAAATATTTTTAATTAATTTAAAGTTTTGGTTTTATATAGCTTTTTTACAGCTGCTTTAAATCTATACAGAGCTACTTATTAAAAAGTATTGAATAGATTCTATGAAAAGAAGTTAAATTTATGATGTTTAGTATTACACATTATACAGTTTCTTTATTTTTTGCTCACTTGATCATGCTGTGAAAAATTCATGAATATTTAGCTATTAAATGAAATGCAAAATTTTCATTACCATTTTATTGAAAACTTGACATCTTAAAATACCATACATACCATTAGTATTCTAGTGCATTGTCACCTTATTGAAAAATGCTGCTAAAAAACAATACCACCATTCAGAGAAAAAAAAATTGTCCGCCCAAGGCTATTAACTATAGTTCTACACATACATTAGTGACAAATAAGTGAAGCAGCCAATGCTCACAAAAGATGTCACTAAAATGCTAGGAAACAACTGTAACCATAGAAACCATCTCACACTGCAATCTGAACATCTTTTGTCAGTGTTTGACTAGAAATGAGATGCTTAAAATCATTAGGCTATCAAAAATTCTGAAGTCTCTTCATTGAAATTTACATATTTAAATATTTTGAAACCTGCAAAAACTTCAACATGATACTTTCATAAAATATTGTTTCAGCTCCTAGCCCTCAACTATCACTTTAGATATAATAACAAGGATTATACAGATGATTACTCCCTCCCCCGAAGTCTCCCCCACCAGACCCTATATTTAATATACATACACGAGAAGAAGAACCTAGGCATTAAAAAAAAACCCAAACCCAACCACCATAAAGAACTGAGGTGAGAAGTGAGGACAGTTTACCCAGCTCTTCTTAATCCAAAATATTCACAGACAAGGCATTCACTATCTCTACTTACTGCTTTGGGTTTTTAAAAAATATCTTCATAAACTCCATGCACCCTACTGGCAAGATTAGTGTTATTGTACAACCTTCATGACATTAGGTACAAAATTGTCTACAGACAACAAAACATATGAAGGAGAAATTTCCTCAACTGACTTAAAAACGTTTGAGAACTTTTGAAGATTAAGTGTCTCTCCTAATAAAAATGGCCTATACAACTTCTGGCCTATAGAATACGAGTACACCCCAGTCTTTCTGTACAATGACTGATACTGTTCTGTAGGACTGGAGGAATATGTAGGAAGGCAGCCTTAGTTCCTTTCGCAGTAGGACTCTGTTACAGTAAATCTGTGTTAGTCTGAAAAGCTACTGTAGAAAGGCAAATCAAGGGCATAAATGGTGATTAATCCTTCAATACAACAAATTTCAGTGGTACCCAGGACAGCGAAGAACAGACGTGCTGTTGTTTGCAGGAAAGGATTGCTGATATTTAATAGAAAAAACATTTCCAATTCCGTATGTGCTTTAATTTACCTTTAAGGAACTATGAAATCTGGGGATACAGATCAAAGGTGTTTTTAATGGAAAAGTCAAGGACTGAAATAACCGGTACAGTTTGCTTCCATTATCTTTGCCACAGGTCCTGAACTCTCAGGTGCATATGGGTGCTTCAGCCAAGACCCTGTTATGCAATGCATTACTCAATTTCTCTATTTAGTTTTTCATGACTTTAAGCAAAACTCAGCGGTCAACAGATTGCCAAGTATCAAAGGCTATGAGCTTGTCCTTTAAAGTATTTGTTTGCCAGTGCATTGTGATATAACACTTATAAGAGAATGTCAAGAATTTCAAATACCCACTTTTCCCCCCACTCTCCCCTCCCCCGCCATCCTTTGGTGGAAAGGTTCAGATTTTGAGGCCATCAATCTGATGCTTTCACAAATAGTACAGGATACATTAGCACTGATGAGAATGTCTTTCTTATGATTGGAAAACAGGCTAGTACAATTTGCAAACTTGGAATCTGTTATTTTTATCAGCAAACTAGAATGCAAGTGAAAAAAGGCAAAAGAAAAAAAATGAAGAAATACGTCATACAATTCATTACAAAATGTTCTTATTATGTGTGTTTTACCCATGAGCTTCACAGAATTACACACAAGAGAACTGATATATTTTAAATACCATCAAACCCGTCCTGTAATTAGTAATTGATTAATTAAATATAGACTTCAGAGAGGTTTTGACTACATAGAGATTTTGCTGCAAAGGTTAAAAGAAATCATAGGAACAGAAAATGCATGGCTGTAAGACTACAGGTGAAGTATAATAAACATAAAAACAAAGGTTGAAAGTTATCTTTTTTCTTAATATGTTCTCTGAAAATGAATGGCTCACAGTATTTTAAAGATGATGAAGCAATCCTGTTCAAGTAATGGGATGAACTATTCCATGCAAGAACCCAATCAATTTTTGTCTAAAGTCATAATGATTTTTAATTTCCGAATCCTCCCTTATCCTACATTATATCCAATGTACATTTAAAGTGCATGCTAATAGTACTGTTGCCTGTAGTTCATTGTCTTTCTAACACACAAGCTGTTGTAAGATTAATATCTTACAACAAGGCAAAGAAATGGAAAATAATTATGAACTAGGATCACAACTTTTCGTATCATTTATTTTCTAATAGTCTTTACTGTATTCAGTATTTTGATGGTGAAATAGCAAGTATCTCAGTTTCACCGAATCACTTACACAAAATTGTTCCTGTGGATGCCTGACTCATTCATTGAACACATGTTTCTGTTTTCTTCATATGTTTTATGGAAAGATTATAATAGGAACCATTTTCCTTATCCTCATTAGTAAGGTTTTTTTTAGTATTATCAATATATAAATGTATAGTACATGCTGTAATAAAAAATATTTATATAAATATATAAATAATGTAAATATATATTATTAACAAAGACATCAACTTATGCAATGTTGAAAAAACATGACAACTTTCCACTTACAAACCCCGTAGTATTACAGGCATAACAACATACCCCAAACTGGAAATTAGCTAATTCTACATCAACTGCTGATGGCAGAATCTACATTAATTCTGCTATTTTGAGCTAATTCAACAGTTTTCCTTTCCTGAAAACAGTAGACACAAAATTATGGAAAAGCAAGTGTGTTCCAATGGCAGAAAAGGATCTTAGTCTGATTCAGACACATATGCTCTTGCTTAAAGTCATATCTCATAGGTATCCCAGAGAAAATAAAAACGTATCTAAACAACCTCTACATTCATCAGCACCTTTCTACAGCTAACTGGAAGGTATTTAATGACTATACCAGTTTTTTTTACTAAGCAGCACAATTTTCAAAACTGAAACTGTGAGATATGAAATAAATAGAGCTTCTTGCATTTTTGACCTACCTTGAACCATGCTTTGTCTTCTATATTATTTTTAATCAAACTGAACTCCACATTCAGTAAAATCATTCAGGAATGAGATAATAGTTGTTTGGGGCTCTTATAATTTATGTGCATCAGCACTCAAGCATTTTTCATTGAACATTTAGTGTAAGGTTGTATATAATCCTCAGTGTCTGTGTTCCTACAGCTTCCTTTGTCAATTGCAAAGCGTAACAGTATAGCATCCTCTCACAGTTCTGGATCATTACACGTTTTTTGCCTAGTGATGTAGTAACACACCTTTGCTGATGTGTTAAGTGCACTGGTTTTCTATTTGTTTTCAGGTGCAATCTAATAATTTATTTTCTAAATCAATAATTGGCCTTGACTTGGCTGTGTTAGGCAACTGCTTTGCTCTTTGTTGTTTCTACTGGCAGAAATTAAGATCAACTTAACAACTTAGTGTAAACATGAAGTGGCTCAATGAGGATAACTTGGATCTTTCCCAAGTACAAAAGTTCAATCCAAAAAAGAATAAAGCAAATTCACAAAGGTCCTGAAACAAATACTAATGAAAACAGGCAGGGGTGTACCTTCTAGCACCCCTTGAAACAACTGTGGATGCTGGGGAGCAGGAAGGGGATGATCTGCAGGAAGTGGCCAGAGTCACTTGCTTTCAGTATCATCTCCTATTGCTGTCATTGGAGACAGAATACTGCTCCAGATGGCCAGATTTACTAGTCCGACCCCAGCAGGGCATGCATTGGGTGTGTATCTTAATGTATCATATCAGGGGCCTCCTGTCTCGGCTTAATAAGGCCCACTTCAAAATTTATTTATTTATTTATCTATCTATTTATTTATTTATTAATCTATCTATCTAACTATTTATTTATTTATTTATTTATTCAAATTTGGCTAAGACATTGGACATTAGCAAGAATGTCATAGGCTTGTTGGATTCAGCTAAGCATTTTTAATGCATTATTTACTACATTTATACACTTGAATATTCAGTAATCTAAATGATAATTCAATTCTTTCAGCAAACCTATCAATGGCATCATCTCATGGTGGTAAATTCTATATACCTGTAATTGTCAAACAATATGTGGAGTTCTATTCACATAAATATTTCATGTTTCAAAAATCTCCAGCAAAATTTAACAATAGTTTTTCCAGTAAAGTTCATGTTAGTGTGCCTAATATTTTAATATGAAGGAGTATTATTTGGAGGTCAGTTTCTTAAATTTCTTGTTTCTTTTGTAGCTTTGATTTTAAAAAAAAAAATAGATCATAAACTTATACTATCTCAATGCTTCTATGTTTACATTTGCAATAGATTATTTCACATATTTTTTTCCATTGAATTGTATAATGAAATGCTTCACCTAAAGATTAATTCTGTCTTGAGAGTTAGATTACGTATACAGTAGCATTTCACATCTTCTGTGTATACTCATAACTGTTTGATGTTTTGGACTTCAAACTTCATATGCTCTTGTATCATTAAATGACAACATTACCATGTACCTGACAACTGCGCTGGCTTGAAACAGTATTTTGCAACCTTTGTTGGTGGGCATGTCTTCACATTCACAATCATGAGCCTCACTTGTAGACATAGTTGTTAGGAAACCAGAAAAACACATACACCTCTCATTTTCTGTGATAGAAAACTTGCAGGAATGCTTTCTGATGTATGGTAAAGGTTGCTGCAATTTCTTTGTATGTCAATCTTTTTAATTGCTGTTACTGTGCTGCTCTATTCTACCACAGTCACACTTCAAAAATTTTTTTTGCTTGATTAGGATAGAATATCATTACCCAGACACAAAACATTTCAGACATGTACTCTTATCTCCAAATGAGGGAGAGAGGACTTTGGGTAAAATCCCAATCCAATCTGAGTTTACATAAAAGCCACATTTGATTTAATCAGATTTTCAGATTTACATCTGACCATATCAAACAGTGTATTGCATCTGTATTTATTGTATTCTGTTAAGTAGATTCCTGATATTAGAGTCATTAACTGTATTTACCCCTCAGGCTTTGGTTTGGTCTTCATAAATGCTTAAGGCAGATAAAATAGTTACAGGATGTGACTAGCCAATGTAATAATTTGTCTATAACCAAACTCTAAAAGGTTCCATATGATTAAGATATAAAATGGCCATATAATAATTTAATTGCAAAATACATTCATTTATAATTTTATCGTCAGTCTAATTTATTATGCAATATGTTTTGCTTGGCAAGTTAGAGAAAAAGAAATAAAATAACAAACCCCAGGGAAAATAACTTATTTTGTTCCCACAATCAGTTAGCAAGTGATGTTCTTTTTTATGCAGAACAACAACATTGCTACAGCAAAGTCAATCCTGAAGATTGCAGGGCTCTGATTTTGCATCCATAAATGTGAAGTACTACACCTAAATGAAGTATTATCATTTGATACAATTCAGCATAATGTCTCTGCCATGACAAAACTGGTCTTTAGAAAATGAAAACCAACAGAACTGAAAACACAGTTTCTCCTTCTGAACTTTAATAACACATGATGAACTAATGCAGTTAAAGATGCATATCATATAATTCCCATGGCTAGATATTACTCCATGTATAAATAAAATACATTACAAGTAAACAAACTCCACAGAGTGCATGGAATAAGCAAATTACAATTTTTACCAAGCAGTTCTTGAAATATAGACATCAGTCACAAATTGTAGAAAGGAGACTGATGGTGGATATGAACTAGAGAGCTTGGCTACACTGAACATCCAGCTTTCATGCCTTCTCATATTTAATATTTCTTATTGTTGACACTCAACTTCCCACAGCTGAATTAAGCAAGCACTGAAATTATGCTCTTGCCCTTCATTTACAAAGCTGATCTAGTAATTGTGGTGATGGAAAATGTAAGATTTACAATTTTTTCAAGCTTTTATATGCTACCATGAGTGCAGTAACTCCACTAACATGGAATTAAAAGAAAAAGACCATGCTCAATGACTTCATGTAACCACAGACATATCCTGAATATCTTAATAGCAGCAAATTCTCATTTGAAACCTAAAGTGTTTTAAATATCCATTATTTATACCTTCACGGCCTATCAAATAACTTTACATCCAGCATTTGTACTTGTTGAGTACAACTACTGGTACTAACGCTAAATAAGTTAAAATATTTATATAACACTTCATTATAAAACATCCTTTGTCAAGCCAATTATATCAGCAGAATTCTGATACTCATGCTTCTAAAGAGACTGAACTTTTACAGTGGATAACTAGACTGCCTGCCAGGTCACGTGAGTCACTAACATCAGTAGAATCAAACTAGGGCACATGATGATGGCATTCCACAGCTCAGCAATGCAATGTATTCCTTATATATAGAAAATATTTGTAATTTTATTCATAATGACATAGGATTGCCTTCTGATATTGAAATTAGATTCAGTATACCACTGGGTAAGCAAAGATATTTTATAACATTTATATATATTAATCTTGTTATTTCAGTCTCTGTTGTTTATTGTCAAGCTCATAATAATGGATTCAAAGCTTGACTACAAATATAGGTAAAAATACTGAAAACTAGGAGTATTATCTTAATTTTTCACTAAAAGTGATTTTTACTGTTTTTTTTCTATCACAACAAGGTCAAAAGTTTCAATCTAGAATGAATTTGATTTTGCAGCAGCAGATTGCAATCTCTTCCAAGCATCATAAAGAGCAACCTGTTCTACATTAGGTATCAATATGCTTTTTCTTCTACAGTAAATCAGGAGCAGTCTTATCTATAATCTCTTACGTAAGCAATGGCTAAATCTATACTAATTAACTAAACTATTCAGGGCTTGAATTCTGGCTCTCTCATGTGATTGTCCACATCGTTTAACTGTCTGGCATGCTTTTGGCCTGGATCAGCTGGCATTCTCTGGTGCATGGGATGGGCCAGGCTGGGAACTGTTCTCAGGAGACATCCATAGGGCAGCAGAAGGGATCAGCCCTTACTGTGCAGTGGGGGAGGGTTTCACTAGCTCCGTGGGCATTAGCCACACTTGCTTCTTGCCACTAAAGATGATGGAGAATCATTATCAGCAGATATGGTCAAACTGAACCGCACCTTCAAGAAGAGAGGCATTTCTAACGGCACCTTTTTATTGTTTCATACAGTTACTTCTTCCAGAACATACAAAATACAGTGCTGCTAGGCTTCTTCCCTTAAACCTTATCTGTGATTTTCTGGTACTGAATGTTACACGTCTACAGATGAGGTAACAAAATGTAGCAATTTTCTCTGCTGTTATTTCATGTATAAACAGACCGATCGGCTCAGAATCCCTTCCCTATCACTTCTAATTCTCTCCAGGGGCCTCAGAACAGTTTTTCTATTGGGGTATGACAACCTTTGAGACTGTCACCAGTCTTAGGACAGTGGCAATTCCTTTCTCCCATGTCACAGGTCTAATACAGTCCCAAAACACTGAAGTAATAGATTAGTGAAAGTTCTGGAAAAGGAAGGACAGAGGACAGCTGAAGCTGTAATATCTTCTAGATCTACTATTTCCATCATTTCCATTGTCCAAGATTTCTTAGGGGACAAATTCATACTTACATGACCCTTCTTACTGGCAAGGGTATAGTCCTTCATTTTTACTTCAGCCTTACAGTCTTATAAATACATAAACCAGAGGTGTGTATAAGATGAAGATCAGAATCATTTAAATCTGAGTCTTTCACTGACTTCTGTGATTTTTGGACTATTGCTTAAACCACGTCATGCACTGATCTACTTCAAAGCTTCTAATTTAGTACTGTACAGCCTCTTTCTTCTACGAGCTATTCTTTCTTTTTTATTGTATTAAGAATGGTTCCGTACAAGGTAGATCTGTGTTGAAATTGTCTCCTAAGCAGGGAGACCTGAAATTGAATTCTCAGTTTCTAACACATTTGGTGAAGGCTGTAACCAGTAGCCTGCTAGAAAAAATAATGCTCTTTTCTGCTCTTTGGTGTGGTGTGCTCTGAGTAGCTAAAAAATAAAAGGCCCCATGTCCCAGAACAAAACAAAAAAGCCTGATTGAGTAACTATTTTCAAACCTTTAGGTGTTACACTGATTTGGGATCTCAAGATTTAAGTGACCTTGTGTATGTTCAGCAGAACTTAGGAAATTTTGATCACGCAAGGATGACGAAGCAATGCGTGGGGTTTCTGAAGCTTTCAGTGGTGCTTAAATGTTGGACCTGCTGTTTAAATATATTTGGAGAATCTCATCCTAAATGTTTTTTCCTATAAGCATAATTCAAAGGACCGCATGGCTGGATGCCAGGAGGTTCTCAGAGTGGCATTTTTCAAAACAGTAAGGCATAATGACAAACAGAGCACTGCAAATGTAGTTTCAGAGTCTGAGAGAGACCTTCAAATTACACACAAAGTGTTTTTAGAATATACTTAAATTCATTATTTTGTTATCAGTGCTCTGAATCTGACCCTCCTGCCACCAGTTTAAAAAGCAATTTCTCAAAGTGAAATCTAATTTCATCATTAGGGGACAGATTGTTCCAAGAAGCTGGATTAGAGCAGCATCAGCATGAATTTCAAAAACTTGCATGGAGCTATAAATATAATGTGCAATATTTTGCAATATCTAATGTGTTTTGGTCTAATGTTGAACATGCCCCATTGTTAAAACCAGCTGTGTTCTTTCACTTTTCATTTCTATAAAGCTATGATAAAGGCTGTCAAAGCAAACCCTGCAGCACCAGCCTTTCTTGATAAAAGTTCTGTGTACAAAGTACATAGTAATCTCAAGATGGAACTTTGTTTCAAACCAGAACAAAATCTTCAGCTAATTATAAGTGAACTATATTAAGCACAAAAGGCAATTTCAATTTATACTGAACAAAGTTGCATTTTACTCTTTTCTTTCAAAATGCATTTGTCGTGGTTTCTGAAACTAATTGAAAATTCATTTTGCTTAATTTTCTAAGGTTATTTCTTTTATTGCTTTTAAGTAGTCTGTGTAATACTGTAACATCTAAATCCCCACCCCCCTCCCCCCCAGGAAGATTAGCGGGGCCTTTTTTTTGTGTTAATTTGTATTTAAAGCTTTAGAATAAGAAATGAATCATTCTTTTCATTCCTTACATCACATTAGTGCAGCAATCACTAAACTAACGCTCTTATTATGAACACATTCAAAGCTCTTGGAGGAAAATTGCCAACAGAAGTACCACATAAAAATAGGTCTGCTGTTTAAACAGAAGAGGATTAAAAATAAAATTGTAGTTTATAGGTGACTAGTTAAAGAAAAAAAAAAACCACAATTGCACTTTTATTTGTTTTGACTTTTCTGTATGTGATATAAAGAAAACCTGAGGAACATTTCCCCCCTGCCCCCTATTTTTATTCTCCTAGCTATTTTTTCAGCTATATTTTATGGAAAAAAACTATGGAATTGTCTCTTCTTTTTTTCTGAAAGCTTTATGACCAGTGGATAATTCTCATCTCTCTTTGTAGTTAGTTACATGATTTGGCTGGACCCAGGTGAAGACATAAAGGTTAAAATGTCCTAGATGTATTACCTTGGCTCTACTTCCTTCAGAACCTTTGAGTGGCTATTTTTTTGTCTCAAAGAAGTCAATAGTAAAGTTTATAAGCCAGAATTCAGCCCAGATCTAGATGTGGTAGGAGTGATCATGTCAGCAAGAAGACAGGTATTAAGGTATGCAACTAAACAGGAGGTCACCACATGGGAAGGATACTCAGATGACTCAACACAGCAGCTGGTGTAGGAGCAGGACCCCACTAAGGAGCCTGGGAATGGATCAGATAACATGCTGAAAGAGCTGGTTAAGTCATAGAAACTGCAGGGCTGGCATGTGGCTTTCTCTTGGGATGCAGGAACCCATTTGCCAGTCATCCAGCATTGCATGATATGGCACCAACTCAGGTTGTGAGCAGAGCTTTCTGCTAGTCCCCTTGAGACTAGAATTGAGTTCTTTGTATTCCCTAGTTTGTTTACTGTGGGCAGGAGCAGCTGTAATCCAACAGCAACCTTTCTGCAGCCCAGGTACTGGCAGCAGTGCTGACAAGCAATTCAAAGTTCCAGGTATTTCCTCTTGCCTCTTGGATCAAAGGAAAATTTGGGAAGAAACATTTTGAACCAAAGTTAGGAAAGAAGCAAAACACTGGAGGAGCAAAGGAAGTTTATTTTAAATGTACCACATCATCATTACAGTTTCATCTTCCTACTCTGGGGTCTGTAATGCTTCTAAAAAAATAGGCTTACTGTCAGTGGGGACTTGCTGAACAGAATTCAGAGAGGTTGGCAGAAGTGACTCAGCCAGCTCAAGACTTCTCAGCAGTGTTAACTGATTTTAGTTCCCTAATGCTAAAGATAAAGCTATACATCTGAAGCTATGAAATAAGATGAGAGACGGAGAGAGCAGTGATTTCTCTTTCTACATTAAAGGACTAGAAGAGATGTTTGGTTTTGGTGATTACTTCAGCTTCAGGGGCTGAGGAGCAGCCATATTGACATTATCTGAATGTGCAGGTGAGAGGCAGAGATTGATAGGCTGTTTTGCTACTTTTGCCAAAGAAGCAGAATCTGAAACCTGTTATTTGAGCCAACCTGATTTTCCATGCAAATCTTCAATACCACAACCTAGCTCTGGACTAGCATCTCCAGTACATTGTTAGAAGGAAAAGTATCAATTGTGTGAGAAGAAAGAAAAGGATTAAGAATCACCAGAACCCAGGGCATGTAGGGACCAGCTGCCCCCCAAAACCAGTTATCAGTCTTCTTTATCAGTTGTTTAATGGTTATTGGTCTTTTAAAAAAAAATCATATAATTTATTTAGCTAGGAAACAGACAAAACAATGTATACTTTATCAAGGTACATTAAGAGAAAACTCTTATGTCTGAGACGCATGGCATTCAGACCCAGAATGCAAATTAAACACGTGATCCTGTGGTTAACTTTATTGCCGTCTACTGCACACTTGCTAATAGGTGGCTATTTATGTGCCCAACAGGTTGTGTAGGAAGTGATGTCCTACCATACAGGACCTTCAGTCCACATTATAAAGCCATAAGGTGTTAGGACCCCTAGCACATTCTCCCCCATTCTAGAAGATTAGGACCACCAAAAGGTCCTTGGTATGTGCAGAAATTACCGACCCAAGATGCATGAGTCTCCTCTATTGGTTTGATGGTTAACAAAGGCCACATAAATGTAGGCTGATTTATCATTTTTGTTTCCCCAGTAATTTACTGTTTGGTAAATGATACAAGTGGTGCACAGCTGTGGTACATTATTAATTTGATTTGGTTATGACCAAAATCTGGAATGTGTCTTAGAAAATGTCATATTTAGTCCTGTTCCGGCCAGCTCATTCCTTCAATTTCAATGTGTCAAGTTACAGGTTTATGGGTCAATGCTTTTCTGATCAGGTTATCCTTTTCCATTTTCATTTCAACGTTTCAGTGGCATAGCACAATGCTGAAAAAGGCTGAGTCTGGCAAGCTGGGAGTCACAGGTAATTCATGATCTTGACAGCTAGCTATCTGTTTTCAGGCAAGCCTGAGACTAGCAAGTCTGATAGTTTTCAGCTCTATTTCTAGCTATTGGAGGTACATTAGGAAAAACAGGGAATTTCATCTCCCAGAAGAAGGAAAAAGCAAAAGCCTGGTACCCAAGTTTGTCTATTTGAAGTTGAAGACTAGCAGACAGCTTGGGTGAATCCTGTCTCTGATAGAATAAGATACAATCTTAGAGTGGTGACATTGGAAGCAGAATTGCATAGAAACATACTAATTGGGTGTTTAAAGTTCTTTTGTAACCTTGTACCTGGCAATGGCACCTGCTATGGCATTTTGTGACAGGCTATTGGTGACCATTGGTTTTGAAAGACGTCTTTACTGTGTCAGAATGATCAAGGTAATGAGGATGAGTCTGAACAGTAGCTCTCCTTCCTCTGTTAATTTGATGGAGTTTTACTTTGGCATTTAGGTATAAGCAAGCAGGAAAACCAGAAGGTGCTCTCAGATAGATCAGAAAGGACATTTTTCATTTCTATAAGCATTTCCAAGTAGAGCGTTGTGTCCAGAGATGCCCAAGACAATAGCAAGCACGGACATTAGTGGGAACAAAAGTTTGCTAAGAGCTGGATTCCGTTTTTTATATGGCAACAGACAGACAACCTCATGGGTCCTTCAGTCAGCTAGAACTTTTGTGGTTCAGTCTAATCTTACATATTCTTTTCTTGGCTGGCATGACAGCACAGCAGGGACTCTGTGCCACTTAGAGGATAATAGATTCAGTAAATTCTCACACAGGCAGTGAAGACCCCACTCAGGAGGTAAGAGCTAATGAAGAAGAATCATCAGTTGTGCCAAAGATGTTGAAGGTATGTAAGATGTAAGTCTGACCTTTGGCTGTTCCAGAATGCAGTACAGGTAGACCTGTCCACTCTTAGGGATGGCACGCCATGTCACAGACCTCAGGGGAATGGCTGCATTCATCTTGTTGAGCTGGTTAGTCCCCCCCAAGCTTTAGTTGGGATGAACAGGAATATAAGACAGGTACTAGGACAATAAAGCAAAGATTTTTAGTTGAAGTTGTCAAACTGGGTAAGGGAATGTACTGGTAGAATTTTAAAAGACCCTTACTATTTAATTCAACTTTGTTAATGTTTATCATAAATGTCTAACAAACAGTTGAAAGAAAAATATTTATTTGTTGCATTCTTTACATTCCCTGATCCTGAAAGATGGGATGATACTTTGGTTCTGTTGTGAGAATGCTATAGTCTCTTCCTCGTTTGGTGCAGTAATTTATTTTAAACAGAGAGTAGCCATGCTGGTATCAATGTTATTATTTAAACAGAGAGCAGCCATGCTGGTATCAGTGTTATTATTTACATACTCAATGTTATGTAGGTATAAGTACAGTTTGGTTTACAGTTTGCAGCAACAAGAGCTGGTCTTTAAAATCCAGCTCTGTCATGCCCATGGACCTGCAAGTAATATAATATATCAAAAGAAACAGTAGATTTCACAGCCATCAACTGAAAAAGCAAGGATTCTTTAAAAAAAAAATAATATGTATGATACACATTTCAGGCATTCTTAACATGAAGAAGTCTTTAGGCCTTAAATTCTTTACTTTTCATTCTTGGACCATTACTGGCATAGTACTGTCATGGTTCAACCCCAGTCAGCAGCTCAGTACCACACAGCCGCTTGTTCATTTGCCCTCCCAATCCAGTGGGACGGGGAGGAGAATTGGAGCAAAAATAAAGGTAAACCCCATGGGTTAAGAACAGTTCAATAATTAATATAATTATTAATATAATATTAATAATAACAACAACAACAATAATAATACTAGTAATGAAAAGGGAGACAGAAATAAAACTCAAGAAAAACAAGTGATGCACAATACAATTGCTCACCACCCGCTGACCAATGCCCAGCCAGCCCCCAAGCAGCGATCGGCCCCTCCCAGCCAGCTCCCCCCAGTTTATATACTGAGCGTGACGTTCCATGGTACGGAATATCCCTTTGGCTCGTTCGGGTCACCTGCCCTGGCTCGGCTCCCTCCTGGCTTCTGGTGCATCTGCTCGCTGGCAGGGCACGGGGAACTGAAAAGTCCTTGACTTACGGTAAGCACTGTTTAGCAACAACAAGTAAAACATCAGTGTGTGATCAACATTATTCTCATACTAAATCCAAACCACAGCACTGTACCAGCTACTAGGAAGAAAATTAACCCTATTCTAGATGAAACCAGGACAGTACACTGATAGGAGACATGGCTTCGTGCATTTGTATTTGGAGACACTTTCTAGAGTTTGCCCTCATTAAAAAGATGGTGAAGGCAGCTAAGATCTGCATTTTAGTTTTATTTCTGGTTCATTTCTTAGGGAGTAGGACACCTTAATGTGTCTAATGCAAGGTTGGTATGTATAGCCTCAATCCCTGTGTGCAACACTTAAGACACTCAAGAACAATCTTGTGCACCAATCTAGTAACATTAACCTGATAGTCATTATATATTTGTTAACTGTATGCTACTTTCTGATTGACTTATTCTATGTCTTTTAAGTAGTTTATTTTGTTTGCTTATTTTTTAAGATAAGTTCAACAAAGTAGGATGTTATTCTGAAAGGAAACCTTATTCTGCTTTATTCTGAAAGGAAACCCATGCAAGTAATTTAACAAAAGGTATCATGTAAGACTTATGATATCTGTGGATGCTACTTCTGTTTCTGTAGGTACTGAGAAGAAAGGCTGTGTCCCTGCAACTGTGCTGGAGTACTTTCCTGTCTCCTAAATCAAAAAGACTACTGAATTGCCTGTGGCCATAGATGCTATTGAAAATGAACTGAAAAAGAGCATCAGAATGGATGCCCTTCTACAGATGCTGCATTTTTAAAATGTTTGGGGATAAATTTGGTTGCAGGTCAAGATCCATGACTCAGTGGTATATGCTTAATTTTTAGCACATGAATAGTTTAACTGATTATAATGGGATTATTCAATGTATATTGTAAGCATTTTTCTGGATTGGCAAAATTAATAGATTGAACTATACCTGTGAAATAAAAGCACCTTTGCAAATTTCCTCTTTCTGCCTTGATTAGTTCTGCCCTGAGTCTCAAAATGTTCCAAACCCAAAATATTAGTTTCTTATGGTTCTTAAGTCTACTGAAAAGGAGATATTTTATATATAAATATAAATATAAATTCAAGTTCTTTACATACTTTTGGAAAATTTAATTATGATGAATTTTTTCACATCTTTTTAAGGACATTCTGTCTGTGAAGTTGAAAATATATTCTTTTCTCTCGGGAAAGAAGCTTCGTCTTTATCTCTGGAGGCACTAATATTGCTGAATGATAGATAGATAGATAAATGGAAACCTCTTATGTATTCCTTCACTTGAGAGAAAATACACATTTCATTTTCATTTCCAGCTGCTTCACTTCTGTTCACGTCTTCTCTGGATAAGGAAAATATCATAAATGTAGCTTCCCTTTATATGTAATCTAATTTCAGCCTGATGACACATTTTATTAAGATTTCTAAATGATTGCTTAGATCTTCAAAGACATTTATATTTTTATTTAATCTGCGGAAGTCATAAATGTTAATTGTCAATTCACATACCTAATCTTTAGCCTTGCTATGTAAAAAATGTCTTCATTATATAAAGCTTGCTTCATCAAATATTCCACTGCATCTTTCTAAATACTTATTAAAGGGATGGCATGCTAAGCAATAAAGCAAATAAATTTTATCTAAAATATATTTACAACACATGGGTCATTTGTACCACTTTTAAACACAGAAGGTATTGTTTCACTATGGGAGAGACAGCAAGATAATTTTCATGATTCAGTAAGATACAGCTTAAAGATAGAGATGCAATCGTCCATCCAGGTGAGCAAGCTCATGTTAAGAGTCACTTCACAGAACTAATATGCGCAGATGAATCTTTGACAAGAGAAGGAGCACACAAAACCAATCAGATCCATGAAGAATAAATACATAAGAAGGAAAAAAATCTGCCAGTAATACCAATTTCTGCTTTTAACCTTTCACTTTATCCATGCAGATGGTGATCTATTGGATTTCCATGTATATAATGGCCAGAGTGTATATGCATAAAGGCCATACTGTTTCCACAGTGAGTCAATTATATCCTGAATAGATCAGATCTGTATACACAACAAATTCACCTATATTTGTGCTGAATTTTTCTCAGGATGCCTCAAACATGCTGTGCATTTACACAGCAAGTTTGCATATGTGCATATATATGCCTCCAGACCTAATAATCTTGGATCCACTAATTTTGGAGAACTGACTAATAGTTTCAGCAGCCTGGTACCACAGCCCTGAGAAGGAACACAGCTTGGTCACCCAGTAGTAACCTAGGTATGCCCTGTCTCTTCAGTATGTTCTCTGAGGTACCACCGAATTCCCTCCTGCACGGAAGAATGAAGGTTTTTTCTGTCCTTTCTTCACTTTGTCTCTGCCCACCCTAACAGCACATCAAGAGTGACGCCTTTGGCCTTTGACCTCCATGGATGCTGCCATGACACAAACACAAGAGCACAGCAGCTTTATTGTGACTTGAGGCCCTATACGTCCAATGTAGCTCCTCCCAAACACTGCATTCACAATATGGAAACTCGGAGAGAGATTGTGGCACCTCACAGCAGCAAAACTAAGTATGTGAAAAACGCTGTTCTCCCCACTTTAATCCTAGACCCTTCAGACAATTTTCTGTCTGTTAAGCAGGTGGGGTGGGTGCTCCTTCTCCAAATATAGAGTACGGCACCAAAACACAAAAATTAAGGTTTGTACCTCTCAAAAGTTCTACCTACTGGAAATAGAAGATACAAAGGCTTTTCCTGACTCATCCTCCTCATGAGCTGACACTTGCACGGTGTTTAGTCAAGAGAAATATATTAACTTGAACAACTACAGTATGTAGGCCACAATACTGCTAGCTGAGTGACAAAATCCATAGAAAGGTAGCTAAAGCTAATCAGCCAAAGGAAGACAGAAAATATTTAGGTTGATCATAAGAAAAGCTCCTGACAAAATGATACACCATCCAGTGGAGTGATTTCCTGAGGGAATTGATGGAAATGCCATCAAAAGAGAATTTAAAACTGAACTTGACAAAAAGAACCATGCTTTAGGAAAAATTCTGTGTGTATCCTATGCCAAAATGTGCTGAGTACATTTCTATTTCTTAGCTTTGTCTGATTCTGCATCAGTTTATGCTATATATTAAAAAAAACAACCGACTATGTAAACCCTAGCAAAATTCTTTTCATCATTCTTAGATAATCTTTCTAGATCATCCCTGATGGCAAGAAAGAATCAGGAAATCTGTTCAAATTACTGACAAATATTTTCTAGAGGTTTTATCTTAATGATAGATCTAGTATATATACTTGATGCTTACATTAATCTCATTTCCTATTCTTTTCCAAGTTAAGAGTTCAGTATTCCTGGCATTCTTGCTTTAACTTACTTTCTCTAAATTGCAAAAAAGCTTCATTCCACATGCATCGTTATTACATGATTCCAATACTCTAAAATCTATTAGAATGAATAACAATAACTTAGTGTAAAATTCCTTTTCTCAGACAATATTCAGAGCCAAATAATAGGTAGATGAATGATATTACAGCACGTGACCCACCACTACAGAGAGCAAATTTTCCATGGTTTCAGATTGTGTTGAAAGATCTCACCAGAAAGAAGCAGAACCAGAGTTATTCCTGAGTGACTGTCTTGCTCATCTCCCCATCTCTGCTGTTCTCCATATATTTTCTTGTTCATTTGTGATTTAAAAATTATCTGTGTTCTAATGAAATGAAAATCTCCATGTTATTAGATAGTCAATTTATGGGAAGATTTCTGAAACTCTGCTTAAATCTCCACAATTCATAGCTGTTCTGTGAATTGGAATCATGTTTCAAGAGTTTTGGTGATAAAGGTAATTTGGGTTTTAAGTAAAATCCCATGGTTTCCAAGTGGTGGATGCTGAAAAAATTTAATATAATCCAGACTATTTTTCAGGTATGTTATTCATCTCTGTTCAGCCAGTTCTGTTACAGTCTCAACAGAGTATCTGTCACAGAAAAATGTATTACAGAACTGTTCATAAAAATTAAAACCTTTTCATTTTGTAATGCAGTATTACAGAAGCAAAATGGCAGTTTCTTCATATTTAACAGACACTGTTTTACAAGTATGCTGAATAACAAACAAATCTCCAGAGAGCCAAGTACAAAACTCAGGAATACATTTGAGAAGAGGCTGAGATATGTGTTTTTAGAAAATTGCTATGTAGGTAACAGGCTACAATAGTTTTTACAGACATGATGATGCCTGACGCTAACAGGCTTTCTTTTGTTAAGCAAAGGAAAGGCTTATGCGTTCATGTTCCTATGAGCCTGTTCTGCATTACAGTAGCTTGTGTGTTTTGAAGAGATTTTCTCCAAGGGATTGGCTTACTGTGTTAAGAGTGGAGAGAGGGAGGAAGGAAAATGGAGCAAAATAAAGGCTCTTCCCCACATGAATAATCTGCTTAGTGTGAGGTGGAATTGTGCTTACCTTGTTGGATTTTAAAAGCCTTTTCATTTTACATCTTCTGCTGGGAGGGTAGCAAAGTATGGGGCCCAAATTCAGAGCCATACTTCATGAACACAGCATCAAACTTGGCCAAACTAGTTTGGACTGCTGGTTAAAAATAAAAATTACTTAAACCTGATTTAAGTTATTTAGATTGCAATTCGATTTTAAATTTATTGATAGAGTTAGGCCTAAACGTTGTTCATGTAAAGTAAAAGTGATTTATATAAATAGCTTATAAAATAAATTATTTCTGGAAAAAATATAACAGTAATGATGTTTTATTTCTAGGGATTAATTTTAGAGATAGTATTAAGTAAAGAGAAAAGGAGAGGTGACACAGAAAAGAAACATCTCAAAGAAGATGTGAGTTACCATCTATGTTAAACCTGGCCCAAATAATTGTTCTTTTTCTACGGTGACACCTAAGACTTCAAGGATAACAAGTCTAAACTTCATCCATTCACATATCTCCTTAAGATACATATTTTGTCGAATGCATGTAAACCCTTTTCTTTTTTTAAAGGAAAATATTCCAAATGTTGATTTGTGGTGTTCACAGTTGCATTATTTTGGAAGCTGAAGCTACAGTCACTGAAACCAGTGAGTGTTGTGTTTTCCAGCTCCCACGAGATGTCACTGCAGGACATCAGTTCGACTCAGCGCTTTTATGTATTAAACTACTGTAACTGTTTTCACATTTAAAAAAAAATGTAAAAATAAGTCAAACTTAAAGAGTAAGTTATTAACAAATACCGTGTCAGGCTGCTTTCTGAATATCAGGAAGAATGTGCACTACCTAGAAGTAACTTGTTTATCTTTCAGAACATCAGGTCAAACACCACAATATTTATTTATTATAGCATAGGCATCTAGGTACTTTTTATTTAGAGCTAGTAAATGAACGAATACTTTGCAAATTCTAAACATGATACAAGTTCACACAAATTGGTAGTTGAAATATCAGCAGGTGTGTGGATAACCAGCGGTAGAGGAAATATGAGGGTTTTTTATTCTATGAAGCAGTCTCACTTTTTAAGATTAATTTAACCAGGAATTAATAAATGGAAGATTACGAAAATTATTTATTTTGCATGTGGTATTCAAGCTTCCAAACTGGACTTTCAAATGTCACAATCTGTCTCAGTGGTCTGCAAACATGATCAAAATACTTGTTTTGTATTCATATGTTGGTCTTGAATGTATACATTCATTATTTAACCAGCTGTAACGTTCTTTCAGAAGTTACACAAATAATTATTTGGGTAGCACTCTGCACTTTATTACAAATACAACATTTATTGAATAGTGTTTCCACAAACCCAGACAAATCTAGAATTGTTAATGTTCACACAATTATTTCTGTTGTATTCTTTCGCCAAGCTATAGTACACTTGTGGAATGTGTGTATGTGCAGGAAAGGGTCGCACAAGGATTAAACAGCCACAGGCACTCCATATATGTACAGAAAGGAACTAAATGCAAGCCAGAACATCACATGGGATAGAGAGAAAAACTGAAGATTTTTTTCTCTCTGAACATCTTGGGAACACCTAAAACCTACTTAAATAATTATGTGCCCAAAGCCACAGCTGGAGAAAAAGCCACTAGTAATATTACAGGGCATATGTACCCATTAGGGTGGAAGGTGATATGTAAAATATATTAGTAGTGTGACAGCAAAGAGATGTATCTGAAGGAAAGGTATAGTGGACTACGGGAAACAGCAAGTTATTATTATTTATTATTGTATGTGTACCTGAAAAGGAATAACTGAGACAAATATATCTTGGAAGAATCACAGAACTATAGAATCGTTTAGGTTGGAAAAGATACGTAAGATCATCAAGTCCAACTGTCAACCAAACACTATTAAACCCACCACTAAACCATCTCCCTAAGCACTGCATCTACATGACTTTTAAATACCTTCAAGGACAGTTATTCTACCACTTCTCTGTGAGGCCTGTTGCAATGCTTGACCACCATTTCAATGAAGAAATTTTTTCTAACATCTGATCTAAACCTCCCCGGTGTAACTTGAGGCTGTTTCTTTCGTCCTGTCACTGGTTATCTGGGAGAAGACCCCCACCGGCCTGCAGCCTCCTGTCAGGCAGTTGCAGAGAGCGATAAGGTCCCCCCTGAGCCACCTCCTCTCCAGGCTAAGCACCCCCAGGTCCCTCAGCCGCTCCTCATAACACTTGTGCTCCAGACCCTTCCCCAGCCCCGTTGCCCTTCCCTGGACACGCTGCAGCACCTCAATGTCCCTCCTGAAGTGAGGGGCCCAGCACTGAACACAGGAGCCAAGGTGCGGCCTCGCCAGTGCCCAGTACAGGGGGACAATCGCTGCCCTGGTCCTGCTGGCCACACTGTGTGGGATACAAGCCAGGATGCTGGTGGCCTTCTTGGCCCCCTGGGCACACTGCTGGCTCATGTTCAGCCGGCCATCAGCCACCACCCCCAGGTCCTTTCCCCCAGGCAGCTTCCCAGCCACTCTGCCCCCAGCCTGTAGCGTTGCGTGGGGCTGGTGTGACCCAAGGGCAGGACCCGGCACTGAGCCTTGTTGAACCTCATACAACTGGCCTTGGCTCATCCAGCCTGCCCAGATCCCTCTGCAGAGCCTGCCTGCCCCCAGCAGATCAACACTTCCCCCCAGCTTGGTGTCATCTGCAAACTCACTGAGGGTGCAAACATAAGATTCTGGTTGAATTTAGTTCTTTTTAAGATGCAAAGAAACACAGACAGGAATTACAGTTCATAAGTGTGTGACATAGTTGTATATGTTCAAGAATTAATTGCAGAGTATAAAAAATCAGATTCCTAATAAAAATTGTTTATGTATGCAGAAGACAGAGAGGGATCTCTGAGGTAATGAAGGCCTCTTACAGAGGTTAAATTATGTAGAAATTCAGGTGATAATTTAATAGAAATTAATATTCTTCTGTAAGGAAACCTGGCAAAGAGTCAAAAAGTTTCTGATTTTTCCTGGCACTGTTCTGCTGTGTCAGGCCAGGACAAGTCACATGTTCCCGTGTACCTCAGCTTTTCATGGTTGAAACATTAGGTATACTTTGAGTTCTTTGACTAAAAACAGCATTTAAGGTCTAGTATGATGGATAGATTTCTGTGTCAGAACTTTATTGAAATTGTAGTAAGTTGATTTCCTGTTGCTATACAAAATAATTCAAAACCCAGTATTGATTCCAATTACTACTGTGTCAATGTGGTCATGTGCTTGGGCCTGCATCGTAGTAATATGAAGCTTTCAATCAACAGTGTAGTTTCTTTAAATTACTTTCTCTAGATATTTATTTTAATGGAAATGCATAAGATTTAATAAAATTTAAGTATTATCAAGTTGGACTTGTTTTGGAGATAAGTAGCAGATATTTGGTGATATGCCGTATCATGTGTCATTCACTGGTAATTGCCATCACTTTGTCTCTACACCCATTATATTATTTTTTACTCCAAATCACTATAGAGACAATGCCAGCCTAAATAACATTAAAATGGTTGCCTGTAAGAATCCCAGACTATGTGCCCATGTGTAATGTAAGCAAATGCTAATGGGGGGTGTGTTAGGAGTGTTGTTAAAAAATATTTGTTGTCTAATATTATACCCATGATAACTGCACATAGCACCTATTACAATTAATAGGAGATACACTTGCATACTGAAAAGAAACAAAATAAATAGTCTTACAAGCATTTACATGGCTTCTTCCAGGAATCCTCTAAATAGAGAGAAGATATACACTGTGGGCATAGCAGATTATGCTATCAGCTGTAGTGGAAAGTCACCAGACTACATTTTAGATGTAAATTACTGTTTAATTAACTACCCAAAACTAAGGGAGTAATTTCGGTTGTCTTTACTAAGGTTTTCTGGTAGCAGGGACAGAACATTTTGGATGAATGTGGAGTCACACTAAAGTTAATGCATTGAAAAGAATTTGTAAGAGTGAGCCCTAGAAGAGACGTGGACATGCTTCCAGTACCTCTAAAAATTGCATGCTGTTTATATATAGCAGCACCAAGATATGCTACATGGTGAAAAGTTTCATGGAACGGGACCTCCCACAATGGGAGCTGTTCTCCATCTAAGGGATTGCTAACAACCATTTGGAAGGCAAGATGACATTGTGAGTATATGGACAAGCCAGTCAGCTTCTTGGCATCCAGGCTTTCATTGTTAACAAGTATTTAGACAAAACAGTTGCAAAGGAAACTGAGAAAATATGCCTCAGTATAAATCACAGAACAATGCCTTTCTGAGTTAGCAGAGAGGTGAAGCAATAGCTGTGAGATGTGAACTGCCCATTTTTATTTTGTAAAGAAAATAAGCCCCGGAATTACAATAAATGACACTGGCTCTCAGAGATGAGCTGCTATTGTTCAGATTCCTGCAGCTGTACCAGCTGATAGTTTGTAATTAGAATGAAATTATTTATAACTAAAACGTGGGCTAAAGTAAATTGCAATCCCTAAGTTCCAATAGAACGTGAAAAGAGTTGAGGAAACAGAAATACATAAAAAAACTCTACCTAGCAAAATCCCAGATAACTTCATCTCACAAAACAAGGTGATCCATCTTTACTGCAAAGAAGGCTGAGTTCCAGTATGGCATTCTCTCGTGGACTAAGCACTTTCAGTATAACTATTTCTGCTTCTAAATGTTCGGCCATACACAGTCAATGCCAGAATCAAAGGTAGCAGTCAGACAGTCATCCTGCAGGCAACATTCAGTGAACTGGTCCTTACCTCTGTTGTAAGAAAGAAAATGAAGATTACAAGCACATATGACTAGATGGCAATTTATGTAATTCCTTTCCCTTTTATTACTAGCAGTTTATGATTACACATTTCCAGGTGAATGAAACATCGCATGCTGCAGATGGAAGCAGAGCCGCCTTGAATCTATGAATGTGGAAGGCTGGTAGAATAATGTGGTTGCTTCAGGCATTACTGCTGAACAGATTGCTCTCCGCTATCAACACTGCATGCTGGGATATTGAAATTCCCAACAAAACCAGAGAAAAATACGAGGTATCAGAACCTGTGGACACTTTGCTTGTTCTCTGTTTTTTTGCAGTCAGAAGTAGTGGGATTCAATATCCTAGGCTGCTATGTGTTACTTCATTATAGGAGCAGAAAGTAAAAGTTGGAGTGGATCAGTGGAGTTAGGGTTGAGAGGTCTTGAAATAAAGCACATAGGTAAAGACTCTCAGGGAGGCTGTAGGAAGCTGGAGAGAGAAACTATACCAAGGTGTTGTTTTGCTTATATCCATAATTATTTCATACTTTCTAACAGCTGAGCTTATATGCAAGGCTTACACTTTTCATTTTATGTGTCATTTACCTTTAAAATTACCTTGTAATATTACAAGAAATAATATTAAATATAATGTCTGCTTTCTAACATTGTATTAGAGAGGCTAGAATTAGAGATATCTTTGGAGTCTGTTGAATTCCACCTAGCTTGACAAGCACAAGTGTTCCCAAGGTTAGGTCCAGTTGAAAACAGTGTGAGCAACATTCCCTGGGAGACTTGTCCAATATGTAATTACCATAACCAAGGGCTTAAATCAATGAGAAAGTGACTACATTATTATTCTGCATGGGTATGCCAGACTTTTTTCCCTACCTTAGACAGGTTCTAATTAACAATGTTAAAATTTGTAAGTAATACAAGTTGCTGTGACTTAAAATTTTATTTCTCCCCTCAGATATCAAAACAACCTAATAACAGGGGAGAATTTTAAAGTTACTTCAAGAATTTAGGAGCATACTTACCCCTTAGTAGAAAGGATGGAGACATCTTTAAAACCTGACAAAATGGTACAGAGCTCACTTAGGAAAAAAAGCATTTAATCAAACACAAGAAAAACTTCCGATGGCATTGTACTTGCTCTCTAAAAGATACCCTCAAGCAACTACTCAATTCAGTAACACTTGATATCAGAGATCTGACAGGTGATATTCTTTGTGGAAAGGAATATATGATGGCTGTATGCTCTACTTTTTGCAATGCAGGTGCAGTACCTTTGCCGGCAAAGCCTAACAAGAGAGAAAATATGGGTATTCTACAACTACTAAGCAGAGGAAGAATTCCCAAAAGTAAAAACCATATTTTGGCAAAGAATATAGGATGTCCTTTTTATTATTGTGCTTTGCCTTCTGTCTGCCTGAGAAAAGGTGGTGGGAGTCTATTAAAGTGTTTAGGTTTGAGTCAATAGATCCAAGCAGTTGACTTTTTGAAAAACAGAACCAATATATGCTGTACTGATTTAAGCAGTAATACATCATCTGTTCTCCTGGCTTTACTATAGCAAGATGTTATTTACATTGGGGGTGGTGTTCTAACAAAAGCCTCCCAGAAGGTGAGTGTAATGTAAACCATAATAATAAGGAACCAAGCAAAGCATTATCAAACTTACCAGTAAGTAAATAAAGCAGATTTATTTTTCCTGTCATGAAAAAGAATCTCATCTGGTAAGCTGATTGACTGATGACTGATTTTGTCCATCATCAATTCTTCCATGGTTTATTTGATGTATGCAACATCCGCGTTTTACCTAAACCTATATATTAGTGTGTGTGTGTGTGTATATATATATATACATATATAAAACACCTATTAATTTTATGCATGAAATTATACTTATTGTATAAGAAAGCTATAGTTATTTTCTTTAGCAGCAGCATAAGCTCAAAATAAGTTTCCTTCATCACTGACAGGACACTGTGTCCATGCTACAGTATTATCCACCTGTTATCAAGTGTTGGTGAGGTGACTTGCAATATGTTAACATCCAGGATTTGTTTAACGGTTCACAAGCAACGTGGAAAGACACTTCATATTATAGTTCAATAGGAGCTATTACACTTAAGCTAATTTGAAAAACGTATTGTTCTATTAGCTCAGCCATGTAATTGCTTAAGTAAGTATGAATCTATTTTCTTATAAATCCTTGGTTAGTGTAAGAATGTTTAGAGAAAATTCAGCAAAATGCCAGGAGAAATACTGTGGGAGCATGTTAGCATTCAGTTTGCATAGTGATTATTTCCTGTCTAACACCAGTTGCCTATTGCTGACTTTTGGAGAAATCAGCAAATACCTATCTCGACCATCTTCAGTCAGCAGTTCCTGAATGTCTTTCTTCTGATAATTTTGCTTCCCTGGGAAACTGACTTTTATGCTCAAATAATACTCATATAATGCTCAACACAGTCTACACTCTGCTGACAGGGGCTTTGCCATTTAAATGAAAGACCTGCAAAACATGAGATGGTACTAAACACAATATCAAAAAGGAATCTGAAAGACAGAGGCATTTATGTTCTGTGTCTTTTATTATTATAGGCTCTTTCTTCAAAGATGCACAAAATACTGAAGCATTATTTCATGAACTTTATAGGGTAGTGACACAGAATTAGGCTTTCAGAAAGGACTGAAAAAAGGAAGTAAAAGTTGCAGTTAGGATCAGCTTGTGCTCAAGAAAGGAATGAGATGAGTCAAGAATACAGCTGTCAAGAGGACCCTTGTTCAGAAGCTGAGTAGGAACTGAGGATGAAATGACAGGAGGCCAGAGGGAGGCGCAGGTACAAGAGGCACTCGAATCAGAGCTATTCCAGGCCCTGTAAGTGCATGTTGAGCAACTGGGGGGGTTTACTTATACTCCTAATGGATGGTCCATTACCAGTTGGACTTACAGTCAGTTGCAGATAAACTGCTCTTAAATTTAACTGCTGAAGAGATTAAGTGTAATCAGTTTCCCAGTCAGCCTATTCTAGGTGGCCTATTTATTCCTTACTTGGTCCTACACAAATTTTCTTGAGGATCTCAGGATATTTCACATGGCCTGCAGCCTTTGCAGCTAGCTAAATAGTAGGAGTTTACCAAGATTTTCTCACAGTTGATGCAATTCAATCTTTCTACTGACGGGTGGTGGTGGTGGTGGCATGTAAGTGATGAAGCCTTGAAGTAAATTGTCTATTTAAACCTTAAACTGAAACTTGAGAAATATTGGTTGTTATGTGGACTAATTCACATGTAATTTAATGTGATCTTTCCTAAGAACAACTGATGCATCCAAACTAGCAATGCTCAAGCCAGTGGGACAATTGGGCAGTTTAGTTCAGTGAGTACTTACTAGGTTCACTAGGTGCTTTCAGCATCCTACTCTTATTTTTTTAACTGCACCAAAACTCTCGCAGCACAGAAAAGACAAGAAGATCATAGAAAAGGGACATTTCCTATTGAACAGAGAATATTCTCTCTGTCATTTTTCACCTGCAACATGCTTGACAAATGTTAGGAGAGAATGGACCCAGCTAGGTGAATAAATTTAAACATTTGATACGGTATTTCACAAAAAATTATGAAGTATCTGTTATGATAAGCCTTGGAGTTCTGCTTGGAAAAAATATATATACACTTCTGGCCTAGTTACGCTCTCAAAGTATTTTCATTCTCCCATCTACTCTTCAGAGGGAAATACTTTAGGCAGAAGAAAATCCACCTGGAAAAATAAAATCCTTCCTATTTCTGGGTGTTTGTGCAAAATCATATGAGAAAACCACCTCTGAGGGAAGGTTTCTAAGGAGTGGTAATGGATAACCATCAGTGGGTAGAGAAAAAAGAATTCCAGGATGTCCACATTCTGTCATGTCCTGCTGTGTGTTGTCTGATAATCCAATTTATGTTATTTATGATATCCTGTATTCTTGTGCCTAATAACAGTCTCAAAAAGACAACATACGAGAAGGGAAAGGAAGGGAAGAGAAGGGAAAGGAAAGGAAGGGAAGGGAAGGGAAAATGAAAAAAGAAAAGAAAAGAAAAGAAAAGAAAAGAAAAGAAAAGAAAAGAAAAGAAAAGAAAAGAAAAGAAAAGAAAAGAAAAGGAAAGAAAAGAAAAGGAAAGAAAAGAAAAGGAAAGAAAAAGAATAAGAAAAAAAAGGAAAAGAAAAGAAAAAGGAAAAGAAAAGAGAAAAAAGAAGAAAAGAGGAAAAAATTAAAATAAAAGAAAAGAAAAAAGAAAAAAAAAAAAAAGAAAGAAAAGAAAAAAGAATAGTTCAGTGGGAAGGGACCTACAATGATCACCTAGTCCAACTGCAACATACTATGACCTTGTTGATTTAGACAATTGTGTGAATCATATCAAATGAGTTGTGAGTTTATTGAAGTACTCACATATGAAAAGCATATTAGTAACATTAAGACCATACTAGTAATATGATGTTCACATTAGATTACTATTTGTGGTACCTTGATTTATACAGCAGAAAGGTGAGTAATGTGCAATAACATCATATACCATGTGTATAGATTTTTCCCATGTCACCCCAAACAGTAACGTACCATTTTCACTCTAGTGTAAAGAACACTTAATGCTTACCTTTCCAGCATATCAAACGAACATATTTCACTACAGATTTACATCTGTGCTAGCTTAGTGATTTCAAGTGTGAGCAAGATGAGGTAAAAAATAATCTGAATTTGATTAAGACTGTTTACACTACTGACACACCTTAGATGCTTAAACAGCATTGTGTAAAGATGTTCAGAAACTATTTGTAGCACTTCACATGCATTGACAGACAAAACCAGTTCTTGTTGCTTCTACAGCAGCAACACAGTACAGTCTTAATTAAAGCTTCATCTGAATTTCTTTTACACTACAGTTGGAAAATCCTGCTGAAGAGAAAGGATCATTATAGGTGAGTTTGGTGTCCTGACAATTGACTCTTACTGCTTTTCTCCTATTTGTCACATTTGGACCTTTCTTCTGCTCTCAGGGAATAATAATTTTTATCACATTTCATGCTTACAGTCCCTGATGGAATTGTTACCCATAAATTTGCACAGCATACACAAAATATTAAGCCATCAGCATTTTATATGACACACATGAGAAGAGTATAACACAATAGTGGAGAAGAAGTGTTGTGAGGCAGATGGTAAAATATTCATTTCCCTAAAATTTAAACCACAGTATTGTTGATATGTTATACTGAATTCTTGTGTTATTACATAAATAACAATGGAATCAAGGGAAGGGCAAGGTCCCACCAATGCCACTTTTCCCGTCGTTATCAGATTAGCAGCAGGGGTTTTTCTCCAGTATAAATAGGATTAAACAAATCAGATCAGGCAGTACATGCGCATATACGCAAGCAACAAAAGAAAATCAACACAAATCATTTCCTGAAACTGAAGACCAAAGTCACCTAATATTTCTAATATATTACTGGTTCTTTTTTTCTTTCTTTTTTCAAGGGCTTCTCCAAATAGCTGTACGATACAAAATTCCTACACTTTCACATAGATGACTACACATTTTTCCCTTCCACTTCAGATTACCTCAGAAACACAATACTCCAAGCTAAATTAATCAGTAGCAATACCCATATGATACATATTTCTATGGTATCTTACAAAAACACTTATTCTAAACCTGAAGCTGTTCTTTTCTGCTACTTCGCAGTCTTATTGCCACAGAAAAGGTGGTAGTTTTATCAAGAATTTCTACAGTAAGGTGACTAGTTTTTAAATAAACCAGCAAAAATAACACCTAGGAGGCACATCCAGTGTGTAAGGCTGCATAATAAGACTTGGGGTCCAAGCTGGATTATATGACAGACCTGCCCATCCTTTTGACAAGTAATGACATTAAATAGAGGAATTATCTTAAGCTCACAGAACTTGAGAGGTTCTAAATTTCGTTTTCAGTTTTGGTCAGTCAGAGGATGAACATTCAGTCAGTCATTTTCGTTGCTCATGGCATGCCCGACTCTTTCAACCCTCCAAAACAGAAGACAGAATTCATCCTATTTGAATTATCTATCTGAACTGACCTACCTATATTTCATGTGAGCAGAAACAAGATACCTGACTTTTTCAACTAACCAACATTTTTCTCATTCCTCAGCAACACTGCTACCACTAAGGAGTGGCTTTTTTATTTCATACTGTTTTTTTCTTTCAGAAGATCAAGAGTAAAAATTTTGTGTGTATGTGTATACATCATATATATTATAATACATTATATATATTCTAGTGCGCTATCATTATAGTGTACACATTTTCTGTTGGAAGTTGTTGTAAATGCAAATGCCTATTTCCCATCCCTCTCAGACCTCAAAATGCATCATATCATTTAGTTTAATACAAGCTTCCTTTCTGTACTGATCACATTTATTGCTTCCAAATGAAAAATAAAGATTGTATCGGAACTTAAGATTTTAGAGACAATGATTAAACTTTTAAAATAAAAATGCCTTTACAGCACTTCATGGATGTTACTCTGAAAATACTTTATAGTCCCATTCTCTTTTAGAGGAGTTGTTTCACAGCTGAATGTCATCAAGAGGTTATGTTCTATACAGTTTTAAATATAAGTGCCTCACTTTCAGGCTTGTTATGGACATGGTTTCGCCATAAATTTCAAAATGAAACCACAGGTTTTGTTTTGATGTTGTACCTCATTAGTTGTTTTTTTAAAAGTATGAATATCCAACCAAGGTGAAAAAGTAATTAGTCCTACCTAGACTATTCAGTCCTGTTAGGACTAAACCATACTGTCAGGACTAAAAATGTTGACAGTGAATTTACTGCTTCTATAAGATCTCTGTAGCAACAGCTGCCAAAAATATGACACATAACACACAAGTCATTTTTCCCAGCACAGAAGTAAGGGCTGGTCATGGCCAGAGATATTAGTGACTACAACGACTTGTGGTGGCTCCTCTATACAAAAAAGTTATAAAGTTGCGCTCTGAACTGTCTCCTTAATTTTAAGGAAATTTTTGTAGTTGTAGAGTGAATTGTAGAAAATATTTATTACAAAATGTTTAGAAATATCACAATCTTCATATATTTAATTGAAAATTATTTCTACCTAATGCAGTCTTCATTTTGTAATCTGAAAAGATTACTGGATAACTAGATTATTAGATAACTAGAAAAGGTTGTACTTTAAATATAACAAGACCATTTAGTAATGAATCTAAAATGCTGTATTAGTAGTAAATCATTATATTAATTGGGAAGCTATCTTGTAATCTAGTATACTTCAGTGATTTCTTTACAAATTTGGTAAATGCAAAGGAAGTTTTCCAAAGTTTCCTAAGATTTCATAGAAGGCCATCTTAATAAAGGCATTTTTTTTCTTGTCCTTGGGTCTTGGGGAGGACATAGAAGCAACTCTGTACTGCAGCTGCTAGAATGGAAAGAGAGAGTGTCACTGAATGTTACACATAGGCAAAACCAGCGGGGCTGCATTTTTTCTAGAAAGGTTTCAATTTTATAAGTACTTCAGAAAACTTACAAATAGTTTCTGTTATCTCCATACCCTTACTGTCTCCGAAGATCTCTGTGAAATGACAAGTGGATTCAAAGACACTAGTAGTATTCCATGCCTGAAAGGCATTAGAGTTTGATCCAAATTACTAAGTTTAGCTACTGCATGAGCAAATCAAGATGACAAGGTAAAGTCTTTTCATTAAAAAAGTCATTGTTTTGACATGTTTAGTTCAACCTACATTAATGTGATCGGCCTTCAGAGTGTAGAAAACCTGAAGCTGACTTGGCTTTCTCTGTTTTGGCACTTACACTGTGTATTAATTAATGATATGAACTTAGAACATATAAGGCAGTTTTCATCATTTGCCAACAAGCAGTCTCAGTGTCTCCTTATCAACACTAGCTTCATGTTCTACTTCCACAACCTTTCCAAGCATTTTGAAATGACACTCTAAGTTCTTAATCCTTCTTCAGCGGAACTTTTTTCTCCCACTGGGACCTGTAATGAAAACAAGAATGAATAATTAGCAGTTTTTGTCACTGTTGACAAATTCTTACAGCTTATAATTGTAGAGGCTTCCAGCAGTAGTGCAAATCCATTCATTTTCAGAAGCAACACTATTTGTAGAAACTGAAAAGTCACACAAATGCATTATCTCAAAGTCCTCATGTATGAAGTTTGTAATGGACTTATATAGTGGTTCACATTTTTCCGCTGCTTACTCATTGCATCATAACTGCACAATTCCTGCTTGTCCTTCAACTCTGCACAGAAGCACAACTGTGAGGATGTAGCTGCCTTCTAATCGGGTTCTTACTGCTGTGGCATATTAATGTGTTTAGATGATTGCATCAATGTAGACAGGCTATCCTGCCTTTCATAGTTTCACAGTTGTGTAAGCAGCCACATGAAAAGCCTTCAGACTGCTCATCTTCAGAATGGAAAATGTAAAAATATTCTTTTTTTTTTTTTTCCATGGAAAAACAAAGGTTTTTCTCAAGTGAAAGACAGAGGATGCAGAATGGTATGAGAAATGAAAGTCTGTTGAAGCAAGGTTTGGCCACGTTATGTCCAAGAAATCTTCCTGTGGTGTTTAATCTTGTAACAGCTGCACTCCATAGAATTGCCAGTCAGTGTTGACAGTTGTGCTGTGACAGTGAGAAGGTTTTGGTAACAAATTTGCAATTCAGACTATTTTAAAAAAATAAACGAGAATAACCATCTCCTTTAAAATCCCAAATGCAAAATGCATTCCTCTGACATAACTTTTCTGTGTTTGAAAAACATCAGTGTATATGGCTACAGTCTTCGTCAATGCTGTTGCATGGACAGTCACCAAGTTGCTGGTCCAGTCTGTGTATCCCTTGTGCTTCTAAGATTAGTGAGCCAAAGCAGCCCTCAGGATACTGAGTTTGTAACAGTCCTATCAAATACTGCCACAACTACGAAACCAATACTGGTGCAGGAAACAGTGTAAACCCCAGACTGCCTAGGAGCTGAAATGTGCTCCCTCACAGAATATCTACGAGCAGAATTTTAGGTTATATTATTTTATGATTGGTGAAGTAGTTAGCATCACGAATATAATGAATAATATAAAGCTTTAGAAAGACACAAAATCCTATTTTTTTTCCAGTCCTTGTGCAAGTAGAGAGAGGTAGACCTCAGGCCTACTGGACCAGGTCACCTATGCCACAGAGAGATTTTAGCACTCCCCTCTTTTACTCATCCTATTCTTCCCAGTTCAGTTTTTCATTTGTCAGTAAATACTTTCCTCTAAAACTTATTCTGTGACACTGTGTCTTACTTAACAAGACCTTGCCTCGTGGTTTCTAATAGTGGGGCAATGCTTTTGTGCTACATATAGTCATTTGTGACTATTCAGTGCAGGGATGGGAACCCAACAAACATTCTCTCACCTTAAAACAAGAAGGATGATCCAAGGACATAATGAGATGTACTTAAGGATATACTAATTCAGATGCTTTTTAAAAAGAAAATGGAAGTTAGTTTTGAAACTAAGCCCAATATTCACTGGCTGAAAAGAATATGCATGAACTAATCAGTTTAGCAAAAACAAACCAATGATTCTTTGAGATATCGCTACCTTAAAATCTTATTTAAGGAATAGTGGCATTATATTATTTCCTGGAGTTGCATAGCTGAATGAGGTTAATTTCTATAAATAATTTTTAGAGCTGACTGGGCAATCATTGATTTTTAGAGAAAAACTGAAAGCAAAAAGGATTTAAATTCTAAGTTGCTTTTAGGTGCTTGGACCTTCCGTAGTCTGAAATTAAGTAATTTTTACCTCAGTGGATCCAACTCAGATTCATCTGGTTAATCTATATCATAAAGAAAAATGGGGCCATGAGACAATGTGTTGGAGCTTTCACTGAATATAGAAGAAGCATACAGAATCAAAATAAAATTTTCCCACGTTTCCAATATTTTGGGTATCAGGCATTTTCATTAAAAATCTTGTGAAAGAGGTACTTTCTATGTGTAAAATTTCATTTAGGCCAGACTGTGCTTTCTTTCTAACAGTTTGAGAGGACAATTTTCAACCAAACATTTCTGACAGCTTTACTAATTAACCTCTTCATCCTGCTTTTTGATCATTAAGTCTCAGAAAACACCTTGCTCTGAAGTTGGTATATTTTTATGTCAATGACGTTTGAAAAGTAGGCAGACTGACTATATTGTATTTATTATGTTATCTTTTAAAACTGACTCAAACCCTCTTGGAAGACAATTAGAACCTTTCAGAAATGCTAAGACTTAAACAACAGGGTCCTGTCTGTGTTCTCTTGACCTGAGCCATATTAGCATCGCTGATTATTTTACTGAAGAAAAGGAACTAGAAAGATTAGATAGGACACACCTTTATATAAAAATAAAATTTAAAATAAAATAAAAGTTTAAAAAGTATATCCCCCTGAACTCCAGCAGCCTTTGTTCTGATTTCTTATTTGCTCCTTACACAAATGACTCAGTTTAGAAAAAATCAGTTCTTTATTTCCAAATACTAAACATTTTCTTAAGTTCTACTTTCTGTTCAATTTTTCAGATAAGATTAGGATAAAAATCAGGGTTCCACCAGAACAATTTTTTTTCCATGCAAGATATAACCACCCCTTTTAAGAATGGACTGAAGTGTTTCCATCTGCATTGAGTGCTGCACCTGAAGCCTGTGTTGGAGGTTTTATCCTGCCAACATTTATATGCTGATTATTCGTATAAAACTTGAGAGTCATTTCCCCAACAGCACCTGGAATAATTGCAGAGTGACTGGCAAATGAATCATGAAGGTACTGTTAAGTGTGCCAGTCACTGTGCAGATAATAATTCTCCAGAGTCAACATGAGACGTCAGTGTATGACCTTTTGCTTTAGTGCAGCCCTGGGTTTGTATCCCTCCTCCCTTGATTTGTTTGCTGCATGCAACGATGTCAACAAAAAGAATGACATCCATGCTAGATTATTTTCAATTAAATAAATAAATATTTTAATTAAATATTAACAATGTTCATTAATATGCAGAACTGAGTATAAAGACTGCTGAATCCAAAGGGCCTTTTATCAAAGTAGATGACTACTTATTGGCTGAAGGTATCCTTTATATTGACATGCACCAGTTGTGCTTTAGTTTTTCTGCTCCACAGCAATTAATATTTTAAAAAAAGAGGTCAAAACTCTTCATTGTATAAAATGTGGATCATACGTTCCCAAAGAACAACATTTACATAACTCATTCACCATGGTTGCTTTTATGATTAACTTTTCTGAGTTACTTTTAAAAAAAGATGTCAATGTGAGTACTGCATTGCATCTGACTTTTTTTCATCTGAGAAGGATAAATTATTTCAAAGCAATCTTTAACTCCATTCATGCCAACAACTCCCTTTTAAAAGAAAAATCAGGCTACTTAGTTTAAGATGCCAGTAGTTTTCGGTAGTTTACTTTTTTATTAGGTTTGTGTGACAACGTGTTGGTAGTGGGGGGGGCTGCAGGGGTGGTTTCTGTGAGAAGCTTCGCCCATGGCCGATGGAGCAGATGCCAGTGGGGTTCAAGACGGACCCGCCGCTGGCCAAGGCCGAGCCCGTCAGCTCGAAAGGAAAAAGTCCTACACAACAGTCAGAAGAGGGGAATGTGTGAAACAGCCCTGCCGGCACTCAGGGCAGGAGGAGGCCGGGGGGCTCCGGGCGCCGGAGCAGAGACCCCCCGGCAGCCCGAGGTGCAGCCCCCGGTGCGGCAGGCTGTGCCCCCAGCCCACGGAGCCCACGGGGGAGCAGACACCCCCCCGCAGCCCGCGGAGGGCCCCACGCCGGGGCAGGGGGTGCCCGAGGGAGGCTGTGACCCGTGGGCAGCCCACGCTGGGGCAGCTCCTGGCAGGGCCCGTGGCCCCGCGGGGAGAGGAGCCCGGGCTGGGGCCGGGCTGCGGGCAGGGCTGGGGACCCCGCGGGGACCCCCGGGGAGCAGCCTGGGCCTGAGGGGCTGCGCCCCGCGGGGGGACCCACGCTGGGGCAGGGTGTGAGGAGCTGCAGCCGTGGGAAGGACCCATGCTGGAGAAGTTCATGGAGAACTGTCTCCTGTGCGAGGGACCCCACGCTGGAGCAGGGCAGAGTGTGAGGAGCCCCCTGAGGGGGAAGGAGCAGCAGAGACAGTGTCTGATGAACTGACCACAACTCCCCTTCCCCACATCCCTGCACTGCTGGAGGGGAGGAGGGAGAGAAACGGGGAGAGAAGTTGAGCTCAGGAAGAAGGGAGGGGTGGGGGGAAGGTGTTTTAATATTTGGGTTTATTTCTTGTTACTCTACTCTGATTGTGATTGAGTAATAAATTAAATTAATTTCCCCAGCTTGAGTCTGGTTTGCCTGTGACGGTGATTGCTGAGGGATCTCCCACGAGCCTTTTGTTGTATTTTCTCCCCTTTGCCCAGCTGAGGAGGGGAGTGACAGAGAGGCTTTGGTGGGCACCTGGTGTCCAGCCAGGGTCAACCCACACATTAGGGGTAATAATGTCTAACATGCCCAGGACAACCACCTGATATGAAGAAGTCCTAACTAGAGTATTCCGAACCGTTTTGGAATATTTTGACAACATGTTTAGCATCAGAAAACTATGTTTCACTGAAAACAAAGCTTAAAATGGAAAAATATAATCTTCAATATAACATACACGATTTCATAAATACATAATTTTTCCAGAAGTGTTAAGTATGATATTTTCTATGAGGACTCACCTATCCAGACAAGTGCCCTAAATTCTGGGCTTCTGTTTGCTTTGCATTACATCTCTTCGTCTCACATTTTTCATGCTATTTCTGGAAAGGTTTACTTTCATTCTATTGCAGGATGAAAACAGTTTTACAAGCTTCAAAAGTATGTGAAAGATGAAATTTTGATTTTTCTAACAGGTCCCAATTTAAAATAGTATTACAGAAACTTCCAAGGAAATAATGTGGACAGTCACTGATGATTGCCACAGAAAGAATTGATGGCAACTGTTGATCTCCTGTCTGTACGTCTTGCTTTATTTTAATGGAAATAAGAGAAGAGTGTTTGGGTATTAGGGCAACATAACCAATATTATATGTCAGATGCACTTGAATGTTGTCCAATAGAATGGTTTCCACCTATTCTATTTGTAATGGGACTCCGTGGCTTCAGATTATCTATATCATATAATTCTATTGCACGTTCAGGATAATCATATTAGGAAAGTACGAATTATGTAGAATCTTGGGTTTCTTTGATCTGTTAATCCTCAATTAAAATGATGCCTAAGAGTAGTGCAGTTACCACTACCATAATTAAATGATCTTCCTTGGGTTTACTTGTCTGATAACTGCCAAAATTTAAAGAAGATAATCAATATTCTTAATAAACCGTGAATCCTGAAAACATCAAATAGTCTGAGTATTTCCAGCACTATATTTCAAAATATTTTCTTCCTCCTTCCTTTTCCAAATGACCACCTCCTGATGCTCTTATCCTGTTTCCCTTTCATTCACCACAAGGTCCTTTGGAAGAATCCTGTCTTGTGCTGCACCTGGAGTGTTCTGATGCCTAACATCCCCCACTGAGAAGCATCCACAGGAGGAGAGCAGCCACTGCTAGGCAGTCCCAGCTTCCCAAGTAGGGAAAAGTGTCACACCTGTCATGCTCTATAAAGGCACCTCAGGGAAGCATACCACAATCCTCGAGCTAGTTTTGAAAATACGTAACTAATTATCCAGTTAATTGAAGTAGTCTCTGCTTCATTGTGCTAATGCCTCTAGCTTCCTAAGCCTTGGACCAGCACGATTAAGCCCAGAACTAAGAAGCAAGAGACATTTGTGTGTGCCAGTTGGGTTGAGTTAATGGTGCTTGTGTTGTTTGAAGTTGTATGGAGCAATTCTCATGTATTAAAGGACAGATATTTTTAGAACTTCATGTGTTCTTGCAGAAACACCTTGGAAATTGTAACTACTGGTTTATATCCTGCTACCATCATGTTATGCAAGTCATCAAGTTTACCAAATTTATGAAATATGCTATAGTTTAGGAATTGCTTCTCTAGTGCATGCCTGTTTGACTTTCTGAGACACAAGCCATATCTTTAAGATCAGTATTTATTTCCACTTTGAATGCTTTCTCTCTTAGCAACATCAGAAAGTGCCCCATGTGAAAAATGGTTCTAATTATGTATTGTGGCAAAACTGTCCTGAACCACATAGGCAGTAAAAAGAAGGAAGTCTGAACTTAATTGTTAAAAAATGGGGAGAGCAAATGGGTGGCCTTTTGACCACCATAATCAGATTCAGTATAAATTCTAGAGCAAAGAACTTCAGATTTTTTTAAATGAGAGCAAGTCAGAAAACAGAAGAACATGTACCCAAACCAACAGGGGACAAGTGTTTGCAGCTTAGTATATGTGTGAGACTGTAAATAAGACAATGGGAGCTCATATGCCGTGCCTATCCCTCTGAGTCTAAAGCGTACTTTCCTGTCTGAAACCTCATCTGCAGAACATTTGGATGGGACATACAGGCTATATATGGCACACAGGTTATTGCCTTAAAAATCTTGCTGTAGAAGGTGCCAGTGGGAGCACAACAGTAAATTCATATTTTCTCTTTTGCTAATACAGTAAGTATATAAACTAATAACAACTCTTATATGACTGATTTATCACACTGGCTATGAATGCTACCAAATCCATAAAGCTTCCCCTTCATAATTAAATGTTTAAATCTAGTACCTAGCTAAAGTTTAATATTCAAAGAAGAACTGAGGATAAATAGTAGGGTGTGTTTTCCTGTAGTTGCCTGGATTAAGAGGTTGTCATAAATGGGCTGATGATACTTACAACATCCAGTCATCCACAGAAGTTGTAGAAGCTCCTCCATCTTCCAAGAACAATCGCCCAATTAACTGCTTCAACATGAAATAGTGAAATTCCTAAAGTGATAATACACAGAAGCACAACATTTGGTGAAGATATTTTGATATGAACAGAACTGGTAGCAGTAACACAGCAATAATTGCTGGCTCATTTACGGACTATTTAGCTCGTGCAGTGAACCAGATGAGAACAGCTAATGAGCACAGCTTCTTACTGTAATTAGTAGAACGGTAGTGGCTCACAGACAATTTACAGTTTGCAAAAGTCAGTGTATTTGCTGAAAAGCTTGTGTTCTCTGTGAAGTTGTGCCCATATAATGACCAAAAGATACCATGCTTTACTTTCTAATAAGCTTTAAGACTGATTTATAATAACCTCAGAACTCATGTAAATCTAACAAACACTGAAGATTTGTGTGTGCTGTCTTTTAGCCTGCATCCTAGACTATCAGAACCTGTTTTTCCGGTTGATGTATTTTCTTTCATTTGTATTGTTGCAGAAATAAGTTAAAAAACAAATGGTATAATTCTTGCCCTACTGGCAGAATAAAGACCATTTTCTGTTGTGGTAAATCACAGAAATAGGTGCTCTGCAGAGCCAGATTTCAAACTGCCATATGGGCTAAAGGAGGTACAGCAAAATAGGGAAGCAGAATGTTTGCAAAAGAATACTTGATCAAAATTCACATTGGTGCAATACTGATATTTATAGACCTCTAAATGAACAATTCCATAGCTTTAAGAAAGGTTTAATTCTCTTTTTGTTGGCTATACTGCTGTGTGGACCACTTATAGCCAAGAATGCAAATAGAAATGTCAGACAGCTACCAAAGTGATATTTACTAAATCTATGCAGAAAGATTAAATGTCCAGCTCAGTGTTGCAGATTCACAGAACATAACTGCAACTGAGACTGATCTCAAGTTTCTAGAATTTTATGTTTCACTGTAAGTGATACTGTTTTCTTGAAGCATAACAACTGAAAGTGTGAAACTACTCAGGCCTAGTAAAACCATAGCAGAGGCTTTCCTTTAACTCTGGTCTGCTCTGTACACTTGAAATCGTGCCTCTAAGAGTAACCAAAAGATAATGCAGTTGGGAAATAACTTATGATAGTAACAATAGTGCATAATTTAAAAAATACCTGGATAAGCTTTTTCTTTAAGGAACATAGCTTCTGAATAAAATATACTTTTGCTTCAAAAGAATCAAGGCAATCAAGTTATTCAGCAAATTTGATTCAAATTTACTGGTCAAGTTCCAAGGAAGCAGAAGTGACACAGCATTTAAATTTGAAACATGAGGAAAAGAACTTTCTAAACATTTCACTTTCATAGTGTCATAAATACTACATGATAGTTTTATTTTTCTGATGGTAATTTGTAGTTTATTTAACCGCCCAGTGATTAGATATCTTACATACAACACGGAAAACCTCAGGCCCCTCATTCATCAATATGTCCACTAAACTGTACTTTAAGGACACATTTGTCTCATTTGCTCATGCTGACCTATCTGCTCTATTTTGCAGGTACTACTTAATTATTTAATGAGTTAAAGCAAGGGAATTCAGATGAAGACATTTGACGTATTAGGAATGTACCAGGTTCACTGTCTTAATCAATTATACTTAATAGCTCATCAAAATTATGAGTGATGAAAAAATCACCTAGTCCATAAGAGAGATTGGTAGTATCCCTAAGTCAAATCTAGCTACTTGCAGTACTGTTCTAGTAAGTCAGTGAAATGGGTTTGAATAAATTTATAAGGGGAGAGCAGAATATACTTCTTCCAGACTTTTGCTTGAATGGGGGAGGCTGGACAAGATGAACTCCAGAGGTCCCTTCCAACCTCAACCATTCTGTGATTCTCAGATTATATATGGGTTGGGTTTTTTTATTTTATTTTATTGCAAACCAAGAAAAAATAATTGTTTATAAAGCTCTAACACATAATGCTTTAATTGTCAACTTGCTGGCTGGACAATTAAAAGTCAGCTAGCTATATAAGACGATGCACAAAACCGACTAAGCAAAATTAAGTACTGTAGAATCCTAAACAGTAAAATAAATTAAATATGTTCTGGTTTTTTCTTTACACTTCCTACCCACTCTTCTTCACTACTTTTCCCACATTTTCATTGTAATGTATGCTGGGGGGGAACTCTGAAGCATGATAAAATGTCATTAAAATGCTTCAGCAGCGACTCTTCGGCAAAATGGTAAGTAGGAAGTAATGATATTCACAAGGTCCTCCCCACTCAGAGTAGGGAGGCATTATCAGTGCCCAGGCATGCTATTACAAATCTGCTCCAAATTATAACACTTGCCCATTTCTAGTTGGAAAGAGTTTTCAGGAAATGTAGCAACTATTTAATGAAGAATAATGAAACAGTTATCCATAGCATCACAGAGATGCTTCCTGCTTTTAAATATTTTTTGATCTTGCACTGGTTTAATTTTCTTGCCTATAACCCCTCATCATACGGTTTCTTTCTCACTCTAGTGCCTTTCTCTACACAATTATTTCCCATTCCTAGCTGGAAACGGGCCCCTTTGTGACTGTATAATGAAGAAAGCTGTCACAGTCAAAACTCAGAAATCTCACTTTTAGCTGCTGGAAACAATCATCTCAGTCCCAAACACTACTGAAAATTTTGGCGGTGGAGCGTGACTAGTGCCTCATGTCTGACCTGGTGTACCCAGATATATTGATTATGTGCTTAAACGTAAACAAGGGAGAACAGTGATTTTGTATGGAAGCTACACAAAGGCAGCTTCCTGTTTACCAGAAAAACCCCTAGACCTTTTCTGGGTTTGTTTTGTCCATTTTTCTTTTTCAGTCATGGCTTTAAATTTGTCTTCAGAAGTGTCATGAAACTGCTGATTTAGAAAGTGAATACAAAAGTTCTCCTTGTACAGGCAAACTTCAAAAACTTTTCTCTGATGAATTTCTATGAACTGAGATTCTTCGCAGATATAGCCACTGGCTGGAGTTGAGTGCATTTATATATTTGGATGGAGAAAGTCACATGTCCTTTACCACAGTGACTCTCACCACAAGTACATACAAATGACAAATACATACAGCAAAACTGTTAGGAGCTAGAGTTTCTCAGAAAATGGTGTTTAAGAGAGGAACAAAAACATCTTATCTAAATGTTGAAATCTTACCCGGGGTCACTGGCAAATTTAGAAAAAAAAGAACATGTAGCATTTCATTGGAAAGGTAAACGCTATTACCTGAACATCCTATACTAATATTGTATGCTTATTTTTTTCCAAATGTGCAATTATTAAAAGGAAAAATGCTCTAAGGTGATGCTGATGAACTACGCCTTGAATTACTACTCTTCTGATATACATGCAGTAGATGAACCTATAAACTTTACTCAGAGAAGTTAATTACATTGTGTAGTATCACATTTAAGGACTATTTATGATATTTTATCAAGTTAGTCCAAACCTATAGGGCTAGAATGACTTCAAAATAAAGTGTGATCCATTAAAAATGAAGTGTTTTTCCCTGGAACTTCCAATTTTACAAACATAAATTTATTTGTTATGCATTGTGCTCTGTTTGTGGGGTTCTTTGATCCAGTGACACTGTCACAGACAACTCTACAAACTTTCTGTTGTTGGTAAATTCACTCTTCTGTAAATGATAAACCTCACCACAATGACAAACTGCTTAATGCCCGGGAAATCCCCTAAGCTGAGAGGATTTTTAGCCTGGGAAAGTATAAGAAGGGAATTATGAGGCTATATGCTTGCCCTGTTCTTTTTCCATGGACTTATATTTATAGCCAGTCCTTTTCCCCCCTTCAGATCAGTGAGTGTCCACTAGCATGACAGATGTCTCTGGATCTGACTCCTACTCTGCTCCTGGAGGAGCAGTCCACCAGCTCAGTCATTTTTCTAGCAGTTGATATTGACTGGTCAGAGAGCTTTTGATAAGTGGTTGAGGTCTATTAGTCTGGTCTGGACTCAGCATCGGGATGGCTCTGCCTGAAACCCCAGTTGCTGTGCAGGTCCAGGTGGAAGCAGGTAAAGAAGATCGGATGAAACTTTGATCTGAATCAGTATGACCCGTCTTTCAATATTGTTGTGAACCATGCCAATTAATTCTGTGCATTTAAGAAAAATCTACTGTTTGTCTCAAAAAGCCTATGGGAGATAAAAACCAAACACCTAATACACCTGAATGTTTATCTCAGATAAGAGGAAGTAGAGGAAAACCTGACTAGTAAGAAGATTCACATTTCACAGTTTTCGTTCCTATTAGAAGGTGATTTTTAAAGGTACACTTTAGAATATTAAAGAGTAATAGTCTTTCAAATAATTGTAGGATCATTTTCAAATTCACCACTGGTATGTAAGTACATTCTAAAAAATGTTTAACTTACTGTCGTAAAAAAGATCAGCTAATTTTAATACTTGTTCAAAGTGTGAATTCTTTCTGAACATTTAAGTGATATGTGTAATATCTTTGATAATATCAAACCATTATATAATAAAATGTGAGGCTATTATTGAATGTAATACTTGTCTCTATTTAACTATATAGATGTAGACCAGTATGTCTGCATTATTTGGAATATTTTAAAAGTAAATTATAAGTAAAAAGATTTATGCAATCCGTAGTTGGAGTTGTACAATGAGAATTTAATTACAAACATTGAGCATAAAATTTTAAAACAAATCTATGTCAAAAGATGCACTTTTTCAAATGGAGGTATTTTTCTTCTACAGATGTGCTTGCTAACACCTGGACTTCAAATCTAAGTAGAGAAATCTAAACCCTAAAATGGGTGACTGGTATTTCTTACTTGGGTTGGAAACAAAAGCTAAGAAAGAAGCTGGCAGAACTTTAGCAAGTTTTCATGCCTGGAGTTGCAGAATAATGTGCATAATGATTTTACAAGTGTTGCACAGTATGCATCCTGGAGTATACATGAGTACCTTCAACTTAAAGTCACATATGCACAACAAAACAAATAACAAATAATGAGATGCTGAAACTGAACTGTCACTGAGGTACCAATTCTGTGTGTCTCATTTTTGCTTTGGTGACTCTTTCCATTTAGCCTGAGACATAAACAGAACAAACAATTAGTGCAATAATTGATGATCTGTGCCTTCAAAGCTTGTGGTGACCATGGTCATGTTTTAAAAGTCTAATAATCCAAACACCTCTTCCTTGTGGTTAGCATGCTGCCTGTTGTTCACTGATAGTGCTTGGGAGGTACGTCTGTATTAAATAAAAGATTTTTATTTGCCTTTTTCAGTCACTGACTCTCTAATAAACTGATCTTTTGTCTCTTGCTGGTTTTAGATTCCAACTACACTTGTTTCTAGAATTGGTGAAATGATTACATATGTAGTTCATTTTCTAGAACCTAACCTTACCTTTTGATGGGGCTGAGCTATAGTTGATCGTGTTATGTAAAATAATGCTGCAGGTATTAAAAAACTCTCTGATTTTATGTATCTGCTATTGCTTTCCTTGAGTTATTCAAACATTGATGTTTCTTGAGTCAGATTTTATCCACAGTAGCCTAGTAAACTTTTATTTATGATTTTAAAAGTTCTATCTTTTTAAAAAGTCAGCAAAAATCAAAGATCTGTAATCTTAGGATGCATCTTTCATCATTAAGTTCTAGGGTAGGATAAAATGAAATTAGCTCATATGAAAGAAGAATAATTAAACTGATAAACAGCATGCCATTTCAAAGGTTTTGCAAGAGGGTATATTTCACAGTATATTAAAATCCTTGTTTTATAGATTAGGATCAAGTAGGAATTAGTTTGGAAAAAGTTTTATGATGGCCTGAAACTGTTCTACAATTAAATAGAAATATAATAGATTGCATGCAGAGGACTATTCACTGGTGATTTCAAGCCTCTCTAGCACATAAGCCCTTCTCTAAGGTTGCTTGCCAATAATTCCTATACTTACTTGCTTTTATATTTCAGCTATATATGTAAAAGAAACCTTAACTATAGTCTATATTGCCAAATAAGAAAATGAGGCTGCCCTTATAGTGGCAATACAGTCTTCTGGAATCTATAAAATAATAGTGATAGTCACATGGATCAATTTTGACCTTTTGTGTATGATTAATCTAAACCAAGAAACCAAGAAAAAAATATCTATCCTCTTGCAATAGTAGGGGAATCTCCACACTGTACCCAAGTAAATGCTTAAAAAATTATTTATTTGCATGTATCTAATTTTTCATACTTCTGTAGATTTGGAAAGACAACAGGAAGCCTAAAAGACAAAAGGCTGATATTCTGTAGTATCTGTTTTCAGTTCTGCCAGATTTTGCTCTGATAGAAAGTGTCATGGCTTTAAAATATCATGTCTTCATAGTGCTAACACAAGCAATTCAGATATTTACAGCTCTCTTAGTATTTGTGTCAAAACACAATGCAGTGTTAACAAAGCACTCTGCCATTACTGGGTAGCAAACCCTGAGTATGGTTAGCAACTGTAGGTACAGTGACTTCATATCTGTGTCTTCTGGATAGCAAGGGATCCTTACTGGAGGTTCACTTCCTTCCCCGTCTTCTACAGTTAAGAACTTCATTATCCTTTATCTACATGCACACCATAAATTCCAGTTCTTACCACATTTGGTGTCTTCATTCAGCACCACTTGAAAAACTGTTCTAAAAGTATGCCCCTGCGTATAGGAGAAGCTAAAAGCTCCGCCTAAAAATCATCAGATTACTGATCCACAAAATGACAGCTAAACTGAGATAAGATATATAGCCATGTAAAGCCAGGTTTGCCAAGAAATCCACCCACACAAATGCAAATGTGTCAGGAGTGGGAAATACAGCATAAAAAATTGATTGTTTAGCATTACATATACTATGATTTTGACGGTCTTTCTAGTGATAGGTAAAATCTTATGCTGTATCATGTTGAAATTAAGGGAGAAGTTGAAGTGGAGTTTGGGAAACAGGAAAGTAGGTGTCTGTCCATAAGATGAAGTATGAATTTACCTTTGAAATTTGTTTCTAGCATTTTTCTTTTTTTGACCATTTATACATGAAACAAGAACTTTATACAAGAAAAGATTTTCACTGCAATGTCTGTCATGATACCCAATCTTTTCCTGAGTGCTTACAGCTGTTTCAAAACTCAGTTAAGCACCTGAACTTTTATTCCTTTTATTCTTTTCAATGTTGTTTCTTTACAGTGAATTAATCTATTACCAACTTTGCAACATTTTGTGTCTTCTTTAGTTTTTTTCACACAACTAAGTATCTTCCTACATAAATTGATGCAGAAAAAATCCTGTTGCTCAGTTTACACAGATGAGCAGATTACTTATGCTTTGATGCATTTCAATTTTGACACGTTGCTCTCATTTTTTATCTGCTTTACAACCACATTAAAAAGAAGTCTTTGTGATTCAGAACTATAAATTAAGTTTAAATAGATTGAATTTAGCCAAAAAATCCCTAAAGATGTTCATCTATAGATGGTCAGTCAAATAAACAATTCTCATACTAATACTCCTGAAACACAAAGGTGAACAATATTTAATCTGTCAAAGACTCAAAAAAGTCTGTGCAGGATTCAAATGCAAATATGGGGAGCTAGGTTCATACTGGCTGTGATATGGAGGACAGTTGGTAAAACGGTAGCTTAACAAATGTGTCAGCGTAATGCAATCATCAGAGATCCTGTTGTTATCCCTGACTCATAACAGCAGCAAACATGAAACACCTGGTCTCTACAGCCCCAGAGAATTCACAGTGATTATTCATAACAGCATACACTCATTATCAAGCTTGCAATGTGTTTGGTTTGGTCTCAAAGCTTTTGTTTCAACAGATGCGCTTCCTGATGGGATGGGGAGAAGAACTGGAAAAAGTTGGCTTGAGATAAGAACAGTTTAATAATTGAAATGAAGTAAATAATAATAATAGCAACAACAACAATAACAATAATATTTGTCATTAAAAGGAGAGGGACAGAGAGGAATAAAACCCAAGTGATGTACAGTACAACTGCTCGTGACCCGCTGACCGATGCCCAGCCAGCACCTCAGCAGCGATCGGCCCCTCCCAGCCAGCTCCCCCCAGTTTATATACTGAGCGTGACGTTCCATGGTACGGAATATCCCTTTGGCTCGTTCGGGTCACCTGCCCTGGCCCGGCTCCCTCCCGGCTTCTGGTGCATCTGCTCGCTGGCAGGGCACGGGGAACTGAAAAGTCCTTGACTTGGAATAAGCATTACTTAGCAACAAGTAAAACATCAGTGTGTGATCAACATTATTCTCATACTAAATCCAAACCACAGCACTGTACCAGCTACTAAGAAGAAAATCAACTCTGTCTCAGCTGAAACGAGGACAGTGTCATAACTTGAAATCCTCAGATTTTCTGATGTTTCACCTATTCTTCCTATTGTGTATGCCTTGCAGAGGAGAAAAAGTAGGTGACACAAAAGGAAAATGAACAGATTTCAAGCCGTGACATTTTGAATGCAAAGAACTTTATTAAGCATAATAGTTTTAACAAAAACTTCCTAATGCTAGTTCAAGGCCAAAGCGAGATTCATACTTTTCTATTGACAAGCTGAAAGTGTCCTTGAAACCCATCAAAGCTAAAGCCTCTTACACTGATTGAATTTGAACCTACTCTATTAACCTTTGACAAGAGGAAATATTCAATTGAATAGAGGTAATTTTATTGTGCTTGGTGCGTGGTTACAGAAGAGCACTCAAAAAAGAAATAATTTCCACCAGCAAACTCTAACTGCAGCATAAAAACTTTTTGCTACACAAATTCTAATGTCCTATGATTTTCTCATTTTTCTTAAATTTAAGAACACAACGTATAAGAATTATATTCTTTACTGCTTTGTAGAGATTTTTGCTTAAGAAAATCTTTTAGATAAAGCAAGCACAAAATAAAAACCCGTAGAGGTTGGCTGCAGAGTGAACGTAATTTACTAGACCTTGACCCTTCTTACTCACAGATACATCAGATAGTTTCAACATAAATCAGAACATTCAAATTACTTAGCAAGACTTTGTACCATTCTTTGTAAACTTTTCTGAAAATCTATTGTAATTAGTCTTCTGTAACTCATATGAAATACTAAAAGACAACATAACAGGCAGATGGCGAGTTTCTGTTTTGCCTAATAGCCACAAGTTACAAAGACCTATTACACTGCTTGCTTGCACCCCACTAAATGGCTTCCTGAGCCAACACCCATGATTTAGTGCTCCCACCCAGGGTCAAGCTAAACAACTCGGGTGATGAAGGGATTGAGAGCAGACATGCTGAGAAAGACTTGGGGGTACTGGTGGATGAAAAGTTGGACGTGAGCCGACAGTGTGTGCTTGCAGCCCGGAAAGCCAACCGTATCCTGTGCTGCATAGAAAGAAGGGTGACCAGCAGGCCAAGGGAGGTGATTCTGCCCCTCTACTCTGCTCTCATGAGACCCCATGTGGAGTGCTGCATCCAGCTCTGGAGCCCTCAGCACAGGAAAGACATGGACATGCTGGAGCAAGTTCAGAGGAGGGCTACAAAAATGATCAGAGGGGTGGAACACCTCCCCTGTGAGGAAAGGCTGAGACAATTGGGATTGTTCAGCCTGGAGAAGAGAAGGCTCCAAGGAGACCTTATTGTGGCCTTTCAATACTTAAATGAGGCTTATAAGAGGGATGGCGACAGACTTCTTAGCAGGGCCTGTTGCAACAGGGATAATGGTTTTAAATTAAAGGAGGGTAGATTTCAATTGGACATAAGAAGAGATCTTTTACAGTGAGGGTGGTGAAACACTGGAACAGGTTGCCCAGAGAGGTGGTAGATGCCTCATCCCTGGAAATATTCAAGGTCAGGTTGGGCAGGGCTCTCAGCAACCTGATCTAGTTGTAGATGGCCCTGCTCATTGCAGGGGGGTTGAACTAGGTGACCTTTAAAGGTCCTTTCCAACCCAAACTATTCTATGAACTGGGGCTGTTTTAATGAAGCACTGTCTCTCAGCTAGCTTAAGGGAGAGTCATGTTTTAGTGGGAAAGAAATACCTCAGACAACCTTAAAAGCTTCTAGTTCTTAGCTCACCTGGGAGATTAAGATTTTGTGGAATAATTGTAAATAAAGGAAAAGAACAGCAAGGGGCAACTGGAATAAGGGAAGAAGTCAAACCAGATAGGAACAATAAAGGAACTTGACCTTTATTAGTCTTCTTTCTGCAGGGGGGGGGAAAGAAATTAGTTGTAACATTACTTGAAGTTCTCATCCTGCAAGCTAGCAGGTGTTCCTACAAATGCCAGCCCAAGAAAGGATTTTGTTCTTTGCTGTCCTCCTATTATACTTTTCTGTGACAATTAAATGTTTATGAGTTTTTTGCTAAACTTGCAATTTCTCTGCTTCCCAGTAGAACCTCCTTCTTGAAGACAAGAAGCAATGAACCACACAAACCTAGTCTTTGTTAGGTGGAAAAAACTCATGCTCCTACCCAATAAACTGTGGGATTCAGCAGCTACACACACACACAGGAATGAGCAGGGTTATTATATAAAAATAAGTAAAGAAATAATATAAAATATGGTGGAGTTTTTAATTAGAACAAGTTCTGAGAAAAAAAAAAAAGCAGTTATGTTCACAAAGGAAGTAAAATGCTATTTCATCAATTACTGTTATTTACTGGAATCTGAAAAAAGGTCTAAATTATCTACATTTTAAAACTCCTCTCATTATAAAACCTTGTTACTGAAACGGGTAATCAAAAACTTGTCAAGACCAAGGAAAAGCTGTTCCTGATTTCAACAGGTTCTGAATTAGTAAATAGGTGCAGATGTGAGGTCTGCTGGGTGCTGAAAATTAACCCGATAACTTTTATTCCTCACTTTTTATGAATGACAGCCCCACATCTTACCAGCTAACCCACTGCAGTGGTTAGCAGTTCTTCATGACGGAGTACCTTTGATTTTTACATTTCAGATTGATTTAGCAGTAACAGTTACTGGCCTATTTGACTCCAGTTTCCTGACTACAACCCCCCCAAAAACCAAAAACAAGTGTAAGGTGAACTGCAGCATAAACTGTGGCAACCAAGGAAAAGAATGTATCTTTTCCTGAAGGACAGTGCATGTGCTGAACACCTAATCCCACTGAGCATCCTTATAAGCTTTGCAGATCAGAAATGATTAATTTGCTGGACTAGTACCTGTTGTTAGCAGCTTTGCCCTCATGCTGCGACAGTGACAGAGTTTGTCCATCTGGCTGGGGCAGCATGGATGTAGGGAAGGTAATCCAGCCTCAGAGAGTGAGATTTGTGTCACTTTTTGGTTTTCTTTCAGGTCCCGCCTAGCAGGTGTGAGCCCTCTGTCTCAAAAACTAGTTCTTACTGGATATAAAAATAAACATCCACAGTAGGCTGAAGGGTTTTAAGTAAATGTGTGACAATCTCAAGACCAGAGTCCATTTAGGGTCCTGTCACAAGCTGCATAGTTGAAATTGTAAAGGTACATAAAAAGTAGATAAGTTTTCAATTGTGTCCCAAGTAATAATTTCTTCAAAAAGTTGTAAGAAACTGTTGACAGAATGTTTAGCATATATCTGCAGGTTCATGATTTAAATGTCTTTTTCAGGCAGTGGAGATATATATATATATATTAAATTATAATTTTTTAACAGGTTCTGGGGCATGTTTATTGGCTGAAGGGGGAAAGAAAGGAAGAAGGGGAGGCAAGTAAGGAAAGTGTTTATGACACTGGCTGATCTTTTTCCTTTCTGCAATAATCAGTAATGTGACAGTGTCTTGTTAGAGGCTTATCACTTACCTCTTAAAATGCACAGGCACTAGAGCCAACACATAAAGTATGTCTCAATACAAGTTATTAAAAAAAATGTTCAGTTTAGTAAATTAAATCAGGTTAGTGAGAAGATGTTACAAAAAGGTATGTAATTAATCTGATTGTACGCTTTTGTTCTTGCAGTACTTTGGGAGCTGGCATCTTCAATTTGGCAATACATTCATTATAGTTTGGAGACAAAAAATTCTCAAAATGATATTTGAAGTAAAGACTCAGATTTCTTGGTCACACTTTTATTATCCTTCTACTTCTCCAAATTTTGTTTTCTTGTGTGGCATGCATTGTAAAGAGAAGCTGTAATGCTACTCAAAATGTAAAGCCTTCTCCATCTTTAATAAAACTGCTCAATAAAAAAAGTACAATGAAAATTGATCACTTAACCACTGTGTTGCTGACCCACTGTGTATGCATGGTTATTCTTGAACCTAATATACTTGAAAATGGATGGATATACATATTTATGTTCTTATCTGGGTAAACTGATACAGTTATATTCTTTTCAGTGCTATGCCCAAAGTTGGATTTAGGAATTCTAACAGTCATTTACCGAGAAAATAGGGAATGTCTCAGAAAAAAAGAAAATAAAAACTAAAAGTAGAATAGAACAGAATAGAATAGAATAGAATAGAATAGAATATTTATTTCATTTGGAAGAGACCTACAATGATCATCTAGCCCAACTGCTTGACCAATTCAGGGCTCACCAAAGGTTAGAGCATGTTGTTAAGGGCATTGCCCAAATGCCTCTTAAACACTGACAGGCTTGGGGCATCAACTATCTCTCTAGGAAGACTCTTCCAGTGTTTGAGCACCCTCTCAGTAAAGAAATGCTTCCTAATGTCCAGTTTAAACCTCCTCTGCTGCAGCTTTGAACCATTCCCATGCACCCTATCACTGGGTACCAGGGAAAAGAAATGAGTACCTCCCTCTCCCCTTTCCCTCCCCAGGAAGCTGCAGAGAGCAAAAAGGAGGCATTTCCCCCTCACTTTTGAAGCTTTCTTCAATGATGTTTAAATAAGATGGCTGTGTGTTTCTCTACATCTGCTCAGGTGAATAGAATCCAAGATGCAACAGGTTTGTTCAGATCTGCAGGATAAAAACATTTGATAAATACATCTGCTGCATCTTTCAGCATAGAAACAATTAATAGTAAAAGTATCTAAGTAATCATAACCAGACTTCACAGAACACCACATTAGTTTGTACAGGGGAAACATAAGACTTCTTGCAGTGCTGTTGTTTCAGTTAGACTAGGATAAGAATGTTAAACTTTTTCTAAGGGAATAGTTGAGTTTCCTGTCAGCTGGGGATGAATTCAGGTTTGCGCTCAATTCCTAGTGAAACGCAAGATGACATAGCAGCTACCGGCAAGTGTGCATAGACCTAGGTTAGAAGGCAGAGACTTGAGGTCATTGCTTATTTTTCTGCAGAGCTCTGCCAGACTGCAGAAGAAGAGAGTTCTGGAGAGTATTGATGAGATGAAGAGGGAAAGAAGCCTCCAACATGTTTCCTTTACTAAGCGGCTAAAAGTTCTTCGTTACTGGAGCTCCTGGAGTTTTATTCTTATGACATTATACATGGAATGGGCATATGGATTTGATACTCTTAGAAAGATCATAAGATCTCTCCAAAGTCATAAGAAGAGGTCCTTTAAGGGTATCTAGCAGGTCTTACTTAGTGCATATTGTGGGGTTAAGAAACTGGCATACCCTATCCCTTATGGCTACAGAGATCACATGAGTAGGATTTCCCCTCAAGAAAAATATTTAGTTCATCCTAGAATGGAGCTTGCATGCACATTAATATCTATGCAGCATGAACAATAGCGGATTAGGACCCTGGCATTAAACAGGGAGTGGGCCAATGTGACAGTATAAACATATCTTTTGAGTCTGGAACGTTCAGTAACATTCCACAATTCTTCTCTTCCATCTTGTCCAAATGAGCCTCTCTTGGCTTGGAGCCATTTCTCCATGATAATGTCAATGGCTTTAGCAATGCTAAACAGGCTGTGCCTGTTATCTTCACGTCTTTTTTTTTTTTCTTTTTTTTTCCAGTTTTCATTGTTACAGCTGCTCAGCCAAGCCATCAACAATTTATTTCCCACAAACTAAATTGAGCCAATAACATTGTAATCCAGTATAAATAGAGAAGCAATTGATTCCAATTAGGCAAAACTTTCAGTGTTTCCAGGCTTGCAGCCAGTTTGTGGTTTATGAAATTGAACTAAGTTACAGCTTAATCAGTTTGCCACTAAAACCCAAATTCTAGCCAACAATATCCTGATGATAAAGCAGGAGCACATGATGAGTTTTTACAACAGCCATACCCAGCCATTGACAGTAAGGAATCACAAAAATAAGAAATCTATAATTCTCTAGGTGAAAAGAGAGCTGCAGAACGTTAATGATTAGGCACAAAAAGTTAGAGGTCTGTCTTGCTGTTTATTCACAGTTATCTCAACATGGAGAAGAAAGCAGCAAGGCAGACTGTGCTCATACAGGTATGAGTAATTAAGGGAATCAATAAATTTAGAAAGTTATGGCAAATCATTCAAATCCTGAATGATAAGAAGGTATTATATTGGTGCTAGAAACCTGAGAAAAGGTGAAAGAGCGTAAGTGTTTTAGAATCAACAGAGATACAAGTATGTGAATGAAAGTTTAATGTTAATGAAGTTAGGGAAAACTGAATGACTCCTGTCAATACTCTTGAAGAACCATCCTGTATACTCTAACGTTCACACTATTACAGAACACCAATAGTGCTTCTCAGATTATAATATGGGCAACACCGTTGGCATAACAGCTGGATAACAATTAGAAAGCATGGGGTTTATACTCACAGAAACTTAATCATGATAAATTTGCTGATAAAGAAAAATCCACATGAAAGTGCTGTTCCTTCATAGCTATTTTCCTGCACACTAGTCTTGAAAATTATAAAAAGATTTACAGGATAGGCTGCGTGAAGTTTGAAAGGATTGCTCTACTAACCAATACATTATAAAGAATTTGAAAATATTTTCGTCCAGTTAAACCATCTCCTGGGTTTTTGTGGTTAGGGGTTTTTTTTGTTGTTTTTTTTTTGTTTGTTTGTTTGTTTGTTTTTGTAGTTATGCATTTGTCCAGTGCTCAATATTTCTCTCTCCCTGTTCCTGTATCTGAGAAAGATGCACAAATGTTGGATCCAAAGTGGAACTTGACAGTCAAAGTGACAGTTAAGGACTTCTGTAAAATGCAGACAGAAAAAGGAACGTTCAAGCCCAAGACAAGATTTGTGAAGGTAATGAGGTTGTCCTGCTTTGTTCAGTGTGTAGTTAGGACTTTCATCTAGCGGAGAGAAGACCTGTGAGGTCAGCCCTGCATCTAGGCAGCCCACTCTCATTTCTGTTACTCTATGCACAGGGAGAACACATACAGAGATTATAAGGCATCCTGAGTCAAACTCTCATTGTGGATCAGTAGTTTTGTGATTGTTGGAACAAGAAGAGAAAATCAGAAAGTTAAGTCTATCATCTAGTGATCGCAAGTGTTCACAATGCCTTGGAAAGTCAGGTGTGAACATATACCTATATTAAAGCAAAAAAAAGATGAAAAGAGAATGACTGAGAGTGCTTCATCTAAGAATTCCCAGGAGCCTCACAATTAATGCATGTTCCAGAGAGCTGCATTCAAAGTATTCCTTCAAGTTGGGAAGAGTGGATATTTAAAAATAAGTTGCCTACTCCTGAATGCATCATTAGTAATAATATAACATTGCATTTCATCTTTCTCCATTTAAAAAAGGACTGATCAAATCTAATCACCTTACAGCAGACCAGGACTCGTATAGAGATAAATATCTAGATGCAGTGCCTCATAATGTCCCCAAAGTAGCCAAGATAAAGCTCCAGTTGGCTTGCTGGCTCTTGTGAATCTGGTTCAACTACATACTGCATAGATTTCTTGTATAGTGAACTCGACTGAGAGCTAAAGGTTGCAATTACCTATGTCTGTCCTTCACTATGGTAATTGTGAGTCTCATTTTCACAGCCTACATCTCCAAACAAGTCCTAGTGGGTTCTGAAGGTCTTCAGCACTGGTGAAAACTATGATTAAACTCAGCAGGAGAATAAGTAAATGTGATCTAATGCCAAAGACATGAGAGATTAAAAAACAGCAAGAAAATTATTTCTGTTCAAAATTAATTCATAGCAGCCTCAGAAAGAATTTATAATACAGGTTGGTAAGCATTTGTAGTAAAGGGATTATTCTGAAAAATATAATTAATCATAAACCCATTCATTTATTCATATAAAGCATCACAAAACTATTTATAGATTTATCAAACTGTTTAGCCAAAATAAAATTTCACCTTAGATTCACATGACTGATGAGTGATCATGTACTTCTTTTGCCAACAGCCTGGTATCTGAGAAACAAAGGGACAGAATTCCTTTGAGCAAAGACTTTATGTTCATCCTGGGTCCTGGAGGTAAGAATGACATCATCGGCACTTTCCCCTCAATGTCAAATTCTTCTTTAGGGGTGAGTCGTCCAGGCTGACCAAAGCACCACCGCACTTGGGTAAGAGAACCATGTGTTTGGAAAGTAGCACCATCAGCTACTCCTAGATTCAGCAGCCAAGTTAACCCTGAAGGGATGACAAACCTTACTCAGGTCTCTTAAGAGATGCGAGAGGTAAACTTATTCCTTGTTTAGTAAGTCTACAACAAGAAATAGAAAGGAGAAACAACATGGTTTTTAAGTGTGCTTAATTCTTCCTTTATTCTTAGGACACAAAGCTCTTGGTGTACATCACAACAGCTTAGGAGCAGCTCCTATTCGCTGTCAGCTGGCCTTGCTGCAGGAAACCCTTTGACACCAAGAAATAACAATAAGCTAGGTTTTAGTCATTCTGCCATGACATTTACCTCCTTCTTGTTTAGTACACAGTAAAATATATTGTGAGGGATTCATGAGTTTCTCCCAAATATGTTCTTGTTTTACCTGTATTGCAGTCTCTTTATATTGAAGTAGTAATAGGAGCCTATTGTGCAAGAGCCTCAGATTTCTTTCATGTAAATTTCCTTTACCTAAATCTACAGATTGAATGGGGAAGAACAGGGAAGAAAAGAAACTAAACTAGGCAATGCTGGTATGAATTATTATTGTTTCCATCCCATTCAGAGACCCTGTTGAGAAAGGTGCTGTAAAATTGCCACATTCAGCGAGAAGCTGTACAGAAGTCTCTTTGTCAACTACTGGAATGTAATATCTTATTTATGTAACTCAAACGCTGTGCCTCAGACAAGGCTTGATTAATTAAGGGCTTTCTGATTCTTCCAGAAAAGATGCTATGAAAGTAAAATGGTACCAGAAGAAAGCTCGTATCTGTACTTTAATTTGAAGTTTGTGTCTGTGTAATGGCTTCAACCGTGCATCAGCAATTTTGTCAATGCAGTTTGAGTAAACGTTATAAACCTAAAAAGAGCAGCTGTTAAATCTCTTGACAACATCTGTAACACTTCTTTCAAACATTGGGAAACCTGCTCTCTCTCATGATTAACTTCATTTCTTGTTGGGTAATATTATATAGGATGGATACACCAACTGTCGGGAACTGTTTTGTTTTCAGTAGTTATTTTCTTTCCACTTTAGTTGAAAAGCTGGGGTTTTTTTTCTTTTTGTGTGGCCATAACCTTAGCAGGGGTGGCAGTAGTACACCCATTTTTCTTTCTCAGAGAAGTTTAAACCATGCTTTAAATATACAATTAACCTTATTTAACATTATATGTAATCATCATTACTCTAAATATTCAAAAAAGAACCGGGGAACCAGTGAATATATGGAAATAATAAACAGGATTATACCAGTGTATTAATATTAACTTTACTAACGTTTTAGATAAAATTACTGTTTATTTCCAAACAAAAAATTGTGTACCTTGAAAAACAGAAAATCAGAGTCCTTTTTGGCACAGTAAGTCAACACCAGAGTCAATAGCTTTGTTCTTCATTTATCAAGATCTATCTCTCAACAGTGAATTATGAGACAATATAATAACTCTACATCAAACTGTCTTTACTTTTATACAAACTGAGTTTCACTGTGTCAGTCTTGTCAACACTGCTGAATATTAATGTGAATAAAGTTAATTGCTGGGTGGATAAAGGTCTGATGCAGTCAAAGTGAAAGAAAGCACCTAACAGAAATCTGTCATTTATGACAAGCTGTAATTTATTTCTACTTCATGATATGTACTGACAGGTTTCAAACCTTACCCTAGTCTTTACCATAAATTGCAATTATTACAATTCACAGTGACATTTGACCCAGAGGTTGGGACCTAGTTCACCACATAGAAAAGACTTCACATCTCAGGGAATCCATTTGCACACTCCGGCATGTATTTCTTGCTGTAAATCCACTTGTTTGCACTCAACACTAAACATGTGCGGTGGATTTTGTGACTTGTACTGTTTAAAAAAGAAATAGCACATTGCTTTAGCTGGAACATGAAGTGTTTATGACAAAATATTTACAGATATTTAAAGACTAAAATTAAATTTCAGTATGACTGTACAATTATTAGTAAGTTTTACAATATTAGGCACTGGTAACATATTAGCTTGATGAATTTAGCTTAGTATTTTTATAATCAATCATCAATTGTTTTAATAAATGTTGTTACTGGTACCATCAACAACATGGCTGAAGTTAAATCAGTTTAGTCCCTGAAGTTTTGCTCACCTGTTATTCAGTACAGTTTATAAGAAAACTGTTGACAAGTATTCAGTTCTTGGACCCAAGCAAAATTCACAGTCTGACTGAGTTTATGGTGAATGTCTCTAAATCTATAAACCTAGTTTTGAAGCCTGGGTTCATTATGAGCCTTGTAATTCCTTAAGCTTTATAAATGTAACCCACAAGTACAAAATCCTCTCTTTATATCAATTTAGAAAATATCACAAATATTTTAAAGTTAATCAGATGATGTAGGTAATAAGAAGAAATGTGCTATCTGTAAAACATCAGACTTTTCAAGAGAATTAAAATTCTTCAGAAGATTCTGTAGTAATCATAGTAATTCTGTAGAATCATAGTAATTCTATTGCTATATGCAACTTTATTTCCTAGTAAATTAGGGCCCTACCAAATTAAAATATTTTCTATTTTGTTTTTAAAGCTATCAATCTTCTACATAATTTGGAAAAATGTAGTCCAAGAATAAGTATACATCAGGTATTTATTAGAAACATGATGCCTCACTTAGCTTTTATTTTGGGTCGTTTACTTCCCCCTTAGGAGAAAGAACTGGAACACTCATCTGTATGTGTTATGTGACCTTCCTATTTAAAATACAGGAGGAGCAGGTAGCAGCTTTTTTGATGTCATTTGAAGGTTCATTCTTTTCCTTATATTTGACTTTTTATAACTGATTTCTGATACAAGTAGTAGCACCTGTGAAAGTAGGACTGTGATTTATGATTGCTGAGTACACTTTTAATTAACTACAAAGATTTATTTATCTTGGCTGTACCTTTGCCTTCTGAGGCCCATAGTTTGTCACTAAGCAACTATCAATAAAAGTACTTTTTTTGCTAAACGTAATAATTTGCATTTCCACAAAACCTCCAAATTCCCATTGACTTCACTGGCATCAGAATCAACGTTCTCTTCCTACTTCTCCATACAATTGTGTTAACAGCTTAGAGACAACATTTAAAGAACCATAAACAGAGAAAATAATGATAATAGAAAAGCACCCTGGTAACTTTGATTAGAATAGCAGAGATATCTGCTCTCAACAGAGCGAATTTTCAGTTGCTTCTAAACAAACAACCTGCTTTGCTGAGAAACTGGTAGACATGCAGACTGCATCACACCAGGGAAATCAAACATGGAGCACTAGGTTAACCTGAGATATTACATGTTTTTCTTAGCGAGACTTCAGGCTTTCTGCAGTTTCCTATCACAGTGGAGCACAGGCTTGTAAGCTGAAACTATTACAAACAGAGTGCATAAATTGGTGATGAATGACAAGGAATGGTGTCTGAGGAGAGACGAGTGACGAGTGACATTCTACCAGTCATGTGGACTAAATATAGAGAAGTTGTTTAAGGTTAGGAGAGGGAGGGAGAAATACAGAATAGTTTACACTGGTTTAGATACAGCTTACTGATAAAAGATTTGTTCAATAAAAACTCTAAAAGGAAGACTTACGAAGCCAGCATTGTCCTGGTCTTCAAAATGATTGTTAGCCAGCACCCTTCCTGTCATCCATTCCTTATTTAGCTATTTGTGATTTATTGGTAGAAGAAAACTGACAGATGCATGCTTTCAATGTTGAAATGCTCTACAATATACAGGAAGAGGTCCTTGATTTGATTTCTTCAGTTGCATGATAAAGGATACTAGCTTTTGACAAAAATACAATAGAATAATGTTGTGGTAAAATTATTTTGCCTTAGTGGCCATCTCTGTTGTACATTTCTCCATGATTTTTTTTTTTTAAATACTGAAACTGTCTTACAACAAAAGGAATTTGAATGCTTTTTCCCACATATTCTTTTTCTAAGTGGTGCTAGAACTATTAAGATGGAAAAATTGCATATTGAAGATGTTCAAGGTTTATGCCATTGTTTGTAGATGTATAAAGAACAATAAGAGGAAAGAAATACTGTAACAGAGACAGCGGGAGAAAATCTGTATCTGAAAACTCAGATTCATATACAACCTTTTAGAACAAATTAGGTATTCCAGGGAGGATTCTACATTTCCTTTTAAACTCCCCCATTATTTGCAGTACTACAATCCAAGTTTACCAAATGAACAAAAGCTAGTGACTTGGGTAGCAGTGTAAGAACAGTAATATCTAAAAGCATTTTTTCTTTGGTCTTTACAGAATAAAAAGTAACCTACAAAAGTCTCTGATTTCCTGAAAAATATTAAACCTGCAATTTATAGCTGCAGCAAACCTTCAATGCAAGACATATTATATCCATTTTAACATGTCATTTTGAGTATCCTTTGTCACAAGCAAACATTTAACCATGTGATTAAGCCTAAGTTTCAACACCCTTTACCAAAGACACTAGGAAAACATTTCCTTATGGCAAACAAGCAAAAAGCAATACATCACAGGATTAATACATTTCACATACTCTCCGTTCCTGAATTACTTCATTGAAACATGCGTATACTTTCTGGTATCCAGGTTATGCATACTTAGAATGTAAGCCCCTGAAGTATTGTTCTTCTTAGTTAAAAGTATCTGGAAGAAATATTTGTAGTTTATTTTGGTTTAGTTATTAAGACCTAAAAACATTTTGGTAGAGACATTTTATAAATCCCTGCCTATAACAAATCTAGTTATAAGAGCTACATGTCTGGAATTCATGATCTTATCCCACTGCCTACTGAGCATATGTCTGAATAAAAAACGATGATAAATTATATGCTCGCTAAAGCAATAGAATATCAAAGTTTGGACAAACCCATCCTTTCTTCACTGGCTGGCCCTTCCAACTGTGGCTGTGAAACATGCTTATTGTAATAAGGCAAAAGCACCACCTTCTTTGGTCCTGAAAAATATCGTTACTAAGAATTAAATCTTATTACCAAGAACTTCTTTTAATCAGAATTTGTAAACACTTATGAAATTAAGCAAAGCCTTCAGCACTTGTCCATGGGATCAAATCTATTATACATAAACACCTTATAAATCTGCCAGAAGACATAAATCTGAACAACAAGACCTTTTTTTCCTAGACATATGCTATGCTTTTAATAAGAACCTGGCTCATTTTCAGGCTTATCTTTTTGTTAGGACAGAACTGAAAGCAAAAGCCTTGGAAGTAGTTAGAAAAACAGTGTAATCACTGAGATACCATTATCCTGTCTCTTCTAGCTTTTATGTTTGAGCTTCTCAAAGCTATGGACAGCAAATTACTCATTTGATACCCAAGCTGCATAAAGAAGATTGAAATCTGGGCTGTTAATGATCTTTTCACTCTGTTTGGGAGATTCTCTGTAAAAGCTCATGTGTAGCACAGATGCTGGCTGTCTACATTATTCCTAGACACCCAACAAAATACAGAGGTGGAAAGTGTCATTTATCCTAGGTACACTACTGCTGAAAGAAATCTTATTTCTGTATGAAAGCTGTTCTGAAGGAGAAAATGGCTTTCCAGGAGAACAGATACAAAGTGAAGAAAAATTAGGTTCCTTGTTTCTTTGTTGTTTTTTTTTTTTTTTGTAGTAAGTGACCCACATTACCAGATGCTTTAAATGAATGATTAACTTAAATGAAACAGAAATTTTGACTAGCAAGTTAGGTGGAAATTAATAAGGGTATAGACAAATAAATGATTTATTCAAAACAAGATTATCCAGGTGGTATTTTTATGCCCAGTCTTTTAAAAATACTTTAGACTGAAATGAAACATATATGAAAATAGAGCACTACTTCTTATTTGGCTAAAGCTACAAAGCAATTTTTAAATTTTGGGTTGTCATTGCTAGATAGAACTTCTTACCACAAAATTCCCCCATGAACTCTGGGGGAGATAAAAATATCATCATTACTGATGGCACAAAGCTAGACCATATGAAAGATTAACTGATATTCTCACAGTCACACAGGTGTGAGAGATCTGGAAATTCAGTTTGGGCATAGAGGCTTCATGCTGTAATCAAAACATAGCCATCTGCCTTCTTCCCACTTTTCTTCTGCTCTTTTAGTAACCAGGTAAATGCAGCTGTTCAACCATGCCATTGCTAGTTTCAAAAATCATTTAGCATGTCACTAAGTTTCTTCAATCCTTGATCATCCACTCAAGTTGGTGAACTATGTACATGGAATTCACATGATTTTACCCTTTCTAGCATATTATGGAAGGCACATACCAGAAAAGAAGTGCAGTCTTCAGGGTCTGGTCCTGAATGGCCTCAACAGGGGAAAGAATATTATCTTTATCAAGTGAAAAGACTGATCACGTGCTACTGGGAACCTCAGGAAAAAGTCTTTTCTGTAGAGACAGGCCAGAATGGTTATGCTACAGGTGTAACTAAAAGGCCAAAGTCTGATTTAAGAAATTACATGTTTCTTTAATTGATTTCACGCTTCTGTTACATAAAGCTTCTCACCAATTTATGACTTTTTGAATGTTTACCCAACTCTTTAGGAAATACTTTAAAAATAGCATTTCTTTCTTTTTTATTTTTTATTTGACCGATCTTAGTTTTAAGTATCTTTTTGTATTAATTTTTAGAGAAGCCTTTAGATCTTCAGTCAAGGATGAGGAAAGGAGTCATGCAGTTCAGGCAGCAGAGATCTCAGCAGTGTGCTCTTAGGGCTTCTCCAAGCATTCCGGTTTATAAAAACAGTCTGATCACACATTCCAGCAAATACATAGTTCCTTCTAGCAGAAAACCTTGATGAATAAATCAAATTCCAATTTTTAACTTCCTCTATTGAAAACCACAGACTTTTTATCCTGCAAAGATTTAATACAGAAAATCGGGGCGGGGGTGGGGGTGGGGGTGGGTGGATTTTCACTAACTGAAATGGTTCAGGAGAAATCCTGTTATGCTGCCCCAAATTCTTTCTCCAACAAAGCAAGCTTAGCATTGAAAACCTATGTGCTGTGTTCATAGTTACATTAATTAATCACAATATTAACTTAATAAGTGTTGTTAAACAACTATTAAAACTATTAAAAAGAAATCTAAAAAAAGGTTCATTTATAAGAAAAACAACCTCAAGAAATCATACTTTTCTAAAGTCAGAGGTAAAGTAACTTAGCAAAACTTTCTGATTGACAGAATTACAGCATTAAAGGGAGGCAGCATAAAATGAAAACTGTGCACTTCCTTACTGATTTCTTTTCTAGAATCCAAATCCAGTTACTGAAGAAGAGAACCTGGGATACTGAAAGAAGTCATTCACTCAGTGAAAAGGGCTTACACAGTTAGTTTGGTTTAGTTTAGTTTTGTTCAGAAGAAATAAAAATTTGCATGCTTCAAGTTAATGGCAGAAATTATTTTGGTTTGCTTCTTCACTGATTTTAATAAATGTGACTGGTAAGACTCTTGCCTGTATAGGAACATCTCACACAGTAGATCTCCGTGATGAAAAAGTAACTTTGGAGACTTTTAGAGCAAAGAGATGACAGAACCTTAACATAACATTTGGCGGGGAATAAGTTGGGTAGATAGCAATGAGATTTGTTATATCAGGTGGCAGCAGCTGAACATCTGTGGGGAAGCCAATAGCGCAGAAATTTGCCTAACATAAAGGAAAAGAGCAATTCTGATGGGGTAATGTAGAATGAACATATGTCTGCTCCACATGGACATTAAACTCTGGATGACATTTTCTTTAAAAAAGAAAAAACATCCTTTAATATTTCCTCTTTTGCCGAGTTCTGTCTGTTCCACTGTTTGTAATAATGTGCAAATCATCCTTTAGTCACCACTTAACCTATCTAAATGCAAAAAGATGAATTTGGAATACTATGAAAGCACATACTGAATAAAAAGAGCCATTCTGCTTCAGCAGCAACACAAGAGACCTGTTTTTTATTATGCATGTGAAGTGTTTAATTTAAGCTGTTAATAGTTACCCAGGTCTGGCCTAGAGCTATGCAGATCTGGGAAAAAAAATCCATAAACAAAACCCCCTCTACCTCCCTTCAATTCTTTCTCCTCTAAAGTCAAAGAGAGAGAGAAAAAATAACTCTGGAAAATATGAAGACTGCTTATGTGAAATACCCTTTTCCCAGCATGTGCAGAGAAAGCAGGTAAAAAGTTGATAGCTCATACTGAAAAGCCTGGCAGCCTTAGGATTGCCTGTATTAAATTGTCTGAAAAACAGGAACACCTTACAACAGAGTCTTCCATTGAGTTAGAAGTTTTCATGGGATCATGCACAAAGCATTTATGAAACAGGTATCTTAGATGTCTATGGTTTTCAGATATTTTGGTGTATGTGGTTAGCTTTGCTAAGAGGAATCCCAGCCTTGGTATGGAGCCTAACTCCATCTCTCAGATTAAGTGAATTTGCTGTTATTAAAAAAATTTTTTACATATTTTATCAATAAATGACACTAATAAAATATATTTATCGTTCATAATGAATATTTTTATTATGATAAGCAAATAACTATTCCTCTATTTAAAGTTTTCAACAAAATTCCATTTTGGGGAAAAAAGGAATCATCTCTTTCAACCTGCTTTCAAAAGATTCCAGAAATTGTTTGGAACATTTGATTATCTAGAAAGATGGGAAAATGCCAACATAATATACCTACTACAGTAAATCAATTTTAAGCTAGATATTATAGAATCCAGATACTGGGTACTCTTCCATCATTAAAATAGCATACATACAGTTTAAACAGAAGGCAAAAGCCCAAGATCTTCTTTGCCTAAAGCATTTCTATTTTACACTGAGAGTAAATATTGTTCAAGGTTGTCTGGTTTTGGCATACAGATTTCAAATGATTACTAGCCCAGTGTGAAAAAGAAATTCAATTTTAAAGAGAGTGAAAATGAATTTAACTGCCTAATCATTCTTTCTCTAATAAAGCGATAAAATATTTACTAGTAGACTTAATAAACTAAAAGAGAGAAGAATAAATATATAATTTCCTGCTTAGCAACAGTTCTAGAAAAGGATAATAAATTTAGCCATAAATTACTCAGAATGTAATACTCTGAGGGTGTCTAATAATGGACAATAAGAATTATGCTGACTAGCACCCAAAATTAAATGGCATCCAGTATTATAGTCTTGTAAAAGAGCTGCCCCAGGGCTGACAAGATTTATCTCCACAATAATCTCTTAGTAACTCAGCAATACTTCCTTGACGACAACTGGTGACTTTGTTTTCCTTTTAGGCCTGTCTTGGTTTCCTTAACAATAGATTTTAAAAAGGTAAATATACACTGAATTATTTCTCGTCATTTTCACAGTTTGATCTGATGGAAATCTAGTTTACCAAAGAATCTACATTAACCTTTGCTGTTAATATACAGACAAAATACTATTTCTCAGATCAAAACGGATTCTATTGGATTGCACACAGATTTGGGGATTCATATTTCATGTCAGCCTTAACTAATCATTAATTTTTTTTCTTTCTGTTGCCAAGTACTTTTGGATTACTAAGCCAAATCAAATGATATTTAGGTCAGACTGTCCCAAATCCAGCGGCAACATAAGACTAATGGACTTCACTTTTATATGACTGTCTATTCCTAATCAGCACAAGTGACCATGCTGGAATGAAATTACTGAGGTTTGCAGTACCAGAACTAAGAGTCAAGAAGAGATGAAAATGGACCTAATGTAATTTGCCAGTCCCTTAAAAATATGCCCCGCATTAAAAAGAAAAAAAACTTTGACAACAAACCCACTTGTGGTTTGGTGTTCTTATAAAATACTGTAACTATTCTTTTCCAAAGAAATACATAAATAAGTATCTGAAAACTTATTTGTCTGTATAAAGTTCACGTCCACTCCAACTGCAAGTTGTACTGTAGAAATGAATGGTCATGTAGAATGGGGCAGGAGAAAAAGGCAAATGTATTTCTTACACTTGATTCTTAGTACTTGTTTAGATTTTATTGTGGGTTAATTAAAAATCTGTGGAAGTTGAGGAGCTGAAAACTTGAGTTAAATTTTAAGAGTAATTTTTAATAAAGTAATAAATACTTCGGGTTATATTTAATTTCTTTCTTTTTTCTTTCTTTTTTTTTTTTTTTTTGACCGGAAAAGTCAAATGATAAAGTAATAGGATGATAAACGTTACTGGCTGAACAGTTAACGTACAACTTAAATGCATGACCCTTGTACTTCCAGTAGATGGCAGGTGTAGTACTTCAAACTTTTTAAAACTCCACAAACTCTTTTCTTAATATTTTTAAACAATAAGGTGCTATTATCTGGGAAATTTTGCTTATAAGACAACAGTCTTCCCATGTATATGTATTTTTGCATTTAATATCCTTAAGAAAGAAAATAAATGTTTAATACAAACATGTTAAATACTAAAGGCAAATCATAAAGCAATAAAAACAGAACAAACTGAACAACACTCACAGAGAACTGGAATATTCAGAATAATGTTCATAATACAATAAAACCCACAACTGGCAATCTTAGAATAGGATGTTGAAATAAGATACTTTGCATTTATTTCTCTTTTTCGTAAATCTCCCTCTTTTTAAGGCAGTAGTTATATTTTTTTCCATAAAGGAACTTTCAATTTTCTGTTATGTGTCAGTGAAAAACTAAGAACCCTGAAATGACATCCAAGCATTTACAAATGCAGAGATTCCAGCAGTAAGGTTGTCAGCTAAACCAAGATCAACATACACAAGAAATTATGACTTTTTTCTGACTGCAAGATTGAGTAATAAACCCCTGCTTGTAGCAGAGTGTCCCCTCTCTCAGAGCACAGGACAGCAAATATTCAGCTACAGATTAGGGACAAAACCTTTCATTTTCTTTCCATTTCTCAGTATGTGACCCTATGCCTTGTCTACTGCACACTGCTACAATTTCAAACTACTCTGAAGCCTGTCTTATTAATTTCTGTAAGTGCTTTTTTGTGTGCTCATCAGTTTCATAATGTCATGAATGTCACTATTTTGACCAAAGTTTGGTGAGTTGACTTTCTGATATGGTCTTTGTTTCAGAAAGGGGAAAACCAAGGTGCTTTGAGATTAAGGTCAAAAGTATTTGCAAATATTCATCGATTTGTCTGATATTTTTTCACAGTGGTGGTAGTCTGCATGCTAAGTGTTATAGCATTGCAAATATGTTAAAAACAACTTATATTAATTTTTTTTTCAGTCATGAGTGCAAGTCAAGTGCAAAAAAAAAAAAGACAATTGTGCAGCTAGTGATAATTTCTGAGACCAATGGTTTAAAGGAAAAAGCTAACATCACACACAAACTGCCATTGCAATCACCATCCAAATACAATTTTCCAGGCACGTTTCCTCATCTTCATCATAAAACTGTGTCTTCTTTCTTTGTATTCCATGCATTATTCCAGCTTCTGCACACAACAGAATGCCACCTACTTTCTAGTGGTTTCCTTAGACATCTGCTGTTTGGTCACTCAGCACTGAAAGGAGGTGGAGTCATCCCACAAGCATGTTTACAGTTCTTGGTTTCCCTGCTCAAACTCACTATATGAATATTAATTATTCTGCTGATTTCCTGCCTTGCAGCTCACAGCCCCCAGCCACCGCTAATTACATTCCACATGGTTTATCTTTGTCCTTAGTTAACTCTTCTGTCCTCTAACCAATATTGACATTCATCGGCTTTCTTTTTTTGCTTACTTTCCACCCAACCTTCTCCCTGGCTTCTCATGTCCATCTATCTGCCAGACTATTTCACTTCTTCCTCCACATTTCAAGTCTGGACAAATCTTCCTCTGTAGTTCCTATCCCTCATCCAACTTCCTCTGAAAACAATACACTGGTATCTTATTTCAGTTTTCCTACACAATCAGTTTTGGTTTGGGTTTTGTTTTAATGGCAGGTCATTGCCCACCTTCAATGGTTTAGACACCTGGCACTCTTCTGCCTTCATCATTTCTCCTAGACTCAGGTGCTATGAATCCCTTCGCCCCAGCTCTAAGACACCAATCTTGAATGAGATGCTTTCTTTTTTTTCTGTTGTCTGGAAATAACAAAACAAGGTATTATGTCATATCATGAAAAAACCAAACACATGATGATGAAGACATCAATACCTGTTATGCTTTTCAGGTCAGTGCCTAATACTGACTCCCTCCCTAAATGAAGAAGCTCGTGCAGGGAAGCCTGGCTTTTACCACATACTTTGAAGCCTGCCTACTCAGTCCCACTGTGAAGATGGCAGAAGTCCAATCTTGTCGGTAATAAGAGGCGTGTGAGATGCAAATGTAGATGGAATCAACACTAAGCATTATGAAGCACCTACTGAGCATGTACAAACTGAAGTTTCCTAAAGGTCTGTTACCTGAAAGAATTTTCATGTTTTAAGGAAAGGGGAAGTCTTCCAAATGAATAAAAAAGTTACCAAATCGCCTTTTCTGCTTATAAATACAAATATAATGCTTATAAATATAAAAGGAAAAAGAGCAAGAAAGTTTTTTACGTTCTAATTTATTTCCCTTGGCTTCATTCTAGGAAACCATGCAGTTAGTTTTGGCTGAAAAAAAATAAAATAAAATAAATTCTTATATAGGTGCCAAACATGAAAGATTTCAGCAAAATGGATAAATTAAATAAAGTTGAATGCAATTGATAATAAAAAGCAGGAAACTTTAACAACAGGTGATGATACCAGTTCTGCATTTAATATGTGTTCCTATAGAGCCCATATGGTAGCAATAGCCTTACAGAAAAAAGCACTTCTCATAACTTTCCCAGTGTTTCATTTGCACTCTGCCTATTTCCCGCTTTGGTCATTGCACTGAGGTCATAGTTTGGATCATGAGAGTTGGTTTGGTTTGAGTAGAAGAGGAATTTCTACTGAAGCCAACTATGTCTTTAATGCAATCTTATTTATTTATCAAAAAATGTACAAAAATCTCTTTTTCTTTTTTGTACACAGAAGGAATAAAATAAGAGATATTTTCTTTGTATATGTTGCCATGCCTCTCTTAGCAATCAGAATAAAAAGCTGCTCTCAAGCTTTTTTGCTTTTTGCGGTTGTTTTTTTTTTTTGGGGGAGGGGGCGTGGGTTTGTTGGTTTTGGGTTTTTTTGGAGGATCAGGCTCCTGGTGTTTCTTTGGAATTCTGCAGCATTCCATTCTTTGTGGCACTTTTTGCTGCTCCCCTCTCCCACACATAGATGTAACATGGAATACAATCTCTGCATTCATCCACCTTTAGATACCTCTTTTAAAAACATCAAGAAGTTTCCTTTAATTATAAATATAACAAAAAATATAGAAACTAATTGTAGATCAGCCTGACCTGTTTAAGTCTTCAGCCAGTAGTCATTTTTTACAGGAAATGTGTCACCAATATTTAGGGCTTTTTGAGTTTGCACAAATCATTAAAAATTCTAGCTAATTGGTTTTCATTTAAATGGCTTACTGCATATATATGTTACATACATACATGCTATGGAAGGTAGCAAAATGACACCATACAAATGTGAAAAGGACAATTATCTTTTTGGATAATGAAGATGCTTAATGCTGATGAAAAGACTTTTTCATTAGAACCAAATAGCACTGTTAACCTCAGCCATCTTCCATATTTTTGGCCACTTCTTTTCACATGGGAAAAATAAACTTTCCCTGAGAATATAGAAAAAAAGGTAAGCAATAGAATAATAAACAACTTCAGGAAGTAGGCCAAAACAAACAGCATTCACTACTTAATAATACTGCAAGACTTCGTCAGTCTGATTCAGTCCAGTCCTGAATCTGTTCCCTGTGAACATAGCACTGTTAAAAAAAGATAAGGAAGAGAGAATGGAGTTTTAACATGGCACTCTGTAGTCAGTTTATTTCACAAGTGTTGAAGGCTAGTTGAGAAGGTGGAAAATTTTTGAAGATCTTGTCACATGCTCCAAATATGTCAAACAGATCTAGAACTAAAGCTCTAGATGTGTATTTAAGGATAACACTATACAATACTTTTTTTACACTTCTCTTGCAGCATGATTGCAGTGAGTGTGTCCTGAATGCTCTTCCTTTCTTTGCCACAATCAGCTGTGGAGTATTCCTGAGGAATTTATTTCCATCACATGTTTTTATTTTTATTTTTTTCACATTACCACTCAGGAGGACCACAACATAGAAAATTGCAGGAGGATTTTTCTATAATGCAAATTTTCAATATACCAGCAGTACACAAAGCAGGAAGTCCCCCAAAAGAGATGTAGTACACATGACAAAGACTAACACAAAGAGATGAACTGGGGTATCTGAATACAAATTAATTTATAGAATATCCCGTGTACTTCACTTTCAATGTAAATATTCTGCTAGGTAAAAATACCAGTAAATATTATCAAATTAAATGATTTAAGTATTTTTCTAGTATTACAAAGTTACTGAAATTTTAAAAACAACCAAAACACAACAGGAAAACAGAAATTACCTCGTTTGTGTAGTTTCAATAAACAGCACTGGGAAATTGCCTGGTGTCACTAGCAGTCTAGGAAAAAAGACCCAAACAACAACAAAACCCCAAAAAGCACATCCAAAAGCCAAAACTAAAATCCCCCACAAATCATGGTTGTCAGTATTTTCAGTTAGTTCACTGAGAAGCCTCACAGCTTCTTTCCCCTGGCACGTTCAGTTCATTTGTCACCTGTTCTGTCAGTGGACTACAATAAAAACTTTTTTTTTTTTCCCTCCAAACGAGATGTGCTTTAACTGGAGCACTCCAAGCTGCTCTGCGCATGCAGTGGAAATCAGTTTTCCTCCTTGCTCGCTGACAAATGCAGCAGTGCATCACCACCTCTGGAGGCTCTGCCCGGCCAGAGCTCTAAAGCAGCCCAGGGCTTCTTGTTTACTTGTAGATGTCAAAAGCAAGTTTCCTGTTCTCTAGAGGCTTAGGCCAAAAATCTAATCAAGAACACATGCATGGAAGTGGGAGCCATTAGTCTTAGGAAATTAAGTCATTGAACTATAAGGAAAAAAGTTTGAAGTAGATGTTTACTGGAATTTTCAAAATCATTATTTAAAATACAGCAGCTAGCTCTCTCTGAAATGGTGAGTGTGACTGGACTAAAAAGACCATTTTGGAAACACTATCAACACATTTTAAAAGCATGAATGCTGGTGCAAATTCCCAAAATAATGATAGCAGAATATAGCACTGGAATACGTCTTTACTTCAGCGTCCCTGTACAGGTCCATGGAGAGAGACCAACAGCTCCAGAGGGTGAGTCAGTTCATAGAACTCACAGAGGTGTGTATCTCTCACCACTGACTCTCTAAGAAACTTAAAATAATTCATTTATAGGACCATCTGCTAAGTGCTCTAAGAAACAAAAGATTCATCTGAACTCACGGACAAGAGATCTCTAATTTCATGAGTTCAGAAAGTTCAGGGGCAGGGTTTAAAGCTGTTCCGCATTAGTGTGGACCAGATATAGGATTTTGCGTGACTTTTCCATGGCACTGGAACAGAGAAAGAACACTGAAGTAAAAAAATAAAGGCGAACTAGCTTAATGTGCGTGGACTTAGGTATTGGCAAACTTATTAATCCAATTGTTCCTGAAGTCAGTGTCAATCTTATACAGGACAGATACAATTTTAAAAGGAGAAAAGGAAAAGGATAATTTTCTTGATATTATAAAGAATGGAATTTTAAATGTAAACATTAAATGAGAACACTTATTTTTCGCCCTGTTGAAAGCTTTCTGTGGTTTTTTTTTTTTTTTTTCATAGGAAAGAAAGATAACAGAATGAAGAAAGGAGTCTACATTTGCAGTGTGTGGTGGGTTGACCCTGGCTGGACACCAAATGCCCACCAAAGCCGCTCTGTCGCTCACCTCGTCAACTGGACAGGGGGAAGAAAATACAACAAAAGGCTCGTTGGTCGAGATAAGGAGAGGGAGATCCCTCAGCAATCACCGTCACAGGCAAACCAGACTCAAGCTGGGGAAATTAATTTAATTTATTACTCAATCACAATCAGAGTAGAGTAACAAGAAATAAACCCAAATATTAAAACACCTTCCCCCCACCCCTCCCTTCTTCCTGAGCTCAACTTCTCTCCCCGTTTCTCTCCCTCCTCCCCTCCAGCAGTGCAGGGATGTGGGGAAGGGGAGTTGTGGTCAGTTCATCAGACACTGTCTCTGCTGCTCCTTCCCCCTCAGGGGGCTCCTCACACTCTGCCCTGCTCCAGCGTGGGGTCCCTCGCACAGGAGACAGTTCTCCATGAACTTCTCCAACATGGGTCCTTCCCACGGCTGCAGCTCCTCACACCCTGCCCCAGCGTGGGTCCCCCCGCGGGGCGCAGCCCCTCAGGCCCAGGCTGCTCCCCGGGGGTCCCCGCGGGGTCCCCAGCCCTGCCCGCAGCCCGGCCCCAGCCCGGGCTCCTCTCCCCGCGGGGCCACGGGCCCTGCCAGGAGCTGCCCCAGCGTGGGCTGCCCACGGGTCACAGCCTCCCTCGGGCACCCCCTGCCCCGGCGTGGGGCCCTCCGCGGGCTGCGGGGGGGTGTCTGCTCCCCCGTGGGCTCCGTGGGCTGGGGGCACAGCCTGCCGCACCGGGGGCTGCACCTCGGGCTGCCGGGGGGTCTCTGCTCCGGCGCCTGGAGCCCCCCGGCCTCCTCCTGCCCTGGGTGCCGGCAGGGCTGCTGCTCTCACATATATCAGTCTTCCACTGCGCAGATTTTTGGGGTTTTTCCTTTCTTAATATGCTATCCCAGAGGTGCTACCGCCATCGCTGATGGGCTCGGCCTTGGCCAGCGGCGGGTCCGTCTTGGAGCCGATGCCAGCCGGCTCCATCGCCATGGGGGAAGCTGCCAGCAGCTCCTCACACAAGCCACCCCTGTAGCCTCTGCTACCGAAACCTTGCCACGCAAACCCAATAAAAAATGATGTTACAGTCACCAAAGATGATTCTGGCCACGCGTTTACTTTTTTGAGAATAGAAAGCCTTAATCATTACCTCAATATGTAATGTTACAATATGTAATGTATGATCCATTACTGTTATGGAACATACATTGGCTTAACAGCCTCTTCAGTACTGCGTAAAACTAACTAGGGAGGTGATCCTGGTAAGAAGGCCTGGAGCAGAAGAGAGAGAAAATAATAGTTTTATTTTGAATTAATTGCTTGTAAAATAAAGTAAATGAAAGTATTTCTTTTCTTACATTAGAGTCCAATAAATTGTCTGTGGGTCATAGTACTCTGACACAAATCTGGAATCTGCAGGTTTTGCAAATAAACTAACCTATTAAATTAATCTTTCACCTCATTGTGGCTAATTTAATTCCAAGTTTTTCCATGATAGTTATATCCAGCTGCCATGCCTTGTCTTACATTAAGGCAATTCTTGGAGCAAAGCATGGTAACAAATTCTCCTGTGTCTGTTACAGAATTTCAAGCGTCAGAGACTGGGATGTGACATAGCTGAGTATTTCCAATACAATGATTTGTCAGTCCACATGTTTCAATGCTGAATTTTTTATTATGTTTCAGAACTGGCCCAGATCACAATCCGTATCTTCTGTTTTGGTCAGGTTTAGTCAGAAAGAATAAAAAAAGTCCTTGGTCTGTTTAATTAAGAACTGCATGCAAAACCAGATGACTGATTGGCCTTCATTATTGTGTCTTCTTATTCCTAAGCACCATCTTCCCCAGGGCAGAGCTACACCAGTATTATGAAGATTTTTGATGCAAAGCAATGCATACCAAACTTTGATCAAGAAATATGGTGGATCTTCGTTTTACTTTCTATCTCTGATGTCTAATTCACTGCAAATTAAGCAGTGAATTTAAAGGAGGACAAATTGCCAGATAAATGCTAGCCTGAGCAGGCTGTTCTTTGCAATATGTATATTTGAATTAGAAAAAAAATTGCACCCGGAAAGAATGTTTTATAAGTTTTTAATATGAAAAATGTACAATGTCCACAAATACCAGAAACTCATTAGAGAAGAATCACATTGATATAAAATCTTCTGGTTTAAAATATAGAATATTGACAGGATCTCAAAGAATTATGAAATTATCCTTTTTTGTCTTTGCAGAAAGCTTTCTGTCTGTGGAAATGTATTTAAGCAGATTACAGTTAGCTCCAATCCATTCTTCAGCCAAGATCACCTAATGATTTTTTTCAAACTACTTTTTAAACTTCTGTTTATCATGGACAGACATAAAAATTTGCTATCCAAAGTTCTTGCTTAAGTGTGATATAGAAGATGAACCCTAACTGGATGAATTTATTGTAATTTATATTACATGCACATATGACTGTGACTGTTGAAGTTTATTGATTTTCAAACATTTTTGTCATTAAAAATATGCATTACTGTGGAAAAAGAACAGAATATGCACACACATGAATGAAAATATGTTTATTTAATATTTAAAATATATTTAAGAAATATTTTTTAAATCCCTGTCAAATATTTACACAGAGCTTTCAAAGTTTTAATAAAATGAAGCAAGACTTATAAACAGAGTCACTGAATGCAAAAAAGAAAAAAATAATTCTATAGACCCAGCTAATACTTTGAAGATACTTTTTCAACATGTTCATAAAACCCTGTCTCTCTTCTGCAAATAGCAATCTGTGGGATAATGTGCATTAACATCATGAGTTTAGTATCCCTCCAAATATGTGTTATTGTATTCCTGAAAGGAATAAGGGAAGCAAGCTCAGACCTTTGCCATGAAAGGCTTAGGTTACAACAGCTGAACTTTATCCCAGGCAGAATAAACTTTTGACAGAGTTCTGGCGGAAGTGTCGAACATCTATCTTCATGAACAGCATACAGATAAATGATCCAAGTGATCTTATTTCGAGAAGCACTTTGTGAGTGTTAACTAGAGAATTCAGAGCTTAATCCAGCTTCTTACCATATATTCAACATAAAGATTTAATTTAATCTAGTGTTACAGATGAAAATTTAAATATGCCAGACTCAGGAAATTCAAAATGCAGGTTTGCACAGCCGCTGGCATTGAGCCCCTTTGCAGAGACATAAAATTCTATTGGAACAATGCTGTGAGTATATGCTGCTGTGGCTACAATGCAGTTAAGTGACAGGTGCTGTGAAAAACATAAAATTAAATTTCCTGACTTCTGCACACTGTTCACATCCTCTTGAATTAACGTAAGTATTTGTAATGAATATAATATTTGGCATTCCACACTGAATTGTTTTGGCTTTTGGAAAAACAGGTGATTTTTCATTGGAAAGCACATATGTAATGTACCAATTACTGACTCAGTTTAATGAAGTGCTGTATTTTAAATGTACTTCAAATATTTAAATATATTAATAGCTGATATTTTCAGTTCATGGTTTGGAAGTTTTGTCTATTGCAAAATGTCTAAAAAGGTAACATATCTGAAACTTTAACTGAAACCCCTGGGGCAGGGGGGATTGATTGAAATGAGGAAAAAATGTTTTCTGATCATTTGCTCCTCTCTTTTCCCTACGCAGTACCTAAAGAGTTTCCATTACAGCTTTGTACCAGTACAATTTGTATTTGCTTACTTTGAGATACTGCGTTTCTAGTTGAAGACTCATAGTTTGTGAAACTTAACTGAATGTGACTATTCTAGTGAACACAGAGAAGAAAGCTTATGATGAAGAACAGCTGCAAGGGTCTATAAAACATAAAGATCAATCACCCTAATATTAAAGATGTGAGTCACTGGAGTGCTGATAAATATAATTAACTATTTCCTAGACCACATCACCTGAGATTAGGTCAAAGTAATACAGACCAGCTGTTCCATGATCCCCTGACCCCAACTGTCACTGCTGCAATTAATATGGACCAGCCAAACAGGACCACCTAGGATTTTACTGAGTCAAGCTTCAGACAAACACCTGCTCTTTGCTATATCTGTGAGGACTTTCACATCTCAGTCTTACTGAAAGAAGATACAGTTACCTAAAACTATTATTTAATCAAATTTCTTCAAATAAATCAGATTTATTTAAAAAATAATCTTGTAACATATTTATTTTGACATTTATAAAGAGGTCTCCACAATGCTGTGTGCTCAAGTCTGAACTGAAAGAAGCAGTCAAAAGTTTGCACCAACACACGTGCATGCACAGTCTTCTCCGCAGAGGAGAGTATATTCCTTCTTTCCTAGCAGGAGGCAGGTGGGGGGCAAGTGATTATTGAGCTAATTTGATATTGACAACACCTGAATTTAATTCCCTGCTCTATCACAGAACAATGGGGTCCATAATTCATGAGAAGTTGTCACAGCTGTAAAGCACTTTGCCCTGGTATGAAATTAAGCTTTAAATAAAATAATTTATATCCCTGTAGCTGGCTAACTGCAAAGTATAAAGCTTATATGTATACTAGTTTAGAGTAAGACTGTATCTTTGTTTTAGCAAAGTATCATGAATTACAAATGTGCTTCATTCCATGACTTTCTATATGGGAATAATAGTTCTGCTCTGCTTTGCAAAGCTGCTGTAAAAATATACTTCAAAAACAGTGAGGTATTCAGACAGCATGGGATAAACACCTAAAAAAAATCTAAAATACATTGCTATTCTAATACCTGCAAGGTAGCCAGTGGAAGTCTGCTGATCTGTGTCCTTAGCAAAGACAAGCCTGAAAGACATGAAGAAAAAGGATATTTTTTCTCACTTTTAGAAATATTAAAAATTAATCTTTACCTTGACCCATAACTACAATATGGAATTAATGTGGTGGCAAAAGGACAAAGAGTATTTAAAAAAAATGTACAGCCCATGGGCTGGATTAAATCACAAAGATGTTACCTTTTAGCATCACAGAAAAGCTTGAACCCCTGTATTCAGATTGTCTCACAGTCCTCCTGAAAGCAAAAATCCTTTTCCCACTGTACAATTCAAATAATTCAACAGTTGCTGAATTAAACTGAAACAGGATGTGGCTGTTCTTTAGAAGTTTTGGAGCAGTTTCCTGAAGCTGTATCATGTGTTGCTTTCAAAACATGTGAAAATGAACCCTAACATCACAAAGGTTTTACGAGACTCTCATTAGTCATGATCAGTAATATAAGAAAAAGCTAAATCCTTCTTTGAACTGTACGCTACAAAGTTTGCTATACTTTGCTTATTGAAACAAATAATCTTTAACAAATAAATGATACTTTCTTGTGCTAATGCAGCTAACATCTATGCACGATAGCATCATTTCTCTGCAATCGTAGCACTCCATCGTTATGTTTTTGATATTAGGGATATATATTTACAGATATACACTTGTTGATACAGGTGCATTATCAGGTTTTAAGTGGCTTTTGTTTTCTCCATTTTTAAGTGACTAAGAATAATTTTTTTTAAACAAAAGTTATTCAAAATCAGGTTAAAAATTGAACAGAAAGAAGCTTGAGATCCTGAGGTGAAATATTTAGCAATGTTTTCTTCACCTCTAATATCTTCCTACACAGCTGTGCTGAAACTACCAAAGTATAGTGACACCAGTGGTATCCTGACGACCAGGTTTTCTGATTGTCCGTAGACATTTGCACACCAAGTTCCAGTTCCTACCTACAGAAAGGAAACTGCCTGGCTTAATAGGGGATACCCTGCTACGCGCCCTTAGTAGGGGTTACCAACTAAGAAAAGGAGTAGAGCAGCTTGTACCAGGAGCTAAAGGTTTGTCACTGCACTCTCTGGACATTCATGCCCTGCTGCCCCGCGGAAACTCACGGATGGCAGCCTGTTCTTTGCCTTATTTGCTGAGCCTCCGGGTGAAGATTAGAGTTGCTCCAGTAACTGTTGTACAATGATATAGAGCAACCATCCCATCAAGGATAAGCGCCATACTTAAAATGGTACTTCTGACTTCATTCATTCTAGACAGAAGGAACAGATTCCTTCTAAGTTTATATTTAAGGCCAAGTACCTATCTCAAAACCAAATGGACACGTCGGGGTTGGTGCAGGCAATGGCATTTTTGTAGCTCAGAATATGTTTTATATCCTAGTAATGGCCAGTCGTACTCTACTTTTCTCTCTATCCTCGTGGTGCAGAGCTGCAGATAGTCCTATTGCCCATTCACAAATACTACACCTATTAGGAAAAAATGAAGGAAAGGAATATAGGGGACTGAATGCAGTACACAGCTGGAATTGGTCACTAATGAACACTAGAGGTTTGAGGGATGTGATGACACCCGGCACATGGTTGTGTATGACACCTGTCATCAATGCATGCTGCAACTGGTCAATGTCATCTCAGGATTTGATGACAACAGTTGCTATTGCAGCACTATGTCTGGAAAAGGTGTTGCCATCTTAAAATATCTCTTGAAATGTAATTGTTCTTGCTTTAGGTGACAACTAAAAAGCACCTCTCAAGCATAAATTCAGATTAACTTCTTTATTCTGTCTCAGTTTAAGATTGCATGGAAAATTCGCTAGGTTCTACAGGTTCCTTTTTATGCTTCATTCTCTTGGATATGTGATCCTCAAAGCATTTTCAGGTTTACAACTGGATGTTTGTGCTCACAAAGAATATCCAGTGAAGCTCTTCACTACTCTTGCCATCTATGCAAGATCAATTAGAGGACTGGGTTCTATACTTGGAATATATATATATTTTTTTATTATTTAAAAGACAAAATAAGTTATAGCTGATTAGAAAGATACACACATCCAAGAGCTTGATACTCACAAACAAGACCATCTTAAGCTGTCCATATTTATTTTTTAGTTCGGGAGTTAGCAGAAAATTGTTGATAACAAGTTCTTGAGAAATGAGAAACAAATTTGCCTTAAGGACCTCTGAAGAGAGATTTCAGAGATAAATATACTATCATGACTTTACAACATAGACCCAGAATGTTAGCCTGATACTTTCCTGTCGAACCTAATAATGTGCAGTATAAAATGTACAACTTTTAGAAAATTATCCACTTGTGTTTGGAAGATATCCTCATATGAAATTCTCCACTTTCTTTGAGATACTCCAAAGGGAAAGATGAAGAAAAATGCCTCATTGCTGTAAGTTTGATTTCACCTTTCCGGGTTCTTTTAGATGTCATATTTTTTCTAAAAAATCCTTTATTCTTGATAATATTTGGCCTGATAAAGATCAGATTACTTATATTTATTCTTACATTCTCCTGTTTGTCTATCTACAGTTCTAACTTCACATTGTTATATTACCTTGTATCCCTGAAAGGCGTTATTATAATCAAATTATTTTTAAGACTCTTTGCATGCTTCCTTGTTTCAAGATCCCCTAAATTTAAGCATAATCAAACACAGTTAATCTGTTTGAAATGTCTTCCTATTCTATCTTACAATTTTCTTGTTTATATAACCCAGCATGACAATCCTGCAGCATGTTGTAGGGCTTCACTTTGAGATGTTTGTCTACTATGACAAGGAAAAGATACTCTTTCCCCCCACTGTGATTAAGCCTGAATTGTGGTTTAAATGAAAGGGCATTTTCTTTTATTACTTAAGGAAATATTCAACAATTAAATCTTTTTTATGTGCAGTTATTTTTCCTATCTTGGAATAAGGCACAGAGGTTTTGTTTCCTGTGTGTATTTAGTTCTACAAGGTTATCCTAAATAAACACATGATGCAGTTGATGTAAGAGTGAACTTTCATTAAGTTATTTACAAGGCTTGTGCGGAATAACAGTACATAGTATGTGGTTACATTATTTACCAGTCTTTTATTTGTTACATATGAAAATAAAGTGAAATGTTTCATAATTTGAATTCCAAAGCTAAAAGCTATAAAATGAAGTTAAGATTGCAAGACAGTGATTGTAAATGAAAGGAAATTAGTTCTAATTATCTTAAAACCCAGCCTGCTAAATTGTCAAGGTTAAATTTTTAAATCCAAACATTTTCAGGTAAGAAACTGTGATACACAACTGTTGTACTCCTTGCAATAAATTCCTTTCCTGTGAATCTTTCCTCTTTACATTTTTACCTTCCTCTCTCCTGCAGGTTCCTTGGGATCCCCTGCACCATTCCACTCATTCATCCTCTCCCCTCCTGTGTAAAACACTAGGTTTTCTCATAATGTTATTCTTAGCTCTGGCTTTTCAGTTTCATGCAGTGAAACCAAAGCAGCAGCAGTAAACAACTCCAATAAGCATTAAAAGATCAATGACAATTTAGGTAAGAAATCTATTGATTCCCTGTTCCTATGGGCAGTCTCTCTTAACTCATTAAATCATTACAAGTAAGGAAACTTGCACAAAAGAACAAAGGAGCAGTGTTTATCGACTGTCTTATATCCATTGTCTCAATAACCCCACCTAAGTATTACCTAGGCCTGTATGTGGTCTTAGTATTCACGCAGCAATCATTATGTAATTTAGGTTAACCATAACTGAATTTATTCTAATTATATAGTATACCAAATTTTGTGCATAAAAAAATTCAAACCACATAAAAGTATAGTAAAACTAATCATAGTGGGACTAACTAGTCTGACAAGCTCAGTTAGCATCTTTGTAAACAGCAGAGCAGAAAGTCAGTAGTCATTTCAGAAATATCTAGCTCCTAGATAAATTTCTAGCTTGATTTTAAAATTGCCTGTAAACTTGTATCCTTTCCATACTATCATATCCTATCCGTACTCCTTAGATCACAAATAAGACCCTACCACCCTTACTTACCCTTGGCCACTCTGCATGTTCTCTACTTTGCCTCCATAAGCTTTGGAGACAACTGTTGGTCGGGATAGTTAATACAGCTTATACCTCTTTCATTAGGCTGTATCTGCTCACAGAAATAGTATGACACCCATTTCTACAGGTCAAAATCATGCATAAATTACAACATAGATACCTGATTCTGCATGGGCAGTACTCTCATTCCCAGGAACTGGATTATTTTTTGAACTGCCAAAGAATTTCAGTGGAAATTACATGGAGGCCTGGACAGCAGCCACAAAAATATTAGCGTTAAGCAGCAATATAACAGGTTCCTGATGTGTAAAAGAACAAAGTTTGTAAATTGGTCATGCTTGTATGTATTAATAAGTGAGCAGTACTTCAAGAACTTTGCTATAATAAAACCCAAATTTAACTAAAATACAGTATAAGTGATTTTCAGTAGCATACATATTTTACTAACTGAATTACCAATCTAGTTTCAAGAAAATTACCAAAATATAGCAAACACACTAGCTGCTTGTTGAAAATTATCCCCAGCTAAATTGTGAAAATCATGTAATCATGTCTGAAGAGGAAACAGCTGTTACATACTATTACAAAGTCTGACTCTCAGGCCCAGAAACTTCAGGTCACTGCAGCCCAGAATTCTGTAGCATTATATGACAGTGACATGCAGGAGACTGTTTTGTGAAGTGGTGCTATGTAAGCAATAAAAAAGTGTCCTTCATACAGAATTTTCTGAATAAAATCTGTGCTGTGTCTTCCATTAAGGTACAATGACTCCTCATTTCCAGTATCCTCAAAATGGGAAGCATGTCTTTCAGATAGCAATTTTAAGCAGCAAAACTGACCTTGTTCCAGTGGTACCCTGCTCCTAAGAAGCAGAAAGCTAGTGAGGACAATTTGCACAAATATGCATAAACAATGCCAAGATACTCATGTTTATCTGAACGCATCAGTTATTCTATCATCAAGCCATAACAAACATCCTCAAAGCATACTTTGGAATAAATGAAGCCTGTCCTATCCCAGAATTTTTCAAGTGTAGTGAGGTCATCTTAGAGCACAGAGAAAAAAACACACCAAAAAACCTCTTTCCTCCCAAACCAGCACACTTTTACCTCATAGAAAAGAAACAGAATATGCAGACATTTGACATAAGAAAGCTTTATCCTACAATCTTTCAGACCCTATTTTAATGCTAATCTGCCTTGTATGTCTATGGTCAGTTTGCCCAGAGATAAGCTTACATAGGCAGCAAACAGTTTTGCCAACCTAAATCAGATTTTAACTTCCATTCCCATGATACTAAAAAATAAAAAATCTGGTGGGTTTTGTGATACATTTATAAAAAATACTATATTGAGTTGTCTCAGATTTTTAAACTTGAGTTTTGAATATTTAAGCTTAATGTTTTTAAGTGTTTTGTCCTTATTAATTAAAACATTTAGCAGAAAGTCATGGAAGATAATATTCCAAAACTTTTGAAATGCTGAAGGTATTTCAACAACTGGAAACATTAAAAAAAAAAACAACCAAAACCCAACAAAACCAAAACAACAATTAAAACAATTTGGGAGATTTATTGACAGTATTCATACCAGCCATTTAATTCTTAAAATGTTCAACTTTCTCATGGAAATAAGTATCTCATCAGAAAAATCCCTAACCAGTTCTACAGCTAACATCTGCTTCTTCTCTCCAAATAAATAGCCAGGGGCTTACCCATAAAGCAATTTTGACAGTATTTCAGATATCAGCTCCATCTAACATACCAGTTCATCCCCTAACACAATACAGATCCCAAATCCAGTGACATTTGCATTTCCAGCTCTAGTGTCCTTTTACTTTCAATCACAGTCTCCACATTTCTTCCCAAATTTTGTTCCATCCTATTTACCAGTCTGTTTTTCTCTCTCTTCCTTGTTTTTTTGTTTTATTTCCCCCCCCCCCCCCCCCCCCCCAATGCTCTGCTTTTGGACCAAAGAATTTCCTCCCCAACAGTGTCTGCTTCAGGAAAGGTGTTACAGGAGCAGGCAGTCCACTTTAGACATCATTTCAGCATCTGAAAACAGCAGAAAAACAAATGGTTCAACTTTTGTAGACCTGTCTTTATTAAAGCATGTTTTGCTGCTTAGTAAGAATGCAAATGCCACAGTCTATTCCGCTGTAGAAACAGGAAAAGTTCACATATTCTTAACATAAACAGATTTGGCTGAAAGTTCAGTGTTAAAATCTAAGTCTATATAAAGAACATGTAAACCACATCTAGACACGAGAGCTACTCCTTGTAAAATTTGAGGGGTTTGCTCAAGTTTGTTAGTTGTAATCGACAATATATTATCTGCATTTCACAGATCATAATATAATGAAAAGCAACTTATGGAAATATTGATCCAGTGCCAACAGAAAAGATATGTTGGTAAACACTGTCATCCATAATGTTTTTTTTGCAAGCAGGTGGCTAGCACAGTAACATGGTTAATAACAATTAGAAAAATAAATCTAGTAGGGGGCAAAAGAAGTTATAGAGTATTTAGATAATTTTTGAAATAATGTCTGATAAACCTAGAATATCATGTTATTTAAATATCTCACTAAAGCAATCACAAAATGATAAAGACTTACCTTTGAAGATTAGTAGATGGGTGAGATACTGAAGATGCAGAGCAGAAAAAAAGTATTTAGGGCATTACTGATGTGTGAAAATAGTTTATAGCAATAAAGAAAAAAGTAAACACTGGTAAACAATAGTGAAATCAGGCCAGTACTGATTTGTTGTAAAAGACAAAACATTCCAAACTAATCAAATTGCCTCCTATTACAGAGCATAATAACATTCTACAGGCAGCTGGGAGAAGCGTCACGATCGCTAGCCCTTGTTCTCACAGAAGACTTCAACTTACTGTGTGTCTGCTGGAAATACAACACAGCGGAGAATCAGCAGTCTAGGAGGCTCCTGGAGTGTGTGGAAGATAACTCCCTGACGCAGCTGGTCAGTGAGCCAGCCAGGGGAGATGCCCCACTGGACATGCTGTTTACAAACAGGGAAGGACTGGTGGGTGATGGGGTGGTTGGAGGGCGCCTTGGGCATAGCGATCACGAGATGGTAAGAGATTTCCGTTCTTAGAGAAATAAGGAGGGGGGTCAGCAGAACCATTACCTTGGACTTCCAGAGGGCCAACTTTGGGCCTGTTTAAGAGCCTGATCAACAGAGTCCCTTGAGAGGCAGTCCTGAGGGGTCAAGGGGTCCAGGAAGGCTGGACATCCTTCAAGAAGGAAGTCTTAAAGGCACGGGTGCTGGCCATCCCCCTGTGCCAAAAGGCAAGCTGGCAGGGAAGAAGACAGGCTTGGCTGAACAGAGAGCTTTGGCTGCAACTCAGGGAAAAAAGGAGAGTTTACTTCCTTTGGAAGAAGGGGCAGGCAACTCTAGAGGACTACAGAGAAATCGTGAGGTTATGCAGGGTGAAGATTAGAGACATGAAAGCCCAGTTAGAACTCAGGCTGGCCACTGCCGTAAAAGATAACAAAAAATGTTTTTACAAATACATTAGAAACAAAAGGAGGGCCAAGGATAACCTGCATCCTTTATTGGATGCGGGGAGGGGGGAACATTGCCACAAAAGAAAAGGCTGGGGTACTTAATGCTTTCTTTGCCCCAGTCTTTAGTAGCAAGACCAGTTACCCCCACGGGGTGCTCAGCCCCCTGAGCTGGAAGACAGGGGTGAGGAGGAGCAGAATGAAGTCCCCACAGCCCAGAAGGAAATGGTCAGTGACTTGCTGCTCTACTTGGACGTGCTTAAGTCTATGGGGCTGGATGGGATCCACCTGAGGGTACTGAATGAGCTGGAGTAGGAGCTTGCCAAACTGCTCTCCATCATTTATCAACAGACCTGGCAAACTGGGGACCTCCAGGTTAGCCAGTGTGATGCCCATCAACAAGAAGGAATACAAGGAAGATCTGGGGAACTACAGGCCTGTCAGCCTGACCTCGGTGCCGGGGAAGGTTATGGAGCAGATCATCCTGAATGACATCATGTGGCATGTGCAGGACAACTGGGGGATCAGGCCCAGCCAGCACGGGTTTATGAAAGGCAGGTCCTGCTTGACAAACATGATCTCCTATGACAGGGTGACCTGCCGAGTGGGTGAGGGAAAGGCTGTGGATGTTGTCTACCTGCACCTTAGTAAAGCTTTTGACACAGTCTCCCACGGGGTGTGATCTAAACTGGGTAAAAAGCTGGCTGAACAGCTAAGGCCAAAGAGTGGTGGTAGAGTTACATCCAGCTGGTGGCTGGTCACAAGTGGTGTTCCCCAGGGCTCAGTATTGGCACCGGGTCTGTTTAGTATCTTTACAGTTGATCTGGATGAGGGGATCGACTGCACCCTCAGTGAGTTTGCAGATGACACCAAGTTGGGGGGCAGTGTTGATCTGCTGGGGGCAGGCAGGCTCTGCAGAGGGATCTGGGCAGGCTGGACCCATGGGCCAAGGCCAGTTGTATGAGGTTCAGCAGGGAGAAGTGCTGAGTCCTGCATGGCCAGGGGCAGAGTGGCTGGGAAGCTGCCTGGGGGAAAGGGACCCGGGGGTGGTGGCTGATGGCTGGCTGAACATGAGCCAGCAGTGTGCCCAGGGGGCCAAGAAGGCCACCAGCATCCTGGCTTGTATCCCACACAGTGTGGCCAGCAGGACAAGGGCAGCGATTGTCCCCCTGTACTGGGCACTGACGAGGCCGCACCTTGGCTCCTGTGTTCAGTGCTGGGCCCCTCACTTCAGGAGGGACATTGAGGTGCTGCAGCGTGTCCAGGGAAGGGCAACGGGGCTGGGGAAGGGTCTGGAGCACAAGTGTTATGAGGAGCGGCTGAGGGACCTGGGGGTGCTTAGCCTGGAGGAGGCTCAGGGGGGAACCTTATCGCTGTCTAATCCTACCTGAAAGGAGGTTGTAGTCAGGTGGGTGTAGGTTGCTTCCCAGATAACCAGTGACAGGATAAGAGGAAACAGCCTCAAGTTTACATCAGGGAAGGTTTAGATTGAATATTAGGAAAATTTTCTTCATTGAAATGGTGGTCAAGCACTGGACTAGGCTACCCAGGGAGTTGGTGGAATCACCATCCCTGGAGGTGTTTAAAAAACCTGTAGATGCAGTGCTCAGGGACATGGTTTAGTGGTGGACTTGGCAGTCCTGGGTTAATGGTTGGAACTGATGATCTTATGGGTCTTTTCCAACCTAAATGATTCTATAAGCAATAGGTGTGATGTATTCAGACTGATAAGGTTTTTGATGCAGCCTCATAAACCATTCTTCTGAGCAAACCAGGATGGGAAGAAAATACTATAAAATGGACACAAACCTAAAACTAGTTAGGTAATAACACCCAAAGAGTATGAGCATGACAGAATTCTGTGGGAGTCTGTACTTCATCCTGTTTTATTCAAGACTTTACTAATGACTTGAATAATGACTATACCTTTTAAGCTCGTGGAGTATACAAGAAGGAGATAGCCTGCAAATGCTGTGAAAGCACTTGTGATTTGAATTCAAATGATCTTAACAAATTGGTGTAACGGCCTGGAAAAACAAGATGGGTTTTTATACAGATATGTGCAATGTAGGATGCTTGTGCAGGAATAATAAACTTCAGATATACAGAAATAGGAGCAAAATAATTGCTTAGCAGGAAGAGACCTGGAGCTCATAATGGACTGTACCCGGTATGCAAGTCAATACGCTAAGAAGCTGGACTGTTTGCAAAAATGGCATTGGGATGCCTGACCAAAGCAGTAAGGCTAGAAGTTTATGTATGTGGTTCAGGAATGGGTGAGATGAGGGAAACAAAAATATTAGTGGTAGAATGCAAAAATGTGTATCGGCCTGGTTCAGCAACAAAATGTGTCTGTGCCTACTTTAACATTTGATCTGTTCTTGCAGGTTGAGGAGATAAATTTTGAAGGATGAAAAGCTGTTATTATCTTCAGCAGTGGCTTGGAAAAGTCAGTCTTCCACAGGCTCCTGCTGTGTGGAACATCCTATGGACACCAGAAGAGATGAACAAGTAGAAGTGACTTAAGGAACAAAGGGTTTATGCCAATTCACTTTCTTCCTGGACAGTCAATGCCTTCCTTCTGAGGTAGAAAACATACGTTTCTTTCAAAGAAGATGGATAGATCACTATCTTTATACTTTTGAATTTGTGTGTGCTGTCAAAATCTGCCTGTCTTTTTTGGATCCCATTAAGAACATAACAAACAGCGAAAGGCAATTATCTTCCACTCTGACCCTGGGAAACAAAGAAGGGCTGTGCTAATTGTACTGAGCCCAAAAACATTGTGAGTAAACTCTTAGTCTAAATTTGAAAACATTAAAAAAAGGTTCTCTGTAATTTTCTTTGCTTATTCATTCTAATAACTAATAATTTTTATTATTTTAAATTTGAGCTTTATATCCAGTCTCACTTTCTATCCAGCTTCCAGAGACTGCTGCTTCTTACTGCTTTCTCTGCTTTAGTCCTATGCTTTTCTCCTTGACAAGATTCACTATACTATTGAGTATACTGCCGAGCAACCTATTTTTCAAAATGCTGATCCCAGAATTAAGTATGATATTCCACTACACTACATGCCTCATAATGCCAGTAGTAATCATCTCATTGTAATCAGCTGTGTTCTACTCTACATAAACATATCAGAACTGAATTTTAGGTCAACAACTTTGACCTAAAAACTAAAGTTACCTATATGAAAGAAACCACCTTGTAGAATATTCTCCATTGTTTGGGCATATCCTGGATTATTCTTGGCTAGGTGTTTGTGGTTTGTTTGGGTTTTTAATTAAAATATATGCACTATGTAATTGCTTGTGTTAAAGTGCAGAAAAATAAATGTAAACCTGGATCCTCAAAAAAGGACTAGTTACGTCACAGATAGAGAAAAGCAGAAAGCAACAAAAAGCTTCATGAAGGGGATGTTTCTTATTCCCAATGAAGAGAATAGAATTCCATCTGTACAAGGTAGTAAGCTGAAAGAACAGAAGAAAGATAACAGTTTCAGAAAGGCATTGAAGTGGAAGGTCAAGTGTCCAATCCATGAGAACCTACAGAGACCACCATTCACCCTTCATACAGCAGTAATACAGAGTAATTAGAAGTAACATTACAGCAACTATACTTTGGGTGCACCTGGGAAAAGTTTTCAAAATGTGATGTTCCATTGACATCCTCTGCTGACTGCCCTCTTCCTGTATGTAGGTAGATGCATAAACTGTGTGCGGCAAAGTAATTTTTTGCCCTGCAAGTTCAAGTGGCAACTTATGTACTGCTTAATTGATCTGCACAGGTACAGTGAAACCTAAACTTCCAGCAGTTTTTCCAGCTGTGCATGTACAGATCAGCTCGACCAGGCACACACACTGTATCAGGTCACAGGGAAGAGAATAGACTGCTGCGGACAGTCTTTCCCCCTCCTTGGCATCAGCACAATAATTCTCCCATCTGGAAGGATCATGAAATAGATGACATTTCAGTCAGTACAACAGGCCAGGTTGTACTCAGGATCACATCATGTGATTTCACCGAAACCTTTTATAAACAGCATTTGTATATGACTGGCTGACAATGCTGAAGAAGTCCTGCCCTCGTGTATTCTGGTTACAAAGGTGTATCCAACATGGCCGATACACTAATCAAACAACTCAGAAACCTACAACTTTGTTTTCAAACACTGTAATCTTTCTTTTTGAAGAAAAACTTGTGTCAATGTCTGCACAGAGGATGTGGACCTGTGGGTGAGTCACAACCTATGAGCTCTATCACTAGATATCACATAGATGAGAAAACCAAGGATATACAATTCCCAGCATTGCCACTGCTACCTCTCCTCTTTGGTTACTTTAAGAGTGGCAAAAGAGCTGTAACACAGTGTATAGTAGCTAAGGTCATATACAGCTGTCATTTTTCCACTCTTTCCCTTGAAAGCAAATATCATCATGTGACCCTGTAATTAAATATGACAAAGGCAGGAGAGAGGGGGAGAACTCACCACCCATGTTGCCATCAGAGCCACATCTGCTTTTGCCACAGCAAGCTGTAAGGAAGACACACTCAGAGAGTAGCTGGTGACACTTTACTGCATTCAAAGATCACCTGAACAATGAAGCAAGGCTGCAGGATCTTCTAATATGCTTCTTTCAATAGGGGAGAAGTAGGAACTGCAGCTCGAAGAAAAGAAACTACCACCAGCTACCTGATGTGGTGCTTGCCTTGCATTTGAACTTATGACAGCCAATCAGGGATGGCACCTGGACCTCATATGCCCTTCCTGCTACAGATTCAACCATGGACCTTGCAATTATCCCATGCTGACTCCTGTACAGAAAAGCTGGCTGGACTATGGGATCATTGGAAGCTTGCAGAAGTTATAATGCCTCAGCAGGCTACGACCTGGGAGTATAAACATACATGCTGCAAAATATCCAAACACCAAAATATCTAGTATGGGGGAAGCTGTGAGGAAAGAGCCCGTTGCAACGCTAACCAGCATAGCCAGGGTACACTACTGTACTGAAACTGATTAGTTCCTAATGAAATACTGCAGACAACAGCAAAATTAAGTATGACTTTCAACAGCAAAACCAAAGAATATGGTTGAAGACAAGTATTACTCCTCAGGTAATAAGAAAAAGTCAACTAAGTGGGCCTAGTAATCATCTCATTCTAGATTGCTGACGTTTGCAGCAGATTTGGTAGTCTGTAGAAGATGCAGATTAAAATGCAGCAATTTCAAAGGAACATTCACCAACGAAAGGGATTCTAAACTTATATAGATAGTAAGGTGCTGTGCACGTGCAAATCCCAGATGGTAAATGAGCTGACAATAGAAAAATAGGTCCTAATATGACAGCTGATCAAAACGAAACAACACTGCAGCTGTGCATTTGGTCAGAAAAGCAGTCTGTAAAGAAACAGGTTGTAAATTTCATCAAACACTGTACTTAGAAACATACATTTAGTACTGCCATCATTACAGGTGCCACACATACAGCTGAGGAGTTTCTCTTTGTACCTAAAACATTTTCAGTTCATGTTTCCATTGCCTTCACAGATTTCCAAGTGGAGATTAGTGATGGACTTCTAGAGCAAACGCTGCCTGCCACCGGTGCTGCTTGCGCAAACAGATGGGTCTTGCACTGATCCTGAAGGCTGGGAGAGATAACTCGTCCCGGTTTTAGGTGGCAGGGAGCTCCTCCTCAGGACAGAGGGCAGGTGAAGCTGGAGGGCGGTTTGGAGGAGAGGTGGGTGCGAGCCCTCCCCTGCTGTTTCCCCCAGCCCTGCGGGGGCTGCTGGAGGAGGCGGCGCGGTGCCGAGCGGCGCGGCCGGCCGAGGCCAGGCCGAAGAGCTGGGCTCAGGCCGGGGCTCCCGCTGCCCCGGCACTTCTCTTCGTCCTGGGGGGCCGCACCCGCCACCCGCCCGGCGGAGGCCGCCGTGCTGCCCGACAGCGAGGGCAAACCGCGACTCTCCTCAGGGCCGGCCTCCACCTGCGGCCCGGGAGGCGCAGAGGACCGGGCGAGGCGGGACGAAGGCGGCTTTGAGGTGCTGCCCGACGGGGGTGACAGGGGAAGCTGAGGCTCGGCCCCCCAAAGCCCAGTGACCGGGCCGGGGCGGGACACTGGGGACCGAGGCGAGGCGAAGTCCCGCCGCGGGGGGGGGGCAGCCGCCGCCGTGTGGTGGCGGAGCGGCGCGGCCCGGCCCAGCTGGGCGGTGGGCCCGTCCCGGCGGAGGGCGCGGCCCGTCCCGCCCCCGCGCCGCGCACAGCGCCAACAGCCGGAGCGGCGGCACCTCCTCGGCGCGCTGGGCCGGGCTCCCCCCTCGCGTCTCTCTCACCGCCTTTTCCTGTCTGCATCCTCCCGGCCCGCCGCCCCCCCTCCCCTCGCCATTTTCACCCGGGAGGAGCGCGGTGCGACTTCCCTGAAACTTCGCGGGGGAACTCGTCCGGCTACTCCGCGGCGGCCGCAAACTTTCCGCCGCGGCGCCCGCCTCTCCTGCGGCGTCCCCGACCCCTCGGCTTCGGCGGCGGCTCCGGCGGGAAGTTTTCAATGAGCGCCCCTCCGCTGCTCCGGCCGCCCAGCCCGCTGCCGGGGGCTGCTGCCGGCGGCGGCGTCGCCTTCCACCTCCAGATCGGGCTGAGCCGGGAGCCGGTGCTGCTGCTGCAGGACTCCTCGGGGGACTTCAGTCTCGCCCACGTCCGGGAAATGGCTTGCTCCATCGTCGACCAGAAGGTAAGAAGGACCCCCGGAGTCGAGCCCTCTCCCGCCGCCGCCCGCCGCAGCCGGCAGCGCTGTTGGTGGCAGCGAACTTTCCGCTCCTCGGCCTCCCGGGGCTGGCGACACCGATCGAAAGTTCCCCGTGTCTCTGCCGCCCCCCCGCCCCCGCTTCCCCCGGTGCCGAGGAGGCTCCATGCGGGATGCTCGCATGCCAGCTTGACTCTTATTTTGTTTGGCAGTGGGTGCAATTAGCTGTGCTAATAACTGTTGTTTAAAACAAACCCCAGCCGGATCTATCTGCCCGCTTTTTAATGCTGCGGAAGGCGGCGGGGGGGGTGGGGGGGGTGGCGGGTAGAAAACCTGTCAGCTGCGATGGCAGCGCGGCGCCCTGGGGCAGTCCGCGCGCTGTCCCGGCCTCTGCTGGCAGAGGAAACTTTCCACTTAAAAAAAAAAAAAAAAAGGCAAACAGCAACAAGGAAAAACCAGCCCCAAGAGCCCAGGATTCACAGCGGCGCGCCTGCCGCCGTGCCGGGCAGCCCGGGCCGGGGGGCACCGCTGCGGCGGCGGCGCTGCCCGCCGTGGGCCGCTGCCAGCCGCGGGGGTGGGCGCCGCGCCGGGGGCAGAGGGACCTGCTGGCGCTGGATGCCAGCCCCGGGAGCTGGCAGGTGGCCGCGGTGGGGTGGGGGGGGCTGAGTCAGCCCTCGCTGGCAGCTGCTGCGGGCGGCGGTGGGTCGGCCGCCGGGCGGGGGGCGCCGCCGGCTGCAGCGCTGACCCCGGGGAACGAGGTGGCACCGCCCGCGGGGGCATCGGCAGGCGCAGGTACTGCTCAGGGTCGGGCCAGGCGCTGAAGCCACCTCGCCGGCGCCTGAATCTGCGCCGTCCCTTGCCTTCTCCCATTTCGGTGTGGTACCGAGCGTGTGGCACGCTGAAATAAAGTTCTGCCTTACCGGTGTGTGCGGTGTGGAAGACCCACGTGAAAGTTACGTCGTGATTGCAAAGAATAAATAAAAAGATTAAATATTCAGGATGGTTATGATGGGAAAAGTTGGGCTTCCCCCCTGTCTTTACTGAAGGGAGATAATTTCAGGCAGGGATATTTTTTTTTATTTTCAAAGTTGAGAGCTTTGCCTTACGTCAGTTTGTAGAGCCCATCAATCTGAACTTCACTAAATAGCAGAATTTCCTTTTTTTCTGAAGAGCAACTAGTGAAGTTTTCAAAAAAGTATCAAATATGCATGTTCATTTCTAAATTTTGTATTTTTTGTAGTTTAAGAAATGGTTACGTGCTTTAATTGATTCTGAAGAAGGGTGTACCCTTCTTTTTAGCATTACCATTATCTGCTTTCAGAGCTAGGCCAGAGCTTGTTAACTTGGTCACATACATGTCAGAAACAACTTAAATACTTTTAATACTTCACCATTCATAAATTATTGTGCTAGTAGTAATGGAAGTGTTAAGATTGCTGCATGCATATTTTTGTGCTTCATTAGTTTATTCATTTCAGGGTTTTACTGTAAACTTGACTCCAATCCTCATTTGCTAGCACATCTCATTTTCTTTAGACAATGGTACGTTGTTGGCTTGTGCTTATAGAGTTGGATTTAGGTGACTAAATACTGACATAAAAATTTTGAACACTTGAATTTGTTGCATTTTCTTGACTACATAAAAAAGTATCATTTAGCTGCTTCTCTGCAGAGCACACTTGAATAAGGAACCTTCTTCTAGTCAGTTTCTCGAAGCCCAAATATCTGCTTTGCTTTCCCAAAGCTGTTGTTGAGAAGAAAGTGGCTGAAAGGGAAAATGGGAAGACAGACAGACCTTGTGGTTGTTTGGGTTTTTTTGTTTTGTTTTTTTTTTCCCTTATCAAGTGGTGGCCTCTACCTCCTCTGCTCTGTAGTTTAATTTGTGTTATTTGGTCCTCAGAATCTCTGTTTTAGGCTTAAACCTTCAAGTATATTTGTATACGTGACTTCACTAACAATTTCACTAAACATGATAGGATGGTTACATATACGAAGTTACCTAGCATACTGGCAGAGACCTGCTTTTCAAAGACATTATGTGTAGTACCTAGAACTGTTAACAAGTTAACTTTTTGTGTGTTGCAGATTTGTGTTTTTCTCTTCTCCTGAAATAATTTGAAGCGTAGTTTACCCTGGATTTTTTTGAGAAAGATGTACTCGCTTATCACATTCAAGCAGGAGACTATACTGTAGAAAGTATTGTTTATTGAAATACCACACTATTTTCAAATTTCTTTGGGTCTGTAAAGTAGTGGCCTTCCAGGTAACATTTTTGTCCCAAAGTCTCTGTGCGGTTTGGATTGCTTAAGCAATATATAAGGAAGAGAATATGTGATTTTGTTTTTGTCTTTGGCTGTCATGTTAGACTGCTAAAATCAACTCTGTTTCTGTGGCGTGCTGTTAAATATTAAAGCAGTCCCCTTGTACACAACTTTATTTTTAGGATTGTGCTGAATTCTCTTTAGTATCGGTGTCAGATGATCTGTTTATAGAGAGCCTCTTCCACGGTAATGTGGTTATACCTGACTCAAGATATTTGTGACCCTTATAGTGCAGAGATTTATACACCAACTTAATTTAGTGGCATTCAAAATTTATGTTGAACTAAGCTGCTCACAGTGTGCAGAGTGGACCGTTATTTAGGCCTGAGAATGTTAATATGAAGGGGGTGTGTGTAGAGATGTATTTAGGTGTGCATGTGTGTATGTATGTGTAAAACCACTATTTCTATATCTTTATATGGTTTTAGTTATAAGTAATAAATATGTGCATGCACGTGCATATTATGTAATTTATACATGGCAATGACAGTTTTATAAGGTTATCTTTAGATATAAACAAACACACATTTGCATATATTTACACTAGTGGACTTTAAACAGCATCTGAAGTGCAAAGGTTAGATTTTTCTAATTTTGGTAGAGAATGTAATTACATTAATATTCTGCCTGTATATGATGTAAAAAATTGAATGAGCAAAAGTGTGTCTTTCTTCATTGTCCATGAGAGGCGTTCTTTCAGAAATTTCATCCTGAGATAACTCTATGGAAATCTTAACAGCTCTGAAGATGGAATGGTACGTACCAGTTTCAGGCATAAATTCCAAAACATTTAAATCTGTTAACTGCCTAGAAGACAATGAAATTTGATTCCTTTGCATTTGTGTATTTTGTTTGTCTTTCTTACAACCATTGGCATGAAAACCTTGAGACTGGTTCACATGGGGTCATTTTTCTTCAATTGAAATGGGATTTTAGCATTTAAATGATGATGTGGTTGACAAGAAATGAGGATCAGCTGCAAAATGTGTCACTGACTTCTAGGCTGACTCCCCTGCAGGAACAGTGGGAGGATATTGTAAAATACAGTCCTTGTTTTCTGAAGAGAAATAGTTTGAGTTATTGGCCATTTTGGGTTAGCTGCAGACACGAGACCCACTTCTTCAGGGCAAAAGTGCACTGAGTAAGGACGTGGCCTGATTTTAATTGTCTGCAATCATTGTGTTGCCAAAGACTTTTTACTAGCGCAAGATGAAGGAAGGAATCTTTAAAGATTTTTTTTTTATACAAAGTCATACAATTTTAATTCAAAGGGGAAACTAGTTATTATTTATATTTTCTGTTTGTTGAAATTCTTTGCAATCGTTATACCTCACATACGATGTGTTGGGCTACTGTAGTGGCATTGCCAAATTTTGAAAACTTGAAGTTCTTGAGTAAATATATAATGTAACATTATTTGACTTGAGAATGTGGGTTTTATAAAATAGCCCTTAGGTCAGCCTTAACATCAGATGTTGGCTAGGCCTCCGGCATTTGAAGGCAGAGAAGTTGCAAGGAATAGGAAACATAGACAACAAATACAAGAAAAAAATAGTTTGATCTGAAACAGAGGAAACAAATTCTGATCTGTGTAGGCAATGTGTAGTTCAGACTGGTTTATAAAAATAGTGTTATAGATGGTTCACTGGTTTGCATAATTCTGAAATTTCAAAGTAGGAGGGGAAAAAAGTAATAAACAGGAAGTAGGCCATTTCAGGAAGGGTAAGGGACAAAAAAGTAGCAAAAAGGTAGTTCAGGTGGCATACTGCAGCTGGAATATGGTGCCCAGATTAATCTTTATGTAAGGTTTTCAGTGTCAAATTAAGAGAATTGTCAGAAGTGAAACCAAAAGCCTTTTAAAAGTATTCCTGAGAATGGAACCAAACGTATTCAGGAGCAGGTATGCATCCACCTGTGCTTCTGGTTGTCCTTGGTAAGAGGAATCTAACTTAAATAGATAAAATAAGCTTAGGTTTGTTTTCTCAGGCTGGAATCTTTAAACTTTTGCTTTGAGTGAAGAAAGGAGCTTTTCTAAAGGTTGACAAGAAGATATGCTAAACCTTTTCTGCAGGGGTTTTGAGTGGCCATGGAGAACATACAAGGTGTGTTTATATGGATGATGTATTTGCCGCACTGCAATTTACAAACTCCTAAAAATAAACAAGAGCCTGGTGGTAATGAAATAATTTCCTTTGGAGTGGGATAGGGAGTCAGGGTCAATAGTATACTAGAAAGATTTTCAGCCTCAGGGTAAACAGAGAAACTGTGACAGGTTGTTACATTGCTGACCAAAGCTCATATACCTTCAGTCAAACACACCGGCATAGGCATTTTGTATATCCACTACATCTTTGGCTGTAGTCTTCAAATGTTCTGGAAAAGTTAGTACGGATTTGCTATTTATTGGTTAAAGTTACATTCTCACGGAGTCTTCAATTGGTGTATGCTGGTAACAAAATATTGAGCTTTTTTTTTCTCCTAAAGTGAGCCTTTGCACTGAACGCTTCCTTCTGCCTGTGTTGTGAAAACACCAAGTTGTTAAATATCATTAGAGGAATGTGAGCTGCCTTGTCCTTATGCATATAAACATATTGCAAAGTGAAAGTACTTTTCTAACAATCTCACTCTTACAAACTCAAGTGAGACTTTTGGTGTTTACTGTTTAATCTTTTATTGACTTTGCATTTATTATTCTCCACCCTGGAAACTGTAAGTCAATGTATGTAACATCAGTTTGTATATTAGTTAAAATTACTTATGGAGAATGTGTGAGAAATCACTAGGAAAGGCATAACTTTGATGAAAGGGAGTCAGTCTGAATTTAAAGAAACTGTAGGATTTTAAAGAAGTGCTAACTTTGTTAATCTATCCTGTCAGTGATCCAGACGAGAAAAATGGATATAATGCCACAAACTTATCTATAGCACTTGAGAAATGCCTTGACAGAGATTGAGGGATATCGAATGAATTTTCATAAAATAAGAAGTAAGATGGGGCTTTGGATAGAGGACAGGCTTGTAACCAAAGCAGATGACATTTAAATTTTTAAAGACATTACAAAAGGAGTCATATGTTGATCTTGTGTTAGTTCTACTGATGATTCCCCCAGGAAATACATAATTTCCATAATGATTTTATAGAAGTAGATGAATAAGTGTATGAGATGCTTTTCTCATTGCTGATAATATGCAGCTGTATTGCCAGAGAAGGGATAGAATTTATTAATGAAGCTGCAACATTTCCCAGACAGAAATGCGTAAATGCTCAGTGAATTTGAAATACCTGAGGTCTGGTTTATCTGTCTGATACAAAACTTATTGGGCATAAACCACATGGGTGACCTGAGAACACACAAAAAGCTCATTGCATCCTGAAAGTGTGGTGATTTTACTGCTTGTAAAGGGTGATCTGTGCTGTGGATTATGTGTGAAAAGCCTGGTATGTGTCAAATCCCAGTGTGGATTTGTGCAGACTTTGTCCAAAGGTTTTTTTCCCGTGATTTCTGGAAATCCCTCACACACATCCAAAACTGCTCTTCTCTAGATTTTTCTTTTTTCCTGTGTTTGACAAAATCTGGCTGTATGGGTACCATGTGTGTTATACTCTGGTTACCTGTAAGGAACCAAGCACAGTTCTCGAAGTCTGCCTGTTGTTACTTCTGGTTTCTTATTTTTACTATATTTTGTAGATTAAACTATTTCAATGAAAAACACTTGCCAAATGGATGTTTGCCTTTTTATTTTTTTTTCCCTCCCCTTGGTATTGTGTTGGGTTTTTTTTGTTTTATTTTTAAGTGACTATGCTAGCAATTATTTTCAGGACATCTGTGGAATTTTTGAGGTAAAGCTATGTGAAATTAAGAATTACAACTGATAAAGACAAATTAATTACATTGATAATAAGAGTTGTCTGTCTCGAGCAACCTGTGATGAGCACATGCGTATTTTGTAGGTTGTTTAAAATTACTTCCGTATAATGTACAGGCCATCACTAACTTGTTGACTTTGCCCTCTGATTGACATCAGATAGGTTTATGTTGACATTATGTAATATGGCTTCAATTATACAAGTGCAATATAGTATATAAACAAAATCTTTCTCCCAAGTGTTTATGCAAAGTGTAGGTGTTCTATTCTCTAGAAATACTTGATTGGTCTTCATACAACACAATGTATATGTGTCTTTACTCAGTGCTAGCAATTTACTTGTACTTGGCTCGTGCCACTTGGAGGAGGATTCTCTTTCAAATTGTCTTCTGGAGATGCTATATGCTTCTTGCAAAATGTCAAATTGTCAGTTTTGGGACAGATTTGAAATCTGTTGTAGGGTGTGTTCCAGTAAAATATTTGTTTCATTTTTCAGTGTCAGACTTGTGTCTCTTATACAGGGTTGATCATAGAGGCTCTGCTAGAAAAGCTACCTAACGTTGTTGTCGTGTCTCATTAACTCCAAAAGAACGTGGCATATATGAGAATTAAAAAAAAAATAAAACCCCATTTCATTGAGATATCTTTCCCCCTATCTTTGACAGTGATTTTCTTCCCATACAGGTTACGTTCATTGTGCTTTACAGCTTTGGGAGAGAACGCTTCTGAAACAATGCCTTTCTGTGCTTGGCTGGTGGGGCACTCGCTGGGGTAAGCTTGGATGCCCAGCATGAACTTCTCAGTGCCCTACGTAGCCATCACCTTTGTTTACATCCTTCTGGCTTGTGATGGCCCTGTGAATGTCCAGGATTTTGCCGACCAAACCAGATTTCTTTCACAGGCTTTCAACTTTCTTCTTCCTCATACAAGACTTTTAGTACTGCTAAATGATCTCTTGCTTTTTGGGACTCTTCTTTTAAATATTTCTATCCATGTAACAGTTTAAGATGATGACAGACTTGATGTCACTCAAAAAACGTGTATAAGATTAAAATAACTTGTATGTATCTGTCGTCTTCGAACTTTTAAAGTATAAACCCTTGAAGTATGCACTTCAAGTCAGCTACTTCATGAAGTGGATTTTTGCTTCTAAATGCTCTTCTAGTTTTGTCTGCTGGAACAACATGTGAAGGTTAGGAAGGCAGTGTAGCGTATCACCCTATAATGTAGAGGTAGTAGTGTGGACATATTACAGTGATATATGTATGCATAGACATAAAGTTAGACACAGGCAGTGATATACACTGGATTTTTTTACTTTGACTTCCTCTGTGTATTTGTGACTTCCTTTTGCTTGTTGTTTGTAAGTCTCCTTTTTCACCTGAGAAAAACTTGATCAAGAGGTAAGCTTTCACTTCTCCTACCATGCAACATGTACATTGATACCGTGATTGTCTATTACATAGCCATAACCTGCTGTGTGTGCCTCTTCTGCAGTCAGAACCAGCTCAGAAACAGTGTTATGACATTAAAGCTAGAACATAGCTGGTTTTTTTGATCAAAATTTATCAAATACCGAATTTTATTCTTTTTTTTTACAAGTAACATGAACACATTTCATCTAATCTGAATCTTGGCTGTTCCCTAAGAGAGGGAAAGAGGCATTTAGAGGCTTTTATTAGTGACTGGCATAAAAAGGTCTTTCCAATGTAATTTTGAGCACAAGGTGTATGAAGAGAAGCTGCAAACCATGAGCACGGTTGCTAGCTCTAAACCTTTCTCTTGTACGCTTCAAAAGAACTGTATCCAAACATGTCCTGTGCAGTTTGAAAGCTTGTTCTGTTTCTTCTCTCCTCAAGTTATGAAAAAAAAGAAGTCAACCTTGAGAAATACATTTTTTTTTTCAAGTGTTAGAAATAGTTTTTGTTAGCATCTTGTCAGTTGCAAAAGCGCAGACAAGACACAGCTGGGACTGGGAGCAACATTCTGGCTATGAGGCAATTTGCCTGAGAGAGAGATGCTTATCCTTAAACCCAGTAACTTCCATATTGCCTTCTCTTTTTTTTTAACCACCTGAGAAATCCTTTTACATAAAAATAGAAATTACTAATGTATGTGGACCATCGTGGTAAATATAACATGGTCCTCCCTCTTTGCAGCACCATATGGAATTTATGCAGCACCAGGGTAACTTATGGGTGCTAGGCTAGGGTCTGCATTCAGACTGAATGAGTCCTGAAAGCCTTAAGGATCCTTAGGCCGCAAAGGGTTGTTTATGTGATGTAAACTTTTTAAATTGTAGTTTTGACACATGAGATGAGGGTCTGTGGGTGAAGGAAACCTGACTGATAAGGAGGACAGTGTGAGTTATCAACACTGTTTTCAGTCTAGCTGTAATGTTTTTTGCATTTTGCTCTGTAGTTCGAACTCCCTCTACATCAACTTTAAAGGGTTACGTTACAGCTTTGCTGTCTGTTTACATGATGTGACTAGATGTGCTGACTATGCTATCTAATGTTGTAAGTGCTGATTTTATCAGTCTGAGGATTTAGTATTGCCATACAAAATAAACTACATCTAGGAAAATGGGAAATAATCATAAATATAATAATAAATAATGAAGAAATCATAAAATACAACCTTTCAGATATTTGCAATATATGTGAATTTTTGTTCTGGTACATTTATTATACCCACTTCTAAAAAAAAAAAGGAATGCAGCAAAATATGTAGAATGTGAATAGGAGTCTGTCCAGTTCCAAACCCACATAGTTTTCACTGTTTTTTTCCCCAAGAGTTGGCTGTCCTACACAAAATATTAGGAAAAAGTAGAGTGAAAATTGAAACAATCTGGTAAGAGTCTGTGTGGGGGTGGGGACATTAGATTAGGGGAGAGTATCTTTTGAATCTTGACTATGTGTTTATCCTAATTCCCCAAGGTAAATTAAATTTTGCTGTCTATATGTTATCCTTCTCATATAACAGTATGTCTGCTGGCCTTCTTGTCACAAGAAACTTGGTAAGTTGTAGCAGAAAAAGTTCAGCTAACAGATTGTTAGGCAGAAAGTATGGTAAAGTCAAACAATTTGGGAAATGGGCACTTGTGCTCTACATCTAGAAACGTATCTCTAGTGCATCTTCAAACTGTGTTTGTGATTGTGCTTTTTTGTTTTCATGCCATGTGAACTTGACCAGAGATCATGACACACTTTTCAAGCCTAGAAACAAATGCCAGTGTCTTGACTTTCAGTTCTTAATCTAGATTTAATGATCATTCAATGTAAATCTCCTCTTTCTTCCGTCTATTTGATTTATTTGGCAACTGTCACAAAACCAAGGAGGTTCTGAGCTGTATTCTGGTGTTGAATTTGTTCTTGATGTGAAGTAAGTACTTCAGGAGGAATTACAAAGGTGATAAAGCTAAACTTTTCTAGCTAGTGACAGAGGTTGAAACAAAGAGCAAGGACTATAAATTATAGTTTGAAAGAGATTCAGGTTGGATATTAGGAAAAAAACTTCTTTGCCTGGAAAGAAGCACAGTACTGGAACAGATATTCAGAAAGGTGGTGGAAACTTTATCCTTTGTTTTTTGGACTTTGGTAAACAAAACCTTGTGTTGGACATAGTCCTGCTATAAGTGAGTAGTCAGACTAGGTAACTTCCAGAGGTTCCAGTGTTTCTGTGATTCTCAGTATGCAGTTCATCATGGTCAATCAAACTAATATTCAAGTTAAAGTAATGGCATACCCCTATCAGACACAGCTATAATTTGTTCAGCAGCTGACAACCTATATATGGCTTTAATCAGTCTGTGGTTTTTTTTCTTCATGCTTTGTGTTGTATCTGTAGCATCTTGTTTGTCTCCGATTTGTGTATTTAAAAATTAAAAGTTATAGCTGACAGTTAAATTTACCTACTGAGGAGGAGGTAGAAAACAGCTGGAAACCACTATTTCTAACAGTGCCTTTGAATCTTTGTTTATGCGTGTACATTTGTTGTATTAATGCCTAATAGGTATTAAGCAGCCTGTGTTAAAATAGAACCTTGTTATATGGTATATTGTACAGGGAAGAAGGCGCTGCCTTCAGTACTTTGCAGTCAAGGTGTACTGGACGGCTGGTTATTACACCACATCTTAAGCCACACGGAATGATATCTCAGCATTAAAACCAGCAGTTTATCAGCAGTATCTTCAAAGAAAACCCAATGAGAAATCTCTTAGGTTGTGGGCAATAGCACAGAAGTTCCTCATGGCAACTCGTGGTTAGCAAAAATAGTAAAAACCACCAGCCCTTTCAATATGAAATAAAGACCTCAAATCTCATGAATTTGGAAAAAAAAAAATAGTGTCACATTTTTTTTGTGTCCCACCACACAAGGAGGGACCTGCTGAGTAATCTGTCCTCCTGGAATGGTGAAGAGTTGGTCTGTGCAGAGATGAAAGGAAGGAATGATAAAACGAAGTGATACACCCATCTGCTGCAAAGATTGCTGTAAGTGGAACAATGTGTAATTTCTCAAGGAAGATAATGTACTGCTTGAGAAATTAACTGATGAGGACTTGCTTGATTTATCTGTCTTTGGAAGGAGAACATGTGCGTGTTAGATATGTTCTGTGGGGAAAAAAGATGTGTTATTTAGCCCTCACCTTGCTATTGGAGCACAGAGGGAAGGGCAAGGTGACAGCAGCAAAGCTGAAGTTAAGTGTTTGTTGTATTAAGTCTTGTTTTTCTTCCTCCACCACCTTTGCTCATTTTTCCCATGCTTAACAGGCTCTTATCAAATGGCTGCAGTGTGTAATTCAGGCATCTGACCTGGACTGCTAGACAGCTGCTGAGTAAAATCAGGGCATACAGTCCAAGCTAGAATTTGGCTGCTGTTTTCTCAACATATTGTAAGGTACTGTGCGTGCAATTGTATATTTAAATGTAAGAATGTTAACAATGTTTTGGTAACATTCAAGCTACTGTTTCATGTTGTGGTTACATAATTTTGTTAAATAACTCAGTTTACCCAGAAGTAAGTGCTTAATGTTGCAAAGGGAAAAACAAATTTGTGGCAGTTTTACTGACAGTTTGGCAAGTTTCACTTTTTTGGAGATAACCTAGGTAAGAGAATAATGATAAAATTGTATGAAACAAGAATTTTTAAACTTTTAAAGCCAATGAAAATCAGACCTGTTTATTCAAAGATGGCCTAAGAAGAAAAAACTTCATATGGTCAGTTTTAAAAGTCAGCAGATGTCTGGTTCCTTATTTGAGAGGTAAGTAATCGATATGTAAAATGTTGCTGGAAGATATTTGGAAATGCCTCAGGAAAAGATCTGAAGGAAAAAAAAAAAACACCCCAGCCTTCATGGGTCTCCCTAAAATACTGAACTTATCCATTGCTGATGAGTGAAGTTGCATTGTGCACATTTAATTTAGGAAGCATATTTTTTTCTGTTAAGAAATCAATTTTTTGTGTAATAATGTTACCATTTTCCCCTCTATTCAGCAGTCAAGATGGAGGTTCTGAAAACAACAACAATTATTATCTAGCAAGAGAGAGGCTGCACAAAGGGCAAGCCAAAGCTTGGTTTCCATCTCTTGAATAGGAGTGCATAAAAATCTTGCCCTAGTGTGGTTTGTTACCCCCTTCTTTTCCCAACATGTTTCGATCAAAATCGAATATCGCTTGCCATGCTGATGTGATGCTTACCTGAGTACAGATAAACAATAGGACGAGTTAAAAAAAAATATAATTGAGACTGAACTTTATGATCATTACAAATATATTTATGAAGATTAATGGCTATTCCATTTCTTCTAATCCATGACAGATGCTATTATTTGATTCCGAAGTTTGCATTCAGATTCTCATGAATTAGGTGATCAACCAGCTATGCAACAGTTTGGAAATATGTGAAGCTTTACAGTAGAATCATCTGTATTTTTTGTTCTTTCTTTACACATATAAAGAATTTATGAATGTAGCATGAGAGAACTTTTTGCTTTCTTTACAGACACATTATTTTGCCTGTATTGAGGAAATAATCCTTTGTATTAGCATTATAAACATAAACACTAGTATCGACACTTTGAAGTTTGCATCTTCAGCAGTATTGAAAGGCACCTCCCTACTGGCTTTACAAACTTTGTTATTATATTATACAGCAAATAAAGAATCAGGGAAATGTGTATTTGGGTATTTCTCTGACTCCTGCTGGCCATGCATGCCACTGAAGAAGTCGCTTTCTTCCCTAACATGTTAGTTTCCCTTTCTGAATGGCATATTGATACTGAGGAGGACTAAATATGAATAAGACAGGATTTTGACCAATTAATCTTAACAGAATTGCTTACTTTTTGTAAAATATTTTAAAAAATCACTTACAAACTTCTACATATGAAATTCTTAATGAATCATAGAATTTACAGTACAAAGATGTATGTATACAACCAGAAATATTGATGAATTTTTATATAATGTATCCTTAGAATGTTTCTAAAATGTTAGGATATTATGATTATTAGTATATAGATGCTTGCTAATTGCAAATAATGATTAAAAAGGATTACAATAATTATAGTAGTATTAATGACAACATGTATTGAGGATTGGTTTTAAATTGTGTGAGAAATTTGTATGGAGTATAAAATATGCTTCTAGGTATGTTTTTGACCATGAAAGTCTTGCTAGGAATCTCTGAATGAATTCTTGGGTCAGATACTCATATTTTGTGTGCTAATTCTACAGTTGAGTCTGTATTTATTATAGTTTCTTCTGGTACAAAGAAGTTGCCCTTCATACATGGTTAAATTTTTCTGCTTTGTAATTTCTTGATATTCTTCTTCAGTAATTTCCACAGATAGAGAAACACTGTGGAAGGAACTACTCTTTCTTTTTTTTTTTTTTTTTAAATGCATTGTTTTTGTAAGATAGAAAAATGTAACTAAAATGTCAATGGAAAGTAAATGTCAACAAAATATATCTTACCCCTTTCAAGAAGAGAAAAGATAAATAATTTCTTGTACTCATAAATTCTTTTATGTATACAGCCTTTGAAATGACAGTATTACTAGATGGTTTTGAAACTTTTTGTGGTTGTATTGGTTGTATCAGAATATGGATGTAAAAATTTGTGTTTCAAGTGTTTCTCAGCATGAAATTATGTCAGTTTGCAGGAAAAATCAAGGTGCTTTCATGCAACTTTTATATTTTGGAAACATTTTAGCACATCAAATTTTACTTTTTGTATAGGAAAAATAAGATTTTTTCCGCCTTTATTATTTTCTCTTTGTTAAACAAAATTCCTTCAAATTAATTCCTAATTTTAAGGATTTTTTTCCCCAGAGTAATCTTCAGCTGTTGGTGCCCTGGAAATTTTTATAGATTTCTGGTTTTAAAAGAGCCAGAAATAGCTCTCATATTATCAGAGTAAAACGTCACTGAATTTTTTTAGTGAAAAATACAGAAACATCAGCCTGATAAGGGTGGGTGACCTCTCTTCTTCTTGATCCTTGTTCAGCGAAACACTCTGTTTTGAAGCTTATGATAGGTAATATATTATTGAAGACCTTATACCCCACAGGTTGTTTTGCTCATTGGAACAAGGAGTTTGCTATGTCATCCCCTAAGTGAGCAGGATAGGGGAAAGAAGTGTAGAAATGATGATTTGTGATGCTATCACATTGCCAGTGAAACAAGACAAAGTAGCCAAACCCTTTTTGTTGCAGGTTCACATTTCTTGTGACTTCAGCTGATATGTAAGTGAGGAAGTACACAGAGCAGTTAAAATCTCACTGGAAAACTATTTTTAGGAGCCCACTATTATCAGAAGGGGGGCATATGGTTGTCATAGCCATCAGAAAGATGCTGCTGTAAAGTCCTAATGTTGAGGTTCACTCAGCTTTTGGGACCCATGCACCTTTTAGTTTTTCTAGTTTAGAGCCAATTCATCTGAATTTGGTGTTGACCCTGCTTTAAGCAGCAGATTGGACAACCTCCCAAGGTCTCTTCCAACCTGAATGATTCTGCAGCCACAAGGGATAAAAACTGAGAGAGAAAAAAAGAAAGTTCTATCCATTATTAAGTAAAATTTACATCTTCTGCGTAGCAGTATGTAGTTTTGTGCAATAGAATATTCTAAATTTACTCTTGCAATTTCTTAGGTGGTAATATTGGGGGCTATGGGTTACAGATTTATACTGGAATCTGTTTCGTTTATTTTATATTGAATTTCCATCAAGTTGCAAACAGTTGAAGTTTCCCTTGTGTGCTTTATTTTGCCATTTAATCTTTCATTTTCTTTTGGAAGGAAAACACTAGTTTTCTATGGTATTTTATGGATTTATATTTTTTAAAATAATCTATGGATTTCCTTTTTTTTTTTTTTTTTTAGATAGTCTTTTAAACCTCCATGGAAAAGCTAGAATTGAAATGGTTATTTGTATCTTCATACTTGGGTTTCCTATGAAGATAGATAAATAGGAAAAAAGTTAAAAAAGAGAAATTATAATCCTCTGTTATTTGTAAAGATAGTTCCATTCCCTGAGGTACTTTACTGTTCTGTACTGCTTACAATTTTTTTTGGTATTAAAAAATTTGACAGCAAAGTCTTTTCAGTTCAGTAAGTCAGAGTTTCTGTTTAACTATAGATGGAGATTAATCTGGACAATCTTTTCATCCAACTCATGCATAATTGAGTTTCTCATTATTTCATATAATAGTGATTAGAATAATTGCTCAGTGTGTAAATATTTGGGTTTCTAGAACACTTAGTTTTTCTTTTGAACTGAGTATTATGTATGTAGTACTTAGGCATGTATTTCAGTTTTCTTCTATCAGTTATCTGATCCAATTTACTGCACAGCTGCTCTGAAAGGTCAGAGGGAGAGTGGGAACAAATGACTGGTGGATGGAGTGGACAGTATTGATAGAAACTAGGTCTTGGTTTTAAAAGGCTAAGACTCTATATGTTCATTCTTCTGTCATCTCTGCACCCTCCCCCTCCCTCCCCCCCCCCCCGCCCTTTTTTTTTTTTTTTCCTTTTGGCTGGGTTCAATTACATTTGATGGAAGACCAGAAATGTCAAAGAGAATTTGGTTCTTTTGCAAAAACACCAACATCTGGGTAGAACAAGGAGCCAAGTAACCGGACTGAAGGTAGGCTGCCTTGGAGCTCAGGCTGACTAGGTTGCAGGGAATTCATCTGGGAGACAGACATTTCAGCTGGCTTAAGTATAGAAAATTTTACATCAGAATTTACAAACAATTGTGAGACAAATGCGTTGGAAATCAAGCTTTATTGATACTAGGTTAAATGGATGCAAATCACTGTGCATCCTTAGGTTCTCTTTTGCCTTCTAATTTGCCTCAGCAGACAAGATTAAAAGGGCTGTGTGTGGGTTCCCTGGTTATATGTAAAATCTTAAATATTGATCGAATATTAATGAGCTTTCCTAAATTAGTTGATTATTCTAAACGTCTTTCATTGCATTGTCTCTCTTAGCATCTCAGTATCTGGGCTATACTCTTATGGGACAGGCAGATCCTAACTGACATTTTTCTTATGTGATCAAGATCAATTTTCTTGCCCTTTCTCACAACAAATTGATGTGTTGGCATCTTTTGGTATTGTTCCAATATGCAGTTTTAGACAGAACACAGATTTGGGGGGGGGGGGGGGGCGTTCTTTTTTTTAAAAAAAAAAAAAAAAAGCAAAGAAACCCCCCAAAACAAAGCCTCAAAAGAGTAGACACCCTTAAAACCCTGCTACAAAGTACTGTTGTCTTTGAGATTCATAATAGCAAATTTGAATGGAGACACCATACAAGAGATAGATGTGCATCTAAACAAGAGTTTTCAGCAAATACATGTCTATGATACCTCAAAGATGCTTCATAATAATTCTTTCTTCCTACATGCATATATATATACAACCTCACCTGTTCCAGAAAACCATGGTTAGATTGGATTACAACTCACTTTAAAGTATGTCTTTACACTTTTCTGATAGGAGCTTTTTATTAGCATTATTTTGGTAAAGTATAATGATAGTAAGTAAAAATGTGTTAATTTTAGAATATACTGTGTGCATAGCATAATTACAGAAGAAGAGAGTACTCCTACTTCTCATTTGTAATTCTCTTATTTTGTGTAGTAAACAGAGTTTTTTATTTTCTGTGGTGTTATTTATATATGAGAACAAGTCTGTACAAATATTTATGCGTTTGCATTATACATATGGACTACTACAGATATTGTGCAAAAAACCCTGCTAGGCATACTGAAATTTGTAAGACAACTGTCAGATTTGTAAACATTAACTAGGTGGATTCTTCTATATTTTTTTCTAGGAAATGAATGGAACTACTTTTGAAATATAATTTTTAAACCAGAATATTTTTTTGCCAAGTTCTATTCTGGAATTAACTTTCTTTTACTGCTTGGAACACGAGAATTTTGGTAATGAAAATATAGGCAGATACAGGGCTGTCGTACAGAAAATGTAACCATACAATATTTTATACAACACTTCTTCAGGCAAAAGAATATTCATAAAGAAAGGTCCAATTTCTGTTCTTGCCGTTTCATGTCAAGACACAGTGACAACTTGTGCTTTTTTAAAATCCCACAACAATGAATAGGTAAAGGAAAAATTCTGCAAGTAAATGTTTCTCTAGAAAGTAAGTACTGAAGACTGTTGTGCAGTGTCTTGGGTTGAGAAACCTGGAGAAAAAAAATGAACAGCACATAGTGAAAAACAGCTGTCAGTTATCTGTGTACATTTATTTTTGTTTGGAATCCATATAATAACAAAAATGTGGCCTGAAGCATACACTGGACATCTTCTTTTACCTGAATGGTCATTGATATAATATAATATAAACCACTTATGTTGTTAACAAGACATGAAAATTTAGGCTCTTAAAGATGACTTTTACATATTTTTTTTTAAAGTTAGTGTGACTTTTCAGAGAAATCAAGCAACATGATGGCAATACTCTCTAAAACATCTTGAATGAGGTGAGAAATACTGCATAAAGACGAGCAAATACATGACTTCTGCTGCTTCCCCTTGAACTCTACAGCTGACTTTATCCTGTCAGAGAAGATAATTTGGATTGTAATAATTTCTTCTTACTGGATGTGGAGGTTGTTTGCTACCAAACTCCTGTCTTCCATGTTCATATAAGTAATCTGATAGTTAAGAGCCAGTACATTTAGTATGAAAGCTGACCAGTCTGTAATTCCCAGATTCTTCTCTTTTCTGTTGATTTTTATATCTAATGGACTTGCATTAAGTCCTACCTTACTGCATTCATCCACAAACATTCAAGGGTACTGCAACTGCTTTGAATTGTTTTATAAAATGCTAGATGAAGTTCCTCAGTTGTCCTTTTTTGAGAACATCTACTTTGTGTGATTTCTTTTTCTCCTGGGTAAGTAAGCTTTGTTCCGGTGATGTTTTTAATGAAACTTGATGAAGAATAACTTTCAAAAATTTAGCCTTGTTGATATCACCGATTTCTCCAGAGTAGCAGGCAAACCTCAACTGTAGTCAAATTAGTACTTGCTGCTGCTGATACTTTTTACTCATGCAGTCTCTTGTGCCTCTTTTTGGCCCGGCCTTAAATGTTTATTATAGTGTTGTTTTGTAGTCAACCTTCTTAATTAAACTAAGTTTCCACTTTCTGAAATATCTTCTTTTTAATGTTTGAAGTCAATCAAAGCCATGTGATTTGCCTGGTTCAGTACACTTACTAGGTTTTTATTCAGCCTGGTTAATTTTTTAATGCAACTGCAGATTTGGGTTCTTCCTTAGCCTTTTCTCAACTCTGAGATTATTGAGGACTGCAAGGCCAGCACTTTGATTCTTGTTCCTGTCCTCTCTGAGGAAAGTGAACTCTCTCATGCTGTAGTTGCTCTTTGGAAAGTGCTTTTCACTTTCTCATTCTTGGTCACTTTCTTTGTATTGGTTGTATTCAGAATTTGAAGAGCCTCTTACTGCTTTCTTCACCTTCTAATAATGTATACCAATGCATTCCAAGAACTTGAGGGACAATATGGTGCCTTAGTGACAACTAAAATGAAAGAGAAAGGACAGGATTTTATTTGTGCGGTCTATTACATGTCTAGGAGCATATGTTGACGTTGGGCATTTGTCACCTGTGGGAAATTTGCACCAAGTGTTGGCCTGAGGTATGTACCACATGTCTGAGTGATGCAGAGCAGACTTCTGTACAGATCTGTGTGTGTGCGCAGGGAGCATATCGCTCTGGGAGCTTTGAGAAGATTCTTTCTGGTATAGTAGGTACCTTTTGTCTGCCTTGCGTGTGCGGTGTTCCTGTGCAGGACTTAGCTTTGGTTCCGCTGGAGGGGAAACTGTGCTGAATGCACCAGTGATGTGTTTCAGTATGTACTGTGTAACTCCAGGAGTCGATGCAAGGTGTATTTGCACCTGAAGGAATCCCTTCAGCAGACCAAGCTGCTAACCTGGATGTGTGTGTGTCTTGTGTCCTGTGGTACTTTTCTCACAGATCCCTAAGAAATTAAGTTCAGTGCTTTGAATTAGTCTGCTGGTTGTTCAGAAGACTGATACGGCTCGTGTTTGAGTCATGTGAGCCATATCACAATCTAATTAAGTCTCAGTTATGCATTAGAACATCCACGTCCTCATGTTTATTCTCCGTACTTCGTGTATTAAGCTGTTTTGTGACACCTCCAAGTTGTTTTCCTCCGGTAGCGTTACTATGAGTAGCCATCTCTCTATCCTGTTTCTTAGGGGTTTGTACATGTTTCTGTGTGTTTAATCTACCGCCTCACTACTTTATTTTTTTTTTTTAGACAAATGAGCCAGCAATGTGCCCTTGCCACAGAGAAGGCCCCTGGTACCCTGGGCCGCACTAGACAAAGCCTTGCGGCAGGTGGAGGGAGGCGATCGATCCTTCCCCTCTGCTCTGTGCTGGTGAGGCCACACCGGGAGTGCTGTGTCCAGTGCTGGGCTCCCCAGTACAGAGGTACATGGACATACTGGAGGGAGCTCAGTGAAGGGCCGCAATGGTGATCAAGGGACCAGAGCTTCTGTCCTGTGAGGCAAGGCTGAGAGAGCTGGGACTCTTTAGCCTGGAGAAAAGAAGGCTCAGGGGGGATCTCCGTGTGCACAAAAATCCGAAGGGAGGGTGCAAAGAAGTCAGAGCCAGGCTCTTCTCAGTGGTGCCCAGTGTCAGGTCGAGAGGTGGTGGGCACGAACTGAGGCACAGGAGGTTCTGTGTGAACATCAGGAAGCACTTTCTGTACCGCAAGGGTGACCGAGCACTGGTACGGGTCGCCCAGTGAGTTTGTGGAGCCTCCATGCTTGGAGATACTCAGAAGCCGCCTGGACATGGTCCTGGGCAGCTGGCTCCAGGTGGCCCTGCTTGAGCAGGGGGTTTGGGTTAGATGACCTCTGGAGGTCCCTTCCAACCTCCACTGTTCTGTGATTCTGTGAAATAAGGCAAGCAACAGGAGTCAAACTTTGGTTTCTGTCATCCTAGTGGAGTGTTTCAACTGTTGAAGTGCAGTCAGATTCCTGGAAACTTAGCCATTTTGCCTGAACTCCTGTCCTGAGAGTTTCTGGAGTGTTTCAGTGACTGATTTGGGAGAGGTGTCTACAAGTTTGATAGACTGATTTGATTTATTATTATGGGATCAAATACGTTTGGACTGGCACTTGCTTCTCTGCTTGTGCTGTGATTTATGCAAAGCTTACAAACCTTTGCTAAATCCTGTCAAAGAGAATTGTCCACAAAAGAATTCTGGGCCATGCTGCTGAGGGACCATGCTGCTGTTGTACGCAACACTGCATATTTACTCAGCTTATAGGACTGGCTTTATGAATAATACACTGATGCAAAGATTAAAAATAACTTGTTCATGTTTTGATAGAGTTTTTGAGCTTTCCTATGATACCTGAAGTATTTGAAAATATAATTTTTAAATTAATTTGTACCAATGGAGGTATAGAAAGAGTAATCTCTCAAGTTAATAAAGCATCCAAAAAATAAATTAATACAGTAAATATTCAGCGTGTAGTCTTGACTCTCAATAACTTTATTTGTTTAAAAAAAGAAACTTAGCTGAAAGCAATGTCTTCTACCTGTGGTTGCAATTCAGTAAACATTAGTGATTTTAATGGTTACATCGGAGAATCAATTTTCTGATAGAGTTTTCCTTACTTATGCTGGCAGAAACAATTCTGAATTTTATTAACAGTGTTTGCAGATACATACCTGGGGATGTGATTTACTGAAGATTTGATTTAGTGATTTACTAAAGATATAATGTGCAAGGAAGAGTAGCAGAGAGGCACAACATCCATTAAATGTCACTTAAAAGTACGAACAATCTACTTTGATAGTGCTGAGTTATATAAACATTAAGGAAAGCGTTCTGTTCTACAGTTAAAGTTGTGTAATTTCTTCAAGTTGAGCTCAAGTTAAGATTGCAGAAACACAGGTAAAACATTTCCTGAAAAATTAGAAGACTGTTCTACACTTGATGTTCCTTCTCTGGTCTCTCGTCTTTGTGTAAATGTTCTAGGCAACGTTTTCAGTTGTTACAGACTTCTACTTTCCCCCCTGCCCCCGCTAGTGTATTTGATATCTACAGCCTGATGTTTGCTAAGTTTTGGTTATGTGTGATGTCAAGGATTCCTGCGTGGTGTGTAAGTACTAGCCAGTTCCGGGGCTTCAGGTGCAAATGAGGTCTGGTGCATTCAGCCCAGGAAAGCTCTGGGCAGCAATTGCATGGAGAAAGATAAATGGTCATTGGGAGACTTCCCTGACTATCTGTGTTACTAAAAGTGAAGAGCATATGGGCCACCATTGTCTGGTTTTTTAGCTAATGGTCAATTAGTAATGTTTGTTAAATACAAGGAAACAGAAAGCCTCAAATACATTTGCGGAAGTAAATCTTCAGGGGGAAAAAGAGGGTTTGGATTTCTTGGTTGAATTTTTATTAAAAAAAAACAACCAAGCGTGGCACATATATTCTTCATGGAATATATATGTGGTCTATGTCTTCAATTATGTGCCAGTTTGTGGTAGAGCCAGGTAAGCGAGCCACTATTGCTACAAAGACGAATTTCAGGTAGCAGCTGTAGAAACAAGAATATGATTTGGAAAAGATTATTTGTCTTTTGTGGATTTTTGTTCTCTTCTGTCAGGAAAAAAAGTTAAAAAGTAAATATCTCTTTCCACCACTTTACCTGTATGTATTTTCACATTTCTGTTTCCGTGTGTGCAGACTTGCTTGTGGCCCAGAGTTTCAGACTCTGTTTATCTTCCACCCACAGCTTGCTGAAACTACATTAATGTGCCTCAGCTGTCTTTGCTTCTGTCAAATCCATAACTAATGATAAAATGGTGCTTTAAAAATTAATCAGACTGTTTCTGGGGAATGAGAGAGTGAGCTGCATGTAATCATTTTATCCAGAGAGGAGAAAAATATTCAAACATGTAAATTAATAGTATGTAAAAAAGCATAAGGCTTAGAAATGTGTACATGCTATATTTTATTAAAAGTTCCTACAGCTCCTCAAGTTGTTCTCCAACCCATTTTTAAAATGGATTGCTACAAGTGAAGTAAATGTGACTCATACATCTAAAGGCATCTGGAGTATAGTTATGTTAGAATATTCAAAAATGTCTTTATGAACACTTTGAAATTCATTATTTGAATTTAAAGTTATGTAAATTTATCATTTTCTGCTCTTTTTGGTCCCACTTAAAGATTTTAAAGTTACGTATATGTTTGCCTTTCTTACTGGCAAGCACCAGATTGCTATGGTAGGAAATAAATGAGTAGTTCACCTTGCATTATTTTTACTACTGAATATGTTACAGTTTTTTTAAAGTGTCATGATGGCCTTCCTGACCCCTTTTCTTAAGAAAAACACCCCACCCACCCCCATATTTCATACCTAGCTGACCAAGGAAAGAGTCTGAAAAAATAAAAAAAAGATGAAGATTACAAATGTTATATTTATCCACATGCGTTTCTGCTGCTTCATTTTACATTATGGATTTGAGTGAAGTTATGGATCATCTGAAACAGTTGATTATTGTCTGGATTATGTGGAATCAGTTGTATTTTCCCTGAAGGATGTCTGTACCGTATAGAGTGTTTCCACTAAGCTTTGGCAGAACTTTCTGCATATTCTCCAAACATCAAAATATGTTGCTTTTTTTTTCATATTTTTGTGGTGGTAATTTGTACGAACTCTATAAAGAGGTCTTTTTTTTTTTTTTTTTTTTTTCTTTAATAGCTGAGTGTAATTAGAACTTATCAACTGAAATCCATCCTTATATATGTATAAATTAAAAGGTTATATTTCCTCTCCAAATTCAAAAAGTGTAAATCAGTTTTATGAACCCTGTGAATTTCAGGACTACATGAAGATGTTTGAGTGACAACTTTTAATCCATCAATAATATTCTCTGTAGGAACTATTAAGTAAACAGAATGGTTGTTGAACAGTGCCTATTCAGACAGCTTGACATCTGCATCCTAAAATTGTCAAATGTGTGTCTCAGTACTTGAAGTGGTCTCCTTTTTCCTATCGGACAAGATTCAGAAAAGTGCAGCTGTGATTATTTGCTTAACAATTTATGAAGTCTCAAAGATGAGTAAGGCTTCTTGGGTTAAGTTTAGCAGTAAAGCAGTGGGCATAGAGATACTGCTCATTGGAAAAGATACTATATTTCAATTGAAAACTAAGAAATTTTTAATATTTTTGAGTTGCTTGTTCAAAGGTTGGAAAACCATTCTGGCTGAAAGCAACAAGCTGGAATGGTTTTCCAGAATCTTCTGATCTAAACTGATTGGCGTGTCTAAAAATGCGCAGAAAATTGCCATGCTTTAATAGGACAAATTAATTCAGGTTTCAGTATACCGGACACCTTATGATACAGCAGTAAAATGTAAATTTAAGACTGTTTTTCATGTTATTTGCACTTATAATGGTAAATCTTTTGAACAAAAAAAAGATACTCTGAAGTTGTCTTCAACTCTAGCATTTTGTTTTTATGATATTAGTATGCATGAATGCCTGTGAAAAGGAGCTGCAGCTGAAGGGGTGTGCTTTTGCTCATCATACACTAAACCTAATTTGGTCTTTCTTTGTCTCTTGAAATGTGGAGGGAATCTGAACTAGGGTTCTAATCATTTCTGATTGCACCCATTTTTCCCCCCTCTCCAATTAAAAAAAAAAAAAAATTACAATTTGCGTGACCTTCTTGGGGTAATAGTGAAGCAGAAGCTGTGTTACCATGAAAGGAGAAATCAGTCAGTTGAGTAAGTGGTGACTGATACAATTGGAATAGGTAACTTACAGGAAAAAGTAGGGAGCTCTATGGGGAACAAATAGCTGGGGATGTATTTATATTTGGGGAATATGTATTTTTACAACTGAGAACAGGGGAATTTTTTTTAAACTACAGAAATACAGGTCTAGTTTAGATGTAGAGTTTTAGAGCATATTATTTTGTCTGCATTTTAGTCTTCATGAAGAAGGGACCGCAGAAGAAGGATTCTGCAACAAAATTAAAGATTCAGTTTACTAGATCAGCTTAGGTCAAGAAACCTGTTAAAACTCAAGCTGAGGAGCATAACAAAGGATTATCAGTTACATTTTCATTCACAACCCTTTTTTGTTAAGAGGATGAAATTTACTCCCATAGACAAGCATAAATATTAAGTTTCATGGAATGTACAAGGTATAATTAAACTCAGAAATAGTACACTAAAAAAACACGCAAGAAAATGCTGCCCACAACTTTAGTTCAGAATTTACTTGGACTGCATTTTTCCAAGGAGAACAAATCTTGTTTAAATTGATTTAGAGAATGCTACACTCTACCTTCATTTGAGTTTGAAGCTATGAAGCTTTGCTGTGGTTTGACTTGTACATCTTAAGAATATAATTATTTTTAGAACAATTCTTTTACTGATCATAAACAAGTAACTAAGTGCTCTCTGTAACTGGCACAGATTTTCTACATTTCTGTCAGGATGTGGATAATCTCCTGCATTCCTTAAAATAAGTTAAGCAACAATAAAATAAATACTTGAGACCGGATGGAAGTGGTCATTTAGATTTGATCTCCCAGCCTGGAGAAATAGTTGTTTGTGAACTTCTAATTTGTCACACGCTTCCAGCATTAGGCTGTTCTCGATTTGGTTTTCCATCAGCTGTATGGTGTGTTTGCACATGCATGCCTCTTGCATATCTCTGAACATCAGCCAGCACTTGAGGGCACTTCAGATTGTGTATCCACAAAAGGAATCTGTTTCCTGGGGAACCTGATGTTTTTTTCTTCTTTTACCTTTAGGATTCTTTTCATGGAAGCCCAACAGTTCTTTCAGAGCAGTAGAAGTACTTAAACGGTTAGTTTTAGGAGACACAAGTAACACAAGAGTAAATTCTTACTAGTCAGCGCATGTTCTAGTGTAGCTGCCAGAGACAACCATTGCAAGAAACAAAATTTCAGAGCCTGTCCCCAGCATCTGATGAGTGAGGTTTTGGGGTTTTTTTTTTGAGGGAAACCTAGGAAACAAGAACACAGTGGAATTTACTGTGTGAAATCAAGCATGAAGAAGTCTAGCCATCTTTTTAAAAAATATTTACAAAAGTATCATTTTTTTTAACCTGAGGATGAGATGTTCTATAAAGTGTACAAACAGATATTGACTTAGAAAAATAGAAAACACGATTAGGGCGGAGCTGTAAAACTGTTGACATCTGGTTCTCTATGCAACCTCTGTATCTGGAACCACTTACATGCTATGTCCTCTTTTTTTTTTTTTTTTTTTTGCAGTAGCAGAGCAGGAACTCATGTTTGTGCAGCTTACTGCACAAATACCTTGAGGTAGCGAAGATCTAGTAGATCTAAGCAATAGGTCCATGCCAGCTGTTCTACTGGTAGAAGAAAGCACTTCTAATTTCTTGGTTTCTAATGAACAGAAGATAAGTAGAAATGTCACCAGAAGAGGAGTATCACATACCTCAGTACTAAACTAAACCAAAACTCAGAATGCACCCAGAAGGATACAGATGTGTGTGAATTTTTGGGCTGTAACTCTGGGGTTGAGCTGGGACTGAATAACGAACGAGGCTGTTGCCAACATGAAATCGTTTTCATTTGTTGCAAATTTTGAAGTCTGTGTGGTGAATGAGGCAGGGAAAAAAGTGGAAAAAGAGAAGGGATAATAGCATAGTTTATGAAGTCGGATGCCATTTTGAGGGATTCTGTTCATTCCCGTACCTGCTGCTGAATTGCTTTGTGGAGCCAGTCAAGTAACACTTCATCACTTCTGTGTATCCAGTCTCAGACCTTGAGACCTAGCTTGCAGCTGCACTACATGAAGTGCTTAATTTTCAATGAACTGAACACCATGTAGCAAACAGAGACTTGCTTTGGGTGTACGGAAGGAGCAGAAGGGAGGAAACTCTTGTGGCTTTGTCTCAATTACTCTTCATCGCTATAACTTGCAGCGCTGTGAAAAACATTTTCTCCCACTGTTCATGTTGTGGCTGCAAAGGCATCCCTCCTTTATATTTTTGTGGCGCAGGGGATGTGCCACCTTAATTTCTGGGGCTATGTTATATGTATCGGCCACACGTAATGAGAAGTTATTTGGAAAACAAACAAATGAACAGATACATGTAAGACCAAATTGGGCACAGAAACTACTTTCTGCTTATTCTTTCTTTGACTAAGTTCCTGGTAATTCAAACAGGCCTAATCATATTTCTTATTTCACATGACTATTGTCCCTTTTTTTGAAAGATGAATATGTTATAGCAATGAGTATCATACGAAAGTAATTGAGAAAATTTATTCAGATATTATTTTTTTTAAAAAACCAACCGGCATCTTAAAATAAGTTGCTCCTTGCTGTATCTGAACAGCAAGGAGAAAACCAACCATTTAGTCCAAGACACGGGGTGATGGAGGGGTCAGAAGTAGTACAAGTGTAATGACTATATGTATTATGGCCCTGCAAAGCAGATGTTTTCAGAAGTGCTAAAATTAAGGCTGCCTATGAAGTTTATTTTTAAGTTTGCAAAGCCAGACATTTTATTTTTGTGTATGTTCAGATACAGATGTACTAGTTCAAAAACATACAAAGGAATGGAAACTATTTGTACAGATGACTGTGTGCTTTATCTCATTACGTTTGGAAACCTTAAATCCTTCTTATAGTTTTGCCAACTGACCTAATAATCTAGAAAAATGTGTAACCTTTCTGTTTTCATTCGTCACATTCAGTGATGAAATATTCTATGTTTAGAAAACATCTGTAAACACTTCACATTTAGAAAAATTCTGAGATAGTACTGTAATTACAAATATTTTTGCCATACTGGTTTTGGGCAAGTATTTCAGGTGATCAGAGTTTCTCTTTGCCTGGGTGATTTGTTGAACAGTACAGCAGAAGAAAAGCACTGCCAGGACAAAGACTTTGCAATTAAGTTGTATGGTTCTTATGAATTATATTCTTTTTACATTAATTAGATTCATATTCAGAAATGGTTCTAATCTGTACTTAGTTCATCTAATTTAAAACTGTATTGTATGCATTAGGTTTAACAGCACTAGTATCTTAAATGAATGCATTTTCTATATGGGAGTAAATTACATATGGTAACTAATGCTAATGAGCAGCCTAGTAAATTGAATTCAACCCCATAATCTCACATCAAGTCCATTCATCACTCTTCCAATCCAGTGATCTGGAACTTCATGGTGCAATTAACTTTACTTCTTCTAGGCAACTTAATGTGTTGTCCCTTCTGCAAATATGTGCAGGACTTGGAGGTTTCTTTTATTTGGATCCCCTGAGGCAAGTACTTTCTGTACAAGGCAGGAACTTTGAAAAATTATGTGCCTCATAAATGACATAAAATGTGCATGCCATTACTGACATTCTTCTACTTAAAAGAAAACACCTGCTCTAGAAATTCTATTTACTTTATCCTCAGTTGCCATAACTTGTTTTTACTTAAGGGGGAACGTAGGAAATGGATTGAAATGACCATTCCATTTGCAGCCCTGGTGGTGAACAATTGAAAGGTTTGTTTTGGGTTTTAGGTCTATAAAATGATTTTTCTTCTGGTCTCCATGCTGCAGCAATCTGCGTCTTGGACATAAGGACTTTAGCACATCAAAAAACTCACAAGCCAGACCAGTTTTTTGTCTAGCCAAGTACTTGAATCTCCGGCAGTAGTAGTCAGGAGAAGTTCTTTGAGGAGGTGACTCAAGCCTGGCCCCTCTTATGAGCTTATTTTCCGTACCACCCCCAACTCCGTATCATTGATTAGGGATTTTAGAGGGCACATCCATTCTTATTTTAGGATCTGTTTTGGACCAGTGGTCCATGTATTTGTCCAATGCCTTTTTAATCCTGCTGATGCTTCTGCTTTCACTTTCCTGCCATAATTTCCAGAAGATCCCATTATGCTATATAAAAGAGCATACAAATTTTATGTACTCTTTACGTAAAGAACCCGAGGCATTTCTTGCTAGAGTGGTACTACCAGTTAAAGGGAAAAGGTTCTCTATACTTGTCAGTTGGAACACGCTAAGAGCTGTATGTGTAAATCTCATTCTTGCGTCAGGAATAGTTTTCTCATATCTTGTAGTCATCTTGAGTCTTTCATACTGTATTCTGAGAATACGCTGAAAGGTTTTGGAACTGTGGGCCTGAATAAAGTGAGTGGTGAATGCAGCCAACTCTGTTCTTGTGGTACATTGTGACTGTGCCTTGCACCCTCTTCCGTGCAATCCTTGCAGCTATTCAACAGTCGGGGGGAAAATGCAGTCATCCTCTGTCTCATGATGGACACTGCTGGCAGGGAAAGGTGATGGTCATATGTATCTGAGTATTAGACACCACTTTAACTCTGCCTAGGTTTATTTATTATGAGCTAACTGGAACGTGGACAGATAATGAAGGCATGGGGCATGGTTACATTATCTCGGTCACATTTGAATGCTGTAACTGATCCTTCGGGGTATTTTTAGTCCATCCCAATTGTAAAGTAAAACATGTTGTTTAAGGCATAATGTAAATGTTGATCATTTGTTTATCTGTCAATCAAAATTTATCATGACTTGGGTTCTTTGGACCAGAATTTAATACTTCAAGAATACTAGATTTTTCAGTATTTTTTTTCAGGACACTTGAAAAACTCAATACTTAGAATGCTTCACTGTGATAACATGTAAAACCCTCCTGTATATTTACTGTCATTGTGGCTTCTGAACAGAATACGAAAAGCCTCCTTACATCTTTGGCTAGCTGGGAGTATTTGTCGTACAGAAAAACAAGTTTCTGATTCACTATGTATAATGAGTTTTTTCTGAGATTATTTTAATATATTGAAGTTAGTACTATGTTCTTACTGTCACTTTGTATTTTCTTTAGATGATTAATAGAAAATGAAATGTTTCTCTAAATTTTGGGGTTTCATTATGCATCTCTTGAGCCATCCTAATTCAGAGGAAGAAATGGGTACACTGGAACATAAACACTAGCAAGCATTCTTGCTTTAAAATTATGTTTATTAGTATATGTAAAGAATAGAGACTAAATTATTCAGGAAGAAAAAGTTTCAGGATGCAACAACAATTTGCAGCATTTTTTTATATCCCAGTGTATTTCAGGTTTGCTTAATTTTTCCAATTCAGTTGATCAGCTATCAAAATAAGAGAGTGACTTTGGACAATTACAGGTGTTTCAGATGAGGAAATCAAGGGGATGCCTGCTCTGCAGTAATGTGTAGGGGTTTGCCTTTGGAGGGCCAGTGAGAATATAGTCTGCTTGCAAGGTGGTAGGATGACTGTCATTGTGGGCTACTTCACTCAAAGTGGTACTGGGCAAGCTGTGAGGAAGAGAATTTTCCACGTTTCTCTTTGTCCTCACCCCCCAAACAACCACCGATAATCACTGCATCTATTTTATCAGACTGAATACTCGGTGGCATGTACTTTACAAATATGGATCCACAGCTGAAAAAGGCAGATCTTGCACGTATTTTTTGTTTTCAGCTGTTGAACTAATTGCTATGTATATGAAAATTGGTAAGTGGAAATAGAAATAGACCATATGAATTTTCATTATCATGAAATACAAATCCCCGCGCAAACACTGCTTAAAAAAAATAAAAAAGCTTTATCTACAGATAATGGTATTTGTTTTTTTCATTGTGTAGATTACATTCTTCATATATTTAACATAGAATTAGTGTTGTGTGATGACCTTTCAACTTTTGAATCACTGCTTGAAAAGTAATTGTTCCAAAGGAGTCCAAATTGTCCAAAAGGAGTTTGGCTATGTAGCAAGAAGGCATTATAATATGAAGTTACTGTATCTTTTTCTTTGGCTGTTGCATGTTATTGGGGCCAAAATATACTACTATTTGATACTGATATTTTTTTTTTAATTTATTCCTGATTGTTGTGGGGTTTTTTTCTGCTTTGGTAATTAGTATTTATTTTATTTACTATGTTTTAGGAAACTGCTGAGGAAATTTCCTTAAGTGTTTCCTAAAGATTTCATTTTAACAAAGAAGGGAGTAAGTATACACACACTTGTTCTATGTTTGTGTGTATAACGTGTTTAAAAGTATGTCAAAAACCTGTACAAATTTTAAAACACAAGCCTTTCTCCCCTAAGTTTCATCTGTGTTTTGACATACTGCTGTAGATAGAACTGACCTTATATATGGAATGTGGTGTGGAACATGGTATAAAAGTGCTGACACTAGGTTACTATTACTTTCAATATTTTGTTTTACTCTTTGACACTTCCATGCAATTGAGCCATTACATTGCTCTGTCTTTATTTTTTCACCTTTGGAAAGGACACGTATATTTCACATTTTTATACAGCTGTGTGCTTTGAGATCAGTGGGCATAGCTTACAGAAATAAGATGGTAATAGTAGTAGTATTTAACTATTTTTAATCTTCAGAATAAGAACAGGTGATTAACAAAGTATGTAGAAAAAGCTAATACCATGATGGCAAAGCTTATTTGTGGAAATATATTTTAAGATGTATTTTTAATCATTGTTCTGGGAATGCAACTGATTTCTTTTGTTATGGTGCTTATCAGGAAAAGAAAATTTTTTTGGTTTCTAGTTCATAGCGGTTCCCAAATCATAAAAGGGTAAGACGGCTGCTTTAAACATCTTTATACTATAAAAAAGTGACATTTCTGTTTAGACTTTAGAATGCTAACACATATCTGTGTGCTATGAGTCTCTATTGTCGTTATAGGTTATATACCTGACACGTTGCATTCACACCTCTTTCAGTGACGCATGTTTAGTGTTTATGTAAATTCAACCGGGGGCCAATGTCACTGTTTCTGCAAGTTTCATATGGTGTATTGCTAAGCAACATGTGTACGAATGACAGTGTTTGCTTTCATTTTCTCTCTTCTCTGCCCCCCTCCAGCCCCCCTCTTCCCTAAAAAGTGACACGAGTTTGAAAGGTGAGTATTAGCTTGTCAGGCAAAACAGTATTTTTAGTTCATACTCTATGAACAACGGAAGTTGCAGTAGGTAGTGGGGATTTTGGATGTTCTTTAGTTTCATTACTTAAATGTTGATGACATTCCCACCAATTTTTTGTTTTTGTTTGTTTTTGTTCTTGTTTTGCAAATGCTCTTTTTCTTTTCCTTTGGCAACAATGATTCATTAGTATTTTTTTTACACCTCCTGGGTCATATTCACCTTGGAAAATAGTTTTCAAATCCTGTTTTTCTCATGTACACACATATTATACTGTACCTATACAAGGTATGGGTAAATTATAGATCTGAGTATCCATTTCAGATACTGCTGAATATCTGTCATTGTGCTGTCTAAATTCCTGAAGTGTAGAAGTACAATGACAGAACACTATCTATCTATCTATCTATAGATATATATACACACACACACGTATACACATTTGTGTAGTGAGGGAAAGACAGAGACAGGATTTCTTGTAGCTGGAATTCATGGAGTGTGTGAGTCTCTGACATTCATACACAGCAAGTCAAATTCTGCAGAGAAATAGGAAAAGTGTAGGGGACCAAGTTCCTTAGAGTCCTGGAGTCCTGGTCTCTTAATGGATTTAAGCAAAGGAATTACTGTGTTCTATACAAGAATTGGTCTGTTGACTTCCTTAAGCTTAAATACATGAAATAAATACACAGCGTTGTTTTTAGGTCTGGTCCACGTGGTTAATCTTATTTCAATGAAGATACAGCAATAGCAGATCTATTTTTGGGAGGTACGTCAATGAGCACACTAAACCTTGAAAAAAGCCTCAATAGTCAACTTTGAGTTTGTTTGGAAAAACAGAAGTGAAAGGCATGTTTTCTTGCCTAAACTATCACTAATGCCAAAACTTAGGAAGGAGGTGTGTACCTATATTCAAAGACACTTTACCAATATCAGTTTTATTTTTCAGACAACAGACTTAGGTTTTCAATATTAATTTTACTTGTACAGTGCAATCTTTCCTCTCTGGGAAAAGATTTTCCAAGATGTTTCACTGGTGGTTTTATGCTGTGGGAACTTCTCAAAACCTGCTTAAGTTTTGCTGGTTTTCTTATGTGGTGGTGTGTTGTTGGTACCTTGTCTTGTTTCTGCTTTTCCAGAGGGCACAGTTTGAGAAATTCAGGATATGAGCCATCATTGCTTGTCCTGCTAGATTCGGACTAGGAACGGTTGAGTACACAGTTTACCGATAGCTTGCTTGTAAATACACTACATTTTAAATCTGTTATTCAAAATCTGAACTGCTTTCTCAGATTTTACCATGAAAATTAAAGGTATCTTACAGAACTCAAATTTTGTACGTTTTGATGTTATCATTTGCAAATAACATATAGATAAAAGTGATCAGTAGTAAATTTTCTTTCTTTTTTTTTTTCTTTCATTGGCAGACTGATGGTAGCCTTATTCTTACATTGCCTTTCCTTTTTTTCCATTTTTGATGAGAAAAAGAATGTCTTTCTCAGAATGTTTGATTACACAAAGGTGAACGCCATTATTTTTCTCGTTTGATATTCATCAATTTGCATATTAATGTTTTCAATGGAAACTAAATATGCTAATTTCACAGCTTCTTAGCAGATACCTTAATCATGAGGGTATTTGTATGTTTAAAAAGAAATGAGGTAAACTGCAGTGTTGGTTCATAAAATTATGCTACAGGTCAACCTGAAAATTGTGTCTGTTTCAGGGGCCTCATCTCCATAGGGAATATAAGCAGCTGCCACTGAAGTTGAAGTTAGCCCATAAATTAAGAGATTTTTGTGTTGGGTTTGTTGATCCCTCTGCCTTTTATCTCTGGTTTATGTAAACAAGCAAGTGGTCAGTCAGCAGGTCTTCTGATCTTGTATATGATTTTTAAAATATATTTGTGCACATATCAAATACAGGTAGCCTCTTTAACTTGAGTTATGATTAGATGGATAAGGACTTCAATGCTTTTGTCTGCTATAACATGGAGTCAGTGTGATGAAAACTAAGAACCACTGTTTTAAAATCAGAATACATAAGAAAAAACGAAAAGGTGTTCCTAAGACTTTCAGAACTACAGCTGCTCTTCTGAGGCTGAATTTTTTTCTGTGTGTGAAGTTAATTTCTTCCATGTCTGCAGAGATCATATTGTAATGTCAAGTTGTGATAAGCAAAAATAAATATAACTGGTAGTACAATTAACAGGTTTTCTATCCCAGAGGAGTAGAAATGTAGCACTGTAAGCGGGTCAGCTGCAGAATTGGGGGGATACACAACCTGAAATAATCTAGGCTCTTCTGCATAGTGGTGGTGGTAAATAAATTTAAGAACAATGCAGTTTAGGGCAAATCCTAACTTAGGTACTCTAATGATCTGTATGACCTCTAAAGTAGTCGCCTTCCTGGGCAGATGGTGGTGGGACTGAGTTGTATCAAATTACTATGAATTCTTTTAAATGTATTGAGAAATTTTTCAATAAATATTAGATCATAGAGCAGTTTAGTTTGTACTGTTTGCAGAATATTATTTATAGCACTTGCTGGATGTAATTTGTACCACACTATCATTGTATTCAAACTTGATTAATATGTCTTCTCACTTCATTTTGTTATACTGTATAGTGCTTGCTGAATAATTATGTCTGTAAGTTCATGCAGTTTAGAGCTTAGTCATTACATTTCATAGTCAAATTTTACAATTGTCATCCAAATGTCCTCATTTAAATGAGATATGCAGCTCATGAGGCTGCTCTAGTGAGCAAAATTTAAATAAAAAGCATGTCATCTTGTCATTGTGAATTCTGTAAAGAGATTTTTCTCTTCAGTTGTATTTCAGTGTTAACCCAATTCTTCATAGTAATTTCAGTAACATTGCTGCTTAAAATGAATAAAACATTAAATTAAAGATTTTGTTTTTCCTTAAAAAGCCAAACAACCTTAAAACAATCTACCCATAATGTGGTGTTATCATTACAGTGATAATGGTGCCTAAAACTAGTTGAACCTTGACTATAGGCTAATGTCTGGAAATTAATATTTTGGTGCCCCTCAAATGGCATCTAGTTCAAACATTGTACAAAGATGTTACCAAGACAGACTGATATCATACAATCTCTTGCAGCTAATTTAGTATTTAAAAATTACATTTCCTAAATAGTTTCTTAACAGGAATAATTTAAATTTTCAGTAAGTTAATTTGATGATGTGAACGTCTTCTTCCAGATCAGATTTCAATTAAGACTAAGTAAGCTCAATACTTTTTAAAAAACATGTTCAGCAGAAATAAGCACAGTTTGTGATATATACCGTTTCAAGCCGTTACTATGAACAGATCTAAGATAAATTTTTATTCTCTAATCATATGTTTAGGGGATTGGCTATTTAGTAGATTTTTGGCTTTCCAGATGCTCAAACAATGCACTTTAAGTACAGTATCCATAGATTATCCCCAGAATGCTGTAGATTAGCTATTTTAAGATTTGAATTGTGAATAAAAGCTGGAGAAAAAGCAACATCATTTGCAAATGTGTTGTCTCAATTAGCTCATTTAAAATGTATTTACAAGTGAAAGAGACAAAGCAGGCAATGTCTGCATGTAACACTGTTACTTCATTAATATTTTATATACATATGTGTGTGTCTATAAATAAAAGCTTTTTGTAAATTCTGTCAAAAACAGAGTGTCTAAATCAGAGGCCTTTTTTGTTTGTTTATTTCACGAGGAGGGCAGCACAACTTGTTATCACCAAGGACTGATTAGCAAATTTTGGACAATAATGAACATAGTTAAATTTTAAGTAGAACTTGTTTCTGTTTGTTCAGATACTCAAAATTTTACTATTTTGGCAGATAGGTTGCTTCACTGCCAGTTGGAACAGTATTTTTAATTTGCTTTAATTTAGTAATTGTAACTTACAAAAACATGTTTTTATTGAACGGTTTGCAACATGTAATTGTTAGTCCTTAAAAATAAGGATAAAAAGTTGATTTTAATTTCAAATAATTGCCTTAAAATGTTTTTCTTATTAACAAGCAGTACGCGTTGGATCTATGTCTTGTTGGGTTACCTGATTTAGCTAACTCAAAGCAAACCAAGTTCAAAGCTGTATGCTTTTTTTTCTTCATATAATTAGGTTGAAGAAAGACTTAAGTTTATCAAATGGCTTTTCTTATGGAAGGCATTTGCCTCAAATCAAGTAAGTTGCACAGATACTTGAATGAGAAATCAATAAAGAGTTGTAGTAAGTTCTACACATGTTAGAGCTAGCCCAAACCAGTTTTTTAATGGAATATGTCTAAGTTGCTAACAGTCCAGAGTGGTACAGACCTTACTTTCATTGTAGGAGCTATCTGTACTGCAGTTAAGTATGTTACAAAATATTTTTAAAAATGAAGAATAGCAAGCCATTCTGTAATGGTTTAATTTTCTGACTTAGTTTGATTTAATAAAAATTGTATCTCTGCGAAGGTCTCTTCCATCGTACACAATCCGAACAGTCTGCATGTGTTATTACGGTATTACAGCCTTGCTGAATGCAGGTAGACGTTGAGTGGGTTCCTGCAGAACAGGATGGTTCCAGTACACTTCAAATTGATGGAGGACAGCTACAGAACAGACTTGCAGGCAGAAAAGAACCAGTGTGCGTAAACCCAAAAGAGGCAAGCAACATTGTCACTAAAGAAGAAGAAAATTTTAATGTAACAAAGACATGAGAAATTGCTTTATTAGTTCACTTGATTCAGCTGATCATGTGGTTGATTTTTTTTTAGCAATACTGACAATATTTTTTGTATGTTTTTTTGTTTTTCTGATGATCAGATTTTTATGTCATAAATCATAGAACAGCCCAGGTTGGAAGTGACCTTGAAAGATCATCTGGTCCAACCATTTGTGGGAAAGGGAGCCTAGATAGGATTGTGTAGCACCTTGTTCCAATCACATCTCAAAAACCTCAGGTGGTGGGATCTCTACGGTGTGCCTGGGGAGGTGCTCCCGGTGGTTGATTGCCCTCACTGTAGAAATCACTTACATTGAGGTGGAGCCTCTCCCCAAATAACTTTTATCTATTGCCTCTAGGCTTTTCCACATGACTCCTTGTGAAGAGGACTGGAGCACCCTTTAAATACTGGATTGTACTTATATATCAGTATGAAATTGTTAGTACTGCTAACATTTTAGCCTGTATTGGTTTGGAGAGTTTTCACCTGAGTATCTGGAACACTGCAAGATACTAAAAAAAAAATAAATAAATTTAAATCTCCAAACAAAATAAATATAGGTGACTAAGACATTTTTTGCGTTGCTTCCCGTTTAAGATTTTATAATATCATCATCCTGAAAACTAAACTTTGCTGTTGGTTGAGCAGTCTGACATCTGGCTGCAGTTGTTGAAACCAGTGATACAGATATATCAGATTTGTATTGTCAACTTGGTTTATAAGTTCCTTCATAACTTGTAGGAGTTACAGGCTTCTGATGGCTAAAACTTCACATCTGGCACAGACAGTGACTTAAATGCACAAAGGAACTGGAGGCAATGAAGTGTCAGTGGACCACTGATAATCCACCTGAAGAAGATTTCGATAAATTTGATTGTGTTATTTTTTCCATACCTCACATTCCCCTACTACGAAAACATTTTTTGCTCTCTGTTGTTTGCTTAGAATAACACTGTAACCACTGCTGGGAGTACAGCACCGTTCTTGTTGCAGATAACTCGCTTAAAATGCACAGGGATTGATTAAACTGCTGAAGTGCCTTGAGCGCTGACTTCCAACTGTGCGTGTCCTGATTGCTGCCTGTAGTGTGCGCTGGGAGGTTGGCGGGTGGAGAACAGGCAGGCGTTGGGTATCGCACTGCTCGATACTAATTGCATAACAAAAATGGTAATGGAGAAGAATGCGTTTAATGTTCTCAGGTGCGAATGGGCTTTTGAAGGAGGAGGAAAAACCTGGCATTACTGCGTAGTTAATAGTGCAGATGTTCAATTTTTGTATACTTTCTGTATAAATACTAGCTATATAACTAATAACACAAACTAGATATTTTACTGAATCCTGTTGTCACGCCTAAATTTTTCCTTGGTTTTGCCCACTGAGGATAATTTTTTGTAAAATCTTGTTATTATTTTTTTTTTAATTGAAATGGTCTTATTTGCACTTTTGTTTACTGAAGCATTATCAACGTGACAGCATTTTCTGGAGGAGGAGCATTAGTTATTTTAAAAATTATTACAGTGAAATTGGAAATTACAGAACAATTTTGTTAAAGATTATCCTATATTCCTATTAAGGTGCAAATTGCATGGCTGATACTTAAGTTGACAGATGATTGTCAATAAATGACACCAGATCACATTCTTAAACTTACATGGATAAGAAGATGGTGTTAACAAAGTCACTGTCTTAGTTGTTGAAGTTACTAAATTTGATCTGCTGCTGACTGAGCTCTTAATCTCAAACGTAATGAATACTTTGTGTTGAACAACTCTGCATTATTTATTCAAATCTTCCATCCAGAAAACTAGTTCATTTTCTGTGCTGTTGGGAGAAAAGTGGCTGTGTGTATAATCTGTGAGCTAGATGCTGGTAGATGTAGAGTCAAGGAATTATCAGTCCTTAAACGTGCAAAGAACTGGATTCACTGAATAGATTTTCGGCAATGGTTCACAGTTACTGATTACAAGCGTGGACATTTTGTATAAATATAGATTGTGACACTAAATGGTGTGAGTTGTGGGTGGAGAAAACCAAGACTAGTTCTTTATTCTACAGTATGTTTCTTTACATTTGTAGATGTGGTTTGCTTCCAGTTCAGAATTTTCTGGCTTCTTATTTTTTTATAGTATGTACATATTTCAGATTTTACACTGCAAAGAGAGAAATTCTTTGCAAACTGAGTAGGTTTTTTATCTTTAAGAAAATCTAGCTACTGGCTAGAGTCACAGTTTTGAAATGTGAATGATTTCTCACCAACATTGGGTTCAATTTTTTTTTCTTTTTCATTTAAATGAAGTTCTCAGTGTTATTACTGAATGAATAGTAAATTTAGTCTAAAATCTGGTAACTATTCTGTGACCATTTTCACTTACACATTTATTGAACACTGAAGTTAGATTAATTAAAATTAGCGTTATGTTCATCTCAAGAACTGCTTTGCCAACCCTCTTGCTAGCAAATGGCTGGGCAGTATAGTTCAGCTTTCTTAATTAGCTCTTAAGGAAATCGGATTGCAAATGCAGTTACTAATAAGAACAAAACCCTAAACCGCTCCTACCATGTTCACAGTGGCTTAAAATTCTTGTACCTAAGAATGAGTTTGAGACTAGCAGGACTTCAGAGAAATTGCTTGCAGTTACCTCTTTAGTAGATGAACTTACAGCAGCAAATGCTGATCTCCTCCAGTATCTAGTAGGCTTAAATCTGCAGAATGAAAGATGGCTCCAATTTTGCTAAAGCTTCGCTGTCATACCTTTCAACTTTCGAGCCTGCCAGTGTGTGTGATAGAAGCCATCAAAATGTGTGAAAAATGACCCAAAAGCAGAACTGTTATTTGCAGTTATCAATACAAACTGTTATTGTGCCATAATTGACAGATGGTTTTTCACTTTAATATCTGTTTTTAAGGATATTTTTACACTGATTTAGACAGAGTTGTGTTGTGGGTTGTGGGGTTTTTTGGTGTGTGGCGTTTCTTTTTTTTGGTGTTTTTTGTTTGTTTTTGTTTTTAAGTGAAAACAGAAAGCCAGGAATTAATGGTGCCTAACAAGGAGGAATTGCACTGTAGAAAAGCTGTGGGAATATTGTAACAAATTGGAATTTGTTATTTGAGTTGGGGAGGACTAGGGCCAAAGCACAGGCTCTCAAACCCCCTGAAAGTGATGAGTAGCTGTTGGCTGTTTTGCTGTGAAATGTGTTTTTCTTCCTGTAAAACTCTGTAAGATCTGAGCTTTATTCTGCTGCAGAGAGGGAGAATATTTGATAGCTCATAAAGCTGTATAAAGTGAAAACTGATTTCTTTTCTAATTTCATTGGAGAGAACATTTGGCTAAAGCAGTGACAAAGTCTGCTGCTAAAGTGACTTCACCCAGTTCTTCCCTCCTGTCCATTCTTTTGGAGTGAATAAATGTGGATGATAATTGTAGATTTGCCTGAACGCTGGCATTTAAAATTATTGTGTTCTTAGAAAGCTCTTGTTTTTATAGAGGTCGTGTCTGGTTTTCCTTATGTATACAACTTCAAGAGCAGTGTCTGCACCAAACAGATTCCCCTCTAATTTGATATGATTTCCACTTGATTTTTCTCAGAGCATTAAATTGTGTATTTTTAAACTGAATTAAATTGTCTTGATTGAAAATCAGCAGGTTATACTTGCTTGCTTGAGAACAGCAGTAGCCAGATGTTTGTGATCTAGAAAAGTTAAGAGGAGATTGTGTGTTAAGGTAGGCTGGCCCTGTTATGAAAAGCGTTATGTTTTGGTGGAGTATGTTGTTATTTGGGGAACTGTATAAAAAGCACTGTTTGCAATTACGTTATATTACTAAAAGTTTTGTGACATTCATTATGCTCCTTGGACAGACTAACAGATTATCTCTCTTCTGTCTCGTGCTGCAACTGTTGCTGGGTAAAAGCATAAGATAAGCAGTAGAACAATGTTTCTGCAATACCATAGTATTTCCATAGATGCCTTCTTTTGTGTTAATTACAGCAGAATTCTCCTATGAGAAGAATTTAAGTGACTGACTTGAAGCATCTTTGTTCTGGCTTGTCAGCAAGGCTTCCTTTTAATGATTAGCTCTGCAACGTGGAAATGCAGGAAGCAACGTTGGCTGTGGAAGCTGTGGTCATGCCGCAGCACCCTGGTGAAATGGTGACAGGATTAAAGAGCCTAGTGACAGCGTGAGGACCTACCTGCATCTGGAGCTTAGCGGTTCCATCCGCCATGGGGTTTTCATGGAGAGTGGAAGAAAATTAATCTCCAGAGACACTGATGTAAAATGATAGGAACCAGGTCAGGGAGGGCAAGTGTTAGAAAGAAATCTGAGAAGAGAAGTAGAAACAGAAAGGAAGAGAGTTGTGTAAGATGAGAGTAAGATGGTAAGAAATGTTAAGCTAGTGTACAAATAACAATAAGTACAAATAAATGAAGAGCTCTGAAGATAAATATTTTATTTTTGTCTGGGAAACAAGCCATATTAGCTGTTGGGAGAAAAAAAAGCACAAAATGTCTGGAAGTAGAGCAGAATGAGAGACATCAGGACAAACCATTTGGGAATACTGATTTGTCCCCCCTTTCCTTCCGTGCTCATAACTCTTTTCCCAATATGGCCTTCTTGGATAATTGCTGGTCTAAAGTTGTTCATGTATGGATCTCTCCTCAGGCACTGCTGTATGTCAGTACACCCGTTGCTGTGTATTTAGAATTAGAAAGTGTAGGAGACTAATTTCTGAATACAGTCATCCATCTGTCTGTATTGTAAGTCTCCAGATTCGCTTACTCCCAGTGGGTTTCAGGGGATTTCCTCCAGCATTTGCCAAAGGTAAATGTTAGCATGTGTCGATGATAACTGCATGGAACATGATCATAGCACCCACCTTTAAGCACCAACTTGAAGTTATATACAACTTTGCCTGAAATGCAATAGAAAACTATCACTCAAGATGCTTAGTGTTTTTTATATATACACACTTATATGTATTTCTTCTTTGTGTTTTTGTTGTCTTTAACCCACTGAAGAGTTAATACTTGGGGCTGTCACAGGAAGTTGTGTTGTCTCGTCTCGCTATAAATATTTCTGTCATAATTTTAACAACAATCGGAAATGATATAAAATTTGCCAGTTTGTAAGAGTCTTCTCAGAGCTTCAGCTGTGGGCTAACAATGTGTTTAATATTGAAAAAAGAAGAATGAGTCCCAGAAGAGCTTGTTTATGATTGTTGTACCACTTCCCACCTGTGCATGGATTTGGTTTTATAGTGTGGGTTGGGTTTTTTCTTGTTTTATATACCTGATGGGGAACTACTGGAGCCTGTGTACAGGGATTAAAAAAGTGATAATGCAGTGACACTACCTGACTTTTGCCTTTATTTAAACCAGGGTTTTAATATGATGAGCAGAAACACCTTGCCTTTAGGCTTGCATGTTCAGCTGCTGAGAGCTTTGGCTTCGAGTACTAATGTGGGCATTCATACCCACTGCCCTTTCCTGCAGTGATTCCCTGTAACTTATTTACTTTAGTGAAGACACCAACTCTAATCTGACAGCATTTGCAATCTGCCGAAGTGTAAAACTGTCACAAGATACATTTACATTTATAGCAGAATCTGCATAGCTGTACAGGAGGTGAAAGTAAGTCAATATAAACCTATGTCAGTGAAGATGGGATTTTGTGTGCAAAAACTGGCAAAACAGTTTATCAAAATTTGGGCTGTCCTTGGTGCCAGATGAGAAATGGAGAATTCTATGGGGAAACAAATGGCAAAACTTTGAGTGAGTTTATTATAGGATAAAGTACAGATAGTAAACTGCTGTAAGCTTTCAGTGCAAAAGTGACTAAATTGATATTAATCACTGCCTAGAACATGTTGTTATATTTTCTCTGTCAGTGACTTGCCCTTTTTCATAATGGCCATGCTTTTCTTCAAATCTTTGACTGTTTTAAAGATTTGCTGTCTTGATATAATTATTGAAACACTTGAAAAGAAAAATGGAGCAAGTGAGAAGTCCCGAACAATTTTATGAAATATGAAGATCAGATTTGTAGTGGTGGTTGTGGTTGGTTGGTTTTTTTTGGTTTGGTTTTTTTTTGTGTTAAATGGGTTAATTCATAATAGACTTACCTCAAAATAAAGATTAGTATGATAAGCTCTTTGTGCTTTCTATATAGAGTCTTTTGTAGAATAAATGTCTTGGGACAAAAAGGTTGAGGGCATCTGAGGCAAGTGCACTCTTGTGCCCTTTTTGCAGTGCAGGAGTTAAAGTAAGGGAAACTTCCATGACATGCTGAATCACAGGCAGTTTATTATATTCCCAGCTGTTGGGTTGGTATTATGAAGATAACTCAAACTTCAGCCTCTGGAAACTAGGAAATATAATGGTATGTATTGCATGGGCATATATTGTCTTTGGAATGTAGTAGTGCAGAAACTGCTTGGTAGGACAATTGGTTGGTTGAGGTACATAGTAGCAGATGTCCTGGGGGATCCCAGCAGGGAGGAAGATGCAGGCATGTCTCATACATGAAATAAGCTATAGAGATGAGTGCTGCTCTGGTAAAATGTATTACAACGCAGCATATGAAGCTGTATCCACAAGGAGCTGCTCTGCCTAATTGTAAATGCATTGGTAATGGACTAATAAGCAGGAAAACATTTGGGAAGGTGGAAGGAGTAGCCTGATGTTGAAAGCTAGAAAATGGAGGCAGGACATGGGGTTTGTCTCACATACTTAAAATTATTGTTAACGTGGTGCCATAAAATGCTTCAGGTATTAGAATACAGGGCAAGTGTATCTGTGAATCCTCCATCTGGTAACATTAGGAAGTATAAAGTGAATGTTGCACTGTGGGGCCATACGTACAAATCCATTGTGGTAAATTATCCTTGATGATGGAGTAATGCGTGGGAATTACTTAGCATCATGGCAGCATCTTAAATGCAAACTTGTAAAAATTGTAACAAATAAAATCATCATTAGTTGCTAAAATTACTATCTCTGTTAAAAGACATTGAGTTTGCTGGCAGTTTTTTGCTAGTTAGGATTGTGAGTCTTTGCAGAAGGTACAATCTCAGGAAATGGAAACTTTGGAAAATGGGAGATAAAGCATTAACCACCATGCTGACATAGGATGGTCTGACCCTTAATTTACCCACAGTTAGCTTTACTTAGAAGGCTGAAATAAATGTGCTTTATATTGTAATGGGAATTTATGTAAATTTTGTTCCTGACTCACTAATTAAGTACCACTTGAAATTAATGATTGTTTTATGCTGAAAGCATATTTATGGTTTTTTTCTTTTTGTTGTGGCAGGGGATAGTCCAACATGAATATTCATTAAATCTTTCCAAATAACATTTTACACAGTGCTTCTTTATTAATGTCTTTTAGCAGTTTGTTTTCCTCTTATCAGTTTTCAAGCAGGAATGCAAGATAAGATTTTTCCTTATGATACTAAGATTGTTTGAGCAAAAACTTTAAACCATAGGCCCCTGAGAAAACAGTGGCAGGGCTTGGTGGTTTGTTGGGGTTCGGGTTTTTTTTGTGTTGTTTGTTTAGTTTTGTTGTTTGTTATTTTTATTTTTTTAAAGATTTATAGATTACATATGTAATCTTTTTAGTAGATTTTTGGTTGCGTGTTGGGTTTTTTCATTTGTGGGGTTTTGGGGTTACCCCCTCTGAAGCCTCTGATACCAGACCATGGGCCTTAAAACCAACTGACTTCTTTGATATGTGGCTAAATAGTGTCATTTATTCGCACTTCTGAGTTAGCATTAACCTCTCAATTTGCAATCCTTTTCATTACGAGAGACGTTTAATGACATCTGTGTTGCTAATGGGGGATATGAGTGTATATTCTTCAGGTGTACTCTGTCTTTGCATGAAAACAGAAAATGCTTCTGATTTTCCCGTAACAGATATCTAAGGAGTGAGGTGAATGATGATAAAACATTCCTGTTTAGGATATGGGCAGCTTAATTTTAATAAACCTGAAAACTGGAATTTCTAGATCTATAGTGTACTATACTTACCAAGATAGCAATCTTGGAAAAAACTACACTATGGAGAAAAGATATTTTAATCTCTGTACATCACTTTAGAATAAAGACCTTTTTGATATTTTTAATGACTTGTTTTTGTTAGAATACTAGGTTAAAATCTGTAAGGAAGGAATACAGTGGGAAAGAATTAGTCAATGTAATGCATAATTTGTGTTGGGCTGTGCTTTTAAAAACAAAAAGAAAATACTTTATCAGAACATTGAGAGGGGACTTTGGTAAGTGAAGGAAATCAGAGTTATTTCACACACACACACTTCTGTCCAGAGTACAAGTTAGTTACATTGTCGCCCCTGTTTTCAGCTTTAGAAGCTTGTGTTTTGGAAGTCCATGTTTTCTGCTATTGACTAAGAGAACTGGGTGGTCACCAAGCCAGTCTATCATTCCTTTCCTCAGTAGAATGGGGAGGGGAAGAAAACAACATGGAAAAAAACCCCTTGTGGGTCAAGATAAATTAATGAATCAATTGCAAAACCCATGCACACAGAAGTGAAGGAAAACAAAAGATGTTATTCCCTACTTCCCACCAGCAGGCTATGTTCAGCCACTTCCCGGGAAGCAGGGCTTCAGTATGCATAGTGGATGCTCCAGAAGACAAATGTTGTAAATAATGAATGCCCCCCTTCCTCCTCCTTTCTCTTAGCTTTATTTTTTTTTATTTGAGCAGGCATCATATGGTATGGAATATCCCTTTGGTCAGGTTGGGTCAGCTGTCCTGGCTATGTCCCCTCCCAAGATCTTGCCCACCCCCAGCCTACTGGTGATGGAGGTGGCGGGGGGGATGTCGGAGAGCCAGCCTGGATGCTGTGCGAGCGCTGCCCAGCAGCGGCCAAAGCACTGGTGTGTTATCACTAGCTTTCTAGCTACCAGTACAAGCACAGCATTATGAGGGCTGCTGTGGGGCTCAAGCCAGACCCAGTGCAATCTGACTTTATTCTTCCAAGCTATTTCACGCTGCTGTGATATTTAAACAGAAAAAGTTGAATATCTATTTGGTCAGAGATTGTAACATAACTACCCAGCAAACTGATGCACACAGCCATTATTTAGCCTCCTGTACTGCTGCAGCTGTCTATGAAACCAAATAAGGAGAAATATTTTCAGGTAGTATTTTAGTACTATTGGTCAATCAGATAAACATTGAAACCATTTTGTGGTTATTAGGGTCTTCAAAACTCCCAAATACACTGTTTTCCTGTTGGCACGGTGGTTCCAACCATGCTTGGAATGGATTATTAATAAAGACAGTTTGTAGGTGTGATTTTTGTGTGGAAAAATGTTTCTATATCACTTGCAGTTGTCCTCATTGGGATAGCAGATGTAATTGCTTCTTCGTGGTACTGCACATTTCAGGTGCAGTAATGAATTAACATTGTATACAAGTGATGGTTTACCAAGGGAAAATGTTAGTCCTGTGATACTGTAATCTCTTTAATTCATCCCTCACTTAATGCTTACAAATATTAAGCATTGGTTTATTTTTATTGGGTGTATACAAACATACATACAGCTGTAAATACACACATATTTGTGTGTATATGCATATATAACCACATGTTTACCTTTTATTCAGCCACAAGAGAGGGCTGAAGAGAGTGATTTTAAAACTTACCACAAATATTCTGCTGGGAATGCTTCTTGTTGAATAAAGACTGACTGTATGTGGTACACCCATTGGGTATTTAGCTCTGTGAGGCAAAAGCATGGAGTCACTCAGCCAAAGGTCTGATTAAATGGTTTTTACTTTTCCTAAAACTCTTTGTGGCATTTAAATTTAAATTACAGCTATAGTGCTGGCAGACTCGTTCTACAATGGCGTACACTGATAGCGTTAACTGCTGTATAGATGTTCACTAGTTGCTGTGGTAACCCAGTTCTGAGGAGCAAGAGGCAAGAACAGGAGTACTTTGCATAGCAGTGGTTTCCAGTTTCCTGATGGTGCCAACTATGTACAAATACGCTGCACCACTGATGTCCTACAGATTGTATTAATTTAAGAGAAATGGGAAGCCTTTCTAGAAATTGAGACACTGTATTTTAGTTTTCAGTTTCTTAGACATAAATGTAACGCTACTTTGCCTTTCACTTGCTTGAAGACTGAAGTTCCCACTGGGAGGAATTTCTGGCAACAAGTGATTAGTTACTGTGTCGGGTAAATTTAGCAGGCAAATACTTCACTCAGAAGGCAATCAAAAGGTGTGTGATGCTACTGCAACCTCTTTAGCTTGAGGTGCTTCAAAAGCAAAGTGTGAACTGGATTTCCAAACAGAAACTTAAAAAACCCAAAAATTGATACCCTTTATTATTGCTGCTCAAGCTCTGACAAAATAATGCTGGTTTCTATGTACTGGTATTACTAAACACATACATGCATTCATTGTGGTGTAAATGCTGGATGCATTAGCGCTGTTGTAACCTCTTTCGGTAAGTTTGGTTTGACTGTTTTTGAAAACAGTGACTATGATAATGTATTAATGCAGAAGACTGGCTTTTAAAAAAAGAACACTAGATCATTCTTTAACAATGTGTGCATTTTTCAGGTATAAGGTTAAGACCTGATACCGCAAATACATACGACCAAATGTGGTGATGCAGTTCTGTCAACCCTCAGTCCCAATGAAATTGCTTTTTTATTAGTTTAGTTTGAGTCTTTTCAGATTAAAGTTGCTAAGCATGTGGAGGAGTTGTCAGAAGACTTGCTGGAGATGCAAGTTACACACTTATGAAAATAATTACATAGGAATAAATTATTTTTAAAAGAATGAATAAATGTAAATGATAACATTACAAATTATTAAAATTATAAATAAACTATTAAAATGATTTAAATTGTATAAGCAGATGAAATTGCTCTCGTATGAAGAATGCAGAAGAACAAAGAGAGCATTAATCAGTCTTGTAGCGATTATTAATGGGAAATTGCGATATCCACCCCATTGGAAAAGCTGTGAGACAAATACTGTCAAACTGGAAGAGTATAAAAGCTAAAACAGGAGATAATGACAGCTTGAATGATCAGAAGATATGGATGTCAGTGATAACAACGATGCTTTACTGCAAGGAAGTATCTAAGCCTGGTGAAGGTATCCTTTCTTGTAGGGGTGGCTGAAGGCTTTCCAAAGCACAAGGAAAGATTTATGTTCTTTCATTATAAAATTCAAAACTAGGACAGAATACATTTAAAACTGTGGTGTTTGACTTCTATGGTAGGAAGAGGTAACATTTTTTTGTGTTGACTGATACATTTGGAAAAACCATGCCAGTTCTTTAGGGCTAAAACAAAAGTGGTGGCTGTACAATTACGTACAATTGAGAACAGTTGTTCTGAACTTTTCTTAGGTTAATCCATGTTATAGTTCTAGTGAAAAGGAGATTGGAACCTGTGGACAGACAGAAATACTAGCAAAGGGAGTGACAATAAGTTTGGTAGCCTCCATGAGAGAGAGAGAGTGAAAGACAGGTAGTTACTGCTTGTGCAGCACTGAGGACTATTGGAATTCCTACATCATCACAGCTGCAGCAGTACTTTTTTTTTTCTTCTTCTGCCCCCCCCCCCCATTCCTACATCATCACAGCTGCAGCAGTACTTTTTTTTTTCTTCTTCTGCCCCCCCCCCCTCAATTCCTACATCATCACAGCTGCAGCAGTACTTTTTTTTTTCTTCTTCTGCCCCCCCCCTCAATTCCTACATCATCACAGCTGCAGCAGTACTTTTTTTTTTCTTCTTCTGCCCCCCCCCCCTCAATTCCTACATCATCACAGCTGCAGCAGTACTTTTTTTTTCTTCTTCTGCCCCCCCCCCCCCCCCCCCCTTTTTCTTTTTGCCAGCACTGATAGGTCAGTCTAGATTGTAATTCCAGCATACCTGCAAGACAGCACCTCAGAAATAAATCTTCTATGTATGAAAAACTCAGTTGGGCATTTACCATTAACTGAAGTAACTTGTTATAAAAATGTCTAAACTAAATTTTTATAATGTATATAGATATTAGAACAACAGGAACAACAGAGAGACAATGTAGTAATACAGGTAAGTATATTATATAAGCAAAGGTTACAAAAAACTCTTAGGTCAACAGAAAAAACTTTCTGGGCTGACAAAATACAATCAGTGAATTTGGTTTCATATTTCTATTAATCTTTAAAAACTTTCTGAAGGAAAACTTACATTATTTAAATTTTCTTGTTTATCAGATGCATTATGTCTTTACCACAAGATAGTATAAAACACCATGAAAATTTATCTCTGGGAGATTTCAGCTCTAATATCGACTTGGTTCAAAAGGTTTTGTATTGCCTCAGCAGCTTATTCATTATGCCTACTTATAAGAGGATAAAACAGATTAACAGATTAGTAATAACTTAGTATTTTGGCAAGATCAGTAGCAACATGAATGTGTTTTTTCCTTTACACTCAAATAGGCTTCTAGGACTGGAAAGGATCTCCCGTGTTTATTGTGTGCTGTTGCAGTTAATTGTATCATTTAACTTGTGTGATGAAATTGTCAAACTTGACTTTTAAGATAGTTCATCTCTCTGGCCCATGGGCTTTAGTTGAAAAGGTATCCAAAAGATAAATTTCTTTGAAACTTTGAATCCTCTTTAAATACACAGCCTGACTTTCTTCCTAGTCACCTGGTACTTGCATCTGTTAGCCTGTATCATGGTTTTCCCTGTTCTTTTCCTTCAGTTCTAGATCTTGATATATATGTATGCTACCATTATTTTCTCTTTCAGTTTCATTGAGACAGATTAATTGAACAAAACTTAGTCTCATCCCATAAAATCCACTACCCATTTCCCTCATTGTGTTAGTTTTATCTTCCCAAATAATCAATTTGATTATTTATTTGTTTAATGACAGTGGAGTGTAGGGATTATGCATCATTCCCACACTGAAGTCTTACTAGTGCATTTTCCTATGGCACCCCTCTCTATTGGATATTCCTAGAACCTAAGGTATAGATTTTTTTTAGAGGCACACCTCTGTTTTTGTGCTTAGGTTTTATACTTGCTGAAGATTAAATGCAACATTGTACTTTTTGGTAAACGTCTGTAAAGTTATTGCCAAAGTTAACATCAGACCTTGTATCCTCATATAACATGTCTTTAAAAAGATGTTTCTTTCTGGGCTCTGCTTTGCTATAAATTAGTACAAAGCTTTTGATTTAAGTAGAAATCATGTTTGTTAATTGACTTGTTAAATCTTAGTTCAAAATGTTCCTTTATGATGCAGTGTCTATTGAAGGTGAGGCCAGCTGGCCATTGTTTAGCAGTGTAACAATATGTTTCTGCCGGATATGATGAGGCAGAGCGTTGTCTAATTTAGTAAGTAATTGTGAACACAAGAGTTGTTTCTGAAGGAGTTTATGGTGTGTTCAAAAGAGGGTGAAAGAGGTTACTTGACATGATGTGCTCCTCTTTTCTCAGTTGCCAGTCTAAATCAGTATTCTTTAATTTCTGTTTCACCTGATAGAGGGGGCAGAAATGTCTCTGTTAACGTGTGTGAAGTGTATGAGATGACAGCAATCATACAGTGGGACCTAGTTTTCCATTGCATTTAAAAAAAAAAAATTGTAAGAATTTAAAAATCTTAGTCATGGAAAGAAAAATTGTAGATGGATTGTATCAGAAATTGGGGTGCAAATGCTGTAACTCATTAGATTTGATCCATATGTGTTCTAGCCTATCACTTTCTTTTCCTTTGAGCAGTCTGTAACACTGCTAGATTGTTTTCCACTTTCCTGTCTTATCCATTCCTAGGATATTTGCAGCACGTTGTAATTGCTAAAAGCCATGTAAAAGATACCATGGCCTAGCCAGATCTGGTGTGCTAGGATTTTATGATTCTATTTAAAAAAAAAAAAAAAAAAGGGGGGGGGGGGGATATTTTTTGTTTTTGGTGCTGGAGAGATACATTAGCTGTTATACTAGGTAGCAATGCATAAAGGAAGTCACTGTTATTTACAAAAAGTAAGCATGGCATATGTGAAACAGGAAAATTAAAGAACAACCTAAAAAGTGTTTGAATTTGAACTGTTATTGGTGGGCTTTGATATACTATAATTATGGTTATAAATGTGAAGTACATGTCTTTTTTTGGCTCTCAGGCCTTGCAAAGAACCCTGGTTGGAAAACAGAGTCTAAAATGCTCCTTCCTGCTGTCCTTTAGGGGTAGGAGAGTTTGAAGTAGTTGTTGGATATGAGACTCAGATCCTCCTTCATTGCAATTCTAGAATCAGTGGTCAAAGAATTTTGTGCCCTGTTCTCCTCTTATCACACTGGCATGGGCCAAACTTACCATTCCTCTTATTTAAACTCATCCTTCATATTCCCTCCTTACTCTTCTCCCTCCAATCATAATTGTGAAGGTTAAACAATTAGAATCAATTAGTAAAAATAGTCTATGTAGCAAACTTGCTATTTTTGTCTTTAGAGAAACCAGCCCTCTGACCTGATGATCTACTCAAGCCACTGTAAAGAGATGCATTGCATATTAGTATAAAGATACAAACTGACCTTTTCCAGTAAGGAATAATTCATTGTTAAAAGATCTAGACTTTAAAGTGTTCTCATTTAATTTCAGTGATCACTTTGCTATATAAATTTTTATTAATTTCCAAATCTTAAGGGAAGGCATTCATGTAAAATGATGCAGATGCATGATGAGTTATTTAGCCATTGTGGTTGGCAGGCATGGGACTCTGTGGTTTAGTGGCTTCTTACATCTTTGTGCACGCACAGACTTTGGAGGAAGAAGCGGGGTAGGGAGAGGTGCATTTGTTCCTGATGATTATGTTTTTATTCAAAATGCAGTTGGTAAGTTTTTTTTTTTCACTAATTTGCTTCTTGCTCTTTTGAAATTTTCTTTAAGACCCTGTTTCAGAGATGACTGCTGCATTTGCAATAGAGGATTTGGATCTCTTTAAAATGCCATTCTGTTTAGAAAGAACACCTACCATTTAAGTAAAATTATAGTGCTCTGAAAGGAAAAAAAGTAGTCGTGTCACTCCTGTATATTTATGCATATTTCATTTTAACCAGAAAGATTATTTTTTTTTCCAGTTTGGCAGAAGTAATCATTGGCAGAATGATTTTTTTTTTCCTCCTTTTTTTAAATACCAGTGTGAAAACTTCTCTTAACAGCATAGTTCTTTGGGTTTCATTCGTTCATTCTTAATACAACCAGTTCTATCCAGGATCAGATGATTCCATTGTTTTGGTTGTGTGGGCTTTTGAGTGAAATCAAGTGCTTTTCTCAAAGCCAGCTGTAGTTTGGGGGGAAAGGAGGAGGAGGCTGGTGTGATGTGGGGGTGTTGACGTGGGCTCTTTGGTTCTTATACCCAGCATACAGACCAAGCTACTGGTGATTTGTCCTTGGGTAGACTTTATTTTCTGAGACAACCACTGCAGAGTGGTCATTTTTCTCCGTTTTTGTGGTTGTAAAAGCTTTAGAGCAAAAAAAGGAGCTAGCCTGTATTTAAGACAAGAGACTTAACAAAATCTAGGCAAGCTTGCAAGTGGGAATGCTTTTGAGTGATGCTGAGGAACAACAGATGTATTGTCATTGCACTTACAGCATTAAACATTTTGTTATCTTCACTTCACAAGAAAATAAAAATAAACGGTTGCAAAGAAGACTTACAGACTACTGCTTATTTAACTATCTTTTAAGTGGTTGAAATTAGAAGCCCAACCTTGCTTATCTGTATATTTGTGCTGTATCATTGGAAATAATTGGTTATTGTGGCTTTCTCTGTAATGTAACTTTTTCAGAGTGGTGAATTTTGGGGCTTTCTGAAGCAGATTATCTGCATAGTCTTCCATGGGCTGTAAACAGAACTTCTTGCTACAACCGGTTTGTGGCTGTGGCCTAAGATGATCTGCAGTCTCTAATCAGATAGGTCCAAAGAAGGACCAGGGGACAGGAAGGAGGGAGTAGTCTGAAACCAATAAGCACAGTGTAAACTTGCCTGCAATCTGAATGTGCACGTGCCTGTGGCTGTGAAATCCGCATCTGTGCATGCAAAATCGTTTGTGGCCCTTTAATTTGGTCTATATTCAGATTTGATTCTTCGTAATACACACATTTTATTTCTACTTTGAGTTGCCTTTTTGCCACTTGTTGAGTTTTGTTCGTTTTGCTGGATCTTGAGTTAATTTGTGAATAAAAAACCCAACACCTTTCTTCTCTGTGCATAGATGACACCATGGTGGAAGTGATGGTGCTGGCGAATCATTTGGTTAGGGAGCTACGATTGGTTCTACAGAACAGAACTTCTGCTTGCATGCACCCTTTTAACGGACAATTCTGTATTTGATTCTTTCCACTTGGCTATTTTTTAGCTTTCTTATGACATTGTAGGTTTGATTGTGGTGCAGGTTAGAAATGGTCAGCACAGCAATAAGAAGTGAATGCGAACCAAGCGAACCTAGTTCCTAAAAGTCAATTTTAACTTAGCATGCATAAAAGCAATTACCAGATTCTTCTAAAAATCAGAGCCTTGGTCATTTTACCCTGTTGAAAATTACAAAAAGTCAGATTGGTCTGCCATTGCATTGAATGCAGCTTCAAGTGCATATTCACCTTTTTGTGGCATAGCGATTAATGATCAACATATGCTTCTAATGGTACATTGTATCAAGTAAATCAAAGGTGGCATAACCCATGAAGAGTTCTTTGGTGATTGCTTTAGGGTTCTGAAATGTATGGCTTCAATAATAAGTGACACGTTGGCAGTTCAAGATAGCATGCTGGATCACTGTACTCAGATTAGTGCTTATTTGAAATGTTTATAGCTTTGTTCTTACACAGTTGTGCACTCACCGGTTTTAGAGGCAAGAAATAATTGAGGTGAAATTACCTGCTGATAATACATAATTAGCTGAGTAAAAGTATTCGTTGCTGTGAGAGAGAAGCAGTTCAAGAAGCACAAATATTATCTCTAAAGTACTTTCATAAACATTGCCGGGGAAAAAAACCCAATTTTCTTGTTGCAGTTAAGAGAACCTGATACAATGAAAGGGATGTGTTTGTCATAATCTTAATAGCATGTCCATCCATTATTTCATGGGTTGTTGATGCATATTAAGGACATTACCACTTGTAGAGAATCCTAAGTTGAACATATTGTGGGAGAATACTTGGATTTATGTTTCTAAATGATCACCACCTTTTTTATGATCACAAATACCCCTTCAGTGCTTGAGGAGTGGGTAGAAGTGCTGGGAGCTCGGTGGTGTGAAGGGTGTTAGGTGGCATGTGGGTAGTGAGCGTGCAGCAGTAGATGTTTGTGTGTGGAGCCCCTTGAGCGTTCAGTATTGGGCATGGGAAATGCTAGGTAGGTATCACACGTAAAGGACGTAGAGCAGAAGCACCCAGATGCAGCTGGTCTGGCTTGGTTTGGACCCCGGCATATTGCATGAATCCTGCACAGCCCGGGAGTCTGTTCTTCGTGGGGCACACTGAGAATTCATGGCTTGCTGCTGCACTCCAGAAAAATGCATGTGGTCAGAGCTAAATGGATTAACCACCACTGTTTCTGAATGAAAAAATGGAATTGTTCATTGTAGTTATTTGACACTTGCCCCTTTCTTTTGCTGTTTAAGGAAAGATGGGCAGGGGAAGGATTTGAAAGTTCAACCAACAAACCTCAAAAAAAATTTTTTTGGGGGGGTCTTGCTAGAAAAGATGACTGTCTTAACTATGAGCAGAAAAATCAAACAGCTTAACTGAGTTACTAGATTTAAAAATGGTGATGAATGAGGCTGGCTGTACCGTTCCTTCCATTTTCTCATCAGAAGTTAGTCTCCTAACACTTTTACTCCATGCTTTTAGGGTCTTACATGGTATATAGGTTTCTGCCCCCTTTGACTATGAACCTTACTGCCCATTTTCCTGCTTCTGATCTATTACAAAAGACTGAAGAAGGCCCGTGAAAACTTAATTCTTTATATACCTTTGTAATATCAGAGATCTTGTTCACTCAGCTGCTGGTAATACAATCTACTGCTCCCTGCAGACTTCTAGTTGCTAGGAACTTTGTGTATTAAGTGTCTGGCTCTACACCCTTGGCTGGCTATGTGCCAAATGGCTGAGACTTCAAGCAAATGAGATTATTTTACAATGACTCTTTTGTTATTAGAACTTAGAAGGGTTTCTTTACATATTAGATGAATGTCTAAAAAGTTTTCTTAGGTTGTGACAGCTGCTTTTCCCCTGGCAGGAATAGAATTTTGACTTTGCTTCCAGCGTTCTTCAAAATATTGTGGTTTGTGCCAAAGACTTCAGTTTTTCTATAAAAGGCAGGAAGCTGTAATTTCCTTGCTGTAAGCAATAGATTTTTAATATGATATTCTGATGAAATTACCCTGTGAAGCAGTAGCCTCAGGGAGCTGATTTACCTTTTTGTTCTAGGTGTAAATTTATTTTCTGCAGCTTTAATAGGTTAACAGTTCTGACTTTAAATAAGGAAAAAAATATCATCATCTTGTATCTTTATTTTATGGCCTTGTTTAAGTCATTGTTAAGAAGACCTAAAATAAAAAATGTTTTCTTAAAATTCCAGCATCAGTTGTGTAATACAGCTCTGCAGTTGAAAAATTTAGCACTGAACAATGAATAAAATGTACATTATAAAAGATTTTTTTAAAACTACATTGGTTGATGCTGTTTTAGCAAGAAGGCAGGACCCAGCACTTGAAATTAAATGTTCAGAGACATGATTAAGTCAAAATGTGTTCACAAAAGCATTTATATATATATAATATAATTATATATATATATATATATATATAATTAGCACCAGGAAAGCTTCAATCCCATTACAAACAATAAAGAACCTATTTAAAGTCCAGCATCAAAGGGGCAGAGCCATGAGAAGAGTTCCAGTCACTTGTTGACCCTGAGAACAATAGTGTCGAATATTGATCCCATTGTATGAGAAGAGATGAGATTCAGTGACTGTGCAATTCTGTACTGTAAAAGTTAAACACTGAAGTATTGCAAGATGAGAGTGGATAGTTGGAGACAGGCAAGCACATGCAGAAATTTAGGCTTGACAGTGTGTTCATTTCATCTGTTAGATGATTTCTAAGATGCACATCCCATACATACTAAACTCTAAGGCAACTTTTGTCTTGATGTTTAAAAATATTCTTAAGGCAGATAGGTCTGACTGAAATTAAACTGTCAAATAATCTCAGTACTAGTTGGATGGGGGTGGACATGTATTCACCCACACTGAGATGCCAAAACTTCCTTTGTGAAATGTGGCAGCTACGTAATGTTGCAGAGGAGCTCTACACACAAGATAAAAAATGGGGAAGAATTTCTCCAGTTGAACTTACAATGGGTATTTTAGATAATCAGAAAGGAAAGCCACAGAAATGTGACTTACAGAAAGGAATATTAAACTGTAGGCATGTGCCTTATATAGTCTATTTTTCTTACTCTGAATATTTTTTAATTTTTTTTAATGTCTTCCAGAAGAGTTGTAGATATGGGGATAGAAAGACCCAGAAGACTTTCCTGCTGTTTAATGTCAACATCAGCTGTATCGGCACTCTTCTCTGTTTTGAGAACCTCCAGTCATGGAGGTGCCACAGCCTCCCCAAAAAGTCATTGCCAGTTTTTAAATTACCCTTATTTCTTAATGTTTAATTTAAATCCCATTTGTGCAAACTTTTTGCTGCCTACCTTAGGAAACTTTCACAGTCTTTAGTTTGCTTCACTCTTATCTTCTTTCCCCTAATCATTGCTTAGCTCTTTTTAAATCTTTTTTTTTTATATCACATGTTACAGAACTGTTTCTTTGGTGCTGTTCTTGGACTGTTTCTGAGTACCCAGAACTAGACAAAGGTGTTACATTAGAGGTCCGGTCAATGTCAGAATGAATGGCAGGATAATGTCAGGTACCTGACATATTAAATACCTGTTTTGTCATCCTGAGACTAAAAAGAAAGAATAAAAAGAAAAAGATGCTTGAGAAGAGTCCCAATAAAGCTGTTAGCTTTCTCCAGTTACCCTGTCTATGAGTGTTGCTGCTGAGTATGTCATTATGGTAATTTGTTTTAGTATTTTTGTAGAAGTAAGGCCATAGGAATAGTCTGAATTAATTCCTTTTCAGAGTGTCTCTTTTAGAAACAAAAATCCAGTAATGTGGAAATAGCACTGCTGTATTTGTTCTCCAGTAAGCACTTGTTTTAGCTGCTTAAAATAAGCCCATAAAAGAAGTTGGACCAGCAAAATAATTGTTGTGTAGTCGAGTTCTACATAGCCTCAGCTGTCAGAAATTGGAACTTGCTGTTTCTTTGTCTGCAAAGCAGATAAATCAATAGATAATCAGATTTCACTTTGTCATATTGATGCTTATCAAAAAATGATCAAATCGCATCCTGACCTTCCGTTAGAAATAAAGTAGTTTAATCCCCTGCGGCTACATACAGGAGAGCATGTCTTTTAATTCCTTAATTATTCTGTCATTCTTTCCTGAAACCTTTCTCTGGTGTCCCAGTTTTTTGAATTTCAAATGTGAGGTATGAGTAGACTTCCAGCTGCAGTTGCATCAATGCCAAAAGCAGAGGTAATAAATCCATACACTACTTTGATATTTCCCAGTTTATGGCAAAATCAATTCCCTAAGGGTGCCTGTTTATCTAATTACCCCCTACATCAGGGAAATTTAATCACTGCTTTGCAGAGCAGAGTCACTGTTACACCAGAGCAGTTACATTCCATGTTTCCAGGGGCCTAATACAGTATTTTGCAAAGTCTGACTTCATGTTGCTGTTAAGTTGTGCTTGTGCAGTCTCCTCATTACATTACCAAGTTACCTACTTTTTCCATAAGCCAAGGTGGTTAAATATTAGTTCTGTCCTTCACGTTTTCATTTGTTGAACTGTGTTCCACTGTTTTGAGAAGTCTACAGTTACACAGGTAGCTCCGTGTCCATTTTTAAAAAGAAGCACATTGGTTTTCCTCCTCTGGATTCCTCCAGAACTCAACCATTGATTTTACAGCTTGTTCGATTTAGCTTTAAAGTTCTTTGAACTTGCCAATGTAACTGTGCAGCTTTAGTGAGTCCTCTTCAACATCCGTATCAACTGGTGTTAGAATACGAAGTGTTTCATCATTAGTACATAATATTGCCATTTCCCAAAATACGCTGTGGGGGGTGGGGGAAGTGATTGATAAATATTTATGGGTGGTAGAACTGTTGTGCAGTTCTTTTTGTTCTTAAAGTATTAACAAAACGTTTAATCTGCCTTAAGTATGCTGACAGTGATGTTTCTGTGCATCTTCTGGCTTTCCTTAGTGGTTTTCTGCAAGTCTTAAGTTTCTATTTATATCTGTTGCTATCAACTTTGTTTTGAACATTGTATTTCTGTATGTACGAAACACACACTTTAAAGCTCCTTTTGCAACCTGGTAATTGCTGTGTTTAGTTCATTTATTTTTCTGAAATCAATTGAAAAAATATAATTAACCTTAATGTTTATTCACATGCTTCTCTTTAAATGATTCTCCTAGTTCTGTGGAAGTGTTCCTAGATTCACAGAAGAGTTAAACATGCTTAATCTTTATGCCTGAGTGTGCTGATTTTCCTTCAGTGCATATATGTTATTAAAGAACATACTGGATGCAGATGGAAACACAGCAACTACAAGCACTTTTGTTAAGAAACAGTATCACTGGCAAAATGTTTGGGGAGGGGAATCTTAGTTTAGGCCTTTGTTCTCAGGAGGATGTTTTATTTTTAATCTCTTAACTGTCCAGTTTCTGTTGAGTGCCCATTACGGAGACAGAAGCTTTGTTGCAATCTGTTTGTGATCCCATACATCTTCCAGTGTTTCCCACTTCTTTAGTGATCTTGTTCTAGCCTAATGGTTAGGGCTGTGTTTGACAAGCTGTACACCCCAGCTTTGAACTGACCAAACAGCAAACTAGTTGTCAGTACTAAAAGCTGAACTAACATGCTGCTTATACTTCAAAAAAGTCACTGACATTTTTATCAAACTCAGTGGAAGAGAGCCCTTATCAAGCATTTTCCAAATGGCTTTTATTATATTTCCTGGAATATAGAATTATTGTTGTAAGTGGATGAAAGAGTAAGTAACTTTAAATATCTCTCTTAAAACTTTACTCAAAAGTAAGGGAGTTCTGCTGTTTCAGGAGGAAACCACATAATTTGGGAATGCTTTAATTAAAACAATAGTCTTGGTCAGAGATGTTCTGTTTTCTATTTCTTTGCAAAAAAAAGTTTTAAATTTATCTTTAAGCAATTACCTAAAGTAACACCTATCTTGAAGGAAATTAAGTGTATTTTGGAAGGAGAGTGGAGGTATAAACAAGTGAGAATGATCTTTTACGTTTATTAGATCTGTTTAGATCTCTTACCTCATGCACAGGAACTTTGATTGCATGCAAATAGCTTGTGTTCTGCAATCTGTAAAACGATTAAAGATACTTGCTTTATGTCTGTGTAGTCTATTAAAGTTGAGTATGTGTCAGTCTCCTGAACTGATGTAGTGCTTGCTCAGAAATAGCTAAAACACATCTGGTGGTAGACTGTCACAGAAATGTGGTGGGTTTTGGTTTGGGGTTTTTTTTGTTTGTTTTGTTGGGGGGGGAGGAGGCTGTTTGTTTTTTTTAGTAATGTGTAGAATTGGCTCTTGAATTGGTTTCTTTTCATCTTTCTTAAGTTAGGAGTTTGTTTTCCCGGATGTAGTATATGGCATAGAATTACTAAGACTGCAGCTTCGAAAACAGTGAATGCTTGTGGGCAAGGGACTCTCTAGTCACTGTCTTAAATCTTTTCTTAATTAAAGGAACTAGAAAAAAATACTTGATTTTTGTTAGTAATTCATCGTCCTTTTTCTGCCTATTCCCTGAAGTGCATGAAACTTTCTGCTCCAGTTCTCAACCTCCTTAGTGAGAACTGCAATCTGTTTGTGAAGCGTCTATGTAAATGGATGTCTGTCAACAATCTGACACTGTAGTCACATTCTTCCAAACGTTTTGCAGGACGATCCATAATTCTATAATGAGGTGGACAGTGCTGGGCCACGCAGAGAAAGTATGCACAAACTGTGGGAGCCTTTCTGCTGAGGTCCCCGTATTGCCTTAGAAAAATGTGGCATTAATGGATTGGTGTTAGTAGAATAGCGCTCCTAAACTCTCAGTATGAAATAACAAAGAAATTGCAAACTGTTAGTGCTTGCCCTCAGTGCTTCTGCCAGTGAGAATTTTCAGGGAAATTACGCAGCAAATGCAGACGTGGTATATGTGATAAAACTTTTGGCTCTGACGGGATGTGAAGACCAGTTTCTCTTTTGAGTCTCATCCTTGTGCATTTATTATTGTTTTTCTAAATATTTCTATTGAATTAACCTTTTAATCTACATGATAGAGAAGACAGCGACACAAGTGTGTTTTTATTGGCATGGCTCATGAACTTTTAGAATTTTTATGTGGCAATTATTTGAAAATGTTCTCAATGTCTGGGTTATTTGACTTACTCTTTCTTTCCATCTGCTTGACTCTGTATCATCTTCATTGCATTGGAAGCTGTAATGAATATTCACAAAATGCTAAGGAAGTAACAGTGAAAAAAGTGAACTCTTGGAGAAGATAAATTATATTTAAGAGTCAGACATTATTTTAAATGCAGGTAGTCTTTACATGGTATTAGTGAAAGCCAGTTTCCAAGACATAATCAACGTATATTTTTGGTAACCCATTATATGCGGTAAATGAGAATGAAGTACTTCCACAGAAGTCTCAATTTAAAATAAATCCAATCTTTTTAATGGGAGTGGAGAAAGTTATATTAGTGCCCTGTGGTAGCACAAATAGTTAGACTAATTATGCTAAAATTCTTTTTGTTTGAGAGAGAAGTGCTATTGAGTTTTTTTCCATGTTGAATTGAATAGAGCTCTGGTGGGTTGACACCAGCCAGCAGCCACTTGCCAGACTCAGTTTAGAAGCAACATGAGAAAACTGACACACGCAGACAAATACCCCCTTCAGTTTGGTTGTTTGGTTTGGGTTTTTTTAATCACTAAAGAAACTTTATTGGGATCAGGATTTAAAAAGTTACCATGATTTTACTTCAGTTTTCAATTGCAACCACACAAGTGAAATTTAACAACTTTTTTGAGCCATGTTTCTGATGCGTCAACCTTGGTTTCTCTTTGATGTTGGGTAAAAGAGTCTAGATTTGAAAGAAAAATTTGTGTAGTATTGTTAACATGCTTTTATTTTGACTCTCTGCTAATATATCTTGCTGCTTGCCTGGAACTTGGGGTTTTTTAAGGTCTACATACAAGTAGCTTGAGTAAAGTGTATACTCGGTAGTTCTGGCAGTGAGCAATTTGAGGGACAGAAGGCAAGCCGATATGCAGTGGCAGGAGGCTTAAGTAGCAAAAGAACATGTTTGTTTAAAGGTATTACACAAAGGAAAAACTCCTGCCCTGAATGGCCATGGGGAGCAACCTGTACTGAAAGGGGCTGACCAAAAGGTTGCTCAGAGGTCAGGCTCTCTCCAAAATAACTATGTTCCTGCGTTTCACCATGGCCATGTTTCATATGTTTCGTGGATATTTCTGCAGGCAAATTCTCTGTTCCTCGTCAGAGAGAGATGAAGGAATCTGATTTCTGCAGCAAATCACTGCTGCAAACAGAATTAGTGAAATATTTGTACATGCATACTTGTTTTCTAAAGTATTGTTTACATCATGAACAATAAGAAGTTTGTTCCTTTCTGATGGCCTGCATGGAAAAGGCTTGTTAACTTCAATCATGTTGTGCTTTATAGAACATGTAATTAATCAAAGGTTGTAGTAAAAAAAGTAAAAAGAAGAATAAATGCTGTAAATGGGAAATGACACCACCTGTAGTAAAGCAGTAAGAAGTTTAACTGATGTTAGGAATGTACCAAATGGTGGTGGTTCTCTGAAGTTACATCTAAAGATATATCTATAAATAAGCCAAAATGAGAATATGGGCTCAAGCACTGGCCCAAAACCACGTAAACTTTTCAGTTGTTTAATTGCATGGTTCCTTGATACAGTTTGAACTGTGCCAAATGATAGTGTTTGAGATGATGCCCAGACGGTTCGGGTCCTAGCATGTGTAAGGGACTGTTTAAAACAAGCAGTGGGGATGTTGTCTCTGTGCTTCTGGGGAAAGAGGTCAGTGCTGTAGCAGTGAGCCACCGATGTGCCACTCGCTGTTAGACTTGGGGAATGGTTCCTGGCTGGTTTAGTGGGTGTGATCTTAGAAACTTCTCTGTTTCACTAAGCAATCAGATCGGAAGCAAACTTTCTAATACTTTTTCGGGAACACAAAGGCAAGAAGGAAGCAGAGACCTGTACTGCTATTCCCATTCACTGCTTTAACTCTTGTAACCCTGGGTCCTTGCCACTAGCCTCAAGGCTCACAAGCCATCGGCTTTCCTATGCCTCTGTTCTAAGCATATTTTCCTTGCTCTGGTCATCTCCCTTCCTAATCTTTCAAGATTACTTTGGTCACTTCTTTACCTTTCCAATGTATGATTTTGCTTCATCAATCGTTTGTCTTCTTCTCTGTACCTGTGACAGATGGGCTTGACCTAAGCCTGTCTTGGCTAGTGCTGCGAGGTAGGCGGTATCAAGATGGTCAGTACTACTCTATGTTTTCTGACACTTCTTTTCTGGACAACTGAAAGCTGATTGCCTGGGGAAAATAAAAATAAAGAAAAGAAAGGAAAGACATTTATTGCCTAGCCTTGCTGTTTGGCTGCCTGGCAAGTGCCAATGCAATCACTGGAAAGGTCTAGAGCAGGGGTCCTCAAACTTTTTAAACAGGGGGCCGGCGCACCGATGCAGTGGCAGGCAGCCATCTGCGGCTGCTTGGTTTCCCCCCCAACCCCCGGCGGGGGGTGTGTGTGTGGGGTGAGTGGGTTCTGTAAATACCGGGGGCCAGATTGAGGACCCTGGGGGGCCGTATCCAGCCCGCAGGCCGTAGTTTGAGGACCCCTGGTCTAGAGAGACTCACCATTTCTGAGATGTCTTAAGTGAAGTTGTTTCATCATCCTGGAATGAGGCAGAGATACCGCTGCTGCTGGCACCAGCTCCTGTTCTTACTCAGATGTTACTACATATATTCTGAATATCTGTAGTTTGAACTTCTATTTAAGCTCCAAAGTTTGTGGTAGTTTGTAGTAACTGTAGTGGTGTATGTGAAGAAAGTCTTTAAATACTAATGTTTTTTACAACAAAACTGTGAAGTCTTGTGGTATTTTCTTTATGCATAAAGGCTGATATTTTCATGATAGCTTTTCACTTGGTAAATCGAGCCTTTAAAAAATCTCTTGAGTTTTGCAAGTGAGGTAATAGTGACTGCCACAATTAAGTGAGAATTTAGGCAGTCTCTTGGCCAAAAACTATCTGGTTCTCGGTATCATGAATTTGCTGTGTTGTAACCTCTGTAGAGAAAGGAAATCCTGACTTCTAAAAATAAAATGCATTGTTATTTTAAGACTGTAAAAGAAGAAAGTTTTAGTTTGGTTAATATGATTGTTTCAAAAATTTTGTATGTTTATATTTTTATTTTAAAACAGTTGTATTGATGTAAGACTATTTATTTATTTTTACACAAGTCCAGGTTAGGTCAACAACGTTTTTTGTGTTAGGTCAATGTAACTTCTGTTGTAGCAAGTTAGCTTAGGTCAACAAACATTGTGTGACTCAACTTCTCCACATGCTGTGAAGATATTGTTTAGCCCACAGTCCTTCTGTGTGCTGGATAGTTATCTTTGTGCTGTGAAAGACTTCCAGGTGTTATCAAGGTTCTTGTTGCTGTTGCAGTAGTTACTAAGGACTTCTCTAAGAGGAAGGCTTGCAAAAATCTAATTCAGAAGGAAAAAGCAGTTTTCACTAAAAGACATAGTTCAATTTAATGTTAAGAAATAGATCAACGAGGAGTGAAAAAATTAAAAGAACAACTCTCATTGCTTCCTAGAATAAAGCAACAGAATCTATACTTCGCAGGAAATGGGCAAAATTGTAGTAACATTAGAAAAAACAGAATTAAAAAGAGGATTTGTTTTGTTTGTTTTGCACCTTTAGCACTGAGAAACTTATCTACCTGTTCTGTTACAAAACCATGACAATTTTAGTATGCTGAATGAAGTATTTCTGCAAAATGATCACAGCATCACACTTTTTCAGCTCTTGGATTGCATTACTAGTGACACTGAAATGAGCATCAATGTTTAGAGTATGTGTTTTCCAGCTTTTCCAGATAAAATTCTTTATATGGAAGAAATTTTCTTCTCATCAGCTTTTCATTTGAGATCTACAGTGCTAATCTTCCAAATACATAATTATTAAACCAAACTGGTGAGAAAGTTGTCTCACCTTTCCTTTTAGTTAATTTCTGTTAGAAATTGTGCTTTACTACAGCAAAGAGGGAGGCTGAATACATTCTCCATTCAGAAAACTATGTGTATGATTCATTAATATTAATTAATAATTGAAACCATCCCAATTCGTATTGGAAATATCAAGTCATTTAAGTTCTGTTCCTTTTAATAATAAAGCCATTTGATTGTCATTGGATAGAGTTATAGATATCACCAATGTTTTTCAGCAGTTTGATCCTTGTGTTGAGAACAATCGTTAATAAGACAGCACAGTTATGGATATGCATAGTTCAGCTTGTATCTGCATGTGGATGGACATACGCCACAAATTATTATTTGTATCCATTATACAATGGATAATGGGTTAAATTAATCACTGAATACGTACAATTCGAGGTTCTAGTTACTGAAATTTAATATGAGTCTGCAATTTTTTTTGTAGTGTCATTTGAAATCTATTTAAAAGAAAACCTGGAATTTGCATAGTCATTTGGCTTCTGTACAATTATTGATGAAATATTTTGGTGGATTTTCTTGAGATGTTTGCAGTTGGTAAGTATAAAAGCACTTCCATGGTTGCTTCTGCTTTGGTATCTGTTGAGGAAAGGCAAATGCCAAGCCTCCTTTTGCTGTGTGTTTTATGGATAATCTGCCTCTATAGTACCTACAAGCTGGGCAATACCAAATTATTACTTGAGAACCTGATCAGCAGGGTTTTTTTCAGCTGAAAAAGGTATTTTTTATATATATATATATATATATATATATATATATATATATATATATTTAAGTCTTATGGGTAGATGACGGTTATGTGATATTCTCAGGAAATGAAAGAAGCACACAACTTCAGTCTGCTTATGGGTGACTTCAAGTGCTAGTACTGTTTCCTGTTTTTACCGTAAAAGCTGCTACAGTATCATATAAAACGTGTTTTATATAAACATTTAGACAGCAGTTATTTAAGGCTCAATGTTTGGAATGAAAGTCTGTCATGCTTTTCCCAAATAATTCACTTCTATTGTGCTAACATTACTGTACATGTAAGGAAAAACTACTGGCATAATATGAGACAAGCGTTATTGAAAAGGGCAAGACTGGCAATGCTAAAACTGACATTTAGGTCTTGGTTGCTGAAATTTTTAGAAGTAAACCTTAGGATAATTGCACCTCTTGAGAGGCAGTATTACAGTCTGTGAATTATTGTTGCATCTACATTCAGTAAATATTAATAGTTTAAAAGTTAATAAACTAACAAATTTAAATCACTCTTACCCAACAATAAATGGATTATATTCACAATTGTAATACACTTTTAATCACTACAAACAACACTAATGAATGCTATCTTGTTAATAGAGTATTTAATTTTAATTTTTCCACATTTTAAAGTGGACAAGTAAAAAAATAACTTGGAGCTTGATCCAGAAACATTGTCTTGCTGAAACTTCAAACAAACCTCTGCAATGCACAAAACCTGTGTTTTAATCAGAGATGATCTCTAAATTACAAGTTTTCCTCATCAAGCCGTCTGAAATAAATTTGACTACTGTGATATAATTATTTCTCTGCAATGCTATATTACGTTATATGCTATATTACGCTAATGGCTGAAACCTTTTATCATGCAGACTTATATATGTGTGCTTATAAATAGTCACACTGATCAGTAGTAGTCAGTTTGTCAGTCAGTTCAGTGCTGCTCTACAGGACACAAAATCTGGATCTTCCTTGAAGTTTTAAGCCTGGTAAACAGTGAGTTTATTTCTTGCCAGAATTTTGTTTCTTCATGGGACTGACTAATTTTTTTTTTTTTTTTTAAATGTCATTGTCAGTATGATGAAAACCAGTATACTGTGTTTCCATTTTTTTGCTTTGAGATATTACCTTTGCAGTAGTTTTCAGACAGTGTACAGTAATACCCCCCTGGTATGTTACAGACTGCTTGTCAGTAATACAGAATGAGGGAACAACACGGTGCTTTCACTGTAAGTCCATTGCACTGAGAGAAACATAATAATGAAGGGTGTCTACATAGCAAGGCTGGGCAACATTAACTGCTCTTAGAGCAAAGCTAATACTTGTACATCTTCTTAAGATAGTTTATATTTTAATATTTCCAAAAAAATTATTGTATCAATTACCTTTGATTTAGTAAATGAATGAACAAAACCTGTGGATGTATAATATGGAGTTTCCTCTGTATAACGACAGTTTTACTGAGAGCAGTCATGCCAACATTGGCATTTTTTTGACCTAATGTCACTGAGGATAGACACATACACGATATTGCTTGTGGACAGATGGACAGAGAGACTTGTACTTAATAAATAAATAATATAAAAGTTTGTAATATGCATTTAGCCATACTCTTGATCAAAACTGTCCCCATTTGTACTAGATAGTAGATAGTAAATTTTTCAGCATCATGATCTTAGGTTAGATGACTTTATCTACTTTATCCTTCTATCCGGACATAGAAAGATCAGCTGTCAGATTCCTGATACTTGTTTAATTTGTTCTGTTTAAAACCTATCCAGTAATAGAGATTCCCTTTCTTAGGTAAACAGTAAGTTTGGTGTGGTGTTTTTTTTTTTTTTTTTTTTTTTTTGATTTTTTTTTTAATTCTTACCCTTGCAAAGCTTTCCTTGTCTCCAGTCTAATCCCCCGTATTGTAGCCGTTCCTGTGTTTTAGATTAGCAAATCTTTAATGTTCCATGCAGAGAAGAAACAGATTATTCCCTTCCTATTGGCACATCTTCCATATATTTAAAGACCAATCCTAGACAGAGACTGCATGTGTCTAGGCTAAGGAACCTCCCTTTCTATGGAGAATATCTCTAACATGGTGTATGGGAAAGAGTGGCTGGGAAGCTGCCTGGGGGAAAGGGACCCGGGGGTGGTGGCTGATGGCCGGCTGAACATGAGCCAGCAGTGTGCCCAGGGGGCCAAGAAGGCCACCAGCATCCTGGCTTGTATCCCACACAGTGTGGCCAGCAGGACCAGGGCAGTGATTGTCCCCCTGTGCTCGGCACTGGCAAGGCCGCACCTTGGCTCCTGTGTTCAGTGCTGGGCCCCTCACTTCAGGAGGGACATTGAGGTGCTGCAGCGTGTCCAGGGAAGGGCAACGGGGCTGGGGAAGGGTCTGGAGCACAAGTGTTATGAGAGCGGCTGAGGGACCTGGGGGTGCTTAGCCTGGAGAGGAGGTGGCTCAGGGGGGACCTTATCGCTCTCTACAACTACCTGAAAGGAGGTTGTAGTCAGGTGGGTGTAGGTCTCTTCTCCCAGATAACCAGTGACAGGACAAGAGGAAACAGCCTCAAGTTATGTCAGGGGAGGCTTAGATTGGATATTAGGAAAATTCCTTCACTGAAAGAGTGGTGAAGCACTGAACAGGCTGCTCAGGGTGTTGTGTCACCATCCCTGGAAGTATTTAAAAGACATGTAGATATGACAGGTAGGGACATGGTTTTAGTGGTGGACTTGGCAGTCCTGGATTAATGGTTAGACTTGATGATCTGAAAGGGCTTTTCCAGCCTAAATGGTTCAATGTTTTTGTGATGATTCAATAATCTTCCTAATGGTCTTACACATTCCTCATAAATTATCCTTAAGCAGCAAAGTTGAAAGTATAAGTTTCGAAAATAAAAATAAGGCCCTTAAAAGGATTCACACTGTATATTGGGTATTTGCTTCAATGGTAGTTGCATTCCTTCTTATTTGTGTTTTCTTTTGATTTATTTTTTCTCTAGGTGATTTTTATTAAAAAGTACTCTCAGCTTTTCCAGAACTTCAGTGTCTATGGGGAACCAGGTTTTCAGCTTGCCCTCAGATGTGCTAAACTTTTCATTCCTAGACTAAATACATTTTGTAGTTTTAAGTGTCTTAGAAGCATGCTGTCCAATATTTCTTCTCTTTACGCTGGAAAGCATCTAATAAATAACATCAAGACTGGGAACAGACTGACATTAATACAGAAATTTTGCTGAATTTGCAAATCTGGAACCTTGACTTCTTTGTAAGTGATATAAATCTTGTTAGAGCACTGGTCCTTCTATTAAAAGAATAAAAAAGGTGGGGAAAAGGGGGCACACTTTAAATACACAGCTAAACAGTGGCAGTTTAACAGCTTATCATGTTGTAAAGGTCATTTATCCTCTTTCAGTTGTAAACTAATGCACCTTAGATTAAACAGCACTGAAAGCAGTTTAAGATGATGTATTTTGTTTCACACTTGGAGTAGACAAACAACATGTATGTGGACAGTTGTGATGTCTTAATGACTACTGATGATTTGTTAAGCATCCAGAAATAGATCCTGTTCCTGAACTGGATGTGAACAATTTTCCACTCTCCTGATTCTTACAGAAATACTGCATTTCCTCTTTATAACAATTACAATGACCATTTTATTCCTTGTAATTCCACTTTCAGCAGCTATTATATGGAAACAAGGGCTTTTATGAGCATTGGGAATTTAGATCCAATACTGATAGTTTTAGTTAGCTTAGCTTTAGTTGTATTTTGTCCTATAATTGAAAAAAAAAAACCAAACAACCCACAACTATTTATAGTGTTGTAGTACAAAGCAATGTGGCTGCTTTTTGTTTACTTTTGTTTGTGCATGTCAACATTATTGTTGGCAGGAATAAGCTTAGCTGAGGGAATATTTTTGTCACTGTTGCAACAGTTGGTCCTTACACAATGTTTTATTTGAAGAATCGCACCATCAAAATGGCTTTCTTGGCATGAGAGTAGTTAATCTGGGGAAAACTAACTCAAACCCAGAAGATAATTGTTGGATATAGTGTACTAGAAAATGTTGTGATTGAATTTATTTTTCTCTAAAGAATATAATAAATGATAAGTCAAAATACACATATTTATGTACACATATATGATATGTAATACAGGAAATACTTTTATAGGTAGAAAAGAGCCAGTTTGAAAAGAGCAAATGGAATGAGAATGTAAAGAGAACAAACAATTTAGGTCATAATGAGTTTAGAGAGAAATGCCTGTAGTATCTCTAAAATCCAACGAAATGAGAAAATTCTTTGTTTGAAAAGGATCAGCAGTGCCCATTCTGAAAGTTATTTTTAATTTTTCACTGCCTTTGTAAAAGAAAATTCTTATTCTTGTGACATCGCCATCAGGCTTGTATAGTGTAGCAAGGTAGGAATCTGTTTAATTAAAATGATAATCCCACCAGGATTACTTTCTTATGCATGTTCTACATTTGAAACATGTAGAAGATGAATCTGCCAGCTGCCAGCTCAAGTGGTGGAGCGAGGGAAGAGCTTGTCAGGCTGTGGAGCACCATGAAACAGGCATCTGAGCGGCTCCAGCAGGCTTTTAGGTTCAGCTCAGTGCTGCTAGGTCAGATGCTGAATGGCTCTGTAAGGCGCTTGGGTGTCTCATCTGCTTTTCTACTACCTAGGCTGTGCTAGCACCTGTATGGGTGAACAGAGTAATTGCAGCTCAGACTACATCTCTCAAAAGCTTTGATTCACTCCCACTTATGCTTAATGTAAAGCAAATTTCTTTAGAAGCTAGAGTAACTATTTCACGTCTAAGCCATGAATGTCAATCATTCTTGAACTAGAAAAATGCTTTTGGCACTAGGGTGAATAATTTATTATTTTAATGGCATTTGGAAACAATGATACCTTGAGAATTAAGGTACTTCAGCATTATTTGTCTTACTCTTACAGTTTTAATCCTTAATATTTACTGTATTTTAAGTATGTGATACTTGAAATATTTCATCTTCACATTTGAGACTGTGGAAGAGTATGCCATCTAGGTTATGTTGTCTTTATGCAAGATTAAGAATATTCCATGTATTCATGACAAAATGTGACTTCTGCCTGGCTAAAAACTTCATTAAAAGTGTGGCCTATATGACAATTTTATTTTAAATAAATAAAAATTCAGTAACCGCCTTTACTAATTTTATTCCACCTGATGTTGCTTCTGTAAGTTTTGAACATGGAACTGCATATCTTTTACAAAACTAGATCATTCAGTGCTCCTTATTTTACAGGGGAATATGAAAATACAAAATATTGGGCTTGCTTCTCTTCATAAGAATAGATGCATGAATACTGTTTTTCAAAGGCAACAGATCACGCTTATCGAGAGCAGGTTTTTGGTTCACATAGAGATGACAGTCATCAGTGAGAAATATCTTGGAAATGGGATTTGAACATGACATAGTAAGCTGTTTTCAGCTTTATGAACATGAAGTACACCTTGCTGTTGCTGTGGCCACTCAGCTGAGACTGTGAATATGAATATGAAACTGATTGCTAGTTTTACAAGTATGTGTCTTTTTTTATATATGTAGTTGTAATGCCAGTTTAGAAGTATTATGTGTTGATGTTGGTGGCAACCTTCTCAAAGTTCGGCAATAGATTGCCAACTCTTTCAGTTCATAATTAATAAATGATAAAGGTGTTCAAAGAAATGGCCTTGAAATAGTATCTCATATTGTATAGATAATTGATCTATCTAGGAATGTTAATGTGGTGCACAGTGCACATGAACAGAAATTCTGCATCTTTAAACACATGCACTGTAGCAGAACTTTGCAGATACTCTGTGAGAATTTTTTATGTTTCAGAGTCTGGAAATTTTCTGTTGAGTATAAAACCTGTATGAATAGCTATTACAGCAACTTTTTTTTTTTTCAGGCAAGCAATCTGCTCAACCAAGAATTAGCAGTGGCTTAGTAATTATGGTATAATTTGGAATACAACAGACAAAACTTCAGAGATTTAGATGCATTTCATTCAAACCAGGGATCTGACCATTTTATGTCTCTCTTTTTCAAACCATGCTTTAAAGCTTAAAAAAAAAAAGCAAGCATAACTTTCTTGGGATACTTGGATAGGTTCTGAAGCTTCTAGAAATCAGTAATGAATATATTGTTTTAAAGTACTTCTTGTTGGCTTCCTTATGTGCTGCATTCTTTTCAAAGTAATTATAACCTCAAAACCTGCCAGTTTATCTCTTGCGCTATGCTTATTGTGATTTTTTTCACAGCATGTTGATAAAACTCCCGAATAATACATAGAGTAGTTCAGTCACGTAAAATTGAGTTGAATCTTTTGTTTAAGAAAAATGGTTTCTTGGCAGTGTTTTCAAAACAATATCTTAGTTCTTTAAACTGGGAATGTGAAAAAAAATTAACTCACATTTTTGTGCTGCAGCAAAAAAAGAACTGGGAGAAAATGTTGCTTAGTTATAACGTCTATGTTTTTTTTTTAATTTTTTTTTAGTTTCAACAGGATGTAATCCCTTTTCAAAGCTCCACTTTCTTTGCATTGAAATAAATGATTATTATTAAATTTGAGAATGTTGTTTTATGTGTCTAGTACCTTAAGTTAGTATGTGCCTAGTAACTTTACTCTCAAGACATAGGTATTTCCTAATGAGTTCTCTTTCAGGGGTTACTTCTTAGGCAGAGCTGAAAAATATTTCTTCTGGCCTCAAGGCATCTTTTTGGCAGTAATCTGGAGAGAGATCATGGAATAATATAGGCTGGACGGGACCTCCATAGGTCATATAGACCAAACACCTGCACCAGGAGTGTCTAATTAGATCACCTGGCTCAGGAACTTGTCTTTGAAAAAGTTATCGGCAGTGGCTATGGAAGTGCAAGAGAAATAAATGCATTCCTAGTGGATATCACATTGCTTACAGAGGAGGAGAAAAGCAAACAACAGACTTGCCTGGGGGAAAAGCCCTTTTCAGAATATAGTGATGAATAATGTCATATATGAAAAAATACATATTCTATTTGATACTCATCTGAGGAATGGTCCAATCTTTCCTCAAAAATTAATGTTATATTAATTGTATTTTACAGTTATGTGTTTTACACTGTAGTAAATTCTTACGGGTTTGTATTTGCAGTTTCCCGAATGTGGTTTCTACGGAATGTACGACAAAATTCTGCTCTTCCGCCATGACCCTACCTCTGAGAACATTCTCCAGTTAGTGAAATCAGCTGCAGATATCCAAGAAGGAGACCTAGTTGAAGTTGTCTTATCAGGTAACTAAAAAACAATGAAAAGTACTGTCATGCTTTTGCAGCCAGAAACATCCACAGTATTTTTGTTCTAATTAGGATTCAAGAGAAAGGAAATTTTATTTGCATGGACTTTCACCTATGCTGGGTTAAAATCTTTCTCAGGTTTATATAGGCATATTATACCTATTAATTATTTTTTTTCTTCCTGTTCCACTGTATACTTTTAAACAACCTTATTTTGTCCATATTACTATTTAACAACAGGTTAATATTAATAAACAAACAAAAAGTTGAAATAATGTATATTCTGCGGTTTTAGAGGAAAACATCATCCTGTATGGCTGCCTAACCCTTTTCAAAGAAGCACAGTAAAAATGAAATATAGCAACTAACAACAAAATACAATAGATTTTTTAACATTTACTTAATTAACAAAGTATGTTGAAAATTAGAATTGATCTTCACGTATCTCACATAAAGTATCAACAGTTTAATATTTGATTGAATAGTCTAAATTTTTCTGTTAGTTGATGCAGTCAGTTCATACTTACCCGTGGAGAGGAATTCTCAAGACCATTCTTCCTAACAGTGACCTGGATCCTTTCAAAGTAAGGAAGTTTGGCTTTTATGTTGTATGAAGTGCCATGAAAATGTCCACTGGAAACAGGAATAACTGCTTTTTCAGAGCCCTGCATAACAGTGCCTGCCAGGACTGCTCTGACTCTTTACATGATTTATTTTTAAAACTAGAAAAGGAAAGGAAGAAAAAAAATTAACTACTAGGTAGGGAAGCAAATAAAATTATAGAAGTATATATTTTTTTATGGATGGCTGTCCAAGAGGAGTTCTGGATGCTTCTTGTACAGGACTATTGATTATGTGACAGGTATAAATGATGGTATGGAAGCTGAAAAGGTGGAGCAAAAGAAATAACTATTTAGGCCTAGGAAATACAAAAGTCAGAGGAGACAAGTTGATTATGTAAGTCCATGCAAAGCCAGAGAATGAAAGTTATAGTCTGAAGGTGACTAGCAGGTGAAGGGGTGTAAGAAAAGTATGAGTGAACCATGAGGTCAAAGTCCAACATTTTGGAGGCAATGAAATGACAAATGGATTTAAGGAGCATATTTGGCCAGCAGAGTGGCCATAAGGAGCGGTTTACTCTAACTGAAGTAGGAAATAAGCAGATATTATCTGTGGAACATTGAGGACATCTGGGGATGCCATTAGGTGTCAATAGGACTTGTCAAAAGCTTAGATGTAAGAAGGGATGAGGTATGTGACTAGGAATAGTGCAAAGTTTACAAGGATATGCAGTAGAGTGAATGCTGGACTTGTAAAGATGTGAAGGTTGTATTTGATAAATAAAACCTAGAAGATAGCTGAAGGGCTTTGTATTTGCAGTTGGAATATGCAGTTAGAGAAATCTGGAAAGATGTTTAAAAATAGGGAGACATGTATGTCATATAAAGTAGAAATTGAATCTATAGAAGAATGTAGGATTAGTGAAGAGAAAGCCAAAGTCCTAATGGATGCTGAGAAGTGTGGAGGTAAGAGTTAGGTCACATTACCTAAACCAACTAAGCATTTAAATACAGCTTTCTTGTATAGGATCCTATTCCATACTCTTTGATTAGGATAGTAAGAAGTACAATAAAGGATAATGAAAGTCATTCCTGTAAGTCATCATTCATCTTTTCCATATCAGGAAACAAATTTTCCCCTTTTGAAAAGGTTCCAGTAACCTCTATTTCATATTTCCTACAAAAAATAATCACTCCAGATTGGTAAATCAGATGCAATGGGAAAAAAATCAGCAAGGAATTTAGTACTTAACTTGATGTATTGTTTGTGTGCTTTTGAAATGGAGACCACATATCTTCCAGTTCACCAAAATTAAGCAAGTAGCTGTTTAAATCTTCAAGAGCAGCACTTTATGCAGTACTTGCAAGTGATAAGAACATTATTTAAGAACATTAAACTTTGTTTAAGAACATTAGGGAATTTATAGTTTTATTTTTTTACGTGAAGCATCTCTCCACAAAAGTGGTCAAGCATAAGCATCTCTGCAATATTTAGAGGAAGGCTATTAAACCAGAACTGTGTGAAAATGTGGGTGGTAGCGACAATTGCCCAAGATCCATCTATTTTTTCCTCTCATCCTCCAGCTTGGAGTATACATTGCTGGCTGAAGCCTTGGAATTTTTAGTATCACAAAGTATTGTTGTACTTTGTTTTACTGTGTTCTACTGACAAATTTTAGCTAAAGGCAAATCACTAAAGTGTACTATTATACTTTTCCCAGTAATTCTGTTAATGCAGTTGTTAACACTATTGGTCAGCTGTATCATTTTATGTAGTTTTATTTATGATGAACTCATGAAAGAAATTTGTTTATTACCTTGTTGTTGATTTATGTCATTTCTGTGATGGACTGTTTCCCTTTTGCAATTCACTGACTGTATTATTGCGCAACTGTAGTATGATGGGTTGTGCAACTGTGTCGTCATGTACTGAAAAAATAAAGATAAAAACTTTAGAGGAATCCAAATATTTTAGAAGGTCGTTCTAATGGAGGAAATTAATAGATTAAGAAAAATGTATCTTGAATAAACTTGCAATGCAAAACACATGTAAGATTATGATGTATTAAGAACTAAGTATATTGCAATTTTTTGCATAGTTTCACAGTTCTATAGGAAGTAGAGTGTGATCATACCTGCATAGTCATAGCATTTCTGAGTCTTTAATTCTTGATTTCATTAATTTGTATTCACTGAAATCAATTAGTAGTTCTAATCTCTGAGAATAATTTTTGTTTCAATTTTATCATCCTATAGGCTTTAGTTAGTAATAAAATTAGTTTCTTTCTTTCTCTTGGCTTGGGTTGGGTTTTTTGTGTCCTGTCCACATCCCTCCCACTTCCCCTCCTCTCCTTCTCCCCCTGCCCACCCCCCAGTATATCTGAAGCTACTTCTGGGAAATATAAGGAAGAAGTATTACTATCTCTTTGACCAACCACCAGTCCATGGCTAAAAGCAGTTTCACATGTTATTTTGAGGGTGCCTAATTTCTGTCATCTTAACTACAGCCATCACTCATGTCCTGAATAGAATGAAGTGCCTTTTTTTACTTACAAGTAAAGGTTGAGGAATCTTAAGACTCTTCTGGCAAGGTATACTGGTTTCTTAATTCCATATGGTCCAAAGACTATTACTTTGTTTTCATGGTTTTTATTGAACAATTGAATTAATAATTTTTCTCCTCTTTGCCAAAAGACTGGAAAGTCTTCCTTGGGCCTTTCCTTCCTTAGCAATGAAAAATTTTTATTTAGTTCTTATGTAAATAAATGTCTATTTATAGTATTTTATATCAGCAAAGCTGACGGAGTATTCTTTTTAAAAGCACTTTTTTAAAGTAGCATCAGAGGCAATAGATTTAGAACAGTACAGAGTACTTAAAAAAAAATGTAGCCCTAAGTAGTGATAATGCTATCGAATAATCAAGTTCACATAATGTTCATCCAATATGTTTGGTGCATACCAGAAATGTGCTCTGACCCTGTGCAAAAGATGGCAAATAATTTATTTTTAGGTTATGATTTAGATTAGTTTATTATTTAGGTTAAGTCTGTGGTTTTTTTGGACTAAAGAGGCCAGAACTGGATACTATACAGTACTCAAGAGTGACCACATGATGACATTGGTCAGCACTTACAGAGCAGCTGTCAGGCCCCATGGATTTATGTATCTCCACTTTGCTTAAATGTTCCTTAATCTGGTTCTGCTTTGCTGGATGTAAATCTTACTTGCTCCAGACTTTCCCTCTGGTTTCAAGGATCTGGGATTTCTGAAGGCTGGAGTTGCCAGTAAAGACTGAGGTGAAGGCATGGAGTACCTTGGCCTTTTCCATAGCCTTTGTCACCAGGAAGCCTGTCCCATTCAGCAACAGGATGACATTTTCCCTTGCCTTCCTTGTGCTGCTTTAGTTAAGAAGATGAAGCTTACTGTTCCTTCATATTTAACCAAATAGTATTCTCTCTTAATCTTGTGGAAATCATTATAGCACCATATGGTGAAATGGGACTGAAAAGAGATTACAAGCATGCACCTCAGATGCTTTAAGTCAGTCTGTGTTGTAACATGTGTGAATATTAGTTGTTCTTTTTCACCTTCGCTTTTTTCTTCCATTGCCCGAGTTCTTGTGTGAGTCAGTGCTCTGCTCTTGAACTATTCTACTGTGGTGGGCATGGCCACATAAGAAATCTGACTTATGTAGGGTATTAATTATGTCTTTCACTCCTGTTATATTTTAAGAAACAAAACTGAGAAAGAGAATTAATATCCTTTAACAACATTCTTCAACATTTTCATTCCAAAAATTGTTTTTGTAAGGATGACTTCAGTTAACCTTTATCAAGCCATCATATCACCACAGATCATCAAAATACATTTCTAGGTCCTCTGAATAAGTCATGGTTTAACTCTGGCCAGCAACCAGGCCCCACACTGCCGCTCGTTCACTCTCCCCACAATGGGATGGGGAGAGAATCAGAAGAGTAAAAGTGAGAAAACTCGTGGGTTGAGGTAAAGACAGTTTAATGGGTAAAGCAAAAGCCCCACATGCAAGCAAAGCAAAACAAGGGATTAATTCACTACTTTCCATCGGCAGGCAGGTGTTCAGCCATCCCAAGGAAAGCTGGGCTCCATCAGCCTTCCTGGACCACTTGGCCCCTCAGGACTGTCTTCCAAGGGACTCTGTCAACCAGACTCTTAAAGAGGCCAAAGTTGTTGTCCCTCTGGAAGCCCAAGGTAGAGGTTCTGCTGACTCTCCTCCTTACTCCTCTGAAAACTGAAATCTCTTACCATCTCGTGATCGCTATGCCCAAGGCGCCCTCCAACTACCCCATCACCCACCAGTTCTTCCCTGTTTGTAAACAGCATGTCCAGTGGGGCATCTCGCCTGGCTGGCTCACTGACCAGCTGCGCCAGGGAGTTATCTTCCACACACTCCAGGAGCCTCCTAGACTGCTAATTCTCCGCTGTGTTGTATTTCCAGCAGACGCCCAGTAAGTTGAAGTCTTCTGTGAGAACAAGGGCTAGCGATCGTGATGCTTCTCCAAGCTGCCTGTAGAATGTTCCATCTGCCTCTTCATCCTGGTTGGTGGTCTGTACCACTATAGCAAAAGATCAGCCATGCAGCCACAGTACCTGTTCCAATATTAGAATATTATAGGACTGGGAATGGTTTCCTCCCCCAGCTGCACGTGAATTTTAACATTGTGGAAATTGCTGGATTTAGTTAGAATCTTCTAACTAAATGGTTAATCTACTACCAGTTTAGTGTTTTTCACTAGACAACACTGTGCTTGGAAGACTTGCTTTCTCTCTAAATGCAAAAGGCAGCAAATGAAACTCGTAATACACCGTGGCCTGACTGATGATCGTTTACACTCACCTTCAGTCAGATATCTGAAGTTATATGAGAAATTAAATACATTTCCTCCATAAACACGCAAGAGCACCAGTGTCTTCCCACAAATGAGCCCTAACTAAATGCAGCAATTAATTTCCGCAGTGTTGAAATTCCTGTGTCATGGAAGCGAGGAAAGTATTCCCAGTTCAGCAACACTGGAGAAGAGAAAGAACTGTGGAAATAGTCTAGTTTTCAGGGAGGTATTCGAAATAGTGCTGGCAGTTTTTAATGGAAATATATTCAGACATAGTTTCAAAGTATTATAAATTTTGGCAATAGTGTATCACAAATTAGCTGAAGATGGGTTATCTCTGCTTTATTTTAAAAAAAACAACAACAACCCACACCTAAATATGGGACCATAAGAATTTTTTTCATGATACTTCATAATCTGGATATGCCTTGAAAATGTGTTTTGAAAGGAGGAAAAACCTCTCTGAAAACAGGAGAGATTGGCCTTGACCACTACAGTGGAGAGTATTGAGCACTTTGCACTTGAGCCGTGGGAAGGACAGAAGAAATACAATCAGATGCTTTTGTTGAACTGATTGAAGTATTTGATTTCTAGCTTACATTACAAATATTAAACAGAACATACTTTCTGAAGTTCTGTAAATTCAAGGTATATTATGGCAATTGTTTTTGAATGTTGTGTCTGAAAGAGGCAGCAAAACATAGTGTTACTGCTACAGCTTTGTTGCTGAAAACTCGTTTGCTGTGGGTAAACGTCCCCTGAGGCATTGGTATCTGATGTTGAGAGCCATACTGATCCAATGCATTCATTTTTTTATTGTACATGTCAATAAACCATCAGGGTAGAGAAAGCTGAACTGTCAGCCCTAGTGCTATGGATTTATACACTGAGTTCATACCCTAACACTATGCATTTTCTAATTTTCACTGTAGCTGACTTCGTTACAAGGTCTTTTATAAAGGTTGGACAACCTGTGATTAATTTCCTTTTCTTATTGTACTTATGTTCTTGGCAGTTTAAGGAATAATAAATATGATCATTTTCTAGTTTAGAGCTTACATTACAGGTCCTTGAAATATAGGAGAATTTATCTAGAAAAATATATATTTGAGAGGAGTTGCTCATTGTAGCTGAAGCACTTTAGCCCATTTCAGGAAAAAAAATTGTACCTGTGGACATCATACAGTATAACCGACACAGTTTGTGGTAGAGCTAGAGGTTTTTGGTGAAACACAAGAAATTTAATCAGCTCTGAATGCAGCACCTGCTGTGCTTTGATATTGATAATGAACATTATTGCTTGTATTTTGCATTGGTGCATTATTCAGTAGGATTTTAGTGGAGTGTAAGAATCACATAACTCGCTGAACAGATGTTCTGTGTCTGTCTGCTGGCTGGTCCACAGGACATAAGCACAGGTTATTGCAGCCAGCCAGATAAATTGTTGTTCAGTGCCCATATAGATTCTGGCTTTTTGGAAGTGAAAGGTCGGGCATTATGATGAAAGTGGAGGCAAAAGGCTACATCGAGTTACAGATACAGTCAGCTGCACATTGAAAGAGGAAAAGAGAACTTTCATTATGAACGTTAGTGGCCCTCATAAATAGTTTTATTTTTACCTCTTATATTGTTTTCTTCCTTTCATCTTACGTATTTTTTAAAATACCTGTTTTAACACTTCATTTAAGTTGACTACATGGTATTCTGATAGCGTTTGTATAGGAGGTATGGGGGCACTTCAGAAGTGTATGAAACCCACAAATTTGTATGTTGAACCCTGCTGGTCCGTTAGGCTGCACTCCAGGGCATTCATTGACCAGTATCACTAATACCATTCTGTCAGTAATATATTGCTTGCCATGTTGCTGTTAGAATTCTTAGCTGTGAGCTTTCTATTTCATTTTGTCTTCAAAATGTTAGAAAACTTCTGGTGTCCTGATGCACAAGAGAGGAAAGTCCTTTACTAGTGCTGTGGAAGTCTCCATTAATGTGTTCGTTGAATCCGACACCTAGTTAAATTGCAGTTCAGACCAAAAAAGGATCCAAATCTTTGGAGAAATGATGTTATCATGTTATTTTTGTAGGAAGGGGTCCTTTTGATTAGAATACTCTCAAAAAATTAGTAGGCAGCCCAAACCAGGAAGCAAGGTATAGAAGCTGCAATCAAAGCTATGATCAGAGATGGCTGTAAATGAGCAGTCAGTCATTCATAAACACTGAAAGGAAGAGAAACCGGAAGTTGTATCTTTGTAGGTCTCTCTCTCTAAAGTGCAATCTTACTGTTTGCTCAAGAAAAGGAAGTACATTTATGTGAGGTGAGCTTAAGCTGAAAAGTGTTCTTCAGTCTTGATGTGATTAAGTAGTAGCTGCTGCAAACTTCGACTGGACCTATGAAGAAGTTGCTTTCATGTTCCACTTATGAAATAAAGGATGCAAATGCAAATCGCCAAGATAACATAAAGTAAAATTCACAGTAGATTTGAGCAGAATGGAATGTGCTTGCTCTGATAAACTCACTTCTTTAAGTTTAACTCCTAGTTTTTGAAGCTCTTTGGTATTCTTCTGACCAGCCTTTAAAAATGTTTTATTTATTATTGCCATTAATGCCAATAAAGAGATAATAATGATTGAGAGGTACAGTCCTTCATATCCTTTCTTTCTTGAGAAGTTAAATACTTAGAAGCTTTTACATTAGTTATTACATGAGATCTGGGTTGTAGATGAGTTAACCTCTTTCTAAAATGAAGGGTGCGCTGACGTTACTGTTTCAAGCTGTCTGTAGGTACAGACGCCACCACTTTGTCTGTGAATTTGTGACCTTTTTGCAATGAACTATGTTTACCATTTTTCCTTTAAATGGAAACACAGACTCTATAGAACAAGCTGACAAATGAGAGTTGCTGTGGCTCTGTACTTCTGTACTCAGATTCTTTGGGCGCCCTGTTTTTTGAGGATTTCAAGGAAACAGTTACTTTAGATGCCTTCAGACTTACATTCTTGGCAGCCTAGTTTATGTCCTACACTATATCTTGTTCATCAAAGTTTATTAAAAACTGCTGTGTAAACTTGTTGTCGTTTCATGTTATATACAGCAAAAAAACAATTTTATATTTACAGTTTTAATATGAGTTTGATTATAAAAAATCTGTCTAGTTTTACTGGGGCAAAATTACATAGGGGTGTAAGAAGTTTTTGCCCACTGCTGGAAGGCAGATGATGAAACATCAGCATCTTGTGTGAATTAGTGTAACGTACTTCATCTGCTTGCTGTGAGCACTTGTGCTCAATCTGGCAGGATTCCTGTAGCAAGAAAGTCAAATAGCAGTGATTTTATGTTTCCTTGCTGAGCTGATGAGGGCAGGAATTGATCCAATGCTTTTGTGAAGAAGCTGTTTCTGTTTTAATATCACATAGGTGTTACACCACCTGATCGTGCGATGCAGACATTTTATTTGGATTCAATATTATATGGTCTTGTATATGATAAAATACATTGAACTGAATAAAAGCTGTGGATAACTATACCATTATAGTACATGCTGTGTATCAACAACTGGATTGTAATTTTTGTTTGACTGCCACTTCCTTGAGATGAACATTATGATGTTATATCTTTGGACATCATTTTATAGTACTTATGTACTTGGTCACAGTTTGTGATTTTGTTTCGTTGTGATTGAAAAGCATCCTTCTTTTGGTGATCTATGGCTATCTATGTTAACACACTGTTTTTCTGGTGTTTTTGAGAAATACAACTGTCTTTTCTCTGTCCTGTCTAAGATGATATCTTTTAGATTATTCTTCTTCTATGTCCTTTTAATTGTCTCCAGCTGTCATCTTTTTTTTCTTATGTCTTTAGAGGTAAGGCTCATTACCGATCAGGTTAAAGTGGATTGACTTTGTATCCCTCACTGTTGGCCTACATTGTTCTGGGATCATGAATTTCAGATAGATGACTTGTAAGTTCTTAAGACTGAAAGGTTCTTTCCTTCTTTCTTTGTTTTACCTCATTGTCTTTTCTTCAGCTCATATATGTTATAGTTGTTACCTTCTGGATACAGACTTCAAAATTTGTATTTTTTCTGCGTCAGCAGAATCTTTCAGAACTCCCCCTCCTGTCTTGCCTTACCATTCTTTTCTTTCTGCTGCAGGAGGAAGTAGGTAAAAGTAGGATGAAAAAAGTAGATCTCCTGTCAACTTCACTTCCTTATGTTCTCTGGCAGCATCATCAACAGTACATGCTGTGTAAATGATACGCAACAGGCAAATGTTGGTAGAGAAGCAGTTAAATGTGTCAGCTTTGCTTCTAGCGCTCTTACAGCAATATTGGTCATGCTAGTTGTTCTTCTGTATGGACTTTTCTGTATGTTGTTAGTATTTAATGATTATTTCAGAATCATTCAGAAAGCATGAAATAATTGCAAGATTTTGTGAACGTGATTTGCAAGTGTATTGCTAGCCATGTATTTCTTCATAGGAACAAAATAATCTTTACGTTTTTAAGTTTTTTGAACTCTTAATAATTTCTTGTTCATGTCAAGATTCTAGATGTCATTTTAAAATCTTGATTAGTTGGTAATAATAAACAATGTCATCTTGTATTTATTAAAAAATTAAACTAAATGTTGGAAAAAATACTATTGGTAGAGAGGATGAACACAAAATCCTTCTCTCAGGACAGGTCCTTTTCATGAGAGGTCACTGTTCCTCTGTAAGCTTCCTACAGTGTACACCTTTAATTGTCCAATTTTCAGAGATAATATATTTTCAATTTATTTGTGTGCTGTTTAATGAAAATGTCAAGTTTTGTGTTCAGTTGAGATAGCATACTTGGTCTTCCAGAAGTCATACAAACACTTTGTTTTCCAAAGGCTCATGAAGAAACTGTTCTTTCATGAAAGAAGAGGATAGACGCTGAAATGGATAAATAACTGTTTATAACTTAGGAAACAAAGGGTAGAAAAACATGCTGTTTTCACAGTGGAGGCAAGTCACTAGCAGAGGTTCTTAGGTCTGTGCTGTTAAATACATTCATAAATGATCTGGAAGGCATGAATAGTAAAGCACAAGTGTCACCCCAGATGAAATTCAGTGTAGCTCGGTATAAAGTGTCAGGGGAATTTCTTGATTATTTTTTTTTTCTTAAATGTATGGAACAATGGGCTTTGAGTTAGCTGATACTAGCAAAAATTGAGAAGTTCAAGTTATAACATGTCATATTAGTGCTCAGTGCAAGTCAAGAAAAGCAAATACAAGTCTTGGAATTCTGAGGAAAGGAAGAGAAAGAAAACAGAAGGCACTTGTAATGTCATTTGCCTTGTGTCATCTGTCTTTGTCACCTCCTCTCTGCTTCAGAGAATGCTTTTGCTGCAAAGCAGGGGCATCTGAGGTCTGGGACAATACCACCAGATGCTGCTGCTGCTGCTTTGGGAACTCCTCTTTGAAAGGCAGGATTCCAGGCTTAGCAGACTGTGGCCTGATCCAGTTGTTCTTAAGCTTTTGTACTTTTATCACAAGATTTCACAGAAAATAAACATTTTTCAAGTACATCAGTTTAACACAGGTAACCTCAATGCATGTGAATTTCCTGTGTTGTTATGATTAAGGTAGAATAAGCAATTACATAACTTTTAGTTGTTATGCATCATTCAGTTGTATAGCCAGCTTTCCAAGAAAGGCTGGATTGAAGTTGATTACAGCTTATTACAGTTAGATTCATTGTGGTTAATCCATTAAAGCAAAGCACCTGTCACCTTCTAAAGTAGATCTAATTAATTCTTGATGTTCATTTTATGTTATGTTATATACAAGTTAAAGTCTCTGGACTTAAAAAAACCCTTTATTTTCCTTAAAATATCTTATTGTCAGTTGGGTGAGGTATTTTTTCTCCTTTCTTACCAATTTTTATTCAGTTTTCTTAATACGATACATATCACATTTACCCTTCTTAAAAAGGTTTTAGATATTATCATTTTGACTGAGTTTAACACAACCCACTGAGTAACAGTAACTCAATAGATTATTCAAGTATTATACTTCAGCATCTCCCACTTCAGCTGATCCTTTCTCAAAAGATGTATTTCCTTCAAAGGATTAATCAACTCTCTTTAGTATTTTATAAATCTGTTTAATCCACTTAGTCTTTCCTTACTCTGTGGTGTGTGAAATTTGGACATGGCTATAAATTTTTTCACAGGATGCATCTTTAATAGCACTTAAACTTTTCTTAGAGTGGCAAGTCCTATAGATTCATCTCAAAATTTTTTTGTGTGGCCCATCACTAAAAATTTTTGAGCGTACACCCCCAATATATATTTATTTATTTATAATTTACATGTGTTGCTGAAGTTCTAATATTGTCTTTCTGCACCCTAATGGATTGGCTTCTGCACACCCAGGTGTGTGGTGTGTGCACCTCACCTTGGAGACCACTGCTATAGGTTCACTTGAAGCTGTGTATTAGAAAAAAAAAAGGGTTCACCCTTTTAAAAAATTAAATTGTCTTTTTTTGAGTATGTGATTAATAAAACTTGAATTACATTTTCTTTTTTCTTTTCTCAGTTTTTCAAATTCTTTCAGTTGTTTCTGCTACTAACAGAGATTCTAACCATAAAACTGCCAAAACATGAAGATTTCTCTTTTCCTTACCATAGTGTATCCCCTTTTCATACAATAACTACCTCTGCCACTTCATTTTCATTAGCTACAACATGTAGCAGGGAAAAAGCCTTGTGATACATTGTTTGACAGTTTCTATAACCAATACCTGCTTGACCAAACATTTATATCAGTGTATTTGTTAACTGATAGTAGTGAGTCTTGAATGGAGAGTAGCTGTAAATATTTCAGAGGGGAACATAGTGCAAAATAAGAGGTAACCCACTTGGAATAACTTGCCCATCAGACAAGTTGTGTTGTTAACATGTCAACAGTGTATTCTACACTTCTTAGATATATGTCAGGCAAAAAATGTACTTTGTGGAGAATCTCTCTGCTTTCTCAGACTCTGAATTCATGTTATCAATATCTTATTGCTCCAGTAGGTTTCAAATTAAATGTGGCTTGTGTAAAAAATACATCTTTAAATATCACTGTTACACTTACTGGATTTTACTTTCATTGGCTGACTGCTAGCTTTGGTATTTTGAAAGAGTAAATAGCAATACACAGTCTCATGGTTATTTCTGATGCATGATGTTTGCAGCCCTTTGTGGTAAGATACATATCTTCTTTTAGGAAGTGCTTGAGGTTTGTAGCTAAAACAGGACTAAGCACAAACAAACAAACCTCCTTCCCTTGGGGACTATAACAATTTGAAATGGAAACTAAGGAGGAAGAGAGTCAGGAACAGCCGCAGGTTGCAAACTGCTGGTTTTTATATCGGTATGGTAGTGTGACTCAAGCCTGGAGACACTGTCATTCCAATGAAACCTGGCTCACTCGGGCTCTTAAAGGGGTCCTAAGAATGTTTCCTTAATCTAGGTAAGGTGTGACTTGTTGCCAAAAAGAACTTTGGAGAGCTTGTCTGCTGCTTAGGACATGAAGACTCCTATCACTCTAGTTTGTTGGTGCGGAAGGTTATGACACAGTGGGTATGTTTGTTTCCTGGTTTGGTTTTTTGGCTTCCTCCTCTTGAATCCGGTAAACTCTTAACTCATTTCCTCTCCAAATGAAACAATTCCAGTCTTTTAATCTCTCCTTATATGGAAGTCTCTTCCATGCCTCCAGTGGTTTGTCTCATCCATCAGTTCTCTCTTACCGTACTTCTTTCGGGGTTGGTCTTACAGAAACTGAACACAGGCTGTCAAGTGAGGTATATTAGTATGACCGTTTCCCAATGTTAATTTCAATCCCATTTATGTGTAAGTGTGAAATCCTGGGTAAACTTATTGTCGGTAGAACACTTTTGTTATCTTCAGTGAAGCATTGATATAATCTGTAAACATTTTGCTTATCTTTTTGGCCTTCAGATATACCTGGCCAGGCACTGGAGAGGTTTCCATGAGTCATTCTTGAATTGTTGTAATTCATTAAAAAATTAACCACAGTTTAAAGCAATAATTAATTTATTTTTTCCAGGTTATGTCAACTTGAGCACCTCATGAACAAATTGTGCATTTCCTTAGCATTTTTAGGTTCCTTTCTCCCTTTTCAAGTGTTATCCTGGAAAGATTAAGGGGTGTGGTGGTGGTGCTGAGAAAATGCAGTGGTTGTATATAGTCTTGCTTCTGTTCTTTGTTTCAGATGGTCCCATATTAAAGATCTGAGACCCGAAGGAAACATTATTAGTCAGACACTAAAGCATATTCCAGAATTAGTCGTATATTTCCAGGATTAGTTGTTTCATCACCTTCCTGGGGCTCAAGGTGAGACTGACTTGCCTGTAGTTCCCTGGGTCTTCCTCCTCACCCTTCTTAAAAGTGACATTTGCTTTCCTCCGGTTTTTGGACACTCCTGGTTGCTGTGATTGTTCAAAGATTGTTGATAGTGACCTCACAATGACATCAGCCAGATCCCTCACTACTTCTGGGTGCATCCCCTCAGGGCCCATGGACATCCAATACCATGCAAAAAACTCCATCTGGGTATATTCTGTATATAATAATATATGTTTATAAATTATTAGGGTAATTTTAAAGGTTATCTAAAGTTTTGCAGATAGTTAACATTAAAGAGCATTAAAAACAGTTTGATGTACATGAAGGTTCCTTACTGAGTTCAGCATAAGATTATATTTTTAGTTCCATTATATTTATACTTTTAGCCACCAGCATTTATTCACCATATGTACTCTTAGCCATTAACATTTATTCACTGTACAACAAACCATTTTCTTAACCTTCTATGAAAGAAAATTGAAGGAATTAGGTAAGTTTTTCAAGTGCTACTAATCCTTTTTCAGCATCTCTTCTTTTTGAGATATATAATTCTGACAATGACCATGTAATTTATTACTTGATTTTTTCAGAAGCCTTGGAAAAGAACCATGAAGAACTTACAAAATAAAGTCAGAGGAAATAAAGACCTAAAAGACTTGTGGCGTTTACTTTGATAACAATTTCAGTCAGCCTGAGCATAGAAAAGGAGCAAGAGGCTTTATTTTTAATTTAGAGCTGCTCATTATTGCCAGTAGTCAAGAGTTAACACTGAACGCTGCACCAGTAGCTCCAGTAAACTTGCAGGGTATTTAATTTTGTTTTTAATTAATACCTCTGCAGTGTAATTTTGTGATTAACAGGGCCTGAATCCGTGAACTAAGATATTGCTGGGTTTTCCACTTAGGTGAAAAATGGGTAAATTCGTAAAGAATCCTATGCTGAGATTTCAAGTGGATATAAAACCTACTGTGGTGTTTAGTTTATGGGTTTGAAACTGTGGAATCATTCTCAAATGAATCGAAGTACATTAAATTGAACTTTTTAAGACTTCAGAATGTACAGCTGAATGAAGCATGTTGGCTTATAAATGTTAATGTTCTATCAAAACTCTCCTTAGAAGTCTGAACTAGAACTGGACAAATGATTGCAAATAGTTTATTATCTCCTGCAGTTTGTTGCTTAAATCTCATGTCGCGGGTGAGACAATGTCAACAGTAGCCCGTAGTGAATCTGGATACCAAGATTTATTTAAGAACCAAGGAGATCAGAGCTTTTACCTGACTTGGATGCATCCCACAGTGGCTTATTTGCTCCCTTCCCAGCCTCACACTTACTAGCTGCCCACTGCCCCTCCCGGTACGGAGGTGGCTGCTGGCCAGGGAAGGCTGGGCACAAAATTGTATTTGTTCCTGCTGTGCCACTGCTTGCAGCTGCTAGCCTTGGACATCAATGACCAAAATGCAGGGACGTCCCCTGGCCTCCATCTCCCCAATCCCTGGGGTCTTCACTCACTTCCAGCATTTTACATCTAAGCAGTATCTTCACTTTTGTCTTTCCAGCCCCCCTTCTTTCTGAGATGACTGCTTCTTTTTAGGGACCTTTCTTTTCCACCTCCTCGTCCTTCTGGACCCCCAAACTCCAAACTAAATGGTCCATGTCCAGAAGCACAACGTGTGGTCAGCCTTGTGGCTGGTGGTTGAGTTTCTTTCTGTCACTGCAGGACTGAGGCCATGCTGCTTTTGCTTAGTCTGATTATTATAAAAAGTTGCAGCTATCCTGTACCAGTTGCAGTTAGCAAGTAGCAGGCTTCTGCTTGAGAGTTCAAAATTCAATTCTGAAAGTTTATGTTCCCCTCCATCCCCACCTCCTACAGCCAATTACCTGAATACCAACTGTTAGCATTCATAATTTAAGCTGGTTTTCACCTAAAACATTGGGATAAAGCAACAATAGGTAAGGAAAAGAAAATGAAACTTATTGGATTAGAAGGTTTTCCCTGCATGTAGAATTTAAAGTGCTGAAGTACTTACATACGTATCCAAAAAGCTCATTAGATCCCGATTTCCATGTACAAGTTTCCCTATTTCAGAGCAGAACTAATACAGAAACAGAGTGATTATAAATCTATACATGTCTAGGTTTTAGGAAGTTATCACTTCTATCCTGTATTAGGGTCCTGATAATCTTAGTTTAATTTTTAAATCAGATTTCAGGATGGAAATCAGAGTTGAAGTCTTTGATGTGTATGAACTGCCATAGCTCTTCTGACTTTGGTGGAAATGTGAAAACTCAGACTATCTTTGATTGCCACAGTAGAACATTGAAAAGAATAAACTGCTTTCCTTTCTGTTATCTCAGTGAAATCGTATGTACAATCATTAGTTGTTATGGTTTAATCAGTGCTTAAAGTTTCATAATGTATAATAGTATGATGTATTTATTTTTTAAGTGGTGAATGCCAGCAGTTCTTGTAGGGAAGGACTCGGTTACTGCAGCAAGTCACTGGATTACGTTGCACTCGAGGGCATTCCAAATGGGAGAGGGTAGCAGGAGAACGTCTGCTTTTCATAGCTGCAAGGTACTGCTGATCATGAGGTTGATGGTCTCTTCTGCTATGAGAGACATGGACATTAGATGACAGCTCCCATTACATGAGGTTCTGTTGCTCATAATATCAGCATCTTACCTCTGGTAATAGTTCAAAGCTCTTTTAGTCTTGGAACTCAAAATGACCAGTAAATCATTTAACTGTTCCTGAAGCAGGACCTTGCCTCTGTGAGTTGCAGTGGCTTCCTATTCTCATTTCCAGCCGTGCTGAATGATAGATCTGCTCCTGAGCCCAGAACAAGGAGTACCAGCCATTAACAGCCAAGTCATTAACAGACTTGATGAAATGGTCTTGTCAAAACTGTTGTAGTTTCAATGTCTATGTTTTGGTGATACTAGGAATGCTTAAATAGATGATGACAAGTTAGCCTGAGAGTTAACAGTGTAATGGTATCATATTAATAATGTAATATTGTAAACTTTTCTGCAGAGTAGTACGTTTTTCAGGATATGGTTATGGCATAATTGGAGCCTCTTCTTTTTTGCTGCACAATTTTACATACAGCCAGAAAATAGCCTTCACAGCATCAGTGCTCTGTCAAAGCAAAAGGATAGTCTGACATTAGAGAAGCTTCGTTGTTAATAAGATGTCCATGTAATTTAGAAAAAAATTTTCATATATTTTATCAGAGGAATTTTATTTTTTCAGTAAATACCAGTATTCTGAAAGTTAAAACTGTGGGTGTTAGTGGCTGTATGAAAACCTTTCTAGATGTGTAATTTTAAAAAGTTATGAATTACAAGATTATGAAAGAAACTTAGAAGAACAACACAATTCATATATGACTGCTGCTGGAATTGCATCCTCTGAAAATTTAAGCAGTGCAAGGTTTAGCCACAAAAAGTCAACTGTGCCGTACAGGTGGCAGAACGAGAAATATGAATTATCCGTTTTTATACAGGTTAAAAGATTTGTGTAACTTGCTAGTTAACATAATTCTTCCAGATCAAGTTCTAAAGACACACTAGTTTCAGTGAATAGTGATCTGAAATAACATCATTTCACAAGACAGGAAAACAGAATTTTGTCTGCAGAACCTGATGAGAAGACATAAATCTGAAGCCTAGAAAAACACTATTTTGACCTTAAAAATTAAAACCCAGAACACTTCCATACCTTTCAACAGTGGCACATTGCCAAAACAATTTCAAAAGAAGGGGAAAGACTGAGGTTTTGTATTCTTATTGCTGTATTCTGTAGTACTTGCCAAGTGTAAAGCTTTTTTAAAATAAAATGCAGTTTTCCTCCCTGCCTTTTATTTGTGAGTATTTATCATGACAGTATAAAATGATACGGCTTTTTAAATACATCATTATATTAAATGATATGATAAATTCAAATTGTTCAGTCAGGAGTGTTGAAATATTGAATAAGAACAGTATTTATCATTGCTTATCTTTACCATTGGTATCTTTTTTTTGATAATGCTGGAAGCATCCTAGAACTTGCCTCAGTTACCTTGTAAACCAACAGACCGGTGTTCCTCATCTAGTAGGTTGTTGTTAAGTTCAATTTCTTCTGACCTGCTCTATCGGTAGTGGGTAAGAGTGTCTTTAAGCTGTTGAGTAAGTCCTCCAGAAGTGATTAGTGGGATTCTGGTTTACACACCTTTGTATTCCAGCCCCAGAACACTGTACAAAGGTAGGATCCAAAAATCCTTCACCATTCCCTGAAACTGTTTCCTGCCTTTCCATGCTTTGTCTTTGGTTTTTGGAGCTTCTAAGCATGACTTTCAGGATCTTTCAGTTCAGACAGACTCTTCAGTGCTAGTTCCTGCTCCCTTATGGTCACAGAAATACAGTTCAGATGTTCTCAAAGTTCATGAGAGGTGCACAGTTTTGCCAGTCAACTCGTCCCTGATGAATTTTAATTCCAGTACATACTTCGTGTTATAGTGGATGTGGGAGGGTGAGTTCACCATGAAAATGATAGCCTAACCTGCCACAGAGCTATTTAAATCGAGCCATAATTGAGCACAGATAATTTACTTTTCTGTCAAGGGGAAAAAACCCCCAGTGTTAATTCAGTAATCAATTAAACAGGCAAAATTTAAGCTTCATTGAAAGGCAATTTCTTTGGAAATTAGTAATGTCTGTTTTGCAGTGTGTGCTGTACAAGATATTTTAAGGATATTTACATTCAAAGACATTTAAATGAAAAAACTAAATATGTAGTACTGCGTGTGTGTTTATAATAACTGGTACAACAACTTCGGTACTATGGGAGATTTATTCACGTTTGATTTCTGCCTCCCTAAAATTGCATTATTACTGCTAAGTGTAGTATTTATTTAGTATCTCATTGGGAGAATGACACTCACAAAAGCAAAATAGTTTCCATCCACTTGACAGCTTCAGATGGAACTGAATTCAGGACAGTGGAAAAGCACTGAACGATCAAGTCCCTGAGGCAAAACTGCTTGTGGGAGGTTTTAATTTCAGATTTGCTTCTACAGAGATATTGATATTTACTTTTCTCAAAAACTGGTATTTTAATATAAAGATATATTAAAATATCTTTAATTCATTACCTAAATTATTAAGCTCAGTGGTGTTTTCTACTGCTTTTGCTATTTGAAAAAACACCCAGTAAATATATGCAAAACTTTCCAATCTTCCAATTTAGCAAGCATCATTTCTCAAAATACAATTTAAATACATACATAACTTTAAGTAGGTATTCAAGGAATTTACATACATACTTAAATCCTTTGCTAGATTGAGATTTACACTATTTATATTTTACACATCACTTTTCTTTTAATCGTGCTTTGATTATTGCTTGTATGCTTTTTAGAAGCAACCTCAGGAAAGTCTATTTTTAGAAACAAAAAGTTAACATATATACAAATTTTAGAGATGTAATCAAAATTGATGGCTGCCATGTCAGAGGGTCTTACAGTAGGGTCTTCCTTGTTTTCTACCTTGGGGAGAAATGCACGCTCACTGAGTATCTTGTTCTAGTAAGCTTTTTGGGTTTATATACGTTATATGCATATTGAGACTAGAGAGACTATAACAAAGTGTACGTTGCCGTTCTGTTGGAAGCTGATAGGGCATGGTGTTCCAGTTTTGGTGCATAACCCTGAGAAGGCTCCCCAGTACATAGCTTTTCCATGATCATTTTGTTAGGTGAAGAAGAAGAGATGTTAACCACAATATTCTTCATAAAGCTGTAAGTAGTTACGCTATGCATATCTATCCAGAACATCAATCAAATCCAGAATCAAAAGTCCTGAACAGAAGGGCTGAGGCTGTGAGCTTAGGATGAAACTGAATTGGTCTGTATTGCTGAGGAGGTGTGTTGTAGCAAGCGGTGTGGCTCGAGTTTCCAAAGCACTACATCTTCACCTGTTTATCACAGTTTCATAGACAGAGCGAGAGGAGAGGAAGGTGTGCGTTGCCCAGTCTAAAATGACTGCTTTGTAGTCTGTGTGTAGGAGAACAGATGACAGAACATATCCCTGTCAGCTGTTTCCATATGAGACAACAGTGGAGAATCCAACCTCCTAAGCTGTAGGCTGGCCAGCACAGATGCTAGTGTGTATTTTCTATGCAGAGGGGTTACAGCATGGCTGTGAACTTCTGACAGTGTTTTTCTTGCTCTTCCTTCTCCAGTCCAACTTTTCGTTAGGTTCAGTATGGTTTTCATCTATAATTTGGTCTCATCTGGCTGCCGGGCTATTATAAGTCAATTGGCATCCATGCATGGTAGGACCATGGAGGTCTGTGTTGTCTGTGGCAACTTTTTCTCCTGGGGGATGTATGCTGGTGATATAGACACCCATAAAAATTAATCCTTCTTAGACTCCACAAACGAATGATCTACTGGGGAGATGTTGTCCTGGCTCCTGTGATATGTCTTCAATATGGAATTAAATGGGAAAGTCAATATGCCTGTAGGCTTTTTCCATTTGTACAAGTGAAGAATAAATACGTATTTTTATATTTTAAATAACATCAAAATATATTTTGAAGTTTGATCCTTCCAACATATTCTTTGATTCGGTTGGAACTGCAGAAAAACAGCTGGCTGTATGCACAGAAAAAGTGGTTGACTGAAGTCCTAGACAAAATAAAATCACAAGAATTCTGTTCAGCATCTAAAATGCATTCTGATGAGTTGTGTTTTCTGCTATACCAAGGAGAGCATTGCTATTACAGAGTGAGCAGTGCCTAAGGAGTGAACCTGAACCACTGTAGCCTGGAAAAAAATAGAAAAATAATGTACTTGAACAAGTATCCTTATGTGTTTGGAAGCCCTTGGGACTGAAAAAAACGCCTGGCCTAACATTGTTAAATAAATATTAAAATGTTTTATTTCAGACTCTGAATGTTTTAACATCAGACTGTTCTGTGCAATCCTAATTGTATGGACTAAGTAAGCTTTTTAACATGACTTCTTATGAAAACTAGGAACAGAATAATTCTGGGAAAAGAAAATGAAATACTGAATTAAGCAAAATGTTGGGCGATTTGGATTGTTTCAATAAAATCAATAAAAATATAATAAAAATAATAAAAAAGAAGCTTTGTTATCATTGAAGTCATTGGATTTTGCTTTTGTGGTGGCATTCCAAATACTTCTGTTAAAAGATCCCTAGGCTGATTGAGACTAGAAACATATTTTTCTGTGGACGCTTTTGGAAAAGTTTTTCCTAAGAGCAGCAGTTTTGTGCAGAGAAGGAACTGGGTCCAAGTCTTTATTGGTGCTCCCCTCTAATTAGTTAAAAACCTTTTCTTGACTGGTACGCGCATTTTTGGTCCTCTTCATCAATACACAAGGGACAAACAAGGGACTAAGGGTGTTTGGATCATCTAGGAATTCATTTCAACTGAACCATAAAAAAAAATGTTGTTTTTTTTCCTCTCAACTGCAAGTCAGGAATGTATTTCTGTTGAGAAACAAAGCATTTCTATTAAGTGGCTACATACTTGCTCATTCATACTGATATCTGTGAAGAGTAAGCACACACTTAAATCGCCTGTCTAAACGGCAGTCTGAATGAGATTGAATGTTTGTATATGTGCTTAATGTTTAATGTTTGACAGACACTATTTTCCATTAGACTATCTAATAGATGTTTGACATATTTAATAGGGGAAAATATTTCACTAAAGTATGTTTTCAAAAGCATTGTGGTACTGGCTGCCTCTGTGTACTAAATAGTTCTTAAAACATTGTCATTCCTTATTTTTACAGTTTACACTAGTGGCTTTAACTAGCCCCTATAACTTTTGAAACTGTTACGCTAGTTGCAGACTCACATCACTTTGGAAGGACTGGTACTTCAGGAAATGTGCAGCAGTCTTCCAGACTGCTCTGCAAGGTTTTTGTTTTTATTGATGATTGGGTGTATAATAAATTACATGCTTTCTTTTTAAACGCGCATTTAAACATGTTTTCAAGTTGAGCTATCAGTTCACGGAGACCAACATAGGCTGCTGAACCAGATATACCAAAATAGTCAGCCGAAATGGCCTGCTTTTGATATATTTTCCTTTACTTGTCTAAAAAAAAAGTTTTTTTACTGGATGTTCTCTGTTTATCTCATGTATGTGTAACTTCAAGTGTAGTGAGTCAACTCTGTAAAAGGGTATTTTGAAAAAATTCCAACATTTGATTGAACCCTGGCAGTTTCTCATAAATGTTTGATATGTTCTTATCCTCCTGTATTTTATTGGGAAAATATTCTCAGAGAAGTTATCGCTGTGAGTTTGTAAAAGCAGCTTTATTCTTTTTCCCTGTGGTCATTGTAATATGAAGGTATACCATCAATCCTTTTATCTTCAAAGTACAGTATAACAACCAGTACAAAATTCAAAGCTCATCATCATAGTGACCAAAAGGAGTCTGGCTTTGTTCTGTGATGAGGTGCCACATAAATGAAGCATGTTAGTTATTTTACTAATTTTAACTGTTTTTGGGAATCATCTTCTTGTTACAGCTTCTGCTACGTTTGAAGACTTTCAGATCCGGCCTCATGCTCTTTTTGTTCATTCGTATCGAGCACCAGCCTTTTGTGACCACTGCGGAGAAATGCTGTGGGGACTTGTGCGTCAGGGGCTCAAATGTGAAGGTAAGTTGCACTGAGAGGTGGTTTTTCAGTCTCGGGAAGAGACCTGTCCATTCCACTTAGGTATGTTGTCTGTGATGCTGCTGTTAAATTGGTTAGGCATCAGAAAAAAATTACAGTAGGTAGAGACAGTGAGAACTATCAAAATAATTAACTGATTAAAGAATTAATCCTTTTGACTGCTCTGAGGCCTCCTAGGTTATGGCTCTGTAACCTGAAGTACAAAAATTGCTAAGAAAAGTTTCTGTGTCTTATGTTTCCCTTATGAGCCTGAGCCTGTATCTAATTCTATATCACGTTAATTCAGATCATTTAACTGAAATTACTGCCGGTCCACATGAGGCTGTAATAGCTATCTTTTCTCATTTTGCCACAACTATTTGACTCTTGGCAGGCTGTATCCAATGGAATATACCATTTGCAGTGAAAGACTTCCTCACCTCCCAAATGCCGATCACAGAAATTCCCTGCACTTTGAGTCCATAGCTTTTTGAAAAAATCAATGAAAAAATACTGGTTATAGATGTAACTGTTCAGAGCTTATAACATTATCTCTCTAAAATTTTGTAGAATATAGAAGCTAAACCAGCTAGAGGAAAAAAGTTTTATCAAAAATAAGGGTGGTGGTTTTGAATTCTTGTTGGTTTGGGGGGAAAAAACCAACCCCTTTGCTTTTTCCAGCAATAAACTGTAATCAGATAGTTTTAAATTTCTCTTTTCAGGATGTGGTCTAAATTACCATAAGAGATGTGCATTTAAAATCCCTAACAACTGCAGTGGTGTACGAAAGAGGCGCCTGTCAAACGTGTCCCTCACAGGACTCAGCAGTGTCCGGACAGTTTCTGCAGAACCCTCACCCAGCACGTCGGATGAAGCCCTTCTGGTATGGGATTACCCTGGCTATAGAGGCCATGGGTGTTGCTGATAACAAACAATAACATTTAGTGCTGTAAGATCTGATTTTGCTTGTTCTAGACTACAGAGGGTGGTGGTATGTAAATTATAAAATGTTGCTGTGAGAAAAGGCATCTTGACGTAAAAGGGAGGTAACCAGCTTAAGGTATGTGGATTTAAGGTGTGCGTCACTTTTGACGATCCCAGGAATCTCCTCACTTTGTCAAGAGCTAGGTTATTTTAAAGGTCTAAAACTGCCAGCCATGCTAATGTGAGTAGTTGCATCTTGGAGGATGTCTTCTCTGGAACTAGCAGTTGAATTTCTTCTGTGTCAGACCATTTTTTATCCATTGGTTTATGATATAGGAAGGATTTGGCTTTGGACAGCAGTGACCCAAATACTACAGTATTAAACTGAGCATCTGTCACAGAAAGGCTGTGAATTATATATAGTGAATTACTTGGAGCTTGCATATTTGGCATACTTCTGGTGTTCAGAAAAAAGCAGGGGAAATCTCCATTATTTCCTTAAATGCATCTTTGTGCTGAATGTATGTATATGTGTGTGTAGATGTATATATAGATGTACACTATGTACACAGGCACATGTAAATATATGGTACGCTTGTATATGCATTAATATAGTAGTTTTCCATCATGAAAATAACTCTTCTGAGCAAAAAATGTCAAGACTGGAGTAAATTAAAATGATACGCATTTTTTATCTTTGGCATATTTGTTCCTTTTAACACTCACGGTCATAATATAATTGAATAGTTAAGAATTTACGCTGTGTGTAAATGAATCCACTCCTAAGTGAAAGTTTTGAAAACCTGAAGGTTTAAAAGAGAGGAAAGAATTTATAAGTACACACAACAATTATCATGTTTTCCTCTCAATTAGAGTATTAAACTTATTAAACTTGACATACTAAAAGGACACTATTGCAAATTACATAGACCTGGTGTTATATGCAGTACCATCTACGAACCGTAATTATGTACTTATGCTACTGATTATCATTAGCCTAAAGCTACTTGGAAATTAAAGTTAACATTATGAATCTGTATTTTTAATTGAAAAGCTGCATAAATGAGTAAGGTGCTTAAGTTCTGCAAAAAATGCAGCAACAAATCTTTATAGATTATTCATAATTCTTGGTAGGTTGTTTCAGAAATGCTGACTTATTCAGAACAAGACAGAAAATTTTGAGGAAGGCTGGCCCTGATTCTGAATTCTTTCTGGAATTTTAGTTAAAAAAATTGTATGAGTGTCCTGGTATAATCTGTATAAATATTCACTACACTCTACAGTTACAAGATAACAAATAATTTTAGTTTGAAAACATTTTAAATTATATGGCTGTGTTATTTGCTGATACATTCTTATATGAAATACTTGTTTTGCAAAGCTGCATATTTTAGAACTGTTGAAAATATTAAAATTGCCAGTGAAGAAATACAGTAAGTTTCATATATACTGCAGGCTGTACCTCTAAGAACTTGTCATCATCAGTGTGCCCATGCTGATGATTCAGAACATCACATGCACACGTACACATGCATGAACAAAGAAAATATGTTTACAGTATGTACAGGGATGGGCATTAACCTAGAGAAAAGAAATAGCTTTCCAATTTCATTTTTATTTCAGGAAATCACAGTATTGTGTACCAGATTTTTAGAAGTGCTCCCACATATGGTTTCTGTATGTTTTTTTGTTTTGGTTTGGATTTTTTGCATTGAATATATTTCATTTTTTTCCCCAAAGCATAAGCTTTGTCAGTTCTGTATCAGATCTGTCCTTTGGACTCTATTCTTCTGCAGTACTTGTGAGATAAGTTTTATGGCAGTTCATACTGTGGTACCAATTGGAGCATGCACTTTGGAATGTGTTTCATTTTTCCGCCGTCTGTGTGAAGATACTAAGAAACGTCATCCTTGTTCATGAAATCTATCCTTTGTTGTTAGTGTTGATGTTGCACTTGAATCACTGGTGACAAAATTTAACCTCTGTTTGGGACCACTGAATTTAATCAGGTATCTTGTCAGTTCTTCAAATGGGACTACAATAAATGTTATTTTTACACCTATTTACTACATAGAGTCAGAGCAGCTGAGAGAGAAGGAGTTCCTGGAAATCTTTCATAGATGGCATTATTAAATAAGTTATGATTTCAGAACCTTTTTGTTGATTTGTGAACCAGAAAGAAGCCAACTCCTTAGCTCACATTGTTAAATTTAGCTTGTAAGTCTGGCTTCTGGAAAAAATGACACTTATGAAGAAGTTATGCCCTAACTTGCAAAGTTGTGGCATTTGAATAATCTTTGAGCTGGATAATGTGGAATCCTGCAAAGGGTACTTTAATTATCCTTTCATATGGAACTACCACACACAGACACAGTTTCAGTTTGGGTATAAATGTTTTCATTAGACAATAAAGCATTTCATTTGAGCTGAAAATTGACTGGGGACTGTATTTGAGTACAGCTTTAAAAATCTACCTCCAAAGAATAAAATCTGGGCAATATCTTTTTATATTTATTTATTCTTTAGTGTAGTGTAAAACTCGTCATCAGAAATGTTAAAAATAAGTAGAACTAGGAGGATGCTATGTAACACAGATTTTTACCTGTCATAGCTCAAATGCAATTCTTTTGCATTCCATTCTATAAAATAGAATGAGAGTATAAAATAATCCCACATTCATGCTAGCTTCTAAAGTAACATTATTTTCTGTCTTTCTCTCCCCCTTATTTCTTTGTTCTGTTTTTTTCTTATTTCTAACTTGCTGTCTCAGTCTCCTGTCATCCCTGGCTATGAGGTATGTACTGAATTTACTCCTTATCATACTATAAGGAACATCCTTTTTTATGATTATCAGTGTCAATGTGAAAAAATGCAGGAATTTAATCAGAGAAGCATACTATAATCTTCAGAACTCAAAAGCATTTGTTTTTCTTCTAGAAAAAGTATAACCAGTGCAAAACTCCCAAAGTTCAGATTCCAAAGTGAAGGTCATAATTCTTATACTAAACAGTAAAATTAGCTAACATTACAATATTTTGATACAAAACTGGCTTTTTCATTTCTTAGGCATGATAGACGTCATTGGTTGGACTGAAGCCCTTTTTTAGTGGTAGTAACGTAATGGAAGAAAATTTTAACTTCAATTTCAAAACACTCGGAATTTGCTGGATTAATGTAGAAAACAAGCATTTTATTTTAAGCTGAAAAACCCTGACCTTTAAGTGCTCACCAGCAATAAACTTCTAGTACCATAATACTGTGTACTAGCTTTTTTCATAATGTGGTTGCATTAAAAAAATAAACAGTCAAGGATTCTGTATTTACATGGAAATAAACATGAATGGTGTACAACTAAGTTACAGCTATATGTAAGAAGAGTATCAAGTCTAAATGAGAAAACTTTTTTTTTTGGGGGGGGTACTTTATGTCAAAGGTTGTCCTCTATGGCTTTCAATATGGATTTTCCAAAGAAGTTTGTTTCATGTTTCAAGTTTTTGGAACTATGAAATGTAGGTATCTTTCCCTTGCAGCATGTATTTGAGATGCAGCCAGAGAAAAGCAGGCTTTGCAAATATTTTCCTTTCTAGAAATACTACATCGTTAGTTTGAGGAATATTTTGTTAGCTGAAATGAAGATTATCGTGGACATACATCTATCTCTTAAAAAGAAATAACTTTATTTCTTCCTAAAACACATATATTCTTATTGTAGTGTGCCCCAGAATTACAACTCCACAGAATACCCATAAAACAATGCAAATAAATATACATGGAACAGGAGGTTTGTAATAGCTGAGATAATTTTATTCTAAGTATGTGCTATCTGAAAAATGATGAATCTATCAATCTAGATGCTGATGGGTTACCCTGAAGTAACAGTAATTAAAAGTAGGGGAGGGAGGGGGGGGGAAAGGTATTTGGAGGAAAACCAAAATTGTGTTTCTTTTTTAAATAGAAAATGTGTTAACCATCTACGTTTCCACTTTAAAACACATTTATATGGCACAATAGAATTTCATTTCCTTTTATTTTTGTATATGTTTCCATTATTTTGGTAAGCTTTATTTTTTCTTCTAGAAGCAATGAATGTTGATATGTTAAGGTAATTTATAGAGACATTGGAAGTGATTTCTCAGAAAAAGCCTAGCAGAGCTTTGCATTTAAAATAGGAATACTGTGTCTCACGGGGCACAGGTAAGTGGAATATTACAGAATTACTTACATATTATCTTTGCTTTTTGATGAAGAATCAGGAATTATTTTTTACTAAATAATTTAAAATTAAAATAATTTTAGTTTAAAAAGACTATTTATGTTTCACTGACAGAATACAAAGCATCAGGTGTTGCCTGCCTCTGTAGATTTTTTAAAAGCAGAGGTGGCTGGAGGCCTTTTAGCAATACGTGGAAGAGTGATTTTGCAGAACTAGAAGAGTAGGTTCTCTGGGAGGGAATTGGCTTGAGTTGTAGGTGGCCATTTCTTCTTTTGTTCCTTGTACCCGGCTCTAAATACAGCTGCTCTCTGACTCCACTGAAATAAGGAGTCCTCATTTCCAGTGACTCAAAAATTCTCTCTATGAAACCTTTGTTTTCCCCACTCAGACAGAAGACACGTCTCCTTTTCCCAGTTCCAGACCCTATAGAGCCTCGTATGCCTCCCCAGCTCACTGGAGTGGAAAAAAGGAGCCCTTGAGGGAAGGGTTAAAGAAGAGCTAGAGTGTTGCAGCTCAGGGCAGCTTCATGCCTGAAGCCAGTTGTAATTAGTTGACATTTTCTAATGGCTAGAGTAGAGTTCATTAGACCGAAGATCCTCAGAGGCAAAATTATTATTTCCTCTTGAAGAAAGACACTCAAGTTAGCTGTGAATTAATACCACTCACAGTTTTGACGTATTCTTGTCACTCCCAAGTTATCCTTCCATGCTCCAGCAATGTATACTGCACACTCCTCTCTGTCTTATGGGAACTTATTTTCAGTGGGCTCATTTGTTTAATAAAAAATTCTGTGCTGTTTTGGAGAGTGCTCCTGGCAGTTTTTAGGGGTTCAAAATCTAGATGTTTTTTTTTTTAAATTAATGAAAGTGTAAAATGTAGGCCATGAACTAAACCAATCCTAAGTAATGTTTACATTGATTTACTGCCAGATTCACCAGGTGAACCTGGGGTCATACACTGAACAGAAATGAGAATCAAGAGCTCAGTGAATCTGACACTGAAAGTTAAATATTTAAATAGCAATTTCAGTTAATTCCACAATGGTTTAGGTATCTCTTTTTATTTTCTTGCTTTTGTACAATTATTTAAAATGCTAAAACATACTAAAGATAAAAAAAAAAATAATAAACCAAAACTATTTAAAATATAGTTCCCTTTTTTCTTAACATTGCATTTCTGTGACATCCAAAGATAACTGAACTCTGAGTTAAAAAAATAAGATACAGAAAGTAAATTTGATGGCCTACCTTACACACTGCTGTGCCATAAAATAACAGTAGCCCCGTACTAGCTGCCGTGCACTAAATACTGTAGGGCTGAATTTCCTGTGACTAACTCAAACTACATTAGAGCTTTTCTGACTTAATTTGCCCCAATATGATTGTTTCAGAAGTTCATTACAGCTAGATGAGATCTAAAAGATGATCAAGCCAATTTAAAATATGTATATTTAAGAAAACATTAAATACTGTATCAATTGTGCACCTAATATTTTTCAAATATCTAAGAAGACAAGTAGAAGAAAAAAGGCAAACAGCTTAAGATGTACATGTTCTGAAATGTCATATGTGACACGTCTGCTGACTTTTTGAATGCAACTTGTTTGGGATCACTCAGAGAGGTTTCATTGGTATTTGGTTCTTCAACTTGGAATTGGAGAGAGGTCAGGTTGTTCTTGTGCTCAGGTAATTGCCACTTGTTCTTAAATCCCCTATTGTCTCTAGGGACGACATACAGTAATAATAGCTGTCAGCTTGTGATCCTTCATATAAGTCACTGTGGCTTAAACTGAGGATTTGTAGATGCTCTGTGACTGTGACAGTAGGAATCTTTTTTTAGGAGTGTACGGTATGTCTAAGCAAACATACACTCTAGAGCTGAGTTCTTGTAGTTTCTAAGTACTAACATAAGAGTTTGCACCTATTGAAAAGACAAGAAAGTCGCAAACCCTGCAGCGCACATTTCACGTTTTTATAGTATCTCTGAAACGACATTCATGTTAATGCTAGGTCTTGTGAAATGGTACAAGATCCCAAAGTGCAATTTGTATTTTGAGGAACAGAGGCAATCAGCACAAACTTTTATCTCCACTTATCTGGCCTTAAGACGTTCAGTGGTGCTTTCCCTTCTAATATATAAACTTGTTTTCCTGCACTGATAACATCCTACTGCCCCCAAATTTCCTCTCTTTAGACAAGCCAGGCCAGGCTGGTTTGTCTGGACCTCTTCTGTCCAAAGGCAAAACTTGTTCCAAACCAGTGGCTGTGGTTAAGCCCAAAGACCTGCTGGTTATCCCCGATTCAGTAAGGATGATCGGGAGGCAGTGTCATGTGGGACACATTTGCACAGACAGGGGGGAAGGCAATATTTGTATGTGATAGGGTGAACCAGAATTGTGCAGATTCTCTGAAGGCCTTTGTCTTTGAATCATGGTATGTGCCATTTTCCTCCCCCTGTCTTAACTAGTTCTGTGCAGTTGGCACAACTAAGCCGCTGAGCCTGGCTTATGATGTGGGCATTCTAGTAGTGCAAGAGACTTACATGAAAATTATTACTTAAAATTATTATACTTAAAATTATGAAGCACATAATAGAAGGTCAGACTAAACCTAGTATTTTTGAAGGAACTTTTGTTGGTAAAATGCAGGAAAAAAAGCTGTGTGCTATATAAACCCTACTATGCCTGCTGGCACTAGCAATCCTTTGTCAACAAAGGGCTTTTGTTTTGGGAAATCCCCAACTCTGAGAAGTCAGCATAGTCACACAATGAGTGCTGAAACCCAGTAATCTTCTCTTGTTACTTTACAAAATATGGCAGGTTACAGATAGAGTATTCAAACCTCTGTTTGCTGGTGTCTGAGTGGAGGAACAGGGTAAATACTAATTTCCATCTGTGGATAGTTTGATATTAACAGCTTGTACTGAAGTCAGTTCTTTGATGTGTTTACACATGTGACACTGAAGTGTTTTTCAGACCATAGGTATCAACTATGGTGCTTGTAGGATTAAATCATACACTTGACTTAAAGAGAAGAGTGCAAGGAGCATCAAAAGACAACACAGTTGATTGCAGTCTAAGTGTAGTATTTCAGTATATTTAACTGAAGATTTTTCCCCCCTGAATTCACGCAATTACAGTCACATAGTTTAATTTGTAAAAGAAAGTCAACATTAGCATTGCATTAAAGACATGGTAGCTCCTGTGGTTACATAGATATGTAGCACCTCGTTTGACAGTAGCTTCCTATGAAGGAATTGTATATGAACATATTAAGGTTTTATCCTTTGCCTTCAGTATAGGAAGGAAATGCATGGTTCAACAAGTATGCTTCAGTGCTGAAAACGAACCTTCACACAGACAGCTATTGCTGTTCGCTTTTTAGAAATACACAACACTTTTCTCAGTTATCCAAGTAAATATAGAAAAGTAGCTCGTGACAGTTTGTTTCTTTTGTTAGTGCAAACATTTCAAAATTGTAGGAATACCTGTGCTGGGTTTGATTTAATATCTTGGTGTAAAGTACAGGAATAATGTCACAACACTTTTTAGATATTGAACTTGCAAAAACTAGCACTTCTTTGTGAACTATTTTGAAAAATTATATATTTAGGAGAGTACAGGATGTGTAGCCTGTTCTCTTCGGAGGGAAGGTTGCTGATTTGAACATGTTTCCGCAAGCATAATTAAAGAAAGATGATCAAAGTCAAAATTGAAGTATTTTCTGACTCTTTTAGAACGTGAAGCTCTTCAGTAAAGTTCTGTCAGAATCCTTGGACATTTTTAGTGAGACTGTTGAAAACTTTTAAGTCAGGCAAATAGCAGTCTGTTTTGTGGTTTAGGCTAGCCTGTGCAGCTGAATTGCTGGTCCCTGTCTTTGTTCCCAAAAGGCCAACTCTGTGTCCAGGTGGTCAGCTTGTATTGCTTCCCATTAATCCCTTCTGCATCTCCCTGAAGTTTCTTTGATTCTGTGCCTGGGAGGGACAGACGTGGTGCTAGAAGGCAGTCAGACTCCCCCAGGTATTAAGAATAGCTGAACCCGTTGGCAGGGAATCAGTATTTATTTCAGTTTCTTAATTGTATTTTGTAATGGATTTGGACAAGGTAAAAAATACAGGAAAGATCTGCTGAGGTATTTTTACCTTTGGGGTAGCAGTTACATGGAGGACTGGCTCTTTCTGCAATGACAAGGTTCTATGCAATGACTTTGTGCTTCCAGCTACTGTAGGCAAGTTGTTGTGCCCCTGAATAGCTTTTAACAAAGCTCACCAGATAAACCATGAGTAGCTTCAGTATATTCCAAAAATTTGAGGAAGTTGAAGAAGGCTGTATGACTCTTATTAGCCTTGCCTATTAATTTTAATAGGGCTTCAGCTAATGAGTCATGCAGAATGCCCTACGTTGGGAAGAAGCTTGGCATCTCTCCCTTCTTGGAATTAAAAAAAACAAACCACAAAACAACTTTTGTCAAAATAATAGAGTAAACAAACACTGGATTCTATTAGATATTCTTGTAGTTTAAGGCATAACTGAACTGAAGTCTGGCTGTGATCAGTGTCACTGGCTCGGTTGGGTGTCTGTACAGTTAAATACCTGCACATGTTTCTTTCTGTTTGTTGTCACTCAGAAAATCATATTCTGAGCTGTTAAATATGATTACCTCACTGGGGTGATTGTTCTAAAGGGCTGTTTAGTGTTTGGAGCTGCACAGGCTGTTTCCATGGTGTAATCCAGCTAAGCAATCATTTCCTGGGAAGTTTCCAGATTTGCTGAGTCAGTAGTCTGGCTGATGACCAGGAAAAACTAATTTATCTTTCTAACAAACCAGGCACACCAGCCAAAGAAGAAGGTGCCTTGTGGAAGAGATTCTTGCTTTTGCAGTGAAAATGGGATAGTTCCTGGTTTCCTTTTTTCCAGGGGCTTTATAAATTGTAGCATCTGTCTGGTGCTGGGAGTGCAGGAGGTTAGAGTTGAGGGATATTGACAGAAGCTTGGGAAGATATGGGAGGAGGAGCTCATCGTTGACAAGAGGGAGAAGGTATTCCTCCTCCTAATCAATCAGCCATCAGAGGGGTGTGCAGTGATGCTCTGGTTCCTGCTGCTGTGAGTTCTCTGTCACCAGCTTCCCTTCCCTTGCTACCCCTGAGCAGGAGCCGAGGGTCACTTTGCTTCTGGCTGGAAGAGGGAAGGAGTACCAGTCAGTCACATCTGGCCTCAGCATGCGGGAAAGAGACCAGATCCACGACTGCTGTCGTCTTTTCTAGTATGGGACAAAGTGAAAGTTAGCTGTACCTCTCACTTGACTTGAAGACACTAAATTAGGAATTGCCAGTGCGTTACACGGTGTGCAACACTGCTGTTGCATAGCAGCCCAGTGCTTGCAGCATGGCAAAGAAAAGCTGAGCTACTTTTTCTGTAAATTGGACTGTAAATAGAAAAAACTGACAAATATTGCCTGCAAATAATTTGTTACAGTGAGTTTAGGCCTATCTATTTAGTCTCACTCGTTTTGAGGTGAAGGTGCTGAAGTCGTTGTGTTCATTTGTTACTGAGCTTGCTATGCAGTCTCAGTCTATTATTGTCAACAGAAATATAAACAGAAGTTTCAATATTAAAATCATGTTAAAAAATTGAAGTGGGGACCATTCTAGAGGATTGATATCCTGCAGTAGGTCTTCCAATGTTTTACCTTTTATTATCCATTACCTCTTGAACTGTAGAGAACACTTCTAAATTGCTAGCATAAATGTAGGTAATCGCCTATTCTCTAACATTACTTGGCAGCCATGTGAAATGAGAATCAAAGTAAATATTTCAAAAACTATAACTATGCATTGACTGATACGAACTTTGAGAATATATATATAAAAAAAGATTAATAAACAGGACAAAAGGTTTATCAATGGTAACTCAGTATTTGATCAAAGCTGACGGTATGGTGAGTGACTGTTGCAGTTAATCTTTCAGAAAGGATTGGCTCTATGTACAGCATCTAGAATTCACTCCTTGGCCCACCTGACATTTTCTCAGAACCATCCAGAAGCATATACTGGCACATTAAAACTGGAAAACTTGCCATCAGACTGAAAAAGCAAAGAATACAGCAAATAATTTGTCCCACACCTGAAATTTGATCAGACATTATCTAGGCAGCACATCTCAGAGGTCAGAGCCAGAGCTGCAGGGAAAGCCTGTCTCTCTCTGTTAATCATGTAAGTGCCTAAGAATAGTCTCAGTACGTTTCAGCAACACTACCGAAGTTTCTCAAAATTGCAAAGCATTTGCTGAGGAAGACAACTAAACCAGCTTTCTAAAATCCTTTGAACATGGGGTTAACTAGATGAAAGTAATTTGGACTTTTAAAAAAAGCTTTTAGCAGTATCCAGTTGCCAAAATAATTTTTCATTTGGCAATAGTTTGGAAAATGAAGACAAAGAATAATAATAGAGAGCAGGTTTAGTTTAGGTGATATTAGACAGGGTTGTAAGAGAGATCATAACGGTATGAGATACTTGGATCACTTGTAAGTGAAGAGTAAGATTCTTTACTGTGAGGGTGGTGAGACACTGGCACAGGTTGCCCAGAGCAGCTGTGGGTGCCCCATCCCTGGCAGTGCTCAAGGCCAGGCTGGATGGGGCTGGGAGCAACCTGGTCTAATGGAAGGTGTCCCTGCCCATGGCAGGGGGTTGGAACTGGATCATCTTTAAGGTCCCTTCTAACCCAAACCATTCTGTGATTCTATGATTGTCAAGAAATAGACCTAGTGGTAAGAACAGTAAATGAAATATTAGTTCATTGCAGCGAAGTAATGAAAGCAAGCGATAGAACTCTTTCATCTTAGAAGTTCTTACTCCAGTTCAAGTACTTTTTAAGAGAATAGTGTCACTACATGTGAAAAGTCCACCAAATGTCCATATTCAAGACAAAGACCGCAAAGTGGTGTGACTAATGCCTTTCGAGTAGTGATTAGAATTAAGGCAAACTGTTAAATATTTTTTTTTTCCCAAAAGAAAATACTTATATTAAAATGTGGTATGTCACATGCATAACTGTTCTTGTTGTGAGCACTGAAGAGAAAATTCAGAGCTCGGTGTCAGACCATAGCATAGGGTGGAGGGTGTAACTTGTAAGGCACTGTACTAGGGCTGGTGTAGCGTCAGTCAGGGCCAGAACTGTCCCTATTCTACACACCAGACTGAGAGGACCACATCTCTATTTCTGGCTCCTCTTGTGAGCATTGTCCTGTCTGTGAGTACTGAGGGCTGCCGCTTGCAGGTGGTTTGCACAAGCTGAGCCGTGCAGTTCATGCTGTGCATGTGGGCTCCTTCTTCCTTCCCGCTGGGCTTCTGCTCTCCCTTCCAAAGTCCTGTGTTGACTTCATAAGACCTAATGCGGTCTGCCTTGGAAATACTAGGCAGACAGTATTGCTAACTACAAATATTAAATACATTTCATTGTAAACTGATGCTAGTTTGGTTTTTTTTCATAAGCAGCAGTGGATAAGCACGTGATGTGGGCATTGTCAGTTAAAAGGACAGCTCTGTGTTCAGCTAATCACTTGCACGTGCTTCTTTGGAAGGACAGTTCTACCATACAACCAAAAGAATTGATCTTCACAGTAAGAAACCTAGCTTATCTTTAGAAGGAAGACACTTTTTTTCTCCATGGCAAATACACTGTGAAGGCAAAGCCAGGAATTCCTTAGGTGGTTCTGCCATCAAAATGACTTTCCTCTTTACTCCAAGATGCTCAGACAGAAGCATACAGAACTGTATTTTGGTGACCAGGAAATAATAATCAGTCAGACTTCTCAGGAGAAACATTATTAGTTTGAAAGAAACCTGGTTTTTGAGTTAGGCCAGTCTGAAGCTTTAGCTACTACAACTTTTCGAACAGTGCAGGCTTGCTGGGAATGACTCATTTTCTAGCTTTCAGTTATCAGATTATTTGCAGATGACGGTACGAAGATGCTGAGTTTTAAATGATCAAGCTGCATCTTGTCACCTTCTTTTTTTCTCCTTTCCATGTTAACTGTGGGTGTAGTTTGGTTGTTTCTCAAGGGCATTTCTTAGGAGAAGGCAGTTTTCTGGGTCAGTCGTTTTCTGGGATAGTTACCATATTTATATCTGAATGAATTTAGTAGAGAAAATAATTTAACTCATTTCTTTCAGGAATCCTTTTGATTCCATATGTTAGACTGTATTTCACTTCATGCATATTTATATATATGCATTTATTTCTTACCTATAGTGATCTATTGTGCATAATCTAAATGTGGTAAGTTTAGTGATAGCAAAAATGATAAATAAAGCAGATGGAAAACACTAATCTGTTTTCTATCAAAAACCTGCATGCACATAGAATAAGGAAATAATTTTCTTAATGTTTCTACAAAAAATAGAACCTCTCAAAGTTACCTTTGATATAAAACAGAAAATAAGACAGGTAAAAATAGCTTGTATTTTTTCTTTTCAGAGACATTTTTACTGAGTACTTTGATTAAGAAATATGGGTTTTTTTAAATGAACAACTGTTTCAGTCACAATGTGGAAATATGACAGTAGTGTTGGCAAAAATATTGTTTGATACCTTGCAAATTTCTGAAAAGCAGTCTGAGGGCTATGTTGCATGTTCTATTAGTGCTTTAAAGCTCATTTTACAACATGCGACTTACTGTTCTTGAGTGGAATGAATACGTGAATACGATATTCTTTTAAAAGTGAATAAATACATCATGGGTTATTTCGAATGTTCTTTTTATATATTTCGTAGCAAAAGACACCATCGGAATCGTTCACTGGGCGAGAGAAGAGATCAAATTCACAGTCCTACATTGGACGACCTATTCAGCTAGACAAGATCTTACTGTCCAAGGTTAAAGTGCCTCACACTTTTGTCATCCACTCTTACACACGGCCAACAGTTTGCCAGTACTGTAAGAAGCTTCTCAAAGGGCTTTTTAGACAGGGTTTGCAGTGCAAAGGTAAGTAAACGCCCTTTAGGAACATAAAAGCTAAGCATAATAATATTATTAAATTTGCATTTGAGTAGTTACTACGTAGTCTTACTCATGATTTCCTCACTAAACTGTCTGGGTGTAGCTACGTGTACAATTATGTTGGATTAAGCTGGAGTCAAAATTACAGTAATTACATGGCTGTTCATTCTTACCCTGTGGTATATCTGCAGTAGCTCACATCTTTTTCATTCAGGTGTAAATTACCTTGTATTTGGCACTAGGTAAGTGTGTGCTCACAGACAGAGTTAACACAAAGGACTGCATTCTCACTTTCATTGTTTTCAATCTATAGTCTTGTGCTTGAATTGAAGCACATGCCTAAGTCCTAGCAGTTCAGGGGTTTGGGGGAGTTGGAAGTAAAATAAGATGAGCTTATATGAGAATTTAAAACCACAATCTTTCAGTGTGACTAATGTGCTCTCAAGTATCGTGGTGTTGTGCCTTAGTAGGTGCTGAAGTGAATCAAGCCCCTTGGATTGTCGCCTAGATTGCTGGTTCACCTTAGCCAACTAGAGTGCCTGTAAATACAAAGCATTCTGCATGCTATGGTGTTAGATAATGTTGGCTAGCATCCAAAGTCCTTAAACTCACCTTCCTTCTATTACAGTAAACAGTAACTGTCACAGAATTAATCAGTATACTTTGTGTTGCTTCTTTGAACTAACACCCTGCAAAATTTTCAAGTTGCATTCATTTAATTTAAGATGCGATTCTGATGTGATTTAACTAAAGCAAAATCTCTGTGAAGGCATTGCCTCTTTCAGTTCATTCTGAATCCCAGTGACATAAGCAAATATTAACCTGAGTTTTTTAAAAAATATTTACCTACAGTTTGGCACTGCTGTACCTCAGTTGGTTTTTGGATCAATCTGAAGCTAAATAATTACAATGACACAGACAACCTTAGTATATTTCTTCCTGCCTGCCTATTTGCTTTTCCAGGTGTGTTAATAAGTTACAGCTCTTAGTTTAAGTCAAATGTGTTCCTAAGCCAAAAGAAAACAGTTAAGATGACATCTGATACAGTGCTACTTACACATGAAAAAAGTAAAGGTATATAAAAACATCTGGAAAATAAGGAAGGTATTGAAGGAACCCTCTGCTGAAAGCTGTCTAGAAGTCACTTTGAGATGTAAAGAACAAACGCTTTCTCACTTAGATTGGTTGGCTAGGGTTCTGCTGTTTCAATTTTCAGTCACCAGTGTTTGATATCTAGTCAATCTCTTAAACTGCAGTGTTTATACTGCAGCCTGATCAGCTTCTTTCACTGGAAGAGTAGCTCTGGCTTTGCAGCCAAGCACTCAGGTCTCTCCATCACTCCCCTGGATGAGTTGAGCACACACTTTGGCTGCAGCTAGTGCCTTCACCCAGCTGTGGAATGCTTTCCTTTCCCCTCAGGGAAACACGCTTGTAGCATCTTGGTCCTGTCCCGACCACTGGCAGCTGGCATGCAGCCAGGCTAACGAATGCTCTCTGGACACGTTAGCTTTGTATTAGTGACATGTTAGGGCTTGACATTTGTAGGCTGGATAGCAGGAAAAAAAGATAATTGTGTCCCTGAAAAAGAGAAATAATTTTACTGTCCCCCTTTTTTTCTTAACAGACTGTAGGTTCAACTGTCACAAACGCTGTGCTCCTAAAGTGCCAAATAACTGCCTGGGGGAAGTCGCCATTAATGGAGGTAAGTTGCCTTAACAATTGTTTCTGTCATGGTTTGAACCATCAGTTAAATAAAAGAGAAATGGAAAACTGAGACGTGCACAAAGACACGTTTTTCCATTGCTCGGGAGCAGCCTTTCCTCCGCAATATTTCTGTTGCACATTGAAGATGAAGCGTGGAAGGAACCCTACAAGTTGCTCATACACCATCAGCTGGGAGTGTGTGTCTTCCACATAAGTGGCACTGACAGACAAGCTCGGCTGTGCCACACAGGTGGTGGCAGCAGCAAAACAGCCAGTTGATGGTGGCCTGGTGAATGCAGAATGCCATAGTAAAGCAAAAGGCCACACGCGTGAGAAGTTGGCGTTCACCTGTCAGGTACAAGCACAAAACTGCTTTTTCATCTGAGAGGGGAAAAAAGTGTTTCTTTTAGGATAATCTTCCTGGGAAGGAAAAGCATACCTGGGAGAACTGGGAGTGCCCTCCAGGAAAAAATTCCACCTCTTGCCGTTGGTGTAAAGCTCCTCATATCAGTTGCCAGAAATAAAGACTTGCATATCTGCCGATATTCCCACACATGTGCTGTCGGTTCTGTGTCAAGTATAGGAATGTATGGGTAGGCTTGACAGACGGTACTGGAGAAAAAAAGGGTGGTTATAGATGAGTTGTTGATTGCCTTGAAAATGTCACTTTTCTATGTGATAAGGGAATAAGAAACGTGGTGAAGTGTTCAGTTTCTAATGCATATTACCATGTGAAGTTCTCAGCGTAAACCGCTTCTGAGGTTAATAAAGTATTGCTTTATTAAGTACTCTTTATCAAACTTTAAATCAATGATATCTTTTCTAATAATTTCCAAAATTAGCAATGTTAAATTTTTTCATAGTAGTGTGACTGTATTACTACAAAGTTTTTCATTTAATGGCATTTAGTGTAGGCAAAAGTATTTCAGGTGCTGAGTATCCAGCTTGAAACGTGTTAAGGTGCACGATTTTCTGGAAGGTTAATGTTGCACTCCTACTGCATGTCCTCTCTGATGCACCTCAAACTGGACTCTTGGAGTCACTATTATTTTTATTTTTTATTTTTTTAATCTTTACATCATTTATGCCTCACTTAACCATTAACCATTCCATAACATATCTTCCTTCATGGATGCAAAGAATGATGCTTATGGCAGTTTATGGCTTGATTCTCAAATCCAAGAGCTAAACATACACCGTGATATGTTAATTCAGTTGATAACAGTATAGAGTTTTACCTGAAATTACAGTCAGAGAAAGTAACTACATCCACTTATAAATGATATTTTTTTTCCTGCATAGGTGCAGTTTTAGAAAGAAGTGCAGAACAGGGTTTGTCAAAAGTGCTAAGAGAAGACAAGAAGGCAAGCCTTGTTTCTGGACAGCTGGGCTAAAAGAACAAAATTTACATTTGTTTCTGAATTACCTCTTGAAGTTCCCTCTTCCCCCCTGAGGCAGCTGTATTTCACCCCTCCAACACACCTCTGTGCCCCCTCCCTGCCTTTGCCCCACAAGCAACACACTGCTGGTGTTGGCTTCACTCCTACACACAAATCTGATGCTGGGCTGATGGGATGTGATGGTTTGGGGAAGAGCTGAGTGAGGAAAGCTTGTGCAAAGCCACTGGGGGTGAAAACACATACTCCAAGTGTACTCCTTGAAGCTCTCCATCTTAAAATTTATAGAATTTGGCTTTTCCCCACCAAATAATATCCGTAGTATGGTATCCAAAGTGTCAAAGTAGAGCTATTAATTGTGTGTCCTAAATGACTGATATAGGATCCTTAGGATTATCAAAGGAAATCTCATTTATATTTTTGCAGTAATTTGTTTCACAGTATTTTCAAACTTAATAAATGAAATACAGTATCTGTCACTCTGTCCATCTGCTGTGTGATACATCTTCCCCAAAATAGTAAGTGAAGGAAGAGCTGAAGCAATAGAATTCCGAGTATGGTCTCATTAATAAACACTTTATATACTAAATGTAGGAGGTTATTTTTAACTGATTGTGGGTTTATTAAAAATAGAGATTAAAAAATTGTTGTAGGAGTAGCAAAGAGAGAGCCTTGCACTGTAAAGTGTCATTCATGACTGGATGACTGTTTCTGCTACAGATGAAGTATAATGTGTCTCTTAATGACACATGGGTAACTTATATCCAAATATTTTAAGCCTACTGTACATGGAAACAAACCTTTCAGCTGTGCGCTTCCAGCTTGAGTAAAATGCCATCAACTCTGAACATTTTGCTGTCAGCCAGATCAGTGTGCTTTTTATTTTGGAGCATTGTCTGCATTGACTGTCAAGGACCTTCCTCCACACAATTAGGCAAAAGTTTCTTGGCGAGAATATTTAGTGTCTTCCATGTGGTTTTAACCTTACTTCAAAGCTCTGAAACACTGCAATCATCCCATAAAAAATAGTGCTGTCTTTACTATCTGGCAAGACGGAAGATTTTGACATGTTACATCACAGCCTGTATAGCAGCAAGTTGAGTTTCAACAAAATGACTTTGTTTTGCTGGTTGGGGGTATTTTTTCAGTTTGGGGTTTTGTTTATTTGGTTTTGTCATGTAAATTCTTAGGTAAATAAGTCTAAATTTTTCTCTTCCTTTCTGTCTTCCAGATAAATCCATTCACAAGCAACAATAGAAAAAAAAGTTATTTCCTACTTTCATCTTGCTTAGACATATCTAATCTGGAAACTGGAAAGTTTAACATAATTTAAATATAAACTGGAAAATACTATTAATACTGTGCTGTAGTCAAATAAGTTAAATCCTAAGTCTTCATATTTTTGCTGTACTATCTCACACTGGGTTTTTTGATGCTTATATAATATTTCTTTCCTGAAGGCAGGGAGCGTTATTTCAGTAGTATGGATTACTGTGCCATGTTGTGCAGCCCCCACAGAGAACACCGGTGAAAAGGAAATAATCTTTTTTTCCCAAAAAATGTGGTTCACATTATAAGCAATTTTCTTGGGAGTTATTTCAATAGTTGATCAACATGTCATCATCATATTACAAAATTCCTAGTTTTGAAATTACTGCTCTTCTAGCATCAGTTTGCAGCTGTAACCTGCCAACAGCCATCAAGCCAGTATACAACATTCAAGCTGTATTGAAAATCTGCCAGAAGATCTCAGCAATAAAGCTCATGAGTATAGAATGTTTGATAGAAGTCCATGGATAAGAAATTCTGGTTTGACTTTGGCATTCTTTAATAGAAAGTTGTATTTTGGTTTGATACATTTCCAGTTTTCTGTAATGATTTACTAAATGACTAGCTACAACCCATGCTTCACCAGTACACATAGACTAATGACTAACGTTAGAGTTCCGAAGAGAACCTGAGTTTTTCTGAAGCTCAAAGTGTGTCAGGATGTTGTGATTGGAGTGTTGTATGTTTTCAGACAATAACGTTGGAAACGATATTCCAGATCTTCTTAGTCCTGGGGCTGAGTCTGATGTGGTCATGGAAGAAGGGAGTGACGACAATGACAGTGAAAGAAACAGTGGTTTTATAGATGACATGGAAGAATCTATAGCTCATGATTCTGAGATGTCAATGACAGGATGCCATAGTGACAATGGGGAAATGCAGGATGCTGATCCAGATCACGATGAGTCTAACAGGATGATCAGGTGAGCTGGGGCGTGAGTGTACCTTCCATCTTCTTTTGGGTTTATTTATAAGTGTCCTCCCTAGAGCTGAAGGGGGGAATCTACATGGACACTATTCTCACTCATTGAGGGTGGACAGGGCTAGTCATATGTGGTGGTTCTGAAATTGCAATGAGATTGCTCCACTGAATATATGCATTAGGAATTTAAGAGAAGCTTAAAAATTATTGTCAAGTTGAAGTAGCAACTGAAAATTGCACAAGTAATTATCTTATGAAAATGATGTGAAACTATTTGCACATGAACAGTAAAGAACAATAACTTTTTTTTTTTTTACTTTATTTTCCCAAGCATTTTTTTCCTCATAGTGCCAGTACCTGGTCAAAATGAACAAAAACAAACAAACAAAAAAAATGAACAAAAACAAAGATACCTAAAAAAATGTGTAAGTGGCGGTGGTATAATCAGCTCTAGATGAATTATTTGCATTCTTAGATACCTTTAGAAAGAAGGAAAGTTTGGCAAACTTGAAGTAGTAATTTGACGCAAGTTATAAAATAGATTAGAGGTTTGAAATGACTAATCAGGAAGAAAAATAGCAATTGAGTTGTGCAACATACCTCAGAAATGTCTGGAGAGAAGAAAATATTCAGTTATTGGAACTGTACAGAACAGTAGGGGGAAAAGTAGGGATTATTCATTGTCAGGAACCTAAAATTAATTAAGATTCTTTCAGCTGTAATTTCCCTGATGCAAAGGATCTGTACTTTGAAGAATTACAGAATAATTTTCTTTCACAGGTCCCAGTTTGACTTGCAGTTTCCTCTTTTATTTTGCTTACTAGGAGACTGTTTCAGTAACACCTTCCCCTTACATCTCTGTTGGTAACATGCACCTGTTGCACTAATAGAAAGCAGTCAATCCACTTCAACAATACAGTTTTACCTCCTGCAGCAGTGAACAGTTTTTCCTGCTGTCATATTCATCTGCATAGATGCTGTTTATAGACACCTTGTATCATCGGAATGTAAGCTTGTGCTTATATCACAAAATCAGTGTCATATAACATTTTGAATGTCCAAGTTGTATTACATGGATAGCCTTGCAGGTTTCCAAAATATAAATATGCAATTATAACTAATAAAAACACTGATAACCAAGGTATATGTGTTATACTTGAGTTGAGGGACATCTCTGTATTTCCTGTAATACCTTCCCCTGGTTATTTCTAAGGGTAGTCTCCATATCCATGGATTATTCTTAAGTGATCTATAAAAGGCAAATAAAAAAGTATTCCTCTTTCCAGTACAGAATAGAATAGTTAAATAGGAACTGCACTCCTTTGATCATTTTTAGGCATAAGAGGTGTTAAGTCTATGTTAGTCTTAATGAAAGTTCAAGACAGGAATGCTTTTTGCATTTTGATTGGAAACTGACAATTCGCAAGATGTTTCTTATTTCCAGGATGCATTACAGTGAAGCAGGGCCATCTGCAGACATCCACAGTCACAACAACTGTGGAAACTTAAAGATACTATTCTTCTCTTGGGCAGTTTCTGCCCTTTTTTTGTTGGAGTTGTTGCACCAATGGCTTTGCCAGCACAGCAGAACACATGAGCTGTCTGTGCTGTGTTTTCATGTACAGTGCTGCATCTGGCTTTACAGTTCTACCAGAAATAACTAAGCATTTAGCTTTGGGACTGGAGCAGATTATGAGTCCGTATTCCATGAGACAGAATCTGCTTTAGGAATGGTTAATGCTAAGAGCAAGGAAAGCGGGAAGCTGAGCTTTGGTTAATTCTTACACCTCTCCAACTAGATATTCCAGATTTTATCTGATGGTGCTATCAGGGATGCTGTCAGGTTCCCATGCCTTCCCAGCTTACTGCGTGTCAGCTGAGTCATGGAAAGTTTCAACGTGCGTACCCCAGCGTGCGAGGCAATGGGACTTCACTCTAGGTCTTTGAGGGTAAAATGTGTTAGCTTAAACCTCTTTCTCAGAGAGGTTCCAGCAGATTCTCTGGTGTGCCCTGTCAGGGTGCACACAGCTAGGCAGCTGACACATTTTCTACTCTGTAAACCATCATCACTCCATTTTGTGTTTAAACCCAAGAAAGATCATAGGACAGCAATCTGATGGGCCATTACTTAGGTGATGAGAGATTCAAGATAAAGTGCTGTTGTGAATCATGCATAGCACAGGCCTGAGCTATGGCTCCCACACCCTAGCTGGGGCCCTAGTCATCTGCCCATCTTCTTTGCTCACCTTTAGGAATATTTTGGGGAGAGAGACGGGGGCAGAGAGAGCGTGCACGCATGTGTGCGTAATGATTATAAATGCAAACATAGATATCAGGTAGATATAGATATATGTAGAGAGATATATTCTGACTTAAAAGATTTTTTTCTTTGTCCAAAGTTACCTTCTTTTTAAAAGCCTGTATTGATTTCTTCTTAAGCCCTTCAACCAGCAACAATATTCCATTAATGAGAGTGGTACAGTCTGTGAAGCACACAAAAAGGAGAAGTAGCACAGTAATGAAGGAGGGTTGGATGGTTCACTATACAAGCAAGGACTCACTGGTAAGAAATGTTAAAAACTGTCTTACTGTACATACTATATGGTAGTACAGAATCAAGTCCTAAGAATAATTCAGTAATTTACAGTCACTCATGTAAGGCATTTTTTGTAATATTTGTGATGCCTAAAGTCCTGACTTATGTCACAACTGAGAACTGCACTGCTTGTGAAAAACAGGACACAGTTAAAACACACAGAAAATATCTGTATATGTCAGTGACATTATCATAAGCAGCCAAATGTAAAGACATTCTGAAGGAAGTAAAAAATAATGTTAATACCTTAGGGATTCTGGAAAGCAGCTTTAACTTCCAGCTGCATTCTTCTAGATGTATTACTGCTAGGTTAATTGAGATTTTTCTAAAAGAGATTTAGCGCAGAAAAAAGTTACTTCCATTCTGACCTGCTAAAACAGGAATAAAGACTTCAGTATGTGGCCTTCTGAAGTGAGCTGGGGTGTTGTAACTGGTACAAAGTGAGGTTTAATTATTTTAGCAGCGTACCTGTAGCAAATTGGGCTGAATGTAATGCAGACATTGAAGTGACATTTTAAATTTTTAAAATTCAGACAGTTTGAACAGAGCTGGGTTCTTACTGAAACAACAGAGGGTGGCCCTGTAAATCCTAAACTTTTAAGTCCTCATAAAAACCTTGTTATAGCAAATTAATCTTTATCATTCACAATTCCTCTCTTCAAACTTAAGTGAAACATTTTGGAAGTGATGCTTTTGAGAAATGAACATTTCGTTGATTTACTTGGAAAAAGCTAGAAAGAATTTTCCCTTGTTTTTCATTGCAGAGGAAACGACACTACTGGAGACTGGACAGCAAATGCATTACACTTTTCCAAAATGATACCGGAAGTAAATATTACAAAGTAAGGAATACTTTTCAATCTCTTTTTGTACCATCAGAATATGACTAAATTGCTGAATTAATAGATACTTACTAAAAGTACACTACTAGGATAAATTTGATCTATGTTTGTTTTCATTATAAGCTGTCTGTGTATTTTGCCTTTCACAAACTACTCTCAGATCAGAAAGGACCTGTAAAATACATGTTGTGGAAATGGAAAGGTTTTTTTACAAGGCCAGTTCAGTACTGGTAACAAATTCTGCCAAGAAACTCATCTGACTTTCTGCCATTCATAAGACAAATTCTTTCCAAAAAATTGTGTAGAATATGTATAATTTTGATTCTGTCCCTTGGACTTTATGCTGTGGTCTTGATTGTAAAAGATTGTTTTAATGCTCATATCCTTTTAGCTGAGGCAGTTAAACTCCTTGGCCATTACTGCAGTAAGTTTTAATAATGGAAAGTATTTTTTTCATATGGCCTTATCTCAGGGAAATATGTCAGTGAAACATACTCTCAGTGTTGTTCAGGGTGAAACAATCAAGTTTATGCCTGTGTGAAAGGTGGATTTGAAATCTTAATTTTGAATAGATTTATTCTGCAAATAATTTATTGCAAATCAATTTTATTCAATAAAGAGCCAATAGGGTTTAATTCTGTAGTGGAGTTCTGTTGATATATGGATGGCCCTGCTCTTTTCTGATGGAACCTCACTGCTCTCTTTGATAAGTTTAATTAAATAATTAAAGTTCTACATGGCCTTGGAAAGAAAGATTAAGTATTTTACTATCAACAGCCCTCTGTATCATGGAGTTTCAGGTTACAAGAGCCTTTTTGTTTGCGCGAGAAGCATGTGGTTAAAAGCAACAGCTAATGTCATAGATTAGTTAAATAAAGTTCATACTTTAGATTTACATGTTGACGATATTTTATGTAGAAAGTAAACCATTTTTTTCATTTTAGGAAATCCCATTGTCTGAAATCTTATCTCTGGAACCTGCAAAAACTTTCACTTTGCTGCCTCAAGGAGCCAATCCTCATTGTTTTGAAATAAGCACAGCAAATATAGTCTATTATGTTGGAGAAAACATAGAAAACCTCTCAAGTGTTCCACTGAATAACAGTGTTATCAGCAGTGGTATTGGCATTGATGTGGCACGAATGTGGGAAATGGCAATACAGCACGCCCTGATGCCCGTCATCCCTAAAGGGGCATCAAGTGGGTCAGGACCCAGCCTGCACAGTAAGTTTATTCATTTCAGATAAGTAGAGTCATATCAGAAATGATGTTGCTTAATATTCTGCACACATTGAATGGAAGTATTGCACAGCTAGTAAAGGCTATTCTGTCATGCTGTCATAGCTGATCACCTGTCTGCCTATTATTTTAAGCACCACAGTTTCTCATCCATGTGTTTCCAGTTTATACTAGGACATCTGGATTAATATATAAGATGCAGATTTGTTACCGAGCAAACAGTTGTTACGTTAGTAAGACATCTCAATCCACATTTGTTTTGCTGATGTGAGTAATTGCCTCCTTGTGCAGAGGCATGACGTTTTCTGAGCTCCAGTTGGGAGCTGATTGTTCCCATCATGCCGTAATTTATGTTTCTAGCTGTCTGCAGAAGCAGATCTTCACTCTTTAGGTCACTGCAGCATAGATGATAGACACCCTTTCACCACATTTGGCTGTACAAGTGCCACAAATGTCCCATGCCGAGATGAAACGAGCTCAAATGTGACTTAACAGCTGTTCTAGGCACAAGGCGTAGATATTACCCAGGACCAAAAGGACTGGATGTATCTTTGCTTCCAATTTACATACTTCTGGGTAATTCTGTAGCAAAGATGACAGCTTATGTAAATGAAAAGTGAAACTTGTTTAAATCTAGCTCAGATACTGATAACAAAGTAGCAGAGAGCAAACAGTTCCCCACTACTAGGCCTGTGCTCTGTGGTTGCTCTGCTACTTGTCCTCAGCCTAGTCAACATAAAGCAGATTTGGATATGTCTACAAAATTTGGATTAGGCCTTTTGTTGCAGTATACACCCGTTTTAGCACTTGACATCTGGATGCTGTTAATGCAGTGTGAAAGGCTAATGAGACTGCAAGCCCTTCAGAAACCAAGTAATACAACAGGCAGTGGCATTACATCTCCAGGCACAACAGTTTACATATCAGATTAGATCAGCAACATTCTTTGCTTTCTCGACCGGGTTCCTGCATAAAATAGTGTCAAATTCTGGATGTCATTTCAATCAGGCTAGTTGCCTAGTGCCCCTGGTTTGAGCCTAGCATAGCTAAATAAATCACCTAAAATACTGGACTGGGAATGACAGCTGTCTTCTCTCCCTCTTGGGGAGTTGGAAAATTTTCTTTACAACTTTTTAGTTATCTTCAGGGGGGTTTTTTGGTGAAAATTAAGGTCGTCTGAGATTTTTAGAATAAATTCCTGTGGGAAATGAGAATGACAGCAACTTTCTATCTTGTGCTGAAAGTGTAAGAATTGTCCATGTTTTTGTCCGTGCTTTTTTCCATGTAAAGACAAAGCAGTGCATACATTCGAAAATGAATTGGCAATGATAAAAAGCCTCTACTTAACTGAAACTTTCCATTCCCAAACCAGTCTATTCCTAAGGAAATGACAAGAAAATAAGCCATACGGGGCAGAAGTTAGTTGTGCTACTTACTGCAACTAGGAGAGGTGCTGGTGGGTAGTAGCGAGTGTCTTCAGTGTGCGATAGAGGCTTTATAGTAGAGGACAATGGTTCTGATGAGACTGAAATCCATACTAAGAAAATGAAAAGTCAGCACAGGGTTCTGGGCAGAGGTAGGAGACAGAAGGCAACATCCTAAGCTCTGAATTTGTAGAGGTTAGATGTGATGTTTGTTGTATTAAAGCACAAGTGCAAGGTTTTGTTTCCATTATCTGTTTTAATAGTGTCTCTGCCCAGTTGAAATGTATGTTATTTTTAACGGTATGCAGACCAACGTGAGTGCATATTGGCCTTCATCTGAATAGCATCAAATACATTGTAGGTGATGCTATAAATAAAAATTCCTATTAAATCCACTAATAAAAAGTGTACTCTAGTTGCGGTTATGTTACTTGCATGAAGTGTAAAGCCCCAAAATAGAATTGAAGAAAACAGTAAGAAGCTTATAAATGGGAATTACAAGATTCTGCTATCAAAAAATTAATAATTAAATGTATAATTCTATTCTTTTCCAGACATTGCAGAACTGTTGTTCCAGTCACATATTTGTGGGCTGATGTAATTTTATATTGGCTGGTAGATGAACCAGCTGACCTAATTGGTCCAATTTCTAGAGCTGTCAGTAGATATTGATGTAATGTAGATGTCATTTCCTATTACTACATGTTTGAACTGAAAGCACAGCAATCTAAAGTATATTTTACTTTCTTCCCCAGGGGATATATCCATCAGTATTTCTGTGTCAAACTGCCAAGTTCAAGAAAATGTGGTGAGTGTTCTCTGGATGCTGGGGCTAGACCTGCTATGGTTAAGCTTGCAAAGTCATTGATCTGTTTTGCAAAGAGGAATGTTAGATCATCAGCCATTTTTCGCTTACTCTGTAGAAATTAACAATCAGCTTTGCTAACTTTTGAGAAGAATCATCTTTGTGGCACCTTTTCTTGAGATGCAAGAATTACACATGGGTAATTTCACTTAACACAGAATTTAACTATGAATCATTGCAGGGTGGTATTGACTAAAAGGAAAAGTAAGCCATAGAAGTTATTAGATCATGGCATTTGTCAGCTGAACTTCGTAAAGCTAATCACAAGCTTTCATAAATATACAGTTTCCTGTCATCACTGAGAGATCAGATATTCTCTGTTGTACAAAGATGAAAAACTATCCAAAGGAAGAGTTACGTATGTTGTTACTTCCATACATAAAGAATTATCATTTCTTTTACACTAGGACTGTTAAGACACAGGACATGTGGTCAAGGTAAATAGTCACACTGCTGATTTTCTGTTTCATGGGCAGTGGAAATAAATAGGACTCCCTGCAGCCAAGTGAAGCTCTGGGGCAGCTCTGGTGTTTGCCAGAAAAAGATTGCCTGCTAGGGATGTGTCCATTTGTTTCCTAAGAAGAAGCAAGACAGCCTTTATTAGTAACTCCTTGGCATTTTTTTAGTCTTCATTGCATGTGTTGCTGGTTAAATATCAGGAAAGTGAAGCTGAGCTCTGAGATTTGAGGTTGAGTCTCCAAATGAATCTACTAACAGCTTGTGCTTTAGCCTGTGTTCAGGCAATAACAAACAGTGAGATGTGAGACTCCCTCTCTGGCACGGATGGAATATTTCACCCTTCTCAGTGGACCAACACAAAAAGCTAAAGCCCAGAACTGATGATACTCAGAAAACTTTCCATAAACTAAGAAACCACTTACATTTCCATGGCTGACATGAGCCATGTCAGTATTTTGAATTTGTAATTTCTTCTTTTTCATAAAACCCAGAGGTAATTCCTAGATCTGGGATCCTGGGAGATCTGGGTAGAATGTTGCTAACAAGACCTTCTTTATTTCCATATGTACTTTTGTCTTCAGAGTTATGATATAATAATAAACAAGTATAATGCTGCATGCTGTGGGCTACTTGCCTGGAAGGTGGCTGTGGCTGAAAACTACTGAAGGTTCAGCAGCTTTTACAACCCATTAGTGTGGCTTTTAAGAAAACCTGCATGAACGTTTTTGGTAGATAATATATTTTGAAATGTACTATACTAAATGTATGCTACTTCCCGCTAGAAAAATGAAACTAAATACAAATTTTGTTTCCGTATCTCAGGGCTTAATATTTGTTATGTCTTCATAAACAGGACATTAGCACTGTATACCAGATCTTCCCAGATGAGGTGTTGGGATCAGGACAGTTTGGAATTGTTTATGGAGGTAAGGCTTTGGTGTGTTGTACAATTATACTTAAGATCTTAAAATAGAAAATTTCTTGAATGGTGAAAGTATTTGGATTCTGAAATGTTTTGTTTCAGAAACTAGCTGCTCATTGTTTTATATAAGCAGTATTCATTGAACAATGAAACGTTTTTGTTGACAAAGTCTTTTTGTAATTTGAAATTTTCTACCCCATAGTGGGTCAGTGTGTATTAATAACTTCATATTCTCTAATAAATTCCAGTAAAGAAAACCCTGAAGTGCAGAAAACTGTTCTTTTAGAGAATTATAATGGAAAAAAACATTTTTTTTTCCAAAAATCTCTTCTTCCTCCTTTTTTTTTGGCATGTTTTTGTGAGATTTCTTTGCTTTATTTTTACATAGTTAGAATTGTTTCTCTTTTTCATTTTCTTATCCATCTTTCCTCTCTTTTTCCTCCTTTGTCTGAGCAGTTTTTTGGGGTGTATTGAGGTACAGCTGTTGTTTGAGATCGTGTGAAGTGAGACCTAACAACAAATTTCTCACTGAAAAATCTCTGTGGCCCTCTGATAAACCTGGGACATGCACTTACCTGCCTAAAGGCAATCACTTCTTTTATTATTTACTAGTCTGGAGCTACTACCAAATAAGCCTGCAATCTGCCAGCTGCAGAGAATGCAGCTTGAGTATATGAACATATATAGAGTATGTGAGCACATATGTTGCTGTGTGAGAAAGTTAACCTTGCATGTATATTGTTGAAATGCAGAGCTGACTTTCTCATATGCATATGTTTCTTACGTGTTTAAACAGCTTTGTCAGGTGATGAAGAAAAGTTCTCTTGTCAAAGGGTAGAAAGAAGGGAAATGAGAGTAAATTCTTAGTGATTGAATTTGCTGCAAAAGTGCTCTGAGGATTACTTGGTTGTGGCCATTTGTACAACCCAGTGAAAGTGGAACACTTTTAATCACGTTAATTCATAGAGGCCTTTTCTTTTTTTAATGCAGGAAAGCATCGCAAAACAGGAAGAGACGTTGCCATTAAAATAATTGACAAACTAAGGTTTCCAACTAAACAGGAAAGTCAACTTCGTAATGAAGTTGCGATTTTACAGGTATTTTTCTGTTCTTTTTTACTGTATTAACTTCATTTATGCATTCTATAAATACCAGATAATATAATTATTTTAATTGTTAATCACTAGTATTTTTGCAAAAACAGCGGTATTTTCGCTGCTTAACCTGTATAAACAGCCAAGACCAAATGTATTGGCAGTGTCATGCTAGGAATTACAGTTTCTGCAGTTTTAAGCACCAGACACAATAAGGGAAATGTATGTTTGTTACACTGGTTGGAAATTAATTAATTCTCCTGTACTGTCCCTAGGTATTTCATGCCTATTGCCTACAGGTTAGGCACACACTTTAAATTATGAAATACTGAAACACTGTCTGCTTTAGGGGGGTCTGAAGACTGTCTATGTAATGATAAAACCTAATGATCATGTTGGGAAATCTGGTGCTATATTTATCTTTAATAGAATCTTCATCATCCTGGGGTTGTAAATCTGGAGTGTATGTTTGAGACGCCAGAAAGAGTGTTTGTTGTTATGGAAAAACTCCATGGAGACATGCTGGAGATGATCTTATCAAGTGAAAAGGGCAGATTGCCAGAGAGAATAACAAAGTTTTTAATTACTCAGGTAAGAAATTAATTATAGACCCAGAAAGAGATTTGAGGTCAATTATTATCACTGTTTCTTATATTTTGCTTTTGGCATAATTTACCTTTTGATTCATGAAAGCCTGAATTGTAGTATCGGGGATGGTAAGACAGCTTTGTGTCCATTAAGAGGACCTAGAACTAGACACATGTAAAGCTGTCTGGCTGCTGGATGGCAGGGCCATCGAACTACAGTTTCTCATCTGTCACAGCACTCTCCAAACTAGCCAGCTGCAACAAGGTCTTTTACCATCTCATACCAACACACCCTTCATGCCAGTCCCTCCGCTGCCTTCTCCTCGTCTCTCCTCACCCAGGGCACGCACGCACGCTCGCTCGCTCTCTCTCTCTTCTCTCTGCTTCTTCCTCCCCTCTCTTCCTCGGCTGCCCAACCTCTTCACAGAACAGCCGCAGCTGCACCTTATCTACATCAGCCAACCCACCGCCCCGAAGCCAGCCCACAGCTGTACGTTATCAATGATAATTAACCCAGCTTCATTCCTCTACACTCATATGCTTGAAAAATTAAGCAAAGAAAAGGATGCAGATCACTAACAACAAACTGTACAAGACCTAAGAAATTTGAGCCTCTTGAACGGCCCTGTGCCGAACCATTGCAGTTCGTACTGTGCACTTTTGTGTGTGTTTCCCATGCTGAGATTGGATCTCAGAACTACTTGTGATTACGTGAGTCTGGTTTCCTGTATGGCTTTCTGTTAACAGTGTGATCTGGGGATTATTTTTTTTTTATTCTACCTGTTGCTATATTATCATACTGCTGCTTTGGCTGCCCATAATACTGGTTTAAATTTAGATACACAATTGAGTAGTGAGCCACCTCAGAGTTAGAGCAGCCTGTGTTTCAGCAGTCAGGGAAAAGAAAGGAGCAAGAACAACAGTGTTACGGTGAGAGTTCATTATTTGGGGTAGAACGTAGGAGGTTCCTGGTTTTCAGACATTCATGGGCAAAACTGCCACCAGCATGTCTGATTTCTTGCCTTCCCAGGTTAATTCAGCCTCCTCACCATTCCCTGCTCTAAAATAGTGGGAAATTCTGCCAGCCCCTGACCGGGCGCAAGGAATGGAGTTAAAGCCGCAGGAATAGGATGGATATCTGTTACACACTGTTGCCATATTTTTTTGTGTGTAATGAAATAGAAATACATGCAACATTCCCTATGCTTTCTTTCCTCAAGAAAAAGCTTAATTTTAATCAGTACTATTTCTATGAATTTTTTTGAGTGAATTTAGACGTGGAAGGTTATTTTGCAAATGTTTCTGCATCCAAATATATCACACCAAAAAAAGTAAACAAGTACTTAGAACCCAGTTTTTAAAAATGCTTAGAATATAAAGTCTTTGGGGAGGGAAAAATTATATACCATGCAGTGAAACATCAAGAAAACTTGAGGCACTGCAAATAATAGCTGAAATTTTTACTTTTTTTTTTTTCCATTGTAGACATTCTTGTAAAAGGTACATTCTTGTTGTATTGTTTCTCCCTACACCAAGCCTTGCTTTTCTGATCACTGATATTGTCCAAACAGTATAAAACAATCCAAAAAAATGTATAGCATTTAAAACTGAATTTCTTTCTGATTTATTTCTTCACAGATCCTTGTTGCTTTAAGACATCTTCATTTCAAAAATATTGTTCATTGTGACCTCAAGCCAGAAAATGTGTTATTGGCATCAGCTGATCCTTTCCCACAGGCAAGTAGAAAATGCCCTTTCTTAAGATAAATTGTTCACATGAAGAATGTCAGCAGTGATTATTTTATGACCAAACAAAAAAGATTAGTGACCTGTCTGTATCTCCTTCAGAAACTACACAGAATTTTTAGATATGAAAAAAACCTGTTCACTTACTCAAAAAAATTTCCAAAGATGACATATTTGAAAATCCTTGTCTCTTGTCATTTGCCTGAAATAATTCAACTAGATTTTCAAGTGTGATGTAACTACTTCTGCGATTGTCTCTAATTTGCTCACCACTACAGGACAAGTTACTTTTCTGCTTGATTTAGTCCAGATAAGTGACAATTTGCAAGCAGTGACTGGAAAGACACTTATTTTTCTGAAAGTTAGGGTAGAGCTCATGAAGAATTTTTAGCTTTTTAGTTTTATGAATTTAAATACCAGCTAGATTACAGAACATTTAAACATACTTTCTGGTCATTGTTATATTTCTCATTAAAAGGTATTTGTAAGTTCCTATTAGCTTTGATCTGCAGAGTTCATCTATAATCTCCTCCAACTGTCCATATTCAAAAGCAGCACTATTGATAATTTGTAAATAATATCAATAATTGGAAAGGAAGGATCTATACCGAGGCCTTAAGTGAGAATTTTTAAGCAGCTACATCTGAAGAAATCAGACAAGTTTGCAGAAAGGCAGGGTGTAACTAGGTCCACAATAAAATAGAAGTGGAAGTTCAAGCTAAATTTTGTCGACTTGCTTGATTTAGGAAAAAAACATAGGTAAACCAATTTTTCTGTTTGCTGTGTTCTTATGCTATGAATGAATAAGTATTACTTTATATTTCTACTTTCACCAGAGCCTGAGCTATTAGGCCTATCTAAACCCATATTTCTTTCACTCTAAGCTGTCCTGTGTTACTGGTTTTACTGTGATTTATTCATGGAGTGAAGGAATAAAGGAGGTGAAATGGACTGGTAGTCTGGTCTGATGTCTTGGTGGAATAAGGGTATTCCTCTCAAAGAGGAGTTTAAAAAAACAATATCCTTGAAGGAACAGTAGAGATGCATCTTGCAACTAAACCATGATAAAAGTTCCTCAGCTACATGTATGATAATAAAAATAATGTCTGTTTTACTGTAGCATTTTTCTTTAAACAGGTAAAACTTTGTGATTTTGGCTTTGCCCGAATCATTGGAGAGAAATCATTTAGGCGTTCAGTTGTAGGAACACCAGCCTACCTTGCTCCAGAAGTGCTGAGAAACAAAGGCTATAACAGATCTCTGGACATGTGGTCTGTGGGTGTCATCATTTACGTAAGCCTCAGTGGTACCTTTCCATTCAATGAAGACGAAGACATACATGACCAAATCCAGAATGCCGCTTTCATGTATCCACCCAATCCATGGAAAGAAATTTCTCATGAAGGTAATACCTGTTTGGGGCTGGTTTTATATAAATGCTAAACGAGAGTACTTGAATTTTGCTTTTGTGTTTCACACACACCCACACACCCTGTACATACCACTGCGAAAAAAAAGATTTGAAATTTCAAGGTACCATCTCTGTTCTGTGCTATCAGCTGCTTTAGGTGTTTCCTGCAAGGCATGTAGACTCCATATGGCATAATCCTCTGGTATGGGAACTCTCCAGGAGGTGTTGAAGGAGGCCCATAGCCACCTACAGATGGGGCTGCTGTAGAATTTTGTGGGGAACCTCTGCTGCTGCAACCAGTGTTTCTTATATTCACTTCTGTACCTCTTCTCTCAGCTCTAGTGCTCTGCGGTCTTTTTCTCATTTTCCTTGTGCCAGTAATTGAGTTTCCATTCAGTAGGATGCTGTACCCTGATAGTCTTGCTGTAGAGAAGATAAAAAAGATTGAACAATTCCAAGCAGATGAGGTTTCAAGAACAGTGTGAGAAAGTGTAACAGAAGAATCTTTCTGCGGGGGGGAGGCTTGGAGGTAACCAATGAGACTTTTGAAACTAGAGTTCTGGTCAATGGCATCAAAGACTTTTGATAATAAAAGAACAATGTGAATAATTCACTATGAACATTTTTAAAGAAGGTAAATTAAAGATGTCTCTAAATGCAACCAAGTAGGGCACTTAATAAATATATCAGTTCTGGTTTCACAAATGTTTTCTTATACATAGCATTTTCAGGCCACTTGATTTTCTTTGGGAATTTGTGTTTTCTTCTGCTTCGTAAGTCTTAAATCAAAGGAAACATTATAAACAACAAATTCTTATATTTTTTTTTTCTGAATTTGAATGTGTACCAAATTGAATTAATATATTAGCATTTACAGTTTCCATTATTTACAGTATAGTTTTTCTGGGTTTCAGGTGACATATTTAACTTACACATTAAGCGTAGCTTAGAGGATTGTGCCTGCTGCTTAGGATAAGATATATTCTAGCCAAGGATAAGATGTATTCTAGCCATGTGAGATTCTCAGCTGAAAAATGCTTTGAGAGCATTGTCTTTTGTTTTATCTCAGTGGCAGATGAAGTTTGATGAGATCTGTTGCAGGGAGAGGCGGAACTATAAATCTGCACAATTACACACTGAAGTCCTGAACTTCCACACACTTCTGATATGTAAGCTGACAGAATCTATTGGCAGCAATGCCTTATCTGGCGCTAGAGACAAGCAAACAGCAATCAACACAGGAGAGGCTGCAAGAAATTGTCTCCCACAAGTTTCTACCGTGGTAGACAGAAGATCAATTTCTGCATTCAAAGGTGAAGATTCAGTAGAGTACCTACAGAAAAAGCACCTACTGGGGTGTTGTATCTCCTTTTAGAGAATCACAGCCTTCATTAAGAGTTAATGCATACCAGGCTGCAAGCGTGCAGAAAGGAGGGAAAGAACACACTTTAACAAATCACTAAATGAAAATCTGCTTATACATTGTCATGTTATTCTGTATTTTGAATTGCTAGCTGATGAGCCACTCTGTTGTGCTAAACAAAAACCTGGAAAAAATCTGAACAAATCCATGATGTTTTAACACAGGGACTTGGAGTCTAGATCTCTGTTCAGGTATTACTTGATAATGCTGAGTTTTAGAGCTCAGAGTTGGACTCAGATTCCACATTACCTGGGCAAAATAAAGGAACCATGTTCTGTCAGCTACCTTGGTGCAGAGCCCTGCGCAGGTCACGGGAGGGCAGGTTGGTGGGCCCGCTGGCTCCGTCCAGTTCCTGTGATCTGTGACCCTACAGCGTGGTTAAAATGCAAATCTGTGTGGACCCGGTGTCCTAACACATCGAGTCTGGATTACAGTTCTGAACAGTGAACAGTGCCATGATAGCTGATGCTACAAATGATTGAAGCATTAGGGGGGAAAACACAGATAATTTTAAAGATATTATGAAGTTGCTTACTCAATATTGCAAATAAAAACAATTTGAAAAGGTACGTGTAGTTAAATGTAAACTATGGTAACACAAAGCTCATTTTAAGATAAAGTACACTGGGGCTCATAAATTTCTCTACACTTAGATGCTACAAATCTATAAAATTCAGAGTAGAATTAGTTTCAATCCCAACAGGTTACATTTATGCACTTGGAAGTCTTCATTTAGCTTGTCATATGCTCTTCCAGCTTCTGAAACAGGTTAAGCTAATGAATTGGGTGTTTGCATTCCATATCTTTTCCATTATTCTGTTTGTCAATTATACTTAAACATTGAACATTTTTCAACAGAAGTTTTAACATAAGTGACTGACCACTTTTTATATTTTTTTCATATTCATATAGATACAGAAACGATCCATAATAGATTTAAAGGCATAAGAGATTTCTTTAACTGTTTCCTGGAATTTGTTTTGTAGCAATAATTCTCCCAAGAGGACAGCAATTATCATCAATTAGTTCTTCCACTGAAGCTTGTAAGAGGGTTAGATCACAGTGTGGAATGTCATGCTGCCACAGAATCTGGCAAGGTCTTTGTAAATAAATATTGATCAGCCTCTCAAGCTGGTATGATTGAAATGGCTATTTCTCTTGAAGGATCTACAAGACATATTTTCTTGCAAGAACAATTATTCTTTGTTTGAAAATTAAAACAGAATTCTTTAAGTGATTTTCACTTGTAAGAAAGAAAAAAAAATTGAAGATCCAGCAGTTAGTCCAATTTAATTACTGACATTTGAAAACTCGCGCAACTGTTTAAGAGAACTTTAACACATAATAAACACCCACAGTCTCCACAGAAGCACTGCCATAGCATTAAAAAATTGAAACCAAAATTGGTTAGACAAGCACTGCTGCAATAGATAAAATAATTGCAAAATAAATATTATTTTTAATGCAGGTAAGAAAGATCTTTTTAAAGTGTTATGCTGTGTGAATTTGAAAACTAGGAGCCATTTGTCAAAAGGTTAGCATAAGTAAAACTAATGTAAATATTCTTCTTTCTTTCTCCAGTACTTACTGCTTTCTTCTCGTATGTCCAAAAGGCAGTGCTGGGCCCAAGCACTCTTTAACAGCAGACTCTATGAATTGTACGTTACAGCTAGATTTTAAAAGTGGTACCTTCATCAAGAGACTGTATTAAATGCTTCAGTAGGAGCAGGCAGAAACTGAGAATTCAGTGAACTTAGAAGAGCTAGTCTACCATCTAAGATAATCAATATTAACTCTTGATTTATGCATGCCAATAAAAATGTTCAGGTTCTCTGCCATATAAAATGTACTGTGCGTGACTGTTTCTTCTTTTTTTACTGCTGAAGTATGTCAGTGTCAGTTGCTATGAATGTTCATAATATGATAATCCTAGAAACACTGTTGTAGAACAGTGAGTGGTAGTAGAAGCAATGACATACCAATTTGAGCTTAAAAAAAGAAAAAGAAATGTTTATTCAAACCTATTGCTGTCTATATCAGTCCTGCTTGATGCACAAAGCAAGTGATGGCAGGTAAGACAGACACCCTGAAACAATAGATGGGATGAGGGGGTGTCGATTTGTGACTGTACCAGGTTAGGATCACCAACCTAGGCAACCTGAGCTAGCTGCTTCTTAAACCGCAAGAACTCATTTGCTTCAAATTTTGTGTATGTACTTTAGTGGAAATGTAAATGTTTCAAAAGTTGTGGGTTTTTTACGTTGTTAAGGCGGTTTTCAGTTTAGAGTAAGGGAAGTGATCATCAGCCAAGTGTATTGCCAGTGCCTGTGCAACAACAGCTTTATTAAAGGGCCTATGATTTCTTGCAGAATAGCTTATCAAAGCAATGTTAGGAATTTTTGCCTGCCTATTGCAAAAATCAACACTGAGGAAAGCAGAACAGTACTCAGACCTTTTGTTTCTTGCTTATGACTATTACTGTGGCTCAGAAAGCCAAACTGGATGTAAAACTTCTTGCAGCTGTAGTTATTTCAGCACTCTTTTCAGACCAATACTCACATAAAAATTTTAAGAATAGCTGAGCTTATTTATTGTCATGTTTACTTCTATTTTTACCATAAACAGAGAGAACTTAAAAGCTCAGATATTTTACTTTTTAGCAAAATCAGGTATTTCTTTGCATGTAATGGGTAGTTAACAAATTATAGTGAATGATGCTGTCTTTATCACTACTTTGGATTTAGTGCTCAGTAGATGCTTTTTCTGATATTGCCAAGCAACAGCATGTTAATCTCTAAGCTGGAATGCGAAGGGTAGCAAAATTTTAAAAGGAAAAACCATAATGAGATAGGTCATACCTATAGACTGCGTCTGAAAAAGCAGCAACAGTGGTAAAGTAACCTAAATGTTCTCATTCTCTGTTCCTCATTCAATTATTGGTTTTAAGGTAAAATTCAATTGGCTTTTAAAATTCTAAACTACACTGATGGGGCAATAGATTTGTAAAACCACATGACCCATAACAATTTAAACTGCTTATATAAATAATACAGTCTAGCAAGTTCAGAGAAAAAAGATATGGGAAGAAATTGTATGTTGGAGAAAAAGTGCGTTATGAATATAAGATGTTTGTTTTCTTGAGAATTAGTTTTTCTGTAGCATTTTCTAGCAATTTGTAAAATAAGAGTCTACAGTCACAAGGCAAGAAAGAAGGCAGAATCCATTTGAGGGTGATATTTTTGAGCGTCTGATGTCATTCAGTCCCTGTCAACAGTTCTGTCTTCTCTGCCACTCAGGAATGTGGTCTAGTCACTGGCTATGGCTCTTTTCTTTCCATAGTCTCCATCTGTCTGATGTCATAGCAGCTGGATGAATCTCATCTACTCCTCCTGCTGAGAAATTCTAGCTTTTTTTGTGTGTAATGCTTTCTGTCCTCATCCTCCATTAAAACTTAACCTATAAAATCTAAGACCTTTCAGTTTTGTAGCTCTCAGAAATGTGTTTTCTCCCAACTGATTATCCATTCCCAACATTTCTGTGAGCAACATTTCCCAAAGCTTAGCCCTCATGCACAAAATCCCTTCTCTAGCATCACCAAAGCCAGTTGCTTTGCATTTTAAGGTTTGTCAGAGATTGTGTGCATACACATACACGCACAACCTCACAGATTCCTCCATGGGGAATTCTGATTTCCACGCCCACTAAGGGCTGTGTCTTCCCACCTTTTTCTAGTAGCTTCTCTCCTTTAAAAGTATAATCCCCAAATGCTGAGTCTGTGTTTGTATGTATAAATAGAATTGTAAGATGTTACTGTTGAGAGGTAGTTTCTGTGCTAAATTTGGAGTATTTTGTAGAAAATCAGGTTTTGTCACAGCCACTCAACATTCCATTGCCCAACCCGCTATTTCTGCTTTGTCTTCAATGATTGTCAAGCCAGCTTACTTTTCCTAATTCACTTGCTGTAGGGTAGTTTGACTTTAATTCAGACTTCATCGTGGAATTTTGCTAGACATTCATACACGGGAATCTACTTGCAGAATTCTTTCCTATTTTACAGCTTTAATTTTCACATCTGTCAAACATGGAGCCTATTTTCAACAGCAATACTGTTCTTTTCCAACTTTAACCTTTCAGTCCACCGAATCTGCATCATCTCAAAAAATTTATTTTGACTCAGCTACAGGCTAGAAAAAATAAATACTGCTAAATATAAAGACAGAACTCCCCTAAGGGTTTTGTCTCTCTGCCTTTTAGTGTATTTTATGTAGTGTGTCTTTGCTGTGGTGGCTGTTCTTTTGGACTGCATTGTCCTAGAACGTGCTATGTCAAGCTTTGGATTATTCATGATGTGTTTCGTTCTATTGCGGAACTTTCATAAATCATTGTACTCCTAATTCTTTTTTCATCAGCTATCGACAATACAGCTATGTGATGTGCACACTGTTGATTAGGTGCTTCACAGGATTCATACTACTGAATAATTTTGGAAGAAACAATGCAATTTTTTCCATGCATTAAATTTGATCATGGTGTGCCTCTTGCACTGCCTTTGACTCAGAAATAAATACCACAGCCGCCTTCAAGCCAGTATTTATTTAGACATGTTTCAGCATAATGTGAATAGAAACTCTGTTTCACACTTTAATGAGAAAGTCACATGAGTGAGCATTAAGTATGAGGAGGTCAAATGTGTGTTATAGCTCAAAGATGCTCTCTACCTCCGTAAATGTTTAACTAGCTGTTTAAACTAAGGTCTTGGCTCTACTTAGATGTTTGCTAGGATTGGTATTAGAAAACCTCTCTTGCAGAGGTGCAGCTTATAATTGCCAATGATTTCTTTTGATAGTACAGCTGAATCCATGTTCCTGAAATAATAAACTCTGCCAGCTGAGGATTACTTTTTGCCAAAATAACTGCATGCACACTAGAACTTTTGTTAACAAAGCTGTATTGACCAGCAGTAGGGAAGGGGTTTCTGTATATGGAAAAATTATACTGCTAATCAATAGCGCTATACTGAGAAAAGTCCAGGGCCAAGGAAGTCCTAAGGTACGTTATTGGCAGCAGCTTAGGTTTTTTACAAGTGATAGCTGTGAGAGTAGCTAATATTGTGGATGTACTTTAAAAATTCTGGACCAAGTATAAATTTATTGTTAATTTAAGACTGCTTTTCTTGATATTCTTAAGGTATAACAAAGAAATCACCTTATCTGAAAAGGCAAGGTGTTTAATGATAGGACTAAATAAATGGTAGGCTCATAATAGGGTTTTTAGATACTTTCGTGTTAATGCGTGGGTCACACCCTAATTGAGTTAAAGCAGTCATTCCTATGAAAACTGTAGTAATGATTGTTAATTTGATTCTTGGAGTGAAAATTTTTACGGTGCTATTACTACAATTAATTTTTTGCCATACTAATAAACTGCCTTAAGCAGTTTGGAAACATGAACCTCCTGACTCCAGAGGTTCTTTCCAGTAAAATGCAACTAAAAGAGCAGTCTTTCCTAAAATCAAGGGGACATACATGTTTTTAAAGTTGCATTTGAATCTTCTCGTTGGGGATTCTAATGAATGATCACCTGTCTAAGTGTTCCTGGAGCAGTTGGCTAGTTTATCCCATTTAACAATGTCTCCAGCTCCTGGAACTTGATAAGCCTCAGCTGGCTGCTTATGCTATCCTTAAATCATGGGAAGTAAACAGGAGCCCGTAAAACATTTAGAAAAAGCAGTACCGTAATGCTCTCAGAACTTTCATGCAGGTTGCTTCCATGGTGATAACCTGTTGGATTCCCATAGATCAGGGGTCCTCAAACTTTTTAACCAGGAGCCCAGCACACGGATGCAGTGGCAGGCAGTCATCTGCGGCTGCTTGGTTTCCCCCCCAACCCCCAGCGGGGGGAGGAGGCTGGGGGGTTCTGTAAATACTGGGGGCTGGATTGAGGACCCTGGGGGGCTATATCCAGCCCGCAGGCCGTAGTTTGAGGACCCCTGCCATAGATGATGTGCAAGACCATATGTGGTCTTTCTTAATACTGCATTTATTGAATTACTGATTTTACAGAGGAGTATCATCAGACTTCATAAAGCTCCTAAAATGTGTCATGATTTAACATATATCTGACAAGGATTACTTTAAAACCTGATTTTTTAAAAAAAATCAGTCTCTAGTAAAAATTCATAAGATTTACTTTAAAATACAGTGTACTTGCTACCCCCTCCTCAAAACTGCTTTATTTTTCTGGACAGAAAATTCAATTTTTTAACAGCTGATGCCCCAGATTGGTCCCCTGAATCTTGCTTTATACGTACATCATATAACCTGCTTGAGTTATATGTCTGAACTAAATGTTAATACCTTCCAAATTTTTATCTCCAGTCTTTTTAAGCAGTACAACTCAAAATGCAATCAAACTATTAATCATATGAGGATTTTTTTTTAATTCAGAAATTGAGTCAACATGAATCTTACTGTTTGTACATCTTACATGAACTGTAGCCAGACCAAACTATGTTAGATAGTGGTTGTCAGGACACTATCAGGACAGGATGTCTTTTTGTAAGCTGAGACAGAGAGAATAACCAGGATCTTTTCTCATTTCCTTTAAATAGCCCCACAGAACCTGGCAGTGTCTGTACCTCTACCATTTAACACTAGTTCGATTCAGAGTTTCTTCACTAACAGACTTCCAGATCCCTAAGGAAATACTTTAATCCTTCAGTTCCAGCACGCAGCCTGCCTGTATTGAACTCCCTAGCTCCTGCTTTCCTTTACACATCACTGTCCTTTTGTTGCCTTGGCAGTACACATTGCTTGCATCTTGACTTCTGATACTCAGAACTCTTATGCTTGAGAAGTGGCTTTTCTTGGATTACATGATTTCCAGGTAAAAAATAGAAAATGCCTTTTGCTGTTGAAGCTCATGTTTGATCTCTTTCTTCACCTATATTTGAAGACTTTGAGTATTAAAGCAAATGGAATTGTATTGGATAGTTTGGGCCCTAAGTCTTCAACAACAGTCACGTTGTATTGGTGCTTATTTGTCACTAAGAGGCAACTGATACTCAAAACTTTCCTTGTGAAAAGAACCCTAGAAAAAGAACTAAAAATAAACACCAAAACTTGTTACAGAGACAGCAATATTCCAGTGTTGAAACAAGCAGAGTATCTGTGTAAACTGTTCTCAAGAACAAATCATTGCTCAATACTGACAATCCTAACCATCCGGTGAGGCTGCCTTTTCACTTTTGTCTTCATTTCCTCCCCTGTCCTTCTTCTAGACCAATGCCTTTCTGGTCAGTTCAACAAGCCATTGGCAATTTCCCCAGGAATGCAAAGAAATATGTTATTACACATAGTACGTCGTTGTCCTGAAGGACAAAAAGGGGCAAAGGAGGCTGTATAGCTGTGTATCATTCTGTCACTTGTAAACCTCATAGGACTATCTGCTTCCAGTGGGTTGGACAGAAGATGCATAGAGGGATTATCAATATGGCATGGCAGGAAGAGCATTCAGCAGGTACTTGGCAGTTACTGAGGCACATCTTGGGAAAGATGCAGTTATATCTCAACTGCTGGCTGACTGAAATCAGTTCCCAGAAAATCAACTGTTTCATCAAGTCCATGACCTATTTGCTAAACTGGGATTCATAGTAAATGATGAAAAATTATCTCTGAAGATCATATACACCTGAATACTGCTGAAGATAATAAACAAATGGGAACCCTATTAAATTCACATTCAGCGCTGGCTTATATATTGAAAAGCAGACTGAAGTTGTATTGTAATTCTGCTGAATTTAAGGGTAAGGTGATAGCGTTGCAGAAGCTGCTGATTTTTGCCGATACCCAGATTTACTGCAGTGGGTAAGGACTGTTCTCCCCTTTTCCAAGCACCAGATAAAAACAATGACTACTACTTTTTCCCAGGTTATATCAGAAGTCGCTCTAGACCCAAACTGTGACATACGACTGACTTTCCTGTCTCTTCCTTATAGCTTGGAGCCTGAGACCTTCTCTTACCAATAAAGAGGACAAAATTAACCCCACTATTTTGGAGAACTAATGAGTTTTCAGAGTGCTACCACCTATCAGTAGTGGCCCTGTTGGCTATCCACTGGCTTTCTGATCCCACATTTTGAGGGGGAACAAAATAAACATGAGTTGGAGTACTTAACATGAACTGTACTGTGCACTAAAAGAGACAGTAGCTAAAAATCTGTTTGTCTACAATAGAAAAAGTAAAATTAGGACAATCTGTGCCAGGAAAAGCATGGCTCAGAACCTCTGGCAATGCCACCTTTGTCAGAAATCTTGAGATGTATTTTATCTCTTTGCACAATTGCTTCGATTTGCCAGACAATATTTAGCACCAGGAAGTCGGAAATATTTTAGTGATAGGCTGCTATTGCTAAGAATATCTTTGTCTTCAAATTACTGTGTACATCCAGATAGGCTGCCATATACATTCCCATTTCCCTGGACACTGCGCTCTGCCCCATGGCAGAAACACACAGAAAGCTCTAGTTGGCAAACTGAGCCTCGGGGGAATAGTCCTCTGTTAAAAAAGAAAAGCTTTTCTGTACCGTGGCACAAAATATAACCTCAGAGATGTACCAGTTTAAAGAATTCTGCCCCATCTCCTGCTTTCAAAACAAACAAGCTAACTATTCAGCACCTTCAATACCCAGCCAGCAACAGCGTCTGTCTGACCTGTTTCAGATCCAATTCCCCTCAGTGATGCCACATTTCTGTGCTGCTTTCAAGGCCATCTTTCCCTGTCACCATGATATAAACAAAGAAATAAAGATGTAAACCAGCATACTTGGGACAAGTCAAGGGATATTGTGGTGAAATGGGAAAGTAACTCCTTGTGGCCAGCCAGTTATTCTGCAACAAAAAGCTTCCCCCAGAACACATGCTGAACATTTAGCACCACCTAGAACAGAATTTAACCTTTCATGATACCCTCAGTTGGTTTGGGGGGTTTAGTTTGTTTGTTTGTAAATGGTTTTAGCAGATGTATTCAAAGGTCAGCAATCTCATCCCAGAGATTTTTCCAAACGGGTCACTTAGTGCAGTTCCATGCACTGGTCATTGACTCATGGGCCTTTTCCCTTCGTGCACCATAGCACACATACCTATAACCTCAGTGAATCACTGACTCCTTCAAAACCACAGAAATACATATTTCCATATATACAGATATCCACCACCTTTATGTGGTGCCTAGAGAATACTGCAGTCCTCACATGAGATTTTTTTCATTTGAGCAGGAACTGGGTGAGAATCATCTTCAGCCTTTGCTGTGTGCCTGCAAGTGAACACACAGAGGTAGACGCTACGGTGGCTACCCAACAACTGTTAAATAAAACAGTTGTAATCCCATTAGGAAGGGTCACATGGGTACCTTCAGGGACGTCAGCATTAACTGCAGTTTGTAGAAAGCTGGACTAAGAAGGGATAACTGTCTTCTTTTTACAACTAACATGTCGGTCTATCTCTCTGCCTGTCCTACTTGAAACAAATATATTTTAAACTGACATTTTTCTAATATTATATCTTTTCAGCTATTGATCTTATAAATAATTTGTTGCAAGTGAAAATGAGAAAGCGCTACAGTGTGGACAAAACCTTAAGCCACCCGTGGTTACAGGTATTGCTACAAATTCCCTGTTTTTTCTTGTGTGTTTAGGCTGTAAGTATGTAACAAATTTTCATTAAGCACAGTAGAATTGAAGCAAATTGAACCTGCACAAACCTGAACATGTTTTCAGATCCTGAGAACCTCATACTCCTTCACCCATTTATCTATAGATTCTCTTTTTAATTTCTGGTTTCAAAATATGCTACAAAAATGTTTTGTTTGCCCACTGGCAACATGATGTATATAAAAAGAGCCCTTATTTAATTTACATTATATGATTGCTTGGAGTCTACCCCGATTCATTTCTGACTAAAACTAATGAATGGGCTTTCACTTCACAGTCAGCAGAAGAGCTAGTGAAGTTGTATGCTTGCCAGGAAAATACGTTAGCCACCTTCAATTGAAATCTTCAACTAAAAACTGAAATGTTAGCAATTTTTTAGATGCTGTCAGCCACTGTCTTCTGCTCCTTCATAGGGTATTTTTTTTTATCCTGGCAGCAGCCAAATCGTTGCAAGTTAAAAGACCTAAACCCAGAGTCGGTGCAGTGAGCAGTCAGGGCCCACCCCACCACCCCCCACCAGGGGACAGGCTGAGGCCAAGCTGGGACACCAGGCTGCGGGATCTCCCTAGGGATTCACATTTGTGCCCCCCCCCCCCCCCCCCCAGTTAGGGATACACACCAAACATACTCTGTTTTGGATTCTTTAGGAAGGCGTCCATACTCTCTTTTCAGTTTGGCTAGCTCAGTGGCAGTATATGGTATCTCTTTGGTTGTAATGTGAGGATCATCATTGCCTTCATTCAGATAAGTATATTCTGTTTTAATTAAGGGTCTCACTTGAGGGTTTTCTACCTCCTCCAACTCCTGAGGGTATTTTGGGGTAATACCCTTTTCCTCTACTTCCAGCTCTATTACACTCAGGGCTTCAATGTCTTTAGAGCATTCTGCCTTCAGAGTGGTTTTTAACAAGCAGTTTTCTTCCCTTCCTTTCTCTAATTGTTGTTCTAAGTCATAATTTGTTTTTTGCAGAATTTTCACCAAATTTTCAAGGGATTCTATAATTTTGTTTTCATTGCTACATTTTCTCATGTGATCTTCGATTGCTGCGACTAGGCTAGCTCCTAAAATGGCACAGACTATAGATTTGCCCTTACCTGATCTAACTTTAGCTTCAGTCTATAAAGAGGTCACTGGGTCCACTACATTCTGCAAGTTTGCCCAATTAGCTTGAGCCCAATCTTCTCCGGGTACAGAGGGTCAAGCCCCACACTTTGCCAGAAATGTGTAAAACACATCCCAATCTTTCAGAGTAGAGAGTGATATGCTGGTATAGGAAGAAAAGGGTTTCCACCTCCAACCCTACACCCCACCTTCTCCTGGGCTTACTTTCTTCCTCCCAGTTATCCTGGCACCCCCCAAGGTGCTTCTTCCAAGGCTGCTTCTCTCACTGGGAGCCATCACAGAATACATTTGGCTAAGCCTTGGGGGACCAGAGAGGTGATGTGGGCTAAGGCCCACAGCAAGGATGCGTGTTGTCTCATATGATGGGACAGAAGCCTTCACCTTCGTGTATCCACTTTTATCACTCATGCAATAGCAACTGCAGGTGAGTTAAGGTGAGGCAGCACAGCAGCAGCTCTAGCAGCACAGATGAGGAGAGTCCTCTTTCTGGAAGAGCCCAACTTTGTGGGCTAAGGAAAGCAAACAGTGGTGCAGGGCAGTGAGACTTAGATGTGATTTCTGAGAGGATACCTGGGCCACAAGTGGGCCAAAGTTTATGAGATCCTAAGAATGAAGAATTTCGTGCACTCACAGTGCGCGGGCTTTCTGGTGCTTTGGCTCAGTGACCAGGGCTGTGCCTTAGGTTGAGAGAAGGTGAAGGAGGAAAAAAGAGAAAACTGGATACAGGATCATGAGCAGAGGTTGGTCTGCCTGGGGCTAGGATTGACTTATTATAGCAGCTTCATGTATGCTTTGGGTGGAAATAAGAAAATAAATTAATAAATGTGAGATACTTTAGACAGATCAGAGGCTGCAGAGCACAATGTCCTAAACGTGAGAACCAAACCAGTTTCCAGCCTTACTTTTGACTGTCAACATGGAGTTCCAAAGTACCTTGATGTTTAGATGTACATGTCTCTTTGAGCACACCAGTAATAGCCAAAGTTTGGAAAAGCAGATATTTTTCTAGCCCAAGCTGAATTGATATCCTGCAGCATTATACTGAGACAGAGCAAATGTCTTGACTGACTGATACAGATCCCAGGGGTTTACATGTATGATTTAAAGATGTTTCTTCTTCCTTCTTATTATTATCAAGCATGAGGAACTGTTTTACCACCATGCCTTATTTAGAGATTATGGAAACCTGTATACTATCCATAAATTCTGCAAAACAGCCTGTAACATCTTCATACTATATTTATGACAGTTTAATAAAATTAATGTATCAAAAAATCCTCTAGAGATGAAGCCTATCTCTATAGGCAGATTTCATATTTATTAATTATAATATTTTTCCACTCTGGAGCAATAGGGATGCATGACCTTTAGACTGCCGAGTTAATAGCACTTCACATATTAGTAGTAGTAGTAGGGAATGTCATTTATTTTAGGAAATTTAAAACTAATACTGCTACTCTATTTCAGGACTATCAAACTTGGCTAGATTTAAGGGAACTTGAATGTAAAATGGGGGAACGTTACATCACCCATGAAAGTGATGACTCCCGATGGGAACAGTATTCAGGAGAACATGGACTGCAGTATCCAGCGCACCTTATCAGTCCAAGTGCTAACCATAATGAAAACACCAAGCTAGAAGAAACAGAAATGAAAGCCCTCAGTGAGCGTGTCAGCATCCTTTAAGTTGCATCCCCTATAATCTGTCAAAACACTGTGGAATTAATAAATACATACGGTCAGGTTTAGCATTTGCCTTGCAGAACTGCCATTATTTTCTGTCAGATGGGAACAAAGCTGTTACGCTGTTACACTGTTGATGTATCTGAGTTGCCAAGACAAATCAACAGAAACATTTTTGTGTGACCAACTGTGTTGTATTTACAAAAGTTCCCAGAAACACTAAACTTGTTATTGTGAATGATTCATGTTGTATTTAATGTATTAAAGCCTGTCTCCACGGTGCCTTTGCAAACTAGTGTTTTTCTTACTTGAGCCTCATTTTGGTAAGAGAGAACTTTCCCATGAAGATCTGGGGGTTTTTTTGTGTGTGTGCATCGTTAGTGTTGTAACTGTAAGCAAACTCTTGAAGAGTAGATCATAACTGCTGTTCTGTGAACAACTTCTACCATTTGGATAAAAGCTTTTTTTAGTGTTGAAAAATAGAAAAAAAAAACCATTGCATAGCACTGTACAGTTTCAAATCAGCTAACCTGTGTGTATGTGTTCACCTATTTGTGTACATAGACACATGCATTGACAGTGTAACTTGCCCTTAAGCCTAAATGCCTTCGTAACAAACTGCAGCATGTCAGTCATATTTTCTCTTTTTCATAAAATATTCTTCTCTAATATGAATATTCTCCAATATGTACATTCAGAAGCTAAATAACTTGTTGACTTTGTGTATGTTTTCAATAAAAGTCTTGTTAAAAAAAATTCATGTGATTGATTTTTGTTTGAAATATCCCTGGAATGGCATCAAAAGTAGGCAGATGAGTTAGTTCATCATTAAGAAGCCCATGTGGGGGTAGGCAGGGAAATGCTGCCAGCTAACCTGCATGCCTATAACATATTTTTGGTAAGAACTTGCTTGGACTGATTTTATATCGCAAATTCAATCAGTTTTGAAACATACCAGGGCAGTGAGGAAGTTAAGGACACATTAATGGGAATTTACTTTTTTAATTTAATGGAGAAGTGTGCTGCTTCTGCTTTTCTACTGAGTTCCATTGAACTGACAAGGTGATACGGATCTCTCCTGCTCTCCTTCCCCTGAAAACGTTAAAGGTAGTCATTTTCATTTCTAACAATTATTTAGTGTTCCAACACTAACCCATTTAGCTTTAACTACAAGAGGGTTCAGGCTGCACTGTAAAACACATGCCAGAGTAACTCAGTGACAAGCTGAAAATTATTCTATGCTGGGCTGCCTCTGAAAGAAACCAGTTGACATACAGGTACTGAGGACTGAGTTGAAAAAGAAAAGATGCATGGGATGAGAGGCAGAAGCATGCAATGGTAAGAGCCAATAACCACATGTGATAAACCTCTACTGATCAAATCCTGGCTTTGTTACAGTCCTGAGCTTTTCAGTACATAAATTTCCTTTGGACAAAGCTTTTCCTCAAGGAAAAAATGGATTTATGCCAGATACATAACGACCAAAGCCAGCAAAAATTCTCAGGCATTTTGCACCTCTACTGGACAGATAGCATGTACTGTAGAAGAAATGTAGAAAAAGCACCTATTCACAGAAAAAAACACCTGTTTTTTATAGAACATCAAAGTATTGTGAAAAATTACTTACAAATCTCTTCTCCCTGCCTCTTTCCCCTGCTCTCACTGCCAATAAGAAATCCTTTTCCACTTCAGTTGGACCCTGAAGGAAGCTCTCCGATAACACTGACCTTGTAACATTTCCTGAAACAGCTCTGGTTGGGCAGGGTTCAAATGTGTTGACTATTCTGCCATGCTGTAACAGCTATATTTTCAGTCAGGACATTTCTACAAAATTAAATTTGGCTTACTATTGGCCGTTGTTTCTTTTTCAATCAGCTGTAAAATAAAAATAGACTCAGGCTGATTATCAAATTTCTGTCAGTAGAAGTACGTGTATATTTAAAAGGAAGGCCACTTAAAGGTGCAGTGGTGTACTCACAGATACTATACAGATTATATTCTGTTCTTTAACAGCTCCAGGAGCTAAGCCAAATTAACTATATTTTCTAAAAGGAAACCGAGGGAAATTATCAGAATCATATAGACTTTGTTCAGATGCCAATGTCATGACTGTTCAGAAGGAGCCATGACCTCACTGAAGGGCATTAATTTTGTTGTCTCATTCCTCTATGTTAACAAGTAACAGAGCTTTTGAGCTCTGCTTTCACATTGATCAAGGTGAGTCAGGATTTGATTAGTGGCTTGGTTTTATTTACTGTTAGTGTACCAACCCTTGAGCAAAGATAATTTTAAACACAGTTAGATTCTCAAAAATACCAGATAGCATACTGGTACTCAGTTCTCAAGTATGGATGCTAGTCAGGACATGAAAAGAGAGAGCAAACTACTTTGCAGCTTGCAACAGGATCTCTAAGAAGCTGGATGATGAAACTAGAGACAGTGCAAATTTTAGTGAAGGAAGGACATTGAGTACTTACACTGAACCCCATCATCTGCTAATTTATGCCATGAGAATGTTTAGCATGCAGAAGGGTTTGCCAAGCACAAACTCATGTTGATAAACTGTTTGCCAACAAAGGCAAAAGTAAAAATACATTACTACTCTGAGAAACTTTGACTAGCTACTAAACATTACTTCAAAGCAACAATTGTTTTATTACAAGGGGTATATTATACTTTCATTTCTCCCCATGTCTTTTGGGTTTTTTGAGCACTGCAGCTTGCTTCATCGCTTTAAGGAACTTGTGCAAATATCCATTGCTTTTCAAAAAATAATCTGCCATTAGCCAGTATAATAAATAAAAGGTTTCCCTGCTACTGTTCAAAACTGTTGCACTGTGAAATTTGAACTGTGCAGCTCAGCCAGACAGATGAATTCACCGATTCCTAACTCAAAGCCTGAACGGAAACTTGCTTTTCCTGATACATCAGCATCAAAGTGTCCTGGAGAAATCCGGCATTGTGTTGTCCTACATGATTTTCCTTTGCTCATTTTACTCAGGAAAAAGGAACGGTAGGCAGCTCTGTAGTAATGTTTCCATGGCCTTAATTTTCCATTAGGCCAACAGTTCCTGCGCATGCATCACAGAAGCAAAAGCAGCAATGGATATGCTGCACGGAAATACCAGCCTGAGGATCAGTTGATGACATTTCCTTTTCAGCTGTGCTACTGCATATCACATGTATATAAGCAGGTGTGTACACATACATCTGTAGACATGCTTATTGTGTCAAAGCTCACTTAGCTGGGGAGCGCAAAGAAGCCAACATACTTGAAAGCTAGAGCTTCTGGTTTATGTTAGGTTGCCATCTTTATTCATTCAGATATGCTTTATCCAGCATCTTGTCCAGGCAGTTTAACTAACTCAGCAAACAAGGCAAGCTAAAAGCATGTGCTAGAGCAACTTGTACAGCTCAACTGTTGTGCAGCCACTTGGCCATGTGTGACCACCCACCCACACCTTTACACCGTAGGGTGGGAGGGAATTCCTGTCAGCAGGCCTTGTCTCCCATTGTCTCAGATACTACATCCAACCTCCTTGCTCTCAGCTTAGCAGGAGCTCTTCAAAACTAGTTGTATATTCTGCCTTCCTCTTTTCTTCCTCCTCCATCCTCCTTCCCCTCTCCACCTCATTACTGAAAAGCCTCTCTAGAATCTCACCTCTGCAGTGGTTAGAACGTTGTTAAGTCCTGACCTCATGGCAAGGCCATAACCATCTGGCTATTGTGTCAACAACAGTCTCTTTTAGTTTGAGAGGTTAAACAAACCAGGTTATTTTATGTTATTGGGGAAATCAACACCTCTTCTGCACACCTGAATTTATCCAGGACAGTGAAGTCACAGAGGTGACATGGAAAATGCTAATAAGATGGGAAAAAAAAACCCCAAACCCTTCCTGTTAGTCCAGTAACAGATACTTAGCATCCCATGAAACTAGGAAAAAAAGAAAAAAAAAACTCCTAAGGAAATTTTAAGAATTAATCACTAGACAAGTGAAGCCACATATACTACTTCAGTCCACAAGACATAAGGGAAAAGGTCAGGAGTGAGTAGTTACGGATTATGGCGCAGTATCACAGCACTCTTAAAACTAGCAAGCTGCAACAAGGCTTTTACTACTCCATACCAGGTTAACTTCAATAAGTAGGTCCCACACCTTGCCCCGGCACAGCCACCAGTCCCCCGCAAGATTTCAAAAGTTCACCTACTGTCCATGCTGTTTCACCATCCACTTCAGGCCAGTCCACCCTGCTTCTTGCCTCTGCTCCATCCTCCCTCTGCTTCTTCCACATGTCTCTTCCCCCAATCCCCCTCTTCCATACCCCTTAGAGCTATTTAACTACATAGCAGGAACCAGCCACAGCTGTACCTCATCCACATCAGCCAACCCACCGCCCCATGTGAAATACAGCCAGCCCACAGCTGTATATATCAATGTTAATTAACCTGCCTTCATTCCTCTGTAATTCTTCTACAGTGCAGTATTATTCAGATAGGTCTACCAAAATATTGAGATGCTGGAGAAGTGCTGCTTCACGCTGACAAACCAGAGCCCTGTCCGTGTAGCTGTTCAGCACCCCCAACTTTGCTCAACTTACCACTTTCCCAGATATACTAATTTTTATTATTTTTTTCCCCCAGAGAAGTAGGCTGTAATTTATTCTAGCAACAAAGGAAGCCAGCCACATGCTGCACTGACCACCTTCTACCTCACGGCATCTGAACCAAAAGGCTCATATTCCTGGGGTTTGCTGTGCATGTGCCAGAGGGGAAAGAGCTCAACCAAATCAAATGTAAACCAGAGGAACTGTCTTGGTAGATCAGGTACTTTTCAGTGGTGACAAATCTGACAGCTGAATGGGATGCAGTTTCACCTTGCTTTTTCCTTAGCTTGTTCCTAGCAACTGGAGCAAGTGAATGCCGAAATCAAGGTCTACTGGGTGAGCTAATATTTGTCTGTGCTTCTTATTGAATCTTTGCTTTGCTTCAGTGAGGGGCAGGAAGCATAGATTATAAAAAGTGTAAATTATTTTGCTGCCTTACTAAGCACATCTACAAACTTGACCACGAGCTATTCACAAATAAGAACTTAAGGAAAGTCTGCTGAAGTTTCAGACTGAAGAGTTGCTAGTTTGAAAGGTGCCATGAAACAAAATGTTTTGCTTGGGCATCCAAGCACTAAGGTCCTGCACCTTAGGGAGCCTGTCTGTGCCGTGAGACTGGGGGGCCCAAGGCCCCACTCTGCAGTCTGCCAGGCACCGTGCCAGCCAGGAGAGCTACAAGGAAAGCAGGCACGATGAAAACGTGCCTTTAAGGCAAATACTGAAATCTGTAAGCACATGTGTGCTGCCAAAATTTGACAAAAATTGGCAGATCCCGTTGAAGTATTTCTATCCAGACAAACTATTTTCCAATATGAATTTATGATACATTTGCCAACTATAACTTAAATAGTTTCTGATATCACTTCCAAAGTGAATAGTGACTTATTGCTGACAACTTCTTACTCTTTCAATGGTGACTGATTTTTCAGAAAGTCCTAATAACCACCCTTTGAAAAGCAGGTAGTTTATTCTGGTTCCTCTGTTGACTTAGGCATACAAAAACTTCAGTTAATTTTGAGCAGTTAGGTCACTACATTTAATAAGTGGAAAGTGTACTGACATATTCTTGAGAAAAAATAAAATTTTACTTGAGGGACCTGGCTCACATTTAGCATGTAAACAGCTGTGGCAGTTTAGGATGGTTTTGTCTTGGCCCCCAGCTGTTTGTTACTGGCCTTATAACAGAGCAAAAATAGAACATTTCAACTTCTCGAGCTGACATTCAAAGGCCTCTAAGCACACTTATTCTCTTAATTTTCCCTGATTGAGAATTAGGGCTGTGATGCTCCATTCTTCCAGCTCTGCCATGGGGAGACATTGAGAAAAGGGTCTGGAGGGACAGTGGGGGTGCCGCGCTACCATGGCCAGGTTTGCCAGAAATCATGTGTCCACGTCCTGAACTGCATTTCTCAAAAGTGAATTATAAGTTGCAAGCCTGAATCCTTGAGGATTTCTAGGTGTCTCAGGCTTCCTGATTTCTTTTGAAATAGGATTTAAGGTCCTAAGAGTAATTAAGGACTGCTGAGGTTTCTAACCCTGCCACTTTTCCTCATGGCATTGTATCTTCACGTGCGCTCACCACAGATGATCACTGCAGGTGTTACGAACAGGAATCTTAATAAAAACAATAATTAAAGTGATGTTAAAAACCCATGTGCATGTAAAACGTATATATCCACAGGCCTTATTCTTTAATCTGCCAAAAGGAAGTATGTTCGACATCAAGTACAGTCAAGAATATTCATGGCACAAAGTGGTGAAAAGTTAGAGCAGGCATTTGGCTCATGGCTTCACACTGGAAAACCTCTAATAGTCAGAACAAGACCTACTAGTAGAAACATCATGACTGTGGTCTTTCATAGGGAAATAAGGAGCTCTTAATAAGGAGCACTTTTTATGTTCCTGGGCTGAACTTGACTTTACCTTAACCTTAATGGGAAGTTTTGCACATCAAAGTTCCATCTGGAAAATGGGCCAGTTCAAGATTAACTGCTTTGAGTCTGATAATGGCCTTTTCATATTCATTGTGCCCTGAAAACAGCCTCCCTTGCCTAAAAAATGCATATGTTTGTATATGCATATACAGTAATGGAAAGTTGGAAGAGTTCCTGTTGAACAAGAGAAGTGTCATCAGAAAGTATTATATATTTAAAATTAAAATACCTCTTCTCATTCTCAGTGCTCGGTAAAACATGAAGGAAAAATTTCACAGACTGTTAGTTTTCAAGGTCACAACATTGCAGAAAATTCAGAGAAGGTGGTAGGATTAGGATCATAAATCTGTACTTCGACCCTGAAAAGAGCACAAAGCAAAACTGCTAGATATTTAGAATCCTGTTCCCCTTTTTGCAACTATTAAGATATGCAATACTTTCACCTTTTCTAAAGATTTATGACTATTAGCTACTTGTCTGTGAGAAAGTAGGCAAATATCACTGTTCATGTTTCACAACTGCAGTAACACAGGTTTAAAAACTTGAACTGCCTTGCTCAAAACAAGTTCACATTAAAAAAAATCATCCTCAAAAGCAGTCTCAAAACAAGAGTACCTTCACAGACAGACTTTATCCCAACTTATATCTTAGTTTTCTGATGGAATTAATGAGACTTGGAAAATAGAGCATTCAAAAATATGCAGGAATGTACTCTCAGCCCCCCATTACATTTCTATATTTAACTCCATTTGTAGATGGCAAACTGACAAAGAAAGTAAATGAATGACTTGGGAACGGAGAGCAATAATCTGGAACTCAAAGCCAAGAAAAGGCAGGCATACCAGGTGATGTGTTCTCACCTCTCCAGGTCAACTTGGGTGCATCCAAAGAATATGCACCCTTAGATGAGATGTTCTTTAGAAGGGAAAGGATATATTGCATAAAATGGAAATTACAATCCATTTACAAATAAATCTTTTCATTAGACATTTAAAGAGCTTGTAAATGTACAGAGTTCCTGCAGCTACAACCACAGTTGCCTCAGAGGTCGCAGTGTCTGCGTGTTTGCTGCAGAGTAAAGGCACAGCCCCTGAAGTCCTCACTACAGGCACTAGGCAGCCATGGCAGATCTATGGGTTTCTGACCTCATTCAGCACAAATCTCTTACCACATTGCTAATTAAAGTACTATGGCAAAGTAGGACATAGTTTCATAGCACGTTAGATTAAACTGCATCTGTGCATCTCCTATCCCTATGCAAAATGTGGACAATCAACCTCTCAATGAATATCGAGAAACCAGTCTTGCAGTCCAATGTAATAAAGAATGCACACGCAGATATATTAGTGTGTCACCAATGGGTGATAGCACTGAAATCCTTCACAGTGCTGTATGAAAAAAAAACAAGGTTGCTTGACATAATTTACTCTTTTGATCAAGAAGGTAGAGGTGTCCCTGACTGTATGAGGACTGTCATTTCTTCTGCTTCTCATTTCCCAGCCTTCCAGACAAAGCTGACCTTGGCTGTCCCTGGAAGCATCTTGTGGCTGAGCCAAGTGCCTGGGCCAAGGGACACTCCACCGTCTTCTTTTAAAAGCCTTGGGGCCTTTTGGCCTTGCAGAAGCCCTTGCATCCACCCAGTTCCTTTTGCATCTCACAGACCTCCAGTGTTTCCAGAGTTACTGTAGATTTACTAGATGCTTTTGCTTGAAAGGAGGCTCATGCAGCTTTTGGACAAAAGGAAGAAGACTGCCTACTAGCTCTTCCACTGTCATAGCAGACAACCTATGAAGATAATAACATCCTTGGCTCTGAGGAAGGAGAAAACAGAGTGGGAAGGCTAGGTAGTGCAGAGCATGCGGGACTAATATAACAAATCCTGCAGTATTTTTCATGTTTAATAACTCTATCACAGATATTTGAAATCATGGTCCGCAGACTCATGTCTAATTTGTTTTGTGCAGACTTATTCATGTATTCATAGCCTTAAGGGTGACAAAATTATTAATTTATTCCTCCAATTATCTCTCAATATTTGTTGTCTTTTGTTGGCTAAGCTGGGGCTTTTTACCAATAAAATTATATTGGCACAGCCTGTAGAATAGTCATATTTATATGAGCACAGAAATGTCTTTTAGCTATAGAGGTTAATTTCCTGCCCATACAGAAATAGGTACACGAGTATGACTAGATCCAGCAATAATATCACTTTAACTAGATCTACATAAGTAGCACAACTTCCCTGTTCAGACAAAGCCATAGACTGCCTTTTCACATCACTTTGCCAAGTAGCTGTCATCATTTTATGATGTGGACAATTGTGCATGTGCCTGAAACAACCAAAGCTCTCTCTTTTGAGCCAAGTTGGTAACTATTAGCATCCTAGATTGAACTCAAAGCAGTGATCAAAGACAAAAATGCTAGGATATTGCCAATTTTCTGAGGCACCCAGTAACAAGACCTTATGTTGTCTGATTTGCATGATAACTGTGAAATAAGGGACTGTGTGATTTTACTCCATTCCCGATATCTTTTCATACTTTTGGGCTTTTTTTGTCACAGATATTTATTAACAACTTGTTATTTCCAATTCACTGCAATTATTATTCAACTGTAGTATTCCGTAAGGACTCATCCTTAAAGAAAACTGAAAATGCGGAAATCCTGCAGGGCACCTCTCAGTAGAGGGGTGGCTTTTGATGTCGGTCGTTTCGGGCTTCCCGCCGCGGAGCTGCCAGCCGGGGCTGCGGCCGCCAGCCCAGCCGCGCTGCGGTTTGTGTGCCTTGCCACCTGCTGGCCGCCGGGGAGCTCTGCACAGACGAGCTCGTTAACCGGGGTGCGTAACGAGGCGTTAATTAGCGATCGCTCCGTTTCTACAAAGCCTTAGGCATATACGAAGTACGTAATATGCCAATCTACTGTAACATTTTTAATGTGAAAACGCAGTCATTCCTGATAAGATAGGTCCTAAGTCTCCTCCTGTCAGAATGTTTCAGTTTCCACCACTGCTGCTAATTACTCTGTGTTTTAGAACAATAAGGTTCCCCTCTGCCTTCAATTTACATAACAAAACGTTAACTTCTTTTTAAATACAGAAGCAGCTGCCCAACAGCTAGGAATCGATACAGTACTTCTGGCAGCTTCTAGTCAGCAGAGTTCACGGTGCAGAGCTGCCAAGCTACTTACAGGCAGCCAGTTCCAGCTAAATTTTAAAATACTGCTGCATAAGAAGAGTGCCGAATGCCCCACTTTCAGTTCAAAAGCATTAGTCAGTAAGATAATAGTAAGGTATATAACTCAAATCCAGTCACTGAAATGATTAGCCTGTTAATTGGTAATTAAGATGTTGTGCAGAGTCTCTATGAAGTAAGGTTAGCTTGCATAAAAAAATCTTTAAATGATTTGAATACAAATAAGATCCTGAAAGTTCTTTAGAAGTTTGTCAAAGAAAAAAATGTACTTACAAGAGTAAAAATTAATCTGGTTTACTTATGTCCACAGAAGACGAATGCAATATGTTTTCTCTACATCTAAGTGATTTTTTTTTTCTGAAATACAGAAGCACAGTGGAAAAACAAGTTTAAAAACACAGCTAAGTGATATACGCTTGGGGATACAAAAAGAAAGGTAAGATATAAAACCACCCCAAAATTGATGTGAACTTACTGTTGCTCTCACACTTCTTTTTCCTGCTTACTTTATACTTCTTGATATTCCTCCTGTTCAGTCCCACCACTTTTTCGCTTTCAGTATCTGGCCCCTGGTATAAATTGAAAACTTTGGCAGTTTGCTTTGTGATTCACCATTCTGACTGTAATCTCCTCCTAATTCTGTGTTTTTAAAGTCTATCTTCAACTAAGTTTTTTGCACAAACAACCAGATAACCAACTCTACTGAGCAATTTAGTGTGTAGCTTCCATCTACCCACTGTTAGAGCTCCCCAAGTAAGCACTCTGCCATTTACATAATTTGACCTTCCCCAGTAGATGTGCAGTTCAGACCTCCAGCCCCTTGCAAATTGTTCTGTAGTAGCCCACACACTACTTGTGGTAACATTTTCCCTATTTCCCTTGCTACCATTTCAGCTTGTCTCCATGTCAGACATTACCATGTGAAATGGTCTCCTTCCCTGGAATATCTTCCTGTTTGATTCATGTGTGACCTTTCCCAAAAACTGGCTGTGGTTGGGCTCCTTTAGGTATTTATTGAATAAGACCTATTTCCAACAAAGCCGCTCTGCTAAAGGGTCTTTACCTTTGCCAGGGCAAACCAGCTGCAGTTCTGAAGGGGCCAGTTTGGTACTGGATTACCTTTGCATCTCCTTCTTCTCTTTAGCTGGCAAGATTGAGAAGATACTACATGGCAACAGGATGAGCATGGAAAAAGTGGGCAAATAGGTGGCAAACAAAAATAGAAGACTGCTTTCCTCCAGTCAAAGAGGCACACCTGGGAAAAGACAGAGGTGCTGGCTGATTAAACTTTGGGGTATGGTAACACTGTTCAAGTGCAGAGTAAGTCTGGTGCTCGTTTCCAAGCACAGCAATATGAAGAAAACCAAATATTGCATCAAAGTGGAATCTGAGGCAGCAAAGTCCTTACAAAGAGTGCACGTCCATTCCCGCTTGTTAAGTGAAGCTTATCAATACACCCAAGTGACTATGTTCGTTTCCTCAAAGGTAGTTGCCCTGTTACTCTACAGAAATTTCTGTAATACAGCTAAGTACAGTAAAAGCCAAATTCAGCACCACCTAGTTTACCTATTTACAGGAACTGTAATACAAGTTAGTTTAGCTACTGCATGGTTCTGAACTTTCTAGTATACAAGCAGTTTGCAAACTTTACTGGTATTTACAGGAGTCCTGTGAAGGATGAACCACCACCAATCCTGTTAGAAGTTCTTTCTGTTGATAAAAAGCATCAAGGTGTATCTCGTTTAAGCATTTTTTTCACAGAAACAACAAAGTCTGTGGCAGAATCAGAACAGAACCAGAACTAGAGCTCCATAAAATGAGTTTACAATACCTTTGCCACAATACAAAGGTACTAATCCTTTTGTATCAGTGAAAGAAATTATTGCATAAGTTCAGGAAAACATTTTTTCTCAGTGTAATATCAGGTAACGAGACCTATTACTTGGATACTTTAATTGTTCCACTGTTATGTCTTAGTATTATCAAATTCAACAGCACTTGATTTCTTAGATCTCTGGAAAAGTGAACCCTTGCAAGGCTCTGAACGTGGCATTCAGACATTATTAGTCCCATTCAAAATCTGAAGACATATTTCTTACTGACTTAACATACCATCAGTCTCTTCCAGAGTACAGTTACTTTCTTTGTTTTTCAAACATTCTTGAACCCACTCTGAACTGCACCATTACTTCCCCAAAATTTGGTGATTTAGGTTCTGCACTGGTATGCAGACCATCTCCTTCTGTGAGTAGCATCTACCTTTACTCGGTTTTATATTGTTCAATACCTATGAAAGAAATAAGTGAAAGCAACCTGAGAGGGAAAAAATATAATCTTTTCAAAAAGCACTGGATCTATGTCCTGCAAGTTATGTACTAAAATGTGCCACTGTTAATAAGAGTTTGGTTCCTATTTGAGTATGCCTTATAAAATAACAAAAACAAAATTAGCAGGAAAGGCAATCTAACATATTTTGTTGACCTCTCCTTAGTGTTACGGTATTAAAATAGAAAGTATAAATATTTAACAAGGTTGTAGGGGCAAAGATTAGCTTAGCAAATTGCTACCAGGAGATGGCACCATTAACAAAATAATTTGAGTGCCACGTACGTGTTCCTTTTAGCCATCTGTATGTCTGAATGCTTTGACAATTCCAGGTGTTGTCTGAGCCCGATCCTGCAAATCATTCATCCAGGCAATCCTCACATGTGAGTGATCTAAGGCATGGCAAAAGGATCCTGCATGCTGAGTGACTGTTGGCTTATTTGCTTGGTTGACTTGTGCTGTCCTAGCAAACAGAGGAAGAAACTAATAGTCATTGGCTAGTATTTCCTTCCCGGATAAATATGTATTGATTTGGAAAAGGGATTGAGGGGATATAGGGATATATATATTGTTCTATTAATTATTTTTTCAATTTTACTCTGCCACATATAGGCTGCAACTAAGTTGCATGAAGAACTGAATGCAGATTCTCAGAGAAGAGCTGGTGTGAAGCGGACTGGCTCCAGTTACAGCTGCAAGAGCCGAATGCAAATATTCCAACACTCCTTCCCCAAGACCAAAGGTATGACATTCTTTGTCATTCATCCAACACCTCCAAAGAGTAGCATTACATGATTTTATATTTACAAGACTGTAGGGAATCCAACTTAAAACGACAAGAAATTAAAAATTCTGAGACCTTACCATACCCTGCATCAGAGAACATCTCTATGGTCAAATCAGTCCTGGGGAAGGGAAGGAAAGATTTCAGTCGACAGCAATAATGTCAGAATTTCACCTGTTGACTGCAGACAAACTGGAGCTTTGCACTCGCGCAGCCTGCAGGATCGAATCCCTTGTGTGACAGGAAGCAAAATATTTGCCATGTGTTTCATTTCAGTTTCCAGCACTTCAGGTTTTGAATCCTTTCGGTTAAGTAATTGATGTTTGAATGCCCTGTCCCCTGCTTGGTATTTTAAAATAAACCTTGCTATAGCACAGATTATGAATCAAAACAGCTGCTGTAGCTGAAAGTGTACTTAAATGGCAAGATGGCTCTTTGTGAATCATAGTAACTAGTCTGATATATGTTTTGCTTCAGCTCCTAGGGAGCTAAATTTCATGTATTTTGGTTTAAAAGATTCATTATATAGATCTGGTGTTTACAGCTTTTTTCTTTTTTTTTTCCCAATGTTTCTTCCATCACTTCCTGCCAAAAAAACAATTGAACAAAAAAATCCCTTGTTACCAATATCTGTTGTCAAACTTGCATTTCTCATATGCCACAGCATATGAGATTATGAATATAAGTTGCATGCATATAGTCTTCTGCAAATGCAATCAGAAACAGTTGAAAATAGATTTTTACAAGCTTTGCAGTAAGCTGTTTGCAAGACAGTCAAACCCTGGCATAGAAGCCCCTCTAAGCATGGCTAAAACATCAGATTAAGATCTTTCATTTGTTCATTGATTTCACGGTGTGCTTTTAGGGGGCTGAAAAAAGAAAACCAGAGATCAAATTTTTACTTTCTGGTGCGGTTAGGTAACAAACTATATACGTATATTAGTGTAAACAAGCCAGGATGCGAAAACATGCAGGGGATAGTAAATTAGTCTGCACTAAAAACTGTGATTAAAATGCTGTTGTAAGAAATATTGCATACAATTTTCTTGAAGCATACTAGTGCTCATGTAGGATCTAGATACAAAGCCTTCACTCCCCTACTAAAACAGAAAACAGAATTTATAAAAGCCAATTCTTGAAACATGCAAAACCAGTCAGAGGGTAAAATATACCAGCACAGTGATTGAAAACAAACACAAGAGACTGAAAGCAAAATAGTGTAGAGATCGTGAGGAGACCAGGAGGAAAGATTGCAATACAGTGCTATTTTACTCATCGTAGAAACAGCCTAAATGAAGTAAAAGTAGTGTAATGCTGTCAAAAATGAAAGAATTGAAAAAAAACCTGACAGCTGGAGAAACACATAGAATTGTGAGCAAAGATGTTCTTACCTTTCTGTTATCTACAATGGAAAGGGAAGTGAAAAATTACGCATGGTCTTTGTAACAAACCAGAACTCAGATTACACTTTTTTATCCTAACCAAAAGCAGTGCACAGGACCATAGATATTGCCTAGCTGTTTGGGGTCATTAATACATGTTATGGTATTAATCAGTCTTTCTGTTGTGGAATGATTGCTGCATCAGCTCTTCCTATCTTTCCTAACTTCCAGTCTTACTGCTGTACCTTACTAAAGCTTATGCTCTGATCTTCAGTAGCCCTTATAAGCTACGTCGTCTAAGGAGCTCTAGTAAGCTATATCCACTAAAAAGCTACATCTAGTGCAAAATACACCTTACTGAACACATACATGGGGAAGGATAGATAGAGCCAGAGCTCTCTGAGCATACACAGATTTTATCTACCTTTCTGCTTGCAGTTCAAAATACAGTGAATTAGGCTTAAAGACATTTGAGAAACTCTGTTTTTCTCTTTGATTCTTGCCTATGACTCTTAGTAGAATTATTTTTCAGTTATTACCTCCATTTAAAAGAATGAGGGTTGGTGACAAGTGACACTGAGGTGAAAGCAGGATCAGTTCTAGTTCCGTGTCCCTACTGGCCATTCATCTGATTGTCATGAGGGAATCCAGCCACTGAATGCCTGAATGTTTGGAGTCTCTGGAACCGATGGGAAGCCTGAGCACTGCCCTTTAACCTTCTGGCCTCTTGGCTTGCTCTTAGATTCCCTCATAAGAGCTGAACCTTGCCGTCCAACTTCCTATCCCAGCAGCAAGTCCAAACTCCCATTGTCACTTAAACTCCTAGAATCTCCTTGAAAAGTGAGCTCTCTGGCTTACAATTTAACCCCTAAAGAGCCAAATCAGCACTATAATCAAACTTCCTCGTAGCAGAAGTTTTGCCCTCGCTTTATTAAGCCAGGGATGTTTTTTACTTAATAAAAAGTAGGAGATTACAAATCTCTGGAAAACAAACATATATCCTAAATGTAATGCCTTCTCTGTATCTCTCCCTGTTTGTGAAATTCTTGAGAGTTCAGATGTCTGAAGGAAGATGGGGAAAGAATATGCCTTCCTTCAGCAGGATGCCTCATGAGCTGCAAGCTTCTCATTTCATCTCCTACAAGTTGCAGGCAAAGTTCTGCTGCCAAGGTGGCCTTCCCCTGCCTGGCACAATTACAGCTTATAGTCATAGGTCTTGCACCAGCAGCCCCTAGAAGTAGAAGCTGAAGAGTGAAAGCAGGAAAACATAGGTTAGACTTGAAACCAAGGTGGATTTTGCACCTGATGTGAACAGCTATAATGTTTACACTCCAGAAACTGTGTAGTGATAGATTCACATGTTGATTATATTTTTCCAAGAAGAATATGGGTTGAATAGAACAGTCCTTCAAACAATTAGCAAACAATTATAACTAGACAAATAAAATGTAATGTTTTGTAGCACACTAAAAAAGCTGGAAAGGTTGTGAAACAACTAGGACAAACTTGCTGTGAAGACTTCAACAAAAGCCGTGCATTAGCCTGAGTTAAGATGGAACAGAAAGGAAGTAGTATGCAGGAACAGCAAAGACAAGGTGGCAGATTCTCACTTGCAAATCCAGAAAACAACAGGAACAAAGGACAAGAATGGGGCTTATAAAGACAATTATTTTTTTTATTCCAGGAGAAATCATACATATAGCCACTCTAATTTCTTCCACAAGACAGACTGTAGAATCTCATCCTAGTTATCTTTCCTATCAAGTCCAAGAACTTTTGATTGACATTGTAGAAAGAGCTCCCACCAGTGAGGGGTAGGAAGCTGTTTTGTATAAGACCTATGGAACAACCCTGTTCCACAAACTTCAAGTATTGACTTCCCCCTGATGTACTTTTTCTGCCCTTATGTTCCTGTTTCATAGTTGAGTAGAGGAGGAAATGAAAAAGGGGAAACATTCTACATGGTGGAATGAAGCTGCAGCTCTGCTGACCCTGGCTCTCAGCTCCTACAAAGAAACGCAGCTATGCCCTCAGACATCCCCCGGTGTGGCAGGACTTGCGTCCAAGAGTTTCAGTGCTGTAAAAAAAAAAAACAAGCAAGCAAGCAAGTAAACAAAACACATATTGGTGAACACTGGGCTATTTTTCAGTTAGTTCTTAGCCTTTGTAGTCCTGGCCAAAGCCTGATTTAGTGACCAGTCTAACAGCCAGGAAAGGTTCACCAGCAGTAGAAAGCCATTGAGGCACTTCAGTGATTCTAAGCTTAATGTGGACACACTTTGAGGCACGTTTCACTGTATTCCAGACATTTACCAACAAGCCAGTAAGCTCAGTCTCTCTCTATTGACTTTTAGTAAATTGTCACACATATCCATGCTCCTTTTTGCATATGTTTTCATGTAAATTTTAATCTGGATTGCAAGGCTTTAGGTCCCTCTGTCCATACAAGGTTACAAAAACCTATGGCTTCAAATAGAGCCACCTGAAAATAACAAAACTAGGGTAATGTTGGAAGGCTTTCCTCTCTTCTCTCTCCCAGTTCAGTGAGAGAACCTGATGACTATACTGAAAAACAGATCACCAATATCCAGACTCTGGAATCACAGGTCAGATCTCAGGATTTGCTCAACTCTTCAGTCTTCCAAAGTACCTAACAGAAGTAAGCATGGAACATCAGGCTGAAACCTTGAAAGATAAGCAGCTGCCCACACTAAAATATCTCCTGAGAGTTCAGACATGGGTAAGTACTGTGCTGGTAGTCCTGGGCAAAATTTCCCTTCCAGATTTCACAGTCTTAATAAAGGCCCTTTTCTCCCTGTAGGAGTCTCCATCTGCATGTAACTCTCAGAAGCTCTAAATAAAACTGATCATATATTTTCCATCCAAACAGATGTGTATGCAGAATTATGTTTTCAAGGATAAAGTGACCCTTCCAGAGGTTAACACAGTTAAGTTTCTCAGACAGATAGAAAAGTCTGTTTGCTTTTACAAAAAAAAAAAAAAAAAGTTGAGGCTTAAAACCTGCAATTCCTGACAGGCAGTACTACACTCTGGTTTTAGGTTGGCTTAGAATTTGTGTGATTGCTTTAATCACAGCAGGCAAGCCAGTTTATTCAAAATGATGAGATTAAGACAGACATACTCTTTCATAGCTATTTGAAATGGAGATGACAGACATACCTTTCTAGCCAGTGTCTTACTGGGACAATGAAAGGTCTACTTTTTCCAAAGTTTACTCATGGGATAAAATCAGAGGTGAGAAAAAAGAAGAACCTTTGATGCCAACAGGTCCAAGTTACTAGAATTATTGAACTGTCATAGACAGTTCAGATACACTGAGGTCTATACAGCTTCCAGAGAAGTGATGCATTCTTGGTTTTATGAGGTTCCACAGCTGTAATTTCTCTTTTTTTCAAAGTACAAAGACAAAAGTCAAGCCACTGGGAAAATAATTCTTTTAAAACTGGATTGAAATCAGTAGAACAATGAAATAAATTGTAATTGAACTATTGTTTACTATTGATTTTGCTGCATTGTACTTTGCATTTAATTTCTATTCTCTAACTACAGAATACTGGCGTGTTCTCTCTTCTTTTTTCATACCTTTTGTCTATATCCAATATTCCTTGTTCCTTCAGGCTTTTCTAAACAACAAAAGAACAACTGACAAAATAGTATATATTTAGAATTTAGTCATCAGATTGTACCTATGATGCACCTAGGAAGCACCTAAGTGATGGAGGGTCCTGGGAAAGGAAGGCAAGGCAAGGCAAGGATAGGCAAGGATATTACTTCACAACTTCAAGGCCTGAACGTCCAATTTTTCATCTTAAAAATGTGTTAGTATTTATTATTGATATTATAATGACCTTCTAATCCACCAGTGAAGGATCAAAACACGTAAAGAACATGTTAGGCTCAGGGCAGCTGGCCAACAGAGAAAGGATGTTCCTTTCTGGAAGAGGTGAAACACCATACAATCAAAAGACTATTTTAAGTTTCCTCTGTACATTTTCTTTACATCTGAAACACCTTGCATGCAGCTATACTGTGCCAGAGATTGTGATCTGGTTCTCACCTACTAGTTTATGATATTCCCATTACTGCAGAGGTTTTACAGAACCTGGAGAAATCCATGCCATGCATAACAAGCAACCAACTTTCTCAGACCTCTGTTGTTGCAATTTGTTTTTACCACTTTATCCTAAGAACTAAAAGTGAAGTAAGCTAATAAAACTCATTACAGACAGAATTTTGGTAACTACAGTCATTAGCATATCTGAAGTTTGTTCAGTGCATTAGCACTGCCAATGCTAGGCTGGTGTGAGGCAAAGAGCACCTGTCAAAACAAAAGAGCTTCATGCCTCACAAATTTACGCCCCAGGTAAGAAACTCGGCCTTGTGGATAGGCTGAAAAGAAGATGTTGCAACCTGAAACGAAAAAGACTTGTAAGAGAGAGAATGAGATCCCTCTGGGTGCCAATAGGCTTCTGTTTGCCACATTAAATCCTCTTTGTTTCATTACACACATCAGTGCAAAAACAAACAGTCAGATCAAGATAAAGAGCTTGCAACACATCTTTCTCTCCTTTTCCCTCCCCATCACAATTGCCACCTTTTTCCCTGGACAAGCTTAAAAGAACTGGCTTTGCTCAAATAAAATTGATGAGACCTCTGAGCAGGTGTACAAGACAGCTTTTGGCTTTAAAAAAGTGTGAAGCACTTATGTCAGTGACCTGATCAAATGATAAGCATGCTGGCTTCCTTTGCTCTCTAATTAATTTTCTCTCTTGAAGAGGGTATCTAGAATTGCATGAGGCCTGGGCTAAGTCTTAAAGTCTTAACACCAATGGAAGTTCAATGAAATAATGTTTTTCCTGGAAAAAGAAACCATTGTCATAGTACATGGGCCTAACCAGAATTAGAAGAGTGCTGTAACGCTCCAGTTTGGACCAAATGTTTATTTCAGCAATTGTTTTAAATGTTATTGTTGATACAACACAGAGTTTCTTTGTCTAAACAAAACAAGATACTGGCAGCATAGTAGCTACATAAAGCTGGCAGGAACTGGGGTCAGATAGACATACATTTTAATTATCTCTTTGAATCAGCAACTTCATTCAGAGACATTTATTACCATCTACTGTATTGTAAAGTAATTACAAATGACTGTGCAACTTCTTCACAAACACTGATTTCTCCCTGTAGAAGCAGTATGGTCCAACAAGGGAGTGACCAGATCGAGCAATGACAAAGTCTACATTGAAATAATGCACAACCCTTTGCATTTTATTTTTTTATTGAAGCAGCAGGAGTTAGCAGTGCTACTGTTCAGTGGCAATATGGTTCCTATAACGCTGGATTGCAAAGGTGAATGGTAGAAATGAGTGCTTCTTTAGCAGAGGTTGATTGGCAAAGAATAGAGTTAAGAACCAATTTGTACTTAGGGCAATTATCTTCCTGTTTCATAAAGTTAGGGTTTGTAAAGGTTCCTCCTCCTGATGCTATTTATGTTCTACAAATGGTAAGGATGTACTACCCCTAGTTAGTAAGATATATATACAGGACAAACATCACTGCTGAATTAGTATAGAACTAATTGCAGTAACAGTTTGTGTTACTGAAGTTAAACTGATGCTCAGCTTAGGTATACTTGACGAGGTGAGATAAGGGTTCACTCAGGTGCGGATACACAATACAGTTAGAAAAAAGAAAAGCTAAGCTAGTCTGATAATTACACTTTTTTGTTGATGACTTCCTCTCAGTGAAAGAATAGGATTCCACAAATAAAGTATGCCTTACTGTGTTTATTTACACACACACACACACACACACACACACACACGCCCAACCACACCTGGATGTAAACAGTTCTTGCTTTTTCACTTTGGAGCTTTTCCTGTAAGCACTGCTGGCTCACTCTGCCCCAGCCTGTGGTAGATATTGTTACTATTTGCTAAATAACCTAAGGAGCAGAGATGGATTTGGCTTGAGGTCTTACTACATAGTCCTTAACTGGTAGTTGTAGAAACCTCACCAATAGCAGAAGAACATGTTGCAGGATTAGGAAAAAAAATAATATGGAAGAATAAGAATGGAAGGGGAAGAAGAGGAGGATGACATATTAAGTAAGAATGAATAAGAGAAAATTCTTAAGCTGAGCAAAGTTTCTGTCTGTCATTACCTTAAATGTTCAAGTCTGAAAACGTATGTTTAGGGCTTTTTGACATGTAGATTTTTTTAATCAAGACTTTCTCATGCCCTGAGCACAGTATAACAATCTTAAACTTCTAAACCCCATCTATATTTATGTTTTTAAAAGTAAATTAAGAGAGGGCAAGATTGTGATGATCTTCCTAGTGTTACCTAATACAATTTCACTGGATCACATAGAGCTACTTCTGAAATGAGAATTTCTCCGTCAGTAAAAGTATTGTGGTCATGCTGAATCCATTCAGATGTGGCACTTTCTTTCCCTTGGTACATTGTGCAGCCTACCAAGAGACTGGAGATTCAGCAGTTTGTGGCATCAAATCTTTGAAATTGTAGTTTCCAGATTTCAGTTCCCCATGTAACTCTGGACTGACCTTGTCTTACATAGTTCAAGTTTTATCCCTGCAGTTACTTGGATAGCAGACAAGCCCTTACAACCAGGTCATCCAACTGTATTACTGCTGCGTTGAGATGTAAAGATAGGCATACTAAAGTGAAGGAGATGCACCACAATTGCATACTTTTGTTGTTGTTGTTGTTATTACAGTATTTAGTGGGTGTAAATCAGTTTTAACATTTGCAGTTAGGGAAACTGGTTTTAATATGGTTGCTGACACCAAACAACTCCAGTGAAGGTCTGATACATCATTTTGTCCCCACTGGATGAGTCAACGGTCTGGTGTATCCATTTCTTTTGCATGATCCTGAATGGCCAAGGAAGCTATGCGGTTCATTTTACAATCCCTATTTGTTTCACTGTACCTACTGGAGGGATAATCCATTTATAGAAGTGAGCATTATTTTATTTTCCCCTGAATTGTTGTTGGTATTAATATGTTCTAGAGAAAAGGAAGCTTATGTAAAACACAGCATGAGAAAGAAAAATACTGAAACATGGCTTTAAAAATGATAAGAATGTCAATCATTTTAAAGTAGAAAAAGAAATGCACCTCAATATTTGTATTTCTAACAACAAAAAGTTGGGATTTTTGGAAAGGAAAGATGTAGAAAAGGGCACTGTATCAGCTAAATATTGTACCTTGCAACATCAGTTATTTCCTACTCAATAATACTGAAAGGGTCTAATTTATAAGTTTTTCTATTTCCCTGTTATGCTGGTTTGTAAGTTCTGACATTGCTACTGGTATGTTAATGAGAAGCTAGTGTTCCATTAGGAGTAAACCATATGCTCTACCGCATACTGTGAAAGAGAAAGCATATAATGTGACTGTTGCCTTAGTAACACATTAATTCATTTTGTCAGTGTTGGCACAGATCATTTCATTTATAAGAAAACAAGTATAATAGTTTACCACATCTATAATATTTACAGTGTTTCTGTTACAAAACAGTGACAAAATGAGTTTAAAAAATAGAGTTGGGATAGTATTATTAAAATATGGAATTTGTGGTAAAAATGTTCCCATACAAATTAAAATTAAGATTGGTGTAAAATTTCTTTTCACATTATAACACCAAACTGTTTGCTTTTTTGCATATTTGTATTCCACTAATAATATGCATAAAAATATAGTCCATGAAAAACCACAAGTACATTAGCAGTTTTTAATGAATGCTAAACAAAATATTTCATACAACAGTTTTGTTAAGTTACAACCATTAAACCTAATCGTATGTTAGCGTGTTACTCATAACAAAGCTAAACATTTATCTCTTTTTATCTGTTCTTCCAGATGTTTCTTAGTATTTTAACACTGCTAAAATACTGGAATTAAAGTTTTCAATTCTCTTAAGTGATCATGTCTTAGTCATTGAAGAAGTAGGTACACAAATATATTTTAAAAAGTGTATTATATGCTTTAGACAGAAATGATACGTAATATGAATTGAGATACTGCAAAGATTTGATAAGGAAAAGAAGTGGAGAAGGAGGAAAGGTAATCAACTCACATTATAGCCTGCACCTGCAGGATGGTCTCTGCCCTACTTGTTCTTAGGACATTGCACACCTGTAAATGCATGTTTTTAACAACAAATATTTTACACCTGTAATGCACACTGATCACTTTATACTAAAATAAACAACATTACATTTTAAATATCACTGTCATGAGAAAAGCATTTTTCTAGTGCAACTCCTCTCTTTCATACACATGCCAAACAAGCACTTAATAAGTCATTAGGAGTGTTTACAGCTCTTCAGTTATTTGGACTAACACACATATCCTGTAAAGGTTCAGTACAATTCAATTTCTTATCACAGTGAGGATAGTGAGCCATTTGCTCTCTCAAAACTAAAGAAGAAATCTCTCTAAAACTGCTGAGACGATACTTACCAAATCTGTAATGCTGGGGGGGGGTGGGGGGTGGGGTGTGGGTGTTTAAGAGGATTTAGTTAAATACAGCTGTGGAACTTTATAATGTAACTCAGGAATCATTTCCATTAAATCTTATTAAGTTTTGTGAACAACTTCTGTAAAGAAAAGTTAAAAGAAAGAATTATGGTAAAATAATGCATAATAAGTTGCCTCTGGAATACAAACATGGAACAGAATCATGGTCACAGAAAACAACTCTGAAACATTTTATCTAATTTTTGTAGCTACTTTGGTTTTTTTTATTTTATTTCATTTTATTTATTGAAGAACAAAAATAAATCTATACAGTCTGAAAAAAGCCTTTTAACTGCAGGCACTTTAGCCATCAAAATGTATTTGTCAGCTGTAAAACCAAATTCCATTTCTAGACAAAGATCTTAATATTTTTTTAGCTTAATATTGTGCAATTCAAAGATTAATGAATACAATTACTCATATTGGGTGGCTCTTGATGTAGGTAGTACATTTGATAATCTCTCATTATAGCTGATAAAACAGCTATAAATAGAAATAGCTAATAGAGTAGCTAAAATCTTGTTAGATGCAATACTACAAGCACGGTTCCACATTACTGGTAGCTTTTAAAATTTATAGATCTCTGTTAACATCCAACATTTGGTTAACTCAAATTCAAAGACATTTTAGCAGAGGAAATTAAAGCTTACATTTCTTTGCTTCTAAAATAAAATTCCACGTTGGAAGCTGGATGTCACACTGATGTATTTTTAAAGACCATATTTAATAAGGAAAAACATCAAGGGGAAAACATTGTGAACCCAAAGGTTACAGAACCTTTATGGGAGCTATATAGCTACATTTGATCCAAAGACTGTGTAGAGTCCTCATATTTTCTTTCACAACATAATCAGTCATATCACATCACCAGTATAAATGACAGGAGGATCAGATCCATAATGACTTCATGTATATATAGAAAGGATTATATAAGAAAAAAAGAGAGGAGTGGTGACTTACAGAATAAACAAGTAATTCTATACCTACTGTACAGTGCAGTCTCAATTACTTTCTCATGTCATCAGGACTCCGAACTTTTGGAAAGCTTTGGGTCTGACAGCTCTGTACTGATTTCTGACTGCTGAAGTTAATAAAAAAATAATAAAATCAATTCATTGTTGAATTAATCCTGGTTATCTTTTGACCTAAGCATTCAAAACTTTTTTCATTATCAAACAACACTGTCTTCTCTTGGGGTGCCTATGCATGTTTCACAACTGTTAAGAAGAGGGTAGATGAGTTGCATGATATGAAACAGGTTTTATAGTACTAAACAACTAACATAAGCTTTTTGTGTAAAAGTCATTATGTTCAGGTAGAGGCAGATGATAGCCTAATTCACACGAATGAAATTTTTCTAGCTACACCATATCACTGCTAATAAAGGTTTCAGTCTTGGCTACTGTTTCATGCGAGATCATAGTTCTGGGGCTTTTTGTCACGGTTATTATTGCGATTCACTTTGTACAAGCCAAAGCGACTAACTTGAAAGATTTACATAAATGTTTCTGAAGATAAAGACTTTTTCAAAAGTGGTTGCTGAAGTTTAGAACATGAGCCTATATTAACACATCATTGAGGAAGACTCTTTCCCAGAGCTGTGCTTTTTTGAGTGTGCACTTGTGACAAGCAAAGAAATCTCGGTACAGCTATATCAAATCAAACAGCAGGCTGCCATGTGAACCCAGACCTGGGGTAAACTTTGCCCTGATCTCTTCAAGAGCGTGGACACAAAAGGTCTCCTGCATTTCTGCTGGACATCCCTCATGTCCTACCAGTCCCTTTAAAGGGCAGTTAAGGACAATTTTAGTGTCCTACTACTCCGAAGACAGTGTACAACACCTGGCTGGGTGAGCAGACAGAGCAATGCTTTTCACTGAGCTGCTGATGCTAAAATTATCCAGTGAATCTCCATTAGAAAATAATGGACATTTCTGAAAACCTGTGTCAGGGAATTTCAATTTTACATTTCTCAGTCAGTAGCAGGCAGAATTCTGACCAAGTACGGAATACAGTGCAAATTGAGATCGATGCCAAAAGCTTTATACACGGGTGCACCTTTAAAAGGATGCACCAAGGTGTTCACAATGACAGGCTGCCTCTTAAATGCATTCACTGCTGAGCAATACATCCACTTATTTAGGACTACATGTTCCCTGCTAATCTTTTTTTAAACATTCTGTATCTGACACCATATTATACACTTATTCTATGGGTGTATAAAAGACCCGGACTAATGTTTCATCATTCCTGATGGGAGAGGATGAACAAAGAAGAAGCAAGGTTTGTATTGGATTCTCCAGGGAAACATCTAAAACTCCTTCCTCTCTAGTAATTGACCTGAGTACTGGCAGGTACCAATCAATAGCTGAAATTCAGACAAATGATTTAAAATTCTTGAAAACTAAGGTAGAAGCTATTATACTACTCAATAATTATTCTCTTCATTGTTGGACATGTATCAAGCCACATTCACAGCAGCAAAACTTAGGTGGCTTGCTCCAGTGATGGTCTTACAATTAATTTGTCATATCACTTAAGAAGCATAGTACAAACAAATGTGGTGTTGTTTTGCTGTCTTGACACTGTCCCTGCACGCTTGGGCTGGACAGTAGCACCAACTATAGAGCCTACTGTGAGAAGAGACTCTGTCCCTTAAAGGCAACTCTGTTTCGATCTGCCTCCACCAGTGCTTTTGTCCAGAGCTCATTTACAAGATAAACACAGCTTATGTAAAATAATTAATAAATAAATAAATGGGAAATATTATAAAAGGATAAAGAATCTTAAGTGCAAAGTTAGTATGTTTAAAAGCTGTTGTCCTCTAGTCAGTGGCAAAACGTTTAGCCGGTGACACATCTCGCAATATGTCCATGATAGCATGTAAACACAGTACAGCTAGTGGTATCTGGCACACAAGCACTGTAACTCGCTTTTGACAGCCAGCTAACCAGAAGCTTATTTAGATTTAGGGGGTGGTGGTGATGAGTCTTTGGCAGTTGTAGAAATAGTAGCCTAACAACTTGTAATACATATAATTACTCTCCATAGCCCCTGGTCAGCATATCTTCTGATATGTAAATTAGATGGAGCAAGCAGATGTATAACCTAGGAAGCATTCCAGATTCATCTTGATAAAAGTATGGTATTCATACTGGGCAGGGTTCCTTTGTCTATAACAATGCCACCAGCAACATAAAAAAATACATGCAATGTAAAAATAAAGCTATTGACCATTTCCAGGGGCTACAGTCTACATGGAACATTTTAATTCCACCTGTCATATCTAATAAGCAATATTATTTAACAGCATCAGCATCACACTAAGGTAGAGATGTGATAAAAACATAGAAAGAGATGATAGAAACTACGAATGTCTTGTAAAGAAATTGAGACAACTTGCAAATTTAGGTAAAAAGTGAGAAACTGGGGGAAAGATGAAGATGACAGTGGTAAAACCCATGGCTACAGAGGCTACTTTTATGGGCATTTGGAAGATTTAAAGATCTCTCTACCTACCTACTTGCCTGTTATAATTGTCTTCCCACAAACACTGATCCTGTTCCAATGTCCCTAAAGAAAATAATTTTATTTCTTAGTCCAAGGAAGAGTCATGGGGTACTTAAACCACTGATATATTATTATTATTTTCAATCAATACTAAGGCTTATTGAGCCCTTCTGGTAATGTAACCAAATCCTAAACCTGTGAGAATTGGCATACGCCATCTATGTTTCCACTTGAATTTATAGTGGTATAGGCACAGTATTTATATATATATATATATATATATATATATACTTTTGGACTGCTGTTTTTGGAACCAATGGCTCCCTTCTGTGTTGTCTCACGACAGTACTTACGTTTGGTGAAGTAAGCTAGTTGTCTGGACATTCTTGGTTTTAGAAATACTATGAGGACAGTAAATCTTGTAATTTAGGAAACCCCATGGTCTGGCATATTGCCACACGTAGTATAAATTAGACATTTTTCTTAAAATTAAGTTGTTGACACAGATAGGATGTCTCTATTAAGACATGATTTTCACTGTTTAATGATGTGTTTGAGATAATGTAGCAAATCAAATCCATACTGAATGTGACTGTTGCATGCTGTTATTCTCTGGGTATATTATCAGAGCATTGTAAAAGATGAGCATTTTTTTGTTAACTCACAGAAAAACAATACTTTTTTGCTCTTGGCCAGATTCCCCATGTAGAATTAAATGCAAGGTGTGAAGTTTTCTTTATATATTTGTTCTATCACAGTAGTTTGTGTTATTGCAGTGAGTTTAAGACTATTATAAATTTGAGATTTTCTTTCAATACAGAAATTTTGGATCAAAAAAACTGCTACAAAATCATTCCCTGAACTCATTGCTGGAATGTGTCTGGACACACTCAGGCTACCTTGTTTTAGTCTCAGTAAAGTTAAAGCCTTCTGTATTGTTCTAAATTACATGTCTCATGCTCCCAGGGGAAAATATTCAATCAAGACAGAGTAACCTCATTTTTTTGTTGTTTTGTATTAGAGCATGCAGTATTTGGTTAGAATGTTTCTACTGTGAGCTTGAAACATATATACTTATTGGCCTTATTCATTCTACTGAACATCCCAGTGACTTGTGGGAAGTGAGAGGGTAAATCATACTTCTTGTTACGAGGCCATCAGGTTCATTTCCGTGGCTAATGACATAGTCTACTACCCTTATCTTTCCAAGTTCTAGAATTCTTAGTTTTCTTTACTGACCGTTCTGAGTCATTGCCTTCACTCTGTGAATCTTCAGACTTCTCAGACTGGGAAAGCTTAGTTCAACCATCTCAGAGGTATTTCTAAAACAGAATTGAACAGGATGTCAACTAAAGGAAACATTCTGAGGAAAATTTCCAATTGCATGAGCAAATCAAATGGCATGCACTGCATATTTATAAGCTGGAGTTTTCTATTGATTCTACAGGCTTTTCAAGTGAAATTTTCAATTCTTTATTTACATTATAGAGCAATAAACCCAAGGAGATGAAGACTGAAACTGCCATATGAACAAGCCCTAATTTAGTGGCTCACTGTGCACAGGTGTTGAAATGGCAAAAAAATCAGTAATTTTTTCACAACCTAAAGAACAATGACTTACATACTGAAATTTATTACTTAGAGAAAAACTAATAGGCTCTAATGTGTGCAGATAACTTTGGAGTTGACCTGATTTTTTAAAAAAATCAGTTTCGGTTCAGTTTACCAGTCTGACCTTTATATAAACCTTTTGTAATTCCAAAATATTTTAAAGTTTACTTTAGGGACAATTTTTCTGATTTTGGAATTCTCAGAATTGCTTTCCCTTTGATCTCTAGGCTTCATCTTTACTTTTTTTTTAGATTGTTCTTTAAATAAACTAAAGTTACCTATCGTATATGTCTTATAACAGAATTTTGAGACCATGGGAAGTAAGAGCTGGATCAGGTTAGTATTGCCATTGCTTCCCTTAAAACCTCAGGCTTAAGAAACAAAACAGAACTTAAAGAAAGCCTACTAAGCATAGGAGTTTGAACTCTGAAATGACTGTTTCCTTATTTTCTGTTATGATTTCAACATTAGTTGGCTGAACTACTTTACTGGGTATTGAAAAAAGCAATATCAAAGGAAAAATTGCTTGCATTTTTGGAGATAGTCACCAGAGGGCATTTATGGACTAACTCAAGACATATTTCTGCATTCACTATGAGAATGCTGAGAAGCATTCTGAATTATGCTATATTGATATGAAAACTAAATCACTACCTTTAAAATATGGAAAGTTTTGATTTAAAATGCGATTTTACTTACAAAAAGGGAAGAAGGAGAGATGACCAATATAATTTTTGGCTTCTCTAGAATTAATTGACTGTATTATATATGTTGCATAGCCTGAATTTTCACACTACCTCAGAAAAAAATGTAATGAGAAAAGAAAAAAAAGAAGGGAGTAAACATTGGTTTCTTTCTTTCAGCATTTTACAAATGTATCAGATATATATTTGGAGGATGAAACTAGTCCTTTTTAAGATTACTGCAACCGAATAAAAGTAGGGTGGTTTTCTTTTTTTTTAAGATGGTTTCATCTTTTGTGCTGGAAGACATGCTAATTGATATTAAATAGCTGCCTTTCAATGAATATAATAATAAATATTCTAATAAAATAATGAAGACTTTGAAGAAATGGTTAGGGATCGAGTAGTAAAAATTGATGTGATATTCCAAATGTAAGGGTAGGTCCAGAATATAAATTTACTTAAATACTTATAAAATCAAAATTAACCATTTTTTATTATCTAATTCTGTGAATATCCAAAATTCTCTATTTCATGTATGGCTATATATCAAAATGAAATAGCATCTTTAGAAGTACCTTCTTTATCAAGAAAACTGGCTTTTTGGCCTGGCTCTTCCCAAACCAGAGATCTTATCAGCATGAACAGCATAAAATACATCTGCAATCCTGAAAATATATGTTAGACAGGAAACCTTATAAAGTAAATCCTAGCTTTTACAGTAATAACAAATACTGTGGTACCATGATTATAAACTACACAATTATAAATTTTAGTTTTTAGTAGAGGAGTTAAATGGAAAGAAAATTCAGGGTGAAAAATATTAGCAAACTTAAGAGAAAAGACCTAAAGAACAGTTAAAGTACAAATGTTCTCCTTAGGTGGGTATCTGCACTTGCCTGAGTCCAGCATTAGTAGGACTCTGTGAATATTGTTTTAGAAAATTACAGTTTTAAATTTCATATTGTTGTTCTAGCTTGAACATATAACTTTTATTCCACAGAGCTCACAGGCATTGGTAATAAATAAAAGGCTGAAATGCTGTTGAAAGAATTACCCTCTATTTAATAACAAAGAAACCGTGCTTTTTTTTTATAACATGGGTGTATTGGATGCTCTTTCTTTTCTACATTTTTTTTCCCCTTTGGAAATGGTTACGTTTTGTTTATTGAAAATCAGAATTTTCGTATGTATTTTTAATCCAAGGCTTTCAGATTGTAGTTCAGTGGAAGTTCAAAACGTTTCCATACCTTCCATTTGTTTCACACTTCTATGGTACAACCATACTACAGTGGTCCAGTGCCATTGCGTGATGTGTTCAGTCCCCTCTTTCATCCCTTGCTAATGAATACAGATATTCCTCCAAAAGTTCTATACTGGCTAAAATTATTTTAACTTATACAGTGATAATCAGATGTTTCAATTCAGAAGAAACCACAATAAATATATTGACCATGTAACAGAAACACAAAATTGCCATAATCATATACATGAAATCTTCTCCTAATTATAGCTGCAGCCTTCATTTGTATGTTTCTGGGAAGTTTAGAGTTAACACATTTAGTGCCTTGAAGTTCAGGAGAATCCTCCTGTTAGAACATTGTGTGAAATATGTTTCAAAATAAGGGGTTACAACTGACAGTGCCTTCCTTTTCTATTTAACCCTGAAGGTGCAGGTGTTTTCAGCTGTTGTTTCAGTAACAAAAGGAGAGGGGATGGTTACCTTGGAGGTTTCTTCTAAGATAACTACAGACCAGATCATCTACAGTGTTGTATTTAAACTAGAATTCTGAATTACACAGTAAAATGATACCTCCTGTATTGCACAAAACAACCTAATTCGCTGACTGTTAGAATGGCATTACTGGTAGCAGAAAAGAGACACAATTTCTGAAGTGTCTTGATACCCATACATTTCACTGATAGAGACTTTACTTGAACTACATTTCGTGTACCCTTATTCAAAGCATCCTTACAGAGGCCAGGGCTTTAATAGTGTGACTATATTCAATATATAAATAAATTAAATTTAAAAAGACATGGTAGTTGATCTTTTCTTTCTTTGGCCACATAATCTTTCAGAACTGTAAATTATATAGTAATCTCTTATCTAGTTCTGTAAATGCTGTGTGACACCTCATGAAAATAAGCATTATACTTGCTAACTGTTTCAGAGTAACTAGTTTAGGAATATCATAGATTCATATACACATATATGTATGTATATGTATGTGCATATATATATATATGTGCCTATACATGTAAGCATTGCGCATATATATATATATATATATGCAGACAATTGTCAATTGGCATTTTTTTCCTCTTCACTGTGTAAATCCAAGAGGCCAAAGATTCACAGACTTAAGAAATAACCAGAAAAATATTTTTTTCAGAATTTTTATAACACTTATTATTCCTTATAAATTACCTAAAAATGATAAATTTATCATAGTCCTAGAATACTTTTGCCACAAGGGCTAATCACATTCTTAAAGGGCCTTGAATACATGCAGCCTTCAGGTATATCTATCATCTCATGAACCAAATTCAGCTATCACGAATGTCAGAAAAAAGACTTAGTGAAAATTTTGTTTCTCTGTGACATAGAAGTCTGTTGACATAAATAAGTTTTTTGTTTTCCCCAATATTTTTTCTCTGTGTTTTTTTTATAGTTATAATTTCTGCTCTGCTACCTTCTTCTTGCCTTCCTTTCTCCTCACCCCTGCCAGTGATGAGAAGCTGTGGAAGGAAGAGAACGCCACCGAAGGAATTGTCCAGAGAGGAACAGGCTACATGGTTCAGAAAGAAAAGGCAAGATCTGAAGTCTGCCTGGAAGAGAAGCGTGAATAGGATCAGGAAAAAGGAACTGAGAAGACAGGATTGAGCCCCCTGGAACACTGAAAGAAGTCAAATGAGTATGATATGGGAGGTGATGGAGAAAGAGAATGTAGACAAAGAAAAACCAAGGACCAAGGGTTTCTATGACTTGAGAAAACAGTTCTGGTTAGCAGTTTCTTCAAGCCACTGCATTTCCACAAAGCAATCAGTACACTCATTTTCACATAGAAATGTAGCAGGTTATATAAATCATCTGAGATTATCACCTTAACTAGTGATTAACTTAACTGGAGAGACACAGTAACAGGACAATGAGTAAAAGAGATGTAGAATTGCTAGAAGAGAAAAAAGAATGAGCTAGACTGAAAAAACCCCAGTTAAATTAACAGATTATCATTCCCCCTGGGACTGGTGTGGGATCTGATGTTACTAAGCATTTTCATTAATAACACTAACCAAGAAAAAATAATAGTTTTGGATTTGAAATTTGTCAGTGACTCAAAACAGAGAGTCATAATCAAAATGTTCTGCAGAAAGACATCCAGATACTAAAGAGTAAAATTAGAGAAAAGTGATGAAACATATAGAAGAAATCATTATCTGGAAAAATTAGAGGAAGAAAAGGACTTGTTAGATTTTATTCACGTTCTTTGCCAAGGGATAAAGAAAAAAAGCCAAATGCAATCCCCTGCTAGGTTTGGATTAATCAAGGTATTTCTAGAAGAGCCATGTACTTGCTAATGCCATTGCACAAGAAATTGGTAGAATGTTTTTTACTACTATATGTAGTTGTGGTCATTCATAGTCACTGAAGGTAAACTCATAATGAAACCAGTGAAGAGTTTCTTCTGGATTGATTGGGGTGGGTATTACAGGAAGGGATTAATAGGGATTGCCTTGATAAGTGTAGACAGATGAAGTTCAGATAGATGTTCCAACCAATTCAGGAGCATGTATGAACATCAAGAACACCTTGCCTGCAGTGCAGGCAAGCTGCTTAGTGGGTTTTAAGGGCTTGATAAATACAGACATAAATAACACTTGTCTGTGTGATGGCGGCATGTTGGACTCGGTGATCTTGAAGATCCTTTCCAGGAACAACAGCTATAACAGAATATAGACTTTGGCACTATTGGAAACCATGCCTGTATAGGCCTGCAGGTTAACATAATTTTTTCTTTTCATGTTTATTAGATACACAACTGCATGGAATTACACAGCATGACTAAACACTTTCAAAGATCAAAAATAACCCTTACTCTTATTTAAACTCTTAGAGGAAACTGCAAACTGTAAGTCATGATGTTTGTTTCCAGTAAGATGTGCTCTAATCCTCATGATTACGCCATTTCATCACCACCATTAGAGATTTATGGTGGAATAAGAGGAATTTCACTGTAAGAAGTGATAAATTCAGGTTTTTATTTATATTGATTGAAATAAATATTTTTTAAATCTTTTTTTTAATAATACTGAAAAAAGTATGAACAGAAAGAAATTTTGGATGCTATGATTTATGACTTCAGAGCTGACAGATTGGCTGACAAAGATTGGTGATGCTATGGATAATAGATCTGCTCCCATCTGTGGGGAGAGGCACACTGAATGGCAGTTTTGGAACCTCTCTGCTAGACAAAGGTAGTGACAGAATGTTAGAAATATCTGAGGTTGAAGTGGGGAGATGAGCAAGTGAAAGCCTTGAGAGCAGTTATTGTCCTGCTGGTGAGGAAACTAACATTCTTTTTTGATTTTTCTCTGAAGTGTAAAAACTGTCTATGAAAAAGAAATATAAATTGAATTTAAAGGATTTTGAGTGGGCTGATTTTTTTTTTACAGGGATTCTCACCCAGTGGGTCAAAGGAGACTAATATATTAATGAATTAACTCAAACTCACAAACTTTTTCATCAAAGCACCAAAAACCTGCGACTAATTGTATGAATTAAAAAGATATTACTAGATAATTAGACCATTGTTTATGAGTGTAGGAGCTCTGAAGACTAGCATCAAACACCCTGGGTTTTGCTCTGGGTTGTCTCATAGCAAGTTGCGGTGATGGTGAAGACATACCAGTCATTCTGACATCATTGCTACTGAGATAATCTCCTGTGAAGGGGTGCTTGAGGACAGTAATTTCTTAAACACAGAATCACAGAAGGGTCAGGGTTGGAAGGCACCTCTGGAGATCATCTTGTCCAACACCCTGTTAAAGCAAGTTCACCAAGAACAGGCTGCACAGAGTTACATCCAAATGGGTTCTGAATGTCCCCAGAGAGGGAGACCCCACAGCCTCTCTGGGCAGCCTGTACCAGGGCTTGGTCACCCTCATGGTAATCAGGGTTGCTGGAACTTCTCTGTGGACACTCTCGGCATGGCATTCAGCTCACCTCACATTGCTCTGTAAACAGCTGTCCAGGCAAGCCTTGTGTTGTCATCTGTATTCCTTTTCATAGCAATGGGGAAAGGAAGAAACCTTATCACCCCTAGTGTGCTGCTCTGTTTCTCTGCTAGAGGTTGATGCCCCATTAGGGGAGCTGGTCAGTGAAATGGAGCCTTGCATTTAACATCCTAATACATGTACTTAAACAGCCATTAATGAATTAATGCAGCGCATTGTGGTTTGGAGAGCACAAATTGAGGAGTGGGCATACATATTAAGTTTTCTTTCATCTCTTCTGCTTGGAAAAAATCAGCAATGAAACAAGATAGTCAGCTGTGGACTGCATCAACACAACACAAAACATCAGAGCTTCTTTGGAAGTGCTCAGACTTGTGATATACAAAGCACATGCCTTCACTTGCCTGAGAATTGGTTTCCCAATGCATAAAGAATGGTTAAAAATATTTATCTTGCAAGAATGACTCTAATGTGCAAAAACTTACTAGCTCCCACTGTCCGTATAGTTCATTAGAGTTTTTTTAATATTCACAAGTGGAAATATGGGTATGAAAGGACGTATTTCTCAAGCTTCTGTAAATAACTGCATAATGAATAATGAAATTTCACTACTTTGAAAATGTCATTATCTTCTTCTAAATCAATTGCAGATTAGAAAATAGATTTTTTTGTTGTTGTTGAAAACAAATAAATAATGCCTTCCTCATGAATATTTTGCCCATTTCTACTGTTTCAGAAGCAGTGTTGGATGCTTAAAGCATTTGTATTATAAAATAACATTGCTTCAACTTTCAAGCCTGCAATGATAATAATTAATACTTTCTATCAGTACTTGATATTCATTGCAAGTACCAGTAGCATTAGTGACATTGTTAAAAAGTTCCTAATCTGAATGCTGCTGGGATAGACAAGATGCATGATTTTGGATCAGAATGCAGTATCATTTAAACCTGGATTTTCTTGCCACCATTTTTCCTGGCTTCTCCATCAAATGGCGCTTTGTAGAGATTATTTTGGGACCCAAAATGTTAACTATTCATTGGAATGCGCTGTACAAACTTAGAAACACGATAAATGGTATTTTAAGCATAAGCATTTAAAACATATCTGTTCTGTGTTTAAATGTCAGAACAAAGCATATTACAGGAAAAACACCTACAAATGCAAAAATGCAATAAACCCACAAAATATGGGTTAAAAATTTCCATATTTGATCTGGGTAGCAAATTATAGAGAGAGCAAAAACCCCCTACGCATAACCATAGCTGCCAATTCTGGATCTTCCAAAAAGCAAGGGCAGGATACCAAGTACATGATTCTGCCTTGTGCCAAGCAAGCATCTATGAAAATGTCACCTTTATGCAAGTGAAACACAAACCGAGTAGAATTTGCCCTTAAATGTGAGGGGGAAATGTTCTGAAAATAAACAAAATGCTTTTTACTGCTAATTAAAACATGAATCAATAAATATTTTCAAAGTTAAATAATACTGTTCCTCTCAAGCTGAGCACCAATCTGCTGGGCTCCAGCCAGGAGAGAATCTTTTCTAGCATAGTTACAAACAACTGATGAGTGGGGTGGAAAACAGAAACATGAATACAACTTCCACAGTAATTCAAACAAAACTGCATGACTCTTAACGTATCAGTTAAAGGTTCTTTACCCTTTCCACCTCTTTGTATAGTGGTCAGTACAATGCTGGTGAGATAATGACCTACAACGAGCAGTCAGATTACTGGAATTAAGATGTCAGTTTCAAAATAAACACCAGTTGGTTCAACAAAGCCTGCAGCTAGGATTATGTCAGGACTAGGAAGACATTTAAAACCTAATTGAAGCAGAGTTACTGTTTCTGAACAAAAAACATGCTATAGCATCCTATTTTACTGTAGGCTTACCAAACTGCTGTGGCTGATTACCTGAAACCGTTTGCTAAAACTAGCCCAGGAAGATGCTCAAGACACTGCTTGCTTTGGAGGCAGAATCTGATCGCATCGTTGTTTCTTGTCCTCTCAGACTGGATAGCTTTGGTTTTCCCACAAACAGTTTTTCACACGTGGGTCTATGATTAGAGAAACAGATCCCCAGTTGCTATCACCTACTCTTGTGGCTTTGTATATTGATTATGGGGAAACATTCCCAGCAGAGAAGATTTAGCAGGGACAATAAGGGTCACTTGAATTATAGAAATGTAGCGACCAAGATTTCAGAGTTGAACCTGTGATTCTTATGGAGCACCTAAGAGTTAAACCATATCATGTTTGGTTAATTACACAAGGATTTAGCTTAATCTGAGGGAACTGAAAATTCTGTGAAACAGTTTACACTGAACATACTTAGATAAATATGCAACAAGTAGTTGCTTTGTTCTCTTTCTTGCATCTACTCTGAGCATAACAAAGAAATTACAAACCAACAATCCCCCTACCTGCAACTAAATTTTTATAAGAATGGAAAAGGTCTCTGTACCTGAATTGTGGGAACCTCTAATGAACACTATGTTCCACAATAAGCTCCATTTGGATCTCATTCTGTCATATACCATTTTAATAAACAGTTTACGTTATCCTTTAAACAGCACTGTAACATTAAGAAGGCAAAGATTAATCCTTTTATTATCTTCTTTTTTTTCTGGGGCACATCTGCTAAGGCTCTAATCAAATACACGCATGTCACCTGTGAAACTGTGATATAAGTTCCCTAGAAAATGCCAGTTGCCATAGATCTTACAGATGAATACCTGAATAAGCAGTTTTAATTTAAATGCAGATTCTGTGACTTGCAGATCCTGCTTTTTAATGTCTAGGCCCGTGTGGTAGGTCCAAAGTGTTAGGTCTTACATATGTGTACACACTTGAGCCCCTTGTGCCTCTACACCCCAAAAGGTGGTTGTATGCCTGCTACCCTGGACAAATGTATCACATCATATTTTTATGACCATGAAGTCTTAGGCTAAACAACCTCAAGTAGTGGATACAATACACTAAATTTCCATACAAAATATTCAACAGACCAGTATGACTGCATTATAACTCCAACAGTCTTCAGAGTCACTGCTGATAGTATTTTGAGAATCTGGATTTTATAACAGCCCTGATGTTTTAGGACTACTACAGTACTTGAAATTTTACAGTTATTTGATCAGTGGCAAAGATAACAGGGGAGCTACTTCTAAGTATTTTTGCCAGGCATGGGATGAAGGTTTTGGTCCTGTTAAGTGATACTGGACAAATTTATGGCAAGTACAGGGATAAGAGCACTCTGACCCCAGACTGGTTCTGGCCAAGGATTTACCCAGCTACATCTGATCTCTGCTTTTGAGAAGACTATTGTGGACTTCTACCCTGCATTCCAGCCTTCCACTCAGTCACTCTGTCTTGGCTGTCTCAGTTTTGCTTGCCTACAGCTCTCCTACTCCTTTGTGGGTAGTGTGGGAGTATGTATATGGATATTATATATATATATTGAAGCACTTGGATGGTGGGTTTTACAGCAGTTGGATTATGAGTGCTGAAAAATACAGTATGGGAAGTCAGGTGGTATGGATGTGTCAAGAACAGTGAGTGGTAACGACAGTAGTGTCATTGGGGGGGTGTGGAGGGGGTGATGGCACAGCCCGGGCTGGGGGGTCCCTGAACTAACGCATGATTCTGGGTACATTTCTGGAGTGTGCAACCTCTACTTTGGTGTGGTTAACAGCATGGCATAGGGAACAGCCATACAGGAGCACTCTGGGAGGTATAATGGATGGGAAAGCATGTGTCCTGCCAAAATATTTGAAAGTTCTATTTATTACTCCACTCTATTGTAATATGAATGCGATTAAAGAATGCTGAGATCTAAATAATCCATTGGTTAGTGAACTAAAAGATGATGCTTGCTTTCACACTGCAATCATTTACATTCCCTTTGTGGTGGATTATGGCAGGATGCAAAAGAGGTTGCATTATATAAGCATAAAATAAAGAACAGTAGAATTTATAGCAAATAAGTTTGCTAAATCCTGCATTAATGAAAACTTCAAAGAGCCACTGTATTTGCTGCATGGCAGTAGGAGTAGGCTGAAGATGGTAATTGTAGGAATACAGATATATTATTAGAAAGAGCACTACTCTGCTTCCAGCTGCATCACTTCAAACACACTTAATGGTACACTTTACCATCTTTTGTGTTTAAGCATAGGGCACAGGCATACAGATAAATAAGCCTACTGCTCACTCTCCCTTTTTCTTTACTGGTATATACACTACGTGCATGCATGAACACGGACTAAGACACAAAGCATTGCATCACTTCCTATGTAATGCACAGGGAATACTTTATAATTCCCATACGGCTGTTCCTTACTTAGGATTAGTACTTTTAACTTTCAACGCTTTATTTTCTTTAACACATTAGTTCATCTCACTCCTCTAAAATAGGGACAAACAGAGAATGAAGTGTGATCTGATGGATAAAATAAAAGCTGGAAATGAGAGGCCAGACTAATTTTTTGTGCATTATAGAATATTCATATGAAAACTTAAACAAGTAAAATCAGAGAAACAGTCCTTTCCCAACTCAAGGGAATATGTTGTGAACATAAGTAAAAGGAAGATTTTAAAACATTTACTGTTATAGTGGGCCATATATGTTCTTCAGACAGAGCTATAGAATAATACCTTGGAGGTTATAAAAAGAGACTATACATACGAAATCAAACTCTTCTAATGCTAAAACTAATATAGTTCAAGCACTGTTAATTCAGCCACTTCATGCATGTATCATGATGCTGTTTCTTTACTTGAGCCTATCTGTCTTTGTACAGTCTGCCTCTTTTAATGAATGATTAGTTATTCAATATTTGACTGGTTATTCAGTGTGATCTCTCTTTTTTTTTTAGTATTCACCACAGTATTACAGATTTCTTCTTCAGAATTTTGGTATGCTTACTACAGCATCTGAACACTATAAAAAGTTAATGAATTTAGCTTCACAAAATTCTGTGAAGATAGATGGTGTTATTATCCCTGCCCTGTGGGTGAGAACCTGGGACATAGAGAAATTATTGGTTTAACTGAAAAAGATGAGGCCACTCTGGAAGAAATAGAATAGGATTGTCTAGTGAAAGACTCCGTTGTAATGCCTCTATACCAAAGTATTTATTGCAGTATGTTAGGAAATATCTTTAGTTCTTTTAATTAATTAACTGAGAAAACAAACATCTCATGTTTTGAACAGTTACTAAGTTAAAAAAAAAATGGACTTTCATGTCTAGGAGAAGACTTCTAGAACTATGGAGTTTCTGATATTAGAAGTCAACACAGTTACTATTCTTTATGTGGACCAACCCTGTCCATGTATGAAATGACTGACTTCATACCTACTTACTAACTTTAGAAAAGTGAGAGTCACAGGATGCCTGTTTTCATCCCTGATTTAGAACATAGTGATGTTCTATTCTGCCTTTGTGTCTCATTCCTCTCTTTCTCCTTGCTTTTCCCTGATCACCCCCCAAATTCCACTTCTCCCTTCAGCTCTCCTTTTGCAATTATCCAGTACCTTCATATGGATCCTTCTTCCCTCTATAAATATCTTGCCCAAGCTTCTGCTACCTTCCTCCACTTCTTGGCTATGTTTTTATATATTCTGTGCAAACGCTTGCTTAGGTCAGGCCATACCCACCTTCACCCACATTGTCTTTAAGCCAAAAGGGGACAATACTCAGAGATCTGGAAGGCCAGGTTCTGTCCTCATTTCCCTTCACTGTAGCAGCAAAAATGATTGCTTGCAAAGGTAACTTTCCTTGTTGGAGATGGACTGCACAGAGACAAGAATTCTGATTGCATGTAAACTCAGATGTTTTTTCACACTCTTGTAACTATTTTAATCTTACGCCAATTTCAATGTGTACATCAAGTGTTCATTACCTGCAGCTCTTGACAGGACCATGAGCTATTCTGCACTAGAGCATCTGAACAAATGAACTACAGTAATTTTTTGAACATGAATCAAAAAAACATAGGGTTTGGGGTTTTTTCCTTCCTTCTATTGATTTTAGAAACATCAGAATTATTTTGCATTATTTTTTTAAAATATACACATGCATGTATGCACACACAAATAATTAAATAAAAGTAGCTTGAAGCAAAACACTGAAATGTCAAATTTCACATAGAAATTTGTGTAGAGTTCAGGTAGGGTTGTTAAATTTTAGCAAAGCTAGAACATGATGAAAAAGTAGTTCTTGTAATGGAAAGAATCAACTTTAGTTCTGGGTGTACTACCTGGAATCATGCAATTTAAGCCACTATGTGGATTCATCCAGGAGAAAAATCCTCAGGCCATTCCTAGTCCTCTTTTCTTATGCTTGAGTAGAGCTTCTTCTTGCAGAAAATAATATTGGACCTGCAGGTTAACAATTCCAATATCATTATCAAGGCAAAGCTTGTTTGTAACATTGGAAACTTCACTGTCTTGCATTGCATGTTATCAATCTATGTCCCGTCTTCCATGCCAACACTTTCTGACAAGAAACTTTTCTATTTTATAATTATAAACACATTTTAATTAACATTTCCTGCACATTAACTGACTTAGCTATAGATGTTTTAAAAATATTTTAATTGTAGTTTTCGATCTTCATTGTTATTTCTTCAATGACAATTATACATTTTGTTTAAAATATTTACCTGTCAAGCCAAACACATTCCTGTCTATTGACTTGATTGACATCTTTTGTTGTTGTTAAGTTTAAACCTCTCGGGGTTGAAGAAATATTTAAGAGGCTTAACTGAATAATATGTTCACCAAGAAACATGCATGTTACATTTTTCTGAGACAATGAGCAGGTTACCGGGCATCCAGAAATCATCTGCTTAAGGAAAAAAAATATAATAATAATACTAAATGAAAAGTTTTATTTATGGCTGATTTTCCATGCAGTTGATCCGAGCTACAAAAGAGTTTTCAAAGCAAGCTACCCATTAGTTTTTAATGTAAAACAACTTTTGCAATTAATCCCTTTACCTCTCTTGATATCTTTCTGACAACCTCCTAATCTCTTCAAACTGTTGGTTAAAAAGTGCACCACTAAATCAGCCTGTCATCAATTTTGTCTCTCACCACAGTGACTCAAAGAGTTGCATCAGCTAGATCATTTAAAGAAACCACAACTTTTTAAAAGAACATCTGCTGCTGTAATTTATAATGTATAACATAATCTCACATCCAAATTTGACAGAGTTTGGTAATGTCTTCCAATAATAGGTTGTGAGAGATTCTGTCCTGGGATGCTGCAAACAAAGCAGCAATAAATTATTAAGAGATACAACCACCAGTCTAATAAGAAAAAGAAAAATAATCAATCACTACTTTGAATACTGACAAATCTGATGCCATGCAGACTCTTTTTTAAAGATGCCTGTTTCAATTTTAAGTATGTACTGGTTTCTCAGGACATAATTTCCTGAGATTAGTGAATATGAATGAAAGTGCTAAGTGCTGACAATTTGAATTCTCACTTCCTTTAACACTCAAGTGCTAAATATTGCCCAAACTTTTGCTAAAATGTTAAGTATCTATCTTTTTTTTACTAGTAAATTACCATTGATTTGAAGATCTGACAGCTACAGCCATAGTATAGTAGGAAGAACAGTCAGTCTATAGGAGAAGTAAATTTCATATCATGATGAGAAAAAACATCCAGTTCTCACAAGGAAGCAAACTGCTCTGTTTCTGAGAGAGAGAGAGAGAGTAAGTCAGTGTGGGCTAAGGCTAGGCAGAAGCATCAGAAGAGTGGAAGTACTGAGGGCAGTGAGCAGTAGTCTGTACTGATACAGTGTATTCTTGTGTAAGTTTGGAAAAGGAAAAAAGGTCCAAAATGAAAGCATTTCCAGGGACAAATTCTCCCTAAAAGTCTGTCACTAAGTCAGTTACTATTGTGAATAAAATTCATTGTATGGTTTTGTGTCTACATGCTCCGTGCACAGATATTGTAAGAAGAGGAAATTGGGGATAGGAAGCTGGTAGGAGATTTCCAGAGATAAAGTGGATTTGATAAATACTTAAGTTGCATTTAGAGAACTGCTATTAGTACCATCTGGGAATGAAAATATTGGTTGCTATCACGCAATTGCACTGGAACATGGGTACCTTTTTGCTAGCTTCCCGTGAGCAGTCTGGTATGGAAAGTCGCTTTTGATGCACATGAACAATAATGAGGAGGAGGAAAGGGGCTGGTGGAAAGCAGGTTCACAATTTTTAATGGAAAAGTTATCCACTCAGCAACAAAGGTGGTGAAGTTCCCAGTTTGAAAGTACTTTACAATCAGAGGCCTCATCAAGAGAGTCATTTTCAAAAAAGCACCACACTCCCTCATTGCAAATGAATAAAAAGCTGAGAAAACAAGCAGAGAATAAAGCTACTCTCAGCCTGGGGTTGGCTCCGTAGTGCGGCCTGAATCAATCCCCATCCTTTTTTATGCAGAGTGCACTTACATGCTGATGTGATGGCACAGTTTTGTACAAGAGGTCCCAGGTTTGGTAACTTAAAAGTGGCTTATACAGTTCTTAAAATACTTTAAAGGAGAAGGCATGTTGTCTGTAATAGATACAACTGTATACTGCAATTATAAAACAGCATTTCTACCCATTAGAAATAGAATCTTATTTCTATTTTTGTAGTGTTGATTTTAAAGGAATTATGTTCTTTTATAGAATCACTGGATCATTACTCATTTTTATCTTTACATCATAAAATAATGTAAAAAGAAATTGTGTCTTACCAATATGACCTATGCAGCAGATTGTACAATCTTCATTTTCCAGGACTTTGTACCCTTAGGACAGTGTCAATAATCCAGTACTATGATTACATTCAAATAAAATTATAAAAAAAATATATTGTGTGGAACTAGAAAATCTTGGTTCCATTCATTCGCCTCCTCTTGCTTGAGATTTTTAGGCTTTCCAGCGCTTCATCAAAACACTTTTTTAAAATTACAGTTTAGTGTCTCTCATATTTAAATGGCTTCAAAATTATGCTTGAAGAAAAATACAAAATATTGCGAAGACTGTAACAAAATGGAAAAAGTGTCATCACAACTATACAAGTATACTTTAATTTGCATTTCTGGAATTCATTTTCAAAGAAAGTTATCTTTTCAAAATACAAAATAGGTGGCAAATGCCCTAATTAACCATGAAGCAGGTAGTACACTGGTGGATACCCTGAACTGACCGTCTGCATCTCCTGTTTCTTCATATAATGCTATCTGACAGGTCAGAATATAAGAATAAGAAAGAGTTTACTAGGGGGGATGAGAAACTGACTTTATCACGTTACATCAATATCCTGACATTTTGCTTCCAAACACGATGCTGAAAATTGACTGATCGATTAAAAGATAAGAACTCTATTAAAATCTTTCAAAATATCCATCTTTTAAAATATCCATCTTTTCAATGTGGCAGTACAGTACCATAACATGACACTCCTACATCGTGATTTTGATGATGTATAAATCAGATGATGACAAACAACAAACGTGTTCCTCACGATGCTCATAAACCTTGGTTTAGGAATGCAGATAGTCAAGAACTGGCAAAGACTGTGTAAACTAGCAAAGATTAATGTACCATGAAAAAGAATAAACTTTGTTTATCTACTCACGTACTTCTGCTACTAGAACTAAAAGATGCATGTATTTTTTGAGGTGGTCTGCTTTCTGCTTGGAGCTTACAGAAGCATTACTCATACCTTCACCAGAAAACATGTTAATAGTCTAAGGGTGAATTCTAGTGCATCAGATTTGTGGCTACTAGTTCCTAGATTAGTTACTACTATCATTATTATATTCATCATCACCAAGAATAACATAACATACAAAAAAACCCACAAAAAGCCTCATTACCATAAAATCTACCATTTATTTACCATTAATCTATCTGGTATATTGGTGAAGACCAAATCACCAAACCCAAATACCATTTTTGGAATTCTTTCTTTTTAGGAACTTCATATGCACAGAAGTCATTATAAGGACTTTCATTAGAAGTAAATTCCAATCCTAATTTGTACCTCTGTGAATCTAATTTTCTACTCTATTGAAACATTGTAATTTAACAAAGACTGAGGAACAGGCAGTGAAGATCTGTTGCTTGAATGTCATCACCCCTCACACCCTGGTTCCCTGAGATGGCCCCTTTTGAAGATCCTGCTGTCTTTCTGTACTTGTTGGATATCCATTCCCTAGACCTCGTTGGCTTGGGTGATTCAAGCTGTCAAGTGCTCAGACTGTTCAAATTCCCTGAAGTGCTCAGCCCCCACTCAGGCTTTTAAACAGATGACTATTTCTGCTTACCTATAAAAGCTTTTTTTTCCAGAAGAGAGTCTTCTTTCAGTCACACTAGTTAAAATCCAGCTATCTCAACTGACTCTAATTAAAAACAATGTAAATAGCAGAATCTGATTATTTACATAATTTTCAATCTGTGTTGCAATACAGAATATTTATGGTGGTAAAAATAATGTCATGTTCGTGCTAATAAATCAATAAATCATACTTTCATTTTCAAAATGATAATTCTAAAAAAATCCAGTCTATGCATGGGCAGAAAAGAATATTTGTTTCAAATTTTCTCATAGAAACTATTGCTGAAATCCCATAATCCATTTCTATCTTGATAATTTTTTTTTTTAAATGATCTATTAAAAAAGGGAAAATATTTCTAAGATAATACAATGTTAGTGTCTGGCCTGGGTGGTACTGGAGGACATACAAATGAACTGATGGCATGTGACTGGAATTTCGCCTTTCTCTGAAATGTCAGATATGGGTTATTGATGGGGTAATATTTACGGATCAGTGACTCAGTGTTATATTGCAGACCTTGAACAACTGAATTTTGGTTGAAAAATCCGGAGTTGAAATTGTCAAGATTAACAAGATATCATTGCTTTACAAAAACAAGGAGTGTATGTCCATCTCAGGAATATACCTATCCCCAGCTAGTCCCTCATACGACCTCCTTGTGATATACCCTCCTTGCAAGACACCTGCCAGGGCTCTTTCAAGTCCTGACATAGATGCCTATGAAAGACAAATTTACAGCTCATACACTTCCTCTTGGCTGACTCTCAAATCATCCCTTTCTGTTTTCTCTCACTATATCTCTGAAGGTCAAAAAGTTTCTGATAAATTATATAATAATGGCTATCATTTTTAACCAAAATCTAGAGAATACAGGTTCTGGACTCTGCCAAACCTGTATTTAAACCTGCACCTGGTGACAAAGTAGTCTCAGTTGGGACATGAAGTATTCCTTAACTCTTCAGGTTAGGACACTGAGCAGCAATGAATTCAGGGAGAAAATAAACAAAGGGACACATTAACTCACAAAACTGTGATGAAGATTTTCTAATAGAGTAGGCTGCGTCTGGGGAACTGGGTTCTAATTTCAAAAAGTTGAGTATTTTCTCAGGCACAGAGAAGTTTCTTTTCCTCCATTATTATATTTGTGTGAACATTGTCCTAGCATCCTACTATGGAAGGATTTGGGGGGAGGATTGGTAAGCATTGCTTTGGAATAATCCCCAAATTTACCCTGCTGACTATATATTAAAAAATAATGTATCTGTGCAAGCACAAAGTTGAATTTCGCCACTGGGTGAGAAAGCTCGATGATTTGCCCCTACTCATCAGTCTGTATTGATTTCTATGAGCTTATATGAGTTCAAGCATGTTTTCAGGGAAAAGCATGTTTCTTTTACATTTTAACATGAAATCTTAGATTCTTGTCTGCCATCTCCAAAGAACAGTTCTCTTTTCAGAAGGCCTTAATAAATGAGTGGGGCAACATTTACAGAGCACCATTTGTGCATTCAGCAGCAGTCCTCACACTGTCTGTTAAATGGAATTGGCCTTCACTTCTGTTTCTGAATGTGATGAATGGCATCATTCAATAATATATGTTTGTCAAGTTGCAATCTTGTGCAGTGTTAAGCACAGTGTTAAGCAAGGTTCAGTCTGCATATAAAATATATTCTCTAATAAAAAAAGTAAGATAGAAAATGGCAGGGAAAAACTTCGGTGCAGCTATATATGCTATCAAAACTACTGAGAGAACATTAATTTTTGAGAATGCTGTTTCACATTGAGTTTACCGTGCACAAACTGGTGAGAAGAATTGGACCTTGGGATTTAAACTGGGGGGAAAAAAATCCTTACTCATGCAAAATCCTTCATTGCTTATGAAAATGGGCATATTAACATGTGAGTGGGAAGGCAAATATCATGTATTTACATGTGCTAAATAATAAAAATTCAGGGCACATAGGCACAAATGCCTGCTTCAGGATGAGGACCTTCACAGTTTCAGAAGGGATGTAGTATTGTAATTCTTAACCTAGTAGCAATTATTGAGGGTTTTTTCTTTCCTAAAATGAAAACTGACAAGATATACACTTTTAGTAATTCCATGATGAATCTAATTTCTTTAAAAATATTTAAATGAGACTGTGGTCCTCCTTAATGAGTAATGGGAATCCATCAACACTGATCATAACTGGTTAAGGTACATACTGTGAACCACAGAAAATAAAAAAGACAATTAATGGCATATTGAGTGGCCCAGACTTTATTTGTGCTAAACCTACTCTCTCAGGAGCATTTTCTATTAATGCTGCTTTCTGCAAGCGATAGAAGTTTTAACCTTGGTGTAACAGATAAACCGTTGATCTGTCAGCAGACTTTTTCCTACCTCCCACAGTATTGCGCTTCAAAAGTTTGTTTGGAAATGAAACCAAATTCTATGTTTCCTCTACAGATGGTTGACCTCTTTCAGTTAGTGGCTGCATTACTCATTTAAACAATTATACAGGTCAGAATGGTGTAATCTAAATTATTTAGTCTCTGGGTGTTTTTCAGACACCACTGACAGTCCGAGAGGATCCAGCTGCTCATTGTACCTGGATTTGAACTCCGCAAGATAACAGAGCTTTAGCCAAGAGTTTCAGTCACCATACATGCTTCATCTGCAAAAACACATGCCACAAACAGACCGCTTCTCAGACCTGTGACCTTGCAGGTATCAAAATGTGGAAATAGCAAGGCTATTTATTCCTAGACTAAATGTTTTAGTAGTTCTTACTTTATTTGAATAAAAATACCTGGACGCTCCTTCATCATGCAAATCTTAAAAATACCTTTTTTGTTTGTCCCCCACAGGGAGCAATTCAAGTCTACCAAACAGACTAGCAAAATATTATGATAACCTTTTCTATCCTAATTTGTACTGGAGGCTGTGTGTGTGCTAGGATCAACATTAATTACTGTATAACATTTCAGCTGTGTAGTTCATAGAAATGTCAGGGAGTTAGCTAAAGGGGATGTGGGGTCCTGATACCAGCGGGGGGTAAGTGGCCTCAGCCATTGTGCAGCATGTCGATGATGGGAATTTACAAAAATAGAATCCATAACTGAGGTGTTAAAGCTAACTAACCCCAATAAAAAGTTCTGTTTCGCCAGGAAAACCATCACATAGATAAACTGTTCACCAGCAATTACTTGCATTTTCTAATAAAATTTAAGTTAATAAAGTCTGGAATCCAACAGTTTAGCAAAACAGACTGTAATAATGATTCTACATAATAAGGGATCTACTTTGTTAAAGTTAATATATCAGTTTGAATTAATGCATTTTAAATTCAGATTCCTTTTGCAGCTTGAATCCAAACTAATTACAGGTTTTAAATTGTCACTAGCAGGAGCTCAGCCAAGGCATATTTCCTCTCTTCTTTAGTTGCACCCTGAGAATTCATGAATCAATTTTTTTCTGGGTCATGACTTTGCCCCGCCAGGAGCAGAGAAAACCCTTCAGTGTGAAGAAAATTTAATGGCAGAGATCCCAGTACAGGCAGAATTTGCACGCAAATGGCTAGGAAGTAAATGACAGGGGAACTTTCCAATGCATGAGAAAGAAACCTTAAAATCATTTGTAGTAATCCAAACGGCAGTGAATTAAGCAAATAGTTTTAAGCACAGCAGTATCCATGTCTGTCTTGGCAATTTGGGATTGTTGGATGATTTAGGAGAGGGCTGCTTTTGCAAGCCTTTTTTTTAAACAGTAGAGGTCACCTTAGTACAAGTCTCTTCTAAAAAAACCAGCCCACAACAACAATAAAAAACCCTTTTCTACCCAGATGAATTATGCACATCAAAAGTACTCACAACTTCCTTCCAATGTTTTATATAATTTTTTTTAAAAAAACCCTAAAATGTATTGTCGGTTTAATTTCATTATATTTAGCTATAGGGATTATTCAGTATGAAAAGAGGGGTTTTTTTCAAAACACTTTTACAGTTCTAATCAGTGATCTACACATACAATTCACTCAAATATCTGAAAATTGGTTTCTGTTTTATGCTTTACAATTACATAAAGATCTGTCAGGCCTACATATTTTTTGTCTTTTGTATTTACCATGGGGAAATATGTGACAAAGTAATTTGTTTCTTGGGAGGAGATTCTCAGACATAAATTGCACCTATCAAAATTCACTCATCTTCATTAAAAAAAAAAGCATTCAGAAGCCTGACAAATCAACAAAAGATTTGGTAAATTAGCATAAAACATATCCAGCTTAATACAAATTGACAAAGCTCTTTCTACAGTATTTGTTTTCATGACATGGCTACCTTTTATCAGCATTGTACCTAACATCACCTTGGAAACTGCTTTGTGGAAAAGCTCTACCAGACACTGAGAATGAAAGCAGAAAATTATTTGATACTTAGAAGATTCAATACATAGTGAAGGAATTTTTGTACTAATTTAAGAACCATCAGGAATAAATGCTTTAAAAAAAATCTGGCTCTTTGAAGTGTTTATAAATTTCAAAAGGAATTATGAAAAGCAGCACACAATAGCTTACCTCACATTCAAATACATTCCTAAATATTAAAATAGTGTTTTGTTTACACTACCAGTATTACTGGATTCCGGCTTTAAGCAGTATAAAGTAACTGTTTTGGCAATCTCTTCCTCCAGATGAGGTTATTTAAAGAATACACATTAAAAATCTTAGTTAATATCTCAAGATGATTATCTTTATACATTATCACTTCAGAAATGAAATGCCTGGGACATTCTTAAATGCTATTTTACTTCTAAATCACTCTATTAGATTTCCTGCTTGAGTGATTTGTGAAGAAAACATTACATCTATATTTTTTTCTGATTACCAAACTGCATTAGACACAAAAGTCTACTTGAAACTAGTTTACAGTTTAAAAACAGGTCTAATAACAGGTGAATGCTGAAAAATATGCAAACAAAATGGCAGACATGAATGACTTCATTTAAGGCATAATTGCTTCTCATCAACCCAAGAAATCATGCAGAAACAGTCCCTGTTTCAGCCAGCCGGGGAGAGACTGGAGAAATCACTCAGGCATGGATTCTAAATGGAAGGTCCACTCCTGGGTCTCAGCCAGGGAACCGCTCCACACACAGATCCAAGCCGAGGGACAATAGTCCTTAGAATCACAGTTCATCATAACAGATAATTATACAGCAAGTAAAACAATAAGGTATTTTGGCCTTTCAATAGATAGACTAATTGTGGACTATGGAGTTCTGCCTGGGAGGCATAAAACACACCCCTCCGTGAGTCATTTTATTGTGGTGAGGAGTGGCATGAATTTTGTGGAAAGGGATTTTAGGAACTGGTGAGTTCCATATGTTGTTTTTTGCTGTATGTCTCGGGCACGTAGCCAGAGTTTCCACGCACACAGCTAGAAGCTTTTTTTTTTAAAAAAATTTCTTCCCACTTGCCCGTTTGAACGTTTTAAGGAACATTTATTTTGGGTTTTTTCCCAGCAAAGTCGGTAACAGCAATTATTTTCCTCTTTTAAAAATAATAACATCTCAACTTGGATAAGGTGGAAAGAACTCTATTGGTCTTTTTGAAGGGAAAATATGTTAAGATTATATATTTTATATATGGTTTTCATATCAATGAACTCAGCGCTGAGCTAAAATACTCCCTGAAACTATTGTATACCATTTGTTTTCTGGATTGTTTGTAGAGACAAAAAATCGAGGAGGAAAATACATGTAGTTCAAGACAGAGCAGCTTCTGAATCATTTTAAACATGTCATTCTGTTTTATGCTCAGCCAGTTCTTTTTCTTCTACTTAAAAAGATGACAAGCAAGCAAACTCTTTTCTAGCAAATACAAGTGTTAGTTCTTGGATGCCATGCAAAGAGTGCAAATGCATAAGAAGGCTGACCTCCTGCACTAGGAAACAAGTACTCTATCTCTGCAATTTGTGCAGCCTCACTGCCAGCCAATTAACTCGAAGTTGAGTTTTGACTCAAACTCATGACCCTTCAATCCCCACAGTCATGTGTTACATCTGGTATCATTGAATTAGTCCTTCCATTTTGGCTTTCCCCCCCCCCTCCCCCCAACCGTCCACTTTCTTTCTGCCAATTTTTTTTTTTTTCCTAACCACTAATGATGATTCAAGAAGCTTTGTACAGTATCTGCACATTTGTTTGTTTTTGAGTAGAGCTCCCTTGGAAAAAATCTGGCATACATTTTTCTTTTCTAAGAATACCATTCAATTCTGCATTTCATGATACCCTTTTTTCCTGTTCTGTACTATAATGGTGACCATTACATCATGTACCCTGAGGGCTGTGCTTAAAGAGAGAAAGGATGGTGAAATTAGCAAAAATAAAAGGAACTCCCTGACTTGAATTCACAAACTGTGCTTGTTTTTGTTAAACAGAACAAAATCTGCAGTGACGGTAGCAAGTTCAATAACGTGTAGTGCATACGTTTTTCTCTCAGCTACAAAACACCTTCCTTAAGAAACGCTTTTAAAATATTCAATGTAAACTACTGAAGATAACTCACATTAAGTAGTACTCCCCAAGCTGCGAGTATATTTCTTGATATAATTTTTTAGTGTTTTTCAGTGGAGTACAATTTATTATCTGGAACCTGTTTTCCTCCCAATTATTTGTAAATCTTAGTTTTAAAAATTCTAATGAAAGGAAAAGAGGCAGTTGATTTATTCCACTTTTCAGAAGTGAGACCTGAAGAATTAGACAGAGTTGAAAATACACTATCTTAAGAATTTTTATTCAGTCCTGCTTTTCTAGGAATCCTACTTATGCTATCAAAGTACAGCGGATGGTAGCTGCAGTCGGTAGATACATCATTCCAATGGTGAGCATGTAATCAGTCTTTCAGGGCTTAAAACACTTTTTTTCTCATCATGTCTATACTGGATTTTCTCACTCTGCTCTTGTATGTGCACTGCTTCATTCTTATGTCAGTAAACCTCCATGTAAGTCTCCTACTTGCCTTCTGAAACTAGTTGAATGTATAATTCCTCATATATAGGGGGAGGTGTGTGTATGGGTGTATCTTTATCCAAAATAAATTGAAAAATGAATATTCCAATGCCAACAGAAAAGCCTACATTAGTGTGGTAAAAGTGGCGACATTTCAAATGCCTTTGTGCACATATAAAATATTTTTGTGACTCCTGTATGCAAGTACAATAATGTCATTACATCATACACGGTAAGTTTCTAACCATCGGTGAAAAACAAATTATACACTATTATTGAATAATGTGGTATTTAAATATAAAAGCAGTTGAGTGCCCTATCAGTTTCCTCTTAATATTTTGCTGGTACGAATGTTTTTCTGACTTCTAAATCACACATTTGCTAAAATGAGCTCTGCTAGATATCAGTTTGAACACAGGCACAATGTGTCTCAGTCAGATTCATAAAACAGATAACTGAACTAGAGTTTGACTTTTGACATCAACAATCTGACTTCAATATTTCTCCACAAAAAGAGACTTCTGACTCTCATCGCTGTTTCAGTGTGATGGATAGCTTTTCAGCTGCTGACAGCAGTGAATGTAATAAATGTAATCATCCACATTGGGGGCTGAATATTTCTATTTTTTAAGTTTTCCGTCTTGTGCATTACGAATGACAAAGTAACACCTGCAGTATTACAGGCACTCCTTTCCTACACAACTGAAATATAAAAATATTATTATAAGTTGTCTATGTATTAGTACTTCAGTGCTAAATAAGCTTTTAATTACCTACATTTTTTTTCCCCTAAGAAACGCACGCAGAAACAGAGTTTAATTTGAGCTCTGTTTGACTTCTCTGATCATCTGGGTTTTCATTGTCATTGCTTCATAATAATTTAATGTCATATATAATGACATAAACCCAGGGAAAACCAAAGAAGCTGCCAATCTGAACTGATCTAAGTGTTCAAGAGAATAAGCGTAGAAAAGCCTGATTTGTTTGTGCCAACAACATTCAGCATGGTCTGTAACTGGGCTAGTGTTCCCTTGCTGTTTCTTTTTCAAATAGTCTTTCAGTGTACAGTGTAGCTGCTTAATCAGAGCGTTTTATCTACCACAATTAACAAAATGAGTGAATGTATATATTGGCAATACATAAAAAAGTATTAAAATTGTGTTTACCATTTAGTTAGCTAAACATTTTACCATCCTGTTTTTTCACTCGCTTCATGTATAAGCAACTATTATTATGTTTGCAACTGAAAGTGTATAGCTGGACCACATGCCTAATTCAAAATTAGTTCTAAACTTTCATTAAATAGCTTTACAGAAAAATATCTTTTGTTAATGAAAAACTTATTTGGAAGCATATAAAGCTGCAGTTTGCATTTTCCCCAGTCTCTGAAAGCAGTGACTTATCTTACTTTACATCTAATTAAAAGTTTATGGAGATGCAATGGATTTTTGTGCAAATTAGAATTAATTAGAGTTATTAAGAAGCCATGAAAAGAAGGATTTGAGAAATAGTGAGAAATATTATTTAAACCCTAATGGAATTCAGTGAAACCCACAGGTCTATTACAGGCCCCTGATTTGCCAGGATCACTGCAGGGAATCTAACATTAATAAGCACACTGGTAATTAAATCATTTGTTACTTTGTCTGTAATGTTGTAATGTTTCACTGATACTCTGTCAGAGCTCTTTGTGCAGATCAGAGCTAATCAAAGGTAATCAATTTTCAGCATTTGAGAAATCTGTAAATGATTATACATTCATCAGATCATTTAGTGGAGTGCAAGGAAAGTGCAATGCAATTAATCTTCCTGCATGAGGAGGAATTACCACCACAGAATTCAACAGTTATAATTAATTTCATTGTCTTGCTGTGAATTTTGATTGCTTTTCTTTGGACTGTATAGTACAAATGATGATTCATTGCAAAGTATTTGCAAAGCAAACACACCAGTGTGCTATGCAAATTAAAGTAGCTGTATAACAGATAGGTTTCAAACTTCCTATTTACTCAGGGTTGTTGAGTACTAATTTGCCAAATAATTGCTTGTTAACTTTATACGCTCTTCCTCGGAATATTGAGATTGGTAACCAATATAAATAGAAAGCACATGCTGTTTGATATCTCATGGTAAGTATTTAAAATACTAGTTAGCACTTAAACTTGTACTCAACTAGGAAAAAAAAAATTGCAACATGCCTTTCTACCTTCTTTAATATTTTATTTACTTATCCTTTTTTTCAGTGCAAGCTGTACAGAAAGACCAAAAAAAAAGTGGCTTTACCATAAACAGCCATACAAGCTTAAAACAAGCAAAACATTCATTTACCATAATATTCATTTTCCTTCATTACCATTACCAAATATTAAGTAGCTTTTTCAGGATATCACCAAATTATAGTAGGCACTATAGACACATTTGGAAAATTAGTCCATGCGCCAAATACCAAACTGTCAAAAAGAAATGTTCTGCTCAAGGTTCCCATACCAAACCAAAGCCTACTTGGAGTGACTGGAGCGCTGAGTAGACACATATGCTGCTGTAGATCCAGTTACAGGGCTGGAATCTAATTTTAGACTATGGTGCAAAACTAGATGCTACAATCAATAAGCACAATTTGCTCATTGTTAGTAAAATACAAACAAGAAAGATGTTCAGATTTGAGAAATGTCAAAATTTCATTGCATAAGTGCCAATTAATTTCACACGGTGTTGAATTGAGCTCTGCAAGGGGGAATATGGGAGTAACCATTTAGGTAGAAGTGGTAAGAATGTGTAGTTGCAGGCTATATATTTAATGTCAGCTGAATTTTAAGTAATTTCAATTTCATTTTAAAAGCTATAATACATAACGAATATTGGGAATTATCAGTGGATGTTTAGTTAATCATTACTGGCAGCATTGTACATTAGATAACATTTAACTTATAATCAGATTGAAGTTTTCATTAAAAAGGTGAAACACTACAATCCTGCATTATTTTGTTCTGTGCAAATGAGGTCTGGTAATAGTAATCAGGTATATGATTATGTATGTATGTATGTGCATGCATATACGATTACGTAGCATATACATACATACATATTCCTTGAAAGCCAATTCTTCCATTGCTAAATGCTGTCTTTATAAGAGCATCACAAGTAACACATGATGTATTTAAAGAGAGACATTTCAAAGACAGCATGAGGATGGAATGGCAATCTCCCTTCAATATTAAATAGTAAAACTTAAACATTGTACAGCTAATTAGTGTGATATACTAACAGAGGACAGAATGAGAGATGTTCAGATCTGAGAAGTGCCAAAACGTGGAGCTGGAAATACTGATTGTGTAAGTGCTTCTGAGAGCCCTGGAAAAATCTTAGAATGAAAGCGCACAGAAGTTTAAGGCATTTGAACTCATCTCTTCGTTTCAAGCTACTTGGCCATGACTAAGTCAATAGGCTGAGCCTGCCTCAATGTTTACAGTCCACAGCTGAAATTACAGACATATAAATCTAGATATGAAGTAAATACCATTTTCAGAATTTACAGCTGAACAGAAAAAGATTCTGACTACTTATAATCTGTTCTGCTAGCTCCCCACAGCTCGTACAGGGGTTTTTGCAGATTGTATCTTTTCTCGTACCAATGAAAACTAAAACAAAGACAAATCCTAAAATTTAGAGTACAGCTGTGCATTGCATGCACCTGAGGAGTCCATGATGTTACTGGCTTAAGAAAACTTTGGGCTTTATATGTCATCAATAGTTTTGTCATCCAAAAAACAGCACAACTCAAAATATCTGGAAAGCTGTTCTTGATGGATATTGGGTTTACAGTGGATCTATATCTTTTGGTGAAAGCTCCCAAGACTGCAAATTGTACTGGTAATCTTAGAAAAATAGCTCTTTTCATAAAATGGGGTGCAGTTACAGTGAAAGGCATTTCTGGCATTTGAACTGGTTTGGATCATCCTCACAAGAGCATTCAACATGGACTTGTTCATCACAACTGCAGGAAGAAACTACTGCGAAGAAAATATTTATGTGCTGCTTAATAAGAATTTTTCTTTGTATTTGAACAGGAGGTGAGAGGATAAGATGAAAGACAAGGTTTTCAACCTGTGGAGTCTGTTTACTCTTAGAGTCACAAAAATCTTCCACATTTTACAGGGAACAAATCAAGGGCAATCAGCACAACACTATCCAATCCAGACTGGAGCTCCACAGACCATGTATTTCTTTATGCCACATTTGTTCCAGGATCTTCCTTTAAGGAAGAGGTGAAAGAGGTGAAATGGGGGAAAAAGTAATATAAAATGTAGTGTCTCCCAAACCCACACATCTGTATTCTCCATGCCTGTATGTAGGCACATAGGCTTTCACCCTCATCTTCTCATAAGAGAGAAACTGCTCTTCATTAACATTCTTCATTTTCCCTGGCTGCGTGGAAGACTTAAAGAGCTAAGATACACCCACAGTGAAGAGTTTGAGAGTGTTCAGTTTAGTATTGCTCGAAGGACATTCCCAAAATGCACACTGACCTCTCCCTGGCCCTATTCAGTTCGCTTTTCTTTGTCGTCATAACCTTCATAACATCATGGAAACCTGCAGTCGTATCGTCATTCTATGCTCCAAGAAGTTTAGCTTGTCTGAATTGCACTATGTTCGCTTTTTGTAAGTAAAGTATCCCATATTTTAGTTCATTTTTTATTATTTTGCTTTTTCTTTTACTCCTTTCAATGATCTTTTATTGTCTAGCGTCTAGATTTCTGCCAAGTTTGTGAACTGTGCTTGTCAGAGTATTGCCCACAACTCTGGGTTCTTTTGTTGAAGCTGTAGAAATAAAATGAATAGTATAAAAGCTTGATGGCATCTGTGGATAGGAAACTCATTAAAAGCCTCAGCCTTCTGTTTTATTTCTAACCACATTGCCCTGTGGGATTTCAAGGTCTTGCAGGATGAAACCAGCAGGACTCATTACTTCTAAAACAATGTTTAGAGTTCTATTGGTGGTGGAATGTTCTGCCAGTCAGGTAAAAAACCTAGGCCTTTATCCTTCCCGGGACAATACCAGGCAGCTCAGAAACTGCTTGGAAAAGTCATGCCTTTGAATGCAACTGCAGGTGTTGCTCCTCAAAGACTGTTGGTACCCTCCTATGCACCCTTCAAAGGAATAATAGAAAATTCACTTTGGGATTCAAATGAAGTCTAAGAAAAATTGAAATAATAGGAACAAACTTTTGAGACTTCCTACATTTTTCCCACGAACCTATGGACCATGACTAATACCCTAAGGGCAAAAAAACATCCTTTTTCCTTCTTACACAGGCATAGAATTCACAGTGTCAGATAAATAAGCTTCATGACCTCACCTTGTTTAAGGCTACCATTCAATTACTAGCAAAGACTAGTCACCACAGTGAGAAAAGTGTGGCATTCTGATTGCTCACATAAATAAGAAATAGTTCAAAATTTATATCATAAAAGAATACTAAAGAATAATATTAATTTCCTTCACAAGACTTAAAAGCATTTAGCAAAAAGTAATTAGTATGGGTTTGAGCAAGCTCGTGGCTCACATTTTCTGTGTAATTAGGTACAAATATGAGAATACTCTTGAATATATGATAGGAAGAGGAAGGAGCTTGCAAGTGTGGAAGTGATTTAACCTCTTCAAATAGTATCATAGCTTTGTCAAGTAGAATTCTTTTTAAAGTTTTGCCAGATAACTTATCATAATGTCTGAAAATTTCAACCATGTTTTAAAAATGTCTAAGACATTAATAATTAATAAATTTTGTACACTGGCATATATACTTATTCATTAAAAAGTATAAAACTTGACTGCATATTGAAATACTATTTAAAAATTCAAGGCTGCAGTTGTATCAAACAATGTGATTTATCTACAATTCACAGAATGGTGCATCTAAAACTTAACTCATAGGTGAAGATTTTATGAACTTTCAAACCTGGTCAAACATGTTTTAAAGAAAAATTGTTCAAGACACAGATTTTCTTTATAGATGGTCAGGTCACATAGAGATCACATTCCTGTAATTTATAAAACAGTAAGGTAGGATGACACTTGTAAGGGCAGAAAAGACCTGAGCAGCAGAATATCCTTTTTGTGTCTAAGAATTAGATTCCTTTCAAAAATAACAGTAATGACAAACAGCCAGATTACCAACATAGAAACGGTACAGATTTTTTCTTTTTGAACAAGTTTGCCTTATCACACCATTTAATAGGTAAGTTACAGTATTTAAACATGTTACATCTAAGGAATTAGAAAGAAATACAGTCTTTTTTTTTCCTCATCAGCTTCCAAGATCACTATGCCAAAAACCAGTGGTAAAGCATTTTTTCTTTTTGTTTTGATTTTCTTTTTGTGAGCCTGTGTCAACTCCAGGAGCTGTCCTATGATATCTCACTAGAGTAGATATTTTGAATGTCTAAGGCATTCAGTTTCTGTAAAAAAACCAGCAAAAATTCAGTCTGTAAACTACAAGATTGTTTCCTTACAATTTAGAGTTGTATACTCTTAATACAAATGAGTCTAAATGTGGCACATATTCTGTAAGGTTTATTTACTTAGAATATGAGGTTCTTTCTTTTCCCTACATTTACATTAGAAATAGGAAACCATAGCATTATTTCTGGTGGTAAATGAGGGGACTGAAGACTATTGGATGAAAACAAATGATGCCCTTCAAAAGAAGATACAGTTGGGAGCTTTGTGTAATTGTTTCTGCATTACTGCTCCCACAGGACCAGCTGAAGAGATTACCATCCCCAGCCAACCCCCAACTGTTTGTTGCCATCCTCTTGCCAGAGAACACTGCCTTGCCAGATCCACTGGTTAAAATACTTGTGTGATCGCTCCCTAATTTATTTCAAAGTGAGCTGGGTTAGCAAAGCAGGCAAGCAAAAAGATCTATTATTTCAATGGTTTTTGCTGGCTCATTTTAATTTTAATAGCCCAGAAAGCAATCTCAGCAGCAGCTCAGCCAGGATAACTAAGTGGATGGCAGCTACTGAAAGCAGTCTGGGGTTGGTAAATTTCAGCTTAGAGAACTACAAGTGAAAGAGGAAAGATGCCCACACTGCAGATTTAAACCAAGGTCAAGCAAAACATTTGAGCACCTACGTAACCAAACGCACCTAAAGATCATCCTACTGTTTTGAAGGTGGATACTAATGAGCTATTAGTTAAGACTAATCTTATGTTATTGTGGAAAACATAAGTCATAGGAGGAGGTTTATTTCACATAATTCTATATATGAATATTAGGCATCCTGTTTGCATGCATCTGTTCAGCTTGCCCTGCAGTCAATGGAAGAGGTACCACCTCCAGGAGAGTAATTCCCTCAACTAAGAAAGGTGGTGTGAGCTGTATTCTGAAGATGTTCATCACAGAGCAAAGCCATCACTTAGCTTGGAATATGCATCCCTCTCCTAGGCTGCTAAAGTTAGGTGAACTGAATCCTATCTTGTCCTTAACTTGTACCTCACCAAGTGGGCCTGACAACCACAACAATGTTATTTCTCGAAAAACACTCTTAAATGGGACAATCACCTTTACCAATGTCCTTATAACCTTACCAACCATTCTGGAAAAAGCCTGCAAAATATCTAATTTGCATATAGTAGTAGAAACCAGTATTCTGTAAATACCTTTTCCATGTATATATAATTTTTTACTGCCATCACTTCTTACTCTAACTTCCTTTAACTCTGTAGCTTCCCTGGCTTCAAATAATTTTTTAGATTGTAATTAGCTTTTCTAATAAATGCACATAGTCATGCAACAAAAATACATAAATGTATTTGGATTAGCTGCATACATGTATGTAAATTAGCTACATAGATCTCTTTATATAGAGTGTCCTAAGAAAATGGGCATTTTGAGAAATATAGAAACAGAATGAAGTACTTAAAGTACAGTAGAACTATTTTTACAGCTTGAGTTTGAAATCTACTTTGCATGTTTATTTAAAAATATGTTGCCAGAAAATGTTCAAACTTTCTACAGCTTCTAGTAGTCTTTGTTCAGACTGAGTATACAAAGGTTGAAAGGTTCTCTGTCATCTTAGAAACTTCTTCCACAGTTGTAAATCAAGCTAAAATTCTATAGTACAATTCTGCAAAGTGCTTAAGTCACTGCAAATTCAGTAAGTTCAAGACCTACCCTTTGCCAGTTAATTATCAAGTACTCAGGTGAAGAGTGAAATGAAAGTTTTTCAACAATTAATGGGAAATGTTATAACAACAGATTACAACTGAACAAAGATGGCTTCATGAAATTATCCCTCTTCTGGCTATGTGCATTTGACTTGACGCTTTCTAAGTTATTTCTTGCCCATCCTCCTGATAAGGTGTAAGAGCTGTGCAGAAATGGCTACATTTGCTAACGATGGTTATTTACTCACTAGCTGTACTATCATATCCACTCACCAGTTGTACTATCATATCCAGTGTTTGAAGCAGAATGACATTTCATTGTTTCATCATAAACATTACCAGACTAAAAAATTTACAACTTAATTTGAGCTCAAATTCTACTAGTCAGTCTAATAATAGCAGGGGGAGGAAAAGCAGTCACAAGAGTAAAGACACAAAGACGAAATGCTTTAGAGTTCAGGATGATCCTGAATTCAGTGTATGCATTTTCCACAGAAGCTGGAAGTAGATAAATGTACATGCTAAAAACCAAAACAACAAAAAACTAGCAAGAATATTGTGGTTCTGACAGTTACAATTTACGACTATTTCGCGTTTACAGGCTCAAGCATGGCTTCTTCATATTGCATTTTGATAATAGCTTTTATTCCTCATTCATCAAATATAGCTTTAATTTAACTGATATATCAATACATTATTTTGGATATAATTCTAAAAGCTTTCTTGTGTTTTAGTAATCTGGGATCTATGGAAGCTGGCAAATGGGGGAAAACCATTAGTGAGCTTATAATAAACTCACACAATACAGTATTTTAGAACATGAAACGTAGATGGAGTTCAGTTACTGAAACTATACATCTCCGTGGTCCAGTCCTACTCTAAATGGGTGCTGGTTTATGCTCCAGGCTGCAAGTTTTCTGCAGTCAGCTGCTGATGTGATAGGACTTGCTTTTACATAAGTGTTTTGTCTTATCTGTAAGCATCCCTCACTCGGACAACTTGAGAGGCATTAAGGGTGTGTGCAGATGTACGAGTTACCCTCTGAACTTATGTTTCTCATACTTTGCAAGAATTGCCTGCAACACACTTTTACACTGCATTGTACCACTCAGAAAGAATACAAATATGGAGCAGATGACAAGAACAAAGTTCATAACGCCTTACCCTGCTGATAAGGTGTTTTTCACCTTTCCATAGCTAAGATTTCCTGCTATCCTATTCTTAAGACCATTTACTGTTACTCTGTTGTGGTTTGTTAGTAGCAAAGTGAAAAAGAAACTTTTTTTCTTGCTTATAATGAGGAAAACATTTCATCAAGGGTGTCAACAGGACTTGTTTTTTCATGCCTTTACAGTCCTGCAATACAATCTTTGTCAACTAATAAATCCAATGTTATCTATATATACATATATGTACAGATATAGATATAAATTTTGAAAATACTGATTCATTGTTTTTCCTATATTAGACGTTTTCCTTCTTTCCTAATCTTCCTTTTGCAGTCTATCAGAAATAGCATTTTATCTGTCCAATCTTTACTTCTACAATTGTACAATTATAAAAAAATTGCTCTTGCACCGAGCTACCCCTGCCCAGCTAGTCAAGTTAAAATCACAGTTGTTAGAGATTAAAAAAAAAAAAAAAAAAAAAAAAAGAGAGAGAGAGAGAACATGCTGGAGCATATTAAATCATGCGGCTGCTTAGGAGATTGATACACAAAATTAAACAATTCAGGTCATAAGTGCTCATGACTGTCTTGTTGACAGTACGGTACTACACAGAAATTTATGGGAATATTTTCCATCATCTCCAACTAGCTACAAAAAGTTGCTTCCATCCTGATGGATGGCAGCCTTCATTATCTCCTGTCCAGACTACTGCCATGCAATATGCCTGTGTTTGAAAGAAATTAAGTTTATTAATATGTTAAGCCTCAGCATGTATCCCCCTCAAGACCCCAAGACAGTCAGATCTGTCCTCTGGCCCTGCACCAATTTCTTAGAAGGCACCACAGTCATCACATCAACTCCATTCTCTCACTTGTTGCCTAAGTTACTATTACTTTCTCCTTATTGGAGTCACACATTTGATGGGTTTTTACTGACACAGGCTGGAGTGACCTAACTTCTGTAACAGAGGCAGCAACTCATGTTATACCTCACAGCTAATGCTGTACATTGGTTTGAGCTTTAGTGAGGATTACAACTTCTAGAGCACAACAAATACCAGGTTTCAAGTGTTAGAAAGCCTTTCTTTTTATTCAGGACTAAAGCTACACACTTTTATGGCAGTTGGAGCCACTACACTGTAGGAATAACATTTTTTTATTCCTTGTTTACTCTAGAAGGATAGGAAGGCATGCTCTGGGGGAAAAACGTAATAAAACTCAAATCTGTGCTAAATTAGTTTTAATTTTTGTAGCAACTATATATGTGTGACCAGGAATTTTGGCATTTTAGAATGTCCTGAAAAGACATGTCTTTTTCAGTCACGTTTTGAAAAGAGAACTGACCTTTGAGTGCTTCTTTTTCTTGCCACGTTTATTAATCATTAACGTTTCTGACATGCTTTCTTATTATTGTTTAATACTACTGTCAGTGCTAAACCATAATATAGGTGTATACATTGATGACTAACTGCCACGTATAAAAATTCACATTAAAAATATATGATAACATACCAATGCAATAATGATTTTAAAAAGTCCTTTGCCTTTGAAGTATATTGATAACTTTAAATAAGAAAAGAGATCACAGCTCCATAGCCTACCATTGACACACACAGAAATAAACAAAACTAAGTTGTAGTTGCAGAACAGACCTGCATAACATAGGGCTCGGGGACTTCGTGCAGCCAGCAAAGCAGCTTCTCTAGCATGCCAGCTATTTAACAGCAATGCGTGCTGTTATAAAAAGCAGGGTGTGTGTCCTGGCTGGGCTTGTAACCAACCTTTCAGCTGAAAGCACCCGATGAAATGTATATCTCCTGGCTAGACATATGGGTGGGTGTGAGGACATTATTTATAATAAGAAGGGAAAGGCAAGAGACACCCAACAGTCATGGTAAGAAGGTAAACTCAATGGTAGCAAGGGAGGGTCATCACTGTAGCACAGAAGAATGGACCTGATATTAATTTAACAGATTCTAATGGCTTACATATATATAGGCAGCATCCCCATTTAATAATCTTATCATTACATCCCTTCTTGTCTCCATAATACATCTGGATTGAGTCTAGCAAACTCCTGAGGTGAATGAATGCTTCTGTCTGCATGCCACAATTTTAAACCAGCAAGGAAAAAAATATATGATGCAATGTCACTGTTGTGTGCCTAAGTTTAATGTTCAGGGCACTTAAAATCCCTTGCACCCACAATTTGCTAATGTTTCTTCTTGTCACCTTTGGTTCTATTATTACATATTACATTTTACTGAATTATTCATTGTTACAGTTGTGGTAGTTTATAAAAAGTTAAAACTTTCTGGAATTATGGTAGGACTTAAAAAAAAACCCAGATGAACTATAAGAGCAAATATGCCTTTCCCAAATGTGGCAGGGTGATAAGGGATAAGATTACTATCTCAAAGGCAGTTACCTTGACATAACAAATTACTGCTGCCAAAAGGAAAAAGGAGTATTTTCCTTTCCTCTCATACTTCTCTCTGTCTTTCTGCCACTTTTAGTGGTGGTGAGCAGTTAAATATCATGTCCCACAGAAACTGAGCCTGAGAACATGCCAAAGGTGGCTCTTTGGGAGTGCTCTTGAAATACTTCTCTGATGGAAGTCTCGGACAGCAGCATTCTCTCCAAGAAGTTTCTCCCCCCATGGCCCTGAATGCCACTTTTTCAGGAAGAACATAAAATCACCTGGGTAAGTGAAAAGTAAAAGAGAGGGACAGAGCAACATGCCTCAGGTGTCCTTTTATGTAAGCAGATGAAGTACACATTCTTCCCTCTGTTTCTGCACCTCTGTCATCTATGAACATTTGCAACCATGTTGTCTGCTTTGGGTGCCGTGAATAAGTGCTTGTATTCGCAGCTGACCACAGCAAGTTAGTTGTGAATTAAGTTATTCTATGCACATGATGATGGCAAATGCTTAAACTGGGAGGCTGGACTACGTGAATTTCTCAGCCCTCCTTTTTCAGCTGCACCAGCCAGGTGAAGAGCTAGCCCCAGTGAGGCCAGGAGGAAAGAACTTGCTAGGAAAAAATAGGCTCCCTGATCTGCAGTAAGTTATTGGGAAGCACGCTTAAGCCCTGAACACCACAAGAAACATGCCATGGTGTGAAGGTACAGTATGCTCATGATTAAAATGCAAGAAAAGTAAGCTTAAAGCTTACTTTAAATTTTTCTTTTTTTAAAAAAAAAGGCTCCTCACTTATGAAAAGAATTAGAATAATTAAACATGTATTTAGATTAAGTCTGAGGTTGGTTATCATTCCAACAAAATGAGTGATCCTTCAGGGAGTGATATGGGCAGAACACAGAATTGCTGAAATGAATGAAGAGACTGTAACTATAACTGATTTATATATTCTACATATGGCAGAAATATCATAAATAAAAATCCAAACGAGCCATTTCCATCCTTCAGCTTTGAAACAAAGATCCTACAGTGACTAAACTTGGTGTTTCCCTGCCTATGTGACTTTACATTACTTTCTCCTGCTTGTTTTCTGGTACCTAATGGTTCACTTGGTAGTATTTTACTGAGGGTTTTTTTACTGGTAGTATTTACACTGTTATCTTGACCAATAATAAAAGCACTAGATTAATAAACACACTTTTGAATAGCTTCTTTTTATCTTATTTTGTATTGCAATCTCACTTTGAGACTTTCCGTTTTTTTTATAAAGTATTTCATGAGAAGGAAAATATCATAATTATAGATACATATACATATATACACACTAAAAGCTTCCTATACGATATGTAGCGCTGGTATTCCATTCGCATTTTAAATTATTTGAAAACTTTTCTACAGTTACCTTGTAATACTTCATATCCTATGTGCTATTAGTCTGATACTGTTCTCTCATTTGAACTAAGACAAGCAGATAACTTTCAGATTCTAGACTGGTGAAAATAACTTCAGTGATATCAGCTCATTGCTTTTTATAAGCACTTCTTCCAAGCAAAATTTGTGCTGATATATCTCTAAGTAAAAATTATATATCTGATTCAGAAGACAGGCCTATAACATTCAAATGTGCATAAGAGATGTTTGCCTTTTTATCTTATTTGCATATATCTCATAAATATGCCTAGAAAATATTACTAATTTACATTCAGCTAGTTACTTATGTATAAAGGGTGCAGCCTCCAAAAAGGACATGTTTTCTCCAGTATAACAGTATATATTTGTTTATTTCTGCACAGTGTTTGTGCCACTGCAGTTAAATTTGCAGCCCACATTTTGAGGATATACCACTCAGTTTGAAGTTATGATGATGATTTTCATATCCTTGTTTTTCCCCTTCAAGCAAGATGAAAAATGTTCCAGCAAAAGCATAAGAAAGCTATTTTAAGATCTTTGAAGAAAAATTAATATGTTGCGATGATGATATTTCATCTTAATCTGGCATCGCCCAGGCTTGTCTCTTTCAAGGAAGGGAGGACATCTGGGAATGAGTGAAAGCCACAATAAAATAAGATCTTTTTACTGAAACTGAAATATGATGGCATAGTTGTTTCTTGACAGTTATATATTCAATGAGTAGGAATAAGTGGTATGATAAAGGTGCCTGATTTATTGTTATATGCAATTACATGAGCTGCACAATATTGAAATTTTACAGGGAACTGAACTGATATTTTAGAAATAACAATTTGAAATAGAGTATAGCTCTACTTATGGATATTCATAGCATAAAAGCAAAGAATATGCCTCCAAGTAGCTGGAGAGAATTTCAGTGAAAAGGGCTCCCACTGTAAATTAAGACACTCTCTTCAGTGTGCTTCTGTTTGTCTTATCTAATGCCTGGAATAATAAATGGAAGAAAGGATATTGGCTTGATACTTGTGTTTCATATTCTGTCACCCAATGTTGGACATGCGTCTGACCTCATTTCCACTGGTTTTATATTTGTGCAATGCAATTAGTATGAAAAAAATATATATATAATCTCACGTGAAATATATTTACAGTTCTGGACACCAATATTCAGAAAGGTAAATGTAAATGGAAAAGGAGCAAGGAGAGGCCAGCAGGATGAACAGGTGATTGATGAGCCAATCTTATCTGAAGAGTGTTGAAACATCTTGCTGGTTTGTCTAATCTAACACATTGAAAGTTAAAGGGAGGATAATTGCTATCAGTAAATTCTTCAGCCAGGTATCAGGAGAAAGGATGAACTAACTATTTAAGACATGTTGGCGAAAGAGCATTCAGATATCAGCTAGCCATGAATAAATTCAGGCTAGAAATGAAGATTTCTAACCCTTACTGAATGTACATCTGCTCTGGACATCCCAGGATGTCATGAATGAATAAAGTGAAAAATAGGAATTAATAGTTTAAAATAGCATATGAAATGTTTCTGGTGTAAATTTTATGCATCAGTCTTTTCTACAATGATTGAAGCAATCATTTCAGAAGCTGTGTTATTTAACATGGTTTTCAATCCCATATCCAGAGCTACGGATGTCAGTTTGAAACACCCCTCTGCAACTTTTAAAGATCATTGTCTTTCTTTATTCCAATTTTTTTTTAATTCTCTCCTACATCTTCCAAAATCAGGTTTCTATTTTCCTAAAACGCCAACTGCTAGAATATAACACTTTTTTGGCAATCATACAGATAAGATCTGTTGTCAGCATAAAATATTAACTAATAGAATTAACATAAGATAAAATATTCTGCTACTTAATATTGGTAAAGTAACATCCCAACCAACAGAAACAACCGAGTTATGTTTCAAGCTGCATTTACTTGTATTATATATATATTTACTTATATATGGTATCAGTCATCTCTGCCAGTTCCCTAAGAATTAGTTATCAGAAAGGCATACTCTGAGAACATTTCCCCCCTACCCCTTAGGTCTCCTCTTTGCAAAAGTTGCAAATTCTTCAGAAAAGGAGTTTGTAAGAGTCTCAATCACACTTTTATGCTGCAAAAAAAGAAGGTGTTGGAAAGAAGGGACGGCTCAGTTTGAGTAGCCCCATCTAAAAACTGTGTCAAGAAAGAGACAGAGAGCAGAACTGGTGATAGGGGTGAGCTGCCATGGCCACTTTCTTGGGTCCTACAGGGCAGAGAAGAGAGGAGAACTCCCAGTGCAGGTCGTGGAGCGTGGCTGCAAAATTGTGCTGAATACAGTTTCTCAGCATAGTTGCTGAAATGCTTTGCAAAGTATCTGGTCTCAACGTGTCTGTCTCACTGACGGCTGACGCTTGCCTGACAAATGGAACCACGCAGATGTTAACAGGCCCAGTGTCTTGTTATACCTATGACTACCCTGTTTTACTGAATCTCCAAGGTAGCTGATACCATGCCTACTTCATTTTGATCTGCGCTAGTCTTAAAAGTAAACTGTATATGAGTCATTATTGTTATACATAATTTTTTTCATTCAACATTTAATAGAAAATTCCTGTCTTTAGTATTAGTTGTATTATCTTGATATCTCCAGCACGGATAATATTAAACCTCAAAATGCATCTATGGCATTTGCATTACTATCCTTACCTCTCCATCCCTAACTGTATACTATTGCACTGGAACTCCCTCAACAACTTCTTTTCATATCAAAACATCTAGCAGAAGTTAAGAACATGGTCGTCAGAGCATAGTGTTTCTTCAACCCAGTCAGATTGAGAGAAAATATATTTTCAACCTAATCAAGCTTTTAAAAGAAAAATCATGCATTTTTCAGAAACAAAACCAAGTCTCAAATATTGGTCTCTGATCAGGAACACATAATTAAATTATTTTGTTTTGAAATTATTTCATTTGTTGTAACTATTTGTCCAAGCTGCTTTTTTTATTAGTTTAATTTTATTATTAACAGATTGTCTTATGGAAACTATTTTATGTTCATGTCTTTCAGATTGGCTAAATGCCTCAAAAGCTTGTACTTCCCTCTGAAAAGATCTTAGTGATCCACTGTGGGTATATGTTCAAATACAGGAATCTGGCTGTATCTCAGGGGAGAGAATCAGGATTGTAAATAGAGAAAAAAATACTACCAGAGCAAATTCAAATGGAATGTTTCTGATTATCTCGGGTTGAAATGGGAATGCATAAACAATCCATTCAATGGAAAATTTCAAAGTGAAACCTACAGAAAATATTGATATTACAGCTTTTTATTCTAATACTGAATTATTTACATTTCCATTACTGTAGGAATTCAATAACAACTCTACAATCCACTCATCTGTGAATGCAGGATTTGGGGTGTATATTTCTAAGTGTTTATGCAGCTATTCTTGGGCAGGCCTTTTCATATTTTGATGTTTTCTCACAGACTTCTTGCAGAAATTTAATAATTCTTCACTATCTGTGCTAGTGCGTTATTATGCCCAGTTAGTTATATGCAAAGCTTCAACCTAGCGCTGCCTTCCCTCTATACATTCTACCCACAGATCTATCCATCTCAGTGACCTACTAACTACAAGTTCTCCCAAGTGCCTCATAAGTCTCCTGAATACCAGTCAAACTTAATTCTTCTGCTACATCTTCGTTCCATTTCCACTGCCATTGCTGTCAGTGAGCAGACACATGAACAGGAGCGCCAGCTTCGTGTTAGGAATTAAACTCATAAGATTCTACAACTTTCATATGGGATACTTGTGAATGATATGATAGATCTCAGTGTTGGCAAGATTTTCTTTAATAGTCTACATTGCTTGGGGGTTTTATCTGATAGCTGTTAAATAAATACCCCTTTCAACCTCCATAGAAATGTCTTTTCCTCTCCAGTGCTTCTGTTCCTGAATAACTAGAAACAGTTACTAACTCCTTGATTTTTCTTGTAGTTGAAGTGGGGAACTCTTTTTTGCCAAAAAGGCAATCAATGCTATGGAAGGTGGTGAAAACTGAATAAGAGGGTTATCCCTTACTGAAAAAAACAAGTTATTTTAAATTGCAAGGAAAACATAATTATAGATAATTACCACAAATTACATTTTCTACATACATGCACTAATTAAATCACCTATTAGATGATTATATTTTTTATAGATTTTTTTACTTTGTTTGGCATTACCAATGATAGATCAAATACACAATAAATGAAAAATGACAGCATCTATCAAAATTATCCTCAGAAACATTTAATTCTTGATAAACATAATAAGAAAATTCCCAAAGTATTGAGAGAGAAAAATAGTAATCTGTATTTACCTCCAGTCAACTGTGAAACTAACTCAATAAACACAGAACTGCTAGTTCCAAATATATTCTATTATTTGCTACCAAAACCTTGTGACCAATAGAAACTAGTTCATATAGTTTCCATGTCAGTCTAGGTCACCTCATAATCATTGTACAAAACATGTATGAAAGGGTAAAAAATAGAGAAGAAAACAACACAGGTATGGGATCACTATTATTTATGTAAAAGATGTAAGAGCCATAGAAACAACATTTAGAGTGTATTATGTACCAGACTAAATTAGCAAATCTACAGGGAGCAGAGTACTTTATGGTGAGTGCTCAGTGATGCACAGAAGATCAATGTCTCGTACACTCCCCTCTCAATTTTTACTAAATCCACTGGCACCTAATGGCTAAACTAAAATACTCTATCAGAGGTTTCTTGAGATAAATATTCTCCTTGCATATCAACATCCCATCACAGGTGCACATTTTTAGTTCTCTCCTTTGATTGTTTGTTGATCAGCTCGGTGGTTTAAAAACAACAGTACTTACTTTTGTAGGCAACTTGGGAAAGAAAAATAAACAAATTATTCATCTAGCAACACTGTCTCCTTAAAACAACACTTCTTAAAATGAAAAGAAGGAACCAATCTTCTCTTCTTCACTTCTTTCATGACCCTCCAAAACTTCCCTAATATTATAGCTGGTTTTGATTGAATCTGCAGAATAGTCATTGTCACTCTACCTTAAGTTCCTTTCTACGGGCTGATCACAATAGTATCTTTCAGGCTTTAGCTGGTTTTGGATTAAATCCCTAATTTCTCACTTCAGAAAGTAACAGTAATGATTTCTCCTATCTGGCTAATGACAATTTAGCACTGTCACCATGTGAGATATTGTATCCTTGTTGTCCTGTTTCTGCCAAAAATTTTATCATAATAAATGCAGCAGGATAAGGAGCTTCTTTTTATGTTGGCGTACCTAACAGCTGTTTATTTTGATCATGGAACTGATTCTTCAAAGCCTCCAACTTTTTCACAAACAGCAATCTGGTTTTAATTAAAATGTTTGCAGAGAAATTTGCTATAATAACAACTGAGTGTCCTGCTAAATCCCACATTATGAGTTTTTCAGTCATGACATTCACTTGGGTTCCTAGGTCTAGATCTTGAGGTACTTTGGAGGTACACATAGTGTATCTTAGCAAAGCTGGGAACAGATACATATCTCACCTGGAGGTGGAAATTGAGAGGAAAGTTTCACAGTTACATTGCAAATATGCTGGATCTGGTATTTCTCCTAGGAAACTGTTTCCTGCCTGCACAGTACTGAGTCCCAGAATTTGGTTCCAGACACCAGTCTGTACTGTGGTATAAATTCTAGCGCTCAAAAATGGTATTCAACAAGTTATATATACACCTGTGGGGATAACAGGGGTAACAACATATAGTAAGGGCTGGCAATCCTGTGTCAGCTTGTACTGGCAAACTCCTCTCATTTGCCGCAACACCTCCAGTTTAGCTGGGTTAGACTGTGGCAACTGTATTTCCTCCTTACGGAGCACTGGGTGAAAGGAGCGGTGGCCCCCGCTTAGCGGTGCCTCTGGCACAAGTCTGGCAGTGAGGCCTCAGGACCCCTGTCTGTTGCCCAGCGGCAATGAGGCATCAGGATAGTAGCGAAGGTGCCCTGCCTGCACCAGTGACATGGAAGCCAAGAAAAAAGCATTACAGTAAATAGCAACTTTGCCTGGTTGTGGATAAACCCTGGTAGTCGCTGCTGGGAATAGCATCCCTAATGTCTACTACTCCATAACTACTTCAGTCCTACTAACATCTCAGCCATTTCTACCTGCAGAGCATCTCAAACCCAGTACCATCCCTATCACCTTGTATTTCAACTCAACGCATTCATATTTCATCCCCAGCATAGATCTCAGTATCATTTTAAGCTTTATTTTACGCATAGCTATGACTACTTCAGTGTCAACCCAGTCCCAGAATACCATTATTCAATATCGTCACAATTTGTTTCTCCAGATTTCTTCCATAAGGACTATGTGGGGGGAGAAAAAAAAATCTCTCACTAGCAGGCATAATTAATTTTGTGTTTGTTTTTAAAATAATCAGCTAATTAGTGGTGTGACATAGTTCATTTGTGACTTTAAAAATATTTATGATCCTTTATGATTCGATTCTATGCTTTGGAGGAAAATAACTTTGCAGTGTTTAGAGTGTAGAACATTGCCAATTTTCTTAAAAAGATTTGGACTGCTGGACTAAGTCTGCCCTAGTAGCTGGCAGCCTACAATCCAGATCAGTCTTATGCACAGGAAGAGTCAGAGCTATTCTAGCTGCATCTTCTGGATATGCTTGGCAAGTTTGAAAAAGTATTATTAGTTGTCTTTTGGGAATTTCCTATCTCCTTGTACCACTGCAGCAATAAGTGGAGCAGAAAACAGATACAGGCTTTGAAAATGAAACTCTTCAGATAAAATCATGAAGGTACAGATATTTTATTAATTATTTCTAATGTCAGGTGATATTTCTCACCAAAATAATCCTGCTGTGCCTTCTACATATCAATAATATAGCAACATAAAAAAATACATAAGAGAATAGACAGATCCCAACAGTTTCCCTCTACAGCTACATTACAAGTACTTAATCCAATATGGATGGCAACATAAAGCAACTCTAATTTATATCCCTGTGAAGCTGCTCCTCCACAATAAGATGAATACCACTTTCAAAGAAAAGAAACTAAAAAAAAAAAAACAAAAAACCCAAAGCCAAAAAATCCTACTGTCATTATAATACCTGCAGAGTGATACCACTAACAGACCTGGCTGTTTGTTTCTAAGGAAGAACAGCTGTGCAACAGACTGTCTGAACAGTCCCTATTACAGAATGCAACATGGATCACTGACACAAAGGAAGCACTGCACCAGCTGGCTTTCTGTCTTAGAGCATTTCTATTCCTAGATGATTTACCTGTTCTCAGTCCTGTCACCTTAGCACTTCTACTACCCAATTAAAATTCGATGTTGCTGGATTGTCTCTGCTGTAAATTGGATATGTTATTTTTCAGATCAAACTGGCTACTTTTTTTTTTTTTTAACTTTGCAATACATGACTTATTTTTAAACTTATAAAAGCTGCTTGATTATTTATTTGTGGTATATTTTGTTCTCTTGTAGAGTTTAGATCAGAAAAATTCTTTTCTAATGTATTCATATGCAGTGATCTACATTTCCTAATCATAATCATGTCAGCAAAAGTGGAGCTGCTCTTAGGATAACATTTTAGTCTAGAAAATGATTTCCCTTTAAAATGGATTCAATGGACATGATGATATAAAAAGAAGATGCAAAATTACACACAACAGTTTGCATAATCAAAACAGATATGTTTTGTATTCAGGCAAGATTTCTTTTTGCTACATTAAATGGAAGAAAATAGACCTTTTGGAATTCTGCAAGTGTGCTATGGCTGTAAATGCAGTAGCAGTGGAATTCCAGTAGGATTATGAAGAGGATGTACAGAACTTAAAAAAAGGATTCAGCCAAGATAAAGAGGAACAACATAAATGGATAAATGGATTTTTTTTAACTAACAATAGTCCATTTATTTCAAATTGGAACTGTATTTTCTACTTTGTAACTAAAGTTAAATTTATGAAAAGTTGAAATACGGAGGTGTATCCTTTTGTGCAGCAAAAATCCACTTTTAAATAGATCTGAGTTCAAATGAGATGTAATGAGTGTAGAGCTTCATTCAGTAAATACTACCCAAGATATACACATACCTAAATTCAGAATAAAACTTGCACGTTACAGAATAATGTTTTGAAGTGCTCTGCAGGTGTCTCCTAGAGGCACTGTTGCTCAGGAGCAAACAGGCTTCAAATTAGCATTTCTCTTCCCTAATGAACAATAATCTTGATTCAACACATCAAAATAACATATTACAAATGGCTACTGAAAATACTGTTTGTTTTCAAGGATGATAATATTGTGACAATCACGTGAAGGTTAGTAAATGAAAAACTAACCTCTTAATATTTAATGATTTGAATTATGTGTTAAAGCTAGCCATAATGTATTTTTTTGTGTGTGTGTCCCATGAAATTTTACAAGATTTCAGGTTTTTTTCTTGCTGTGCCTTAGGAATAAATCAAAACCTTTGCAAAGTGACCATGAAAAGGAAGAAAGAGACTAGCTGGTAAGCTGCAAGTCAGGCACCCAGTCGTTAGAGGACGCAGGTTCAAGCTCCTTACTGACCAGTCTTCCAGTGCTTAGCCACCCCAGACAAATTTTAAGCCTCTTAAGAAGAAGGGTTACTAAGATTCCATTGAAAATGCTAACAGAGGAGTAAATAATAGCAGGGAGAGGAGAAAATGGACCATAAAACTTTATAACCAAACCTTGGTGTCTGGACTCCTGAGAAATAAGAGTTCCTGACTGTTACACACATTTTCCTGTATTTTTTTCAGTATTACAATCAAAAACCTATTTTCCTAGGATGAAGATGACACTGACTTTTACTCCTCAGCAAAAATAACCGGGTCAACAGAGGGAATTTTGACTTGATAAGAACTTTTCCTCTTAAGTGACATCTTTGTATAGGTGGAAATTATTTCTGCCAGCGCACTCAGAAGTCAATTTTCAAGCATTGATTTAATAATGAGAAGTAGCACACTGTCTGAAAGTAAATGTTTAATATATATCTATCATCTATACACAAATGTCTTCACTCATGAGTCATAGGAAAAGTCATCATTAGAAGATAATCACAAAGACTCAAAGAAAGGCTGTATTAATACAGCCTCCTTACCATGGCACAAAAACTGCTGTTGCTCAAACCTGAAAGGGATCAAATATTCTAAATGCACACAGGTTTGATTTGTGAAGCCACCAACAAAAACCAACTTATTTCTGTTATTCACGAATCACTAAAAGATAAAACCTTTTTTTATTGCTTCTAAATATCACTGATTAAGAATTTACGCAAGCTACCTGACCTCAATTGCAATGATTACTATCTGCTTCACAGTGTTTACTGCATTTAAATTCATAGTGCCTTTGTGAGATAAAAAAGTGAGATTGTTAATACCAATGAAGAGCTGGTAGATTTTAAGATGAATGACAAAATTCTAAAAATTATTTAGATGCTTGAATCCTACTGAGTTCAAGGAGTTGAAATTTATCTATCGAGGGCATGTGTCAGGAGTGATGGGCAGGATTCATCTCACTTAACTTTAAACTGTCTAAGCAATTTGTCAGCTCTCCCTCCACAGAAATGCAGGGCTACAGATCTCTAGAGAACAATTCATTCTTTCACCATGCAGGATCTAAGCCAGATGAATGAATTATTCTCTGGAATAATTTTATTCTCTACTGATTACAGAAAGAGCCTAAATGGCTGACATAAAATGCACACTGAACATATTCCAAGGGAACTGAAATGAGTCCTACCTGGTGGTCACCAGAGAAGTTTTAGGCCATTTTAATATCCACTCCAAACGAACAGGAGGGATCTTCAGCCATTGTAACCTTCTTCTGCTGCACCTAAACTGAAAAAGTCATACTGGCAGGGAGACTACTGAGCCACAGAAATGGGATGTACTTCTCCCATTAGGAGTCAGGAAAAAAAAGTAATTGTCATAATAAGCCTCAGAGGACTTGTAAGATTTATGGTTTTCCAGATCTTCCCTTATGACTTCTGAAACCCATGTGTCTAGCTGCCTTGTGACTTGAAGCTCCTGAAGTTAAGCTGCCCAAGCTGCATTGGAGTAGCCTACATTCCTCCTTGTCTGCAGTGGGAGTTAATTTCTTAGTTATGAAAATTTTGAGTAATTGAAACCCTTTATTTCTCATGTAATTTTAAAATCCTTTCCCTCAAGGTTTTTACCCCAGGATAACCATTAGCAAACATATGTAAAATGAGTGCTTTTTGTTTCAGTCCTGTTTTAATGGCTGGGTGTTTGCAAAATTAAAAACATATCATTACAATAGATAATGACTGTTGTAATTGCTTGTAGTCTCAACAGAGACTTTTATTGGGAAAAATATGTCTTACCCTTATGTTAGTAGATCTCGCCTCTAGCACACAGTCATGACAGGATAGGAAAATCAGACACATTCTGCAACCATTCTGCAAATAAATAGAAGACCTGTTTCCAGGCCTCGCATAACTGACAGTCTGGTACTCCAAAGAAACTCGAAAAAATAAAGAATGGAATGCTGTTGGCAACAACATCTACTGCTTACTAAAGGGCTGTGTAGTTTTATAAAATGGATGGGTTTTCCTTCTAAAAAAAAAAGGAATCTATATTTCATTACAGTTGCACACTGTGGTGTGACTGATTGGTTGTTGCAGAGCTAATAAAAAGATGACTACTTGCAGCTGATAGCATATCCTATTTCCATCTAATTTGATGGTTTTCTGCTGGGCTGATGGGAACCTGTAATCAGAAAACATTGAAGATTCAGCTATTTCAAAGCCTGGGTGCAATTTCTACTGTTTTCTGACTATTTAGCCTTACTTCTTAGAAATCCAACCTCTTACTATTTGTTATGAAGATAATCATTAAAGTGTACACTAACACTATCTTATTTAAAATTCACTCTCTCCAACCAAACATATGAGAATAAATATTAGCTTTTCATGCCAGAGATAATTATCATTTTTAATTCTTGTTATTTGGTGCCTAATGGCTCTAGGCAATGCGCTATTAATAAACAAAAAAGACAGTGTCTGCCTTAAAGGACCTCCAAATACCAGCTAAAGGTAGGAAAGCAAAGAAAATGAGGGCAATTATTGCAGGATGGCAGAATTCTCACAGGCCACTTCCACAAAGGAATTATACATTGAAAACTTACTTCTTTTTTAACCTATTTTTAATACAGAACCTGGGACTGGGTTCTGCAAATCCACAGTAGTCACAGTTTTAAAAGCCAATGTGTTAAACAATTACTTGGAAATGCAGTGGGCCCAAAGTTTCTGATGGCTAAATGTAGCCAGATACTCCCCACTTAGTTGCACAAATACAATAGATACCAGCAGACCCTAATGGTTGCCTATATAGCTGTTGTCAGATGGCAGTGAGGTAGCAACAACAAAGCCAAATCAATGTTATTTTAATTATTCCTTCTATGCCAATTAAAATATGGTCATGAAAAATAATGCATAAATATTTCTAGATATATTTTTTTTTCTTCTGGCCCTGAAAACAGGCAGAAGAACTTCCCATCAAGTCATAGGAATCATTAGATATATACTCAGTCTCAAAATACCAAAGCTAGGCACGTGGCTGTATTCTTGAACTTGTCACATATTAGTTGCATGCTTTTTCACCTTCTCAGTTCAAAATATCACTGGCAAAGTTGGCTTCGTGACTTCACAGCCACTAGGATCTATCATAGATCTTCTTTTCAGTTACACGTGTATAAATATATAGACACACTTAACAGAATATATATGTGTATATAAGCTATTATGCTTCAGCAACCAACAGCTACCAGGTTCAGAGTTAAAGTATTTTGAATGAGCTCTTACAAACTTTTCTTTCCAAACCAGTCACACATTTGAACTAGTCTACCAGACATCAGAGTCTTTTTTAAAAAAAAAAATAATAGTTAGACCCATTAAAAAGTGGTATAGAAAATACATGGTGATTTTAAAATTGCAAACAGAAACAATACCTGTGTTAGTGGATTAGTGTTTTCTTCTTTGATATTAGTTAAGCTGTTGTGGTTATGCTGTTACACCTAAATACTCACATCTTAAAATAGAAAAAGCAGGCCGCAAAGCTGGTGAAAGGGCTGGAAGTCACGTTCTATAAGAAGCAGCTAAGGGCTCTGGGTTTGTCTAGTTAGAAGATAAGGAGGCTGAGGGGTGACTTCATTGCCCTCTGCAGCTTCCTAAGGAGGCAAGTAGAGAGGGAAGCACAGATCTCTTCTCCTTGATATCCAGCGATAGGGAGCATGGGAATGGTTCAAAGCTGCAGCAAAGGAGGCTTAGACTGAACAGTAAGAAGCATTTCTTAACTGAGAGGGTGGTCAAGCACAAGAGGCTTCCTAGAGAGGTGGTTGATGCCCCACACCTGACAGTGTTTAAGAGGCATTTGGGCAATGCCCTTAAAACATGCTCTAACCTTTGGTGAGCCCTGAAGTGCCCAGGCAGCTGGACCAGATTTCTGTAGGTCCCTTCCAACTGAAATTATCTGTTCTGTTCTACTTGCAAGACAAAAATAGAAGATTTTACAATAGCAGACTCCACAGGTTGCTTCAATAAATAACAAAAAAACATCATCATGTTTCTCCATATTTAAAAAAAAAAAATCTTTATTTCACTCTGTCTTTCTTTATTATCTATAATGTAACAGTAGAGAGAAAGCCAACAACTTCTTACAGCTGTCTGTAGCTGACTTCCGAAAACTAGCTTTAGTCTGTCTTGCTCCAGTGTTTGACTCAAATGAATAAGAAAGTTTCTATATTGAAAACCTGGGAGAATGCATTGTTTCTAGATCACTGTGAACTGCAGACTTCCCTTTCACATGAATAATTTCCTTACTTAAATTCTGAAAATATTTTTTTTTCTGTGACTATGCAGAATTTGGCACTGAAACCAGTGCAGCTTCCTTTTTAATTATTGGCCTTTCTCTTTGCTATTTGAAAGGTCAAACATACTTGAATTCATCTTAAATTACAGGTAATCAAAACCAACAAAACCAAAATAATTCATATGCTTCCCTCTTTAATAGACATTGTGTTACTGCCTCAGCACAGGAAACAATTATATTTGCTTAATTGGATTTGTTCAATGCTGTCTGCCTTCACGGTTGCTTTATGGAATTTACTCATTTCCAAAGGAGTTACAGCAAGAGACATAAATGGGTGTGGTTTTAATTTATTCATAAGTATAAAGAGAATTTGAATGAGAGGAGGAATACAATGGTATTTTGGAGATATCAAATACTGAGTTTGTGGAAATATAGTGGAAAATTATTACCATTCAAAGATACAAAGAATCTATAACTTTATTGGCACTTAGGTAGTACATGTAGCACTTAAGAGGTACCAGGCTGGGTAGCAAAACCATAGAATGCTTTTCTGTAAACAGAACACAGTGTCAATAGGGATGATTCATTTTATTACCAGAGTTCCCTTATGCAAAATTAGACCTATTTCTTCTGAAGTGTTCTATTAGATATAACTATCGGTTAACAAAGTATGAGATAAGACATTTTTTGGATAGTTTTTCCTGTGACCTTGAATATGGAAACCATGGCCTGTCATTATTTTTTTAAATGCTAATGCAACTTTACAATATACATTTTCATGCTCTGAATGTACCTAAAAATGTCCCATTATTCATCCATGCTGGGGACAGTTTATATCATGCTATGTGGTTAACTCAATCTAGCAAGTAATTGCAAGTGTGTGTAGTATTCTGAAGAGAGATGACTGGACTGTGGTGGACCAGCTTCAGGCTAGCTGTTCAGCCATGGTTAGCTTCTCAGACCTTATGTCTTGAGCAGAGGGCCATACTAGACAGCATTACACACTTTTGGATCAAAGATGACTTGTACCTTGGGAGGGGGAAGCATGAGACCTGCAGCCAGCATAAACGCACACAGTGTAATTTGACAGCTACTGTTTATCTTGAAATGTTTACACAGTCATATCTATACCAAGGAAACAGAAAGTGTTTCTCTATTTCCACAGCTAGGTATATGACCCAGAAAAGGCTGGCCACGGTGTCAGGACAAGATATTGAAATTAACTACACCTCTCTGTACCCAGCGTCGCACAACTTCTCTCTTGCATGAGTAATTTTTTTGTGTCCCCATTCTGGGACTGCAATGGAATCTGTGCTGGTTGGTAAGAGTAGAAGAGTGCAAGAATTCATGGGTGCTGCAAGGAATCCAACTTGCTCTGGAGCAATTAAACATCTGACACTAATAATATATAAACAGCCCACAAAGTTGACAGGAAGAATACTATGGCCTACAGCAGAGATTATTGGAATGGATTTAGGGATACTATAGTCCTTCTCTATTGCTGCCAATGACTTTCCATGGCAGGGTATTTTTTCCCCTTTCAGTGCCACAGTTTCCCCGTTTATAATAGGAATAAGGATCCTAGCCTTCTTTCAAGCACTCCTAACAAAATATACTAAAAGCCATGTACTATTAATATTATTGCTGCTGTACTGAGATTAGTTCTGCTCTAGAATTTGTAAGAGCATCTCATACCTACCACCTTTGCTATCAGTGAAATTATAGCAGCATGGGTCCTGGAGAGTTTCTTGGTAATAACTGCAAATCAGTTCAGTTCAATTTTTAAAATGGGGAATTTGGCAAAAGTGGAAGGAGAAACTACAATTTAATTATTTGACCGGATCTATGTAATGGTTTGCCAGTAACATTCTCTCCAGCCACATACTCTTGTCACTGTCCCTACACTGGCTTGCATGCTTTCCTAACCACTTGGTGAGGCAATTAAATTTGCTAACCCAGCAGAAAACTAATCTGGGGTGGGAAGGCAGGGGGAGGAAACAGGGGGAACAGGACCATCCTTTTCAGTGGTAACAAGCTGTTAGATTGGCTCAACTGCATCATATAACCACACCACAATTTTTATGCTTGGCAAAGTATTTAGGTTCTTGTTCATCAAAGCAATTAAAAGTGTGTCTAAATTGAAGCATATGAGCAATCTCAACCATATTCAGCAGAACATTTACCTTTACACCTAGGTTTTATATGCCCTCCCATTTATATAAACGTTTTTGTAACTGGCTGGCATCGTCCACGTGCTCGAAATTAAGAATATCTTTAAGAGCACTGCCGAATTAGAATTAACAATTTCAAACTCCATTCTGTGGTGCTGTACATGGAGTTAGTCAGAGGCTTTGCTTATCTGTAGTCAATTCAACTATGTATTAGCTTCTAACTCCTCAAAAGTCTGTTGTAAAAACTTATCCTTGTCATTCAAAACTATAGCATGCCATTTTCACAGTGTTTGAGAAATCTGAGAAGCAGCAGCATCTAAAGGGTATGTATGAGGTATACCCCTTTTGACCGGTATGCATTTGGCAGTTTTACGTGAAAACTTATTTTGATATCTATGTAGTTACAGGAGCTTTATTCTCTTTCTACATGTTAAAAACCCATAACAATGAAAATTAAATGAACGTAAAACTTTGCAGAGAAATCACTCAATTTTGTAAGTGAAACAGCTTTTAGTATAAAAAGCCTGGATCTTCAAAATGATTGAGTAAGATTTTCCCTGTTTATTTTGCAGATGGGTTTTCAGAGGTAGAGAAATGTAATTATAGGAAAAGCAGTAAAATGTGAGCTGGTTGAGGCATAAAGTGCAGCACTTAGAATAAGACAATTGCCTAAATTCCCTGATTGACAGATGGATGTCACATTAGATGAAAATGATAACAGATTTAGTGGACTGAAGAATAACTTCCTCTTGACAGTGCCCTGACCCTTAACCTACAACCTGACTCCTGTTAGCTTCACTAACACAGGGTAATTTTCACAGGTGCAGGATAAAAGAAACCCCTACAGCAGCTACCAGTGGTCAGAGGCTTATTTCTTTTGATGACCAGAAATGCACTGTTGAGATATAGTCAAGAAGTCCTGACCTCTGTTGACCTTTCAGGGCATTAAAATTTACCCCTGGGAAAAGGAAACTATATAAAAGGAAAATTCTCTGTTCTGACTAATGCAAAGCAATATTTTAACTGTGTAATAATTAAGTTGACAAACAAAGCAGAATGATGGTAAAGTAACTTATTTTCAACAACACAAAAGCCATTTCTCACACAATTATAATGAGGTTTCAACAAAGACCAGTACTATACGCTCGATAGTGTTCATGGGTTTTATAATTATAAGTAAATTCTTTACCATGTCATACTCTGGATATGTGTACTACTCCAAAATGATTCTGTTGTATTTATATGCTAATAGTATCCTTTCAATAGAAGCCAGTTCTTTGAATTGGATTTAAATTTTAGGAAGGTAGAGGATTGTAACAGTATTTATAAATGACGTGGTGACAACTGTGAGACTTCACAAAAGTTTATACCTCCTTCTGTTAGAAAATAGAGTACATTTTATTCTTTTTTTTTCAGCAATATGAATGGGGAGTTCAGAAAACAGAGCAACACAATGAGCTATGCAAATACATTTTATAATAGAAGAAAGAATATTATAGAAGAAAACAAAATTACTGTGTCTCCCATTAGAGTGAAGTCAATGCAGTAACCTGCCCATGTTGTTTTCTTTATGCATAGAAGAATGAATATTACATAGGGGAAAAAGAAAAAGAGAAATGACTGCACATCTCATTAAAGGGAAGTCAATGCAGTAAGGAAGCCTGCCTGTGTTTTCAAAATGTTTCATCTTAGAAAATTAAACAAAACAAAACAAAAAAAACCACAATCAACTTCTTAAACACCTGACAACAATGAATTGGTGTATTCAATTATTGTTTATTGGTGCTTAGTACCGGGACCATCCAAATATTTATTCACCAAATATGAAGGAACAAAAACAATGTTCTAAATACAATAGACTTACTGGGATCAAGTTTCTGTTCAGAACAGTAGAGGTCTAAAAGACCCCTATGCAAAAGGAAGAAATTACTCTAAAATTCGTTGAAGGTTCTTATTAAGGTCATAGGTCCTGCCCTGTGGTTATTATTCATCCACAAATGCTCTGATAAGTAATATGACACTAAATTAGTACACACAAGCCTTGGCATAATTGCGGTGTAAAGAAAATAAAAAAGATTATGTTACTCCAAAAGGAGTACTATATAGGTAGGTAACCTCAGTCCACTGTGAAAGGTACAGCAGAATCTGTTTTCACTCTGACACACACTATTAAATGATAAAAAATACAAGGACTATGCCGATGTAACTTATTGTCATAAACACTTGCAATAATAATGCCTTCCCTCAGACTACCATCTTTTCAAATGTGATGAGATCATCAGGTAACAGTGCAAGATATGAAGGCTTAGCACACTGTGTTGTTAGCACATTAAAAAAAGAAATTGCTGGGATAATTAACAACTACCTATTTGTCTGTAGGCTGCATTCATTATGCCTGCACAAATTGGAGGTCTCCAAAATCTGTGCAGTAAAATTTACTCTTTGTTCAGGAAGTTCCCCTTGGATTTGGGTAAAATTCTGGTTTGCTGTGTCTATTGTAATTGTGACAGGCAGTTGACATGTCTCATAGTCTAAATGTAGTGGCAAGCAGGGGGTGGTACAATGATGAAAAAAACTGCCATTCATTCTTGTGCAAAGGAAAGGTGTTTCTTAGCATATTCCAACCTATGTTCAGTCTAGAGTTGGGTCTCCAAGGTTGAAGGTCAAATCTGTGAGGTCAAAGCTATTTCTTGTCAATCTTCGTTCACTAATGACACATGAATTGGAAATTAGAACAAAGTAAGTAAAACGAATAGCCAGAAGGTGAGTGTCTGTTTTATTACTCAGAAGAGCTGGGAAATCTGGCCAATTGTTGCCCTATGTGGCTTGAATGACAGTTGTTAAGTTGAAAAAGGGACAGTGTGATGGGAATGCCACTTTAAATCTCAATTACCTCCTCCACTCCAATCAGCTTGGTAGAGCTTTAATGAAGTGCAATTCTCTGTCCTTTTCCTCATACTTCTATCTCCAGAATAAGCCTCACATTCAAGTTTGACAGCAGTACAATCAGTTTTCCATTCATCACTGGCCCTGTTTTAACCCTGCTGAAAAAGGGCCTAATGTACGTGGCAGTGATGGCAATTAGGCAGAAAAGTAATATTAGAAACAGACAAAAGCCTGAGTCTTTTAGCATTACAGGTGTTGTTTTTTTTTTTTTATATAGCCCTTGCCAGACATAAAGGAATAGGCAGTGTTGTTAAGTTCCCTTCTTCAGTCTTCTCTTAAGCTGAAAGTCCAACGATTTCAAGATTCAATTAATTAGAGACATGGAGAGCCAAAGAACAAGGTAAAAGCTACGTTCCTTCTAACTGAAGACATACTTAGTAATTGGCCTCTTATTAAAATGGATATCTTCTGCGTGTGTGTTTAATAAGGTTGATAAAAGTCGTCATTTCCTCATTAGGACAGTGGCTGAATATACTCTGAGTGCTGGTGTTTAGAAAAGAAGGGAACAAATATGAAAATAGCATGCTCTTAAAATGTAGGAATGTAAAATATTAAAACGGAGGAGCCCGAGACTGAAACTCTGGGGTAGGAAGAGAGGAAATAATTGCGTCTGTGTCTACGCGTACGCAAACATAAGAAAAGCAAAGGGAAGGGACTTTACTGGGTGCTTCACTTTCTCATTTCATCTGAATAGGCAAAATGCAGAAAGCCTGTGAGCTCCACGACATGCACTGCCACTGGTTTGTTAGCGTGACATTTTGTCTGGAGGAAGGAGGTAGGAGAAGCAGGTTACAAGAGACTTCACTTTTAATAGGCAGTTTACACCTACCGTTTCTCTACTTAATAGTTTTCTATTTTTATCATACGAGAATTGTGTGCATGGTGATGTATGCAATCTGAAACACACTCTGGATTAGAGTGCCTGTGTTTTTCTTTGTTTGGGGTTCCCCTCCCCCCCCTTTTTTTTTGTGGGTTATATAAATTTCCGTAGCAGTTCTTTTTATGCCAATTTTTTTAAATGTCAGCAAGGTTGGGGTGTTTTTTGTTGGTGTATTTTTTTGTTGGTGTTTGGTTTTGTTTGATAGATTCCAGAGGAACATGTGGCACTGGTGCAAGGATCTTGTTTAAGAGAATGGGCGTTTGGAGGTAAAAAAAAAAAAAACCAACCCCCAAAAAAAAAAACACGCAGCAATTAGGCGGCTCTTGCCGCTCATTGGGGATGTGACACAAGTGGGTGATAGTGGCTTTCACCTCTCGCACTCCCTTCTCTCCTGCCTGATTCCTAGAACAATCCCTGTCAGAAACACTCTTTGAAAAAGGCTGCATTAGACAATGGCTCTTCACCCTTATTTTACGCTTTAAGTAGTGGAGCAGAATGCTGTAAGGGGCTGAAAACAAGGCGTAATCTGAGAAAGACGCGCAGGCATTGTTATAACTGTGAAAACCAGAAGAACCCCTTTCAGAGCCGTGACTGAAAGTGCTATGAAGACCTTTAGTCCTTTGCACTCTCCCAATCACCAATTAGACAAACATTAACATCAATTAAGCTGTTATACGGCACAGGTTCCATATAATTACCTTAATGGGTTGACGCTTTCTTTAGCAGCAATTTCTTAAACAAACTTCATCTTTTGTGCAACAGGCTAAGAAAATTTTCAGCAGGGAGCATTTCCTTTTGTCAAGTTTTCTAAAGAGACAGCTGAATTGTTCTATTTAACAACAAACACCTTCACTAAGGACCCTCGTCTTGTCCCCGTTCCCACCACATTTGACTACTAGGCTCAAAGCTTATTAACCATCAGAGACAAAAAAACTGACTAGCCAGGGGAGCACAGACACATGCAGGGAGGGCAGTACACAAAGAGCCTGTGAGCCTGGCACTGGTTTGCAAGCAGACCCTAGGAGAAAGCACCAATTGAATTAGTTGCCTATTTAGTATCCAAAGAGCCAGATCTGTCCTTACCAAAAGCACAAAGAAAACGAAATAGAAAAACAGGATCTTGCTCATAACACAAGACAAATCTGTCTAATTTATTTTGTACCAGTAAGTGCTAATTAAATGCAAGCTACTCAAATTCTTCCTGTTCCTGCATCACCTAATTCTCTTAGAATCATGACAATGCTAGTCTGATTTTTCCCCCCTGTTTAACAAACATTCATTTGAAATGTACTCAAATACAGCTATAAAATGCAACCTTTATATCACTTCTGATTTTATTTTATATTATATCCTGGTGCTTTTACTTTGCTGTGAAAATACTTGGGGATGGTGAAAATGGGGGCGGGGGGGCAGAGGGATGAAAAAGAACTTGGCAGAAACAAGTCCTTAAACCATCCTTCTGCGTGATGAAGAACAAATGACTTGAGGTGCCTACAGTGACCTATAATTGTCTTCTAAGCACCAATGTATGCAATCACATTTTATTGCAATTGATTGAAAGTCAAAGAAATAACCTATTTGAAAAAAAATACTAATAATTTAAAAAGTACAAAGGGAAACCCTGCAATAGAAAAGGAAGCTGTTAGGCACACGTGGGTGCTTATAAAATGTGTTTTACTTTTTTTGCTGATCATTCTACTCAGGAGATACTGTCTGGTCGTAACAATATGAGAGCCGGTAGCCAATTAATTTTACATATTTAAGGTCAGGGTCTGGGTGTTATGTACAAGTGCTTGGTCCATTTAATGTCAATCGAGTGAACACCAAACACCACATTGGGTCAAAGGCTCAAGGCCATAAAATTAAAAGACAACTATGAGCTTACGTGTACTCTTTAACCTCAGACCAGAGCCAGCAATAGCCAAAGCCACAGAGGAATAGCCATTTGAAAGGATTAAATATATACATCGAAATGTAGTTATATAGTTAAAGTTATGCTTACACAGTAATGCAATTAAAGTTATGCTTGATCTGTTGAGGATAGTATGTTAAAAAAATATAGGCTGAGCTCCAGAGATACTTTTCTATACATAATTTACACTAGTATGTAACATTCATAAAAACATAGCTTTGATAGGTTAATTTTTATTAATTTCTTCAGAACACTGACAAAGAAATAAACAACAGGTATATGTGCATAGACATGAACTGCTGCCTTGATCAGATGGCACTGCAAACATAATCCTCATGTGTGTTTCTGCACTTATTCCACTGAAGATCTGAACCTCACAAAATTTACAGCCTTCAGTACCAGGACAACACGGTCTCAACATGAAGTACAGTTACTGGTACATCTCCACTGATTTTGAATCTTTTACTCTAAGGTAAAACTTCCTCATGGTATTTCCTATGCTTTGCCATTTAATTAATTTCTACTTGTATGTGGAGAGTCACACTAATTGACTTAATCGGCAAAAATGTGTCTAATTGTCCTCCAAGATGTAATGATGAACTTTAGCCTCTAATCTTCTTGTGTATATTTCTGTCATATATGCGATCGTCCACTGGTAGTTAAGTAAACAACCCAATTCCCTCATTCCTTCTTAGCAGAAAATATCGTGTGCGTTGTGATCACAACAGAGACAATGAAGGGATAGAGAAGACATGCCTTCTGAATTAGCTAGCCCTTTGCTGATAACCAGAAGACATACGTGAGCAGATGAAGGATGAGAGAGAGTAAATTGTTTCCCTTCTAGTTTTTATTTCCCTGTTTGCTCATGGCTTCGAAGCCACTTCATTCTTATTTGCTTCCTGAGGGCCTTTTGAAACTGCACCGGCAGGCTTGATGCCCGAGTCCAAGTAATGTTAGAATTGCATCTCTGTGTTGACTGCAGGTCTGACCAGGCTATGGATTTTATTTAGGAGTTGCACAGTATATACTATGGGTGAGCCTGGCAAACAGCTGAGTAAGGATTTTTAGTTTCTTCACAATCTTTTGGATACAAGGTATAGGGATTTCTAATGGGGAAAATTAGTAATAATTTGATTTTGATGATAGATGAACTCCATCTAGGAGGTTTACCATACAGAGTACGCTGATATTTAGGGAATGATATTTACTTCTTGCATCTTTTCCTAAACTCCTTGGGCAGAAATATAGAGGGGTTGGGAATGGAATTAGCTCATGTAGTGAAGATTCAGAGCAGGAGTCTAACTTCTGTACCCTGAAACAGCACCTGAATGAGACACTCTCCATTGACCACACTGAGAACCTGCTGAGTGGTCTGCTCTTGGATAAAGTGAATGCCAGGCTCCCTCCAGTGCCTGGATGGTGACAAGAGGTTTTGCCTCCGTGTAGATGTCAATGGCCAGAACTATAAAAATGTAGATTTACACAACTTCAGCCATACTGTCTTCCTACATGAGGAAGGCACTGCAATTAAAATTGTATGATAAAAAGAAAGGGTTCAGCACTGATTTCTGCTTATAAGGACTTACAGTGTTTGCTGAAATCTGAAGTGTTGGTGATTGAGAAAGCAGTATTAGCTGGGCTGATGAAATTGTGGTCTCTCACTTTTATTGTGTCTTTCTCATGTGTCTCAACCAAGTCTCGTAAGTACAAGAAACATTCTATCAGCAATATAAAACAGAGGTTCTACTATCCAAGAAACTAGTTATTCTTGAGGAATTTCTGGTGTCCCTAATAAGAAACACAGGAAATTTATCTCAGAAAATGAAATACAGTATAATCAAGATTGTTATACATCTTTGCCAGAGTAATGTTCCTATCCTTGGATATGCTAAGCAAGGACAGTAAACCAAGCAGAACTTGTGACTACTTTTAGACTCATAAGCTAAGAAACCACTTACTGATTGATTGCAATAGGTTAGGAAAATTAAACAAAACAAAGCCTACCAGTGTATGAAGGCTTTTTTCCCAGTGAGCATGGCAGGTGTTGTAATGGGTAACATGAATATAACTAACATGACCATTAACAGCTCTCTGAGAGGGGAAACAACTCAAGTATCTGACCGGACACCATTAATACATTATACAGCCTTGATGAAAAGATTCTTTGCTTACTTACCAAATTGAAATCCAACTCACTTCAACACACACACCACTCTGTTTCAAGACAGGCCTATTCCTTTCTTTTTCTTTTCCCCAGGAATATGAATATGTTTTTATGTTGTACAAACAGGGAAGAAGCATTTAGCTTTCAGTACAATGCCTGACACTGCAACATCTTCCAGTTTGAATACTGAAGAGAAAATCAGGAGTATGCATGATAAAGCCTACACCTTCCTCACCTCAACCATCAAATTCTTTCCTTGGCTTTCAAGAAACATCAGCTTTCATCTTGCAAGTTTATATAAATGCTGAAAACCAAGACTTTTCAGCTTTGACATCATTATTTCAAATTAAGATCATTATATGACATGGTATGACTTTGTATTATTTGAATTCCTACATATTATTACATAATTTGCATTTATTGTATCTGCTAATTTTGACTTCATCCAAAATATTCAATATATAAGATTTTCATTAATTCAAACTTGTTTTGCAGTGGAACTTGTAATCAGAGATGGATCATGCCTGCTACTAATACCAGGGAGTCGCAGATCAACCTATAATGAAAAGCACAGGATCAAGACTGGTTTAATGTGATACTCTGAGTTGTGAGCTACAGCGGCTGAAGAACTGATCCACATTTGCTTTCAGTGTCAATGGCACTGATACAGTGGAAAGGTTCAGAAGATAATTGAGCTGGTAGGTATCAGGATTCTGAGCTCCCAATTCAGTTCTCTACCAGAAAGTAAGGATCTTTCACAGCAACAAAAAATGCAGAGCAGAATGTCATGATTTTCTTTTAAGTTGCAGTGGAAGTTCTCACTGTTTTCTCTCTTCCATTATTTTTGAGCATAGCATGGTGCCAGTACACAAATTTGAAACCAGGTATAATTAATCTCACACAGACTTATATACAAACAAATTGACTGAATGCCTGTGTAAATAGCACCTGCACATCACTCAGGTGAGGGTATTATTCCTCACCCTGTGGTATATCAGCCATGCACATGAGAAGGAGCAGGAGTTAAAACTACTACACTAAGCTTTAAACACCGAGTGTATTCCTATATCCTGGACAATTTTCTATCACAAAAATACTATCACAAAAATGCTTCATCTTGATACTAATAGAAGTAGGTACCTTACCTACAGCACAGTTGTGAATTTGGGCTATTACAATCAGCTGTATTTTAAGTATCATTAAAATGCTCTTTACTCTTTAATTTTTACTTCAACTGTAAGCGCAGCTTAGGAGGTAAATGTAACTTAACTTTGCACCCACATTTCCTCCACCTGTGTCCTCTTAGCAATCAACCAGCTGACACTGGTGGCATTTCCCAGCACACCCAACCGTTTATAGGCATCAATCCTACCAAGGAATGACACGTAGCTTCTGCTGACTTTGGGGGTCAAGTGTCTTCTTTTTTCAGATGATTATGAAAGTGTCCTAAGATGAAAAATTTAAGTATCAATGCACATTCTAAAAGTAGTCAACCTACACATACTACTTATCTGAACCAAATTCTTTAGAAGCTTCTTAATTATTTATTGAATTCTCTTCCAACAAAGTCGTAATCCATCTACAATAGAGTAATACCTCAAATTAAAGGCTGAGTTTGAGTGCTGATTGAATTATGGTAACAAACGCCGACATTGTGTAAATTGCTAGGAAATCCTCTAGAAAATTGATGTTAAAAGAATTCTTAATATATTAAAGATCTTATAAAAAAATTAAACCATTCGTAATACACCAAACTAGTATATATTAATCTAACTTTGGGATGAGAATGCACACTCCAGCTTCTGCATTTGTACTCAGTACAAATTGGCTACTTTAGTTGCATATATTAAAATCAACAGAAATAAATAAATCAGTGTCACACTGGTGACATTTAGCTCTGTTGCACAGATTCATACAGGAGATGTGTCTTTTCTGTGAAAGGAATGAAAAAAAGACAATAAAACAAATAAACAAACCAATAAAATAACTTCACATAAAAGTCCTTAATACTGGAATGAAAACAACAATTCAAACCAGAAAAAAAATTTAAACTATTCAGTTTTCTGGGGACAGGTTTGATGCCCAGAGAGGTTGTGGAGTTTCCATCCTTGGAGACATTCAAAATCCATCAGAGCATGTGCCTGGGCAATGAGTTCTAGGGGAGTTGGACAAGATGACCTCCAGAGGTCCCTTCCAACCTACACCATTCTGTGATTCTGTGAAACAAGAGAAGATAAAAGAATGCTTGTAATATTTTGCCTGAACTACAGATCGTACTTCACCTCCCTTCTTCACTCCTTCATTCTACTGCTTTTACTAGCCTATGATTGCTCTCTGATAAACATTTCTCTCAAACTACTTTGAATTTAAGTGAGATAAAAATCCGTAACTACTAATTGTGGCAAAAAAAGAGAAAGGCATTTAAACATACTTAGGTGCTTAAAACATTCTCACTGTCATTGATGGTGTCAACAGTCTTTTCCATCCTTTACTGTAGATTAATGAAATAAAATGGAGGGGAAAAAAACAACCTAAATTTATATTCTCAGATAATACATTAGAATAATGTGAAGGAAAATAAGTTATAGAACCATCTTTTAGAAAGGTTGTTGCACTTTTTTTCTTAGTACAATGACATGAAAAGCACTTAAAAACAAACTTTCTATAGCAGGAAGAAAATGAAGCAGTTGAAACCTATGTTTCTGGTAAGATAACATCCTATTATGGGCCCAGTCCTGTAACTCTACATGTATTTTGTCTCATTGGAGTCAGACAGTTTGTTTTCAGAACATTTACAGAACTTTAGGTCCTGATCACTTTCCTCCAATTCCTTGTGCCATTTATGGATGTGCAACCAAAGTTAGGTATATCAACGTGTGATGCTTCACATAGAACATGAGGTTTTAGACCCCTCAGCTGCTGAGCCTGTTTTTACTGTTCAAGATGCATGAGTTGCAATTATTTATGGAGATTTCAATGTGTATTTGACATAAATTATATCATAAATCTTACATCAGCTTCAGACTTTTTCTCCAGAAGTATTTATAATGAGATGTCTGTAAAAAATAACCTTTTGATAGTAGTTAGACAGAGAAACAGTGACAACTCCTGATGCTGCTCATATTTCTTATTTATCCAAAACCCAAAATACCTGAATGAAGAAAAACTGCCTTTAATGTTTCAAAAGTTCTTATGAAAAGCTTGGGACAAGACTTCCTATAATGTTACCTCAGTGAAAATGTTGAAGAGTAATTATTTTTTCTTCCTGCACTGCTATACAAGAAAAAAAAAAATGTTCAACATCAATGTATTGCACTTACTCAAACAGCATCTTTTAATATTAGAATCGGAGATATTACAAGGATAATTATTTCTCCAATGAATGTGTGAGAGATTTTAACCAAAATAACAGAGACATCATAAAGACATTATTAGCCTATATTGAAATCAATGACTCTTCACATGCAGTCTCATTCTCATTCAAAAGCACTTCTGCTCATGCCAGACTTCCACATGTCTCTTTTTTAATTCAATTAAAAGTGGTTAATAAAAGGATTTTTGAGGGTTTCTGCAGAATTCCAAAGTTTTAGTGAGATATAGGTATATATAAAAAGAATGCAGTTTCCAAACATTGGTACACATTGTTTATTGATTTCTGGTTTAGAGCACTAGTTTTTAAGGAACAACTAAACAGGTCAGGAGAAACAGAAGTTGAACTTGTTTGTTCAATACTATGCATATGCATATGCATATCTGGTATTAAAAGGCATGTAAGTGTAAAAGAATTCACTGAAGATAGAAGAAGTATATACACCAAGCGCGATGGAGTACTTTTTGAAAATCATTGTAATCTCATTGAGTACTTGATGTCAAATAACTTTTCCCATGCACATGCATCTCTTCTTACCTCTGCACAATGTTTTTAACTTCTTACACTGACATTTTCTGAGACAAATACTCTGTATCCAGATGTCTGTTATAAGACTACCTCCAGCTGGGACTAGATAGCAATACATATCTCTAAAACAGCAGTAGGTGTTGAGTTTCAGATTTCCCATTATGCACTTTCATTTTTTGCCTCTTTTTAGACTCCAAGTAACATGTACTGTGTAAAAACCTATAATGAAGAAGTCTAATGGCAGCCTCTTTGAATAGAATGCTGGTGCCCTGATATCTTGTGAGAGTATGTATCTCCACCTAAAAAAAAGCAGTAGTTGGATTTTAAGGTTTCTTTAATTTTTATTGAGAACTTTGAAGTTGAAGCCCTTTCTCATCAGTTTTGGAAGTTTTCAAATGTTTGAATAAATATCTGGTCTTACAGGAAGGTATGAGAGTAGTACTTGGTAGCACAATAAAAATGTGGACCTGTGAAAATTCAGAAATTCAAAGATTCCACTTGGTTTCCTATAGTCAATCATTTTGTGAATAATATTCTCCATCAGCTCTATGTCCAGCAGGTTATTGTGTTACGCTGAGATATGCTTTTAAACTTTTCTGTTGAAAACTTTGTTAAATCTGATTGTAGAAACAGAAAATCTATTGCACTCTATAAACATATTAGATGTTAATCTTAAAGACTCAAGTATCCCTATCCATGTCCACTCTGGCTTTTTAGGTTGGTGACTTTTTAGAACAGGGCTCATCTGCTAGGTTAATTACCACTGAGGTTTTCTTTTGCTGACTTTTGTAGTAAATATCATAAATAATCAAACATTTAGTGCAAATATAACACTATAAATATGTCATTGCAGTATTCTGTACACATGATAATGATTTGATTAAGTACTTAGAACACATACATAAAATCTGTGAGGGGAAAAAAAGCCGTATTACATTATAATGTTCAACTTCATGTAGACTTGCTTTTCCCAAAACAACTGATATAATTCGGTATGGTATGAGTTGCAAAAACAAACACACCAAAGCCTTCAAAAGGATCCACATGGGTAGGTCATTAGGACTGCATGGCCTCATATAGTTCTCTAAATTTCTCAGAGGTTAGTTTATACCTTGATACTTTAATAAACAGTTTCAGCTTTGGTGAAAGCTGGAAAGCTTAATCCATTAAGAGCCATTCAGAACCAAAACAAACAAACAAAGCTTTAACCACTTCAGTGACAACAGCACAGAACAAACAAGCAATCTCCTTCGAAAATCCCAGAAATTTTGGGATCAGTAGCCTCACTCTGCTTCTAAGTGATGAAAGCTAGAAAATCTCTGCTGTCGGCTTTTTTCAAAAATGTTTCTGGCAAAGATATAGTTGCAAATTTGATGAGTTCAGTTTAGTAATACCCATGTAGTCTAGAAGGCTGACTTAAGTACTATCACTGGTCACAATGAAAACAAACCAACTCAAACATCACTTTTAGTTGAAATTTCCTCTCTGTACCCTTAATTTACAATGTTAAAATACCTTTCAACATCCCTTCCAAGCCCTTATACTTAGAGTTCTTTGATTATTTTTCTAATTACCAAAGTAGGATTTTTTTTCTTTTGGCTCGGGAATTTAAAAAAAAAAAAAGAAAGAAATATTTTTTGTGAATGTAAACCCAGTACAGTGACTTAATCTACTAAAGAATGTAAGGCTGTTTCAAAGTCCATTTAACCTGATCTGCCAATATGATAATCAAATCAGCAAATAAATCTATATACACAGATAGAACAAAAATAAACATTTTTTTCATTTATAAGATTAAAAGCCTGTTAGGCCCTTTTAAAGCACTGCAGTTGTATATTGACTTTCATGAAAATAACATTTACTTCCTTTTACTTAGTCTAGACTTACATCATTCAGCAGAGCTTTTATATACTATATCTGTTACCATTCCAAAGAATTTTAAATTATTCCTGCATCTTTATACAAATATTGATGCCTTTGTTTTCCGTTTTTAAATACAATAACTCATATATTTGTTATTTTGTTTTTTATTTAAATTTCACATTTACCCTTAATTATAAACTTGGAAGTAAAATAGGAGGAGTATTTATTTTTTAGCCAACAGTGTCAGCTAGTTTGTATTTTACCCATAAATTATCTAGAAGCTTTAAATTATATACTTTCTTATGCAGTCAAAAGACACTGTAAGGATTGCCTGTATATCTCTACAAGCTAATTTATCTACTAAATAAATGGGGTTTTTTGTAATCAGCAGACTTTACTAATCGGATTTTTAAAATTAAATATCATAGAATGGTGTCAATATGAGAAATACGAGCAGTACAAGAGAACCTGTCCCTGAATTCTTGTTTACAGATCACATGGTCTACCCAAAATTTTCACCGGAAAAGCATAATGTCAGAATAACATTTAAAATATGTGGTTTTACACAGGGACACTGTGTTGTTTAGTCCTGATTCATTAAGATGCTTGATGCGTAAGTGAGTTGTCAAATGATATGTGGGTGGCTGTAATGGCAGCATGTAGGTTTGTATGGAAAACAAGTATGGCACTGTGAAGATTTTTTCTCTCTTTCGTCATATAGGTACTCAAATGTAACACTTTTGAGGGGTCTGCTAAGAACCTTGCTGTCAAACCAACTAATTCACCAGAAACACATGCAAGTTTAAAACAAAGTTCTCCAAAGGCGGGAAAAAAAAATCCAACCACCTAGACTTTCTGTAGCCTAACCAAGTGACAGACACATAGACAACTTCATTGCTGCCAGAACAACACTCTGCACAGCCCACCAGCAAGCTATTTGTCACTGCTACAAGAATATCCTCCGCAACTTGGCACCAGGGTCCCCGGGTAACCAACTGTGCTAGCATAGTGCTGGAAGTGCTATCCAATAATAGAGGGGAAAATGATCAGGGGATCTCATTATTAGGATCTCGTTATTATTACAAAATGTGTTATTGTATGAAAAACATATCTTTATAGCCATAAACATGAAAAGTTTATAGAAAAACAATGATGTACAGAACACCAGAAACTTATATTCTATATGAGCTTATGGAAAGACTGTGTTTAACTCCACTTCCTTTTCCCTCTCTCCAGTCCTCCCGTCCATCAAAAATGAGACTGTGTGCCATTTATCTGGTATAACATGATAGGCTTTTCATGATCGTTCGTAAAAATAAGGGGTTAAAATAATCTCTAGCATTATGCCATTATGCATTATCCCAGAGCTGAACATGCCTGAGTAACTTTGCACATATAATGGTGTAATATTAAATTTTAAAATTTTCATGTAACATGGTAGAAAAGCGCATTTTACTGGTGGCAGATCTTGAGACCCTGTTAGTTTTGATGTGAAACACAAAGTCACATATTGCTGTTTATGTCACAAAGCTCAAGTCCTTTGATTCCACATTGTGTTTTGTGATACAATTCATTACAAGGCCAAAGCAGTGCATCCTTTGATATAATCCTGGCCTATGCAAAACAATTCCCTTTGTTGTTACATTAGGTCCTACATATTGCACCGGATCCTACATATTTACAAACATATTAATGCCGGCTACGCTGTTGCAATTGTCTAATTATCATCCTCAGCCAATTGCTTTTATTGAGCGGAGGGGTAAAAAAAAAAAAAAAGGAAAGCAGTCCATTTCCAACAGTTCTGGGAAAGTCAGATAGGACAACAAAAAGTAATGACTATGAAGAACAGTAAAAACAACTTCCTAAGAGAAACAGAGTAGAAATAAAGTAGCAGGTATGGCAAGCTCTGATCTTTTTAAAAATAAATAAAGCAAAAGATTATCAAACAACCAAATAAGAATCAAAGATAAGAAAAGGAGAAAGAAAAATTCCATTTGACAGAAAAAAGCCCATAGAGATTGATGTAGCTAACAATTAAATTAACAAACCAGTCTGAATTTTTCAAAGTTTGTGTTAACCTGGCCATTCCTTTTAATTGACCAAGTGTCAATTAGAGCGTGATGTAACTTCAAAGGCATGTGTGGATGTTCATGAAAGATGACCATTCATTTATTTTGTGATTGTGACTCAATGCAAGGAGCATCAAGTAAAGAGCCCTCCCTTTACACACAGGTGGACATCCAAGGTACAGTGTGGGCAGAGAGCCAATGTTGTGCTATATGGCACGCATGCACAAAGCACATGGAACAGAACATTCACAACCTGAGAGTACCACAGTGCTGATTACTGTAGCATATATTGTATCTATTTTGTGCAAACTCATGAACTTTATTCTATGAAAACTACTGGTAGCTGCACAAGATTACTCCCTTAATGCATGGGGTAGAAACCTAACTGAAGACCCTAACATCTCATTATTCAAATAAGGCACTCAACAAGCTCATGGGAAAGCTGAGTATCATTTTTCTCATCCATGACCTTGGCAAGAGCCTATTTTGTAATTAGAACAGTGCATTCAGAGCTCTTTACAAAAGGGGAAGAGACCATGAGGCTCTTATCACTCATCCAATATCATTCTCGATATTGTGATGTTATAGGTGTGAGAACATAGGCTCCGTACTCTCTTGACTGTTTTTTAGTCTCTCTTCTCTTATTTCTAGTTCCTCCCTTATGCAGAATAACTGTAGCTACTGGTAGGCTTCCCTTTTAGGTTATGGAGATAAACCAAATGATCAAAGAGCAAGAAGTATCCATAGAATAATATTTCATTGGAAGTAGTGGAGTTTTAGACTGTAAACTTATCATCAAAGGCAGACAGACTTGGGAGAGGGGAAAAGAAGACAAAATAGAAAACGACAAAATGAAAGATTGCTGTTACACAACCTTACTATAGTATTATTATAGATTCCTGTTCCACACCTAGATGCTGCAAATTAGAGTACAGCAAAAAACACAGCTGGTTTGTTCTGGGTCTTACATTGCAAGCTGTCCATTTAGACCAAATCATGTAGCCTTAAAATAGATACTGCAAGATTTTATACACCAATTAAACTTATATTGAACTGGGTACACAACTTTTTTTTTAACTTTACTATTTTAGTTTTGTTAAATTTTGTTAAATATTTGTGGCTAATAACACTTTGTGTGGTTAAGCATGGAAGTAAGCCAACATTTATTTCTAAAAATATTTTAAATAACTTATGATAACTAATGTCATTATTTAAGGTGCATGAACAAACTACGACAACTATTAGATTCTTTCAGGAAATGTGGTGATATAAATTAGTATTTTTCTTTTCTCTCTGATAATTTGATTTATAAAGGCGCTGACTATTTGGAACCATTTTTATAATTTGTATAATATATTCATACTGAAATTTCAAATATCATTTCATTACTCTCACCACCATCTCAATGCAGATGGCATTAGAGAATTTGAAATAGATCTAACAAAGACCTATTTCTTTTTGTCTTCTAAACTACTGAGATCTCTGTTTTATTAATGAACAGCATTAAAAATATGAGCAAGCTTTATTGACATTAACAGCATTTAAGCACTCCAGATCTCTTCCTACTAAGACTATTTGAGGAATCCAATTGACTATAAAAAAAAAGAGTTTGTTCTTCACGTATTGACACAAAGATGCCACTGGGTCTTATCCTGGTCCTATTGAAGTTATTGACATTTTACTGCTGAATTCAACATGGAGAGAATGGTGTCTAACGGAAACACACAACTACACTTGGAGACTTATTCATTAATCCTTCTCTAGAACAGAACACTTTAAACATTCAGAATTATTCAAAGTATTTGAAATTATACTGCAATGAAAAAAAATGTCGTAGCAACCTTTGCTACTGACATGGCTGCTCAAGCAGCTTTTATACTTGGGGCTTCAGATGTTATACTTCAAAGACTTCGTCATCAAACTCTGCCTTGCTGCCTGCCAAGAAAAGGAAGTCTTGCTTTAGCCCACAATGGACTGATTGGTCTGGTGCAAAAGGTCAACAAACACTACACATGCCTGGTTGTGACTAAAGCTTAAAAGGGAAATCTTGCCAAGCAGGATTAAGGTGTCTATTCTTTCTGCAGTATGAATGCATTGCCAAGAGGTGTAAAACATGCATATTAAAAGGAAGAAAAAAGCGTAATAGGATAAAAGAATCTTGCAAGTCAGGTATTTTGCAAGAGAGCTGAAAATGCTCAAATATATAAGGAGAAGTTTAAAAAGAACATAGAATAACAGTTACCATTTCAGGTCAACTGAATCAAGGAAATGGTCATAAATCTATAGTAGCATAAAAATTCCTGCAGAGTTACTGTATGGTTGGCCCATACAGAGACACTGTATGGTGATCACATTTTTACTTTGGGAGGTACTATGGGTGATATATTCGTGCATTCAGTTAAAGAATGAGACTGACAAATATGTGGCTTGGGACAATAGAAAATATAATTAATTGTCCTTGGGAACAGGAGCATGCTGATTCACATCAAAACGCCTCCAGAGCAGACTTACACAAAAATGGTTTATGATATACTCAGTTCTGCCTGTAACAGACAGGCTGGGCAGTTATATCCCTGTTTCTGTTTTATCTAGACCTTCATTCCTTTGGTCCACCTCACTTACTTAACATATGTAAGGATAAGAATTAGACTGCTTGCTTACTGCAACAGTGTGGGTGTTTCCATGACTAAAACATAAACATGTCTTCGGTACTTCCCACTCACCAATCATGGAGCTGCCTGGAACTAGCCCATAAGGAATGCTAAGCAGAATGATAAATGAGAGACAAAGAAAACCAAGCCTCTCTCTTGTGTAGGCACCTCGCTGCAAATGCTCTGCTTGCACTTATTTGGGTGACCTCTAACAACAGAGGTTTCTCCTACGGCAGGTTCTTGAGAGGACTTGGTCCTTTTAAAGTGCACATGGAAAGGGGGTGAAATGATAGCTGCCTTTTCTGTACTAACTTAACGACTAGAACACTTAGCTGGGAAATGCATTGTCATCCATGGCTCCATTGCCTTAGGAGAGGACTTTAGTCATAGGCCTGTGGGTGTCTAGGGAGTCTAGCCCCAGACTCAGCTCTGTTTCTTAATATCATACAATACTCTTTGCCATTGTCCCCAGACTTTCAGAGGGTATTTTCTAGTTCTGGGTCATGCTTCAGCCCAAAAGAATAGGCATCCTGTAGGAATAAAGGGAACTTTTGCTTATTACTTGCAATTTCCAGCTAATTTATGGCAGACTGGGACATTCAGTAGGAGAATCATCAGCATTACAGCTGCAACTGATAGCCATAAGCTGATATATGTGAACAAGATAGAGTGAACCCCCTCATCTTTTACTTTTGACATTTTATATTAGTCCTGCTGTAATTATTTATAGCTGCGACAGTTTTAAACAGAAGCCAAGAGCAAGAAGAACAATATGCATTTTGACTATTAAAACAAAAAGTAATCCATTAGACACTTTTAAAAAAAAAAAAGTACAATTGTACCTACTCAGAATAGAAAAGGTTACTTTTTGAAAAAGATTGCACGAGTCCAGGATACAAGAGTGTTTGAACAAAGATCAAAAGTAATAAATCCCAAGCTATTCTTAAGGATAAAATTTGTGTTGGTTACAATTTCCGCAATAATGCAAATAAACACTTGTTGGAATAGAAAATTAAGAATCAGGATGCTAAACACTATCTAGGAGTCGACTGTGAAAAGAAATGGGAAAATCAGCAGATTTAATGGGCATAATATTCTGCTGCCAGTGCCCTTTCAACAAGGCAGAGGCAGGGTAACAGAGGAAGGAGATTTCCTGGAACGGGGCCAAATAACAAGCTGTTAATTAATATTCAACCCAACATCCAAAAACTTTGTTGGTTTATATCTAAGACAGCTCAAATGAGAAACTAGTGCACCTAATCAGTGTCACACAAGGAAGTCTCCTGCAAAGGCAGTCGGTCCTTTATTCTGTGTATTCTCACACGATGTCACACCCCACAATTGCTCTCACAGACTCTGCAACTCCACCAGACACTCCTTGTCACTTCCAATATTCTGTGAAAAACCCTCCAAATTCTTCAGAATTGTATTTATCAGTCTAAAATATTACTGGTAGAAGAGGGGAGGAAGCACATACACATTTCCAAAGCCCCTGTGGCAAAAGAGGATGTGAAATAACTTACAGGAGAGAAGAAATAAAGAGAAATGTGAGTCATTCTGAAGTGACCTTGACCTACAGTTATTGTCTCTTTAGCAGTGAGAACGTGGAAGGATTTTTGTGTATGTGTTTTGGTTTGGTTCAAGGAGTTAAGAGTTAACTGCTGAAGTGAAGGAATGTGTGAAGTGTGCATAGTGCTGAAAGGTTGAAGTTTGGTTTCAAGCTTATCTGAAGGGTGAGGAGCAATTGAAGAGCAAATGTGCCAAGATGTAAGCAGATAGGGAAAATACAGCCTCACTCTTAGATTTCTTCCTTGCTTTCTGATTGCTGAATGTCAACACTACCTATATCGAAGGGTCAACCTGGAAAAAAGTCTACATTTAATACTGTAGATAATTAAATCTTTTCTAAACAGAAAGAGCACATCCTGATCCATATACTTTTACATCATGTCTTTAAATCATACACAGATATTCTTGTTTGAGGATACTCCAAAAGAAACAGCACATTTTGTCAATTTATACTGGGTTTTACTTTTTGTTTCAAATTCATCAAATCATTTTGCATGTTTATAACCAATCCTATTCCAGAAAACATTTATACATACATATAAATATACTACTCATGCTGTGGAAATAATGCTAAGTATAAGCTCAGTGTTTTGATGAATCCAGGCCTAAGAACAGAAATGACTGTAAACATTCTGAAAACATCTTAAGAGGAAATGCTGTACTGTATGAAGTGCAAAAACAAATAGCATGTTATTCTTGGAATGCAATTACAGAGATAACATTATTGATCTGCTTATTAAATTCCAGAATGGAGACCAAGTTAATTAAATTGCAATTCTCACTCTGATTTCTCACTTGTTACTTGAAGTTAGGCGACACTTTTATTCAATTAGTCTTAACTATTATCAAATATATTTCTATTTTCACCTAAGATTTGCTATTCCTGTACATAGTCTATTACTCTATGCTGATCTAGAAATACTTGCTCAGCTCTCAGCTCAACACCACCACTGGCAAAGGACAGCAGTTGGATATATGCTGTAATCTTGTGGTTCCTGGTCCACTGCTTTAGGAAAAAAAATAAATTTTCTTAGAGTTTTGAGGGCATCACCATTTGAGTGTACTGCACTAAAATCACACGGAATAGAGCAGTTCACTCATACTTGGTAGCACTAAATGAGCCTTTATTTAAAAAAAAAAGATTTAATTGGTTTAGAGATTATTTTTTAAAAATCACAAGCCTAAAAACTATTTTTCCTTATATTGTCTTTTTTTTGTAAACTGGATTTTCCTCCTAACTATGATATTGCTTATGTTTCAAAACATGTTAATTAAACTTCTTATCAAAAGGAAAAGTGAATAAATGTGGAATAATTTTCCTATAGTTCCAGAAGGCAGGTGGCCTAAATTACTATTACCAGATCCAAAAATCAACTGGCCAATATCGCTAATACCAGACAAACTGGTAAGGGCCGTATCCTTAACTGTGACGATATGGAGAACTGGCTTGTCAACTATACACTACTAAAGGTATATATATTAGTCATCTGCTTGTCTAGGTGTTACGGGATGCTCTTTTCTACTTGCTTTAAGTAGGACACAATCAATAGGAAAGGTCAGCTGAGAATAATACATAGGAAAAGGGATACCCCAGCCTTTCTACCTTAATTCAAAGTTCACATGTGATTTTCATGAAACTTTTAGTAAATACGTAATATATTTCCAGATAGGAATTGGAGACAATCGTCAGTATTTAATTACAAAATATGCATCTGTTACAGTCATTAGATATAGTCTTACAGAAAAATACCATATATTTAGCATTTTAAACTTCAACATATGAAATACTTCCTTTAATAGGGAAATATTGTAACAATGCCTTACAGCAAAGAAGGTGGGTTATTTCCCAAATCCCCTCCCTAACCAGTAGATTTCTGATAACAGCAGAATATGGACTATCATCACAGTAAAGCTACTCTGTTTATTGAAAATGAGATTTACAATGGCATTGAGCACCTGCACCTCTTGGTAAAGACAGAGCCTCAGATACTCAACACCTCGATAGCATATTTTCATTTAGATAGATACAAAATGCAACACATTCCAGTAAACACAAGGCTGATTTAATTTTGTCTCTGTTCACTTTATTGATTTAGTTGGAATACTGCTGAGTTTACAGTGCTGCATACTAATTCCTGCCAGATTCTGCCTTCACTGCTCATACTGAGCATTATTTTACTCTCAGGGTAGTCCCATGGAGCTCAATGGGACACCATCATGTGAGGCAGAGAAGCAGAATATGGTTCTGGTAGCACACAGTTGTATACTGTCTTTTATACTAATCTCACTTTACTGTTCAAAAAAAAGGGGGGGGAGAGAGAAAGAGGAGGTCTATGTAAATCCTTTATATGCATTTCCACATACTGCAGAAACATTTACACATTCAGGTTTTAATTTTGCAGTGGTGAGTATTACCTTTTGGAACTGGTGAGAATTTTTCAAGCACTTAAAGAATAACTAGTATTGTAAAAGGAATATTTGCCTTTGTGAACAATAATATGCATAGAGACCTCTTTTCTGTGAGACCCCCTTTTTCTTGGTGCCTTGAATTTAAGCAAAGATTTTTCTAACAACGTTAAAAAATTTAAAAAATTATTGAACCTTATGTAATATGCTCCTGAGAATAGACTCTGAGTCTTCCTTACTTCTTATGGAGTGACTATGGAGTGATATAGCCCACACTGAACTGCTGTTCTTGTGTCTTTTATAGTATCAAACCAGATAGTATCATGAGAGTGTCAACATAATTCTTATTAATTACACTTCCCTCGTTCTTCTGTGACTTTCATCATTATTTTTGTTTTTTTTAATATAACTACCCTTGCACTTATGTCATAAAAAATTCTGCCTTTTTCTCTTTTTTAATATTTGTATTCAAGACAAACAACAGGAGGTTGAAATCAGGCCATTTAAAAGAAACATCTGCTGACATTTATTCATATGCTACATGTTCCACTTTCATCATTGAATGTAATGATAAACACACATTCCAGTCAATAATGGCAATTCCCAGCCAAGCTTTACAAATGGTCTCTTTAACACCTAAATTGACAGCTCGGGAGAATTTGAGATAGAAGCTAAATATGGTACATTTGGACATTATTTCCCTAAGCCTAGAATGACTGGAAGGCTTTAACAAGCACATACACTGTGGGTATGTGGGTATAGTCTTGACTAATACAGGTAAATATCTCATTAGACTTTTGTGTTTTGTAAAGAACTCCTGAGAAAAGAATTTTTTTTTTTGAGACATGACATTATATTCTTCCTTGAAACAGAAATCTAATTGTATTTCTTTTATACAGGAGAACTAAACTTAATGGAAGCTGAAATTTGAAATAAGTTTGCTTTTTAAAAGAGAAATGTTTTGTCTGCTTTGGCTTATTATTTCTTATATCAAGCTTGTTAATTGCTATTGCATTAAAATAATTTCTATATATTTGCTTTAAAGCAGTATTGTCAAGAGCTAGGAGGATTCCTTATTTAATTCATATGCATTTGTGTAAGGATGTCTTAGGAGCTGCCATACTGCAGAACAGGATCTGATTTGAAAGCAGTGTTCCTCAGTTATTGGTAGCAAAGATGATACATATAAAAACTACTAGGAGTTTCAAGATAGGAACAAATAGAAAATGTGCCATTGCTTTGTATGCATATAAATATATTATTCTGAAACAATAATGATCTCTTTTTGCATTTTAGTTCAGATTGATTAACCTTATAACTGAATCATAAACTGATTTAAAGTCAAGCAGAAAATCACAGCTTTTCCAAACTCCTTCATGTGTGAATAGTTTCTCCTTTTAAAACTCTTGTATAGTTCAAAACAGGTCATTCATTATTTAGCAAGAGGAGAAATTCTACACACTCTAAAATAATGAATGTAAAAATAATTATAGGATCACAAAGTTATCTTGTATAGCATAATGAAAAGTGTTAGACAAGAAGATAATGCTGCATCTCTTGGCTGAAAGAAATTACTTTTCTGAAATCCGTTCAGTTTAGCTTATGATGTTAGAATTGGGGCAATTTATCCTTATGAAGGACTACAAATGAGATTCATTCAGCAGTCTTTTAATCCATAGACAATTCACTTGGAATAGAGTAGCAAGAGTCACTGTTGGCAAAAGTTATATACGTGTCTGTCTGTGGACTCAGGTCTGCAAATTTATGTTATTGGATGCAAGATCCACTTGATCTACATTTGCCCTAAATATTTGTTCATAGCTACCATTATTTGTATTTACATTTCCTTTACTTTTCATTGACACAAAATGATTACTTGAAGTCTAAAACAACATTCAGAGTCTATGCCTTTTAGCATGAAAATCAATTAATACAGTATCTACCTGATAGTGTTTGCAACACTACAACATAAATATGTTAAAAAATTCATGGATGTGTTCAATGTGAAAGTAATATATCCTGGGATGAGTGTTCGCAGGCCAGTGTAGAAAAACTATTCCAAATAAAGTATTAAAATCCCAGTCATAATCTTTCTGTTATTATTTAAGTGTCTCTAAACTCTGACAATGGACTGGAGGTTTGAGGATTTTTTCTTTCTGTTGAAATTTGTTGTGCAAAGTAAGTTTGTTACTGTTATTAATCTGAATCAACCTTCACCTTGAAGCAAAATAAAATTACAATAGTACTTTTGACTTCTAAATTAATGGAATAGACAAATTCAGTAAAACATCAAGTTAGGTACAACATCGAGTTCAAAATGTAGTATTAGTATATGTACCCCACTATCATGAATACTTAACCAGTTATGTAACAATTGCTCAGTAAAGCAAGGAGTTCCAGAATCAGGATTCAGGAAACATCATGCTAAAACAAGAAAATAAATGTTGACAGCATCCATTTCTCCATATATGGAGAAAAACTGTAAAGACATAACAATAGTATTTGTTTACTAAAAGGAATTATGATTCTAACCATGAAATTACTAAAAGGAATTACAATAGTGACATGAAAACTATTAGACTTTGTATTAATGGAAATGCTGCCTTGCTTACATAGGAGTGGTCTAAACCACAAATGCAGAGACAAAATCTTATTTATGTTGCAAGTCTTCTAAATAAAATTCAGAGATGAATTCTGAACGAGTAGTTTCTTTATCAAAAGCTGATCTTCACCAGAGCATAGTAAAAACAGAACAACAACAAAAAAAAGACTTAAGACTTTTACAAAGATGGAAAACGTTAACTGTTGGGCCTTCTCCTTGGTCCTCATACTGTTCTAGCTAGAAGGTTTCAATCCCAGTGGTTTAATGTTTTAACAAAATCTAGAGGCTTTGCTAGATGCTTCCAACATCTGGCTTGTCATCGAGAATACAACCAAAAGAATGTAATGGTATTTTTAACTTAAAAAATGCCTGTTCCTTAGATCACGTACCTTCTACCAAAACATGTTTGTGAAAAAGCTTTGTGCTAATCAAATTGTGTGTTCTGGACTAGAATAGCTCAACTGTCTTCAGTTGAAAGATGTTCTGGATAAAATCCAAGGACCATCTTACAGTTCCTCAGTGTTCAGAACTGGTAAGAGAACACTGATATAGAAGCAGCCCAAATATTTTGCAAAATCATGATTATATTCTTATATTTAAAATCTATTTAGGCTCTGAAAACGATTGAGAACTGGTTGCTACTTTGCCAGTGTATGGCCACTAATATACCCAGAAACTACAGAGGGCTGTTTATTTGTGAATTTCACTTGGGTTTTGCAGTTATTTCAAGGACTTTCAGAAGTTCTCAGGACCACTGCTGCCCGCTTGGCCAAGACTGCTCTAATGTCAAGAAAACACCAAAAACTAATGAATTGTCAGCAGAGCTCACAGTGCTACTTCTACTTGACACAGAACACAGTGCCTGTGTGAGGGCAAGGGAGGGACATAAATCAGCACAATTTTTGATGTGTATTCATTTCACAGACTATTGTCCCCATACAGTTTTTCTTTTAAACCCATTTAAAAGGTAGATGATGTAAACCTGCAGGTTAGCCAAAGCTGTAGTCATTTATGGGTGAATTTCCCCTCTTCTGGATTTTTTTTTTTCCTGAGATAGAAAGGAAACGTATGGACCCAAGTTTTTAAATGGTATTATTAGGCCAATATATAAGCATGGCTGCAATTATGTGGGTTTTTCTCTGAAGAAAACCCAAAAAACAAATACTAAAATTCAGGTAAATTAACTCTGATTGCCATGCTAATAAAAATGCTTATATTGAACACATAAAGATTTCTCTGTCTTAATAATAAAATAAAAGGAAGTCAGAAGAACAAATTCTGCCAATGAATGTTTCATGACTTCTAAATGGATACATTTTCCAGTGTGCACTAGAAAGTTAATATGTTCTCAGAAGATTTCTTTAATTTAGTTGTTGCTAATTTATTCACACTAATACAGGAAAAAAATACTGCAAAATTTTTCATAACAAAAAACTGTGCATATCTCTGTGTTTTAGCTGGCATGTGGTTCTACACAGATGGTTTGGGGCTTTCTTTGCTGCAAAACAGATGGGCCTCCACTGTCCCTTACCAATCAAAAGAGAACTTGAAAATATAGGAATATCTTTACTTCCATTGTGTCCTGTAATTCAAGAAATTAAATGCCTAAATATATAAATATGACTTCCTGTGTAAAATGATGGAATATCATATGTTTAATTTAAACTATTTGTCTATATTTAATGTGAAAACTGTTGGGTGGCAGTGGTTTTATCCCAAACAATAGCTAAATATTACAAAAAGTACTGACTAGAATGAGAGCTATTGCTGTTAAACTTAGCTGTGTGATATTGTTTTATTTGTACTTCGCTGATACTGTTTAAATTTATTTTAGATGTGATACGATGTCATTCAAAATAATTACCAACTTAAGAGAGCAGCTTGTTGACAGATCATCTTTTATTATTTTGTTCACATACTGCACTGTATGACAGTAGCACAGACATTTATAGCATGAATATCAACCAACTTTATTTTGTTCTATAAGCATTTGCAATGGGAAGAGGAGTGTATTGGGGGCATTTTTTTCTATTAACACACCATTTCCTGTCTCATTTTGGAGAACTGAGATGAGGCATCAAAAAATAGTCCTGTGGCTATAATTAAAAGTCCCAGAGGATAGAGAGGGAATTAGTGAGAGGGACTGATTCACCTTGAAATCCAAACACTGGCAGTGCTGGAGGAATATGTTTACTGATCATCATACTACAAATGACGCAGACCACGTGAGCTTGGGTCTGAATCTTCAATACAGCTGCCACTTATCCCACAGTTCCTGCCACCATTGCAGTTTTTATCACATTTTGGCTAAATGTTCTGAGGAAGTTGTCTCTGAAAAATGCTTTGTAATGAACCTCATAGTATGTTTTACACCATTCCTCAAAACTTCCACAAAACTAGATGAGGCTGCACATAGGCTCAGAAATCTGACTTAGATCTGGCCACAGTGGTCAGTTGAAATGCATGGACACTGCAATCATAAAATATGTGGTATCAGTTCAATAAGAGCCTATTCCCTTGCACTTTAGCATATGGCCATACAATGCTTTTGAGAACATTGGACAATTCCTTTTAATGATCTTATGTCATCTTAGCGACAGGCAGAGAAAAGTTCCCAAGTTACATACTTGGAAATGTTCTTAGGTAACTTTTTTTTCTTTTTTTTTTTAAGTGAGCTTTCTTCCAGCTATAGAAAAAATGAAGATATTAATTTCAGAGCATTACATTAAGGTAATATATCTATTCTAATGGTCCATGAATTATAACAGCATACCATTTCTATCTGTCCCTTGGAAATTATAAACCTAGTGCCACTTAACTTCATTAATGGTGTACATTTTTATGATCCAGTCGCCTTGTATGGGAAGGAGTCACATCTTGCTATGTCTAACTTAAAGGAAAAAGGGGCAAGTCATCTAACTTGCTTTAAAGTATGCTGATTTTGTTGAATGTATGGAACACTAAGAAATAGAGCATCGTTTCTTTTCCTCTTCAGTCTTCATTAATATTTATAGTTTAACTTTTATTTGGTACATATTGTGAAGAATAAATTTTAACAGCAGACAGAGCTGGCTGTAATACACCATCTTCTCTTGTGTAGGTGCAGAAAAACTTCTAATTGCAGGTGATACTGTTGTTCTTTTTATGTCAATCTGCTGGAGTTATTTTTTTAATTATAATTTAAAGGGGAAAAGGAACAGATTAAATAGTTATATCACAATGTCAGAATAGCTCTTTGAGACTCTATACATATTAACATCTTTTGAGCAATTATACCCATGAAGCTATAAAAATTCATTTAGTGATAAAAGGCATTTGGATTCAGGAATGATGTACTCTGGTTCATGGCTGAGGGTAAGAGATAGTTTGATACAGAGAAAAAAAAAACTGCTATGCAACTTACAGTCCACTCTTCGAGTGAACTCTACAATGACACTGAGAATAGTCTTGAGACTCTTCCCATAGCCTTTCTGAATGCAAACATTGTATTCAAGGTGAATGTAGTAGACTACGGGAATGGAAGGGTACAGCGGGAGAAGTGGGAAGGGTGAGGATTCCACAGTCACCTAACTGCGGTCATAAGCCAGCAAGGTTAATATATGTGTAGTGCGGTGCACTTCACTCTTGGATGGGACTTTATCATTCTCTGGCAGCTTTTTCTGAGGTCTAGAGGAAGACCACTGATGGCTACCAAAGGGAATATTTCTAGTCTTCCTTGCAGAAAAGCTAATCAAGAGCAGGGATTTGAGGAAGGTCAGGGTCAAAGGCCTTGTGGCTTGTGGAAATTTCGGGGATAAAGAAAAGGAACTGCCTTTTCTTGTCAACTGATTAGGGAAAAGCAACATATAGTTCTTTTAACCTATCCTACTTTTTAATATACATATGCTAATAAACACCTTGATACTAACTAGGAATGGCTTTATTCCTCAAAAGTAGTTTTTTTTAAAGTAGAAAAGCTTAAACTGTGCTCACTGAATATGCAGTAATCAAATTCATGGAAGTCTTCATGTGGTACACAATAGTATTAATTATATATGAGTTGAGCACAGCTGAACTACTGACTCCTTTTTAGGTCTCTCCTTGACATTTGGGTTTTGATGCTTTTTAGACTAAAATTGTTTAGCTCAGTTCATAAGTTATAAAGGTACAATATTTTTTTTTCTCTAAATCACAGCAAGAAATGCAGAAATGTACTGAATTAGAAAATAAGTAGAATTACAATAATTCTTTATATCAGTCTTTTGGAATGTATTTCAAATTACAAATGGCAGAGAAATTTCATATAAAAAAATCAAATATAATTAAAGTAAGTGTCATTTTTCCCCATTTGTACTTTATTTTCCCTTTGTAAAATCCTGTAAAGAAACATTTTGTCAACTAATAATTTTAAAAATTTGACTTGTGATTCAAATTGTTAAAACAAAGGCCGTTTTTTTCAGCACATGTAACACAAGAGGTTTTTGCAGCACAGTTTCAGAACTCTTTCTTAGTAAGAAACCTTATCTAATCCTGTTTCATCCTTTAAAACTGCCTACACACTAATCTCAAGGGACAAATTTAATACTTTGCAACAAAGGGAATATAGCCCTTTCAGCTTGAATAGCGGAATTGTTAGGACACCACGTGAGGTATGAATAACATTATAATGCTGCCTTTTACTTAGCAAAGGAAAAAAGTCTTCTCTTGCAACCAAAAGATTAGACCTTCTTCCTTGGGTTAAATTTTTTGACCCGTGCTATATCCCAAGACACCTATTTTACTGTTGTATTTGGGTCTTCTACCTCTTGTGAAGTAAACACTGAGCAAATATAAGTAAACAGTTTGTTTTAGTTGAAGATAGAAAGGCACTATTTAATTGAGTTTTGATGATAGATGTGCTCCAAATGGTGCAAACATCTTTGACATGGTAAAATAATATTGTCTTATGGCATGTGTAACACTACATAAAGAATATTAGTTTAGCACTTTCTGAGTTTACAGAGTTTAAGTGAGAAATGACAAAAGAAAGGCAAATGATCCAATGTGGAGAAGAACAAATCAAATTAGATAACTTAAGGATAAATATTAATTTTCCTTATAATTTTTTTAAGAACTAGCATTTGAATTTGTACTCAAATAACCTTTTTCTTATCTTATTTTCACATCTTAAAGTTGTGTACAGTTATTTCTTTTTATAATCTTGTCCAATATGTTGTTTCTACACTTTAGATTGCTCCATCTTTTCCAGAAAATACGTATTTGTGAGATTATAAAATATATTTGCTAAAGATAAAACTTTTCTTATCATGGTATAGATATAATTCAGCATTCTTTCTAATTTAATGTTCTAATTTAATGTACATATCTTCATACACTATATGTAGTTCAGACCTAATATGCCATATTAATTGTAAATACATTATTGCAGTTATACTTGGTTATGATAATACATACAATAATGCAGTAGAGCTGTGAACTTCCCCCCCCCCATGCAATACTCTAACAACATAGTTTTGGAGAAATAGCAATGGGGTTACCAACTAGTTTATACTCAGTCTATCTCTTTGCTATTCCAGAATAATAATTACTCCTCGCATCTTGTTTCCTCTTGTCAAGAAAGAATTCCATGAATCAATATGTAGTCAATTGCAAAAGTTACTTGTTGCTGGTGAGAAGATATAATACTAAACTCTGAGATCACATGTAAGTGGACTTAAAAATAAAGCTAATATTCTCTTCCTATTTGCCATAATATTAGATTTTTTAAATCTCTGATTATTGAAGTGATGGAACAATTTCCTTGAAAGTAATTTGAAATCAGCTACCAATCCTAAACTCATCAGTAAGGGCATCCATCTCCTACAGGTTTTGCTTGGATGGTGTGGATTGTTTTGCCACCATGTTGCCCAAACAAATTGTATTTTCCAGTTCTTTTAATTCAGCTTACATTTAAATGCAGAAGAAAAACTCCAAGATTATTCTTTCTTTTCATTACGTTGCATTGAAGTAAATTAAAACCTGTGGATATATGTAAAAACTTCCTGATTGGTTATTTTTAAACAATTCCCATAAGACAGAATGTCCTGCTGAGAATTATCTCACTGTCTTCAATGCTTCTCACGGATATGAGCTGTAAACCCACTCTCACTGGGATGTGTGACAATGAACAAGACAATTAAATTCTTCATATCCTAATGTTTCCCATTAAAGACACTCATTTCTGACCCAAGGATAAGACACCATACATAAACACAATGTTGTTTTCTTTAAAACAGAACATAAACTGTGGCAGTACTGCGTGCTTTAGTTGCTTATATATCTTAAGCACTGCCTTCTCTATAAAGATTCATTTGTTTTCTGTTTTAGGCAACTTATTCTTGACTGTGCCAAGAATTGTGATCAATTGGGAAGCCAGCCTGGTTTCAATACTTTTAAAGATACAAGGTCTAGTAAAATTGAACAGGTCTGATTATTTCCTGCCTTGCTGCTTGTGGAGTTATTATATCTGTATAGAGCGTATACAAAATGCTACCATTCTGATTTGTTGCATTTTGTACACAATTTATCCTTACTTAGTGAATTATTTAAAATGAAAGCAATGAAAAATCAGACCCACAGTTGTTACAAATAGAGTAATATGGTGTCATTTATTTGAAAGCAATTATGTGCATACTAAGCTATGTTAGAGGTGTACTCAGCCTAATTAACACAAAAAGAGGGAAACATTTGAGTACTAACTACAGCCTTTTATACCAGCAAGTGCAAAATACCCTACCATATCAGATTCAGACCCTAGAAGCCCCAGTCTAAAGCTGGGGAATATCACCATGCTACAGCAATTTCCTGTGGTGACAGGACAAAATTACCAAACTTAAACACATTGAATTGTCTCTATTTTAAATATAAATCACCTCTATATCTGCACTTCCCATAAAGAAGGGTAATTATTAAGACTTTTCACTGTTAATTGAGGTACTTTTGCTACTGAATAAACAAAGCCATTTTAAACATGAAGTGGTAGTCTCCTTTATTTTGCTGATCACTGTCAGTAGCATTGACTGTTCCAAAGTTTTTGTCATAGAATGGTGCAAAGACCACATGCAAATTCTATGCCCATCACACCTTTGTATTTACACCGCTGTATGGACAGCAGTTACAGTAATTCTGTCATGATTTTCAAAAATAGACTGCAGATGAGATGTTCGCTAAAGATTTATCTCCTCTCGAGAAGTTTATGGGCTATCTCACACCAAATTATACATGAAAGGATGGAGTCCCTTTATATAGGACTATAACGTTTTCTGGGAGATGATTGAAACTTATTCTCTGTCAAACGTTCATAAAGCATCCTTGTGTTGTGAATGTGGGTAACACTAAGGAAAGTGAATTTGGTTAAATTGGGATTACCAAGAGCTGGTGGGCACTCTACATGACTGGAATGTTATAATCACAGATTTCCAGATGGATTAGAAAAAGGTCTTGAAATATGTCACTTTACATTAAGCGCCATCTACAGACAACAGTCTCAATTAATAACATATATATATATTCAGGCTTACTCCACAAAGCTGGCATAAACTATGAGGGAGGCTGACTTGAAGGAAAAGTTAAGATAAAATAATACAAAAGTAAACTGGCAAATTTAAAGCAGTAATTCTTGATGGGAAAAAATGTGGTTCCATAATCAAGAATGAAAATAGTTTTGGCTAATATTTTTTCTGTGTGCTGAAAAATCTAGGTTGGTCTACGAATTATCAATAAGAAAGCAAATAGAAAATAAATGGAAATAAATGAAAAAAAATGTAAATTATAAGACAAAAAGTAAAAAACCTAGAAAAAAACCTGAAGACATCATGGAAGATTTCATAGTCAGCATGGCTTCCTTCAATATGAGGATTAAAAGAACACTAGTAACAAAATAAACTATGGTAATGCTGCAAACATACTACTAGATATTGCTGATTCAAATAGTAAGACCACAGAGTATATTTAAATTAATATTCCTAATGTTTTGGAAAGAAACTAGCTGACACATTTTTTTCATAAAAAATAATGAGGCATTTCTGGTCTGCTGTGCTAGAAATTCATACAAGCAAAAACCTTCAAGAGATAGTATTTGTTTATCAGCATATACAAATTATTTCCATTGTCTGGGCATATAGCCTCTTACTAAAGCTTACTTTCAACAGAATGGAAATTCAGGAAGTGTAGAAACATTACAGCAGTGTGGCAAGGAGAAATGAAGCAACCCAGACTATAATAGACGACTAACATTTTAATATAAAGAAAGCTTGTGAAAAAGCTGATAGCAAATTCAGTTGTCAAAGAATTAAGATACAATAATTCCAGTCAGCCTGAGTCTCCAGAAAATATGTCTTTTCAGATAAAAGTAATTTCATTTTTTGATGAGATCTCAAGTTTCATTGTTAACAGCAATTGTATAAATGTTAGAGACTCCAGATTTAGTTAGGCATTAACAAACTGGCCAACTGACAGGTTCAAAAATGGACATCAGTGGAAAATAATTGTCAAATGGAGCATTTCTAGTGTACTTCCCTGGAGACTGGAACAAGTCCCAAAGCTTTTCATCAGAGATATTTGAATAATATATCACCTCAATAAAATTTCCAGGTGAAACAAAACTCGTTAAAGTCACAGTAATTTGACCCTTTTAGAGAGAAATATATAAGGCAGAAAGGGACCCACCATGGTCCTCTTCTCTGAACTTCAGTATAGATACTGACTGACCTCTCAAAATCAATATATTTGAATTAAAAACCTATCTCTTGGGACAATATCCAAGCATGTATATGAAAATGCTCCAAATAATCCATTTCACTGCAAAAAAAAAAAAAAAAAAAAAAATTGCTATCCTGAGCAAATAGTTCCAGTAGTTCCTTATTCTATTTAAAATGGGTACTCTATCAGGGGTCTGAATTTGCCTGGCTTCAGGCTGTGACTACAGCCTTGCAGTCAGGGCAATGCAGTGTTCAGCAAGCTGACCAGACTTGGAGGAACTTCTTGCTCCCTTTTACATTAAACATTTAAAGCTATTACTTCCCTACATCGCTTAACTTCCTGTTATATGGGGTGAGTCTGGGTCTAAAGTTTGCTTGAGAGACTCAGAGTGAGTAATTGTCATTGTTAGAAACATGGTATCTCAGTTGTGTTTCTACCAAGATGGAAAAAGACCTGGCCATTCGTATAGTAAGGACAGCAGACCTTTTCCGAGCACATACCATTGATCTGTGCTTATCTACTTTGGAAAATGACAGTAGGCTTCGTACATCTGATTAGCTTCGCTTCAGTTTCTGTGCAGAGATCCCGGAAATGAAAATACGCATAAATATACCTACATAGATGACAATGAAAACAGAAGGGGGCATGGAGAACTGTTATCAAACAAACAAAAGCCATTAAAACCAGATACAGAATGCATAAGGTTCTGCTTCATGGAAAGCAGATTTTATTCTTTCAAATGCTCAGGGAGATAGTGTTAGGCCAGCTAGGGGCACTTGTTTGATAAATAAGTTTCTCAGCATTATTTGGTCTTGTTTGACAGTGATAATTTTTTCACATTAAAAACTGGTTTAAAGAGGTTGAGGATATTCAACTGTTACTAATTTTTCAATGAAAGCAAGAGTATTTAGGTGTTCTCCAGATAGATCAAAATAAAAGCAGCAGAAACCAAATGTTGAAAGGTATTCACTAGTCATCTGCAAAGCAAAGTGCTGCATTTAAAACTATGACTTAATATTTCTTATTAGTTTCCATTCTTAACCCTTATATAAATGTTATTGGAGAATATCTATCAGATATGCAATTGGTATGGATTTCATAAAAGGCTGCGTTCTAAATGCATGGGCTTTCACTACTAGGCAAAAAGAGGTAAGTACAAAAGAGGAGACATATCATTCTGACACATGTTGTCTCTGCTTACTTAGGTTCTTGACCAAAACAAAAGATTTATTTCAATCCTTCTGAGAATTGCAATATCTCAGCTTTCCTAAATGTCATATGGTTTAAAACGCATCAAGGGAACATTCAGCATTTCAGAGAAAGATGCAGCTCAGCACATGCATAAGAACTTGAAATATAAACTACTTCTTATACAACATTAAAATAATATTAGAACAATTGATGATCTGACTTTATCATTATGTGAACCCTCTTTGTAGGACCAGACCTGGCACAAACAAGTTTTACATTCCTGTTCTATTCTTTGTTATTTGCATGGTCACAAAATCTGTACCCCAAGATGCCAATTTCTTACATGAAAATAATTTAAATAAGATTATTCAATTCAGTATAAATTAGCTGCCAACATTTTACAAAAAGATAAACCACTGGATGGTAGAAAACTGAACAGGCACCTGAATCTGTAGTTTATTGAAGTAACAAGCCAGCTTCTATGACTGCAAAGGGGAATGATGCAGCTCAGTTTTCTTCAATCTCTAATTCACTCAAGAAGAAAAACGGAGAGGTAAAGGAATTATTTATGAAAGGGTGAGATCTATTTATTCTAAAATCTTTAAAAAAACTTATCAATTAATTCCATTAACCATGAATATTTCTTATTTTGTTAAATAAACCAGTTCAGAAAGGTCTCAAGGCAAGAAGTAGGCAATTGCTTATGATAACAAACTGCCAGAGAACACAATAGAGACTACTTTGCTTACTTCACTTTTACTAGGAGGCTGCTTGTTTACACACAAATAATGCTTTCCTGTATAACTTTTTAATTTATCCATCACAGCTAATAGTTTTGTTTAAGCAAGAAATTTTAACTTCCTAATTTTGCATTTTTCAAATTTCTGTACAAAATTTTCACTCAAATCCACACTAAAACCTAATCATTAAGTTCATTGCTTTTCTAAGAGAAATAATGTAAAAAATTAATAACTTGAAAAAATGTAAGTAAGGCTATCTTTAATTTAAACAATTAAATTGTGTATTTCCTCCTCCAGCAATAAGAAATACCATATCCAGCTATAATACCACATTCTGGTTATGCTACAAATTTAAAAGAATCTATAAAGATTAAGGTTTATTAACCAATAAATGCAAGCCAGTTTTAGCTTGGGAAAAAATCACTGTGAGAACAGCAAAGATTAAAAGTTATTTTAAATTATCAATTCAAACATAATTGTATTAACTTTAGATGAGAAATATTTTTTATTAAGAAGTGAAGGATTTATAAAGCCTCATATGAGATTTTTAAAGTCACCAATTTAAAACAGTATTTGTCTGATTATTGGGTGCACTGGTACAAAACTAGTTATAGTAGACTAGTTAAACGAAAATAGTAGGAAAAGGGTAAATTAAAGGAAAATGAAACCTTGTTTGTGCTTTCAGTCAGCTCTGCTTATTTTATAGTACAAGTTTCTACTATTTTTTCCCTGTTATGAGTGCTTAAGAGAACATGTAGCCACAGAAAAATAAGTTAATTCTGTTTTAGCTTGCACTTCATCGGCAGAATTATTTACTGAGGTCCTATTTCTCAAAGAATATTTGCATCTTCATAGGGATCCATAAGGCAGACATCCTTGCTAAGTCTGAACATATATCTTAGGGATAGTATCTTTATTTTCTATTGATATGCATGCTGCTACCCGACTTTGATATCAAAAGTAGAATTTACAATGACAACTTCTCAAACAGGAGAGAAAAATGGACAGATTTAATCTTAAAAACATGAAGAAATAATATGAAACTTCCCAATAACAGTTACAGGTAGCTATTCTCCAGGGTAGGTCTAAAAGGCGGTATTTTAAAATTGAAGATCTTTATATAGCACCTGTAATATATTAATCTGTCCAAGCACCTCCTCCAAAGTGGCTGACCATTCTTCTGGTTTTTCCACCTCTACTCCAGCTGCAAGAACCTGCATCCCTTTCATCAACAACTAAACTTTTATCTATACAAATGACCTGAATGGCCTTGTGACAAAATGGAGCCTTAGGAAGCTTGTAAAAGAAAAAGAAAGCCATGCTGGGTTATAAGGTTTGTTATTCCCTGTCAAGCCTGAGTGGATTCCATAAAGAATACCAATCAAACCTCCAAGTAAAAGTGATGGACTGAATGATTTCAGGCTCCCCTGCAATCTGCAGGATTTGTGAACCTTGCTGATTTTGCATATCTGAACTTTAAAGTTGTTGTCCAGTGGAAATACCCATTAGCTGCTTTGTATGCGCCTCACATCAGAAGAACTAATTCCTTAACAAAATTTAGGAATAACTCCTTGAAACAGAATTGTTTCAGCTTTTATATAGAAGACATCTCAGAACTGAACCCTAACAATTTTCCTATGAAAATTCACTGCTATATAGCTATTCTACATTTAAATTCCACAGTTGTTTATGAGGAAATATACTCAGCTGTTTTAAAACTTCCAGTTTGAGTAAATTATTATTCTGTTTAATTACTTTGCCTAGTGTATTCACTTCAAGGAAAATTAAATTGCCAGTTCAATCCTTGAAAACTCATAAATAATGTTTAGAAAAAATATTTTCCCATGTACATTTAAAAGCAAACAACATTATATCTGAAAGCATTTTTAAAAGGCATCAAACAGAAATTTTCTAATAAGAAGGATATTTCATAATCAGGAATGCAAAAATATGTATATCACAAATTAATTGCTTAGTCCTCTGCTTTTATTTAAATTACTTGAAAATTGTGGTTTATAATTTTTTTTTAGTGATTTTAAAATAAACAAGGTGTGAAATTGTTCTCCTGAGGCTTCATTAAGGCTTCACAAATGCTTGCCACAATTAGGATAGATGAAATCAATTTATTTACATTGCTTCATTCAATGGTTCATCATGCTTTACCATTTAAACAATGAAATACAATTAATAAATTGTTAGATCGTTTTTCTTGTTTTATTTGAAAGTGTTTCAGCATATTTTAACATATCATTTTTTGAAGTAGCAAAATACTCTAATGTATAACATTAATAAGCGGTGATAGACTTTACTATAAATATTGCCTCTGTTGCCAAGTAAAGTTACATACAAAGCAGAACATTGCAAATATCCATTCACTCCTTTGATTGGTAATGAAAACATGCATCTTTTGTACTGTTATTCATGTATGTTTTTTCTGCTGCTACATGTTCCATTAAAACACCTTAAAATAGTTATGAGTCTTTGGAGTTGTTTTTCTTTAATGACAGCAGATTTCTGGTGCTAGGGTTTTTCCAACATTTTTAGAGTTGCTAAAGTACATCCCTAAAACGTCACTACACTGGTATGTTACAGGTAGAAATACTTAGTAAATATAAGGTAAGCCAAAATATTGAAATGGCATCTAACATGGCTCTCTATTTAGTAACTCACTTGGAAATTTTTTTATATAAATGGATGTCTCATTGATGTCAGCTTTCATTTAATTACGCTTAGTAAGATGGCAGTTTCTCAAAACAGAAGGATTGATCAAAAAATACGATGAAAGTAAGCTCAGGTGCTCCATTTCTGTCGTGAGGCCTATGACCATTCGGTGACAGTGTAGCACCGGTGAGATCTGCGTGAATCTCAACCCAGGATGTCAGTTTTAGGCATGTTCCATGGGTTTAAATCTCTCAGAGCAGATGCATAAGAAGTAACGAGCTCATTGATCTTATTAAGTATGTTGCTGTCTACAATTTATAAAATGGAGCTGCAGGTACAAGGGAAATTTATGGTTAGAGTGCAGCATCTCTGAAATACACATTCCTTTGCTACAAGGGATTTGAACAGGAATTTCAAGAATACAGCTTTGGAACAAAATATCTAATTTTTTTTTAATGTATGCCACTAAAGGGAATTCATCATGAAAGGGAAAGTGTACATCTGTGAAATTTAAAAAAATGGGTGTAACAAAATGGTTAACCATAAGACAGCAACCAGGCTTTCTTTGCTTGTTCTCACTGCATTTCATTCATAGTGGCTGTTGGCAGCACTCTGTGTGTGGGGTTTATATATGTATTTATAGATATATACATATTGCTTATATAGGAAGCATAGACACTTGAAAATAATTTTGTTTTCTCAAATCATTCTACAAAGGCCAACCTTTCCCTTTTGAAGCTGCAGCTTTTGAACTAGAGACATCAGAACTGGATATGTCTCCAGATCTGTTCAAAGGTGCTTTAGAAAAAAGAGAGTATAGTTTTCAAAGTGACTTAATTAAACTGAAAAAAATATCCCTCTGTTCTAGTATTTTCCAGACAATGCTACAAAGCTTACTGAGTCGGTCAAATCTGAAGCTCTGAGCCTAACAACTCATTGTTTTAGAAGTAAAGCTCTTTGGCTCACATTAGTTTTGCAACTTGTGTTATCATAATATTATAAGAAATTGTAATAATATATGAAAAAGAAGAATCATTCTGAGCATTTTAAGCCTTCAAATTATTAAAATCAGAAGATTAAATTGACTATTGAACCTCTCAACTTCTAACACATTCTCATTTTAGATACTTCTGTGCCTGATGAACTAGACTGACAACAGCATGACACAAAAATCCGATTTAAGTGTCAGTCAATGCAATGTAATTAATTTGGTGCTAAGATGGAACATTAGTATATTTTATAGTAGAAGTCAGAACATTTTTGTAGCATCATGACACTTAACTACATCTATCTCAATAACTGCCACAGCTTTTCTAAAGACAAATTTGTTTTTAAAAACAAAAAATATCTGCAAACTGAAAAATTCATAGGTCTTTTTATACTAAATTGTCACCAACCAGACTGGATATTGATGAAGAGAAAAAAAACTTTCCAGAAGCTTTGGTTAACTAGAAGGATCAGTATATGTCTAAATCTATGTCTGATTCTGGCCACAGAAACTGGAGGCATCCAAGAATAGGTCATATTTGACACAGAACCTGTGAAAATTAGGTCAGAGCTGAACTCCGGTGTTTTCAAGACGACTGGGGATGACCTGTCATTTACAGTACTACAGCTGCATTTTAACAGAAGAAAAAAATAAACCAAACTATAGCAGATACTTCAAGAGGAATAACCAAGGCGAGGGTAAGGAGCAAATACATTGCCTACTGTTCCTTCTTTGCCACAGACTCCCAACTACAAAACATAACTCATGAGGTGTTAGATAATGCATAAGACAAATATTGGACAGATGGACTGACAATGGCACCTCCCAGCATACAGCAAATTCTAGCTAGAATACAGGTGTTCGTGCTGAAAGTTGCCAGGTAGCCAGGAAACACTGAGGGAGGGGGGGCAGTGATGGTGCTGAACAGAGGAAGTACAGAGGATGAATGATCCTCTTCAATGTTTCTCCCTTTGACTTCAGCCTCTGTAAATTAGTATGACAGATGTATGATCTGGGAATTTTTCCAGATTAATTTTTAAGAAATTAAAACATTTAGCACTGGTTATGCTGGGAATGTTTTGGGTTTGCTTTTTTTGCTTTTTTTAACTTTTTTTTTTTTTTTTTTTTTTTTGTCTGTCACAATGCTCTGAATGTTTACAGGTCCACTCTGATCCCGCTCTTGATTACTTGAGAACTTGGACAATTAAATCTGGGTACCAGGACTGAAAGACCAAAACCTGCCTTTCTCACTTCTGTTTCACAAAGACCACAATCTATTCCACAAGGAAGCATTTGGATTGCAGGTGCAGATCTACCACTGAAATTTGATGAAAGAAGAAATGGCTTACACAAGTGTCTGAGTGCAACTTATGGCCCCAGCATAACTTTAGGTAGTTGTTGTGCTAATTCACTCTAAGAAGCTGACATCCATGCCCCTAAACAATTGTAATTATAAGAAGCAGCACACACCCTCACACTTGTATGTAAAGAGGAACACCACTAACAAATTTGGGTGAGCAGGTCAGATGGCAGCACTGTTAATGCAGGTACTTAAACATCTTTAAGGCTCTAAAGCAACCTCCTTCATGCTATTTTCATTTGTATTACAGCAAACTAGAAAGTATCAAAAGAGATCAGAATTCTGTTGCACACGATGTTGTAAAAAAATGCATGTCAAAGCCTAAATAGTCAAAGAATATAAACAGTAATTATTTGCGTCATAATGTTGGCTACAGACCACAGCCTTCAGGTGCCACAGAAACAGAGCAGACATGGTCCTAGTCCAAACAGTTCGCAAGCAAATGCAACAAACAAAAATATTATCTCTGTTTTCCTGATGAAAAACTAAGCTATTAAAAAAATGATAGCTAGATCTCTATTGTGAAGGCTTGGAAGGATTATTTTGCACAGCTTCTCAAAGAAATAGGCTCACAAATCTGCCTACCTGCACGTGTGTGTTCTCGAGTAAAGTGCCCCAGCTTCCTAAATTGGTGAGGGTACGCACAACTACTTAAGACCTGAAGCTGCAAACTAGTTAGAGATGAAGTCTCAAAAGGATTTTCAAAGTAGCTTTTTTCCCATCAGTTTACCTGTAGGATTTCATTAACTTAATCAAATCAAGTCTCATGTGAAGGAATCGAAATAACTCACCATATACTTGGGAAACTTTTCACCAATTGTAACTGCCTGAAAGGTAGAAATCTAATCTAGCCAGCAGTCTGGGCTCCCTGGATGGTTAAGAGAGATAGAAATATTCCAGAAGGTGAGTCATCCTTCTTAAAATAGGATGACTGACATTGTAGAATTGCTTTTCCTTCTCTTTTAATTAAAGAGGGAACTGACCAGCTCAGAATAGATACATACCCTTACACTGAGAAATACTAGGTGAGATGAAAAGGGAGATAACTTCATTACATGGCAATAATGAATGCATGAGTCAAACACTATTTGCAGGGGGGCGGTTATAAATTTATTGAAGGAAACAATTCATACAGCATAAAGGTTTGATACAGAAGCATTGCCCACCCAGATGTAAGCCTCTATATCTGGTTTATTTAACTAAAAACAGATTAAAAGGGGATTTGTTAATAGTATAGGAATACCTAAAATGAAAAAAGAAAAAAAAAAAGGGAGATTTGTTCCTCTAACAAAACAAAACCGAACATGATTCAGTGTATGAAAAATTAAGAACTAGACATATTCAGACAAGACATAAATCTCACACTGAACAGGACAACACAATTGGAACAAAAAAATTTAGAACTTCAAATCTTTAAATAAAGGTGGGATAACTTTTTGAAGAGCATGCCATAATCCAAATAGGTTACTTCAGATGAAATGATGGTAGGGGTCTAACCTAGCTTTAAAACCTTTTCCATCTTCCAGGCCTGCCTGACTGCAAAATCTTGAATGACAGATCTCTTCAGATGACTCAAACAAAACAAAACATGATTAACAGAGAAATGGCCTTTGTTACAGAGGAGGCCTGATGTACAGTGATCTTGGCTGACCTATGGAGGCATGCAAATTCCCCCAGCAGCAGATGCTTCTCTCTTAATTCTCGTATCCTTGCCATTTCAGGAAAAAGAAACATCTACTTTTTTTCCTAAATTGTTTTCTGGAGTATAATCTTTGAAATAGACTTTTAATGCTCAGAGTCTCTGAGCTCATTCCCCAGTCAAACACATCTATTTAGAAATCATGCCAGCTTGAGAGGAACAGTGTCAAGCTCTTCTCACAGTGCTACAGGGACTCATAGAAAGAATTGATTTAAGCATGTATTTCCATTTTAAAGGACTGTTCAAGAAGTACTCTGGTTTTGTCTGACCTTTGCATTGAACCTCTTCAACCAAATTTGTCAGTGGTTTTCAATAGAACTAATTTTCTCTATTTTATTTTTTGTCACCTTTCAAAAATTCTGTGAATCTGTTTCCCTGAGTTGGTTTACTCTACATGTAGTTTTTGATACCTTATAAGTTTCCATTAAACATTTGAGGTTTATGCAAAGTGGTATATTTTTAATTGTGGTATAGACACTGGAGTCTCGTCATCTTTTGCACTGGACACCAGACTGTTAGAAGCCATCTATGTTTCACAATTAATACGATAAGAAGTTTTATAAGTAGAATAATCATCTCCCCTTTCCTTCCTGTTTCTCAAATTTTTATTACATACCTGCTTTTCACACTATAAACACATTTCAAGGAGCCTATGAGAAAGGCTTGAGACAGCTCAGTTTCAAACTGTGTCCTGACTATTGCTTTGTAAATTAAAGCATAGATTCTGATGTGTTGGGTTTTTTTTTATTTTGGTTTTGGGTTTTTTCTTTTCTTTTTTTTAATATAGCTATTGCTGTAATGACACTGGGAAAATATGTCTGTTTATTGTAGACCAAATAGTTTCCTTAAAACATTCTAAACACATGCAAAAGTTCATGATGCATAATGATTTCAGTATTTCTTTTAGGTAGGTGTTCTGTATTTCAGAGGATCCATATGTGCTACAAACAGTGAACAATCAGGAACGCTCACTGATTCTGATATGATTTTTTTTTGGCAGCCTCTTTCTGTTGCTCTGACAGAATTGTAGTGATGCATTAGTCATTTGCATAGAAAAGATCTTGGTCCATGACAGTCATTTATTGGTGGTGCCATCTGCACTTTTTGTGAGTATCTTCTAAGATAAAAAAGTATATTTGGTTCATTGGTACTTTAAAATTTGGATGCAGTCCTAGTCCTTTTCAGCTAACACTGAAAAAAAATAAATAAAAAGTGTAACTTACTTTCTTATTATGAACTAAAGCTTAAGAATTAATTAGAAGGACTGAAATAAAAAAAATGAGTGAATCATAAAATATCTCACAAAGACCCCTGGGTTTTTCACTTTATCTCAAGGCACTTGGATTGCTGTAATATCTGTTTCCACATGTGTTTTCAAAATGCTTATCATTCTTCCTGGAGCAATTTACATAAAATGCCTTGTGCAAAACCCCAGTCATAACAAAACTATAGTTCCTCCTCCTTGAGGTCTTCTTATTTGTGTGATCATTTTGTACATATTTCAGGACAAATCTAGTGCTCAATAAGAAAAGACTCCTTTTCTGACTGTGGGTGTCTGCAAATGGAAAGAATCATACTCAATTCAATTACTGGTAGAAACAAATTCCATAGCTGAGTATTCTCTGTGACTGCTCTGATACTATTAAATGCACTCTAGAGGATGTAAATTTAAGAAGCATCGTCTGTTGCTGTTGCCATGAGAAGACTCATGGAGTTTGCAGATCGTTGAATTAATTAGGCTCAGGCTCATGCAGGGCTTTTTAGATTAGTGAGCATGTACTGAATTCAGAACTAAAGCAAAAAAAATAATCTTGCACTTTCAGGCAGATTTACAGAAATACTTACAGTTCTTTGTGCTTTATGAAAAACAGACCATTGGAGATCCAATCTTAACAGAACACCCTACCTCAGAATAAACTACATTGTGCCTATTGCCAGATGCAAATTCAGGATTCCCTGATGATCAGATGTTTAAATGAAGAACAGAAAGTGACATTTTGGCTGCAGTGAAAAACAACAGAACTCTCCTTGATCTAATTGGATTGGGATTTCTAGCATGGATTTTAAGGCAAAGCAGCTTTAATGTTCTGAAAATGTGAAAAAAAATTAAGCACCATTCTCTGACAGTAATTAATATGCAGCATCAAGGCACATAAGAGTTCACACTCAATAGAATTTACTCTATGGTCAGAGTGAAACAGTAACTCTTGAGAATTAGTAAGCAGGGATGAAGGAATATTGTTTCCACTCAGATTCATTCAGACAACTGTATTTCTTCTGTTTCCATTAGCTTTTCACATGCACAGTACACAGTGATTGATAGAATAATCTCTCATCTAAGTTGTAGTATTCATGACTGAAACTCATATCAAACTCCAAAAGATTTTACCCTCTTATTTATTGTTCCCATCTGACAAAGGAACATTTTCTATGGTCATAGCAATACTGTCTTCAGTTTTAGGGGTGATATTGCAGATCTACTGAAAGTACAAGTTTCTTGCACTATAAAATAGGAAAAGTTTGTCTGAGATATGATAGGCAATTGATAAGACATCTAAGAATTTAGATTATTGTTTCAAAACATTTCTGACAAGTACTTAGAAGCTTATTGCATAATTCTTTGTCATTGTATTTTATTGCATAATTCCAAGCTACATGGATTTTTGTTTCAAAGCTTTAAAATATAAAAACTTGATGAATATTTGATCAATCATTTAAATTACAAACATTTCAAAATTAAAAATTATTTCCTGAATACTTAAGAATGCATTGTGTACCCCAGTTTAGGGATGACTTACTTTTTATTCAGTCCATAAATATGCTAAATTAGATAGGTGGCTACATCTAGTCTATATTCACTGAGGAAAACAGTGATTTAATTCAGATTTTTCTTGATTTTGTACCTATTTCAAATAGAAGTTTTAAAAGGCCATATTGAAACAGTAATACATTTTGAAACAACTCGTCCCTCAACAGTGAATAACTCATGCAAAATATGATTTCTTGTTCCAAACACCTATGGATTTTAAACTACAGAGAAATATTAAGAACCATGATAGCTGCATCCATTTCTGCCACTTGGGTTTTTTAAAAAAATCACATAACAAGTAATTTTCATTTTGCCTCTGTTTAATCATCCACACCATAACTATAATATACATGTGGAAAGTACATGCTTCAGTTAGTGCCATAAATTTAATGAATACTTCTAAAGCATTCTGGGATCCTAAGAAGGAGGGTCTCACGTAAGTACAGCATACTAGTAGATGTCTTGCTTTCTTCTGCAAACAACGTTTAATTGCTCTTCCAAATATGCCTCTCCAAGGGAATGCAAGACATGTTTGAGGAACACAAGAGGGACCTTTTATTGTGGAATGCTCTAACAGGCTCTAAGCAAAGGGGTAATAACAGCTGAATTCACTTGAGGGGAGGGCAAAGTAATACAGACAAAATGACAGAACACCATTCCGTCACATCCTTCCCTTTTGTCTGAGGCAGAACTACAGGAACTAACAGCAACAAGGGGTCTTAGATAGTGACAAACCAGTACCAGAATGTTCCAATTTATTAAATTACGCATTACCCATTAGGATATCTTTAACCCGCACAAATTTTGCAGCTGCATTGAAAAGGAATCAAACTTTTAAATGAAAATTATATCATGATTTTGAAATATATCTATAATTTTATTTAATTTTCAGGGGAAAGGGAAGATTATGGAATAAATTATAACGTTATAAATTTCAACTTACTTATACAACAAGTTTTTCCAGTGGATATTGTAACATTAAAATTACAGCACAGAGACATTATCAATACATACAAACATGAGTCAAAATAGAACCATATTGGGCAGTATAAAGCTTTGGAACATTCAACTAATGATAATGAAAACTAGCTTATAAAAATTCAAACAGCATTTTGTGAAACTATTATAAAGCTAGAAGCTTGGGAATTAGACAGAGTACCCACACAGCAGGAGAGTACAAATGAACACCTACGCAGATGGCTGCTATAAGAACTGAACAACCACCATTCTATATAATAGAAAGAAGCAAAATGAAGTGCCGATTGTAAGTGGTGCTTAACTTTATTAAGCTAAGAGAACACTATTACTGAAAGTCTGTATCTGACAAAGGGAAATTACTTTGTTGTAATCATGTTCATGAGCTGTCTTGTGCAGTCAAAGGCCTGCCATTCATTTAAATTAAACTGTAGCCTTTAAAATGTTAATTAGATGTTACAGCCAGATGCAATATTGAAGAACCTTTAATTTATAAGTTTCAACCATTTTTCTTGAAACATTCTCACATGTTTGTAACAGAAGAACAGGCATGGATATGTAACAATATCAAAAGACTAACTTACCATATATATTCCTTTTGTTGTCTTTGATAGCTCTTCTGTATACAGTAATGAGTACATACAATAAATACCTCTGTTAAAAGTATATTTCTGAAGTTAAATTAGAAGACGGAACTTGACTATATTATAATTCATAAAATTATTTTTAAGACATTACTTTTCCTAAGGTTAGAAAAGACATAATTGAGAAAAATCTACTTTTGCAGTTTTCCATTACTTCACTGTTCAATATGCTTGAAGTATTCCCAATTTACATGGACAAATTCAGCAGAACCAATTGTAGTATTATGGCACCAACTGTTTATGAAAACAAAACTATTAAGCTGACAAAAGCATGTTCAAACAGCAGTATTGATACCAGTGTGAAGTACAAATTGAACCCTTCCACCCACCTAGGAACATTAATCAAAATGAGATATGTGATTCAGAATGGTAAAGCTCAAGGGATGATGAAGTCATTAAACGAGGAAAAAGTTTTCACATGGAACAAGCATACACATTTGCTAAGCTCAGATTTACATCATCAGAAACGTTGGCTACAAATTCTATTGTCCACTAAACATCATTTCAAAAGTGCCGAGCACTGGCTCTTCCCACTGATTTAAACTTGAGCATGACTGCTCAGCACTCCATAAATAAAAATTTCCCATTGCCATGACAACATTCATTTAAAAAAAAAAAAAAAAAAAAAAAAGGTATGCCCAAAACTAACAAGTGACTGGGTTTTTTACAAGACTGACTTAGGAAACAGAGAATATAAACTTCAAACTAGGTTGTGTTTTGGACTTTCAGTTTTCATGCCTAATATTTATTCTCCTCAAAATTATATTGCAGTATAACTTAGAACAAACAATTTTTGTGTCAACTTCTAATCATCGTTACAATTTAGAAAGATACTATTTTCCTTTCAGTTAATGTCCTGTTTCCCTTTAGTTACTTGAAACTACTTACTTACTGGGTTGTTACTTCCACCAATGCCGTGGCCTTGGAAACTATAACATTACATATACATCCATATATATCATTGTATCTCACATAGAAGGAAAAAATTCTGCCATAAAACTTCTCATGCTGGGTATAGAATTAGACTTATTTTCTTTGTATTCCTAGCAGTTCCCAGCTGACCCAGGTTTGAAATCACTGTGTCATTATTTGGATATTATGGGTGAGGTAGCAACGCTAGAATATGTGTACCAGGAGAGATACGGTACTGTGGTGTAATTCTGTAGTTCTGTTACTAGGTCTTGCAAACCATACAAAAAGAGAATGAAGAAAAAAAACCCAGAATAAACCCCCACAAAAATATGAAGAAAACACTGGATAAAACTTTTTTTTCATTGATTGTTTTTGTGGCAATAAAATTACACATCTCAACCAGACTGTAATCAGGATGGGGCTGTTCCTCTTACCCAGTCTCTATTACTGTCTTGCTGGCAGCTACTTCCTAGCAGTATTATAAGGACTGCTAGGGTAGTTCTGGACTGACTCCTAAGTCTCTTTTGTCCCTGTAGCCTCTTTCTGAACCAGCTTATTATAGCAGCTAATGAAATAAATCATCTCATGTGTCAAGCATTTGTAGAGCATCTAGGTGTCTTGTCAGACTTCCATGTCCCTGACAGTCACCTTATTGTGGACCTTTTGCCTGGTAAGATCTGATTCGTGTGATGTGGCATACAGTTCCTCAGTAGAATTAGACTCATGAGCTAACTTTAGTTCATGCATTTTAAGTATATGTAATTATAGCACAAACACTAGTTTACTGTCACTCTCTTTCTACACCTCATGCTGATGTTTCCATAAAATCAGGGCAGATTTATTATTCAAGTGGTTAGGCTGGTCTTGAATCCATGGTCCTGTTGGTGTTTTCATTTTAATAATTACCATGAAAAAGAAGACACTGTGAATACAACAATATTTGTCAGCTAAAAAAAAAAAATCAGCCATTCACAAATGTATTTTTGCTTCCCTTTTTAGTTCCTTATTTTTAAAGGTGATAAAATATTGTGTCAGCTCAAAGAAAGCTAATCATTTGGGTTAACTGGAAATTCTCCTCTCATAAAAGCACTGCAGATACTTTTGGTAGAAATAATACACTTTCCTTCCTTTTATTTGAATGATCCTCATTCCATCTTCTCCCCTCAAATTTGCTCTTCAGAAAAGAACTTGTAGGAACATAAAATTCAGCAAGATTTCCAGTACATGTTAGTGCTTGAATATTGTCCTTCTATATAAAGCAAATATTAGCCCTTTAAAGGAGTCATATTTCAAGGATCAGGTGGGAAGCACAGAAGTGTTGGATGCACCTCACTGCACTGCTGTTCATCCTCAACACTTTGCACAATGTGAGAATGTTTAATAATTCCAACCCAGCCTACAGATAAGAATCTCTGGTGTCACATCACAACCGACAGTGCTGGTGTGAGATTTGTAGTAAAACAATATTCCAGCTGTAGCTTTCATTTACAGAAATAAAACATCAGAATGGAAGGGAGGTGTGGGGGGTAGAAGATAAACATTTTAGTCTTTTAGCACCATTTATAAAAATTACAGTGAAGCTATAAAAAGTGAATACTGAAAAGTAAGGAAAAAACTGAGCAATTAGAGTCTAGAGCTTGGGGTTTTTTTATTTTGCTAGCCTTTTTAAAAAATATCCAGTTAATATTTAACTTCTGAAGACATCCAATGCAAGCAGATCACCAAATATAAATAACCTCTTTCCTAAATAAAGTGTGTGGTAATTGTGGGGCAGGCGGTCCTATTTTTCTCCCATTAATCATTAGAAACTTCACATGCAGCAAAAGTCTCAGGGGATATTTCTGGCTGGGAAAAGGATCCTACCTCCTCAGTTCTAATCAGTCCATCCCATCTGTAATGGGTTTAGAAATTGTTAATGACATAAAGTGACAGTCGAAGGGCTTTTTGGTCTATCAGTATAGGGTTTCTGTGAGCTCTCTAACAAACTACTACATACAGTTCTCAAAGCTTCTGGAAAATGATCTGGATTACAAGAGAATAAATTTGATATGCTAGCAATCACAATCAGGAACTGAAAAGAAAGGCTTCCTTAACGCTGTTCTTTCAACTACGATGGTACTAAGACAAATCTGGCTGTGAGACAAACCACGTAAGAGGGTTACTAACACTTACAATATAGGTCTGTATGATAGAATATGTAAAATACACAGGCATCTGAATAAGAACCTAAGAATAGGAACTTAAACAAGTCTTTTGTTCATTTTATTAGATTCTGAATGTCACTGTAATTATAAAACCTAGCACTTGTGCATAAAGACGAAGTGGAATAGTTTTATATTAAATGCTTACAATATAAATTGGAGTTCTGTGTGCATGCGTATCTACTTATTTAGAAAGCATTTACAATATTCGAAGATAAATGTGGACCCAGACTCTGAGGACTTTCCTTAATCGAAATTTAGTGTTTGCTGGACAGCAATGCGTAATTTCATGCTGTTGACATTCAAAAACTTGTTTATTCCATTTCATTCTAAACCTGGAGAATTAAGCTCCCCGAATCTCACAGTGTTGTATTGAATTTAGTTATTTCTATGTCAGACAAAGGGTAACAGCTAGCAAAAGTTTAAAGCATTTCAATTTGAAATGTAATGCAAAACTCCCATAGATCAAAATTCTTTAATATGACTTTTAGTACCATATAAACCAAGTAGATCAGATTATGATCTCTCAAAATTGAAAAAAAAATCCCTCTTTTTTTAGCTGATAAGGAGTAGTGGAATTTTGCATGAAGGAACTAAGGATCTGGCCAGCTGTACATGCCTTAATAATGTATGCATATTTGTGATTATGAATCATGTTGGAGTAGGTTAATAATGGATACGGAAATGGAAATTTTCCAAGTTTTTAAGACAAAATTTACTCTTCTACAGCTTAACATTCTTTCCTTTTTTTTTTTTTTTTTTTAGTTTTCAGAAAATTCTTTACACCAGTGTGTCAAAGAAATTAACACTTCAAAGACTGATATATATAAAACATCCAAGAACCCCAAATCAAGTCAACATTATATTGGACTCAGTGTTATAACTGTTTCCTCTAGTCTTATCTAGACTAGTAAAATACAGTGAGAACTATACTGTTAAGAATTCCCTGGTTACTGACATCTGCACTGTTCCATTAGGACTTCTTTTCTGGATATAAAGTTATGCTTTATCTCAATAGTGCTGTGTTATTTTAAAAGCTATCAAAATTTTATTGATTACTGTCTTCCTTCACTTGTTATTCTCTTCTCATTCCTTCAGAAACATTCTTTGAAGCTTCCTCCCATTCCAGTCTCCCTCTTTCAGTATATTTCTCCTACTACTCTGCCCTTGATCAGCATTTTTTCACTCTCTGCACCTCGCTCCTTATGTCAGGATCTCACAATTCTAGCTGTTGACTAAACACCTACCCACATCCAGCATTGTGACCTACCTTCTTCATCTCTCACGAATGTGTAGCTGGCACTTTAAATTAGCATGATCAAAACAGATCTTCTGATTTCTGCATTAAGCCTTTCTGCTTACTAAGTTGTCTATCAACACCTAGACCACCACATACTTGACATTAAACAGTCTCAAGATTTGCACACATCATTTTAATTCATAGGAAATTCTGTTAAAAATCAAAAGAAAAGGGGCATTGACTCTTAAATCACAGGTCTTCTGTGATAGCCACAGAAATATTTCTATTTCACACTGGTTAACTGGTAAAATATTGTAAGGTGAGACCTCAGTCTTTTTTTGGCAAGCTTTGTTCAGTTTGTTACTTTGCTTTCCCACCCTCCTGGTCGCTGTCTGGTTTTCTTTCCAGCCTACCATGTCCTTTTAGGTATCTGGGTTTAACCTCTTTAACTCACAGAATGTCTTACTATTTGACCACAGAATAGTTTACTACAATGGGAACAAAATTTTCATTTAAGATTCTGAGATACAATGGTACAAATGAAAAAAATACAAACAACGAATTGTGTGAACTAGATTCATTATCTACTTTTAGAGTGCTACTGATCATTTTAAATTGAACTTAGAAACGATTTAAAAATTGGCTAATATTAATATTAAGATAAAAGAAAGAGCCCTATGGAGCAACTCCTAGTGGACAGAAGAAACGCAAATCCTACAGACCATCTCAATTTACAGTAAGCCCTATTCTGACAATATCAACAATGCTTGTTGTGCTGGCCCTCAGCAAAAGGCTCTATTGCATCCTCAGAGTTCTGGTGATATGCTTTATGGTGACCTTCTACTCAGTTCTGTGAGAGAAATGCAGAAGATGCTAATATTTTTTTCTTCCTTTCTGTATGACAGTGACATTTTATGTTAATTTCATCTGCTCCTTGAGCTCTCAGAGCCAAAACATTCTGTGGGAGGCAGAATGATGTCATTTTAGTCATAGCATAATTTTTCAGCTGCTAGAACAAGACATATTGTGGCATATTCTTCAGTACTTTTAAGAAGTAGTGAAATATAAACTTAAGGTGATATATTTATGCATGAGGGGGTTACACTGCCTTTTTCAGCTCTTAGAGCTAAGTAGCAGGTTTAAAGTGACATCATTCCTCCTCCAGCAAATATTTTTGCATAGAAGCCTAAGGACACAAAATAACCTTGACCAAGTAATATAATTTCCAGTTATTATAACTATAAGAAGGTAAATTGAAATATGAAAATTGTGTTGCATTTGAGTCAGGTACTTGATTTAATGTCATACAGAAGATACCATCCATAGGATAAATTGGTCACTTTGTTAGCAACTCTAAAATAAAATGAAAATAAAATGTAGGTAAAATCACAAAAATCCTGCTGGGACTAAACAGATTAGAACTGGGAATCATCACAGAGGATACACTAAACAACTGCTGCATTGCTAGCTCTGTCTTGGAGCCAGGGAAAGAACAAAACCAATGGGTCTCTCTAGTCAGAGTTTCAGAGGAAACACAAATGTTAAGCAATGCAGAACAGCAGTGACACTGTCTTTCAATGTATTCTGTTTCATCTGGTTCTATGTTAAATTTCTGTTCTTTGCAACATACACCGAGTTAAAAAGCTGTTCCTGGGAAGTAATACTTGAACATGTGCACACAAGGAGGTAGCAAGCATTAAATATTTATCTTTTCAAGTCAAACTTTTTTTCTTGTCAAGTTTAAAACCAAAGCTATTACTTCATTAACAACATATTTTTGCAGGTCATTAACAAAGATGCATGTATTTAAAACAGCTCATTCACCATCAAAAAGTGACTGCTTCTCTGTGTTAATCCAGAAAGTATTCCAAGCTTCTGTAGTGACAACAGAGTAATGAATCATGACCAAGAAATGCATTTAGGACTTAATTCTTCTCCTTAGCTTAGCTACTTCAGCTGGCTCTGCACAGGGCAGTAGGCACTGCCTGCTCCAGGTGACCTGAGCCTTCGCAGTCACCGAGATGTGACAAGGAGTGATTGCACAGCGGTGTCACCTAGGCAGTAAGGTAGGGGTGATCTGTGCGCTCTGGCCTTTTATCCCTCTTTCCTGGTATCCTCAGACTCCTGCAGTACCAAGAGGAAGATAAGTTTTCCTGTTTCAGCTATAGGGAGTAAGCTCATGTGGGACTAAGTGTGTGCTTCTTAATGCAAAAAGATGCATCAGTAATGGGACAAGGGAATACTTACTCTCTTTACTATTTATTTGGAAAAGATAGGCTGCTGTAGATTAACAGAATATACTCTGAGATCCAGGAATCCTCAAAACTCTTGACAGTATTAGTGATTTTTTGTGCTGAGGGGAATTAAAACACTCTCTTATTTGTTGATTACTATCAGAAAGCCACTAAGTTTTTGCTTATAATTTCTCTCCTTTCCAACATACCTCCACTGCAATTCCTAAATCTTAACAAAACAAAACAAAACAGGAACAACCCAAACACCACCACCCCACAAACACAACCCCTAAAAGGTTGGTAAACTTTGTAACTCACACAAGATTATTTCGAAGACCATGGTTTGTGTACAGAGATAATGCATTTCTACTTTAACCACAAGATTTTGATTGTATTCTCTTTTTACTACTAATATGCTTCCAACATTAAATATTTTCTATTACACGTATGGACTGCGTCTTTTTTCAGTCAGCAACATATCTGAGATGTGATAACTCATGATGACCTTCTAGTACTCTTGAGTAAAATGAGGGAGAGAAAACAGTGGACGTTTTTTTCACAGAAATACATACTATTGTACATAGTATGTACATACATATGTACATAGTATGTACATACATACTATGTACAAGGTTGAATTATATTGCTGGGGTCTTTTCATCTATTTGAACTAATAAGGGTTCAGAACCAAAACCTTGATTTTCAACTTTGGGTCATTTAGAAATCTAATTCGGAATCCAAATAGCCCTTAACTGTTATGTAAATCCTCCTTAAGTTCATATCTCTCCAAAAAAGGGTCCAGGGGGCAGATTGTCAAAATAGCTAAATTCCAGGCATCTAATTCTTCCTAAGTGGATTTCATGTTATCAGCTTTCTGATAGTAACATGTTTAAAATGAAAGGGTTATTCAAACAAACAACAAAAAGCCCCTAGTTATTAAAAGTATGGATATTTCATAGAATGGATAATTATTACCTATAGCTTACATTTTTCTCTAATAAAGTGTCACACAGACTATATACTAATGGGCAAACTGTACTCACTAACCTTTTAGTACTTTACCCTTTTGCACAAAGACTGAGCATTATTAGGTAATGAAAGAGTGTATGAGAAAGTAGTAGATTATTTATGATAGAAACAAAATGAAACTAATGGGACAAGATTTGAAAGCTGTGATGCATGAAAGGTGCTATAGAGGCAGCTTTGGCACCATGACAAACAAAGATAAAGACTCAGTGGGAAGCAACAGTGTGAACATGACTATGAAGAAGAAAGAATAGATTTAGTGAACGAATCCTTACCATCTGGTGTTTATTTAATACACAATGAAGGTCAAATGGCTAGTGATCCCTTTTCTATAGTCCAGTGACCAAAAGAATGGGAAGAATCAATGAATTTATCAATATGTCTGGAAATGTTTCATCATATGATCTGATTGAGTCAATATTATTGGAGCAACATGTTCATTACTATTTCAGATATGGTTTGGAAGAGGCTCTGGGGTAAGAAATACCTTCAGTTTTTCCCCCCATCAGAAGCTCCATCAAAATGCACTTCATTTTGTAAAAGCACATGTACTTGAAGAAATAAAATTTATCTGGTAACATTCAAGATGCTTGTAAAACAAAATTATATCTTACAAATAAGAAACAGAGCTAGTTTGTGCTAAGTTCTGTGATTTTTTTTTCCTCCTTTGTTTCATTCTTTTCTTTTTTTTTCTGCTAGATTGAATACACATCTGTTTTATGTAATTACACCACAGGGACATATTAATTTTTAGTGAAATATGTTTATTAGGCATTATATGTAAACAGCATACGCTAAAGAGTAAATCTTATGTATATTTAACAGTATTATTTTACATAACATTCTGTCCTTTTGGAGGTTCTCGCAGTTCTATACTTTCCTTCTCTAACACACCTGTTTCCATAATATTTCCCATATTATAATGCAACTGCCATTGTTGACTGGAGTTCTTTTAGCTACTAGATTGGTACTGAGATAGTAAATCCAATGAAAGATTTTAAGTTTAGGTTTTCAAACAAGTAATAATACAAGAGACTTTTTAAAAATAAGCAGTGAAATGGTTAACATTCTTATATCAACCCCTAAAACAATGTTAAAAGGTGTCATTGAAGACTGTATACCTTAAAAACATCCTTCAAACAATATATTTAAAATTTGGAAAGGATACTAACTTGGTGTTTGTAAGATTAACCACTGGAACTCCTGACTCCTGTTTTCAGCTCTATCACCAATTTGTTGTCTGCCCTTGAGTAAATATTTTTTTCTTTTTACTTAAGTACTTTCAAGGTGGGTATAATAATAAATATGTCACAGGATCATAGTAAGTCCTCATTTTTTGCAATGTACTTTGAAATCCTTGAACAGAAAAAAAAATTATACATGCTACTTCAGCAGTGACCTCATTTCTGATCACCAAAAAAAAACAACCCAAAGAGTCTTGCTTTTAATTAAGACATGAATAATCTTGAATTGAAATTAAAAAATAGATTTTATTGTGATTTTTCATTACTGTGGCTATATTGTGGACAATAATCAGAGTTAACTATATGCACAACCTATTTGTTGTTCTATCCTTATATTTCACAAATGAAATTCAGCTCTCATTTGCACTATATTTTAACTCAAAAATTACAAATACAAGAAAACTAGGAATAGTAAATAGGTCCTGCCCTCTACCGGTGAGATTCCCACTCCAATTAGCTGGATTTCTGGCACTGGGCAGCTGACATGGTAACCCATAGTTACTTCTATCTTAAGGTATTTGCAAGGTTCTTAAACAAGCAGAAGTAAAAATGCAACTTTAAATATGAGTCATTCTCCCATGAAAATATGAAAAAATAAATGAAACAAAGCCTAGGAAGGTCTTAGAAGTGAATTTGAGAAACACGGAGAAAAATCAATCAATTCTCTTCCTCTTTTTAATCGTATCCTATCCATCCTCTTCCACCCTACTCATGTTAAATTGCGATGAGTTATGTACCCTAACTTGTCTCTGAATATATTGGAAAATGGCTGGTATCACTTATCTACACAACCTGCCAGTCTGTGTTGGGATCAGCCACAGGGATTAAAGTGTGCTCATCTAATTTCTCAGCTCCAGCTACACACATTTTTCTTACCTTAAGCCCCGTTTCGATGCTTCTGATAAAAACATTCTCAACTTGGGTATCGTTGAGAATATCATTGAACTTTGGACAATTGACCAAACATCTGTCGGTTCCCATGCTTTTTTTTTTTTTCTTCTCTTTCATTTTACGTAGATAACTTAGATCTCAGAAACCTATCCAGGATAGGACAATTGTGAGATAGTCTTTTAATCATCTTAATATCATCAATTTTAGGTTTCCTATTCAAGCCCTGTGCCTTGCCTGACCCAGTCAAATACACCAAAAGCCTTTTTTTAATCTCCAAAGGAAGATTTTAGTTGCATAAACTCTCTCCTTGAAAGCCCTGGGATATCTTTACCCAAGAAAGCCCAAACAGATTTAATGATTTATCTTTTTCCCTATCCTCCATCCACTTTATAGTTTCTGAAACATCCACTGTTCATCAACACATGTGGCTGTCTCTTCTCTGTTACTGCCTTGAGGAGGACACAGTCAAGGATCTGATTTTACAGCACTCCCACTTCTGCCCGGGGCCAGCTCATAGTAAGAGAAAAGATAATGAAGCACAAGGCAAGATATATAATTTTCTGCCTATTTCCCTAGCGAGAGCTTTCAATAGTAATGGCAAAGGCAGTTCACAAAATGTCACCCGTTCACACTTCATTACTTCAAAGTGAAGATGTGCAAAGTACAGAGGGTATGTAAGGTAAAACCGGGCCAAATTTGGAATCCCGTTCACTGTTCATCCCTGGTCCATCAGTGGCTTATAACTCCACCTCTGCTGCAGGGAGGCAAAGATCCCTGCCTCTTACTTTGCAGTGTTAGATGCCAGCAACATATTTCAGCTCAATCAACAAACTTTGGTGTCAGCAGCAGGTGACAGGTTTCTTGTTTTTAAGATTGTCCTAATGACACTTTCTGTTGCTGTTGCTTAGGTTTATGTTTATGCAAGTGCTGTGAATGTGAGGTGTTAATCAGCAGCTCTAATTGCTAGGGTGGAATGAACATTCCAGGATTGAGTTCATTTGGTTGTCATAAACAAGGCTTACCTGAGGCTTTGTTCACATAGAAATTAATTCAGAATTATAGAAAGCCAGCCTATAATTCCTTGAAATCATCTTTAATCTGTGTGGTCCCTTGCTGATAATTTTAGATGAAACTGAACTTTGTCCATCATAAGAAAAAAGGGAACTTAGTAATCACTGAGCCAGAAAAAGCTTCTTAAAAGGAGGTAAATTCCTATCTCATTTGACTAACACTTCCTACACCATTAGTTTAGAGGCCAAAGAATATCTGGAAAATCTGGCAAGCTAAAAACCTCATAGGCATGACCACTCTGCAGCAATTAATAGAGAAAAAGGGTCTATGGATCATTGAAATGATCCTGACAAAATCCTGTGGATATGGAGATTGGTAGGTATGAAGAATTGCTGAAAATTTAAAATTTGGCACAGCTTTCATAACATGTGATGGGCAAAACACACTGGGGGTTCAATTAAAAAAAAAAAAAAAAAGGTTGACAAATCTGGGGTGTACTTATATTCCTTTCTAAGACAAAATTCAGCTTATCAGGAATATGGAACTTTTTTCTAGGAATTCATAAATACATTCAATGTGAATGCAGCATCTATATTTTGCATTGCCCTAAAGTCAAGCATAATTAAGATAAATATTTATTGAGTATTTCCGAAAGGTCCCTATTTTTAAATACATCTATATCTCCAGATACTGTATTTAGATTTTCATAAGAATCAGTTCAATGGCTTAGTACACAGGAAGAAAGTCTATAAAGGGGTGGGTGAAAGTGCAAACCCCAAAGATTATTAATATATTAGGTTAGTACATATTTAGGTGAGTGTGATTATAACAACTCATATGTAATAGGTAAACACTGCAAACATACAAGAAGATCTACATTTCTTGATTGTTAAGAAGTTCAAATATAGCTGTTTTTTCTTCCTTCTAATAAATGAAGAAGAGGATGCAAAGGAAGAGGGTTCTAGGAACTAGAAAAGCCAACAAAGTTGCCTATGTACATCCCAAAAATACTTCACAATGAAATGCTTTCACTGACTACATTACATTGGATACTCCTTACCATCCCATTTTCTACTGTTTTAAGTCTGAAGCATAGGCTGACTGGAGCTGGGACATACTAGGATACCTGATGGAAGATGAAACTCACCTTTTGTTACAAGATGAAAAGTTTATCTTTGTCCTCTGCCTTAGCTCCCACTGTAATTTTTCAAATAAGTTCTCAGCATTGGATTATGGAGAACCCTAAACCACTTTAAATCATTACTACAAGTTACAGCTCTGTTTCTTGTACCAATCTTCCCTATATAACAAGTGGGTATCATATCCATATGAAAATGGGTATTAACATCTTGAACCAAGATGTTTTACTATAATTTTTACTTCCTTAGTGCTGAAGATGATAAAGAATACCTTCTTCTTACTATGGGTTGGCATGTGCTGCTCCTACTTTGGATCATGGGTTACAAGGTAATGGGTTTTATGAATTAGAGCAGTAATCAGACTTCTTTGTTATCCAAATGATTCATATGATGTAGCATTTTGTTTGCAGGAGGACCAGACTACTAAAACTTTCTTCTCAGGTGTGAATCCCAGGAAGACAGAACTCAGAACAAACCTCCATTCTCTTGATTCCCAGTCTGATCCCACAGGCTTCATAACCCACTGTCCTGCACAGTTTCAGTTCAGAGCCACTGACATCCATTCTTTGAACACTGTCTTCAAACATACACTATATTTAGGGTCACAAAGAATATTTCGAAAGGATCCTTTCCCATAATAGCAGCTCAAGATCTCTTTCCAATCCTTCACAAAGTGGGAACTATGAATCTTGCCAACAGCCAGAACAACCAGAAATACCTCACTCCCCTTCCTAGTCTGGTTTCACAGTATCCATAAACATCTATAAGATTTTACAAGGTAAAATTGGCATGAAATTCCAATATTTCAGTTCATAGTAGAAGAAATTTTACAATTATGTGTTTATCTAAACAATACACTTCCTTTCATGCTTACAGTATTCAATGAGATTATACATTTTCTCAGAATAATGATAAATCAGAACAGGCCACCGATCAGAAGTGCCTATAGCACTGCACCATGAAAATGTCTTCCTTCACTACCTCCCTTCCCACTGTTACAACCCAGTTCTGTGTCACTCCAAATACCATTCATTATTCTCTCACTGACTTGCACTTCCCACTTGAGTATCCTATGCATTTTGTATTTAGTGCATTTGTCTAGTATAACTTTGATGTATATTCACAGTTGTTGACCTTATTTTACAAGAGAAACAGTAAACGATTCATCATAGTCGTGAAAGAAAAGTTCGGTTATCCTTTCAGAAAACTGGACACTGTCTTCTGCTAGGAATAACATTTCTCAAGAAACTTATCCTCTAAATGACTTCATGCAAAGTTTTCCCTTTCTCTACGGTTGAAATACATTCCTTTTTCATGTAATGCAATAAAAGAGAAAGAAGATAATAATAATAAAAGAGAGAAACTTTTTCCTATTTAGGTTTTTGTACTATCGTATTACTGCAAAATATAAATGCCTTTATGTTAATTCAGGGTGAAATTACACATTAGAGCTGCCCAAAGAGGGAAACTGGCCTTCACTTCTGCTTCTTTCTTCTCTGTTTTGCTGGACCTTGCATTTTACAAGCTCTGCTTTGAGCTGATTCAGTTCATCAGCCTGGCAGAAAACAAACCCAACAAAACAAGCGTAAAAGTTTTCTGCCAGACCAGAGAGTAGATTTGGTTCAATGCAAGATTCACAAGTGTCAGAGCTGATGGAAAAGGCATAACAAATGGTGCTGGCTAGCAGCTGAGGGACTTCAGCTTTTTGCATCTGTGCATCTCTCACATCAGCACAGCTTTAATGTACAAATTTACTCTCATTGTATGTGTTCCTTTAAACTGAGGTAAAGAAGAGTAGTTTCCAGCAGAAGGATTCACTTCAACACTTATTTATGTAAATAAAATAAATTGCAGTTGTTATGAGAACTCGGAGTGGGCCATATCCTTTTATTTAGGCAACAATCAGTTTTTTTCAGTCAAAAGGCAAATGAAACTCTTCTAATACTGATTTTAGATTTTGACAATAAAGCACTAGCAGAGCCATTATGGTAAGAAATTTCATTAAGAGCATGTCCTGCAACTGAGATGACATATTTTGGAAAGTTCTGAAGTAACTTAGAACTGAAATCATACTGAAAATTAAGAGCTATGTCTGCTCAAATATAGAACTTCTTTTCAAGGATGCAAGGCAACTATGTAGCTAGATGACTACTCAGATGTTCCAAAGTGCAGGGTAGATGTTATTCTGTTGTCAAGTCAAACACCAAGCAGGCAAAGATCATGTCTAATTTTAAAATCCCACTAAGTCTTTATCAGCATTAATCAAGGACTGAAAAAAGTCTATGCAACATCTATGTAACCATCACAAAAATATTTGCTCCTATTTCCCTTTTCCAGAGTTTTGGGTCTCAGACTTCTCAGAAACTAAGTTTCTGTAGCTTAACAAGTTAATGCACATCAATTGATACATGTAAGAAAACACCATCTGTGCAATCTTAATTCATTTCAGTTGTGAGGTAAATCAACTTAAACTTCTTTCACTGAATATACACATCAACAGGCACTATAATCATAGCTGGAACACACATAGCCACTTAGCAAGCAGTAGTAAATTCAGTGTGACTCTGCCCTTAAAGATTTTCAGACTTTTATTAAATATCAGATACTGCATTGTGATGGAAGTATTTACTTCTTCATTTCTATAGAGGATTCTATGTAGATAAATTCAAGGCTAAATGCCCAGCTAGCCAGCTAGGCAAAAAATGACCTCAGAGACTGTGACTCCCATAACCATGAGATCAATTATTACTAAAGTAATTCTTGAATCTGATACAATTTCTTTTACTTTTTTTTTTTTCTCTGAGTACAGGTATCAGTGATTCCAGCTAACAGAAAATGAACAAAACTGTATTAAGAGGACAGTATATATAGTTTCTGTTTGTAAGAGAACTTCAAGTTACACTAGCAGCTCAAGAGCTGATGGAAGACAAGGCATTGGGGGAGATGCCCAACTTTTACTTAAACAACGAAGGTATCTTTATTTGATGTTTATTAAAACCAATTCAAATATTCCTGCCTACATTTAAACATATACATATCTACATCACACATAAAAAGTCTTCACAAAATGCACAAGTTCTGCATTCTTATGTCAAAGCGTAAGTTCTTAATACCTTGTTCTTAATACAAGGACTGTTCTCTGAAAATGTACACTCTTCTGTTAATCATTCAAATTAATTAAATTACACTCAAATGCAGGCCAAATACCATAATGTATTGTGATTGAGTTGTATGGAAGAAGAAGAAGAAGAAAGAAGAAGAAAGAAGAAAGAAGAAGAAGAAAGAAGAAGAAAGAAGAAAGAAGAAGAAGAAGAAGAAAAAGGAGAGAAGAAGCTTTTCCATCAGGGCTGCTACAGTTGCAGTAACAGGGAAATTTATATTTTGTCTTGCAAAATTCAAAGACAAATCAGGACAAATTTTGTGGTGAGATGGAAGAGACAAGAGAAGCTGAAGCCTGTTTTAGATGACAAGTTGATCATCCAAATGTCATGTAACAGAAAATTGTGACCTTTTTTCATAAAACACAGCATTTTATATATATATATATAATTTTTTAACTTAAATGCCTGGTAAGTTTATTCTTCTTTATCTGTAAGAACACTGATCAAGGAAATTATGTTCTCTAGACAAATGTTTCAGTTTTTCTGGACAGTGGAAGATACACTGCTGAGCTTTGATTCATTACTAAAGAAGAAACTTAAAAAACTAGATTTCATATAAGGTTCAGATCTTTTGACTTATTAATGCAGTACAATAAACTTTGCTGGATAAGTTCAGAAGAATTGGTCAAACCTCAGCTGCAAGAGTAACTGCTCCAATACAACTTTGAAAAGACTTGAGGAGAGCTGTCTCCAGAGAGCTGTTAGAATTGCTTGGTCCCCAGAACAGTTCCTCAAAAATCCCTTCCTGCATCTCCCTGAGAGGTATTAAATACTTTAAAAGAATATATTTTCTGTATTTCCCTTTGCTCCTTTTTTTTTCTCTCTATTTATACTTACACATAGTTTGCTTTATGTGCAGGATTTTGATGACTTGTCAGAGACACTCAGATGTATTTGGAGAAACATTGCCCCAGCAAAAACCCTCATCAAGTACAGATAACAGATGGAAACGAAACAAACAATTTCCTGATCTAAGCAGGCAAATTCAGGATTTGGTTTACAGTACAGGGAGATGGGACTCTTGATGAATTCACCCACTGCATTCTTCTGTGAAAACACGACATGGGCTCCCCCCCAAATTATTTAATTTTCATTAGCACAGTATTGTTAAATGAAACATCCAAAATATGCTGGCCTCCAGATTCTCTGTATATTAAAATGGCAAGAAATGAGAAACTTCCTTGGAATCAAACTTCCCCTTTATCATAGCAATACTCATTGCAGATAAAATTATGTATCATTTCTTGTATGCTATACTAAAAGTTTTGTTCTCCATCTAATGAAAAAATATTGGCCAGAGTGTATTTATTTGCTTGTCTTATTTTTTTGAAAGCAGAAATTAGAAATATTAGATGAAATGGAAGCTCTTTGTTTTGTAAAAGGTTTTGTACCCTGGCATCTTGTACCATAACTTTTTTCTTAACAGTATCAGAAGCACTTCAAGAGGAAATGAGTATAAAGTTGCATTTATGTTCTGTGTCTGGTATGGTTGGTCCCTGGCTCTGATGTTCTGAATTATCACAGCAAAGCCCTACTGAAATTTCTTAACCTTACTGCTTTTGAATTGATTCTTACATCTGCATACTGAAACACTTCATCTTGTTCCAAGATAACTGAGCTTGCTGATGGAGAATGTGTCTTGGGAGGAACAATGAAAGGGCATTAGAGAACTAAATGCGCTTGGCTGATTCTAACTGAATTCTTAGGCAAAGCTAAATCAAAAACCAAACCTCTGAGCCTGGGTTTGGGAAGCAAGCAAGCACAAAAGATATTGTAAATTAAATTCATACTCCTGAAAATCCAGTGGCTTTGTGTAAAAGAATTAAACCAGAAAATATCTTTTTTTCCTGTTGATCTTTCAAATCAAAATGAACTACCCTGAAGGATTTCTTCAAGACCTGCGTTTACCTAAAATATTTAAGCCATCACTGAAATGTAACACAGTACTTTGTAAGATTACCACAAAGTTATAAAACATAATTAATCGTCGAATTGGGAAAATAATTTTCCAAACAATTAAATTAATTTGTACTAGATAAAAATATTGGCATTTTTCATTATCATTCTTAAAATCAGAAAACTTTTTCTCTTTGGAATTTCTGAACTGACACAAATGTCTTTAAAAAGGGCAATTAGTGACAAGTGACTATGAAGAACCCTGTGTTGAGAAGCTGAGCCTAAGCCTCTTGAAGATTCTCCATGTAAACAAGTCAGACCACATCACTCATTATCCCTCTTTTGTTTACTGGGAGAAAAGTTCAAACTATTTAATGAGAGGATTACCCATACTTCAACTCCATTGAAAAAGATTAATTGATATTTTCCTGTTAGGGGTTTAACCACTTGGATTTGGCCTCATATCCCCTATTGTTACTGATGCTGTGATCAGCAGAGCAAAGTTGCTTAAAGGTTAGACAAACTTCGCAGCATAAATTACACAAACTAATTTATGTTAGTTTGGTGAGTGTCTAAGCCTGAAGAGATGCTATTAGCTCCTCAGGTGTTTAGAAAAAAATAGCTGTTAGAAAACAAAATGGTTTATGAAAAAGTATCTTCTCTTTATATAGAATTTTATAGCATATTAAAGCGTTTGGATTCAGTATAGCAATTGTGCTACTATAAGAAAAATATGTAACGTACAATAAAGTCAGTACTACTAGTACTATTGACATTTCATTTTAATGTGGTTGTTTTCTAATTACATTTAGGGGGTGGGGGGGAGCGGAGCTATGAATCTCTAAATATATTTTTTCTTCAAAGCTTTACAAATTTTCCAAAAAATGAGTGTCTTGTGGACATATGGCTGCATATTTGGATAACACCATTTGCATTTTCAAACTTGCAATATTTTTAACCACTCATTTGGCTTTTGCTTTCAGAAAAGCAGACAGTGCATTCATTTGAAAAGATTTAGTCTCTTTAACTCTTTAAAAAAGACAAGAAGGGAAAGTATTTGTATTCATGAATCATTTCGCATATATGTTTGTGTTTATGTTTGAAAATGTAAACTGATAATATGATATAGATTTATTGAGTAAAAAAACCAAAGATCTTGTAAATATTAGCAAACTTCATAGATATTAAGAGGAAAGTAAAACGATAAAACACATAAGACTTACTTAAAGAGAAAGTGCTTGCATTAGGAAAAAAAAATTAAACAGTAAGCCTAAATGGGAGTAGTTAGGACATGATTACATAGGTTCTGATCTTACAAAGAATGCATGATTGAAATAAAACTGTGGGAGATATCATCCCTCAGGAAACAATATTCCCCATTCTTCTAGTGCCTAATAAATATACAATATTTACAATGAACTATTCTGTTCTAAAAAAGACTTTCACTGTTTCCTATTGAGTAGTAGAAAAAGTATGATGTCTATTAATAAAAAAACATAGTTGACAAAAAAAAAACACTTCTCCAAAACACAAAATAGAAATATCATCAAAAGCAACAGATGAAGGAAAGGAGAAAATGTTCCAAGTTCCTACAAATAAGACAGGAGAATATATTTTAAAACATGTTGCAAGTGAAATGATGATGGAAAAGTAATAATTTCTGAGGTATTTTTAAGGTATTTTAAAAATACAGCAGAATAACAACAAAAATTTTGATAATTTTAATTTCTCCAGAGTGTAGAAAGTGTTATTATAAATTATAGCTTAAAAAAAATCTTGCGATACATCGTCCAGATGTTTAATGTGCAAAAACAAAATAAAAAATCAACTGATTTTCTATTAAAAAATCAGTGTAGACAATTCCAACAGTATCAGAATAATCATCTTTAATGTATAGATTCTAAACACTATATATGCTAAAATATGCAATAGTCTGAAACTCGTAATATTGTGCATACATTTGGACATATTGCAGACATATTTGGACATATTGTGGACATATTTGGAATATTTCATTTTTTTCTTAATTGACATACTATATGGATACTTATATTTTCAAGAAACAGCAATCTGCTTCATTTTCAATTATGTTTTTTAATGTGTGTATCTAATTATTACTTATTTATTAATTTCAGCTGAAGTTTAATTAATTAGCAGCTGATGCAAAGTATGACAAAAGTAAATACAAGCATTTACATTACTTCTGATATTGAACAAGTACAAATTTTATTGACCTTAATCCTAACAAATGTAGTTAACCTTATTGATTAATTCAGGCACACTGAAATAGAGTGAAAAATGTTTTACCACAAGACACTATAGTATGACCACTATGTCAGCTATTTCAGCCTTCAAGACTTAAATGCACAGCCTACATTGAACATATTGATTTTCCTAAATAGTCCTCCTATAATAAATACTACATTATCACTGCAAGTCTCTGCAGACATGTTAGGTGATCAGAGAATGGAGCTGTAATCAGAGGAAGTTCTGTGAAAGATAATCTTTCTTTATTCTCCTCTTCTGAGGAATTAGGTGGAGAGGAAGCAAGGGGCAGCAACAATTGCTGTAGTTGTTTCCATAAAATCTGCTCTTAAATTATGAAATGTGTCATCTTAACACTTTAGCTTTCATCCTTCCAAAGGCAGAAGTTTTCAGAAACATGTATAAATGCAATTAATACCATTCCTATGCTTTTACAACTACTCTAAGCCCAAGTTATTCTTAAAAATACCTAAGATGTAGCAGAAAAACACTTAGAAAGACAAAATAGCTTGTATAAACTGACTGTAATAAACCTTGCTTTTAGTATGGATAAACAGAATCAATACATATAATTTGGGAAAAAAAATGTTGTTGGTTGGTTGTCATATTAGAGCTAATATTTTTGTTATCTTGCAACATGATTATTTTGAGGTTATAATTTGCTTTTTCTTATATTATGGTTAGGAAATAGGCGTGTAAAAACAAAGACAACAAAGGATTATAGACCATGCCATTTTCTAGCCTAAATTATAAACCCATTTCACTTTTCTGAAAATTTCAAATGTACCTAATCTTGCTATGAAAAGACAAGAGAAAACCAGAAGGAATACAAGGCTTTAACAAAACAGAAGACAGATGTCCAGAAATTATCAATTGCTAAAGCACACAGATTGTGATTAAATTTTAATGTGGCTTTTAACTTAAGTAAAGATTTTGCTTATCGAAGAGAAAGAATCCCAGAGAAAATATTGTTATTGATTTCATCATTTTAGATGTAACTGATCCTTTAAGTAATTTTTCTTGGTTTCAGTGTCACTTTTTAAGTGTCTGCTTAGACTGAGGAAATCATTAGAGGGCATGTTCATTTAAAATTCTGAGTCTAATGCATAAATTGTTCTCCAGTGCACTCAAAGTCACATCTGTTGAAAACAAAACACAGCATTCAATGCGCTGAGTAAAATCAAAACATAACAGAACGGTTAGAGAGAGTTAAATTAAGAAAATTAAATGGCATGAAAAAAGTTTTCGATTGATTTAGAGAATGATTGTGTGCTTTTAAAAATATATTGATTATCTTTAATGTGTTGAGAAAGAAAGTATAACATGAACTATGACATGACAATCTCACATATGGTGAAATACATACATGGCCTCACATGGCTTTTTAGTAGAGCTTTATCAGGATGGAGGTTGCCCATATCATCTAAGCGAGATGCAGTGTCTTGGTTTGGGTTTTTTTAAACAAATAGAAAGTGAATTATGATGTTGCCACACTGATAAAGAAGCAGTCCTTATTGTTCTGTCAATAAAATTAATTGCCAAAATTGAGGAGCCATAATAGCCGCTATCATGTTCTGATGTTTCATAAATATTTAACTGTGTAAGACTCCTGAGGTCAAAAGGGCTATTTCAGTTTAGTTTCCTAAATAGTCATGCAAAATCGTCTACTTAGAAAGTGAAGTGAATAATGACAGATCTTCATATGTACAGTGTTTTTCGATACAGGCACGCTATCTCCATTTACTCTATAGATTTAATGTAGCCTATTTGTAAATAACACTTGATTTTATGTAAGGAATTCTGTTAAGAGTCTGATATCTACTGTCCTTAAGCTCAACTTCACATCTTGTAAAACAAAGAAGTATCCATGAAGCTAAAATGTTTTGTAATATTACATCTAAACCAGCTCACAACAAATTTCTCAGCAAGTTCTATGTGTAAAGCTAACATGGAAAGAAAAGCTCCACCCAATCCTCTTTTCAGGAGAATTAACTAATCCATATTTCATAAGAAATCTTAGACTTTGAAAGGTGGACAGGTAAATGTTGATCCAATTAGAACATCGTTCCAAAAAGCTACTTAATACCAGCCTTTTCTGATCCTACAGCTCTCCATTCCTCAGGACTACCTCCATTTATTTTTTTACTAAAATTTCAACTTCATCACACTTTGCTTTTCCTCTGCCCTTGATACTAGATCTGTGAAACTAGAATGGTGCACAGAACAGATTGATGACTGCAGTCCAGTGTGAGTTCTACTAAAAATTCAAATATATGAAATATATTCCATTGACAAAAGGCACAGGGGTTTTTTATTATTTTTTTTTACTTGCACATGTTCCTTCGTTATCGATTCTTGCAGTATGTAGGAGGTCCCTGAAGGCAACTTGCTCCTACTTGTTCCTCCAAAACTGATGATTAATCAAAAATATGATTTGTAAAATACAATATGTCCAAAAGTTAGAATAAAGAAAACAAAGATGTCATCAGGTTAGCTTAGAACGAGAACTTTCACCAAACCAAAGAGAAGGCAGATGTCTTAGCAGGAATGAGTGACTGAGAGGAGTTTAACTTTTTCCATTATACAACTTCTCTATGACCTACTCCTGTGGCAAAGAAGTAGTAGCTCGTCTAATTTTCTTCCTGTTCTATATGGCGGCTTTATAAACTAGCAAATACACTTTAGCTCTGAATATGAAATAAAAAACAGTGTGGAGCAATCATGATTACTATGAAAACCATTTAGGTTTAAGGATCTGCAAGAAACACTTCCTGGCCACAAAAGTCAGCATCAAGCAATTTATCATATATGGTATTTAGAACAATGTAGCTGTTTTATTCTTCCATTGCAAAATAACATCATGGACTTTGGTGTGGTACACGTGTCAATAAATACTATGCCTCTAATGATAATGGCAGTTACTCAATGCATGCAGCAACTATGCAGGAATGCAATGAGTAGCTTTTTAGACTCTGGTAACACTCAAGCTCTGAATGGCAAAAGTCGTTTACAGGAAGATTTCACAAAGCACATGAAAACAAAACAGAATCAGCTAACTCTCCAAGACAAGACGTCTGTCGTGTGTCTGATATTTAACTCAAAGCCTCTAGTGGCATTTTCTTCATGTAAATTAAACATATCTGAATTGTCTATATTACCAAATGAAACATCATGAATAGCTCTTGCATCTCTGGAGCTCCCTCTCCTGTTTATGGTCAGCAGCCAACCGCCTTTGGTTACCACTAAGGTAAACCAGACACTTCTACGGGTCTCTACCAGGTTAGGTCCATGTGCTCTGACTCACAGATCAGAGGAATTTTTCTGAGTGGTCCTACTAGAATTTAATGACAAAAGGTTGTGTGCCGATATCTACTGTCATTTGTGTAGAAAACAGTGAATAACATTCCTTTCACCATAGAACCACCTTGGAAAGTTATTGAGGAAACTTCCAAAAAAGCCATTCATTTAGTGCATGCAAATGCCTTTGCCAGAATTGAGAAACGGATCTCAGGCAGACACAGCAGCTTTTTTTTTTTTTGTTTTTTTGTTTTACAATTTTAATGTTTTCTTTAGAATATGTATCTAAAAGTTGTTTACTACTAAACAGTTGGTCTAAACATTTGCGTTGTCCCATTATTGATGAGGCATATGAGACCTATTTTCAGAGTTGCTTGACATTTTTCCTTATGTGGTTGCTTTCAGTTAATTGTAACTTTGCCAGACTAACTGTTTTAAGCTGTAATTTTTCATGCTGAATGTCTAATTTAGGCTGATAATTCTGAAACAATTAAACTAAAACAGTTTTAGCCATTTCCAAGAACAAGGAGATTGAAAAGGCATCAATTTCTTGCAATTTCAATTCCTTTACTAAATGCTATTCTAAATGTCATGTGCTGGAATCTCATTACACTTACTTCTGCACCAACACACAAAAAATGGTGGTCCCCACCCCAAGAAGCTTATATTCTAGCAATTAAGTGGACAACACAGGTGTAGGAACCAATGAAGAAATATATGGAAACAAGGAAACACCACTGGACATCATGATAGGCAATGCCAGCAGAACACCAGAAATTAACTAATCTAAATTCTGTTTGCCTTATTTCAGTCTTGAAAATGGGTGATATTACTCTTATCTCTGTTATAAAACAAACAAAAATAAATAAATAGGAATGTTAATAGAAGAACATTGAGAAAACATGTTTTTTCTTTTTTTAAAACAGAAATTGAACAGTATGTTCTGAAAGGAAAACAATACCAAATAGCACCATCCATTGTATATACACAGTTGCAACATTCAAAGGATAAAAAAAAAGATTGCAAGTACCTACCTGCCATGAAGCAAGCTAAGGAAATTGACCCGTCCACAGGGGTTTCAGTGCTATGGTTGCTGCATGAGCATTTGGTTTGAAATTATTTAAGTAAATCTTCTTGCTTTGGGTGGACAAACACTTTGTAAAATTTTTTTAGATCTGCAGGACCACCATAGGCTTTTCTAATAAATTTGGGGGGGTATTTTGAAAAAAAAAAAAAAAAAACAAAAAACTATCCAGTGCATATTCAACACTATGCATTTCAGTCTCCCCATAAAGTGAAACCTGTTCCACAAAATCTGCTCTCAGTATCTTTCAGTTAAGCTACTGATGCAATTGTACTTCACATATAACTAAATTTTAACTCCAAATTCAGATGTTTTGAGCTGTGTCAGAAAAAGCTGTGCTGTATCCTGATAGAATATCTATTTGATTTTCAATGATAAGAGAGTTTTCCTTGTTTTTCAAACATATTTAAATAGGAAAAATATTTTGTTCTCTACTCTGATTATTTCTGGAACCTCAAATTGGGATTGGAGCCCCATTGGGTTGAGTGTTATAAAAGCACACAGCAAAAGGAAATCTTTGAGTCAAAACACTTATACGTTAGTTTGTATGAATAGCAAAACAGTGAGAGAAGAAAGGAGAAAAGCCTAATTTTTCAAGATTGTATTGTAAAGACAAATGTTCAGACTTCCTAGATAGTAGATCACTCTGCCTACTGCTTTCAGTTATGTCAGTTGTGGGGATTTACTCTTTACTACTTCTGCTGCAAGAACACAGTACCCTATCAAATAAAATAACACCTTTTTCAAAAAGGGCATTTGCATAAAAATAAAACAATTCACATTCCTACCATTAATCCTAGGGAATGACTTCTAGAAATTCAGAATTTCTCCAGTTTCAGAATTTTCTAAGAACAATTCTGGCAAATATTTTCAAAGTTAACTTGCTTCAGTTCAATGACTGATCAGTATAACCAAAATTAACTATAAAAAAAAAAATATCTAAGTTTCTGAAACAGCTAACTGAACCAAACTACTCATTTGAGTAAGAAAAGAATTCCTGGCCAAAGAGAAGATCATTTTGCTCCCAGTTAGTTCTTATCAGCTTTGAACAGGTGAGTAGGGGAATCTGTAAGTTCCTTTAAGATTCTCTTGCCCCAAAGTAACACAATTCATGTGCTTTAGAAAGCCTTTTTAAATGTGTTAATATTCACTTCACCTGCTATGTTCATTGTAATATGCATCAATGTATTTCAAGTGCATGGGCTGACTCTCATACAACACTATGAAGAATGGATGTACCAAAATGTTGTGATGGAGCATCTCAGGCATCATAAAAATAGCAATAAAAGAATATTCTGGTTTTCAGAACAGTCTGTAATATTCTATCAGTAATATTTTAGTAGGGCAATAAATGAATGTATCAGTTTAGATTAATTTGTATAATGGCACATTTAGGAGACTGACTTTTTGAAGTTTGTTCCATCTCCACGTGTAATTTTTGGCTCCCGCATAATCACTGCCGTACTGTCTTCTTGCACATGGTAAACTAGCCATCTGGATAGTGTGTCAGCATTAATGTTTTCACACCCTCAGCTTCCTGTGCTAAATGAAGTCAAATTCTTGAATTATGGCAGCCCACCTGCATATAATTTTTTCCATAATCTGTGACTATAACTTTTCTTCCAGAAGAGTACAACTAAATATTACTATTCTGAAACCTGTGAGGTTTCAAAAGTCTAGGAGTTAATTGCACTTTTAATTGTCTATGAAGAGGGGACTGGCAAGACTGTAGCCTAAGGTCAAGAAGGATTCCACATCTCTTGTGAGTCCTTTCGGGTTCACTGTCCCCATTCATTTTTCAAGTATTCATAGGGCAATTTTGACAGATCACTTTCACACCTGTGAGACCGTAGCTGGTATTGCAGAATGCTGTCTTGGTTTCTATTTCATTCTGGACACCAGACTGGCTTTGGCTCCATTTGTGTGTGCTCGCATTATGTTAAGAAACAGATTGCTAGAGAGAAAAGTACTCAAAGCATGATGTGCAATTTTTCATTTCATATCTTCAAGAATTTCTCTGTGGTTGATACATATAAAATGTAATAGAAGCTATGAAGGAGATAATCCAGCAGAAGACAAATCTCGGGTTCTAAACCAAAAACCTTGAACCGGGATGTAAATTTAAAAGCTTTTTGTGGGATGATTACAGGTCCACAGGAAACCAATGCTTTGGGAAACTGTCAGTGGTTCTGTTAGTGGCACAGATTGTCCATTTGGAGTTCAGTACCTCTTTTTGGGACAACCTACTTTTTGCCTAAACCTACTAAAGCAGATAACCCCAAATGTGTGTAGAGAAATGAGAAGACTATTTACAAAAGCTAACATTCTTGAGGTTTATTTCTGTAGGTTCTTCAGCAGGTGACTCAGAACAAAGCTGAAGATTAGATGGCAAACAGTCCCTTTCTTCCATTAACTATAAAAAAGCTTCGGAGAGCTTTGTGAATTTTCCAAGTAATTGACTAAACCATAACTTCAATGGAACATTAATAAGGAAGCTGACATCCCAAAAGAGGAATTTTGTGATTTCATGGTAATATCTACCCTTGCAGGTGGAGAAAGGTCCCAACCCAGCTGTTCTCTCCCCATTAACACTTAGAATTCAATGCCTGGAACAAGGAAACTGAAGCAACTCAGTCTGCTGGGCAGAGGGATGACAGACATTTCCCTATGAAATTTTGACTTGGCCTTAGCATTTAGAGTAAGGAAGGAACTCCAGAAAGGAGGATTTCAAGCAGAAAGGAAAAAAATTATGTGCTTTTTCGTAGATACTAGATTCAACTTCAAGCAAAACAATCATGTACAAAGTTTAGGCTGAGTTTGACTGACATGTCTGCCTCAAACAACAAACAGGAAAAGCAGCCATCATCTGCAGCATATAGGATTTATTTTCTATTGCCTAGAAATCTTAATCATAACACATTCCCTCAGGTGCATTTCCCACAAGGTGCCTTCCTTATACTTCTCACAAGTTAAAATGCTGTTAGTATTTACTTAGTTCTAGCATATTATGTTCACATTTACTTGTTCCAAACTTGCACTTTATGTTTATTTGACTATTGTTGATTACTAATAGCAAAAAATACAGGGGTAAAGAATTAGTCTTAAGAACTGAGTCAAAACAGAATATAGGGATGAACCAATACCCACAGGAATTAGTCAGTCATTCCATTGACTCCTCTGGGTATGGAATCAGTCCTACTCTAATTATTTGTTAGTGTCAATATCTTTCATTAGAGATGCATAACAGCATTCTGGTCCTCACTGAAATCTAAGCTAGGATGAAAAGTAGATAATATAAAGTTTGGGGCAAACAAAAAACATTTTCTGAAATAAGGAAAACAACCACGTGGTGGTTTTTTATGTTATCAGTCCTCATTCAAATTTTTTGGCTCTCTGCCTCTACCGAAACCAAGCATCAAGTGCATATTTTCTGAAACAATGTAGCATCTCAACTTCCTTCGTGCTCTTGTCGTTGGAGGGTGTTACAGTAAGTTGTCTTCATCAAAGAGCTGCTACAGAGCTAAAAGGCAGAGGAATGATTTCTGAAAACAGAAGAATGCCTTCTGAGACTTTGTTGAGTACAGGGAGGTAGCATCCAAAATCAGCCACCAAATCTAAATAACCTAAACTTACGTAGCAGTGCATCACTCTTTAGCTTCCCTTTTCACAATACAGTGAATCACTCGTCCCTGCCAAAAACACCTGTGAATAACATTTTCTGTCTTATTACGACTAAAAGTAGAATCGCACCATGGTTTACAGTGTAATGAAATGTAAGTTATGAACACTCACTAAGAAGATGAACAAAAATGCCATTACCAGAAAAAAAATCATGTACGTTAATAAGTACATAGAGTAAATATCAGAAAGACCTCCCTATCAGTCTGTATAAAAGATTTGCAAACTTTTTTCACCTTTACCTTTTTCTTAGCCAATGCTGTATATGGCACTATATATTGGTTGCTATTAACAGAAACAACAGGCCAGAGACAATTTTTGTATTTTTATGAACATTTAGAATAACTCCAAAGGATTTAGAAATTAAATTACGCATACGTGTGTGTGTGTGTGTCTGAATATATATATGGATATAGGAATGCATATAAAATTAGTAATATTCAACCCTTCTTTACATATTAAGAATTTTTAACCCTTTTCATTGATAGAGGATTAACTTCTGAAAAATACCAAATTCGCAAGAGAATCACTATGTGATTCAACCCAAGATAAAACTGGTATACAACGTGTTCTGCTACCCTTTTCATGGTTTTAATTATATGTTCATCTCTTACAACTCTTCAATCCAATAGCTCTTCTAATTATTATGAAACTGCACAACCAAATTAAACCACAAATATATTGTTTTTGCAAAAACAAGCTCATGTTAATCCTGTGGGAAAGAGTACTTCTGACATTCAAAGAAGTCAACCCACCCTTTAAGTGGTAGTCTTTAAAATGTGTAAGAAACTACATATGTATTCACCTCTAGCACCTAGAAATTGGCAGCATAATGTCAGAGATATCTTTTTTTTTCAATTACAGTGTTTTTCAGCAATATAGACATTACCTCAGGACAGTGTTGCATAAAGGAGATAAAAGGTTCTTTCCATAAGAATACACTAAAATAACAGCAGGCAAAAAGTGGAATCAAACCAGTTTCGCCTCTTCTTCTCCCAAAACTGGTAGAAGCTTCTTTGCATAAAAATTCATTATGAGGTTTCCAGGAGAATATTCTAAGCTTCAGGAAGGTGGAACCATGGAGCTGTTAACCAAAACAGTGCTCACAGGAAATGATTTTTATATTTTCCATCTGGAACTAGCTACAGTGACTTGTCCACAGGTAGTCAACTGGACTCAGTCCAGCTTCTGAATCAATCTTACATCAGAGAATGTATGACACTCACAGAGACATTGGTCTGGCAAAGCAACCCATGACTCACTGAATATTCACAATATGCAAAGGGAACACCTCTTTCATTTCCTTTGATTAACCAGATCTTTAGCCTCTTAGAAATTATGATGTTTCACAATTTACATAGTGCACTACACGTAATTTTAAAAGTGATTTTCCCTGACACAGTTTATCTTGTCTGGCCCTGATCAGATTCTCTATTTTCCTGTGTAAACAGGGAACATTTAAGATACCCTTTTAAAAAGGACTCCCTTGGATTATGTATAAATTCATTCTTTGTGCATCAATGGGATGCTCAGTCTTTTTTTCATTCTCTTTTGATTATTGGAAAAACAGCAGGCTCTGAACATAAGTAGGATTTAAATCTTTTCAACAGCTAATGTTTTACATACTGCTAACTGGTACTGCTGCTCAGAAGTAGATATTTTCTGCTGAAAACAAAGTTAAAATGACAAAGTGGGGTTTTGTTAGAATCTTAGGGTCTTGTTACATGCATTTTAGGTCAGATACTGTTTGCTATGAGAGAACAGTGGTTTATTGTAAAGTTGTCAATTTAAATTAAATTACAACTTTTGAGAAACTAACTTGCAAACTTAAAGCAGTCATATGATATTATGCATTACATCTTCAGCCCATTAAGGAATCCTAAAGTAAGGTAACAAAAGACAGAAAATACTGGTTCAAATTTCAAGCCACAATAAGTGTGAATATACCCTCAATTTAATAAAATATATAATGCAACTTCCTGAGGCTTAAATTTCTTACAATTGCTCTTGGAATGGGCACTTGTTTTCCCATTATTGGCCACTTTAATCTACTTATGCCCTAGTTGTCTCATTTAAAGATCACTTTATAGTACTGGGTGATGTGCATCTGAGGTTTGTGTTCCACTACTGCCTGATGCAACAACACAACAGTTTACAAATTTCTGAACTTGATCTGAAAGCTGATTTAAAAATCTATAGAGGCAATCAAATTTCCTTGAAAATATATACACACAAGTCTGCTGTGAGGTGGCTAAAATGAAGTAAATTTAGTTTCAGGAGACAGGAAGAAAGCCAAGGCTGAAAAGTAAAAATCCAGAAGCAAATGGACACTAGCAGTGACCAAGTTCGAAACCCATCCCTCCCCAGAGAAAATTAGAAGAGGGCAAGGAAGACAGGCTTTGGAAAAGTAGAATGTTTGTGCTTTTCTTTCCAGCAGACTGCATTAAATATTCAGCAAAAGGCAGGGATCAGTTTACATTACTCTTCTTGTTTCTCGTGTATCGGCTGACAGGTGCTGTAAACATACATAGACAAACATGGTCCTATTCTTGCAATGCTCTAATAACTGAGGGCAGAAATACTTTTTTTTTCCTGCAGCAACACCATTTTAATGCTTGCAGCCGCAATACATTAAGATCAAGATTGTGTTCACTGCTAGAAATAAAACACTTTTTTTGTCTTACTTTATAATACAACATTTAATTTTTAGACACATGGAGTAGGAAGATCGTCTGTAGTTAATTTGAAAGCATATTTGTGTGGTTTTATGGGGAACTTCATTAATAATCATTTCAGTGAAACTCCTCCCTGGTGTTTAATAACAATTAAAAAATCATATATACATCTCAGGCCAACCTCTAGGTTTTACAGTTTGAGGAAAAGCACAGACCAGTGTGAAACAGTTGACCTTGGCTAAAAGATGGGAACTAGTATTTAAAACATTCACTCATTCATGTTTAAGAGATGTCATGGTAAATAAATAATGACTGTTTACACTTAGTCCTAAGTGTCTTCTTTTTCCACACTATAGGCAGCTATTTGGCTGAGATGGTATCATTCACTGATCTAATCACACTGTACCTTTTTTCTCACTTGAATTGTACTTTTGGCTGTCACTTGCTCTTTTGAACAAAGGTTTATGCTATTAAAAGATATCATAATAGCATATCTTTTTTTTTCCACTAAATTGATATTCAAATCAAGAACGATAAGGGCAATCTTCTCTTTGTACCTAGAAAAATGTACCATCTGCATTTGGCTTCTGATATTCTGCTGTGAGCAAAATTTAAGCATAAGGAAGTGTTTAAGACTCCCCTTAAGTTAAACTGCAATTCTAAGTATTTTATAATCTTCATAACAGTCAGAGCCAGTAAAATCGACCCTGTATATTTTTATTTCATCTCTGCTGGATCATATGATATTTAATAATTGGTTCTGGCACCTCGTTGCAAATTATTATAACTTTGAGATTCAACAGTTTTATTGAACATATGGGCAAGCACAGTCTCAGAACATATATATGATACAGACTATCAAGGGGACCTTCTGTCATGTTTTGGTGAGCTTTAAAGGGTCAGGTAAATTTTGTTGGGTAGATTTGTGCTGTGTTTCCACATTCTTTGTTTAGTGTTTATTTTAGTGGGCTACTTTTTTTCCCCCCTGTGTTAAAATTCTTTCCTGTAACGAGTGACTCCATCCACCACTGCATTTGTTGATACTGACATGTGTGCTATTAAGTCCGGCTCCTAAGCAGTATTGAAAAGCAGCAGCTGGAATGGGCAGGAAAGACAATCTTCAGACCTTGGTGGATGACTTTCCTATCACATGGTACCATATTGTATCAGTGTTTGTTTCAGTTAACACTACATAAAGTTGCTGAAAGCAGAAGACCTTATCACATCAATGAAAACGAACACGCTTAAGACATCTCATTATTGGCAGTGTGCTTGATGGAAATTTGGTAACAAAAATCAAATGACCATTTAAGAAACATATACACTGCAGTATATTTATATCTGGAAAAATAACGTACTTTCTTGCAACACAGTTTCTTAAAGTAATGCTATTTTGGTGCAGCTCTTGCTTCTGCATCCATACTTCATCTGATTTTCATCTATGAGTCCATATTGTTCGCTGTATTAAACTATACATGAATAGAAGCAGTTGTGCGCTCCCCACATATGCAAATGTCCCAAAGAAATAATATCTAGCCATTACGTAGATTATACACAAATAATTGCATAACAAGTTGTAGTGAAAAATAAATAGACACGGCTTGCTGATACATGTATGTACCTGTGTGTATATCTCAAAAAAGGAAGCCTGTTCTACTAAAAATTATTAACTATAAATGGTTTATTTTATCCTAGTTCTGCTAAAAAGCTCACCACCGTATCACAGTATTTTTCCTCTATTGCCTTTATCAGGGTTATAATCAGCACTTACATATTTTTCAGTGCTTACTTTTACTATGCCAGGCTACATTTTTATTCATGGGGTTTTAAAATCTTTCTCTAAAAACTCATTTAAAGAGATCACATATGTAGGAAATACCAAAAGAAAAATATCTTGTGGGTTTTGTACCTTTTGCTTTTTATTACCATACATTTAATTGACATTCACAGCTAAGGTTGGGAAATATTAGTTAGGATAGTCATCTCTGGAAGTAAATGAGGTGAATTCTGCTAATGAATTTGAATAGCAGTTTAAAGGCATATGTATACATGGCCGATTCCACAGAAGATGTATAAATACCTACAGGGCTGGGGACCAGAATGGCTGTACCTTTAGGCAGTAAAGCTCTTATTAGAACATGAACTTTTTTGATTACTTGCCTGGCATAAATTGAACCAGTAGGTGGAGTGCTTGCTAATAATAATTGCATGTACAGATCTTGTGAGTATACACTGAGGGCAAGATACTTCTCATGTTATAAACTGATAAAATATATTTGCTTTAAGCTTCTTGTATTGGTATAATTAGCTAGAAATAACATTAAAAGGGCAGAGATAAAATATGCATAGACCTATAGCTATCTTTCAGAAAACAGAAGCAAACACATTTTGGAAAAGCCAAACATCATTCAGAAGAGGTCTTTTGGAAAAATGTTAAGCAGAACTTGATAACTAGAAAGCTTTTTTTTGTTGTTGTTATTTTTTTAATCAAGATACCTTTTCAAGCACATCTCAAATTCCAAAGATTAAAAACCTTCTGTGGTGTAGTTTCACTAAAATCCAAGGATTTACACACCAACAGACATGTAGGAGGACTGTTATTATAACCTAGAGGTATTTCTATAATGGAATGTTAAGTTCAGATAAGAGGAGACTAACTACTGCTTTAAGAACCAGGTTTTTTAAAGTTCGCATTGTAGAGCAGCTCATGGGCACCTGAAATGTGCCAACGATTTTGGTGGCAAAGCTCTCCAAAAGCCTGTAGTCTTGAGTACATGCCAAAAAAGTAAGCTTTGAAGGTGCCAAATAGCAAAGGCAATCTAAATTTCTCACAGATTAGTGGCCTCCTCTTTGGGTAACAGGATGATACCTATGTTTATTCACATTTTCAATTTGTTCTCCAATTCAAAAACTATTATACCTGTAATGGAAAACTTTTAAAGAAAATTAAACTGTACATCAAAAAACACATGTAGTGATACAAAATGCCCAAAACCTTCTGCAAAAAAACTCTTCAATATATTCTGGTGAATTATTTCAGTCAAAGACAAAACCAAATGTGGGTGTCCTATAAGACTGAGTGCTCTAAACTCTAAAAGTCTACACATATGGAAAGCACCTTGTTTTAAAACTTCCAATTAATCTTTTTGAAAGAAAAATCTGCTCACTTTCCTCTTTTTTTTTTTTTTAAATGCAGAACTCTGGCACTTTACTCTAGGAAATGGTTTAGCTCTGGGAAGTCAAGAGGAGGTTGTCACCTCCAGGTGAGCCCAGTCTAAGATTTGTGGTCACAGAGAAGGCAATATCTGAAATGCACCTTCACCTTTTCAGTTACCTAATGAATACTTGAACTGTCTTTCTACTCATCCCATGAGCTGCTCATCCCATGAGCATCCCACTGCTAGGTACAAAAATCTAGCATTATGTAGAGGGTATGTCCTTTTGTGAACCTAGGACTAGATCCAAAATAATCCAGTTCTTATGTGAAGATGGGCTTTTCACTTGCAAATGGCTGTAATAGAAGTTAGTTGTTTGTTCTGACCTCTGGAGAATTCCTCATATTTTGCCTTCAAAGTTCTTGAGGGACTTAATCATACCTGTCTAGTGCCCAGAACTCTCATATTTTGGTGAGGCTAGCAGGTGGCTTCCATCAAAATGAAAGTGTGTGCTATAAATCAGGGATTCCTTCTCCCAGGTGCCTGAAAGTTACTCAACAGCCAGTCATCAAATTCTTGATACATGCCCCAAAAACTGTGATCCTCACCAAGTGCAGTGAGCCTGCTACAGTCTTCTAAGAGACAACTTAAAATAGTGTCTTAGTTTTATATAATTCCCTTTCTTGCAAAATGCAAGCAATAGATTCCCTTTCCTCCATTACCTATGGGTGAGTAATCCTGCTTTTCCTATTTTTCAAGGAGATGCCCTACAGAACGATTTAAGTGTAGGAGTGTCACTTTCTATCCTTTCCACTGAAGCTTTGAGAAGAGAAAACCATAAGAAAACATAACTAAGCAAGCTGTTGGAGTGTTAACTTAGGAGAAACATGTGAGTTCTAATCCCTTGATTCAAGTCCTGTTTATGTATTTCATGTTAAATCTAAACAACCATAGAAACAACTTCAGCTTATGTGTATTTACATTAACTCTGGGAATTGTTAGAATTGCAAAGGAAAAACATAAACAGAAAATACAATAAACTTCAAATAGTAACAATACAGTAAAAAATTCTTATTTTCTTTCTGGTTTACATAGATGATGCATATTGTGGTATGTGCAAAGATGGAACAAACAAAAAGCTTAATTTGTTCTGCAAACATTTCAAATGAAGAAGCAGACTGAAGCTTTCAATCTGCTTAGACAACTTTCTTTCAATTGATATTTGAGGGTCCTGCAGTAATGAAACCTGTTGGTCCAAAATTCATTCCTAGCTTTGCATGGAATCACATTCCTTTCAAATATCTTTTGGTATCTGCGCTGAAAGAACACAGAATCACTGTTATTGGTTATGCTAGATTGAGACAGAAGACTGAATTATAGTGCTAAAGAATGAATTTTCTCCTTTGTATCAAAACCAGATTTCTCAAAGAGCTGAGTGTGGAAATCTTGAGATTGTCTTACCGCAAATCACACCCGAAGTCCTACTATTTGCATGGGTATACTGCCACTCTTGTTTTATTCAAGCCCACTCTGCTATTTTTTCCAGGCCTATCATTTTAAGATTTATCATATGCAGAATACAGCATTTCTAAGGATATACTCTTACAGTTTGACTCTTGAAAGACAGCTATGCGAGTCTGCACCTCGCCAGGCCAAATGGATAAGCTCAGATCATTCATTTTGTAAGGCTGGCACCTAGCAGTGAAAGACACACTTAGACAGTTCCTTTCTGTAGTAATGTGAAGTACACTTACAGATCATTACTGTTTGATTAGAATTTGTGACCGTGAAATGTTTTTACAGAGCAAATTATTTTTTAAACAGTCATAGGCTTGTGGTTATTATATGTCATCTTACCTGTATGTATAGATCATTAATTTCTAAGCACCATACAAAGACTATATACTAACGTATATTCTAAATACTGTATATATATTTTAATACGTTGAATTAAATTAGAAGGTCATCAAATAAACTCAGATCAAGCTCTAAGCTTTCTGAGGCAATATATAATTATAAATTTATTTTATTTGGATGTGACTTCTACTCTAGTAGTTCAAGTGTGCTGATTGCCATCGGGTCCCAATGTTTAGTCTCTAGATAGCTTTCTTGCCAGCTGAGAAAAAAATGATTTGGAAAAAGGCACATTTCCCTTTATATAAGAAGTTAAATTGGGATATGTTTACTTTTTAGAATTTCCATGCCTGTTATTTAAAGATTATTGCATGAGGAACCCATTTAATAGGTTCTATAAAATCTAGATAAAGTATTATGCAAGATTGACATAGAAAATGCCTATATCAAATCAATGCAGTATCAGTATTACTTACCCCTAAGCTCCTAAGATGTACAAAAAATGAAGCAGCAACTTTCTTGGAAGAAGCCTACCTTGGCTCACAGCCATTCAGTGACATGGTCAGGCAAGTCTGTCACAAAGCATCTACAGCAATTTTGCCTAGTCAAAACTCACTGTTTCAACACTTCACCCCATCTCCAGCCTGAGAACCCCAAGACATGAGGCTGGCATTTTAGTTTCCCCAACCACATTCATTATTCCATTTAAAAGAGGCTGTGCCCATCTTGCACGGGTGTGCCTTTGAAAAACAGAAGACTGCTTAATCCACAGAGTACTCTTTTACGAGTCCTCTACAGCTTCCCTTGCCTGTGCCAATGCTCAGCTGTCTGTATTCAGCTGCATGTTGGATTCCCCCAGTGCTCTGTTCCATGAATCATGACAAGGTGATGATTGTCATACTACCTGGGCTTTGGAACAAAGGACCGTGCACCAAAAATCCTCCATACATATCATGTAACATATTAAACGTGAACATCTTCTAACTTTTTTCCCCTTCCAAAAATCAACGCAGTAGGGTCATAATTACAGATTCCTTCACAAAAACGTACTGAATCTCATGTACTCATTGACATTTATTAACAAAATGACAGGCGTTGCCTGAGTGGTTTAGATCCTGCTGAACTTGTAGGTCCAGGATGCTAAGCAATTTTCAGGAAGACATGAAGCTTTAATTTTGCTGTGGCTCTCAGTGTCACCTCTGTTGCTGGTATGATCCAGGAGTCTTGTAGATATGCACCTGAAGGGTCTTTTCTGCTTTTACATACTCCTCAGTCCTCTACCCCTCCCCCCATTATTTATCTCTTTTTATTCTGCAAGTGTCATTGCTTATGTACACACTTAACATATTTTTATTCCTCTCATTTGAAAAAAAATATTCTGAGTTCACTTGCTTTTTTGTCAGTTGTCATTCATTTTACCTTGTTTTGCTTGCTTCAGTATGTTACTTCCCCTTATATTGTGAACTATGTCATCTGTGCCAATGTACATCCCTTGATAGTGAGTATGCAGTAGACTTTACTGAGAAATAGAAAAGAGAAGTGTTAGCCATTGCTCTCACCAAGATTATATTCTCTCTTAATAGAAGCTGTTGATAGATCCTGTGAGGCTACAACACTTAGGGTGTTGACTTGTAGAATGAAATCCTCTACACACAAGCACAGCAAAATATTTTGGTGAAAAGTAATTATCAGAAATAGTGACACGAGTAAATTAGTTAACTACATTTCAGCAGGAAGCTTGAGTTACCCCTGCCCATTCTTGTTCCAGACCCATCTAAAATCAGCAGTTCAGCTTAATGATGTCACAACATTTGCCAGGCTGTGGGCACTGAAGAGAAGACGTGAAAATACTCCCACTGAATCAGATCCCCTCCTCTCACTAAGCGCAGTTAAACAGCCCATCTGTCTCACATTGGAACTGTTATCTTTGAAACATCATTCTATTATTACCACCGTGGTTCTAAAAAACTGTCCTTAATTTTAGACATCTTACAAGCAAGTTTTTAAATCCTCTGGATATTGTTAACCCAGATCTGAAACACTGACATCGAACAATGCTAGGAAGCTCTTCTCAGTAGGATATGGCTCAAGTACTGTACATCACCATTCATTTACCAAGGGTAACCTTTTGTGAAATACAGATATCCTACATTAAAAAAAAATCACAACAAAGAATCCGACCCCTCCCTAATCTCTAATATTTTTGAAAGTGTGAATTGAAGAGGACTGGAAGACAGATGGGTCTGGATGATCAAGTTACCTGTTATAGCGGCACATCTGCCAGGGCAGTCAATCACTGTGATGTCTCTGACAGGTCGATGGAGACTGAGTACGAAAGGCTAATGCAGAGAGAAGCTGAGGAAGGGCTGCCCTCCTGCCTGTCTCTTGTGTTTGACTGGTCTGAAAGCTGCACTTGAATTTGCTCTGGTTAAAAAAAATCTGTCTGTAGCACACAGATCCTAGGAAAGACTTCAGTCACAATAAAAATATCCTAGTGCACTGAGCAAGCATAATTGTGAAATAGATCCATTCTTGATTTTGTCTGGGGCTTTTTTGTTTCAGGAATCAAGCAAAAATGGAAAAAGATGGATTAATATAAATATATTTTGGCGAAATCACTGCACAACAAAGAAGATGATAAATGTGAATCACCAGAATAGAAAGAAAGGTTAAGACTGTCAAGTAACAAAACAAAATAAACTGTGGCACTGGAGTAGTTTATTTTTTCTGAATCTGTGATTACATTAATTTGCATTAACCATGATGTCTTTCTTCTGTGTTTTCAAGCGTATTTATTTTCAGAGCTGCTGCTCTATATGCTAAGGTTAATTGTCCTGCAAAAAGCTTACACTAGGAAGTACTGAGTACCAAGAAGGTTTTTCACAGTTACAAACAACTTCTAGATTTTTGTTACATATTGCATATGTGTTAAAATGAGTATAGTGCTAATTGGATTGCTATTTTACCACATTTGCACCAATATGAATTTCTACTTCTTGGACAACAGAGCTCAGAAGAGTGTAAATATAAGGGCAGAGAAAATGCTCTAGGATACAGTAAAAAGCCTTAAAAGCTCCAAAGGTTTTGATCATTAAAGATTATTTGATTTTATTCAATGAAGGTCATAGAAGTTCCTATAGCAAGAATAAAAGTTACAAATTAAGGATGCTTTTTACAAATATAATACTCATTTTGTTTTCAAACATCTTCAAGCTTGCCCACCAACAAGCTATTACTTGGAAGAAAACAACCTGAGTGTCAAAAAAGCCTTTAATATTTCCAAACTGCAAAACTGATCAGTACCTATGGAATACTAATTAAATATGTTTTTACATATTATTAGTCTGGCACCCATTTTTTAGTAATCTTCATCAGACTATTACTATGATAAGTATTTTCTCTAGAAATGTAGTTTCCTGGCACAAACACAATTCTATTTTAGAATATTTAGTTTGAGATCTCTGAAAATGAAACTAATATTATTTGTGGGCTTCTAATACTTTCAGCAAGTATTTTTGACATTTTCTGGCACGGTAGAGGCCAGATCCATCCATGTTTCTGAAAGCACTGTACTGGTGATTACCAACACCATGTAAACTGAATATTATATTTATACGTTCAAGGTAAAAGCTTAAGAGGCTGAACTAGAATAAAGGTGAGTGACACTGGGTTTAGATTTTTAATTTTGGGAAGGTATTAAAGAAACCTCTCTGAAGAAAACAGTAATCATAGTTGATTTTTGTGGGTTTTTAACTAGACTAAGAATGTGTTAGTCTTTTGCATATGTTTACTCAACAAGAGCATTCCCAATGAATTAAATATGTTTAATAGAATCACCACTCTTGGTAAAGATATTTACAAAACTGCTTCTACGGTCTAGGCCTTCAGTTTTATCTCTGTTAAAAGAGATCACAATATCTCAAGAAAACCATGAGAACAGGAGATCCAACTATGGCTGTGTAATACTAAGGTAGGTTGGTGAGGTATATCATGGGAGAATCTCTAAGAAAAAAAATGCTTGTTTTTCCAAATGTAGTGGAAATCCATGTCTTGCTAGCAAACTGTTAATAGATAGTAAGCTTGTTGAAATAAAGATTAATTGGGTAAGACACATCAGAAGCTGCTTTGTTTTTAAATCATGTACTATGACTGTGATGGAATGAAAAATGGTTTGTCTTATTTAAGTTTTTTGGTTTAAGTTTGATATTCCTTAATTAGGGGGAAATGTATTTTTTATAATGCCTTAATAGATTTACTTTGTCAGATGGCGATTGGAAGAATGGCTACCGCAGGTGGATTCCATTCCTTATGTACATAGTTAACACACAATTACCAGTCTGAGATGTCTCAAAACAAAATTATATTATTTGCATGGTTTTATTTCTTTTAGTCAACATATCTGATATTCTCAGGCATGATAGAGGCCAGAACTACCAATGTGTTTCTGTAGGCACTGTGTTTGGTAATTATCAAACGACCTAAGCTGCATAAACTGAGAAATATTTTTCCTGTATGAAAAGTCTGAGTAAAAGACTGAGATCATAATAGGTTTGCTGTATCAAATAAAACGTAGCATAAAATAATTCCTGCTACAGATTATGTAGCCTAGCAGGTCTGGGCCTAAGCTGCTCCTATTCTTATATTTGCTTATATCCTTATCTTTTCTGACATCATTGGTCCAACTTATTTCATACACTTAATGTATTTGTAAAATAATAAGACGAAATATACATATGCATATCTGCACAGTTTAGTCATTGTGAAAGCCACACAGAAAAATCTAATACAAACAGCAACTCTGAATGAACTGCTATATAATAAAAGAAATTATCTGCTTGTTTTACAATATTTACAAATGGAACAACTCCCATCAACCCATGACCTGCAGTCACGTATGCTAAAATATTTTGCCAGAAGTCATAAGCTAAACAGAAATATTGAAGTGTATATTAAAATTAGATCTTGTCCTTTTTGATACAGCATATTTCTGGAAGGTGATTGTAGCAAAAAGTAAACAATTCTCCATAATAAGAAAAATCTCATCCTTTTAGAGGTACTAGGCAAAGTGTTAATACTAGTCCATTGCTGTGCTAAGCCTTCTAGACTAAAGCATTTTAAACCTTTGTGGAGCTTCTCAAATTATATTTTCCAACAAGTATCGTTAGAGAGGAAAAAGAATTAATTCTAGATATGACTAGCAGCCCATTTCCTCCATTACTCATGGCATCTCATGTGATAATGCAAAAGTTCCAAACAAATCATAATTAGTATTTGTTTACATTAATAAGAAAACAATTAAATATTTCTGCATGTCTGATTTACTCTCTACCTTAAATTTAGTGATTTGCCTCACTAAACACAATGCATTGTTTCATAGCCAACACAAATGGCATTGCTTTCAATTTAATCACTGCCTTTTTTGCCATTAGTACAATAGTTATATGGGAAGAAGTGATCATGTTCGCTGTGATGTTAAATGTAGACAGCAAAAAGCCCCCACTTGATACTGTGCTGGTATGCTGTAACTGAGCTATTTTTAATATTTCCTTGTAACTGATTTGTAAGTGAATTGTGCTTAGGCAGTGTCAGAACTTTCCTGTCAGCTACTTTAACAGCAAAGAGATAGCTCGATGAATAATTCATTAAAGGCAATTTTCTCCTAGTCACTGAGTCATCAATCATAGTTGCCTAAAGAGCCTTGAATTGGCCAGCAGAGCGCTATTCACAGGTAGTGTGATTTAGGGAATAGGAGCCACATTCATACTGACAGGTCAGGTAGCAATAAGTAAGGGAAGGTGCCTCCTTTACAGACTGCTAATGAGTCACCAAACCTGTATACTATTTCCAATTCTCCCCTTTTTGTTTTTTTTTCCTCTTCCTTTTTCAAAATATCACTCAGAATTGTAGCCATAGGGTGGTTTTGCCAAACAAAGGTGCAGTTGGATGAAAAACCAGTGTAAATATTTGCACATTTTTTCTGGCAGAAATCCTACCCTGAAAAGAAGCTCTTCAAAAGGGAAAAGTGATTTGATACATGATTGCATGCATTTACCCATGTAATTGAAATAATGAGAGATGATTGCTTTGAGCTAATAGTCATAAGTTACTGGTCTTTTTGTTTAATCCAACCATCAGCTGTCAAGAGCCTCACAGGAGCATGGGGAAGATGCACCAAGGATATCATTTGCATCACCTCAGACTGTAATTTTGTTGTTTTTTTCAGAGCTGATACAAGCGTCAGATTCTATACAAATCTCCCTGGAGCATAAGCGTTCTAGTGTTGTTTTGATAGGAGCAAAGAGAAAAGGAGCACGTATATGCTGCTTCTAGTAGCTTAAATGCTCTCAGGATCACAAATAAAATAACAGCAGTTTTTGGCAGACTTCTTGCAACTGTTAAAAACTAATTTTGCATTACAGTCAAGGTATGTCTTTGTGCTTGAGAAAACCTCATTTGAGCATAATTTTCAAATATATACGTCTTACATCATTGTGCTTATTGTTCCAGATGACAGATACCTTTGTGGTGTATTATACATCACCCATTAATTCCCTAAGCACTACCTATTGTATTAATACCAGCTGTCTATGACTATTCAACCAGCACAAGAAAACAGGCAAAAACAATGGTGCAGTGATGAGTCATAATTTTCATAGTCTTGCTTAATAAGGAGGTGTGAAAAATGTTTTCTAAATATTGTAGCTCTGCTGTTGTCTATATGTGATTATAATGTTTATGCAAGCAACACAAAACAATGTGTACACAATCAACATCTGGCTACTGAGATGGCTGTATAGAAAGATTTGAAGATTTATCAAACGTTACTTATAATGGGTCAGATTCTGATACTCTTACTCAGGTTCTGCAGCTACTGTATTGCAAGAGACTGTTTTCCACAACTCGCAGTACGAGAATCTAGTCTCAAAAATTAACCTTAGACTATATTTAGCACAGTCAAAGCAATATAAATAAGGACAAGTGTAAACTACATTTCTGAGAGTTAATAACTTTTTTCATTCTCTTTTTCAAGTGTTACCTGTCTGCACGTGTTTGAAATATTTGACAGACAGGACAGCCATTCCAACAATGCTGTCCACTGACTAAAGCTCAGGCCTAGTGATGAATACATGTTTTCTGCCCCTCCCTATCTGCACTGTTAACACTGAAGAGGCCAATTTTAACCCCAGACTGTGTCTGTCCATCATAAATTTCCTGTGCAGACTTCTTTGTATTGAAAAGAATAAATTAGTATCCAAATAAATGCTCAGGAACTAATTCTGGAAACAGCTGTAGCTACAGGCAGTGTAAGTCAGGTGGTAAGGAGTCAAGACGCTACTTAACTACAATGCATATAAATGTTTTCTGAATGGTCATTTTACTTCAGTGTTTTGGGGGTTCTTTTCAAGGGCTTATAACATACAGCTCCATATATTTGTTGAATTATTTCAGATGCACAGGCTGAAATGCTGGCTTCCTTGAAGTCAACAAAATTCCTCTTGATTTCTGTGAAGCTACCATTTCAGTCCTGGTCTCTGAAACAGTTTATTTCTAAACAGAAAGATAGTAAAAAAGACTGCTGCAACTGCAACAAATTCTTAATCAGAAATATTTCTGTAAAAAAAAAAAAAAAAGCTAATATGGTAACTGAATACCCTTGCTTTTTTCCTAAATATGAAGCTCAAGCTAGTTTTTATTCACAGAGAATATAGTAACAAAATTAGACAAATGCAAACATAAATGTCAATAATGATTTAGTGTTGTTCTCCCTTCCTTCATCTTGAAAAGTTCATCCAAAGGCTGTTTTCTACTTAAATCACTGAAAGGAATGAAGGGAGAAGTGTGAGGAAGCAGAGAACAAAGTCCAATTTTGTGCTTCTTTTCATATTCTACAGGCAGCATTTTCTGCATTAAGAAGTATTAATACTGCAAGAGTGTAATACAAATTTAGTTTTCAGCCTTTAAAACTCTTGATATAACTCTTTAGCATATGAGTGTTCTGTTTTGAAGTATTATTTGCCTTGATGCAAGAAATGGAAACCATATTTTTAGCTTTTAGCTAATGTTGAATGTTGAAGTGGTAGATGTCAGTCCTCTAGTATCTCTGTTTTGCAGTATTCCTTTGAGGTTAGCAAGTTGAAAGTCAATGCTAATATCTTACAGCCATTCTTTGGCTGGAAGATGGGATTAGGAAGCAACGTTGAAACTGTCAGTGAGGAAAGCCATAGAATTTACGTTATGTGATAACACCTAACTCAAACGGAACAATCTTATATCTGTGCTAGTGTTCCTGAATGTACTGCACAACAAAACAGTCATAAATGTAAGAATTAGGAATAGATAATCTCAGTGCCTACTGGATCCAACACAAAAATGAAAAACATCCATCTGCAGAACTCTAGACTCACCCTAATATTAAGCAGACCTATTGCCCATCAAATTAATTGTAATTTTCTCCAGGTATAGCTGCAACCACTCACATCATATGAAAACAGAACCATGATACTTTTGCAATTAAATGGGTAAACCCATGTAGTAAATATTGAAACATTGTCTATTGGACAAATGAGAAAGTAAACTGTTTTGTAGTAAAATGCTTTCTTGTATTTAAGCTTAATGGTGTCTCATTGTGAAAAAAGTCTGGTTTTGAAATGTAAGGCAACAGTATTTTCCTGGATACAAAAAAAAAAAAAAAAAGTGTTTACAACACTTCTGTTTATTCATTTGATGGACCAGAGTCACCAATGTTTTCACAAGTAAATATTCCCTGGCATCTAAACTGGTGCTACAGACAACCCGCTTCTGGCGAGGAATGATCTTTCTCTTCAGAAGCACTGGATTTTATGAAGCCTGGCAAGACTTGGAATAAACAGTCATCTGAGTGTAAACTTTCATTGCATTGTAGTGTCACAATCAGGTTAAGCCTACAGCTCACTATTAACTTAAATTTGTGCTACAGTGGAAAAACATTCTCTATCTTGCCACTTTGTCATGCTTGCTCCTCTTCCCCCAATTCTTGTCTTTTTCCCATGGACTGCTCTTCTGCCAGATCAGTTTCCCATTCCAGTTTACTATGCATCTGCACAAACACTTTTTCTGGTGTGACAGAGAGAGTGTCATGAAGGTTAGAGGTGAATACAATGTGAACGGTGACATTGCCAAATATCTAATAGGAGCCTATAGTGGCTAAAATAATACTTGAATGTGTACAGAAGGGAATATCAAAGAGAAATAAGTAGATCATGTTACCTCTGTATTTAAAACAGCTGCAACTGGGACGGTAGCACTGAACATCATAAACCTTTAGAACAGCTAATTTTCAACCACAGAACGTTTAAGGTAGGGAGGAAGCTCCTTTCTGAAAGTCAGGAGTCTAACCACAGTCAGTGCACTTGCAGTAAGAGTTCATTCAAGGAAATACTACGTCCTGTTTTGTGTGGAATATCATACTGGTTTATGAAGAAACAGTCTTTCTGGCCTTAGTTTGTCATTCTCTCAATCTGTTCTGATAAACATTTAATACTTTTGTTAACATCTTGCAATATTTTTAATTCAAATATTTTCTGAGTAAGTGGCTTTCATGAAATCTAATTCATTACAGAGATCAAATAGAAGATTTTTTCTAATATAAAATTTCATAGTTGAAATAAGGTTCTGAATTAAATTTGTGGGTTTGAGCATTATAAGTGAAAAAATTATTGTGAAGACAAATTTATCTAGATGAACCAAGCTCCCTAAAGAAAACGCAACTGGGTAACTGGTGTAATAAAACACAAAACAATACCACTGATACTCTAACTCATAAAAACAAGAACACAAAGTTTGTTGACCCTAGTATCTCAAATTTACCAGAACGTTCAGGCCAACTTGGAAATAATCTTCATATTTTAACTCTGAGGAAAATTGTTCACTAAAACTAGTTTCCAGAGTATGTGTGACTTTTGCTTGCACAAAGGCAGTACTGGAACAAGCTTTCATCAGTGGCAACATTCCTCAGGATTCCAATAGAAAAAAATCACATTTCTTATATTATACTTAAATCTGTCTTTGACTAACAACAACTTTTTGTGGTACTGAAATTCAGATTACCTTTATCTCATACATTTTGACAAGAACTGTTTTGATATTAAGTAACTTTAAAATTACAGACAAACAAAAAATTGTGTTATCATACTAAAATTTATTTTTAATAGAATTAATAAGTAGCTAGAAATTGTAAAATTCATTGATAATACCAAAACCATTTGGAAAATCGGAGCTAACAGCCATAAATACTCCTGGACTCTTAGTAGGACTGAGATGAGATTATTATCATACTGTAATTTGTGGAGCTAGTACCTTGGTCAAATCAATTTTGGTGAAAAAAAGTTTCCCTACATCAACAAATGTGTGGATAACAAGATAATGAAATGCATGCAGCTTCACTGGACACCTATTAGGCATTCAGCCCTGCATCATCCTACTTTTAGAAATACATGAAATATCTTCCTTCCCTTGAACTGCTAATGAATAAATAGGTAATATTGTCAGGCAGAATCAACCTCAGCAGAGCAACCAGGAGGGGTGGGGGTAGCAGGGAATCTGAATACTATACCACTGAGTATCATCGATGACGTAGGAGTGTAATATCTACTGCTTTCTAAACACTCTTTTCCAAAATGTTCAATCATTTTGAACAAAATTAACTGCAGTTACAAGTCTATCATAGGGTGAAAAAGTCACAGTAAGTTGACAAGCATAATTTATTTATGCGTTCTAGAATTAAACTAACAGATGTTATGAGAACTCTTGGCTGGGATGATGCAGAGTGCAGTCATTTCTGTATCTATGTCAGTGCCTAACGATATTGCAAAGAGTAAAATAAATAGCAACCTTTGAAATCTAAAAGTGTACTTTTCTTAAAAATATGTGATTATAATAGAAGCAGATGATAACCAGCAGTTGAAGAAGCAGTTATTAAAACAAGCAGGGGGAGTTGTAGCCAGTACTCACAAAGGATCTGGATTCTGCAGAGGCCCTTCAAATCAAGGCCAGATCACAGACAATTGTGCCACTAAGATAAGCAACAATACAGATATCAAAGACATCGTCTTACTGTTTACAATTTTAAATTGTGATAGCTTTTTCAGCACATCAGGTAAGAAGCTGATCCATAAATTGGTATAACTACACTGCCTTCATCTAGATATATACCTCATCATGATTGGTTGTTAAATCTTTATGGCACTAAATATTAATTTAGGTGCATACTTTTATACCTTCTTACCCATGGGAACTAATATATCAAGGAATAACTTGAGCAAACAGACAACTTAAATTATCTTAAATTTGATTATGCTGTTCCCTACTATTGAAGTTAGCTTGAGTCATCACACAAAAATACAGAGCATAAATTAAATTCTCACCTCACGTTAGTCTCAAGTGAGACTAAAGAGCTCAATTTCCTCCTCTCAGAGCAGTTTTTCTTTTGACATTAAGTAGCCATTGCATAAAATTACTATCTCCAATATGAAATCATGTGGGTTTAAATATCCATAAAAATAAAGCAATCTATGACAAAAAAAAAAGCCCTTTGCACTTAGTTACATTAATCTGCAAATCTAGTATTGCATCGCTCATACAACTTGCAAACACAAACTCTCAGTTCTACTGCATTAGTAAGTTTGTTTTCTTTTAGGTTAATCCTTTTAAAGAATACAAGAGTCAAGATCCTCCAAAAGTGCAGTGATTGCTTTCGCATAGACTGGTTTCAAAAGCAAACGTTTTTAAAGAGGAAAAGGTTTGTTGTTTTATGACTCTCTTGCACTGCTCTAGGCTTCACAGTGTTTCAGTAGATATCCTTATGCTTCTTAGTGATTAATATTTCCCATTTTGAATTGAAAAGCCACTACAAGTAACAAAAATGATTCTTTCATTAATCAGATACAATCATAATTTCCTCTCTCAGCTTTCGTTTTTATTATAACTTTGAATTTTTCCCACTAAAGTACATTGAAAATAGGGAAAATGTGATTTTTTTTTTCTCAAGGGAAAAAGGTTTGTTATTTTAAAATTACAGCATAGAAGATCAAAATAAAGTGACTGTTCATTGTACTATCCAAATAGCCTATCTTTGTACAAAAAAACCTTTCATTTTCACAACTAAATTGACTAAAAGGCACTGTTACCTAGCAACATTCATTGTGTTTATGACCTTTCATCCAATCTGAGCTCACAGATGTGCTTCTGAAGCTAATAAACATACATCATACAGTCCCCGCCTGCTTTGATGAAATATATGAGCCCTTAGAGCAGACTGTGAAATGTCCTTTCTAAAAAACGAGAAAAAACATAAAAATTAAGAACAGGATGCATTTGGAAATAGTTTTAAAAGTCTAAAGTATAAACTTGGAATCTCTCTGCAATCAGTCCAGTGTCTTTTGTAGCAAACCAAAAATTTGCCCAGAAAGTTGTGGCCCTGCACACAAACATACCGGGTGCATGACTGATAGATTTACTTTGTTGCCATATCAATGAACGTACTGGTCCTGACCTTTCTGAAATCAAAATGTCTTAAAGAAACTGAAAAGAGAAAAGGTTTGGACTGTAGAAGATACTGACTGCCTGAATTTCAGGTAACAGTGAATTCTTTTGCGTTAAAAATACAACACTTAGGGATATTTCCATGCTTTATACACGACTAAATTTAATCAGTAAAAGTTCTGTCCCCACATTAATCATGTACACTACACTGAAATAAAAGTACGAATAACTCTGTATAACATTCTGAGCTAAGCTTACAGGGAAAACATTGTATCCCCTGTTTATAGGTCAATTTGAAAGTAAAAAGCACTGTGTAAGTACCATTGTTCCTGTCTTTTTCAGGTTTAGATAGCTTGCACAAGCTCTCATGCTAAGTTGCAATTATAGTTCAAAAGTTACAGTCTCAAGTGACATTTGTTGGGTTCCATCTTTATTTGTTCTTTGACCATCCACACTTTTTCACTATTTGTAATTAAAAAGAATATACTTTCTAACACTTCAGCCTTTGTATGGAAACTGAAAATAAAGTTCTATTTTTCAGGTTTTTTCACCATCGCCAATCGTAGACTTTCTAGCCAGAAATTTACAGACTTGTACAGAAGCACCTGAACCATAATATAAAAATTGGCCTGCTCTTCTATAAGCAACAGCTGGAATAACTTTCTGTTGCCAAGAAAAGAAAAACTAGAAAGGCATTTATCATATATGGTCAATAAACAACCCTTGAAAATACTTTTTCTGGATATATCACCTGCAGAATTCTGGGGTCAAATTCTGTTCTCAATGCATGTGAAGGCTGTGCAGCTTTCTCACCTTACTACACCAGTAAATGAAAGCAGAATTTTAATTTTTTACCATTCAATTAGCTGAAGTCAAATAATGAGGCCTACCATGACAAGAATTTTTTTTAAAAATAATTATTTAAATCTCGTGGAATTTTTTTCCATTAACATAAAAAACTGCTTTAATAAACTAGGTTCCACAGTGCTGTCTGATGTAACTGTAGTTAATTTTCAGTAACAGAAAAACATGAATAGAATCTTCCAGATGCCAACCTTAGTCTGAGATTTATTGCATGGGAACAATAACACAGTTGGTTCTACCTATACTTATGGCAGAACCTACAGTAATAAAAACTCTAATATGTTAGAGATGAACATCGTACAAATTGTTAATTTGATGTCATTGTGATAATTAAACCATTGTATTCAACACATTTGAAAATCTACTATTTTAGAACCTGAATACATATTTCAATGCATGATGACAACTCCCATTCGTAATGAAAAACTAAATGTTCAGTGATCAGTTTAAAGTCATCTGGATAATTTCTCTGACCAGTCACAGTTTAGAAAATGTGACTCTAATAACCTCTTGCATCACATATGTTGCCTGGTAAGGGTAAGGATATGTTTCTCAGCACTGAATTAAAATAAAATAAATGTATAACATTTGTTCTTGCCAATATCAGAGAGTTGTACATGACAGATATCATCTTGCTTCCAGAAAATATCATTATAATTTCAGTCTCAATAGAATCAATTCATTTTTCACTTAAAGTGTCTATTTAAAAAAGGTGATCCTGGTGACTGTATTCACACATATAGGTGTGCGTATATATATACACACACACGTACATAATATTTTTATGTATGTGAAAAGAATAAATACACACACACACACAAATGCACACAAATCCAGTTCTAGAGGTTCAAAGAGAATGAGTGATTATTGAATAGTAAAGGAAAGGCAAATTATGTTAATATACTGATAGCACATGAACACATTTCAAAACCACATCCAGACCATAGACGACTTCTAGGAACTGAAGTTAATAATAGCTATGATTTCAGGGTGGCAGATGTCTAAAATATTTACAAACATATTTTAGAAATGAGCACAAACAAATTATGACACAATGACTTTGTCAGACAAGATGACCATTCTCCATCAGATTTGCTGTAGTTCTCAGTTTCTGAATCCTTTTCAGAGCACTGGATCAAGAACTCAAGAATACTGACTCAGAATGAAGACACAATCAGCAGCACACCTTCAGAACCAGAAGCACAGTTTCAGAACTTTCAAAGTGTTGAGAAACAACTAAGTATTCACCTGCATCACTAGTGAAGACTATTTGTGAGAACAGTTCCACAAAGTCAGTATTCACCAAATAGTAGATAGTAGACATGCAACTGCTTTAGAAACCAGTGCTTATCTTTTTATTCATTTTTTTGCCTTCTCACTATGCTATTTATTTATGCAACACAAAATAGTTATGTCCTTCACATGACCTACTCACATTTAGAATTGTCTGTGTTTCATCTATACAGAGTATTGTAGTTAAGGTGATTTGCACTGTAAGCCTAATCTTCGCTCCTTCTCTAATTAAAACAAGCTGTGATATTATCACATATGATCCCATACTAGGACAGCATTCTTGGTAATCTGGAGAGAAGTTTTGGGTTTTTTTCTTAAAAAGGAATAATTTAAGAAACAAATACTTCTTTTTCCCCTTCATTTTTTTTTCTGGCGGGGGGGGTGGTGATGGAGAGCAGGGATGTTTGTTTGGGAGTTTTAGTTTTCATTTAACTCATATGGCTGAGGCAGTGTTTCTTAACAAGAATACATTTAGAAATTAGACAGTTAATAAATGTTTAAACCAAGACTTTTTCTAGGTCATAGTATCTCTGTTCTCTATATTGGGTGACAAATTAAGATTACAACATGCCTTCTTAAGTATTCTCAGTAAGTATAATCCTGTTTTGAATATCTTTTTTGGGGCATTTTGAATACATTAAGATACAGGTCAATCTCTGGATTGTAGTATGGTACAGTGATACAGAAAAACATTCCATCAAGGGAAATAAAGGAAAATTGAATATGATGAAAAACAGGGATGCACATCTGGTCATAGCAGAAATCATCTACCTTCTATATAATACAGACCTCAGTAACATTTACTTCAAATCATCTCTTTTGTTTTGTCTTGCTTGCTTCTGATACAACCACTAGTCTAAAGAAATAATCATGTTACAGTGAAGCTGCTGGGAAAAGAAATATTCTTTCTCAGTATATTTTTATATATATATTTATATATTTATATATTCTGAGATAACAGAAAAAAAAAATCTATATGAAGCACCAAATTAAGAGACTGACAACCAAATTCCAGGAAAAACAGAGGTGCTGAGTATTGCTGTCATAGGCTATCTTCTCCTTTGACTTCTAGCTAATAAAATTACCGTTAGGAAGATACTTCATTGATAGTTTTTCTTCTTCTGTGCCTAAGATCCATTTAAAAAAAATCAGAAGTAGGGAATCTAACAAGAAAGGTTACCCCTGCCGCAGTGTTAGAAATCTTCTAATATTAGAAGAATGAATTTTGCATTTCTCTGGATGATCTTCATACAACATCTACATAGGGATAAAAAGCTACCTATTTATGACAGTAACTATGAGCTTTATATGTAAGAATCACACACCATAACTGACATTGCAAGGAACCACTGGAGGTCATCTAGTATAACCCTTCAGCTCATGCAAGGATCAATGAAATCAAAGGACCTTCTTTCATGAACTACACCTTTCGTTAAAATACAAACATAAACATTTTATGAAGTATCATCATGGGTCTTGAACCAGAATGCCACTTTATGAAGCATCATAACAACAAAGAGAAATTACAATGTCTTCCACAAAGTTTATTCTCAATACTTAAGATGCTAACTGGGTAAATACAAACACAGAGGTATAAATGGTAAAAGAATGAACACAATGATAAGCAGTGAACTCAGCATGCTATGGGACAGGAAAAGTATTTTGAAGAGGTTGCACATATACAAAGAAGACTCCAAGCAATGACGGCATTTGAGGACATTTTTATCTTCAGGCATGGATAGTTCTATTTATTCGGGCTCCTTAATAAATCAGCTCCAAAAAGAATACTGAACTTTAAAGTATTTTAACCAGACATAACTGATTCAACTATTGAATATTATAATCTTAAAGGCAGGTATTCAAAATTTAGTTAAGAGGTTCATTGTTACCAGCTTCTTCACAGAGCAGCCAGAGATCTTTCTAAAACAAAGTGGATACTGTACTATCCAGCAATACAGAGTTACTGTCACGTGAGCTAATGCAGATTTAGAGAACTCCACACTGAGGGTGTGAAAATATTTAGAAGTTAATTTAGAGTTAATTGCATCTATTCCTAGGTAACTTATCTAAACAAATGCATATGAAAAATGAAATTACAATAGAAATGTAGACATAGTCAATTCCATCTTTTAATGTCAGAAAATGTGGAAAATTTTCAAAAATTCAGAGGTTGCTTTCCCTGTCGTGGTTGCTCTTTACAAAGGCAGATGGAGAACACTTGCTTTAATTCAGGTCTTAGTCAAATGCAGTAGTATAGCCACACATGGTTAGAAGTAAATTCCTATGCCATGAGGTCTAGGCCTCCTTGCAATAGCAGTTTACATTTTTCAATTCCTTTGCAAGCTTCCTGAGATCTAATTTTAAATTATTTAGCTTTTGTCTTTTGTTGCTATGATTGGAAAGTTGTTCTAAAATTCTACAAAACTAACAGGAATGTATTTTTCAGTTTTCATACTGATTTGAGCTATGATCTAATTATATGAATTTGTTCTTCTGCCAACATTATCTTCTAGCTGAATTAATTCTTCTTCCTGTTGTACTGTTGTTTATATGCAGCAGCTTTCTTAAAAATCAGTGATCAGAATTTTGCAGTGTAATTCCCATATGGCTTCAGAAGGGGTTACAGTAGCACTAAAGCTTCCTTTTCTACTGGAAGTAATTTTCCTGACCCTTTCTAAGGTGGCATTTTTTATTTTTTTCACAATTATACTATATTCATGGCTAACATCCATCCTGCATGCACATCCTTCTCTTCCTCAGTTGCTTCTAACTGATGAGACAGCAGACTAACGTAAATTCTTACTGCTACCCCACTGCAGGTTCTTCTGCTCCTTACCATTCACATATTTTGATAATCATCTTTATTATTAGTGATTTCCAACACTAGTTTTCAATTATTAACAAGTTCAAAAGTAGGCTGCGTTTTCTGCAAATATGATTAGTAAATTTTTTTTTTTTAAATTGGCCTCAAGACTGCTTTTTAAGAAATCTGGCCAGTTGCCCATACAGTCAGCCTTATAGTCCTCTTTCACCACTAATGGTGGTGGTCTCACTAATATTTTGTGTCATCATCTCATATACCTTCCTATAGTCCCTAGAAGTGAAATTTGCCATATTTTCTTGAGCAATTAAGTTGTCTTGTACAATCCTGTTCCATAATCTGCTGTAACATTTTAGTCTTCTAAACAAAATTATTTTCTTCAAATTTTGTTCTGTTACAAGCTGCTGTGACTGACTAGCTTGTAATGCCTATTGTTTTTCTCCTTTTTATGTAAGAGCACCACATTTTTGCTTTCTGAATTGCTGACATTACTTGCTATTAGTACTGACCTGATTTACCTAAAATATTTGATAATAAGCTTATAGCTTAATATGATTTTAAAAAGCTAATTGTATTTATCTGATATCAAACACAGTCAAAATGGGGAAAAACAGTCAATCAGAATCCTTGTGCTGAGGTGAAACATTGGCAGAGCACAGTATTATCACAATTTCTAGCAAGCTATCTCTATTGCAATCCAATATCTTGTGAATAGGAGCAACAAGAGACAGAATTACCAGAAAGGACAGATGGCCAAGAAGATTCTTTTGGTCTCCTACGGTTGATGACCCACAGAATCTGGACATGCAAAGCTGACATTACCAGTTCAGAGCAACATACATGGCATATGTAGTTCATGTTACAATTAATTGTGCCCTTGCTTTTCAATGACTAGGGAACAGGAGCCGACTGCAAAGGACTTCTCCAAAAATTAACCTAGAAAAAGGCATTTCTTCAGGATGAAGCAATCACTAAGACTGAATGCCTTTCCTGCTTTTTGATTCTTGAGCAACATGGATTTGGGGCTTACTTCTTCCTTTTTCTATACATTGGAGTAAGTGTATGTCTGCCTACGTCATCTTAAATAAGAATGAATTATCAGGAAGAAAGCTAGATCAAATCTGAAAATCTGGAATGATGATGGTACAAACTATTTTCTTTTTATCCTTTTGTACATCCAATATTTCACATAATTTCACAGAAATCTGTGAAATTCAATATAAAATAATGAAGCAATTCCTGGGAATTTCAGTATACAAAACCTAGAAAGAAGTAAAATGGATAATAATAGAGAATCTTTCAAAGATCATGTTTTATAGCGTAGATTTTAGAGACAAAAACATGGAAGTATTTTTTATTATTGTAACTATTTTTTAAAAATTGAACCTACAATTTTTTCATGTGAACAGGAATTTTCAGAATCATACAGAGAGGAAAGCACCCTGATGTGATTGTCTTGTCCATTTGCCTGCAACAATATGGCATCAATCATTCCTCATACTTCTTATCTGTTTATATTGTCTAAAAAAGCACAACAAATATTTCAAAATTTCCCTAAATAACCTCATTGAATGCTTTGCTTTCCTAAAGTTGGGGGGGTGTGGGGGTGTGTGTATTCCAAATATATAACTTTTTATGTTTAGGCTATTTAAGCCTGAGTGCTTCCCATCCTATCCCAAATAAACATGAACAGTTCTTACGCCCTCAGGAGTTTCTACAACTTAGAACACCTAAGTGGCCTACTATTTCTGTGTGATTTTGTCTGTAGGTTGAGCATACCCATGTTCTTCCAAAATGACTGTACAAATAGCATGTTTTCTAGAGCTCTAATTATTATTTTTATTTTCTGTGTCTTCTTCCTTTTCGGCTCAAGGTATCATTTGTACTCAAGAGAGAAAATATTTTCAAAATACCACAATCTTTAAATAAAACATTATTATTTATGTAGCCCATTATGAAAGTTCTTTTTCATCACAGCATGATATTGTACTCAGCATCTCTAGATCCTCCTCCACAAAACTATCAGTACACACAAATCTCTTTGCACTTACAGAACTGATGATTTCTAATTAAAAATCTCGCATTTGTCCTAATTTAATTACAATCATTTACATTTATCATTAATTTATATTCATTTCAAATTTACATCTTGACTTCTGACGTCTTTGCAGCCCCTCTCAACCTTGTGTCATTTGGAAATTTGCATCCTCCCTATCCCATCATCCAGATCAATACAAAATTGGACTGAGCCTTGAACCAATTTATAATGGAAAACACATGAAATGTTTTATGACTTTGACTGCCTAATCTTTAACAAATACTGTTTGCATAAGTTTTTCAACTGCCTTTTTAATACTTTTTCAGGATTTCAGTGAGGGCACAATACCTTGGGCTCTTCATGGTTTTGCCATTAGGACACAAACAAAACCTTCAGTTTGTCAAGCTTCATTATATCTGCCTTTATATTCTCTCTTTCAATAAGGAAAATTATATGTAGTTTTGAAAAAAGATGTTCAACAGAAAATGCAACTAAGTAGAACTTTTCTTTCCCACAGAGACACTGAGTTTGCAATTGCTTCTGTGAGTCTTTAATTATGATCTCATTCTCAATTAGATTTAAGAAAAAACATATCTTAAACAGTTTAGGAATGAGATTTCTGTTTTACCCTTTAATCATACCATTACCATGGAGATTGACTCCGGCCATTGCAGGGAGCTCAGTTTGAAAGAAAAAAATAAATAACATTGAATCTGTTAAACATGAATACAGATTTTAGTATTGGTAAGTAAAATAATATTGTTCTACATTATGTGGTTGTGTGTGCTTATTACCTAGTTTTCCATTAACAAGCCATCATATCTGAAACGTACAAACCAGCACCTATAATAGGAGTGCAGGAAACACTAAGCTCAAGTGTTTCCTTTGGGGCTTGATAATAAAACAATAGCAAGAACAGTAACCGATTTCATGAGAGGTGTGGGAAGTTGCAAAGTAGCGTCATTCTTTAGCTAGTTAAGTACAACTATTTTTGGCAAAACAGAAGGGCAAAATTGTTTGAAAGGAAAAAGCAAATAGAGAAGAACAACAGATGGAAAAGCTTTTTTTCCTTTTAGAATTAAAATAAATAAATTGAGTAAAAAGTACTTTTAATGAAAATGTGAGTTAAATGTCGTTCTACAAAATTATTGTAATCTAATGAGAATATGCTGGGTTTGTGCCTTTATTAAAAACAAGGTGATTTATTGCAATGACCTCCAATCAACAAATGGGACATAAATAATATGAGATCAAAGTACTATATATAACATATAAAAACATTTATTCAGGCAACTCCTTTGCAAAGATGGCTTAATTAAAAGATTTATTGAAAAAAGGCACAACTTACTATAAAGTCCAACTTCAAATACATCTAGAAAATAATTTTTTTCAGAGTTAAGAGTTAACATTCCATTAATAACTGAAGCATGTGACTGAACAAGCATGTCAGTGAAGTCCCCTCAAAGCTTTATCAAGACTGCAATGCCTTTGCAGGGAGAGAGGCAGAATTAAAGGTGGAATTGCTTCCTCATCAATTCAAAAGGGTGGTTCATATTCATCCACTGCTCTGACCAAACCTCTCCATTTATTCCAGGGAAAGGAGATAACCCCCATGCTAGCAATACAATAACCATTACACAGAATTTCAGAGGTGTGCACATAAACAAAAGCATGGATATGGTGCTTCAGTTCCAGGACCTGTCTAGTCCAATAATTTCACAAGATCATAGAGTATGACCAACTGATGGGTAAGATGTACATACTTGTGCACCCTGGAGCTCAACAACATAGAATAGTTCTTTTTCAAGCACTTCTTATATTTTTCTTAGACATACCTTGCAACCACAGGCCCTTTAGCAAGGAGTTCCACAGCTCTCTTGTCTAAAGAAGAATTCACTTAGGTTATATTTAAATTCTGGGACAAGAACCAACACATAACTCTTCATTCATCTAGACCCTGGAATTACATGAAAAGTAAAAGAGAAAGAAGGGATGGAAAGTATGAATGTCCTGTCAAAGCTGAATTAAGATGCATCCTGGGATGTACACCTAAATCTGGGATCCTGTATTTCTCAATTAATACCTGAGGACCATTCAGACATATTTAGCTTTTGAATATCATATCTATGGTTCAGACTTTTGTAGGAGCTGTCAGCTGCCTGTCAGCAATGCCTAGAAACTGGGATCATCTAGTTAACTTGAAATTAAAATAACATGCCCATGATGGAGGATGCTTTTAAAAATCAGCTTTTTGTTTATCATGTCACATACCCCGATGTACATAAACACTATAAATTTTGAGACATCTGTATACAAAAAAACATACAGAAAACATATGTATCCTTAGAGACCTACTAAACTTCCTTGGATGTGAATGAAAGGCTTTGCTGTAATTGGCTAACAAATACTTAAAACATTCTAGAATATAATAGTCACACAGATTTGTTAACTTGCAGGATATCAACAGGCAGATTTTTAAGATATTTATATAAACCTCATCATCAAAAGGAGAGTACACAGAAAGATGCCATAGAAATTTGTATATATATATTTTTGCTCTAATTTGTTGCAGGATTGTTATAATTCCAATTCAAACAAGTTTTACACACTTTTTCTGATACAATAATGTGTCCCTCTTATTATAGAAGTTGAGTGAGAGGAGATGTCGTTTTGTTCCTGCAAGAGACCTAGTAAAAGCTGAACGCCTATTCCAGCTACATTTCCAGAAAAGTAACTTTCTGGGATTTGCTTGGAGGATGAAGGGACGTATATATACACGTGCATGTATATAACAACAACTAATGAAGTGTCCACAGTACATGTCCAACCACAATGCTGTCCAAGTTTTTACCCACACTTCTCTTATGGCCATGTTGTTCTGCATTTCTGTATCCTTCTGTACTATCTGTCAGACAAAGGTGAATAGGAAATGAGAGCTTAAAAAGTAAAGATAGTGTCCAAGCATACTACTAGAGAGGCATAATAAAATCTGAAGAAACAGGGAGCAATAATGGCCTTGTGACTTTAAGATAAAACAGTGGCAAATGTAATTCTGAAGGGTATTCTTCCCATGTCTCCCTGATACAACGGTAAAATCACTTTCAGGCTAAAACTCAGCAGAGGTAGCTGGGAATGGCTAGCATCATTCTAGCTATTTAATGGCATTAGTTATCCATTGGAACAGCCAGAGAAAGATGACTGTCCATAATGATGGCAGAAATACTGACCTGGCAATATAACTGACAGTTGTCAGTTAAGATTTTGCTCAGACACATCATCCAAAACCATTTCAAAATCAGTAAAATTCTAATCAGACTGTAAATCTTCAGATAGGTTTCCTAATCACCCCTGATTCATCTCATCCCCATCACTTATGTAGCTAATGTGCTCTTGGGCCAGATTCCCACTTTCTGAGAAACACTATTTTGGCTTGAATAAAATTTCAAGCATCGCTAGACACTGTTAACCTTTTAAAATGTCTTTTTGTGCTTCTTTATTTTGATATGTAGCTCTTAGACAATTCAATTCTTTTATAAATCTCTTGCATTCAGAAACTTATTTTATTACTTTTGCCTTCCAGCTTCCTTTTTTAATCATTGTCCTTTAAAGCTCGATATAAAGCTACAAAGAACTCATTAGGAACTGAAAAGCAGTTATTTTTCTTTATTTTAGTTTAAAATAAAGCTTAGGCCCTACTGTACAATCAATTAGAACACAAAGTTTCTAATATAAATTAAAAGGATCGAAGAGGTTTAAAGAAAAACATACGACAACCCACAGCTTGAAAAATAGTTTGCCATTATTTCCTTCAAGTAAACAGTGTCCTTTTCTTGAAATCCAGGGTAATCTGTTGCTGGCATTCTGGTTTTAGTGGTATAAACATATAAATTCTACAGCTCAAGTGACATACTGGTAAGTATCTCTCCGCGAAGAAAGCCTATTTCTTCCAAATAGCACATAAATCGTGTGATTTATTAGTTTCTATAGTAACAATATTTTTATTTTTTTAACAGTGGAGTAAATAGCTGTACACAATCTTCAAAAGTTATTAGCTGGACTATATCATGGTAACTTCCCTCCAAATCTCCTTTTTAGTTAAAAATTACAGTTTTATTACTTGCATCTAGCAATGTCCTATTTTTGGAGTGGTCAACAACTTCAAGTGTGCAATGACAAAAATAAAACAAGTTAAAAGTATGAAACTACAAATTCCTTCAACTTTGGATTGTAAAGTGAACATTCCAAAAGACTTTACTGCTATCATTAGTTACAGAAGTAAAACAAGCAAATCCTGACCTGAAAACCTTGAGTCTGAAATTGATGGTCATGCTTATACAAGTATGAATATGACTTTCAGCAAAAAGCACCACTTTATAAGCAATCTGTTAAAATTTATGTTTTCTAATAATCAGATCAGTAACAAAACTGAATGTTTGGTGTGTATTGATTTGGATACAGAACAGTTCTAATAGAACACATGACTTAATAGTAATTTTGAGTTCCTTATATTATGTCATGCCGTAGACTTATACTGTAACAAACCTGCAACATGGTCTGCCAAAGCTGGAATGACTTCATTTGTTAGTGTATCATAAAGGAGCTCTGGATCAGATACATACATGATACTTTCATGTGTTCAGAACATACCATGAGAACCATTGCTGGATCCTAGGTTTTATATACTGGCAATAACACTGATCTATAGTTAACTGTTACACTATAGCACTTGTGTAAACACACTAACCTTAAAAATTTCCCTATATTTTTCAAGTTTTAGATTTAAAATCTCCAGAAAGGAATAATACCCGCTTCCATATTTAAAGCTATTTGTTTAAGAAAGGAGAGATATTTTTATGTCTGAAACTACACCTATTCTTTCAAATATACTATCTGGGCAAAACAAGATGTACTGCATTTACTGTCTTTGACAAGTGCTGCAAAACCAATCCTATCATCAAAATTTTGCCATACTGTATACTGTAGTACAAATAGGAATATAGCTTTATCCCTTCTTTTTGTTAGAAAATACAGATCTCATTAATAGCCTTAATTATACATGCTAAATAGGAAATCTTAACAACAATTTCAGTAACCACACAATTTTATGAGATTCATCATGACTTTTGCCAAACACTATTCTCCACCTCTGACCTCTTCATTCTTTTCACTGAAGCAAAACATAGTGTTTTTGACTATGAGCTCAGTTTATTTCTTAAAGACAAGACAACCTTGGAAAAAGTCTATACATAATTAGGATTTTATCAAATAAATGCAGAGATACATACTTTCATGTGTTCAGAACATACCATGAGAACCATTGCTGGATCCTAGGTTTTATATACGCATATACATCTGTTGTTAAAAACTACCATTAAAATTTGTAGATACTCAGCAACTTCAAGTTCAAATGTTTACACAGAACCTTTAGAACAAAACTGTTTGATATCAGACTGAAATGTAAGCTTTGACTCTGAACAGCTTTTTTTGCACCCATGTGTCAGGGCCTAAAAATGTGCATATGTCCTTTTGAAAACTTAGTCCTTCACTTTCAAAAACTACAGGCCTACAAATAGCAGCTGTACTTGCTAATTTTGTCTTCCGAAAATAAAGCTGACTAAATACCTCTAAAGTCTTATTGAGATTTAGTGATCTTCAAAAGTTTTCTTCCTCATATCTTTAATTCAGACACATACACATCAATGTAAATGTGTGGTTTAATTCCATGGTGAATTTGGCCTGAAATATAGATTAGCAAAATTGGAAACAGCTGTGCAAGAAACTACTTTCCTCTTCCATTTATAGTATTATATCCCAATATAAACTCCATCATTTTAGTATAAAGTGATACCCCCCACTCTCTCTTCTCATCCAGATGTTTATGGATTTTTCAGATAATCTTCAGTAAAATTGCCAAAACCAACAAAAAGTCTTAACATGTAAATTCAACATATTGTTTCATGCTCATCATGGCCTTTTCTGCATCAGTGCCAATCCTCATTAGATTTCAGATGTACTTCGGTCGACACTGCTACAGAAAAGAACTCTGACTCATCATCTCATTGTGGGCTGGGTTCTTATTTAATTTTTTTTGTCTGATTCACGAACTGTTTTTTTGAAATTCTAAAAATGGTTCATGAATTGCTTGGGAGATGAGAAAATTAATAATGATCCTATTTACTGTACATTGAATTGAACTGATTATCATGCAACATACCGACAGATTTTTCATGGCAAATAAGTTCTATAGACAGAGGTTTTGTTTCCCTTCATACTGGACATGTCATTATACTGTAAAATAATCATTAAGCTCTTAGGCCAAGATCCAGCAAAGTGCTTAAGCACTAGTTTAATTATAAGTTTATGCAAACTGTAAAGTGAAACTACAGAAGAGTCAAATTATATTCTTTATTATAGCTGTGACAAACTTTAGAGATATGCATATACTTAAATATTTTGGTGCATCTTTTGTACATTTAAAGATGAGTGGTACTGTATAAATTCATAATGCAATGATTTTTAGTAGTCTGCTTTCATATTTTTATATATGGAAATATTTGCAAATTTTAGAATGTCTGGAATGTTGGCCGTTCCCTGACAGGTCAATTGGCTACATTCACCTCCAACTGATCACAACTAAGTAATTGCTAATTATCTTATTGGAAATAGTTTTAGAAAGCTTGATTTATTATATGATTGAGAAAGATGAAATACTGCATTTTGTTTTTCAAGAATTAGGCTAGAAGAGTCTCTTATAGAAGTGCATCAATGCACTTGCCTATGCAAAAAAATAATTATCAGAACAAAGCAGAAGCTACCTTTAGAGATCTTACTTCATTTTTAGCGTAACTAGTGGTAAGTACACATATTGCTCTTATTCTAATGATTTCTATAACCTAAGAACTCTCCTCAGTCATAACCTTTCAATGCAGGTTTAAATTTTCTTTTAAATTACAACTTTACATGTGTAGGCTGTTTATAAAGTAGAATAGGCCACTGTAAGCAAAAGGAGGTATTTACTGCAGGGGAACAGGCACTCCAGCACAGCGTGTTACCTTGCCTAACATTCAGGTGGCTAAGTCTTGCAGTGGAATATGCAACCTTGAATTAAATGCTGAATGTCACTGAAGGGTTTATAGCACTAGACCAAAGTCCAAACCAACCAACTATGCTGACCAAGGAGCTGCCTACAACAAATTAATACAGAATCTCTGAGAACAAGGATATGTCAAGAACAATTTCCATCTTTCCTTTCCATCATTTAGTCACTTTGTTAATCAGGTTTCTGCCTGAATGTTTTTGCCAAAAGATCACTATACAAGGACTAGATAAATATTATCAAGACTAAAAAGACCGTATAGTATGAAAACCACCAAGAGAAATCACAAATCTTTTCACTTTAACCCCAAGTTCATTAAAAATAGGAACTTACCACTACAGTTTACCTATTTTTGCACCAGCTAGTATATCTGGTGTGGAGCCTGCTCTTAATGAAGTTGAGTGTTATCAAGGTACACTTACTAAATCAGACCCCAAGGGGAGATAAACAGGATCACAGGGATTTGGCTTAGGCATGAGAGATTCTGAAGTGTTCAGGAAGCTTAGGAGAGATATTTCCTTCATTTCCCAGCCAGAAACACAGGGGGTTTTTTGCTTCCAGGATACTCAAGTATTTAAGCATATGTACTTCATTAAATAAGTTTCCTCAAAGGCAGTACGTTGTCTAACACCTCCATTGCCTGGTACAGGCTCACAGTGAGGCAGCTCGGTTTATCTTGTGGCACAGTACACACCTTAAGGTACCTGACTGATCTTTACAGTGTCAGTTGAGTTGTGACATATGATCCAGAATTTACCATTTTCATAGGAACTGCGCTGCAAAGGATAAATGTCCAACCTGAAAACTTGGATCTCACTTAGAATTTGAGAGAAGTGAGATAAAAGATGTCAGAAATTAGCATAAAAATTTCAGAAAACAATAATTGAAACCAGAATTCCTACGCTGCTTCTGAAGATTGATATCCCATGACAATGAGCTTTGATAAATCGCTCCAGCTAAGGATCTATTCTTACGCTCTTTACAGAGTGTGTGTAATAAATCAACATACTGACAGATTTAAGAAAACCTCTAATTCTATCTTCATTGCATGAGATATCTTTGCAGTACAGTAAAATCTTTTTTCAGTACTGGAAGTCTTCCACTGAGTGATGTGTATAGAAAATTGCTTCCTTCCTCAGTAACACAAATATTCAGAGGAAATGTATTGTTCTCCGTTCAGTAATGTTTAACTGATTTCTTTCCACAGTGCCTAAACCAATCACTACAAGAGCTTTCGAAGTTGCAGATTAACACCCGATCTAATACATAATAATGATATAAAGTCATTAATTGCTGCCTAATTATTCTTTAATAAATATAACATAGCATGTAAAACCTCAGCTCTGCGTAATAAAAACACAGAGACAGGAAAATATAAGTAATAAAGAAGAGACATGGAATGATGCAATATTAAAGGAGACAAAAAATTAGTTTGAAAAGATCTGTCAGGACTATTTCAGACAGGACTCAAAAAAAAAATACTGTCCCTGCATGGAACAGTAAGACTTAAAACAGAAGCACCACTCATCATTTAATCTCTAAACACTAATTCTAAATTTACTATTTCACCTTAGCTTATGTTAAATTACATTTCAATAAAGCAGGACCAATTGCTTTATTTAACTGTCCTGTCATTTTTCAACATGCAGACTCTACCTTATAGCAAAACAAAAAAATTTTTTTGTAGGGATGGTTAGGGACTGGGGTTTTTTAAATGCACTATGAAAAAGAAATCTTAACAATTACCATGTACAGAAATTCTGATCAGTGTTAAATAATTTGTATTGCAACAGCATCTAGAAGCCCTGGACATACATGAGGATCCCTCTCCACCATGCGCTTTGCAAACTGCACAAAAAAAATACAGTCTCTTACACCAAAGAATTAACAAGTATTACAGGGAACTAGACTGCTCAGTTCTTTTGGGCTTAGTTTGCTTTGTTTGGACAAAGTAATTTCCAGAATCTCCACAGATGCATGTAAAATAAGGAAGGGTTTTTCTTTTGTGCACTTAGGCCTACTAACTTTGAGAATAAATAAGTTTCTAAGGTAAGTCCTACATACATATAATTGTTTTTCTTTTTCTCTTTTGTCGCATGTGTTTGTGTAGCAACCGCTTGAGTGTTTCACCCTTGACAGAACCCAAAAACTGCACAAAAACCCCACACAGGTTTTACTCCTTCCCCAACTTTTTAGAAGGCAAAAAACACCTTAATGAATTTATACTGCATTCCTTCAACATTCATCAACTGAACCTTATCTGAAAAATAAAACAAAGCACAGCAAAAGATAGGGCTGTACTTGATTCAAACCCTCTGAATATTTTTCATAATGTCTTTTTTAAGGAGGTAGAAGTTACTGCATTTAATTTTTCAAATTATTTTGAAAGTAGATTGACATAGAAATGCTTCCCAGTTGTGCAGATTTCTCAGTACAAATCAACCATTTTCTAAGGATGCAAAAAACTTGCAAAAAAGACAACTGTTTACTTTGCAATGCTTCAATAAAGACAGACAAAACCCAGACCCCAAGGAACTTAAAAAAAGAGAATGTACATGATAAACAAAACACTTGCAGGTCTGCTAGCCAAATTCTAAGTTCATCTGATATTTTGGCAATAGAAAGTATTATGTATTTCACTTACAAAAAAGCAACCTTTGTTCTGAAAGTAGAGGGAGATCTGCAAGTATCTGAGGCATACGTGGACATCCACCTATCCATTCCCAATGCCTTTGCACGTGCAAGTCAAATCAGTTCCATATACATGCACAATTATCCATTATATCTATTATACTGCATGAGTATATTTTCACATACTTAGGGTCTTTTTCACATATATATGTTCTCCTTCAAGTTTTACCAACCTTTCTCAAGAGTTAAAGCCAAAGCAAAGCATTTTAAGTAAAACTCTTAAGGCAATTATTTAGAGAGAAAGTTCAGATAAGAAAGATGATAGATCAAATTTTCAACAAAAGTAACTCTATTCTATAAAAAAAATAGCTTACATTTCTGAGGCACTGAAGCATTTTTCCATTAAGAATTCTTCCACAACCACTCAATTTCTCAGGGGAATTTTTTGTAATTTTTTTCTTAGTAAGTTTTAACAATGTCCATTGTATCAGTTGCATATTTAACTCCAGCCATCAGATCAAATTGGATCTGCAATCTTTCAGGCCAGAAGTTCACTACTATGTACACCACTAATTATTTTTCATAATGATGACAACTATACTTACAAAAACCTTGGAAACAGTGATCAGCAGTTATAGTTCCATTTGACATTATCTTCCCTCTCAGACTCTAAGCAGGGTTAGGGCAGATCATCAGAGTAGCAGACAAGACCGATGCCAGTTGTCCACGCACCCATACGAGTGGTATCCATTTTTCCAGTTGCCACCCTAACTTCCCTACCTGGTGGCACATCTATCACATCTTATTCAGAACCATACAAAACCTGCAAACCTGGAAAGCGACACTCTATTTGCTTTATTTTATTCACTCTTTGTTGACCACAAGACTTTCAGCTCCCATGTATCATCAACAAAGGCGTTGTGCTTTGTTGATGAATGCTTGACAGTGAGAAATGTAGAAACTATAAATAAAAAAAAAGCACATGGACCTTTGTAACTTTTATTTTAATTTAAAACTGCTGATTTTATTCAAGTACTGAAGAGAAAGTGTTAACAGAGAAAGCCTTTTCTCATCAACATTTATGCAAGAATTTAGAAAAATGCTACACAATCTTCAGAGGAGTATTTATAAACAGGTGGGGAACAAATGAATTTAAAATAAGACAAATTAAGACACAAATTAGGCACTGTCTAAGGAAGACAGAAACAGTTTTGGACACAGATGCATATGCTCTGCCTTTTTTTTAAACCTATTCTACAGCTTCCACAATTCAAGAAACATTTTCCATATGATAATTCTAACTCCTAATGGCTCCTGTGTCCTTAGGCAATATTGCATACATTGGGAAGAAAACGTAGTAGAATTTTTTTTTTTTGCTTTTTAAGAAATACAATAATTAGAGCAAGCATGATCAATGGATCATTTAGATTAACTTTCTAGCATACACACAGAAGGATAAAATACTCTGAAGTATCTGTGCTGTACATTTCAACAACAATAGCTACTATTTGGTGAAATAAAATGATTGCACCTACTGAATTTCCAAAGCTTAAATCATGCTGAAGAGAACAAGGATTTTAAACAATGTTATAAAATTGCAGTTATACTGAACTTATTTACCGGGTCTTGACAGTGATAACTAGCATAAGTGATGCAACAGAATAATCATATTTTTATAGATGTCTTCTACTGTTCCATGCAGTATGTCAGTACAACATAAAAACCTATTTGAATAATCCAATGCAAGTCTGCAACCTGCAGTAAGTGCAACTTCTATGACACCCTGAAGGACTAAGGTGTTCATTAAATGCAATGTGCTCGGCCCACGTTATGGGAGAGCCCTTGGAGGACCAGAGCATGTTGTTCACAGTCATAATTAAGGGGGGGTTATGTGATTGGAAACTAAGGTATAGTAATGTCTTTGTTCTAGACCTAGCATCAGAACATAAGTCCTTGTAGTAAAATTAAGCATATGTCTGGAATTTTTTAGAAGTGTGACAACTGAAAGGGAAAAAAATGAAATTTTGTAATGGAAGAAGTTACAAAATAGACATCAGCAGAATTATACCACAATTAGAGTTTTCACTGTTTATAGGTACAGAAAAATGCCCCAAAATTTTAAAAACCTTTTGAACATGCAAAGGAGAATATAGTACTTTGTGACCTGAAAAGATTACTCTGGCAGGTGACAGCAAACTTAGGATGACTATGTTGCATAGCGGTTTAAAACTTTGATACCTATATCCTATATGAAATGTTTAAAATACAATACTGAATATAAAATATCATATCTTCCAAGAATATATTCACAATGAACCACTCCAAAAATATATATACTTAAACAAGATATAGACACAGAGCTATGCTTCGCATTTTTTTCTTGAAATGCAGATTATTAATCTAAGATTTATTTTAAATTAGACCTAAAGTGGTTCTATTTTAAGGATTTGAGATTAGCTTCAAAAGATTATGGATAATTACCATTTTATTCAATGCAGGGATAATTTATTCTTAAAATGAATTATTGAAACAGGCATAAATCTTGAAAAATTCATCTGAAATCTTAGGTCAGATTTGCAGAGGCTTATGGCCCCATGAGAATTATTATTGCATGTAATGATGGCTAATCATCACTAGAATGCAGGTTGGTTAGTAATGATTAGCCTACTTGTTTTGTAAACGTTACAAGGTTGAAATTATTGATAAGAACCTAATTAATAACTGTATTACTACAGAACTTTGCTTTATAACTTGGAATCAATAATTAATATTAACTACTGAACATTCACTATTGAGTTAATTATCCATCTACGTTTGCAATTCCTTTATGACAAAATGCACTAAGATAGAGCCAGAAGAACGACACTAGTTAAAGGCTCTTTGAAAGGAGTGTGGTTCGGGTTTTTGTAATTAACCTGATAATGTTGAAAATAAAATTACCCTTTAGCTCACATTTTCATAAGCTTTCTCTAGCCAAAGAAATTTTTTTTAATTTCTGCTAAAACATTTCTGAAGCCTTATTTATACAGGCATCTTACAACCATTGGACTCACATCTGGGTTAAACTTTTTAACTTAGTGGTTTTTCTTGTTTAAATGTGGATCCCTGATGGACTCACTGAGTATTACTTTAGTCTGGCTACAACAATGATGAAAAAAGAACCTGGTTAACAGAACCTGGCATGTCCTTTTATCTCTTTATCAGTATCATCTACTGTCCTCTGACCTAACAAGAAAAAAAAGCAGAAGTTTCTCTAATAAAAAGCAAGTTTCAAGTAGTAACAGGTTGAACTGTATTACATATCAGGAAAGAGCTGCTATTTACTGAGCCTGCCCCATGAAATTCAGGGGAAAAAATGACAGGTAAATGCCTCACATGACTTGTACCTCAAGCCAGTCTTTTCTTACCAGACAATTTTAAGCCTGAGACAGACTATTTTCACAGGAAACATGACCTTTTTTAAAAGGTTTGTTTTCCTTTTTAAAAGACTTGTTTTCTGATCACTGTTTATGATATTAAGGAATTATGACAGCCCTTAGCAAATCCCCTTCTTCAAATTGAGATGTTATTTTAAAATTCTCCTTCAAAACACATCTGCTTCGGTAGTTTAGACCCAAACTCAAACTCAGCAGCACTGCTAATACATTCTCAAGATTTTTTTGAAGATTTTATTTTATATTTTCATGATGTTAGTTGCTACTGAACATGAATATCCTCTATATGACAAGAAAATTAGTACAAAAAATCCCTAAACTACACTGTCAATTTCATAAAAATATTTTTAATCAAAATCTGCAGTGCTAGAGGTAAAGTTGCTTGAAACACACAGAATAAAAGCATTCTTAATTTTTAAAATGACAATTTTTACCTAAACCATGTCACATTTGTGACAAGACACAAACTGCTCTTCTCTTTTTGGCAGCTTACTACTTAATGAAGCATATAAGTATCAATAAAAGGCTTATTAAATGAATTTAAGGTGAACTGTATCATTATTTTGTTATTCAAACATTTAAAAACCTGCATAAATCAGAGAAGTAAGTAATATCTGGTTACTTTATAAGTTCCCACTGAAGTTCTGAAAGTATTTTAATATTGTTTTCTCTGCCACAGTATTTGCAGTCATAAACACATCTTAACTCTTTTTCAGTGGAAAAAGAATATTCCTGTTATGAGACCACATAAGCACATGAAGTCTGAAGATTTTCCTGTGTGCTGAAATTCTCTATTATTCATATTTCACACTGCATTTTGATAAAACCTCTACTAGAGATGTGTGCAGAAACAAAGATAAGAAATGAAGGTGAGTGTTACATATAATCATCAAGTCTAGCAAACTCATGTGAAAAGAGATAACTGTGTTTTGGGAGCCCCTTTTGAGTGTATACATCCCCACCTCAGTCTAGAGAAGGAATAGTTTTAAGAGTTTACTTCAGATGAACTGAAGAACCAAATCAATATGTGCTGTGCCCCGAGACAGGTAGGCTGTGATGTCATCCATTTTCTGTAAGATTTTGGAAATTTGGCCCTGTTTAGATTTTCTTGAAGAATCCACCTAGACTGATATTTTGAAGATTTGCTTTCCTGTAGTGCAATGTAATAAAATGTGTGCAGTCCAGTACAATAAATTTCTTTGTGAATAGTCCAGGAAAACTATTTAATAACTTTAAATTCAGTAATACAGGAATGCAGAAATTTATAAATACTCAAATTCCCTCTGCAGAACAATTCTTGAAGTCGTATTCAGGCAGATTGAAAGTCTAACTTTGGATAAAGTCTTGCTTTATGTTTGGAAAGTGCTTTCCATCACTTTCAGAGAAGCTGAACACTACACATAGCCAAAATATTCTAGATCAGAGAATGTCATATTTTCTAATTGAAAGATTATAAAATAAGCCTCCCAACTCTCTGAATTAGGGGAACAAAATTCCCTGAGACTTTCAATTACCACTGGCAAAAATGGGATAGAAGCGCACACCATCTATCTCAAGACCTCAGAACATCAAATTTCTATACTGACTTTTTCAAATGTGGACCGTAGGGTCAGTACTTTTCATATTAGGACTTCCACATTTTCAGATCTGTATGCGCACTAGAACTTCAAAAGCTCTGTTTTGGCCATGGGCTATTGCTCACATTTTAAAAAGGCTTCTCTTGGGCATTGTATGTGTTGTTAGCCCAACAGTCATGGTATTGATCAAGGATGACCTGCAAAGGATACCTGCTCCAGCAGGTTGTATCATATATATATGTTTAGAAATATCTGAAATACCTGAGAACCTTGCATTTTTAATTTTCCAGACTACTGTCTGTGTAAAAGATAAATGATGTGATGTAATTTGACCCTAGAAACTGAAGTATGTTATGGTACAGAGGTTCTGAGAGAAATAAAAGAAAGTACTATGGTAGATGGCTTACCAGCTTTATTATTTAAAATTTAACCCTTGACATATAATCTTAATTTCAAAGTAACTGCTCAATTCTAAAAAGAATTCAGAATCTAAAAAAATCATCATGACATGCTTTTTACTCATTTACTGGTTTTGACTTGCAGAATTTTCTATTACTAATTAATTGCAATTGGAATAAAATCTTATTACATCAACAAATTAAGTGAAGTCTTCATCAAAACATTATCTTTTGCCTGCAGACGCTAATATCAATCCTATGGGGCTCAAAGATTAGACTGAATGTATCAGCATAAATCTAAAATGATGAAATGCAATATTCTGAGACCTTGCCTACTCCTTTTTATTACATTGGAAATTAACTTCTTTGAAAATGGGAATCTGGATATACTTCTGGATATTTAAGTCAAGAGCCTATTTTAATGAATGAAGCATTGATGTAAATATACAGTCTTGAACACATGCAAGAAGCAGAAAGAGAAATGCTTTATACCATTGACTGCCAAAGCTTGTGCCAAATTACATTTGAGTAAAAACAGTAAAACATTCTAGAAGGGCAGTGGAGATCTATGTGCCTGCAAATCTGCTGTTGGCAACAGTGTCAAGAAACTAGCAGGATCATATAGCTCTGTGCAGTGGAGGATGCTGTGACACAAGACCCAGCAACTAGTACTGCTAGGACTGTTGTCCAGAGCTAGGGCCACTCAGAGAGACCAGGTTTACACAGTCAGATTTAATCCAAAAGAACATATGTCCTGATTTCATGCATTTGGAAAATACAGCCCTGTACAGTTTGCTTTGTTTCAAACAATAAAGATTTTCTTAAAGTGTATTATATTTGATAGGACAGGGAGGGGAGGTACAGTAGAGTTAATGAGTTGACTTGAACAAGAAATTGAGTAGAAGTTTGAGCAATGATCATCTGAAATTATCTAGATTGAGTAGATGGACATGATTTTGGTCCATCTACTTGGAAAAATAAGTAATCAAAGACCTAAAATAAGGTTATTTTTTAAAAAATTCACATTGGGAGAGCTATCTCACTAGATAAATTTTAAGGTGACGTACAATTCAGTAGTAAGATTGAAAGTGGCAAGAAGATGAAAGCGCTCTAAAGCTAAATTATCATTGCCTAATATAAAGCTTAGGAACTCAGACTATCTATCCCTGCTTGTTAAATGCTCTAATTGTTGTTTACTCATTTCGTTGCTTAGCTTGTTTGTTTTTATTGATTTTGCTGTTGAGTATTTTGTTGCATTTTGTGCCTATTGTGGTTGAGGTTTATTGTGCATTTTAATGAAAATGTGTTTATAAGAAGTTATTTTGTATTACTGTGAGGTTTTTTTCTGGTTTGCTTTTTTTTCCCTTTAACAACTTTGCATCTCAAACATACCCTGCTGCCAAACGAACCTCTGTATCACACTTGGCTAAGTGACAGGATTGTACTGATTGATGAATGCACTTCAATGCATCTAAATAATCTACCGGTATAGATATATTATGTAAATGGGAATCAGAACAAGTCCTAGGAACATGAACATTAATGTACGTGGATAGTAAGTGTATCACAGACTCAGGAAAGCACCAAGAATAACTCAAAGTAAACTGTAGACACTGACCCTCTGGAATCTTAAATCCTGCTCTTGAAAAGTACTCAGTGATGATAAAACTCTGCATGAATGCAGAATCTGGCAGACTTTATGTATTTGAAAGACAAAGATTCGGGCAATTTAACCTGAATGTCTTTTTGTCTATCACTTAATACCAAACTCTCCTCTTTGCTTGTTTACATCAAGTATCATCTCTCCTTTCAGTCATATTTAATACGGATTTTTTAAAGCACACAAAAGGTTACTCCTTTCTCTGTATGTGGATTCCAAAAGATTAATTTGAATATGTCTATGAAGACATTGCCTTGAAGATGGATAACATATTTTAAAGTCCTTTGGAAACACCTTGTAACAGATATTTTAAAAATAATTGGGAATCTTATTGCTAACATAAAACAAATATACGTTCTGTGGCAGATCTACATATATATATATATCTGCTGAGAGCTATTTGAAATGTGCAATTATCATCCTAAAGCAGATTGCCAATCCACATACAGCCAAATAACCTGTACCCACAGACATTTAAGCCTATCTGGATAATTAGCCATGACCTCCTTGGGGTTTTCCCCAAAAACTAAGTGTTTACCTGTGATCCCAAAATATTACAGCAGAAATATTAACAACACTAGAAGAGCGGTAATGAATTCCACATTGATCTTGGACAGGGAGAAAATGGAACAACAAAAATAACTTTCAAAAATTTAACATTACTGCTTGCTTACTAAATCAGAAAAAAATCAGTTTTTCCTAAAGTTGCACAGAAAGGTAAATGATTTTAACTCTTGCCTTTTCAACGCTTTCCTTGATATTAAAAGGCACAGAAAGGTTGGTCAACTGTAAAGAAATTGCACTTAACACTTTGGACTGAGAAATCAGAATACCCTACAATTTATTTGTACATATTAGACACAACTGGGAAGTTTCATTTTCCAAGCATGTGTTTAAGGAAAAAAAAAAAACACACACATTATTTTTTCTTAACAATCTTGCCAATTCCTGCATAATTTCTTAGGTTTTTAGAATGTAAAATAATTTTGGGCTTCCCTCAGAAGAAGTATGTTCCAGTGATCAGTTAAGGGATGATGTTTACACAACAGAAGATTATGGCTGCTAGCGGCCAGATGAGAACTAGATATTTGGACCAAACCAGTTGCAGGAAACCTTTACTGACCTTTATAACGTTGCTCTGAAAATACTGAACCAAACCTCTAGTTGGAATAAAAGAATCATAGTAGCTCAGCATTAAAAATCTAGCTGCAGTGATCGCCTTCTTTTCTTCCTCTTGCCCTTTCCCTAGGGGGTCAGGTACAGACCATGAACTCGCCTTTTCAGTGAAATGGTTACTTCAGGATGAGAAAGAATTTTTATCACAGGTTCTTACCTAAATTTTAGTGCTGACTCTTGCATTATTGTACCACTGGATTAATGAAACATGCTTCTGCTAGAACCTGGATGCAGTTCACTAACCCATTTATTAAAACCCACTACATGTTAATTGAATCATCAGTGAGAAGGGTGCATACTGTGTACCAAATTCACTGCTGGCATACTTAGGTACAATATGGTAAAAATCAAAGGCACTTTTTAATATAATGACAATAAATCCAGCCCTTATGATTCACTGTTTTGTTTTGTACACTCTGCAATCATTCTTTAAAAGGTATGCTTTAGAGTACTCTCATTTAAATTCTTGCATTAAATACCCAGTATCAACTAAGCAATATTTAGAAATTCTATATACTTTGTAGCAGATTTTAGTATTGAATTCTAGTTCCAAATTACTTTTGCTTGATTAAATTTTCTTCTGCAGCCTGTCTGTCTCTCCCTGATGTGTCTGACTCAGTAACTGGGAAAGAAGTGTCTTCTATCAATCAATGACAGAAAGTGCTGAATCTGAAAATGCTGACTGAGCACCAAGGAGGACAGGCAAGCTGCTGAGAGCAGTCAAGGGAAGTTAAAAAATTTCAATAGGAGTGTTAAATGCCTTTTAAAAAGTTATTCAAAGACTAATGAGAAAGAAAAAATTACGCTTCTCAAACAAAATTGCAATAAAACATTAACCTGAGATTGGCACTTAAAGAACAAAATAAAAGAATTCTATTACCCCACTGAACTTTCTCCAACAACAATGAATAATAAACCAAGAACACAATTCGTGATTGTCTTCTCAATATTGTATGCCAAAACAATTTTAAATATTCTACAGTGAACTAGACAGAGATTAAGTAAACTTGTTACAACAATTTAAGATTTCTTAAACCAGAACGAACATCTACAGCAGTGCACAACTTCAGTAATGACTTGCCGAGATTATAATCTATTTCCATGAAGAACGGCAGCGCTATCCATCGCTGCGAGACAGGGATTATTATTCACTTCATTGCCTATTAGTTTACGTGTAAAATACGTGCAGAATTCAATTTGTAATAAATATATGCATACCTATAGTAACATGTTTAATTTACTGCAGAACTGTACATCCTGTCATAAAAGTATAGAATTATCATTCTAAGAAAAAACTGTAATTGGTCTATTTAGGAAGGGAAAATCACGTCTGTCAACCTCATTATATTCCTGGTCATGAATGAAGTTTTCACTCTTCATATGCAGAAATTAACTATGCAAAATAACAACTGATGCTAGGAAATGCACATGTGAATATTGAACTTGGTATTTATTTTATAATAATGTTTCCTTTATTTTGAGATCCTTGTTTTCAAGCCATATTTCTGAAAATACTGGCTTCTTAATAAAACGTAGGGAGCTCCCCCATCAAAGAAGGATTTGGCAAGGCCAAAATTGCACAGGTAGTGCCAGAAAAGAGCCATGTAGAAGAATAGGAACTGATTTTCTGCAAAGCCAATTGATTTGATAATTGTAGCCCATATTGGCAGACAAATTCAAGATGTCATTTAGCAGTGCTTTGTCAAGGTTAATGAATATGCTTGTCTCTGGCTAGTAAGAACAGCATCACTATGGATCACAATTAGCTTCTCACAATCATCTGTTGTTTACATCGCACAGAGCAATGTGCCATTTCATAGATACAAAACTACCTATTTTATGTTCTGCCCTATACAAGGGAACTTTTGCATACACATAGCAAATGGGCTGCAACGAGCTCTTAACATGAAAATCCAAAGTTTTTAAACAATACTATTCAGGGACTGAAAGGACCACAGGCCAAAAGCTGGTTAAGAGCTCTGAAGCTGAACTTTCAGCCAAGGCATTATTTCCTTGTGTTAGTTTGTGTCCCATTCAGGATACTTGTAGTTTTTATACTGGGATTTTACAGTTCCAATTAAATCATTTTGCATTGGTGGTAATTTAATTCTGTGACTCTCAATGCCAATCACTAGCTTAAAATTTCAGATCTTATATTTTCATTGAATTAGTTACATTCATTCCATCTACACACTGTTCTGATGGAGTTGCTATCAAGACGGACTTTCAAAAACTGAGAAACATTCTTTAATCATATGTATGCAAGTAAGCAAATATCTTCCTTCCATGTTTAAATTAAGCAAAAAAAACATATTCTTTGAACAAGAATATTCAGCTGCTTGTTAAATTTTTGTTGGCATATTTGCTCCCAATTCTCTAACAAATTAATTTCATTCTCATATACACTTACATGAATAATATTTAAAAACAATAAAATTGCACGTGGGAATCAAAGAATTTAACTCCAGCTTTCTGCTAAGTACTTTCTAGCATCTTATTTTATAATTACGAGGGTTTATGACAATAAAATTAAGATCATAAAGAAACAACCTTGCCAACCAGATCTTTTCTTCTAACTGACACTGTATCACAGACTCTTCCTTCATTACTCATGACTATATGGATTCATTATTGCGCTGTTAAGAGATGTTAGAGATCCATAATATTAAATTTATCAAAATGAGTCATCAGATATGACAAAACACAGAACCTGACTTTTTGTCCATGATCAGAAATTAAACTAAATTGTAGTTTATAACAGGAACTTAGACATTAACGTATTTGTCCTGATATTACCAAAGCTTTTAGTGGCTAAGTAAATAAGTTAAAAAAAAAACCTAAACACAATCTCATGAAATGCGTACACTAAAAATGTGGTAATTCACACTGGCTGGAAGTTCCATCAGATTACTGTTTTACAATTTAATGTAGTAAGTAAGTGAGCAAATACAATTAAAAACAGAGTAATGTGTCTTAAAATGCACTTTATTCATTTGTTTGACAAGTATAATTTTGTTATGATAGTACTTCATAGTATACTTGTAAATGTTCAACACCACATTTGGCAAAAGTAATGTAGTCTAAGTAATGCAATATTTCATTAAAATACAGTTACAGCATCTTCATTTGAAATGTTTCTAGTGTACGGATGTATACAGACTAGTAAGTAATGAATTATGAAGAATTTACTTTAGCAAAATAGTAAGAAATATACAATGCCCATGAAAAGAGTATCAAAACTCACGTCATTTTTACCCACCTGTGGGAGATCTTGTTCACTCACTTTTAAGACTAGATGTCTGTGTGTTCCTCACAATATTCTCAATCTTCCCAGCAGAAATGCTGCTAACATAGCTTCTCTTTGCCACGGTGAAATCATTCCTAAAATGAACACAAACACCTGACTATACCTGCACCTGTAAGCACCAAAAGCAGAAGAATGGCTGAAAAATGCTATTTTGGGGGGTTTTGTATAAAAACTTTTTGAATAGCTGAAGGAGAATAGTAATCTACTAAAGTTTTCTCAGGGGAGGTCTGAAAATGTGACTGCTTCTCCCCTTTCTCTCAAAATTTATCATTTCCAAGTGGAAAAGGATAAAAAACAGGGTGGCAGAAAGCAGGCACATATTGGGAAAAAAATTACATTTTTCTACTTTCAAAATGAAATTTTCAAAGGCTAAATGTTGAAAACTTTTTTTTGTTCCAAATGATGCATTGTCATTTATCCAAACGACAGAATCTTCCTAGTGCAGGGATAAGGGATTTTAAGATGAAAGGAAAAACTAACATTTTTAAATATTTTCCCCTTTTTTTTTTTATGTTTGAAAGGTGGCAAAAAAATATTTCTTTAAAAAGTTATGTCAAAGACATTTGATTAACTTTCCCCAAAATCTTTCCTGGGAAGCAAACCTCAGTTGCACCCACCTGGAAAACTCTCATTGTAGATATTTGTAGCAGTACAATTCCAATAAGTGGCCAAGTAACATAAGCAGTTGGATCACTCAATGAGTAGGCCTTATTAATGTAAATGAAATAAGGTAAATAATAGGAGAGGAAATAATTTGATTTTGAGCACTTGTACTGGCCAGTTACACAGAATACTTTATATTTATATTCCAGTGTAGTCTTACTGAAAAGTGAGAATTGCCACATAATCTGGAGGCAAGAGTGAGAATGTGTGTGTTACACATAGTCTTTATGTAAAAATTAAAGTATTCAGTACCTGCATATTGGCAATAAAAGTACTTGGCTGAGAAAACAGTCAAGATCCTCAGTGAAATAACATCACTACCTCTGGCCAAAATATTCTTCAAATTCAGGTGAGAGCACTTGGGTTCCAGTTCTAGAGTCTGGCGTAGCTTTTGCTCAGTGCCTACCGACATTAGGCAGTTTATACTGAACTGCGGTTTGCAGTTCAGATATTGGCCTGAAACCCAATGCCAGCCACAGGTTTTGCTTTAGTTCAGAAATCCCTTCACTGACTTGTTCAAAGCTCAAATACCCAAAAAAGGTATTTCTTAGTTTGCTGTTTGAACTCTTTTGTCAAAGCATGTAGCTATTAAGTCTAGCTTTGTGCCATTTGAAGATTGTAACCAGGAAAAAACAGCTATTTACATTAACACATTCAGCCATTTTTATGCACGGTTTCTTATGCATGGTTTCATTTTTAACTGCATTGATTGCTATCAGGTCTACTAGATTGACTCCTGCTAGTCCAGTTAAGTCCAAAAAATCACCAAGTAGACTTTTGCAGAGGAACAAAACTATTATCATATTTCAATACTGGTTCACCATATCCAGGGATCCTCAAACTACGGCCCACAGGCCAGATACAGCCCCCCAGGGTCCTCAATCCGGCCCCCGGTATTTACAGACACCCCCCACCCCCACCAGGGTTTTTGGGGGGAAACCAAGCAGCTGCAGATGGCTGCCTGCCACTTCATCCGCATGCCGGCCCCCTGTTTAAAAACTTTGAGGACCCCTGACCATATCCATTGCAAGAAGCAAACTGAAGTTTTAGCATGTACTTTAGAAATTACTAGTGTGATAAGAAAAATTACATTACCTACAGCTATCACATGACTGGTGCAAACTGTGCATCTGATCTAATTCCCAATAATATCAATGTTTCCATTGATGTCACTGACACAAGGTCAATTCCTGCAGGGGAAAGCTCTGTCCTGGAATCAGTTGAAAACACAATGCAGTCAGAATATCACACCCTCCTCTAAGGTACTGGTGACTAAAGGAATTTCTTTAAAATATTTTGCAACAGGTTCATGGTTTGGCTTTTCTCCATATAGCATCTCCCTCCTGTCAGTGCCAATACTTTTGAGACAAGGCAAACTTTGAAAGTGAAGGACTGCAATTACATGTCATTATGGTAACCAGGCAAGACCTACAGCAGCTCTGGGCTGCATTCAGAAAGAAAAGTGCCTAATGTGTGTTTTGTCTTTAGGCCAGGAAGAAATGGGAAGAGGATGCTGATACGGAAAAGCATGAGAAAATGGAGACCTTGGTCAATGAAGGGTTAGCAGCATGGAACACAAACATTTACATTTTCAAATTCTGTAAGTTAGGAGTATTGGCTTTCAAAGAGAAACGTGCTAACTTAAACAAGGAATATGTATCCATCTTTAGCATTTAACTCTTCCCAACAAAATCCATAGTTTATCTAGGCATCATATGCATATTTAGTCAAAGCAAAAGGGCTTTCTAAAGGAGTTATGAGAAGCTTCACCTGTCTAAATGGAAAAACTAATATTTTTCCTAAAATAATTTAAAAAAAAATCCGATTTTCTATTTTGTAAAAGAAACAATTTCCTTTGCATTGCAAAGGACCACTGGAGGCCCCTATTCCCCTTTTCTTCCTTTTAGAAGTATGGTAAGAAGAGAATATGGACAGTTAAAATAATTGAAGGATTATTTTCAAATGTTTGTTCCTATGGGCTTAATTTTTTTCTGGGGGGGAGAGAGGGAAGAAAAAAGAATATGCCCTTTCTTATTTTAAAAATATAGTGTGAAAGACTTTTTTTTTTTAAATCATCTAATTTTTTATCTTAATTTCTAGGAATGGGCAAGCAGTAAAATGAGGAAGAAAGAGCAAAACACCCAAACTAAGGAAATGCATAGGTGTAGTTCTATGGATCTCAATTTCCTCTCAGTTTTGTCTTCTGGGAATCTGGTTCATAGAGTCATACCATTCCTGATCATAGCTCATTTAAGCCCACATTTCTATAAATGCAGGCAAGTATTGCTTCCACTGAGAATTGTTACATCCCATGTAGACTTCTCCTGCCAAACATAACGTTCACTTCTTGTTAACTTGCTGCTTCTTCAGAGATTCCAGCAAGGTCTCCATCTCTCACAAAAAAACCAGACATTAATTCATTCACACAAACATTTGTACAGAAAAAGTCTGCTCTACTGAAACTGAAAAGCATGGTGCGTTTTAGTTGCTCTTATTGTGCAGGTCTGATTGGTAAAGCCATTTTGCCAGCACCTGTCATTCTTGTAAAATTTCAGAACTACTCATAAAAGTAGTAATATATAATATGCTTTTCTATCAAACAGTTCTCCAGAGAGTCAATCAAATATGCAGCAAATCAATAAGAACTTCATTTTCAATTGTCTTATGCATTTTAGCTGTTTGGACAAACAGTAAGACATCTGCAGTCATTCAAAGTGCAGCCACATTATCAAATCCAATCTCTTTTCCAACAGTGAAGAAAATATCCTTAAAGGTGAAATCTTCAGCAGCAGTAAATTTGACACCGTTTTTATATAATCCACTAAACAGCACACCAATCAGAGGCCACAGGGAAACCATTTTGTTAATTTATTTTGCAATCCCCCCTCTCCCCACTCACAAGAGGAGGCATGAAGAACCAGTTTGTAACAATGTTCTCAGTTATTTAAGTAGGGTTTCTGAAAGGTTATTCCACTTACATTAAGTACATGTGAAAATGACATGTAAATCTCTCATGGCTCTCTTCCTACATTTAGACCAAATGGCTGAATGGAAGAGAAAACGAAAAATGCTCATACCTGGTGACCTCTTGTTAGTGCCTGACTTCAGTATAGGGTAGAGGTACTACGTTGCATGTTTATAAGTGGAATGTGTAAATGGACTCTTCTATTCAGGAGGTACAATATAGGGACCAATAATAACCTACAAAAAGTTATTCTACTGGGGGCAGGAGGCGGGCATTAAAATAAATAATATAAGTTACAGTGACATCTAGGAATCAAGCTCTGGAAGAATGCCATTCTCTAGTCAGAAAAACCTAGCCCCAAAATTCTTGCTTGTTAGAATGATGCACATTTTGTTAGGTGATCATGAGTCCCAAGAATTAAGATCAAAGGCCAGCCCAAGAGGTGCAATGGTCCAGGCAGAAAGAAAAGAAGGAAAACATGTTAAGAAAATATTCAGTCACTCCAAAGCCTAAATGCAAACTGCAAGGCACCAGCATTAACCTGCAGCAGGAAATAAAACCTCTGAGCACCAGTCAGGCATTGTAACATAACCAGTGGCTGCTGGGCTGGCATATGGAGCTGTCAATATCCCAAAAGTTCATGAAAATGAAAAAATAAGTGGCTGCAGATAGATGGGTTAATAGTAGTAACTAAACAATGCTGGTTGTCACAAACTATTTTCAAGTTTTTCTTATGAGGTATGACAAATAGGGAATTGGCAAGGAAGTTACAAAGGAGAAGGGAGATTTTTGTTAAAGTAGTGGGAAACACAGGAGAAAAAACAAGTACGTTCAAAAAGTTAGGTTGACAAAAGAGATTAGATTCAAGGACTGCATCAACTCCTATTATCACATAAAACATTAATTTTGGTTTAGAAAGAATCAAATGGATTGTGGTTACAGGCTTCAGTGACAGGCAGGACAGCAAATGTTTCCCAGTCATCAGAAAGAAGTGAGAGACAGGAGTAATTAAGGGCTCCACGCTAGTTTCTCTAGGCTTGAGGCATTGTTAGTTAGAAGGAATTGAGAAAGTGACAGGTGCATTTTTATTTTGGATATAGAGTCACAGCTAGTAAACAAAGGCAATTTTTCAGTACCGATACAGAAAGGATAGTTGAATGTATTCTTGGAGGAAAAAAGTAAACTCAGAAGTGAGATGACCCAGACCAGACCTTTCCAAACTGATGCAAATCGGACATGAAATTGATTTCCACCATCTTTGGGGTCACCAGCATCATCAACAATAACAAACATCAATAAATGACATATATTCAACTATCACAAACATTATTGAAACAATGGCTACCTTCCTTGTCAGCTTAAAAAACCCAAATAGAGACTTCTGGAGTTACTCCATGAACCTCTGTAACTTTCTTAGAAAATCCAAGCCACTTCTTCAAAGTCATCTCAATCATTTAAACACTAAGGTTGTCTCCAAGCTGACCTGAGGATTACACTGATCTGAGAAATAAGCATTTCTCAGTTTGAAGAAGTGTTGACGTTTCATTAGTTTTGTTGTGTGTTCCTTTGCTGGGAGAGAGAAAGAGTGGGTGATAGAAATGTAAGCAATAACAGAATCTGATGAAAGCCTGTATTTCCAGCTCAAAGCCATTCTTTTTTTGAAAATTGACTCCAGCTGATGTATTAGCTGATGTTTGTGTGCTATTCATTTACTTCCAGTCAAAAAATAAAAATATCTTTAACTAATTTTCCTCAGACTAAAGCATTGAAATATCCTTTAAGAACAATATAACTCATTGCTGAGAACAAAAGTTACAACACTTCAAACCATATTCTGCAAACTTGGTTTATCTTGAGGAATATCTTGTCATCTGTGAAATGAATACAGAAAGCTGAAGGGTAAGATATATTTTAGCGAGAACACTCTTTTATTACAATTATTTTCTGATTAAGTCATTCATCTTTCCATTTATATCTAAGAGCCATATAGCAGACAACTCTCAAAAAACTTTTCTGCTATTTTCAGTGTTACAGAAATATAGTATTACTGTCCCCTATTATTCTTCCACAAGCTTCTATGGTAAATGAGAATTAGCTGACATGAAGACACCATAATCCCTCTTCATAAATTATACAGAAATGAGCAAGGCTTTTAATGAGATTTATACCTTTAACATTTTCAGCTTAACTCTAGAGACTATAGACTAAGTTTGTACAGTACATCCTGTGATTTTTTTTTGTTTTATATATATAATATTGTGTACAGAAAGCAATGTCTTGTCAAAATGCTGAAACACAGCTAGCAAAGTGTCATGTAAATTTTTTTCTGTAATTTTTATGTTTCCCAATATCTGATTATTAGTTTAACTATACATAATATATACAATCATCCATTGCCTTAGGTGTTTAAGAGAAGAGGAGGAGAACCTTCATCTGTTCCATGCACCAAAAGCCACTGGAAATTATATAGCTGTTTCACCAGCACATAACGCAAGAGGGAAACAAGGGTTTGTTCCCCTCTCCGCTCCAACACACTACAATGCAATGGTGTTCTGCTGGAACAAGGACTGTGGAGAAAGGTGTAACTTTAAAAATAGTTTGTGTTAGAGGACTTAAGGAGGAGCACCACCAAGATTAGAAGCCATTAACTAGACTTTACCAAACCACAAGGCAGTCAGGTCCTCATAGTGCTCGCAGTCTGCACAGACAAATATTTGGTGGTAACAATGGGTCTGGACCCATTAATTTCTCTAAAAGAAAGGCAGCAAAATACAGGCTTTCACAAAAAGAAATATGTGTTTCAGTCCCACATTCACCAGAGAAGCAAATGGTTGGCACAGCTAGAGTAAAACTATTAGTCTGCACAACTCAGCAAATCTGTGGCGTGTGAACTGCCTTTGCCTCAAATCTTTGGAGAAGGGATTCTTGCTACCAGTAGCTTGGCAGAAGATTGCATGACAAATCCTGTGCTATAAAGAGCTGTGTCCCCTTCTGAGAAGCAGAGGAAATTATAATTTGTGGGTACGTCTACTAGAAGACATATGCTTTTTGGAATAGTAAATCCATGCACCCGACTGAGGTCTTTCATGGCACTCTACTTTGGGTCAGTGTGGGAGGCAGGAAAGGGATGGGAATTTAAAAGAAAAAAATGTTTTTAAACTTGACCCCACAATACTCTGCATGCACACTACTGCCAACATAGCCAAATTAAGTAATTTCAAAAAAGTTTGTATACACTATTATTACAATTCGAAATTTTGTATTACAGTTGCATTTACAGTCCTAAAGAGAATACACCTTCCCTTTTTTCTCCTCCCCAGACTCACTTCTCTGTGACTGCTAAGTTCTCTACTCCGACAAAAAAACAACATATCTGAAGGTATTTGAGTCAAATTCTTACTTCTCAACAATTCCTAATTATTTACTTGTATCAGAAAATTAGGGAAAAATATAGCCAAAGAGCAAGCACATCAGAGACTGCTTCACAATTATTTTCATTCTAAATTACGAAAGAGAAAAACCTATTGGAATAGTTGGTAAATATGATAAAAACAGAACTTCCCATTCTTAATTTAGTATCTATTTGTGGGGTACTGGCTGCATTCTGGGAACTACTATAAACCTCCAGTTTGTAGTTGCTAAATGCCACCAAAGCATCCAAAATTTAAGAACAATTAATGTTAATCTAATATTCTATTAATAAGATAAAGTTGGCTTTTATTTTTAAAATACTTCAGACCATGCCAACTCCTTTAGGATTGTATATAAAAGCAGGGACTGGTATGCTGTTATTGGGCAGATGTTTAACTACATGAAGTAATAAATGATACTTTGAGAATATTTTAAAATGTTCATAATTCCTAACTGAAAGAACCAGACTTAAACAAGATTTGGTAGTGCCTTGTAAAACTATAGTAGCTATTTGCCTACAAGCCCCACAAGACCACAAAATCTGGGATGATCTACACTCGAGAAAGCCCAGAAGACAGACAAGCCAGGACATTTTATAGGGAAAAGACACATAGTTTCCTTCTGCATTTCTTATAACTAATTTCTATGTCCCTGGTCACCATACCACACGTAGTGCAACAAATCTTTTGGCAGCATCATAAATTGATTAAGACCTAATCCATAAATTTTCATAACCAGAAGAGGCCAGGCAGATTTCATTTAGTTGTTACTTTTTTAAGACATTGTTTCTAAGATAACATTTGAAAAGACTTACCCTTTCAGAAATTATATTCCCTGACGAGGTAATGTAAATTATATTTTTGAGTATTTTTTTTAAGAGTCCAAAACCCAGGTACCGAGTTCATATTAAAAGCCCTTCCACTTTATCTAGCCAACACAAGTATCTACATGTAGGAAGTTATAGGCGTATGGCACTGCAAATATCATACTAACCTATTCAATATTTAGAAATTTAATTCCTTTTACTTCTGGCTAAGACACAACTAAAACAACACAGGTAGAAGTATTATTCAGTTTAATTTTTTTTCTGAGGCTGTATTAGGTATTTACTTTATTTAAGATTTGTAATTATGAGGATGAAAGGGGAGGTGTGGGGGGGTTGACTCAGAAGTAGGTTCCCAGTCACTGAAGATACCATTGGAGTACACAAGGTACCTCAGTGAGCACTGACATTAAAGCGTTTGTGCCAACTGGAGTATATAAACAAAGCTGAAAGACAGTATCAGCATTTGAGACAAAGAACATAACATCTAAATTATCTTAAATAATTTAAATTATTTTAAAAAATTGATAGCCTTGTTTGAAGTGCCTTGGTTGCAAATTGAATCATAAAACAGAAGGTGTTAGTAGACAGAAAAAGAATGTATAAAAGCAACTTTTGCTTAATCTAGCTTCTAGAATTTGTAAGTAAATGCAGCTATTTAAACTATGTCTCGTGTTATGTTGAATCTCCTCTTTCATAATAAATCCTGCCCCTCAAGGATATCTATATCCAAAGTACCTATCCCGTAATGTAGACTATAATAGCCCTCTGTGTTAAGAGGAACAGGGACAGAAATAGATACTGTATGACTAAATGCTGATTGACAGTTCCTTCACACGCTCAGCTCTTCTTAAACAAAACTGCAATAAAAAGACTTCATATCATACCACTCAAGAGATAGTAAAATAGTGTAAACAGATGTAACCCTGTGGAAGAAAAAAAATCTACTTTATTATTATCATAACACACTGAAACATTATTTTTCAAATACATTAGCCAGAGATCAAATTATTCACTGTCTAATGAGAAAGGAAGTGTTCCTTCTCAATTACCCATTAAAATGCTGTTCCTAACAAAAAAAAAAAATAGCACATGGAAGACTGTTACAATGTAAATACTTAAAGGAAAATATTTTTATGGCATGTGGGAAAGAAACAAGAGGAAAACAGTACAAAGACAGTGACTGAAATGTCTGCCAGGTACATATCCAAGACAGCTTAAAAGCCCTTATGAAATGAAACCTAGCTTTTGAAGCTGTCAGAGTTTGCCACCTTGATACATTATTGTACAAGTCTGAAGAATTCCTTGACAGAAGAACTTTTATAAAGAGCAGCTGAGACACTAGGAAAAGCATGGGGCCTCTCTCACAAAATAATGGTTTATAATCACACACATGATAAAGAAATGTATCATCTTAGTGACTGACAGACACTCGTAAGTGCACAGGCAAGAAAACTGCAGCCACCACAACAACTGGCTCTCAAGCCTGGCAAAAGACCTATCAACATTTCTGTCAGAAATAAGACCATTTACAATTTGGTACCTCAAATTTCTCTCACCCCTGCCCCATTCGCTTCCTGTATTTCATTGTCTTGTGTTAAAGCCCAAGAAATAAGTACTAGGTAGAAACTTCCAGTCCATTAGAGAGCTTTAAGCAAAGTCTGAAAATATCTTAAAAGATTTAGAAAGCAAAAATCATACTATTTTATTGTTTATTTTGTCATCCATAAGTGACAATATATTCAAGCAGATACTTTTCTTAAGGAGTTAAAGGCCCAAGAACAAATAGAGAAAAACAGATAGGTGGAATAACTGGGAATATTGTATAGATGCTTTTTAAAAGCTCAGGAAGATCTTTGTCAGCAACACCACAAGACAGTCTCTGAGGTACAGATAAATAGAAGGGGAACCTTGAAGTGCAAATAGAATGAAACATGTAAGACTGTTCTGAAAAAAAGGTAAGAAAATAGTTATAAAATCTCCTAGAAATGTGCATGCAATTAAATAATGACTGGACAAATAGGTGAAAGAAAACCTTACTAAGGGCTTTATAAAATAAAAAACAACATACAGCTTAGTAAATCCCTATCTCACAGATTACAGAATGCTATTTAGTAGTAGTATGATTCAACTTCTTGCCATGTTCCATGTTTCTTTGTCTTAAATACTGATGGCTGTTTCATTGGTACAAGAAAGCTTTGGTATGACCAGACACAGCCACTTATGATCAGCAGGAGGACCAGGTAAATAAACCTTTAAAGACACTACCAAAAATCCTACAGATGGATTAAGCCTGGCACATAGTCCCAAGAATAGTTACAACAACAACAAAAAAAAGATAATTTCTGCAGCACTTCTATTTGGTTTTCACTAACATTGTGATTGTCTCTACATTTATGATTAGACCTAAAATTTAAATATTTATATCATGATGCTTGTCTTGAGAAACTAATTTTACCGTTACTGTCGTTACTGCAGTAGAAACTATGTTGACCTCCAGGGAGATGAGAATCAGTAGGTAAAGACTCGGGTCTCCTCATTTCACACTCTGAGCCATGATTTATAAATAAATCTGTGGTAATTAGAAATAATTTACTAGATGTGATAGCTCATGCCTCTAATACCAACTACTTATGAAACTGTGACAAGTGGAATATGATCTCACCTTTTCCTGGTCCACCAGCCTCAGTGGAATTTAAGTTTATGAAAGATTCTGGTTAAGTTGTTTGTACACACAGGGAATAGGCAACCCAGAAAGTCTTTTATGGTTATAATGGTGAAAGTGTAAACATGTCTGGAACAAAGAGAATCTAATTATCAATTTTTGTCAATTGTCATTCACTATTTCCTCCTATTTTTCATTGTGTAATCTTTCAAATGATGCTCTCTTGATCAAAGTCGATAACTTATTTCTGTCATCAGATATGCACCCTAGTGCAGCAAATAAAACAATCTAAAAATGAGGAGAAAAAACCCACAAAATTCAGACCAAAACCACCTGTGCTCTCATTTATGACATTATTCAGGTTTTACCTGAATAGTGTAGATGCAAACAAGATTCCTTTGTACAGTCTAATACCCTGACAATATAATCTCACCTAGCCAATCTTAAGCAGCAGTATATGATGCGCTCCAAGCAATCATAACAGAGCTATCACATATGCAGGTTTTCTGAATACATGATTCAAGTCCTCTGAGAATAACCTTCAGCATTATTATTCAGAATTACTGCTCAACATGCAGGTCCAAACATGAGCTGCAGACCCTTAGACTTCTGAAATGCATGAATCTTATAGAAGTGTTCTCGATTGCGCAGCAAAATTATTCAATTTGGCAAGTACCTAACACAGTGCACGCACAGTTGGTATGATGCTTCTGGAACACATCTAACTGTCCCTGTATTTGCCTACACCTCTTTTAGACTAGGCAAATTAGAATCTAAGTTATTCCTGAGCAATTAAGACTTCAGAAACATTATTACAGCTTACCCTACAACAGTTCCAGGATGGGGTGTCTTCAACATGCATAAGAAAATAGGATTCTAATTCTGATCTCCTCAACATTTAACATTGTTACAGCAAGATAAAAGGCATACTTACAAAGGAAGTTAAGGTATTTTCTTTAAAATAAAGATTAACAGTTGGCTACACGTCTGAAAATCATCTGGCCTCACTTCTGCTTTTCCACTCTAAATACCTGAATGCCTCATTCCGCTAGGAAAAATTTGCTTATTTTGAGCACCATCACTTAACAGACATTGGCATTGAAGGAAACATAAGAATTTATTCCACGTGGAATGAGATCAGATATACAGTGGATGGGATAGGTGATAGGACACTGTTGTCAAGTACCAGAAGTAGCCTAGAGATTAAATTTGGGGTAGAAATGTGCAAGGATTAACACAGGGCCAGTTATAAATGCAAGAAATTCCCTTTACTCCACACTCAATCGATACTCAATCTGGAAGTCACCACAGAGGTTCTTTCCAGAGAGGAAAGAATCTGACCAGGGTAGGTATAAATATTATTTTAGAACAGTAAGATAGCAGGGTACTAATTAACCTTGCAACTGTTATCTCAAATTAATTTCTCTGGAAATCACAAAAAACCAAGCATGTTTGCTGAAGATCAATGCATCAAGAAGAACCTCCAATAAAAATCTAAATCCTAAAATTTCTCCAACCATTCAATTTGGTTATGTAGCTCAGGCACTTTTCAGGAATATAGATATTTTCCTGTCTTGGACAGACTGACCAGATCCCAACAACCTGCACTATACCTGTTGATGCAAAGCACATAACAGCTCACAACAACGAGGAAAATCATCCTGTGGTGGCCCAGAACCAATTTAGCACTTTTCTTTCCAAAGCATTTTCAACTATGAGCATGGTGTTGTAGATTATACTAGGTGACTGCTCTGGAAGATGTCTGGTCTAAGGTCAGCACAAAATCTCCTCCTTCAGTTTCATTTTTCACTTGCCTTGTGTAACAAAAGAAGAGCTAGAGTTAGCATTTTAAGGGACTTTTAAAAACATGGTATTGGAAAGCTTGAAGAAACCATTAGCACTGATTCAGTGCTTCTTAAAACTAATCTTTTATATATATATATATATATTTGTTTTGATAATGGTGCTTTCATCCCCTGCCTTGAAACTAAACAAAACCCCAAAACAAAAAAAAAAAAAAAAGCCCAACGCTGATGAGCAATCTTGCAATAATGAATCACTGTGCACACATGAGGGAAAAACAAATGCAGTTGGGAAACAGATTTTGGTGTCAAGTTTTCCTAAGTGTTGTTATAAATATCAGGAAATTAAAAAATGCTCTTAAAATGCATGAACATTATTTAGGTCTTTAATCTGGAAGGGGCATGATTGATTTTGCAGGGTGGAAACTGCCAACTGTACCAGTGCCTGCAGATGGAAGGGGCCGGCACATAGCTGCCAATTTCACTGAAGATATCTCAACTACTCTCTAAAATGGATTGCAAAAGCTTGTCTTCTGCTTGCTTCTCTGGGCTCATGCTGCACTAGACAGCTTAGGGGGAGAATGGCATCAGTCTTTTCCTGAAACAGCTGAAGTCACAGAACATGGCTATTTTAGGAACACCAAAAAATGAAAAACCTGAACCTCTGAGGGCAATGGGGCCACAAGCTGAACTGGAAATAATAGTCAACTCAAAATTAAAGAGTCTTACTATCTACGTAATGGCCGTTTTGCACCAGAGTTAAAGGAAAACTGACCTTTAAAGTCTGAAGTTCACTCTTACATCCTTATAACTGAACAAAAAATTTGACGAAGGAAGAACATTTCCTGGAAACAAAACTACACTGTGTGAAACGTATTGAAGTCCCTCTTGCACCGTAGAAAACAGCAGAATATGACAAAGTAGTAAACTAATTTTTCAAGTAAGACCATCTTTAAACCCAAATGCTCTTAAATCTCAGCTTGCTCATTTTCATAAATATGTATCAGATTTCAGAACCTGACTCCTGATAAATCATTTTGGATGTACAGCTTTAGACTATCAGAGCTGAGCAGCTCCAAGTCACATGTTAACAGCTTCAAAAACTCTTCATACAGCTATTACATGTACACGTACATACAGCTACATACATGTAGAGACTTGCTTGGGGTTTTGTTGGGTTGGTTTTTTTTAAAATATCAGGCTTGGCTTCTTCTGGTTTTTTTGCTTGGGTGGAAATACACACCTCTCCTCAATTTTTATCTTATCTTTTCTCCCATATTGTAAAATTAATTTCCAATGGCAAAAGGAAATTTAGTAGCATAAAGCCATCTTTTTAAGCCATTTTCTATAGCTTTCTTCTTTCAAGGAGTATCTATTCCCTTTCCTTCTACTCTGCTCTGGAAACTGTGCTTATGCTAGCACCTTCTTAAACTGATTGCTGAGTCCTTTCCTCTGGAATTTAGCACCACTACAGCAGGTTAGTAACAGAGGCTGTCTCAAATATCTTGTGTTAAGGACAGATCTGAAAAGGTATCTGCACTGTGGAGTAAAGCCGTTTTGCTGGCATTGAGAATACTAGAATGGATATAAAGTGTCTTCAGGAAAATTGTCTTTAGGACTGCATCACATTAAAGACATCTAAGTGATATTTTGTCCCACTGGTTCCAGCAGAGGCCAAACATCCCTGCTTTAATTCTACCAGTATAATACACACCTACATATGCAACATGAAAAGAACTCATTCTTCTCCTTTTAAGGATTCTTCCTCTCTACTCTTTTTAAATTGTTATTTGCAGACACTTATGCCACTACAGAAATGAAATTGTTGGCCTGAATTCATTGCTACTACACAAGACAAAGCAAGGTGAAAAATAAACCTTTTGCTTTCTCTTTCTTTTTGAAACACTCTTTTCATGCTGCACTGTAGGCTTGTGAGATATACTCTAACATCATTTGTTACATATTTCATACTGTAGTGCCATGCTTGATTACATCAATCTATACAAAACAGAAACTGGCAGCCAGTCTCCCAATTTCTGCCAACTGTAAAGGTTAACATGTACGTTGGCATAATGTGGGTGTGTAAATAAGGGAATTTGTGTAGTCCTTTATTTAGCAATGTAAGAAAACATATTTCAGGTCGGAGATGAATAGTTTTCCTTCCCTCCAGGTGTCTATTTTCTATTTTGGAAATTTCAAGGAAGGCATTAAACATGCACAAGCACTACTTAGCAACAAAACACTAGGGAACCATACTGTGTGTACTATAACTTCATTTCATAAGACTATCATCACAAACTGCCAGTATTTCATCACTGCCAAGATGTCTTCGGAGAGAGACAGGAGAAGTCAAGGAAGTGGCTCTCAAGACACCCCCAATAAGCTCTCTGCCATCACTCAAGCCTCCCATAAGGCAAGTTCACCATCCCCAAGGATAATTAACAAATTTAATTCTAGACCAACAACCTTTAAGAAAAAAAAAAATTGCCCAGTTGAGAAGGTTTATGTTTTCAGTTTTGCACCTTTAGACGTTCTTATTGTTGAAGAAGCAAAGACATAAACCAGCAACTGCCTTATACAAAAACTGGTTTTCAGTATAAAACAAAGCTAGATATATTTCTGTATTTGTAGACTAAATGCTTTTCTAATCTCATGCAGAAATCCAGATTAAATGAGACTAATTGAACTCATATGAATTTTCCTTTGACAATTTATTCTGGAATTCCAGAAAATAATAAAAAAATTTGGCATGAATAAGCAGTTATTTAACAGTGAAGATAAAAAGGAATGATTGATGTACCTGTTCCCTCTTTTTCACAAGCTTGTTTTGAGTAACAATCTGTGGTGATGACTATTGAACAAAAAAATCTAAATAAACATCCACAAATATTTAAGTCACGCTAACAATAGTACCATATTTGCCAGCCTTCTATGTGTATTTCACTGTCTTCCGTTAATTCTAAACTATAGCAATGCATTCCTTTGCTTAAGTACTAGAAAACAAAAAATTACAAGTCATGAAACACAGATGTTAATCAGGAGATGATAATTTTCAAGGATCCTAGTCTTCTGAATCTCCAGGATAAGATGTAAGAACAGAAGGAAAAATTAATAATGTGCAGCACTTATTACAGGTTGTATGAAGGTGATCATGCCTTTAAGCCGACTGTGTGATGGCCTAAACACTGAAGGAGCACTAATCCAAAATAAAGACAGTGACTATATACACAGCAAAGTACCTGCAACAAATGACAGCTTTTATGCATGATCACCTCTGCTTAAATACAGAACATTAATGCAAAGCTCCCTTTACCAAGACTCGAAAGCCTGAAGAACCAGAAAATACCAAATTGAAGTTTTATAGGAAAGTCTTATCTGTATCTATGACTAACTTATGGAAGCAGAAGTAAGCAAAAATAAGTTTTCTGTTTAATAAGCTATGAATCCATTGACATTATTCCTGTGCCTACTTTGCTGTGCAATGTGTAACAAAGGTTGAAAACTGAAATGTATACATTCTTAAAGAAAATGAGACAATGAGCACAAAAGAAACCTGGTATCATCTTAAAATAGATAACCACTGGCTGCATCTCTCTAACAGAAGTGATACAAGCTACAGATATACCGCTACAAAGTGTATTCAAGCTTGTCATATTTGCAATTGTCTTTTGACAAAAATGTGCGAAATTTGTAAAATACAACTATAGAACATAAGAAATAGAGCAACAGTGGAGGTGAAAGACTTCCATTTGAAAAGGTTAGATGAATACTAATGAAGTATTCTCCAAACTAAATGGCCCGTTGGAGACTTTGAAAGGAAAGTATAAATTATATGGTTTATGTACATTGCTGCAAGAGCACAGATCATTTTTCTTATATTCTGAACTGCAATGCCAAAGAAAAAAGATTCCCTGAGGTGACTAGTAAAAGCAGAAGCTGAGGTTCAACAGGAAGATTGTGGTTAGAAAAAGGAAAAAAAGGCATGTGATGAGATTCCTAGAGCAAATTGCTGAAGACACTTGGAAGTCCAGACTTCAGTATTCCAGTATGCATACATGGGGCCAGAGCAGAAAAACATTTAGATTGAAGGATCTGGTGATAAGAAAACATGAGAAAATGCCACTGTCTGATCAACACTTAATTAATTTCAGTAAATATGAAGCTATTTTAATATGTCAAAATATGAGTATACTGTAATTATTTTTGTTCTTCAGGGGAGACTAATTTCTTGAGCAAAAATTATGCTCATCTTTACATGTATTACTGCAAAATAATGAAAAACTACATCAGAGATTAAGCTAGCACACATGAAAGAAATCCTTAAAAGTATTTAAGAACCATTTAATGTAAAATTTTATTTTCAGTTGTGAATGTAAACAGATCAGCTGAACCTTTTAATGCTAGGAAAACCAGTTAACTAAATGGGATTTGTAAAGATCAGCTCAGAAACTGCAAGTACTGCAACTGTATATTTGCACAGTGCATACCAGAGTGGGCCCTAATATCACCTGCAGCCTCTAAACACTACTCTTAATAGTAATAACAACAACATTCATCTTATTGGATATAGCTGTTCCTATTTTTGTATTCACAGTAAAGCTTTAAAAATTTTCAAGGCACTTTGAGGGGTAGTTTTTCTTAAAAATAAAAAAATCCCAAGTGTTTAACCATAATCACTATTGGGAAAATACATTAGTAATGTGCACTTCAAAGCACTTCTGAAAAGCTACACTCCTAATACCAGGTAAATGATATATGTTTTAGAAACACTTATGAATACCTATTCACTTATTAGACTGGCATGACCTCAAAACAGTATTGGCTAAACAATAGTGCTTCTATCATGGTTTTGTATATGGTCAATCAAGTAAACAATATGCATTTTTTTAAAACGTTTGAATGCGTGCTTACACAGCAGTTTATTCAGCTCCATTATGGACATCCAAGTAAATAAATGTTCTAAAGTCCATAACTATATATTCAGTAAATACAGAGCTGCTAGTTTCTATAGAATAAATAATAAGCACTATAACAATACGACAATCACAGGGGTTTATCCAACAATCTACTTCACCACAAAAAAGATTTCACAACTTCTCACTGGCATTTTTTCCCCCCCATCATTTCTTTCTTTTGTTTTTAAAGAAAGGTGTTAAAGGGGAGAACATTATCTTTCAAGAAGCTGTTACTTTGTGGTAATACACAACCATTATGAGAAATAATAACATGGAAGGAATTTTTTTCTTGGGAGTCCTATTTCAATCTCACCACCTTACATTGGTCACCAGCAGACTTAGATGAGTTCTGCACTTTGGAGCCACAGTTCTACATTGGTGGCATTTGTTACACTGAGTAATCGCTCAGCAAACATTCAGGAAGGGTTTTGTTTCTAACTATGAATACCAGAGGAGAGCAAGTTCTTTAATAATCCAATATATACTTATATGTGGGTGAACACTCGCCTTTTCCAGCCATCCTGAAAGCTCATTACCCTTTGTTCTTCATTCATGTTTTAGTAGTGCCAACCTTAAAGATGAAAAAAGTAACTACTACTGATAATAGAATTGCAAATAGATAAAATGGTTAACATTAGGACCTTATATTTGTTTTGTAAGAAAGCAGGAGCCCTTAAAGGAGCATGAAAAACTGATTTTGGCTACAGAAAGACATCTGCCAAAGTGGCAAAATAATCAAAGTTGATTTTTCACAGGCCTTGAAGTGAAGGCCCTCTGTGGATAGAAGGGAGCATAAAAGGAGAGCGCCTAATCAGGAAAGCTTCTCTAGCAGAAGCCCAAGACTCAGCAATCTAGGTCCTCTTGTGTGCACCAGGATACCCCATAGATGTTTAAGGCAGAATTTAAATAGTCCAAATAGACAAAGTAAGACTTTTGCTTTTAAGATGAGCCTTCCACCTGGACTACTAAAATGATGATTTTCCAGCCTCCAAGGCAGACTAGATTTGGAACTACACAAAAATGTCTTAACCTCTCAGAGACAGCAGAGGCTTCTGTATTCCAAGCAGCCTGTAAATTTGCAGCAGTCTGATGTATGTTTGTGACACCCTAGTAAGTATTGAAATTAAATTAAAAATAATGAACTACTTAAAGTCTATTCATGGATATCCCTGGCAGGATCTACGTGGGCTTGGGAGAAAGGAAAATTTGCTAAATTAATAATTCACTTAGGAACAGCTTGTTCAGTGTATGTCCTATTTAAATGTTTTCAAATGTATATTTTTTTTACCAGCTCTACTCTTTTTTTGCCTTCAGCCAGCCATTGAAGTAACTTTCTCAGGGGGTCCAACAAAAGAGCTAAATGAATACAGAAATGACACCCTTGATTTCAGGAAGGCTATGTACTCACCAGTGTACAAAAGCCTGAGCCTAATGACTTCAGTTAGATTTCAGGGATGCTAAGGTAGGAAGGTGTCCTGGTTTCAGCCAGGATAGAGCTAATTTTCTTCTTAGTAGCTGGTTCAGTGCTGTGTTTTGGATTTGATGTGAGAACAATGTTGAAAACATGCCGATATTTTTGCTTGTTGCTGGGTGATGTTTATACTAAGTCAAGGACTTCTCGGTTTCTCAAACCCCACAGCGAGAATACTGGAGGGGCACGGAAAATTGGGAGGGGACACAGCCAGGACAGCTGACCCAAACTAGCCAAAGGGATATTCCATACCATTTGACATAATGTTCAGTATACAAACTGGGGGAAGAAGGAAGGGGGGAAATGTTCTGACTGATGGTGTTTGTCTTCCCAAGTAACTGCTATGTGTGATGGAGCCCGGCTCTCCTGGGGATGGCTGAGCACCTGCCCACCAGTGGGAAGCGGTGAATGAATTCCTCATTTTGCTTTGCTTGCCTGCATGGCTTTTGCTTTACCTATAAGCTGTCTTTATCTCAGCCCATGAGTTGTCTCACATTTACACCCTTCTAATTCAATTCCCCGGTCCCACTGTGCAGGGCGTGAGCAAGCAGCTGCATGGGGCTTGGTCACTGGCTGGGGTTGAACCACGCCAAAAGGATAATAAACCTAGTTGGTTTGTATTACATCAGCATTTTTGTTCATCAATTGCATACTGTTTATTCCTGATGTGCTGTTGGGAAATACAGCACAAAAACTTCTTTCTTGACACTAGATTTTTTAGTATAATCCACACTATAAATAAGGGAGAAGGATATTGAAGAGTGGTTGAAACAATAGGACTATATTCTAGGAAGTTTTCAGACAAAAATAATGCATTAAATCAGTTCATGAATTTATCTTTGATACAGCAAGAAATTTATCTTTGTCTTTTTAATTACTAGATTAATTTTCCCATTTAATTTATTTTGGGTGATCTTATCAATGTATATAAATACCTGACAGAAAGGCACAAAAAAAGACAGAGCAAGGCTCTTTTCAATGGTGCCCTGTAACAAGACAAGAGGCAATGAGGACAAACCAAAGCACAGGAGGGTCCCTCTGAAGATTAGGGAATGCTTTTTTACTGTGAGGATGACAGCACTGGCACAGGTTGCCCAGGAAAGTTTTGGAGTCTTCCTCCTTGGAGACATTTAAAAACCACTGGGACATGGTCCTGGGCAACCAGCTCTCAGTGGCCCTGCTTGAACAGGGCAGTTGGACAAGATGACCTCCAGAGGTCCCTTCCAACCTACACCATTCTGTGATTCTGTAAAAGCTACTTATTCCAACTGATTTGTTTTAAATTGTTCAGTCCTGTCTCAAAGTCATGCAATTTCCACAGAAAATGGTGTCCTGTAACTTTTGATGAATAATGAATGTTTCCATCCACAAAAAAATAAAATAGGCTCAGTTCTTATTTTTCAGTATGTTCTAAAGAGCTAAACTTAATAGCACAGAATTCCCCACTCCTCAAAAAACCTACTGAAGTTACTTTTCTACTGTTTTTTCAAATGCTGAAACTTACATTTGGATTTTTGTAACTATATCAGACAATGAAGGATTGAGATCTACTAGACAACCCTGAAGGTAGATTTTTCATCCTAGATTTAATCCAATAGGAACATTAGTAGTATTTCATTCAGATTAGTGAAAAGTTTTACAATACAAAAATGAAGCAGGAAAAGTTAGTTTTAAACGTAATCATTCCTATACGAATAAAACCAAATTATGTTCTGTTTCCAAATAAGATGGCACATATTTGCCTTTTACAGAATTTAAATAGGTGCTTAATTTTAAATAATTGCTCATGTGCTTTGCCTTACTGGTGTTTTCATAAGTCTTTTGGTTCAATGAAACCACTGAGTTGTGGGTTTTTTTTAAAAAAAAGTAGTTGCATTATCTAATACCATACATGAGAAGTAACATTATAGCTATGTTTTGGCCCATTGCAAAACTGGAGGTGTAATCACTACATCCGGCACTATGTGTTGTATAAGAGAAGATACTACTCCATTAACCTTGTCCAGTGAGCTGGCAGGCACACATTTCTTCTACTTTGCTTTAAGGATTATGCAATTAAAAAAATTAGAGATTAAAAATGAACACATAACTTTTTTTTTGCAACTTCAAACCAATACATTACCTACACCATGATGAAAATTTACAGACAAGGTTCTGATTTCACTATGCAGAGAAATAGAGGAGTTGATTTATAGCAATGATTTCATTACTTGTCTTGCTGGAACTGGCTATGACTACCTTTGACATGAGTTTATCATCCAGCAGAAAAACAGGTCCCCTTCGTAGTAATGATGTAGTTAAAGGAGCCTCCTCAAATGTTTTGTCTCTTTCCCACTACAAAAAAGCAAGGTTTTCTTCAAAGAATAAACCACAGCCAGCAACTTACTTCCTGATAATAACATCCCTCTAGGTCTATCAGAAGGGAACAGACCCTCTTATCCTTCCACAGCTGTTTCTCATCTCTCCTTATACAAAGACACTAGTAAAATGTTAATCAGATACAGCTTAAGCACCCTTTGAGTCATCTGTGCTACATACAGGAAATAATGAGCAAGCTACTGAAAATTAACTAGTCAAGTTTGAAGAAAGTACATTGCTTTTAAAAAACTCCCTTCACTTTTATTAGTTAAAATTGTTGATAAGTATAATACAGGTACTTTTGAAATTAACAAGATCAATTGCTTATACAATTGGCCAAAGAGCAGGCTGGCCTTTGTATTGAATACTAGATTTTGTACTTTTTCAGCCATGTTTAGTAAAAAGGATGTCCAAAGGGAATTTGCTTTAGCATTTAAAGTAATTTGTGCAGATTTTTTTTATTTTACCGTTAGGGTTTGAAAACACTGCTGTCGTCAGATGAACTAAAGTCTGCTTTCACCCCCCCACACATTTAAAACTAGAAATCTAGAAATTGTCTTTTAAGAACTGTAAGAGGCTATACTTGATATATTTAATAACCTTTTAAAATGTTTTCATATAATCTATCTCAAAAGTTTATTCACCAGTTTTTCCACCAGCTTTTTTTTTTTCACCTGTGTTCTTGTCATATGGTAGCTTATTAGTGGTTCAGGAACCATATTTCAAGACTAGTGAGAATACTTCCATTGCAGTCATATTCAAGTTTTTATTAAGTTGTTTGTTTTTTTTTTAATAAATATTTTTTCAACTCCTGAAGTGCTTATTCAAATGGAATTTTAACCAAAGCCACGTGCGGTATCTACTGGTTCAAAAAATACATAAAGTAAAAAACAGAAGAGGAATTACTAGGTGAACATAATGTTGAGGCATGTCATCTATTACTGAAGATACTGAACTATTATCAGCACTAAGCTATGCTATTACAGCTTTAATAGGTGGCTGCAAAGCCACAGTAGAGGAACAAATGCAGAGACCTGAAAGTTCAAAAGATCAATAGATAAGCAGCATGTTACATGATAGTTGAAATGGGATCCTCTAAGAAATTAATCTCGTGCCATAATAAGCAAGTAACCCTATGTGATTTGAGACCAACTTTAAGATTAGACTCAAGACATACAATCTTCAAAATGCTGGTAAACAGCAAATAAAAGTACCTTTCTCAGATTTTGCTGTTGATTTGAGAGATATCTTGCAAAATAACTCCTCTTCCTCCACAGACTTCCTCCCACTGTTAGAGGAAGACAAAGTAAATACAAGAAGTATTTGCTGTTGTGGCATAGAATGTTGCCTGCTCTGGATATCTATCTGTCTTCCCTCAGCTTTTAGTGAGCAGCCAAAAATAAATAAATTTAGAAAATCCTATCTTTTTTTAGAAGTATCCACCAGTACGATACAGGTGCATCACAAACAATTTATGCAGGACTGTAATTTTATCTATTAAATCAATCTCATACAAGAGGCTGGGGAAAAAAAAAAGTCTTAATTTATGCTTTTCAGATGTAATTTATCACACACTTTCTTTTTGTACATTTCTTTAGTATTTCCAGTATTCCACATCTTGCCAAGTTTCCAAGCTGCTCTGGTCAAATTTCAGGTGTCCAAAAAGCAGAGCAAGAGGTCATTGGGCATGCATAATTTTATACTGTTTTGAAGACATGGTAGACCTGATGCACCTCTGATGCAGATTCACTGCACACATCACTGATCCATTTTTGTGTCATAAATCCAGTACACGTTGGACTCACCATACATACAAACACATTCTCTCTGACTTCCCAGAAAAGAGAAATACTGCTTTTGAACAGTGACTATGATGGCTAGGAGAAACTAGGGTCATAACGTGTAATATACAAGCATGTAGATAAGAGTGCCAAACTAAAAGCTAGAAAAGAATCTTCAGAAGTCAATACCTCAGAATATCAAGCTATTAAAGGCAAAGTTAACTGAAACTGATTTTTGGTTTTACTAATCTGAAAATGTGCTCACAGTCAGAATATTCAGCTAAGTAGTCAAAACTTCCCAACCAGCAGCAAAGCAATTTAGAAATAAAAGGAAACTCATTCTGTTAAAAAAAATGATTTTGTCTTTAAAATGTACACCACAATTGAACTTATTTTTCCATTTCAGAATACGAAGAGGTTTTAAGTATTTAAAAGTTGTAAGACAGTTTTGTGCATATCTAGATTTTCATATATTCTTCCTTCCAAACCCTTCCCAAAATCTCCTTGTTTCAACGTTATTGTTTATTTCCTTTCCATTGTCTTAACTATATAGACAGATATTCCTCCTTGCTCCCTTTTTCTATCTTCCCCAAGTGAGGAAGGGCTGTTGGAAAGAAAGGCAAGAAGGGAAAGCTATTAATAGCAGCTGACTTTGCCCTAGTCTTGGCCTTTACATAGATCAGTGCGACATATGGCCTCAGATAAGAGCAATACATTTGAGCAGGAGCTTACTGAGGAGGACACACTAAAGCACTACCTCTAGGTTATACTAGTGAGTGGCCTTGATGCACCCGAGTGCATCCCTGGATTTGTGCTTTGGTCCTTAAAGCATGAGAGCCTTGCATCTTTCAAATTCTTTAAGCCATGCTTGCCAGAACTATAACAGCAAGAGACTTTGGGAGGACAGACGCACAGAAGGGAAGTCCATTCAATTTAGAATCTGCTTGTTGAAATTAGGACAAAACTGGCAAAGATTCACTTGGAAGAAAGGAACAGATCATAGTTGCATTCATCCACTAAGTTGTATATTATCCCACAAAATACAACATGGGAGTCTGTTAGACATGTAAGAGGTAATTCATGACACATTGAATAAGATCCGACTCATGCAAGTAGGCAAAAAACAGGTGTTAAGGTACACCTGCTCTCCTCTTTCCCAGATGTTTGATAGCTACCCCTCTACTGCAATGCCTGTCAATCACACAGTCAGCAAAAAGGAACATATGCTCCTCACTCACCAACTCCTAATCACAGCCTGGCATCTCAATGCAAGGCCAGTCTCAAAAGGTGTTTAAATTAAGGTGCTGGATAGTAAACTGGAGCAGCTGGGACACAGCCACATATTCTCTTTTGTCTTCTATTACAAAGGAGATAACCTTGGATAGAGGGATGAGATAGCCACAGCAAAAAGGTACAGGAAGACAGCAAATATCATCTGCTAGACACCTTAGACCTCCTTTAGGATATTTTTTTCAAAGTGGTTCACAAACTCTTCAGACTTTTAGAACATACTTTTCATTGATGGGAAGATGACTCCTATGCAAGAGCGCAACTACATACAGAATTGCCAAACAGAGTGCTAGCATTCTGAAACCTGCAGACTTCACTATTGTTATCTCTCGGCTGCTGCATTTGGTCTGATCTGTCCACATGCCCTTTTCTTCCATCTGTAGCTTCCACAATAAAGAGCTACAGGAAGCCCTTACATTTAGTGTGAGGAATCATGCAGATATCACCTTTCATCTAGGAATTTACACATAAGGAGATGTATTCTGTATTGTCCCTCAAATAAAGTTCTCACAACTTTTGAATGAGACAGACAGAACCACAAACAAAACCTCAGTGTTTACCAAACACAACCTGGCACTCTCCTACAAAGTACTGCTAGCTCTAAAGACAATTCATTACTAGAACAGCTATAAACAAAATCAAATATCATGTATTTCCCTCTCTTTCTTTCTTTCCTGACAAATTTACTTCTACAATACAAAGAAGCTAAATGAAATCTATTTTTTCCTTTCTATAATGCTGAATCGATTGGACACTGGTAAAATTTCAGCTTCCCGAAGGGTGAAACCATACTAATTTGCATGCTGATTAGTCTGACAGGGCTACATTGACAGTGTATGTATATATTAACACACAAACTCCTGGCATTTCTATTAATTCAATGTGTAACAATATATATTTAGCTGAGACTCAAATTTCGTGTTTATAACTTGACAAATTAGTTCAGTGCTGCTGTGGAGATAGAATCAAACTGCTGTGTTTACACTATGTTGCCCCTTCAACTATGACTATATAAAAACAGCATTTACTAAAGGAAATGGAAATTCACTTTGGTCACAAATGCTCTCCTCAAGTAAAAGTTCTGGAATTTAAGAAGCACTTAGTTGCTGCATTAGGCCATTTAGGATGTTTCAGCATCTCAATTGACTGTAATACCAATCTGCTCAAGTGCCCTGTTAATGACCTTCCATCTCACAGCAAGCTCAGGAATTCAGTGTTTATACTTTTCAGTTTTTTTTAACTATACCATGAACAGACTGAAGGATAGATCCTTCTTTCTTTCTCTACTGTGGCAGAAGGGTGTAAACTTAACATTATTTCAAACAAAAAAATCTAACCCTCATGCCTCTTAATGAAAATTATCATTGTGAATGTTAGAAAAATGGAACCCCTTAAAATTAGGGTGCTAAACATTAAGAACTGTAGACTTAAGTGTTCTCTCTAAACCAACAAAAATATTTGTATACACTAACTCCCATGTTGCAGCATGAAGCGTTCCTAGTTTTGTGTTATGGTTCTAAATTAATACCTGCAACACAGTAATACGAATCCGGACTGAGAAACACCACTACTGTTTCCCAAAACACTCTCCAGAATTTTAAGATAAGTAGTGAGCAATGTAATAAAAACTTGGAGCTCTTCAGCTGATGACACTGAGATAACTTCACTGCAGCCAAACATTTCAGTCATCTTCACAAACTTAATATGTGATCCAGAATATCTGCTTTGTTAACAAACATGAATATTTAATCATCTACCCTTTCATGTCTTCACTTCATCAGCTAGACAAAGAGCACGAGAAAACTTCCTTCAGTGATGTCATTAACACTTGTCTGCATTGTTTACATTCTATTGTGGCAGTCTCTAGTAAAAATCTGAGTTACAGTATTCTGCAAAATTCTAAAGCCAAATTCCGTTTTTTAAATCTTTCTTCACAAGACTCAAAAGAAAACTACTTACAAGTTTTGCACTCTGTTTCCACCAAAAACCAACACGATCCCATGAGATTTCACATCTATATATATTTTCTAAATTATCATGAAAATACAAACTGGAAAGAAAAAAATCTTGTAACACTCTCAAAAGGTTCTAAAAGCTGAACACTAATTATGGAAAGCAATACAGAATTTAGAAGGTAATTGCTCCCCCTCTCCCCCTAGTAGAAATTTGAGAATGTAAAACACTTGGCTTGCTTTTAGAATTTTGGTTTTGTATATCCAGGAGAGTAATCAATGGCTCTGAAAAACACAAATTCTTTTAGAATATCCTTTCTTAAAACCCTCGGTGGACTATAGGAACGGTACCTGTTCTAGGATAACAGCTGCCAGACACTACCTCACAAGCAAGTATGGACATCTTAGGGCCTTTACTATGCAGCAACATGACAATCAGACACGTGTAAGCATACAATTAGAAACCAAAATTGTAGCTGTTAAATGGACTTGGTTCAGTTTAATTTTCATATAATTCATAGCAGACATCCCTTCAGCCAATACGTCTAGTTAAATACCTGGTCCCTTAATGCTAGATAGCAAATACCACTGCTGAAGTTAGTGGGATTTACACGGCTACAGTCAGTCTGTAGACTCCTGTTACTACAGTCTGACTGGAATATGAATTATCATGTCTGTGTATTAATTCTATCAGGAAGAACATAGAACATATACAAAGATTTAGTTAATACTAACATTTAAACCACTCTAGTTAAATAAGTTTTCATTTTTTTAAATGCTATTTTCAGCAAAATAATATTAATTTTTTTTAAATGTTTAATGCAAATGTCTTTAAATGTACTGTGGAGAAAAGTATCTATCAAACACTAATACCTCTTATTTCCCAATAAGGTCGTCAAGCCCCTGATCCTTATTTTTAGCTCATTAACAGACTCCTTAGGAATATTATTCTACAGATTTTCTCATGTTATGTTTATTTCTATCTTGTGGAAACATGTTTCCAAAGTGTAGTAAATTGTTAAATTCTGTGCCTCCAACCACGACCAATCAGAAGGCCTCAAGGCAAGGCAAGAAAATAAGCCATCTGCATTTAAGACACCTAAGTACTGATTTTACAAAGGGAAACTTCATTTCAACAAACACAAAGCACCTGATCAGATACCAGTCAAGCCTGGCTTTAGTATTATGGCCGCACCTACAAATAAGGGGTTCCATTTCAGGCACAGCATACAATGAACAAAACAGACTTACAAACCAGTTGTAACGGCAGCATTTAGCAAACCCGATCAAAAGTAGAAATCTCCATAGAAAAAAATGTTCAAGTAAGTAAAAATCTGTGGACATTTCTGGGAGTACTTCACAAAGGAAACCATTTTCTCAGCAGAGCAGAAGTTAAACCAGCTTTACAACAGCCTAGGAAGTAAGCCACGTACTCTCCAGCACCATCTACTGACATCAGGTATTTTCCTATTTACAGAAATGGCACTCAAAGGTGTATCCAACCGAATCTCCTAAATAGCTCTGAAGCAACAGACAGAACTGACAGATTTGCTTGTACAATTTCTTGGCACGGAGAGCTCACACCTGTAACACATAATCAAGCCTACTGTGCTGCAACAACAAAACCAGTGTCTTATGCAAACCATTGCACTGCTAGATTCATCAGCTAAACAGCTCTTCTAGAAGGAACCATGACTTGTGGGGATTTGTTTTAGTAATCTGCCCCACCAGGTTTTTATGCTTTGAGAAAGAACATGCTGGAGGGGGAGACATTCTAATGGACTGTTTCTAATTTTTTAAGAGAAACTCAAGCAATTGATTGCTTATTTAAAATTTAGATTTTCACTTAAAATACAACTAAAGCTGCAGTAGTAATATAAACGGGTTTTGTTATTAAATTATTAAAACAGAAAAAATGGCATAAAGTCAAACTTGGTCAAATATCAGTTTTTAGGTATACTCAGGGTTGCATTTTTACTAAGTGTTTTATAAGAGCAGAAATTTCATTTAACACTACTTTGAATGGAATAACCATTCTCAGGCTTTTGAACCTCAAGTATGATTAGGTTCTTCTAGTGCCTCACAGCCCTGAATGAAAACTGTCTTAACCAAAAGGCTAAGAAACATTTAGTTGAAACATTAGGAAATTGTGATACAACGCTGTCTTCAGATTTGTCCTGGCACATCTCATTTGTCCTATTCAGTAAATAGTAAGAGACTGATCTCAAAGCTAGTTCACAAGCCTAGATGTTCCCTTACTTGCAAGCCAAACTATGGAGAAAGAAGGGATGGTGGAACTCAGAAATAGATTCAAGCCTGCTGCTTCTCCAGATTTGCAGCTGAGATACAGCTGAGAAAACACCCAGACCTAGGATCACTGTTGCTGAGAAATTCTACACATTTTTTCATTACAAATCAGGAAACAAACATTTTGGCATTTCCCATAGAATAACAATTCTTTCAGTTTAAAATAAATTAAAATGTTTGTGATCAGTTTTTCTGTAAAACAGAAGTTTGCTTTCTCAGCTCCCTAACTCTGCAGAGACAGACCAAAAATCCTTATTACCTCATTTTAAAACATCAGCCTTAGTATTTCAAGACTCCTCTGGAAGAGCAGCGTTTTCTTAGGTTGAATACATCTCCAGGCTTCCAGGGTCCAAAGCACCGAGCCTCATACAGCTGCACAACACACTACCGTTCGTGGACTTAGCTCCACAGCAGAGAGCACGAAGCACAAAGCCTTTAAACCTGAAACAGTCAAATGGATATTATTTCCCCAGATCCTCAAAGCCTTGGTTTAAGCATCTTCTGCTGCTTCTGTTAGCTGGTTTGTGTGGGTGGTTTGGGGTTTAGTTCTTAATGCTCACTGAAAGAGGCCCACACTGTATTCTCCTTCCTTTTCCCCCATTGCTGAATCGGACCTCAGGAAAGCAGCAGACTCGTGGAGCTAAGGGGAACTGGGACAGATAAGCAGGGCGGAGGTTGTCCATCGGCTTGGAAAGCCACCACAGTAGTCTGCCTTCATTTGTAAACCAAAGAATTGTGTTATAGTTTGGAAGTTTTAGGGTTGCACATGATGCTGTGTGGAAGCATTTCTGGTCTGTAGGAAATGAAGTTCTTTTAAGGATATTCACTGGCATCTCTTACAAGACTGTCAATCTTACATTCGCTCCCCGTGTCATCATTCCATTATTCAACGTTGTTTCGACATGATACTCATTTATAATTTCATGCAATACTTGTGTTTCCATAACATTTACAAAACTATCATCCACTCATAAAAGAATCTTCACACAGAAAAACTCATCATGCAAGTAACTAAATTTCTGACCTCTTTCTCTTTGTAGACTATTCAGAGCATAACTAACCTTAAATCCTATTAAATTCACCGAGTAAGCTCATATTTGCTGAACAGAAAAAATTACTAACACTTGCTGGAAGTTAAGCAAGTGGTTGATTGTTTGACTGAATTGACACCTCTATATCAGCTTTTCATGCTCAGTTTAAGTGACTAATTCATTGTCAAACAATTCTAGTACTGCCATTCAAGTATGAAGGCTGGCATTCTTCACTGGTTTTCTATATACAAAACAATTAAGTATACAAAACAATTAAGTTTATACATATAAGTGGCTACTTGAAGTAATTTTTTTCATAGAAAAGAGTTATTTCTCCTTCAAGCAAACAAATAAAAAACTGAGTTGAGAATGCAAATATAAGTTGACACCTCACTATTTTACAGAATTATAGTAGAAAATGTAATTACTAGTGAACTTCAGCGTGATTTTTGCAAGTAATTGACAAGTTGCTGCAATTTGTAGGACAAAAGAAACATTCTATGAGTGGAAGTATTTACAAGTCTTACCGCATATAAAGCATTTATGATGTCTACACCAAATTACAATCATGTCCTCTTTCAAAAAGAAATATGTGCAAGTAATATATATACTGGAAGCTACCTGGCTTTAGAACAACAAACACTTGCTACACAGTAAACTAAAACTATAATACATACGGTATCCACATGACATAAAAGTACCCTACAAGATAATCTTAATTAGCCAAATATTTTTCCCAATTATGCCCCATCAGAATAAAAATAGAACCATAGAAGAAAATCTATATATGAGCATAATGAACACACACTATCTGGCTTTTTATATACAATAATGCCAAATTTTCTGGAAAAAAGCCACTGAAGTAAATGTTTTTCATTAATGTATCAATTATTCAGCTACAAATATTGAAAAAATATTTGCTTGCCACCGTCACTTCCCTCCTCAACATGTTGAAATGCCTTTTGAAATATTTGTTACTTTGAATATGATTTTTTTATATGATCAGTTTTTAAGGACAACTCCAGGCAAGGTATCCAGAAAACGATCAGCCAAAGCGTAAGTTTATTCTGTTTCAAACAAGAAGTCTTTTTTAAATTTTCAAGTTGCCAGACTGAAGAAATCACTCATTTATAAGTATTTGAAGAATTGCAAAACATTAACACCACAGTTAGTATGACCTGCTATTCAAAAAGACAGACCAAAGATGCTCCCCAGCAACTTGCAATTAAACTACCAGGAGGGTCTCTGCAGCAATTGCTGTCTGACCTTTCAGGCTTCAGCAACTGTCCCCTGGGGAACAGTCAAAACTCACTGGACTTCAGTCTCTGTAGGGCACCCATTACATCCACAGACAAAATTTGACTGGATAGACTGTACAGGGAACTTTTTTTTTTCCCTTTCATGCTGTGCACCATAGCAATTATGCTGAAATGGGAGCATCTCGCTGCAGTGAGACAAAGCTCCAGGTGACTCACTCGTTGATAGCCTGAACCAGAATAAAAGTGAGAAAAGGCATTGAAGTGGTCTGATTCACTATGTTGCCTCAAGTACTTAAACTAGGGCAATTAGGACCTAGACTGAAAAATAGACATGGAAAGGGGCTTTTTTTCCCCCCACGGTCATATAAATTAAGAAACAGGTTGTAGGATGCTTGAGGTCCTGAATCCATTTGAAACAGGGGTAATCTGGCTTCTAGGTCCAACTTCATCATGTGCTTTCGAAAAAGGGCACAGCTTCATCAGAAGAGATTCCTCACACTCATACTCCTCCCTCCAAATCTTTTCCCCTGCACATCCAAGTTCTCCTTTAAAAGTGGGAAGCATAATTAAGTAGCCCACTCTATTCGGAGCAGCCAGGGTGAAACACACCAGGCCTGGTGGGGCAGGCTACCCAAGCCATCAGGCCACAGAGGTGTCCTGAATACACACCAAACTTTCCTTTGGGAAGTCACGTAGGCAGGTATTTACTGGACCTGAAATAAGAACCCAAGTCTGCATCACTTTCTAGAGCTACAGCTAGTACCCACTTAGGGGAATTTTATCAGACATTTATCACTTCAGAAACTATATCATTAGTGTGCTACAAAACAAAAGGGAAAGCATCTCTTCCTGTAGTGGAATCAAGCATTTCATTTCCGTAATACTGCAAATGTACCAAAGCATACATTCTGGAAGTCTTAATAAACAAAGTTAGCTTTTCCAAAACACTTTTTTGTGTGTGTGTGAAAGGAAATGTTAATCACATCATTCATTGATTAAAATGTACTTGAATTTGAATTTTGAATGATAACCTGAAAATCAATATTTTGCAAAGTTTGAATATGAACTCCAAAAAAGCATATAGGTATCCACCAAGATCTATTTATTTTTTTAACCAGTATTTTTATATGCCACATTCTTACTGCCCTATTTTTTGCTTTCTTCTCCACAGTAGCTTTATTCTTTCCTAAATTCCAGTATATTTTCACCTAGGATTTCCCTGGTGATTCACAGATAATATATACAAACACTTTACTACCATGAAAATAGCAATGCCACTTTTTCTTTGCTTTTTTTATCATTTAAGAAATTAGCTTTATTATTATGTGGCAAGTATATCACTTTTATGAGAGTAGTATAAAAGGTAAAAAAAAGGTGCTGAAATAAATGACCAAACATCATACCTGTCCAAGAAATGTTAATAGATTGTAGTTTTGAATAAAAAAGGGTTTTGATCAAGCGTGCTAGGTGCACATTTTAAACCATTTGATACATTTTAATTGTCAAGTCTTTGCTGAAACACAGGAAAGCACTATGCTCTCCAGCAACTTCTTTCACTGTCTATATGTCACAGAAGTTTGGGGAGGACCTAAAGTTTCTACATCTTGTATAGGTAGAATCTTTCTAGTTTTATTGTGAGCTGCATTGGTAAGGTTCACCCACTGTTTCCTCTCCCCACTGATGAAAAGCACACACCACCTTTGCAGGTTTCAGAAACTGCTACCTGTATTATAAAATAAGTACATCCTTTACTGCCATTGGAGCAGACCACTTCTCATTTTTGTTTCTGTTGCAGAGACTGGTAACATATCCAGAAACATAAGCCTAGCAGAAAGTAGAAGGACTGAACCTTCAAGTCATTTAAGTACTTTTGAAAGTTGCAAATATGCCTTTTGGGGGAGAGATATGAAATCTTTTCACTAGTCACCCACATTTTCAAACTCCATTTTGATAGCCGTAGTACAACTCCTTTTGTAATTGTCTTGTGTTGACAGCTAAACATTTCCAACACCCCATCAATTAAATTTCAAGATAAAAGATGATAAATCATACGCAGGTCAAGAAGCATGCAAAAAGTAGCTTCCAAACCAAGTCTTACTATGCAGAGTCTAAAATTGCTTTCCTAGGTTCCAAGTGTTACTTGTGTTACACTGATAGCTAGCCAAAGCACAGATGTTTGTTCTTTTAAATTTGTATTTTATCATCATGCTCAGTCTCAGTAAATTTGAAAAGCTCTTGCCATGTATTTCCCTGTGTGTCATACATACACTCATTTTTCACCATGTTACTACTGGAAGACCCCTGTGGCTCAGAATCATTACATCAACCTAAGCCTAAACCAAACTTCATTGTAAAAGAACCAGTTGAATTCAAACCAACTCACTGCAAAAATAATCAATTTATTGGGCTCTGCAAATGCACTGGATACAGGGAAATTAAATATGCGAATTTAAATCTGTACAGATTGTGCATGCCAGAGTGGCAACCAAGTGAACAACTTTAGCTCTGCTTTTATTTTCTGCATACCTGTTCTCATTATGGGTCTTAACTGAACCCAATGCAAATTAATCTATCCCCAGAACATTCACCTTCAATACATCTGTCTCAAGATTAGCAGGAATATTGCCACAAGAATCCTCTAACACCCTCTTGGGGTGTGCTTGGCCTGCTCATTTACTTCAGTGTTTGTTATCAAGGCTATCCTCACTAGCCAGAGTGGTAAGTCCATCTTACAGCAGAGTTATTAGGAGTTTTACCTTTCCAGAATCCCAAGAAAATAACAAATCTAAAGTTAGCACACAATACTTCTATCTTCTAGGGTCAGCATGCTCACAGGTCTGAAAAAAGATCGCTAGTTGCTTCAGGTCAACAGTTAAATCTCACTCACCCATTCTGTAGTGGACTGCAAGCCTGCAAGAGCAGGATTGGATGCTGTGCTGTCAGGATCTTTTTTTACAGAGAAGCTGAGCTTCTCTTAAAGAAGTCAATCATGGACAGTGTGGAAAACTACTCTGTCCCGTAGTAACTTATCTAGGGAAGGATCTGTGTATTGTAATCCATAGCCTTACTACAAATCATCTGAAATCTTATCCACCATTAGAATCACTCATAACAAGTGTTTTATAAACAATTGGCACAGATAAAAAGAAATTCAAGACCACGTTTACTCCATGTGCTATATACACCTGATGCTTTAAGTCGGTCCATTATTACATGATTAGGATGAGTGGCTGAATGTAGATCTGCCAGTCTGTCAAAGAAACAGAACTTGGGAGGCTATATAGCAGAAGATCAGAGGACAAAAAAGTCCTCTGGGAAAAGAAGTTAGGTGCTTTTAGAAGCAAAAGATGTATCTGAGAAAAACTAATACGTAAAGTTTTGTGGATTTATCCCTGGCTTTGTGAGACAAGGTGTGAGCCAGTTGTAACAAGGTGGTTTTCCACAGTTAACAAAAAACAAGCCCACACTGCCTTTGGCATAACCCCCAACAGAACTTGGCCCCACTTGGACCTTTGAATGCAAGCATGAGGCTTTTCTTCATTTATAGTCAAAGAATTCAGTCATAGATGCCTTGACTGAAGAGCAGCCTGTAATCAGATGCTTTAAGTTAGAAAGATAACTCCCTGCTACTGTGCTCTATTTCTACAACCACTTCAACACAGGTGAGACATATGGTTTCACTGGTCACACCTATTTGCAGCTTTTGTTCCTGCTGAAACTCACTGAGGTTTGGGACTCTGGTCACTGGATTTCTTGTAGGTACATATGCATGTGTATACACACATACTTGCAGTAGTAAGCTCAGCTTTACAGATCAATCATACTTCTCTTAAGTGAGCTATTACTACCACACAACTGCCGGCTGGTAATGGAACTGGTCTTACCCACAACAACAGCTTTCATTCCTGCTGCTTGACCTCCTCCTACTAGCTTTCAGTCACAAAAATGAGAGTTTTTCTCACTTGAAACCCCTCAACCTGGCTGGAGAACAATCCAAGTCATAATCAGTTGCCAGAAACCTACACATTAACCGTTCCCTTGAGCCCATAGGCCTGCATGCTTTGCTTTCTTCTTGCTCTGGGGTTCAGCTGCTCCTGATAATTAGCCAACAGAACCACAGAGTGCCGCCTAACAAAGCCGTTCAGGCCAACTGACACACTAAGAGGAAGCCCAGCCACACATTCCCACTACTTCCCTACCATCATCTGACCCCTCCCCAAGTAGGTTAGAAAGCCACCTCAACAAACAAAAGAATGCGGTAATCTCCCCTAGAGTAGCTGGTGGCAGGATTAAATAAGCATTAGTGCCAGGAGGAGCACAAAGCCAGGCTGAGGAGGAAGGAAGCAGGAACATCCCTTTCAGCAGGGGTTAGCCTTTTGATTGGCCTCATCTGCATTGTCACACTGCAGTTGGAGGGGTGTGCTTCGGGAGCAACTGAGCAGACTTAACAGCTTTCTGATGCCAAAAGGAGCAGTCCCATTCTCCTCTCCCTCACGTTCCAGTCCTGGCATGTATCTGACCCCTCAGTAAACTGACTCATTAATCCAGCGGAAAGCTATTTGCTGTTTTGCTTGGGTTAGTTTGCTAGTGGTTTAATGAACTGAATTGGCTCAGAGAGAGGTCAGAGAAGCACCAACCAACAAAGCAGACACAGGGAAAATGCACAGCCAGAAGAGAAGGACACAGAGCTGCCCTTTCAGCAACAGCCAGCAGGCAGGTCACCTCAGGCATCCTATCCTACTGCAATCCCAGCCACCCAGCTGGCAGCTGCCCAGCTCTGGTTTTCCAAGGGAAAATAAGCCAAGGAGGATGTGGTTCTACTTACCCAACTGGCAGCTCTTCCTTTTGGGAATAAGAGCATCCTGAAGCACATTTAGCACCTAGTAGTCATAGCAGGCTAAAATTTATCATCCAGCACACCTTAATGGAGATATAGTCAGTTCAGAGTCACCATATCTGCTAAAACATCACAGCTCAGCTCCAACACCAAGCCTTCTGCTTCAAGACCTGCTTCCTTTCTATAGTCCTCCACCCCTTGCAGCAGCAGGCTCAGAAGCCCTCCCTCATTGAGAGCCACAGGAACCAACACTACCCCCATCCACTCCCCCAGAGTGGCCTTCCCTCCCTTTAACACCTCCCACCCCACCACCCTGCTCCCCTCCCACCCTCCACCTGTAGGCACACCTGGCAGCAGATGCCTGATGCCTCAGGAGAAGGGCCATGGTGCTGCTCCACCAAGGAACCTTCCTCACACATAATGTGTAGAAACTTCAAACACACGTTCCCATAGTTCATTGGATGACTTCAGATTTCCAGACTGAAAACTACTTAGTCCAGTTCAGAATTGATGGACAAGGGGGATAGGAAACAAGTACCCTTAGGTGGTCACCTTTATCAGGTTTGAAAATCTGATGATGCTTCCCTATCAGGTATTTTTTTGTATTAAGTATTAAATATTTTCATTGCGGTATGGAGAAACAATCATGACACTGCGAGTCCTCTCTTCCAGTATTTACAGAAGACATATTAAATACTCATTCTAGATTACATTTCCATCATTCAAACAGCTTAAAAATTGTCATTAAAAGAACATTAAAGAAAACAGAAAAAAAGCAATAAATATGCAGATAAGTAAATGTCAAGCCTGTTATAAATCTTTTCTTAAATGCTTTTAATAGAAAACCCTGAAATGACAGAGAATTAATATTGTGGAAAACAGTTCAAAAAATAAAATCTTTCAGTTCTGCAGTAACTGTAGGAACGTATTACGAAGTTAGGCAGCAATCATATGCATAATTAAAGAAGTGATTATATGTATATTTATACCATCAATGCATAATCCTCAATTTGTTTAACATAAAACAGAACATCAAGGAAACGAGAATTTAAATTCCACTTGTTTAATATGGAACATTAAGTACACCCAAAATTGCTTGTAATTTTAAAGTGTATAACTTCAACAAAATTTCAGGGTGGAAAATATTTGGGAGGAAGTAATGAATGAAAAGAAAAGGAAAATATTAATATTATGCTTAATGAACAGAAACTTCATTTGTAATAATTAAGAAGTGGTATGCTCCCGTTTCAAACACTTAAAAAGAAGGTAATGCCAAGTAACAAGACATCTCTTCCTTTTATACAAACAAGGTAGATGTGAGTTCTTAAGTACTCACACAGAATTTTTGTCTGGCTCTAGCACATCAGGAAACATGCACAATCATCTCCCTTACACCGTGTATGTCTCTAACAACAATCATCTCAGGAACATTTGCTTGTATTCAGGTTAATAACAGGATGTATTCTGTGTTTGTGATGAGAAACTGAGGATTTGTTTACCACACATTCAAGTTGATTAGCACATTTAATGTGATTAGCAAGAAGCCTTCACCTCCTTTGTGCCCTCCCATCCCAAACAGAGAAGTCTGGGAAAACACAGTGGACTCCCTGTGGAAAGGAATGAAAGCCCTGCCTGCTCGAGGAGAGGGGTCTCTGGGAGGTGCTGCTGAGGAGCAGCCAGACCTTCTTGGCAGACCAGAGGAGCCATGGTCAAAGATCTGTAATTCTGGGGAAAGGTGGTCTCTGCTTCCTGCTAAGCACTAAATTTCATGGACCTAAACACAGTGACACCAATTCATTCTTCCTCCAATCTCAGCCAAGAGCTGTGGTAAAGATTATTCCTTCATATTTTTTTTTTCTCACAGTGTAGCGCAAACTCATCTATTTTGATAACACTATTTACAGTGTTTTCTTTTAGTCTCTTTAGAAATGGTACCCAGCTGTCTTGAAGGCAGCCTTTTTTATATTTGATTGGCAGCACTCTCAAGACCAAATATTGAGCTGTTCGAAGAAGGAGTTAAAGAGCTATCATTGTAAATACAATGTTCTGTCTTACCAAGAGTTCTGTGCTTAATTGGATACCGGAAATAGATATTAGCCCATATTATCAGTGTTGTATGGACTTGATAGGATAAGGAGTCAGCTGTCATCAAAATTAAAGGTATTATCAAACTTTCTGCACCCTTAATTCTGTTGCTCAAGGGATTCCAGCTTTCCACTGACCCTTCAGCAATCCTTCTGTGCACAGATACATACTATAAGCTATTAAAGTCATCTGCTCATGAGCAGGGAGGAAATAATGTCGTGTACAGAATGTGTATATTTCCTAGTGAAGGGAAAAATGCAATGATAAGTATTTATCTTTTCATTTCCTTACTTTTCAGAGTTTGTGTTAAAAAAATTACCTATAGTGGTGTTAAATTTACAATACATGAGGGATTGAGAAAACTATGAAATTTTGGTTTATGCAGCATGTTTGGTTTGAAAGTACTGTAACTTAACATTTAACATTATATGTATATTCAATATTATCACATGAATTATTTTACTAATGTTTATTCAAGCCATTATTATTTGTGCCACAATTGCAGAAAAATACATTTAAAAATGTTTGCTAAGACTATCGAAATACCATAATATTTATTATTTATACATATCGAGGAGTTTTAGAACAGCTAATACTACATTACCGCTTTGTATTATCGGAAGAGAGTATTCCTATTAATTGTGTGCTTAGCATTGTATGTTTCTTCTGATTCAGAAGTGTTACTCAAATTAGTCCCTCTGGTTATCATTAGAACTGTGAGAGCCTGAAAACTCAAAGCTGTAGTGCAAGTCAGTATCAGTGACAGCTGCAAAATTGGTAAGTCAATAGAATTAATAGAAGTACTTTTGTGCAAAGAAATGTTATTTTTATGTAAACATGTAAGCAATGTTAACCGAGTTTATAAGTAGAAAAATAGGAAATGCCATTTAGTGATAGGATCTATAGTCTTATAAAGTCAATAAGTCATTAAAAAGAAGTCAAAAGTGTTTTGTCCTCATTTTAAAATATTAATGTTTTAATTATTAAAAAATGTAGAAATAGTGAAATAACTGATGCTTCTGCATTACATGTTTAAAATATTTTCAAAAGAGCTAATGTGGAAATCTTATCAGCGCTCTGTTAATTCATTTATTAAATTGTATTATTGATGCACTCGATGTCCTGTATGTTATCCTATATATCAGATCATTATGGTTTATCCATAAACCACAAGCAGCTCCTAGGTATCTCAAAGTGCACTGTGACGGTATGGACAGAGCAGACAGTGAGACTTCACCTGCAGACTGTATGCCCCTGGAGTGATACTGCATGTTATGATTTACAGATTCTGCTAAGAGTTGAGTTAAAGCTCTGCTGATTCTTTTTGAAGAGGACGCTCACTGCATACCTTTGCTCCTTATATTTTCTTCTTGTTACTGTAGCCTGAAAAAATCTATACAACCACAGTTAAATATTGCTGTGGCTGTTGTGATTTAATCAACTTCTCAAATTTTCCATCATTCAGCCATCTTTCCTCGGAAATGATTTATAATAATTAATAATAATTAAGCATTGTATGATATGAGCTTACCTAGCAAAAATATATGGGACTGTAAAACCAGTTTTCACAGAGAACAACCCTTGAGATGATCTTAGGAACAGGGAACTCAATGTCATGAAATGTTACTAACCCATATGTATTTCTGATGAAGTAGACTGTTACTAGTTCTGATAACTTCTGCAGAGAGGAAAGACATGGTTCTACTTCAGTGCTATTTTAAGGTCTCAAATAAAATTTAAAGATTCTGCCTGTCATCTGCTGGCCCATGTTTTTAGGCTGCATTTCTTTTGAGGAGAAAATGTACAGATTTTTCAAATTAGTAAGTAAATAATTAATTATAATGCATTATAAAATTTTATTTTATTTTGTTGAATAACTATTATTTAATAACATTAATTACACTTTTACAATAATGCTTTTTATATTAGCTATCCTTGTGGTGTATCTTTTAAGGAAAGGGAATCTGAGTAAGAAGAAACCTCATTGTAAGTCTCTTCTATTAAGCCTTTGTTGAGAATTCTTATGTACCAATTATGGAGCATTCAGATTAGCAAAGTATGAACTACCAATGCCTTTACAGCAGTTAGTGAATATTTGTTTGAAATAATAATAAAAAAGAAAAGGATTATATAAAATACTTAAATATATACCAAGATAAAAGTAAAACAAGATTTTTTAATTGTTACAATAGTCTTTTTGGAAAATTAACATGAAGCAACCTGTCCTTTTAATCATACTTATTTTAGAAATATAATTTTGGAAAATCTCAGAATTGACACCTGGATAAATTGTTACCTGATGCTAAAGATGTAAAAGACAATTGATATTCTCAGATTTTTATTCCTAGTAAATGACAGAATTCTTAAAATAATTTAGAAGGAACAAAATGTGTTCAAACTATTGTAAGGTAAAGAAGCAATATTAATTGACATATATTGCAACACTCAATGGAATATAGTGTGAAGAGTTACACTAAGTCTGTGTGAATTTGTTCATCAGTCCTGTCACTTCAGTTTTAAGATGTGTTATCTGGAATGATTTACAGGTACAAGGGACTAAAAAAGAAGACATCACCATTTCACACCAAGGAATGTTCCAATTATACTCTGTTACCTGTATTAGCAATTTATAATTTCAGCTATCTAAAGTATGGGGTCAAGGTTCTGTGTTATTAATTGATATGGAAATGAATGTGGTAACATGCTTTGCAATTTTTTAGGATGTTGTACGTGATAGGACATCAATATTTAGCAACTGTATATATCTGACTAATTTTGAAGATGGAAATGCCTACTCTGAGCACACACAATACTTTTATTTATAGACTCTATACTGTAAACATTTTTCATCAAAATGGTTATATACATCAGACTGGAAGTTTAAAAGATGACAAAATGTCTAGTGAATTGGCAGGCACTGTACTTTCCTGAATATTGCAGTTAGGCCTGTGTTCTATACAGCCATAAATTATTTACCAATGTAGGTTTCATTCAGTTTTGCTTTTGACTACACATATCATTTAAATTCTATAATAAAAGTCAGAATAATATAACTTATTTGGGGAAGTTGTATAAGCATTAAAGACATAAAGACATATCATAGGCCATCACTGAAAAGATTTATTTTCTTATACTAAAGGAAGATGTCACTTCTGTGTTTTCTACATTGAACAATGTAGAAACACTTTAATAAACCAGACCTTTTGAACCATCGAGGTAACTGCTGGGAACCACTGACGACTCCGCCAACTTCTGCTCCTAAGAGGCTTGTATGATCTTACGGGAAGTGTAACACTCAAGCATGGGGTTTTAACAGAGAAGAGCTACCACTGAACTGCTAGAATGTCTTGATCTTGTGAACAGCTTATGTACACATAAACATACATCTAAACTATATGAAGTTTACTTGGTAAATTACTCCTTTAAATGTTTTCTTAAATAATCTACCATCACTCCTCTATGGTTATTGTGCCTCCTTATTACAGTAACTGTATGGATAGAAAGAAGATGTTAGAATACATGTAGACTTTCTTACCTCCACCCAGTGTGATGACAGAGAACGATTCCTTCAGCAGACTTCATACCAGCAAACACCAGGAGGTAAAGAGTCCACAGTCTGAACTGACAGTCCATGTCAGAAGACATTTTCAGAGCACCTCAGTCTAGAAAAATGAGGGCCTGGTGTGTTGCTGGGGCACCCTGCTGCGAGCTAAACACACTCCTACAAAAAATTATACAAACCTGCTAAAAGAATGTGATTTTATGGAAAACAAAACGGATCATTCAATTGCTATTTAGACTGATACATTGCCAACTTTTACTCATTTCCCGTGACAAGTTAAAGAAGCCATTCTCATGTCATAGTACAGGTAAACATTTGTTCAGCAGTAAACTGCAAGGATCTGTTTGAAGGACTGGGCCGCTCCTCAACATGGCGCCCTGCAGAAAGGCATTCTGCTTGCCTTAACCCACCACAGGAAAGTACGCAACATAAGGAAAGTATTTTCCATTTATGAATGGGGGAAAAAAAGTCTGTTTGAAAAATATGGAATGACACAGACATTTCTTGTGTTTCATAGGCCTGTGCTGTGACAACTTTTGCTGAAAGAAAAAAAATAATATAAATCAAATTTAGGAAAAAACTTGACAATACAGCAAATGGACATGCCTTAAATGTCACCTTCCTTTTCTAAGGACCAAATACAGTAAAATATGTATTGTAAATCATTTTCTTTTGGCAAGGAAAAATTTGTTCGATATTCATAAGGCAAAAATTGTCTTTTAACTACCACCAAAGAACTACTGCTCTTTCATTGCTTAGATCCAATAAAACGTGTAAGAACCAAACTCTTTTTGGGTTCCTTCTTAGCTTATTGATATCACAGGAAATTTAGCGCCTGAGCGCTGCATTGGAGTGGCATACGTAGAGCCCTACTTTCACTGCCCTCTGTGTGGTCTCCCAGCATGTTTCCTATTTGTTGTCTATGACACTATGAGGTCTCCAATTACCTTCCTTAACTCATTGTTTGAGGTATATACTCTGATATGATGGTCTAATAATGTACTTTTCAGCCAGCATACCATGCATGACAGTATTCCATTTATTTTTATCTGCTCGTTTGGTCACCATGCTCAGTATTACCTTTCTAGCCCTTTGCCATCTGGGAAACTGCTAGTAAAATGTGTACTGGCCTCACCCTGCAAACAGAGGGAACATTACTATGAAGTCACAGAACCACTCTATGAAACAGTTTCCAAATGAACAGCCATTTATTTATGGACAAATAACATGCTCTGAGGAAAGTAGAGAGGGGTTAGCCCTGTTGAATTCAGAAGTGTATTGTCAGAAATACAGGGCAGTTGCAAGCTGAATTAACTTGCACATAATTTTATTCATACAGCCTTTCTTTAGCATCATAAAGCTGGGGAAAAGCAATTCTCAAAGGTATAATGGAAATGACAGATGACTTAATGTATCTGGAAGCTATAACTGTTATTCAAAGTTTCTTTTCTCATCCCGAGTAAAAGTCTTGTGAAGATCTGTGTCTTGTTTCTAAAAGTTTCCTGTCTTAGCTTCAAAAGAGTCCTGACATGAATAGTTTTTGCATAAAACACTGTTCAACTGAATTAATTCATCCCACTTAATTACTAAATTACCACTAATTCAGTTTAAGACTTGAATGTGACTTCATTAGGGAAAAAGTTGAATATACAGTGTAAAAATTTACAAATGTCTTTTTTACGTTAAGAGTAGTAGACATTCTGTACAACAGAAATTTGTGAACCTTTTGGAGCAACTTGTGTTTCTTGAGGCCCAGTACAACCCATGTCAGCTTTGTGACTGAGGATATTTTGGATATATGAAACAGTTTCAGAGCATTTACTTCACTGATGACTTGTCACCTGAAGATCAAAGACTGTGAACCACCACTCTGCAGAGTTCTATTTATTCAAATGTGATTTCTATTAGTGTAGACTAACCTGCATACATACTTGATAACAAAGGGAACCTGCACTCATCTTTTAGGATCTATGGTCTTGTGTGTATATGTGTTCAAGAGGATAGCCTGTTGTGCTCCTTATGGTGTCAGCTGCAGTAATGCACTGGGTAAGAAAAAGAGCAAACTGTTCTAAGACCTACTATCACATATCTCTGGGGAGAAAAAGAGGGATATTGTTAAGCCTAGGAAACACAAATTTGCAAAAGCAAAGCCACCAGAATATGCTAGGGTAAATGCACAGGCAAAAAGAACAGCGCAGATTAAGAAGCCACAAAGGAAAACGAGACACATCCTGTAGGCAAAATTTCATGGCCCAGGTAGCACCTTCACAGCTGATTGGTGTTTCTCCTCCAAGTGTCTGTGGACACAAAAAGCAAGGTAATAAGCTTGAAAGAATGTGTGGCTTTATATTGGATGTCTAAACTTTGCAGGCTTGGTCTCAAGGGAACTGCTTGTTTGGGGAAAAGTCCTAAGAAGACAGTGCTCTGCCTTACAGTCTGGTCAGATGAATAAAAAGCCTTAAGTTCCTTTGAATGCCCAGCCCTCAGAATTGTCAAAGTCCATTTCAGACGAGCTGCGAGGTATGAGGCATGTTGCAACTGCTTGCTGTCATGCTGTTTCCCAGTCAGTTTTAGAAGTCAGCCAATATGGTGTGCTATCTGAAATGCTATAGTAATTATGTGTTATTTACAGTAACCAGAATTGGCACATGCATGTCTGAAAATGCTGGCTAATAACCAGATTTCTTCAGTGTGCACTGTAGGTCACTTGTGAACACTCAGGGGAGTACAGATAGAAAAAGTTAACAAGGAAATGAGAGGTCTATTTTGCATCCTTCTAGACATGACTTTCTGTAGATATGTGTAGGTATTATCCGCAGACAAATGCAAAAGGCTACAAGGTCACCTGGGATACCTTTGGAAGCCTGTAAGCTAGGCAGGACATGAAATTGCCACACACACATTCTGCCTGAAAAAGCAGAGGTTGAATACGACCACTGAGTCAGCTGATAAGCACCAATATATAGAGAGCACAGACCCAAGTGTGGTCCTTGATTAAGAACAGATCATGAAAGAATTTGAGAGAATACACACAGAGTTGCTGGTGAAGCCATACCTCCAGGAAAGACCAACTAACCTTAAGGTTAATTTGTTTAGTGAAGGTCAGGAATTTTATGTAAGTAAAGGTTATAGTGAAAAAGGAATTTGAGAGATATTGGTGGAAGCAGCAGTTGTCCAGTGGCACTCAGGCCCATGTTGCTGTCAGCCTGATGTACCAATGAAAAAATGTTTTTATGGGGGGGAAGAATAGAGTAGCTACCAGCTGCACTAACCATTGAGCAGTGAGCTGTCTGAAATCAGTTCCAGGTCAAATATTACTGCTTCCTATTGTTTTCTTCTTTCTCCTTATGAGCTCTACATCACCACAAACTCTCCCATCCTGAATGCACTCAGTACAAATACCATAACCAATAATAAATGAAGACAGGTTTTGTTGTGTTTAGGTAGAATATCAGATGATTTCTTTCTCTGACAAAGAAACTCCATTTATTTTTTCTGATGCAATCTATGTTCTGGAACATATGTGTTGCTGTTGCAAGCATGACACCATTTTGGTTGTACTTCAGAGGTGTTCACTTTGCCAGCTCTAATGCAGTTTTTAACAGCTTGTCTTTTTGTGACATATTGCAATTATGCCAAACTATGTAATCACTTATTTCACATCGAAGTTTCAAGTTTTTGTATGATACACAGCCTTGAAACTTAAAATTCCACTACTCACTAAAGCAATTAACTGCCTTCTGGGGTTGAATTTCACAGAAAAAATAATGATTATTCTTGAAAAATAAGTTTAATGAACACAGTTCCAGAGATGTTATCTCCACTTCATTGAAGTAGGTGGGAGTTTTGCAACTGATTTCAACTGAGTCAGGCTTTTGCCTTAGGACAAGATGCTTCTCTAATGAATAATAATGAATGACTAAGAAAGACTAAGCTGTGGACTGTCTTGCTAAAAAAGTCCACTTACAAGATTATTATATACCTTTTCTTTGCAGGTTCTCAAGCTTACATATGCCTAAGTTGCTCCCATGTTTTTTGATGTGGCACCGTGGCCTGTTAAACCCTCAGAACCCATCCTTTTGCTTGGTGAAAGTGGTGTGTGGGATTCATAGATATGATTTTTGTTTAGCCTGAGAAGCTAAAATTTTACAAAATGAAAATAAAAAAACATAAATGACTGTTTCAAACTCCTACTCAAAGATATCCAATTATGAAGTCGTTTGCTGAATTTTCCCAGCACTGAAGTCAAATCCCTTGATAATTTTTTTATACATCAAAAATATCTATGAATCTTCTAGTATTAAGAGAATAAAAATGTTTTCCCCTTAGATGTGGAAGGAATTTAAAACATGAAAGATTAACAAAAATTAGAGAAGTGATTGTATTTCTTGCTAGAATAGTTCAATACAGGTAGAATTTGTTAATTGCCTATCATTCCTTGGGATTTTTAAATTTTTTTAAGGGTATGAAAGAGCTTTAGAAGAGGTACAAAACTGTGGCCCACATCCAACACAGGAGTGGGGTAAAAGTAAGCAGGTTAAGGCACTTGCATCGTATCAAAAGAAGTTTCTAATGATCAGGTTTAGATGGGGATCTAGCTGCCTGCTTGCATGCTTAGTTTTTACTTTTCTTTATTCAGAATTTTAGTGGCTTGAAAACTGAAATGATATAAACTCTCTGTTTTGCATGTGTGGCTTGAAGTACTGTCTTGCCTTAGAGTCTTTCCATTGTAATAAAGGTGGTCATCCTGCCTGACATCTGCATTTAGTCCCTGGGTAGAATTCAGACATAGCCTGCTACATCCTGTTTCAAAGAGCTGTTAGGATAATTAAAATAAAACTGAGGAAAGTAGTTATTTTTAACATGAGACGACCTTAGGGATCAAACTGTTAACAATATTGTTTGAGACAGGCAAGGACTAAATTTTGTACAAAAATACTTACACCGCAGCATTCAATATATACAAGTCTAATCTCTAAATTCTCTTTTAACTACAAAATAGTTTCAGAAGATTAAGCCCAAAATCCACACAATTCATAGAGATTTCTGAAGAACTAGCAAATATGAAACTTTCAACATGAGGTTTTCTTTGCACTTCCGCCCCTCTCCAAGGCATGGTTACCTAATTGAATAAAACAAAAGGACACTTTTCACTCATATGCGTAACATCTTGACCCACTGATAGAACTTGGATAGAAAAGAGCAATGCAACTCTTTGCCATTTAAAATAGGCCAGATAAAATGATGATCCCAACATGTGTTTATATAAATGGCTAACGACTAGAGCTGTACCCACGTAGAACATAGGAGACTGCTCAATTGCTCTTCTTTTTCTAGTATGAGTCAAACTCTCAGTACCAGATGTCTACCTGTATAAAAAAGAAGGAGGCCATAGAGTACAGAATTTTGTAACCCAGTCATTAGGTACTTTCATAGAAAGGTAAATCTTAAAGACTGGTAACCATTACATAGCTTCTGCATTTTAATTATACTGTTCAATAAAAAATAAGAAACCTGGCTTCAGGAATCGAAACACAATGTACCCACTCAGAGACCATGCAACCACATTCTTTCCTCCGTGCTTGCCTTTTCTAGCATTACGAATTTTCCATTTCCTTATAGTGGCACATCTTATCTCTACCCAGTGGCCTAGGTTCATCAAGAAGGGTGTATAATAAGGGGATGTAATGTAAGGGGATAATCTCCTTGCCACCACTTTATATATGGCTGGGAGGTGGAACAAGTTGCTTCTATCAGATGGGTTTTGTGTGAGAGCTTTAACCATGAAACTATTACATAAAACCCTTAGCTCTGCCAGCCACTGTTTTAGAACAGCTATAACAGCATTTTATAGGTTGTCTAAGCCCTTCTTTTAAAATGAGGTGAGTTCAGAGCATTCCTTTACATGCGGCAGTTGTGCACTAGTGTGTATTGTACCTACCACAAGAGGCTAATGCAGCTCACTTGTAAGAATAGCTACATACACATGAAAAAGTCAGGTAAAGGTGCTTCTGCTGGTAGTAGAGATGTCCTACAGCTACATTAGATATATGCCACAAAAAGCTTAAGGACTGGTGATAACTGAAAGCAGCAAATGATTTCTTGGCTGCTACACAGGCAAATTAACTCCCAGCAGAACCTTCTAAGGATCAGTGGGCCATGTCCCTTACAAACAGGCATCACCTACTTAATAAAGAAGCATGTAATGACTGGACCATTATGTCTAATAATATGTGTATATTCAACACACAGGGTGCTGAATCCATAATTGGTGGAGTTCAGGAGAAAGAAGATGACATTTTTAAATTAAATTAGATCCTTTTAGGCATGGAACGGCCATCTCATACAGTTTCTTATAAAGATTAATTTTGGGGTTACCACAAGTCCTAAGAATATTTGCAGCTTACTATGTTGGTGGTTTTTTTCCAAACAGCTACATAGTTTTCCTAGAGACAGAAAGCAAAGGGGTAATAAGTGGAAAAAAAAAAAAAAGTTTAAGTTTCATGGCTTCACAAGCCCTTAGTAAATTTTTTTTCAAAATCCCTGCTGAAGTCTAGCCTTAAATTCCAGACAGTTCAGATTCCCAGCCGGACACAGGGGCCTAAGTCCTCCAGTCTCATTCAAGATACTGATTCAAAAGGTTACTCCTAAGTAAGAATTTCCAGCTACGTGCCCTAGGGTTGCATAATTTTACCTTTATGAAATGTTGACTTTATCTATGTGAAAATGATACCTGTAATGATGGTACAACACAAATCACAGCAAAACTATTCGAGTCTGTTCTCCCTGTGGTAGCTACCAGACTGTTACCCCTCTTTCCCCTCATCACTAATGCAGTTTAGAACCAGATAAAATAGTCTTTGTCTCTGTTGTGGTTTGTGTCAGCATGCTGTAATTTGGTAAAGTATGTGTTTTCTGATAATCCCTATTACTCTCTCAGAATCCTAAACTTAAATTCTCTATTTAGTTTCCCTTTGAGAAACACCAGGAACCTATATTTGAAGCTTAAACGTTATTTTTGGTTACTTGATTATTTTCTTCAGTGTCACTAGTGACAATCTAGTCTATATTACTGTAGTTGTAGTGATTGTTAAAACATCTCTGTGGGCTTTTCCTTGGGGATGTCTTTTTCTTGTCAGTGTGGGACCTTTATGCTCTTGCTCAGCTGACTTCATTATCAGGTTCATTGCAGCTGAAAACACAATAACCTACAATATAGAACCTGTTGTAAAGCTCCTTTCTATCTTTTGCTCGTTTTTGAGTTTAGAGATCTATAATAAATATCATGAAAATTGCTTTATAAGAGTCTCTCACCTGCTGCTGCACTATGTCTGGTACTTTATTTCTTCTTTGGATTCTTATACCAACTTAGGTGGCCCAGTCTGGCTGGCATTGCTATAGCAGAGCACTGTCTCTATTATAGGTAATACTGAGAACTTAGTTCTTTTTACAAGGTTGACTTTTTAACTGCTCTAAAATTCACATGTTATACTGGATTACCTTACAGCCTGGTATCCTCATGTGGTTTCCTATTCAAAATTTGTGAACACATTAATAAAGCAATCTCCTCCCAGCTTGCTCTCCCTCCCCACAACTTTTCACAAGATCAACAGATTATAAATGTTTTTCTGCACAAAATAAAGAATCAGCTATAGCTCTGACCACATCCAAATCCTTTTAGCCAGTCAATTATCATTCTACTGAATGGATCCTGCTCATTGTGCCTTTGTGGAAACAAAATGGAAAATTATATTAAAAACAAGAATTTTGTTCTCAAGACAGACATGAACTTAATACATATGAAAAAGACATTGTGCACCATGGACTGGGTGGCTGAAAGGATATCTAGCTTACAAATGTTGCACAAACTGGGCAGTTCTGAAGGGCATGGTACTGTCCTTGATTCTGAACTAGCATTATGAGTTTATTTATAAAATATATATATAATCATATATAAATATATAATAAAATATATTTATGTATTTACATGTAGAGGGAATTGAAGCTCTTCCCCCCTCACTATACGTTTCTAAGCACCACTTTCTGTTCCTTACAGGAAATGCTCTCCAGGAATTTTTACCACTCTAGGCATTCGGAGTTCATCCTTCTGTCCTTGAAAAGCAGGATGTGTTTCAGATGCAGAAACCTTAAGAAAAATTATCAGGCACAGGGGTACATGTAATCTGATAGACTCTGTCAGGGGAATGGAATGGAAGTAACATGTGGGAGGGAGATACATGGGTGGTGAGGGAACAACTTGTTCCAGTAGCATAATTAGGACAGGATTCAGCAAATATTAACTATTTAGCTCAAGCTATATAACTGATAGAATCTGTGACCATGAGACTGAAGTCTGAGATGCATGAAAAAGCAGAAATTTTTAATGTGTTAATGGCTTTTACAGTCATAGCAGCTTAATGAGTTGGACAGGATGATGTTCTGGTTGCTGTAACCACCATTCAATACAACTGAAAACTCTGGGCTTCTACATGTGGTTTTTTCCACTTATGCTATCTATAGATGGCCATAATGTTACTGAAAAGAGGATGAGAATTTTGCACTCACACAGGAGCCTTCATGTTGCCTTCAGCAGTAACATTCCAACTGAAAACCTATTTGTGATTATATGTACATAAAATATCACTGAATCTTAGGGGGGAGAAATAAAAGCTAAACAGGAAAAAAAATCTGAACTAATTCAGTTGTCAGATAAACAAAAAAATATTCCTAGCGAAATTTTTTGCTTTTTTATGATGTCAGGTTCAGCAACTCAGACCTCTAATTTGCGAGAAGTGAAAGGAAGGCATTTGATAATTATAGTTTTGAAAACTATAATTAAAATACACAGCCATGCATCCTGAATTCTGCCTTCTAAGAGTGATTTTCTTAACTGCCCAGAATATACAGACTCTTCATTTCCCTCTTAACTGTATTCAAATTAAGCTTCATCTTCCCAGAAGTCAAACATGAAAAACTCATCTTGCCATCTTTTTCTCACTTTGTGGTTGATGCCACCTAAAACAGGAGTTGCACTTCCTCACCATTGTATCCCCAGATCATTCTTCTATCTCTCAGGTGACAAACCTCAGGCCAGGAAGAGCCATGTACTCCACTGACTCCAACTGGACACTTTAGTGTGAAATGAGGTATATGGAACCCTTTCTTTTATTCAGTTCCTTTCATCATAAGAACATCTGAGATCATGACATATCCTCAAATACAGCTCTGTAAAGTTGTTTTACTGCTCAGTATAGCTTATCAGGTATACAGTGTGGTGAAATGTCTGGTGGCTTTCACTTTTACAAAAGTATCAGAATGAAGATTGTATCTTTATTTACAAGAATAAATAATCTCTATTTTTAAAAAAATTCAACTCAGTAATGTGGAATAATATACTATACATATATTACCCTTAATCTCATGTAAACATAGATTATTTTATTATTTTTCTTCCCCTAAAAATGTTTTTATCTATCTCCTCTATGTTTTAATAATTTGTTAAATTATGCTACTTTTAAGTTGCAGAGCAATACTGCAGTCTGAAAGTAAAACTACAAGAACTTATTGATAAACTATCTATTGGATGCATCTAAATAACAGATCCTTTGGGCAACAACGAACACACTCACTGTAGCAGGCCAGAAGGAAAATAACTGAAGGAGGAGTCAATAATAAATCAGTACATTTAAAAGGAGCAAGGGGAAAATCAGAGACATCAGGTATATTAGTGGAAGGAAAGGAAAGGAAAGAAGAAAGGAAGGAAAAGAAGGAAGGGAGGGAGAGAGGGAGGAAGGGAGGGAGATTTTTGTACCTAAAGTATCAGATTTCCCTAGCAAGTTCAGAAGACCCTTCAAATCAATAACTTATTCTACTTTGTGTCTTTATACCTAATAAACTAAATAGTCACCTAAAGAGCAATGCCAGGTGGGCTACTGCCTCTGACTATGGCAATGCCAGAGCACAGACTGAACATAATTTTTTGTTAGAGGAATCTCAATGCAGCCTCTGACCTTTTTCTGCTTTATTGTGAAGGGTAAATGGTTCCTGCTGTCTCAAGTAGCTGGACTATACCAAAACTATCTGAGATCTTATTTCAGCCTGAACAAGACCCAGTCTTCTGGAGACTGAATGCTAGCTGTACTATGCAGAGCACCTCAATCTTAATTTATGTCAATGCATGTGTGAATTCATAGAAGATAAAGGGGTTCACTGTTTCACAGGTGGTGCATAAATAATCAGTGCTGAACCTCTGTCTGACTCTCTGTCTTGCAGAAAGATGAAGGATGACATTAGGCATCGACCTACTTGGAGAATTTTCAGACTTAATTCCTTAATACATGCAAAATGTTTGAAAAAAAAATTGATAAGAAGTATGACAGATGTGCAAAGTTTTATAAAATACAATTTGAGGAGGTAAGTGAAACCTGCCAGAACCTCACACGTTTTATATTTTTAAAATGTGAAAGTACCTGCCAATGATTCACTGGAAGTAAATCTTTTTGTTGCCAGGACCATTACATATTGAAAACAAAACATTTTGGGTGTAATGATTTATTTAAAACTATCTTACTGTTTCATCTCAGTCTCATACTACTAGTTATTGAGTCACAGCCTGAAAGCAGCAAATAAGGAAAGATGGACTTGCAAGAGTGGCAAGCAAGGGCTTTCTACAGAGTATCACCAAGTTTTTCTTCTCACTTCAGTCCTTGTTGTGATTAAAGGTTACTGTGTCTTGATAGCTAGATTACAGAAAACCTATTCAAATCACTATTGTAAATATGCTTCTGTATAACCTGCTCCTCAGAATGCTTGACTCCTAATTATGTGCTAAAATAAGACTGAGATGGAATTGCAGAAATTGTATAGAATAAAATGATCCCATCTACCTCACAATAGGCCAAACAGAAGAATTTAAAGTGGTCCCTAAATCATGGCCAAATGCTCACTAAGAATTCTCTTCATAAACAATTTGTTGGGGTTTTTTTTCCTAAGGAGCAGCAAGTCTCAGTTGTTTATACTATTTCTGTTAAGCCACTTTTTTTCTTTTTCAAAAGATACAATGCGAGTTTTAATCCAAAACATCGTGGTTCCTGTAAAAAAACCCAACATTTAGGACTCTGAAAATTTTTGCAGTATACAGATATTTCAAGCTGATCATGAGATTAAGCAAAAGAATTTCCAGTGGTCTTTAATGAAAAGCTGGGGCAACAGAATTGTTTGTATTTCTAGTGTGATGTCTAATTTCTGCCTTTAGTTAGCATTGCTTAGTGAAGCAGTAATTTCATCATCATAAAACTAAATATGGACTTTCCCTCCACCGTACTACATATGGTAACTACACACTGTCAATGTGCACATTCTGGGACAGCAGAATACTCAAAATATTTGTTCGTATTACTTATTTGTTCAAACAAAATGTAATCTTATTCCACATTATTCACAAATGCTTTAGCATCATATTTCAAGAGCATTAAGAACAGTTTGTGCCTAAAGAACTTTGTCATGTTTATTACCTAGCAATAGCACTGATGTAAAGTTGTGTGTAATGTTTTATTTTCATGTGTGCGCACACACACAACTATAAAAATTTTCTAGAAAAATGATAAAGTGGGGAAATCAGACTAATTTTGTACCTAGTTCAGGGAGGGGTTTTGTATCCATTTGCTTTTTTACAAAGGATGAAATAAACATGGAGAGAAAAAATGTGACACCAATTAGGGAAAACACAAGGGAAATACAATGGGAGAGAAAATATTATTTAACACATTTTCCTTGTTTTCTTCCCAATTAATTACACTTTCCCTCACTTAAAGGAAACAAAACTGAAAATTGCTACTTCTGAAATAAAAGTACTATTTTATATGCCTTTGCATTTTAATTCTCTCTCGTATTTTTCCCCAAGAACACAGCATTTTGATTTTTTCAAAAACAATAAAAATTATCTTGTTCTTTTTAAAGCAAAGCCATAAATCAATTTTATTTGAATACTCTTTCAATAAAATTATAATGCTACTCAAGTTGTAATATGGTTCAAACATAAATCTTTAGGTTAGTTTTGATTGAATAAGTTGTATTTTCAGCTCATCTCTGGTGACATTTCAAAAGTTGCATATATTATGGACAAAAAAAATGTTTTGTCTTCCAAGGCACAGTTTCTACCTATGGGCTCCAGTCACACCAGCTAGCAAAATCACGGAAGGTTTTGATGTGTTACAGCCATAATCTCTGGTCACAAACATACTCTGAGCTCTGAATTTTCTCCTTAAGGCAGATAGGATACAGATAAACACCTAACCTACTCTTCATGAAATTATTTTTGTGGTTCTGTATTACAACTTGTTTCTGAAAACACAAGCATTTTAAAATAGTTGCAAATTGTCCAAGTAGCTCCTAGAAGTGGGAGTCATCAGATCCTTTCAATCTGGCAATTTTACGGAGAAGTATTGTTTACCATCAAATTCTTGCCACTCTACTGACTGTTTGCCAGTTTATGATTAAATGTTATTCTCACATTCCCTTCTACAGATTGATCCTTCAAAATAAAAAGGTATTATGAGATAAACTTTTAAAGAACTGCAATCAGGATTTTCAAATACAAATATTCCTATTATTAATAGGTTCATTCCATTTTTAATACATAAAGGGATAACTGTGTCTTCTGAAGGACAATTACCATGACTGAATTTTTTATTTTGATTGTGAGTTTATTTTTCTTATCAATCACATGTAGCTGTATTGTAATGTTGCCACAATTTTGCAGTCACAAAATCTGACAACTAATTCCAAAAAGAGATGTTCAAATGCTTCCAAACCATAAACAAACAAACTTCAGAAAAATTTCTAAACAGTTTATGCCCATAAAAAAAGCTCATTTTCAAGTTCGTGTTTCATGCACTTTACAGGCATCAAGTGCAGAAACAGAGGTAAAACCATGGGGTCAATAGTAAATTTTGCTGTTCAAATTGTAAATATAGTTATGAGACAAACAAAAAACTAAAATTGTTTTATATTGCAAAAAAAAGTACATACTTCAGAAAAAATATTTTCTGTTCATACACACAGAACAAAAAAAATAAGACCCCAATTGCCAGATAAGCTGTTTTTATGAGCTATTCACCCTACACTCTTTCCTACTGTATCCCAAAACGAGCAGCATTTCTTAGGATACAGCATGAAATCTGCCACACAATCCAATAGAAATGTTGTTTCAATTCTTCTTAATATAAATTCAGGAAGTATGTAAATATATTTTAAATGTTAATTCTTCAACAATGTGCATTCATTATCAGAATTTAGCTCAAATCAATTTTTTTGTTACTGAATTTAAAGATATGACAAAACCTCCTGGGTATCTTTCTCACTCCATTTCTGAGCACAGCTTCCATTAAGATTAATGGCTGTTTTGTATCTAATGGGAATATATATCTTAAGAAAGAAGCTGATGTAGAAGCAGAAATTTTAGTGGAAATGATGAACAATAGAGGTCATGATTACAATAATTGTTGAATGAGAAATTTAACAAGGTTCTATGAAGGAAATGTTCCTTTCTTTAAACAAAAAGGCCACATGTTGACACTAATCATATTGAGTAGACCTGCTGAAGCTGATATTCCAAAGATTTCATTGGGGACCATTTTCCAGACTAAGATAGAGATTCCTTCACTTACTCAGCATAGGTTTAGCTGTGTAATTCCCAGTTTTTCAGTAACATTGGGACTCCTCAAGGTTGGATAGCTGAGTAGGCATCGAAATATCCGAGGGCAAAGACCTAAAACAACAGTTTAACATGAAAGATCATTACAGGAATTGGCCAAAAGTTTCATCGCTAGTGTTGGTTCTACAACAAAGGTGATCTCAATGATACAATGAAATAAACCACAAATGTGCTACAATGATATAAAACAGAAATCAGTTTTAGCATTTAATGGTTCTTAAACTATAAGAAAACAAATGTGATCTCTACTATCTGTGCCTATATGTACTTCAGAGTAGTATTTTCTTGGGTTTTGTCGTTGCCATACAAACACTTTAAGGATTTATTTAACTGATTTCTCTTCAAAGTGAAAGCCTGATATGGGGCCATTGGAGTCAGATGGAGTACTGAGCATGAGTACGATCTGATTCAGGCCCTACATGGCTTAATTAATTTTAAAACGTCCAAGGTTAAGAAATAAAAAGTATGTTCTAAAAATTTTCTTTCTTGAAGTTAGAATAACTTTTCCTATTTTCAGCCTTAGTTTTTAATCCTGAAGGCATTTCTTCAGTGTGTATACATTTATGCTAATCATATACTACAGCCATGGGTTCCTCTATCAATATGAAATGTTTTGTACTTGCTGTTTTTGTGCATCTTGTATTGTTATGTGCAATATACAAAATAATGTGTCTAACTATGCCATTTATGCTTTTGAAAGAAAAAGCAAATTACTTACTGAAGAGAATGGCATTTGCATGCATGTGTGTCAGCTTTCAAGCCATTTCCTTCTACAAAATATTGCTTTCTACACTTAGAAAATGCATCCATCCATCAGTTACAAACCATTTCAAAGCACTTTATGAATCTACAGAGCAAAATGTACTTATCTTACATTGGCAGTGTCCCAGCTGTTACAAAATTGCTATTGTCCTAATACTTACAAGGCAATTTTAGCATCAGTTAATAATTTTACAGGATAGATAACTTCTAAAGCATTATAAAATGACAGACATTAAACAATAGCAACTTAGCATTTTTTGAAACAGTTCATGACAGCTTAAAAACTAAAGTGATTTTAATGTATAGTCTACGCAGTTTTAGTTTCTCATTGACAATTCCTTTAGAAGATAAAAATGTGAAAAATCCTTTTAAACAGTGGGTGAAAGAATAAAACAAATTTATCTTTAAAAGATATTCAGTAAAAATCTCAATTAGGAATAATGTCTCAAATCTTCCTGTACAGATAGTAGGTGACAAGAATTAGAATTTATTTAGGCATAAAAAAAATGATGGTATCATTTAATGGTAGGGTACCACAAAATAAAAAAGGCATATCTACTCATTAAATCTAATACAAAAAGGAAAATACAGTGAACAGCATTTTCTATAAATCAGTATGCATTATTTCTTCTCAAAAACTGTTTTCTATCAATCTTAGTTTAAGAGCTTCGGTTAAAGGCAAATTCTAGCAAAATTGTTACCTTTAATCTTGTTTAAATAGCCATCGCAGCCGAATGTTCACTTTTTGGTTAGACATTTATAATTTACCTAATGTACAGTACAATCTGTGATAGCAAAAGACTTGATAATGTGTAAAGTGTAAACTGTTCTAAACAAATTAAATTAATTGATATTTGAGGTTTGACTTTGGTAATAACTCAAAAGAACCTTTTCAGTGCAACTAATGTACATCACAGTGGCCTTTTTCGTCAATGTACTTATTAAGTTAAACCAATTGTACCGCTTGCTGTCATACAGCACAGGTAATTGACCACCTCATCAAACCATAGCAAAAAGAATCCCTTAGTGCCTAATTACCACATTCTTCTGTACTATTGAACACATTTAAGGCAACATTAATGTATTGTGCTATATACATCATTACCCAGTAATATTAGAAGGTCCTTGTACTGGAGAAAGGCGTTCTGATTGCAGTACAGCTATTTTCAGAATTTTGACAATTTAACTTTCAAAACACATAGTATCTTGAAGAACAGTTTAAACAGTTATCCAAAGTGAAAATTTCAATTCATGTTGCAGTTCTGCTTTACCCAAATATCATGAACGTTAGAAATTTAAGAAATCTGCAAAGTGAAGTGCAGAACAGACCTCAGGGCTCACCAACAAATGGCTGAAGTGGTGATCCCAATCAAGCAGCAAATAGGTAATTCCTGACATGCTAATTACTCACTTATCTCCAGATGTTTTACTTAATGGAACATTATTTAAAACTTCTTTCACAGTGATAAAGCCTACAGAAGTCTGTCTGAATGTGATGGGAGAGAGTGAAGTTCTCAGAGAATTCAAGCATGTGCAGCTGCCATACCCACATTAGACAAGGTTTCTTCTCCTTTTGAAGTCACGCTTACATATGTGAGTGAGCATGCCCTTGCTCGTGTCCTCCCACAAATTTGGCCTGCAAGGCCAAATGTGCAACTGAGCGCAGGCAGAAGTACTGAACTGTGCTGAAGTGGGCTGAAGTCAAGGATCTGCAGAAGAGGTGGTGCCTATGAGAGCAACCCTATCTGTGTCCCTGTGAGGGACAGTTTTCTAGTAAGAATCTTTGTGAAAGACTGCTTGTACCATGTCATCACCTGAATTCCTTAGTAGTCCCTTGCTATAAAAGAATCTCTTCCTCTGAAGCAGCCAACTCATGTTATGAATTCTGGCAAGGCAAGATTGCCCTTATGGCTACATCTCATATTTGTAATTGTCAGGATACTAAGACCTCAGAAACTGTAGCCCTGCAAAAAAAGAAGTATGCAATTGCAATCTACCTCCTTCTTTTTCTGTTTCATGCAGAGGTTCTTGAGACCCAGCTGCTACCTTAATGTTAAGTAAAACTTCTAAATCCAACGTTTTTAGGTGGCTACGTATATATATAGATCACCTCATTGTGAAAGAAAACAAGGTGCAGAGACAGATGCCCTAACAATTTCCTTTTTTCCAAATTACCATGGACTGTCTCAACATTCAGTGATACCACACAGTGGTAAATAAAAACAGGTTGTTCACATCCTGGTTTGTATGAGAGGAAAGTAAACTCTGTATTGGCTAAACTTAAAGACAACCAACAACAACAGATAGTTGTACACTACAATGATGATAACCGAAAGTTAACTGATGGAAATTTTTAGAATCACTTTCTGCCCAACCATTCTCCACCAATGTGTAGCTACTAGTATTTTGAGTTACTACCAAAGCCTGTCATTTCTGGACTCATAGCCTATTATCAAAGAACAGGGGACATATGAACCACCAGCAAGTACCTGTGAACTGCCTTCAGCTCCAGCTGCTCTGACACTCCTCAGTCCCTACCGTAGAGTCGGCAGAAAAAAAACTGAGAGTCCACAAGACTTCAAATTGTTCATCCTCTCCAGATTACTTAAAAAGAACAAGAAATCCTTTTGAGGATAAGGTACTTTACAAAAGCCCCCTTCTATGCTCTATCACAGCTTCACCTGGATGGAGCAGCCTCAGCATTGCCTTGGAGAACATCCCTCCTTCAGCTACTTACTTCATTCTGTGCAGTGGGTTTCTAAGAGGGTTCTGGTATGACTGTGCTGAACCCATTCTGACTGTAGAAACCATATTTTAAAATTTTCCTACCTGAAAATACTTTCAAAACAGGTTAGGTAAATTGTATTTTTCCCTAGAGAAGATAACAAGTAAAAAGGTAGACCTCTTCATCTTGCATTGATTTTCTCCCCAGTTTCAACTATTTCTATAACAGATTCTGCATTAATAATTAGCATCTGACTCATGTCTTCAGGTAACATTCAAGATGCATTACTCACAGTAGTCTGGCAATTTCTGCATTTCCATCATAGGATATTTACTCTGTCCTGTATATATGCTATATCTCTACATTTATTCTTGGCAGAAAGCATCAACAGTTAATTGGTCCATACTTAGTATCTCACACAGAAACAGTGACATTTTGAAAAATGTAAATTGTAGAGAAAAGGTGTTGATAAAATATATTCTAGAAATAGCAAACAAATTCATGCATGCTCCAGCCAACCATTTCAAGCTCCTGAAAATCACTGTTTTATAGAAGCTGAGCCTTTGTAGGAATGTCTTCTAATATTCTCTCAAAATGAGAAAGAATGATTCCCTCTTGCAAGATGCACAGAACATATTACATTGTGCCTGTTTTATTGTATTGCCAACATTTCAGGCAAAATACATGTTTACATTAATTATCTCTTCCCTGCAAAAATTAACAACTGCTTGGATGGTAGCATGAGAAATAGCCATTCATGAAGTCACAAGGTGGGCAGGTAAAGGCAAAACACAGAAATTAGAATCAAGTGGCCATCACAGGGGAAATAGAGTAACCTGGGTGAAGCAATATTTTCAGTTCAAAATTCCAAATGAGAAGAGCAATTGAAATATACATGTTAGCCCCTAGGAGCCTCTTGTTACATAGCTTCCATAGTTGCAAAGATCAGAAATCTGATCTTCACGCAAAAATCTTTTTATACGCTATGAAAAAAATAGGAGAACTAATATGCATTCATATATCAATGCATAAATGTATATATTTGAAATTACAAATATATTCTAATATTTAATGTGCCTTAAATGTTTGGATTCTCTTTAGGTTTTTTCAGGGTTTATGTATTTATGTATAAATTAACATTTTCTCTTTATGAAATATTTTATAGTTATCTAGATATTCTAATAGATGTTTTGAATAAGGTGCATAACTTGAAATTCAAAGTAATTGGGATAGAAGAAAAGTTTTTCATTGATAATTTAAAACTTTTAACTCCTTTAAAATGCTTTCCCTTAACAATTAAGGGTATTATAAGGATAAGTTATATGTTAAAAATTCAATTTTCTTCCTAACTGAAATTTTCTCATAAAATACACTACCTCTTTTTCTATAAATAAAAATGTGCCCTGTTGCTTTTTACTGAAGACATTTAATGGCAATGATTTTCACTGAGGTGCTAGTAGTATACCATACAAATAGAGTAACTCCTGGAGCAGAATTGGATTCAAGTAAATAAATCTTAGCCCATTATACTACATTAATTCTGGAAGTGAAGGCACTCTGCATGTTTAAAAACTTGATTCTGGTCATTGGAATTTATGTTATGATGCTACATTTCTTTGTTCAGGTTTTAGTCAGTTTTTCTCTATTGTTATGTTTATGTAAAGGAAACTTGTAACAGACATAATATTCTTTTATTCTGAATATGTTTTATTGTCCTTTATTTTACTTTGCTCTTACCCTACTCCTTTATGCTTTCAGAATAATATTAAAGTGATCTCAGTTTAAGAGTAAAAACTGTAGTGTTCAATGTTAAAAAAAAAAAAAAAAGGCATGTTACTGTCATGTCACAAGACATTGTGGAAGTTCCCGTGTATGTTGCTCATGACTTCCTGATGTGTTTCTCCTTTTTCCAATCATATAAATGCTTTTTGATGCTGTTTCTTAGGAATACCTTACAGGACCTTCTGCTTCTTTGATGTCTTTTCAGTTTTTCCTTCAAGGCCGATGTTGCTGTGAAGCTTTCAGCAGGTAAACTCTATAAGTAAAAATAGACAGAAATTTCCACATCACATTTTCCTAAGACTAAATAGGTAGAAATTCACAAAAAGGTGAAGTTGCACTTACCACAGTTCAAAACCTATTCTGCCAGACCTCTGCTTACCCTGATAGCACCAAAAATGATGGGTTTCTGTTTAATTTTGTTTTAAATTGGGATGTCCAGAAAAAACAGAGAAAACCAAGGTATTTGGTTTCTGTTGTCTCCTGATGATTTGGTTGCCAAAGGTAAATGCCAGCTACATGCAATCTGGATGTTTACACTTATAAAAGAAGGGCAATTTGATAATCATAGAATGGTTTGGGTTGGAAGTAGCCTTAAAGATTGTCTAAGTTCAACCCCCTGCCATGGGCAGGGACACCTTCCACTATACCAGGTTGCTCAGAGCCCCATCCAGCCTGGCCTTGAGCACTTCCAGGGATGGGGCATCCACATGATTCATCAGAACACAGATAAGGTGGAAAAGTATAAATCACACCTACGGTGATTTGGTTTTGGGGTTTGGTTTGTTTGGGTTTTTTTAATTTTCTGCCTATCTTTTTTTAATTGCAACCCTTGATTTAAACTCAGGGAACAAAATTATCTGTAACTGCTAAACTTTTTTCTGCTTGAAGGCATAGTGAACTTCAAATAGAGGACGAATGGTGTATATACCATGTCAGATGGTCAAAAAGAGGCTAATGGCTTGTACTATAGCTACATAGCTTCTGAGACCTGGAAGCCGCTATACGTGGAACAGTTATCAAAAAAACCCTCAGGAGCAAAAAAGGAAAGAAGTTCTGGCAGCACAGAAATAGGGCTCCCAAGCCTGACAGAGAGAAAGGGGAAGATGAAAGGAGGCATGAAGTCCCTACCATTAGAGAACATCTTTAACACCAGTGCCACAGGTCACAGCTACTGTTTTCCACAGCCAAAGTCAATTATTTGGACACTGGAATATTACTACCATGGCATTTTTCCCATTCAGTCAACAACACAAGAACCCTTTTTAAAACATTTTAAAACTCAGTTTTCCAAAACCAGTATTATTTTCTTTACTCATTCACAGACAAAAAAGTGTAAGAGGAGATGAAAATTATAAAAAAAATCTCATTTCACACGAAAAATATTTTTCAACTGAAAATATATAGATTATTTTAAAAAACCAGCCTCCTTATGGTGAACATAGTCATTCTTCAGAAAGGAAGAAGGTTACAAAAATTGATCTGGGTTTTATTCAATGAAGTAAACACTATGGCCTTATCTTGCTTGCCAGCAGAGTGGAAATCTAGGTGAGTGGTTTAAAAGAAAGTATTGGCCTTTGCTGGATGTCTCTAAAGTTCTCTGGAAAGCTGTTTCTTGATTCTTTCCCAAGCTGGATAAAGACCAAACCTTTTACAGACATCTTACCATCAAAGATGAACTATGACTCGTCACCAATACAAACTAGAGGAACTAAAAGTTATGAACCATGTGTGAATTCAGCATTTGAAATATTGGAACTCCCAACAAATCTACATATTCAGTAAATAAAAGCTTTAATATTTTTTTCTTACGCACTTCAAGAAAATACATTGTTCTTTCACTTCAGAACTGAATGAACATCCTTCCCATATTTGCAAGAAGAATGCTTTATGGCAAGTGTCCTGTCCCTGATATTCATCTTCTCCTTTATGAAAGAAAGGCTGCACATTTGTGACATTAACTCATCAGGTGTTGAGGATGGTGCTCCACACAGATGTGCACAACTGAGTAAGGCACTCAGCTGCCTACAGGAAAGAATGAACTAGCTGGATATTTTCTGGCCTGATAGAGGCACGGTAGTGGACAGCACCCCTGAAACAGGATCATTGAGAGGGTGCCTTTAGTCAGGAGCATCTGCAGTGATACAGTTCCAAGAGTCAAACTGCCAAAGATACACCTCCACTTGTGAACTCAAACCTTATTTGCATCCTATGGGTCTTCTTGTGGCCTACTGTAAAAGAATCATATCAATTCACCCCAAAGTGTGGTATGAGTGATAATACCACTAAAGAAATCCTCACAGAAATGTATGTTTCTGAGTTTCTCTCCTCAGGGCATAAAAAAAAAACAAAAACAAAACAAAAACATTCTGCTTAGCTATTATTATAACTGAAACAGATTCAAAACAATAAAACAATGTTCTACAAGTGGTCAAGCAGGCTTTGCAGAGTAATGAATCCCACAGATTTCAGCTTGTAAAAAATGCTGGGAAACATGTAGTCTTAGACCCATGTTTTATGCTGAATGCCCTTTTCTTCTGAGAACAAATTAAAAAAACAACAAACAAGCAAGCGAGAAACACAAGGCATTCATTGAGGCCAACAAAAAGAACTCAACTGCCTGATAATGAACATCAAGAAACATAAAGACATTCAAAAATGTGTCCTGAAAATGCAGTTATTTGTGGGTTTATATGCTTGTAAAGAATCATGTTACTTTATAATTGGCTTTTGTTTTCTTTATTTTATGTTTAAAATAAACTACCAAAAACCCAGAGAAAAAGAAGGGAAAAAACCCTCTGCTAACAGCATTTATTTTCTATATCCACATAATCTCACCTGCCATGTTGACCAACTCAGCCTAACCAAAACCCATTCTTTCCACAGGAAACAGGCTGTACAGAAAGACACTCGTGTTCTCTACAGACAGCATGGAAAACACTGCCGGTCAATACTATGCAATATATAACAGATAATTATGAGCTGAGTGTCCAAATTATAATCAGTTTGACAAATGTCCGCAAGTGTCTTCAGTCTATTTTATATTTTCACTAAGACAAGGCAATCATACAACCAGACAATTCCATCAGGGAAGCTTGTTAGCTGCTTAGTCTGTTAAACCCTGGTTGCCATAGCATCTAGAGTTGAAAAAGCTGCAGATTGGCATGAAAAAGCATGTCGACAATTGCCCTGTCACAGCATGCAAGCCAGGTCTGCTCAAAGGCAGCACACTACAAGTTTTCTTTCCCAGTTTGCACTACCCCATGCTGTTTAATAATATCCATTTACTGGTATTGGGATTGATCTAGTGCAGTGTAAAATCCACATCTACTGAGATTTTACTTTTTCACGTGGGGGAGATTCATTAACAAATAACCACAGAAAAATTAATTTATAAAGGAAACATTGCAAAAATTTTAGGAGGCATGTCTGATTTAACAGAGAAACAATCCAAACTTTTACTGATCAGGTCTTTAGCATGCGAATCGGTTCCACAAAGTTTAAAAAAGAAAAATAAATGCATTGTTCAGAGGTTTTTCAAGTAGTTTTCCTGCTGATAGCTTGTTTCATCAGACATTGCAATATACTGTTTTGCATCTGGATTTTTTGTCATCAGAAAAATTTTAATATTTATTACGGCTATACTTTAATTGTATGTTTTCTATAATTAAGTAAATTATATGTGCTACCAATTAAAGAGCATTCCATTCATAATTCACACATTATAGTCAAATAAAAATTAGTGTAAGTAACTGAATAGCAACAAAATATTTTTTGCAGAATAAACCTGTTGTGCAATTTTAATAGAAGAAGTTAACATTATTGGTAATGTCAAAGGACTTGCTTCTATAAAAAGTATATTTTGGTAGAACATTCATACTTACTCTTGAATGTGGATCACTACATACTAAAAAAGTTCATTGGTCATCTTCATCAAAGTGTTGGAGTTACAAAAATATTTTTTAAAAAGCACATAACTAGTGGGCTTTACACAAGTGTTGCCTATCAAAAGTTTACACTTGGTTTATTCACTTTCCCTTCCATTATCGCCTTCTAATCAGTTCTGTCACTTCATTTTACTTTTCCTTCAATGCCACAACTGAAGAAAATCTTGAAAACTACATACCCAGGAGCACGATTAAACTGGCAAACCCAAGAGGATTCTGACATGGATCTTTTCCCACATTTTCCAATAGTATTGTTTCACTTTTTAAGCTATCAATATCATGTAGACACGTTTTACTACAGCTCTCACTATTAGTTATTTTATCCTAGACATTACAGCTCTGGATACAGAATTAGAGAAAATACAGGAGAAGTTACATCTTTAGGTAAAATTAGCAGTCTATTAAACTGTTCACAAGAAGTAAATCTTTTCAAAGGTAATTTTCTAATGCATGTTTATGATCCCAGTGACAGAAAATATCATGAAAAGTTTTTTTAAGATTTTCAGTTGAAATTGTTACTCAAAGCTGCCATGTGAATTGCGAAAACAAAAAATCTTCAGTTAATGTTACATTTTATTGTAATATTTATTGTGCCATGTATTTTATGTCTATCTTATTTGTATTTTCTTTGAATTTTTGTCATCCTTGTACTTAGTTTGTAACTTAACTGTAGTTGTAAAGATGAAATTTGACTGAATTTTGACACAGGCTGGGTTCAGAGAACACTGTTTTTTATTTGAGATTTGTATCTCTGTGTATTTATAATTTGGGGGGGTTAATATTCAGCATATTTCTGTGTATGTTTACGGGGAATTTTTAAGCATCTTAACAGAGTATTGAATCTACAACTCTCCAGCTGACACCACAGACTACAAGATGTTATCATTCAGAAAAACTAGTTGTAACTTATTAGTTCTTTGATTAATCAAATACTGTTTATTAAAGCAATTATGCATTTACCTGCTGCAAACCAAAACAAAAATCTCCGGTTTTGGTGCAGAACCTCTTAGAAAAAACAAAAGATTTTTTTAAGACTGGCTAAACAATAAAATTATCAGCTAAATAAAGTATGTATTCCATCATAAATAAATCAGCAGCAGAATGCAGCTTAGCGCACTAGTAAAGTTTTTGGCACTTCATTTTCCCCTGTTTTTGTGATGTTTCTGCTAATTAAAGAATTGCAGGATTATGTTGAAAGTATAAAAACATGGTTCTTTTGGAAACCCTCAGGCGAAAGGCAGTATGCATCTGTGAAGAGCAGTGCTTTCCCATCAGAGTTCAGAAGTAAGGCCCAGGTATTTTCTTCTACTGATTTTTGGGTGGCTGAGTATACAAACAAGCATGATTCTGGATAAATGGAGGAGAGGACAGTGAGAGAAAGCCTGAATTCAGCACAGCTTTACACTGCCCTGATGGTGCCTCTCACTGCGGACCCTCTGAGGGGTGCCAGAAGGAGGTGGATTGTGCAAGGAAAAAGTGGGTGCAGTCGATAGGATGGTAGCCCCGATGCCCCACAAACTCTGGGAGTCTCTGCCCATGATGATGCAGAACAGCGGTGTGCCAGTACGTTGAGGGGAATATGACTGAAAGGCTCCAGGCTGCCAGTCAGGAAAATCGAGGAGTAGCTCAGCAATGTTCCTTCACCAGAGTGAACATTTTCTGCAGATGCTCAAGCTGTGTGAAAAAGAGAAATAATCTCCTTTGCTGCCTGAATATCCTTTGCCTCCTTTTTGAGGAGGGAATGAGTCAGGCTCTGTGGGCCATCTCTTCATACGAGCCTTTGAAATCCACTGAAATGGGCATACACTATTTGTAAAAGCTCAAGTCACAGTTGTTAAGTTCCCTCTGGTCGTAATTAATTCTTCATTGGCATCCCTATTTCTATCAGTGGTGACAAATTGGCCCTAACGCTGCAAGTTCATTTTACAGATTCTATTTTTATGTGGCTACTGGTGAGTAGAGTAAACACACATTGCACGGGGTCACATTGTGCTGTGGAGGCACTGCGATGGGTGGTAGAGGGGAAACTTTTCCTGTTCATAAATGAGAACTGTCTACAAATGTGAAGTCCCTGGACCCACTCAGGATCCTTGCTGCATGCTGGTACTGGCCTTTGCCTGTTATTCCCAAGACTGTTCTCCTACTTCCACATCAATTTCATAAATACTTATTCAGTGCTATTAAATGTACACAATAATTTAATGTGCAAAAAACTCCATTTGCCTATTTTTATTGTGAATTTGCTCTATTACTTAAAATGAGTAGTGACAGATTATCACTTTGTTAGACAATACACAATTTACACTAAACATTATCCTTCTTGTTAGGATACTTATTTAGAAACATGCTTATACCTTTTTGTCTTCTAATTAAAGCAAAAGGAAGGTTAAAATAGAAATTATCACAGTTGAAATTCACTGACAGAAAAGAGTGGTTTAAAATAACGGTAAATACAGAGCTTTTACAATAGCTGTGAGTGATACTGCAAGTCAAATAGTTCTTTAAAACTCCCACTGCAAATTTCCCCATGATATAGATTTTCTTTTTCTTAGATATAAACCTTTTCTACTGTTTCTGTGAAGTCAAATAGCAAAATAAAACTTGAATAACAGAACCATTCCTATCGAGTAAAAAACAGCATTGCTCTGTAGTAGCTTATATTTTTTTCTGTTACATTCTGCCTTATTGTGAAATTTTCTTCAACTGGCTGAAAGCACATTAACTGCTAGATAGGCATCACACTGATGTCTCCATGCTGTAGCTTACAGCCGTGAATTTGCTACGATCTGTTTAATCATCAGTGTATTGATTTTCCTCAGCTTTCCTTCATTTTAGCCCCATAGCAGGCTTCTGTAATTTCCTTTGGACAAAGTGTAACCAAACTGTGCTAAGTGATGTTGATTTGCAGGCAAAAGTAAAGGGGTAAATATAAATTAACAAGCTATAAACATTTTACAAGTGGGGAGTCAATAAAAACAGTGTCTGCAGTTCTTTAAAAAAATTATTTGAAGCAGATTGTTAACAAAGGTGTCCAAAGAAACTGACATGAGTCTGAGAATAATTTTTGCGCTTTGTGATTAAGAATTGATCAGTCTAAAAGCCTCTGATGCAACTGAATCACCCATAAGCTGCTGGACTGAAAAGGCTCAGCAGGGGCTGGTATTTGTTTGTTAAACTCCCATGATTCCAAGTAGATAATTGGTCTGTGAAGTTCATGGCAGAATCTGAATTTGCTTTCTTGCTTCCCAGCTGGCTGAGCACTGGTTTATAGACTTCTGTGTACAAATTTAGCCAGCAGCAAACCTCACATCTTTAATGTAAAAGGTGTTTTGTTGTGTTTTTCAGGTGCTGAGTGGAAAGCCCACACTCCAGAAGCTCATTAAAAGGGCCAAGTTACAGTACAGGTTTATTTCTGTCACAGCGTTTCAAAAAAAAAGTGACAGAGATTAATATGTTTCTTTAGTACTGGAAAAAGCCTGATACGATCCCTTGTGAATTTGATCATCTGTTTCGTTGCCTGTATAAGATCCAATCTCCTATTATATCCTGAAGTTACAGCTGTAAAGCAGGGCTGATAAGAATTCAGAAAGCACTGCCAGAGCCTTCGGAGAATTAATTGTTTTATTAAGCAGCATCTTGTTTATTTGTAATTTATTTCATACGTCACTCAGAGGACTGACTCTTCTTTAAAACGATAAAGCACGATAAATCTGCTGTACATTATCGGTGACAGGCACTATATTGTATAAATATGTACAAGTAATGGAGTTTAAAAATCTCTCAAACTGTTACTTCTATTCTGTTGTTGCTTATGAATAGCTATTTTTGAACATTTATGGAATTCCTTCCAAGGCTTTTCATAATTCTGACAGTAAACTCAGATCTACAGATTGCCTAAAAAGTCATCTCTGTCTGAAGATAGAGCCTGACAGTGTAATTGCATGCTCTGGCCTGATTTGGGGAAAGCATCCCTGTGCAAGCGCCCAAGAGATTCACAAAGGCCCCCTCTTCCAGCGGCACAAGTAGCCCTGTTTCTAGAAAGTGCCCTGCGAACAGTGCACTCTCCTGAACGATGGGCGCCAGAAAGGGACACCGGATCCCTTCCAACAGAGATTAATACTCGCGTCAAAGCTTCTTGGGAACCCTGAGCCAATGCGTCTGAGGATAATGGTAGCTTTATCATTGCCACTGATGCCTTTGTGATCAGACCCAGAGACATTACAAAGAATTACAAGATACTATTTTAAATCACAAGCTAGAACAGATGGGCTTCACTGCATATTTATGAACTACCAGTATAATGGGATCATTTCTGGGAGTAGGAGGGAGAAGACTGAAGGTCCACTTCTATTTACTTAGGATTTACGTAGGGAACAAATAACGCTGTCCTTTAAAGAAAGCTCGCTTCGTGTTCAAGCCTAAAGCAGGGCTCACATTTTTCCTTGCTCACATGTAGTAAGAGGTATTCATATGGTTAGTCCCACTGGCTTCATGGGAATATTCACAGGAAAAAACACTTAATCATTGGTACTGCGGGTGGAGTTTGGGGTATTTGTCTTTTTGCTGTGATTAATCATCGTATGTGTGAAAATATGTTTCAACATACCGTAATTCAAAGCCCACACCCTTACACAGGGAAGGATTTAAGGACTGAACATAATCAAACAGATATAAAAGATACACATTTTACTGCATATGTCAGAAATTGGACAATAAGCCCACATTATTCTTAACAGTAGTTCTTATTCCTAATTTCTGAAGTGCCACACCAGCATTTTAACCCATAATTGATTGTATATGATTGTCTGTACAATACATAGCTAAACAGACCCTTGTTTGCAGCTGGCAATTTATTGCCCTCCTGCATTACAACAAAGAAACCCAAAATGGTAGCCAAAGAGAAAACTGCCAGTCAAAACACTCTTGCTCTCTTATTCACACTGTTGCTTTCTACCTCCACACTCCATTTTTCTCTAACAACAAATTTAACTTATGAATGAGAAAGGTTAAAGAAAAAATATTTAGTTGCCAAAAACATGGCAAAAATATTATAAAAAGATCTGTTACTGTTAAACACTGTATGTCCTTAGAAAAATGCTAGGAACCACAAGAGTTACACTTTTATCTAAGAGGTAGCATATGTGCCATATAATACATATGTTGCAATCACAGCAACTTATTTTGCATGAACAGCAGCAAACTCTGAAAAAAAAAATCGTCCAGTGCTCAAATGAAAGCTGTCATCATGCCTTCATTTTAAATATGCATTCAAAGGAAAAGCAGTTTTGTATACTTTCCCTGACAGGTCCTTTTTTCTTTTTTTTTTTTTTTTTTGGACAACAGTACCTGTTAGCATAAAAAGAAAAGAAGCACATTTATATTTTTTCTATTATAAGATGTTTTCAACAGTTCCATAATGTCATCATTTTTATGCAGAATGATATATGTTGAGTTAAAATAATTGTTCTTGTTCACATGCTCTTATTTCATTCTTCCAGTGATCACTTAAAATGAGGGTTCACGTTTGCCTCATAACAGATACTAAACTGGTATTCCTTTAAATATTTGTTATCCAACCATTAACAATTTGTACAATCTCTTCTACAAAAAGGAAATGTTGAAAAATGCTGGTAGATTCTGGAAATCGTAACCTGTGTAGCTAAATATGCAGTACTTCCTATTCTGCATGACCATTAAGTGTCCATTTGTGCCATAATAAAGCTATTTTAACCCTGTCCTCATATCATTTGACCCCTGCCTTCATTATGACTCTATTGTACTAGCACTGTAGATTCATATAACAATACTACCTAGACTGCTGCCCCTCTTGGTAATAAAATTCTTCAAAATGGGGACAGTCTTTCACAAGTTGGAAAAGGGGAGTTCAGAGAGCAACAAACTGTCCAGAGGGCACGGTAATGGAGAAACATCCATAGGCCCTGAAGTCTAGATCACTGTTTTCAAACACAACAACGTGAATTAATCTCAGAAACTTAACACACATTAAAACCAGACAGATTTGTCTCCATATTCCTCATAATAGAAGACTGTATCCGGAGCCTTTACGCTGCCAGCAATGATGGCAGATAGCCCAGCTACCAGCCTTTGCAGGTTACATTTGCTTCAGACCTCATACAGGAATGATTGATACCAGCTTTTCAGGGAGGTCTTCTTCTTCAAAAAGCATAATGGCAGTGATCATAGAGTTTTAAGATTTGATTTATTAAACAGCATATTGATTTGACTTTGTGTACTATAAAAATTGAGTGCAAATGAAACTAGCAAAGACAAACTGTATCTCAAAGCATTAATTTTATGTAACGTTCTTACAAAATAACCCCAAATTATCCTGGACTGCAGGACAAGTGTGTTTTGCTAACTAGACATGTTGGTACAGTTTTAGATATATCACTATTCACTCTTAGTCTTATCACTCTGAACCCAGTGTTCTAGACCCTCAAAAGGCATGGCAGCACTTAATTCCAAAAAAGACTTTGCCCTAAATTCTTTTGATCTGAAATTAGCAGTGTCTTAATAGCTAATTAAAAGCTCATGAAAACTTCTGCATTTTGATTCAAAAGTTAATTTGGCCACCAAGTACTCTTACATAGTCGAAAAGACAATGCAACCCTCTGCTGTCCAGCCTTGAGGACAAAAAAAAAGGGCACTGACAACAACCATGTCATTCTATTTGAAGAAAAAGTATATACAAAAACAGAAATTCTATAGATTTGTTCTTAGGACTGCATTATTAATTACGCTATATTGATTTGGAGCCTTTTGTGGCACCGAAGTGTTGGGTATTTTATTTCTTTTATTTTGAGTTGTTACAGAGAGTAAATACTCCAAAAGCTTCTGAATTGCTACACAATGGTCTTAAAACTCTAGGTTCTCTTTCCTGAGGCTGATTTTTTTTTTCTTTTTTTTCTTTTTTTTTTTTAAAGGACTGGATGACCACAACACAGCAACATGAACACCTTCTCCAAAGATCTGCATCACTTTGTTCTCAGAACTCGGGAGGTGATAAACAAGATTTCTAAAGAAGCAAATCATTCAGGAAAATGTGAAAACATAATACATAGGTAACTACAACACATTTTCAAGGAAAGATAAGAGTATGCTACTTCACAAAGAAAGAGCTTTCAATTGCCTGGAAGATTAAAAAAAAATATTATTTTTTCAAAAAAACTTTCCAAATCATCTCCCTCTCCCAATCTTTTCCCTTTCCAAAAGAATGAACTGACACTCTAATCAAAAGATGTTGCAGTTAAACACACTTTTACTTCTAAGGAATCTACCAGAGCCTGTAACTTCACGTCGTATGATTTTTCTCCTGCCTGTTTGCCCATGCTGCCTTCACAGTCACCACAGACCCTCCATGACACACAGAAGCACACAGCCAGGACAGCGGTGGGGGAAAGTACTCTGTGACATGAGGCCCTACTCCTTGATCCTTTAAAGCTCTCGCAAGCACAAGTGTTACTTCTGGCAAGCAGATGAAGAGTCCTCCACTGACAGGCTACACAGCTGCTCTTTAGCCACATCTTTGTGTGTGAAATACAATCTCCAGAGCTTTCACAGAGCCTAGCTGCTGAGCCCACCTATTCAAACCGGGCACTGGAGTGAGACTGAGGTTTTATTCAGTGCTTAAATATGAAAATGACTATAATATGCGTGATGGACAAGGACTTGGAAGAACAGTAACTCCAATAGATCTGAGTATTTGCACACATACACATTCTATTCAAAGCATCTGTAGGCTATAGAATGTTATCAGAAGACTAATATATCCCAATCAGACAGGATTTATTTATAGAGAACGCTCTTTTCGCAGTGTTAGATGCCTCATTAACTTGATTCAGCTTGCACACAGCAAAAATATTCCCTCCCTCTTCAGATTTTTGATAGGGAATTATAATTTCTTGTTTCATTTGTTAAAATCCTTTCGCTATGAGGACATTTCAGAAATGCTTTATTGCACATGACTTCTTAAAATGCCAGAGTATTCATTTTGACCAAAAGGCTCTCCTTTTGCTGATTTCCTTTTAAGAGAGATACCAGAGAGGATTGTCCTATTTCTTCTTTTCATTTGCCTCTTCCAGAAACCATTAATAGGCAACATTTGATCCTCCTACACAAAAGTTCATGATAGCAAAGTTGAAAGAGTGGGTTATACATCGTGCTATGAACTGATTATATCTTTGGTATGTCACTGCTACTGTCACTATAAAACTGAGGGAAATTATACTGTATGAATTTTATCTAAATATAAGTACAAACTCATTCCTGGAAGATTTAGGGAATCTATGGGTTTAAAAAATCTGGAGATTTTAAACTCAGCATTTCAAGTTAGTGTGAAGGTTTACAGGAGTTATCATCAGAACCTTATCAGGAGAAACTGGCAAAAGATTATTTTTGGTAGTTTACCATTTTTATCCTGGTACCATAAACCAGTAAATTCCAAGTCCGCTTCATCATCGGTTTCACCTCCACAGCCTGCTCTCAGTACTGATTACAATTAGAGAGCAAAAGGAAAATATCCAGAAAAATATATGAACCTACAAACGTATTGAATTCACTGAATTCCAGTCATATGCTTACCCAGCAGACAGGTTCTCTCTAATGACTGGAATGCAACAGGGATTGGGAGCTGGGGATGCTATTTTTAAGAAATGAATAGGCAAAGCATTGTTTAGTAGTTGTAGTTCATTTGCAGCTTGGTTTTAAACTACTGCTAGCAATTTGCTTCGGTGGTTACTAATCAAACCCTTCTATCTTAAAATCTTTTAGATCAATGCAACCTCCTTTTTTAACATCTCTTACAAGAGAAACAATGTTTACACATGTTCTAACCATTCCCACTACAAGCCCTGTTCTCTTCTCTCAACATTCTATTTTTCCAGTATCTGAGTATAGGGAACTGCCCTTTAGGAATGGCTTATCAAATTTCATTTTGAGCACCATATGGGAAAGTGACATGAAAATAATCCATTCCACCAAAGGTAAGTTTGTTGCAATGCTGCTTAAAGGAAGATTCCATTTTCTGAGAACCTGTGAAAAACAACCTTTGTTTTAAAAACATGATAAATATGAAGTCAGTTTTAGTCTCAAGAGTAATCTGAAAGCCAGTTGCCTAAAACAAACAACACAGTGTTGCTGAATGTTGTGATTTTGTTGCAAACTGTCATGATAATTTGGTGATTTATGAAAAACAAGAATGAGAGGTATAAAAGCTGTGAATCTTAAATCTTCGTGATTTTTTTAAAGTTCACCCCCATGTACTATAAAAATAGTTGGGCAAGAGATCTTGAAAGTATGATCTGAATCAATATGAGCGAAAAGAACCATAAATATCTCTGCCTCTATCTCTACCTTTCTTTTTAGTTGTGTCTCCAGTTCTCTTTCTCTCTCTCTTCAGCTGTCACATTTTTAAGGACAATCTCATGATTTATGCACCCACTACATAGCTCTTGAACATTTCAAATATGTGCATAATATTCTGGAATCCAAAGGACTTTGAAACACAAAGAAATTATTACAGAGTATTCAGTTATCAGATGTGCTCTGATCTATGGTAAGCACATGTCTCAGAAATCCCATAGCACACATGATGATGATGGTGAGCAAGTTGGAGTTAGCTTCACAGTAAGCATGAGGGCTCAAACACTTAATCTGGAGCAGCCGAAGCATGACAAATCAATAATTATGCTAATTTTACTGCAAAATTATTTCTGCCCAAGCTTTTTACATTAGACAGAGTAAGAAAGTTATGTGCCCATTGCAAATACTGTTTAGCAACATTTGGACTGCAAAGGAAACTGCTTTGCTGAATACCCTTCAGCTACATTCTTGGTGCCCCATAATCCAGGGTTGACAAGGATTTCTTAGCCTGTAAATGCCCTGGTCCGACACAGAATGACCAGGCCATAAACCAAACACTCTCTAAACAACATGAAAATGTTAGAGATGTCTTTTTTAGCCAAACAAATGTGTTTTATTTCTGTCTCTAAGAATGCTTTTTTCCTATTTTGGCAATACAGCCATACTACATTTCTGCCTGTATTTCCTTCCTTGGTGCATTAATGTTGATGAGCCTGTGCAATTTCCTCAGTGATGAACAAACCTGCCATTAAAAACACTGTTTAACCTAAAACATATAACAAGGATAAAAACAGCAGCAGTTCATAAATGAGCCTGAGTTTCCATGGAGGTACTATAGATCTTGCTTGTGTCTTAATTAGCTTCTCTGCTCTTTAAAAGTGCATTCTGGCTAATCTGATGGCCTACTGACAGTACAAACTGGTTTTATAAGCATGGATCCCTCTTTTTTCCTGTATGTAGTGACTGAGATGATCAAGATGATCAAAAAAGAGAACCTGCAGCCTGCTGATGAAACTACATATAGCACTCATCCAGATATAATCTGCTCAAATACAAGGTCCTAGAAAGTTGGAGTAATTGTTTATTATCATTGTTGTTGTTGTTATTACTATTATATTTTAGAAGAAACTCTTCTCTTTTTTTCTCAAAATTATTAGATTAAGGGATATTAATCGTATTTTCTCAAAATTATTAGATTAAGGGACATTAATCGTATTTTCTTCTCTTAATACCTCCCCAGCTAATGTAATCTTAATTAAAATCTTATCAGTAAGGAATACAAGATGGCTGCAATCAGCTGTTGAAATTAATAAAGGAGACTATATAAATTAATCATTAAATCTTTCCACTAAGATATATTTATAGTAAATTTGTAATAAAATCTAGATAATTATGACATAAAGGCCAGCTATAAAAGACAGATTCTCCAGGAAGCTCATGAGTTTCAGCAGCCCAAGTGTAATTTCCCTTTTATCCCCTGTTTTCATCTGTTTACCTCCTAACAAATCGTTCCAATAGCATGAGACCCTCCCAGCCATATTTCCCAGCTTCTTCATGTACCTGTATATACCTTCTTCCATGGCTCACAAGAATTATATACAGCATGGCCCAACCTTTTCAGAGCATCACCAGCAGGGCTGGTAATTTACCAGAGTACTAGAGATTGTTCTGATACCTGCTCAGCTCCTGTACAAGGGAAGGTTCCACTAGGCTTTTAGTATATGAATACTATACACATGCTTTTTAAATACTACTCAGCCTCCTCCCAGCCAAGAACTCCAGTTATCCTCAGTTTGCAAACAGTACTTTCTCGTTTCTCTCTTGATCTCAATCTACTTCCTTATTAACCTGTTTCAGCTTCAAGTTCTGTTTTGTCTCGTCATGTATGGCCAGACTTTGTAAAGTTTTGCAAGCAGCCCAGAATGCCCCAGGTCTGGATAGATTCTCTCCTAGTGATTTCTCTTCAGAATAGAATTAGACAATGTTTATCAAAAAATGTATCCATCCCCCTGTCTTCTCTGGAGCAATGACATATCATTCTATATTGCAACTACAGTAAGTCAGGCTTAGTTTCTTCCATGCTATAGAATACTACAACAGCCAGAAAATGTTCCAAGGTGTTCTGGGTGTGACAAACTGGTGTTGTTGCTGGGGGAACTAACCTTCATTTAAGGTATTTCACTTTTTCTCTGATCACTAATCTAGGATCCTTGCGTATATTGTTGTCTTCAGAGTTTCCAGGGAGTTTCTCCATTAGCAGTGCTCCCATTGCCAGAATTTCAGGCCTTAGATTCATATGAGCGTATATTCTCTTTTGATCCAACATGGATTTTCATCATGATAAATTTATTCCGCTGCAAATTCCAAAATAACACTTGAAATAAGTCAGATAGCATCTGACAGGTAACTACTAGAGGCCAGCTACCTCTTTTAATCACCACTAGATTCAATGGCAACAATATTTGTGTTAACTGCAGTTATTTTAAAGACAGGTTCAGATAACACAAACTAAAAAGTGTTTCCTTGTTAGGTGTGTTAGGCTACTGTGAAATTATTCCTCCTGCCACTATAGAGAAATCTGAAGAAGTAAATAAGTGCCAAGAGGTTTGAACAACACACATCAGAGGCGCTCAGATACTCAAGTAACAATGTGGGAGTTCAGATAGACAGATAGATGGACCTCAAAGAATCTTGTATTGATGTGGTGGTATTCATGAACTAAAAGAGCAGCCCCCACACAGCCTGAAGTGAGTCAGGCTGATTATAAAATGCAAGGGATGCAGCCTCCCACATCTGACTACAAATTCCCATTCGTTCTGCTAAAAAAAATTCTTCATTTGCTCAATCTACAGATCGTTAAGCACTTCTGTGGCCAGTGTGAGCCATAATAAAGCATCCTCAAGCCTTTAGACAATCCTGCTTACTGGATTAGGTAGGAAAAGAATTTTTTTCAGCCATCACAGTGGGAATTAATTTTAAAAGAAAGACATGAATCAATTTGTCTAAGTAGCAGAAGCAAACTATAGAGACAGAGAGACTCTATGAGGAAAACTGCAAAGAATTGGTCACATAGAAAACCCAGGAGGAGGAATGTTTTGGGAACACTTGGTTGGAGAAAGGCAAAAAGCTACTCAGATCTGGAGGGAACACAAAAGAAAAACTTGGGGTGCTCTGGTTCATGAACTGAGTGGAAATATCATTTACATGAATGGCTTCCCTATATGTTTTGTCAGGTTGCCATTAGAATTTTTCAGTAACCGTTCTTCAAACTGGAAAAAATTAACGTATTTCAAGGCATATTAAATCCAGACTGAACAGCAAGATTAAATCACGCTGCACTTCAAGGAATGATGTTTGAGAGCAAAAGTACTTTATTCCCTCCAACTCACACTGCTAAGAAAGTGAAAGAACATCACAAGCATGATGCCAGAATACGTTAAGTACTAGTAAGGCAAAAACAAAATAATCTTTTGCTTACCTTCCATCCCCTATGTCCAGTCCAATGACTCCTGAGTTGGATCCTTTTAAAACAGGGGTCAAGAAATCACAGTCAGCTCCACAACTTCCACTGCCACATGCACTCCTCCCTCATAGAGGCTCTTGCTGCTTCACTCATAGCCAGTCTCACCTATATGCATGCAGGGACTGTGATTTGGAGAAAACGTACTGTAAAAGGCAGTGCAGGATTAAAGGCTGTATGGTATTAAAGGCAGCAATGGCTGAAAAAGTAACCAGCAAAACTGAGATATGCACTTCTGTAGTTCTTAGTCAAATCTTATTTCAGATTCTGTTTTGTCTCATTTCCATTTAATTATGATTTTGGATTGTATCTCTCTAAATCTGTACTTCATTATTACCACAGCATATCTGGGCTTTTTTGAATGGCACTAATTGGCATCCTTGCTGGCAGTCTCAACAAAGAGGCCAAAGACTGAATGTGCATGGAGAACGAATTGTCACCTTCTTTGAAACTGTCCTTAAACTGGACAGAGACATGCTGGAGAAACAGGGTTTGTGATCGCTGTTGGTGCCAAGCCCACTCCCTGGAGGCAGGCTGGGGATGTTGCTGTGGATGGACCTCTTCCCACCAGCAGCCCATCAGCCAAACTCCACCCCAAGGTCCTGGCACACAGCAGTTTGCAGGACTGGAGTGCAGAGGCACCGTGGACTTCACCCTCTGAGGGCTGTTAATCTTGTTATTTTTAAAAGTGGTGAAACTCAAACATACGATTAAAATATAAATGTCCAAATACCTGCTACTTTCAGTTTCTGCTGCAGTATAAATTGGATGAAGTCCCATTCATATTGAAATGTAAATGCAAAACATAATTCTAAAAGGTAAAAAAAAAAAAAAATGGCCAGCTTGGAAAAAGATAACGTTTTTCATCTGTGTAGAAGATAATGATACAATATTCAAGTTTTCCACTCTAAAGGTAATATTTTTTGTCTAAGTCAACATACTTTACCATTTTTAAACTTTTCTCATCATATTTTTGACAGCAGGTTTTCCAATTTTGACAGCTTTTAAAAAGTAATTTTAACAGACGAGTGATTTCTCCTCTCAGCAAAGTCAGATTATGTGAAATGTCAATGTAAAAACTATATACTGTGACACATAATCATTTTTCATTGAATTTACTTATTAATTTTACTTGCTATTGCTAATAGAATGTAAGTGCTTAGCTAATTGTATTGCTTATTTAAATTTTTTAAAGGAATGTATTTTAAAATTGCATTTTTTCTGACTACAAAATTTCTCAGAGGCAGCTATAATTTGTCACCCTTCCAATTTATTTAAAGAAGAAGAATTACTATCACAATTGATATTCCCAGCTGAGCGGCCAAAGAATGAATCAGCAGGGAGAGGTTAAACCAGCCTTTCATCCATAAGGGTGGGCTCTTTGATTTAAGGGCTGGAGCATATCTGCAGAATTTTACTAGAAAGTGTTTCTAGACATGGTGCAGGTACTCCATAGGGAAGTTGCAGGCTTTTGTTACCTACTGTCAGTTGGGCATCTTCAGTAAGGGTGAACTCAGCAAAGAGTGGGGGGAAAATCAGGAGGGAAATGGACAGCTCGAAGGTTTCACTTCTAAACCAAACTCAGGTCAAGCGAGGCATAAATGAGTTGGACCAGCTGCTACTTCTAAAGGAACACAGTAGTTCTAAACCTAAGTTTTCCATTTCTGTGCAGTGAGATTTATTTGTAATTTTGTGCACCAGAAATCCAAAAGGATTATCTATTTCTACTCCATAAGTCTAAATGGGGAGGGGGAACCAAACACCTCACGCTCTCAAGATCAGTACTATAAGTAGAGCATATCTTTACTGTCAGGGTGTAAGCCCAAAGTCATGGATTCGCTGCAGTTTCATGCACCCATAGCGAAGACTGGAATGCAACCCCAGCATAAAGCTCTTTCATTACTTGTCTCACTTGATCCAGGAAAATACTTTAGTGCCTGAAAGTACCCAGATAGGAGAAAATTAAGAAGAAATAAAGATTTTTCCTCTTTATTAGCCCTTAAACTATCAAATAATCTTACGAAGTAAGGAGTATGTCTCATAGGAGGAAAAATACTCAGTGTCAGTCCCTGTATTTAAAGTATTTCTATATCAGCTCAACTTAAGTGTCATTACAATCTATTTTGTATTCCATTTTGATCCATCCACTTCATATGTCGCTGAGCCAAAAGTGTGCTTGTGTTTGAAACCGCTGACAAACTTACCATGATGTAGGCTGCTCCTTCACAGCATTAACGTAAAACAGTTCTAAATTGAGCAATGTTCAATTATCCCTGAAAGTACAGATGACTTAGTTCTTCGTTAACTTAATTGTTTTCCAGTAAAAGTGAAATGTGCTGTATGCAAATTAAATAATACCAAGTGTCAGCACTTAAAAGAAACGCTCATTTAGCTTCAGTATAGTTTTTCTGTTGCAAATTTTGTTCATTTATTTTATAAGAAATTATGTTTGTCTTAATTTGTTCCAAGTACAATAGGATTGTGGGACACAGTGCCTGCTGGCAAAGTTGGAATTGCTGTCTGCAGGAAATGTCAAACTAATAATAAATGGTGGTAAAATATTTATGTTATAGTTTACTGGGAAAATGAATGCTGTTTTCTATTTCATTCCTTCTTGAGACAGTACACAATAACATAGCTGTTTTCAAAATAAGTGGATAGGATTCTAAATGCTGTGGTGGCTTATCTTGCAACCATCAGCTGGGGAAAAAAAAAAGAATTTATAAAAATAGAGCCTTTTACTAGCTCAAATTTAAGAAATTTTAACTGGGAGTATGTAGCACAGTAATTAGCAGCATCTCACATTCAATGTCATTGGACACTAGTCTGATAGATCAAACGCTCGTGTATGTGGCCTACTTACTTAGTTGCTCACTCATAATTTTCAATAACAGCGCTGTTCTCATAAGGGAGGGGTGGTCCAGAGCCACTAGAGCACTCTGCAGGATAGTGATGTTCAAGTACAACACTGTGTTTATGTACTCCCCAAAGTGTATCAAAGCTCAGATCCACAGAAATAAAAGAAAAGTCAAACAAAACAAGCATTAGACTGCGTAAAATAAGGTATGGACAAGGCAAACAGGTGAGGCATTGTTTAGGTGGCTAAGGTAGATCAATATCTGTGCTTGCAAGCCAGGAATTCTGCCTGCTTTCCTCTGGCACTATGCAGATCATCTTACGGCTTGCAGACAGACTGTCGCCTGAACCCCACTGACAGACAACCTATTTCACCCTTGCAAAAATCATACCCATCTTCATTCTTGCGGCTCACAAGGGAAAAATAAAAGCCCTCATGCCCATGCAAAGTCACGCTGAAGCATAGGCACAAAACAACCTCACAGCTAACTTTTTTTTTTATTTTATGATGCTAATTACATGATGAAAGCAGTTAAGTTTTCTATTTCTTCAGTTACCAACGCCAAGTCCGTGCACCTTGCCTAGGCTGACTTATCAAAGCACACTGCAGTAGTCTTTCAGGGTTTGAAAAAGATTCATATGACAGGTTGATACTGTTCCCTCCTTTCTCTTTGAATGATCTGTTTTATTATCTGAGATGGTTTGTGATTTGAGACAGGGAGGCATCAAGAAGCTCTGACTGCACATCCCGATAACAAAGATCGGCTAAAGCCCTTTCCCCTTCAAAAATATGTTATAATTTCAACCTTAAACTAACATATGGTCAGTTAAAGAACTACTGGACTCCTTCAATAAAAACTTGGACCACCAGACAGATAACCTGGACCACAATTACCAGAAGCAGAACCAGGATTTTGTAGGAAACCATGAAGTACTTCATCTCCAGCACCAGAACTTCCTATGGGGAGGGAATCCCCTATGGGAGAGGGGATAAGCTTCAAATCATGCCAGTTTCAGTACAGGAGAGACCATTCCTACAGCCTGTGTCTTTTAGGGCTTAGACAAACAGTGTCACAATTTGAGGTTCGGGAAGGAAGTGAAAATAAGACAAACTTTTTTAGACCCATTGTTCTTGCTTTTATTAAAGATGTTAGTACAGCTACTACATTCTGTTCACTTTTTAAATTGAAAATCTCACACTTTTTCTCTCATCTCTGAACTAATTAGCTATTAAAATAGAGTTACAATTTTGAAATAATGTCTATTTCCCTATTTTAAGGAGGTAAAATGTTCAACTTTAATCTCCAGAGTCTAAAAGGTCACCTTTGTAGACTGATGTATATCATATCTCCAAGTAATGAGAACAAGTGTGCTTTTCCTCAGTGCAACAACCTTAGTTACTCTTATATTGCAACCATTTTCCTGCCTTACCTTTCTTTATGGTAGAGGAAATGTAATTTACTTGTCAGATTGAAATGTTTGATATAAATCTTTAGCCTTTCTTTCAAACAAGTATTTCTGAAACATTATATTATAAACAACTGGCATGTTTAATTAAACAACTGCTTTATTTTCAGCAGAAGAAGAAGGTATGATTATATTAATTGAATAGTAGGACCTGTGACCAAATTTAAAGAAAACATTTTCAGCTCAACAAGGAGGTATGATTATCTTAATTTCAAAGCAAGACACGTGACTAGAATTGAAACAAAATATTTAAGTCTCTGTCTTTACAATGACTAAAAAATATTTTCATTGTAAAAAAAGTGAATAAATGCAATTTACAAAGTGTACCTTCACATGATAATTCTAGCTTCAAATCACAAGCTGGCTAACAAATTCAAATCAGTTAAATAAAAGTCCTAGACCAATTTATTTCTATGATGAAAAGTGTTCTAACTGTTTTAGAATGTTTGCTGGTACTTTTGAAATAAAATACTGTTTCTACAAATGCATGATAGCAAATCTCCATAAGTTATTTTTGTAGCAAGACAGGGAACCAATGCTTATGCTCACATGGCTTGCTTACATAAGAAGGCCATTTAATATAAGTGATTTCACCAGTGTGAGTAAAAGAGCAAAATTTCACCTACATTGAATAACAAACATTATTTTTAAAATATCAGTAATATCAATTTTGTTGCTGGGTTTTATCCTCTTGTCTTGAAAACAGTTTCTGTCATTTCCCACATGTATGTCATGAATAAATTTAAATGACCATGATTTCCTATGAAGAGGAAAATGTTGCAAGGTGTTAACAAGAAAAGGGATGAGACACAAAAGAATATTTTTTTACAGAAAATCTTCTTTTGCTTGTTTGAAATAAAGAAAAGCAAGATGTGCATAATTTAAATGCTTATGACCAAATAAAATTATCAATTAAAAAGGAAAAGCTGTTGAAGGAGACATGCATTGAGTTACAATCCTAATTACCCATGTTTAAATATGTTTATTTAGGTAAACAGGTGAAATATTTTTGATCCAGATGTGACAATTTCCATGCTGTCATTTACCTTGCAGAGATCATACAATTTTTGCTTTTATCACATTCCCCCGAGTACTTTCATGTTTTCGTTAAAAAGCGGTAGTTGAGAAAACATGTCAGATGCTAAGCACAAAATCCACAATGCAGCAACATGGAAAAAATGTAACAACTGTTTTGGAATAAATGTCTTTAAGTCAACCTACATACAATCTTAAATCACTTGCCAATGAATATTAATTAGCTTTAAAGTTACACCATGACACAACTTCAAGTGCTAAAGAAAACACTTGCTGATATAGATGGTGTATGACCAAAGAACAAAAATTAACAGATACAGTTTTTGACAAATAACTACAGGTGAAGTTGTATTGGTATTGGGGATGGTTACTTCAACGCGAGCTAGAAATTAAGCCAAGGCTAAGTAATGCCCACAGGCAAGTTGTGAGCATTAAAGGTGTGAGTTTTTTCTTAACTGGCTTAAACTGAAGTTTATACTGAAGTGCACAAATGTCACTACCTGAGACTCGAGTGTTTCTCTTATAAAAAAACTTCATGTTTTGCTCCTGCTGTAGCTAATGAGACTCCTCGGGGATTTGAGTGTATTATACTAGTGTATTGTATTATTTTCCAACATATCTAACAGTTTTGTAGGATGCTCATTAAGAGTATTTCCACTCACAATTAACTTGAACATGAGCGTTGTTTAAGTAACCTTAAAAAGATCAGTAAGTGTCAAAAGTGTTACGTAATGATTTTGTATAGCAATGTTGTTTTGTCACATCTGGACAGTAGACTAGTTCCCTCTAATTTATTTACCTTTATACGAGCAAGTACAATATAAAAGGACAAGTCTTCTCATCTTCTCACGCAGAAATTGCTTAGATGTCAGTGGAATTATTCATGGAGGAAGTTAATGAAGTTTAGCACAAGATTTTGAATTGTTAATTTACTTGAAGGGAAAATGTATATGGGTTAACAAAGATGAATTTTTCATTTTCCTGATAATAGGAGATTTCCTTAGAGTCTTCCATGACATATCTCATCAAGATTCATCATTCTGCAAAGGAAATAAAGAAATCAAAAGCAAGCATTCACATTTACTAATATATCCTGTGAAGCCTGTTGAAGAGAAAGGAGAGCAGCCTTTATTGTTGTTTCTGTACAAGGCTGAGCAGACAGTCCACACTAAACAGAAAAATGAAAACAACTGGTTTGCAGGAAATGAAAGAGACAACAAAACTAACAGCCAAACTCTTCACGGTAACCTTCTAATATTTCTCTGCAATACATCTTTCTAGTTAGAAAGTCCTTCTACTGCACCTGTAAAATGCTTCGCTGATTCAAGCTACACATTAAACTAATGACTCTGCTCCTGCTGCTATCATTTCAGCCCTTTACTTCATCCCTCCTCTTTGGTTCAGCCCTTCCCTCCCTCTCAGTGTGTATCCTCAGCTGAATTTTGCAGTTGTTCCTGAATCGAGCTCTACCTCCTCTTTTGAGAAAGGAAACCACTTCTATTAACACCTGTGATCCCCAGCCTACATGCGGTGTTGACAAGAAAAGAAAAGTCAGCCACTGGCCTCTGCCCTTCTGTTTAAACTGTGATACTGAAAACCACTGATCTTCATGGGGCAATATGAATTCACTTTGGTCATTCCTTCAATTCAAGAAATTGTGGCTGCTCTTTCTACCTTTTGAAGAAGTTTAATAGCAATTTAATCTGCTTTTTGCTGCAAACTGTGTCCCGTTTTTCCCCTGATGGTCAAAGTGACTAATCCTCTCATTTTGTACTGAAGTGAACCTTAAGTAGCGCACATTCCCTTTTACACACCATGTATCTTGGATAATTGGATGGCCTCCAGTCTCCTGTCCCTGAGCTCCATAATTTGGCAAGGTAAATAAGAATGGCTGATACTGAGCTGATCTTCCATACTACGCATGTGTCCACCACAGGAGTTTCCTCAGAGTTTTAGGACACCACCAGCAAATTTTACTCTTTTTCTAACCTACTTTCTCAGTCTGACTTATAAGAGTTTCAGGGAAGTCACCATATCTTCTTGTCATTTTATATTGCCTAAGCCAACATCCATGCTCATCAGTAGTATCCAAGGAATCTTATAAGCAGCAGCAGTACAATGCAAAGAAAATGGTATATTTTCTATTTCTCTGTTGCACCTCAAAGGACTGCTCTCATCCTGCACTCAACCAACAAAGCCACTTTTGGTTTTCATTCTTGTCCCTCTTTCTCCCTGCAAATCAATAGTTGCTTAATCCTAGGAATCCTCTTGCCTTGCCTTTTTCTCCCCACCACCACAGTTAGAAACACGTTAGTATCTCCATTGTCTTTCATTGCACTGATTATTACCTAATTTGTCCAGATTCCTATTCCGTCTTTTTCACCATCTGTTGGTAAAGTTTGCTCTCCTTGCATTCCTTCAGTCTGACTTTCCATGTAAGATTAGTTTCTTTGAGACTTTTCCTAATAATACCCTACCTGTAACTACAACCCCATACCATGACTCTCGGGTCACATTCCTTGCTGGATCTGTTACGTCACATTTTTTTGACACTGCTGCTTCTGCCTACAACTTGGTATCTGTCCCATGGTGCCAGCATCCTTTTTGGACCCATTTTTCAAAGATTGCCTTGCCAGCTTCACAAGCATATACCCTCATTGCTTATCCTTTGCAAATATCCTTGAAAAAGACCCCACTATTAGGCTTTTGGCTACTTTTTTTGCCACTTTTATGGCTTTTGTCTTGCCCAGCTACTTAAACCCAAGCAACCTTGGGACAATAAACCAAAACATGTGGCTTCAAGGTAGAAGCCAGATGTTAGTTTACATCTGAGCAAATGTGCTTTCCAAGAAACATGATAAATTCTGTGTCTGATGCAACTTTAAAATCTAATAACTTTTTTTCTATTAAAATACCTGTAGATAATGTTGATACTTAATGTTCATGGACATCACTTTTGGTAGTCTGCAACACTCACAAATGTAAATAAGCTGTCCTTCAAACCCCTGTGCTGATTCATCCTGTATCTGAAGAACAAGCAGGCAAATGAGCTTAAAAATGTAGAATAAATTCTTAACTCTCCTAAATACAGGATAACTGCAGAGTCAGATCTGTGGAGAAACATTAGAACTTTAGCTTTGATTCAGTGGTCAGTTTTCTGCTTGAGTTCTAATGTTTTATGCTATCCCTTAGAAATCTTGGTTTCTAAAAGAAAATAAGATCATTCTGAAACTACAACAATTGAATATGAGGAAGTGTCATTAACTTAAGAGTCCATTCATATTAGTAGAACATGCTCTCCTAAAGGCAGGGTTTGGTTTTGATCTCTAATTGCAAAGAAGGGAAGGTGTTCTCTACTGGAATTATAAGGTTTTCTTGCTATGGGTCAGCATTATCCTTTATTTTGCACAGACTTCTAGTGCCAAAAAAATGGCTTATTTTAGAAAGACACTGGATTTCCCAATAATTTCTTATTCCTGCATTAGCCATTTTCTGTATCCCACATTTGCAACTAAGCAAATGGAAAACTAACTGAAAACATTCTGCATTGATGTCTGAAGATAATGATGTGTATAGCAATCCTGTGGCCATTAAACAATCCTACTGGCCATATTGCAATCTGGTCAATGGTAGAAGCTAAGCCCTGTCAAACAATAACTGGAGCAGGGCTAAAAGAAAAAATGCACTATTTTCCATCTTTTTGAAACAGAGAGCTAACTCTAGGCTTAGCTATATGAAGAAGAACAAAAAGAAAAAAAAAAAAAAAAAGCAGTAACTGATAGCTAAAGAAAGGAAAGCATCAATGAGGACTGTGAAGGAATTCCACCCTTCTTAGTAAACATAAACAACATTTAACCATAATACCGTGAATCAATAGCAGAGACTGCATGGATAAGAGAGTACACTGGAAACCTTCACATCTTGCCATTTCCCATGGAGTCCAAACCTTTCTTACTGCAACGGAAGACATTTGTCTTCCAACAGCTTTGGTTGTTGGGTAGCAAGCTGTTGGCATTAGTCAGGTCTATTCAAATGATTTGGTCTGAAGAATCTCTAGAAAAAATATCATGTAAATATTAGTTCAAATTTGAATATGAATATCAGTTTGACTGCATTTGTAACCAGTTATACTTTATTTGACTTTTTTTTTCTCATCTAAATATGTCTTTCCATGGAAGCCAAAATGTTTCATAAAGATATGTCAGTTTTAATGAAGTTTTCAATGGGAATGTTCTAAATATTCTGGCTTGTCTATTTAGTCATTTCCTAATGAAAGAGTGAAACAAAGAAAGGGTTGGAAAGAGAAATACACACACAAAAAAAAATCTGTCTTTTTTTGGCCCCAAAACAGATATATGCAATTTTATGACAAAAAAATGTTCAAGAGTTTTGTTTTATTTCCAGTGTGGGACAAAAAGACATCTCGAACCATACATGTTTTCACAGACTGGGAAACAACGTGTTGCCCTTAGGTTATCTCTAGGTGTGATATTTTGTGTTTGCTTCCTGCAAACAATACAGTAGGTCTGTAACAAGGAATACTTATGAAAATATTTTTCAGTTTGAATTCTTTAGTAGTAACAAAGGCAAATTCCAACTGACTGTAATTTTTATATCTACAATTTTTTACATATGTTGTCTTGACCTATATAAATCAGCTCTTTAGAGAAAAGAAGCAGTACTTATTAACATAACAAACCAGTACCGTATACACAGATGATACTGAGGATTATGCTCAATTACATTTCAAATAATGTGTCAGTTATATTGACTGTATGTATATGAGGTATCAGTTATATTGCATGCAAATATATTTTAATTTCACTTTTATACTGGCTTCTACAAATGTCTTTGATGTAAGTAGTAAAAAAATCAAGGTTGGCTTTTCCATTGTTGGATAAGAAGATGCAACTGAAAAGATCCAGAAGGCTGCCTCTTTAAACACAGTTAGTCATTAAATAGATGCAAGGCTGGTATGAATTTGCCTTGGTCAGCCCCAGTTCCCTGAAATTCAGGAAATTATGGCACCTCTTCCTGCCTCTAAGGAACTGCAGTGGGAACAGGTGTTTGCTGCAAACTGTGTCCATGGTTCTTCACAGTGGTCAGAGACAGTAAAGGTCCTAGGAACCTATGCACTCTGCCAAGGGTATGTCAAAAACCACTTCCCAAAAATTTAAGATTGACTTGATTTAGGATTTATACTAGTAGGTCAAAAGCTAGAATTAAGATGTGTCGGAGGTTGAGAACAAATGTCACAGGTTCCTGTAGTAGTAATTGTAATATGTTAAATAAAACTCCCAGATAATCCATGGAATACAAGCATATTCCTCATTACAAAAGGAAACAAACTTTTCAGTGGTCTCCCTAGTCAAATCTGGGGGAAAACAATTTTCTCAGTTGAAATTTGGCAACTGGTTTTAACTCAAAACCATGATCATGACATGTTGCAACTTTTGAAAAAGAATCAATACAGCATGCTTTTATGTCGTTACTCAGATTTTCAGTTGAGGTAAGCTAGCATACTGTAGACCTATCCATCCTGAAAATGAGAGCACAAACAGATTCACATAGCTTACTGAATTAACTAATACAATTTAAATTGCAAATTGCCAAAATTCACAACAAACAGGGGGGGTCTATAGATTGAGGATTACCCACTGAACTGATTTACAAATAATTTTAAAGAGTAAAAATAGTAGAGAATTTTGTAGCCTGTTTGCAGACAATTGGAGAACAGGGGAAAAAAAGCAACATTTGGCACATCGATTATTAATTCTACATTGATCAGTTCACTTTAGCTGATACTATAGTAGAGGCATTTTCTAGAAGGTTTTCATACTGCAGTGATACCAGGCACGCAAGCAGCATAGGAATGAAAGAAGGCCATTTGTTGGCCTCATCTTTTTTTTTTTTTTCACTCACAATCATGTAGAGATTCTTTGGACTACCCCCACTGTTTACAAGGTGGTACATGCATCACCTATAAAACATCTGCAAAGCACAATATCTGCTAAATGTTAGTCAAGGATCGCTTCCTTTCAAAGTGATTATTGATCCACTCTTAAAACAGCTTAGAAAAACAACCATTTGGGAAAAGACTTACAACTTTCCACTGCTATGCTATTACACATTTTAAAGTTATTTTTAGAGGAAATTTCAATATTGCCAAGTAATTTTTGATCTAATTACAAATGCCTATGAAATATAGGAATAAAACAGTATTGGTGGTTTTTTGTATTTCTATAGAAAGGAAAGATAATGTCCAGGACTGGCTTTTAAAACTATTAATGAGCCCTGGCAACGTGAAAAAGAGATGGATTAGGTAGATGTAATGAGATATGATTAAAGGGTGTAGGCACTGAAGGGTGTTGGAGAAATTCTTTTCAGAAGGAGTATAATTAGTGTCTGATAAAAGTACTTAGTAGATGAGATTTTTGAAGAAGAAAGGTTAAGATAAACACATACCATATGACAAACCTGTTTAATTTTTTTCCTCTGGTTCTTTGCGTACTCAATAATCTGTTGAAGTTTTATACATAAATAACATTTGTTGAATACTTGATGAAACTTCACTAGACAATTAAAGGGGTTTTAATTGCAAAACATAGAAAGCAAAGAAAATGTCAAAATGTCCTATTGCATTTCTGTTATGCATTTCTCTTTTGATTTATGGAACTTAGATAATAATATGCAACCTTTTCCTGAAATTAAACAAACAAATGAACTTCTTAAAAAGCAAGCTTTCTAGAAGTTGCTTAGCAACTTTCAAAGCACTTTTTATTAAATTGGAAGCTACTTTTTTAGTTTAGGCTTTAAAATATGCAGCAGCCTAAACCAGATCATCCCAGCCACCTTTATATAAGCCCTGGACAGAGATGGCTTTTTGTTCATTTGGCTAATAATATTTTGTACAATTTGAAATATTTGTTATTCTGAGATATCAGGCCTTTGGTGGTCCACTTTTAAGCATGAACCTTCAGTCCACAACTGGAGATTGAAATATGCCAAGTATTAGTCCAGTTAGAGCACTCATAGATGAATGGCAGGTGAATATATTAAATACTTGGGGATCCAGAAGACAGGTTCACCATCAAGGGTCTTTCCAAGTATACATAGAGTCATGCACCTGTGTAAGGAATTTACCATGTGAAACATGAAAAACTGAAATAACAGCAAGTGCTACTCCCTGTTCATTTGGGGACTTCTCACGGAAGGAGACCTACCATGTCATGATCTCCAGTTTCTATTTTCAAGATCAGCAATGATGGATTCCCCTCTTGTTTCCTTGCCCTTACAGCACACTATCTTTTCTACACAGCCGTTCATTGCAACAGAAGATTATTTAGAATTTGCAGTTTTTCAGTAAGCGCTTTCCTACCCATGTCCTCACAAGGAGAATTAGTAAAGCTCAGCATTGGAAGCTTTAGCCTGACACATAGCTTCTGAAGTATCTCCTCTGAAAGCTACTTCAGATCTGTGTGCCGAGAAAATCTGCCTCAACATGTCTGCTCCTCCACATTCGGTCACTGAGCAAAGGAACGTACTTAACAATAGCAGAGCAGAAAAGCAAAACAGCAAGCCTGAGACCAACCTTTGCATGGAAGCCACATGCTGACACCACTAGCCTTGTTTCAGTGCAAAGGCATAAATATGTTCATCTTTCTCATCCTCAGAGACGTATCACCTTAAAGGACCACCACACATCAGGAGCAGCTTTTCTTCCCCTGTCCGCATGCAAGAGTGACGATTGTTTCTTATGTCAGGCTTCCTACTGCACACCGCACATGTGATACGCAAGTCCTTACATGGCATGGAGGACAGCCCTGCTGACTGAAAAACGCGCAGTTATACAAAGTGGTCTCTAAAGCATTGGCCAAGTTATTCAAGCATACTTCTTGTTCAGTACATAAAACCAGTTCCCACTAGACACCTAATCTATCCAGAGAATACCTGAAATCCCCACAAAGTGCTGAGTTCAAATGTCTTGCAGAAACTGCCCCAAAAGACTTCCTGTTACCAATGAACAACTAAAAGAAACAAATGATGCAATCAGCAAAGAGCTCCTGTCCCTAATAAGCAAAAACCAAGTACATACACCCAGACTTGAGGATTATTTTTGTGAAGCTAGATATGGGCAAAGGGAGCAGTGCTTTTGTGCTATTTCAGTATTAGATCAAAATCGTTAAAATAAATGGAATAGATCATTTGCCTCATGACTTCAGCAGTTTGCACAGATCCTACCAGCCCATTTCTAATTAATTAACTAATTACGAGATTTGTAGCTCCTCCAAACATCAAGCAGACTTTTAAATAAAAGTGAATGCAGGGTCCTGTTCTAGGTGCCAGAAAGAGGCTTCAAAGTCATTCCTAATCAACAGCCCTAAAAGAAGATTGAAAAACTGCATTTCTTGGCCGTAATATGTTACTTCTGAAGTGTAATGATAAGACTCTGTAAGTCAGCATTGTTCATTGCTCCTTCTTTTTCAGCTTCAGCTAAATACAGAGTCCCAAAAAAATCCAAAATAACTGATTTTTTTAATTATCCCAAGCTAATATGCTAATTTGGCTTATGGTTTTGTGAAGGTATGAATACTAAAAATGTACAGATGAGAGAAACTCTTAGACCAGCTATTCCCTGTCAGTGAAAGGAAGTTCCTCAGACTCCATTATTCTCTAGATTTTTTGCAAACATGGCATCAAGTGGTTAGATTCAAGGGGCTTCCAGCACTTACTTGAAAAATCTTTTCCACCACATTCCATCAATCCATCAGTCAGGAATATTTCAAGAACATTCAGACCTAATTTTGGTGGGGTTTTTAGTGCTACTCTGTTTCTCCCAAGAATAATCCAGGACTATCAAAGAGGCAAAGATTTAATGGACTCCAGAGGATCAGGAAAGGAAATGGAAGTGCCGGGAGCTCTATTGTGTTGCTGGAGGAGAAGGTGAGGAAGTTCTTTGGAGAGGATAAGGCAGCCAGGCCACTTACTTCTCACACAGGTCTGGTATGCACCCACTCACACACCTCCTCAGAGAAGTCCTTCTGCCCACTTTTCTTCCTGTGAACCAAGGACACTGTATTTCATAGCTTCAATTAGAGGTCATGGTGGAGATGTGCAGAGAAAGTCAGAACATCTTTAGGTTTCACATGAAAACAAGGCAGCAAACACTTTTCTGCTTTGTAAGGGCATGGAGATGTCAGAAAATTCTTAGAGACACTGACAGAGGTGGCTTCATGTGCTGCAAAACAGACAGTGCTCAGACACCCGGAGACAAGCACTATTTTCTCCTGTACCTGTCTGGGTACTACAGGCTGCAGTCTGCTCCATCTTTGCGGTAGGAATTACATAGGCTGGAAATCAGGAGTACCAACCTGCTCTGTAAAACACTTCTACTTGCTTGCCTTCACTGCTGTTAGCATTTCTTTCCTCTTCATTGTCTCTTTTTTTCTTGATACAGTCTTAGCATTGCTGTTGCTGATGCTACTGTTCTGCTTGAATTGGGAACAAAAAATATGCAACTTTTCCTAGCTTTCCACTTTTTTGCAGTTTCTGCATCCCTCAGACTGATGGCACAGCCTGCATAGCAACAACTCTGGGCCTTTCCTTGGCAAGTCTTGAAAATGCAGTACGAACACACCGCAAAGAGAAAGAATGGAGTTTGCCCGTAGGTGCTCTGCACTTTTCACCAAGCTCATTTTATGCTGACAGAAACTGGCTGCAGTGTTTGGGTGACAGAATTTACCTATCCAAAATGGAAGCCAGTGCAGACGAGAGGAGCATCAGAAACACAATGAAAATCTTAAGTAAAAATGTGGGGGCACACCCTCTTTGGAAGGAAAGGCGCGGATGAAGCCCTGTTGGCCTTAAGTGATTTAGGTGTTTCTGCAAACAGAGAACTGAAATCCATCATTGATTTGATTATTTTTTACACAGGGAGATTATGTCTAATATTTTCTGCTATAGAATTGTCAATGTGTGTGGTTTAGTGCTCCCTCCAATTGTTATACATTGGTTCTTGATGTTCTTTAAATACAAACTCTCTTCTGTCATGTTCTCATTTGCTTTTGCTTTTTTTTTCCCTGACTACACTTTAAAAGGTTCTACTTCTAGATGAGGGGAGTATTTCCCCCCTCCTCTCTCCCCAAAATAAAAAGTGGCTCTTCTGAGTATCACTCTCCTTCAGGAAGGTTTCTGCAATCTGTTGAAGATTAGGGACACATTGTATGCAGGAAGAAAGTTGTCAGGGACTAGATCAAGCTGGGAGGGGGGGTGGGGGTGGGCAGGGGGGGATCACCAAGCTGATCTGAGAGACTGCAAAGCATCCAGCTCCTTCTGTGTCAGGGGAAACACGTATCTTTTCCCCACTACTTTCAAGGAGTTGAAATAGCTATTTGAAAAAGGAAAATCGCTCCTCACCTCAGGCTTAAAACAATAATGAGATTTAGGCACCCATCATACTGAGATGAAGCTTTAGGAAAATATTGGGCCCCTTTTCACCTCTCAGACTGTCAGAAAATTCTTTGCATGTTCTGTTTTAGAAAGCCCCACAAATAATGGATAGTTCCTTTCAGAAATTGCTGGTAACACCCCATTCTTCCCAGGTTTTCAGAGCTCACAGTAGTGGCTGCATAGATGAGGCCATCACGAGCCAGAGACATCATCAGCACAGAACACTCTGCTATTTATTTAGACTCTGAAAAAAAAGCCTTCTTGCTTATTTTCCTAAAATAATTAAAATGCATCACTTAAGTTCCGATTTGCTAAAAAAAAAAAAAAAAAAAAAGGCGTGGGAGCATAAATGTTTTGGCTCTGAGCTGACAGTAAATATATCTTCATATCATGTTTTTATTTTACCATTTTTAATGCATCTCTCCTTCCTAGCCCCTTCCCCTCCCCCATTAATTCCTGAAGTGTCTGAACGAGCCCTGGAGCTCACAGTAGTCTCTCCCCCCGCTTCGCAGCTGAAGATGAGATGTGTGGCTCTCCCCGCGGCACGCCGGACGGCGGGGCAGCAGTCCTGCCTCAGCCCAGACCTGCGGGCCCGCGGGCCAGTGGCCCACGGGGCGAGCGCGGCGGCAGCCCCCGCTGCGCCAAGCCGGGGAGGCCACCGCTCGCCGGGGCACACGGCAGGGGCGGGGGGCGAGCGCGGGGCCGGCGGGGCCACTGCCGCCCGTGCGGAGCGGTGCGCAGCTCCTCGCGGCGGGGCCGTGCGGCCCGGGACCGTGCCTGCCCGCGGTGGGTGCCGAGTTTCGTTTGGGGTCCTAGCGGTGGCCAGGTTTGGTTTGGGGCGCTGGCGGTGGCCGGGGTTGGTGGCTCGTTCGCTGATGGTGTTTTAACCCGCAAAACAAGTCGTGGGGGCGTCACCCCGAATTCCTGCACTGCGCGCTGGCTGCGCCGGGAAAGGAGCTTCTTGGATGAACTAGGGGAAGATATACGTGTATATATTAATTTAAATCTTCTTTCCCCTCGAAAGCTAGGAAATGTCTGCTACTTGCACTTTGTGCGGAGAAGCCAGCTCGATATTAATTTAAGAAGGGTGACTCCAGCCCTGCTGGTGATGTTCATTTGCAATTCCTACACACTGGCTATTATGTGCGGTGAACTAATCCTGCCTTGCCTTGGAAACAGAGCTTCCACTTAGCTCGCCGCGCTCCTCAGATTTCCTTTATAAGAGAGCCGTTGTTTTGCTGGGATTTTATGATTATTAATAATATCACATAGAAATGTGAATGCTCCCAACACGTGTGTAGAGCTTTCCTTCTTCTTCTCTTTTTCTGGCCTTTTCTCTCCTGAGCTTTCGGGGTCCTGCCGTGCTCCCCTTGCCGTAGGATGGGGAAGCTGGCAGCACCCACCTTGCGTCCTTAGCCCCCGTTGCAGCTGCCGGGGGCGAATACCGGACCAGAGGCACTGCACAATGGGCAACCCTCCCACACCCTGTATCGGTGTCCGGCCGCAGAGGACCGCAGAGGTTTAATTGCATCCATCTGCTGGCATTTAATGGAAGGATGAGCGATATGGGCCATGCCTCACACCAGGGAATTCGTCCCTGGGAGAGCTGCTTCTCCTCGCAGGCAGCCACTATGTCGGGCAAAATCCTGGCAGGGGTGTCTCCAGCTGCTGAACTTCAAGTCCTGAAATCCTGACCCCGCTGAAACGAAGCGACCCCTTGCCTCTGCGGCCCCTTGCAAGCCAAGACTGGCCCCTCCAAGGAAAGCAAGCCCAGCGGCCGATGCAAACAGGCCCCCACCCCCCGCCCATCCATCCACATTTTCCCAGAGTACCAAGTGCACTCGAAGGCAGGGAGCGACCCCGCAGCCCCGGGCCGGGACAGAGCTCGTTTACCGCGGGCCCCAGAGGCCGGAGCATCTCCTGGCCGCTAGTAAGACGCGTTTAAAGCGTTTATTGGCATTATGGCAGTACAGCGCGAGGTCAAAAACGATGCGAAAAGTTACAGGCTCGGTCACCAGCAGCCTTCCTCGTCAAGCCCGAGGAAGATGCGCGGGATCTGCATGAAGTTACCCAAGGAATTAAATGATGTTTGCAATTGCAGTGGGGTTTGGCTTATATCATGCCGTCTGTCCCACTTGCCCCCCCTCCCACTCAGTTCCCCCCACCCCTATCCGATCCCCTGCCCCGGGGCAGAGCTCGTTCCCTGCGATTGTTCGGCAGTTATCTAAGAGCCTGGTATAACCTCGGACATCTGCCTGGGAGATTTCGGGACCGGTTACTTTGTAAAGTACTGTCCTTCGGGTCGTCTTGGATGCAGATTTCAAGGCGGCATCTCCGAGCGGTCCGGTGGCGCCTCTCCCTCTCCTCTGGGCTCTAGCGCGTTTGACAAACGCAGCCTCCCCTTCTCCCGAGGAGATGATGGACTCGTGTTTACACTCCAGACAGCCACTAACTTCTCCGATCTCTCCTTCCCAACCCCCACTGCCTCCTCCCCCCCCTCCATTTTTCTTTTGGGTTCTAGCGAACAAAAACAACCGGCATTTGGTGCCAGCGCACTGTCCCGTTCTGCTTTTGCATCATGACCACGCAGACCTCATTCATCACGGAGCCTTCTCCTGGACAGTTCCCCACTTTGGCTGTCAGGCGGTTCTCGTCACGTCACCTTCTTCCTCCGCAGATACCTAATCAGGGAGAGAGCACACCCCAGGCACAGCCGCAGGCAGAAAAGCCCGCCCCCACACCCCCCGCCGTGCTCCCTGCGACCGCCCTTCAGGCCCCATGGCTGGGTTTCCCCAGGGCTCAAGAAACACTGGAACAGAGAGAAGGGCCCACCTCTGCAGGACCTGCTGCGAGCGCAGCTTCCCCGCTCCCAGGCTTATGGGTACCGAGCTGGTGATGAATTTCCCCAACCGTGACACCACAGCCCCAGACACCTTTCTGGCTGGGCTGTTCACATCAGCCCCTGCCAAAATACTTGCAATGCTGGAGAACGATGCTGCTGAGAGAGAAAAAGGCACCTGAAGGTGCAGGCTAGGAAACACTGAGCGGCTGCTTAGCGGAGAGTGGAAAAGGAGACGCCAAGGCCAGTTGTTCAGGAGCTCCTAATAAAGCCCCAGTAGATAGTCACTTTTCTTAGAAGAAAGGTAGAGGTATGAGGGCATCTTGTTTAACCCTTTTTTTAGTCTTTTAAAAAGCAGGGAATAAGGTAGTCTTTAAATGATGGCTCATGACTCACACCATTGGTAGCTTTTCAACTACCGACTACTGCAGGATGTGCATGTAGCATTTTAAAAAACAAACACACACCAAAAAAAAACCAAAACAAAAAAAACCCAAACAACAACAAAAAAGGAACTCCAGGCCCAAAGTCCCGTGAGTCACAGTGTTTAATAACTAACTGGGTTCAACTCTGCGTGCCTATGCGTGTTTGTGTTTCCATTGTCAAGGAATAAGGGTGTATGTTCTTCACATGTTAGATTTGCAATTTCGTGTTGATTTCGACATTCCCTAACGACCCATCCCACAGAGGTGTCTAAAAGCACCTACAGATTATCTCCCATCTCTCTACTACTCTAATGTGACACACCTACCTACATTTTAGGGGTTCATCATTTGAGACAGATTTACAGTTCAACCCTCTAAGCAGACAGGAGGAGAGATCTGCGTGGAATATAAATTCAAGAATGTAATTCTTTCTCAAACAAATAATCTGCTCCCTTTCAAATATAATTAATGTTTTGATAGTGCATTTCTTGTGAGAGAGAGATACAAAAACAGAGGCAACCTCTTGGATCTCTGTTTGTATATTTGCAACAGGAATTTACAGTACCTATCTTGTGGATGTGACAGATAGAGTGTTTTAAACATTTAGAAGTTTATTTATTAGCAGAACTACAGCAGGAAACTGATTGGTCTTTACTATCCACCGAGCCCATTTTACGCACGTTTTTGTTGCAAAGGAAATTGCAGTTGCAGGAGGGGGGCATTAGTCTTTCATTGGGATGAGAAATGTTTCCCAGCTCTCAGGATGCAGCCTTCTCTGTCCTGTTGTGCTTGGGAGGCACATGTCCTTGCACTTTGTCTTTCATTCTCCTCTGTCTTTCCTCCGTGGGGCTGAGCCTACATCCCTTTTTTCACTCACAGGGAATGAAGGACAACAGTGGGAACAACATTTCGGTTTTGACAGTCTTCAGCGTTCAGACTGGTCCGGGCAACGACGTGTTTCGAGTCATATAGTCTGAACAAAGCCATGTTTGAAAATGCCCAGAACATTTGTCAGATGCTTGCTAAATACTGTTATATGATCGTATAGCTCATTAGTTATAGATCCGCTACCAAATCCAGCCGGGCTGAGTTATCTTTTTTTTCTTCTCCCCCTCTCTCCCTCTCCTTTCTTCTTGCTCACTTTGCTTTCTAACATCGGTTTCAGAGGAAGGCATGCAAAGGCGATTCTGCCGCGCTTAGGGACACGAAACTCAACGATATTTATTCTCAGTGCCTACATCGTTTCTCAAGCACAACACAAAATCGTCTTGGTGGGAAAAAAATCTATGTTTTACCTCCAAATGCTACAAACGATGAAGATCGGCTTGAGACCAAAGCCATCTGGATAGTTCTATCTAGTTCACGAATGGCCAGATTCGACTTCTACCAGTATCAAAAGTAAATTTTCCATTCGTACCACTGGAAACTGCATTGGGTCCCCATTATGTCTGTAGCCTAGCAATACATTTTGGCATGTCGTTTAATTTCCAATGTCGTATTATTTTTAAAAATTCAAGTATTAAAGGGAACAGTGGAGAAATTGTAAGAAGCACTGGTTTCCAGCTGCGGTTGCCTTGCCTTGCTTTGCTCAAACCAGTATTTTCAAAGAAAAGGAGGACACATCTGAAAATTACTTTTCACCAGGAGAACCAGACCTGTAGTCGGTCAGGAAGGCTTTAGCAACAATAAACATTTGTAATATGCATCATTACTAACCCTAAAAAAAACTATCAGTGGGCTTAAAGGAGTGGGGTTTGCATTTCCCGGATAGTGCAAGGCCCTCTAGTCGCAAAGGAAACAGACCTGGCTATTCTGATGGCAGGCTTCATTTTAAAAAATATATAAATAATAAATCTGAAAAAACACAAACCTCCCAAATGTTTCTCCTGAATTTATAGTCTCTGGATAGATTGTTATAGATTCACAGAGTGTTACCTCCCTACACAGGAGTAAAATAACTTGCATTTGGAGTATACAATATCGTAACCCCTTTTTAATTTTATCATATGTGTTCTCTGAATTTATCTTTTCTGGAAGCACCTGAAATGTCTTGTAAACACCTGGACATTATGACAGAGATAACCTTCGTTCAGTACAAAGTTACCAACCTCAGTCACTGAGATCCAATTAATTCGATGTTTGCCTCTAGTGATCTGTGAAAAAAACATACGGGACGGACACACACACACACACACACAAAAGGAAAATATTTACCGCATTGGTCTGACAATATCTGGGAAAATGTCAAATACACACTTTTAAACTAATATCTTTAAAAAATAAAAAAGAATAGAAAGAAGTTCGGTACCTCTGGGGTATACCACTGGTCTCTGTCTTTTTTTTTTTGTCTTTTTTTTTTTTTTTTTTTTGGTCAAAGCTAACATTAGGGACGATCGCACTTACGTTCAGAAAATATTGTTATTTTTCTTAATGGGGAAAATTGGACTCCCGCGACTTAGATCTGTGGTTTTTAGAACTGGGATGGAAATTGGACTGACACCACTTTGCACTTTAACAATCGGATTTCGTCAGGGTACAAGTTGTTTGTTTAACCCGACAGCTCCGTGCACCCCGTCGCACGCTTTTACACACTCATTAAAACGATTATTCACGACCTGTCGAGTGTTTTCTCGTTCATTCACAGGAAAGACTTAGCGCTCTAAGATTCAAGCGCATACGGTTAGCTATACCACGGGCCGAGGGGAGAGATTACTTATCTCTGTGATCATCTGATGCGAGGCCGTCTTATCTCTACAGGTTGTAAAGCAGCAATTGCTGGAGGTAAAAGAAGGAGAAAGAAAAAAAAAATAATAATCCTGCCTCCCCTCCCCGACAAAACTTGCCGAAAGCAAAAGACAGGGCAGGAAGGAAGAGCGCGAAGAAGTCGCGAAGAAGGGCTTGACACTCGCTCGGCACCGCACGCCGCTCCCGCTCCCGCGCGCCAGCCTGCGGCCGGGGCTCCCGCGGCGCGAGCGGCGGGGCGCGGGGCAGCGCGGGCGGCGGGGCCGGGGGCGCCATGGGGCGGCGGCCCCCCCGCCCTGTGCCCCGCCACCCACCCGGCCCGGGCCGCCCAGGTGCCTGTGCCCGCACGGCCCCAGCGACGGAAGGAAAGTGCGGATAACTCAGAGCCCTCCCCGCAACGGCCGCGAAAGAAGATGCCCGGCGAGGAGGGGGGGGGGGGGGGGGGGGGGGGAGCTGGGGGGAAGCGTGTTAAAAAATATATCATCATGTCAGCCTTCTGCGGTCTGGGGAGGGATGGCTGGAACCCAGACTATGCAGCAGAAAGGCCGGGGCGATTCCTTTTGATCTGATGAAAATCACTAAGCCAAAAAGCAACTTAAAATACCGCCTGCTTTGGAGCACTCCAACATTCGGATGCCGATCCTTCTATCATGGTTTGGGTTTTTTTTTCTTTTCATATATCGATTCCTGATTTCTATATCCAGATTACCTCCGATTCTCAAATTCCATCTAAGGAGGAAATCCCAGGGGCCACTCTATTGCTAGGAAGGTGTTTTACACTCACAAAGGCAACCAAGGGCCCGGAAGGCGAAGCGCACATCGAGTCCTGCTCAGCCTCTGCGCATCCAGAAAATAATTTCTCCTTTGGAAAATATCTAAACAGAATATCCCTTTATTTAAATGAACCGACCCCGAATGCAACAAGGGATTTTAATCTTAAACGGTTTCCTAATTGCTCGAAAGGCAAGCACGTATAAGTAATTTGTTAAACTTATTGGATTGCAATAATCCACTATCAGGTTAGCTAAGAATGGATCTGTCAAGTGTGTTTCCCAGTCTAAGCTCTTTCTTTCAAACCAATCTGGTATAATAATTAGCAGACAAAGAACCCGAAATATGTAAGCAAATACCGAAAGTTCTGCATAAATAAACATACTAATCAATAGCAAGCTACTCAACACTTGTCTTATTGATGAAGAGACAATCGATTTTGCTGTTCCAACCTGCAATCAGAGCTCTGTATTTAATTATTAGTACTTTTACCTTCACTGATTTAATAATAAAAATAGAGCTAATAAGTCCTACCCTTCCGTCTAAATGCAAATGATAGTGATGACACAACTAAAGGCAACTTACGCTTCCCAGAAAAACAAACAACTTTGCTCAAACAGAATAAACAAGCAAGCAAGAAAAGGAACATGCAGTGCTGCCTTTTCTGATGAATGTTAGAGGACACTTTCACATTCAGAAGACATCAGGCAAATATATACGTGCATGTATACACACATGTGTATATATACACGTGTATACATATATCTAGCTACAGAGATATAGATATACTAGGGAAAGTTCATTGATAAAACAACAGTACGATTCTTATTCGCATGATTCTCATCTGTTTTCTCATAGACCCATATGAGTGTGTGCATACTATAAGCTAATAAAAATACCCTTGCTATTCTGTACCACCGTGCTTCTCTCCTCCAGATGCACTCCCTGTCAGAAGTGCAGTATGGAAACCTAAGAGGAGATTTACTTATCGCTAGCGTGTTTTAAAGTTACCTGTGAGCCTTGGTATGATAAATATACAAGTGATTATGTGATGCGCTTAACCGTATCCCTACACAGACCGCTTAATAATCTGTCCCAGCTTTGTTTCGTTCGGGCTCCAGTGAAAAGTCTTTGTCGGAGCCGTCATCCCCATTTGGAAATACACTGATGTGGGGATGCGAGCGTGTTTGGGTGTGCAAGGAGCATAAAAAGGGGGGGAACACAAGTTCTAGTATAGCCTCACTGAGATTTTTGCTTCGAAAGAACAGTCTCGTAACCGGTGAATATTACCTGTGTTCAATTCTCGAAAGTATTGCAGCCCTTTGGGACATGCAGTGCTTCACAAGGAGGTTTTGCTTATTTTTATGAGAATGCAACTCTTTTTTTGTTGTTCTTTCTGTTTTTTAAAACTGTCTTCCAAGGCTGAGGAATAATTACTTTCTTTTTTTTTTTTTTCTTTTTTTTACTCTACAGCCAGACTTCATCCAGATTTTTTAGCCTGCTCTTGGGCCTGATTAATTTCACAGACTACCTGATATTAAATACTCGCGATCAGATAATTTCTGGGTGGAAACCAGGTGAAGGGAGTGGTGGGGCGGAGAGGGGGCTGCGAGATCTTTTCCTTCCGCTAACGACCAGCGCTGGGCGCAGAGATAACTCGGAGGGCCTCCAAGTCCAAGGGGCGCTGGACGAGGCACCCCTGCAGCCCGGCCGCTGCAGCCCCGGTCCCTCCGCCACCGTCACGGCCGAGCTCCCGTGCGCGCCGCCGGCCCCGGTGCCGACTCCCGCCGCCGCGGGCCGGGAGCACCCCGGAGGGGGAGGCCGCTTTTGACGTCTTCCCACCTCCCTGTAAAACATGCCCTTGCGAAATCAGTTCTAAAGCGCTCTGAATTCGTCTTCGTGGTGGAGGGAAAAAACCAACCAAACCACCAAGCCAACGCCACCCCGCCACCCCAAGAAAGCCCGGGCTCCGTGCCGCCTTTGTGGCTCGAAATTCAGGCTCCCTGGCCAGGCGGCTCCGGGCGAGGAGAGTTTTCACCTCTCGGTCTTAGGTTAAGCAGCTCTTTGCGGCTAACTTTACAGGGATGCTTTACTCACCTTAGGGTAGGGTGACAATGGCAGGCTTTTCTCAGACTGCCTCTCGTTTAGTCTTTCCTCTCAAATCACGGATAACCCCAAATACACTTGGAGGACTCCCTAGAGATAATTCTTTGAAACGGACTTTGCATTCATTTCCCCGACAGAGAACAGCAAATTCCCTCTCTTGAAGTCTAATTCACTAGCCTGATGTTCTATTCTGTTACACGATATTAAGAAGGGGGTGGGGGGTGAAGTTACTGGTTACTTGCTTTGATTATTTATTTCGGCGGTTTGTTTTATTTCCTTTGGGTTTGCTTTTCAAGTTTCCGCCGGTTAATTTTGCCCTGGTGGAGGGGGGTGGGGAGTGCGATACTGTTCCTGGATGGCAGCATCCTGGACCAGCTCGCAGGAGGACTTTCAGCGCATTTCCCTGCGGCGGCATGTGTCCCTTGGTGGCTACCTCAGCCGGCGCGGAGAAGGACACCTGAAATTTTCCCTCCTTCCCGAAGCGGGGGCAGGAGGCACGGGCCCAGGCCGTCCCAGCACAAATGCCTGTCGCCTGCAACTCGCAGTTTTACCGGCCGGAGGGGGCAGCCGGCGCGCGCAAGGGGCCCCGCGCACGCAGCTGCGCTGCGGTGGGCGGCCGGGCCGGCGCGGCCTCTCCCCGCGGCGGCAGAGGGCGGCTCTCCCGCGGGGCAAGAGCGCCCCCAGCCCGCGGGACGCGCAGCGCCACCGCCGCCGCCGCCGGGCCCTGCCCGGCCCGGCCCCCCCTCGGCCCGCGGACACGCGTGTCCGAGCGCGGGGTCGGCTCCGCGCGGGTCGTGGGGCCGCGCGTGCCTGGCAGCGGCCGTCCCCGCGCCGTAGCGGAGGAGCGCGGGGGCGGGTCTCCCAGCGCGGGGCGTGCGGGGCGCCACCCGTGACCCGCAGGGCGTCCCCGGGCAGGGCTGAGCCGGGCAGGCAGCGCCGGCGGCTCCGCCACAAGCGAGCGGCGGCGTGGGCGAGCGCACGCTGGCCCCCTGCGCCGGTGCCGTTTCCCACGGCGCGACTGAGCCCGCCGCTCGGCACCGCTGCCCCTGCGCTGCGCTGCCGCCACTCGCGGCACAGCGGAAAACTTCCTTTGCTGTATATCAGAAAATTAATTATTCTCATGAGGTGGCAAATGGCAGGAGCAAGGGGGTTATAGTTACCCACCAGGTGGGACGCGAGCCGTTGCTCTTTCCGTCTGCCACGTCGGGACAGCAGAACCAGAACCAGGTCGGTCCACAGAGGGCCCCCGCCGGGGTCCTGCCCACGCCCCCGCCCGGCAGCCCCAGCTGAGCGCACCAGGGGCTCAGGCTGCCAGCCCCTAGCCCGAGATTTCAGCTCGCGGCACGTAAGTCTCCATCTCCCCAGAACGCGGGCACTGAATTTGGGGAGCGGGAAGACAAAGGGAGCTCCCGGCCCTCTCCCGTGGACGTGAACGTTGCCCGTGATCGGGTCGGCGGTTTTAAGGGCGTATTTGCTGCGCTGGAGCACCCGGAGCAAAACCCAGCTCAGTTCTAGACGTACGGCTTGTTACAAGGTCTCTCTCCTTGCTCCCCCAGAATTTTCGTCGTTTAGTCGCTTCCCTGGGAATTTAGGGATATTAGCACTCTTTACACAACCCCCGAAAGGTGCGAAAAGCCCGTAGCTTTTTCTCAAACGTCAAGCTCAGATTTTTTAGAAATAATTAATTACGGAATCCGCCTATACTTGCCATACTAAAATCGTCTTTCACACAGCAGAGATGGAACAAGGAGCACATTTCATCGCGGAATGAGTGGTGGCGGGGAATTTTGCCTAGCCCCCATAATATTTCTAAAGCTCAGCCGTGACCAAAAAGGCAGGGCACGCTCAGGGCTCTGCGGGAACCGCGCTCCCTCCCATCCTAGTACCGAGGCACACAAATCGCGAGTGTAGCTACTTGATTCCTGAGTGTAAGAGAGGAGTAAAATCTGCACTCACCCAATGCCGCCGGAGGACTCCCATACCCAAGTGCCGTCGTGCGCCTTGCTTGCAGGTAGAGGCAGTTTCTCCTGGCACCTTAAAAAAGGCAAACACAACATTGCACCAGTGTGACTTTCTCTGGCGTTAGTGGCAAACAAGCAAACAAAGAGCACGATAACAAAACGAGCTAAAAAAATTCTACAGCTAAACCATGAGAACTGCTAAACCGGCGAAGAAACTTCCAACTTACCGATTGCAACGAAAGAACCCGAGGGGGAGGGGGGAGGCCGGGGGAGGAAACACTTTGAGGAAGAGACCAAAAAAAAAAAAAAAAAAGAGAGAGGAAAAAGAAAAATCCTAACATTAGGCACACGCAGTTTTGGTGTAACTGGTGCTTTGAAACTGTGCTTCGGTTGCACGGGCGATCTGCTTATCAGGGGGCACGGGGAAACAGTACGTTTAGACAGGAGTCTGTCATCTCTATTCATTCGTATCACATGGATCTGCCTGTTGGGAGAAGAGGTAGGGAAGGTTTTCTTGAAGTGCACCTACCCTTCTGGCGGGAAGGCTTGCTGGGATTGCTGGGCAGGTTTCTTCTGGAGGGTCCCATCTCTCTGGAGTAGCTGCAGTAGAGTTGAGGGCAGGTTCTCCGGTGAGGTAGGAATGTGCAGGAACTCCGCCCTCTGGGCACAGTCACACAAACCCAGCAAAACAGCCACAGCCAGCCCTAAAACCTCTAATGATCTTCACCTTCACCCCTTTCTAATCCAGTTCTCCACCACTTTTTGACCCATTTACCCAGGCACCTTCACCACGGGGCGGGTGTGTGTGTGTGTCTGTATTCAGAACGAGCATTACAGTGCACAAAACTGCGGAGAAGCTACTACAGGCACTAGTGCATGGATACACACCTCTGTAGGGTTGTGTGTGTGTCTATAGGTATGTATACATATTTATTGACATTCGTTGGATTTGTAGGTGTGTGATATGTATGAGCAGATACTTTCCTTCTTGGGCAGGTGTATTATTCGCGATTATACAATTAACTACCTAGCAGTGACTAGCTACAGTCAGACCTTTTTTTTTTCCCTGTCCTAAGGGAAAAATACGAACAATTAAATAATATAGTTCACTAATAAAACAGTGAGTCTTGCTCAACGTTATTGCCTAAACAAAACTGCTGTGGTTCAGTCAGAACGTAACCGGAGTTCAGTGGGAGTTTTGCTTGAGTGAATAGTGAAGACGTGGTGATTGAGACCTCGTATTAACACAAGTGGTGAGGGGGTGTGTACCTGAATCATGATTTCTGACATAAATCTTAATAATCATCCGGAAAAGTTGGAAAGAGCAAAATGACCTCCCGATTAAACTATTTTTTTCAAGTACCGGATTAAAAAAATTATCACTCCTTCAAACAGTAGTTTTATGCCATTTAAGACAAAATATATTATTGTTCACTTTCTTTTAAACCTTTTCGTAAGAATACATTCCACATAATGGACGCTATTTTACTGGAACAAAAGAAGAATATTTAAAATATGTAAAAAATCGGTTAGCCAAGTATCGCATTGTGGCTTCCAGTTACAGTTTATTATCCCTCAAACACGTTTGCGAAGGCAATCTTAAAATCGTAATTGGAGGTTTCTTGATGAGCAGATTTCTTCTCCTACCATCTATGCAGCAAAGTTAATCACCTCAAACATCAACTAGGAATATAACAATAGCTCCTTAATTCCATAAAGACCACCCGTCCCCCATAAACACTCTAAATTAGGAAACGCTAAAGAAACGATGCTAAGACACGGCAACGTTCTAGAAATGTGCATATTAAACAAAACAAAACAAAAAAAATCCTAAAAGCTTAGCTTGAGGATTTGATATATAAACCACCATGGAAACAAGTATCAGATAACAGAACTATTGCCTGCCTAAAAAATAAAATAAAAATAAAAAAAAAAAAAAAAAAAAAAAAACAAGGAAAAAACAACAAAATCCACCACCTCACATTCAGTACTGAAGGAGCCTGTGCAAAGATTATTCTAAAAGACATCTTCAGCGAACAAAAGGGCTTCTCTGGCTGGGGAGCAGGCGAAGGTGAAAGCATATTTGGGGCCTTGGCAGTCCTGCTACAATCCGTGACAACTTTAAGCGGGGGGGTGGGGGGGGTGGGGGTTTGTTTTTTGGTTTGTTTTATTTGCTGTACAAAGACAGTCCCATTGCTGGTAATATGTGTATGGAAACGTGAATAATTTACCAGCTCAAAACCCACCCCTTCCCCCAGCCCTAAGAGGAAGAGGGAAAAGTCTGTGGCACCTGAACTGCTTAGGCAGCACTTTGCTACACTGAACCTAAAGGAGAGCACTGAGAGCCAGTGCTTGCCTAAGCGAAGTTTGGAGAGACATACATCAGGGCTAGCCCTTTCAGGAATTATTATGCATCACGCTTATCTAATTAATGCTTATTAGCCAACCCCAAACTCTGACATGGTGAGATTGTGCTTTCCTCCAACCTGACTTGTCTTTTTCCTCCTTTTAGTCCACTGTCAGTGGATATTTTTACATTGGGTACTAACTAATACTTTAAGTATGTGCTATTGGATTTCCTACAGTATACAACCAATTGCAAGTGGTAAATAATAAATCATTTCCTTTCTCAGCTGCAGCAGATGCCATTCTTTTAATTTGCTTAGGCACAAGTATACAGAGTGGGGTCTCGAGGCTTCAAGAGTTTAAATCACACCTATTTCATTTTATTATTTCCGATAAGTTTGTTGCAAAAGAGTTTTGGTTTTTAGGTCTTTTGCGATCACTTCTTTTAATGCCTACAGAGTGAAGAATATGGGGGAGGGTAGGCGCTTCCAAGTGGTGGTATCATCTTTTCACCCCCAAACAAAGCAACCTTTTTCTCATAGTGATGATTAATTTTGAATTGCAGAAGTGAGAGTGAAAGCCAAGAATATCAGAGATTTCTCTCCTTCTCCCCCACATAGTGCAGAGCTGGGTGTCCCATCTCTCATCCGTAACCTTTCACTCCTCTCTCTTCCCTGCAGATCTGCTTGCATCTGTTTATTTATTACTTATTTTCGGAAGATTTCCCCTCCCTCCCCTCATTCTTTCAGCGTGACAAATATTCTCTTTACCAGAATTCAGATTTTCTATTGCTTCCTTATTCACACACACACACCCTGGCATTTTCCCCTTCATTTTCTTTTTCCTCCTCTTTTCTGTCTTTCTAAGATCAGCTCTTTAAAGTGCGTGCGATAACATCTCCGACCTAGAGATTATTTTTCATCGGGCCTATTGTGAGCAGCCGCCAGCTTATTGCGCTGCTGCAGAGCCCGGTTCAGGCGACACAAACGTAACAAATGAACAACTTGTCCTCTGCGGACTCACCGCGGGATCCAATTAGTTCCTAAACCTTTTGCACAAGTTTTCTAATTATTTTCAAGAGTCGCGGCTTTTACAGGCTTCCCTAAACTCATCAAGAAACCAATTCTTTTTAGGATTAAATGCTTCTTAAAATTAGTCGTAACGTTGCTCCCTTAAAACTCATGGATGGATTCTCCGGGAGCGTGCTCACGGAGGCTGGCGTGGGTTAGTGGGCTCCAGTGAGCACCACCAGCGCCAGGCAGGGAGCGGAGCACAGCTCCAGCGCAAAACTTTAAACGTAAGTGCATCCACACAGGTTTGGGGGTTTTGGGTTTGGGTTTTTTGAGCTCCCCCCACACCCACCCCCACCAAAAAAACAACAACAACAACAACAAAAAAAAAAAACAACCAAAAAACACCACAAAACCCCCACACGTTTACACATCGGTATGCGAGCCCGGCCGTCACGTGACCCCGCAGCCCTCCGCCTCAGCGCGATGCGCTGCGACTTCACCTCGCGCTGCGCGGCTCCTTCCCCGCCCGGGGGGCGAGGGGGGCACGGCGAGGCTCCGGCCGAGCAGCGATCGCCACTTTCACAACACATCAAGCCAAAGTGTTTGCAGCATTAGAAGTATATAAACGCATATAGCTATAGATACTTCCGGACCGGTGGTCTTTTACGAGAATTGTATTATATACACATGGGTACCACAGCTTGCTAAATTTGATCAAATGGTTATATGAAAGGTAACGTGTGTGTGCATATCCACACACATATGCACTCATAGTTCATGTATCTCCAGTTATCACCAAGCCGAATTTAATTTCTTTCAGAAGAATTCCTTGACTGCGTATCAGAGCTTGCAAGAACAACACGTATCTATGTAACAACGCACCTTGATTTTTCCCTAATGTGTGCATATATACTCCCATTTTATACGTATGTATATATATATATATGTATATACATACACGTATGCAATTTTAAGCATGGTCAGCGTAAGGCAGCATTTTTAGCAAGACCCCCTACCTCATACTAACAATTTTTAAGCAGACCTGATAAGAGTTCTGCCCCAAAACAGACATCACAATAGTGGCCGTGGTGCTCAATTAAATGCCCTGATCCTTTACGTTTGAAAATACTGCTGTTAAAGGCAATACGATCAGAGGGGGGAGCGGAGTGGGGGGTGAGGGGGGGGGGGTGTGAGAGGAGCCTGTGAAAGATGGTGGACTGCTGTAATAAGCAGCGCCCTGATCTCCCTGTAACTTTACAGCCTCTGGCATATTAATTTTAGTTAATAAAAGAGACAAAAAAACTATCAAGTATATATGAATTTAGCCTATTTTTTTATTTCTGTGTGTTCATAGTAAACATTTTTGTAAGTGACAAACACGGGCATATGACCACAGTATCACAATCAAGAAATTTTAAGACGACATTAACAATCACTCAAATTTATGCGGCATCTGCGCAACACAGGTTACATATTTGCAAGGTTTACCTATAAGTACAATAGGTATTAACATTTTACTACATTTAGAAAAAAAATAAAGGTGACCTGTTAGTGACCACATACATCAAAATATACACAACACAAACTGAAGGCAATCATTAATTTTGTCCCCTTCTGATTCATTTGAACGGGCAGTGCTGCAAACTGAAATAATGTTGCTGTTTTTTAAATTACTCCATACACTGAGTGCATTTTCTAAAACCCAATCTTTGGTCTAAAAGTAAACAAACGAACAAACAAAACAAAAAAAAAAAAAAAAAAAAAAAAAAGAACCCAAAAAAGCAGTTCGGTAAAGAAAAGGATAAAATAGTAAATGGCCAAAATATAGTTCTTGGGCGTCTTTCAGTATTAATTCTGCTTAAATACAAATTACGTTTAAAGTTTTTTCTATTTTTCGTAAATTTAGTGGTGGTTTGGTTTTGGTTTTGCTTTTTCTTTTTTTTTCCCAAGGTCTGCACCCACCGACATATCCATGATAACTTATAATACTGCAAACATGGAGAATCTGGCGGCTTTTAGTGATAGACTTCTCATATTTGAATAAAAAATCGCAAAAGCAGTCACTATTTAGATACACATTCTACTATAATTTTGTCTTCCAAACTTCATAGTCTACAATGTAATCTCCCCACATTGCACCTTGCTGACACTCCTCACCTTAGTGGAATAATAAACAACCCTAAAGACTGAACAAACGTACAGAAAATGGGGGACTTAATAAAAAATACCTGGACTTTTTTGTTTTGCTTTTTTTTTTCTCCTTTTAATTATCATTTACAATGCAAATGTGTGTAAAATGTTCACTTACAGTCTGATCCCATGGATGTTAATGTATTAAAGGGTTTGAAGAAGACCCCTGATTTTGATGTGTGAAATAATCAGAAAGTCCTCCGGAAAGTCCCGTTGTAAAACTTGGCAAAGAAGGTCTTAAGGACTCACAGGGGAGAGTGGAGGGCGCCTGTGGCGACGTGGAGGAGGCGGCTGCCCTGGCCGTCATTGAAGTGCTGCTTTGAGAAGTCATTGAAGGGTGAGGAACATGGGGAAAAAAGTAACTCGTCTGTCCTGCTAGGAGGTTTACAGAGCAGGGGTTTAGGGAATAGGTGCCGGAGCAGGGAACTGACAAGCCACACGGCACTGAGGCGGCCAGAGCTGCTGCTGTGAGGTGATGAGTGGCATAAGGTATCTCTCCATTGACTAGTCTATCAACACTTAACCCATTAGACGTGGAAAAGGAGTGGTTGTTTCCCAAGGAGTTTTGAGTCAACACTGAGCTGTAGGGCATGGGGTGGCTGGGGTAGGCGGACGTGGTCCCATTGTAACTCAAAGTGCTGCTGGCCCGGGGGTGGTGCAGGGAGAGGAAGGGGGACATAGGCCAGTACAAGGATCCTGCCCTATCCATGAATGTCAGTCCGGTGGAGGTGAGCCGGGCGCCCCGCTTGAAGGCCAGCTTGGCCCGCGAGGTGGTGGAGCGCCGGCGGAGCTTGCCGGTGGTACCCCCGATGAAGACGTCGTCGCTGGAGGGGTCCAGCATCCAGTAGTTCCCTTTGCCCGGGTCGTCGTAGTGGCGGGGCACCTTGACGAAGCACTTATTGAGCGAGAGGTTGTGACGGATGGAGTTCTGCCAGCCCTGCTTGTTCTCCCGGTAGTAGGGGAAGTTCTTCATGATGAACTCGTAGATGCCGTTGAGCGTGAGGCGCTTCTCGGGGCTCTGCCGGATGGCCATCATGATAAGCGCGTTGTAGCTGAACGGCGGCTTCTCGTACTTGCCGTTCTTCTTCTCCCCCTCCTTCCCGCTCTCCCCGTCCTTGGCCCCCTCCACCGCCCCCTTCTTCTCCTCCGCCGCCTTCTCCTTCTCCTCCAGCTCCGCCGCCGCCGCCGCCGCCGCGCCCGCGTCGCCTTTGCCCGCCAGCATGTCCGCCTTGGCCACCTCCAGGGCGCCGGAGGCGGCGGCGGCGGCGGGGGGCGGCAGGAGGAGCTGGCCCTTCTCCTCGTCCTCCTCCTCGGCCGCGGCCGCTCGCTGGGGCTGCTGCGGCGGCGGGTGGTGGTGGTGGTGGTGGTGGTGGTGATGGTGGTGGGGGTGGTGGCTGTTGTGGTGGCTGTGGCTGCTGTGGTTGTTGTCGCTCTGGACGGCTTCGGGCACCAGGCTGTTTATGCTAAAGGAGGATTTCGGCAGCATTTTCACTTCCTTCCTATCTCCCATGTCCAACATCACACACTAGTCTGAGGGGGAAAGTTGCAGCGGCCGAGGGAGCAGCGCGCGGGGCGGCGGCGGAGGCGGCGGCGGCGGCGGCACCACCGGCGGCGGCGGCAGCGCAGTTGGACCGCAGTCTCAAGCGCTGGCAAGTCATGTAGCAAGGACAGGAACCGCCGGGGAGGGAAAAAAATAATAGTAATAATAATCACCAATCAGATAAAATCAAACCGAGTCAGAGCGGAGGAAAAAAAAAAAAAAAAAGAGAGAAAAAAAGGGGAAAAAAACCCTCTGAAAACCCAACAACAACAACAAAAAAAAAAACCAACACACAAACACACACAAAAAAAAAACCAACAAAAAAAAAAAAAAACAACTACTTCATGGTGCCTGGTTCCCCCAGCAAGGCAGAGCAGGGGGGAGGAAGGAGCAGCCGCAGCCGCGGGTCGGCGAGGAGCGAGCGGAGACGGGCTATACAGACCGCCCTGGCCGCAATTAATTTCAGAGCTGCAGACACGCACCGGGGCTGTAAAAAATTTTTTGGTTTAACCTTTCCCACCGGCCGCCCAATCAGCGACGCCGGCGTGCCCGCGCGTCTGCCCGCCCGCCGGCCAATGGCGGCCCGCCGCCCCGCCCCTCCCCGCGCCCGCCCGCCGTCGCCCCGCCCCGCGCCGCCGCCGCGGCTCCCGCGGCGCAGGGATACTGGCGCAGGGGCGCATCACCGCGGCGGTTTGCGCGCCCCCCCCCACACCCCTGCCCCCCCGAGCGCCGCTCCGAGCACAAATCCCCTCACGCCAAACAAACGGCGTCCGTCCCACGGCGGCGGGCCTGGCCGGTTTTCCTACTTCGTAGTTTCTCCGGTGGAAGAAAGTTGCCCCGTCCCTCTTTGCCCCCTCCTCTGGCGGCGGAGGAGGCGGGGTGGGAAGCCGGGTGGGTGAGGAGGCCGCGGCGCACCGGCGGCGGAGGTACTACTTTGCGGATCTCGCCGAAGTCACTCGGCGAGTTTATTTTTTCTAGGCCCCGGTGCGGTTATTTCTGTTTATTGTTTTACCAAGAGACCGAGAAAAAAATAACCAGCTGGAGGGGACGCAGGCGGCGGGGCGGGCCTCCGCCGCCAGGGGCCCGGTAGCGGCCCGGGGCCGGGCGGGGGGAGGCCGCGCTGCCCGCGGCCTGCCGGGGAAGACGGCCCGTTCCGGCCCGCTGGGCCCGTGCCTGCCGCGCTGCGGAATGTGAGTTGGAAGGCACAGACGGAAGCGACCGAACCCCTCCTCCCTCCTCTTCTCCGCTCGCTCCGCGCCTCCGGCGGCCGGGCCCAGCGCCAGGCCGTCCGTCCACGCTTCCCTGCCCGCCGCTCTCACCCCTGCTCCGCGCAGCTCCCGCTCGCCCGCCGCCGCCCCTGCGCGGCCGCCGGAGCAAGGCGCGGGCCGTCGGGCTCCTTCCTTCTCCTCCTCTGCGCTGCCGGGTGGTTTCGGCCAGAAACGCGCAGGCCGCGTGTCAGGTGTAAAAAACCGAAATAAATTATATTAATAACCCATTAAATATATATATGGCGATTTTTTGCCGCCCTCCCCCGCCGGCCCGGCCCGGCCCGGCCCGCGGCGCCTGGCCACGGGGTTTCGGTTCCGCGGGGTTTAGCCTTGCGGGGGCAGGGGAGAGGGCGGGGGGCAGCGGCGCGGCCGCTCCCGGGGCAGATGGAAGGGTCTGGAGCCGCCGCCGTCTGCCTGGCGTCCCTCATATACACAGGGAGGCAGGGGCACGGGCTCGGGGCTACAGTTTCCCGGGACTAAGGAATTGGGTCTTAATTGTTCACATCGCATCGTGTCTTAGTGTGAGCGTAGGGGGGGGGGGAGGATCAGCCCTGAAACAAAGCGAAATAAATCGCGCAGCTTCCTTACTCGGGAAGTACAAGGGGACATGTAACGGAGAGAGAGCCTGCTGAACATTCAGAGGAAAGCTGTAGGCAAAGGCAACGTACAGCGCCGCGTTAAGCTACCTAAAGTTTACGTTTGTGCTGTAGGAAAAGATGTTCCGTAGAAATAACACGTGCGGCTCAACCCCGGCTAAAACAATTTATCCCGGGGAAATTCCGGTTAGAGCTCAGCGCGGCAAACGTGGTTGTGTGTAGACGTGCGTTTTATATATATGTTTGTGTATGTGATGTGTGTGTGTGAGGGAGGGAGAGCGACTGTGTGAGAGAGAGTAAATAACGAGGACAATTACAGTGGACTGGTAATAAACAATTGCAATTGGGAATGGCATGAACTCTGTGCATTGGATTAACCTCGAATGACCTTACCACAATTGTATTTATTTATCCAATTTCATAACAGGTTGCTACTGAAAAAAAAAAAAAAAAACCAGATAAAAGTCAATGATCAACCACGCTTTTTTCTTTTTTCTTTTTTTTTTCTTTTTTTAAGAAATGCGGGTTAAAAAAAATCATGTCAATTTCTAATTATTTCATTGCTCAACACTGAAGTCAATGTATGGGAATTCTCGAGGAAAAGTGCGATGTGGAGGATATGACTTGACTCTACCATGGCAAGGGGTAAGAGGAAAGGTAAGATCCCTGCATATTATTATGATTATGATGATCATTAACTAATATGTGTCATTATGGTGCAGTAGGATCCCATTAGGGTGGCTGGGCCCAGTGCATTTTCCTACTCGGTCTAGCATGTAATGATTCGGTGTAACCGGATTCTTGAGAAAGGACAGGTTACGTAAACATTTACTGATGTGGAGTAACTATACTATTTGTACTCTGATATGCAGGAAGGAAAGTGTTGATTAACACAGAAGAAAAAAAAAGCGAAATTAGCTGATTGCATGCTCATAAGTGCAAGCTGTCATTGAACTGCTTTTAAAATAGACACAGCTGGGTGTTTGTGTTGAAAAATTTCTTGTGTTTTTGCTAATACTGAAATAAGCATGATTTTGTATACCAAACATTTTCAGATCATTAAAATTTGTAATCTGTGCTGGTTTTAAACACAAAGAAAAGAAACAGATTCATTTCGCTGTAAAATTTGCTGATATTATATTAACTCAATCAGGTCTGTACAAATGGTGTATTGTGCCTTATCAAATCTCTTTGATCCATTTAATACACAAAGTGCCAAACGTGTGTATTGTTTGTTAACATTGAACGTTTTATTCAAATCCCAGTTCTGCAGCGAACTGGAGGAGTTCTCGTTTAATGTAACACTGACATTGCCTGTTGAAATTTTAATGCATTGAGGTGTTTCTTAGGTCAAAGCTGAGTTTACTTCGCGCCGTGATCAGGCATGAAAATGTAGCGGGGAAGAAAATAAACTTTTTATCTTTTACATTTCTAAGCAAAGGGCTAACACCAAAAGAAGCATGCTTTTAAAAACGTTCGATGGTCTAGATTTAACATGCAGTCCTTTGTCATGGGTGCAGAATAAAGCTCTATGCACAAACTTAGGATTTATATTATTTTTTTTTAATGCCCTGGATATACAGTTCTACCAAAAAAGGAAATGTCGTGTCCAATATGTAGTACATATCTTTCTAAGCCCATGAAGATTAATGCACTGTTTACAGACAGAAAAGGATATGTAAGAGAAGCCACATCAATTATTATTTCTCCTGGACTTTAACTTTGAAGTCCCTCTTTTTTTTTTTTTTTTTTCTTCCGCAGAAAATTCTCGGTTTATAAAACTGGAGATACTTACTTTGGGAATGCAGGAGTCTTGCTCTAATGCCAGTTCTTCCCTGAGCTCTGCCCTGGCCACGACTCACATTCACTTCAGTGGCAGCTTTGTGCGTCGTCGCCCTGTGTGAGCGGCTGGTTTGACCCCTCAACTCTGGCTAAATGCAAATTCTTATAAGAAGATCCCTCACGGCACCACTTTCTAACAGGGAAGTTTTTGTGGGGTGTCTGAAGAAGAAGCTTGTGCGTGGAACAGAAGCGCACGGCCCCAACCCTGCGAAACAGGGGTGGGTGTGCAGAGGGGACCCGGGTCTGCGGAGCGTGGATGCTCCCTCACCTGCGCGCTCGCCTGCGGTGCGGGCCCGCCGCACTGTGCTGAGGGGATGGGCTGAGAGTGTCCGACTCCGGGTCAGCACGGGGGTGAATAGCTGAGCTGAAACGTCCTGCTTGTAGTGCCATTCAACAGCGATCTCCGAGCATTTTCTTGGGTATAACTCGTAGAGATAGTGTTTCAACCGCATACTTCCCCCTCCCCCCGCTTTTTTTTAAGTTTGTTTTTTTTTTTTTTTTTTTTTTTCATAAAAGGCCAAAGGAAAAAAAGACCCTCTCCACTGTAAGCTCAATGGATATAGCATACCCCCCGCCACTCCCCAGCTCCAGCCTTCAATCCCCCTTCACACGGGTATAGCGGCTCTGTACTCGCAGGCTCTTTCAAAGGGTTAAGCTGCTAAAATGTACTGACAGCTTAAGAAATGAATGAGGTTTTTTTTCAGCCCTGAAGAAAGGGTATTTAATAACCACGCTTCGATGGCATCATGCTTCCATGAAACGAGTTGGGACACTTTGGTCTAACAGTCAGTAATATCACATTCGGTACAGTAAATGCCTGGGTGTACGCATATATAATTCTATTCCCCCTTGACTCTAAGATTGCCTTATTTATTCCAGGTTACCTGGGCAATTAAGGTAAGGGCTGCTCAGCAGACACTGATACCCTGCTGCTAAGGCATGGCGAATGGGGACAGAGCGGTGCGCTAACAAAGAGAAAGAGGTAGTCAAACATTTTGAAGAGGGGTGAATGGCACTGAAGTTGGAGGGGAGGATGAATGGAGGCAAAGAGAGAGAGAAGAAGCATTTAACAGTCCACCCTTCTATCCGCATTTGTAGATTTAAGTTTGGGTGTCCGTCTCAAGCCAATTTACAGTTAATCCTCAACAGCTGGTACCGGTGCTAACGTTTAGTGATTAGAAGTTAGTCTGTTTAGCATGCTGTATCCTTCTTCCTTGGGTTTTGGTTACAGGTTATACGATTAGGATTGCGAGAACAGTAGTGAACTAAACTTCCCAGTAAGAGGTCTTCACACCAGGGAAGTGTTACTTTGCTGCAGCAGCCCTGCCTCGTCAGTCATTAGGAAGCTGCAGGTTGTCAGAGGCTTCTCTTGCGCGCACACACGCGCAGACACACACACGCACACACACAAAACCACAGCACTAAAACTAAATTAAGAAGCCGATGATTAAGACAAGCGTCTACGAGGCCTGTCATTTCAGCATCCTTCCATCATAACATTGTGGCACCGAGAAATTTGGTTGAAAACCCTGGAAAAAATGTCTATGGGAGAGCCTCGTGTTTGAGATAGCATAAATGTTAACATAAAATATAGACTGGGGACTGCCTCGGATGCAAGAGAGTATTCCGCTGAGGAAAGGAGCACTGCAGAGACCTGGGGCTATCCGCTCGCTCGCGAAACTCTGGTAAGTATCTCTCCCTTCTATTGCAGCAGGTACGCAGGCAGTGTGTGACTGGAACTGGACCGGGTTTGAAATCCGCAGCTCTGTTCCCTTCGCAGACTTCGGGGAACTCCCCCTAAAGATAGATCTGTAATGAAAAGTCCCTACTGGATGACTAATGGTTATTGGCACTCGGTGCCCCTTTAAGGAGAGCAGCACATATTGTGCCGAAGACCTTGCAAGCACCCTTTAAATACAAACATTTTAAGTCCCCCTCCCATGCATCCCCACCCGTTGTTTTCGGGCTAGTTGTGCTGCATCTCCTCTCCCCCCCCCCCCCCCCCCCCCCCTTTAAGCTCTCTAGTCTTCCCTCCCCCCACCCCCATTCAGAACTAATTGCTCAGTTGCTTAAATGTTTCAAGAAGAGCGAAATTTCTCCATCCGATGATCTTTTGAGAAGCTGCACTGTACCATAAAGAACAGCCAGCGGGGCACTGTCTACCTTTGAGAAGCCTGCGCAGCTAGGGGAGAGGTAGGGTTCAAACAACGACGTTAACCAACTAGGTGCAAAGAATTCCCCTCCTGTTGAACTTTAGGAAGTTTCTTGGACGGGCAAAGGTTGGACGGAGAACGTGGAAAGGGGGAAACATGGCTGTAGGGGCCAGAAAGCTTTGCGGATGTAGTGAGCCTAAGACAAGATAGAACAGTGACAGAAAGAGATCCCAGTAAACATTGGAGTATACATTTCCCACGGCGGCTGCGCTGGGTGGAGAGGTCTGAATTAAATCGCCTTAATTAAAAGCTGAAGATTTTATTTATTTGTTCCTGTAGCTGTAGGATATCATCCACAGAAAGCCTATCTGGAAAGTGTAGAGCATCCGCTAGGTTTGGTGTGTTGAGCTGCCACTGCCAGAGTTTCTCAGAACGGGGTATTGTTACACTCGCTGCCAACTCGAACATTAAGACGTGCGGTGGTTTAGGTCCTAAATGTGGATATTATTTTATATGCCAACCTGCGTAAGAAAGCCATCACACCTGCCTAGGTAATAGGTGTCCCTGTGTCACAAAAGCTCTCCCTAATTCAGGAATGAAACAGAAAATTAAAATATCCCTAAAGAATTATCCACAGAATTATGCAGACGACGGTAAAAAAGTGCAGGGGGTGGGATGGACAAGTTGAAAACTTTGTACTGTTCTCAGGGTTTAAATACATGATTTTATTTTCTTCTGTGTTTACTGTTAAAACATTCTTGGCCAACAGAGTGCTTTTGCCTGAATTATCAGATTGAATTGAAGAATCGTGAAATAAAATACAGGGAAAGAGAAAGACGGGTGTGTGTGTGTGGGGAGGGGGTGGTGGTGGAAACAAACACCACCAAAACCCACAACAACCATCATCAACAACAACAAAAAACACAAAAAAACCCCACCCCAAACCAAGTAGTGCTTGAAGACAACTTCTAGCTGATCGTTGGCTCATAAGAAACTGTTGCTGGAATATTTTCATGGTGGTGTTCTAAAGCTCTTTAGCCTCTTACAAACGTAATCTTTGGCAAATGACACGTATATCTGGTTTTGCAGTTTTTCGGTAACTCAACAGAAAAGACGCCCCCTCCCGCCCCCCCCCCCCCCCCCCCCTTCTCCCCTTCCCCAGCACAGGGGCAGACGCAGTCTCTCTCCCGGTGCTGTCTCGCCCCGGCGCTCCGCAGAAGGCAGCGGGGCCCGGGGTGCTCGTCGGTCCGCCCGCCCGCCCGCCCTACCTGCCCGCGCCCGCCCGCCGCAGCCCTTTCCCCGCACCGCACCTCCACCGCACCCCTCGGCTCAGCGCAATCTGGGGCTCGGAGAGATCAGCTGCGGATCCAATTTTTAGGGCCTACAAAAAGCGCAATATCTCCCCCCTCCCCCCCCTCCCCGCCCGGGCCCCCCTTGTAACCATAGCAAAATGCCCGCTGCAGCACAAAAGCCATAAACAACTATACACCCCTCTAGCAGAAGGCGCTCGGCGAGCCGAGGAGCAAAGCCGATTTTAACTTTCTCCGTGCCTGGGGCTCAGGCAGGAGGAGGAGGAGGAGGATGTGCCTGAGCTCGTTCCGGCCGCCGCACGGCAGCGGGGGGACCCGCACTTTGCGGGTGGTGAGGCGGCGGGGCTTGCTTTGCCTTCGAGGAGGCTGGCCGGGTAGCAGACCTTGCTCTCTCCTTGGTCTTCTCGCATGACTAGGGCTCTCAGGAGTTGCCTCTTTTATGTAGGTTGTTCTGAACACTTTTTATATCGGGCAGGGTGGTCTCCATGTTTTCTTTCTTTCTTAGCGGAGGGAGGGGGGAGTGATGGTAAGGGGCTTGTTGGATGATTATAACCGCTACCACTTATAAATAAGTTTCTTGGGGAAGGGCTGATATCGTACCCTTGATATCAGTGGGTGTGTTCATGTATTATTTTAATATGATATGTCTTTTATACAGAGCTTATTTTCCTCCTCCCTCCCTCCCCAGCTCCCCCCCTCCTCCCCCCCCCCCCCCCCCCCCGCTTTGTTTCTGGAATTTGTTTCGCTTTTAAAGCACCAGCACAAACAAACAAACACACAAAAATGACTGGCAACAAGTTAAATCCCATTTGTGTCCCTCCCACCGAGCACGGACGGTGCCTCGCTAAAGCCTGGGGTTTGTAGTTTTGCCTCGACAATAATTTGACCAAGAAAGAGGAGCGGCTGCAGGCAGGCTTTCCGTGCACTGACAATGCGGGAGGAAAAACGGTGAAAGAAAGAGTCCTCCCGGGATGCATCTCCTTTGTGTGTTTTCTCCTCTCCATCTTTTAGATGGGGCTCTCACATAGGCTTACACACACACACACACACGCACAGAGGGGCTGGTTATGTTTCCTAGGGAGTTTTTAGGCAACAATGTTTATTATAATAGAGCTAGAAACTCCACCGAAATCATGAAACCATGCCGTAGCTCCGGAAACTCCAACAAATAAATAATTTCCATTTGCCTCCTAGCAGAATACTAGCAGAAGATGGCATTACACTGTATCTTCACATTCCTTTAAAAAAATCAAGGGAAGGGTAAAGAAAAGACTCACAAGTCCTTGTACACGCTGGAGTTAATAAAACGATAGTAGTAGATGACATTTTTTTTCCTTCCGAGGCGACCACAAGCTTATTTCTACGGTCATATTAAATAGTGAATGGGCAAAAGCAGAAGCCGTGTTCTACTGAGGGCTGGGACCATGTCCCGCTGAGGCTCCACGACAGGCTTTCCCAGGGAGCCTCCCGGATCCCCGCGCCTTCCCTTCGTTTTACCTTGCAGAACCGCGGAAAAAACATTCGCGCTTGACTGTGCTAAATGCACCTAAAAGATACCTTCTCACGCAATCGCACGGTTTGCAAACGATAGTTTAACTTTATCTGTTGTGCTGGGCACGTGTTTTGTCATATGAAATTAACTTGTGAAAGCCTTTGTATCATTTTTTGATTTGTGTTTGGCGACACCGCAGATCATATCTCATTGCGTTGATGGTTCATACAATTGCTAAATTAAAGGCATGTTTTCGGCTTTGAAAAACAACAACAAAAAAGCAACCCTCTGAGAGCTCATCCTCAGCAAAGCAACCCGAGAAGCAGCATAATAACGCAGCGCAGTATTTTCCGTGCGTGTGCGGTATCTCCATAATTCTGTATCATTTAGCGTCTCTGTTGTCTGTACCTAAAGGTCACTCCTGGGCTTCTTACCTATAATCGCCACCTAAAAGAACGTACGGGCAGGGTACAGATAATGGCTCTAATTGCTTGGAGGATTGCAATTGGCGTTGTATTTTTCCCCCCTCGTGTCTTTACCTATTCTCCTGTGGTAAATATTAGCAACTGAACTGCTTGTCTTGACGTGTTGGTGTGTTTGAGCCCCACGAAGCTCACTGGATCACTGCAATGAAGTGATCAGGCCGTCCTATGCACGTCGCAATTTACTTTTCTCTCCTCATGTTCTGCTTCTCCTCTCAAAGGAGGACACCGCATTGAACCAAGTGTTCTGGTTTGGGCGGTCCTCCGGACTTTCGGATTTTATGTCTAAAGCTTTCAGTATGTTGGGGCTGAAATTATGATTTTCCACATTTCAAAAGGGATGAGGCTCTATTTATAAATGTTACAGAAGGTTTCGTTACTTCAGGAACAACAAAACAGGAATAGAGCTGCAATTTTCAAGAAAATAGGATTTCAAAATATAGAAATAAAAAAAAAGTAGCGGAGACGATGTATAATTCAATCAAATTACAGAAAATTGCTTTAAAATTCAGAACAGTAGCGATCCATTATGTCTCTGTTTTATTAGTGACAAGTACAATTACTCTAAAATAAAGAACACTGGTGAATATATAATTGGCTGTAATCATGTTAGTGTTTGAATAAAAATGACGGGGACATTTAACACTTTGACAACAAAATGTTCAGAAACAACTTATTTATTCAAACAGTTTTTATTTGCATCCACGTGAAGGAGAAACATACTTTTGCTTACGATAAATCAAGACTTTTTCACGTTCAACAAATATATGTGTGTATATATATATATAAAGATTATTAATTATTTTATTATCCAAGGCTTAATAAAGTCTCCTGAGTGCGACTGTATTATTATTGATTACTCAGTACCCAAAGGACGCCATCTACAGGAAAAGGTCTTTAGACTTAACACAAACCTAATCACTGTTGATTTAAAAAAAAAAATTAAAAAAATCAGAGTTAATATTCCTCTATAAACCCAGCTCCGATTTTACCCACAACACCGATCACAATATTTGCTTTGTAATTGCTTCTTGAGATTCAGTTTGTTATAATTTGACACGATCTAGGAATCTGTTACAAGGGGCCTTTACTCTGAAATACAGCATTTAAAAAAATACATTGAACTCCAGAAGAAGCACTTTTTCTCCTTCTAAACCGACTCTTTTCCCTCAGGATTGACTTGATCGTCCCTGAAAATGCAGAACAGCCCATGAGATCTCTGCCTTCAAACCAAGCCCGTGGAAGATGCTTGCAAAAGAGCCCTGAAAAAAACCTAACTTGATTGAAGGCAGTTTGTGCAACAATTGTGTCATGGAATACCTAACATTTCTTTAACTTATTTCCTTTTGGATAATGTCAATAAATATCAGCTATGCCAAATGTACTCACATCTATCCTACAACACAGCCTTTGCCCCATAGCTTGGTACTTAAAGATGCCATTTAGCCGCGTTGCTCGTTTCTGAGCCCTTGCTGGGAAACACATCGAAGTAGAGTGTGGCCCTTAATATTTTGATCATACAAATACAGACCCGCGGAGATGGCATATGCCCTCCGTGGTGTGATTCCAACACCCCAGTTCAAACTACAGAATATAGGAGGAGAGCTAAAGGAAGCTTTCAGGACCATTCCTTCTGCGGGCTTCTGTTTTTTCTTTTATTTTCTTTTACTTTTCTTTCTTTCTTTCATTTTTTTTTCGGTTTTAATCCCGAACGAAATTTTCTTTTCTTATTTTTATTTCTTATTTATCTTCCCTTTTCGGCAAGTCTCCAAATTTCTGCCTCTGTTGCGTGTGTAGTTGTGTGCTCATAAGGGGGTGGACCCTACCCTGACCGATCCCGACTCCCCTGCGGCGGGGCGCAGCGCAGCCCGGCTACGCCTTCACGGCCGGCTCCCAGTGCGTCCCCTACCCCGGCGCGTTTCGCCAGCCCGTGCGGCTCTTGGCTATTAAAGTAGCTCTGGCTTCTTTCTAACTCAGGCCAGAGAGCTGGATGAGCTTGGAAAAATTCAGGGGTGGATTAAACTGGGCAGCGAGTAGTCAAAAGCAGAGGTGCGTTGACACAAAGGCTGAGAAAAATGACTCACGGCGGACCCTCGATTTTGGACCCTCGGTTTTTGCGTTATTTCGGAAACCGGGGACAAAAGCCTGGAAACTATTATTATTTGCGCTCCCACTGAAGTCAAGCTCAAAGTTTATACCAAAGGTCTCCCTCTGCCTTCTCACTTCTGGGCATTGACGGTGAATGTCCCAAATGGAGAGGCTGTGTCGCATCCCTGCTTTTAAACTTGAGGGGACCTCAGGAGAGGAGGTTTCCTTCCCTCGGGCCAGCGGCTGCCGCAGGCGCAGCCGGGGCGCGGGAGGTCCCTCCCCGCCGGGAGCCGGGGCGGGGGCGCCCCTCTGCACCCGGAGGTCTGTCATTTCTCGGGTGCCTCGTACCAAACCGCAGATGTCAGCCTTTCCCTACGTGTTCGGGCTGCTAATGCGGGCACTTCACACAACAGAAATGCTCATCTCTGGAGCCTTTCCCAAGGCCCGCAGCCGACTGCGTGCGTCGCCTCTGTGGCAGGCGGCCCCGGGGCCCCGGGCCGGGGAGCTCGGGGTGCCCAGCACTCGGTGCCCAGGGGACCCTGATCCCCTCGGAGCCCAGCACCCCGCAAACTCCCCGGAATCCCCCGGACGCTGCAAACCAGCCGAAGCGCAAACTCCGCGCATCCCCGCGGGGACACGCCGTCGGGGCTCCTAGCGCGACAGCTCCCGTGTGTCTGCCGCAGAGACCCGCTTTTTCGGTGTCATTCACACCAAAAGGTCCCTCACCCGGTAGCCCCCCTCCCCTCCCACCGTCGCCAACCGAGGGGAGCCCCGGCGGGGGCCGCAGAAAGCCTTGCCGCCCCTGCCACCCTCGGGGCTCCCCACCCCCCGGCACGCCGTGCCCAGCAGAGGGCGAGGGGCCCCCTCGGGGCCGTGCTGTGCCGACCTGTGCCCGGTGGCCGCCCCGGGCCGGGCGCGGAGGGGTGCGGCGGCGGCGGCGGCGGCGGCGCTCGGCGCCTTCCCGCGGGGCGGGAGCCCGATGCGAACAGCGACGGCGACATCTAGCGGCCAAGGGCCGCCAGCGCCGGCCACGCCGCTGTCCCGCCGAGCGGCGGGAGAGGCCAGCCCGGGGAGGGAGCGCTCCCGGCCCGGCCCAGCCCGGCCCCCGGCCCGGCCCTGGGGACGCATCTCGCACTCCCCCGCCCCGCGGCACGCCGTTTCCCGCTGATTTTCTAAGGATCAGACACCGTTGTATGCCCCCCCTCCCCCCTCGGCCCCAAACGCCCCGAAGTTGTCGGTGCAGCGTTGGCGTCGTCAGCACAAACGCGTGCTCCCTCTTCGGGGTGTCCTTTCTGCGTGTTTACTCACACGGGACACTGAGAGAGAAAAAAATAATCTAAACGCTTTTCGCCTTCCCCCCGCCCCAAGGACCTCCATGCAAACGAAGCAGGAAGGCAGGGGTGGCCGTCCCGTCCATCCTCCCCCTGCCAGGCGTCCCCACGGGCCGGCACTGTCCCTGCGTGCACTGCCCCAGCCTGGCGTGGGCACTTCCCCGAGCTGTGAAGAAGGAAAAAAAAAAAAAAGCGATATTGTTGACACTGCTGGGGAAACGAGCTCTTACTATTTAAATCTTAGTGTCAGCTCTCATTAACAGCTCAAGTCATCTTTTCCCTCGGGCAGACCTTGTCTGGTCTATCGACTTAATGGAAAACAAAACACATGTTTGTATTCCATTATTACGACCTCGTTCCTTGCCTTGCGGAGAGCAGGGCCAGGCTTCGTTTGCATGGTCAGGGGATTCCCGAAGCTATAACGCTTTCCCTTCGTTCCTCCCTCCTGCCCTTCCAGGAAAAGTTACGGATTCCGGCGTCCGTCTCCTGCCCTCCCTCATGAATAGGGGCTGCAGCGGCGCCCACCAGCAAAGGCTTTCACTGAAGCCGCGGAGGCTAAAACGAGCCCAAGGAAAATAGTTACTGGTACGTTCAGCCAAACTTAGCCAAGCACGGCAGCCCCTGCGGGGAGCCCTGCGGGTGGTTGTGCACAGGTGAGGGGTTCCGCGGCCGGGCGCAGCCGGCCCTCCGCGGGCGCGCACCCTGGGCAATAGCAGGCGACAGGCTGAGAGCTCCGAGCCAACACAAAACAAACAAGCTCCCCCGACTCTCCCGCCGGGAAGGGGGCTTTGATAAGGAAGCAGGGAAAGTTTTGAGGAGCTGCAGACGCTTTTGCAAATGTATTTTGACTCGCCTGTACAGAGCAAGTTGGTGGTTTTTTTGTTTTGTTTTGTTGGGTCCCCCCCCTAGAGACAATGGAAGGGGGAGGGTGAGAGTAAGAGCTTTATAAAAGGAAGGAATACGTTTTTCAGCCGGCGAAAGCAAGGAGAGGTCCGTAGGAGTGGCGACCTGACCTGAACAAGGGAGAGGATTCTGGTGCAGGGAGAAGGAATGATTCACTGCGCCCCGTGCTCAGCGCCCTCGCCGTTCCAACCGCACGACACTTGAACCTGACAAAACTAACCGATCGAAACGAGCTGCCTTAACGCTCGCCTCTTTGCTCTGCTGAGTAAGACTTTTCCAGCCACCTCCAGCTGTCCCCCCTGCTCCCCGGCCGCTGCGGGACGCGCAGATCTCAGCGGGGAAGTTGCGAACCGCGCCTGGGCGCTCCCTGCGCGGCTGCGGAGCCGGGCTGCCTCGCCCGGCGCGGCAGGGGGGACCCGGCCCGGGTTCCTCTCCTGCCGGGGGTCCCTCTTTAGCCGGGGGGAGCCTGTCGCCTCGGGCACAGTGAGTAGGGCCCGCAACTTTCCCGCTTTTGAAGCGGCGTTTGCTCTGGAGTGCTTGGCTGTCAATAGACGCTACAGCAGTGACAACAGAGCGTCCTGCAGTCAGAGCGGAGGCTGCCTCTGCACCTTTCCTCTGCAACACACGCCGTCAGCGTTTTAATTCCAGCTCCAAAGGGAACCTGCAATTATGAGTCCCCCTCGTCCCCTCCCGCTCACATTCTCTTGTTTGAAACATTCACTGAGGAAGGTTATTTGGATTGCGAGTGAAATCAAACAGGGAGGGGAGGAAGAAAAAAAACAACAAACCAACCAACAGCCCGTAAACCCTACAACCCAGCAAACCCTTCCATTTGCTATTTACAAAACTCATTGTAATGCTTCACTCGGGCTGTCTGCCTAGCTTAGGGAAATAAATGTGACTGAACCAGAGACAAAGCCGATGCAGCTGTATTTGAATTTCTCAAACACTGTCAAACGTGCTCTTGTCTCATAATTCTCGGGGTTGTTGTTATTATTATGATCATGATACCTAATGTGAACGTAGTCGAAAGAGAGGTGCTTGGCGGCACAGAGACCTCATTCCGATCGGGAACGTACAGACATTCCTTCAGCAAAAAAGCCAAAGACTCCTTTTCCTTCCTGCTGGAAGCCTTGGCAGATAAACTGAGGAAAACTTGAGACCTGTAATTTCCCTGTTTTTTCTTTTCCTTTTCTCCTTTTTTTTTAAATATTTTTTTTATTCGTTGTTTTTGACGTTCCTCGTGTTTCTCCGATTCCCGCAGAGGTGGTGGGCTTGGCTGCCTGGTTCCCCAGATGACAACCCGCTCCGGTAACCCAGCGCTGCCGTCGCGGAGAGCAGGAGAAGACTCCTGGTCTCTGGCAAGGGGAAAGATGTCCGCTGGATGTCACATCCTCGGCGTCATGTCAGCTTCCCCCTCTGGAGGGTTGTTAGGAGCCTGCCGGTGTGTTTGGTTTTACCAGGACTATTACGAAGCAGATCCCTGCCCTCGACTCCTTTGGAGAGGAGGGGGCTCAGGCACACCGGGGCCTCCACAGGAGGTGTCCCTAAGGGGATACCTTGGCGCATTCCCATATATCTCGCCTTAGCTGCCCGGCTTCTGGCGAGGACGGGCCAGCCCTGCCGGCCCCTCCCCAGGCCCCGCCGCGGCTGCGGGGAGCGACCCTCGACGTGGTGGGCGCCGGCCGGCCCAGGCCGGGAGGGACCCCCCGGCTCAGCTCTCGGGGCTTCTCCTACCGCACCTGCCCCGGCCCCCACCGCCGCCCCGGTGCCGCTCCCTCGGCAAAGCGCCGCCTGTACCCTGGGCTCTGGGGGAAAAATGGGGTGCTGGAGGTGCGGGCTCAGACCTCGCGGGCAGCCTGGGCAGCGTCCCCTCGGCCCGCCTTCTGGCTAACCAGCTTCTCCGTTGGCACACTTCTCAGACACCCCTCCCGGGCTTCCCCGTGGGGAAGAGGTCAGGCATCACCCGTGCCCGGCAGGGCATCGCCCCTGCGCGGGGCCACCCCTGCCCCGGAGCCCGCCGCGCTCCTCCGGCGCCCTCGGCGGTTTTCGTTGCGCGGTGTCCTTCAGTCAATAGAAGTAGGGAAATGAAAAGTAATGTGATCAATTATTATTTTTATGCTATATTTATGGACGGGTAGAAGTAATAACAGTTATTTACTTGGTCGAAGCGTTTATTTCACACTTGGTATATTTCCTTATAATCGGAGAACCAACGTGGGAAAAATAAGCACAAATAAAGTGTACGAAAATACGTTTTTAGCAAAAAGCGATCCTTCTCCTGTCTAATTTTCCCGGGTGTGTTTCTTCCTCCTGACATTAATTCAAACCAACGAAAGGGCTAAAAAGGTTAGTCTGTAGCCCCCGAGTCAAGCAAGAAGCAAAATAACAATTTAATTGTCTGATCCCTTCGTAAAAAAATACTTCTCCCCACCCCCCCACCCCCTTTCCTTCAAGTGAGGGGTAAAGAAGAATCAAAGAGCCAAGCAGCCAGGAGGGCAGGAACCCGGGCGAGTCTCTCGGGGATACAGACCTGGTACCCCTGACCCCCTCCCCGCTCCCTCCCAGGTCCTGCCGTCCCGTCCCTCCCTTCCCGCCCGGCTGCTGGGTATCGTCTCCCCCTCTCGGAGGGCTGCGGGCTGCTGTAACCCCCCCTGCCCTCCTTTGTCCCTTTAGAGGCTTGTAAGCTTCTCTAATTTGTTAGCAGCACTTCGGCTGCCTCTCCCCAGCCCCCAGTGCAGGGCGTATGTGTGTGTGTGTGTGTGTGTGTGTCTAGGGAAATGATGCCAGGGCCAGGGAAATACACACCGCTCTGGGGTTTCACAGCTGTGGCAATAGCGCTTTCATATGCTCATATCACATAGATCGCATAGATCGCATACATCAGGGTGACCTTAGAGAGGGGAACAAGGGAGGGTGGGGGAGAGGAAAATTAAAAAAGGTACAGTTCTTCCCTGTGTCAAGGATTTCAAATAGAATAGTGCTCGATACCAAGGTAACGCTTCCCTATTGCCGGCTCTTGCTTTTCCTTGAATTGCTTCATTTCCCATATTCCAGCTATTTATTTTGTCGCTGGCAACTGTGTGCAACATTGTCCCAGGTTGGATGAGCTGTGGTAGCAACGAGAAAAGATGACTCTTGGCACAGCCAAGGTGGCCAGCAAACGCTCTACAGAGTTGTATGGCAGCTCAGTTTGTCCCGATGACACGGATCAGCTGGCATCTCCGGCACCTCCGGCCATGGGCCGCTGCACTGAGCTGGCCAGGCTGAGCCAGGGCCATGGCTGTGGCTGTGGCCAGGGATCTGCTGTGGGCTGAGAGTGGGGCTGGGAGCATTCTGGCCAACAAGCCACACTTGTTCACTCCTCTTTCTTCACTCATGCCTGCTCCCTCTAGTTGCCCCTCAGGTAAAGCTGACACTTCATATGGACGAAGGCATCTTGCTGCAGGATCTGCCAGGGCAAGAGCAAAAAATCCTGGCGAGGACAGGGCAGCCCATCAATCCCCCACAGCTATTATTTTTGGAAACATGCTTTTTTGTATCAGCCTATAAACCCTCTGCGAAACATGCTGTCTCCAGTCTGTTTTGTGTTTTGGGGACAGCAACGTGCTGCCCTTTTCCCTGGCTACCTAGTCTTTGTTCAGTGACTGTGAACAATAAATTGGACAGCATTAGCTGGATTCAGAGCCTTCAGCATCTTCCTCCCTGTTCTGCATTTGGGGCTATGCCTCAGATAAGGTCCCACCAGCACCGAGAGATACCTGCTGTCAGTGGACTTCAGGGCCCTAGCCTTGTGCCCTGTCCCTGAAGGACAGGGGAAAGGGACAAAGATGAAACTCAGCACTCATCTGGGCCACCATCCCAGCCCTGCAGATCCCACAGCACAGCCCTCCCTCCCTTCTGCAGCACAGCCTGCTCAGGACTTGAGCATCAGGCATCCCCCAGGGAACCTGTAGGGCTGATGTTGCACAGGCTCTCAGTTTCTCACCCTGCCCTTCCGTCCACCTTTCCACAGTCCAGCAGAGCCAACTGGTCTGGCTGGGCTGTGTGTCCTCTGTTCTCTCAAGGAAGACAGGCTGTAAGAGGAATGTGGTAGCTGGAGGTCTGAGATTATCAGCCCTATCTTCTAGACAAAGTAAGGCAGACAAGTTATACCTCTACAAAGTTTATAACCACAAATTACTTTTTTTTTTTTCCTCAAGTGAACTATTTTAGTTGAGTTAGATTACTTTGGATAATAATAAATGATCTGAAAGCTACTGGGAAGTTTCTGATGTATAAAAAATGGCAATCTTATTTAAACTCTGGGAAAGATAATTGTTTGCCCTTGCTGTATGTTTTGCATTCTTGAAGTATATCTTTTAAGGCATAATATACATTTTGAGGTGCCACATATGCATCTTTACAATAGTAATGCCTTTCCACAAGCTCTGTGGGAGGTGGCATTTCAGCAAGATACTTCCCCTTGACTTTGTTTATTCCAGCAGTTTAAATTCTACCTCTGGTGATAGCTGTTAACTTGGCAATGTGAAAAGTGCTACATGATGTGTACTGTGCTCAGTCAGCTCATCAGAAGCTTACCAATTATGACTGTGGAGCCCATTCTTCCTGCCGCAGCACGCCACCCACCATGCATACCCGGGACAGCTGATCTTCACATATGCATAAAATCTGAAAGTATGCACACATTTACACAGAGCCCGTACAAAGCAGGCACAATAAGTCTGGTGCTTCTTAGAAGCCTTTTTGTTTCCTGCAATAGCTCATACACAGGCAGATAATTTCTTGCTCCCTGCCTGTCTTGGAAATGTAAAAAAGGGTAGCTTTGAACCCCAGCCTGCAAGAAGTTGAGCTTTGTACCTGTCTGGCAGTCAGGATGCTTGTGTTTTGGGCAGAGGACCAAATTGTCAGGATGACTCTGAAATAGGAGGTTGCAGCTACTAGGATTATCTATCTCACTTGTGGTTTGGTCTCCATCCTCATCTCTGAGGCCCTTGGGAAAGGAGGTAGCTGGAAGCAGATCATGGACTCAATTAAGTAATTTAAATATGCCAGAACGGCCCATGAGTTGGGCACTCTGAAATAAAGAACTTTGTTAACAAAAGCCTTTGCAAGCCTGTTTCCCCATGATGAAATCTGATCTCTGTTTAAGGTCTCCTAATGACATCAGTGAGGCAAGATTTAATTTTAGACAGATGCTATTTGTCAAGCACCTAGGGAGTGTTCGAGCTTCAAAAATAATGCTACATTTGAGCATTCACTTTTGTTTGGAATATCCAACTGAACATACAAAATCCAGATTGGGCTTTTTGTTAAACTGTGATTTGCACTTTTCTAAAGATATTATTTTTCTTTATTTTGAAGCAACTACTTACAAAGTGATTTAGTGCCAGACTCTGTCACCTTTGACTGCAGTTTCTTTTGCATCAGCTAAAATAGAAGTAACTCTGTTCAAGTAAGCAGAGTAACACTAGTGAAAAACCAGAATAAATAATCAGAGAATCAAGCCCTTTGAATAGCAAATGACTCCATAAATAGTCCCATTGATTTCAGTGGTATTTCATGGCATAAGCAGCTACATTAATGGAAACAGCACACAAGACCCTTAGTGCTTGGACAGAGAAATAAAGCAACAACTTATAATTATTTTTAAAAAATAAAATTCCATGGTGTATTAGTCAGTTGATATGTTTCTACCTTACTGTATGACTTACCAAAGACAGAATCAAGTGAGTTGATGAGAAAGACTCCTCTGTTAGCTGCTGTGACAATTCAACCCACCTGTGACACGAAAGCTGTGTCCCTTATTTAAAAAACCAGAAAGCAAATAAAGTCATGACAATGAAATGATTTCCATTACCCTTAAACAAGCACTTCTTTAAGTGAGAAAGATCAACATTTTAGGGAATGGAGTTGCCCCCTTTTTGGGAAGTTTATGGACAGTATCAAAATAAGAGAATGTCATAATGTGGTCTCCCCTGGCTCTATTGCTTTGGATGACTTGGAAAAATTCTTTTGCTTCCTTTTCCTTGAAATCTAGTAAAGAACTAAGTGAGGTCCAAACATGATTTCTTAATTATGTGTCTTTGGCTGAATGCATTTTTTAAAAATAAGAGAAGTGTTCTCTGGAAATGTTTTTCAGCATCTTTAAGCCTGAATATGAAAACTGAGTCTGGATCCAGAGAGCAGTAAAACACCTACCCAACTTTAAGTCTTCTGGAGCCAACAAAACTGTTGTTGTGATCTAATTGCTTTGCTGTGGACCCGTTTCTGACTTTGGGTGGTTTGACTCCACTTAGGGAGTTGGAACACGATGTGCAAGAGCAAGGGGAGAAACCGTGATGATCGGGGAGAATCACAGCCTGACTAGCAATGGCCTCAGGTCCCCACACCTTCCTGCTGGTACCGAACTGGCTGTCAGTGTTCGCAGGGGTGCAGGTGATATATTTCAAACATTCAATAAAGAACTGTGCACCCATGTACACAGTACTGCCGAAAACTTTTGTAATTACAGTAACTGTGATGAAACCACATCAGTTCTGTCCTTGCCTTCCTTTCATTGATCTCCTTTGTGTTCTCTTCTTGTCGTATCACACAGTAACTGTAAAAAATGTTTTGTCCAAAACACAAACTCCCTGTTCTGAATGCTGCTTTGCTATCAGCAGGAACAGTATTTCAAATAGGCTGCTGGGCATTTGCCTCTATGAATAGCTTCTTATTTGCTCATGCTAGACTGTAAAAAGCTCATATGTATCTTTTGAGTGCACATTTTTTCATTAAGACCCTACAGAGCACAAAAGGAAAGGGTCACGAAAGGCTAAAAAAAAGAGGTTTTTTGCTTTATCACAAACAGTTCTCTGCTGTGTTTTCTAAGTTTTGACAAAGCTGTAACTATTTTCTACTGACCATGGAGCATTCTTACTCCCGGGAAGTTTTTAAGGGAAGTACCTTGAATAAGGTTGTACAGTGCTGACTTTTCATTACTATCCAAAACTAGTCTTCCATTTCTTCTCTTTCCGTATAACAGTGAAGTGACAGAAAATGAACAAAACATATTGGCTCTACCAGGTAGGGACAAGTCTGTGTACCAGCCTGTACCTATGTCACCCATGTTGTTACCCCATGGCTGGAGGGGAGAAGGGTCTGCCTAGACCCCCAGTTTTGGGGAAAAGGCACTGTTTAGTGCTCACAATGCTCATCGCAACAGTGGTTGGAGGAGGTTGGTCCCCTACAGCCAACTTTCATAAACTTATGGATTAGGAATAACATCTTGCTGTTGTAGGTGCCTACCAAATTATCGATACCCTGGGAACAGAGAGGACAAGGGGAAGCTGATGAGATATTTGTGAACCAAAACAGCAGCGAAAGATTCCCAAGAATGGATTTCTCACAGCCTCACCACAAGCCTGAGGGATTTGGCTGGCTGCAATTCTGGTTCCTAGTCTCATAAAGACCATCTCCCTGGTCTTTGCAAAGTAGGACTCTAATGTTAAAAAAATAAGGAATTTTCTAGTTTACTAGAAAAAAGGTTTCCCAAACTCCCAGAAAACATAAAAGAAGATTCAAATTATGCTGTTTTCTGAAAATCACTTGTTTCTAAGCAATTTCATGACATTTAGGGGGAAGAGGGATGATGCTCGATTTATCATTTTTTGGTATTTGGATAATTTTTCCCATACTTATCCAAAATAAATGAAAAAGTTTTGAAAAGGCTCTTTCAAAATATTTTCTTGACTAAGTGATTATATTATGTCTTACTATATTAAAAAAGGCCAACATCGTGTAGTATGAACTCCTGGATGTTTTTAAGGGGTCTTATTTCTAAAACTTTTAAGTTTTCCTTTTTTTATTTTCTGGACTGAAACAAACTTATTTCCCTCTCCCTCTCCCTCTCCCTCTCCCTCTCAATTTCCTTTACCCTTTCCTTTTCCTTTTCCCTTTCGTTTCCTTCCCTCCTTTTTTCTTTTTTCCTCTTATTTTTTCCTTTTTCCTTTTCCCTTTTTCCTTTTTCCTTCTTTCAAGTCAGTCAACCAAACACGTAGCCAAACCAATTTTTTTTTTTCTGCTTTGAGATAAATTTACCCCCCAAGATAGTACCAGTCAGGAGCCCAGCAGCCCAATGTTCTCTAATTACTCAGAGACCTACCTCTGCAGTATCAGTGCAACTCGATCTGGCTGCATCAGTAACATAGCATCCGGGTGTACAAGCTTAACAGTGGTGGCATAAGAAGGAGTGAAAATTGACAGCAAGTTGACAGAATACTGCTGGGACTACTCTGGTCCATCACACAGTCATCTTATCCCTATGCCACTAAAAACCTAACAAATTTGTCACCAGAATAACTGTTATACAGAAATGACTTAACAGTCGTGGTTTTTCTTTAGGGGTTTGCTGTGAATGAGGTTTTCTTCCTCAGACCCTGGAATTATCCTTGTGTATACAAGGAGGAGATATAAAGGAAGATGGGTGAAAACAAAGTCACATGGGAAGTGGAAAATATTTGTTTTCTCCATGTGCACACATTGTGCTGAGTGCAGCAGGGTGCTGAGATGGACTCCTCAGATGCTATCACACTAACTGCAATATCATGTAGCTATGCATCTCCTTCAAGCTCCTCTGCAAAATTCCATAGTGTGATCCCTTAGTTGGCTGTGCTCAGTCTACACAATCTAAAAAGGGAATTAATTTTCTTGTAGATACTGAGCTTATTTTCTGTTCCTGTTGGTGTTCCAAATTAATTTTCTATGAGTGTAATAAGGAGTAATTTTCTTGTCATGGTTCCTTGGTTGCATTTTGGTTTCTGTTGTCTTAATAAAAATAATAAAACAAATTGTTCTGAGAACAGCAGAGCTAATGAAGTGAATTTTTCAGGGTTTGTATTTGGTACTTTTACATCCCTTCCTTTGCCCCGATGCAGCGGCTTTGTCCATTTACACTGAGCTTTATGCTCAGCTCCGTTAGACCTCCCTTTCCAGTTGCCTCAGCTGTCTTTCACATCTGCAGATGTCAGCTGTGCAGAAGAGACATTAGATGCTCTCAGCAGTTCAGAGCTACTTTTGCACTAACATGCTGGCAGAATACCTGCTGACTGGATAGCAAGAGGTCCATCAAAAAAGATAACTGCTGAGCTGTGACTGATGCTTTATTCTTACTGGGACATCAGTCTGGCTCTGCGTCTTCTACCCAGCCAACAAATTCAATGAAACTTGTGAAATTTCTCTTTAAGGCTTTGACCTCATTCATATCTTTGGCTGAAATTAGCCAACAGCTTTGGAAGTGATGAGGACTAGGGGGGATGACAGACAATGAATCAGGTGGATCAAAAATGCAGTACATACAAGGGCTAATTTAAAACAACAAAAAGTAAATATACAAAACAAATTTCCCTCAGAAACAAAATGGATTTTAATGGAAGATTAATGGAACCTGTATTCCTAATTCATGTAAGTACTATGAAAATTCCACTAAGAAAGATTTTTGATAGAGTTGGAGTGAGAGAAAAACACATCTTTTGAAGGCATGATAACAAAATATGCTAGTTATGAGTCCGTCTTGGCTGAGAAAAGAACATTTGAATCATGGCACTGACACTGAAATGCTTACTTTATTTTAAATTTGCATCTGGCTCAGAACCTTGCATGCTAGCTGCGTGATTTTGACTATCTGTTAGCGCATTCAAGCTGTATCATAAATAGCAGTATTGAAAACATATGCCACAGGGGAAAGAAATCTGTAATAATACCAGCTGCCATTATATGATAACAAATTTCAGTCACTACTAACCTGGATAAGTGTTTTTCATAGGGAAACAAGTGGCAAATTTACCAAAGAAAAAACTGTGTAAAACTTTCAAGCTTTTAAGCCAGCTCTAGAAGAGATAATCCACTTTGATCAATGGGAAAAATCACCTAGGACTAATTTTAAAGCTGAATACATCTAGTTTGATTAAACAGTGAGTAAGAGCAATATGGTAACAGTTTTCACATATGTAGAAGGGAAATCCTTTTAAGGCAGCAGTATTAGTGTACGTATTCATAAGAAAAAAGAAATATCAGGAAAATTTCAACTGTTTCAAACACTTCTAAAGGCTAGAATCTATTAGCCAGCACAGTTCCTTGAGAAACATCAGTAAAGGTTTTATTATCTGGGAAATATGAAAAAGTTTGCATTATCAAATCTGTGTGTTGAGAACTAATCTAGCTTTGGAGTGAGAAAGCCTAGATGGTCTCATTATTCATTCACAGTTTTAATTTCTATGATTCTGTGACTGAATCTCATGATGAGGTGGCTTTCCTCTTCTGGAGCAAGCTAGCAGATTAAATAACTATGTGTGTTATGGCAAATACGCAGTCAAGTGAGGGCATCTAATGGGCACTACGTATTTTGCTATTAGGACAACAGTCTGTGTATTCCTTTCAAGTTCTCTATGTAAAGTAAGTTGTATTCCAGTTGGTGACTGTTATGACCTGAGGTGGTGCAACTATCTCCAGGGGAAATCTGCAAAAACACAACTGCTTCAGGAATCTTTCGTTAAGGACAAAGTCCATACACCTCCCCCTGCACTCCCTCCCCCCCCCCCCCCCCCCCTTGTGTATGTATAGGTATCTCTATTAATGTAGAATTATAGATCATATTTTAGCATAACTGAAAGTAAATAATTTCTCCTTGGAAGGTTACAAGGTCAGTTGCTGAATGTAGGAACAAACACAACCAAAATAAAGCTGCAGGATTCTAAATGTGCAATATATTAAATATTAGCAAGTGGCTAAACTTGCTTGATTCAGAGGTGTTTTCAAGATGCATGAAGTGAAGGAGAGTGTCAGTTCATAACAGGAAGAACAAGACTTTTGAATCAGATGTAGTTTAACTCAGTAAGAGTAAGTGAGTAAGCTTGCAAAGTCTTACTGAGCTTTTCAAGGCGAAAATAATGTATTTGCACTGTTAGAGGTTTCACTCAAAAATAGGCTCATGTAAACAGGTAGGATGCAAATGTAACTTTCAGCTGGGATTACAACCTGTAGATTGCTCGGCACAGTGTCACAGACCTCCTTCTGTGTTGCACAGGTGACCCTAACAGCCTAGCACAGGATTAAAAACTTCCTCAAATTAGAGCCTCCTGGTCCTGAAGGACCCAGCTGAGCTGGTATAGAGCCAGGGTAAAACCTTTCCTTTCAGGTGCACCAGGCTGCTGCGTTAAGAGCTTTGGGAGGTACAGGCACATCCAGGGCTTCCTGCATCATGTCTAGTCCAAGTGGAAAGACCTTTTCCTTAGACAAAGCTCAAGCTGTTTTCTGACAGACCGGTGCCAATCACTCATAGCGCAGACGTCATGTTAGTAGAAATAGTGCACAACAATATCCAGCTAAAGTACAGTTCTTTCAGAAATGTATTTACTTGGCATCATTTATAGCAGCCCTGAGGTACCATTAACTTCTGCTGAAACACAGGGTAGTATAGATCTGTTCTGCCAAACTGATCTGTGGCAAAACAGAGACTCCCAGCCCCCTGTATTCCATTCGGAGAGCTGTTCCTTATTGAATGGTTTGTTTTTCCAGCACAAATAAGGGTCAATCAACATTCCCAAATAACACGTGAATGTACCAGTTTTATTAGAATTTGTCTCTCATTTTTACAATGGCCCATGAAAATCAACCCAAGATAATAGCAGGAATAATTGACCAAAGAATAGCAGTTTCTTTAATCAAGGGAACATGATGATTAAATCAAAAGCTTTAGATCTGTGGATATCATCAATGGTCTTTTGTCTATTAATAACAATATGTCATCAGTGAATTTTAAAAACGCGGTTGCTAGAGGATGAAATGTCTACATCTAGATGGAGAAAGGTCAGAACAGTATTATTTGTAGTTAAATCCATTAACTGTACCGTGGACAGTTTTTCAAGTGATTTAGATTAAAATATATCACTGAAGTGCAGCAATACTTATAAAGAAAGATGCTCAAATCCTACAGTTTCTTAACATTCAGGTATGCTTTCCCTGGACTTTTGCTGTTCTAAATAGGAGTCAAGCTGTAATATATTAATTTAAAAAATAAAAAAGAATAAAAGAAAGCAGAGCAACAAAATGTTGCTAATGAAAGGCTTGCTTTTGCTTTAGAAACATTGGCAGAAATATCCCACTGAATATAAGAAATATCAGAAATAACAGAAATATCAGCACTGAAGCTTGAGAGACCCCATCACTTCCTTTCCTGTGCCGTGGCTGTAGGGACGGTGAGCATTCTTCTACACCTGTTATGTACAACAAATCTCTTTAGCACAAGACGACATGCAAGCTTGTAGGGAACTTACTAGCCTAGGAAAGGTAGCCAGCGTGTGTGAAAGCAAGAGCAAGCGTATGCTGAGTGTTAGGATGGTCTGTGACCATGTTGAGCTTTCAGAACCCAAGGTATACCTTTGCCCCGAGCATCATTGCACAGGGCAGAAAGACTTTGCATATATTAGTGCATTAAAAAGTGTAGTAAAAAACTATCTGTACATATAAAGGACATGAGAAGGTGTGGTTCTCCTGTTTTCTGAGCCTGGAGGGAAGGGAGATTGCAATTTTCTCTGACAATGTTTAGTGGTGTTAGCTCATAGATCCTTCCTTTTCTCTCCACTCTTCCTTCAGTCACTGAACTACAGTTTCCAAGGGAAAAATCTTTTATGGACGTACTGGTTTATCTGTCCTGTGTATTGGCCAACCAAGAATCCTATGAAAAATGGATGTGATTTTGTAATTAATGATAATACCAAAACTTAGCCCCAAGGAAACCTAATGAAAGTTGCATACACATCTTGGTTCTTACACTTGTTACTACTGAATGCAACTACTAATTTTGTGTTCCTCAGATTGTCTTATTAAAATAGATACTTTGTTGTGATCTATTAACTCAGAAAACAACAACTCTCTAGAAAACTAGGCATAAAGCTGTTCGGTAACATGTGGACATAAAATTTTGGTCTGACAAAGGACATTCATTAGTTGGAAAAGTGGCACCAGAGATACTTCTGTTGTCTACCTTTGCAAAGGTCTGTAGGAAAAGCATGAATATTTGAACAAGTGTCTTCTATGTTAGCTGTGTGACTGCTGAGACCAGAATACAAAGATGGTTCTGCTACCACGGTCTGAAATTGTCACTTTCTTGGATGGAAGTAGTGTGTCTACCCATGTAGATCATACAAAGTGAGATGGAGCATGAGAGGTGGAAGGAAGCATGGTTGCCTGCACAAGTGTCTTAGAAGTATGTCAAACCAAGTATAAACTATCATTCTGTGCTTTTGAGCCTTTTGAGCTCTTAGCCACAAACAGGCAGAGGTGAGCAATTTTATGCTATAAGCAAAGTATAAATAAACATACTAATAAAGCATTTATAAAATATTTTAAAGCATCTGTTGAATTAATTGGTTATAAGTGTGAAATCTTTGCACTTGCATTGTTTGTTACAGGTCCTTTAAACTCAGCTGCAGGGTTCTTTTTTAAAATGTCTTTAATCCTTCAATTATTTTAGCCCTTTCCTACTAGAATCTGTCATTTTCATTTTGTAAGTGCTCATATACTATCAAACTTTTTTCCTGTCCTGAACACTTTTGGTGTATCTATTTCTCTACCTTTTATAGAACCGTTTCCTCTAATATCAACAGCTTTTCTATACTTCTTTCTGACTGCAGCTCATTTGTTGAAATTTCCAGTATATCTTCTAGAATATACTGATAATTTTAACTTTTTTTTTAATGTGAAGGGATCCTAGCTTACCACAAATTGTCATAAATTCAAAAGTACAATGTGCTGTAGGCAAGTTGAAAGTATCCAATATGTACTCTTTCATTTTTCTGATCATCTCTATTTAGTTCTGTTAGCACTTTCTCAGAACAGAAAGTAGTCCGTTTAGAAATGATTGGATCATCTGTTTTACCCTCAACCAGGTGACATTTGTTCACCCATTAATAGTCCCTTTTTTCCTATCCTGATGTCACCAAGAAATAATTTTTTCTACTTAAAAAAAACACAGTAAAAAACACAGAATAATGGGAAATCAACAAGTGGAATTAAATAATTCATAATGTAAAATGTTACAAATTTTTAATAACATCAGAACTTAAAAAGGAAGGAAGAACTGAAAAAATTGGCAGGTAAGTAAATGACTACAGTCATTTCCCTGGGGAAAACATGTGCTTTCTCAGGTTATAGCTCTACGCCAGAGATTCTGATGCAGACTGATAATTCTTACATGGTTACAGTTGCAATCAGTTTTCTATTTTGAGGCACATTTTTACTCTCTTAATTCATTTAAGACATTTTCATTTTTTTCAGAACAGTAAAGCTAGTCCTCCAGACAAAGTAGGCCCACTTCACCCTAGCTCTTTAGGAGGAAATGGAGCAAAACTTTTTTTCATTTGAAAAAAATTGAAAGCAACTTCTCTAAAAATTGGAAAGGGCTAGTGTGTCTTGGTGTTCTTTAGGTGAAAGAGGTACGGTTGATGTTTGCTGAAGTGTGGTTTGGAGAGGGATCATTTTCCCCTCAGTTCTCACTAATGCTTATCTAGGAGGAGACCAACTCCCTCTCCAGCGCCGTTTTCCCTGTTCTGTCCCAGGTCATTGTCTAGGTGGTGTTTTTCATAGTATCATTAGTGATAATATAATTTAGGGGTTTAGCATATCAAACTGACATAGTTCGTTATTGAACCAGACTGAACTTTGTAACACTGACTCTTGCGACAAGCAGGGTCATTGGCTGTGGGCCCTAGGCTTGATTTTAGAGTAGAAGGGATAGTCCAGTCTAGTCTGATACTCTTGCCTTCTTGTTCTTCCTCCAAGAGAAATTGTGTGCATTGCAATGGTTTTTTTTACAGATCATATATAGAGCTGTAAGATCACTGTACAATGATGCTGGGGAGCTAAACTGCAGGAAGGTGGATGTTGTAATTTGGATCTGAAAGTGATGAACATGGGATTATTCCTGAGGATCACTACATCCTAGTGATATATCACTAGTCATTGTCTAGAGGTAGGTGTTGAAAAGGCTTAGACTCCTGCATGGAGGATTAAAAAAAATAAAAAAAAAATCATGGTGTCAGACAGGGACATTTTGCCAGAGTGATTCACCTATCTTTGGGCACACTGAGCAGTTCGAGTACCTTGAAGACATGAGCTCTACCACAGAAAGTAGGCTTCAGTTTGTTAAGCATGAAGACATCTAACTTTGACCAGATAGATTTTTTGTAAAAGGAATTGGAAGGAAGAGTTAAGCATCTCAGAAGAAAATACCATGATTCATAATACACAAACCCACTTAAGACCATGAACCCACCCATGCAGCACTATATAGTGTTGAAAAATCAGCAGTCACTGTTGTGAGTGTCCCCTGCTGTTTGTAAGCACTTTGAGGACAAACCAGTTTGTGCTTGTAGGGTTAAGTCAGATTGCTTGTGTACTATGGATCCAATGCATCTACTTATTGATCCATTGAACATGAAGCTCAATCTATCATCAAGAAAAGTGTCCAGTTACCTGTAAAAAATAGAAATCAAAAGTCACCTTCCACATGTTTTTACAAGAGACAAAGGAGCTGAACACAGAAAATTGTGTACTGTGCAGGGTATTGAACAACTATATTGCTGGCCGATAGGCTTTTGGGGACCATAGGCTGAGCTGTTGTCTGAGGATGGTATTTTTCCAAATTATTTAACAGAACATTTGCTTCTATGAAGCTTTATGATGAAAGTGACTATATTCTCCTATGTATTCATAAACAGATAAGAAGTTAAACCTTTATCTTGTTGAACACTTCTGAGCTATCACCACTGACTTAGCTTTTGCTAAACAGGGGTTTATTATTTTAAAGAGGCAAATATGAACAATTTACATTCTTACAGTTTATTGAAGACAGTGTGCTTGACATGGGAAACAACTGTGCTATTAGCATGTGATATAACACAGGGGAAAAAAATCCTGGAGAAATAACAGAGTGGTAGCAAAGATGGTAGCTGGAACCTGGAGGCATGGGGTAACAGGGAGATAACTTCTAGTTTCATATACTCTGGCTTTATTATGTTTGAAACCTCCTACAGAGAACACAGAAGAATGAATTAACACTATGTCCAGGTTTATCTGTTTTAAACTTTCTGTCAATGAGCAAAATTTGGTTTCGAAGTAGCCAGTAAGATACAGAATGCCAATATTCTGAGTACAGTATTCAGCAGTATCACAAGGAGTCATAAAATTGTTGAGAAGTGACTACTGTTTCTTCACCATTTCTCTTTTCTGTTCTGGTCTTGAACTTTTCATCATTATGCTGTTCATGGCTGAATTTTATTTTTGGAAATCTGAAATACAAGTGATCTCTTGTTATATCTTTTTCTACATAGATATCTTTCCTGAAGGCAAGAATAGACACTTCTTTTTAGACTTTTGTAGTAGTGTTTGTGTACAAGACAAGTAGACTAAAATGTAAAAAAGATGTAAAAAAATTATGAATCATAGAATCAGTTAGGTTGGAAAAGACCTTTAAAATCAGTGAATCCAACTGTAAACCTAACACTGCCAAGTCCACCACTGACCCATGTCCCTAAGTGCCATCTGAGTGTAGTTTGACTAGGGAAACAAGGTAAGAACAAAATAGTCTCCAAAAAAATCTGTGTATCATGACATATAATTAAAAATTCTTAAAATAATGAAGTACAAGTATACATTTGTGATATATCTATCTATATAAATAAAATATTATTATTATCATCATTTATTATTATAATTTATTATTATTATAATTTATTATTATTATTATCTACTTATTTAATAGGATATGCTTTAAAAATATTTTAAGACATTTTTTTCATCAGATGAAGTTTGGATAATGTTTTTCCAAAGAAAAATTCAAAAGAAGAAAAAGGTATCTCACATAATCTGAACACCCTAGGAGTAATGGTAATTAAGAATAATGCCATCCTATCCAACACCCACAGAAAAACTGTACATAGAAATGTCAATTAGATCACTGTTTTTTCCTGTTTTATCACATTTTGAGCAGGAAAGAATTTCCTGCCCCAGGCTTTTCAGATCTAGCCATTCTTACCCTCTTTGCAGTATGGAACTAGCTTCAGACTTTTGCCTTAGCTGTATTACCTGCTTAAATCTACATTTCTATTTGATTATACACCCTTGAAATGCTTTTCTACCTTTGTGGAAAATATTCCAAGATTCCATTAGTTTTTTATATTTTACTCTTCAGCACTTTGCTTCTAGTTTTCTGCTCCAGGGTTTGCAGACCTCAAGTGTAGTTAGCCACGGTTCCCTCACAGTTTGACTTTCAATGGTTTGTGATATAATTCTGCTTACTCGGTGGAGCATCTTACACAGAGTGTATGTTCACTAATACTGGGGACAGAAAATATTTTTCCAGACAAGGGTGGCAAAAATGAGTCTATATACACCTGGCCAGTTAAACTGGTAATAATAAGATGCTGTGTAAGGATTATACTTACTACTTTTGCTCTGAAATGGTATTAATTCCCCAAATCTTTAACAAAACTACTTTGTGCTGTAGTTGTTTGGGGTTTTTTTTTTTTGCAATCCTACCAGAAGTTTGCCTTCCTTACTAAACCGGTGACATTCCCGGTAGCTGCTGGGTGTCACATTGCTCATTGCCTGCCTGCCTCATCTGGGCATCTTGCTACAAGAGGGAAACTGGTGACATCTCACCTCAAAGTCTTTTTAGCAGAGGCAGAAAGAAGGGGTATGGCTGTGACTACCTGACACCACAGATGCTTCGACAGTAACATTCTCCTGGTGGTATTTTTTCCAGCTCAGCCTAAGTCGGTCATGCATAGGAATCAGCCCCCCCAACCCCTCCAAACCAGGAGGTGTAAAAGGTACAGAGGCAGCTTAAACTTTGTATTGTACATAAACATTAATCTGCCTGTGACCTTCGGGTGCGCTGGTTACAGTTTGGCTGGGTGGCAGGATCTGTATTCAAGAGGAGCAGAGCGGTTCTATGGAGGAATTTGAAACAGTTTTGAAAGTCTTATTCACTGTAAATGAGATTGTTAAATTCGTTATACAGGAACGAGTAATTTTTAGATAAGTGTATTAGGTCTCCCAAGTGATTTGCATGTATAATCAAATGAAAAGACCTCTGAAATATTGAAACTTTAGATGAGAAAAGTGAAATTCTATTAAGAAAGAAAGAACCTCCGCATTTATAACACATTCAGAGAACATATCAGAGTATAAATTTAATGCAGTGCAGCAATGCTCATCTTACTTTAAAGGTAATTATATAGAAAAAGGGCATTTAAAATGTATAAGTAGAGGCTTTTTTACAGTCATACAGCATATAATTAACAAAGTTCTTTAAACCTATTCATAAAAGAAAGTAATAAACCACTTGTAAATAATGGCAGTCTCATATTCTTTACAGTTAAATGTCAATAATCTGAATGTCTTTTTTATACTCAGTTATAAAACTACATTTTTGACATATTAAGTAGAAGCAGGTATTACTAGTGTGGCATTTCAATTTTCTAGAGATTTAGACATATTCATATAAAAAGGATGCAAAATGAAGAACTGTAGCTATAGAAAACTGGAATGATTGTAAATTAAATCAATACTATGCCTGCAAAACACAAAGCGATAACAGAAAAGTGAAGTTGCAGAACATTTCACAGCAAAATTAAAAGATGTAGGTGTTGAGACCTTAAAATACTAAGCTGTAGGTGCAGAACAAGAGAACAAGAGAACTACAAAGGAAAGTACCAAAGCTTGTAGTATTGTGCAGATCAGTTAATAATGATTTGTTTTGCAGCAATTACTGAATCCTCACAAGATTCATTTGAAAAACAAATCCAGCTTTCTTCAATGCTCATGTCTTACACATTCTTTTAGGAGCAAACACTTCTCAGAAACAAGGAGGAAGGGGAAATAGGGAGGGGTTAAAGGAAATATAAAGTAACGAAGGAAAAGAGTGTAGATCATAAGTGATTTTGGACTTCTTTTTGGTTTGATTTTATTTTTTCCCCCTCACCTCAGTCTTTGAGAGCCTTTATTGCACAGCAGACTGCTGTTCCAGCATACACTGTCTTCAATAGCCAGACCGCAGGATGCATCCAGCATATTCTTCTCTGTTTGACCTTGCCCTTGAGCTTGTGGGTATCCAAGTAGGTGATAAGAAAAGAACTACTAGGTACCAGGTCCTACCACAGCAACAAAGGCTGGGCTAGGTTGAAGGTTACAGGCCTGGAATAAACTCAGACGATATTAGTTAGGGTTAGATTTTTTTCCTCTCTGATCTGACTGTGCATGTTTAAATGTCAATGTTTAGGAACATCTAAGATTTCTTCCATGTTTACTACTGTCCATTGAAAGACATGGCATTTTGCTAGTTTATAGAAAGAAGTGAGAACCCCCCCCAATACTTCCCTGAAATTAAGCTTCAGTTGCCATTGCTACAATTCAGAGATGGGACCTTAAGAGCCACCCTTTATGTTGCACCTAACCTTGGATTTTCAGACCAGTTAATTTTCCACAAAATATCCTGAATATGCAAATTCTTATTAGAATGATTCAAAATCTTTAAAAAAATATCTTGACTGTGTATTAAAAATAGAAATGTGTTGCCTGCATGAAGTAAATGTTTAATGTCAAAGAATATGTTATCATAGGTAAAGTTTTCCAAAGGACTTGTTTCCCTGTTAGGGCCACCAAAATTTCTTCCTCATATTTTTAGCTAAAAGGTAATTATGTCTGAATAGTCTTCTACTTAAGATATTGTATAGCTAGAAACAGGATATTGTATGCATAGTACATTTATATCTACATATATATATATGTAGATATCTACAGACACATCTATACACACACACACATGCGTAATTTTAAGGGTACATTAAAACAATGTGATTGAAATAACTAAACAAAAAATCTTGTTATTAAGTTTTATTTTCTGATGAAAGCAAGCACCATTGGTTCTTGTGTCAATGTTAACAATTGCTTTTGAAAGACAAAGGGAAAATTCCCTTTGCTGTTGCAGATTTTCTAAGAGCTGAACCAGAGGTAGATCAGATCGGAATGCCTCTTCCAGGTGCTCCTCTCTCTTTCTGGACTATGTAGAAAGGCTAGATTAAGTGAACCTATGTCCAAACTGTAGGTGGACACTGTGAAGTGTCCCAAGGTCTTGGTCCTTCATTTACTCAGTTTAGTGCCCTGGCTGGATGTCACTATGTTTCCTTTCTGTCTTCATGCTTGCTTTTCCTTTCCAGGCAAGCCCAGGAGCAAGGGAAGCAATGGTGAAGGCTGGGGAGCTTCCTGCAGCGCACAACACTGGTGCAACCATGTCTTTCAGTTCAGACACTTCCTTAATTCCTCTGAGGAACATCACTTAGAGTCTTAAAATTAGCTGGAATCAATTCAGTCTTTAGTTTTTTAACACAGAAATTCAAGCAATATTTGCTGCTGTGTTGGGTTTATACTGGGTTATTCCATTATTTTCTGTATGCACCTCAAGAGGATCTTCCATATGCATCATATCCATCCTAAGATGAGAGAAGTCACTCACCCCTCTGTCTGTTTGTATTTAAAGTTCATAATATTGCACCTTCAGATCACTCAATATGTCATTGCCGATGCTGAGAAGCGTGGAAAATCAGCTGTTGGGCACCATTGGTTCAAAAACTGAGGTTTTTGAAACTTAAAATTCTGGATCAATATGGAATCAGCACTAGAAGTCCTCTGTGGCAAATCTGCTGGTACATCTGATTTCTCTTTTTGCTTCATTTCCATGCTGGAATGGAGAAAATTGAAACAAATGAACAAATTTCATTTTGATGCCAAAGTAGCATCACTGCAATGTGGGGAGGATCTGGAAAAGCAGAAATCTGGTCTACAGGAGGAGATTCAGACTTCTTCAACACTCAGCTTGATTAGACTTCCGAGCTGAAGTTCCCTTGTGTTTGCTAGTGATGAGAAACTAGATAATGACAAGTCAGGAGATTGAAAGTGCAAGTGTTACAAGAATACAAACCCCATGCAAACTAAGTACATCTGTAATTAATATCTGAAATCGTAAGTTAAAGAATACCTGTGTGGTGAAGTTGTTCTGAAGTTGTGGTGAATTTTTGGTCTCATCTACTTTCTTTTTTTTTAATTAAAGCTATCAAACATACTTGAAATTGTTGCAATAATTACTCATCATGCAACAAAAGTGCATACCTATTTCAAAGACATAACTACTGCTTTCTGAATTCAAACATGATGGTGTGATATGGGATTATTGAACTGGTAACCCAGTGATCATTTCTTTTTTTCTTTCTTCCATTCCAAATAGTAATTTATTCATGGGATGGGAATCTTTGTGTTTTGAACTCAAACCTTGACACTGTGAAGCAAACTGCTATGTTGATATTCATGATTTGGGAATTGAAAGCTGTTTGCTTTTTCAGTCTCCTAAAATTTGAATTTAATATTTTATTAAATGTACCATAGTCATTCCCTCGTTTGTGCAGTGAACAAACATGCAAGAAAAATGACAGACAATTTAAGGTCTGAAGGCTGAAGGATGTATGTGCACAGGTAAAACAGTGAATAAAAAAAATCTAAGCCATTTTAAATCACAGCAAATTCATCAGACATTCCTCTGTTATAAAAGAACCATAACTCTAGTTACATTAAGGCTAATTCCCTAGTGTGACTCTGTAAATCTTGTTCTTTTCACTTTACTTGGATGTAAAACTATTTAAGAAAGTATCTTACCACTTCACTGTTGTGCAGTATGACACTGTTTCTACAAAAATCACCATTTCAGTAACTTGTTCCAGGAGAAATCCAATGAGCTAAACATCTTGAGTTACTCATTTTTACCCCTTCACCACTATGACAAGCGTTTCTTGAACCTTGCTTAAAAGTTCTCTCTCATCCTTGCAGGGCACCTGGAAGCTTATCAAATCCAGGCTATTTTGAGCTGTGAGTGGGTGGGAGGTAGTAAAAGGAAGATTGGATTCTCATGTTTGATGGAATATTGTGATGGTAAGGGAGACCCAGTAATCACAGCATAACCACTGGCCTGAGCAGATGTGAACAGCCAAGTGCCGGTTTTATCAGTTAAAGTATTAGCAGTAGCGGCATAGAGGTAACAGTGCCATTTATAGAAAGGGACTTTTTTAAGTAGAGGAGAGGGCCACTGGTGGGGTTAAAGAGATGGTGTAAATGCTGGACAGTAAAGGATAAAATGAAATAACAGAGTGTACATACCGATAAGAAAACCAGGCAGTGACTTTTAGTGTGAGTAACTTCATGGAGTGAAGCGAAATCTGAGAAAGGAATGGCAAAATCAGTGATTAGAAGCTGAAGTCAGACAAATTCAGTTCAGAAAGGAGAAGATATATTTAACAGGAAGGATGATTCATGCAAATAGTTGCAGGGAGTCGTCTAATTACAAAAGTAATTACCTCAATGCAAATGTACCTTTATTGGGCTGTGAGGTAAGAAAGAACACATCAAGTGACCTATCGGTCTTTTTTGACCTTAAACTTACTGATATATTACAAAATATAACAGACGTCCCTGCTGTTCTTTTCAAGTCCTTCATCTGAGGGTTCATGGGAGGCTGCTAAAATATGGAATAGATCCTTATTCTAGTTATTTTTCCAAAAGTTGCAGGAATGAAAAAGTTCTACCCATAGATATGATAGTTCATCTTCAGGCCTCGGAACTGGTGCTCTGCCAAGATCCAAAGAACAGGTGCTCCTGCTTGCTCCCATTTCAGAGCCTGCAAACTCAGGGAGACATCTATAGTTTTGCTTACCTTTATCTGAAGAATAAGGGAAAGATACCTATATCAAGCACAATAACTTAATACAGATAACGATTTAATATTAATAATTCTAATACATGTAATTAAACCAACTGAAGCCGTTAGGAATACCTGTCAGAAGTGTGTCTGATCAGTCAGAAGTGCAAGTATGGCAGAAAATATGCTCCCCAAGGAGATGAAGAAGGGTTTTTAGAAGAACAGTGGGTAAGACAGTAATTGCAAAAAAGGATACCTGCCTATTGTTTGAAAAATATCAGGCTTATTTTTACAAGATCTGAAATGAAGGATTAAGTCTGGAATAAAAGTTCATGTCTTAGAAAAGAAGAAGACTGAAGCAGGCAGTGTTTTCTGGGGGAAGGGATGCTGTTGTAGAGGCACGCCAAGAAAGAAGGAAACTGTCTTTCCTTAACAGTTGTAGGCAGAATTTGTACCAGAGCCATGATACTAAGGCTGAATCACTAGAGGATGTGTTTAAAACAGCTTGGTCTATTCAAGTTTTAGAAAGGCTGATGAACTGCAGTTTCAGTAAGGAGAAAAAAAGGGAAAAAAAAGAAAAGCAAAACTACAGCAAGGCTGGGACAAGAGGCCCATATGCTGACTTTCTGAGTAGCCGTTTATGTGATAGTAAAGGTAAGAAGCTTTTGCCACTTATTTTTTGCTACTCTTTCATTATATGCGCATGTGGAAAGAAGGCAGGATGGTATTAAACTGACATCCTGCCCCAACTGCCAGAATGTCTTGTTATGGCTTCAAAGTCTAGATTCACACAGCAGAAGGCTCTGTCTGCTTTACTCACTTGCACACTAGTAAGGGCTCTCATACAGCCTGTGGGAAACCTGGGCTCAAATCCCTCTTCTGCTGTTGGAAGGCTAGAAAATATAAGTCTTTTCATTTCGTTGGTAAGAAGAAACTCAATTGCCAGACTGTAGGGTATTTTGAAATTGAGAACTTCTCAGTCTCTTCTGTTAGTTCTTTTTCATTTCACATGTCATACTTAAATATTCTTCGAGTTAGAATAAAAATAGCTATCTAGTGCCTTGAACACCTGCCTGGAAGATGGAGAACCCGAGTTTTTTGGTCCTGTTTGACTTAATGATAGACACAAACAGAGCCTGTGTCAACTTGCTCTCACTCTGCATGAACCATGGTGCTGCTCTCACTAGGGCTGTTGCTCAAGGCAGCACCACTGATGTTCCCGAAGGAGGAACTTGTTGATGACACACAGGGGTGAAACATCTTGATGGGTTTCAAACCACAGAGCTCTGGCCAAAGGCAATTGATGATAAAGTTTCTTTTGCCTGTGTGGATCACACTTTGGACTTTGGTTTGCAGGTGCCATCTCTACTCACTAGCTTCCCAATTCCTGCACGTCTGTCTTGTCCATTCTTTCTCCAGTCTGACTCAAGATCTTTATATTTGACTCAACTTTTTTTTGTGTTAAATTCAATCTTCTTTTGATCCTGCCTATGTTATTCTGTCTTCCTCAGAATGACCTGGCATTCTTTCTGTGATTGCTATTTGCAGTACAAGTCTCCAGGAAACCAGCAGGCTCTGAAATTCCCATTACTATTTTTGATATACAAATCTCACATGTTGATGGAAAGATTCAGCGGTAATTGCAAAGACAGTATTTCCAAGCTATTGCGGCCTGTTTCACATGTTTTTCTTTGAAGCAGTTATCAATTCCTACAATGTAAAAAAGTTTATTACAAAAATTTTGAACAGACTATAGCACTCTAATAAACTATTCCTGTTTCATCTTTCTTTTTATGCAGATATCAAATTGAAGGTCTTTGTCAGAAATGAGTTATCTCAGCAGGGAGCAGAACAATAATTATTCATGCCAGGACTGTGGTGATAGACGTTACTCATAACGACTCAAATTAATCATAAGGCATATGATTGATGATGAGTACATCAAATTGTGTGGTGTGGACGCATGAGGACTGTGGATATTGTTAAACATGTCTTTGATCCAAAATCAGAGGTGATTTTTTTGAGAGAGCTCAAATCATCTGGCTATTTTATTTAGTTATTAATATGGATCCACATAGCAAATAAAGGCAATCAAAGGCACTTCATTTGCCACTGGCAACTTTAACATCTCTTAGAGAAGAGGCTATAAACATTATTGCTTCACCACAGAATATTGCCAGCCAAACATGCCACGCATGCCTACACAACATTTGTATGCTTGAGACCCATACATGGGTCTTAAGGTTTTACAGGTAGTGTCTTGAGGCAAAGAGAAATTTAAAAGAAAACAAATCACTTCAGGATTATTTTGATTAGGTAGAAGAAGGATTTGAGTTTTCCACTTTTGGGGATTTTGTTTCCTTAATCACATGCTGTTAGCTGATAATTGAGGGTCAGATTGATGCCTAGGTCTATCTGTCCTTACTGAGGCACTGAGTCTCCACACAGCCTCCAGAGATTTCAAGTTTGCCACAGGATGGAAAATAAAGGTTTTTCACTTAGAACTCCTTTCTTTTTCATGTCCTCTACACACATGAGGAGGGTGTGAAAGTAATCTTGGCTCTCACTCCTCAACATGGCAGCGAGCTGAGCTGAGCTGGCAGGGGTGGTAAATAGTCTATACTATGGAGCATTTGCAGGTTGGTTTCTTTCTGGAGCAAGTAGGCAGCTGAGGCTGAGAGAGGGGTTGGAACTCTGAGTCACAATTTCTTCTCCGGCTTGCTCTGGAGGTGCTGTAACTACTTGCTGTCCCAGACATGGGCAATTGAACACTGGCTCAATCTGGCTCTCAATAAAGAAGAAATCATGAGTCTGAGAAAAATTGTTCATTTCGTGAACCAATTTTCTCATGAGAAGACATAGCACATCTACAGAATTTCTGCAAACCGCATAGAAGACAGATGTATATTATCTGTGATGAGAGGAAATGGCTGAATTGCTTATTGGGAAAAAATTAGTTTCCTTGATGACTCATTATTTCAAAAATTGCCTGTCAAGTTAATAAGCAGACTTTATTATTATTATCGTTTATTATTTCTATTACAGTAGCACTCAGGGACTGCGATCAAAACCTGGGGTCTCACTGTGCTAAGCACCATAATAATCTTCTGGTGGTCTCTGCCCCAAGAAGCTTACTGTTTTGAATCTTCAGATTGCAAAAATTTCAGCGTATTTTTTTATTTCAAGTCTCTGGGTAAGTATTTTAAAATCACTTCTAGTGCCGCTAATCAATACCGAGCTTTCTGCAAACAAACGTTGATCTTTTTTTGTCTTCTAAAGGAGTTTTTTATAGCAGAGGAAATACCTTGAAAAGGTAAAACCATTCAAAAGAATACAAATTTGTGTTTGTCCTTAGGAGAGTGTGACATTAAAAACCACAAACCACATAATAAATTCTGACTTAGAAGCCTGGACAACTAGTAAAAGTACTGACTGTTGTGGATTTGATTAATTCCAAATCTTGAAGAGATGCTTACATGGACAGATTCTAAAATAATCATTTTAGGTTGACAAAACCTATATGGTTAGTATACATATACATAAGATATAATTTGCCCAGTAATAGTTCCATAGCAATTTTTTAGCACTATCACATTAAAATATAGCATTAAATGAAGCCGTTCAGTACTGGGACCAGTAGAAAAATGACTTACCAACTATTAGATCTAGGAAACAAAAAGAATGTAAGTTCTTAAAAAGCCATTATTTTAATAGATGCTGAATAATAAGCAAATCATTAGGTACTGTGTCATGATGCGTTTACAGCTTTGCCTGTATTTTTAGTAGTAACTGTATCTCCATAACTCCCACCTCCATATCTTGTCCATTATTTTTTCTTACTTAATTTGGCAACTCTAATTGATGATAATTTCAGAGTCACTGTATCTTCTTAAAGTAATTCATATCACATTCACCTAGCAGAATGAGCTGCCCACTCCTTGTATTTCAATGGAGGTTTTCAAAGAGAACATTTTGTTAGGAGTGTATTCACCACATAATTTAGTGTGCTCAAAAATTATCTTGATAGTCTATAAAAATAATGCTACGCCAATTTCAAAACAGTCTGTTGGCTGAAGTGGAACCACAGTTATTTTCCTTAGGCCTGAATTTGACATCGTCTTTCGATATTAGTCTAATTTATACATGTTTGGGGTTGGGTAGTTTATTTCTCAAAAATGTAGATTTCAAAATCATGGAGGCAGAAGTTATTCAGTATTTTTTTGTGGTACGTAAGTTTGAGGCTTTTAAAGCAAAGGTTAAGAGTTGCTTTTACATCTGCGTTATATTCCTGTATAGTACACTATCAAAGCTTCTTTTGTGGCATTTCTTGAGTGCAAAGGAGGAAAAACTCCAAAGAATCATGACTTAGATTTTGCTAGACTTTAATTGAACTTTTCACTAATATTCCAACTGTAGAGTCTAATTTTCATTTGGTCTTAATTGAAGGCTATTGCTCCTTCCAGTCAATTACACTGTATTATTTTTTTCAATTGGCTTGTTTTAGTGAAGTGTAGTTTATTTACAAAATTAACTACCCTGTCCCATAAGATGCATTGCAATACAACACAGCGTGCATCACCAACCTGCCCAATGTAAAGTAACAGATTTCAGGTAAAGGTGAGAATGGAACCTCATAATTTTTTAAGCATTTCATTCCAGCATCTTAATGTCTGAACGTTGCTTCCAGTGTAACTTTTTTATAAGGAGCAATGAAAATGCTCATGAATCAGTTCAGAAACTGAGTATTAGTTCTGGTACATAGTGTTGCTCCAGTGTAATGTAGCTACAGTGTTCATTAGCTGCACATTTTGTTGTTACATCACGGTATAGTAAGCAGCTTTATTCCTTGATGTTTGAGAAACAACCATATAATTTTGGTGTGTCTTTTAGAACATTTTTTCTGGTAAAGGTATCCCCCCTCCCAAGTATTACTGACTATTTTTCTATCCGTACTCCTCAGTCAGTTTTGAAGAATGTCATTGCGTACCCTAAGTCTGGGAAGTGAAGTAATCAGGTAATATTCAGAATCACTGGGCCATGTAATATGATTATGAATGTTTACCTTGTGATTTTGCTATAGAGGAGAATCAAAGCAGTGAGAAGGACACACGGAGAAAAATTCCAAAATGAGCTCTCCGAAGTTTATCTTTCTGCAATGAATATTCCTAACTGCAGCCACATTTGCAGTGAGAGATTAAAAATAACAACCCTTTTGTGCTTTACAGTAAGGCTTCTCTTTTAACTTAATAGATCAGGTAGTAATTCTTCTATCCTTACTTGATATTGTCTGCTCAAGCTTGCTCAAAGCTATCCTATTAGATGTGAGGTTAACATAGGTGAAAGAATCAAAGAATTTTGGAAGAAATTTGTTGGTTAAATCTTTTGAGCAGGGGAGTGCTGGTGATGCAGTCAGTTCTTTGAAGCACTGAGGTTGCCTGATGCTGTATAGCAGTTGTAGAAGAATGTTAGATTAATGGATGCCTTGCTGGTGCTCACAGTGGCTCAGTAAGAGAGAAAGACTAGGGGTAAATTGGAAAAGAATTAAAAATGAGGGTTCAGAGACAATGAGAAACAGAAAGCAATCTAAGGATCTCAGAAAAATCATAGGCTACATAAGGAGTGGGTTGAGATGGAGAGTGTGAGAAGAATATGGAAGTCTAGTGAAACAAAGCATCTTCAGAGATATGGGCGCCTAAATTTCTTCTGAAGACTAACCTGAATTCATGACAAGTAAGATATCTGTTGGGAGGCCATTTCAGATCCTAAAAATACCTTGCAATGAGCAGATCTTTCTAATGAAAAATTGTGTGTGTATGAATAACATCAAGAACACTAGTCTGAGGAGAAGCTATTAGGGTTTATAGGCTACAAGTTCCCATATCTACTGATACCAGCGATGATTCAGTCACCTCCTTACACAAACACAATTTACGAGGTTCTATTTTTGCCCACAGAACCTGATGGTGTTCTTATAGGGCGGCTATGATTCAAAAGAGTATGCATCTCCCCATCAGCAAGCGAAGGCAAAGTGGGTGGGAGAGAGGAGGAAGGGGAAGAGCCATCATTCATTTCTGAATTCACTGAGTATCATGCAGGGCAAGAAAGAAGCAAGAAGGAATTGTGGCTCTGTGATGTGAGTGCAAATCCAGTAACTTCTGGGACTGTTTCTGGCATGCTGCATGATGTGTTAAGATTTGCCAAATTTACCAGTCTGACCCTATGCCACTCCTACACCAAAATTTAAATTATCTATACCAGGGATATGTACTCCACTGGGTGCCCTGGCTACAGTTTCTGGCTAGTTACATGGCCCAAAAGTGCCAGGGAAGCTGGGTGCTACTTTAAATTTCACATATAGTAAAGCAAAATACTCATAAAATGTGCACCTTCTGTTGTGACCAGTGCATAGCTGGTTCAGGTTGCACTGCAATCCCTCATGAGAAACACCCCATAACCTCAACAGCCTGTCAGGTCTAGATACGGTTCATCTTTCTATTTTTTATTTTTATTGCAAAAAAGTCTTACAGCTGTTTCTTTCTGTTAAAGCCCCGATTGACAAATGCTCTGTTTGCTCCAAGATTGCTTCTTCCTTCGTGGGAAGAGATAGTGCATCTGAATACAGCTTAGCCTTTATTTGTTTGGAATCACTTCACGCTTTTCTTCTCTGCTGGCTGATTTCTTAATGCCTGCAAATATTCTCTCATGGAGGCCTCATTAATAATTTTCTTTATTTTCTGCAGGCACATACCAGCTCAGGAAGAGTGGTTTCTAGTGGGAGGTAACCTTTGCTGTTCGGTGGTCTAAGGTTTCCATTGTTGACTTCTTTTCTTCAGCAATCACTACTTTTCCTTTCCACGCCTTCTATGAACTGTCTTGATTGCCATTAAATATAACACATTACAATATGCTGAACCTGACATTTGATTAAGGGGTGCCATTGTAAATTATTACCTTCTACAAATTGTTAAAGGTCTGAATGCCGAACCACAATGATTACAAAAAATCAAGGGAACTGTCTTACAGAATAGATATTGCTATAAAATTTATTGGTCAGGTCTGAATTTTTGGGTTAATGGGGGTGTGAATTTTTTTGGTTATTTTATAATTGCATCAGTAAAAGGAAGCCATCAGGACAGAGAGGCCGGATCACCCAGGGAAGGCGTGGGTGCCTGGACATGTAACCAAAATTTTGAAGAGATATTTCAATGAAAAAATACTGATATGTCATGCATATCTAGCTTTAGGTAAAAGTGAAGTAGGTGGAAAAGCAAAATTGCCAGCCTTTAAAAAGCATGACTGAATATGAGAACGATGACCTAAAACCCCCACATGCATTTACCAGAAATGTTAAGATGCTGTTAACACTGTATAAACAGCTGGCTGAGCCATCTTGATCATCTCATAAAAAGTCCAAATACTATATTTTTCCATTATTAGATCTCCTTCCTAGGTATCCCTGCAGTTAGTTATATATCTAGGTTTTATCACCACATTCCCTCATTGGGAGATATTGGGGTTTTAATTATCTCTCTTTTTTTTTTTTTTTTTTTTTTTCTTTGAATATTGTTTGCTATTGAAAAGGGCTGATTGATTTTAAATTTAAACTTGAGTTTTTAACTCCTCTAATGTTATAAGACCTTGCTGAATTCTAGGTGATTTTTCTGTATCATGTTCTTCAGCTTTTTTATCTGTAGTTAGGTACCCAGTGATGCCACCTCTGTGTTTTAGACTGGTCAAATTTTGTGTCTTCTGCTTTTTATCCCTGCTCTGTATGTTGATATTTTTCTCATTTATCGCCTTACATTTAAGCAGAACTGGTAATGTTTCTTTTGATGACTGCATTTTTAGAATAGTCACTTTCTAATTCCTGTTTAATGACCCTGATATTGTTAATTTGAACTTGCATTTCAAATCAGAAGTCTGATCTGAACCTGAGGGCTGTAAATCTATTTGTAACCACAGGTAATTGTAACTAATGGTAGTTATACACGATGTGCCAAGAGCTTGAATACAGACTTCGTAGCTTATTACCATGGGTTGCTAAATGGAGTTCTTTGGGGGAAGACTAAACAGAGAGTTTACATGGTTATGGGGAGACATATTTCCTCTCCTTCTGCTAAAGGCCCTACAGGATACCTACTGCTGTCTTCTGAATTAGGTGATTTACTTGTCACTGAGGTCCTTTGGCCTTCTACTAACTTCATCTCTCAGATGTGGCCACTGGTTGCATGAGACTGCTTTCATAGGTATGCCTCTCCTCCTTAACCCTTATCTGGCCTGGTGTTGTGTTTAATATTTTTATTCTATCAAGGGTTAGACACCTTGTTCAATAGTTGAAGGCTATCATACCTTAATAGCTTTAACCAGATACTCTGGGTTTCCTCACATCCAGTTTATTCCCTCCACTGTCAGTTACCTCAAAATTCAGTTTACTTTCCTATTTAGAAGTTCCAAGTTAAATTGAAGGATATCATATTTGCCTTAGAAAACATTGGGCCATAGAAAATACTCTGCATCCCTTTGATTTATTTCAATTACTAATGTTTGGTTTCCTAAACTCATTATTACAGAACTGGTTACGAGGGAGCTCAGCAGCTGTCTGTCCCCTGTCCCACAGCACTGTAATGAAACAAATTGTTTCCACCTCAGCACAGTAAAATGCCCAGTTCCATTGATGTGTACTGTGATATATTCCCTCCCTCCTGCTAATCTGCCTTTCTGGTTTCACCACTCCTAGGGATTTCTTAAGTAGCTATAGCATGATCAAATGCAATTAAATCTTCACCCTCCAAGAGACTCAGTCCTTCTGTCATACAGCTTGCCTGTTGATGTAACATCTGCTATACAGAACAGTTACATCTTATATTCAGTAGGTTTAAACCACTATGACATAGGAAATCTCTGCATTTCAACTGCAGCAAGCTGGGAAGTCAAATTCCATTTCTGTGCATAAGAGGCAACTTCCTTACACTCTTCCTGTTAAGGAATTTTGGTCATCTGGGATGAACCTCAAGTTCCTGAACACTTGAGCAATTAAAGATGAGACTAAGGTTTGGTTTAAGGCCATTTAAACTGAGTCTTAGTTAATTCTGGTGGTAATTTCATGTTTGTGACACAATTCCAAGACACCCAGTGTTGATGGAAAAACTAACACGCTTATCCCTTTCATCTTACTGACTATGCCAAGAAATTCTGCATGAAACAAAGAAATACCCCACTGGAACTGCAAATAACCAATACCGATTCCAACACCTAGAACAACACATTCTGTACTTTTCAGATTAGGGTCTACAAAAAACCCCATCCCGGTTTTTCTCTCAGCCCAGAGTGAAGACACCGAATCATGGGGAGTCTGGGCTTACTGAAACTCTAGCTGAGGACTCTTGCTCAATTCGAGTCTCATCTGGTATTCTTAAAGAAAGGAGAGAGCAGCAGAGCCCCAAGGGTCCAGTCAAATCCAACAGTCAAGTATCATGCACTTCATTTATTCCGGCATTTGTTATTATTTTGTAAAAGCATTTAATGGTTTTGAAAGTATACCTTACCTTAGCCTTTAGAGTATGTTCCTTTATTCTTTCTCAGAGCTTGGTCCTTGAGTTCAACTTAATTTTATTTGTAATTTATAAATAGCAAAGACCAGAAACAGGATGCCCTTGTGCAAGAACTAGTTTTAAAATCAGACTGAAGACAAAACAAAAATAGGCGGTGCACTGACAGAGAACTTCTAGTTCAAAATCTTTCACATTTTGTGCACCACAAGTTTTCTTAATTTCTTTTATTTACTTGCAGGCACACAGTACACAAAATCACCTGTGCCAATGATTTAGAATTCAGATTACAGAAAAGAAGACAAACACCCACCCTCAGTAGTGCAACACTGCGACTGCTGACACAGAGGGGGTCAAACAGAGAGGGTTTAAATTTGGCAGCAAAGTTAAAAAAACTTTGTTGTGATCTTAGGCAAACACTGGGTAATGAAGTCAGAATGACACAGTTTCTGGCTCTTGGAGAGCCCCTTTCCTCTCTCTCAACAGAAAATTACCATTTTCTCATTACAGCTAAAAATTAGAGACATCCAGTCAATTGCTGTTACAGACTCTTGTGCCATAGCTTTTAAAAGCATAGTCAAGTACCGATGTTTTTGCTTAAGTCTGGGAAATTTCTGTTTTTCCTATGCTGGTATTTATTTCATCCCTGTTGGTTTTATGCTGACATTGTTTAAAGCTGTACTACTGATGATTTGCAACAGCATTAGAAAGGGGAGAATCGGGTCTCTTTAGTTTCAGAGAGATTTCTCATCTTTTCTCAGAACAAAACTGTCATACACTCAGCAGCACATAATTTTGATTAACTCAATAAAATAGGCAAGATCCTTACTAGCTGGTGCAGCTCCTTTGGAGTCAATAAAAGTGGATCGTAATGTGATGTCAATTGGTCTAGCTTCCACTTCCAGCAATAGACCTATCCTTGTTTATAGCAGCTGAGAATTTAGCTCAATGTTCTGGCAGAAATAAATACTATTATTTTCTAACTAGTTTTATTTTAGGGTTGTTGTTCAATCTCTTGTAGGTTGCTCAAAAGTTTCTACCTATTTAATCTATCTGCTTTGCTTGCTGTGAGTCTGTTCCTCAAAAAATGTCTAAGGCAGGGCAGCAGCCCACACATAAGCACAAGCGAGACAGAAGGAGAAGGAGTGAAAACAAGAAGTCCGTGGAGCAGTGCCAAGTTGCACTACTTGAGGATCTGCTCAGAAACATTTTCAGTGCTTCTTTCAGTCTTGCAAATGCTGGTGTGTAGCTTGAGTCTTTGGTTTGTGTCCTTTGGGAAATATACTAGCAATAAGAATAGAAAAGCAATTTAGGTGGCATCTTTGATCATCATTGCTGTCAATCAACCCAGGGCTTGGCATTAACATATGCTCTTCAGAGGAATAACTAATCTACTCCATTTGGTAACATATTAGAATCGTTAATATCACAAAAATGAGACTGAAAACCTTAATGTTTTTGTTGGAAGCCTGTAGAAGATAGGGTGAAAAATGTACTTCGTGTTGGTTTTTATTGTAGGAAAAACCATGATTCACTGAAACAAGACACTACTGATAGGAAAATATTATTAAAATGTATTTTCATTTTCAGCTTCCAGAAATAAGTCTAATGTTAGTGAAATTTTCTATGTTAATTTTTTAAATTAAAATCTCATTTCCAATTTCAAGAGCTGTTTTGTTTATAATTTTCAGCTAAATACAGTAAGAAGAGGAAACAAACTGACGTACAAATAAAACAATCAAACACTGTGATAGGTTTATGCTGAGTTTGTTTCAGTTCATTGTTTTTCAGATGTTTTCATGGCTTTCACTTTTTTCATCCAGAGGCTGAGAATTTTTTCTAAATCTCAGTTTTCTCCCAGAAATGGAAGAAATATTTGGTGTCCAGTTCTAATCAGACCCTTTATCATTTTTGAGGCTGAAAAGGAATCTCTGTAGTCAAATCACCTAGATTACAGAGGCTGTAGACACCAGAATGAAAACCAAATTATTTTATAAACACTTTTTTTGCAATTATATTTTAAAAAAAATCTGACAGTGATCTATCTGCATTAAGCTCTAAGCATTCTTACAGGCGTGATTTCTTTCTGATCACACCTGCACTGAACAATGCTGTATGTTATGACATATATGACTCAGCCCAACCATCTATAACAATGTATATTTCATTGCTTCACTAATAAGAAAACTGCAAGAATGGCAGTACTGGATTTAGCTGAGATTCTTTCTTAGTCATAGGTTCCACAGAAACCTAGTGCCATGAAAAAATGTACCGAAGCTAATCAGAATCTTTATTCAGTATATGTTTTGTAACAAGGGCTGTTTATTTTCTCCACAGAATAGGATTTTTAAAAAATTGAGTGTAGCACAAAGTTAATGAAAAAAGTGACTGTTTTGTTATGACTTTCAATAGTTTCACAGTTGGAGGAAAATGATTGAAATAGATTATATTTTAAGGGTACTTTTTTCCTGAAAACTTTAAAGAAAAAAGTTCCAATGACTATAGAATCGGTCAGAATGAAGTAATTTTAAACGCCCAAAAAAAGAGACATTTCACACAAACCCAAGATTTAAAACCACCTTACTCGTCTCCAGTGTTTAGGTAACTGTGAGTAACCTCCTTTTTGGTGGAACAAAGAAAGTCATAAATGATCCAATCTCTAGAAGTTTAGCTTAATAGATTGCCACTGTGATAACTTTTTAGTTGGAGTCAGTAATCATCAGAACAAATTATTAAGACAGTGCACCACAATCTGCAGTCTTGAAAGCAAGATGGTACACTTCTTGGGAAGGTGTGCTGTAGGTACAGAGAAATGTGGGAAGCGTGCTGGGCTCCATTCTGCAGGCACTCCAACAGGGCAGTCAAATCAGTCTCTTCTGGGTTTAATTCTGAGAAACTGCGAGTCACACTTGATTCTCCCAAACGACAATTCTTGTACCTCAGAGTTAGAGACTCTTGCGTTATATTATTTCCATGGCAGAATAAAACTGAAAGTGTTGCATGACACGTACTAAACAGAATGTGTTAAGATGTCTGTCTTAGTTACCCAGAAAAAAATCTGGAGTAACTCAAGAATTTGGCTCATTGATTTTAGACTTTACACTTAGCAAAATGTAAAGGCAAGTGTAACTGAAGAAGTATCAAAGTCACTTGGAGTTAATCTGTTTTAGGTAAACTGATACAATGTTGTTAAATCATGTTTATAAAGAAAACACAAAGGGCTCAAGAGAATTGGTAGAGAGAGCTTAAAAACATGCTTTTTTTTTTAATGAGTCAGAAGAAGAGCTGTCCTTTCTAAATATTCTGTTACTTCCAACTGCCTAGCTTAGTGCCTACTGACGTGATGCAGAGATTTGGCAGAGCATAAATATTTTTTAAAGCTTACTCATTAACACCTTGGGCCCATCCATCAGCATGATTGACATCAAGAGACAAAGCAATTTTTTTTTTTTAATAGGACACAACATGTATGAAAGGCTTTCTGTGGGCTAATGCGGCACACCTGACAGATGTGTGAGTCATTTGACACAATGGGTGGTATTCATGAACACTCTATCACCTTGCAATCAACTCAGTACAGCATTCCTCATTTTCTGAATCCCTCTTTCTTCAAAATAAAAGGAATTTAGGAAAAACTGCACAGGATTCAAAGCAAAGTCTGCTCCATCCCTGAGATGCTACTAATAATGATGTTCATGACATTATCTGAAATGTTATTAAGAAAATAATAATGACTTCCTGAACTGTGTCTAAGAGATAGGCTCCATGTGTTCCGTGCCATGCACTTTGTATTATTGCACCAAATGAATTCAGTAAAGACTAATTGGCATGAGTGAGTAACATAGCAGTGCAATAAAGATAACTTGTCACCTTTTGCTCGTCTGCTCAATATTGTCTCTAAATGGTAATAGGTTTCATTATATCCTGCTGTATTTCATGGAGGCTCAGCAGAGAGAATATGCAAAAGTGAGAGAATCACAGTGGGTTTTAAAGTAACATTATCTTTACGAGGGAAGAAAACCAACAAAATGCCCCAAAGAAACTATTTACTGGTTGAAAATCAAGTCTATGAGAAACAGGCACTACAAACATGGAAGCTTTCAAAAAATTCAGCTTTCTTTTAAGTGATCTGGAAGTCTTGCCATAAATTTCAGATGGCTTCGCTGCCTATCTATAGTAAATAGGGTAGCTGTACTCTATGGTTTGCCTTGCGACCTCAGACTGCAAGCCAGCCTGATCCACACTCACTTCCATCATGTGCATCAAGACCTGCTTCTCATCTTCCATCATGTGCTTTCTGGACTTTCTTCTGTGCTGATTCAATCTCATCTTCATGAATCTTGTCTCGATCCAAACAGCGGCATGACTGTAGCTTTGGGATAAAGCAGTTACCTTCTGCATAGGTTACAAACCCATTTCTTTCTCATAACATAGGCATGGGTAGCCACAGTTTATTTTGAAGGACTGAGTTGTCTTCTTCTGTGGCTGGCGAAATCCTGTTTGGACAATCAATATATGACTACCCAGAGCACTCATTTATACTTGTGGCAATTAAGGAATGAGAATGAAGAGCTTATCGGAAAGACTGAAGATCAGAGGACACTGCAAATTATTTAGCTATCAGTCTTGAAAAACACTGTACTGGTGCCTGGTGCCTGCTGTGTTCTCAGAAGGTTCTTGAAGTAGAACTGGGATATTGATGAACCGTTTTATCAGTCTGCAAAAACAGAAAGCATCCCTGTAGGTGATATGACCGCCAAAGTCTAAGAAAGCTATGGAAATTAGGGATGACATCTGCTGTCACGTAAAAATAGTCACAATAAAAAAGCATAAGTAGAATGCCATAAAAATGGTGTTTTATTTAGCACAAACAGTTTTCTAGCAGTCAAAGTCAAAAGTGCAGAACAACACTAAAATAGGCAGAAATATAAAATTACTAAAGCAGCAGAGAAAGTGGGAGACCACATCAATGGTTACAATATCTAAATCCTCATCTGCCCTTTTGTTCTCTTTTCCCTTCCTAAGTCTCTGTGTAGGTGCAGAGCAATCCAGGCATGGCATGAGGGGTGACTGCCTAGATCAGTAGGATTTCTGAGCTGTTGAATTCCCACTTCCATCACCTACAATGTCTGCAGGCTTTAATAGCTTTCCAGAAAAGTTTGAGGAAAAAATGACAGGAAGAAATCTTGATATGTCCTTTGGTAGCCAGGGAAAGTTCCACGTCCACGAGAGACACATGAACCTTGTTCCCTGCGGACCAGTGCAGTGGTTCCTGTTACCTCCTCCACTGGAACCAGCACATGCTCTTGTTTCTGCAAAAGAAGGTCTTTGGATTTTGGATTTGCTTGTTGGCATTACAAAAAAAAAAAAAAAAAAAAAAAAAAAAATCAGTACACAGTTCCATGGCACCGCTTTCAACTGAAACTCTGTAGGTTTTGCTGTTCCCCCCTCCCTTCCTCCCATGTCAGCAGGTTTCTCTGCACCAGCTCCTCCCACAGTCACACAGTGGCACTGGTGTCCCACGCTTCTCTTCAGTGTTTCAGGATGAAGTTGTAGGGCTCTTTTTTTAGCCCTTATTTGCTGGACAGCTGGTCTTCTCTAGATGCCTATAATGGGAAGTAAACATGGTCCATGCAATATTTCTATTTCTTGGTGTTTCATAAACATATGTGCAGGAGCTTTTTAGAAGCCTGGGAGCTCTCCAAACACATTAAAGGACCTTCTCAGTTCAGTATGCCAAAATCTCACCTAGAGCTAATCTAAACAATTAGGATCCTCACTATGTGAAAAGTCTACTGAAGGAGGTAAATGGGTTCTGTCATAACTCATACTGATGTTCCAGAGCTTCGTAGGGTACTAGATACTGTCACATATGTCATATTCTCTTTGTGTCTGTTCCCAGGATCCATTTCTTGTCTGGTTGTGTCAACAGTGCACATCCCCTTTAAAAATATAAAAAAAGAATGTTCAGGGCACTTCAAAAGAGAACAATCCTTAACAGCTGAAAGTCTGAATTATTCCAAGTAACGTTGTTGGCTTGTCCATATTTCCTTCTAGCAAGATGCTGTTAACCACGGGGCACTGTCCTGTGTGCTGAGAATGACAGTGACAGTGGTATTGGGAACACAGTGTTGCTCAGCTTTCTTCAAATCACATTCACTACTCTAGCTAAAAGCTTCACGAAGACGTGGGACAACCTTTTTTAGAGATTGATGTGTGGGCAAGAAAGGAGTAAGAGGGATCAGCTGCGACTGAGTTTGATTCGGTTAGAGGTGGAGAAGCTAGGGCTTGGACTTTTTAGCAGTGAAACCAGGCCTTTAAAGCCTCATGTTGTTTTTGGCAGACGTTCTCCTCCTCCCCATCTTATTTACACTCTCTGTTCACGTCGGCTTCTCTTTGCAGCCTGTTATTTGCAGAGCAGAGCTTCTTTGCACTTCCTTCTGCCAGCCTCCAGCTGATCATGAGCCACAGAACAGTCACCCAGAAACCTGTCACCACTGGAATGGTGCACCAGAACGGGGGATACGGAGTTGGACTGCAAACCCTGTACGACAGGCTGTGGAAGAGGCTGAGTCAGCCCCTTGCTCAAAAGGCCATTATAGCATTCAGTTGCTGATCTACTTGCCACGTGTGATTGCACATTGCTGTTAAAATGGCATATTGGCCCTAATCCTGAAAAGCTTTCAAACATGTATGCATTCAGTGAGATAAAGGACTATAGGGAGATGCCTACATTTCCTATAAGGACATCATATTGGTAAAAAAGGGTAGGTGCAGTGATCTTAAAGTATTTTGTGATGCATAAGTGTGGGCAAGAACATAAACATACATGTATATGATTTGCACATATACATCTCTCTCTCTATGGTACATCTCTGTAACTGAATGACATTACCACGGGGATAATAAGGCCCACAAATAGCACAGTCAACAAATTTAGCTTGCTATTTTTGTGTCTTTCATTCGTGAACTGCCAAGGAGTAGATTGCTATATCCTCAAATTTATCTTTGAAAATCATCTACAAATAACTTGTCTCTGAAACTTGTTTGACAGGGTGCCTTACATGATCACCTCTCTATCGATCCACTGAGGATGCGAGTTTGTTCTAGTCTTTAAACTAGCAAGACTAGTTCTTTAGCTCAGCTTATAGCAGTTTGTGCTCTCAACTCTCAAAATTCATTTAGCATAGGGGACACTGTGCAAAACTCTTAAAAATGTAAGAATTTTTATTCTGCATCTGACTGAGAGTGTGACAACAAATTTCATACAATATCATACATTTCACACTGCTTAGTATACAGCAACATGTAACAAGAAAGATTGGGAACTTGAGACTCCTCACAGCTTGATGAGCACGCTAACCATACTGTGCTGCTCTTGCAGTCTTTGCTGTCAACGTGAATCAAGTATGCCAGTGATAGACTTGCACAACTACAATATCTTAACTACATAAATATAAATGAATTACATATATGCATGTCTGTCTGCTGTGCATGTATGTATATATTTTTGTATGTACATACATAGATTTACCGACGGAAGTGTTTTTATTATTCCAGATTATCAGTTCTTTCCTTCAGCTAACTCAAAGCATAAACACTAATGGTATCTTGCACAGTCTGTCTCTTTCTGTCTCTATGTTCAATATATTTCAGTGAAAAAGAGGGAATTTCCAAGGTAGAAATTTCCTTGAGAAATCCTCTTTTTCAGTTGATGAGTCTGATGTGTCTTTTTTTGGTTGTGGGTCTTAATTTTTGTCTTAATTGTGTCTTAATTTTTGGTTGGGGTAAATCAGTGTTTCCTGGTGAAGAGGCACCAAAGGGGCCTCTGTCTCGTTAATGCCTTAATACCAGCTGACACAGTATGTACTTTACAGGCCACGTGTTCCTTTTTGCAGTCCTGTGATTATACACCTGGTATTCTCCAGGCTGCCTGCCTTCCCACGTTGAGTCCGGTTTGTCCATCTTGTCAGCAGTTATGTACACTTCAATACTTGTTGTCTGGGGAATTTACCCAATCTGCCTCTGAGATAGTAGGTGCTTCTGGTGCTCAGGGGTTAGTAATTTCAAATATGCCAGGGTTCATTGCCTAGGGAATACACAGGGAAGTTCTGAGTAAAATATTTTTTTTCTTTTTTTTTTTTTTCCTTCCATGTGAACCCTTCAATGCTTTATAAAAACCTCCAGCTCCTTATACCTTATCATTTCCTCAACGAGAGCCAACCATTTTTTCCTGCTGACTGGTCTTGAATGAGCATGGCTATGGGGCAGCATAAGAACTGCTCTGGCAAGTCACTGAGTGGGTCTTTCAGCAGGTCATTGGTAGGCTGGGTACCTCCTGAGCAGCTGGAGAACCTATCAGCCCGCCAAAGGCACTGTCGGTTCAGATAAGCAGGTACCAGGATTTTTCCTAGTTTTCTGTCACATGGAGGTTTAACAATATTCCTGAAGAGAACAATGCTTTGGGAACACTAAAAGCAAGATTACATGATGCTTGTGTGTATTTGATTCTCTCCCACCAGCCAGCAGCGAGGCTTGTGATGCCCGTAGCAGAAGGGCTGTCACAGGGAGAAATTACACAGGGCACCACAAGCTTCTGACTCAGTCAAGGCTACTCTGCTTGCCCGTGAGAATTCAGCACTCAAGGCCAGGTTCACTGGCAGGAGCCCGTGTCTGAACTCACAGATGACGAAGAAGCCTAAAGGTGACAGAATCAGCACCTTGGGGATACATCATGTGGCGCATCATCAAAACATACTTCAGTCTGCACTGGAAGTGGCCCTTCAGTGTTACCCTCGCCCCCAGGCAAGGCCTAGCATTCAGGCTGTGGCTCTTCTTGTTCCAGGCCTAGGTGTCCCTGCTGACCCATTACAACCTCAGCCACAAGGTGATTAATTGCTGCTGGTATTTCATCCTAATCTTGGCTACTTGTTTTTGGCCTTTAAAAGAAAAAAAAAAAGGCCTCTTTTTTTCCTCTCACTTTTTTTTTTTTTTCCTAAAGAGGTATTACTATTGATATTAAATAAAATCCAGTTTGCAAATTAAGATAGACATTGCTTGATATAAATTACCAACAACTTTTCTAATTCAGAAATGGCTTTATTGTAGTAAGCATGTTTCTCTGATATAGAAAAGATACACACAAAACTCTGTTCCTTGGAAAGGTGCTGGCTGCAGCCAGGCCGTGCTGGACAACGGGAGCGCCTCAGCACCAACGGCAAAGTGAACTTTTCTGACAACAGAAACTGGCGTTTTTCATCTGTACGAGTTTTATAGCTTAGCATATGTGGGCTTCACATACATAAACCTAAAAATCTTGCATTTTCTTAGACCAGGACAGTAAAACATATTCATAAAATTACAACATAGGTCCCCTGGCGAATGGAATAGGTGTAATCGGAAACGGAGGAAAAAACCCCAGGAACTTCAGACTCCCCCGTTACGCGCACGTGTTTAAAAGTGAGCTCTTGGCATGTAACGCCTCGCACGGAGGTTTCGCAGGACAAATGGGACCCCCACCCCCCTCCCATGGCAGCTCCAACACCGCTCCGCAGGCGGCGCGGGGCCGTGCCCACCCGCGAGGAGCGCAGGCCGTAGTCTCCCGCGCGGCCACGAGATGGCGCTGTGACCCCTCGCACCGCGCGCGGCCGCGACCCCACCGCCCCGGCCCCGGCCCCGGCGCGGGGGGTCCCGCGGCGCCCTCCCGGCGGCACTGCCCAACACCGGGCACCCCGGAGCGGACACGGGATAGCAAGAGCACAGTTCCCTTTGCTGGCTGCGTGCTCGCTTTAGCGAGGCGAGGCGCGGGCGGTGCCAGCAGGCGGCGGGCGCGGGTGGCCGGAGGGGGGCAGCGGGGGCGCAGACCCGCCGGTTTCGGCCCCTGACCGGCCGCCGGCCGCCGCCGGCGGGGCCCAGCGCTGCCGCCCGGCGCGGGGCCGGGGCGCTCGGCCGCCCCCGGCGGGGCACTGCCCTCCCTCCCAGCCAGGGAGCGGGCGGCGGCGGCCCGCGGTGGGCCCGCAGGTGTGCGGCGCGCCCCTGCGGCTCGGCCAGCCGCGCCCCGGCGGGCCCTGTGGGGCAGCTGCGGGGCCTGGAGCCCTTCAGCCCCACGGGCCCGGCTTTGGCCACGCTTAGATCCGAAGGGCCGGACCTGCTGTGGGAGGGTGGCGGTGAGTGCGCACGGCAGGGCGCGGGCCCGCATGGCCTCCCCGTCGCGCCTGGCGGCTCACCCCGGCGGCAGCAAGGCGGCCGTGCCTCTCGTGGCCGTGCCGGCGCCTCGGAAGGTGTGGAGATAAATCCTCACTGGAAACTGTTCAGTAGTCGTCAGTAGGGGATGAAGGTGCCGAGTTCAGTCCCGAACACAGCGTTCCTGCGTCGGGAAATGTAACCTTCAAGCACCGTTTCCTCACCGCCCGCTCTTGCCTTGATTCCGCCCTTTGCTGTTTCTGTTGCAGCGCGTCGATGCCGCTCACGGGAGAGGCTGGATGCTAATTGATATGTCTGCACAGTATTTGCACAACACCCTGCACACTCGCTGCTTTTACTTTATGAAATACTCAGTAATAGTGATAAGAAAGACTGATGGGCAAAAAAGTAAATTAAAATCATTAATTTCACGCATCTGTCCTCATGGTGGCTGTTGACTAATTGTGTTCTTTGAACGTGAAACTTGTGGAACACGAATTTGGTAATTTTGATTGGCACTTGCAGCTCGGTTGTAAATGGACTGTGTCTACAAGCAAGCTGTTTACCCGTGCTCTGGAAACGGGGTGAGTGCTTATGAAATGTTTCAGTATGTGAACTCAGAGGGAGAAATGCCTCACTGAAGGGTTAATATACTGGTGTAAATGGAAGTCATGTCAAGGATGAATGCAGGGAAAAGTGGTTGTTATTATGAAAACCCCTTCCATGCCCTCATACTTCTAGATCTTGGATATTTTAGAAGATGTGACTTTCCAAAATGAGATTAAGGTAGTTGTCTGTGGAGCTGCTCGGAAAATAAAACCACTGCTTTTTATCATATGAGCCTTTTCGGTGGAGTAGGTGAAATATTTCTGAGACATTTTGTTCTTTTCTAGTTAAGCAGGCTGTATGAGTTTTGAGAAATAATGCTTGAAAAAAGGCATTTCACTTACATGTATTATCTCTGATGTTTTTCTCAGGGATCCTAGAAGTATTTGAATTTTGAATTATCTACCTAGCTAATTGGTTTCCTTTAGGGCCAAATAATTTATTCTGAATAAACATTCTTGTCCTGGATGTATATGTGTGTGTCTTCTCCTACATATCCATACACATAATTTTTACCATCTAACTAGCAGAAGAGGCTAAAGAACTTATGCAAATGTGTGCGAGTGGGAGGCATCGATTATTAGATGAAATGGTTGAGTCCAGAGTACAAGTAATTGTGTAAAAACATCCATTTTTAGACGAGCTGGATGACACACAGAGCCTGGCTGGTGAAAAACATTTTAAAGTCATTTATTTTCTCTCTTGAAATGATAAACATTTATTTCAAGGCTCTGTTTATAGTGGGAGGTCTGTTCTACCCTGGGTCCACCACTGATGAGAAGACTGAATGTTAGTTCTTGTTGAACTGGCAGCAGAGTTGAGGATACTCAGTACAGCTGGATTTGTTTCAGAGATTTGCAAAATTCTGATTTTTGAATGTGCTTTTTTTGAGTGCATGATGGAAAGTGTATGGAAGTAGGGAAAGATTTTGGAGGGAAGACCTTAATCAGAACCATGTCACTGCAGGAAAAGGTATCTTTGTTTCATTGTTGTAATAATATCTGTAACTGCTGGTACAAGATTTCCTGAATGCATCAATCACAAATTCCAAAGACTCGAGCTGAGTCTCGATCTGTGCCCTGACTTGTGGGACAGAGACAAAATGATTCCTTGAATTTTCCCTGAGCCACAGAGAGGAGTAAAACTGACGGGTGGTAATTTGCAGGGGTGGCAAGAAGCCTGCTCTTTGCTGCCCCAGAAATGGGGTTATCAACAGTAATCAGAGCCCCATCAGGCTTGTGAAGAAGCTGTACCCATCTGCTGAATTGAAGTTAGGATGTTTATGTGAAAAGGCAGCTTTTTGTTCAGACCCTGTATGTGTTCAGTCTCAGTCACCGCTGATCAGATTCTCATTCTCCCTTCATTCTCCTTAAGCTTCTTTCGGGTGCCCTGGGGCAATGCCAGTGAACTGGGCACCTAATGTGGGGGGTGTGCACCAGGGTAGTCACCCCTCCTGCCTTGGGGCCTGCAGCAGGAGCAGGCACTGCAGCTGGAGGGTCTCTCCCTGCATCTCTTTTGATGTTGCCCTAGGATTAGAGCCAGTCCCCAGCTGCCTTCACCACAAGCAGCCTTCAGCCTTCTTTGCAACAGCAGAGAATGAACTATTTTGCCCCCTACCCCACCCGGATCGCTCCCCTGTGTGCCACATAGCTTGCTCTCATGCCTTTGCCACAAGAAGCCAGGTTGTGCCTGCAAGGGGAGAGGATGGAGCGGGGCTAGCCCACCCACTGCTGCCCTCAACCAAAAGTTGTGATGAGGCTGCTGCCCCAGAGCCAAACGGTGTAAGGTTGAACTTACTGCTGGGAGGGGTCTTCCCTTTCTGGGGCAAAGGAGCAGATGAACTGGAAGCCTTTCATTTCATGCATCTGGGCCACTGTTGGAGCATGATTGTTGCATGGCAGCACTGGAAATCTTAACCAAAACCAAAAGAAATTTAATCATAAGCCTAGTCACCTATTGAGAGACTTAATCTGCTGTTAATATTACTTCAGTCCTCAATAGTGAAGATCAATGCTTTGTGTTACAACTGAAATTTTATTTATTTATAATCATTAGATTTCTTAGATTTAATGTAAAAATCATTGCCACAAAAAAAGAAACCTTTTCTGGGTTTCTGCAACTAATTTTAAGCAGCACTTCCATATCTGACAAGGGGAGCACTCGATGTTAATTTTTTTTTGATGTAAGCATAATTGTGTACAAAATTTGCTTTCATGCACAAACAGTCTTCCATGTGAGTTTATGTTTTTGAAATGTGAACCTGAGCAGGGAACAAAATAAACCTTTACAATCTTCAGAGTTATTATAATCTGATTGTCATAGAACAAAGTACCTTGTCATTTCCCCCTACATGGCTCTTCCATATAACTGTTGCTTTGCATCGTTTACTCTGTTATACTTCATTGATTATATTACTTCAAAATTGTTATTTATCCAGCCTAACAGTTGTTCCAGGAAGAAAAGGTAAATATTATGGGCTAAACTCTATTTTAAATTCTTACAAACAAAGCCTTCAGAGTTGTAAGCCTGAACTCAAACATTTGTGACATTGGTGACCCCTGGAACAAAATAGGACTGGATTCTGGATCAAGCAAGAGGAACAAAGTTGGACTAGAGGAAGAATTTTTATCCTTACTAAGCTGCCACTTAAAACATCCAGATCTGGAGGAAATTTAATGAACTGAATTTGCTCCCTCAGCTGGAATAGTTTTGGCACACATATCTGAAGAGCTGTTTAGCTACGAGGGAGCTAACCAATGGTTTGAGATTATGAACATCTGTCAGCTAAAACAAAGATCCAAAGGCTAAACCCAGCATTCAGAGGCAACATGTGGATCCACGAATTTTATGGAAGACAGTGTCTAGACACTGATAAGCAGTTTTCTTACATACAAATGCTTCAAAACTGTATGTAATTGTTCTCATTTTAGTAATGGCTTTCACAAAATTACTGTTAGGAAGATGGAAGAAGTGTTTTATGCCCGTGACCTTAAAATTGTAGTCCAGGAATCTAGTTGTGTTTTCAAGTCATTTATGCGATGGAAGTAATGAGTATCTCTTCTGACATAAGAAGATACATATAGGAAAAAGACACTTTTCCTTACAAGAAAAGAAAGTAATTGATTTACAAAAACTGTAGACATGCTATTCTTTTGTAAATACAGTGCAGGTCATGATGCTTAGTTTTATTGCACTGTTACTCTTTATGTATTTTCTGACTTCAAATGTATTAACAGGATTAATAAGAAAGGAGAAGCAAGAACATGTGTGTATGCACCATGTAGCCGGTATGTGCATAATTTTTTTTTAAAGTTTGTGCTTTTAATTTCAAAATTATGAAATATTACAGAGAAATTATAAGCCTGCAAGTAATTTACAGCTATTGCATTTCTGGTTAATACATTTTTTCTGGCACAGATGGTAACATCATAACTTCGGATCTTATTGCCATCCATTGCTGGCTGTTCCTGGGTGTGGGAAGAGGTGATGATTAGTTAAGACAAAACTAGCTGTTCACAACATCTTGTTGAAATTTTGCTGTTATTGATGATAAAAATGGCTTTGGAATAAACTGAAGATTTTAATGGGAAAATGCCTGTTTCTGTCAACGTTTTCTTTTATTTTCTGAAGTCAGCTGAATATGCAATTATATGATTGATGTTTCCAGTACTATATATTTCTTTTGTTTTCATGCTCATACACGCTAAGGGTTAAGAATGTCACAAATGCAAGACAGCAGACATTACCAGGAAAATTTGTAAACAGCAACATTCCTTCAGAGCACAGTGTCTACATTTGCACAGTTCTTAGATACTTTTTTTCCTTTTCAGCCTTTCCATAAAGTTCTTTATTTTTGTATGACAATTTTGATGGATTTTGAGTCCACAGGAAGCACATTTGTATCATTCTGCATTCTGCTACCAAAAGGACTGTTGCGTTTCAGCCCATTTACAATGTATTCCTTGTTTTAGTCACTGAGCTTAGTTTAGGAAAGAACACGTGAAAACTGACTGTTTCCCATGCTCCCAAAATTAGAGTTAAGCAGATTTTTGCTACTTCTGCCTTTTAATTTTATTTGAATTGGATAAGGATCATTTATGCTGGAGAAGGTACAAACACATAGGAAGACCAAAAGGGATTAGAAGTGGAATAAATCAGAAGTCCAAATGTTGGAACTGATGTCAAACCTCACATGTTGTGATTACTTTTAATTGAGCTGATCCCTCTTGCCCAAGGTATTTGCTCTTAATTTCTCAAACTGTATCAACCCTTTGGTGACTTTGCAGCATCCTTCCCTGCCAACTTGCCTAAAAAATTAATTTGGTGGCTGTTAATGTTAGTGTGTGTTGTAAGGTTAACATATCCTCTAAGTTCCTATTGATTTCATGTTGAAAGGAGAAAGGAGAAGAGCTCTGAAAGGCCTTGGATCTTGGAACATCAGGAATATCAACCCATACCATTTCAAATGCTTTTGTAGTAGTGTGAAAATGTCCAGAAAGTCAAGTTCTTCTTTACAAGTAATGGATACAGGAGCATGTGAAAGTTAAAAGCAACTTTGCCATGCTCACTTTCAATTTTTGTGTAAATTCAGTAGCCTAAACCTCTGGCCATTCAACTCAGCACTTGACTATGGCCTTAACGCCTGGCGGAGTTACAGGACTGTGCATTCAGTTCATCTAATTCAGGGTGCTTAAGCCACTGTTTTCCAAGTTTTTTGTGAACTCTTTTTGTGTAAAAATATCAAACTCCAAAAGGCTTGCTGTGATCCATATTTCCATAATGTCTAAAGATTCTAAGGAGTACAGTAGTGATTTTCCACATCAGCTAACCATTTAAGTCTTTTATGTTTTCCATAGATATTTTTCCCTTTACCACTTTACATGTTTTCTTCTGTTTTGATTCACTCAGTGGCTTAACCTTATAGTCCTTGCCAGTCTCCTCACCTGAAGCATCCTTGAGTTCTTCTATCCGGTTAGTTTCTGTGCAATCCTTTTCAAGTCTGTTCAGGTAGTGGGAACATGATCGGCTGCCATTTACTCTTATGGGGTAGTTGCTTCTTTAATTGTCACATGAGAGCTATTGCAGGTGGGATTTGGTGGGGCAGTGGGTGAGTGGCATGGAATCCCTACCTGTCCTGGAGGCAAAGACCCTGTTATCTGAGTAGCAGCTTCTGCTTTTGAATCCATGGCATCTATATCGATAGGATTTCTCTAGTCTTAGCCCTGGGAATTCTGATGACTTCTTAGGCTTTGGAGTTGGATTGAATCTAGATGCAGACATATCAGCCTCTCAGATTTTCACTAATATGCAAGCCACTTTTGCTGGTTCTGTGCTAGATTTGTCAGCAGTCTGGCTTTGGTTCAGGCAGTTCAAATTTCCGGGTACTGTCTTGCGTGTGTCTTAAAGTGCATCAGAGCTTTTTCACAGGCAAGAGACTCAAGCTCTGTGTATCAAAGCAGTTCTTGGGCTTTTTTTGACCAAGTGATGAGATCCATAAGATACCTCTCAATGCAGCCATGAAAGAAATGTGGCTGCCCCTGCAGCATGCTGAGGGTGGGAGTATTGCTGTGCATGTGTAGGTCCTGGTGCTCTGCAAGAAAGAATGTTACTGACAAACAATATAGTTATAGTCTGAAAGAATTGTGACATCAGTGTGATGGAGTCACGAGTCTTTAGAATGCTGTGTTCTGCAAGAAAACTAAACTTAGGGTTCCTTTAGGATGTAGGATTCCTAAATCTGCAGCATGTTTGCCTGGGAGCAAATCCTCTATACCTTTTTCATTCTGTTATTTTTTTAAATATAGTAATTTGCAATACCTTGCAAATGTACTTCAACTGTAATTTGGAAGGGCAACAAAATTTGCTTATGTGGCTAATACTTATACTGAGCTGGTAATATTGTTGGGTTTTTTTGCCTCAGATTGCTATTTGTTGAAATCAGAACTTAATGTCCAGAATCAGTTTTGATAAATTTCCCAACATAAGGAATTGTTAGGAAAAAAAACATATAGCCAAAATACCTGACATTTTTTAGTTAAGGAAATTTTAGGGATTTCAATTCAAAGCATTTTTCTTTTTTAGTTGATTTAGAATAAATGAAAGTTTAAAAGAGAAAAGTATATCTAACTAAAATGCAACAATTTTACCTACAGAATACTTCTTACGTGGATAGATAATCCCCTCATGCCATGCAGACACTGAGATTTTTATTGTCATTCTGTTCACAGTGACTTTTTTTAGAATCTCCCAAATGTTCACAGAGCTTCTATCTCTGCCACTTATCTCTACAAACACCATTTCACTGTAATGTACACAAACCAATATGTCAGCCCTCCTGCTCATAACAGGCAAGGTTCACTGACACATGTGTTTGAAATGGTGGACCTGTTGTCCACCCCTCTAACACAGTAGAATGGTAGTGTGAAAGTTTTCCTGAAAAATATTTCACATGGACAGGATATGGGAGTAAGTTATTCAAATAATATGTAGCTTCAGCTCTTGGTCACTTCAGTGCAACTGCTGGTGGAGCATTAGTGACATTTGTTTTGGTAACTTGTGAGAAATGCATCTGTACTGATGGACAAACCAGACCGTGAGGAAATCTGGAACACCCTGGAGCCGGCAGAAGCAGCAGTACCCAGTCACTACCAGCATCAACCAGTTTTGAACTGGTTATCTCGAATGAAAATAGTTCTGAGCTCATTACTAACCTCGTGGGCCATCCTACAGGCTTTCTGAAAGTTTCAGGCTGAAGAACAGTTTGGCCTGAGAGCAGTGTCCTTTCATTGCCTCTGTTTGATTTATCAGCTGCCTTTGAAACTGTTGACCAAAGTGATGGCCTTGAGCACCTTTCAGGACTCTTGGGCTTGCTCGGGGCTCAGGTCATCTATGTTTACCTTTTGTAAGTGGTACTGGCTGTTCTTAACAGTCCTCTGACCTTGTTTAGTATGCGTTTTCTCTGAGTCTCTTTGGAAGTTTCTAGACTTTCAAGTATGGTGTTTGTTACATTTTCAGTGAACCAATACTGATAAACAAAGGATATACAACTTTACCCATTTCTGCTTGCTTGAGATTGTTTGTCTTACATCCAAATGCTTGTCCTCTTCATTTCAGCATTTTCCTAAACAGATTTTATGTTAATTTGCTCTCCCATTTTTCTTATGAAGGGCTTTTGAGGAAAATCTCAGTGTTTTTAGTTTACGTGATTAAAATTCTCAAGCAGCTTTTCAGTCAGCTGTTAATTTTGCAACAAGCTTTAATAAGAAAATAAAAGATGTTTTCTAGCATCTGAGAATGTCATGCAGGAAAAGCAGATATGAACCTGTGATCGGCATCAGGCCTGAGCTCCAGTGAGCAGTGTGGAAGCTGCTGCTGTTACACATATTGTGCTGCTGCAGAAGTGGGAGGAGATGAAACTTCTGCCATTTCTATGGCATCACTCAGCAAGGTGTAAATGAAGTACGAAATAAAAACTCAGCCCATTCAGTGCACAGACAGAAAAAAAGAGTGCTTTATACTTGGCTGCTGTGATATGCTATTTGCTGTAATGTTAACCTTACACAGTGCCAGAATGCTCCGTAAGTTTTACAATCTCAGGTCAAAAGAGAAATTATTTCTTGTTAGGTCTCCTCCTTTTTCTCTTTTTCCACCAACATGCTACTGCATGTCAAAGCTGGTGATGCAGAGCAGAGCAGGAGTGAGGTATAAAGACTGACAGGAGGATCCTGTTCTGAGAGAAAGAAATTGTGTGAGTCAGTCAGCGCAGTTTGCAATGAACTTCAGGGTAAAAATGATAAAACTCGGAGTACTGGATGCAGCTTCAGATTCAGAAACATTTGTTGTCTTCATTTTATTGAGTTGGAGCTCATCTAGGGGATTTGGAGGGAAGGAGCCATAGGTGGTGATGTATCTATGCTATGTTTAAATTCATTAGCACCAGGGAGTCTGTTGGTGTTGCTAGGTAGCTCATTTGGTGTGGCAGCAATCTTTGGATGGAAATGCTTTTCAGCCCCAGATTTGCCCCTAGGTCTTGCCCTCACAGCTTAACAAATTGCTACCTAGATCCTTGTGGGATCCTGCTCATTATTTTTAAGCTATAAACAAGTCTTCTGGCAGCCTTCTTTTTATTTGGCTGGAAATGTTCGGTTGTTGAAGCTTCCGAGCTAGATCTTAAGCTGGTGTAAATAATGCAGCTTCACTGATGTCAATAAATTCAGGCCAGTTTATACCAGCTGAAACTCTGTCCCTTCAGATGCAAGTCAGCTCCTAATCTCCATGCCATTCACACAGAGGCATATATTTCCCTCTGTTTTTCTAATCCTTGTGTGTCCTTTGTAGAACTACGTGATTTGTGCTGCAAACAGTGCTGAGAAATAGGATGAAGTGAGATGGATGCTGGTTTAAAATGCTGGACACCTGGACCCCTGCCTTGTTCTGCCCGAGACCTCTGTGTGTCAGCACAATTATTTCTCTTTGTGCCCACACTCTTCCCCTTTTATTTTCAGTCTTACAGAAGGGATGAAGCCGGTAAATATTGAGATACTGCAGTAACAGGAGCTGCAGTATAGGCTGGTAAATAACATCTTGAAAAAGCCTCATGGTGGTCAGAGAGGGGCATCCAGTAATGCCACTGTGAACTAGCACAGACTGAAAAAAGCAGCTAACCAGGCAGCAGCAACCTGCAAGCTTCGCGGCTACTGGACTGCTGCATGAAGGAAGGGTCATGTGTGGTTGGACTTGTGTGCACAGTGGGGTCCCCCTTGGTTACACTGAGCACAGAGGGGGGGCATGGATTCATACCGTGATCTTTCTGCAAGGCTGCACAGGAGGAAATGGAATGTGCAGCACACGCATATTTGGGGTGATTCAGCCTATGGATCTGAGAGGTCTGGAAAGGCGGGATGAATTCTAGCAGGAGTGGTTTATATAAATGCCATTCTGATTAAAGCAGGGAGCACAAATGTAAAAAATTACAGCTTGCTCCATCCTGCAACACTTGCCAGTGGTAACATCCATAGGGAAGGCTGTGTGATAAGAAATCAAAACAAGATTCAAAGAAAACCAGACACCTTTGCAAAGGCACGAAAGAAATTGGGTCATTAAAACATACTCCAGGCTTTTTAGGGGCATGGGGGAGACCAGAATAGCATTCACGTAATATTTGTATTAAGTCTTAAGAAGGCCAGTAACCTCTTTGGTGCACAGAAGTGAATGTCATCCACCTTGGAAAAAGCTGCAACACAATGAGGTGAACACAGATTTGAAGAACCATTTGAAAATAGGGCAGCAGAGGTCTTGGTCTGGTTGGTGGAGCTATACATGCTCCATACAGCAATTTACTACTTAATTTGTTGGGCAACTGTTGTAGAGAGAATTTTCTCTGTTTCTGCCCTTTAATAAATTCTAAGTAAAAGAAAGCTTCCTTATGGTTACAGATTGAGAGGGTAGGGGAAACAAGACTTGCGCTGCTGCAAATGGAAGTCAGGTAGAGGAGCAGTGCATTAGATGGGTTAATAAAATCTCAGCCTAATCAGGTAATAGGCACCACAACATACATTTCTTTCTTCTAGAATGAAAATGTCTGTGAAAGCATTTTTTAAATATACTTCATACGGGATCAACATAGGGCAGGACTTAGATTTGTCGTGTCTATATCTGATCATAAATGTTTTGCACTGTGATATGTAAGTACTGGTCAGATGCACATTTTGAAAATAATGCTACATTGCTCTTCTAAGTGAGTTCTAAAACTATAAATAATTTACATAAAGATGGGTCCTTGATGATCTTGCTCTTCATTCATAGATTGTAAATGCATGCTTACAAAACCAAGAGATACACATTAACGCAATTCATATCTGACTCTGTTATTTCAGAATTGTCTTGATACTGTTACAGATGCATTTAATTCAAAGTATTCATTTTAGTTTCTAATGAAAAACAGCATTCTGATCTTATGCTGGGGAAAAGAACGGATAACAAACAGAAGCTGTTGGAAACCTTTTTAAGTGTGAGTTTTTTAATATTTATTATTGTTTTAATTACATTTATTTATGTATTTTTTCTCTTCTCCCCGCCCCCCCCCCAAAAAAAAAAAAAACAAACAAAAAACCAACAAAAAAACAGGTGGTAAAAACCAAGCCGAAACATAGAAGATTCTGGATCATTTAAGTAAGTGAACTACCAGGTAGCAAATGCAGTGTAATGTAGAAAAATGTTAAACAATTCATCTGGGAGGAAGGAATCAGTCTAAGGGATATGTACTAAATATGCAGTCATCCAGCATACTGATTAGGAAAGAGATGGAATAGTTACAGAGAAATGACTGCAAACATTAATTCCAGTGCATTGTAGCATTAAGAATTTTGAACAATATATTAAGGAAGAGAAGGCAGCATAGCTATCATAGGAGCTGGACTGAAGCTTCATTTAAAACAGGATTTCAGTTTCTTGAATTTTTTCCTCAGTGACTGAAAAATAAGGAAAATAATCACTCAAAGCATTTTTCATACCAAATGTGAAATATTTCCTTTAGCTTTCACATAGAAATGCCTGTTTCTTGAGAGTCTGCTTTCTCAATAAGTACTGCTGTAGATAGAAAACAAATACCAAACCCGAAATTCCAAGCTATACAGGTGTACACGTCTGTGCACACACACATGCGGGTATTGATGCTATCTTAGGCTTATGCTGCTATTAAACTGAAATGCAATGCAGAGAGTACTGCATTTAGTGATTAATGTCTTACATCTAAATTAAGTATCATCACGGTCAGGGAATCATTGCTGGTTTTCAGTTCTCTCAGCCTGCTTCTCTGCCCAGCAGCTTCTTCACAGAGATCACAGGTAACCAGGAAGGCAGGCTGGATGTCAGAGGGTGCTGACTTAAGCTCTGGGGCACCCTGGAGTAATGGGTTACTCGTGAGTATTAGGTTTTACGAGACTCACATATTTATTGGTAATGCTGGAGAATACAGTCAAGTGCTGCTGTGTGGGAATAGCCATTCACATACCCTGCTCCCTTAGACTCTTATCACGCAAAATATTTTTTTCATCAATTCTATACCAGTTATACCTGCACTACTCCTATATTCGTGTTTGGAAGCCTTTTATGCTGTCTCAAGGCTTTTTTCTATTGGGCCAGAAAATTGACAGAGAAGTGTGATGCAAAAGCGCAGTGCAGCATGTGTGTTTGCCTGTGTTTGTGCAGCCTGTGTGCAGCTCTGCGGGGAGCGAAGAGGGACCACAATATTGCTGCGTGCTTCTCTCCCAGGACTCTGAAAAAATATCCAGTGGCCAATTGCCGTGTCACAATTTAAGTGCTGCCGTACTGTCTGTCTATCCCGTGAGAGGTCAGTGGCCCTGAGCGGGACTGGTGAGATGGAGTATGTGCCTGTGTCAGCTGCTTCTGTTTGCAGTGCGGTATTTTAGCACTATCCTAATTTACATGGGCAATTGCACTAGACAGTGAATGGGCATCCATGCCTTTCTGTCAGCACTGCAAGGAAAACACAGTTTCGAAAAAAGAAGCGAGCCGAGCAGTCATAAGCAGGAATATCTTATGCAGAAGCATGATGTCATGGGTTTTTTTATGCATCACTGCCCAAGAATGGGAGGTTACCTGGCAGCCACAGTGGCAGGGCTGAGTGTGCTCTGCAGCACACATGACACCCTGTGCCAAAAGCCGCACTGCTGTAGTGAGGAGACCAAAGCAATGCAGAAACTTGCAAGACTTCCACGCGCCGCCACGAAGACACAGCACGTGCTCAGGCTGCCTGCACAGTCCTGCTTTCCAGCTTATGCTTTTCTGGCAAAGCGACACTCTTGTGCCATTCAGAAGAATTACACCTCGGAAGAGATGTACGATGCGGCCTATACATATATCAGAATCTCTGTACTATTATACTGCTGTCATTTAGCCTTATCTTTGAAATGGCAGAACTTTACATCATACAGCTGCTACTTGCCATCTATCACATCAAATCCCTGTACGGCTAGATTGGAACAGGTGACCACATAGCCTAGCTTTATTTTCAAATAAATGCTTATTTATGCAAATCTATGCCTTGAATCTGCTTTAAAGAAAGTCACTGCACAGAGCCTCGCTCGGTACCCTTTGCCTGACTTCGTGTAGAGGCCAGAGACCAGTAGATGGCAATCTCCTCCTGCCGCAGGAGCAGCAGCCTTTCAATGCAGGGGCCCTTGTGTGCATCTTCCCTTTGCTTATTACAGTTTACTTGAAGGGCAAAAAGACCTGGAAATCGTAGGCAGCCTTTGTTAGGCTCATAATGTCAGAATATGGCAAAGCAAAAGTGAAGTTCTACTTTATGCAAATCCTAGCTGCCAGTATCTGTGAGAAGAAAAGCAAGCTAACCTAATGGAATGAATTTGTATTAATCTTTTTCATTTTTAAATACAGGACACTGGGTTATTTTACAGCATCGTTGTGCTTTTCCTCCTGTATGCTGCTAATCTTTTAATGCACTCTTTAGAAAAAAGAAAATGGCTGTTTTCTCCATACCCTACATTTCCCTTTTTTTTTCGGTGTTTAAAATGGGAAGAAATAACATGATCTTCAGCTGACTTAAAAAGGAGTCAAGGCACAAAAGAAAAGCATTTTCCTGCTATAGTGACAAATCTGCCACGCTAGAGTAATGTGTCCAAGTAGCAGTGTGAGAGTCGAGTTTAGCATTTGAATTGGAAAATGGATGGTATTAAGGATATCGCTGTGTAATTTTTATACATGTTTTAGATTGCAGAAGAGAAGATTAATGCTCCTAATTTCAGTTATGTGGAAACTCTGAACTGATAAAGGACCTGGATTTTTTTTTAAAGCAAATATTAATATCAGAGAAAGGAATATTCCTATCCTGTGTTGGAAATAATTTTGTCAGTAATCTCACCATATTGCTTTAAATGAGTCTGCTTCATTTCATGGAGTATCATACTGCATTTGATCATCCATAACATAATGGTGGAATGAAGGAAAAGAAGACTAAATTAATATCCTGGATATACTGACACTAGTAACAACATAAGAAGGTTTCGCTGGGAATGCAGGATTTTCTGTGTTGTCCTTAAATGTAATTCTTGATATGCTGTCCATTTGGTGCCCTCTAACAGTAGATTAAAGACCTGGTGTACCCTTTATGCTACATATTAGTACTTAGCTGAGTAGCATAGGCATACCTTTATGAATAGCGTTCATTAGGGAGAGAAATTAAATGTAACCTGTATCAGCGCCTTGTCCTGCAGGATAAAAGATGAAGGGGGAACTGTTATGCTAGCTATGCCAAACCTGAATGTTTGGAATATAACCAGTGCTCCCAGTGTGGAGCAGGAGGCCTGGAGGTTCTTGTGATCAGGCATGTCAAGGTAACTGAGGTAAGGGGAGATGGTTTAAAGTATTATGGCCAAGGCCAATTCTTGCACTTTGTTTTACTCTATTGGAAGGATTTTCATCTGACTATGTAGATATGGTGTGATCTGTAAAAGGTAGCACAAAAAGGCTTTATGAGAAACATTGACTGTAACCAGAAACTACATCATGTATAGCCTGCTCCAGCTTACAGGTACTCCTCCATTTTACAGGCAGTCAGCTATTCTTTATATAAGAAAACTAAAGGGGGAGGAATCCAAGCAATGCTCATAGCAACACTGTGTTTTGAGCAAATGGTAAGTGATGGACATGCCATAACAGAAGGAAAAAAAAGTGTCTTCTGTTAAAGAGTGGTGAAAAGAAAAGAAATAGGCTTGTTCAGTGGGTAGGAGAAACTGATTTATGATGAAAAATTATAAAAACTTAGAATTTCTGACTGATGATACAAATGGTTGAGTATGTGCTAATATATTTCTGAAAATGTGGCTCATTAGCACGACAGAAATTGCTGGAATTACTTTTCATGATAGAAAGGAATATATTTTGCCATTACATCAAACAGGAGAACAGGGATGAAAATCTTTTCTGCGAGAACCTTTATGTTGTAAAACAACTTCCAATAGAAATAATACACTTCCGCTGTTTGAAACAGTGAAACCTTCATTAAATAATATAAAATGGGAATGGATAAACATTTTCAATCTCCAGTTTGTGTGGTTAAAGGACAAAAAATGGCAAGTGCTACACGCAATTTCTTCACATGCAGAGTGGGCTGAATGTGTGTTTACACCATGGTTGCAGAAAAAGAATTATTTTCAGTGCCTGCAGTCGAAGCCTGTGGAGGTGCCCACATTTGACACCTCAGTTCCACGTGTCCTCTGTAGAGGACAGAGATACATCCAGTGGGCGATTAAAGGTACTGAAACCAGGCGGCAGCTAAGCTTAATTTAAATGTTCTCAATCACTCTTTAGAAGCACCTGGGTTTTTTTTCACTGGTTATATGAGGAACCTGCACTCCTTCGAGGCCTATGTTAGGGGCTTAAAGTTACAGGTAGCACCTCACTGTGCTTCTGAATGTATGTGTGTGCTTTTGAAGCATTTGACCTTTTCTCCAGAGACAGTCATATACTTTTATTTTATTCAAAATCAATAAACAAGGCTACAATTCAAAATTTTCTTTTTTTTGTCAGCCGTCGGGGTGATTTTACACCATGTTATGTTCATGCAAATGACTACAGAAGGTGCAAAGATAAAAAAAAAAAAGTTGGCTTATTTTCTTCTACAATTGTGAATTTTTTAAAAGCTGTTATTTGTGTTCTTTTTCTCTCCTCTGGTAAGTAGGGACTGAGAAATCTGGGGCTCCCATACTGGTTTCAGGGCTGACATTGGACTGAACTGCTGCAAGGGTTTTCACCAGCCTGCCTTGTTCCAAAATTTCTGAAATGCTACCTAAAATGAAGCTTCTCTTTTCTGACAAAGAGCTAGGGATGGCACCACATGTCTTTCTGGTATGCTAATCACTTTTGGATTTCAGCACACAGTGACAAAAATTTGCCCAGCAGGATAAAACTAGTCCATGGATTGTTTCATTCCATCAGGCCTGCCACGCATGCTGCGACATATATGTTACCAGAGTACTTCTGGGGGGATTTTCTTTGCTAGAACATTAGGCCTAGAATAAAGTATTTCCAACTATATTGTCATTGACATTTGCAGAAGAATTCTCAGAACTGCAGTCCCTCTTGGTTCTATATCAAAACCACATTTTATGGGACTGCCATCCAGTTAGGGATATTCTGGTGCAGCAAAATATGCTAAGCCGGTTAGGTGGCATTGTATTATTGCAGTATTTTTTCAAACTTAAATATCTGCTGAGAAGAGAATTAAAGAATTTTAATAAAGTATAGCAATTAAAATAGCTACCATGCAAATTCAGTAGTGTTGGAATGCTGTGCCTGAATTTTAACTACTTATCTGTAGTTTCTGTTTGTGCCGTAGGAAATTATTTTGATTTTTTTTGTTTTGATTTCTTGGTTTTACTTGAATTCCTTGCCAGACCCTTAGCAGCAGAGATCTAGTATAACCCACAGAGCCGCTCCCAGTGAGAACCCAACCCTCAGAAGCCAGCATGTTATGCTCAAAGTCTTGTTTCGTGGGCAAAGAGGAAGAGCATCTGAAGTATGCATATGCATACATATATATAAAGCCAAAATGTTATTGTTAGATAACTGCAATTTAAGAATGTAATAATTTTTATTGTTCCAGATGTAGTTATTACAGCAAAAGCAGGAATAATGAGAGAGTTAGAACTGTTATATGTACACTTAGTTTCTACCCTGTTCCCGATGTTATACTCACCTTTTCTCTGCTCCTCTGGTCCTAAATGTTGTGCTTTTGTTCTGGTGAGGGGAGGGGGGAGTGTTACGATGAGGTCTCAGCACCTGGAGGCCTGCACTGAGAGGGATGTGATGCTCATGCTGATGATTTCTTCTTCATTGTGGGATCAACTTGGATCTTTTTATATGTTAGCTAACATGCTTGTACACCTCAGTTCTTTGTTGGTCTGCAGGTCCATGTTAATCATAATTTACTACACTTTGTACCTTTTACGTACTTTAGATATTATTTCTTTGCACTCTTTGTTACCATTAAGCTCAGTTTTGGCCATCTCAAGGTCTGTGTGTCGTTAATGGACTACTGAGGAGTTGTACAGCTGTGGGGCCTCCAGAGCCAGTCTGTGCCCCATCTGTTGTCATTCCATGCCGGTACTCCTCCTCACCACATCCCCTGTCTTCACCTCTCAAGACCTCTATTTACACCTCAGGCTTGTATTTTCTATGGCTATGGTGATGTCATGCAAAGATAAACAACAGTGAAACAAATTGGCCGTAGAGACCTAGACAATTAAAAATATTGCTGTTACAGCTAAACCAAGTAAAACAAAGCTGCAGGCAGGTCAGGAAAGCTCAGGCAGAGCAGGCCTGGCAAACTTCAGTCCTGAGGCCATGCCAATTCAATACAAAGCTTATGGCTGGCTGCTAGCAATGATAATAGCGTATTACAGAGCTACATGTTGTAGGAGAGAGAACAGGTGGCACCGAGCAGATTCCCTGCACTGATATTCCCTAATGTGGAGGCTGTAATCTTTTGTATTTGATTAGTTTAAGCCAACTTTCTGACAAATGACTGCACAGCTGATGACCTGATACACTCAGAACTTAAATAATACAGGAAATAACATTGTGGCAGAGTGACAATGATAAAAGACGTCTCCACACAGCATGTTCACACGCAGTGGGAAAACTGGGTGGTGTTTCCCTGTTCAGTGATGGGGAAGAGACCTTCACAGCAGGTGTGGTCAGACTTGTCTATGGCCACTCAACCACACGGGAAAATATTAAAATCAAAGCTGGAGTCTTCCACTCAGGGAAATAAAGATCAGCTGCCATGACCAGTAATTCTCTGCAGTTTAACTTGCACTGGATACTCACAGGTATTGGGACAAAGTAGTTGCTTATTGTTTTGATTTGGCAGCATTTTGATTTTTAATCTGCATCTCATAAAGTCTGATCCTCATGATCGGCTTACTTGCTCTTAGCTCAGGGCCCGCAGGGAAGGATAACAAGGTCATATGTTACCTTTGCACTTTGGGAGAAGAAAGCTGCAGTGGAAAGCAAGAAAGGGAGAGTCAGGGCTCTATAAGCTAAGATCTTGTTTATGCTAGAGCAGAGATGCCTTTATTCTGATTCTTGCTCCTAGCACAGATATTTTATGTTACATGGGAAATGTACCTTGAGACCTTGGTTCTTATTCTTTCAGAACTGATCAGTAGCATTACATTCCAGAAACATGCATTCTGGCTTCCTCTTATTTCTTTTCCATCACAATGATACATGCAATTTTAATCTCTTTTTAGCACAGCTTCAGCCAGGAGGGGTAGGGGATTGTCAGTTTTTTTGCAAAAGAGAACTCCATAACCTAGAGACAGCCTTCCCAAGGAAAGTGATAAATTTACTTTAAGACTTTTTTCCGAGGGCTCAAGGGAGCAATGGTGCCATTTTCCCCCTTTCTAAACAAGCTCTCTGCAACAATCTCTACAACATTATTATTTTGTAAAAGCTGATGTCATTCCCAGCTATGTTTTAAACAAAATCCTGAATAAACTGATAATTACATTTTGTCTGGAGTTACTATTTGTTAGGAAAGGTCTTGGAACATGTACAAGCTGTGACCTTTTAAAGAACTTATCTGAAAGAAACCTGCTTACTGATCTTTAAGTGGACTTACATATGCTGGTCAAATCATAGCAATTTTGTGTTGAGCTAGAAGTTCTTGGTGTCTAAAGAAAATTAAACACAAAATAACATGATTTTTTCAGTAATTTGCAGCTTTTTAAAGACTGAAGTCTCAGAGAAAACTGATTTTACATAATAAAGTATTATATCCCACTATGCAAAGCACCTAGTAACCTTAAAGAACATTTTCTGTATCATGTATCGGTAACAGAGACAGTCTTTTACAAGCAGCCAGGCAAAAGCAAAATATCAAACTAGATGCCTCCTAGCAATTTTTATTCCCTGGTATGGGTAGAGTTACATGAAGAAAGGGAAAAGAATTAGAGTAAAACAATCTGTTCTAGCAGAGAAAGGATGGGCTGCAGTGCGTCCCGCTGCATTGCAGGTTACCCAAAGGGAAGCTCATACAATTTCCTCAGGCAAAAATTAATCCACAAAACAGTCTTTTTGAGGGGAAAGGGTAGCGGCAGTCGGTGTGGGCAGTACAGGGAAGGGAAAATGCAGACTGACCATCAAGCTAGGAAGAAACTGTGAAGGGTTGAGAATGTTTTTCAGGAAACCTGAAAACAAGCCTTTAAAAAGCAGCTTGGTAAACAAAAGACTACCCTGCTGAAAATGAGATGTGGAGATGTCTGTATTTCCTCTGTATCATATATGAAGTACCCAACCAAAGCTAAAAAGATGACCTTCTTGTACATCAGATGAGACTGTAAGACCAAGACAACAAAATGGCAAAGGTGTGCAACACTAGAAAACTGGACAGATGTATTTTACACTGCACCGATACTTCTCAGGGCAAAGGAAGCATATTTGTGAGCTGCACTGCACGACTGCATTGAGTGTCGGAATTCTTTTCCATCCCTCTCAGACTCCCTCCTCTTTTCTCTTTCAGCAAACAGCTAAGTGTTAAGATCAGTTAGACTGTGTTTCTGTGGGTATTGTGAAGTGTGATATGTACAAAAGAGCAACATTTTGTTTCTTTGCTTAACTTCCAGTTACATCCATGAGCTGAAAATAATACTTCAAGCACAGCTATTATTTATGTAATCCCACTATATTGCCATTTCCTCAGATCAAGTGTTATACATGAATGCATGCACCCATCCATTTGATTTTCACTTTATTTACCTGAAAACCATCCAGAGAGGCTCAGTTCTTTAGATAGTGAAAAACCCCCAAATCCTGTGGTGGATTACAAGGGTGTTTGTAGACACTAAGATGCAGATTTTTCAAGAGTATCGTTATCTATTTTTTTGTAAATCTCAGCAAGCACATATTTGCATTTTTGGCAGATATTTTTGTAAATCTGGCCCCTGATTTGTATCTGAAACATGTATTGTCACTTTCTACATGTACAATATTTCTGAATTTCTCCTTCTTATGTTTTGGACTCTCACATCACTGCTTTTCCTTTGGGTTACAAGTACAGAAGCAAAGAAGTAAGAATTGTTGAAGTGTCTGCGGAAAAATAGCAAGTCAGTGAATTGTAGATATTAGAAGCAGAGAAAAAGTCCTTTGGGTCACCTAGTCTGACCTTTGCATTCTGCAGTATTACTCATACAACATACTTGCCAACCTCTTAATCTAACCTTCCTTCAACAGTGTGTAATTTTAAGTTGCTGAAGGTGGGACATGTCACTACTTTCAACTTGAATTTTAGTAGGAAGAAATAGGTATGGGAAAGAGTGCAGATGTTTGCAACTTAATCTTAGCAGTTCTCACTGTGCTGTTTTAGCCATTTGTTTTTTATTAGCAATACAAAACTTATAACGTCATTTAAAAACATGAGGGTACTACTTTGGATGCAGTATGACCAGACATATTTTTTGTTGGTAGAGGATTCTTATGGAGTCTCTAGACTGGTTATGACTCCTGAAAAATAATGTAGTATAGCATAGATATGACAAGGCGCCTGTGACATGACGTATCTCTCCCTGGTGTAAAAGCGAGTTGCCATAATTTTTTCTAGTTCTTAGGACATCAACAGATTCTATGTTACTCCCAGTGCTGAATGGCAGTAGTACTTATTTTTAGGTATTTCTATTTTCTTCATGAAGAAAAGGGGAAGGATGGAGGTAAAGGAGGAAAGCTAGGGATCATTAAAAACATGAATATCCAGACTTTTACTGTTGAGATTTTTTTTTTTTTTAATATCTCAGTTAAACTGTTCCTTAGGTATAAATGTCTCATTGAATCACCATCCTTGGGCAGTGTAATTTACAGGCTTAAGGGCAGAAAGGCATTATGATAATCTTTTAGTCTGACCTAGTGAGTAAAACAGACCATAGACCTTTATCCACTGGTTCCTTCAGTAGGGAGAACTATTCTTTCTGGCTATATAAATGCCTTCATTATTTTGAAAGCCTTGAAAGTGTTTATGGATTGTAATCTTACCCTTCCCTGCTTGAGGGCCTTTGCTTTTCAACACTACATAAAATGATGCTGTCTTTTTAGGTCTTTCATATTGTTTTATTTTCCTGACTTTATATTCTCTGGAAGAGGTCTTTAGGAAGTGCTAGATTCATCCAAACCAATGAGACTGTTTCTTTCTTACTTCAGAAAATTTATTTATTTATCTCTGGTTAAAATATAAAGGTAGATAAATAATAATGCAGTATAGATGCTGATTTTTGTAACTTCAAAAAAGGCAAATGACAGAATTCAAAACAAGTGAAGAGCTGATATGATTCCTCAGAAGTAATTGTCAATGATGTGAAATTTTAAATAATAAAAATTTATTCATATCCAGGAAATCTCAAAAGGGTAATGAAAAGCCATGTACAACAAGTACATGACCTCCTCTTTGGAAAAAACCTCCAATAATCCAACAACAGTCAAGAAAACCCAGAGTATTACAATTTTAATAAGTCTTTCATCTAATCAAGACCTTATATAAATTCTAATTTTAATTCAACATACAGGCTAGCATATTAGGAGTTATTTTCTTGTTGAGTCATATGGATTTCCTTTCCAAATACATCTTCCAAATTTATAATAAGTATTATTCTTTGTTCATATTAACTGTATAGTTGTGATCTTATAAAACTCAGCTTTCTTTATTCTTCATTCTCTCCATTCACTCAATTCATCAAGTCTTCAAGTGAGAGCAGAAACTCTCTGGGACATGAACCAAGTCTTTATAGCCATAGATAGGCTATAAAGTGTCTAGCACACTCTGTATATAGATTTAAATGAAGTTTCTTGAAATGAGAATGTTATGGCTTGTATAGCTGCTGCCAAGTCCTATTCATTTCCAGAGAGTTAAAAGTTCTTTAAAAGGCAGATACACAGACACAGACACAGACAAACCCCCATGTCTCTAAGCCTTGCTCCTAATGACTGGGCTTAATTCATAAATTCAGGCAACAGAATCTTTGTCGGTTTAGGAGTTTGAATTATCTTTGTAATTGTCATAATATTTATAATAAATTATAATATAATCTAAATTAGAAATTAAAATTGTTACAATAAGTCATTATGGTAGTTTATAATTGTCTCTGCAGGAGACTGTAGAAGCATGGCATTTCTGTAAGAAAATGTCTTTGTTTTTATTTTGAGTGCAGACATATGCCCACAAGAGCCCATAATGAGTCCTTGGAGAGAGTTCTAATATGGGACTTTGTGAAGAAATGAATAAAATCAGCTGTTTTTTTTCCTCCCCAAAGATGAATGCATAAATTTGTGAAGAAATAGTTTCACAGGTTTAAATTTCAACTATCCAGAGAACTGTTGTTATTTTCTAGTTGATGCAAGCACAAGAACATTGTGTCAAAATGCCACCACGGAAGTGAGGTGAAATTAGCAACCTACCTTGATCTCCACATTGGAAAGCTGCCTGAAATCTGGTTGGAATCACAGATACACAATGCTGAAACACAGACCATTTTTTGAAATAAGTGACCTGAGTAGCTACTCATGCACACATCATGTCTAGCACAAACCTATAAAACCAAGTTATTCAAGCTATCCTTACTTCATACTTAGAACTACCTATTATCCTTCACATATCTCCTTTCAACAATATACATTTTATTTCTATCGCAAGTGTCCCATCCTAAAGACAACATATCTCTTTTGTTTTTCTTATTTTTGCCTCCTCACATACACCTCTTTCTATATTGCTAGTAACTGATAAAGGTTAGGTTGGAAGAAGAGACCACACAGCAGTCCAGTCATATTCAGGAGGTGATGAAATGTGCACTGGAAATCTGGAAAATTTGGGAGGCCAAAGTGAAGGTTGTGACGTAGGGCAGGTGGTTATATTAATTTAATTCTGCTTTGTTTGGGAAAGAAGAGGACTTGCTCTCACTGGAGTTAGATCAGGTACAATACAGAATTAGATGTTGTCACTCACTAGAAGATGACATTGCTTGAGTCTGCAACACATGTTAGCAGCAGCAGAACCATGAGACAGGGTTGATATGCAGTTGGTGGTTTCCCAACCAATTCACAGAGCCCAGAGCACTGGAGGATCCAGGGAGAAGTCTCGGAGCAGTGTTTCGAGGTTCTGCCAGCAGATGGTGATAAAACACGAAGTAGAAGAAGGGGGCAAAAACTGACAGTGGGCCTGATCGAAAGAAGCGCACCATTCTGTCTTCCTCCAGACTCATTCTCCTCATGTTCTGGGACAGGTAGGGAGTGCCTTTTGAGGATGGCAGTCTGAGAACCCCATGGAGTTTAAGTTTGTAACAGCTGCCACTTTGAGCCTACGAAGTGTCACTGCGGATGGCTAAAGACCTGTAGTAAGACTATTAGAAAAGATGAAAGGAGTGCTGGAGCTGGAAGGGGAACAGGGCAGTGGAAGGAACTTGGGGTTGAAAAAAACCCCAAGGAATTCAAGCTGTAGGGATTAGTAAAGTGTGAAATAGTTTAGGATAAGGGAATTAGGGAAAGTGGGGAGAAGGGAGTTGATTAAAGACTTGGCTGCTTTGCATGCAGAAGGCCAGAAAAGCTTTTGAAGTTTGTCTCTTGCTATTTGCAACATGCGTCACTTGGCAAATTATTTAGAACACTAGAAAATGTTTGCAGTGTTATCAAATTACAGTCACAAACTCCTTTATTTTCTCACCTTTTTTGCATTCATGTGCATTTCTAGTCAGAGTTTGTTAGAGCAAAAATACGCCTGTTAGTGCCTTTCAGTGTCTGATGAGCATTTACTACTTCTGCTGCTCATTTTGTAAATGTCCTCAGATTTGATAATTTCACATTTTTGTGCATTTATAAATCACTTTGGAATGTATGCTTATTAGCACTGGTTTCTAAGACATTTGAATCATATTTGGGATGTTACTTATAACCTTAGCGATAACCATCCAGTTTGTATAAGCAAATACAATTTTTCTCTCAACAGAGCTAATATAGACCTAGACCTTCAGCTAACAGTCTTCTGAAAAGCCCATAGGATTAAAAAAACCCTAAAAAATTAAATTGCCTTTGTGAATTTTGTATTCTGGCTGACACCCAGGCTAGCATTTTCAGAGAAACAAAGAGAGGTTTAATATATTTGAATTTTATATTGTGGTAGATACAATTGCATAATTTGCTAGACATTTCTGCATAATGGTGCTATAATTCCTGTTGTTAAAATTTGCTGTTCAGTTTAGCCATCATTATAACTAAATCCTCCTGCAGAGTGTAACAGCAGGAGACACTGGAACAATGTATTAATCACAACAAATTAAATTAGCAAATAGTTTCCAAGATCCTGAGACAGTAAAGATAGAAAAGATATAGCACATTAAGCCAGTTTAGGTTTCCGTTGATCAGAGGTTATTGCCTGTTGTGTTTGAAATCTAAGGTCTGAAGATGTGTGTGAGTAAGCAGTGGTCAGCTAAGCTAACCCTTTCAGTTCTGCTCACTCGCTATCTCGTTCCCAGCTGGTCAGAAGACAAATATCTAGGGGTTCTGAATCAGAAAATAGCATTCAGGTACCGAAAAGTTAAAATCATGTTAATCCTGACCAATCTTCAGTCAGTTTAAAAAAGTGCCTGCAGATGAGAGTGCTCATCTCCACTGTGAACCTCACTCTTCATTTATTATCAAAAGCCATTCATGGAACAAGTACCAAGGACAACTCTAGTGTAGAAAAGATAGGCTTTTCTAACCCAGGCCAAGAAATATGTTACTGAACATCTTTAAATTCTGATCTTAAGCAACGGACACACAAACTTGGTACCAATTTTGGCCAGAGACACTCACAAAATGAAGTTTAATTTCCTTTGGTAGAGTACGCCACAATAAAAAAAATTCTCATATTCATAATATTTTCCCTTAAACTAAACCTGAATGTAACTTTTTACAGTTTTAAACCTAATATTATGCATCCATTTAAATAATATGTCTGCTTTCCTCCTTCTTTCAAGTAGCTGAAGCTAGACAATAAGCACCTACTTCCTTTCACTGCTGCTGAGGGATCCCACTGATGCGAACACCCTCAGTGTATTCCTAGTACAATTTTATTTTGACATTATTTCAATGAATTCAATGGAATTATGAAATTTTAAGCCTGGAAAGGTGAATTAGACCTGTAATTGTGTTTACATCAGAAGATAAATTCCCTTTAATAATTTTCACTTTCACCTAAAATTCTTGTAGAAAACTCTTTGTAGAGGTGGGTTACCCAGTTCTCTTGGTTTATCTGATGTATTTCAAGCCGCAGCAGGTCCCATGACAAAGTGAGGTGTTAAAGAAATCACAGGGGGGGAAAAGAGTGTTTGTGGTTCTAGAGCTGCTGAGGTGTAGGCTTTGCATACCACTCTAGACATTTCCTGGGAATTTAAGGCACAGTGGACGTTTAACATTGGCAGGCAAAGAAACAGGCAGTGAGTAAGCTGGAGGCTTCTGCTGGTTTTTGGAGAGGCTACAGGGAAGTCATGGATTTTCTTCCAGCCTTCACAACCATTCGGTGACATGAAATGTATCACATACTCTATGCCTGAGACGTCGGTGGGAGTTCAGTGTTTTTGATATTAAGCTAGAGTGAAAAAATACAGTGGGAAACTTGAGATAATGCAACTGTGTGCATTGGTTCCAGCAGAATTTCTGTCTTCATAAAAAATGGAAATATTTTTTTTAATAGATAAAGGAATCAAACCTTACTGAATGTATTTAGTGTCTGTGATGGTAGGCATGTGTAGGAGAGAGTATAGGAGAGAGAAAAGGTTTTATTTTTTCTATAAACTGGATGTAAGCCCAATTTTAACTGCATTTCTTCTTTTATATCTTATGTACAGAAGCAGACCTTTGACATTACTTCAGCAGGAAGAGTGAACAAGTTTAGTTTATATTGGGAAATCCCTGGATACAGAATGACAATGTGGAGAGAAGGATTCGGATGAGTTTCTGAAACCAGAAAGATTTTCCTGTCTTTCTTTTATGTATCAACAAATTATGCTATCACTATGAAGGAACAGTTTGAGATTTATTAGGTTTTCAGAAAATTAAAGATATGAATTAGATAGGAGTGAAATATTTCACTGTCAAATGGTCTGTGAGAGTGAATGTACACTGGATTTTCACAGCTCTAATTTTAAGTGATGTCTTGAAACAGTAGTTGGAAATACTTTTCATAGAAGATAAAATCCTTGTCTGAAACCTGATTTCTTTGTTTGCTTTGCAATGTAATATCGGGACCTTGGGAATTTGGGACTTTTAAAAATATTAGTGCATACTAAAGATATGTTTCCACCTAGTAAAGAAATCAGGGATCTAAGTATAGTATTTAGTGTATTGTATGTTAATGTATGTAATTATGTATGTATATATAAAAGCAACATATGCTATATACTAATAGTAGAATTACTTACGCGCTAAATTTTCTTTTATGCCATGTTTCTGAAGTACTTTCCCAAGTAATCTTTGTAGAGATTCATTCATATCATACGACATACTAACAGACATCTAGGACAAACCTAGAATGGGTGAATGCCCCTGTAACTCTCTCCACTCATTATTCTTAATATGTATTTTTCTGTCTCTCTAAGTGGAAAGGCTTGTGAGGGAAATGAGATTGGGACTTTGGGAGAGAATCCTTCCGTTAGATTTCCTTTTCATTTGTAATACAGCATGTTTTATATACAGCTTTTCCGACCTAGAATGAAAAGTGTTTGATTCATATGTTTAATTTTTTTTATTATTTTAGTTTTTTTTTCCTTAGAGAGTTCCTTCTTCAGCATGCTGTTTTTATGCAATTTAATTTTGAAAAAGCAAAGCTTTTTAAAGGGTATGCTTTCTTCACGTATTACGTAACAAAATATATACTAAAGGTTTACTGTAATTTCTTTAGATTATACATGTATAAATGCATGGAATTTTCCTTTTAAGGTTGAGGAGAGGTTTCAAGCAGCCAAAGCTATAACATGGGAGGAAATGGCTGCCTGGAGGTACAGTTATGGTCCTTGCACTGACACATGAAACCATTTGAATGTGCAGAAGCCAGAGACACCTCTGCAGCTACCTGGGTCCACCTGGCTCAGCCAGACAACTTTCTAGGGGCTCTTGTGCTAATGTGGCAGCCTGAGCACAATTCCTTCTGTGTATGCAGACATCCATTGGACTCTGTTTTTTCATTGGAAATGAAATAATTCTGGAACGTAGGCCTTTAAAGTAGATGGTGTAATGGATTAACTTGGCCTGAAGTAGCAGATGAAAGTCCAGGTGGCTTGAAGAGAATGCTTTAGATGGTTTCAAGCTAGTTGTCCAACTACCTTGTGTGAAGCAGTCACTAGAGAACTTCTAGAGATCTACAGGACACTGTTGAAATTATACAAGCCCTTCTAAACAGGCTTCAGATTTAGAGGACTGAAGTATTCTGAATACCAAAACTTTTGGAGGAAACATAATGATTTTGGCAAAAAGCAAACCAAAGATTCTCATACCAAGTAAAAAAAGAAAATGGGTCCCCATCACCTTCCCTTTTTTCCCCCCTCATGCTCCCAAGATTTCTACCTACATTAAAAAAAAAGTAATAAAATTACCTGGAATTCTACTTTATATCTCTTCTCAGAATTTGAGACAACACTGAGTGTTGCTTTACTACATTATAAATGAAATCCATCCTTTCTGGATATTGACCTTGATAAGAGCCAGTTCCATGAAAAAAAGTTTTTCCAAGACTGTGATTTTGCTGTAAATCAAACCAAAGAAATTCTGAAACCTTGTATTTTTTTCCCCTGAAATGTTGTTTTCCAGATAATTTGGTTTCCAAATTAGATTACAAGGACCTTGAGAACTTTGTGCCATATGTAACTCATATGGCACTGAGGAATGAAAGAGATTTGCATTTGAATGAATCTGGTTTCATGGTGAGACTGTTGCAGACCCACAGGTATGGTTTGAATTGATTTTTATATACAAAAGTTCAGTCGTTCAGAACTGGAAGTAGAATTGGACCTCAGCTACATCAGAAGGCTCCAATCCTGTTAAAAATTCTTTTATTTTCTAACACTGAAATTTAATAAGGAGATATTTCTTTAAAGCCAGAGATACATGACATACTTCAAAGATAAAAATATGTTTAAGTATTTGATAAGAGAACTTTGTCATTAAGAATTGGGTTGAAAATGGTTCTTGCCAACAGGACTGCAAGATCTCTTTGTTATTCCTGAACTTTTCTAGCACCTTGCTACTAAGATAGGTATACCTGAGTAAGGTATCTGACTCTGTATAAAATATATGGCTTGATGAGTTGCCTAACAGAAAGGCCAATTTGCTGAGTACAGTTGTTACGAAATGGCTGCAGAGTGAGCAGTCTTCTCCTTTGATCTGGAATCCATCACTGTGAGCTCTGCTTTTGAAGGTGGATAAGAGAATTCTTTATCTTCATAAAGAGTGATACCAGGCTTCTCAGTCCATCAGTAATTCTGCCTGCCTCCTAGGCAACACCTAATATGTGACACTTAAGAGGTGAGAAGCGTAACGTTAACTCTCCCTAGTGTGACAGCATTCAAACTCATAGTTTTGGTGCACTCATCATAAGAGTACATTTGAAGACTGTTTGGCTGGAGCAGTTTCCTCTTGCACAGAATAATTAAAAAGAGCAGAAGCAACCACTAGCATGAATTTGTAACATTGAGCTGAGACCACTCAACTTACGGAGAAAAAACCCTACATCTTTTCCATGTTACGCAGAGAAAAAAGTTCATATATCCATCGATGCACAGGTCAGTACCTTGATGTAATTCTTTCCAGGCAAGGCTCCTTGCACCTGGCATAGAGTCATACTGATTCATGCTTGATGTTTTCCTTTGGTGCAATGCATTTATCTATGATAGTTAACATTATAGTTAAATAACCATACTATACACATAGTTATATAGTAATATTATAGCTATGTTGTTATCATTATTTCATGCATAGTCTCAACAAGAGAGGTTGACTCTCTGTACCTCAAGAGCCTGGGAAATAATTTTGGGTAAATCTTCAGAATTTTGGATTAAAAGGAATGAGCTCCCTAAAATATGTAACATTTTATGCCACATACAGTCTAGACTTACTTTAGACGAGGCCCTTCTAATAAGATGGAGAAAAGTTTAGTTTGCAGAATTGAACCAAATTTAAGTAGCAGACACCCAACCTTGTCAAAATGAAGGCACTTCAGCAAAATGAATGCTGAAGAATTCAGTGCCCAGAGATTTTAAGTGCCTTCAGAGTTGAACAACAACAAAGATTTTTTCTTTTAGGTTTTCAGTTCTTTATTTGTGCATGTAAAATGTGAGGCTGATATAACACACAAGTAAATTGTTCTGTGTATTTAATTCTAGCTGCTCTCCAAAGTATTAATTGACCTGGAAGAGCTGTCTTGGCGAATGAGACTCATGCCCTTAATAAACTTCAAGCAGCAACCTGATAAAGCTCACAGATAGGAGTTTTCACTCTCTTCACACTCTTCTCAGAAACTTATTTTGATATCTTTAAATGGGAAAAAGTATGGAATTACCAAATGACTGCTGAATATGAAGTTCTCCCCAGTTACTAGAAATAAAAAAACCACCAGTAAGTGCAGCTATATTTCTAGGAAAAAAAGTCTGTTCTTACTCAAGACCATGATGGGAACCTTCAAGTTACTCTTCATATTCTCTACTGTTTCTATTCTACTCCTGTCCATCTCTTGTTTCTTTATCTAGCCACGTTTCTCTACCTGCCATATACTTCCATGATTTCAGAAAAGATTTGAATATGTTGGAAAATTGCTTTTTCATTGTGTTAGGTATAACATTTCTTTTAAAACTATGCTTTCTAGCAGTCCCAATATTCAAGCGTACTAGCTATTCTGTTTACAGTATGAACCTTCTCATATGTTGAGTGATTTTTCTATTTGATAACGGGTGAGTATTTCTCAGTTATTATCTGCACTTATTAGTTTCTTAAAACAAAGAAGATAACCTACTAAGTGGCTAAAACAAAACCAAATTTCATGAAACTTAAAGGTCTTTTAAAATATTCTAAGGTTATTTTAAAACATGCATATTTATACAACCATAGAAAAATTTACAAATGCCCCTTTTTATTTAACTAAACCATAACTTCAAGGTAGTATTAGATCTGAACAGATGTGCATAGTATTTGGAACAAACTATGCAAATATTTCAAAGCACAATCACCATAAGTTGAATTTGGCAGAGTAGAACAGATGTGTCCACCTGTTAGGAGACTAGGCTATCTGCACTGGGGATGCAAGATGTGATTGAAGCCCATAATGGGAGCTATTTAGGAATGCATCCAGGTTAGCAGGAGGTAGCAGAGATTCTGATTACTGTAGCATTCCGCTTTTCCCCAAAGCGATCAATGAGTTGAATTAGGCAAACAGAATAGTACACCCAGGACCACTGAAGGGGGGATGAATGTCCTACACTGTGTGAAAACAGTGCAGAAATTATACCTGTTTTTCAATAATGATGAAAGAAAGAGAGAACAGGAGGTTCCACAGGGGCTGCAGAATACACTGGACTCCAACAATCTTTATTTATTCTGTTTAAATTTGACATCCTGAAAAGCAAGCAAAATTATTGATTCAACTACCATGGCAATGTTAGTAACTGATTAATTTCTCTTTGAGCCACTTCAGTAAGCAGTGAGAATAATCATCCAAAAGCATACCCAATGCACAGAATATCACATTCATTTTAATGTGGATTTTGTTCAACCAGGATTGGAAATTAATTCTGCTTCCATATATTTCTTAATAAAGAACAGAAGCATAACAGAAGAGATACAGGTAATAGTCAGATTTTAGGCAGTAAAATGCAAAGAGAATGAGACAGGTATTGTGGTGGGTTTATATTTTCTTGAGAAAAGAATGGTTTAGGATTTTTTATGTTATTTTTGCCAAAATGTAGATCAGTAAAGTGTATTCTTACCACTTCTGTTTAGCCAGCTCATATCTTTTGAGTACTCAGGAATACTTCATACCTTTAATACTGTCTTACACTGCAGACCAATAAATCTGCAGAAAAAAATGCTACAGATTTGTTTCACTTTTGGGTTTTCAAATGAAAATCTAGTTTGGTGTCATTGTTGATGATGAGATATTTCATTGTTCTTTCTATTTAAATATGTTCTTATTAAGATTGCTATCTATGATGTGTGGTATTCATCTGCAAAAGTTCAAACTAACTGACATGTGAAATTTGAATGCTTACAGGTATCAAACAATTTTATGTCTATGAATTTATATCAAAAGAAGTTAAATATGAATCATCCCTAACATCAGAAGTTCTCAAACCTTAGACAAGACTTGTAGAGTTTTACAGATTATGAGAAAATCACTGTGAAATGCTGTGTGACTGCGACAGATCTGGCATTGAAAAATCAGAAATACAAGTAATTCTCTGGTTCTCAAAGTTACAGAAACTGTTCCATTTGGATCTATTGTATTTGTTACTTCAGAACTAAAAGAGCACAGAAAGCGCACAGTTTAGTGATGGACTTGGCAGTCCTGGGCTAACAGTTGGACTTGGTGATCTCAAAGGTCTTTTCCAACCAAAATGATTCTATGAAAGATCAGGCCAGGATGTGGAAGTACACAAAGAAAAAGAAAGTATATGAGAGAAATCTTCTAAGATCATGTTTCTTTAATCGGAGGTAGAAAAAACAGTTTTTCTGTATAGACCTTCTCACATTGAACTCTTTGCTCAGTTTTCAATGTATTATTTATCATGAGACCATACTTTTGCACTTCTGTTTTGGATAGCTGATAAATAATATCTTATCAGAGGCTGGTCTTTAACTTGTACAATTCTGTCAGCATCGCAGTGTATCCGTCAGTTAGAATCAGTGTGCTTGAGCTGTCTTTTTCTTGTCTAGTTTATGCAGAATTTCCTCAGTTTTCTAGAGATTTTGTGGTAAATCGAAGTAAGGAAAAAATTTAGTAGTTCTTGCATTAAAATTGTTAATTTCTGTTTGTCCTGTTATAGCCACTTTTTAACATGGTTTATAGTGTGCTCAGATAAACTACATACCTTCTCAGGAGGAATTTGCACTTACAAGCAATTATCAGCCCAATTTTCTGAAAGCTGTCATAATTAAGTGTGATCTGATAAAGAAAAATTGCTTTTAATCTCAAACTTTTATATAATGATTGCATGGTTCTTGAATCTTGAGTCTTACTTTAAGGAATAATCAGTTTTCTTAGGAAGATAAAGCAATATGCAACTAATATTGACAGTACATTTCCTAACCTTCCTAACTGTTTAAATTTAGATTTATAAGCATCCTTTCATAATTGGGATGTAATGGTTAAGTAGTGATAGATTGCTACTTTGATTGGCATGACAACATGAAATTGTGCAGAAATACATTTTCTAACTAGAAAACACCTTCCAGATTAAAAATTTTGTTTCATATCACAACTAATCTTTACATTACCAATGGTAAACATTCCATAGTAGATAATTTCAAGAATGTTATTCAGGGTTCATATTGTTTTTCTGATACTGGTTGCAAACTGAAAAAAAAATCTAAATTTTCAAGATGTTTGTTTCTCCTCAGAAGAAACTTTCAGTTGTAATGATCTGGACTGAGCAGTTCTGTGCGTTTTCAACTAACATTCAGGTGATCGAAGCATGAGACTAAATTCATTTTTATGTTAACTAGAACAAAACCAAATCCCAGCAGAAAAATTAATTAATCAGAATTGATAATTTTTAGTTTCAGAACACAATGTAAATGAGTGGATAATATAAAGAGCTAGAACAGGAAAAAAAAAAAGTTTTTTTTCCGCTACCCATAGGTTTTGGCTATGGTCATTTCAATCAGAACGACTGAAAGGCTTTGAGTCAGAACAATAAACACACTGCAGGACTGTGGCCCGCAAATGATGCCCTTCTGCTGCTGACAAGTACATAAACAAGCTGCTTTTAGTAATGCTTTGTCTATTGTTAGAATGAATAAAGCTGTGCTTGTAAACACAGCTGAAAGACAGGATGAGTTTTAAATACTTTTGTTCCTGCTGAGCCATTACCAACACCTGCAGTTGAAATAATTATTTCAAATGTTTTTCTTTTTAAAAGGAGTAGTTAGTAGTAGACCTGTCTTGTTATGGTAAATTAACATCTGCAGTTAATATGATTCCCCTTGGCTGTAAACATCCTGAGTTAAAGCTTGTTATCTCCTTTAGAAGGTATGTTTTATGATTTCACCTGTTTTGTAGAGAGATAATTAAACATTTCACTGAAGTACGGGTTGGATGACTATGATCTTATTTTAGCCACCACAGAAATTATGGAATATTTTTACAGCAAATATTGTGAGTATTCAATGACAGCCTGTCCTGAAGTAAAGCAACAATAACCAACGTAGATAGTAAAGATGGATTAGAGGTTCTGAGATTAAAAAGAAGACAACAACTGAAAAAAGGTTTGCCTATTTTGCTTTATTTTTTTTTTTTGAAAGAAAACCTTGTCTTAATCTTAAAAAACCCAACAGTAATTCACATTAAGTTCTAGGTAAATATGAAAAACAGGAAAAAATGTGGAGTGGACAGGATAGCTTTGTGCCTTATTTTAACCTAGGGTTTGTACTGTAATTAACAATGGAGCTACTTTTGTTTTATATCACCATCAAAACAGCTAAAAAGGATTTGTTGTTTTTCTACGTGCAATTTCTCCAAAAATATTAGGAGTTGAAGTGAGGAGGAATGAAGCTGGGTTAATTATCATTGATAATATACAACTGTGGGCTGGCTTCAGGGGTGTCGGGTTGGCCGATGTAGATAAGGTGCAGGTGTGGCTGGTTCTGTTAAGTGGTTGAGAGCCAGTGAAGAGAGAGCAGCTGAGAAAGAAGCAAGAGGAGAGAGAACGCATGCCCTGGTTGAGGTGAGGAGAAGGCAGCAGGGGGACTGTACGAAGAGTATGCTGGTATGAGGTGGTGGAAGACCTTGTTACAGCTTGGTAGTTTAGAGAGTGCTGTGACATTGAACTTATTTTAGAATGTTATAACTTCAAGACAGTTCTATATGTCCTATCTTGGACTATGTGTTGCAACTTGACCACATCAGAGCTGATCAAGCTCTTAGCCCAGTTGTATTTTGCTACCCTCTGTCAGAATGCAGCTCTATCACAGTAAGCTCTCAAACTCTGTTATTTTATATGTTAGAATAAGCTCTATCAGTTTAACATCTGGTGCAAAAGTATTTGAAACCTTTGGTGACTCTGAGGCTAGTGATTTATATCAGATGAAGAAGCTGTTCTATGTTGTAAATTGTCTCCTAGGTTTCATTACCGCTTTGTAGATTTCGTTATATAAAATCATCAGCACTAATATTAGCTTAAGACTATGTTCCACTGCATTGTGCTGGTCATTCCTATTCTTATAGTTTGGAATATCACATCTTTCTCTGTGACTGTACAGATATTTGTTGGACAGGGTGTGAACAGAAGAAATCATCTGCTGTAAAAACATTAGACAAACAGGTGAGAGTACCTTCAGTGGCATTGCTGCCAAAGCCTTGTAGCATTTGTACCTGTTTATCCTGTTTTGGTGAAACATTCAAACCTACAAGTACTTTGTGAAATAAGTAAACTTAGAATTGGTTTCCCCTTTAAATATTTGAATTTCTCTCTGGATAACTAAGTCTGTTAATATTCTCATCATTGGGGGTTTTTTTATCTCTTCTGAGATACTCCAGTGGCTAAGAGCCCACCACAAAGTAGAAAGTAGTCACCTAAAAGTTCAGGGACTATTGGCACAGAACGATCTTTTTCTTTAATGAAATGCCTGAAAATTCTTTGTTTTGGAAAGATGTGAGAATTGTTTTCGTTAAATTAATATCTGTGTGTTTTTCTCCTCTGTGAGCTTGATTTAGAAAAAGCCTCCAGCAGAGCATAGGCAACAGTAAAAGAAATGAAACAGAGGCACATTTGCAAGTATTGTTGTTTCATTATTGTTTTTCTGACAGTGGTGTTTCTGGTAAGAGGGGGAGTTTGGAAGGGGTATCTGGGCAAGTTTCTTCTCAAAGCATGGAGCATTTCACTGATCTCCTCCTCCATCGTTCTTTTCCTGACCGCTGCTTTCTGTGCTGCCATCCTTTCTTACTTAATCCTGCTTCCTAGTCCTACATCCATTTAACTGGATTGTTCAAGCTAGTCTTACCTTTGCAGTTTTTTGTTTTCTTTAAGGCCAGAGTAGTACTGTACACTTGTTCCCAGAGAGTGCTTGTGAGTGATGCCACACAAATTCTTCCTCAGAGATTGAGGGCATCACCCCTATTATAAACCAGCTACTGTTGGTGACCAAGGTTAGCTTCTGTCACCTGTGGCTAGGTCTCCCACATCACAGTGTGAATACAGCATTGTCAGGATTTGGGGCAGATCTCTGCTTTTCATGTTTAATTTTGTTTTCTCTTTTTTGCTGCTTGGTGAATTCTAACCTGTGGTTCTTTGAATGCTAGGTGCTGCAGAGCTGTTACTACAGGCACCCAAGCTCTTCCAGTGTCAGCTATAGGAAGGGTCAATACTTTCTTTTAAAGGAAGAAGCACAGTGATGACAAGAATTAGGTAGACTGTATTTCAGGGCCAAAGGAAAAGAATTCTTAAACCACAGCTTTAATGTGAGGGCTGAGGCTGGCATTATTTTTCTTAGTTCATTTAAAAACTGACTGGAGAATAGTGAAAGAGGTTATTACAAAAAAAAAGTAGTTAAAAGCTCAAGCCACTAGGATTTATGTCCCCTCTACTGTGAAATAAAGCATTTCCTTCTGATTTTAAGAAGTATTTCAGCCAGTTGTCAACCTGAGAATGTACTGATTTTTAAAGGGCATTTCTGATGCCTTATATCAAAGGCAACAGACATCAAATGCTTTCTCCAGCTTGTGTAATAGAGCTGTGCTCGAACTCACATGTGATTTAACTGCTGTGTGGAGGAACTTTAACACCTGTTGCCTTCTATAAGAACTTACAAAAATTTTTTTTTAAAAATTATATTAAAACATTTATACTCTGTTGCTCACTTGGAAAGGACTGTTTGGTTTTTTTTGAAATTCAGTTTAGAATAAAGATACATACCAAACTCATAGTATTTTTAAAACCTCAAAAAATTTGTCATGAATAGCCACTGTTTTTCATCGGTTGAGTATTTGTGGATTACTTTGAGGTATATATTAAAATTATCCAAATTGGTGTACTTTTGTTGGCTTTGTAATGAGTAAACCTACATCCTATTTTTATACTAACAGAGCTGAACACAATGTACCTGAACTAGGCTCTGAAATTTCAGAATAAAGGCAGAATGAGATGGAAACCAAATGAATAATATGTGGGGATGCATGTGCCTTGTTTTACAAGATTTTTTTAAAAGGAAATATTTTTGCTTGATTTGAATAACTTGTTAACAATCTTTCAGAAATCTTAGTTGAGGAAATACAGAGAAATGGTTGCTTGCAAGACAGCTGAGCAAACCCCAAGGATTCTGATAATATTGAGTGATTTGAAAATGTTACCAATTCTTCTTAAATATAGTAAGATTTTTTTATCAGTGTTATCAAGGAAGTGATCACTGTGAAAGATTTACCTTGAACTTTTTGAGCTGTTACAAAACAATGGCATCTGTTTAACGTCAAGTACAGAAACTTGTTTTCCTGCTTCATGAATGCTACAAAATCTTTTCTAAAGCCTTGGCAAACAGACAGAAAAATGTGATTATACATAATCCAACTGTATCTTAATCCCCAGCAGACTTGACTTTTATAGCATCATTTTAATGAGATATTATTAGCAGCTTCAGAACTATTTAATTAGAATGTTGGCATGATCCTTAGATCAAATAAAGGTTTTTGAACACCACAGTAATGTTTATTTTCTATTTTATTTTTTTAATAAACAACTTTAAACATGGCTTTGGAGAAAGTGTTAGGATGCCTTTATTGTTATTCTTCATAAAAATATACTTAATATATATAACTGAATGTAATTTTTTCCTAAAGATATACCTTTGTTATGAATACATATATGTGTGACTGGTATGTGTGTGTTTTTGTATGACCAAGAGCAGTTGAATCAGAGGCTACTTTCTGAAATCCATCCTTTTTAATGAGAATGTAAAGTGTGTTTACTTATTGATAATTCTCAACGTATTTTTTAAAAGGTGATTCAAGGTTGGGAATATGTGATAAGATTTTACTGATACCTTACAAACCAGACAACTCTGCTAAACGTGCCCAGGCTCAACAACGAGGTGATGGTGTTTGTGTATTGTTCTGTCATTGATTACTGAAAGTACACTAATTGTTCCATTTATTAGTCTAAATTTTAAGAAGACGTGAAAAGTCTCTTCTTGACTAACTAAAATTTGTTCATTATTTGGCACTGTATCAAAAAGGCTACAGCTTCTTGTGTGATCAGATCAATTATTTTTGCATGGCTTTGTACCTTATCTGTCTAGTGTAATGTATGCCATCTGGCTGATAGAAAGTAGTAATAGAAAGAGGGGCTTACAGTTTCTTATAGACCCATATTCATTCCATCATTTGCCCTTAATGAACCGGCTGCATATAGAGATTCTTGCAAAAAGGCTCAATATGGCAATATGTGGCTGCAATACTTAAGTTAGCATCTGCCTTGAACTTACCGATCTGCAGTCTTTTGGCTCATCCCGCACAGTTTCATGTAAACTTTGTAGATGTCAAGAACAGCCTGTAGGAAAAGTTTTGTACCCTGTTTTGTAATGCCTTTTTCTTGTTGCAAATATTGAAGTAAAGACAGGAAACACTATGAATTTTAATTTCCTTCTGGTTCTAGTTCTTTTCTGTTCAGACATATGGAGGAGGTTATTGAATTTCTGATTCTGCAAGTTTCTCTTGTCATAACTTGAAAGTGTTGTTAGTCATGGAAAAGCCCTGTTAGTTGCAGGACATTCTTCCCAGATCTCTACAGAACCAGGATTAGATTTTTTTGGAATGGTGCATTGTACATATTAGACAATTATTATTCATCCTTTTTGTTACCCCCAAAATGGTTTTGTCCAGCTCCTGAGTTTGTATTTCTTTTAGTAACTGACCACTGGTGGATATTCAGAGTACCAATTTATCAGCCTATGTCCACACCTACAAGGTCTCTGCTGTCAATGCAAGCCTGGAGTCCTTTACACTGCATCGTTGTTATACTGCAGAAACAATTCTCTCTTCCGGAGCGCAGTTGCTTGTTATGCCTGCTAGCACCAAAATTACTGATGGTAGGAATTATTCCACACAGTTATACAAAAGTAAACAGGACAGAAACAAACTAGATGACAGCCATCTGGTTATTAAACAATTATTGTTACAATTAAGCAAGCTAAGCCGAAACTCCAATCAAGCCAAAACAGACCAGACAAAGCAAGTCTGACAGCCACAGGCCTGATGATGCCTGTGCTGTCCACTTAGTATCGAGCTAATGCTCTGACAGTAGGGATGTCAACTCTGTATTTACTGGACTGCAAAGATACTCCTTACCCTTCAAAAAACGTTTCATGCAGGGCGTGGGTTTGTCACAAGAGCATTTTGTGTGTCCTGTATCTCTCCAAATCCGACATCTAAATCAACAAAACCTCAGTTTATGCAAATTGTTATAGTTGTAGGATAGTTCTTTGCCATGGTCCAAAATTCTTCATAAAACATTGGGAACCACTATGTTCACTACTGAAGTGAATATTGCCCATGAGTTGCAAAAACCTGATCTGATCGATTTTCAGATCATAGGCCAATGTCCATAGGCCTGTCCTCAGGTGCTCTGTCCATAGGCCAATGCACATAGAAGGCAAAGTCCTTGGCTCATTTTGCTTCTCCAAGGAAAATCCCATTTTGATCTGGGGTCTTGAAATACTGGCAACAGAAGGCGTCTAATGGTAAGGGTTCAGACCTGCACAATATCCCTACATGTTTCCTGCAGTCTTTAGATTGAAAGGTAGAAAAGAGTTTTACCCATTTCTGCTTTGCTGAGGGAATAGCAGATTTTCTACTCTGTAGGTAATAAGGAAAGGATCTGGGATTTTGACTTTTGGCTTAAATTTAGGCAGGGTAACCCCTTGGTTGTGGTACAGGAAAAATATACAATGTGAACAAACCACAGAACAGGCTGGGATCTTCCCATCTCCCCCCCCCCCCCCCCCCCCCCCCCCCCCCAAGAGTTCTCCAAACACTCTGCTGTGGAGCACTGTCTCTTGAGAACTAGCAAAATCTTACTGCTCTAAAAATTTATGAAGTGAGCTTCCAAGAATATTTGGGAAGTGCATGCAAGTAAAGTTGCCTGTAACATGAAGTTAAAGACCAATAAAAAGAGCAAGATCTAAAATATGTTAAAACCCATCAGAAATATGTGCCCAAGTGGACACAGCAGTGAGAGGAGCAAGGGAAAAGTATCAATAGCAACATCCTATGCCTCTGTCATTAACATCACACTCTTACTCCAGAAAACCTCAGGGTTCTGTCAGATTTTCAGACCTTTTCCTGCCTGACCAACTCTGTTTATCTTAAGACTAAAGGAGCAGTGGAAGGATGTGGATAACACAAAAAAGAAAGATGTAAATAATTGGAGATTTTGCTGGATGACAGCTTTTAACTGTGGTATCATTAATCAGTTTGTTTTGTATTTAAACTGTGCTCCTATTTCTATCTGGACTAATGTTGCATTTTGGTTAGGCTGTAAGAATTTTTTAATTAGACTAGTGGTAAATTCTTCACTTGACTTTTTATCCATAACAGGATGTTAACAAGACTTATGAAAGCACTTTTACCATAGGCTTGCTCTCAACAAAATAAATTATTTCATCCTTTTGCTGAGGAGGTGTGATGACTTGAGTATCAGCACCATCCTGTTAAGTTTCTGTTTAGTTTACCAAAATTGTACTTACAAACTTGATTTCCAAATTTAGTTAATGCTAGTGCACTATTTAATATATATATTTAAATTCTTTGGCTTTTGGAGATAGCGGTGTTGTGAGCAAATGTAGAGAACTCTGAAGTTTTGATAAATTGATTTTTCTTTAGAAGTTTTCTCTGTTATCCTGCCAATTTTTGTGAATAGTAACTAATTATCTCTTGCTGTTGCAACAGCAATTATTCTTTTATTTATATCCCTGCCTCTTCCAAACAGCAATTAATAAAGCTTAGTTAAAACCTGCATAAGCCAATCCTAAGGTCACTAGCATGGATAAACAAACTGTGAAAAGGCATCCATCTTTCTGCATATATCTGGGTAAACATGTGCAGAAATACAAAACGGATGTTATCAAGCTGCCAAGATCTTAATTTTTTTTACATTTTATTAATTTGAAGAGAGGAAATGTAAGTTGTTTATGATACCACACAATGTGGTGTCCCCAGGTTTCATGAGCATTTGAGAGTATTATGAAAAGAAGCCTTGTGAATTCTGGGCATGGAGAACACCTGCTTTTCATATTTGCAGAAATCTATGACCCATCTCATATCAAAATCTCTCTGTCATGGTTAGAACCAACACATATGCACAGTAATTACTCCAGCACTCAACCTAGGTGGAAAAATACATTTCTACAGAATTATATAAGTAATAGCTAAAGAGCTGCATAGAAAATGAAAAGTATCTAGGAAATAAAAAAGATGTTTTAAGATTTTAATAAATTAAATAATTCAGTTTTGATAATGGTTTTGTTTAGAAAATAACAAGTTTTTAGAAAATATTGAACAGAAAAATAAGGAAAAAGGTTTCTAATGAAAATGAGCTAGTTTTTTTTTAAAATACATTTTAAAATATTTTTTAAATAGTTTTTTTAAATCAAAAACTTTTAAAAGGAAATTTAGGAAAAAAAGTTTTTTTCAAAGTGTTGACAAATGGAAAATCTACTGCTGTTTAAGTTAATGGTAAATCATGTTTACGATTGAAATAAAAAGGATCACTTCTAGCTTGAATTTATCTATCTTATCTTTCTGATATGGGACATTTGCCTGCCTGCAGTAAAAAAAAAAAAAAAAATAAATTCCAGCTGAGGAGGACTCTTAAGCATCTTTCTGATAAAAGAACAAACTGTCTTTTGCTGTTAAGTTTGCCAAGCCCTCACTTTTCAGTCTCTCCTGAATTCCTCCCAGCTTTTCAGTATTTTTAAAATCATGACAGACAGGATACAATGTTCCAATATCTATCTCGCCAGCAACAGACAGGGGAGTAAAGTCTCATCTGTTTGGCTACTAAGTAGTTTCTTGTTTGTTTCAGTGGCTCATGTTAAGCCCTTGATTGCAACATCACAATTTGAGGTCACACTCAGTTATCACCACAAACTCTCCTGGAACTACTTCATCACGATAGAGCCCCTCCGTTGGTACTTGTATAGGTACCACTTCAGTACTTTGTAAGGAGGCTTTTGACCTTGACATGGCCTTTAACGTATATTTACATCCACCATGTATCTGAACAGTTTTCTACTTCAGTTTTCACAAACAGTTACTTTATGAAGTCCATTTTTTTGCATCTTATATTAATTAATGTCTTGTTCCAGGATTGTATCAGTGCAATATCAGGCAATTAGGAAATACCATGCAGAGGACATGTCCTTTGTGACCTTGACTAGATCGTTAGTCATTATTCTTCAATCCTTTATAAAGTTTGGTGGGACAATTTTGGGCTTTGGCATACTCCAAAATTTCATTTTACTGTGCTTCTTACTGGAGCAGCATAATTTTGTCATTTCATGTTTAGAACTTCTCTATGCTTTCTCTTTTTCTCTGACTTTCTGTAGCCTGATCTCCCAAAAATTTGCAGCTAAGCTATATTTTTTCACATTGTCAGTAGTTCCTTTAGCATGCTCGCACTCTACTGACTTTACACAGTGGCAGAATTGGCTAAACAAGTTTGTAACTGAGAATGCATAGAGGAGAATCTTATATAAGCATTCCAATGTTTTCATTTTGTTTACGTTTTCCACTAATGGTGGATGTATAAAAAGAGATTGATATCTCATGAACTTAAAAGCCTTTATTATTTTTACTTTTCTTCTTGTACGGCAACAATGTAATAACAGAGCTGGGGGACTGAAAGAGATTATAGTTCTGAACCCATTGCTTTTGCAATTAAGCTTCTTGAATTACTTAGCATTCAGTTCCGTTAATATTTAAAAAATCATGACAAACTGCCTGAAGCATGATGACTGGCCTGTCATTTACAAGTAACACCCTTAAATGTAGGTTTGGTGAATAACAGTGTTTTCTTCACAATACAATATTATTGCATCCATACTTTCAAATGACACATCAGCTGTTCATGGTACCTACAATAGAAGTGAAGAAAGTTGTATATAAACATCACAGTGGAGGCTCTGTAAACTGTATAGGGGCAATATTTTGCAGCTATACTCTCAATGTATCAGTTAATATCCATGAATGAACATTTGTTTTCTAGTGATCTGGGTCTATGTGATGAAGAACCATGACCAGCATGAGTTCCAACTTGCTGTCCTAAGTCTCATAATTTCCATACTACAGTGTTGGAATCACACTCTTCTGTCTGGTCCAATGAATATTTAAGCAGTTACATCGAACAACTTTATATGGAGAACATTTATCTAAAATCATCTTGACAGAACCACTTTTTCTGAAGTAGACAGAGATTTTAATTCAGGTCTCAGGAACATAACGTGTATGTCTTTAGTACATCTTAAAGTAAGAAAAGTGAGATAATGCTTTTCATCTCAGGTTTTATGAACCTATAGTTCTTTATTTACATTTAACATTGAAATATAATAAACATTTTTATTGGAAAACAGTAAGTGTTTAATCTACCCAAATCATTAATTATTTTACCTGGCTGTTAAATTAAAAAAATCAGTTCTCTGAACAGTATGATTCCAAACTATGTTCAGTGTGTTCATGCGCGATCTACATCATCCATGGCTGCTTGTGTAAGGAGGATAGTAGTAATTACCCACTTCATCATTCAGAAAGCTGAGGAAGGCAACATAATGGTCTGTAAGTGTTGACTTGAACACTGGTTGGTGCAAAAACCTCAAAGAACAAAAATTGTTGACCTGCAACATGTCTCATTGATAATGTGGATTTATTGTAAATTACTGGCTTTGATTAGAAGTTGATGTGGGATTATAAATGGCATTAATATATTTCACAATTTATGATAAAATTACCAGTCTCATTAGTTCCTTATACTTCTGTCCTTTAGTAAGGATGTTAAAGCTACACTTGTTAGTGTTTCAGTGTTCTTGTTAAAATTCATGAGGTCTTCATAATGAATGGAAGACCTTTTCAAATTTTAAATACAAAATTTTAAATATCAGTATTCTACTTAAGAGTTACCATCAACTTTTCCTTGCTTGTTCAAAACAGACTGGAAGACACCAGCTGTTGCAGGAAAACAATGTTTAGTTCATGCAGTGTAAATCAAATGGAGATCAAAGTGGTTTATCGATTTAGCAATGACATGTAATTAACCAACAACCGGTGAACTATATATTCAGGTTCAATATCAGCAGTACAGCAGATAATGAAAATACAAGGTACTTGCAAGCTATTAATAAACACTAAAAATTTCTAAGCTACCTTGTAAACTAACACCAAAAAGTTCTAACCACCCCCTGCCTCCCTCCATCAGTAGCAGGGTGGGCTGCCAGCATCCCCACCCTCCAAAGTGGGTGCCTTCCCTGGATTGTACACTCTTGAGAGGTGGATGCTCCTGCTCTCTGTTTCCCACCAATGCCTCTCTGACTCCAGGCACACCTGGGCATAGGTCCCTTTGTGCTACCCATGCTCCATCACTCTCCAGGCTGGGTGCTGGCTGCTGCCAGTGTCCCACTGGGAGGCTGCTCGACCTGGCTCTGCAGTGACTGTGAGCAGTGCTGCGTCACTCCTCCACTTTCCACTCCAAGGTCTCTTCCCACTGTAACAAATTCTCATACTTTATACTTCTTTTGAAGCTGACTCCTTCTTTGTTTCAAAAGTCTCCTTGAAGTTCCCCAGTTAGAGTTTAGCCCAGCTGATGGTTCTTTAGCTTGTCCAGTATTGGAGAAACGATCTCTTGGAGAGTTTGGGGTGCTCCATTTGTGTGCTCTGCTCACACTCACATTTCTGCCCCAACAGCTGGTCTTACCCAGGCTGTACAAGTTCAGTTTGGGCTGTGCAAGCACTCATGATCAACTAAAGTATAAAACAGAGACAAAATACTCGTGTGTGTGTGTGTAGAACAAGGATAAACTGTCACCATTGGAGCAACATGGCAGAATCGATTTATCTGCTCCAGTGAGCGTTAACTGAGAGTCCATCAAGTATGAAAGCAGTGATGTGCAAATTAAAAAAGATTATTGCCTACAAAAGAATGGTCAGGATCAAGAAATCTCCTAAAATACCAGCTGATCAAAATAAATGTGATTTGACAGAGTCACTTATCATGTACTTGAAGTGATTATGGTTCCTATTGATTATAATGAAAGAAAAATGGAAGATTTACTACATTATTTGTGTGAGAAATTATCTTGAACTTATGAAGTGGGAACAAGCTTTGTCATTCCATAAGCAGTGAGTATCCACTCCAGTCTATCTGTCATCTTTGGTTTTTTTTTCATTCCCTGTCTTGAATATTTTCAAGCAATTGTTCTTATAAAAAGTGTTTTTTTTAAAACAATTAAGATTTTTGTGTAGATCTTTTTCTTTGTCAGGGAAATATCTTGTTAATGAAGTACAAGATAATAAGAAATGATCTGTTGGACAGCTTCTGTTCAAATACTGATTTTAAGGAAAAAAACCCCAAATTTTCACTCTTCATTATACTGGGAAGACTAGAACTGGACTAAAATTTTTGACAAAACATTGGCATTAGAAAGGTTTAAGTTGTGAATCTTTTCCACACGTGTACATTCTAGTTTCTACAAAGATTTTGATGGAATTGAAATTTCATGCCAAGGATGAAATTTCTTACAAAAATATTGGAGACGTACCCATGTCAGTGTTGCCTGCTAGTCAGATAAGTGCCCAGCCCAAGACCTTACTCTGCTTTATTCAGTGCAGTGGCCATCATACACTGTCCACAGATGTCCAGTTTTATTGGCTATGTGTAAACATCCCATACACATTGTGTTTGCTTTGTGGTGGTTTAGTGCTGCAGAGGCTGGAGGAAAAAAAAATCAAACCAGCCTGTGGAAGGATCAGATAGAGCCTCCAGCCTGGGGGGAGTGGGAAGGAGAGCAGGTCTGAAGCCAAGTGACCTCCTCCCCACCACTTGGCATTGCATGTGCTCTGCACTGCTGCTGGAGGGATTGCTTCCATGTTACATCCACCTAGTCCCTGTGCAAACTGCAAGTGACTCTATGTCCACGTACACAACTTCGGAAATGAAGTATTAATAGCTGAGTTGAACACGATGCTGCTTCTTTCTATATGCAGGGACAGGGATTGTTTATAGTATTGTTAGTTACAAGAATTAAAATCAGAAACAACATTACAAATGAGTAAAAATAACAGGTCTTTTCAACTGCTTTGGAGGTATACTTCTGGAAACAAGGCTTTACATGAATAACTGAAATACTGATTTGATAACTACTGTAATGTGTTGAAAAGCAGAGGGGTTTGGGAAAAAGGGGAAAAATGTTTTCTAAATATCATGTCTTTGAAACATGAAATAGTAGATATAGCTGTAATAATACTTACTAGAAGAATTAGAAAATGTTAGGAGTATGCTTTTCTTAACCCAGAAAAAACTTTTTTTTTGTGTGTAAAGATAAAAACTTTCCTATTTTTAAAGCGATAATTATTATTTCTTATCTTAAAAAGGTTAGTTGATTCAAATAGGAATTTACATTCTGCTGATGTAATTAAGTCTGAACAACACAGCCAAATGTTTGAAAATTAGTTTTAGCTTTAAGGGAACTATTCCATCATTTCTGAAAGGGAGAAAGTTGTTATTTTGTTTTTTATGTACCTTTATTTAAACATGTACAGAGGTTATCCTTTTGAGTTTTCCAAATTTTACAATCAAGAAAGCTTTGCTTTGAATAGATGATATGAACCCCCTTTGCTCTCATGACTTTCAATCCTTACTTTATTCTCTATATATTAAATTGTGTCAAAGCAATAGCTTATTCCTAAATGTGGTGGGTTGTCCTGGACTAACGAATTCCCACCTGGCTGCTCACTTGCCTCCCCAATTTGAAGCCACAGGGCAGCACAAAAAAAAAAAAAAAGAAAAAAAAAAGAGTACATTTTGTACCTGATTCTGCACAATACCTATTGATATACAAGAAGAATAATCAAGTACTCTGGATGAACATGTTGAGTAAGAGGTTTATGATACATCAGTGCAAATGCAGAAAAAAAATCACTGCCAGACATAATTCTTTGTGCCATAGATTTTGTGTATTTTCATGCAGAGCAATAGCTGGAAAGAATTTCAAGGCAGTAGAAACTTCAGGCTACTCTAGTCTATTATTGCACTTTATTCCAAGAAAATTAACAAAAGCCAATGGTATCCTTTATCTCTGAAGTTCAGGCTCATTAATTGTCCTTTTTATTGGTGACACTGACAAGTAAATCTCAGACTCGACTTTAGTACCCACTTGAAAAGAGTCCTGGTTGTGTTCCTACCTGTGTATTCTCTTCCCTCTTTCACACTTGTTAAATCAGGGTACATTTGGCTATTCCTCTACATTTGTGGTAATGAAATTTATGAAGGTCATTGTGTCCTTTTTCCATTTTAGTAGACTGACATGCTAGAAGATGACAGAAAAGGTATAGAGCATGCACGTACTAAGTTACAATTTCAGAGCAGTGAAAATGGCTCTGTACATGCCACTGTAAAGGAACTGTCTGCCCTGCTGCCTAACTTTTGGAGAGAGATTTTTCAAAAGTACAAACTGACTTTCAGGCAGGTTAGAAGTTTCCAGTTTTCAATGCATCCCAGAATTGGTCCTTCTGAAAGATAGTTTGAGCTAGCTAAAATTCTGCAAATGAACAGGAGGAACAAAACTATCTAGGTATCTTTCTTGCTCGTAAAAGTGAAATAAAGGCTAGACTGTGCTACCTTCAGCCAGTGGGAGCAACTGTATTGCAGCGTTAATGAAAGGCTCAGAAGAGGGGAAAGGAAAGCAAGGCCTGGGCATAGCTGTCTGCTCCTCTCGGCTAATTGCTTTGGCACTAAGCTACCATCTACCTTCTCCTGCTCTCACAGGCCTTAGACCCCTGTCTGCCAGGGCAGAGGTTGCTTCACTTAAAACCTGTCCTGGCTCGGACTGTGACCCGTGCTGTGTCACCTCATCGGCAGGGGTGGAAATGGTAGAGATGTGACAAAGTAGCTGGCCATTGTCACCGCACTGTGAAATCACAGGGAAGGTCAGACGTCTGCAGTTTTCTTCATGATACAGCTGATGTCAACACTTTTCACTGCTGGTTTATCTCATTTAAAACTGCACTGCCTGGCCTCCCCGAGGACTAGCAGTAAGGTAGCTAATGCATGTATTATAGTATAACCTCACTTTTTAGATTTTTTTTTTTTTTGACAGCAGAGACAAAGCTTGGAAAGTATCTATTTAAGGGAGTAGAAGACCTTTAAACTTCTGTCCTTTCTGGAATTTTTACTAAAGTAGAGGATCGTTCATTTTGCAGCCAGTGTTAAGAATCCCATGGTAAAGGCTGCCTAGGAGGTTACTATTCAGTTAGTGGGCAAACTCTCTGTTGCAGCTAATCTGGCTCTGTAATGAGAATTTATTCTAGCTGTATAGCTTGCTGTTTCTGTTACAAAAATATTTTTCAGGCAAGAATCTTTTTCTTCAGAAAAAATCTGTTCTTGCTGCTTTATGCTCAACTGAAGTCATAAACCACTAAGATGCACCAAAATTGTTAGTCAAGGAAAAAATTATGGTTATCAGTCTGTCAAACTTAGGCAAAGGACAAAAATTTAAGTTGTGAATTTGAGCAGAATTGTTTCCAAACAGGTTTTCTGTGAGTACCGCTTTGAGCATGAACTACTCTTTTGTGCTGCTCATGGACAGATATGTCAATAGGCTAATGTTCACCAGGAAACAATAATAGAAAAAGATTCATGTCATGTTGATATTTATTCATTCCTGTTGACTTAACAAAACTGACAGTCATGCCACATTTCATCCTGACATACATGAGGCAAAGTACAACATAATAAACCCTAGTTCAAAGCAACATGTCATGAACAGCAACAAATGTAAGGAGACATTTTTTGGCTTTGAATGGGGGGTAAAAGGCACCATGAACTCCAAGTTTTCTTATATAAGAAATGCCTTACTCCCAACATTTGAATCATATTGAAAGTTGTATGGCTTTGTTCTACTGTGTTTTACCTTTTTACTTGTTCTGTGTGTTTTGCCATATTAAGTTGTATTAACTTTATGATTTAATACAATTTAGTCCAAACTTATGAATTTTTACTCAGAGCAGTAAGCAACACCTTTCACAGTAGTATAGCCAATACCACAAAAATGTGCTATATTAGAGGAATATTTTCAAAGGAATAGTTGAATGTTAGGTAAATAGTTTACCCTGATTCCCAGGGGGAATTGTAGGCCTCATTGCACATTTATACTTTGGTATATTCTTTTTTTGGAAATATTAATTATATTTCCAAATCAGAAATTTATATTTTTTGAGCCTTTGATTTCTATTCAGAAAAGAACATAAGCATATAGTTCAGGGATGGGCTTACATCTCCTTAGCTTTACTGTTGGTTGAGACTCCTCTTAATCTACCTGCTGAACAGAAGACCTCTTTATGAACTGTTGTTGTCCTAATACCACAAACATGCAAGTGACCATTATGTTAGATAAATGGCACAATATGGTGTCACTTATGGTAGGTTGAGGCTACGTAGATCCTTGGGATTAGCACTAATATACATGGTTCTGCAGAATTACAGCCAGAGTTTTGAGGATTAGTCTTTATCAATGTTCTTTTTCAGTGATGTGCCTTTCCCCCTTCCAGGTACCGCAGTATGTCCTATGAAAGTAGGTACCTATTTTCAAGGGTACCTTTGGACTGTGTTCAATCCCATAATTCTAGGCTAAAGGAAGAATTTTTTTCTTAAAAAGGCAATAATGGTTGAGAAAACAGATTTGTAAAATCTTTACTTTTCAGTAATTTCCAAGTATTTTTTCAGCATAAATATTCCAGGTACTGTTCTTTCAATGGACTTAAATACAAGGTGAAATTTGACAGATGATAGCTGGTTTTAATGTTTAAATATTTGTTTAAAATGCTGCCTTGTTCAATTCTGTGATACTTTTATACTGGCTGTATATCCTGGGAGTGTTCCTCTCATTGTTTCACTCTGTGATGTAAAACAACACCCTATAATTTAAAAAACTGCATGAGAACTGTATCCCTCTGTTGGTAGGGATGCATCTTTTCTCCAAAATGCTGTCCGGTCTTTTGTGAGTATTTGAAAATATTTTTGGTTGAAGGTTATTCAGTATTTCTAGGTCATGTTTTCCTATAATGATAAAGGAGTGGAGGAGGCCTTGAGACTATTTCCAGAAAAAATTGCCTTCAAGCAACATCTACCAAATGTTGAACATTTGTTCTATACGTAATTAGTAGGAGGGAAGGAGAAAAGGAAAGTGACATTTTTCTCTGAGTGTGGATTACTTACAGACATTCTGTTTCCTAATACCAGGGTCTTGTGGTAGCTCTTTTTTTCCATTACCCCACAGCTATTCATTAGCTGATGTGCCAATGTCTGTCACAATTTCTCCTGTGGGACAATGGTGTCTTAATATTTTAGCAACAGCACAGCGATGTAATTATCTGTAAATAATTTAGCATGTGTTTCATCCATGTGGAAGCTATCCAATCAGTCAAAGCAAAAAACTCCCTACATTTCCTATCAAAGTTTGAGCCTTCTACAATATGCTTTTTGTCATCTTTGGCTTCTCAGAATCATTCATTAGGTGTTTTCTTCCACAAATATTTGAAACATCAAAACCATCTTACATTGCTGGGGACAAATTGAGACATGATGTGAACGAGTATGTCCTGATAAATTTGTGATGTTCCACTCATATACACCATAACTGAATGTTGTGGGCCTTATTGGTATTTATTTCCTATATTTAGGAAGAACTCATGCAATGATTAATTTAAAGATTTAATAGGTAAGACTATTAATTACACTGGTTATATCTTTTCTTCTTTCTGATCAAGCATTCATTCAAAAATTAATTTTCATCAGCTTCTTCATTTCATTCCTATTTTCCTTTGTTAGCACTTTATCATGAGATTTTCTTAAAATGAGAATGAGAAAAAGAATTAAGACATTATTCACCACATGGACATTCAGAAGGATAAGGATTTAGTTCAGCTGACACTGGCTTCCATGAGGTTCAAAAGAGCTGGATCAGATCTGTGCTGAACATTGGTGCTAGGTTATTCGCATGTTTGTTATGTCTGCCATCTGCTTGTGGTTTACCTAGCTTCTAAAATATTCTGCGTAAAAATAAGTGAGTGCGTGTGGGTGATCCCAAGGAATATAAAGGCATTATTACTGTTTGGGAAGACTGGCATGCATGTAGTTCTTTCTAGGACAGAGGTTAGAAAACCCCTTTGAACGGAGGCCTTGTCTTATATGCAAAGAGTTTACCATTCTCTGGACAATGTGCATACATAAAAAATAAATATATATATATATATATATATATGCCTAAATGACATGTTTGATTCCTGTTTGGCACGAGAAGTTTCCAATATGTGCTGTTTTTAGCTAGAAGAGGAGCTGACTTCAGCTGTCTTGAATGGGACCCCAAGTTTCACTCAAGCTTGTGAAAGTGTGCTTCTTTACCTGAGTATGTGTGTGTGTGGGGACAATTTAGGCATCATCTCACTTTGTGATTTTGTCACCCTGTGATTTTGAAGTTAGAATAATACGAAGAGTAGTCTCTGCAGTCCTCAGAGTGAAAATCTGTCTGTGTGCACGCAGCTGTAACAAGGACACTCATTACCTAGTGCTGACATAAGCCATGAAAATGTATGCTTAGGAGGGATATACTTGACACAGCATAAGTTCTAGCTGCCTTTGCCTGGAGAGAAATGATTAAAGAACTATCAGCATGTTTAAATGTATGAATTCCACATACATCAAATGAGGTGGGAACTATAAACATGAAAATATTTGTGTACAATCTGCATTTTTCATTTGTGCTCTGTCAAAATTGTAAAGTATTTGAAATTAAGTTTTGTTGTTAGTAGTATGTGACCACTGTCAGTAATTATTAAAAGGAGTTTCTTCTGCTTTGCTATTGTTGCTATGGCAAAAAAACCCAAGTGATGTGCTTTCAGCAACCAAATGGAATATATATTGAACTGTCTGAAATTTATTAAGCATAACACTTTTCTGACTGTAAAACATTGTAAGACAGAGGGACAAACCCTGAGGTTTTTTTAACCGAATATAATATTACAATGGAGCCTCACTAATTAGAACCCATCTGACACTCAAGTGTCATCTCCTAAAGGGCTGATGGAGCAGCAGCAGTAAGGATTCACAGAGCTACGAATGTGGTACTGCAGACTATGCTGGAGACTTGAAGCCATAGCTTTTGTGCAGGATATTTTTCAGACGTGTTTGAATAATATTTCTGAATAATATATGAGATCATTTTTTCCAGTGAATCATCAAATGTATTATTAACACACACGTATTATTCAATCCACTTTTTAGAAGTTCAAATAATTTTATGTAAATACATTAATCTAGAGGTTTTTTTTTCCTTTTGTCCATGTTTTTTCCCTTAGCTAAGACAACTCCTACTAAATTGTGTTTTACCAAAGGAAGGATTCAGTTCCATTTGTCCTTATTATACTGTTATTATGCATTGCTAATATCCACACGGGAAATCACTGTAGTGCAGTTAGAGTGCTGTAAATTCACACCTGAGCTTAACTTACAGTAATGTGACTGAGGAAAAAGCCCAGTAAGTACATAAGCTTTTTTTCACAGAGGTTTTAAATTTAAACCATGGATGTTCTTTCTGGGTCTTTTGGCTGCTCAAAGTAGCTGGTTTTCATTAGACGTATGCTTTAGTTCAAGTTAGATATGATTGAAATGGAAAGTTGACTATGGAGTTAACTAGGATGGATCTACTAATTTTTTTTTTATTTTATTATATCAACTCACAATATAAGCTAGCAGGTAGTCTCCAATAAAAATTGTTACTGGTGTGCAGCCTATAAAAATATGCATCTTGACCTGGGTCTTTTATGGATATATAGATACATGACTTACCATGTGATGAATGTAGATTTAATGAGGAACTTTGGCAGTTTATAGTTTTTGTAATTCAGACAGCATCTCTTGTCTATTAAAATTATAAGGATTTGAGACTGGAGGACATGTTTTCCACATGTGTGACTATACTGAGAATTGCAGTGGAGCCCTGTTAACTGATATGCCTCTGATAATCTAGCCTAATTGACACGGACATTTTGGATTTTCCCATTGCTGGCTGCATTGGCAAGGGGTTGCTAAATGTTAATATGCAAATCTTGTTTCCAGAGCTCAGCTGAAAGAAATAATCTGTACTTTGGAGTACATTCTGTAAAGAATAAAGTCTTACTAAACTGTGGAATGGTAAAACTCAGATGCTTTCAGTATTGGGTAGGGAATGAATGAATGACTCTTGGGACCATGCTATCACATAGCTCTTTCTGCAATTGTGCTGTCCTTTTTAAAATATAACTCCAAAGAAAAGCAATCCCCACCAATCCATTCAGTAAACTCCAGAAGTAATGAAGCCTAGTTCCAATCAACAGATATCCAATGTTCTTAATTGTCTTTCATTGCAGTATTTCTGGCTACTCTCTCTCCCCTCTACTATACTCACTGTGGGAGTGGGAATATCCTAGGATAATGTGCCTATTTTTTAAAAAAATATTGTTGTAGATAAATAAAGCTGTAGAACGAAACCAATCTACACAATTATAAAAAAGCAATGAGACAAAAATTGGGTCACGTATATCTATCTACCTGGCTTCTATTAGGAAACATCATCTTTGTTCTGTACGTACATTCCAGGAACAATGTATTGCAGTAACTGTATAATTCAGTGTATTCTGGTTTCATGGAAGTGTTCTAGCACATTTGCTGGAACCACTGCTCTATTTAGCAGAGTAGTGCGTTAATAGGATTATTGCAGTGAGGATTGAGCAGAACTTCTAGTAGACAAAATACTCAGAAAATTTACAGACTCGGTCATTACCCTTGTTCCATATCTATGTCTTCATAATTTTTCTGTGGCTGCTACCTAATCCAGAGCCCACTGAAACCAATATAAAATTTCTGTGGGGCATTATAAGGCAAGGATTTCCTTTATATTGAAAAGATTATATTTAATACAGAAAAAGGCATTCAGCAATACAGAAAGCGAGTTTCAATTGGAAAAGTAAACTGGGTCAATGTACTTTTGAAAATCCCATTCTGAGCAAATAGTAACTGCAAAAAAAATCTAAAAATTGCTTACATAAATGACATTTATTGTGAATAAAATGTTATGAAAACCTTATTAAAATAGAAAAAGTAATAGAAAAGTAACATGAAGCTGATCAGAACTAAGTATGTCTACACAGATGGAACTTAAAAGGTATAGGCTCACTTTTTCTGTCTTTGCTTATTTTCTTTAGTTTGTAAAGATAGGAGTTGAATTTCTGAATATTTTAAATAAAGTGATGCCACTAAAGTTATAAAACCCCCCACCCCCCAATAAATTCACTAAAAATGAAACAAGGTCTCTTGGGACCATGATCTAGGGGTAAATTAGTACGGTAGAGGTATCAGTCAAAGTAAGCAATCTTATCAAAAGCATAAAGATTAACTTTTCTGGTGAGAAGTATAGGTAGAAAATAAAGCAAAAGATCTATGAGACTACATCAGATCACTTTTAGGACTTGGAAAAACAAAAAGAAATTACACAAGAATGGAAAAGATTTGAATGTAAGGTAATAGAACAAGAATAATAGACCAATCAGATAGGATAAGTTACAAGAAATAGTTTCAAGCAATGAAAATAATAAGAAAAATTGTATAAATAAATTGAAAGAACAAAATACATTACTTATCAGGAAGGAGAGAATATAGTGGATGACACAGTGAAGACAGATGTATGCAGTTCTTTTTCTTAAGCTTTTGTAAAAACATCCATGGTGTTTGATTCTTAAAATGGTGCTTTTGAGGGGTATAAGAAGTATAATAGAAAAAGAGTAGATTAAATAAAATGTAGGTAAGTCAGATGATGGTAAAAGGTAAGGTGAAACCTTCCTCTCTTCAGCATTTCTACAGTACTTAAATATTATATGAAGTAATTTTGGAACCATAGCTTTTTTTTCCATGTGGATTCCAGAACTAGTGATATATGAGAACTAGAGTACATCAAATAAATCACTTGTTTTTAAAGGTGTGTGAGTGTAGCATTTGAGGAACCACAGGTTATTTCTGACCTAGATATCTGGGAGTCAAAAGATTAGGCAGTTTATGAGACATTATTACCCAGGGTGACTTTCAGTAATGGAACTTTGGATCAGGTTGATTCTGAGCTGACCACAAGTGAGAAAACAAAGACGTGATCTTTTTCGTATCTGGTGCTATGTCACGAGACAAGAAACATGACTTAGCAGATGAGCTGCCAAAATTTCCACCATGTGTATTATTCCTTTTGTCTATAACACATAGGAACTACCCTAGGGAAATAGTTTGCTAGATGAACACTTATTGACTCTCCCCTTTTGTGGTACTTGGTTTGTAACATCATAAAGAGTTCCATGATATAGAGACCTCTTGATAGGTAGCATTTGTTAAAAGTAATAGCTATACCTACAAAATGGAACAAACTTCTGAATAGGACAACTGGATCAGAGTTTCAGGTTATGAACTGGGGAATAAAGGATCATTAGTCAGATAAATGGCCAGAGGATGAAAATTCTGGTTTATGGTCAGTGAAGAATAAGATCAAATCTAGAAAAATGAAGGAAGGAATATGGCAAAATTCCCCTATATCCTCTTCAGTTTAATTTGATTCTTATCATTACATTCTCATACTGTACAATTCTGGTGTATCTGAATGACATCTATAAAGTAGTGTTGCAACTTCTTCCACTCTCCAAAGAAAGAACAAAGAAAAATATTTATGCTTTAGAATGTTCTTATTGTAGTGTTTCTATATGTTTATAGTACTGGAGGAAAATTCTAATTGATTACAGTCATAAACTTGTACCTCAGAAGAATCACGGAAACAACTGATAATCGAAGAATATATTGGGAGCATGACTTATTGTGTACCCCCACTACCCTACACTGTGCCTATAGACTGAAGACACAGATCTATTGTACTAATGCAATAAACTATGTATTAATGCAGTTTCCCCTATTACTGCAGTTACATGTAGATCTTGTGACCAAACTTCAGAAAGAAATCTACGTTATAGTGAGTTCATTCCGGACTCCATAGATACTAATTTTTAATTGGTGATAATTGTGCTGCTTCTTCATAATAACCATGATGCACTGAGAAATTTCTAAATTTCACTGTTAAAGGATTACAAAGTATTTGTCATATGTGAAATATTTTCTGGTTTAGTCATGTTAATTTAAAATAATAAGAAAAAAATTCCAAATATAAATTCATTTCTTGGCTTACGCCACACTCATTGACGTAGTATCTGTGTGCACAAACAAATCAATGTCTCTTCTAATTACTTCACCCAGTTCCAGCTGACTCGTGTTTTATTTAACATTTAACTGTGCATGCCAGTATTTCCCCACTCCATTTGTATTCTTTTACTCTTGTGTTTGATTTTGGTAAATGTTTTATATGTGTGTTCTTATCTCACCTTTTATGTTAAATCAGGTGGGAGTTTGTAGCTGGATGTTTTTCAGTGGTTAAAATTTGGTCTTTAGGGAAAATGTATTCAAGAGAATTTTTTAGTGACAACAAAAAACCTAATTACATGTGGATTTTTTTATTATTTCTTTCTCTGCTGTAATGCTTTAGAATAAAACCGAATATCTATTTACACCTGCTTCTTGTGTATAATCAAAGTCACATGTTTTGTACAGTAGCTAATATAAAATTAGGACTTGAATAGTACATATTTACATACTTCAGGTAAAAAGTCCTCTCAGGCTACTGTTCTGTAGTTTAGCTGCCTTTAAACCTGCAAAACTGTTCTAGTAACCACAAATGATTTAAGAAATTCTTTTAGGACATTTAACTGACAGGCAGATGAAGTCTGTCAATGATTACAGTGAAAACCATGGGAAGTCTGTCAAATAAAATCTCCCATAAAAGAACTATTTTACCTGTATAGCTACATTGTACTGATTTTTGAATGTATACATATACAGAATAAAAACCTTAAGGTAGCTCAGACTCTGTGGAAATCATTTTTCTGTTCATTACAAGCTGTCTGAGTTTAAGTTGATTAGACCTCAAAGGAAGAGTAGAGATTTTTATGGTAATTTCTTTCCTGTGGTTATCAAAACTAACTGTAAAGCAGTTTACCCACACAATACAATGAGCCTGAAAAAAACCTGTTGTGAGCCAGATTAAACTGAGTATATAGAGGATTTAATGAATTATGGTGTTAAACTTGAGCTGTTTTCTGTTTTGTGTGTTTTTTTTTTTTTTTTTTTTTTTTTTTTTTAAGATTCAGCATATTAAATTCTCAGGGGGTCACCCTGTCAGCCTCAGTTCTGTGGCCTGGATTTAGTTGAATCAATCCTAATTGAAATTCTGCACAGGTCTGGTATTCTGTGGAGACTGCAGATGAATGACAGTGCAGTGGCAGGAAAGATAAATATGCTGGCAAATGAGATCCAGGCTCTCCACAGAGGATGGAATAAATTACTTTCCCAATACAGTGAAGGTAATATGCTGGAGAAAGAAAGTGAAATCGAAGCTAGTTTAATACAGGGTTTGTTAAAGAAAAAAAAAGAAACCAACAACACAGTTAAGATTTACTTAAAATACAGATTTGTGATATGTACTGCATTTAGGCCACTTCTTCATGTCTTTTGTATTGTGAATAGTGATCACTGCATACACTCTAATTTCATTTTATGCAGGCGGTAGTTTGCACAATTTGAATTCATGCAGCATTCTGTGTGTAGCTCAAGGCCCAGTAGTAACTGTGGTATAGCATATTGATTAGTAATTTGATAAATATATAAAATGGCACACTGACTTTAAGGTGCTTCATGCAAAATGTATTTAAATGACCTTGGCTAATTAGCATGAATAGCTTTGAGGCACCGCTGCCTGAATGAAAGACATTTTTTGAGTCCAGAGATTTAAGAGGTTTCATGACTGGATGAGCAAAACTTAAACCAAGGGAAAAGAGCAAACATTAATTTTCATAGAAATTAAGGTGAATTAGATGACCTGATAGAACTTTTTTCAATTTTCTTGCAAGTGCTGTACTTTTTCCTCTCTGCATATTGTCTGTTACTTCTTCCAGTCTAATTGCTAAATTTCTTAAATAACCAGGATTTTGGTACTTTCCTCAGAAGAATATATTAGAGTCTAATGGATCAGAAAGTATTTTCTAATATTATCATTTTCTTAATATCAGCTATTACTTCTTTTGGTAGTTATGGTCTGTTGTGCCACTTGAAATAATTCCTTTCCTTCCTCCATGCTTACATCCATCTACAATATGTAGTAAATGTATTTTACCTTTTTTTCTTAGTAAATACTTATCAGAATTATAGGAATTTATAATTTCCTTGATTCTCCTCTCAGATATTCCATTACCTAAAAATAGGATTTGCTTTTGTTTTTTCTTCTGCTAATTTGTGCATATTAGTGATGTGTCATGGTGCTCCAGACTGGAGTGCTACTCCAGGCTGAGATAAACCTTGCCACCCATAAACTCTGGTATTCACAGGCAATTTTCACTGGCCATTTCTGATCTGGTGTTTCATTCTGCAGCTGAATTGGCTTTCCTTGGTCATACTTTCAGCCTCCTTTTATCACTCCTGTTTTCTTCCCAATGAAGTTGTTTTTAAACCTTAATTTCAATGGAAGTGCTAGCTCATGCTTCTCCGAGTTAAATTTTTCTTTATTTTCAGTCCATGTTCTAAAAAGGGTGTTCAGAGATAACTAGGCATAGACCTAAGTAAGCATGACTCTGAAATCACTGGAGGCTACTAAGGGGGTGTGCATCTTCCCCAGCAAGTAGAAGAAAGGTGTCTGGGATGGAGGGGAGAATGGTAACTCTGATTTGAACAGTTTTTGTGAAGGAAATAAAATCCGCCTGATGGCTGGCTAGCAAATCTGTACAATGTTATATTCCCCTAAACCAGATAAGCATTGCTGTAGATCAGTGTGGCACTTCCATTCTCTAGGGTGGCCAGGGAAGAACTTTAAGAGGTGAAAAATGTTTCCAGCTCAATGGGACAAAATTTCATTAGTTTTTATTTCTGAGTTTGGCTAAATCGTGCTACTTTTACTAGTTATCACATTTAGAAAAACCTCATGACCTAAGCTAATCTTGGGGTTTTAGTTCTTATGCGGTGTCATTCTACTTCTGCTCTGGCATTTATGTGATAAGTGCTTGAAATTGTCAGCACAACCTGTATTTCACAGTTTTTTCTCCAGAAATCATGAACTTCTAAAATGAATTAATAGAATATTTCACTGGATGAGGTAACTGTTGGAATAGCTCATAGTAATAAGAAAAAAAAAATCAATTATCACAACGCTTTGTAATGAATTATTTTTAATGGGAAACATTCAATACTAAAAGAAATGAAGAAAATATTTTGAAGTGAAAACCTGCAATACTGTAACAACTGCTTGTTCTTACTGACTTTCTGTCTTATTTTCTTTTTAACCAATTCTAATACATATGTTCAAATTGTTACTATAGAATATAAAGGACAATGAGTACAATGCTAAATAATTATTTTCCTCCTGCTCATCTTAGCTTGTTGGCTGGAAGTGACACCCTTTCTTTGTCATCATTCTGCTCTGTTTTTTGTTTCTTGCAGAAACATGTCCATTCATTGGCTTCCAGAAATTAAGTACTTCAATTTACCACAATAATGTGTTAAAATTGCTGTGTTACTTTTCTGTTTCTTAACTGGTTCCCTGCCCATGGCTAAAAATAAGTTTTCCCTCCTAAAACAACCATGTGAGATTTTGATTCTTTGAAGAGATTATTTTTTTACAGGGTAAGAAATGGACAGCATGGACAGATGAATGCATCCTTAGTTTATTGTTTTTCACTACAAGTGAAACTGTTGAATATAACAATCCCTTGGAAAGTCGTATTACCTTATCTATCATAATTCATAGGTGAGCATTCTGTTATATACTGTACTAGTCATATACTTTATGTATGAATACTGATAGCCTTTCTTTAATGTGTGTGGAGACAATAAAAATTATATGGGCTTAGGCAACCTTATAGCAGTATTAGTTGCATCTGTGCTGTATAGTTTTTGGTAAAAAAAAATCACTTCCTACTAAAATAGCTATACTTGCACTAAATCTTGGTTTTGTGATTTATGAACATGAAGAACAAAAATTCTCTCTGCTTTTAGTGGAATTAAAATTATACAGGTGTTTTTGAAAACCTGCGTAACTACATTACTATCACTGTAAAAAATGATCGAGAATGAAAGCATTACTAAAGTTCACTTGATTGGTGCATTTTAATTTTCTACAGCTGGTATGCTTTGAACTTGCCTTGGTTTTAAGCAGACTTTTTCCCATACCACCTTAGAGACATCTACTTGTGATATCAGAGTGTATTCACTAAATCTGTGCATGTTACTCACAATCTGTTATTACTACCTCTTGCATAGCACAGATGCTTGAAGAAATATCTTTCCTATTAGATGAATGGAAGAACTCAGAAGTCAGCTTTTGAATTAATTTACTGTCATTAAATCACTTCAGAATTAAGAAAACATATTTTGCTCAGTTTTCATATGCACTGACATCAGTTATATTGTCACTGATTTTATTTTTAATTACTGGAAGGTTTTATGTTTTATTTTTCATAATTTGCTCTGAAAAAACTTCAGTCTCTTCATGGAATCTCCTATAAACTTATTTCCTATTAATGAAACTGATAAATAAGCCCTTAAAATCAAATCTTAACAATTTAATTCTTCTTACAAGAAAATATTAAGCTACAGAATCCTGCTAATTGTGTGTTTTAGAATAAATTTCTACTTAACTCATCATACTCGTCTGAGAAGCTGCATTTCTTTCCATATTAAAATCTCCTGCAATTAGAAAGAGTTCCTAATTGCTTCTCATCTGCCCATTGGTAGGGGTAAGTGTGTTTGCAAATAGGCCACAATATTAATATAAAGAGTTATTATTTTAAAAAATATTTATGTGAACATTCGAGAAATTAAAAGAATAAAGGTATGCCTGTGGGAGAAGTGTCTGAAAATTATCCTATTCTAAGTTTCAATTACAGTTTTCACATGAAAATTCGGGATTTTTGTCATGTATTGGTGGCTGAAATCAAGGAAAGATTCCTGATGAAAATAAAAGTGCCATATTTGAAAAGACACTGTGGCTTCATGGTAATTTTTTTCTGAAGTCCCTTATTCTACCAATTCTTTGTTGGAGCAGCCCTCCTTTACCCTAGGTTTGTTTCCTATGATGTACTAGTAACTTCTACGTTGTTGGGGAACTGGAAACTGGATGTACAGATCTTGATACAACAGATGACTGGGTTTGATTAGATATCTAAAATACAGGATAACAGCACTGTTAGCACTGTTCTGGAGTTTGTTTCAACTTTTGATGTCTTTCTTGAGACAGGGTGTTACATTTTATATTTTCTATTGATTTTTAAACAGAAGGAAAGCAGTTGCTGTAAGAAAACAAACCCAAAACCAAACTAATGTTCCATCAAGAAGCAGCTTCCATGAAAAAATTCCAATGAGATTTCAGCATACTGATGGGTTGTATGTTGTGAACTAAATATGACTCTGAGTTGGTATTATGTAGTTTGTTCACGTAATATTGCACTTCACTTTTGATTTTATATCTGAACATTTCATTATCAAGATGGGGACCTAAGGCATTCAATTCTCTTCCAAACATTCAACAGAATACTCACAGTATTCTCATTTTGTACAAATAGTTTTTCTAACAACTGTTCATTTTCAGTAGAAATTGAATAGATAACACTGCAGATACTGCCAGTGCAAATGTGTGGGTTTACAAAGGCAAATATTTGAGTAACTTCAGCAAAGTTTTCCCTGTTCAGCCTATTGGTTTTGCTTATTAGTGAGTGATACATGAGTTTTAAAAAAAAGATCTGAATTTTAAATAGAATCAGAGGACACAGACTCAATATTCATAGAATCGTAGAATCATAGAATGATTTGTCTTGGAAGGCACATTTAAAGTTATCAAATCCATTCCTTCCTGCTATGGGCAGGGACATCTTTCACTAGATCAGGTGAAATTCCTGTTCAACCTGACTGTGAATGTTTCCAATAACGGGGCATCCACAGCTTCTCTGGGCAACCTGTCCCAGTGTCTCAACATCCTTATTGTAAACAATGTCTTCCTTATATCCAACGTAAATCTACCCTCTTTCAGCTAAAACCATTTCCCCTTGTCCGATCACTACAGGACTTGGTAAACGGTTTCTCTCCATCTTTCTTGTAAGCCCCCTTTTATAATCCTGAATGATTGCTATAAGGTCTCCCTGGAGCCTCCTCTTCTCCAGACTGGCCAGCCTCAGCTCTCAACCTTTCTTTACAGGACGGGTGTCCCATCCCTCTCATCATTTTCGTGGTCCCCCTCTGGACCTGTTCTAACATGTCTTTCTTGTACTGGGGACCCCAGAACTGGATGCAGTACTCCAGGTGAGGTCTTACGAGGGCAGAAGGGGAGAATCACCTCCCTTGACTTGTCAGAGATGCTTCACAAACTAACCTTTATGGAGATGCTTCACAGCATAACCATACTATGTGATGTAGGAGTATGTGCCACTCATCAGCTAGTGATATAATGGAGGTAGCCAGACCTTGTTGTCCACCCCCAAACTTCTGATATCATAAAGCTCTATATAGGGTTCTTTTTAACCTGTTTTCATTTAAATTCAAGCAGAATTTAATTTTCTTTTTTTGGTCTGTTCACCTAATTGCCTCTGCAATGTTTGAGATCCTATGAGATTAGTTATTCATATATTTAGGACTTTAATAATGCAGATTTATGCTTTCTGTTGCTGACTTTAAATAGTTTGTCCTTTTTTTTTTTTTTTTTTTTAATAGATGAGGCTTCATAGAAAAACCATATCGGTAAAGAAGTAATATAAAAATGCACATTATACTAATAGAAATAATACAGTAGCTTTCCTTTATATTAGTCCAAAGGGCACTGCAGTATGTCTTTGTCCTAGATGTACTTCCTTATATTTGTTATGAAGAATAATGACATAATGGTCCTGAGAAATCCTTTATTTATGAGTTTGTTGTAAGCAATACGGTTTTCAAGTTTAAGTGATATTGACCTTATTCACATTGCTTTGTACCAAAACTTAATAAAAATTTTCCCATCCTTGTAAATCATTCCCTTTTGCCATTTTTAACTGTTACTAATATGTACCTCATCTTCAGTATGAGCCATATGCTTGTACACACACTCTAGAGTTTTTTCAGGAACTATCAGAAAGAACTTAATAAATAAAAAAGGTGTGTACTCTAGACACATTAGTTAACTTACTAGTAGATGAAAAAATTCTATTACATAAATAATTTCCTGAAAATGGGAAATTTGATGTTGCTTCCACTTAACTTGAAAGTGATGGTATAAGAGGAGCCACAAATTTGTTGGGAAAGGATCTTTCATTCATCTAACTATTGGTTCAAATGAAGCCAGCAAAATAAGATCGTCTGTGTTTATGCTCAGAAAAAGTCAGTGTTTCTCAATAATAAGAGATCAAAGAGGAATGTAGCAAAATAGTTGTTTCTGCTTTTCAAAAAGGAAAACTGTTATTTTGGTAAATGTCAAGATAGCAATCTCTTCCAAGTCTGAGAAGGCAGTAAATGAGCTTCAGATTGGAGGGTTCAACTTAATATCTCCACTACTAGTTAGAGGTTAATGATATGGAATGACCATAGAAAATATTACTGTTTTTACAAGTATTTTTTGTGCTAAAAGGAGAGTGCAAATGGCTCATAGTATACTTCAGTTAGGCTGATCTTCACCAAAAAGCTGACTACTACATATGTGAAAGAAGTTGTGGAAATATCTATTGGTGAGCTGCTACCATATGAAAATGTATGGAGCAGCAACCAAATTTGAACAGCACTTGTTATCAAAGCAGTACTGCTAGCTTTTGTAACCATGTCCTGCAGAAGATCTGTTCATTTTTACTGAGAAGCAGGCTGGCCAAATAAACTGTCCCTATTCTGGCATTTGTGCCATGTGGCAATGATGTGACCGACCTGTGAGCAGGCAGCATGCCATCCCAACAGATGGGCATGAATGCAACTAGCCAAGGATATTTTCATTCTATGTGCAGCAGATGTACACGCCTATTAAAAGTGTTGCTCCCAGCTGCGAGAGTTGAAACAGCAGTTTGCTTTGACCCTCTTTTTTAAAGTTGGTAATATATGGCACCACTAACCCAGCTCTGAACTTGATTGACATGGAGCTTCATGAAATACTAGGAGGAGAGGGCAGGGAGTTCAAGGTAGTCTCCTGTACTGTCATTATTTAATTCTTCAGGAATTTTAAATTTTTTTTTGATAGACGTTATGCCAATAATACTTGACACAGAAGAAGCAACAGAGCTAAGAGCATGCCCTCTATGGCTAACTTTGTCTAATATGCAAGCTGTACCCACAGAGCCTGTAAAAGTCAGCACAGCGCTGACAAAAATATTTCCCTTCTGGGTGAAAATTAATTGCAGTCATTACTTTAATGATCAAAGTCCACAGAGGACAGCGAAAGCAGGTTCTACCACTGTGTAACTAACAGAACATTTCAATCCTACTATTAACCGAGTTCTTTTAACTAGAGTAATATACCAAGAGAAATACAAACAGTTTTTCTCAGAATAATTTTTACTTAATCATAGGGACAGTACACAGATTAGTGGCTTTCAGATGGTAGCTTTTTGGTACACCTAAATTTTAGCCATCTGGAAAACAAAACACTTAAGAAACACTTTTAGATGATTTCAGATGCTCATATTCCAACAAGCCCACCCCTTTTTGACAATTTTTATTTAAAAGACTTACATCAATGCTGTTGTGAAGTTGTTTTGAAAGAATTTGGTGAGAAGGGAGATGAAATGAGATTATGTCTAAACTGTAATACTCCATACCAATAAACATCTGTCTTTAAGCCTGGGGGGATAGTATTTCAGGGGGCAGGGCAGAGGGAAAATGTCTTGCCATTTAGATGCAGCCTATAGTATTGTCAGGATATATAATGCGTTGTCACCCTCTATTCAGAACTTGTGGAAAAAAGGGAAGCATTTCAGTCCTTTCAAAATTCTGGATTACCCAGCCTGGAAACAAAGTCTATGGAAATTTTGCTTCTAGCAGAGTTTTAGTGTCTGATCTTCAACTACTGCTGAATCAAAAAATTTGTAATCTGGCTCAAACCTAGCGTACATATTTGTGAATCAGCACATAAAACATACACTCTGCATCTCTGGGAGGTGCTTGCTCCCTGGGATACTGCCCTCTCCCTGTAAGTCTAAATGAGTTCTGTAAGAACATTAAACCCCCTCAATTTATCTAATTCCCACCATTTTGTAAAAATCTCAATTTGATGTGCTTGGTTATAATCTTGTTTAAACCTTTACAGTTATAGCTTCTAAAGTTGAAAATAGCTGCTGTCCCCACACCGCCTTTGCATGACACACCTTGCATTATGTCAAACCTTAAAGAAATTTGCTGGTAGCAAAGCTAAAACAGATTTACTTTGCATGAAAGTGATGAGGGTTGGGGAAATAACAACTTGACCCTTTCATTTTTAAGTGGTCTTTAAGGCCTACATTTAGAACATTTTCCCCTCTTCCATACTGTTTGGTTCTTAGATCTTGCCCAGATATGACCTGACAGAAAACTGTCTGTAGTGAAACTCTTCTATGCAGCCTAAAACCCCAATCTATGCAGCACAAAATTAGAAAATGTCTTTATCTCCTGCATCCTATTTCTTGGTGTTTCTGATACTTTCCACAGCTGTTAGACTTTTACACTGCATAGAAACAAACGCATAGCTAATTTGAACTCAAATCCATGTTTTCTCTTTATTATTTCTTCCCATTTGGGTGCTGTGGAAGTAAAAGAGTAAAAATCTTGCCCACATAATAAGTTAGGAAGCTCTAGGTATAATTACTTGTTCCGGATCTGTTTCTGAACATGTATTATTCCCCCACCCCCTCCCCAATGTGTTATTTTCCTTGTTTTCTTGTGTTGGTTTGGTTTCTTTTTCCCCCCAGTCAAATACTCTTAGAGTAGTAATTTTGGTTTCTTATTTTCAAGGATTATGGTACGTAAAGTTTTCTTACAAATACTAATGATTTGCATTGCGGTTGTTGAAACCACAGGGATCCAAACTATGATTTTTGTTGTAAAAAATAATCCATGCCTTGAAAGGGTTATTAACTAAATATTTGGGACATACCAAGAGTAGGATGAAGTAAATACTTTGTCAATTTTAAAGAGGTGTAAATGAAATAAAAGAGGTGGTTTGTACAATGAGTCTAGCAATGAAGAAAAAGGGCTCTTGTGTTAGCCCATTACATACTTCTGAGATGTTCATCTCATTTTCAGCCTGCTTTGTCAAGGGACTAAACTGACAGGTTGTTTTCTCTGTATATACACGTGTAGGCTTGTGGCTATGTCTTCTTTTTAATAAAGATTTTAGCCTTATGCACAGCTTCAGACAAATATATCAAGTACCTGAAAAGATAGTGAGGTTTTATATGTTTTGTGAGAATAAGTGGCTAAATAAAAAAAGGTGCCTAGTAATGGACTTGTGAGGATGTGAATGCAACGAGGTAAATTTGTCTGTTATCAGGTACGAAAAAATCCACGCAGGACCACTACTGAGATACAAATCCTTTGGGAGAAGGGCTTAATAAAGTGCCACTGTTCTCAGAACCGGTAATTTAACATTCTGTGGTTATTCCTGTCCGAGATCAGGCCTGCACCCAGACTGCCAAGGTGTGAAGTCAATACATACAAACTAAATTGCATTGAAGTCTGGAGGCACTCATGGGGAACAAGTAGCCTCACTTCAAAGCAGCTTAATCTTTTTGCCCTCATATGTAGACAAGCCTTGTATCTACTCTCATTTGATAGTTGTGGAAGTGTCTGTCACTGCTGTGAGTTACCATATCTAAAGATATGTTCAGAGAATGTGCTGGGGGATGAGAAAACTTTTAAAATAAAAGCAAAAGAGAGGTGACACCTGCTTTAGAGCAACTGAGGCAAGAGCTACTTGAAACAAGCATTGTGATTTATATTTTAAAAAATACAAATTCTGAGAAAAGTGGGGCTGAAATTTAATGCAATTACTTTAGAAAATAGCAATAGGAATTATTATGCAGCTTCAAAATTCTATAAAAGTTATTAGGTAACAAACAGAGCCTTAAAATTGTTCTGCCAGTTGTCAGAAGACTACTACTGCCTTCTAATTGTAGTTGTACTTTAAAAAAATGAAAGACTTCAATCAAGCTGTTTATTTCGGTGTGTTTTTCAGTGTGTTTATTTTCAGTGTGTCGTGCCAAGCACTATAAAATTGTTTTGTGGCATTCATAAACAGATGCCTTTTTTATCAACGCCCTAGCTGAAGTCAAAAAATCTTTCACAGAAGTAAAAATAGCTAAATTATAACTTAGACCAATTGAGAAAACATGTTGCCTGAACAATATGTTTATGATTAAATTTTGTCACAGAAAAGAAATTTTATTAGAAATTTTCCAATTTTATTGACATGTTCTGAGTATTAATTGGAAATTTTAAATGGACAGATTTTTGTTTTACATGTAGTTTTAAAAGAAAATTTTTAAGTGTGAATTTTTTTTTTCGACAAAACCTGATATTTTCCCTTGGGAAAAGGAAATGGGGAAAAAAATGCAAACCAAAACAAACTCAGATTTCTTTCTAAACAGAAGTTCAATAATCTTTCAGGTGGGTTTTTTTTTTTTTTTTACTATCTGAAGATACTTTGAGCTTCCATGATCAATTTATACAGTTTGGATGTCTCTTACAAGATTTCTATATTGCCTGATTTTCTTGGGGAAAAACTGCAATGTGAAATGAGCACAGAGAACTAGTTTTAGTTATTAATAGCCAAATGGAAAACATCGGTTTGTAGCAACAACTGTTGTCCTCCAGATACAAATGTCATTAAGATACTAATTCTTATATCCGTCAGATCTGTGTAAATAATTTGGCTGCTTGCCAAGCAAGAACACTTGAGGAAAAAAGTATGAGCTAAGGAAGTTATAAATAAAAGGTTATAATTTAGCTGTGAAACTAAATTGAAGTATATTTATCCTTGAAACATTGTTTCCTAGTTTATTTTCTTGCTATTTATGTTTCAGATAATGTTTCTCTTGGACTTTCTATCCCATATGGAACAGCAAGGACTCAATCGCTTAAGCTCAGGCTGAAACTGGGAAAAACAGTCTCTTGTTCTTGCATTAACTGAGAAAACTTCAGCAGCATGCAGTCTGAAAAAAAAGGCCATAGACCAAACAAACTGCTTTTTTTCCAACAAGGGCGATGGCCATTCAGGTCGCTATAGCCTTTCCAGGATCTCAGAAAGAAACTTTCAGCGGTAGGTTTTTATGTGGGAACTCAGTAAAGGACAATTAGGTAGTATTGATAGTGGCACCGATGTTTTAGTGGGAACTCTAGGTCAAACCAAAGACTACATCCAAAATAGCAGACTAGATTTTTCCATGCAGACTTTGTTGAACACATCTAAACAACTAAGGAACGTCAAAGTTGTTAATTTTGTAAATGTTGGAATGGAACTTTAAAATTTCAGTTTAAAATACCAAGTTTTCTCTTCAAACAAAATAATTTTATACAAATTTGCATTTTTTTAAATTCAAATCTGTATTGTTTGGTTACTATAACTTCAAGCTCCTACATTTTAGGAAGCTCCTGAGGTAGCTGTGGCTTCTCTCTAGCTCTGAAGAAAGTTACTAACTTTCTGGTTCAGTATTTGACTTACAAAGAGAATGTGGCTGAAGCAATGGTGCATTTGCATTTTTCAGCAGATTCACAAGCAATATATGATGCATTTTCCGTCACAAGCAATAATTTATTAGAGTTTATATGATAAATAGCTTAGAAATCAAATCAGTTATTGAGAATTCTGTGCTATCTATTTCCAATCAGATAAAGAGGAATTTACTACTGGGGAAAAAAAGGTTAATAAGCCATTTGCACAACCTTTTTGATGGAACACTTAAATGTAATGCATCCCTAGAATAGCATTCCAGGGATGCATTATAGTTGTATGATCACAGAGTGATTAAAAATCCATAACAGAGCGTTTGTTTGCCAGGTATACACATAAAAAGACCTCTTATCAAAGCAATTTGACTTCCATTCACTCGAACAATTTTGTTCATTAGATACTGGTGTGGAAGGTAATGCATCTACAAGAAAGAACCCCTTTTCTGGTACAGGACAATTCATTATCCTAAAAGCTCTTTCATTATATACTTTATATTGTGAAGGCAAGGGACATACTGCTTATCATTTAGCCTGACAGCAATGTACATTGTCACAATAAATTTTGAAAATGTCTGTAGGGGTTTGTGTGCATGTAGTGGTGCTTCTGGTCGTGCTTTCATTAAAGTGGCGAAGCATGGCAAGTTGTGAAAGAACAAAACTAAAACATAAGAAAAATGACTGAATTTCTTTTCCTCTCCCTTCATTTTTGTATCTTTCTGTACTAGTTCACTAATGGAAAATAGAAATTCTGGTATTAAGTTCTCACTCTGAGATTTCTGTAAAATATGAGGACTAGTTTCTAGCCCCTGTGAAAAAAAGGCTGCTTGCTTGCCCCAACAGTTAATGAGATTCTGAAGAAGTGTGCTTGAAATGTACTGTTTTAAGCAAGCCAGAAAAAGAGCTTGCATGCTCAAAAGTTGATTTGATTTTGTTGACAAACTAGCTGACATAGTTAACCTAGTAAAAAAAACCTTCCTCCCTCTGTAAACTTCATGTGATTTCTATTTGTTGACCATTATCACTAAAATGATGCTGCTATTAAAAGTATTAAATTATATTTCTATAGTGTGACTTGAGAATGCAAGCAGGTACTGGTGATACTCCTACACTTGGCATCGGCATAATTTTCATAATTTGTTCATAGCTCTTTGTGGAAAACCTTGAATTGTATGAACCTCATGCACTATGTACTAACGAGGGGTGGGCGGATGGATGAAATCTGCTTCTAGCCAAATATATTTCATCATAGTGTGAACTTAATTCTAATGGAAGCATATGAAAGAAAATGAAAGCAATGGGTATTTTATGGCTATAGCTTTCTGGTCTAGGGAGAATCTGTAATCTATGCAATTTGTACATTTATTTTAAACTGTGCAGGAAGAAGTGTTTGAGAAGTCTCTGGTTGTTGCTACAGCAGAGTATTCCTATCCAGGGCTTTAATCATGTAAATCCTTGCATAATCTCTAATAGCTTTTTCTTTTTCTTTGCAGTTCATACAAATGTGAACAAATATTACCTGTTAGCACACATTAAATTAGGCACCTGCATACTGAGCAGAAGCATCAAGGCTGTTGTGCATTTGTTCCTTATTCTTAAGAACACATGAAAAAAATAACATTATGGACAAACAAAAGTGATATAGATGCAAATTATTACAAGTCAAAAATGGCACTATGAAGACAGAATTTCACTTGTATGAACTGGTGTAGGTCCATTAAAATAAATGGAGTTATCTTGATTAACTTGTGCTGATATCTGACCAACGAGTTTGACAAGCTCTCATTGTTGTGGGAACATTTCCTTTCCGTTACCTTTTTTGATGTCCTACTCACTTTTTACCCTGGTTTAATATGCACAGCCTGAAGGCTTCAAATTATCTAAATAGCCTTATAAGACTTTCCTAATAAACCACAAATTAGGTAATTTGCTGCTGATTCTTAATATCATTTTGGTGGAGAGGGGGTTAGTGTTCCCACACAAATATGTAAGAACATATGATGTAGCATATGTGCCATGAGTGTGAAACATCCTAAGCCTGTCAGACATACTTTACATCTGCATAATCTGCAGCACTGATCAGCCAGTGCATATGTGGACCTGTCTAGAACATACAGAAATCTAGAGAAATGCCCTCTCTCTTTTCCCCCTCCCTCCTTATATACAGTTTCTTATAAGGAAATCTGCAATTATCTATGCCTAGAAATGCGGAATAGTCTTTCTGCTATGTAAATGTTTATAATTTTATATCATATTGCTGAACAATGCTAACAATAATAAATGTTGCCATCACATATATATTTTTATAAGATTTTGGTGGAATTTACAGCTGTATTTTGTATGATTTCAGGATTTTTTCCCATTTACCTAAAGACTGCAGATAATCTAATGCCCTTTTCTCATTAAAAAAAATATTAAAATTCTTACTGAATTAAAAATGTGTCCATGATAATAGGCCTTGTGTTTGTATTTCCAGGGGAATAGGTGAAAGGTTACTGAATCTACTAGTTTACTGTTCCCTTTGCAAAAGAAGTGTCTCTCCTGACCTCCTCTAAGGAACAAAGCAACACTCCTGGGCAAGCAAAATTAGAGTTTGCTTGTAGGAAACACTAACTTTCAGTTCTTGAAATGTTTAACAAATACACTAGTAGTCTAATCCAGACCAGCATGCTATTTAAACTAGTAAAGACCTCTATAGATAAAGCAGATAAAGACCTCTGAAGGAAATATCTACAAGGGTCGTTCTGTTTTCTTTAGTTAATACCTTGGGCAATGTGCTGGATGCAAAGGTAAAAAGCTTGCGCTTAAAGTGTTCTTTTATCAGCCCTAGTAATAAAATCTGCCTGGGATAAATGAATATAATTTCAGGAGGTGCTAAACTTCCTATGAAACAGTGAAGATCACCTCAAATGTCTCTTTTAATTGGTGGCAGAGTTTCAACATGTTTCTAAGAGCCCTCAGGTACAGCGCTCCTGTAACAGGCTGTTTCTGGTTTGTCCTCCCAGCAGAGGAGCATGCCTGGAGCACAGAAACCAGTTTACCTGAATAACTTTCTCTTTTGCATTTTGTACTTTGACATGCTTAATGGGAATCTCTTACAGGTCAGAGGGGAGTGACTTCTGCTGAGGAAAAAAATGAACACTGCATAATGGACCAAGACAAGTTAATTGAGCCCATTTTCTGAGTCACTTGTCTGTCTTCAGACTACCCCACTTCGTGGCTAGGTCATGTTCCATAAATACAAAATCTGCCTTGCTTAATCATATAGGTCAAGTCTGTAAACCTAGCTGTGAACTGCTGGTTGCTGGTGAAAAGATTATGTGGCCAAGGTTTGTGATGTGGCATGTAAAATAGACTGTAATTAGACTAAATTAGATATTTCAGATTTGTGCAGCCCATGGCTGGGCTTAAATCTATTTTGCCCTTATTGTCCTCTTAATTTCCTAGTACACTGCACAGATATGTTAATTTACTACTCATGCTGAATGTAAGGTCACAGTGTCTCACTTTTGTCTGTACTTGATTGCTTATCACCTTTTCAGACTACCGTTTCTATTTGCCATGTGTATCTGATGATTGGTCCTCAGTAACTCCCTCTGCAAGAATACTGATCATGTTTTCTTTTTTCTCTAACAGCTGCTCAGTAATTTTGCAAGACATAATGTAAATGTATTCATGAAGTAAAGTAAGTCCCTCTCAGCTCATGTTGATTGTGCTCGTGAAGGTGTTCGCCAGTCTGTTGAACACATTCTGCAGTTATTATCTTTTTTTTTTTTTAAACAGGCAGAATACAAACAGAAGACCACACAAAGAAAGACATAGGCATTTTGTCTGTTTCTAAATCTCTATCTCTCCTACACACAATACACACATTCATTCCAATGGATGACGTGTGGCTAAATCCCCTGCACTACTCGAAAACTTCAAGAGATGATTTTGTGAAACGTCCATTTATGTTCTAGCCTAGTACACTACTCCTCCCTGGCCATTATTGTCAGTAGGCAGTCAGTGAGATACTGAAATAAAGTACAGATGTAGATCTCAGACTTAGTTAAAGAGTTGTTTTTTTTTTTTCATAAAATATTCTGTAAAAGCCTTTGAGTTCTTATATTCAGTTCTTATGTGAGAAAACAAAACCGATGATTTAGAATTTTAAAATATACTTTATTTTTATACCTTATAAAATGACAAGCGAGAGAGAATGCCAGATGGACCATGTGGCTTAAAGTTCTAACAAAAATGGAAACGGAAGATGACAATAATCAGGCAAATATCATTGCATCAGTGAAAGTTGCAGCACCAGCTTGGTTTAAAAGTATTGAAATAGTTACATGGCAGGTTTGCAAGCATTTCAAATCAGCAGGAATTCACAATTTCTGCTATAAAATACACAGATTAATCCTCTAAAACTTTGTTCAATAGAGGCTGTGTCTCTGTGGCTCATGTTTAATCTGCATTGCATGAAATAGTTACAAGATTTTTTGGGCTAGTGAGACAGAACACGTAATGGTTCATGACTAGCGTAAAGCACAGTGATTAGGGTACTTGCTTAGGGGGAAGGATTTTCCTTCATTTAAATATCCTTCATCATGGGAGGGTGTTTGGAGGTGCAACCCTGAGAATTTTGTCTTGATCCTGACATACATTAACAGTAATGTTTTCATGACAAATCCAAGGTATGGACTAGGACTTCTGTTATACAATCTGTCGATGACGTTGGAAAGTATTGTAAACAATTTGGAGGAAAGGTTTCAAATTAAAAAGGAAATTGATTACACAATAAATGGTCCAGAATCAAGTAGATGAAAGTACAATCATGTATTTAGGAAACAGAAATTAAATTCACTGATACAAAATAGGAAGTAGATACGCAGCTATACAGCTTGAAAGACTCTTGGACTTCAGGACACTCACACCACCTCAATACAGATTGTCAGTGTGATGCTCTTAAGGAAGGTGGGGGGGTGGGATGAAGATGCAAATTTCTCTTTGCTGTGTGTGAAAAATGTGACACTTGTAAAGTAGTAAAGGTTATTATTCTTGGTACTTGTGAAGCCATTTTTTGAATAAATAATTAACAGAAGTGGTGTATGCTCATTGATGTCTCTCCTGATGCCCTGAGCTAGACTAGATGGTCAGCTGAAATGTCTTCAGATGCTATATGTATCAGAGGAGAAATCCTTCCTCGGAGAAATTAATGAAGCTCCTTTTTCTATCTATGACAAGTTCTTATCAATAAACATTGTGCTCCAAGTTTCCTTGTAAAGCCAAATACACATTTGGGAAAATAAGTCTCAAACTGCCAAATGTCAAACTATGGAACATAAATACTTAACCTAAGACTCGCGTTTTGGGGGGAAAGATGCAGAACACTTAATATTCTAGAAAGCTTACCTCTAATGGTCAGCAAGTCTTTCTATGTCTTTAATATAATGATTCTTCATTTTCAATTTACATAACTGACAGTAATAAAAATGAGCAGATTTGTGTGCAGCGTTGGTGTTAGAACCAAATGGATGTGTCTTTTATAATAAGGGCTGTTTGAAAGTTAAACATTTCACGTTGATGGGTAAAAGCAATGTTTGGCTATTTCTCCCTCATATATAACATATATTTTAAATTAAGCTAAACAACTTCTACAGGTTCCTTTTTAGTAACTCCTATAATCTCTATACCCTAAATTGGTCTTTCATGCTCAAATTATACACTTGCAATGGACATTAAATACATTCTTGACCATTTGTTTACTATTTTCATACATCTCTCATCCGTGGTATGTATTTGCTATGATATGATTGTAGTATGCTCTTTGCCAAGCTGCTAAAATAAACGTTTGAGAAAAACATCATGATTCACATTGCCAAAGTTTACTTAGAGATCATACTAGCAGCTTCCCACAGGAAATACACTTTTTCTTAAAAGAAGAGAATGAGTATCCAAGTCACTTTTATGTCCCATCCATTGACTATCACTGATATTATTTAACATGGTATAGATTTAGTTAATAACAGAAGGAAAGGATGTGCTAGGACACTGCAAGTAGGAGATAGAGATTTATAGAAATGTGCCTGAAAGCGGACTGAAAACATTGCTGAATGATGCTTAACATTATCAAGTTGCCATGTACGCATTTTGTAGATATTTCTCACACGTGGGAACATATCTGAAGTTGAATATTTTTCACATGGGACAGCTGAACTGGCTTTCAGAACAAATGCCCTAGACTAACAGAATCATAGAACAAGTTAGGTTTGAGAAGACCTTTAAGATCAAGTCCAACCACTAAAGCAGCTGTTCAGTTAATTAAAAACATCACTTGCAGATTTTTATAAAGTTAATTTGTAAAATCCATAATTTCTTACAACTCAGAGTACTTCAGAACTTTGTATTTTGAGGACACATCTAATAGGTGCTTACATTTTAGAACCCACTAAGCCAAAATTTTCCAAAAGGATTGCAGAGTTAAGGTGTCTAAGTTTTCTACAGATAGCTAAGTGCTTCAGAAAGAAATGTCGTTACTATTGATGCAGATGATCACGTAAGCATTTAGTATGCACTGTCTGACTTGGAGCCGAGTAGCTATGGATATGAGTGAGGAGAGCTGATTTCCATGTTCCCAGGCCTGTTTATATATTTTATATGAAAAAAATAGCGCAATAAAATATTGAAGTAACTGGAAGAAAACAGAACCCAACTCTCCTATTTCTCTTCATCTCTACAGAAAACTTTAAGCACAGAGTCATAGCTTTTCTTGCTGGCTCAGGGAATCTCAGCTTTTCTGCAGACTCAGAAAGTTCAAACAGCTTTAATAGAGAAGATAGAGACTTCCTGATTCTACCCAAACCAAGATACCATGATGGCTCTGGCATTCTTATGGAAGATGTACTTTTGCATGTTTTCAATAGCAACATGAGAAGAGAAGATATTTCTGCTACTAGAAGGAGAAAGGGGGAGTGGAGCGTCCTGTATTCAGGCTGAAAAAGACCAGGTAAGAGAACATTATGTATTGACCTCATCTATTCAAGACCAGCAAAATGGCACTTCACTCATTATTTCTGTAGCTAGAAGAGATCACAAACTTCCCAGTCCTATTACTGCAGAGACTTAGTGCTTCCAGAATATGAGAAACAATTCCCAAAGCTTTCCTTCCTTAGAGCTGGTTTCTTCTTCCCTAGTAATTCTAGAGTCACTCCTTGGTCTCAAATTTATGTTCACTGTCCTTCTTTAATAAGACATTAAGATCTCACAATTTACTTGAAACACCCACCTGCTGCTTATTTCTGCTAGGCCTTTGTCGTGGTTTAAGTCCAGCTGGTAACTAAACCCCACACAGCTGCTCACTCACTCCCCCACATCAGGATCAGGGAGAGACTCAGAAGGCTGAAAGCTAGACAACTCGTGAGTCACTGCTGCACCTGTACAGCGTCTTGTAAGGCTTGGGGGTTCCTGCTATGGCAATTCCTGTTATGTGCAACTAAAATCACAGGTTACAGCAAGTTAAAGGTATATCCATTACAATCTCTGTCCCTGGTCCCTTTGGACCCGCCCACAGGGTTAAGTATTGCAATGAATTCCTCCCCTTGCCCCTGCTCCGTCTTAGGCTAATCCACAGACTGCAGTCCCTTAGGGTTGTACCTGCTCTAAGTGGAGCCTCATCTATGAACCACTGTCTCTCCAGGGGTATGCCTGCTGCAGCAGAAACTCATCCACAGCCACAGTCACTTTGAGATGTACCTTCTCCAAGGTGGACTTGTCCTTGGGCCACAATTCCGTCAGAGGCATAGCTGCTGCAGCACAGACATAACCACAGCCACAGATGCTCCAAGATATACCTGCGCTGGCATGGACATATTCATGGCCACAGACACTTTGGGCTGTCCTGCTCCACATGGACTCATCCACAGGTCACAGTCTCTTTGACTCGAGTTCACACTGGAGTTTCAGCCTGTCCGCTTTCAGCAGCACAGAAACAGCAGTCGTGCCCTGGCCACCTGCCAGCCCAGGCACATCACCATTGCTGTTATCAGACTGTCCCCAGGCACAGCACAGTGAGACGATAAGCGGTGCAACGATACAGCAAGCAGCAAAAGAAAAAACAGCCACTAACAAGCACCAGACTAATATACAGTAAGGCAAGCAAGCCCCATGGCAGGCACAGGAGCCTGCCAATTAACAGCTAAACAACAATAACAGCTATAAATTCAGTCTAGCACATTCCAATAAAATCTGTCATTATTTTGAACCCTTTGATCCTCATGCTGGGTGCCAAAACAGGACTCTTATGGTTTAACCCTGGCCAGCATCTAAGCCCCACGCAGCCACCCATTCCCCCCACAGTGGGATGGGGGGGGGGGGGAGGAGGAAATCGGAAGGGTAGAAGGTAGACAAATTGTGGGTTAAGATAAAGACAGTTTATAGAGGAAGCAAAAGCCACGCAGGCAAGCAAAGCAAAACAAGGAATTCATTCACCACTTCCCACTGGCGGGCAGGTGCTCAGCCATCCCCAGGAGAGCCGGGCTCCATCAGATGTAACAGTTAACTGGGAAGACAAACACCATCACTCTGAATGTCCCCCCCCATCCTTCTTCTTCCCCCAGTTTATATACTGAACATGATGTTCTATGGTATGGAATATCCCTTTGACTAGCTCAGGTCAGCTGTCCTGGCTCTGCTCCCTCCCAGCTTCCACTGCCCCTCTGGCTGGCAGAGCCTGAGAAACCATGAAGTCCTTGACTTAGTATAAACACCACTTAGCAACAACTGAAAACATTGATGTCCTATAAACATTGTTCTCTCACCAAATCCAAAACAGAACGCTGCACCAGCCGCTAGGAAGAGAACTAACTCTGTTCCAGCTAAAACCAGGACAGCTTTTCAGGTACTTAAGTCAGGAACTGCAGACTAGAGAGTTTGTGAATGGGAGTTCAGCAGTAGTTTTCAGCCCTGTATCACTGGATGTGGGGCCTGGAAAGCTATCTGAACCTCTTTTTTGACATTTCTTTCCTATTTTGATACTGAAGATGTGTCCCTTTGATATTATATATAAAGTATAGCTAGTTCTAAAACAAATGGAACACAAGTTCACAATTTTTACTTAATTGGTTAATAGTGCAGAAATTACTGATATACGGGTGGAGGGTAGCCCTTGGCCCTGCTTTATGAACAATGTTCAGCTTCCTATCTGCAAGCTTATTTTTTTTCATTATGGTTTTCAACACTACCAGGTAGGTAAAATTTTAAACATAAAATTGGAAAGAACCCATTTTAATTAATCTGATAGGAAACAAAAAGACTTATTGATCCCTGCATTAGAAGAACATGACTAAAACTAAGCTGAAATAATTTTTAAATTAATTTTTAATCCCAACATTCCTTTTTTTTTTTTCTTTTCTGAATTTTGGAAACATTCTTCATTAAATCACTGCCACATCCCTCTTGCTAATTTTTTTCTTTGTTCTTTAGATTTCTATCTGCTGTCTTTTCCCTGGCAGCTGTGTGTATATGCACTCATAGGTGAGGAATAGGAGAAGAGAGCTGAATGATGTGGATTTACAGCTGCAATCAATTAACCTGTTGCTAAGGAACCATCAGCTGCCCAATCAAAAAACAGCAATCAGCTGACTGGAGTCAGGAGGATATAAAATGGAATTAAAAAAAATTACAGTTCCCCCCATATTTTATTAAAATTTTAAAAGATTTTATTTTATTACTGTTTTTTTTTTTTATGAATAAGGAGGGAGGGAAAGTTTGATAGCAAGGCTGTGAAATGTCTAATATGTTTCACTCTTTGTCTAGGTACTTAATTAACAGAAAGGCTGGCAGCAGGAGCTTGGATTTGTGTTTGTCTATCTTTGTTTATCAGTCTTAACCAAAACAGAGTGTAGTGATGCAGTATGTGGAAATATATTACAGAAGACTTCATTTGAACCATTGCAGGTTAGCCTAACGTGGTGTGATCGGGAATACTTTGAAAACCCTAGTCATTTTATGGAATGCCAGGTAATTAAAGCTTAATGAACTTCAAAGAGCAAGTTATGGTTGTCAGGGATAAAAGATGACCCTGGCTGATATGTATGGGAGCAGAAGATTTCATTTCACCCCCTTAGAGCTCACTCATTTTTATGAGGGATTGCAGACTTGAAACAGAAATCACCATCTAAGTTCAAACATGATTTTTGACTGGCAAAGCATCTGTTACAGGTTGTTTCCAGCTTGTTTTGCTTGTTCTGGCAGAGAAGGGCTTGTTCTAAAATGGCTTTTAGAGTTTGCTTTGACTTTAAAATATTTAGAGAAATGTTTGAGTAGGACAACAGAGTTTTCATACTGATCGTGTTTTCCATTGTTATTCTTTAAACACTTAAAGATTTCTGTCAACTCTGGTATTCGTAGTCTTTGATATTAATGTAAAGGACTAAAGTGAAGTACCATGAAAAATCTACCAACACCCAACCTTTTTTGATGGTCATCTGAGATAAAATAGACTGGCCCTTCCTAAACAGTGTTCTCACATTACTTTTACTTGCAGAGGATAAAAAGTTAGGCTAAACTTTGGAATTTTCTTTTAGTCCCATCATTTTGATTCTTGCTTCCATTTCTAAATAAGTTGATATATTGGAAAGGCAAAAAGGAGCAAAAGAGAAGATGGAGTCTTTTCTTTTTTTGTGTCATTAAATCATCCAAGATGTGATGTCTCACATAGCAGCAGTAGTATCTCTAAGAAGCTCAAGTATTTAAAGATATTCATCTGCAATGTTAATGCTGAATTCACATTTATAAATTAGAAATCATGACTTTTGTGTCAGCTCTTTGGCATGAATTAACCAACTTAAGTGTGAACCACCAGCCTGTGTGCTCTGTGTATACCTTATACACTACATCTATATATGGGTTGCTGTAAGTAAATGTGACATAGAACACAAAATAGCTATATATAATTGTTTTCCAATGTATTTAGGTAAGAAAGCCTTAAGAACAAAAAGTAACATGAAAAGAAATATCTATGGCATATGTCAGAACAGTATATACTTCCTAATGTTACAAACAGAATTTTTCCTGTCATGCAGATGAAGACTGCAAAATTTTATTTGTTTGGTCTTTGTGGTGGTAGAACTCCATGTTGTGAAAGAAGTTCAAAAATATATTCTCTAAGTGGTCGTGGGGTTGAGACAAGTATTGTAGCCCCAGTAATGGGTGATCCTGACTCCTCCTTAGCTGCATATCTGTCTCTGTTGACTATTCATATAGGAAGAGTTCCTAATCCACACTTGTCAAAATAGCACTACTGAATACAGGTTCTCAAGTGCAGCAACATAATGTGGCGTTGCTGCTGGCATTAAAGGAAGAAAAGGGAAGTGCACTGGTCTTGTAGCCTCAGGTCTCTTCCTTTGCTGGAGTGGCCTTTTGAGTGTGTCTCCTGGTTGGAGACAGGCACAAACCAGGGCAGAGAGGGCAGGAATGGTGCTGGGGCTGCTTGCCTCCAGCACATTGTGATGTGTGGATTCAGTGCGTTAGAGCGCTGAGGGAGGAGGGGAACAAATTTGTCACTGTGCCAGTGCAGGCTGGACTCTGCATTTCTAAACTACAACTGCATTTCTGAGGCACTTTATTTTACTTAAGGCTTTGAATTTTAAGCATTCATCAGTTTACGCTCTAGGCAGCTGTCTGTTTTGAGTCTGCCTGAGGTCACCTTGAGGTCTGGGTGTTAGCTGAGTTGGGGTACAGTGATTTGGTACACCTAGTATTATGGAATATAGGACAAACAAGAATAAAGGTTTAATCAGGAAACTGTTTTTTATACAGTTTGGGGACTTTAAGCAATTTCAGTATTGTAGGTTTAATTTATCAACCCATCTCTGCAGAACAGGTAAATTTTTGGAGTTTCAGGGCTGAATATTAAATGACTGTAGTAATATTCAGATTTATTAACTCAAGGAAATGTGTTATCTACCGTTGAAATTCATATTATAACAAGGGTTTCTGGAACGATTACTTCTGCATTTTTTGGGGGCATCTACCTGTTGTTTGTGCCTCTTGAGGCCAGCCTTTCATGAAATGTCATAGGAGTATGCAAATGACTAGTGATGATATTTTATTAATTTCTAATGTTCAGATAATTTTTTTAATGCTATGCTTTAACTCTGAGTAATGAAAATTCATTGTAGGTGAAAAAACCTGCTTGCATATTAATTAAAAGCTAATCTTAGTTTTATTTTATACTCTGATGAAGTATTTTAAAGAGAAATGTAGATGCTGGGTCCGCGTATAAACTGGGATGATTTGTTTCGAAGGTATGACTAAGAGGAAGCCCACAAATATGCACTATATTTGTTTGCTGAGTTCACACAGTCTTGGAGTCAGGCAGGAGATTAATTATGTTGCATTATAGATGGTCTTGGAATGACTGCAGTTGCTAAATATCAGACTGCTTGCATGTGAATCTGTCTCCTGCTGCAGACTTAACGTGTTCCTTATGCTAGGTTTAGTAAAACAGACCTGCACTTGATGAGCTATTTGAGCAATAACATCATTATATGGCAAAGGAATATCTGGAAGTTTATCTTCTTGATTATGTATGAGTTTTCTTTTAACTAAAATATAATCTTAGCCAAATATCACAGGTTACTAAACTGAAGGGTGGTGGTGAAATTCTTCATTAAAATCTTACATTACAAAATTAGTGACCATATTTTCTTCTGCAGTTTCACTCCTGGAGGCTATATAGTCTCAACTTAAAAATGAGATAAAGAGTTTTTATTGCCTTTCTGGTTTTGCTTCCTTAATATTATGACAGAACACACACACACACACACATCACTTTAGGAGCAATGCCATTTAAATGATAAGCTGGTTCTGGGAGGGATAGAGTTGTGGATATTAACATTTGCTAAGTGATAGTTGAACATGGAGCTTCTGTAAGCTAAAACAAGGGGATTAGAAAGGGGATGTGACATCTCAGAGCAGCCTTGGCTACAGTGACCCTGAGAGGAGGGAAGGAGGTAAATAGCAGGATCACAACCCTGGACATTAGGAGAACAGACTTTAGCCTGTTAAGGGACTTGCTTGGGAGCCATAGGATATGGTCTTGGACAGAAGATGGTCCAGGAGAGCTGCTGATTTTCAAGGATTACTTTCTTTGAGCTCAAGAATAATCTTTTCCTATGTGCAGGAAGTCAAGCAAAGGTGTCAGGAAGCCTGCATGGCTGAGTAAGGAGCTCCTGACAAGACTCAGATGTAAAAATGAGCTGTACAAGTGGTGGAAGTAGAGTTAGGTGAACCGGGACAAATGTGTGTCTGAATGTGTGGGGATGAGGTTAGAAAGCCAAAGCTCAGCTGGAAGGAACACTGGAAAGGAATATGAAGGGCAGCTACGAGCTAAATGAGGATGAGAAAAATATGAATATGCTGCCAAAGGGGGCAAGGATTCCTGGTGGCAAAAGACATGGAAAATGTCAAGGTACTTGATACCTTTTCTGGAGATCAGAGGAACTACATGCTGGGCAGCCTGACCTGGATCCCTAGGAAGGTGATGGAGCAAATAATACTGGAAATGATTTCCAAACACAAAGGCAAGAAAGTGATTTGGAGTAGTTGGCTTAGATTTACAAAGGGGATATCAGGTTTGACCAGCCTGACAACCTCCTACAATGAGGTCACTATCTCAGGGGAGCAGTGGATGTTGTGTGTCTTCAGCAAAGCTTTCAACACAGTCTCCCATAACACTCCTGTTTATGAACTGACAAAGTATGACCTAGATAAGTGGACAATGAGGCAGACTGAAAACTGGTTGAACTGCTAGGCTCTAAGGATTGAGATCAGTGTCACAATTTGGACTCCACTCGTGTACCCCAGGGGAGTGCATTCCTTCCCAAGGGAGGAGTGCCTGATACAAAAGTGGATTGTGCTGCTGTTCAGAGGGCCTTTGATAGGCTGGAGAAATGGACCAACAGGAACCTCATGAAGTTCAACAAAGGGTAAGGCTCAAAGTTCTGCGTGTGGGGAGAAACAGCTCCATGCAACAATACAGGGTGGTGGCTGACAGTCTAGAAAGCCACATTGCAGAAAAGGACCTGGGTGTCACCTTGAATGAGTTGACCATCAGCCAGCAATGCACCCTTGCAACAAAAAAGGTCAACAGCATCCTGGGCTGTGTTAGGAAGACTGCTACCAGCAGGTCAAGGGAGGTGGTTCTTCCCCTCTACTCAGGACTGGGGAGATCACACACAAAGTGCTGTGTGCAGTTCCAGACTCTGCAGTGCAAGAGACATGGGCATCCTGAATTGAGTTCAGCAAAGGGTCACTGAGATGATTAGGGGCTTGGAGCATCTGTGAAACAAAGAGAAGCTGAGGGAGATGAAGCTGCATAGCCTGGAGAAGAGAAGGATCGAGACAAGTCTTATCAATGTGTATAAATACCTAATGGGAAGGAGTAAAGAAGACAGACCCAGACTCTTTCCAGTGGTGCTGAGTGACAGGACAAGAAGCAACAGACACAAATTGAAATATGTAAAATTCCATTTAAATCTAAGAACTTGTTAACTCTGAGGGTGGTCAAACACTGCACCAGGCTGATGAGAGAGGTGGTGAAGTCTCCATCTCTGCTGGATATTTGATATTTGAAAGCTGATTGGCCATAGTCCTGAGCAGCCAGCTGTAGTTGACCCTGTTCTGAGCAGGGAATTAAGACTAGATGATCTCCAGAGGTCTTTTCCCACCTCAATGATTCTGTGAAAAGAATTAAGACTGCAATTTACTTACTGATCATATAAAGAATCTGATGTAAGGAACATCACTCAAGTTGGTGTAACTTTTTTGCTTGGATACCAAGGAAAAGTCAAAATTCACAGTCTTATTCAGTTGAATTGAATTTTTCTTGTCTCTGTTAACGTCAATTAATTCTGGGAGACATGAAGAACTCAGGTTTTTCATCATTTTGGCTTTCTTTTCACACATTGTAAAGGTTATCTCAGTGCAGACTTGCTGGGAGAAAATAGGAGACAAGTACTCCCCAGACACATGAATGGCTGCAGACACCAACTCCACTGCTATAGGAAAATAACTTGTGTAGCAAAGAGGCCAATACTAATGTTGGCAGAGGTTGATGGAATCATTATCTGCAATAATGCTTATGTAATTGTTTTCCTACTTCTTTTTTTTCTAAGATTATTTTACTAGGATAATATGCTTAAAATCAGATCCTTCTTTGTATCAATGGAATCAATTGACTTTGATTACTGTCAAGTAAATGCAGAGAATTTAACTCTAACTGAGAACTGCAGCAACCAGTGTGATGAACTGGGAAATTCAAAGGTGCTCAGGAAGCAGGTGTGTCCTATTATTTTTAGAAAGTGTAGAACTTAAATATTTCCCCTAGTTACTGCAAAATAACTTCCAAACAAAATAAATAACAGTATTATTGAAAACATCAGGCTTTTTGAACTTTGAGGACTACAGGGATTTCATGGTACCTGAATATGAATGCTGAATCACTAATGTATCCAGCTGAAATTCACTGCTTCGGAAACGTACACAACATGATGGCAAGTAATTATCAACCACCCTCTGCATTCACTATATTGTATTGCATTTATTACCTTATGTCATTACAGAGGAATTGACAGCTTTAGCTGTACTGACAAATTCTCAGTTGGCTGCAGCATAAAGTATCAAGTAAATCAGTAAATGATCTTTTATTTGTCGATATATTAAATCTACAATTCTGATAGAGGAAGTTGTATTTCAGTTGTCTTTTTTCTTTTTTAAAAGTATAGGAGTAACCACTGAACAAGTTTGTTCCAAGAACAGTACAACTGATGATGGCCTCTTTTTATAGATCTGAATACTTTCCATCCTCACTGCAGTAATGCTGAGATTTGTGGGAAGAGGTAGCACATATGGCTGTTAATCTTGAGCTATGTACATGTTAAATGACTGGCAACTGGGTTCACACTATTTGGCCAGACAGCTGATGCCAAACGGTTGTATGTAATATCAAAGAGTTCTGTCTGTCTTTTTCTCTGTGAAAACATTGATTTGATCTCTCCCTTCCTATTCATAGAATTTTCATGCATACTTGTGGAAACCTAATTCTTTTTGAGAATATATTCTGCTTGGAATTGGTGAGATGGGATGAAATATTGATTAAGAAAAAGTTTTGAGCTAAAGATGGAAAGACAGACGTTATGATCTCAGAAGACTTTCTTTTGGAAATCAGAGAAAAATAAGCATTTTCTGACACTGTACTCCTAGTTGTCCTCTGTGTAGCAAAGAACACTGAGTCAGATGGTAGTCCTGTTGAAATTTCTAATGGCAGTTATTTTTAGTAGTGGGGTATGTACAGTTTTAAAACTATGAAATAGCCTTATTGGGCTGAATTTAGAACTTGCTGGACTGTATGTGGAACTGTACCACATTAAATCCCATTTTCTCCAAAGGATTATGGCATATTTGCCATAACTAGAAATAGCCTCAGATGCCTAAAGGAAAAAAAAACCAAGCCAAAACGATCAGTGACCTTTTTTTATGACCTTAGTATTTGAAAGAGGATTGAAATTGTACTGAGCGAAAGTGAAGATCATTGACAATATTATTGACTCTGTAACATTTAATGTGAGATATGGTTACTAAAAGCTCTAGTTCTGAAAATGGGCTGCTGATAACTAAATTAATTTGTGTATTTGGTATTTGAATAATTTACTGATATTGCTGTGTAAATATGTGGATTGACTTCTGAAATGGCAAGGAAAAGCCCAGCACCCAAAACTTCAGAACAGTCACCTGGAAACAGTGAACAAGAAATCGTCAGCTTAAAGTTGAGGCATTGTCTACTAGTAGCTGTCAGTTTAAGAACTAAACTGTATATATAAAAAAAACTGAAAATGAGGGAAGACAAGCAAAAAAGGTAGATGCATTTTCTTTTCTCCTGTGGTGAAAATGTGTTGCTGAATTGACACATGGTAGTTGTAAACAATTCCAGTGTTTGTTGTTAGAAAAAAGTGACAGAAACTTAGAACAAAGTAAGGTACATTATTTGCATTAAACCAGTGCCTTGAAGGTCTCCCAGATAATTGTTTTTGCCTTTAATGTCTTTGCAGTGTATAATGAGGTTATGGTCCATGAAGAACTCACATAGGCATACACGAAACTAAAATAAACTGGATTTTTTTAAATATGAAGCAATAAACCCTCCCAGTCTGAGAAGTGTTTTTATTTCTTAAATGGACACTGAGACAAAAACCAGGCAGACAGCTCACCAGTGGCAGGGGTGGGACTTCTAATGCAGTTTGTTGCCTTCACTACAATGCAATTGCTCTTCTTGAGCATGATTCAATCCGTTTTCTTCTCTAGCTTTAGTCAGTCTTTCTTCACAGTCTGAAAAAGTTTTGCTTAGAACTCACTTCAGTCTTCACTTGAATTTGTTTGCTACTGTTCTCAAAAATGCTATTTAAATAAAGACGTATTTTTAGTGGCAGCTGCCAAAATTAGTTTTGATAATAAATTTGCACTAAAATACCTGCTATTTAATAGTTCTTTGGTTGTGAATTGTATTGATTTGTCTTTGAATAAATATACTGGAGAATTTGGAATTTTCTGTAAATATAGAAAAATAAATGAATAGTTAATCATCTGTTTTTCTTAGGGAAGTAGCAAGGTTTTGAGGGCTATTATAGTGTACTCAATAGATTAAGTAAACGTGTAACAATTCTGAAATCAAGCAAAAGTCGTCAAATGGAAGATATTGCTAATTTTTTGACATTGAATATATTGGTCCTATAAGCTCTATATCAGACTATAAGTTCTACTGTGAAACTACAGTAAAGAAGAATAAGGGGGAGAATGCATGTTTATCGCAACTAAAAATGGGTTTAAATAAAGAAAAGCAATAAAGCTTACTGAATGTGTCAGTCATAGTATTATTCCATTATACTTGATCATACATTGAAAAAAAGAAATTTTAAAGCTGTTACCTAGTTTTTAATGAAAAAAAAAATATTGTGCATTTTCTTTCCCTTTAACATTTCCTGTGAACAGCAGCAAAAATGTGAGGTAGGATATTTTAGTATAATTGCAATATATTTGGCTATTGCATCATAGTTATGTAGCCCTGGAAATACTAAACATTTTACTATAATGGTCCATTTATTTTTGCTGATGCATACAGCTGGTACCTTTATGAGTCAATCAGTATGAATAAACTCATCCATGTATCACAGGACAAATACGCCTCTAAGTTTCATGCTTGATAAGAGAAGTGTCAGATCTGAAAAACTTTGCCACAGCTGATTATTATCTTGAGCTTTCAGATCATCTAGACTACTGCCTGATATTGCCTTTGCTGCTGAGGGCACCAAATATGTCCACCCCCTCCAGGATCTGATCCTCTTTCACAAAAAGACTAAGTCAAAGTTTCCCATACAAAGTTTCTTATAAAGTGCACGCACGTTCTAATTTCTTCCATTTCACTTCATCCTTGCTTCAGGAAGGCTAGAGCACTGCCCGTGCCTTTGAGGAAGAAGAATGACAGCTGTCAGTCCTGATTGAGAAGAAAATTTACTCTTGCCAAGGAATAAAATTTTGGAAACGCTTCACGTATTTCCTAGAATGTGAATGGCTCTTTTGGACAGCTGAAGTGGTTCAGTATTAGCAGCAGGTACTGACACGAATTATTCAAACTTGATGTTGGATGAATTCATCCTCATACGTAACTTATATAAATTTTCAGTGTTAGTAGCTGTAGTAATGATGGAATCTAGCAGTTACAGAGCTGCTGCTTTGAAAATGATAGCAAAGATGTCTGTGTTTTATTCCAAATGTACAATCGTACTGTTATGTTTCTTTTAATGATAGCAGAACATTTACCAGCATACTTTAACAGACTACAGTCCCTCTTTGGCTGATGGGCACTAACAGGCAGCAAAAAGCCCATTACATGTAATCTAGTCTATTTTTAAAAGAAATGTTTTTCTATGCTGGTTAGAAGAAAAGAGCTTCAACCAGATTTTTTTTTTGGTAAGGGATTATTTATAAACTAATATTCGCCCTCCCCCCAATAACTATTGAGCTGGAATTAAGTATTTTTGGTAGTGGGAATATAACCTGGCAAAAGTAGCTGAATTCTAGAAACATTGTGGACAGGTGACATGGCAACTCTTGGATCATAGTGTGTGTTTTATTAAGATTTGTCTGTGGGGGGAATTGTAATGGATGCTGTGCATGAATACATGTTGAAGTGATACACTAATGCTTCTCATTTCCTGAATACAAACAGGTGAAATATGATATTTGAGCTTCATGCTTGATGGGATACTGAAGGCATACTCATTTCTTGTATCTGTTGGGGCATTTTCTTGCAAATTAGTGCTTGAGAGTGTGTTAAGCCTAGTGGAGTTATAAGAATTTCTTATAATGGAGGCTGATAGCTTATTCTAAAGCACTGATCATTGACTGCCAAGGCTGCTGTTTTAGGCTATGAACTAAAAAAGGAGAGGAGGAATAAAGGTAATTAAATCATGACTGGAGGCATTTAAGAAGTGCTGGAGAAAGAGTCATCTCTATAATCTGCCTGTCAAAAGTTAAGGAATGCAGTTTCCAGTCTAAAGCCTGGGGATCAAGTAATAGAAATGCAAATGATACAGAATTTTGCCTTGTAGCATTCAAGATTAAAGGGTGTTTGGTACATATACGTGATATTTACATTTGTTTATTTTAGTATTTTAAATTAAGATAAATTTTAAATTAAGAAGGAAAACTGACCAGTGAAATTCGCTCTTGGGATTACGGCACAGATGTGTTTCCCTTTGTAATTTAGAAGTGTTTCTGGTTCATTTAATTTATAAAGCACATTAAAAAGTGCACTACTGAGATATTTTAATAGGAAGTTTGTATGCATGCTCACAAAAAAGTATAGACTGTTATTAACAAATCCATTGTAATACAAACCTCCCATGTAACTTAATATATAGGTGAATTGAAGCTCTGAGACAGTACAGTTCTTGTAACACAAAAATGGTTTGCACTGGGTACATGTGGCTGCATAAAATGCCTTTCAGACAGTGGGGGTTTGCACAGATAGTTGTAAGAACACAGACAAGTTTTTCTTCTTCAGTTAAAGCACAGGCTATTCACATGACATCTACCATGGCTCTTGTAGCCGTCCACTGGAGGGGGACATTATACACACTTATGTATAATTTTTTAAATAAATTAATAACCCCCAGAGGAGTACCAGTGAATCACAGTCTGGACAGAACTTTCCAAATGGTCACCGGCTCTTCTGGCCAGCCAAAGTTCAGTTCAGACTGGGGTTACTGCTGAAGGTGCGTGAAGGATGGGATTCATCAGGTTTCTATTACGAAAATCTTTCACTGGTATAAATAGAAATAGGTAAAGCATAAAGCAAGTAGTTCTGATACTACAACTGACTGATAAAGTGTAGGATTCATTGTTCAAATGAGACTGAAAAATGTAAATTTGGAATGACATACAAATAGGTACATACATCTGTACAAACAGGGAATGTTATGGCTCATTTTAATTTAGTTGCTGCTGTTAGTGAGGCAAGATACAAAATTACATCTTTTTTAACTCACTAATGCAAACAGCACACATGAGATCAAAATGGAAATGTTATTACTAATGGCAAACAAATATTCCTTGTTTTTAAAGTGCTTGATCTATTTTTACATAGTTGTTTTTTTTTTTTTTTTTTTTTTCAGGAGACAACCATTTATTGTTGCAACTTCTCTCTAGCTCTATGCTAGAGTTTGTGTGCTAACCAGGCACATATTATTTTAGATTGTCTGATAAATGCAATGAACTTAGTGTGGCTGGAACATCTATAAATTGTGGCTCTAATTACAATTTCAACAGGAAAGGAAGATGACGAATTAGATGGCTGTGACCTACACAGGTTTACTTTTTTCAGTACCATTAGAAAGTGTCTTTGTCTCAAAAAAAGTCCCTTATCCTTAAATTCTCTTAGTAGTGGAGGAATTTGGCCATGCAATTCCATTATTCTGAGGGCTGAGTGACTAAATCCAGTGCAACTCTGAGAAATTAACTCTGCTATACTGATTTATCATCATCATTGTCTATTAGCCAATTCTAAACCCCTGGACCTTGTGACAAATAAAGTATTCTAGTAAGTGCAGCATTTTAAATTCCAGTTAAATTACATTCTGCTTTTTAAACTCAATTATAAAGAAATCAATTGTAAAATTTCTTTCTACTATGAAGTATGAAGAAAATCATAGTTCCAGCTTATAGCAAATGCTAGATATTTATGCTGTTGTATGATTTACGGTTTCCTGATGTATGTGCTCAAAGCAAGGTAAAAGATTCTCAAGGTCAACTAAAGTACTCTAAAATGAACATGTATTGAAATGAGCAGATCTAGAAATAGTGTCCATTTTGATTTGTACAATTAGTCTTGTAAAGCACATGAAGCTTTCCAAGGCTTAAGAATTGCAAACTAAGGGAGTAAAAGCATGATACAAGAGAAGCCTGTAAAACCTGACTTAGCTGTCTGTGGTTGAAGATCTTTGAATTACAAAGAAAGACTCTGGAGTCTGAGGATCTGGGATCCACCTACTAGCTGATTTTTTGGGGTGTAGTTTCTCATGCAAGACTCTGCAAAGTGTATTGTGTGTAGTTTATTCTTAACCATTATTGAAGTCCCCCACAGAAAAGCCATACTCCATGGGATCCTCAGCCTGTTTATTCACGATGATGCGACTAGAATAGTTCATATTATAACATATGCTTGAATGAAAGAGTTTTGTGAATTTCTAGAGTATATTAGGAACATAAAGTACTTCATTAGAATGTATTACAGTGGAAAGGAAATCCTACTGTAAATATCTAGAAGTAATATATTTAAACATTTCATTAGATGGTTGATATAGTAGCAGAAAAGAAAAAGATGCATTTTGCCTATCAAAAGATTATTCATACTCAGAGATGTGGAAGTTGCAAACTAGTTATTTGGGGGGGAAGGTAAACCTATCTTTTGCATATTTGTGACTACCTTTGGTAAATAATGTACTTGTGTGTGTCAGGGAGTGACTAGATCATTACCAACCAACTAAAGTCAGCAATCAGTTGAAATAACAGAGCTTGACAGTGACTGAGGTGGTATTTTTCTAGGGGCCTGACAGCTGAGGGATATCTAAGTTGCCAGAGAAAAAAACCCGATGTATAACTGGCAACCTAAAAGCTGCGTGTTGGATTTATTTACTTTCTGATAACTTTTGTCCAAGGCACTTCAAGGTCAATATGCTTTCTGCACTGTGCCCCTTATAGAACTAAGTTTTTTTCGTTCAATTTCTTGTGCAGGGGAGCTGTGAAGAAAGTGTGTGCGTGTGTGTGTCTGTGTCTAGGTTTAGCTATAATCCTTGGCTTTAGAAAAGTTGAGAACTTCCAAACCTTTGTCAAATACTTTTCTTGCACCTTTACAATAGTTATTTGCATCTGTGTGACTGAGAGTATATAAAGCTAATTTCTATACAGCTTTTAATTTTAAACTGTTAATTTGATGCCTCCTTCTCATGAGTTATCTACTGAATAGTACTTATCAAATGAATATCTGAAAAGGGTCAGCCATTAAACAAAATGAATTCTTCATTGTGAAGACTGTCATTTGTCTTTTTAGTTGTTTTTTGGGCTAAATTAAGGGGCAGAGAGAAGTTCTGAGACCACAGCTGAGCAAAATGTGACTTTGCTAATCTCAGAAGTTTCTTTCTTGGCCGTGTGCTTCCAAGTCTGCCATATACATAGAGTGCTCTCCTTATCATCCTGATGCTGCACTTGCTATGTGTTTCCAACATGATGACTTTATAAAAAAGAGTGCTAGGAACGCTCTTCTTAATATACTTACTCCAAAAGAAAGATCTTCCACATACTTGCAGGCCTTTTCATCGTCTCTTTGCTTTGCTTGCTCCTTGAGTGGATTTCTGAGCAGTGATGGAGTGAAACAGACACTGTATGCTTGTTGAATGGAGTCAAGGAAAGTCCTCTGCAACTTCCCAGCTTTGATGAAAGATAAGATAGCTAATTTTTATCTTTTTGTTTTCCAAGTTTTTTTGTTAGGTTATGGTGTTTTTTTTTTTTTTTAGGGGTTTATTCTGTGACTCTGTTGCTGGTGTATTTTTTAGATTGACAGGGTACTTTATTTAGGATCAGCACTTCCCTAAATGAAGCTATATATGAATGTCATAAATGAAGTATTCTTTAGGTATACATGTTCATGTGAATTTAAGCACCTCCATACACCCCCATTTTCTTTTGAAGCAGTTATTTAGAGAGCACTTGGTTTCACAGGGTGGAAACTCATAACTGTAGAGTATTTTGAATATGAACCTTTAGACTTAATTGAAACACTTGTTTATAAAGTCAATGAGCATGTCATCCAGAAAAGAACAATGAAAAATAGTTAATGGAAGCTTTCTAACATAATTTTTATTTTATTTATTTATCAACACTGAAATAATCCCTCTTTATCATAACATTGCATATGTAATTTTACCAGCTCTAGGACCCTGTTAAACTAACTGGTGGTTTTTTTTATTTATTTTATTCTAATGCCTTCATTTATTAGGTTCTTTTTGTATATGAATATATCTTTAAGGATTTATCTCAAAGTCACCAGTAAGCAACTACTTATTTTAGTCTGGGTGATATTAATTGATTTCAATGGAAATTAGGTGTCAAAAGTTCTTTGAAGATCTGGAAATAAATGACTCACTGATACTTCTGCAAAGGCTAGAATGAAGTCATCTGTCTGCATGCATGAGTTAAGTAATTAAATACTTTTGTTGATCCAGTCTGTAGAAATTAAAGATCTGACTATAAACTGGAGTGTTCAGTCAAGAGCAAGTCGGTGGTAAAACTAAGGAAAGAATTCTTGATTAGTTCATCCTTCCACCTTCCAGTGTCATCAAAAAGTCTCCCACTCCTGTTGCTTTATATATTTTCTCATGGACAGCTTATCCAGAGTTTGCCCCTAAAGAATTTGGTTTAAATAACATGTTGCCAACGCGCTACTCTTTGCAATAAGAATGAAAATCAATTTGTTCAACTTCACCAGTACACATTGGTTTGGAAAAGAGGAAAAGAAAAAAAAAAGGCAAGTGCCTTTAAGTTAAGCATCTGAGTCAAACTTTTCTGAAATCAGTGTCACAGTGATAAACACTTTTTGATACTAAGTCCAGAATTTTAAATCTTTGAAAATACACATCAGGAGATAAAATAATACCTTTAGAGTTCGGTGCTGGTTCTGTGCTGCCCTGATTGAAGGGACCCTTGAAAGGCACAGCAAGGCACACATCCGGGGGAGCATGCTGGACTGAGCAGTCCTGACAACCATCAGCATTGAGCAGAGTGCCCTTGCAGGGAGCACAGAAAAAAGAGAAAGTCTTGTGGGTTGTAAGGGAAATGAGAGAAGTATGTGGCACCTGTAAGTGAAATGTTGAACCCACTTGAAAGCTTTAACTCAGACTCTTAAACAAATTAAACACTTAAATGTTCTGGTTTTTTTTTTTTTTTAAACCTTTAACTCCTTATATACCTTTTTTTTTGATGGTATTTTTGCTCCTCTTACATCTCCCCAAGGGATTGTGATCACATAATAGCATATTCCACAGTAAAATGCACTATCATCTTAAATTATGAGATCATTAAAAATCAGACTGAACTTCTGAACCTTACTTGGTCAGCAGCTTTTTACCTTCTGAAATTAACAGTGTTTTGTGGATAGCTTGGTGTATTGGCAAAGATTTTTGAAAGAACTTCTCACTCCTAGTGGTAAAGAAAGCAAGTACTTGTGCTGAAGATGTGCGTGGAGACCAAAACGTAAAAAACACCATCTGTGACCTAAACTGCATCTGTTGGTTGGCCACTAAAAGAGGAAGAAGGTTTTGATTTACTAGCCAGACAGCTTTCTCAATTTTCTTGTCAGGAAATATCTTTAAACTGCAATACAGTTATGACAGCTTGGATAACAGCGTTTAGCTATACTCCAGCAGCTTTTAGATTTTACATGCTATATGCCTAGGCCTGTCAGAGAGACCTGTGCCAGACACAACACTTATAAAATATTTTTTTTCTCTTTTTCTTGCACTTGCTGAATGTGATGTCGTCTAGTCACTTGGTATGATTTTTAGAGCTTCCTCCACAGATGTGGACTTTGATGTCACTTTAATATTAATAAAGACTGTACTAATAGTCCTTCATCACTATATATAAAAAGTTGAAAAGAAATGTTCGTCATGCAATGAATGTATCACCAGCATGTATGTATTGGCAGACTTTGAAAGAGAGGTAGGCAATTTGTTTTCTGCTGTTGTTTTTTTTTTTAAAAAAAATTAAATATGCTTAGTATTTTTTTTAATGACTATCTATTAGCTAATAGATCTGATGGTAGTGAGTTAACAAGTGAACTATAGTACCTGCTTACCTTAATGAACAGATCATCATGTGGCTCTGCTTGTAACACCCAAATTGCAGATGGTTAATTATGTTTTTTTAATCCAATGGGACCAATTTTAATAGAATAACCAAAGTTCTTCAAATGCTATGAGCTTTCTCATAAATATTTATTGACTTTCTTTTTATATTTCCTCATATGTTTGTACAGAGAACAATACAATCAGCCCATGGTCTGTTTCTATTTCTCACTCAGTGTTGCTTTTCATGTCTTTTGAGGAGTTAAGCTTATGGGCAAAAGGATATGAATCTTAACAGCAATGACTTACAACTGTCTTTCTGGGTCTTTTTAGTAGAGCTGTGTATGAGTGTCATGATAAATTGTGTGGACTGAATTTGCCACATTGCTGTAGAGTGCATTTTCCATTCATGTAAACACCTTTGTTGGCCCAAATGTCAGGTGAATTGTTGTATGAAAACCCTGGTTTGTAAAGAACTAGTTTTGTTGCTGTATCACGTAATGACTGTCATGTATGTAGGCATAGTAATTTATTTGTAATGCAGGAAATATATACTCAGAAAATGATTATTTTTCAAGATATCAAATCATGACACATGATATGAATCATATACAATTATGTACAGCTCTGTCTTATACTTTAATTTCTGTAGACTTTTGATTTAGGCCAACATTCATCATACCTATCATAAGCAGTCCAGAAGTCAGGTATTTAGTCTAGGCTTGTCATTTAAGCTCTTTTTCATAGTCAACTCCATTAAAGAATAGGTTGTTCTTCCTTTCTTAAGGTAAATATTTGAGTGAGATGAAATTACCTTCCAAAGGCATTTTTCTGGACATTCAATAGGTAAGATTTTGGGTGACCTTGTATTTCTTAATTTGTGATCTTTTTCTTATGGAATATAAATATAAGTGGATTTCCTGATCTGTTGTCAGGTAAGCATGCAGAATTTTATGGTTATACCTATTTTCATGGATCTTACCAATTATTGTGGAAATGTAATTTATTGTTGAAGAAAAATTTTATGTTACCTGGACTATAAACTTGCATACCATTCTTATCTGCCTTTCATACTTGGAAAAGCCCAAACATAAAACTAAATATCTTTTTAGATGTTATCTGGCATGACTTGCTACAATAAAAGCTGTCAATTTCTTTCAATAAGGATTGGAAGGATCCCCAAACCCTTAATAGCTTCCCTAAGTTCCCTAAGGATTTAGCTTAACTATGTATTGTATGATGTACCTTTTCTCTCTGTTTTCTTCCTTTTATTTTCCTTTTTTCCTTTTTTCTTCCCCTCCTTTCCCGCCCTGAAATTGCTCTTAGTTCATTTTAGAATCCCCAGTTCCCCTGCTGAAGAGATAGTGATGCTGGTGGCTGTTCTTGTCTTTGTATATCTTGGTCATATGCTCCTTAGCTAACACTTCTTGTACCTGAGGAGACCTAGTCTCCTGAGGAGACAGAAGCTTCCATTCTGACTGCACCTGCCTGGGATAGATGGGATTAGTCTGACAAATCACGCTTAAAATGGGGGTGAGCTACAGGTTGATTCGGTAACCTGACCATAATTCATTTTGCTGTCATCTTTCCTATTTTTTTTTAAATATCTGATTAATTTTTTGTCACTTTTGTCACTGAACTGACACTTCAGTAGTGCTGTCAATTACTACTCTGAAATCTCATTTCTGAGTGACGATAGCTTTTTATTTTTTATATATAATTAGGCTTGTTTTATCATACTTATAATTTCAAATTTATCTGTATTGAATTTCATCTGCTCCTTAGCACGCAGTCAGCCAAAGCTGTAGGGTCCTCTGCAGTTCTTAATATTTGACCTTTTCTGTCTTGAATAACTTCACCAACGGTTGTTTTTATTTCACAGTTCATCCCTTGTTCAGACCACTCATTAATGGACTAAACAACCAGTTGCCAATTTTTAACCTTTCTTTTTCTGAGTAATGGTAGGTGATTATTTCTGTTTCTGCTGTACTTTTGGACAGTTTGTAGTTTATGCTTGCTTGAGTCACTAAATTTCTGAATTTTTTCAGTATTTAAGATCTATCTCAGATGTTGTTGCTAGCAATGGTGATAAGAAAGTCATCAGCTGTGCTTACGAAGCCTATTCAAGTCTATTTTGGAGTAAGTTTAGTAAGATTTCAGACATACTACTGGAAAAATTCCACTTGTAATGGAAATCTTTCAGTGGGAAATCAATATGAATTTACTTTGCAAAGAACATGACAGATATAGTCTATAATTCTCACTTGTACATACAGTCAGCATTCTGAGTTCCTTGTTATCAGCTGCTCCCATGTGTCCTCTTTTCCTTTTTAGTATTTCAGTTAAAACCAAAAAAACCCAGAAAACCACCAAACACATAATAATTCTTAGATGTCAGAAGGTGAATTGGTGACATTTAATGTCTTTGGAGTCTCTGTCACTAGTGAGTAAAAATAATAAAAAAAAGATTCTTCATGCAGAGAAGGTACAAAACACACAATACTTCAGGAAAAAGTACACTTTTTGAAAAGATCTCATGAGCCATCTCTAGCCTTTTTATTGAAAGTTTTGAAACAGTTCTACAGTAAAAAATATGGAGATACTACAGTAAAAAAATAGTTAGAGATAGGATGTTTCTATTCACAGTATGCTTAAGGATTAAAGCTGCTCTGTGATGCTAGTCCTCCGTCTGGTGTTTATTCCTGAAAGCTGGAGACAATTGTTTATGAGTTTGTCTCCAAACTCCAAAGTACTTGCTTTCCAGATTCACACTGTAATATGTGCACCTTTTCTCAGACTCCCACTGAGGTCACGGGTCTTGTGATTTAGTTTAAACTATTCAGTTGGCAGCTAGTTGCTGTAAGCAAGTGTGTTTATACCGATAACCCTTCCACAAAGTTTTGGAATGTATAATTCCTTGTACTTACAAGGATAAACAGGAAAGTTTATAGTAATTGAAAAGCCACATACTTTTTAAGAGCAATACATTTTTATCTAGCTCGCATTTTTTAGAAGATCATGGGTATTCATTCATTTTGAAGACGATAGACAAGGTGTTGCTTTGTCTTCACTCACCTCGGCCTTATATCTACTCTATGCCATCTTCTACAAAAGGAAGCTCAACCATATCCTTTCATAAACTGTTTTGGTGTCTATTCAAACTTTTCCTAGGGAAACCCTGTTGTAACTTCTTTCAGACTCTCCTCAGACCTCTTTTCAGCCTCTTTCTGACACTGTAATATTGCTGTCAACTTTCCCCTATTTAAATTCCAAACAGCTTTCTAAAAAGAAACTTGCTTAAGTTAGTTTGCCAAGATCTGATTTAACTGTTTATCTCCTTAGTTCTATGTTAGGCTTCCATAGTAGACTATTATCCTTAGATGAACAGATATATATTAAAAATCTGAAAGCCAATTGAATGCAAGAAACACTCTTGATGTCTGACAAATCAACCAGAAACTATAAGCTGTGAAAGGTACCTCAGATCACCATTCTCCAGTTCAACAGGGATTTTCCAGCAGATTGTAATAATCACTTTTTTGACCTGAAGTTTCAGCTGCTTGCACCTATTATATTTACTGGCAAGGTGATGAAAGCTTCCTCCAAGCTCAATTGTAACTCTTACAAAGAAAAAAAATCTCATTAAATAATGTAGGCTTATTTTAGTTTTTCCTTTTTTCTCTCTTTTTTTCCTCTTTCTTCAGCAAAAAGACATAAATTAGTTCCTTTGTTAGTTAACTTTATTATCTTAGCAGATGACACTGTTATACTCGTGAATCGGGAGGGCATTCTAAAACCCAGGAACAATGAATAGTGTATCAGAAAAGAAGCTTACTTTGACCCTTAGATGCAACTTTAATCAAATGATAAGCCGGACATCAAATCTAAACCACAAAATATTCGTGCCTGACATGTAGTGTGTAGAAGTGGAGAGCTTTTCTGAGCTGTCTACAAAATAAAGCTCTTGCAGCCGCAACTCTCCACTGGGCATTTTTTACAACTGTAATTGAAGATGCCCAAGGTGATTGCTTAATCGGCCTGTTCTTGAGCACATTAAAATTCACCATGACTTGCACAGCTACCTGACTCACTGGGGGAAATCTGATGTAGGGCTGTCTCACAGAAATACTGCCTGGGTTTAGTACAATCTAGTGTCTCACTTGATCATACCTGTCAAAATACTCCTCATCCTTGGAGAGCATGTTAGCATAGTATAAGAGCAGATATTACTTCTTCTCTTTGCCTCTAGGGCTGTTTCTGTTAAGACAAGTGAGTGTGTGATTCACAGCTTTTAACCTCTGCCCTCCTCAGAGGCTCTGAGACAACATGGAGGCAGTTTCCAGTGTAGCTAATCTAACTTTTCCACCAGCTTCTTTTCCTGCTAAGTGGCTTTAATTGATTTTACCTACTCAGTCTTTGGTCCTGGCTAAGGCAGGATTCTGATAAACATAGATTGTTCTTGGGATATTTATGCTATCATACATCCCTTTGCCTTTAGAAGTGTGATTGCATGATGATGCATGCTATCATAACATTTGAAGCTACCATAGGAAGTAACTCATGCAGGGATCACAGTCTTCTAGAATTTCCCTGAAGATATATATATATATAATCAGCAGAAAGTGCTAGCAGAAAAAGCCTCTTTCTGTGCAATGTTAGTACTCCGGTGATGTCCCCAAATTAGTGAATTTGTAAAGGAACTGTTGCTGTAACAAAAGTTAATTTCATGTGCAGAAGGACTACATACTGTGATAGCTGGGTTTTCAAAGTTAAATAATAGATACAAGTCATCTGTTTTACATCCTGCACTACAAATTCTCATTCTCTTTTTCAATACTTCTTTTTGGTAGTATGAAAAACTGCTTTCAAGTCCCTAGTGGCTTCCTAGCTGTTGGTGTCAATTTATTGCACACCTGTCAGTGGCTCTTCATATCCATCATTCAGTCGTGGTGGCCACACCATATTATTTGATCCTAATTTGTCTTTGATGTTTTGCTTGGGTAACTCCTCTCCTAGCGGCCTTTCCTTAGCTTTGTTTGTCACTATCAGCTGGCATGGGACCTGCACAGGAGGCAGCTCATCTTGCCCATGTGACTCTGGCAGCTTGTTTGCACCACAGACAGGTAGAGTTTCATTTATCTATTTATTCAAGCTACTTTACTAGGCTCAGATTCTTAAAGTATTTCATTTGGAGGAATGGAATAACCTTGAGGTTATAAATGAACTTTCAAGGCTAATACCTTTAAGATAACTGATTTCTGCTTTTACATCTGTAGCTAAGATTACTGTGTTATATCGGGTTATGCAGCATGTTATTCTCCTTCCCATCATGATCATAAGATTTCCCTGATAAACCATTTGCAGAAGAACACATTTTATGAAATTCACTCATAGTCTGTCACTAGTCAGAGGTCTGTTCTTGCACGACCAGAGTTAGTAATTTACAAATAATATCCTTGGTAAACAAAAACGTGTGAGTTGCCATTCCTGTCACTAATTCAGGTACCAAACTGTGTAGGACAGTAGGTCTGGTATCACTTGCATTTCTTCTGAGACAGTGGAAAGTGTTTTTGCTATCCTGAAACCTTGTCACTTACTGTCATTTCTATTTATAATAGTCAAATCCTGGACTGCAGCTGTCACCTTTAAGTACAACACAAACTGACAAACTGCTCTTCCTTTCCCTCTTGTAGGACACACACACATGCACATATAACCTTTCCAGAGACAAACATGGTATCAAAGTGAGACTATAATTTAAAGACATATTGTTTTTTTGCTAGCATTTACAGTGTAGTTAAAATAAATGACAGTGATTCTTAAAGTATGTTTTGAGGCACTGACAATTTTGGACAAGATTTACAGATAAACATAAGAAACTAAACCACTAGAATGCAGAAAAAAATATTATTGAACACATATTTTTGAAGGAAACTTTATATTTTGGTGATTAAAAAAATATTGTCAAAGCTGGCAAATTTGATAGTATAATAGCAAAAAATACACTAATTCCATACTGTTTCCATGAGTGTCTCTTTTTCTCTGTTGTTCTATGTTGCATGATGATCAAAGATTTCTACAACAACCAAGATGACCTTTGTGGTGTGCAATAAGTGCCAGGTCCACAGGGAACCTTAAATATTTCTCTGGCTACGAGTTTCTGAAATGCTGTAGTTTTTCATCTCAGTAACTGACATATGTGTCACTTGGAGACTTTACTTGTACAGACTTCCTAAGGAAAAAATGAAATCTTTCTAATAGTGCGTGAAAACCATCCATCAATCATGGGAATATATTGTTATTTAAATTTTTCAAATATATGTTTATTTATTTTCAAAAAATTAAAATACAAATGAATTACACAAAAAAATTTACTGTTTTTATTCTGTCTTAAGTGCAAGTGAGAGCACTCGATAAAAAATACTGCAACAGATTTGAAGACCTGCAAAGAAATCTATTATCAGCATTATATTCTTTTAAGTTCTTAAAAATGTAAATTCTAATTAGATATACTATACTATTCAGATTAAAATACATATTCACATGATTAATTATCAAACTGTTGATTTTTCTAGTAGTCTCAAGGTTAAAGCTATTCCATGGTATAATGCAAATTCTTCCAAAGTCTGATTCAGTGGATACTCTTGTTGCCTATATAGAATTGTACGCAGTAGACCAATAAAAGCAATCTGATTGATCTATCTCGTTATGGTTTTGATGGCTTCTAAAGCACTAGCTATAAAATAAGCTAACTGGAAAATCAAAGCTTTAGTGACCTCTGAGGACTCTTCATCAAGTAGGTTGATCTAAATCATGTTATTTTAAATTTAAACAGTACATTCACAACACATTTTATGTAACAAACATTGACTATTTGTGAATAACCTCCCTCTTCTGTTGAACATGGAGCCTATTAAGGAAAAGTCTCCGAGTAGCTGGGAGTAAGCCTTTAACAATTTAGATGAGTGGTGAGTGTTGGAGTACTAAAACCTTCAGAGAAGCTACACACCTGCAAACCCTAGTTTGTCAATATTCCAAGTTTTCCACAACTACATGCTTCCCCTAGCCTCTTATTTTGATAATTTCTGTTACTGGTTTGTATAATGACAGTCTGCACCTGCAGAGCTGAAAAGACCACCTCATATAGTCGACTGACTCATCTGTAAGGGTTGCTCTGGGAAGAAAAGAACAATTTTGTTATTTCTGGTCAGAGGAAAATTAATCTATGTATTTGTATTACTTCAAACATCTTTTGTTTATTTAGAAATAACACGTGAATCAGAGCCATAAACTTATCAAAATCATTGATATCACTTAAAGTTGTAAGATTCTTGCTGAAAGCTAAATGTGTAAAGTTGTTTATTCCATTTCTGAATGTAACTTTAAAATATCTTGACTAGAGGAGCAATTCACAATGTTATTGGGTGCTTTTGAGAAGTTTGGCTTGATTTGTAATTGAGTTTTTATGTTTTCTGCAGAGTTCTACTTACAGAAGTAACAAGATTTCTTTAGAAGTATTACAGCTGATTTAGGATGTCTTAAGTGAAACTATATCTCACTAGTTTTAATTTGAAGAAACAAATCACATTGATTAGTTAAACTTCAAGTCCATTGATTCATTAAAGTTAATCCCATGGTGTTAGATTTTTACAGTGGTAATAGCACTCTTCATCCTTTCTGAGCTATAAATGTACCCCTCTGGTGAAATTAAGTCCATCAAACAACTATCAGGAAGGAGTGGGTGAGTAATTTCACTTAAATACTGTCAAAGGATATAGTCAAATTGCCCTTTCATAATAGATAACTGAGTGTAGAGGTCACTGGCCTTACACCATTTGAACTTCCTGCATTTTTCTTCTGAAAATTTTATAAACAAACAGTAAATGTCCACATGTTGGGACTTGTCTTAATTTCAAAACCAAGAAGAAGACTGGAGCCTTGATGATCTCTCTGCAATGGCTCAGCTCTGGGTCCTGGCAAGCAGCAAGCCTCTGAGACAGCAGGTTGTAGTGGCACGTGGCTTCTCTGCATCAGCAGGCCTTGGACCACTATCACCCAATCACTCTTTGTTGCCCTGATCTGATCTGTGGATCTGGCGCAGGCAGCCCAAATGCTTCTCCTGTCACAACTAGCTGCTCTACACCTGTCTTTCAGTTGAATATATGTAGGAAGAGAAAGAGCCACCTCCTCCTAGAAGTCACAAGCCTCCAGGCTCCACCATTGCAAGAGTCCCTACACCTGCTTAAACATACATGCTTGTTCCTATTCCTGTGCCTTATGTGTCTTGGGCTTCGCACTTCAGAGTTGCCATAAAAAGTCCGTTATCTCCTGTTTATCTCCTCCACCTGCTGGCACAGTCTTGCCTCCCTGCAAGCCATGCTTCCCTCTGCCCCGGCCTCAGGAAGAGCATGGGGTGCGGGAGGGCCCTGAGGGCTGAATGGCCATGTCCTGCCATCAGGTGTGGGTTGAGGCCTCTGACCTTGGAGTCCCAGGGCAGGAGACCTGTGGTGCCACCTTGGTTGTGCCAGGTCTAGCAGTAAGATGCAGCCCTGAGCAAAGCCTCTGGGACACCAAGTGCCCCCCCTCTGTGTCAAGTGCAGCCTTAACTGTTTGCTTTCTGCCTGTACAACCTGCTGGTAGTGCTCCCGGTCGCTAGCACTTCCCTGCTGTTAGCTGAATAGGAAACTGGACGCAATTGCTGTTGCCTCACTGAAATTTACTAATTGACAGGCAACTTCTTGCTTCTGGCTCCAGTTGCAGTTCACACCTTGTGAACATGCACCCACTCCTGCTTGGTTTGAGCTCCAAACAGGATGCCATACCTGGTCCTAAGAAGTTCAGTTGCTAATAGCCAGTTTTAACATGTGCTATTTTGTTTAAATAAAACTGTTCTGAATAAGTAGCTCTTTTTCTTTTTCACTTGTCTTTAAATAACTTAGGCACACATAGCAAATAATCTACAAAATTAAAACCATGTAATATTAAAGTGTTTCCAGAATATCCAACAAATGTGGTAAAAGATGTGAACTGTCAGATTTACAGTGGTTTGTTTGGTAGGACGTAGGTAGGGCTCAGGGAAAGCCCTATTCCCTGCTGTATGTCTCTCTTGAAACTCTTTATTTGAAAACCTAGTATTTTAAAAAAATTGTAACTGTTTCCTTGCTTAAAGAATTCTCTTTTTAGATAGTCTCTTCCACTTTTTTTAATTTCTTCTTGCCTTGTGTTTTTTTTTTTCTTCTAAAGTGACTCCCATCTGAAAGGTTTTGAGTCAAACCATTAGCAAGGAGCCATCTCTTTCAAAATGTAGTCAGCTTTCCCATTTTCTCAAGTATAAAAGGGACAAGATATTTACTTTTTTTGTATTTTCAACAGATGAAGACAATTGAGAGGAAATGACAATGATTACATTAGAGAAAGTTAATCTGTGTTTTAGTCCTATGGAGTGTAATGGAAGGAAAAAAATCAGTGTGAAGAAAGGAACATCAAACAGAAGACTGTATATTTCAACCTCACTAAAATAAGGGAATATGGAATTCACATGTAACAGACCATTTGATGTGGAATTGCCTGAGGAAAGAGCTACTCTTCAGACTTATTTAAAAGAAAATTTTTATTGTAACATTGAAAGCACATGTTCTGGTACAAATTTTTTTATCCAATTGTTTGTTCAATCAAGTCTTTCTCCTACATCCTCTTCAAAAGAAGCTTGACATTTCAACTACATTTAAATAATTAAATCTAAGTTAAGAAAACAGTAACAGCTAGCCTGGACCTCACCAAAGTGTTCATCTTACTCCAGCTTTGCATCTCTATTAAAAAGTTACTATGGAGTTCATGGATATAGGATGAGAACAGACTTTTCCCTGCAGCTTCTGGCAATCCAGGACTTTTTATGCCAGATATAATATCTGCATAGGTCTTGATAGACCTATTCAGTAGGTGGTCTTTGGTGGATAACTGATGGAAATTTATTCCATGAATTTGTTTACATCCTTTAGGAGGACTTTTACTACTTAGGGCAGCTAAAAAGTCCTGTAGCAATGAGTTCCGTATTACAGCTGCAGCTTATATAAAAATGTATCTCTTCCTGTTTTAATTCTGCTGCCTTTGAACTGAGTCTCCTATCTTTTGTGTTCTAAGAAACTATGAATTCCCGGTCATCTTCTCCTACATTTGATACATTTATTTGAGACAAATATATATCAAAGTGTATATGTATCTATGTAATTTTTACCCAGAACAACTTCAATAGTGTTGTCTGGTTCAAAAATAATAAAAAAAGCCCTACTGAATTTCTGCAAGGAGGCCAATCTTATCATTACTGTGATGTTATATTAGCTACCAATTTACTTGTAAAGCCTAATCAAATTCAATTTTATCTATGAAAAATAAATGCTGTAATTTGGAAATGGTTGCTGTTTTTCTCACGCACATCTGTGTGTGAGGTTGGATCTATTGAGTCTGTGCTTTAACTACAAAACTGATAGTTAACTGTAAGGGATATGTCCATAATTCTACTTGATTGATAAAAGTCATAAATTTATAATGTCTCTACTTTAGCTAAATAATGTAAAATTCATTATATTTATGAGAAATATGGAATTAAAATTATTCAATCAATGTATCTGCCCTACACCTCACTTTCCCTGTGCATATGTGAGACAGAGATAAAATACAGCTCTACTAGATTCGTTAGATTATATTGCTTTTCTCCTCTCCTTGGAAAAGGAGGTTCTACTAGGTGGTGTTCTTTTAAACACTTCCCAGGCTAGCTATAGAAGAAATACTCTGGCACAGGGAGGTATCTTTAGGACATCTCATCTGTGGTCAGTCTGCCACTGCTGAGTACTGCTCCACATTTGGCCCTTCATTTCAGACCAATCTTCTTCCAGCTCCTGTATACTCTGGAAATTGCCTGTGAAAGGAAAGCTGACTTTTCCAGCCAGCTGCAGCTACATCAAGAGGTGATGAATGGAGGCAGCCGAGATGCAGTAGAGGTTTACCTGTTTTTACCTGAAGCAGAGCAGGTCACATGCAAAGAGTGCTTGCAACAATAGCTTTGGGAGGACTAACTTTCCCCTGCTTAGTTCAGTTAGGGTAGTAACTGTAAAGTCTTATGATTATTCAAATGAAAAATTAGCCATTTTTCTGCTAATCAGAGCATTCAAAGAGAAAAGGAATAATGATAGCTGATGATTTGCATTCAGAATATGTACGGAAGAAAGAATTCAATTGCTTGATGGAGATCTGAAAAATTTATTGTGCTGTTTGGTGTCTGAGGTTGTTTGTGAGGTCTTGCAAAGGAACTACTGTGTTTTTGCCTGTAAACCACTGCATAATTTCTGCAGTAAAGAAATGTTCTGTTGGGAGGAATGACATAACTTTCCTGAGGTTAAGTTTTAGTTCCGTAAAACTGAAGTTTGAGAACCATGAGCTACCACTTTCCCTATTTTCCCTCTGGTCTTCTCCTTTACTCCATAATCAAGTAAATGAAGCCTGAGATGTGCTGTGTTTTAAAAGTGCATTCTAGTGACAAGTAGTCTGAGCATGACTCATCAAAAGGGACTGTGGATGGGAGACAATGAGGGAGATGAAACTACAGGCTGTATTATTTAATTGAAGGAACTGTATGACAGATGCAGAGTCCATTTAACTCTACAATCCAGAATTCTTGTTTTAGGTGAGATCCCCACCCCTGCTCCAATTAATTAGGTGAGAGTGAGCTGTTTAGCAACACTGAACTTGGGAGTTTATTTTTTAAAACGTTTCACTCCCTGCAAGAAATAGTAACTGCCCAAGTCCCTTTGTAAACAAATGGTATTCACCTTAATTTTAACTGAAAATAGAAATTTAAAGATCTATCACAACATTTTAACTCTGTAACATGCACAGCTGTAGCTGTTTGCGCTAGGATTTCACCTTGTATAAAGGAGCCTCATGTTTTACATAAAAAGAATATACTACAGCCAGATAAACAGGCTAAAACTACATAGAACAAAACAGAAGAAACCACTGAAAGTCAAAACAGTAAACATACAGCACCAAGAATAATTATTGCTGTATTTTCAAAAGTCACATATACAAAATATATCTTACACTTCTTATCTTGATTAAGATGAATATTAAAATGGCTAAGTTCATACCCAAAGTCCCTAATTTCCATAGTATTTTTGAAATTACATACTTTCTTAGGAAATTAAATGAGTTCAAGAGGTATAATCCACTATGGTGAAATAAGAGTGTTTCTAAATATAATCATCCTGAAAGTAATCGACACTGGGAACTCAATAATGTTTTCTCTTGATGGGTCAATGACAAATTTTCATGAAAAGCAGTAAAAAAACCCCACTAAACTAATTAAAATACAGAATGGAGAAAAATATTTGCTTGATACATCTATAATTACTTTTAGGGTGCATAGGTTTTCTATGCTGGAATAGCATATTCAGAGAACAATAAAAAAGTTCATTTTGAATCTTATAATAAACATGTCATTTTAAATATTAAGCACAAAATCATTTCTGAAACAGGCCTTTGTCCTTTCTTCCTTTCAACAGACTTTTAATGAGAAGGGAATTGCACTTCTTTTCTTATTTGAAATAAGAATTGGTTTCTTTTTTTGGTTTGTGAGAAGAAATTTCTGACCTTTGGTTTTATTGATTTGTAACTTCCAATAAATAAGAGCTGACACAGTTACAGTGCTATTAGATGACATGTATTTATATATTTCTGTGTAAATCCCCAAAGGCAGAGATGAAGGGCTGCGTATATATGTGGCTGTGTGTGTCATTTCCAAATCTCTCCTTAGAGTCTGGTTTAAAATTTGTAAACACAGTAATCTTGTTGTGAGAGTGAGAGTAAAGATTATATGGGGACATATGTTCTCTGCTGGACCATTCCACACTGCTGGAGTTTATCTGTTCAATTAATTTAATTCACCTTTTAAAACACCTCCAATAGAAATAGGTACGTTATTGGAACAGTTACATTACAGAGGATGCTGCTAGTTGAGATTTATTTGTGGAAATTTATTTTAAACTGAAGTTTCATTCTCTTTTCCTTAGGCTTTCACTGCAAATACTCTGTGAACTCATATAGGAGATGCCAGATGTTCAGAAATATTAATATTGCAAGGGCATGCAACTCTCCTGCTGTGGCACAAAGGCACACAGAGAAAGACCAATGAACAGTGCAGCTAAAACCTTTAGGTTCATTTAAGTTTAATAAGCTCAGAATTTGTAGATGTTATAAAAGAAGCAACAGACAGAGGCGCTTTATTGGTTATTTTTTCATGTCTATAGCTATTTTGGACTTCTAAGCTTTAATGAATCGGGTTGGGCTAGTCACATGAGTCTTACTAAAGCCAGTGGAACCGTTTATGATAAGAAAGAAATGTTCATGTCAATGGATATAGGTTAACATGTAGGTCTGTATCTATATGCATATTGCAGGAATCAGAAATTCGAGTTCCTAGTGCCATATTGGTAGCCAAAGTGGATAGTCCTTGAGATACCATTCATCAATGCTACAAGATCTTCCATCTTCAGAAGAGAATCAGTGATCAGAAAGACTAAAATATTTTAAATTGAAAGTCTAGACTGTGACATATTCAAAAGAGAATCCTGATGCTGTTACATGCAGAAGTAGTCCATTTTGTATAGAACTATTCTAACTTTCACTAATAGCTCTTGGATTAGCCCCAGATGTAGACAATACCGACTTCCCCCTTGCCAGTTTGTATCTATTGAGAAGTATGGTTACAATAATACACCCTTTCTGAGATTTTATTTTTGGAAATGAATAATGAAGCAAAAAATCTTTTTCATGCCTATTTTTTTATGTGTGTCAGCTTTTCCAGGTTTTCCTGAAGTGAATTTTCTCTTCTAGTCTTCCATTTTCTGAACATGCTGAGGTTGGTAATTTTAGAATTGCTAATGGAATTGGTCTGAACTTGGCAGTACTGATTTTCAAAAACACTGATAAGTCAAGTTCTGGATTCATTCTACACCAAAACCAAATGACAAAAACATCTCACAAGCAACACAGGCTAAGAAACATTGTTTAGCTATCATTGAAACAAGTATTTTTGCACTGAAATGATGTTTCCTGGGGCTGGGGTTGCCTGAAACTGCTATTTTTGTTTTTCTAAAGAAGCCAGAGCACTTTAAACCTTCCAGGTTACTCTGTTGGAACTGCTGGACATTCTGGTTCAGGATGCAGAGCACAGGGTTTAGGCTCCTGCCTTTATGGCAGGGAGCTTGGAGCACCCAATATCTGTTGTGTAATAGGGCTCATTTGATGTTGCTAAAACCAGTTATTTAACACAGGAGACAGTTCAATTTTGACTGGTCTGCATTCTAATAGAAAATGTAAATCTTGTAGTTAGCAAGAATTTTACTGTAAGGGTACAACTTTAAAACCCCAAATCCTCTTATAACAAGTATCATGGGTTTAATATACTGTTTTTTGTAGGAAATGATCAGAAGCCACCCACCTTTTCCACAGAGAAACTCTTTACAGGTATTTACTGAAGATGCCACTATTTCTGTCTATTAGTTAATTAGTGTACCCCAGGCTTCTAAAAAACATCATGTTTGGACACACAAAGGAATAATAATATCAATGGTATAAAAAAATTGTCAGTAACAACTGTTCAAAGAAGTGGAATACACGCAATTTCAATCCTCATGCTTTGCTGAAGTTGAAATAGAGTAACAAGGAATCTGAGTAGAGCTAATTACCCTAAAGATGTATTGTCAGGTACTCTTGAAGCAGACGAAACATGAAAAACAGGAAGGAATGATTAATTTCTCTAGCAATAGGGATGGATCTAATAGTGAGAATATTAATAAAGGATCAATCTATAACTAAATAAGCTTTTTAATGCTTGCTTTTAACATTTATTATGTGGATTAAAAGTGGCTAACTGAAATAATCTTTCCAAAGCTGATGTGCATAGTGACAGATGCCATTGCTATACAATAGAAATTACTCAGATCAGTGTTGCGCTGATGTCATTGTACTCAAACATCAAAACCATTAACAGGGAAAAACAACGTTTCCATACGGATTGTATACTAGACAAATGGCTAAGTGTTTCTTCCACTAATAACAGTTCTTGTTAGAATCAATATCAGGCAAATGAAAAGTCTTTTTTTTCTCCCTCTTAAAATATGTGATCCTTTAAAGAAAAGTATGAAACAATACACAGTCTCTTCATCTTATCACGCATAATAACTACCTGTCCTTGACAGCCTCCTGGAGTTTTTAAAATAATTTTTTGAACTTATATATGCTTTTGATTTCCTTGATATCCTGTAGCTTTAAGTTTCATAGACTAAACATGAACTTTTTTGTTTAATTTTATATGTGTTGCCTAAGCATTTAATGGGGCACCCCTTAGCTCTCATTTCATCCCAAACAATGCACCATTCTGTCTTCCTCACAGGCTTGCTTTTTTTCTTGAGCAGTGGAGAACCTAATGAAATCAGTGACGATAAAACTAGAGTGGTAGAGTGAGACCACTAGCTAAGACCAAGTACTCAGGACAGTGAGCTCTGGAGAAGCTGCTAACTACTTAGGCACCTGAAGAGCTTTGTATCTGTTCTCTTGAAACTGGGGTATGCTAAAATGAAAGGCCATGTTAGATAATGTGAGGCTTCGTATTTTCCATCAAACAGCAAAACCTTAACACAAGGAGAACACATTTATTGTCAGGTATTGAATTAGCCTCCAAAAGAGCCAAAATTGGTTGAATGCATCTAATTTTCAATAAGGATAAGAGTGTTGAAATTAAACTTATGTGTTCTTCATTTTTAGCCATGCCAAGGTCAAAGGCATGCAAAACCTCATTGACATCTCTCTTAAATCTTTAGTTTGTTTTATCAGCAAAACACCTCCAAATACTAAAGAAGTAAAAGTGAAAAATGTCTTTGTGCTTTGGTAATAAATAATATTCAGTAATAAAGCACTCAGTTGGACCAGTTGTTTATGTGTACATGTAATCATAATGCAGATATGTGCAAAAATAATTAAAATTCTGACACTTGTGGCCAGCACATTTACCCCTCTAAACACCCATGGTACTGATGCTGAAATCTCCAAAGAGCTTGTGCTGTTTCCCCAGAAAAGATGCAGGGAAATCATAAGCTTTTACACATCAGTTATCATTATACTATAGAGTGCTAGGAAACATCCCTCTTCTGTTCTCCTCACATTAGCAAGCTCTTCTAAGGAAATTATTTTCCAATAAAGAACTTTGCAGCAGAAAATATTTAAAAAAAATAAGCTATATTTGGTAGACATATTTTCCTTCCAGCTTTTGCCCTTTGCTCCAAAATATAGTGCCCCCTTTCTGTATAGATGTTTTTCCCTACAAGGGAGCTTTATATAGTATTCCAGAGAGAAATTGCTGTTCCTCTTTTTCTGCTTTGGAAAATAAGGATATAAAGGTTATTTTAGGATCATGAAAGGACTCCCATTCATTTATGCAGACAAATTACTGTATCCAGATATACTATTCGAATACTAAAATCAAAATATTATTCTTGCTATAAATCATCGTTTAGCATATTATCATGATGACGTGTTCTGATGAACTCCCAACTATATTTTTCCCTTCTAAAAGAAAGCTTAAACAAAAGGAAAAACCAAGAAGCTTTGGAGGTTTTATTTGCTGTTCTTCCTAGACACCATTTCTGGAAGATCCTACAGCAAATCCTAAATGTGCTAAACGGTTGTGTTTAGAATATGTTGTTTCTTGAAAGCTGGTGCCTTGTAAAATAAAATAATTTGATTTTTTGGAAGGTTTTGTTCCCCTAATGTTTTGCTAGTATTTTTAATTTACCTATATACTTTACAAGAAGAATATGTTGGTATGCAAAATTTACTATTCAAGGATAGTAGAAAACTGATGGAAAATAAAAAGAAGAAAAGTAAATCAAGTGCTTAGTGTCATTCAAGACAGCAGTTACATAGTTCATATAGTCACCATTTTTCCCAGGTGTGTCTTTTTTTAAGTTATAAAAAATGTAATATTTAAGAAGATAAAGAAAAGAAAAATAGAAATGTTACTTTTGTTTCATGTATTGTTTTGTGAAAAAGGGCATTATTTTTTTCTAAAAGTGTAAGCCATTTTAAGAAGCTAAAACCAGTCTGTACCTTGCAAGGAAAGAACCATGCCCCACATACAATGAAGAAAAATAATGCAGAAAAACATCTCTGTAGAATCACCATAAACTAAATGTGATGGTGTATCCTACTTCATTGATTGTAAACAACTTTACAAGACTGTAGTTGAGGCATTAACAACTTGTTTGAAATGTTACCCTTTTTTCTCTGGAAAAGTACCTGGAAATGTATATAAATTAAGTCTTAGATCAGTTTAAAATGCTGATTTTAGTCATGGGTTCAAAAGTTTTTGTATCCCAGTTGTAAACTCAGTTTATGGATTTCAAGTGATGATTTCTCAGGGCAAGGTTTTCCTATCTTAATTTCCACTTCCAAGTATAAAGTCTCCCATTTATACTGTCTTTTATTTTTTATTTTGCTTTTTGTGCTTGGAGAAAAACTTTAAACCATTTTTAATTTTCCCTAAAACCAAAATAATAGACAAAAAGTGTTTTAGCTAAATAGATATTCAAGAAACAGATCAGCAAAATATCATAATAGCTCACGGTTCTTTACTCCTTTGCACAATCAGGAAAAAAAAGAAGCCCACAGCTCTCTAGCGTCAACAGAAATGAAAAGACTTTCGCCAGCCTATGGGAGATCTTGTTTTAAATCCTTCTTAATGTTATGAAGATCCTTGACAGTGGAGTGCTAAAGCTGTGTATCTGTAAACCATGAACACACCGCTAGATGGTGCTCCAGAACACATATAGTCCCTTGGATTTGTAAACCCCGTGGAGTAAGTGGCATAGAGGATTGCATTTATCACGACGCTATCTAATTTATAATTTCTAGGGGTTTAGTGTCCGTGGTAAAAACCTAGAAATTATTATGAAGCTACTGGAATCCCGGTACGGATGAGAATTAGGTGTTTCAGAACAAAATATCCAAAATATCGAGTGAGTTTCCCAGTGCTAGCCATGCATGTAAGGGTAGACTTGGTGATAGTGAGTGCCTTAAAATTCATCCCATTCCGGGGGCAAATGCCTTCTCCAGGAAAGGCTTCTTCAATGTTCTTGGTCAAAAAAGGTCCTTTCCACTCTTCCTCACAAGGACTTGGAGCTGTTAATTGTTCAGGCACGTATGCAAGATCTGTTCTTGAAACAATGGGCAAGATACGTGGGATTCTCTAGTATAATGATTATGAGAAGTCTGATTTATGGTCATTGTTTCAAAAACTTTTCAGTCTCTTAATCTGAGCCAACAGCCACTAACCAGTTCCTGTAAAGCAACAGACTCCCTGTCAGGTGGGAGAGATACTTGCCTACCTTTAGGCAACAGAAAATGGGAGGGATTTAGTTTCATTACAGGGTGTCATCTAATCACTGAGTTGTTATACATGCCAGTCATCAAGTTTAGAAAGAAAGCTGCAGCACCACCTTCATCCTGTGTGGGAGTCTACTGATTAGGTTTTCTCTGAGGCTAAGCCACACAGGAACATAAAAAGAGGAAACTCCAGACTACCCAGGCTTAGGTAAGGATTTGTGCTGGCTAAAACTGACCCGTGTTTGCTTATGTACTGTTAGGAATACAGAGAGTGGCAAGACCAAATCTGAGGTACCAGTGGAGCATCAGTCAGAATATAAGCTTGTGTTTTTAGGTACCTGCTTCTACTTTAGTCCATCCTAGACACTGAGGTGCTGGTTTTGACATTCACCAGGTAAAGGTTACTGTAAAATGTATATATTGAACAGTTCTGTCTACATATTTAGTGAGATTTTCTGGCTATATGTGATAAATCATCATAATCAAAATAACTAAGGGAAAACATTTCCATTATTTTTAATTTTCTTTGTGAAGAGTAGCGGAGGTATTACTCTTCTTTTTAGTAGAAAGCAATTATTGACTGCCTTTCACTGAGGAAGTAGAATTCAGTTCAGCTTCCTTGGAGCAAAACCATGTCGATTTCACACAGAAAAAACAAAAGAACTTTAGAGTGGACAATGAACAGCCTATGAAAGAAAGAAATCAAAACAAAAGAGATGGAACCTCTTTTGTTTTCCTTGTGGAGAATGTCTCTGGCTTAAGAAAAGGGAAAAGAATGAAAAGCTTCTTTGATTGATTTTGCCACTAGTAGAATAGCACAAAAGCATGTTAATTGCTTTAAAATGGAGATGGAGAACTTAATTCAAAATTGGCATAAACATATTCAGCTTCCATTGAAGTAAGTGAAAACTATGACTCTTCGGGCTGTCTTCCAATAAAAGCGTATGCATGGAAAAGCACAAACGATGAGTTGCATGGTACTCACATTTCTGCATTACAAACAAGAGTTACATTGCACTGTATATTTCTTTATTACTCTATGCTATAGATTTCTCAGTATGGTGGTACTATACACTGCACTAAACCTAAATTAGATTTTAGTAGATCCAGAGTACTTCATGACTATAAGGCCAGGGAAGATAATCGAGTGAAATGGCTGCTTGAATGAGATTTGGTCTTATCAAGTTTCCATGTGCCTTATGTATTTTCATGCTAAGTTCTTAAAAAATGGTGGTAATGTTTTCCTTACTCAGTAAAGTGTTGTGAAACCTTCCCATAATTTGGAAATGCAAAATGTATCAAAATGATTTTGACATAAAGATGTCAAATTTGCTGTAAAGTTGCAGTGCCATAACCCCAGCAGAAGTGAAGTCTCTTCTTTTGTTGTCACAAATTCTAAGTATTTTCTGAGCGAAAGGCAACCTTCTTCCTAATTGTGGTACACAAATCAATATTATTTCCTATACAATATGCCAAAATGAATAGTAGTAACACCAGCTTCCTATCACTTGTGCAATTTCTTCAAGGCTATTTTCAAGCTTCATTGCTTTTCAGTATAGGAAGGTGAATAAGATGTCAATGGGATAGATTTAGTACATTTGGGGTCTGTGTCGTTTGTAATATTTGCCAATTCTTGATTAAGCAGATCGACATGCCCATGCTCTCAAGGTCAGTAAAATTAGATAAGGATGTGAAGAAAGGTGAAGAAGCTGTTCTTGAAGATCACGTGTAAGCAGTTTAAAAGTATTTCATCTGATATTTAAAAGTACAAATCTCTGGACTAGTGTAGAAAAGGCTGGACACAACACAGGCCATTTACTGAATCTAAGCAAGATGGATTAGTTCAAACCAAATGGAATGATATGGAAAAAAATTGACTTGGCTATTGAGTAGTAAAGTCAGCAAGCTATAGCTGCAGTGCCATACACTGTAGTCTTTTCAGCTTTTATAAGCTAGGAAGGCCATGGCTGGGTCAGTACTCCACTCTGAGTTTAGAAATCTGAGTAACAGCTAGTTGCAGCTGGAAGTAGATTTGATATCATGGTAAGTAGCAGCTTCCCCTGAGTCAGTTCAAAATCATACGATAAAAAAGGTATATAATTTGTGGTCTGGTACAGCCTCATCTCTCTCTGTCAGTGGAAGGTGTTAAATTCAGTTCTGGATAAATTTCATCTCTGGCTCATTATTTTGCTCCTTTATGCTGCATTTTGCCTACATAAATTCCTGCTGAGTGCGATAAAATAGTTACTGTATTTTATCCTGAAAGGATAACTTCTTCTGTAGCTGTGACTTGAGAATTCTTCATTTGGATTCTCATTTCCTTCATCAGGGAATACTGGAATGATAATGCTTAAGTTTAAGCTTCCAGAGTTAAAAAATTGCAACCAAACAGCTATTGTGAGGGCAGTCATGGTAACAGATAACACAGCACAGGGTACTGAGTGGCTTTTTCCACATGGTAATGTAGCTTCTATAAATTACAGTCTATGTGGTTCTACCCTTTATCATTGTGATTGGGCATTCTATAATCATTGAAACATACATTAACAGTACAGCATATAAAAAGAAAGATGATTAGCCATGAAATACTGTGTTCATTTCATGTAAAAGGACGTTCAAACTGACTAAAATGCCAGTATGCATGAGATCAGTTTATGAATACCAATGGCTGTGGAAAGAGAAATATAACAAATCAGGAAGCAGCAAGAGACATGCTGGCATAAGCTGGAATCATATGGGGCCATAATACATGCTTTACGCTTTATTACAATTTTCCAATTAGCTGACTGCTGGAAAACACCCTGGTTTAGTGTGTTAGCGGCGCAGTTTGCTGCTGCTGCTGGGTGTTAGAATGCAAAGACAATCATGCCATATTGAGACTGTTATGGACAAACAGAGCAGAACCACCCATGTAACCTTTTAATAATTAAAATTTTCTGCTTTTCTAAAATGCTTTCCAAGTGTTTCAGCAGGTTCAGGACCCTGTTCGTGTCTTGTGTGCTGAAAAGTGTTAATGGTTTACATGCCATTTGTAGAAAATCTTAATTAAAAAAAATATTGTGAAAATGACATCGGTATCTTCCCTTCTCAGTCCCCATATAAGCCTGTAAGGCATCTCTGTCTGAATGGCTTTAGGATGATAAATATATTGTGTAAATTAAAGGAAAACAAATCCTTTATAGTCACTGATTATATCTCCACAATTTACAAAGACTGAATCAATGCACTGATATAAGTTCTTAGTGAGTCATCTCAGCCGCCAAATCCTTTTCGCTCTTTCCCTCTTGCACTAAGATTTTTGTTTCTCTGCTGTTTTCTGTTCTTCATTTCTAGCATAATTCTGAGAGATAGCCCAAGGAAGGTAAAAACCTCAGGGTGTGTAGATCACCATGTTTCTACAAAGCCATGTACCGATTTACACCAGATAAACATCTGGATCTAGAATTACTAACAACTGCTGCTGTATTGGAGACAGGAATCAAAACACAGCCAAGGGTTTTGTTTACAAAAAAAAATACTATAGGAGAGGAAACATCAATCATACTCTTTCAGATTTCTTCTTTAGGTGATGACAAGAACAGCAGGTTTTAACTCAGCTGAGTTAAATCCACTAGATGTCTAAAGTGCTATGAAAAAGTAGTTTAGGCACTTGGCACTCTTCTGGCTGGGTATCATCATCCTTGAGTATTACCTAACGTATGAAGTCTGTATCTACGTTTTGCTAGAAATATCCACAAGCTTTTAGGGAATGCCTTAGGCACTGAAAAGGGAGAATGCAGGATTATGTGCCCTCCTCAACCCAAGGAGATTCAAACATACATCTCACTCCTCCTGGGAGCCGTGATGGACAAGCAGATCAACAGAGCAAAGGTAATGGCACAGTCTTTCAACTCACTGGATTTCTGCTCTTTTACAGAAATTGATGTAGAACTCGGGGCGGGGGGGGGGGGGGGGGGGGGGGCGGAGGGAGGGAGGGAGCGAGCACATAAAGACCCCAGCTCTTCAGTTCCACGTCCTGGTCAATAGGCTCTAGAGTCACATCTTGTTTGCTTCTGGCACTGGGACATAGCTTCCCCATGTCGGCTAAACCAGTTTCCTAGCATGTACTCCTGCAGTTGGGACCAGCCCCCCACCCTCAATGAAATGCCATCTTTTCAGTCTAGAAAGACAATTTTATTCCAGAAAATGGAAATGAAGCAAGTGGAGCTTTACACAGGCTTTATTTGTATAACAAACAAAATGAAAACAATCATAACAAAGTAAAACTAGTATCTTAGAGATAAAAAGGAAAAAAACAAACCCAACAACCCCACCACAAAATAAAGACAATAAGTGAGAAAGAATTAAGCTTGGTGGAAAACCTTTTCCACTACACCACCTTCCTTGAAAATTTAATTCAAAGTTTTTAGCCTGAAAAAAAGCATTTTTTTTCCTGAAAGAAAATTATGGCTTCCAAACAATAACAACAACAATGAACCAAGGAGAAGACAGGAAGTTGTAAGGGCACAAAAGATACTCTGTTAATATTCTCTAGTTCTGTTAATGTAATTTTGTTATCTGGTTATTTAGTATTCTCAGATCCTTCTCCAACTTTTCATAATCAAGTTTTGCTTTTACTAACTTTTGCATATGCATATTTTGAGCTGTAGATGTTTTAGAACTGATTTCTGTGGAACTCATTCATGTCAAAATTAACTGCTTACTTCTGTCTTTGTATTCTTCTTTAAAATCAATTATGAACCCATAAAATCACCTTACCTCTGAATTTCATTATTTTCATGACAGGTTAGTGTCTATAAGAAGTCCTGTTGATAAGTCTTTTCATTGTATAAATAAACAACAGGAATCTAGTCATTTTATATACATTCTTGTTTAGCACTTCAGCTAAAATCTTTTTCTACAAAAGTTATGGGATTCATCTTTGCTGCATCAATATCTATCCACATATTTGCTAACTGTAGTCTGTATTACAATTTCTCCTAATTTGACTAGTAATAATATGTGTCATGTTTACTGGTCTGTTGATGCATGGATATCATTAAGAGCTCTGTTTTAAAAAAATTGTTACATTTCTTACCTTGGGCCTGAGAACAATTTAATCAAGAGGTGATACAGCAAATTAACAGTTTGTAAATGTCACTAATTTCTTAAGCATTCTCAGGTGAATAGCAACTGAACTTAGCTAGAGTTTAAACTTTGTTTTCTTCACCTGGTTGCAAAAGGAGTTCTTATTTCTAACCTGCTTCATTATGCAGTTGTTAAACTGCTCATGTGATTTTTTTTCCTGAGATAATAGACATTGTTGACAAAAGTATAAGAGAGATTTGAAATAAATCTAGGGTCCTGCATTTCTACTGATTGTTAATGCTTTTAACAGTTCCTTTTAACTCCCTTTTAACAGACTTCCTAACTTTGTATGCAGTTTGCCTTTTTGAAGTAAAGCTATGGTGGATTTTTTAAGGCTTTCATATATAGAAAGTAATGTTAAGTTTAAATGTATCCTGGTCATGATTTCAGAATGCACCAAACCTGAAAATGCTAAAACAATCTTTGCGAGGATAAAATTAAAGAATTTTAATTACTTGCGAGGATAAAATTAAAGAATTGTTTCTTCCATTATTGATTCTCTGACCTGTTTTCTTCCTAAGGTTGAGCCAAACACAATCAACAGGTCCTTCCTGTCAGATACTGCATCATAATTTATTTTAATGATAATAATACAAAACTTATCTAACTGGCAGCAGCTCAGAATGATCTATTCTGCGCATTTCATTGCCAAGGAAAGGGGAATCTGCACAACTCAGTGGAGTCTGCCAAAGTCTGATAAATCCTGTTACTTTCTTAATGTACAGGTGGATCCACCTGTGTTTTTACTTTTGGACAATGCTGATGACTTTCCCCTAGTTAAGTTATGCAATTCTTAACAAGGTTAATTTGTTTTTCCATAGAAGCTTCCTATTTTCTTTGACAATTCATCCATTCTGTTGACAGTCCATCCATTAGTGTATTTTTTATTAGATAGCATGTTGTTCTTGTTAGACATACATTTTCAGATAACCATATCATCTGTGGAACATCTATCAGGATATGCTTGCTTTATACACACACACAAAAAAAGGTGCAAATAAAGCAGATTTTAAAACATGTTATCTTGTGTTTTTCCAAGTGTGGGTTAAGATAGACTTAATACATTCTTGATCATGTATGTATTTTTAGAGTGATCAGATTTCTCAAGATCTCTGGAAATTCAGGTTACATAGTGTGGTGGGTTGATTCTTGGCTGAATGCCTCAAGCCCACTGAGTTGCTTTTATCAGTCCCCTCCTTAACTAGACAGGGGGAGAGAAAAAACTGTGATTAAAGGCTAATGGGTTGAGATAGGGACAGGGAGGTCACTCACTAGTTACCTTTGTGGGCAAAACAGACTCAGCTTAGGGAAATTAATTTAATTTATTACCAAGTGAAATCAGAGTAAGATAATGAGAAATAAAACCAAATATTAAACCACCTTCTGCCCCATCCTTCCCTTCTTCCTGGGCTCAACTTCACTCTCAATTTCTCTACCTCCTCCCCCTGAGCAGTGTAAGGGGATGGCGAATGGAGGTTGTGGTTAGTTCATCCCACATCTCTGCTGCTGCTGCTTCCTCCTCATTCTCTTCCCCTGCCCCAGCGTGGGGTCCCCTCGCACAGGAGACAGTTCTCCATGAACTTCTCCAGCATGGGTCCTTCCCACGGCTGCAGCTCCTCACACCCTGCCCCAGCGTGGGTCCCCCCGCGGGGCGCAGCCCCTCAGGCCCAGGCTGCTCCCCGGGGGTCCCCGCGGGGTCCCCAGCCCTGCCCGCAGCCCGGCCCCAGCCCGGGCTCCTCTCCCCGCGGGGCCACGGGCCCTGCCAGGAGCTGCCCCAGCGTGGGCTGCCCACGGGTCACAGCCTCCCTCGGGCACCCCCTGCCCCGGCGTGGGGCCCTCCGCGGGCTGCGGGGGGGTGTCTGCTCCCCCGTGGGCTCCGTGGGCTGGGGGCACAGCCTGCCGCACCGGGGGCTGCACCTCGGGCTGCCGGGGGGTCTCTGCTCCGGCGCCTGGAGCCCCCCGGCCTCCTCCTGCCCTGGGTGCCGGCAGGGCTGCTGCTCTCACACAGTCTCACCCCTCTCTCCAGCTGCGATTTATTGCGCAGGTTTTTCCCCCTTCTGAAATACGATACCCCCAGGCGCTGCCACCTCGCCCTGGGGGAAGCTGCCGGCAGCTCCTCACACAACCCACCCCTGTAGCCCCCTGCTACCAAAGCTTTGCCAGGCAAACTCAATACACGTAGCAATAGTAAAAGCAAAAAAAGTGTACACACATATATGTGTACATATCCACTTGTATAATAAACTTTACATCTATCCAGTTGCAGCAACGTTAGTAGTGGCTATAAAACTTGTTTACTTAAATATATTTGATTTTTTTCTAGCCTACAGCATTTGAGTTAATAATAAAATGTTAGTACTACTTCCTAACTAGTTCTGTGTTGCAGCATTCTCCAAACTGTCAAGCTACAACAAGGTCTTTTACCATCTCATACCAACATACTCGTCATACAGCCCCTCTGCTGCCTTCTCCTCACCTCATCCAGGGCACACTTTCCCTTCTTTTGCTTTTTCCTCTCTCTCTTCCTCAGCTGCTCTCTCTTCACTGGCTCTCAACCACTTACTTAACCAGCCACACCTGCACCTTATCTAAATCGGCCAACCCACCGCCCCTGAAGCCAGCCCACAGTTGTATACTAGTAATGATAATTAACCCAGCTTTGTTCCTCTACAGTTCTGGTATGTCATGTGTAGGAATTCTGTGCTGTGTTGATAGTGTTACTTACTTACCCTGCAAAATACTGAAGTTTCTACTGTTCCTATTTTTTAAAAAACGTTTTTCCCCTCTGTTTTTGTCATGCATGTGTTTTTTTGCATGGTGTTTTTAGTTTTCTAGGAATTTTTCTACTTTAACCAAGTTTCTGATTACTTACTATAACCTCAGGTTTTAACAAATCATAGAATCATTTGTGTTAGAAAAGACCCTTAAGATCATTGAGTCTGACCGTAAATGAGAGGAAATACTGTTTTTCAATTAGATTCAAAGAAGTAGTCAGCCTGGGACAGAGTTCATATGAAAGTTGGTCCTTTGCCAGTAGGACTGTTGTAAGTCCTGCTAGATTAACATTCTATCTGGTGTACAAACTGTGTCTTCTGTTTGGAGCCCAGATTGTGATCAGATCTGTTTTACGATTTTCTGCTTCTTTCACACACTGCCCCCACCCCCTTTTATTAGGAATGTGGCAGTTTGTTGAAACCAATGTTTTCTATGTAAATATTATTTTCAATAAGAATAATTTTTTCTACAAAATCTGAGACATCTGTCTCTCTGCCCATTACAAGTAACTCAGTAGCTGAACTAATAGGTACTAAACTGAGATGATCTTAAGCTGTCTCATAGCCACAGGCCAGAGATTTGAACCTAGCTGATGACCCAAATCTATTAAACCAATCGTTATTCTGGTGTACATCTCTCATAAGAACTCCCATTGGAAATATTTAACTTTGTGTATTGTAACATTCAGCAGAATAAATTGAACATTGTTTTTACTTTGGAGGACTCCGGCCAATGTATTTATTACTGAAAGGGATTAGGACACTTAAATTGTTTTCCTGAAAAGGGGGGTGAGGAAAGGAGGGAAGGAAAGAAGGCAGGCAGGCAGGCAAAATATAAATGCATATTGTGTTTTGGAATCTGCAAAACAAGCCACTGCCTGACTGAACTTGTTGTGTGATAGTTAAAATAAGCAATTACCCAAAGGAGGAATTATTTTAGCTTTAATAGGAAAGTTTATAAAGACTCATATGAGGGCTAACATCATGACCTAAGCTACTAGTGAGCATAGACTGTTAATAGAAATGGATATACATTTCTTTGGCTATAATAAATTATGACTCAATTGAATATGGAAATCACAGGTGTTTAAGTACAACACAATCAACATCCCTGTTATTTGTGATAGAATTATGAAGTCAGGTTTCTGGGCTCAGCTGTCTCAAACTTTATGGTCATGTGGAGTTTTTTACTACTATTGATCCATCATTATCTTCCTATATGGTATTGATAATAGTACCATTTCTATCAGCAATTAAAGTTCTATTTTACACTTAATTAATTAATTTATAAGTTTTTCTATACAAACTTTCTCTGTAGAAACCTTTGCTTAAATTTAGACCTTCTATTAATTTTGAAAAATATTTTTTGGGGTAATATATAATGCTAACTTCAATATAGCATTGATAGAAAGAATGGCAACATGAGCAAACCTTTGAATAGACTGTTTTCTGTATAACGGTTTTTTCTTCTACAGAAATGTTGGCTTGAAAAAAAATCTTCTATTGGGGTGAGTCAAACTAACATAAATGTTGCTGTCCACCTGAGGACCTCACTTGTGACTGTCCCAAAGGTTAAAAAAAGCAGATTTCTTCAAAGATGTTTGGTGACAGAAATGACTGTTGGGCTCCACAGTGCACTTTGAGAATAAAAGTCTGTGTGACAGCAGAACATGTATACCCTATTATAAAAGTTTGCCCTGGTTGCTCTGAGTATTTAAATGAATGGTATTCATACCTTTATACTGATAATGCTAATAATGCAGAGTCAAATATGTATTATACATGCAAAGATGCTTGCTCATTAAAATGTATGTATTATTACCATGACACAAGCCATCACAATCTTGGAAGCTATGATTTCATTTTACTAGATAGCATAATTTTATTTTAAATACTACTATGAAAAATTGCATATCTAGTTAGACGAAAATGTCAAAATTGGTAAGAAAGACATGGCCATAAATAGAATAAGCAATTATGATGAATGTTTAGGGTATTTTATATTCCTTCATTATTTTATTCAGTTATGAAAGCCATCATGTGGTCATTTGCAGCATTCCTTTTGAGTGTTTTTAGGGTGAGGTTTTATCAAATGTGAATTAAGGAGTAATTGTAAAATTGAAACCATAGTGTAATGTAACATACCAACATCACCACAGTGTGATTCTAACTCAGTAAAAATAATGTAGGAAGTGTTCTTTGCATCTACTTAACTTTGCCTGTCCTTATTTGTAAAAACATATACCTGGTAAGCTTCTAAAATTGCCTTGCTTGAAACTTCATTCTGTTAAAAAGCCTTGATGGATTAGAAGTATGTAAATCCATCAATGCAAGTATAAGTTTAATGTGCTTAATCTATCTAGAAACACAATCTGTAACTCTACATTTCTATTTTTAAAGTAGATGTACGTGTTAAGAATTCCAGAAATTATTTTAAACAAATCTGAAATAAAATTCATTGCAAAGAAAAAAAAAATTAACCCCAAAGTAAAATATATTCATATATATATGAAATGCATATTTATGTATTCACATCATCATTAAAATATGCTAGAATTAGCAATCTAGAAATATAATATATATAATATTTTAAAATGCTTTGAAGTCATGTTCAATAAACACAATTGCAAAGTTGGCCTAACTAATATATACTGGATTGAACACTTCCAGCAGGACAGCAAAAGAAAGTTTTCTTCCCCTACTCTGTTCTGCATTGCTGGTAGATTCCATCAGTCAGGACAGTGTCAGTGGAGAAGAACATGAGGACACCCTTTACTGGCTGTCTTCTTTCTCACAGAGGAATCGCTTATTTCTTCCTAAAGAAGTTTAAAATGTTTTGGGATGTTTTCCCTAGGACAACATGTATGAGCATATCTTCTCCATAACAGGAGCTAGGTTTACATTTCTAGATTTTCAATGATGTGGTAACTTTCTGGACTCTCCAAATCACAATATGGAAACACTACCATTTCAATAAAGGGTTTATTTAGCTATAGCAGAAATACATGGTCTTCTCCCTATAAATACCCAGGAAATTTCAGATTTAATTGAAATTCTGTTTCAATATATCACAGAGCTATAAAACTTTTTTCTTTTTTTTCTTTTTTTCAGAAGTCTTTCTCTTTCCAATTCAGCATGCATAAAGCTTGTAAGTTGCATTCAGTGAAAATGAAAAGCTTTATGTCTCTGAGACTCATTACTATGTAAATGAACTAACAAGCGTGTGCACAGCAAAGCAGAGGCTATAAAAAGTAAAATGGAGTTTAGTTTACCAATATTTTGCAAGTGTTTTAACAGCTTGCACAATTAAGTTTGGAACTATGGTGAATTGGATTTTTGTGTATATTTTTATCTGTTTGATTGACAAAATTTTTCCGTTGTTTAGCTCTAATTACTTTTTCTGGGTTACTTTCAAGTTGGAGATTTGCATTTACTAGGCATCATGTATTGTTGCCATCCTATATCACATGAGGATATATCCATATGTCCAGTCGCTTGGCTGTCAAGAACTGGGGAACAGAGAGGAAGTACATGAGCTTATCAAAATCCAAAATATTGTCCAAGAAATCGAAGTCTGGAGGAAATCATATTTCACAGCTAACACATTTTGAGGGAAAAATCTTAGATATGGAGACATATGCCCTCTATCAGGCTGAGAATGGGATTGAAACAGTTTTGACTGCTTCCGTTGGTGTAATCCTCTAGATTATGAGCTATTATCAAACATAGATATGAGAACATGACCTTGTTTAAATAAACATTTTCATCACCCTGTTGTAAACATACTTAGAATATGGGTATTGTGTCAGAGCTCTCAGGGATTTTTAGGCAGTGTAGCAGCTAGAGAGTGATTCCTCATAACTAAATGTAGATGCCTATGTACGACTGAATCAATCCAATCACTACTGAATAGAAAAAAAAGAACATCTCATCCTAGAGCTGACTCCTGAGGTAGCTTAGATAAACTGTTTTCTAAATGTTTCCTATTTTACTCTTGAAGGGGAGATGAATGGCTTGGATAAAACCATCTATACAGCAGACATCTGAAATCCACACTTATTTCTAGATCTCATGGAGGTTTAGCTATAAGAAATGCTCACCTGCTTATACTGACATAGTACTAGGCATGTGCCAAAGTGGAGCTATACAGGGTCAAGAGCTGTAAAATCAAGTAATACTATGCATCTCTCTGTTCACACAGGTTGCCATATAAGCAAGCAGGTACTTTTCATTGCAGTCCTTTTAATTCATGCTATGCTTTGCTGTAGACACCTAAAAGACCTCTTCTAGATATAATTCTAAATCTTTTGGGAAGCTTTTGTTTATGTTTTGCATATCATCTCATAATTCTTATGAAGAAAGAGCATTTTTCTTATGGAAAGTAGCACTATTACAGTATCACCAAAACAAACAGGTTAAATAGATTAAGAATTAGCTGATAGATCTCAAAATGTGTTATCTGGCATCTTTACAGATGCAACCTAAAGATGTGCTTGTATATACAACTCATAGAGATAACAACTCTGACTGACTTAAGGATTGACACAATGGCAAGTATGGAAATGAAAAAAAAGTCATATATAATAAAATTAAAAATTTGATGAACTGAAATAACTAGAAAAATGTTTTTAAAAAACAAATCTAAAGTTATATACCTAACCATAAGAAATATGAACCACATCTACTGCATTCTAAAAACAGTGGCTCAGAAAGTGTTCCGATCCATAAATAATTCAGCAATAGCTCCCAAAATGGAGCTGTAATGAAAAGGAATAGTATCATGTTGGAGGTGTAAATAGAGACTAGTAAGTAGGAATAGCAATATTTATCCTTGCAGATGGGTAGGATAATAGTAAAATGTTTTATATAGTACTGATGTTTGCATTTTAAAGTGGACACCAACAGCAATACAGAGAATTAAAGAAAATGTTTGACAGCAAGAAATATGATGAAATCAGTCTGTGTAGTTTATTGAAAAGAATTTTGGGAGTTAACATGGTTACACTGTGTAAGTGCGGGGCAGAAAGTTGAATACAAAGGACCCTCTAGTCCAACAGGAGAAGACAACAATTCTTAATAGATCATGCCAGACAAATTAAAACTAAAAATGAAGAGAGTTCATTAACTCCTGGAACAAACTACCAAAATGATTGCCGATTTCAGTGTCTCTTGAGTTCAAGACTACCATCAGTCTTTGTAGAAGATACGTGTTAGTGAAGTGCAAGTTAAAGTGGAAAAAATTAAAGATCTCTGCTCTGTATATTAAGTCAGATTAGCTGATCAAAAAGGTTCCTTCTGGCTTTAAACTCAGGGAATCTATGAATATAATTAAACCTGATGCAAGGGATAGGAATGCCCATTTTAAAGTAACAATTTCCCATCCTGACAAATATTTGTGTGACCTCCTCGAGTTATCAGAGTTCTGTACTGGTGCAATTTCAGTGATGATTTACCCTTAATTGATAACCTACATTCTCTGGCATTTCCGTTAGGTATGTGTAACTGCAGAGAATTTTAGCGATTCCTCCGGTGTTTAGAAAAGCCCAGCAGTGGTTGCATTTTTACATTAATTTGTTGTGAATCTATTTTAAATTCCTCTAGGTACACTTCTACAATCAAACAAAACATTGTTTTATCTAGTTCTGTTCTTATAAGTTGGTTTATTACCATCTCAACCTCACTTTTATTCCAGTATAAAATATTTAGCTGAGTATTAGGGATCACTATCACTATATGTAACACTATGAAGTGTTAGTTACTCCTACTCCTGTCTAAAAAAACCCAAAAAACCCCAAAAACAAAAACGAAAAAGCAATGTTCTTCTGAGAGTCACACATCTAGATCTATACCCTAGTGACAAGACTCCCTTCACATGCTTTGCCTCACAAATGACCTAACCTGTCACAAAAGCTGAGACAACAAAGAGCCGTTAAGAGTTGTGTAAGGGACTGGAGACCCTTGCAAATGGAGAATTACATCTTTTAAAATTCACAGGCCTTTTAAAGGGAGTTTTGTGGTTTGCAGCTGTGGCATTTTGTCATGAGGGGAAAATATCTCTTGCCAAAAAATGCTGCTCCTGATACCGAATTCTACAATCCCATGTTTTGGAGACTAAGCAGGAGAGTGTGTAAGGCCTAGGGAAGATTCCACTCTTAAGAATGCCTATCACCTAAAACCTTCCTGGTCAAGTTTTACAACTACCAGCTAGATCCCTTTTATCTGTTTTCAGGTCATGGTATCAAATGGGAGGGAAACAGTTCAGAGGTAGCTAGTTGTCAGTAGAGCAAATTGAACACACTGTGCCCAAAGCAAATAGGAAATCTGGGAGAGCACAGTGAGCAAGGAGACGGTGTTTTGCAGAAGGCTTATACATTTGCAGAGCTTGAAATGTCTCCAGTTTTGAAACAAAATGCTTGACAAGGACACTTGCCATGATGAAATTTGGTAAACATGGTTCAAAAGGTGGCGTGAAACTACTGGGTTTGGTGTGATATATTTGGTGATTTGTGTGACTGTTCCTTTCCAGCCACAGGCTCAAAGTCCATTACAAGTGCTAGAGGCGCTGCATTGTTTTTGGGAAGGATCTGACTCTTTAGGTATCCGTGTCCCCCTTAGAGTAATAAGGAAACGTCCCTGTTTGTCGACATAGGGCTTAGTTCAGATGACATCACAGGAAGGAACTGAGAATAACATTTTTCTAGATTTATCCACTGTGCTTGCTGTGTGGCTTTTTAATTTGCCCTAAAATAAGGCTGCAGTCCTTGCTATTATATACATATCTCATATTTATATCTATATCTATCTATATCATATATCTCTATCCTATATATATATATATCTATATATGATTTGATGACCATTGTGTTTATACATTGCAGATAATATAGTATCTTGAACTGAAAGAGTGATTTCAAGTCCAAGGAAAACGGCTTTGTGGAACTGTTAGAATTGTTTAGTTTAGTTATTTATGTCCAAATGTGTGTGTGTGTGTGTATATATATATATATATATATATAAAACAAATGTATATAAATATGCATATAGAATATTGTTGTACATGTTATTTTCATCATTCTTCAATAGAAATTAACTTTATTTTAATTATAGTATATATGAATAATAGTGTATTAAAAATGTGTAAATAACATCTGCTGGGTACAAGAGTACTGTTAGCAGAAAACATCTAAGTCCATTTATATATGACTCTGTTCTTTATTTGAAAAAGTGGTTGGCATATTTTTATTGAAGCTGTCACTAAATGATGTTTAAAAATTTAGCATGCATAAATATTTTACTAGAGCTCCTGAGGTCTCCTTATCTTGGTCCTGAAGAAATGTTAGTTACTAAATTGATGAAAAATATTCCATAAAAGGATTTATTAAATAAATCCAAAAGTACATATTGTTTCAGGGAAGGCAAATGCCAGTACTAATTGCTTTTTACAGTATTTCTCAAACATAGATTCAAGGCAAACAAATTAAACAATTTTCATGTTGATAAGGCTTCAAAGCAATTTACAGTTCATCTTAAAACAGGAAATGCACAGCTTTTTGGATTACTCCTTTGTGCTTCCATTTTAGAATCATACCTGACTTGAAACTGCATCGGGTCCTTACCTGAAATTTAACCTACATATCATCACAGATGTGAATTTTTTTGAAATTTACATTTACTTTAAGAGATGCAAGGAAATACTTTGAAAATATATTTTCTCTCTCAGTTAAACTTCTTAACTCTGGAAAACAGGAAAACTAGATTTCAAGGTATAAGACTGAAAAAAAATACTGAAACCCAAAGAACAGCCATAGAAGCACTACTTGATCCCCAGAACAAAGCTAAAAAGTGCATTCAGGGAAAAAATAGATTAGTAGATCATATTCTGAAGTAAATATAGTCCTAAAATCTGATAAAATACTTATCTTTAAGATAAGCAGGCTATTTCACATGGTTTTGAAACAGATTTTTTGCTGCACTTTGAAAATAATTTTACAATAGGATTTTGATACCAAACTGCAGTAGCATAGGGATGTGGCAATGCGGAAGATCACATGTTGTGACGGAAACGTAGGAACTAAGTAGAAAACCGCCCACGAAGGGGCTGGCTCTGCTACTAGTATACAAGTGCCTGTGTCTTTCAATAAATTGCCATTTTGCCTTCCTCTCCATGAGAGTCTGAGTGCTGATGGTCCCTCAGGTGCTGCGCTGAGGTTTGGACATGTCATGAGCTACAACAAGTGGTGACCCCGACATGATCCTGGGAGGCAGCGTGCTGGACGACGCTGGACCTCTGGAGGGGCAATGAAGCCAGAAAAAGATGTTGATGTTGATTTCATGGTACAGGTATTGAAAAAATGGGTGAAGGAGGTGAGGGGAAAATGCCTGCGGAAAGATATAACAGAAATTATCCTATGGATGAAGGGCAGAGGGTTGATTGTTAACCCGCAAGATATTATGCATTGTGAACTGTGGGAAAAATTTGAACAAGAAATTTGGGAATCTGAGAAAGTGGCCACGATGGTGTTGGGTTCAACCTGGGGTAAGATATGTCGTGCTATGAACAAATAACGTGAAGAGGCTCAAATATGGGCTGCGGTGGGAGCATCTATATTGGGTACGGAGCGTCCTCGGCTCCTGGGAATAAATCAAGAAGCGCAAGTGGGCACTTCATTAGCGGGGGACTCTAAACCTCCTAGTCCTTTTCCTAATCCACTGGGTAATTTACTGGACAGCCCACCGTCAGAAAGAAAGGCGGAATGCTATCCGGTAGAAGATAAGAATGCAAAGCGGGATCAAAAGAACTTACACCCGACAGATGACCTGGCAAATTTACTGTGGAGATTAAAAGTTGAGGAACAAGAACCGCAGGAAAGGGGTAAGGCAAAAGAAAGTAGTGTGCGGGAGGCTATTAGGCAAGGTGAAGACAGATTGCACAGAACAGACAAAGCAGGGGACAACACCCAAACATGGCGCTGGCGAGAACAGTCGCTGAGTTATTCAGACGTGGCAATCCACCCTTCATCTAGTTCAGATGAAGAGGAGGATTCAAAAAACTGTGATAACGCAGCCAGCAATGAACTACCTGACGCAGACTGGTTGCCTAAATACATCAGCCCAAGGGCGGGAGGAAATTGTAAAATTGTATGGAACAGAGACAGTGGGTTGTTTTGACATTGATGTGCAGTATTGGCCTTGCTTTGACGATGTGCAGCTGAGATCCTGCAGCAAAGAGTTAAATAACTTTGAGGGAGTATGAGAAGAAACTAGGATGAGACAGAAACAAAGGAGGAATGTGATCTCACCTCTAGAAGATAAGGAAACATGAACAGTAGAGAGTAGCCTATAGTGAACAGCGCTAAGGAAAGCATATGGATTTGACTGATCACTCAAACTCTATTCATAAGCAGCTTGCTGAGTTGAGAAAAAATGTACAGGCCATAAAGATTGAGAACGGGTTAACGGACTGGCTACAGAGTTTTGGAATTACTGGATGGTTAGAAGATTTGTTTCTGCACAGGATAACAGTATTAATTGCCACTGTAATCTTTTTAATGATATTGATCTGTGTGGAATTGCTTTATGAGAATTATGAACAGAATAATAAAAGGGGTCTGGATCGCTCAAAAGCAAAAAGGGGGATTTGTGGAATGACTGGAAGACAATGGACATATTATGAGCAATCCAGACCAAGTAACTTTGTTGTAATAGCAGGCCAAGCAGGCCAAAGGTGTAACAAGCTGCAGCTGTTATGAAGGACATATGCAAGGCCAAGGGAGACAAAGAAACTGTGTATTCGCAGAGAGATAAGAGCCTTGGACAGAAAGAAGAGAAAAAACAGGATGCCTGCACAAGGGGGGAGCAGTGTGTGGGCACCACACCGGGACCAATTATAGGGGAGATGGAAGCCTGTGAACAAGTAGTTTTAACCTATCACTGTTTACATAACAAAGCTTGTGTAGCGTGTGTATTTTTAGCTGGGGTTATAAATTGGTGTGAGTCTATTAATAAAGTGGCACTAACTCAAAATAAAAAAAAAAAAAAAGGGGGAATTAAGGGAATGACCCCAGAGGCACGATTAGAGAAAGCATGTTATGTTTTGAACTTTCTGAAAGTCTCTGCCGACCATGCGGTGCCTCCCATTGTGCGACATTTTGTGTCAATTGATGACAAGCAGCAAAAGCATGAAGGTGTCTTAGTATGCATGAGAGACCCTTGTACCGGGCATTGGTCGGGACCGCATGAATTGTTAACTTGGGGGAGAGGTTATGCTTGTGTTTCTACAGATGAAGGTCCGCGATGGATACCTGTTCGCTGTGTATGGCCTGAGCTTAGTGTGCCGGATCGTGGGAGCACTGCTGTCGCCAGTCAACCCAACAATTAATGGGTGGCCTCCTTACTGAAACGGTCCTTGTCTGGTGTGCCCTTCCTTGGGACTGACTTGTAGACATTGTTGCAAAAAAATGAATGTATGTGGGGAGTGAAGAATCTTACTGAAGGTCTTGGTATTTGGCATAATTGATTACCTCTGTATAATGTTAACCCAAAAGAAGTTGATATTGTTTGCACTTTGAATGTTGATAGTTGTCTTTATGTAGACGCTAATGTAGTGGAAAGCTATGATGGGACCATGACACCCACATAAGTCAACACATGAACATGCTGATAAGCATAATGCATTTAAATGCAATATAGCTTTGGATGAAGCATGTAATGATGTAGTTGATTTATGGAACTGATGGGAACGTATTGCAGCACTTCTCTTATCCGGAGTAACAGCAGGGAAAGCATTACAGAATTAAATCACCTTGTTTGTTAGGCAGTTAAGAGTGTGAGTCAAATTTGCCACCATTATATACAAAACAGAGGAACTATTGGTTTTTGTTGTTGGCTCAAGAACATGGCTATGAGGATTTTGACGGTATGTGCTGCATGGATTTTAGGTGCCCCATTGCGGCAACACGTTACCCAAATCTGAGAAAATGTCAGCCTTTTTGGCATTAATTCACTCAATTGGCAGTATTGTTTGTTTGCTATTGCCTTGGTTGCTGTCATGTTTGCAAGGGCCCTGCAGTACATGACAAACCTGGTACTAGCTGTTCAAAAAACAAAAAGGGGGAATTGTTGGCGTTTGTAAACAAGATGTGAAGAATCAGAACTTAGAACCGCAGCATACAGGCACCTACAGCAACAGCAAATAGCAAGCAAGAAGAAGGACACCTTTACCTCATTTATTGCGAGCAGTTGCACTTCAGGAAAAAGCAGGTCCATCAGGAACACCAGCCCTGCTGGTGCAAGTCGTAACCGCACAGACGTGTCATCACTGTGGACAACCTGGTCACATTAAAAGGAAAAGGAGGGATCCGAAGTTTTTAGCACTGCTACTGGTTTTGGTGTCCTTGATCAATGCTGATCACCCGTACAATGGGACACTGATACAACTTCAAGAATCGCAAATACTACAATCTATAGTGACTCTGGGTGCTCCCTCCTTCAATGTCACGGTCTGTCAGCTGATGGGCCCAAATCTACTGCATGGTTGGCGAGCCCGAATTGTGCTAGTAACAGTAGCAGATGGGACATTGGGGGTAGGAATACATATTGGTGCCCAAGTTCAAATCCCGGTAGGAGTTGTTGTAATTCCCCTGGTTATTTTTATTGTGCCTACTGGGGCTGCGAAACTATTGCCATGGCGTGGACCCCGAGTCAACCTGATAGATTTCTTACAGTAACGTGGGGTCCCTTTGGCTGTAAGACCCCTTCTAAAACTGATGGTGGGATGGTATGGCACCGTGGGACTTGTAAGTACCTCTGGGTAAACGTCACTAACCCGTCCGATCCAGCTTGGTTTATTGGCAAAACTTGGGGAGTAATGCTTTGGACATCAGGTACTGATAGGGGCACCCTTATTAAAATCGTAAAAGAAACCCCATGGTACACCCCTCAACTTAACCCCCTAGCCCCCAATCTCAGGGCTTCTACCCCCACAGACCCCCACCCCTGACACAACTCCCGAAGCAACTAAAGGTACAATTCGTGTCCCTCAAAGGACTCATACCGAAAGCCCTGACCCTTATCCCCTTTGGTCCATGATGCAGACGATGTATTTGACCTTGAATGAATCTAATCCAAACACTAACCCCTGTTGGTTATGCTGTGACATCAACCCCCCGTTTTATGAAGGTGTTGCTTGGAATGGCACCTATAATTTCTCTATGGCGGATAACCCCGGTTCATGTAAGTGGGAGAAGTCTAATATCGGCCTCACAATGTTAGCGATCGGCGATGGGGCAAGGGGGGGAGGGGAGGGGGGAGAGCCTGTCTGGGCCGGGTGAAAAGGAGCTGGGTCTCGTTGTGTGCTTATAACATCTCAACAGTCCCTTAGTGGAAACGTCAAATGGGTTATTCCCGGAGAAGAAGGGTGGTGGATTTGTTCCAGGAAGGGCCTCGTACCGTGTGTATCACTTGAACCCTTTAATAACATCACTGATTTTTGTATCCAACTCTTAGTTTTGCCAAGGATTCTGTATCATCCCTTGGAGGACATATATGCACACTGGGAAAAACAACCACCACCTGTCCGGGTCAAGAGGGAGCTGATAACGGCCATAACAGTCGAAACCCTCATGGCACTTGGAATCACCAAAACAGTGACTGGTGTCACCTCCCTAGTTCAATAACGGAATGGCTGGACCTCCTTGCATGCAGCAGTTGATGAGGATTTAGAAGGACTTGAACGATCTATCTCGGCCCTAGAGAAATCCCTATCCTCGTTATCAGAGGTGGTCCTACAGAATAGGTGGGGCCTAGACCTTCTTTTCTTACAACAAGGAGGCCTCTGTGCAGCCCTGCAGGAAGAGTGCTGTTTTATGCAGACCACACGGGCATAGTTAGAGATTCACTAGTGAAATTATGTGAGGGTTTGTTACAGCGTAAACGAGAACGTGAGGCACAGCAAGAATGGTATGAATCCTGTTTTAACCAGTTTAACCAATCACCCTGGCTAACCACTTTATTATCTAGTCTTGCTGGTCCTCTTCTTATTCTGATGTTGCTTTTAACTTTTGGACCTTGCATTTTTAATAGATTAGTAGCATTTATTAAGTCTTGCTTAGACACAGTAGAGGGATAGTATGTTTTGTTGTCTCACATGACTGAGCATAATCACCAATGCACTTAATGTTGTATCTTTGTTAGCATGGAAGGGGGGAATTGTAGTAGCATAGGGATGTGGCAATGCGGAAGATCACATGTTGTGATGGAAACGTAGGAACTAAGTAGAAAACCGCCCACGAAGGGGCTGGCTCTGCTACTAGTATACAAGTGCCTGTGTCTTTCAATAAATTGCCATTTTGCCTTCCTCTCCATGAGAGTCTGAGTGCTGATGGTCCCTCAGGTGCTGCGCTGAGGTTTGGACATGTCATGAGCTACAACACCAAACAGTTCCATGAAGACAGTCCCAGTAAATTTTGCTGTTGCTCGGTAAAATGCATGATGCATCAATGGATTTTAGTCTGAGTCCTAAGAAACATTGTTTAGAAAAGGCATTTAAAATTTGCACAAGCGCTTTAAACTTGACAGTAATATTGTCAGTAGTCATCTGAATAGTTAACAGAACAGCTGTGAAAGTATATCAAAATTGCTATGCCTAAGCTACAGTATCTTTAAATACAGTCAAAGTGTATTTGTGTGTTTACACAAATGCTGAACTTACCAGTGGTCATTCCACTGCTAGTCATATGAAGGATGTGTACAGTCTAGTTTGTCAGTTATGATTCTTAAGGCAAAACCTGCCCAATTTAAATATTGATTGCATTATGGTGACATTGTGGTAATTCACCATTAAAACATAGTATGCTTCCTTTCCTTTGATACTATTAATCTATTTTTGGCAGTTAATTTTGAGCCAGATCAGCTTCCTAAAGGATCTCACCTCCTAGCCTCAAAAATGTGAATATTGGCAGGGGCAATAGGGAGAAACCAAAGAGGCTGAGAGTAGTGAAGGAGAGTGGTATCACAGTGTGTTGGATATAGATGACATTAAGCTGAGATGGAATTGCACATTTTATTTCCTGTAATTGATAGAACTCATCTCTGATTCCAGGTCACCACTGAGCATATGAAGGCAGCCTGCCATTTGCAAAGTGTAGATTATACATGACTTTTATATTAGTTATTCTGCTATACAGTTCTTTTTCCTCACATTAGGAAGATAAATATTTACGACAGTAGAAGCAGTTTTCAGCCCAGTACATCTGTTAGCTGAGAAAAATGGGAAAAGAAAGGTATTTGTTTATTTTCCTTTACCTCTCATGAGAGTGCACATTTTTGAGTAGCAAAGACTTAGCTTCAGTGAAATGCTGAAAGTCCTGTTGAGCTGAATATTTCACATCTCATAAATTACTTCTCTGATGCAAAATAATTATATAATGATTTCTTCAAAAAGAGTGACTTCAATAGTTTGTTGGTTATGAGGCCAAGTATAGAAGATAATAATTGTAAGATCTTAATATAGCTTGATAAAGAATAATTAACAAAGTTCCTCTGTACTCTTTGCTTCTTCATGATTAAAGAAATGACCTGTGTATTGAGAGAACATAATTATAATTATTTTCATTTTGGATAGTTAAAGTAGGTAATATAATTTTCAAATTTCTTCTTTCTATCTGAGTGAATGACTAGTACATTATCAGTACAAAATTGATTTTTTTTTTGTAATTCTAATAATATGAAAAATTAGTTCAGTAGAATAAAGTGTGTAAGCCCTTGTTTTGCTGTTCATAGTATCATACAGTACCCAAATATAATGTATAATTAGATCAGAGCTTTTCAAGCAGCAAAAAGGGATAGAACTGCCCACTTCAGGATAAATGGATCTTCCCAAGGAGTAACAGTCTTGTCTTATTTTATAATTCAAAATCTAGAACTATATTTTTTGTAAACATCTCAAGAGACACAATAGTACTGGCATAATTTAGCTTTCAGGGAAGGAATGCATAAAAATTCTTTTGTTTATTTTGCTTGACCTTACAACAGATGACCATCTGGATAACTGCTGTGCATGATGCCAAAAAAGCCGTTAACCACTAAAATAAATAAATAAATGTAATTAAAATGAAAAGCTGCCAAGAGTGTGTAATCACAGGTTTCAGAGTCAAATCTACACATACAGGTCAAATATTGATTGTCAAGAAGCTTATCTTGCATAAATGTTTTTTACTAGGAGGGAGAACACCCCCACCACTTGATGCTCCTCACTCACATAAGCACTTTACACCCAGTTTTATGTAATTTTTGCCTGATTGGGGGGGTGGGATGTGCCAGTTCATTTTCTGTCTATGTTACTATTATAGACAGATGATTTAAACAGTAATTCAACTTCTGTTCTCACTTTGGTCATCAAGACAGTTTAATTCTCATGATTTCAGTTGAAATTAAAAGTGCCTGCAACGATTGAAAATCAGGCCATAATCCAGGCCATAATCCCTCTGAGCCTTGTCTGCTTATCTGAAGGAACATTGTAAGGTAAAATAAATGGGGTAGGTTCAGGGACAAACTGTAGCATAAGAAAGCTCCAGGACACGCTGGGTGAAGTGCTGTAAAACTAAAATGTACTGAAGTACATTCTGCTTGCTAGCTTTAGTAATTTTATTTGTAGTATCCAGGTCTTCCTGATCATTCTTTGCTGGGAATGGAAATAACATTTTCTTTCCTCTTTGAACACATTTTTCTTGCAGTTTTTGGCATTGAGTTATTCTCTGATTTTTAACAGAGAACTCTTTAAAAAATATAGTTCATGTATGAAACAAATTGATCTTTATTTTACTTTCATTGTCTGATAATCACAGAATCATGAAATCATAGAAAACCGAGTTGGAAGAGACCTCAAGGATCATCTAGTTCAGCCTTTCTTGGCAAAAGCATGGTTTATATAAGATGACCCATCACCCTGCCCAGCCAAACCTTGTGTCCAGTGCTGAGGAGTCCACTACTTCTCTGGTGAGACCATTCCAATAGCTGAATGTTCTCATAGTGAAAAATTTTCCTCTTGTGTTTCATTGAAATAACAAGTACCCAGAAGTAACATGTACCCATTACCCCTCATCTTTTCCATGGGATTCCTTGGGAAAAATGAGTTTCCATCTTTGTAGCCACCATTTAAATACTGGAGCATGGTGATAAGCTGTTCCCTAAGCCTTCCTTGCTCAGGGCTGAACAAATTCACTTCTCTCAGCCCTTCCTCATATGGCAGGCTTCCCAGTCCTTTGATTATCTTTGTGACCCTTCCCTGGACCCTCTCCAGCCTGCTTAAATCTTTTTTGTATAGCAGGTGCCAAAACTGAACACAATATTCCAGGTGAGGCCTGAAAAGCACTGAGTAGAGCAGGATAATGACTTTGGATTATCAAGAGCTGGTGATGCCCTTGTTGATGCAGCTTGGCATCCTGTTGGCTTTCTTTGCCGCAGCAGACCACTGTTCACTCATATTGAGCTTGTTGTACATCAGGACCCCTAGGTCCCTTTCCACAGAGCTGCTCCCCAGCTGGGTAGATTGCAGCCTGTGCTGCACTCCTGGATGATGTTTTCCCAGATGCAAGAGCTTACACTTGTCCCTGTTGAACATTATAAGGTTCTTGTTAGCCCACTCTTCCAGCCTATCCAGGTCTTCCTGCAGGGTGGCTCTCCCTTCCAAAATGTCCACTTCCCCACTCGGTTTGGTATCATTGTCAAACTTCATCAGGGTACACTTGAATCCATCATCATCCAGATCACTTATGAAGATATTAAACAGCCTTGGGCCCAACATCAATCCCTGGGCAGCCCCATTTGTGCAGGTTGCCAGTTTGGAAAGGAGCTGGTTTACCACCCCCTCTGGGTGCAGTCTGTCAGCCAGTTCCCCACCCGCCACACAGAACACTTGTCTAGACTATAATGCATAAATTTCTCTAGGAGGAGGCTGTGGGAAACCATACTGAAAGCCTTGGAGAAATCCAGATAGACAATGTCCACCTCTTGCCCCACATAAACCCAGCAGGTTACTTTTTCATAGAACGCAATCAAGTATATCAAGCACAATTTTCACTTGATGAATCTCTGCTGGGTTTTCCCAATCACATGCTTCATTTGATTTCTGATAGCCCCCAGAATGATTAATTCCATAACTTTCTGAGGGACTGAAGTAAGACTGATAGATCTGAAATTTCCTTGATCCTCCTTTAAGCCCTTCTTGTAGATAGGGGTGACATTAGCCACCTTCTAGTCATCTGGGATGCCCCCTGATCATCTTGACTTCTCAAAGATTATGGAGACCGGCCTTGCAACAACATCAACCAGCTCTCTTAACACCCTTGAGTCGGTATTGTCAGGGCTCATTGATTTGTAGGGGTCAGACTCCTGCAATATGTCACAAACCAGATCTGCCTTGACTAATGGTGGGTCTGTGTTTTTGTGTCTGGATTTTTGTTCCCAAGACCTGGGCCCCAACAGTGCTGGTAAAGACAGAGGTGGAGAAAGTGTTAAGAACCTCTGCTTTTCAGTGTTGGTAACTAATTCACCTCTTCTGTTTAACAATGGGCTAATATTTTCCTTCTGCTTCTGCTTATTGATTATGTACCTGAAGAATTCTTTCTCATAGGTTTTGACACCTCTGGCCAATTTCAATTCGAGCTGAACTTTTGCTTTTCTAACAACATCTCTGCCTGGCAATGCCCTTGTAATTCTCAACTGGTATTTGTCAGATTTTCCACCTCTGGCATCTCTCTTTTCCATCAGTCTCAGAAGCCTGCAGTTAAGCCAAGGGAGTCTCTTGCTCTGTCTACTTCCCTTACCTGTAAAGTGGGTGAACTGTTTTTGTGGTTCCAGTAGTGAAAAACTCCCAGCACTCGCTAGCTCCTTTGCCCTCCATCGAAGCTTCTCACAGAATCCCTCCCAGCTGAGCTCTCAGTGAGCTAAAGGTTGTTCTTCTAAAATCTAAAACCTTTGTCTTGGTACTAACCTTCAGAGTGCTCAGCAGGATCCCAAATTCCACAATATTGTGATCACTGCAGCCAAGGCTATCAGTGAACTGAGATATTACAAAACGTTTTTTTTTTTTTTTTTTTTTTTCTTTTTGTGAGTAGCAAGTCCAACAATGCCTTGTTCCTGCTTGTCACATCTAACATTTGTATGAGGTAGTTGTTACACATTCCAGAGGCTTGAAGGATGACATGTGTGCTGCTGTACTGTTATTCCAAAAACTGTCTGGGTAGTTAAAGTCACTCATAAGAACCAAGTTCTGTTGACCTGAAGCTTGCTTAAGTGACCCAAATATTGCTTCATTGGAGGTCAGTAGCAGATGCCTAATGCAAGATTGCCCTTGGAAATGACCCCTCTGATCTTGACTCAGAGGCATTCCATAGGGCTTTCACAATCTCTGTAGTTGACCTATACATTCAAGGTTCTCCTTAACACAGAGTGTGACTCCTCCTCTTCTTCACTGCCTCTCTTCAAGAAACAGCCTATAGCCATTCATCACAATCCTCCAGTCATATGAGTTGTCCCACCATGTTTCAGTTAACCCCATGATATCATAACTTTCTGACTGGGCGTGGAGCTCCAGTTCCTCCTGTTTGTTCCTTAAGCTGCATGCATGTAGACATACACTTGAGGTGGTTGGTTTTCCCGTTGTCATCTTGGGAGGCAGCTAAGGAACATCTGTTGCTGCTCTGGTTGGCCTGGTTTATTTCCCAGTTGGTTGCAACAGCATGAGCATTGCCACTTTGGACCCCACCCCACCAAGTCCTTCAGTTTAAAGCCCACCTCACCAAGTTGGCCAGCTCGCTGCCAAAGATTCCCTTGCCTTTTCTAGACAGGTGGATCCCATACCTTCCTAACAGGGAGTGATCAAAGAATATCCTGCTGTCATAAAAGCCAAAACCCTCATGACAGAAACAGCCACAAACCTAGAAGCTGATTTGTATTATGCATCTGTTTCTGGCTGCACCCTGTCCTCTAACTGGTAACTTGAGCACTAACACGTTTCATGTGCATCCCCAGGCTTTGCAGTCTTCCTTGATTCTGCCCAGGTTCTGTCTTGTGGTGTCATTTGTCCTCGTATGAAAGAGTAGCAATGGATAGTAGTCTGTGATCCTGAGAAATTTTGGCACCTTTGCAGCAATATCTTGGACCTTAGCTCCCGGGAGGCAGCATGCCTCTTATGCCTCCCTGCAGCCTGGCAGATGGGTGCCTCAGTGCCCCTTAACAGAGGCTCACCCACTATGAGCGCTCATCATTCTTTTTTGCGATGTCCAGTGTGTGATACTGGTACAATTTCTCCTTACAGACCTTGCTTGTGGATGTCTACAGCTGTTAAAGCTTCATATCTGTTTTTGATTGTAGTGCTGGAGGGTAGAGGCTGAAGCAGAGTCCTGCTTTTGTGTGTCACATTTCTCTTTGCCCCTCCTAATCTAATAGAAAAAAACCACAAAATAAAAAAAATATTTCTATGACTGCATTTGATAATGCTCATCTGTTGTTGTAAACATTGCTGTCCCTATTTTTAAAATGGCAGGCAGTCCAGAGATCAAACTTTGCTTTGTGACAATACAGTGAGGTTTTTGAAGAGTATCTGTTTTCACTGAGTAGGACCTCTGAATTTTCTTAAACCCAAGTTCCTTTATAAAGTCTGAAGTTGGTCCAAACTGATGCCAAGTGAGGTAGTCAGTATATCTAGTCATCTTAAGACTATGGGAATAGCTGAAGATTAGAACATTCAAGCTTTAGCTACACATTTGAGCCTAGTGGTTTTATTGCTTGTATCACTGATAAAAGAATAAAGGCTTTAGACTGCATTAAATTAGCTTTTAATCTCCCTTACTCAACTGTTACATGTTCGCTATTGATTAATGTAATTTTAATTTTGTATTCCAATCTTTCTTCATGTGCAGTCTATTTTGAAAATGAACAGTGAAACCTGACCTATTAGAAAGAAACATGCATTTTCCAGCAAATCCATGAGTAGAGGAGGACTTTGTGAAAATCTTTCTCCCTGAAAAGCAAATTCTTTTGGCTCACATGCTTGCAATTATTCCTGATGTTTCTCCTGACAATACCTCAGATTGTTACTACTGACTCTATACATTTGATTATTTGGATAGCTGTCATGCATAACTGGAGGGTGGTTGTAAAAAAACCCAACCAACAACACAGGATTAATCAAAGTAGGATTATAATTTTCTGCAACACCTGTTCCAACCAGCTGCCTCTGACTGTTGAGTCTGATTCTCTGAGTCCTCCCAAATTACACAATAAAGTCATTTTGAAATCAATGGCCAGTCCATTGTAGTTTTGCCAGAATAGATGCTGAATAACAAAACTGTGAAATCTTTGAAATATACACTCAGGCTACTGCAAAAAAAATGAGAGGAAAATCTCGATGATGAAAAATAAACCACCCATTTTAGAGGTCTGAAAATCTTATTTTCTTTGAGATACTACAAATGCTATTCTGACTACCCAGGACTCTGGAGAGAGAAGATTATAACTGAGTACTGCTACTACCTGATTTTTTCCAGTCATATTTAATTCACTCTCCCTGAAAAAAATATAAAATGCTTTTAGTATGTAGAGTTATACTTCATATATGTTCAGCAGAAATTGTGTCTTCACTGTGTGAGAGAACTGTTCCTGCAACATCTGTGAATATTCTTCAGGCTGACTGTTTTTCTTTGTAGAGGGATGAGTTCCATTATTTTTGTGTACTTTTCTTTTGGCACTGCAGAATCCCGGTAAATAGAGGCTCTGTATCTGGAGAGTGGCAACGGGGTATCTGGACAAGAGTAAAGGTGAAAAACAGCAGACAATGGAGAGGACAGGATGTATGATATATAATAGATTCCTCTAAAATCCTTGATTTGTGGGAGAAAATAATCTCATTCTTTTCATGTGTCCCCTGCGTAGTCCCAGATAGAATACTCCCTGATACTTATTTTTTCCTCTCATAAATCCCTGGGTTTCAGTTTTCCTTTGAGAAATAAAATAAAATGCCATAGTAAACATGTAGATTTGCATTTTGCATTTTGCATTCCAAAGAAATGGTAAAGTGCTGTAGAAAAATAGCTAGACAGACTTGTTTGCTTTAGATTCTGGAAAGTTCAGGCACTTTAATCGAGTAATTTGAAGTCCCAACAAAAGCTCTGGTGCTGTTTCTTGATGCAGAAAGGATCTAGGAGAACCTTCTTGGTCCCTTTTTGAGAAAAATAAACCAGAGTTGCCTGAATCTCCTCTGTACCAGCCTGAAAGAAACAGGAAATTTTAGAGGCGCAGTGTGATCATTTTCTGAATGTCACAACACATGTTTTTTTCATCAGAGAGGTTCTGAACTGCATCCTGGAAAATAATTCGTCTTTAGCAGAGTGCGAATTTGCTAAATATAAGATTTGTTTAACATCTAAAGCTCTGTTGTCTTGATCGATGTCTGTTGTTTGCTTACAGCCCAAATTATTTGCAATGACAATCCGCCTTCTTCAAACAAGTCTGATGGACCCCTGTGATACAAGTTGCATGAGTATTTTACTATAAGTCAGATTTTACTGCTTCAAATTTTGTTTATTCAAACCATAGCAAAATTAATACATAAAGCTGTGCAATAAATGATAGAAACTATAGCAAATCTGTATGTTGTACGTGCTAAATCCAAGCAAGCCATCTTCTTTTCTGAACTTTTGCAACCTTCTCATTCTAATTACTTGAAATGTACTAATAACACAACCCGGGAAGCTCTTCCATTAGTGTAACAAACAAAGAATGAAACCAGCTCTAAAGGATTCCACTCTACTAACAAAAACAAAAAATCTTCCTTAGCTCAAATCTTGAAGAATATTTAGAAAAGAGGACTTTAAGCTTTGAAGGTCATGAAAAACTTTTGCAGTGAAAGTATGTATTTCAAACTTTATAATGAGTTATAGATTTATAGTTTATGCTGTTCTAATTTACTGTGATACTCTTTATTTTGAAACATTTGGAATGAGTGTGTTTAAAAAATATAATAAACATTTGTCAAAGTAATAGCATTCTGGAACCAATGCAAAGTGAAAGAAGACTTTTCGGGTAACCACGATGAAGATTAGTGATGTTTTGGAAATCTCAGGGCACATCTTCTAGCCTCTGGTACCCACTATGCAGAAAGAAAGCTGTGTGAGACTAAAAGCAGAGGTTGTGAAAGTGGAGGCTAGACCTAATCTTAGGTAACTCTGATAGAGGTAGCACAGGGCTCTATGTCATACAACTGCAGTAAATTGCTCTCATGGACATCTTTCAACAGATCCTGATGAAAAATGTTGTTATATGCTAATAAATACACCTGTAATTTGCCTGGTAGTACCTTTGTCAAATGTAAAGATATTTGAAATTAGTGAAATATTAATATCATCCTCTGAGACTTGTAATGGAAGAAAGATCTCAGGCACCATATTAAAATTCTGAGCAGTAGCGAGGCACTTCTCATACAGGAGTCGCTTAGCTGTAAAGAGAAATTGCAGCATGGAGGAATGAAAGCAAGGTAAACAGATAGCTAGTACCTGAAGCTCTGAACAAATACAGTGCATAACCAGGAGCTTGGCTCTCTGCAATGGTACAGCTGAGGAGGTAGGGAAAGCATCACTGAGCTTTCTGTAGGATGCGGGAGCACAGCGCTTTGTTACTCTTGTCACGATCTACTCAGGTGAAGTGAGCTGAGAGGAGCAGGTGCAGCAGGGTGATGGGCCAAGCAAGGAGGCTGTGCCTTGAATACATCATGAGGCATTGAGCAGCTGCCTTTGAGAAACAGCCTTTTCAACAGAAACTTTGAAAGCATTTCTTTCAGAGGCTGCTCTGCACAGCTGCCCTTACTGCCATTTTCCTCAGCATAATCAAGAACACCTCTTACTCTGTTGACAGTAGAAATGGCTAAACCCCCATAAAATGGTTCCTGTACATGCACGGTCGCTTTAAGCCTTTTAAGTGTATGTACTCTAGATTGTATCTACCCTTCTACCATAAAGATTTTTTTTTTCTCCTCAGCCTTGTACATTTAGCAGAACTATAGAGGTTTATTTGCATGATTAAGCGTCCTAGTTTCTCACAGTTTATGGAAGCTTACCCTACAAAATTAGTAATCAATAAAGAGCAGATTGTGAATCTCCTTTTGCTAAGGATCAATTTTTATTATGGGTCTCAGTTCAGGGAAATCCCACTGGGTGCACTTAAGCCCCACTGACTTCAAATTCAGCACATACTCAAATGTTTTCTCAAACAGGAGCCAACATTGGCTCTAACATGACATCTAATTGCTTACTAGTATGAATAAATGGTTCACAATCTGTCCTAAGTGTTCAGTGGTGCTTGTTTGACTTTTTGCATTTCTTACAGCAAGGCTTAGAAAGCTGCAAGATCAAGCCCCTATAGCTGTAATATTCTCCTCAGGTCTCTGTTCCTCACAGAGATCAAGGAAGCCTGCTTGAAAGAGGTTTTGAAAGGTAGAGCTTCTATGCTGTATCTCCCGATATGAAGATATGTTTTCCTACTTAATCTCTTATTACTGTAAAATTTGAAAATAGAACACACATTTTGTCCCTAGCCTAAGAAGGTATAATTTTATTGGTTTAACCCCTCATTACTGGAAGTGAAATGTTTCATATGAAGGTAATAATTTAGGTGATTTGATAGTTTTGACTTAATGGTTTATAATGGTTTTTGGTTTATAACTCTATCTTTCATAAATGAAAGAAAAAGATCCTTTTTTATTACAGCTGCAATTTATTCTGTGTACTATACACAGTAAGTTTTGGGAGCAAAATTTTATCTTTATTTTCTTTTCTCATTTTGCAGATTAATATGAGGTTAATAAAGTTGTTCACAAATTCCCATTTCTAATTATTTAGTTACCAGTACCATTAATTTCCTATGAGACTAGTGAGCTAAGAATGCATTGAATTTTTTTCTATTAAATATTTGTGTTGGTCTGCCTGTAATCTGAGTAAACTCTATTTGGCATCTGTAAGAAACAGCCTTACTCCAAAGTATAAATTTTATAGGGTTTTGTTTTGTTTTTAAGGACCACTTTTTTTTTTTTTTTCCTTGTTGCTGTTAACACTTTCTGATTTGTAGGAGAGTAATGAAGTTTAATAGTATGGTTTTAATAGTCTGCCTTAATTTTTCATTTTTATAGTCTGGGAATGTCTATTCAAAGAAGGACTGCGATATATTGTTTTCTTTATCAGTGTTATCTTAAATGTAATTAATTAATGAAAAGTAATGTTTGATAAACCTCTGAAGAGGTAGGATAAATAGATCACATTCCTCTGTTAGATGCCTTCTCAGGATTCTGTGAATGATTCCATAGATAAGAACCATTTTGAAAAGAGCCTTTCTTGTAGTTCTTTAAGGTTTCTGCTTTTGATCAAAACCAAAAGCAGTTAGACACAAAAGAACATTAACAGAAAAGCAACAGAGAGATCCCTTTAAGTCCATTTGGCTGTTTTTGTGGTTGATTAGGTTACACACACAGAGTTAAATATATAATTTATGGCACTGTAAGGAAGTTTGAAACATCAGGGTGATGCGTGTAATAAGCCAGGCAAAAATTCAGTTTGCCTCCAAAGCAGTGTCCACCCCTTGGACTCAGGATTTCTACTTGATAACATGGAAGGCTTCCACTGTTGTTTTTGAAATATATTTCTAGAAAACCTTTAAAATAACTGAGCAACTCTTTGACTGAAAGACTAACAGACCTAGGATTTCTATTTACCCTCTCCATATTAGTGGCAGTCTTTGCACGTAAGTGACACAGAAACATCAGAAAGTTTTGAATGGCTACTGGCACTTTTCTTTATGCTTTGTCTATCTGTTGGCAAGACTAGTCAGGGAGGTGTTTCACAGAAGGGCTAGCATGACTGAAAACGTGTCTGTTTCCAACACTAATGGTTTGCCTATCAAAATATTCTTTCTCCCTGCACATTTTGCTACTTTTATATACTTAGATTGTCACAGCTACAAAGCCTTTGTGTCTCTACGTATGTGTTAATTCCCTTTGATTTCTGTGAGAAAACCATCAAATTAGAGCATAAACTACTTTTTAAAATTCCTCATTATTTTTTAACCTGACTTCTTGTGGAAACTGTGCTTAGACAAACTCACATTTTCCATGGATGAATCCTTTCCTTTTGAACTTATTCATGGTTTTCCTTTAATTTTTAACAAGGTGATTATGGAGTCAAAGGTAATTATGTTCTTAATAATTTTTGGTAATTTGTGGCCAAGCAGATTAGGCAGACCATGTCAGTTCCCTGTCTGAAGAAAAGTTTCCAGACATCCTGGAAAAAACAGCACAGATATGTCATGGTTTAACCCCAGCTAGTAATTAAGTACCACACAGCTGCTCGCTCATTCCCCCCTCACCCCAAGAGATGGGGAGGAGAGCTGGAAAGGAATCTAAAACTCGAGGGTTGAGATAAGAACAATTTAATAATTGAAACAGAATAAGAATGAAAGACCAATAATAAAAATTATGACAATAACAGTTATAATGTAAAGGGGAAGGAAAAGAATAAAATTCAGAGGGAAAGGAAGAAAGAAAGCACAAAGCAACTACTCACCACCTACTGACCGTTGCCCAGCCAGTACCCGAGCAGTGACCCCCCCACTCTGGCCAATCCCCCAGGTAGATACACCAGGCATGACGTCCCATGGTATGGAATCCCTCTTTGGCTAGTTCAGGCCAGCTGCCCTGGCTGTGTCCCCTCCCTGTTCCTTGTGCCCCTCCAGCCTCTTCACTAACAAGGCCTGAGAAACTCAAAAGTCTCACCTCAAAGCCAAACCACAGCACCGTACCAACTCCTAAGAAGATAATTAACTCCATCCCAGCTGAAACCAGGACAAGATAACATGAAAAAAGCTTCAGTCAGACCTAGTTCCTTGAACACCAAGTTCAGTCAAAGTCAAGATACTAACGCATGTGAAATATTGCTTCATTAGTTCTAGAGCTGATGGAACAGTTTTATTTGCTTTTTCAAGAGGATATGTTATACAAGGGTGATTTTCTTAAAACATTTTCTTTCACAACTATAACAGAAGTGATAGAGGCACTCAGGAGCTACTGAAAGAGCAGAAGAACAAATGGTCTTCATAAGCAAACAAATAAGTAAAAATGATGACACTTTTGCAAATACGTCCTTACTACTTATGGATTCATAACATACCCAAACTCTGACTATTTGTTGATTTTATAAAATTTTACATAGGTTCAAAATGACATTATACTGACTAATTACCTTTAATCAGTACTCCAGCTTTAGTTCTGTCATTTGGCATGTAAATATCATTAATCTTGTCATCAGCTTAACACTTTTTTCTTCAGCTACAGAAGGTCACAACTTCAGTTGAAATTGCATCTAATCTTGATTTGAAAGTCTAATATTTAATGTGTATAGAAAATATGGTAGACAAAAAGATCTCTAGTTTTTATGCTTTTATTTATACCATTTTGACATTGGAAATGTGAAACTAATGTGTCTCCTAAATTTCTTGAAGGAAGCCTTTCTAAGATGTTTATCATGGCAGTTGGTTTGGCTCCATGCAAAGTGGTGCAACAGCTATGACTTTTCAATACACAGCAAAGAAGGTAATTCCCCCTACATCTTCTCTTCTCTCAACAGTAATAACTCAGCTATCAGCTGGAAAGTGGCAAATGCAAAGTTCTCTCTTTACTCTGCCTGAGGAAGCTTTATTACCAGTCACCCAAGAAAGCACACTAATTCCTACAAAGTTTGATAAGAAAATGGTGGCAGGAAAAAGATCTGTGGCAGCTTCGTTGTGCACAGTACGGTTCAGGAATCAGTGTGTCAGTCAGTTAACCTTAGGTATGTCAGTTTCTCATCACATTTGCTTGATTTTACAGCAAAAAATAATTATGGTATTTGAAGGAAGGGAAGACCAAATGAAGTTGTTGCTCCAGCTTTGCTAAAGTAGAAAGTAGATTCAATTGCACTGCCATAATTAATACTAAACTGACATTAGAATTGATCTTAACTAAAAGGCCAAGTAGAATAAGATGCTTGCAGTGAAATTTCAATGAAAGAAACATTATTTTCATTTTATTAAAATTAATTTTATTCCTTCTGTCTCTATGTAGAAATATGTATGTATGCAACAGTGAGCACAACTGCAGCTAATATTTGTGTGACCTTCAGTATTATGGTAATTTATTTAAATGTTCTTTGTTAATTAAGAATATTTCACATACAAGGCAACTAAATTACTTTTACCAATTAATTATATCTTTGAAATTATTGGAGTGATCAATTATCATAATCAACAAGCATTACAGAAATAAAATAACAAATGAGTCTGAAATGCCAAATGGTCTGTTTTAGGCTTTTATTTCTTATTGAAAGGAATAACTATTTTTTAATGCAAACCCCTTTATGCATTGTTCAGTTCTGCATAAACTAGTAATGGAATCTTCATTAACAAGGAAATTCATATTTTCAAAAGTCTTGCTCATCCAAAATTTCAGAAAGTATGTGGGGTACGTGTCTGAGGATTAGGCACATGTTCACCTTTACAGCTGTGAAAAAACTCCTCTCCAAGATGAATATTAAGTAACTCAAATACAAAGTGTCTTGGATGAAGCTTCTTGATTATTTGCATCAAACAAGAAAAAAAGATGTTGAAAGTGTTGAAAAGAGTAAATAATTGACTATTTAATATTTTCTTTGCAAGCATGCAACTGCTGCAAACTAAGGATGAAGCTACATGATCAAGAGATGAAAAAGATAAGAAAATATTGTGTTCCCTCAAGGGATTTTGTAATTGCAGTAATTAGGCAAACTTGTTGGGTAGTTTCCAACAGAATATTTACTCCAGAAAATCCAAATTCTTCAAAACCAAATTTTGAAGGAATTTAACAGTCTTGCTTAAATTTTTAGTACCAATAGGTTTCAACAACAGATTTTTGAGAAAAGAGTTATATTCAACTAATATATATATATATATAAATCCAGTTACTTTTTTGTATTTTCTGTGATCTCACAGTCATGGAACACATCCTATTGCAAGCGATGAGGGAACCATTGATCACTAATGTACATCTACTACATATCTGGTTAGAGATACGTAAATGGATGGGTTCAAGGTATAGAACTTGTCGTTAGTCTCATGCAAAACCTAACCATGAGGTAACCATCTCTTCTAGATAACATGGGGTAGGAAAGTGGACTATTGTTTCCCAGGAAAAATGACAGTTTTATTCCGATGAAGTTACTGTCACAAACACAGAAAGCTTTATGGTGATAGAAACTTCTTTCATGTCTAGTTCTGAAATGTTTCACTTTATATCATAGAATGAAAGTGGAACCAGTCTACAGAAACTGAGGACTCCTGGAACTGTCTGTAAATCATCTAAAACATCATATATGACTTTAATCAACTAATCAACTTATGGATGGCTGTTCAGCTTTCTTCCTCCCTTTCTTCCTTTCTTCTTGTCTCTCTTTTGTCTTTCCTCTTTCCTTCTTTCTCCTCCTGCAAAATTATAGTTCTTATCTTTACAAAATAAAACTTAAAATTTTACACATAGCAGAGATTCTCTCCCTGTCTTTATTTTTTTATTTTATTTGCCAGTCATCAGTGTTATTTCAGTATTTTCCAGGTGAAACTAACAGTCTAAACATAGTCCTACTAGGGAATTATGGCTTCATAATGGGAATTGTATGGCAGCATTTGTACTTGGGCAGTGTACATGCTGATGAAGAATACAAAGGCAATACTCAGACTAGTAAAGTTACGTAAAATGCCGGAGGTTTTTTTCAAGTACATGTGGACTGACATATTTAAAGAAAAAATGTGTGAAAATGAATATTGTCAGTATTTTAAGTGTATTTTTCCAGACAATTTTATTTTTGAAAAGTTGTAATGTAAAATTTATTATTCAGAATTGAACAACAATCCAGATCCCACACTGTATAAGGCATATGAACTTTTATGTTCATAGTTAGGTGATGACAAAAAAAAAGACAGCCTGACATGACCATGGCTGACAAAATTAAATACATTTTTTCAGACATTTGCAAAATTTTAAAAACTTTTTAATTGGCAAGAATTGTAGAATCATAAAGATGGTTGTGAAGAGTGGACAGTAAACATATATTATCTTACAGTCTAGAGTTTCTAATTAATAGCCATTCTAGATTAATCTTTTTATTATATAAGAAAGAAGTAAAAATCTGCTTGTCAAATAAGCAATATTATCAATGAGATAGTTGCTTCACCCTCAACTTGATCCTTGATATTAAATGCTGTGTCTCAGAACCCATTTGCTTTAAACACAGATTTCTATGGGCAATCAATGAGGGCTGAATGCTTTGATCATGCCCTCCTCACGGCACCTATTCTTTGTGTCAGAGATGAGGGGCAGGGAGCTGTTAAATTTTTGCAGCTTTGTGTCACCCCAAGTTTCTCTTATTCAGGGAAATGCCCTGGCTGGACATTTAAGGTGACTTCTAACCTCATTTACATCGACACAAAAAAACCCAACGGTTCTGGCCCCAGAGCTTTTTTCTCCTTCAGAAAGAAAATCAAACAGCATGACTGAACCTGAAAGACTGAACAAGCAGCTCTGTCTGAATAAAGAAGGACAAAAAAGGAAGAGAAAGTAGCTGAAGGAAAAACATGTTTTCTTATGTGTGCTTTGCACTTGAACTCCAGCAGATCACATCCCTCTGAGCCTGTATTCAGAAAAATAGCCTGTGTGTGATGTGCACTACAAAAGGCTCAGCAACGCCTTCCATTGCTCTGAAACAAAAGTCTAGCATTCTAAATTAAGTAACTACTTTTCAACTGAAAGGAGGACCAAGGCATCCAGATACATCTATGGTTCTGGAATTTTCTTTGGGGATGGTTATTTTTCATATATTTGTATATTTTTAATATCTTATACTTATTTTAAATTTTGTTTTATGTATAGATATATGATTTTGTATGTTCATTGTTACATTATTTAAATTTTTTATATTGTTTATATGCATATTTTTTCTCTATTTTTATATCTTTGTATTTATATTTGCTTTTTGCTTTATATAAAACCAAACAAAAAACCCAACGAACCAACCCTAATTTGATCTCAGGCAGAAGTGACAATGTTCAAATAAGAAAAGGATATTTTTTCATGTGACCTGGTCCTGCAAACAGTAGACCTTCCCTTGTGAAGCTCAGAATTTTGCCAGATCATCCAAAAAAATTTACTGTGCAGAAGCAGAACTGAAAAAAATTGGCATATTACTAGATCTTTTTTTACTTTTTTTTTTAATTTATCTTTAGATAAGAATATTTGCATGATAGATTTATTTTTGTTCTTTCTATCTGCTGACTGAAAGTGCCATCGGAAACTTTCTAAATGTTTAGATTTTTTTTTTTTTCAAATGGAATAAATGGACATTACCACTCTTTACTTTTGGGAGGTTATTACTAGTTTCACAATACCTGGTATATTTGGAGGATGAATGTAAAATATAACCCAGCTGCAGCTATTCATCAGCTGTCTCTATGGTGATTAACATGACAACTGGGTCATGTCATTGCAAAAGAGTTCATCAGCTACCTGTCTTCTTCATCTCAATGCACCCATTGCACAACTTTTTAGAAGGGGTAGAGGACATGCTAGCTTTCATATTCGGTACCAGTTTACTCAATTTGACATTCAATACCGACTTATACTAGAAAGATTCAAAGTCTGGACTTTCACCAGGACTGCTGCTGCTGTCATGCCTGATACACTGCTAGTTCTTTAACTCATGTCACTCCTAAAGCAGCTCCTTTTTCTCTTTTAACAGGTTTCTTCTGTAAAGGAGAGGAAACAGACAAATTGCCCTTGGAACGGCGCAAATAACAGTCTGGCTTCCTTGAAGGCTTTTTCAGGATGCCAAGTCTATGTTTGAGCAATGATGCGTCTTAAGAGGTTCTTCATGCTAGGATGAGAACATCCCAATAAGAAATACATGGTTGTCATAGCTCAGCTTTGTTACAGATATTGGGAATTGGTTTGGAAATAAAGAAGCAGTCAAGGTTTTCTGTATTCCTTTAACACAACTTCGAAAAGCAAGTTACATTTCTGCAAAAGGAAACAAAAACAAATTAAAAAAGGGCAGAGAGGAGAGAAGGGAACACAATTGCTAATACTTCTAATGATGGCTTCTACCTTAGGATTGTTGACCCTATCTTTGGCATTGTCTGTCTCTCTCCACAGTGTTTCTCATTCTAACTGCACCTGAGATAGGCAGTAGTGTTGTTTGACCTCAGAGTTGTAAATACCTTCCTTTATGGGTTGTGGGCTTTTTTCACCCCCTGTCTAATTTTACAGACAGAGGGGGTCTGTGTAATTAAGTCAAGTACCTTAACTAAGCTTTTGCAAACATTTGCACATTGAAGTAATAAGGTCTGCTCAAGTGTAGGTTAAATTCTCTTCGTCTCCTCAGTTCTTTTGACACTCTTCTCATCAGACACTGACATTTCTCTATCTATCTATCACAGACATTGTGATTTCTCTATCATAATCTATTTTTCAAATTCCACAATCCAGGTTTTACATTTAATGAGAACACTTGTATTTTACTTTAAGACTGGATCTAAGTCAATAGGTTCAAATAATCAAGACAAACGGAAAACATCTCTGAAATCAAATGTACTTTTGACCAGACTGGCTAATCAAAACTACAAAGGAAAAAAGAAAGAAAGAAAAACCCTAAACACAAAGGAATCTTGCAATAGTTTTGTCTTCTCAATCCTCCTAAAACCCCATGCACAGTCATTGAAAATCTGCTGAATTACTTTTAGTACTAAGAATTTTCCTACTGCTCTGTAGTTGTAGATGAATTTAAATCCATAGGTACAGTCCTTACAATATCTTTTCCTGTAAAAGTTTGAGATGGTTGAGGTAATGAAATGTTTATTCCTTTAAAACATGAGGTTTTGCTTGTCTTCCTCTCCTCTGATCCTACTGGCCTTGTTAAAGGCCTAAATCCATGGCTTGTTTCTTTTAGTACCACACTCATCACAAAAGGTTGCAAACTTAATTTCACATATATAAATCAGGAATAACTTCCCTGAAGTAATGATATTAAAATTTGTGTGAAAGACACTGGAGTGAATGTGACTCCTTTCTTTATGTTCCAGTTTCTTGGATTCTCCATAGCAAATTATACACATTCATGATACAAGTTGTTAATAAGGTATAATTATTTTCTATGAAGAATATGAGGAAAACCTCCATTTAAAGCAACTACCAGGTGAAATTATAAAGATAAAATATAAAGAATACTTTTCTAGTACAATTTTTTTTGTCTCTGCCCAGACAAAGTGTTGTGGGGAAGGAAACAAAAAGGTTAAGCCTGTGTTCTTCTCAAGAGCCTTCATGTGACTATCAGTGGAATAATTAGAAGTGAACAAACAAACAAGAAGTAAGGGCTGTTAAGTAAAACCACAGCAGTTTTTTCAGATCTAATTCTGGTTATACTGAGCTGGAAAATCCACTGACCTAACTAGAATCTGACTGACTGTTTTTATGATACCCAACATTTTCATTGCCTGCCACTGCATTTCACACTGAAAGTTATCTTAGTATGACCCGATATTCACTTTGGAATCAGCTATTACTATGTCTATAAAATATTACTTTATTTATCTGCTAATTTTTCCAATAAATATTTTTTCTATAAATGCCCTAACATAGTGCTGTTGAAACAAAGATATTTCATTAACGGATCCTGAATAATATTTGCCACTGGGATGCAAATGCTGTATAACATCTGAATCCCCATAGAATGTGATGTACCACAAAAGTGCCTCATATATCCTAGGTACAGAGACTTCTGTGGCTAGGTTCTTCTGAAGCATTGCCTAAAATTTAAAATTTGAAATACAGTATAGAGATGAAAAGTAAGGCTTAATATAGCTCTATGAATTCCCATCAAGTACATTCTCTTCAGTTTTTCCCACAATTTCCAGATGCTGTCAGGAAAATACACACGTAGGTTCTTAGGTTTTCTGTATGCTGAGCATTCTCACTCTTGTTTGTCTCCTGACGAGCAGTAAAGAGCTTGGCTAGCATGCTAGGTTGATGTTTTCATGACATACTGATTGCAGTGATACTATACATTTTTCCAAAGTAAGACTTTCTAGTAAGCATCTCAGGTGAACATGATGAGGAAATGAAGAAGTACATGGCTCATTGTGGTTGTTTAGCACCTAGTACTTTATGGATAATGGCTTTAGCCAAAACAAATAACAAATAATAACAGCACTGAACATTCTGTTTATCTTATACTATTCCCTGCATAATGTTAGATAATGGAATGATTCATTTTTTTTATTATGCTGTTTTCTGCACAAGTGGTGAATTAAAAAGATAATTGTAAAGGCTAGTGTTGTCAGCTCGGTAGAAAGCACTTGACCTTACATCTTATGATGGTGTACAATTTAATAATTACTGTGTCTTAGAATTTATAGATAGATAAATCAGCTGAAGGGGAAAGTGGAAAGAAACTGTAGCAGTGGTGAATGGGAAACTTTTAACTGGGAAACTTGTTTGGCAGGCAGCTGTCCTATGTCTGACTGATATCAGAAATCCCTTTAGTTACCCACTGGGATAGTGGTAACCTACATAAAGAGTTTGTAACTGGAGAAATTGTAATCTACAACAGGACTTATGCTAAGTCAGGAATGCCCTTTCTGATGCCACTGCCACAGTTCATAGAGACAGTTAGCCTACACCTAGGATTACTTTTATCAGCTGTTGCATAATTTTCTATTACAATGGAGTGCTTTCATAAATTTGCAAGAAAACACGTCGAATGAATACATAGGGTTTTTTTTCCTGAGTGAATGTGTGTATGTGTTTGCGTGCAGGTGCAAACACATCTGCATGCACTTATGCAGTCAGCAGCACAGTACTTTTTGGTGAGCTTTGCTTAGCTATAACTAAACCAAGACAGACAAACACCGTCCTCCAATACTGTCTTATAAGTTGTGTTGCTAATGTTTGCATGTATGAGCTCATGTAGGCACACACACAGAATCGGGTAGAAAAAATTTCTTACACAAACTCAGTAGCTAGTAGGGACATTTTTACAGACTGCACAAATTGTGACAGAGTATTGAATGGCTGTTGAAACACAGTATCGATTACAAATGTTTGGGATACTTTCACAAATGGCCATATGGGATCATATTTTATAGCACAATATATGTTTTACTATGTGTCTTTGGTACAACTCTTGATGGGTAGATGGCAAAATGCATTCTTCCAGATTGCTTCTCTATGTTATGTTACAAACTGCCAGACTCAGAATTGCCTTTGAATTAGGTAGCTTGTAAAGAGCGCCTGGACAGTCATGTATGAAAAGCATAATTATATCCTATGAATATTTTGATTCTCTGATATTAGCAAACATCTATTGACTCTGCTTTAAACAAGTCTTCCTTCTGAAGTGCATGACTTTGTTTCCAAAATGCATGGTTACCCTTCTGACCCCTAGACAATTTGAAATGATGTTGACTAGAAAGCTTAGAATCCTGAGAACATAATACCTGATTTAATGGTCTGAAAATACTCCTTAGGATAGAAAATAATCATATTAGAATAGGTTCTATAGCAAACCAGCTCAAAGGAAATGGAAAACAACTGTGTTAATAGTTAAAAATAGCTTTTGAAAAATATATACCTTATCATTGTAGGATAGGTCTTCCATATGTTCAATTAAAGAGTTTTGGTTTATCCTCAATATTATACATTCTCCAGAAGATGAGGTTACAGACAAGGAACAGTAGAAAGTGCTTTATAATGTTATATAAAAGTGTTACAACACTTACTTTAGTTGTTAATATTATGGAATTACAACCTTCCTGAATAATACCCTCTGGCTAAATTTGACACCATGTTTCTTCTTTCCACCATCTTTTCTTCCTCCTTGTGCTAATGCAGAAACATTTTCTGTCAAATATTTAGTGTTTCTTTTGTTACTGCAATCAATTTCAAATGTAGCACGAACAAGGACATACACTAGTACAATAGCATCTTTGTTTTTATGACCCATGTCCCTGCATCTCTCCATGTGGAAAAAGCTACTCAGGTACCAGAAGGGTTTGTAGAGGCAGTCAGTCCCCACCTTAGGACTGTAACAGCCATAATATGTTCTCCCAAAGAGATACCAAAGGCCAAGATTAATTAATGTTATTTTTCTTGAAACAGTAGTTTTGGAGGTTATGTGTCTAGTGACTTATTGTTAATTTTTTATGGACAAGGTAAAGGTCTGTCTTTGTGTTTTCAAACTATTTTGATTATGTGTTGACTAAAAAACAATGTAAATTTGACAGATTAAAGTGCCATTAACAAAATACTAAAATAAATCCTTTGTTTGCTGCTTATTTTTAAAAAAGTATTTATTTATCTCCAGCTTATGAAAAGATTTAAAATAATTGTGAGCACACAATTTTTATCTTCCAGGCGTTGATGAAGAGAGTGAATATAGAGAAGATGTTAGAGAAATGCTATGTTGCTTAATGACAGCCTTTATGAGGACAGGCAGATGTGATGGACAGATGGGTGGACTAACAGAACGAAGTGCATTATTAGCTGCTGAGACATTTGTTGAATGTCAGCCAAAACTTCTGAAACATAGCAATTGACTGTTAAACATATCCCATAGGAGAACAACTACATACATAACAAAAAATTTATACTATTTTTGGTTAAGATACAGAGACAGAAAAATGATTGTACAAACTCATATAAACCACGTTTTGTGAACAGTTGAAAAAGTTTGTTTGCTTTTAAAGCGGCTATGTAAGTTTAAATTATCAGTAGATCATCTACCTACTTAATATAATACTGTTTTTAAAATATTTATGTCCTGAGTTCCTCCTTCTACACATCAAGAAAAATAATAGCTGGTATTTTTATTGTGCCCCTCAATCAAATAGTTTAGAAGCATTTTAAATAAGCCACTTATCACCTCTAACATTTATTTTTCTCCTCATTGAAATGCAGCCACTGCAAGTGGAATGCTGCAGCTGTCTAACAGTATTTAGTATAGAACTGCTCCTTGTAAAGTGTTAAACCATCTTCAGGTTGGCTTTTTATTTGTTCTCTGATTTCTGTGATCACAGCTGATGGATGAATTAAATCAATAACTACATTTACAGAAGAAATAAAAATATAGATTTGGTCCGGTTTCCCTTAAAATAAAACTGCACCTCACTAATATGCAAAGGCTAATTGGAAATGGACTGCAGCACCTCTGAAGGAGGTCATGGTGTGAGGCACACCATAACAGTGAGTAATACTTGGGGAAAAAAAATGATCTGCTTTCTAACATGACAAGAATGATTTGCAGTTAATAATAGAGGGAGTAAAGGCCAGTCTTTTCAGTTACCCTTGGCTTCACCTAGGACAAAATAAAAAATCACTTCAGTTGCTGTGAGCTACTTGCCTTTTTCCCAGTCATTATTGCTTAGTTATAACTTAGTGATAAAATCTGTCATTACTGACTTTATTGACATTAAAGTTGATTTATTTGCATGCCTGGTGGATAAGAACTGCATTATGTTGGCTTTCAGATTGCTTGCGTACTCAAGATAGTAAGTGCATCACTGACTTAATTGTCTTTTGCTGGTTCACTTGCTCTCTAATCTCAGTTTGAAAACAATATTGGGTCAAACTCATCCTTGGCATAAGTCCACTGACTTCAGTGGTAGTGCGCTAGAGGAGAATTTGTTCTATTACTTTTAAGCAGAGTCAAATGATAATAGGGAACTGTCTATATGATAAAGCCGTTTTTTTCCTGCTGTTGTATGATGTGTCAGTCAGAAAGCAAAAAGATAAAATTTAAGGCCAAATTATGTCCTCAGCTATGCACTAATGTGGCTGAGAATTTCAGACAATTTTGATATCTTCATTCAATAACATCTTCCTGGATTTCCTGTTCCTTTCTTGGTATAACATGTGTATCAGACTGATAACATGTATAATAGACTGAAGCCAACTACTTTCTATGCACATCGGGGTCACATCCTGCAAGGTGCTTAACATCTAAAACACGTTGGCTTTTCCTCCTGTTGATTTTACTGAAAGATGAAAACTAGCGCGAAGTATCACTGCAACATTTAGACTCCAGACCTCAGAACAAATCCATGAGGGTGTACCTCAGTCTGGTCATGCAGAACCATCCTTGTCTTTGCAGTGGTCTGAATAAGTCACTTGCTGAATCAGGAATCTAGATTTTTACAGCTAAAACTTTCTGGAATAAACATTGGAAAACCTGGAAAGCGTTCTGATTGCTCTAGTCCCAGCACTTTTTAAGCTTAGAGTTTGAACCTACACCAGATACAACTCATCTATTGGGATCAAGGGGTGAGGGAAGATGGAGCAACTGGGAGTATTAGGTTTGGAACATACTTGCTTTTCCTTTCCCAGCTCAGGCCTGGATTCCATCCTTGGTGCAGTTCTGTCAGATACTGTTGTCTACCCTGTTCCCAGGGTAAAGACAGTTACTTTTGCAAACTGAATTGAAAATAGAATTATCCCACAATAATGGCAGAATTCAGAAATAATAATTAAGAAAAGAATAAACCATTAGGGTACCATTAAGGGAAGCAGTACTATATAAGAGTAGTAGTAATAAGGAATTCTGAAATGCTGAGGGAGTCAGAGATGGTATTCAGAATCGGTGCACAAAATAATGGCAATAAGAAAACCACTGCCAGCAAAGAAATCAGCGGAGACTTCAGGTCTTTTTTTCTTCTGCAAATAAAGTAATTCATTCAGTTGGTGAAGTATGGACTCATACATCTTTGTTTTAGGTACCCTAGATTAAGAATTTTAGCCTTTGCTCCCAATAGTCCTGTGGTATATGTTTACCATAGAGGTAAAAAGGAAATTGAACACTGACTGAGAAAATATGTTTACTGCAAAACAAATCTATTAAAAACAAGTAAGATTTCACTCTTTTCATAACCAAATATTTCTGTAATGAACTATTCCAGAATGAAAAAAAATATTATTTTGTTTATTCTTTTTTAAACAGAGTTTCCTTACACTTTCTGAAGAGTTCTTTAAAAGAAGTAATCTATTTGGCTGTTTATTACACCCATATTCATCATATCTGACCAGGACAAAGGCTGGGGAAAATTCTTTTTATTGAAGGATTTAGTGTGGTCTCCCAGTCTTGCACTTTCAGCCAGCCCTTCTGAGATGCAACTATTCATACTCACCTTCAGTTAGACCTTTAGTGTTAACACAGATAACATTGACTGTAAGTATTTGAAATAAATGAACTCTCCCGAGTAACTGAAAAACCTTGCAGACAACAAAACCTATGAATCATCTCTATCAACAGTACCCAGAAGGCCACCAGGCAAACATGCAAATCAAGAGTCAAGCTGAATCATAGCAGCTTTTTGAAAATTACTTGAAATATAACATCCATAAATACCTACTACAGTGTTCACTGATGAAAATAGTAATATTTAGACCTTAATTAAAATCTGGACTTTCTTGAGTACCTGTAAACACTAAATGTGAAATTTCACATAGAAATGTGTTTAAAGTGGAACAGCATTGATTGCACTTGTGGTGTATTCAAAATTTTGCAGTATTAAAAGGCAAGCTTTGCCCAATGATATGAAATAAAAACACCTCTGCATTGCAGGGACAGATACTGCATTCTCTATGCAGAACATATTCTCATTGAATTTCACTGGAGTCTTTCCTCTTTATAAAACTAATTTCTGTCTCTTTAGTGGGTATAATAAGATGAAGCTTGCTGAGATAGTGAAAAACATCTCACTAAATTCCCTTGTAATAATTCTTCAATAAATATATGAAGTGACTTCTCTCCTGAAACAGCTTCCCCTCTTTCCCGAATTTTCCTGTTAAATACAGTTATTCCCCTAGCCCCCAGAATTTTAATCCTATTTGCTGAGTTTTAATAAAACAGGTTCTATGAATATTTTAAGAGTGCTGTGTGCATAGGCTCTACTATGGTTGTTGACTCTAAGAGGTTTTTGTTTTCTTGTTTTGTCCTGTTCATGGTACCAGAATAGCAGACCAAATTCATGGGATGATACAGTTGGAGGAAAACTCCGAATGTCATTTAATCTTCTTAGACTGCCAGAAAAGAACAGTGTGTTGTTGTTGACAGATGTTTTGTACAAGCCCCGGTGATGGAGATTCCACAGTCTTCCTCAGCAACATGTTCCATGAGTATTATTATGTTAGAAAGATTTTTTAGTGTTTTGTGAAAATCTTTATAGCTGTAATTGAAATAGTTTCTAGTTGTTTTTATGGCTTAATCCTCATAACAAGTGTAGTGTGACAACAGGCCATTTAGATACTGCATAAAGAAACAAAGAATTTCTTGGTATGACTTCTGAATTTGTTATCTTTTAGCTTTATTGGATGAAATTTGTCCTACTAATATGAATTACTAGGAGTCACTCAACTTTTCCATTATTTACAATAATTTTACAGTATAATTTCTGTATCATTTATAGCATAAAAGTAGGGTTCTGATCTGTTAAACTTTACTCCATGTTCTTTCATGTCTTCTCTAGAACTTTTCTAATGGCACATCAACAGTCCACAAAAATATATAGTAAGACATTTTCAGTCCTCTGTTGTTCTGCAATAGAAATTAACATATTATTTGCTTTCCAGTTTTATTTTTTTTGTTGTTTTATTTTTTTTCCAGGTACTTTGGAGAATTACATTAAATAAATTGATCATCATGAAACTGTTCTTTTCCTTACTGATTGATGTTGATTTGGGAGGTATCAATATGGATGATTTAATGTAAAGTGGCCAATATCCAATATCCACTTTGCTTGTGCCTTAGGAATTTCCTTTGGTGTTACGTTAACTAAGTACCTGGTTTGTTTATGCATGGAATTCTTTGCTGCCTTTTCATTCTTGACCTACACAATTGCTGTGGTTTAGCCTGGCAGGCAGCTAAACACTGCACAGCCTCTTGTTCAGTCCCCACCCCTCCAGCCACAAAGTGGGATGGGGGAGAGAACTGGGAAAAAAAAGTAAAATGCATGTGTTAAGATAAAGAAAGTTTATTAGGACAGAAAAGGAAGAGAAAATAATGATGATAATAATAGAATTAAAATATGAAAAACAAATAATTTACAGTTGTTCACCACCCACCAACCAGTTCCTGAGCAGCAGCCCTGGCCAGATTCTCCCCTAGTTTGTATACTGAGCATGATGGCATATGGTATGGAATATCCCTTTGGCCAGTTTGGGTCAGCTGTCCTGGCTGTGTCTCCACCTACCTTCTTGTGCCTCCCAGTCTACTCACTGGTGGGGTTGTATGAGAAGCTGAAAAGTCCTTGAGTCAGTGTAAATACCGCTTAGCAACAGCTAAAACATCAATGTATTTTTAACATTATTCTCATAGTAAATCCAAAACACAGCATTCTACCAGCTATCAGGAAGATAATTAACTCTATCCCAGCTGAAACCAGGAAAATAATTTTCAGTAAGAGACTTCAGCCCATCTTTCTATTTATCCTTTTCTTCAGGACATTAATAAGTATGTAATAAATGCATCAAGTACCACTACTGTCAGTAAGAATCCAGGGGCATCTCATTATTAACCTTCTTACATGTTAAAAATGGGCACTTACTTACCTTTTGTTTCCCTATCTCTAAGCCAATTTCTAATATAAACCAGAACTTTTATCATTCATTCTGTAGCTTCTGTTTCCTTAATAATCTCCTGTGAGGGATTTTATCAAAGACATATTGAAAGTCCAAGTAAATTATTTTTATTTAATGGGTGTTTGCTATTCACCCTGTGCTATGCCATCTTCTGTCAATATAAAGCAGCTGGATGTATTCCAGTGGGGAGCAAGTGAGAAAGTTGGCGCTTTCTCTATTATTTTCAGTCTAAATAGTCTCAGTTTAGTCAAGTGAAAAGTTTAGCTCAGTTGCTGGCATCCTTCATTATTTTGAGGAAGATGGTCATTGGAAGCATTTTTATCATGCAACCTACCTGGCCCATTTTCTTAAGCAGGAGGAGACCTTTTGTCTATTGCAGATATGGATATAATGGAAGGTGTATTATCGCCTAAGATACTTTGCTCATTTCTTATGCATCCAAACTTTTGAAATGAAATACAATATTGAAAAATACTGATGATATCAATCTTATAATAACGTTTAATGCGTGTTCCTTAAATTATTAGGCCAAATGTTTCCTTTGTAAATTCTTTGTTTTAGTTTGCTTGTATGGTTTTGTAAAGTATGTGTCAACAGTTCCTACTCTTTCAGGATTATTACAGTACTCAAAGAAATGTTTCCAGAATTTCCCCAAACTGAATGGCCTATCAGAATAATTATTATTCATTATGATTTCAAAAGTATCTATGTGCGAATAAGCAATATTCTGCACTGTTGTACTTTAAGAGTTTTTGGAGTTCCTTAAATGAATGATAAATAAGTCGATAAGTAATCTGATTTCAAGAGACAGTGAGAACAGTCAGGATGCATCGACATTAGATGAAATTACAGCTACTTAGTAAAAGCAGGAATTCATACTTCTCACTTCCATGAAACACAACATAAGATATGTCTAAGGCAGCAGTTTTGCAGTCAGAATGTGCCTTTCAAAGCTCCCTTCAGAAAACAGCACAGTTTTCTTCAAGGTACCGTTCCCAAATATATTAAATGGAAATGCATTTTACAACTAACACAATCAGTTACTTTAATGCTAATGTGAAAATAGTGTATATTTTAAGAAGGATCTCTGCTCAGGGATCCAAAAGAATATAAAAGGCTGTATAACTTGAAATATTTTGTGTCTGTGCAGATTTATAACCATTTCCATTTGTTCTATAGTATTGTGTGAATATATAATGAAAATATTATAATTCTTCTATCTATAAAAATGTTAAAAAATATAGCCTTTTTGCAATAACACAAATCTCTTAAAAATATACTTAGGCAAATAATTACATGTATACAATCCTGTTGCCTTTGGAAAAAAATCAGAGGAATATGAGACAAACTTAAAACTTGGCATTAATTGTTTTCAGACTTTTTCTTAAGGTAAAAAGAAATAAAATAAAATAAAAAAATATCTTTCCATGATAGGAAAAAATGTTAAATAAAACTGGAGTGCTCTCAGCATATTTATCTTAAAAAAGCACTAAAAAAAAAAAAAAGTTATTGTGCTAACGTGGAGCTACCACATTTGTACTGACACTGACTGGGCACAGATATAAATTTTCCCTAGGGTTATTCTCATGGAAAAAACTCAATGGAAAAGAAAGAAATTGCTTCTCAAATGGAAAAGAAGGAACTGCTTCTTGTATGGCAAGGTATGTCAGTGTTTGTCCCTTGACTTACAAATATATTACAGAGACTTCTGTTCATTGGTTTTGGAAGACACCAGAAGAAAAATAAACACAAGGATTCTACTGTAGAGATAGTTGTATTCCTTGTCCTGCTCCAGGGCAAGACACTACACAGAGGTGAGGGACCTTTCACCAGCCTGCTTTGCCAAGTGTATCAGATGATTACACTGCCTTGTTTCTTATTTTGTAGAGCCTTGATTGCTTGTAATCACTTGATAGCCTCTGGTGCTTTATTAATGGGTAAGACTTTGCCTTTTATACTTTTCTGTTACTAGATTTTTTTCCTGCTATCTTATTTCAATTAAATAACATTCTTTGTCTAAAGTAGGTTGTTCACCAATAAAAAACAGGTTTTTTTTTTGCCAGTTTCTATTACATTTCAACTAAGTTCTACACAGTAACAATGTGAGAGGATAATGGAAGTCGTTCTAGCCTCCTGCTGATATTGTAGGATTGTCTAAACAGACTTACAGAATCCATTCTGTTTCACCAAAATTAGAATCCCTAATTTCCTTTTACCTGTTAGGGAAGTATTCTGTTGAATAGAAAAATTTGTGCAGTTATAAGTATTTAATATAAAAAACTTCAAAATAAAAGGTGTTTCCAATTTTTGTCTTTCCCTCCTGACACCAACACTTCAACTAAATAAACATGAACGTGTGAAATGTTTATATTGTTATTGTCTACAAAATGCAGGGTTGAGAGTTGAGGTTTGTTCAACTTTACCTTTAAACACTGGGCTGAATTCAGTGTAGCTTCACAGATGATACTGAATGCCATAGCAGTAGAACCCAGCCTATATTAGGAGAAAATGCTTCCGAAATTTGGTACATACAAACATTTTATGTTTTTGAGAAAGGAATTTTCTTTCTTTTATTCATTACTGAACTCTTCAATGAACTTATGAGTACTTTATGAATATTAACAAAAAAAAATATTACATCAGTTACTAACGCTGCAAGCTTTGTTCTATTTTATGATACACAGCTGGAAAGAGACTTATCTTTTGGTCTTAAAAGCTAATTTAAAGAACAGTGTCAATTTTAACTGTTTCCGCAAGAGACACTGTGAAATCAATTTTGCATTGTAAACAAGGACATTTCTTTCTTACTTTGTCACTAATAGCTATTTCATCTATTCAACTAACAAAAGTCTGAAAATGCAATTTCCTTGTCCTCCTTATGCATGTCTTCTCTTATCTTAGGCAATGGAAATTGAATAAGTCAGTCCCATTTTAGTTAAAGTCAGATTCACTTTTAAACTTGCTGTAGTACATCTGGGTTATAAGTACTGTAGCGTAATTAAAAGAGAGAACATGCTTTATTTTGACATTGTAATAACCTCTTGGTTTTAAGCTTAATAAAAGAAAAACCAAACCAACCCCCACACACTTCTAGACAGTGAGAATGATTAATAAAAAAATGTAAAGTAATGGAGAGGGGAGGTAAGTTTTCCCTTTTGTCCTTCAGCTTAAAACACATCTGTATCCACACAATTTCCCTATTGAAATAATTATTTAGTATTGTGTTTACTAATCAACTTATTGGAAGGAGGCAAAATATTTATTTATGCCAATTCATGTAATTACATTATGTACAGCAGAAAAAGGCAGTAAATAGAATGTCTGTCATTTTAATTAACAAACTACAGAAGAGCTCCTTAAATGATGAACGTTCTAAGATGTTTTTTCTATGACTAAATTAATCAACATCTGTAGAGGACATTACAAAATAGGAACTTGGCTACTTTTCTAATAAAAATATTGGCCAACATTTTCTTAACAAACTAGAAAAATAACTAGTTGCTTATCAAAACAGAAAAATTAAACCATAACTCAAATTCCTTTATCCCATCACAGTTCATAACCATGGCAATTCATAATGATTAATTAAGACTTTTTAGTGTACTTATTATTTTTATATAAATAATGCATGCTTTCATTTATAATTCTATACAGTAAACTGGCAGTTTCATAACTCATTCATCCACCAGAGGTTGCAATTCTGCTTTCATGGCTGAAAGGCACCGTACAAATATGAGTTATTTATATGAACACAATGGCTTGAGGCATACTGCTCTTTCACATGGACATATGGTAAAAACTACCAGGTACTGAATGAAATTTGATATAGAAAGTGCTTCAGACAGATTCTAATTTAAAATTCTGTAGGAAAGATACTAGAAAATTTAATTAATTTTTTTCCTCTATTCTTTTCTTCCCTTGAAGACATTACTACATTCAGGCAGGATTTCATGTAATTCCTTCTGGAACAGAAGATAGCTTGGCCACTAAGATTGTTGTTAAACATGGACTGCAACAGTCTTCTGAAAGTTAAAAACATGCTGGTGGAATGGGAAACAAATACATTAACAGCTGCTAAGTCACCATTTCTCTCTGATCAGGCTCCTCTCCAACTCATTTGCAAGAGAAAATAGCTACAATGTTATTTCTTTTCTCCCATGAAGCAGTCTATCATCCAGTTCCTCTTGAAAATTCTGTGCCTCCACTTTCAGGAATCCTCACAACTGTGTTAATGCTGTTAGTCTCTCACAACAGGAATCAGTCTCATAAATGAAACAGAAGTTGGATATTGCAATGTTCCTCGGCTCCTGGTGCTTAACTTGGAGTTTAGGCTAAAAAAAGACCAACAGAAAGCTTCAGATACACAACTGAAATGTGAGATTCTTGCTCTTCCAGTAAATACTGATGAAAGACAGGAATGAGATCTGTAAAGTATATCTACACTAGTCCAGTAGTGCACAAGTCAGAGTTAAAAATATTAAATGGCCATGTAGCACAAATATCTCTAATTATGCAGACAAACTAAAAGATCCATTGCTTGGAAACTGAAGCTAGGTAGTTTTAAACTAGAAGTAAGTTTGGATTTTCAGGTTGTAAAACTCTGGAAGAAAATGCAGTTTAGAATGTCATGAATTTTCTGCTGTTTGAAGTCTGTAAATAAAAGTTTTACTTCAATTATAAACCATAGATGAGATCTTGAATAATTAGATGAAATTCTGTGATTTGTGTTCTTCAAGAGTTTGGTTAAATCATAATTATCCCTTCCCACTATGTATTTTCTTACAGCTTTTAGGTTATTGAATATTTAACAAACTAAAAACAGATTAAAAAAATCTTGGGGTTAGAATAAAAATCCTCAATGACTTTCATTAAATAGAGACACTTGAGTATCTCAGGTACAAACCCATCTCATTTTAGCAGTTTCTCTTTCCTTATTGTTGTGGTTTAACCGCAGCCAGTAACTAAGAACCACACAGCTGCTTGCTTGCTCACTCCCTCCACCCCAGAGGCATGGGGAGGAGAATTGCAAAGGAATGTAAAACTCGAGGGCTGAGATAAGAACAATTTAATAATTGAAATAAAGTAAAATAAAAACAACAATAATAATAATAACATCAGTTATATTGAAAAGGAGGGAGAAGGGGAGAGGAGTGAAATCCAAAGGAAAGAGAGAAAAGAAAACCGGAGATGCACAATACACTCGCTTGCCACCTGCTGACTGATGCCCAGCCACTCCCTGAGCAGTGATCTTCAGCCTCAGCCAGCCGCCCAGTTTATATACCGAGCATGATGTCCCATGATATGGAATATCCCCTTGGTTAGTTCAGGTCAACTGTCCTGGCCATGTCCCCTTCCAGTCTCTTGTACCCCTCCAACCCTCTCACTGGCAGGGCCTGAGAAACTGAAAAGTCCTTGACTTTAGTATAAACATCACCCAGCAACAACTAAAGACATCAGTGTGTTACCAACATTGTTCTCACACCAAATCAAAACAACAACACTGCATCAGCTACTAAGAAGAAAATAACTCTACCTCAACCAAAACCAGGACACTTACATTAACTGAGATTTAGTTAGATTATTGAATCACTTAATACAAATTCTTTGTATTTCTTTTGATTTTGGCTTGAGATTTTTTGTTCAACTGCTTTTGTGATTTTGTTCATAACGTTTCACTACCTATTGTTGGTTTTGAAGGACTGCATGCAATTATGTGTAGTAGTAATGTAGTGTTAAGTTCTCTGTGAGTGGTAATCTATACCACATCATAAAACAGGAGTTAAAGTTGCATGGAGTTTTAGCTACAGCTGGCTTTAACCAATGCACCTCAGCCATAGAGTTGTTTCAGTAGTCTTTATATACTTACTGCAAGAACTGGCAACAGAATCAAATATAAGTAAAAGCTACACATTTTACCAAGAATACTCAAGAGAATGAAAAAATAACACATATGCTATGCAATTAAATTGTCCCTTTAAAATTTGCTTAATTTGGATGACTTTCCAAGCCATTAAAACTCCCTCCCTTTGCTCTGGGTTAGAAGTCATTTGTGAAGTTCAGGCTTGGCAAGACTAAAATATGGACTGAAAAATGGACTGAAAGCTCCATTGCATCCTCCCTCAGAATAATCTGTTTTATAGTAATGTTGGTAGAATCTGAAGCTGTAACAGACAGCAGAGAGAAAATTGGGTGTACAGCTTCAGTAGCTTTGTTGCTGTCGGAACAGTTTGCTGTGAGTTTGAGTTTAAATTTACTAAAACCTGCACCACTGCACTAAAGTAGAAAGAGATGTTTTGAGTCAAGAAATATTCGATCAGAATGGGATGCATCTTCTTTAATGACCACCAGTAGTATTAGCTAGAAAATTCAGTACTACTAACTTTAACCTGTATAACTTTTGCCTTTCTAAGATAAGCTTTAACCAGTGATAAGTCATCTTATTTGATCATGAAGTCATACTGGCAGTAGTCATACAGTCATGCATAATGGAAATAATATAGAGTTGTGTTTTATCTGCATTTTACCAATATTTATGTCTTTCAGGTTTTTACCTCAACAGTTCTTTTAAAAGTTTTAGAGAAATGTCAAGTAAGAGAAAGAACTAATTCCCATGGAACTCAGTAAAATTAATCTGGAGCCGGAGGTTTCTGGGCATAATTTTTGGGTACATTCCTTGGGAAGGCCCTAAATCATATTAAGTAATTCCCTTGATTCCTAGCATTTCTGTCAGGTGGAAAAAAAGCCATTTTAGTGTTGAGAGAGTTAATGTTGCAGAAAGGATATGGAAGATAAGAATGGATGTCTGCCCATCATAATTTATCAAGCCTACTAAAGCTGTTTCCTGCCCTTGTTCAAGCGTAAGGATAGAGGCTTCCAAGTTTAAAATATCTGTGTCTGAGATGAATTTGCTGTTGGCTAGGTTTTATTTAACTGTTTTATCAGATCAGAGTGGGGTTAGACTAGGTATAACATATGCCAAGGATTATTGTCTCCTATTTATATTCTTGCCATTCTTACCAACGTTGAACAGTAGCTTCGGTGGCACACGTGATGAAAACTATGCTAGTGGTCAGTTATTAGCTATAGAAATCTGTTCTAAAGGCAACAGCAATTCTACTTGTATTGATTCTTATACTGCAATGCTTGCTTACATGGTACAACCAGCAAGAGAACAAATGCACAATCCATTTAGGATCTATTCACTACTGCTCCAAAGATCTTATAGAGAAATTATTTGAAAATTAAGAAAAGAAATTCTGGAGGGTTTTGCCTCATCACACTTTACAGTATGGAGTTGCAGACCTCATGTCTTTTAGAGTACAGTAGCTGCTGGCCTGATTGACTTCAGTTTAAGCTCTCTTGTTTTATCGGTGGTTTTGCTTGTGAATGCATGATGTTACCATTTTTCTTCTCCTACTCATAAATATGGTTGGTTACTTTTTGTTGCTTCTGATACATTATCATACAAATTGCTACCACTGCCTACTAGCCTAGATGAATTTTCTGATGTGAGGTTCTCATCCTAGCTGTTGTTCAGCCACATAACCTGTTTGACTAAGGTGCTTTTTAGTTGTGGTATTTTGATATTCAGCAGATCTGATTGCTGAGACACAAAACAAAAATGTAAAGTAGTTAGGGTTCCAGTAGTGAACAACAGCATGGACTGATCAATAACATAATGGGCAAAGAAGTGATGAAATTGTGAGCCATTTCATCAAGTTTGTGTCGATACGGCACCATATATATAGATGGTTCCCAGAGGTGTTTTTTCCCCCAGAACAGCCATGATTGAGGTGGTGTAGGTCCAGTCCCTTGTGCCTTCTTAAAGAAACCACAACTGTTCAGTAGCAGCACAACAGATGTTCAAAAGAATCATTAACAATCTAAATATATGTGTGAGCAGATGTACGATTTCTACTACACATAACTTTGGGGGAGAGGGAGTTTTAAAGAAAATCAATAATGAGCAGGTCCGTATATGAATTACTCATCTAATTATATTTAAAAGGTAGATTAAGGTTCTTTGCTTCAGTGATTGTGGTTGAGATAAGGAGGACAAGTGATGAGAGGAGCTATTGAAGTAACCATGCATGATTGACTTGGCATGTATTACTAGATCGATGAGAGACAAAATAAGTGGCAATATAAGAGAGAAGCTTGTGCCAAAACCTCAGTCCTGCTCTTTTTGGTGCATTTCACTAGAGGCACATGAAATGCATTGCCATTAAGATAAAGGAATAAGAAACATAAATAGATGGGTCTAAAACACAGCAGGAAATTCTGTTTACTCTTTAAGTAATGTGTTCAGTCAGGAGCACTATCACTTTTGTAATCCTTTCAAGAATGTCACTGGTGCTGCCACAGATGAGCACTCTCTGTGAAGAACCATCTTATGGAAGTTGAATGATTTAGGTATGATGTTATATTTACGACAAGATATGCAAACAGCTATCTTTTTTAGGATATAAGGAATATTTTGCCTTAGGCTGACCTCAGAAAAGGGTACAGGGGTGCGTGGAAGACTGTTTTTTCTCCCAAGAATGTAACCACAAAAAAGTATATATATTTCCTGCTTTGCATTCATGATTTACTTTCATAATAGGCAATCTTGTCTAATATTTGAATAGTTGTTATTCTTTAAGCTTTTATTTAAAAAAAAGTAGGAAACTTTGGGAATCTTCTGTATTAGTTCTGGAGTTCTAAAGGCCTTGATTACTTGTTTGACTTTTCATATCTTTTTACTGACCATCATAGCCCACATGGAGTAGCAGTGGGCAAGGAAGGAGTAAATAAAGAGGTGGAACCAGTTAAGTGATACTCCTGCTTTCTGGAGCTCCCAAACGTTATTTCTGTGATTTTCTTATTGAATTTCCATATGCTATTGGTAAGAAAACCACAATTATTTAACAAGTTTTCTTTAAAAATCACTTTAAACCTCTGAGATTTTTATCTTCAGCTCTGAGAATATTTTCATTTTTTTCCATACAGACCTTTGCATTTGATAATACTAGCTTTATGGTTTCGTTCTCACCTGCATCTCTGCTTTTTGCCACATACACAGGCTGAAGGTCACTGTGAACAGATATAGAAAAATCCAGGACATAGTTCCTTTCCTTAATCATATGCTATATGCTATCAATACATAAAGGAGTAAGAACAGTTTTGGCTTACCTAGACTGATTCTTGCACAGCTGTCTACTGGCAGTGTCTCGTAAAATAAAAGGAGTTTTGCGGTGTCACACCAGGTACTTCAATAACCTCTTCTGGAGGCTATTATGACAAAATTACTGAGAGGTCTCAGAAATTTCTAGAATCTGAGAACATGCAGGTTCACCTGTGGAGACATGACCACCATGGAGATGTCACTACCAAACCCTTACATAAGTACACGTGAGAGTTGCCAATCCTCTGTCTTTTCTGCTCCCTTCCCCTCACTGGCTCACACAGCAATTCAGCTCTGGCTCACTAAGAAGGGAATGCAGCTTTCCTCTAGCTCTCCTTCTTCCCAGTGCATCAGGTGGATGGAGCAAGTTATATCATGGTACATTTGAGGCAAGCCATAGAAATGAAAAAACACATAAGGGCTAGGTGATACAGGGAAAAGCCCAGAAAGGCTAGGTGTAACAAGGCACAGCATTTCTTCAGGCAACATGAAACTTCCTGCACCCAAAATTCAGAATCATCCCTATTGTGCAGCTTTACAACTAGTACAGCATGACACCTCGACACTAATTTAAGGTGCATTTAGAACCACAAGCTTGCAGTCACATTTTGCTGCTGAAGTTTTAAGTGATCATCTGTGCTATCTGGACGTGGACACACACACTCTCTTTCCCTTTTTGTTGCTAGCTTTCTCTGGCTCAATATTGCCTTATGCTTTACAGAAAATTTTATGTAAACATAAGCTGAGGATATGTTTTCCAACAGCCACTGCTACTTGCCATCTAGACAAAGAAGGTATAATTTTCATTCTCTTTTGCTTAGAGCTGGTAATCATATTTCTGCTTTAGAAAGTGCATCTGCTCTCCTCTAAATTAATGCCATCAATGTGCTACACAATGTAGTTCTGCATCTGATATATTGTGAGACAAAACAGAGAACAAAGCAGAGACAAAAATAAAGCATCTCTGTGAGGTACAGGGAACAATCAATTAGATTCATTATCTGTTTTACATTCTAGTCACTGCTCTTAAAAAAGAGGAGTACATAATACCATGGCAACAGTTGGAACTGCAGTTCTTTATGGTATATAATCATTATGGATTCTTCAGCATTCCCTGAAAATTGATATAAAAAGTCACAGGAGTTGTACTACCTACTATGCTGATTAAATGACAAGTTTGTAATTTACAAGTGCCTTATTGCCATGGGAAGGCAATCACACAACTCCGTTTTCAAACTCAAGGGTTTTTGAAACATGCTGCATGATCTCTAGCTGGGCTGCAAGCTAAGATTAAATTGAAAGGATAGCATGTAGATTTTAGAACATGGTGTTGACATTTACTGGCCAATCAAATTTTGCAACTTTCCTGCATGACAGCAGATGTTGACCTTTCAAGCTTTCCCTATCTGCTTTCACGCATTACCTGCAGAAATTAACATTAACTCGCTTCTTGCTCCTTGCTGCTATTAATGTCAGCTGGGAATTGAGAATCATGAATTCATTTATTACACAGAGTGGAGACCCGTTTTATACTCTAAGCACAGAAGGGCTGCTCCTGGGAGCTGGTATTTTTGGAAGCTGCTACAACTACCTTTGTGGTTGAGGGATAGCTGGGAGCTATGGTGTAGAAAATGTCACTGGGAACAAGAGCAGAAAAAGACAGCAGAGGACGGATTCAAGGAGAAACCTAGGGGCCAAATACTTGCAAATAGTACTGGGTACAGAGAGCTTAAAGTCTAAAATGAAACACTTAAAGCTGTTCTAATGGAGTACAAAACTAGATGCAAGGTACCGATGTCTCTTTGACTTGTTAACTGAACTATGAAAATGTAAGCCTGCATAATATACAGCCTGGTAACAAGAAGCTTCAGGGGCTTACACAGCATTGCCTGGGGCTCTCTGATATTATACTCAGAGGGAAATATTGACTTTGGTAGAGATGTCTCCTGCAATCTGACTAAGATTTTAATATAATTTCAGCTAATCTTGGAATCTGTTGCCTAAAAAGCAACTAAAAAAATATTTTCTGTCTTATCCTTTTACTTACATTAAAAGGAAAAGTTTCTTTGGAGTATCTACAGAAATACTGTCATCAGAAAGGAAAAGCTAATGTCTATTACTGTAAAAGTCTTCCTGCAAGCATCAGCTGGTTTGTATGTTATTTCTGGGAAAAACTTTCCAGTGTGATGGGTCACTATACTTTAAGCAGTTACGAGTTTCATGCATGTATATTTCTAATCTTATAGTAATGTACTTCAAAAATGTATCACATTAAATGACAAACATTTGCAAGTTACATGAGTTCCAGAAAATTTTCCAAATAAACAAGGAAAACTTGCAGTCATGATTTTTCATGATGTTATTAGAAAAATGTTCCAGGTATTAATGAGAAGATACAATCTATTCTTCAAAAAAAGAGGACATTTTTCTTAGCATTGCTTGGTCTCAGTTTTCCAGAACTAGAAAATGTAAAATACTCTGCATATTAGCCAAGAATATAAGTGTTTTGTATTCCCTTCTGCCACTGATAATTATACTGATATTCATGCTGTGGTAAATGCCATACCTCTCAAAATTCATAAAAATGAAAACATATCCAGAAAACCTTCAGCTAATGCCTTTGGCTGAGGCAAAATTATCTTTGCCACATTTGTGAAGAGAACTTTAAACTAGGAATGATGGCAAAGGGAGATGAAGACCTACAATCAAGAGGTGGACTGGGTTGGTAAGCAAACATGCAGGCAGATGTGGTTATGAGAGTCTGTGAAACCAATGAAAAAGGGCTGAAGGGGCCCACCTCAAGTGTATGCACACAATAAGGAAGCACCTACACAAAAGTACTATGGAGAAGGCAGATGAGATCCTCAGAGAACTGGAAGAAGCCTCTTGATCATGGGCCTTGGTCCTTACAGGGAACTTCAATGACCCTGATGTGCTGGACAAGTGGCATAACAGGGCACACACATTCTGGGAGGTTTCTAGAGAGCACTGGTTAATATATCCTGACACAGATGTTCAAAGAACCAATGTGGGGCTGGGGAGGGGTGCATATTTTGCTGGACCTGATATTTGTAAGCAAGAAGGAATGGGCTGGGATCTTTAGACTAGGAACAACCTTGACTGCAGTGACCATGTCTTGTGGGTTAACCACAGTAGGCAGCTAAGTACTGTACAGCTACTTGCTCACTCCTACCCAGCGGGATGGGGAAGTGAATCATAAGGGTAAAACTGAGAAAACTTGTGGGTGGAGATAAAGACAGCTTAATAAGTAAAGGAAAAAAAAAAAAGGGGGGGGGGGAACAGAAGGGAGGAACCAAACCAAAAATACCAAGTGAAGCAATAGCAGTCACTCACCTCCAGCCAACTGATGCCCAGCTAATCCCTGAGCAACAACAATCCCAGAAAACTGCTCCCCCAGCTGTTATGGCTCAGCAAGATATTGTATGGTATAGAATATCTCTTTAGTCTGGGTCAGTGGTCCCAGCTGTGTCCCCTCCCAGCCTCTTGCCCACCCCAACCTACCCTCTATGGTGCACAGAGCAAGAAACAGAAAGCCTTGAAGCTGTACAAACACTGTTCAGAAATATCTAAAATGCTGATGTGTTATCAACAGTTTTGGTCACAAATCCAAAACATAGCATCAATAAGGGCTGCTGTGAGGAACATTAACTCCAAGCCACACCCAATACACCATAAGATGCTAGAGTTCAGGATCTTGAGAAGAGGGAACAGGGCAAATAGCAGGATCACAGTTCTGGACTTCAGGAGAGAAAACTTTGGCCTATGCAGAGACCTGCTTTGAAGAATGTCACAGTAGACAATCTTGCAGAGAAGAGCTGTCTAAGGTAACTGATTGATTTTCCAAAGGTCATCTCCTTGGTCCATCCAATTGTCCATCCTAACATGCAGAAAGCCAGGAAAGATGACAGGATGCCTGCATGGATGAACAAGGAGCTCCTGACATAACTAGAACATATAAAAAAAAAGCATACAATATGTGAAAACCAAGTTAGGAATATGGAAACACTTTCCAAGTGTGCAGGGATAGGGTTAAGAAAGCAGAAGTCCACCTGGAGCTTGGACGGGAAAATGGTGTGAAGGGTAACAAGAAGGGTTTCCACAGGTAATTCAGTAGGAAAACAGAGGCTAAGGAAAAAGTGGGTCCACTGCTGAACTGGGCAGATGACCTGGTGAGAAGGAATATGGAAAATGTCTTCTTCATACATGTCTTTACTGGTAGGAGTTTGCCACAGCACTCTCCAAACCAGCCAGCTGCAATGTCTTTTTACCATCTCATACCAACACACTCTTCATACAGTCCCTCTGCTGCCTTCTCCTTGTCTCTCCTCATCCCAGACATGCATTCTCTCTGCTTCTTCCTCAGCTGCTGTCTCTTCACTGGCTCTCAACCACTTACCAGAACCAGCCACACCTGCACCTTACCTACATCGGCCAACCCGACACCCCTGAAGCCAGCCCACAGTTGTATATTATCAATGCTAATTAACCCAGCTTTGTTCCTCTACAGGAGTTTCTTCAGGGATCCCACATCTCTGAGACCAGTAGGAAAGTCTCAAGCAAGGAAGACACCCTATGCAGATGTGAATCAGATAAGGGCACATTTGAAGAAACTGAACATAAATAAGTCTATAAGATGTGACAAAATGCACTCATGAGTGCTGAGGGAGCTGGCTGATTTAATTGTGAAGTGATTCTTGATTATTATTGAAAGGTTCTGGCAGTCGGTTCCTGAGGACTATGAGAAAGCAAAAGTTACTCCTATCTTAGAAAAGAACAAGAAGAAGGAACAGGCCAGTCAGCCTAACCTTGATCCCTGGAAAGGTGATGGAGCAAATTCTGGAAGCCATTTAAAAACATATGAAGGACAAGAAGTTGATTTGGAGTAGGCAGCATTGCCTTACAAACCAGAAATAATTCCTGACCTACTTGATATCCTGTGATAAGTTGTCTCAGTGGATGTTTATCTTGACTCTAGTAGAGTTTTCAACACTGCTTCCCATAACATCCTCATTGACAAGCTGATGAAGAATGGTTTAGATAAATGAGCAGTGAAGTGCATGAAAAATGTCTAAACTGTTGGGACCAAATAACTGCAGTACAAAGTCCAGCTGAAAGCTAGCCAGCTTACCTCAAGGTTTTATCCTGGGGACAATGCTATTTAACATCTTTGTTAATGACATGGATGGTGGGACAGAGCACACCCTTCGCAGCTTTGCAGGTGATGCAAAACCAAGAGGACTGGCTGAAACACCAGATGGAGGTGCTGCTGTTCGGAGACATCTGGACAGGCCAGTGAATGGGCCAACAGCAGGGGTCCTCAAACTACGGCCCGTGGGCCAGATACGGTCCCCCAGGGTCCTCAATCCGGCCCCCGGTATTTACAGACCCCCCGCACCACCCTCCCCCCCGCCCCCCCCCCCCCCCCCGGCGGCTAGGGGGGGAAACCAAGCAGCCGCAGGTGACTGCCTGCCACTTCATCCATGCGCCAGCCCCCTGTTTAAAAAGTTTGAGGACCTCTGGAACAGGAACCTCATGAAGTTCAAGAAAGGGAAATGCAAAGTCTGCATCTGGGGAGGAAGAACCCATGCACCAGCACACATTCTGCATCCACAGTCTGGAAAGCAGCTTTGCACAAAAGGAGCTGAGGTTCCTATTGGACAAAGAAGTCCAATGTGATCCTGGGAGAAATTAAGAATTATCAGCAGGTGCAAGGAAGTGATCATGTCCCTCTGCTCAGGATTGCTGAGGCCACATCTGAAGTGCTGTGTTCAGTGCTGGGCTCCCCAGTACAAGACAGAGAATGACATACTGGAGCAACTATAGCAAAGGGCCACTAAGGTGATTAAAGGCTTAGAGCATCTGTCAAACTGGGAGAGGCTGAGAGCTGTGACTGTTTAGGCTGGAGAAGAGGAGGCTTGGGAGGAAAGGGGTTACTAGTGTGTGTAAATATGCAGTAGAAGACAATAAAGAAGACAAAGCCAAACCCAAGGAAAGGACAAGAAGCAGTAGGCACAAACTGAAATGAAAGAAATTCCATTTAAACATATGAAAACGTTTTTTATTATGAAGGTGGTCAAGCTCTGCAGCAGGTTGTTGAGAGAGGCTGGTGAGTCTACATCCCTGGAGATATTTGAAACCTAACTTGACATCCTGAGCAACCTGCTCTAGTTGACCCTCCTCTGAGCAGGAAGATTGGACTAAGTGATGATCTCTAGAGGTTTCTAAACCTATTCTGTGATTCTGCAAAAACTGAATGATCAAACTAAGATCAGACTGAAACAAAGACCAAGGCTTCCAATCAGAGTCCTGCATGGTGGACTCCCAATTGGCTTCCTTCAGACACCAGAGTATTAAATAAAACTTGGGACTCAAGACACTGATTCTAGCAATAGACAGCCATCACCAAGCTGCCTGTATGTTCAGCCCTACTTTGCACCTGTCTCAGTGTTGTTCCTCCCTGCTAGCACTAAATGTATTTGCCACATCAACGGAGAACCCACATTGCTGCTAATACTCCAAAAAGAAAAGTTGCAGAGACAAGTGTGCCTCACCACTGGCTTCTTTTCATTGGTAGCTCAAGAATTTATGAGAAATTAATAATTCTTAATGCTACAGCAGGTAGAGATGGATTAGCTTGGAAGTTGCAACTCCCCTAAAGCCATCCCAATGGTTGATTGTCCAACACCAATAGGACCCATAAAAAACCAGCCATGCCGTTACAGAAAAGCAATAATGTGTTGTGAAATTGTTGGAGCCTGAACTGCAACTTACTCTGTAGAATCCTGATTGATAGCAATTGTGTTGGCAATTGAGTTCTTATTTTCTGTAGGGGCTATCAGTAAGGACAGGATAGAATTTCATGAAGGGGGTAACTATGTTAATGATTAATTGAAACATTTATTCTTACATCAAAGACAAAGATTTATAGATGTGATGTAAATGTGCTTGCTTCAGGGCAAAAGTCAATCAAACAGATGAAACAGGAATAAGCCGTCTTTGTGTGGCAGGTTTTCCCACAATCGTTCTCCTGCAACTTTTTTCTGAAACAGCTGAAAAAAGTCTGTGTGACAGTGTATGCCCTAGGAGGTTAGTGGTCTTCCAGTGTTCCCTGGACTAGTGATTTTCCCTCTCACAGTGGCAACAACAATACAAAATTAAACATACAAATTTAATCTGATTGTGTTACTACTGACCAGTTATTTGAGGCAAGTGTAAAACTGGGCTACGTGTTAATGTGCAAAATACAAAGACTTATTTGTGTGTTAAGAAACACTGATCTGCAATTAATTTACTGTTGATGAGTGGTTCCTCCCAGCACTAAAGAGACAGATGTAATATGGTTTGATTTTAGTCTGCAGACTATTCATTATCAAACAAAATCAGCACTTGCTTTCCAGTGTTCAAGTGAGAGAGAATAGGCTGAATAATCTGGTTACCAATTTGTGTTGTGAAACATATTCAGAATGGCTAACATGATTTCTAGGAGCAAAATGAAGAATACATGCTCATTAGATACAGCTGCTGTCTATGTGGCTTGTCTCAGAAGTCTCTACAGCATCTCCTCAATATACATTCACCTGCCTCAGACATTTGCATCATGGAAAGGCTGTAGATAATATCCGTATCACCGAACTTTGCCATATTGCCCTTCCACAAACACTGGATTAAGTTAGTAGGGTTCAGCAGCTACTTCCTGCCTCCTGGATGGCAAAAGTCAGCAACAATTGCAGTAGATCTTTCATATGCTGAGACAGCTTGCTAACTTGCTCACGCCTGTAAAATGTTATTAGAATATATGGAATTATATATATAGAATATAATAGGAATATTAGAATAATTCCTAAATAAGTGTATGTAGTGGATGAGCATATGCATCAGTTGCTTATGGCTGTCTGGCCTTTTAAGACCCTATGGGCCCATATATCATACGGTAGCCGTCTGAAACAGTAGCTAAAGAAACAGTTGGCTTTAGAAAGCCTCAGCTATCTTTACTGCACTCATCCCCTCCCATACAATCCCTATATATAATGACAGATTGTGTGGACATCAAACATGGGCATCTATCCAGAGCACAGGAAGGGTCTACTACTGACCTCAAAATTGAAGTTTTTCTTCAAGCAGGAAGAACAGTAAAAAGTTTCTCTTACCATATTACTCACATCTGTAAAGTCACCCTGCAAGGGACACCACTAAGGAGCTGGCAGCCTTTATCAGCAGAAATAAGAGTGAAGGCTCCAAAAAGTTGAGAGAGAGAAGAAACACCAGGTAATTCTAAATGACCCTTAGCTAGTTTGCAAATATGGTTTCTTTTCAATTGAAATGGGAGTGCCTGAAAAAATAATTACAGAGAAGTGTTACTTGGAACTTACAGCTTGTCTCAATATACCAAAAAAACCCCTAAATGCTTTTGGGACACAGTGCTCATATGCAGACTCTTAATGCCTGTGACCATCTGCCCTGTCACTACAAAAATCCTTCTAGAAGCCAAGTAACAGAAAAAGACCTCTGCTCAAACCTGCCAAGGCCTCCACAATTGCAGCTGAATTCTCTTGCCAAGTGAAGTTTTGTATTTTCTGCTTGAATACACTGATTAATCAATCTTTGATTTTTATAGTTTGTAGTCTGCAAGATGTAGACACCTTCCTGAGTAGTTCAAGAAAACTTTCTGCATTGACAAATGATTTCCAGGAGAATGAAGAAGGAATTCTGGGTGGTTGCAAGCAACTGCTAGTGGCTGTCTCACAGATTTCTTGGGCAAAACATACTGGCCTCCCCTGCTCAGTCAATATTTTCTCTCCAATCATTACTGCTCTCCATTCATTCTACCCTGGCAATTTACTGCTATACTGCAGAAAAATGACAAGAAACATACATGTTAGAGCTCTTTGGTGGGACCTTAGCAAGGATGTGACAAGATAGGTTTAGCTTGACAACTCATTGGGAAATGGATATAATGTCAAAACTTTCAGTCTAGAAGTCAACAGGTCTTGAAGGGAATTAACTACTTAAATCTGCTGTTTTAGAAAGCCCTATGCTGTGGTTCTAGCAAAGGAATATGTTCATAATCCAATCTCTAACCCAGACTTCATTATAAAGTTAACCAAATTGGTCCATTCTAGCATCTTAATTTTTCTCAGAACTGCATACTAAATCATGTACCTCATTGATTTTTCACTTCTATCCTAAACTTATTTCTGAAGTAGTTTATCAGGTTCATAGCATTTTGTTATTTCCCTAAGCTTATTTCGTTTCGGCTCTGAATTATTCACAGGTTGCCAACTCAAAACCCACAACGAGACCAACCTGAAAAGGTAATTAACCACACTGTGAGCCATTTATCAGCTTAGGAAATGTGAAAATTCTATTTTACATGACATATACAAGCATCAGAAAATGCAAAACAACTAATTTATAAGTAACCAATGGTTGCAATTCTTAATAAAACCTTAAAAACTTTTGAAAAATTTCTTTCTTATTTTTCGACAGCTAAAGGTAGATTTCCGTAACAAACATGCTTTCTAACAAAGCTGAGGTTAAATGAACCTAAATGTTGAAGAAAGCTACCCATAGTGCACAGGGATGACTGCTGACGTAAAAGCAACAACTAAATCAATAACTAGAATTCAGTGATTCAGATCATCAGAATCTGATTGGTTAGAGCTTGATTAGTAATAGCTAATGTTTTTGTCTTTTCTGTGCAATTCTGCCAATGCACTAGCTTATAAATTCCTGCTGAAAATTAAAATAATAGTGCACATTGCTTATCACTCGTTGTTTGACCTCGCTTGTCTTGAGAAGGTAAACATGTCATGTTGTACTGTCCATGTTTATGATGCCAGCTAATAGTATACTGCTAAAATAATATAGTGCTGTATTTTACAGCTGAGCATGAAACATTAAACATAAAAGGACATACAAAAACCTGTAGTGAAGTAATTTAAAAATATGATATGAGAGACACTCTAGAGTTTTCTAGTAGTTTTTAGTAACTTTGCAGTCAAACTGCTGTCCATACACCACAATGCAATTTATAGCATGTATATGTCATTTGCTCCTGATTGTACTTTTAATGATAGTATGTCTTCTCATATGCTATTTTCTTACGAAGCTGGCAATCTGTTTTGGCGGTCTGGACCTGTTAGAGTAAAAATGTAAGTCACATTCTGGTTTAAAAGATTTAAAAAATACACTACTTTTCTCTTTCCAGAAACCAGATCCTGTCTCTGTTTCTATGACTAGTCTTAGTTTGGTTATAGAAAAATTTTCACTGAGCTGTTTTTTAAACTTTTGTATGTCCATTCACTTTTTAAAAGCTATGCAAGATAACAGCACTGCAAAGGGTTAGCAGCTGCATGACTGTCTTAGCCTAAGAATAAGAAAGGAAAAGAAGCTGTTTTCAATTCTAGGCTGATTAAAACTGTTAAACTTAACGAAAATTATTACCTAATATGTTAAGACCAGATTTGTGATTTTTATGGTTTTTTTGGAAAACAAAATGAGATGTAAGGACAAGATCTGGAAATAATAACACCTGACATTTACCTCTCTTCTCTGGCTGACAAAGCTGGTAACTTATTTAAGTTTGAGTGCACAAAACTATATCTTACATATATTTGTAAATAAATGTAGGTAACAAATGACATACATGGCAGCTCTATAGCATTATTCATCAATTCAAAACACAGTTGACCAAAATGTCATAAAACCATTAAGTAGTTCACCATAGTTTCTAAAATACTGATAAATTTTAAGAAATTGTTTTTCTTCCAACCTTTTGAACCCAACCATTCTGCAGGAAAAGGCTTTTTGCTAATTGAAAATTATGGGGAATTCCTTCTTGGGATTTGTCTCTAAGAATATTTTTCTGAGAATGAAATTAGCAAAAAAGGAGAATTATGAGCTTTTAAAGTACTAAAAATAAGAGTAACTAATAACATCTGTCATTGATCATATGCTTTTGAGAATGAATTTTAGATAACTGTATCAGTTTTATGAATTACAAGTAACTGTTGAGTCTAAAGAGTTGCAACCTGTACCTTCCTGTAGTTTTCACTGAGTGGTTTCCAAGGTGATAAATATTTATTTTGATAGTTATTTTGGATAACTACATTATTGCTCTTCAATGCAGTGACTTTCAAATACTAGTTTTAATACTAAATAATGTTTTTATAAAATGGTAGCTTTTTACATACTACCATCTATCTTGAATGAGGTTTTGTATATGAAAATCTTAAAGATATCATCCAAAACTAGTAAAGACAAAGAAAGACCCAATTCTAGAGTAGCTATGAACCGTTCTTGAGGCTATTATGATTATAGTTTATGTGCTTCTATATTACTGTATGCCAACAACAAACATGACATTCTTATATTCATTTAGGGATAAAATTGTGTCTTTACTTCATTGTTTAGTTGAAAGCTGCCAATATTTGAGCCCACTAGCCTTTTTCAAGACTGATGTGACTTAGAAAGTAGACATCTATTTAAAGACTCTGCCATCAGCTTGAGTTTATGACAAATAAACTTTTTTAGAATTATGGTAAATCTTTCACTGATTTAGAAAACAGTGGAAATTATGAATGTTTTAGGGTTTTTTTCTTTTTCTTTTTCTTAAACATTTCTTTTCATCAATTTTTTGTATAAGCTTTCTCTTCTTAACAAAGTACAAATACACATCATTAAAGTTCACCTTTGATAGGCAATCTCTTTAAACCATGCAATTTACTATTGGTGTGAAAGGGTCTTTCTACTAACTAGAACTGCAGCTATTGTTAGATAATGTGACAAGAAATCTGATTTTGTATTTCAGGTTCTGAAACTAAGCAAGATAACTAATGTTTAGCAAATAAGGAGGAAATTTTTTAAAATAAATGATGTGCTTTTTCCATTTTTCCACCACTAGAAAAGACATTTGTTAGATCTATGAGATGTCTTGGGATATTTTCTGATAGATAATATTTAAATCTGAATCATCATACACAGTTTTTAAAAAAGTATTCTTTTTCACATTCTGGAATTTTTTTTTCCTCCTCCTAGGCAAGTCTTTGTCTTGAAAAGTCTTTATCTCTTTGAAGTTCAAGAAGCTACTTCTACAAGTTCAGAAAATAGTTCACTAAAGACATTAATTCCATATAGAAAGTTCTCATATACTACAGTGATGATAGGTAAAAACAACCTGAGTGGTAGGCAGGATATTTCAGACTCAGTCTTTGAGAAACATTAGTCTAAGGCACTGTTTTTTCATGTGCTACTCAAATTTTATTAATTATGAAGTAAAGATTTAACGTGGCATGAGAAAATAAAGCTAAGCAGCAGTAGATGCTGTTTATTAAAATTAAAATTCAATAATTATTTGGTTTTCTGTATCTCTCACAACCTTTAATATAATAATATTTAAACAAAAAAATCTCATAAATACTCTAATAATTTAGTTATCAAGAGACATGTCATTCCCAAAAGTTTATAAATTATTTAATTAAAAATATTAAAAGTATAGCGATAAAATTATTTGTAAGTACTTAGTGCAGTGCAACAATACGTTTCAGTTTCTCCTGTGCCAACAGCATCTTTATGACTACACAAGAAAAAAAAGGGAATAATTGTGTTCCTGTCCAATATGAAATAAAGACAAAGCACTTCTGCTCGATGAGTCATTGATCTCATCAATAGATTTAGACTGCCCAGAGGGGCACATCCCGTTCACCATCTCAGGAAATGTTATTTGTAAGTTAATTGTTGGGTTGGTAAAACTTCCCCTTCTGTCTCTTGCAATAAAAGCTAGGAAGGCATTTATCTTAGACAGATCAGTGACAATACTTGAATAAAAGTGTACTTTACAGCTGTAAATTTTTTTCCTAATAAACATTGCATTTAAAGTTTTCGTGTTGAAGATAATTTTCTTTTCTTTGTTAAAGAATTCTTACCTTGGATTATAAAGCTGCAGACTGAGACTAAACTGTGAAACTGAAACATGTGTACTTTTTCTATATCACTTTGATGGAATTAATTAGAATTCCTTTATCACTGTTCTTCTGTCTTGCTGTCACATTTCTGTTTTAATGGTCTATATATCCAGGAGTTAAAGAATCTGACTCTCACATAAGTAAAATCTTCAAAGGAGCACAATTCTTGGAATTTTTTTTCCCTCTTTTCCAGCAAAGACAGTAAATTTGGGCATCATGTTAAGCAAGCCTCCTTGGTTTTCTATTTACCAGCTTTTACATTTGTAAAATATGACTATTTACAAACCCCCTTTTATAGAGATTTTTGTGATCTGAACATAGAAAGTTTTACATAGAAGTTATTGCTTAAATTTGATGTTGGAATATAGTCATATTTAATATTATTCTGCTCTCATAGTTGCCATTGGGTTGATTCCTAGTTGTCTATATCAAGCTTCTATGTATATCACTGGTTGATAGCTATGGTCCTAGAGCTCCAGTAATAAAGGCCACCAGTGTGGGAGAAGTGTTCTGAAGCTCAGTGTTTCAAGAAGAGAGGTAGTAAAGGCTAAAAAGAGAGAGAGCAAAACCAGGTTGCCCCCAGGTTCTAAAATGTCCCAGAGTTACCTCTTTGGGTTCATGTATTATTTCTCAATAGGACCATACACCCCCATTCTGTAAAAGGTCAACAGGGTGAAGTTGTTTGTTGATACCATATTTTAAATCGCCTTGTTTAGGTGAGGACACTGATTTGTGTTCTTTCCTACCATGGCTTTTTATGCCTTTTACAAGAGACTATCACTGAAAATAATATTTACAAGTAATAAAATCATAGAATCATTTAGGTTATAAAAGACCTTTGAGATCATCAAGACCACCCATTAACCCAGGACTGCCAAGTCCAACACTGAACTATGTTGCAAGGCACCGCATCTACACATTTTTTTAAATACCTTCAGGGATGGTGATTCCACCACCTCCCTGGGCAGCCTGTTCCAACACTTCAGCATCCTTTCAGTGAAAATTTTTTTTGCTAATATCTGATCTAAACCTCCTCTGGCATAACTTGAGGCTGTTTCCTATTGCTTGTTATCTGGGAGAAGAGACCTACTCCCACTGGCCTACAACCTCCTTTCAGGTAGTGTAGACACCAATACGGTCCCCCCTGAGCCCACTCCTCTCCAGGCTAAACACCCCAGGTCCCTCAGCCGCTCCTCATAAGACTTGGGCTCCAGACCCTTCTTTACCAGCTTCTTTGCCTTTCTCTGGACATGCTCCAGCACCTCTATGGCCCTCCTGAAGTGAGGGGTCCAGCACTGAACACCGTATCTGAGGTGCGGCCTCACCGCTGCTGAGTACAGGGGAACAATCACTGCACTTGTCCTGCTGGCCACACTGTTTCAGATACAAGCCAGGATGCTGGTGGCCTTCTTGGCCACCTGGGCGCACTGCTGCCTCATGTTCAGCCAGCTGTCAACCATCACCCCCAGGTCCTTTTCCACCAGGCAGCTTCCCAGCCACTCTGCCCCAAGCCTGTATTGTTATGTGGGGATTTTGTGACCCACGTGCAGGACCCAGCACTTCTCCTTGTGGAAACTCATATAACTGGCCTTGATCCATGGGTCCATCTCTCTGCAGAACCTTCCTGCCCTCAAGCAGATCAGTGTTGCTGCCCAACTTGGTGTCATCTGCTCAGACAGCTTTTTTATGTTTGATTGTGATTTTTAAGGGATGCTCAGGTTCCTGATGTTGCAGGTGTGTACTCTCCATCAGTTTGGACAGTTAGCGCATGTATCTAGATTCATTCCACACCACCAAGATGTTTAAATTAGTGGTCTGATCATCCTAGACTTCCTGGACAGTCAATGGAATAAAATACTCCTTCAAAAGTGAGTCTTCCTGGTCTGCCTGCTTTCTCTATTAGCTGCTGCTGAAAGTAAATAGGCTCCTAACTTAGATTAGATCATTTAAAAAGAGATGGAATGAATTGACATGCAGTTTGAATCAGATTTCTAGATGAGACAGAAGTTCACACATGGCTCTGGGTTTCACTTGTCTAGTTAATTAGTATTAGTCTGTTCAGTTGAATGTTCTGACACAGTTATGTTTAGCACTGCCAGGTTCAGGAGTATACCAATGAAATTTGAGATGTGGTTTAGCAAACTCTTGACTGCAGAGAATGAAAGCCAGGATAACCAAATTGTTAGAAAGTATTAGAAACTACTCTTAGAATCTCTAGGTTGTGTTGAAAGAAACAGAAGATGGTAACAAGGAAAAGGAATATCTGGCAATCTTTGGTTTGACACCATACAAAAATATATGCATTGATAGGGAAAGTTGGAATAGTTTTACAACATTGCCATTTCAGACACAAACCACGGACTAGACAGAACCTCTAAATCCTAGAATGGAGGAAAATAGGGAACAGTTATTCAGCTATTTTGTCCTGGAAAGTGTCAGAGAATCATGCAATATTGTAGGTTGGAAGAAACCTTTGGAGGTCATCTCGTCCAATGCACCTTATCAAGCAGGGTCAGCTAGAACAGGCTGCCCAGGACCACGTCCATATAACTTTTGAACATCTCCACTATTTCACAAATATTGCTTATTTAATTACTGTTTTTCTTGGTTAGGAATGAGATAAAGCGCTTTGTGTGTAGAGCTTTGTCATGAGATCCAGCTGAAATTATTAGATGTGTTAAAACTCATACAAAGATTGAGGTAAGCTTCTGTTAAACTCCCAAACAACACATGGCTTTGGTAAAGACAGTGCTGTGTAGTTATGTTTTAATTTGAATACTTTGTATAAATGAGTTAAAGGAAGATATTTTTCAGAAGTATTTGAAAAGATATCAGGACAAAATTTGTTCTGGTTTTCAGTTCTCCATATTGCTATTCCACTGCCTGATTACTACTTTTCTGAGGTGGTATTTTAATTTTCATTAAACTTATAATTTAAAATAAAATCATCAAATAATATCTTACATGTTACAAGAGATGGTGGCTTGTTCTTGAAATTATAATGTACAGTTACTGTTCTCTGGTAGAGCAAGAAAGAGGTCCAGCAAAATAAACTGATCCAAGACACTCACAGTAGAGCTTAGGTAGGGACTGAAGTCCAACAAGTTTACTACAGGAACCCAGCAAATCTGGGTTCAAAACTGAAAGTTCATTCATTTCTACTACAACTGGCAACTGTATCTTGAGATCGCTGTTGTTCAGTTCTTGACTTTACTGATAAATAACAGTGCCTACATTAAAGAACAGCAGAAATTGTTTTACTGCCTCCGTTTCTTGGCTGATGAAGGGACATGTTCCTTGGTGTAAATCTGACAAATTATCAAGGACAAATGATTAATATTATAGGGTTGCTGCTTAATACTTAATAAAAGTAAAGTAATTTCTTACTTCTACTGTTATCCTGTTCTAAGGGCAATCTCATTCATCTTAATTACCATTGAGCAATTATCTCACATTCATTTTATATAAGCTGTTTAACTACTGAGTTTCATATAGAAAGACAAACTCTTAATTTACATTTGTATGTTGGGGCATAATCTGATTTACCGTTTCTCCTGTTTTCCACAAAATGTGCTAATGACATGTATAAAATTGATGAATACATATTCAAAAAGCTAAAGAACAGATCTGAAGAATCCCTATTTGGCTGCAGCATGCAGGGCATATCTATCTCTGTTAGAAAAATGTCATCTCCCATATGAGCTGTGCTAATGTAGTACTTGTCATTCTAAGCTGCTTTTTACTGTGCAGTTGGTCAACTTATTGCATCTGCAAACTTCCTCTATAACCATCAAAAGACTAGCCTATGTCATGGCATTTTCAGAGCTCTCACCACCCCATCAAGCTAAAAATACCAAAAAAAGGCAGCTTTTCTTGCAATATTACAACACCCCTGCTTCTGCCCCAGATGGAGATGAAACTAAAGTGTGATTTCAAAAATGGCAAAGAAAATGTGTGACAGACAGAAATGACAAGGCTTTGTCTACAGCTGGTGATACAATAAAGTGAAATGCCTTCCCATTGTCCCTAAGCAATATGTGTAGGGCTAGCTGTGCTATATTGCTTGAATATATTCATTGAGCTCAATCAGACCATAAGCAGAGAAGACTCACAACTACACATGTGCATTAGTCTCTGAAAACTGCAAGAAACTGCGTGCATGTTTGTTTATTTTCCCCTATGATTCTGAGATCTGTGGATCTAGGAAGCCAAATGTAGCAGTATAAAAATTATTTGGTCATTCAGACTGCAAGTGGTACTACCCCAGGTAATTGTTTCACCTTTTTCAGTTCAGGAGAACATAAAGCTATACTAATAGAGTTCTGAATTTATGAAAGTAAGCTTCTTTAGTAAACTTCTTCTAATTAGATATCAGGAAAAAAATCATAATGAAAAAAGTCAGAGATTGGAGCAAGTATCTTGTTGCTAGAGATATTAAAAAATCAACTGGACAATGCCCTGAACTACCTGATCAGCTTCTGATCTGCTCCAAGTTGGGGGTTGGAGCAGAAGACCCAAGGTCATTCCTGGCCTAAATTATTCTGTGAGTCTATGATTCCATGCAAGAAGAGTGCACAAAGCTGTTCATCTGATTGTAGTTGTTGACTACAGTAATACTATATTTACTTAAATGCTTGATAAACAAATTGCATAAGTTTACATGGATAAATAGTTACTAATAATATCAGACAAGACACCTAGGAAATATTTCTTGCTGTTGCTTTGCCAGGTAACTCAAAAACACCATTCTATTTCAGACAACAGTTTTCTGGAGTTGTATCAGTCCTAAAAGAGAAAAACGTTTTCAATAAGTAAACTTAAAGATGCTACCTCTCTGTAAATATGGTGATATGGAAATGCCTAAAAATCCCATTAGCTTTTCCAGTGAACCATTGACTTTTACTTTACCTTCTACCTAAAAGTAGCAGAACACTTCTGATGTAATGTGTGTAGTGACATCTATTTATGTCTTCTGTTAATACATCTATTTAGTAATTTAAACTGTGTCTATTAGATATTTTTGATGCATTATGATCATTATATTGTCCTTGAGAAGAATATAATCACTGACACTCATCATCACTTTTGGAAATGTTTAGCCAGATGTTAAGTACAATTTTGACACTTGGAAGTGTGAATCACATATGAAACTGGCAACAAAATTTGAACCCGCAGGAAACAAGCAAACCAAACAGACTTTAAAAACTCTCCCATAAAATGACTATGAATCAACCAGAATGGCAAATTCTGGAGTTTTTGAAGGAGAACTAGAAAAGCCTTAACCAAAGACACAGGGTCAAAATTACTTTTAGCTACCTGACAGATTTCAGGATCTTATTAAGGGTAAGCATAGGAAGCAGTTCAGAGGCTCTGAACTCCTGTTTCAGAGAAGCATCTTGCTAGAGATTAGGGAAAATTGCTTAAGTCTGTGCAGAAGATGGTTTAAAACATATAGTCTCCTGACATCATCCACCTATGCTCTCTCTGAATTCATGCTTAACTTTTCCTCATTCTGCACTTAGAAAAGTAAGCCATGGCTCAGAAGGTGAGCTTATTGGTGTCCAAATTTGAATTTGTTGACAGGTCCAGTTTTTCGTATCTTGTCCAATCCAATTAAATTGTTGAACGTGAAGAGGCAACAGATTTGTTTTCATGTGCAGTTTTAAAATATTGCAATTTGTAAGGAAAAAAAATGTGAAAAAAAATCCAGCATTTGTAAAAAGGCAAAGTGATTTTATAGTTTCAGCATTTTGCAATCTCTCCGATGTTCTTTCAAGTTAGAACCATTCCTAGAGTCTCCAGGAGGAAACGAAACTAGTTTTTTCTTTTTCCTTTAAAACTAAATCAAACTTAACAGAGTGAACACCCACTAGAAGAAAATTTGTGTAGAAGAATGGCTGCAGAAGCATGGCTTTAGAATCTCTGAAGATCTGCACAATCCAGGCCTGGTATTAGAATAGGCCTGTAATGAGAATTGTACTGAAGTTGCTGTGCTGAAGTTAACAAGAAAGGTAGCCTTGAGCTATTCTTGAATCCTGAGACTGAGTAATTATGTTGTGCCAACAGGCCGTGGCTGTAACAAGATGCAGCTGCTGGGAAAGCAGGTGCAGGGCCAAGAAAGATGGGGACCGGTATGGGAAAATAGGGAGTAACAAACTACAAGGCTGAGGCACAGCAACACAATTAGCTACATGGATAGAATGCTTATTTTAGTCATGATAATTAGGGGTGTGAGAACTGCACGTGTTTAGAGACTACTAACCAATTATATTTCTGCTTTACGAATATGCATGTGTATCGGTTCTATATAAGTAGTGTTAGAAACTAATAAAGTTGAGCAAGATGCATAACTCATATTGAGCGTCTTCTTGACTCCGGCGAACCCTTCTTGCAACAAATTTGCATTGCAATTTTCTTTCTATACAGCACAGAAGCACCACTATAACAATATTAATATTTAATTGGCTAATATCCATTGAAATACAAGTTTTAAGCAAACATTTAAGCATCATCTTCCTATTGGAGACACTGACCCAGACTGTTATTTTATTTAAATACACAATGTGGCAGAGTTAGTATGATAAAATTAATATTTCTGCTTTGCATATAAATCATTCCTAGAGACACTTCATATTTCAAGCAAGTATTTTTCATACCCATTAGTCTTGAATTATAACTGAAACATTCAAGCACATGATTCAAACTTAAACTACTACTTACTGTAGTAGAAAAAAGTGTAAATGAATTTGTATATGAATCATTAATTCCAGCCAGAATTGAGAATATTGGGTTGCAAACAGAAGAACCACATTTTTAACTCTTAGCTTGTAGAAAAAGCTAGCAAAAATAGATATAAGAATATTAAATTTTTTAAAATGAAACTCATATACAGCAATATGCTTTTATGTCATCATTTAATTTCATCATTATTTTGTATGATGACCTTTGCTAATAGCTCCATAAACAACTAAGGTTTTTGCCAAATATTTTATAAATGCACCAGGGCTTAAATTAGGTCATTGTTATTGTCAATGAGCAATGTTTACTCAGAAAAATACTACAATGGGTTAAATGCCCTTCTAACAGCTATAGTAGAAATTATTTCCATATGAAGGTGTGTGTTATGATGGGAGGAAAATAGCACATGCTTAGACATGTGAAATGTACATGGCTAGAAATAAGCAGACATACAGCATCAATGGAAACTGGACTCTTGGTTCTCTAAAAAGATGTCCAGCATACCTGAAAAAACACGAGTGGGGAGGTAGTACTCTCCGAGTGTTATTCTGGAAAATGAAGTTACAAGTCATCTCATGCAAATAAATTATATAAACACGTTGGACCCCAGTGATATACATCAGGAATAAGATATGCTGTAGAAATATTCCTTAGAAATAGTAAATAATTTTGCTTCTTGGCTGGTTTCAATATGAGAATCTAGAGGATTACTCAAAGTAAGTAACGTTTTCAGTGAGAATTTCCCATGCAGCCACCAGAGTTGGTAAATATGTGTCTAATGCTTCAAATAAACATGTCTACATGCTTCATAGTACTCTGTAGTAATTATGAAATCACTTTACATAGGATGTTAGTACTGCCTTCATTCACAGACAAGTCTATTCAGATGGCAAAACATTAACTAAAATGTGTGGTAAGCTAGTGGCAGAATTGAAAAGGAAACCTCAAACCTAGTCTACTTAATCTGTGATAGATCATGACTGCTTTATGATGAAAGAAGATACTTTCTCTAAGGTTATAAAGATCTATATTCTATAAAAAGCATGGACTACCTTCACATCTTAGAAATAAAATTCGGTTAGAGTAGACATCAAAATATCTGCATATGTGAATTTGCCATCTTCCTAACTCACCTCCTTCTAATCTGAATTTCTTTTGGGAAATCTCATAAGATTAGCCTTATTTTTGAGATTTTTAAGAAGTGCTCAGACATACCAGATATATCAAAGTTAGTGTACAATGGTGTTTTCCTATATGCTCTTTCTCCTTTTGCTTTCATGAATTGAATTCCAGATATGTTAACTATTTCAGGGAAAACAGAGAACAGTGCAAGCTTTTGAATGACCTTCAGTAATACTACCCAATCTATAATACCCATACCTTAAGCTACACTTTAACAATATAGGTGCAAGCACAGATGGAATCTTACAGAATTAAAATCCTTGCTCCCAAACTGTTTTAAAGTTAAGACAGATTAACTCACTAGTATGTTTAGAGGAGATAAACATAGAACTTGCAAAAGGATTCAGTCTTACATCTTAACACATCAGTAGTGAACTTCCATTCAATACAAGTAGTATCAGTACCTACAGAGAAATCCTACCCTGTTAATAACTTCTAATTTCCACCTACTTAGTTATTTTTTTTCTGATGCAGCCATATTTCTAAGACCCTTCATGGGTCTTAGAAATGTATGTGTCCTGGTAGCAGTTTTCTATGCAATGTCCATTCAGATGAAACATCAGGACATTCTATCTCTGCCAGGTAGACGTGTCACAGATATGCAGTATCTGCTTGCATAGTATCTTCAAAGAAATTTTTCTCTGCAAGCTGTTTCTCTGAATTATGTTATACCAAGCTAAGAGTAAAGAACTGATTTAGGGTCTAGTCTCTGTGTCTCTTAGTAAATGCAGTGGGGCTAGATTTTGCTGTGTTTCATCAAAGCCACTTCCTGCTGCACCCATTCTCCAGTATGTGAAACGTAAGGAATGTGGAGGAACTCAGAAGTTTTAGTCCTTGAACTTCCCAGCTGAGTGAGCTACAGAAGTTATATAGATTGTTTCAGGTTTCACATGGCAGAAACAATAGTGTTCCCTGCCATTCCTGCACTGAACTCCATGTGGTTTTAATAACTATCTCACAACTCCAGTTGAATCACTGCTGTTAATAAAAATGAACAGTTTTCCAACTAATTTTCTGGACAAAGATTTTGAGCAAATGATTGCTTTATTTAGACTCTGGAATAGATGTTGCATTACATTTTAGCCCTATGTAGGAGATCTTTTTTGAAAGAAAAACACTCCTTGTTCTATCCCTTTTCATGAATGGTGGAGGAATTAGTGTAGCGGTTACTGATTCCTCTGTATCTGGAGTATGCCTGGTAAAGCTCAGACATAAGACAATGAAAATAAGTTTAGTATGTTTTATTCCTCATCGAAAACCTTTTATGAATAATTATAAAAATAAACTCAGCACCACCACCAAAAAAAAAAAAAAAATGCCCCAAAGCAAGCTGTAAGTAGGCACAATAAAAAGATTTCTTTAGAAATTCCCACCCCAATTCCTAGTAAATGCTTTCTTCCCTCACAGCTTCTTTTGCTTGTTTTTCTTTTCAGTGCATGTCACATATAGAAATACAAGCATACACACACAGGAATACAAACAAAAGCAAGGAGAATGACTTTGTTTGCTTTTATGAATTGTACAGCTGGAACAGTTGTAGACTGATGCTCAAATTTATTTCCAGAATTAACAAGGTTGCAATGCCTGCTATAGAATCTTCTGCAGCTTATCCAGAATCAAGGGAGAAAAGAGCCTGCAAGTGAAGTGGTTTCCAAACTTTTCAAGTTCCAGAGGGCTAAATCCATGTTTTAAAATTCTCACAGAATTACATTGGAACTCTCTGAACATTTCACAAGGAAATGCACAGGAAAGATCTACTAAAATGAATATACCTCTTGACTACTCTTAAACTCTGTTTTGGTTTCTAGGAATTATAGTGCTAACTAGCAGTAATTGTTATTTGTGGTGGCAAAGGAGATGACAGTCATAAAATCAAATCTGATGGAAAATAAAAAATAATCTGGCTAATCACAAAGAGAAAAATGATCTTAGAAACCAAATATTATTAACTTGGGCATGAGAGACATTTTTAAACACTTGGTATATTTTTATAATTGGACTCAGTGATAAAGATTAATTTGTTGCTAACTTTTCTACAATACTATGATCTTTAAAATGTAAGTAGAAGTTTTTTAAAGCTTTCCTTATACATGCATTTTCAGAAATGTTAGCTTATTGCTCTGTATCTTTCCATAACTTCATCTGACGTGGAAAGAAAGAGGTTATTTTTCAACAGCTTCAGTCTGGATAGTTTGTAGACATTAAAGACTTTGACTCATATATAGAATGAATTAATTTGGGACAGCTGAAACAGTTTCCATTGCTGCAGTCTGCCTTCCTATCTCCTGCCAGGCATATTAATGTAAAGTATATTAAAGTTAGTGCTGGTTTATGTTAGCATAACAGTCTGTAAACTATGATGGTTCATCAGCAGCCATGCCTTTCAGAGCCTGCTCAGACGTCCCTGCTGTGGGAGTGTAAATTTATGGCAGAGAAGTGGGATGGAGAACTGGGGATGGTAACCACTGTAGCTAGACAAATTTAAACCAATGCTATAAATGACTCGGCATCTGCAGCAAGAACAGAACACCTAAACTTCATTGTAACTTCCATATTCAGTTCAGAAAACACAGATGATATCTGGTTCAGCTTTTTCCCTGGACATAACAGGAATAGCTGTATTCACCATTATTGCAGTGCATGCTTTAGCTTATGCTCTTGAACCTTAGGGCATGCAAATTTAGCTAGGGGCACACTGACTTTCTCATGCCATGTTTTAATTTTTCCTTTGGTAACACAAATATAATTTCCGCTCCTTTTCAGAGATATAACTCTTGGAAAGCAAAACTTCATAGATTTTTAGTAGAAACTCTTGAAAAAATTAAATAAGAATGACAAACCAGTAACTAGCAATGTAATAAAGTCAAGTCAGTGTTCAGAGAACTTAGGAAGATAGTGTGTCCTGTTTTCAGCTGAGATAGAGTTAATTTTCTTCTTAGTAGCTGGTACAGTGCTGTGTTTTGGATTTAGTATGAAACTAATGTTGATAACACACTGACGTTTTAGTTGTTAAGTAGTGCTTTCTCTGTGTCAAGGGCTTTTCAAGTTTCCCATGCTCTGCCAGTGAGCAGATGCACAAGAAACTGGAGGAAGCACGGCTGGGACAGCTAACCTGAACTAGCCAAAGGAATATTCCGTACCATAGAACATCACGCTCAGTATATCAAGCTGGGGGAAGAAGAAGGAGTGGGACACATTCAGAGTGATGGTGTTTGTCTTCCCAAGTAACTGTTACATGTGCTGGAGCCCGGCTCTCCTGTGGATGGCTGAGCACCTGCCTGCTGGTGGGAAGTGGTGAATGAATTCCTTGCTTTGCTTTGCTTGCGTGTGCGGCTTTTGCTTTATGCACTAAACTACTTTTAACTAAACCCACAAGTTCTTTCACTTTTAGCCTTCCAGTTCTCTCCCCCATCCCAACACAGGGAGATTGACCAAGTGACTGTGTGGGGCTCAGTTGCCAGCTGGGGTTAAACCATGACATACAGAAATAGCTGGGTGCTACGTTGGGGAGTGCCCCTTCCTGAGAACAAGGCTGAAATGCTGCTTCCAGTATAACTACAAGAATATAGAATTTATTTCATCTGTTTTCTCAGAACAACTTTGAAGAATTAAAAAGCAAAAGGCAATTTATACTTATATAAAAAAACATCAGGCAGTACAATTTTTGGAACCGTTGAATATAATTAATGGCGCATGAAATATACTTGCCCAAAGTAATACATCAGTATTTTTGAGTGACAAAACAGCATAGGTATTTGTAAATATTAACGTATTTTAAGGTAATGAATATTAAAACAACACAAACTTTTTGGTTTTTTGACAAAACCAAAGTAAAACACCTGGAAAAACCATACCTATGTCCTATGAGTGACATGCAACTCTACTGACAGCATTAGTAAATATACGCAAATATGTAAACTGTATATTGTATGTATTACTTTCAGGAGGCACTGTACAAACTTTTAGAGTACATGTGTTGTTATATCCATAGGAATGGTAAATTAATAATAATAATAATTGGAATAAAATTCTAGACTTATATTAGTAATGATGATAGATTTAGTGTCTTTTTAGGTAGGCTTGACAAATTTATTTGAATTTTGTCTGCAATTATAGGGAAAATACAAGATTTGTTTTCTTTGAAAATCAAAAGAAGTATCTACCTTACTATTTATAATTTAATTATTTGTTCAAACAGAATGCATGCTACCTGCGTAAACACAAGTAACTGAAAAAAAAATATCTATTTTATTTTATTTAAGAAGCAAAAATAAATGTAATGCTTGATGTCTACTGTAAAAATCCACTTCATCTGTCCATTTCCAGGGAAAATAAAAGCTGTAGAGACAATACCTACTAAGTAACTACACATCTAGGTAAACAAGAGATTTTTAGACCACCACTATACAAACAGAAGAGAGATATTGTTAAATCTCCTGACAGGATTCTCATGATTGTGTAGGCTGTTACTTTGTTTAATGTCTTTATTTCAAAGCTATACATAAAACATGTTTGAGGCTGACTGTTATTGCACGGCAGGCAGAATCTGGGGACATGGAGATGCTCTTCAGGGCAGAGTCTAGTGATTCGTATGCTTACTCCCTGGTAGTTGAGATTAGCTCCGCTCTGAATACTTCCTTTCAAACTTTTGTGGCAATATGAAAGCACCATATGGATTCTACAGAGGAAGAAGCTGATCACGTATCCTGCTGAAGAGATTCAGCACGTCTGCTGGAGGGGTTTCCTGCCTCAGCCAGCCAGCCTGCAACTGCACATATCCACCTCTCACACAACAGCCGTCTTCCCTCAGATCTGCTAGGTGACCTGTTTGTATGGATATCTTTTTGTCCTTTTTCAGTCTAAAATTACAAAGTTTGTCTAATGAGCAAGGTTTTGCTACTACTGTTCATTCTGACAGCAACAAGTAAGGGATCATTCGCAAAGCAGCTTAGTAGATAGATTGGAGGGGATGAAAAGCTCCCAGTGGACACAGTGCACTGTGAATGCACTGTGAAAGCAGCTGGCATGGGGAAATCTTTCACTGACACAGGTACAGTGGGAAAAGGACGTGTGATAAAGCCCTGGATTTAAGAAAAAAAAGTAAATGCTGAAACAAACAAAACCAGCTTTGCTTTATTCTTTCTGGGAAAGAAGCAACTTTCAGTCAGTGTGAGGTAAACATACTTCGCAAAAATTAAGTTTGCAACAGTAAGCTAGGAGTTCAGGATTTCACTTCAGTAACAACTAACTCATAAGGCTTTAAAGCCAGAAGACACCACAGCGTTACCTAGTCTGATGTCTTGTAGAAAATATATCTTGACTTGACAGTCACTAATTGAGGGAAACAATTCTGCAAAACTCACATAGCATTTGGGAAGCCAGCTTGTGCACTGTTGAAAATGGCTACTTGATTTTATGAGTCTGGGACACACAAAAATGAAAAGTTTACTGTTTAAATTCTTTGTCTCTTTTCAATAAGGATTTACTAAAGCAAGGTCAGATTTATTCTGAATTTGCATATTTTCTTCCAAAGCCTGTTTTTGCAGGAAGTCCAAAATGAGCAAACATTTGCACTGTTAATATATTAAAAGGAGTTTTCAACTGCTCTGTTGATGTTTCATCATCGAAACACAGAGGTTAAAGCTGAATATTAACCTGCCTAATTTTGCATATTTTAGCTCTTATACCACATAGGATACTGTATGTGAAGTATCCTGCTGTTCAAAGACCTCCATAATACCGTGCACAATAAAGAAGGTTAATGACTCTAGAATTTCCTGGCATTTGCCAGACTGAAGCAGACCTTGCTTCATGCAGGTTTTGTTGTGTGAAAGACAATGTTGTGGGAATTTGGTCTGAGTGAAAGAATTAACATTGCTTAGTCTCTTAGGAAGTGCCAGGAAAGTGTTTGAGATTATGGCAAAAGCAGACATAGATGTCAAACTCTCCCAGCACTGAATGCGCAGCCCCTTTTTCTCATTGTGGACTGAACCTCTGGATTTGAACAACTATCCTGAAAAATTGGGCAGTTGTTCCACTTCACTTGGTCACAGCACGGCTGATCAAAGGAGCAGAGAAAATAAGCCAATAATCATAATCTTCAAGATTTTGATAAAGATTTTTTAATTTTTCTTTTTTTTTTTTTCTCCTGACTTCAGATGTAAACCTGACTTTAGCAAAACAAATTTAACAAGTGGAAAAGTGTGGAGTAGACTAGCCACTGTTTTCTGTTCCTGAAGTCAGTGTAGAGGCCTAGACGTATGCAAGCTGTTCTGTCTGAAGCATATGGCCTGGTGTGCCGCTTTTACAGATCCAGCATATTTTGCATTTTTTACAACATGACATATGGGTTGTGTTTCGATTTTATTTTAAAGTCTTGTAGTTCTAAGGAAATCTCTGCCTCTGCTGTCACCCACAATTGGGGGGTGGGAGACAGGGTGAGCCAGATGAATCAGGAGCTCCTATGGCTCTTGGAAAAAACCAGCCCGTTGTGCCACCAGGCAATTAACAGGCACTGTCCTGCAGCTGCTCATGTAACAGAGGGCTGGAGGTTGCCCCGTGTCAGGTGGGCTGCCACTGTGAGTACTGGTTATCCTTTGGTTTCCCGAGCAAGAGCAGTGCCCAACAGCTGAACTGAAATGGTCTCCAGGTGATTAAAAAACAGAATTTTGTATCGCTAACACAAATGACTTGAGTCTGAGCTCATAAATACTGTCAGCTACTGCTGTGATGGCAGATATCTAAGCCAGTCTGTCTTCCCATGGGTTTTCACAATGTTCCCAGGACAGGACTGATCTTTATGGCCCATGCACTATGAATCTGAATAGAAAGGGAATAAAATTAAGTAATTCAGCAACTGCTGACATTATTCTAATGAAACCACATATGAAAACATGTAATGGATCACCTTTGGCATTGTCACAATTTTATATAGAATGTAATAGCAACCTAGCTTTGCTGTGGCTTAACCACTGTCCGCACAGTGAATCTAAACTGCTTGGGTTCCCATGTTTAACCAAATAATTTCCCCTTCTCTAAAACCAGGATTCAACAATATAAAACCAACTTGAGATCATCATAGTCAAGCAAAACATTTCAAAGGAATGCTTGTAAGGCAGCTGGGAAGACTTGCAGATGGTTCACACAGAATTTAGGAGGTAGAAATCACTTCAAAGTTGAGCATAATCGGGCTCAGAAGGTTGAACAGAATTAGTGGCACATTGCTGCTGCTGCCTAAAAAAATTTTAACTATGGTGATGGGAAGCTCATTTACAAACTTGATCATCAAATTGTTTGGAACCTTTTTTATCTCCAGTGAAAGTCAGTAGCACTTACTTTGAGGTTTAAGTGAGAGTCATTTAATAACCTTATTGTACAGTTTCCTCTACCTGATTATTAGCCTCTGTGGTCAAGAATCACAATTTTTGTAGCAATCAATGGATTAATTTCCACATTACACTACTTGTCAAATATGACATAGTGCATTTTTATGGTGTGAGAACTGTAAAGTGATGTTAAGAGGTTTTTTTGCACTGAGGACATATAAGACAGCACTTTTAACAAGGAAGGAATCATGAGTACTTTCATTAATATATTTCTACATAAGGAACCTGCATTCAGATTTCAATTACTCATAAAAAATATGCTTAAAAGAAAGAAAAAGCAGATAGAAGTAAATAATTTTTTCTTAATATCACACTTTACCTGAGATCTACATTCTGATTTACTGCTTTATGCTATTCTGAGCAGTTGTACAGTGGAAAACAGCCAAGACATTAATTGCCAAAAGCTTATATGTCATGATATTGCATGGGAAAATGTGCTTTTCATCTTTTTAACCAGATTACTTCACAGTAAGTACCAGAGTGAACTTGAGCACTTTCACAGGTTTGGATTGTTCAAAGGAAGGCTACCTAAGACAAAGCAGGAGTCATTCTTGAAAAATACATCTGCCTCTACAGTATGTTAAATTAAATGATATTTACTGCCTGTCTGCAGATCTGTATGGAGAAACATAAAAGGGATGGCCTCCAAGCAGTGTGACTTAAACCAACACATCCCTTTAGAGCTTCAGCTGGATTTTTGATTATTGTAGAACTGAAGGATTGCGAGGGACAGCGATAAGGAGACATATCCCTTCTTTCTCTCCCAGTGCACATGTTCAGTACTACTTTACCTGCATAGTTGGGCCTCTGTTCTCGTCAGCCATTTTGTGGACATATAATGCAAGTATATTCTCCCTGAATATTGTAAAAGCATGTATTGCCAGAGAAGAGTGAGTTCAGGAACATGCTTTTATAGTATAGTAGCCTGGAGCTTAAAAGACCTCTCAGGAATCCTTAGAGAATGCAGCACTGTACACAATTTATTCTCTTATTTATTCATACACATACTTCCAGACTAAAACCTAACACCTATTCTGCTTCAGCACAACACATAATAATATGAGAAAGTGTAAAAGAAATGTATAGAAAAGTGAAAAACAAGATTGTATCCCTCATGAAAAAAAACCAGAATTATTGAATCTTCTGTTACTTTTGATCTTTACCACTCATTTGAAAGGCTGCTCTTCTAGCAACACAAACCCATAAATGAAAGTTTTTATTCAAGAATAGATTTGATTTTTCTTGTCAACAACGGTGAAATTGTGAAAATTTCACTCTTTGCAGATATGAAAACCAGAGAAGTGTTGGTGTGTCACAGTCTGTGTCAGTGAGGCTTTCTAAAAGCTGGCAAGCATACTGAAGAAAGCTCACCCTTGTCCTCTTTCTTATTCATGTTTCATAAGGCTCTATTAAAGGCCATTTTCAAAATTAAGCTCTGGGGGAGATTTATCCCAGGTTTTACATAAACACTCTTATGTAAATGTGTTAAATGTATTAAACCATGAAAAGTTCTTATTGTGTCATAGTTTTATATGTATTTTTTACTAATTTTTAACTTGGAAGGAAATGTGATCAGGAAGTATTTCTACCAGCATTTTAAGAAAAGACAAAGAAGCAAAATCCAGGAGTTTTGACAATGAGCTTTGGACTCTTAAGAAATACCTGAGAAAGGTAGGAAAAATTAAAAAAAAAAAAGGAATGACATAACAATTTAATGAAAGCTCCGGTTCTATCACATCCAACATTAAAATAATATCTGTCCTTCCTGCACTGTTAAAACTTCTACAGATCTGAAATCTCACACAATAATAGCTCAACTAAGCATTTCAAGTTTCTGCTTGAAACTGGCAGATGACTCCTATATCTTCTCAACCATTTTTTTTTTTAACACTTGTCTTTTTGTTGTTATAGTTCAGCAGCTCAAATATGGGTTGAGACTTAGAGCCATGAAATAGAGTTGGACACTTTCTTTCCGGTGAAAAAATATAAAATTTGTGGGAAAGTTGTGCTTTTGGGTTAGGCTGTAGCTCTTAATGAACCCAAATTAAATTCAGCCAAAGTTGGCCAGAAAACAAACAAAGATATGTAGGTATTTGTAAAAGCAAAGGTTTAATATCTCCAAACATATGCTACTAAAATTTATTTTGATCTTTTTAAAGCTGTGCAACTTTTATTTTTAAATATCACTCAAGATATTCCTCAGCAGAATGCAACTAGCTAAAAGGGATATCAAAAAGAAAAAATCCAGTTTTCAAGTCAAATGAACATGAAGTTGACGCAAAATATGTCACTTTATCTTATTTTGTTGGATTTCCCATATCCTTAACCTAAAATTTGTTTCAGTTTAACCTCAACAGTTTTTAACTTTTCCAGTTTTTGTTCCAGCCATCAGTCTGAAGACTGGTACTGCAAGGTGTGATTCCCCAGTTTGCGTTTCTAGAAAAATCACTTTCCTCACATCTGAGTCACTGTGGTATTTGGAATAACAATACTACATGCTTATTTCAAAGTGTTGCTAAGTTTTAAACAAGGTTTGCAAACAAGTCTATGTTTCCTCAGGGTTTTTCATTGAAAGATCAGAAAGAATTATTTTGTCAGTGGATAAGATAGTTTCTCTGCAAGACTTATTCACTCATTGGCTTAAGATAAAAAACTAGTAAGTACTACTTGGGCTGCAAAAGCAGTAAATTGCTGCGTGAATTCCGAGTTCACCCTTTGCCAGGCTCAGCCTCAATGATGTTGCTGACTTTTAAAGATTAGTCAGGTGCTATTCATGGTATAGGAAAAGATTGACAAAGTCTGTACCTTGCAAGCCAGGAGGCAGAAAGACAGAAATGAGTTGTGGGACAGGTGTTTCCTGTTACAGTAGGGCTAACATTGTAATTGTGAATGTGAGTAATTTCACATCAGTAAGGATTCAGTGAATATGGCTAAAATGTATTTTTCATTTGAGACATCTGGTATAGCCATAAAGTAAAGCTGGAAATAATGAAGAGGACAGGAAAGCATCAGATTTGGTTTTGGAATCTTTATATATTATTTTAAACTTAATTTAAGCTTGATGGATTTGCAATTAGAATATACATCTGGGCACGGCTGATTCTTCCTCTTTTTGTTGGTCTCCAAAATTCAGGAACGCATTTCCACAGCTGCTGAGAACCACATCTCCTATAACATCAGTGCTATATCTTGCTTACCTTACAGAAGTTGAAGTCAAGAAGAATGGTGTTAAAGTTTCTAATGGTATGAAAAAAGACACACATTCACAGGTAAATATATTACCATTCGCATTTCAGAAAGAGCTGAAGAAACTCCATTGTATGGAGATAATGAAAGAAATTATGTATTTGCATTTTGAAGAGTACTAATGAACATACAAAAAACAGTAATACTGAAAAATTAATAGAACCTTGTATACAAAGCATTCAGACATAGTTTTGTCCCCTAAATTATGTGCAAATAAGGATGTGCAATTTTTGTAAAGAAAATATTGTCACTGTATGACAATACAGTTTAAGGCTAGACTGTACCTTTTTTGGTAGGTCATAGCTAGCACAAGGACAACAGAGCTCTCAGTATTCTGCTGTTGGCACCACTTGGCCTTGACTCCAAGCCTTTCTTTCTCCTGTCCCAGTAAGTTTTGTCTTTTGAACAAAGTGAAATAGCATCGATAGGAAAAACTAAAAGCAGTTTGCAGATACTCTTTTGGCATAGATGTTAAGTAGTTCTATTAGCTGGCCTGAATCAGGCAGAATATAAATTTAAACCTTGATTGCCTATGTATTGAATGTTACTGTATTAACCATTTGTCCCACTCCTCACCCAAACAAGATTCCAGACTGAAACAATCCCATTATTTCTCTCCTCAAGCAACCCCAGGAACAGAGCATCTGTCTCAAGCTTTCCTTCCTTGTTCTTTGGCAATTTCTTGCCTCTTTGTACTGCAACTATGGCTGGCAGTTTGGGCATGGAGAGCATAGGACAGCTGTTTCCAATTCCTCCTCTTGGCACCATAGACTGCATCTATACTCATAAATTAAACATTCCCAGGACCATTCTCAGCAATAAGGCCAGCTGGAACAGAATATCCCACATCCACGCTATTGCACTTGTTCCCCCTCCAACAAGGGTGACATCATCCAAACTGCCTAACAGGACTAGGCCTTGGCCTGCTCTAACTCCCAACTGTGTGTGGCAATTGTCTGGGAGAGCCGCAGCTGACCCAGAGCCAGGACTGCACCAGAGAGGTTTTAACAGAGTATTATGTTCCAATGGCTGGGAATGTTCCCTGCATGATTCTAACATCAATGCAGTTATATCATCCTTTGCCAGAAATAAATGGGAATTGCAAGGAAGGTCCTGAGCTGTGTAAGTATACTCAGATTTACTGCAGTCTAGTAGGGATTAGACTGTAAACATGGCGTTCCCAGAATCTGCTGAGTTTTTGTCAGGTTGGTCATGGAAATTTCTATTAAATCAAGTCTGACAATGTGACAAGCAATGGAAAACAAGGTCCTGTATGTGTATTCAAACAGGTATTCCACTAATAGGCATTCAACAGTTTGCACACTGGCATGTATAAAACACCAGTTTCCTGAAAGGGTCCATTTTCAAATCTTCCAGCAAAATTTACACTTCCATTTTTGCACCTGCAACTTATGTTATGAATGCATATCTGGATATTTTTGACTCTGATGAGTTCATTGTTTGTGAAAATTATGTAGTTGGGACTTACAAGTACTAAATTTTAGTGTATTTCACTCCCCTCAAGATTGAGCGTTTCTGTGATTCATTAGTTTCAGCTAGCTGTGCAATTTCACAGCTTGTGCACAAAAATGGAAAATATTAATTAGCAATTTTCTCATTGTTTGTTTAAGAAAAAGCATTACAGACTACTTGAAATCTGCTCCCACATTTCCCTGTATTTACTCCAATGTGCAGAGGAAAATTGCTGGTAGTGTTAGAAAGTATTGAAAAGATTAAATATAGATATCTAGCCTTGGGGAGTGTAAATTAGCATGTTTTTAATTGATTGCAATATTCAGGGAAACATTCCTCTAAGAAAATTAATTTTAGAGCAGCACATTTTGACAAGCACATGTGCCAATTTAAAAATCTGTGATCAACTTAAAATAGGTTTTAAAGACAACAAAGAACTGTTTCTAATAGTGTAAGGAACTAACAGTGTCTTAAAAGCATGTTTTCTCTGGAATTGATTCACACAGTATATAAAAATCCCCATAACCTTTCAACCTTTTTTTATAGAATTCTGAGGGTCAAATTTTAATCTCAGTTATACTGGTGCAAATAGAATAATTCCTTTGAAGATAGCAGAGTTACCTCTAATATATAGCAGTGTAACTGAGAACAGAATTGAGCATACAAAGCCCTGGTAAGAAAGAAAAAGCCATTTGGCTTCAAAGTGGGAACACTAAGGGACTGCTTGCTAAGTAGGCTCGTCAACGGCACCTCAAGCACTAAGTGGAATTTTAAAATGTTCATTAATATTATGTTGCTTTTTAATTTTCTCTCCTGTTTGTATTTCAGATGTTTCTTCTCAAATCGACACAAGTGGATTTCCATCCATTTTTGCATGCTTACATTAATCTCACATACAGCACACAGAAATGGGATTATACGAATGAGCCAACTGCTGCATGGCAAAGCTGCTAACTTAGTTTGCTCTTGTTTAATAAAAGACAAAAGAATTCCCTAGAATTTATTTATTAACACAGAAGGACCACTGCACCTTTTGTTTCTGAAGGAGTAAGGGCTTAGGAACGGTGAAGTGGTGCATCTACTAGAGCATGAGAAACTTTCCTGCAGTCTGGAGTTAGATATGTATGCTCCTGCAAATGCTACTTTGCTTGTAATTTCATGCTAAGTAAGGTCTCTTCCATCCCCTTTGTTGGGTTGTATGAATTTCTGCTGACCTTTCCTTGCCATGTAAGTGGGAGAAAGGAGGTGCTGTCTAACACTACTTGTCTTAATATTGGGTAATGTAAGAATTCTGTTTGCTGTCTCTAAGTCTAAACAAAGTCAACTGTTTACCTCAAAGTCCAAGAAATTAACCTGTTACTCTGTCTTTGTCCTTGAAAACCATGGGATATGAGTATGACTTGTCAGAAGGACAAGCACAGAAACATCTCTTACAGTAAAATGGAGTCTTACTTATTCTAATTTAAATAGTATCTCATTTTATCTAGCAGCACAGTCTGAATGTTCACTCAGACAACATAAAATGATACAAAATTCTTCAACATGCCTATATGTGCTAAATCGTCCTTAGTATTTCTTTCAGTTCAACTACTGTGTGTTCTGTTCTCCAGGTTGAAATAAATGGAGTTACACCATAGATGATATTGAGTTTATTATGTCTATATTGTAGCACAGCTGTATGAAGTATAAATCAACAAATAATTTGTTCTGCATGTGCATGATCCCATAAAACTCCATTTCCATTTTTCTTGCAGAATAAACAAGCAGCAGATATATGCTGATTTACAAAAATGAATAAATAGAATGGAACTAGATAAATAATGGATACCAAGTCATGCATCTGCAGACTTCTTTCCTTCTTATTTTTAAACAGTGTCCATAAATAAATGGATTTTATAAATTTGCTCAAAAAAAAATAAATTAGGTATTTGCAAAGAACTGGCAATGTGCCTCACATCAAGACATCAAAGACAACTTGTTACTCATGAATATTACATTTTCACTTGTTACTGTCCCACATGACATCCTTGTCCCTACATTGGAGAGACATAGATCTGATGGCTGAATCACTCAGTGGTTAAGGAATTGGATGGATGGTTGCACTCAAAAAGTTGTGGTCAATGGCTTGATGTCCAAGTGGAGATCAGTGATGAGTGGCACTCCTCAGGGGTTGGTATTGGGACAGGTGCTGTTTAACATCTTTGTTGGTGACATAAACAGAGGGATTGAGTGCACCCTCAGCAAGTTTGCTGATGACACCAAGCTCTGTGGTGCAGTTGACGCACTGTAGGAAAAGGATGTCATCCAGAAGGACCTTGATAGGCTTGATAGGTGAGCATGTAGTCATCGGACAAGGAATGACGGCTTTAAAGTTAAAGAGGGTACATTTATATTAGATACTAGGAAGAAATTTTTCACTGTGAAGGTGGTGAGACAATCGAACAGGTTGCCTAGAGAAGCTATGGACACCCTATCCCTGGAAGTGTTCAAGGCCCAGTTGGATGGGGCTTTGAGCAACCTGATCCAGTGGAAGGTGTCCCTGCCCCTGGAAGGGTGGTTGGAGCTAGATGAGGTCCCTTCCAACCCAAACCATTCTATGACTCTCTGATTCTGTGGTGATTCGTATTTATAGATGAAACATGATGCATTGAGAAATCAAAAGGAATGTATAGCATTGTCTCAAGCAATTAAGGAAAGGAAAGGGAAGGCCAGAGCAGGGTGGAGAGCTGCAATAAGGACCTTGGAAAGCTGAGTGTATTGTTCCTTTCTGTGAGTGGACAGAGGTCCACGCATGATAGATGAGGGAGAAGGACAGCTGCTATACAAGGAGACTGCACACTTGAGATATTGGTTGTTTGGGCTGTTAAAGATGTTGCAAAGCCAGCCCCAATTTCTAGCAGATACCCTTGGCAGTCTGACATCTGAGGATTTGTTTACTTTGCCTTATCTCTAAAGCTCTTCTTAGATATAAATTAATTTTTTGTAATGATCTTTTCAGTTTTGGGCTTGTATTAAGTACAATACTAAGCCCTGCACATGTACCTAATTGGTATACTTCATAATAAACAGATGTGACCTTCTTCTGCTGCATTTTTCATGTCATTTCCAAACCAGAATCCATATTTACAGCAGCAGTTTTTGAATGGCAGTGAATATTATGTTCAGGTCCACGACAAAATGATATGGCTACATACCTTCTGGATTCAGAACTAAATTGTATCTAAATGGCTTTGGCCAGTGTAACACAAGTAAAAGACTGTTAAAATACACTCATCTAATTCAGGGTTACACAGCTGGTTACTGATAGATTTGGGAGTGTTATTCATGCACTCTGACTAGAAGTTAGATTAAGTGCTAACATTTTTAACACAAGTAAAACCAAAGTTTTGCTTCTTGAAATTTCTGCAGAAAGCAAATCAAAAGATTTGAGAACACAGTTGAAGTGAAAAATCTAATCAGAAATTGTCAAAATGTTTGCAAGTAATTGCTCACTACTCATCTTGATGCAGTCAATAGTCTTGTCAACTATTCAATTTTATCTGTCTGCTTTTTTTATCCAGTAGGATCAAAGACAATTTAGTAAGATAAGTATGCAATAAAAGACATCTTGACCTTGCTCCTCAAAGCTGCATTTTATAAAAAGTAACAACCATCTTTTCTGATTAATGTATTCTTACAGTAAATAATACATAAATTACATTTTGAGTTACAAAAGAACAATCTCTGTGCTCATTTGAAATTCAGAAAACACACACATTACGCTTTCAGGTGGCAAAAGCTCCAGGGTTCCTTGGATGTCTTTTGTGTTACAGTCTTGTAGAGTGCTAAGGGCTGACAGATGCTTATCAAACATTCATGTAAACACTGCTATCAAAGCTGTGCTTTCTGGTACTGGCTCCACACAAGAGGGTCAGCATGAAACATAATTAAAGGAAGGCCAAAGATAGAAATGTCATGCCACCAGCCTTTGCTACATTATAGGACTCGCATAGCATTCCCTACAGTAAAGAACAATAGTGCTAGAAAAACACAGAAAGATATAGAAATTAAGGATTAAGAGTGGAATTTTTGGAAGTGCTCACACAGTTTACAGCACAAGTTCAAAACAATTTCTCCCAAGCTACTTACATATTTTTTTCCAAAACATCACCAAAAGTATTTAGATAAACCCCCAACCTTTACACTCTAATGACTGACATTTGGATCATACTTATTACATTATTATTGACAGTAATTCCTAAGTATTTTTTTCATCTGCATGCCAAAAGATAGGGAATGAAGAACAATAAACGGGGTAGTTTTTAAGGTACTGATGTCACATTCAAAGATCTTTGAGATACTTATTGTTCAAACCACAAAAGGACTAATGCACTGCAGAGTGTAATGTTCACTATTAACACAAAAAAAATAGTGCCACTCGGCACAAAATCTCCTGATAATTAGCCTAAAGGAAAAGCAACTAACCTCTGTTATCAGATGCAAACAGGCCAAGCAGTCTGCTAGTAATTGAGGCATTTGAAATTGTATAGGAGAACTATTTGTCTTGAAACTCACAAAGTCCAGGTTCTTAGATGTCTTTCTGTGTTGAAAATTTATCAATTCCAGGCTTTTCATATCAAAAAGGAAGAGATTATGGTTGAAAAATGGCCCTGTGCATAGCAAAGTCATGCAGAATGTTCTCATGACCCTGGGAATGTTGACATCTACTACTTTATAAATAAATATTTCCATCTTCAGGTTTTAGCATAGCTTTCCAGTTAAAGTCATTCTGAATTGGCATCATTATTATTAATTGGACTAGCTAGTAAGTGTATGTGAAAATAAGCTAGAGTGCATTGAATGTAAAATGTGTGTTTGAAACAGACACCTGAACTCTTTTCTTGACTTCTGTAATTTTTGGATAAAATTGTTTTTATTAGTTTCTGAGAATATTTGTAAGTAGAGCTCAGAATTAGCATTTGGATGAAAATGCAATGGAGAAAGCAATGACTATGTTGATTTTATCCTTTTGCTTTCTTCCTTCTCTATAAAATGTTCAATCATCTAATACATTATCTTTTTACAATAGTTCTGTTTGTTTTGATGTTACAAGTCTTGTGTGATTATATTCTTAATCTAAAATTTTTTAAAAGTACATTGAATGCCACTTACATTACTCAAATTGATTAGTGACTTCTGTAGCTATAGTTCTATCAATACTCACGGAAATGCAAAGCAATTTGTAATTTTCTACTTATTATTCAAAAAGAGGAAAGGTAGTGTACTCCGGTATGATCAGAAGCAAAGAAATTGAAGATTAAGATCACCTACAAACTTAAAAATGGCATGTATATGAATGTATTATCCATTTTCATGCAATATCAACATGAAAAATTGGTGCTGTGGCAGCGGATATGTAGTGAAAAAGCCATGAAGAACAGATTGTAAAATGAGCCACCTGCTTCAAAAGTATTGAGTCAGGCTAAAGAAAAAAATACACTCTAACCATCTGAGTTCTTAGTCTGTCTTTTGTACTCTTTTTTTCACATTTTCTGTTCTTTTTTTTTTTTCTCTTTTTTTTTCTTTTCTTCTTTTTTTACATTGTAGTGAGAATTTGGGGGGTTATGTTTGTCATGAACTCTCTCCATAAATAAATTGCCTATAGATGTAAACAGTAGTTATTGTACTACTACCAAAACATCAAAAAGAATTTCAAAGATGAACAAATTTGCAGGTAGTCTTTTTACTTCCACTTCATAACAGCATTGAAAACAACTTCTATTCTAAATGGTGGAAATGTTGTAAGTCACAGAAGAGTGGCTGTCAGCATGAGCAATGGGGAATACAACTACAGCTGTGTATTTTTTCAGGTACTACTGTGCATCATATCAGACATGTCCACTTGCATGGTGTTGCCTGGCTCTCTGCCATCCACTGCTACATCTTCTATAGTAACACAAATGTAACTTTACAAGCACCTATAATAGTCTTCTTCACCCTTCTCAGTCTGGCAGACTGAAGCTGAGAGGAGAAAATAAAAAATCTACCATGCAAATAATGCTTTAGAGGATGTACAAATATGACACATCATCTAACTCTATAACAAGTGAGCCCCATTCCTGTACCCATGGTGCTTTTAAGAGGAGGAAAGACTTCAATTCTGAACTCACAGCTGAGCTGACATCTGACTAAATATATCTTTTTTATTTTCCATTTATACAGCACAATATAGTGCAATTAACATATATATGTATTGACTTTATTAACTTAGTGGTATTTAGTTGAAATTACTGCATATAGTGCAACTACAAACATATAAATTTAAAAAGTTAACTTTCAAATTGAAACATTTTAAAAATCACATTTTGCATGTATAGAGACACATGTCTAAATGGAAGGATAAGTACATACTTGGTGAAATTTGCATGACTGAGCTTTTTTTGTAAGAGGACCATGCAAAGAAATACATACTGTTATTTTACAGTAGCTGCACCTACAGTAAAAGCTGTGAAAGAAAAAAGCTGAAGGGGGAATGTATTGTTTAGTTTACCACCATACCCTTTCCACAAGGTTTATAGTTTCAGAAGGTAGGATAAATGTATGTGTAATAAAGGATGAAGGCTATAACACTGAGTAAAACTGAGTCAGACACGAAGGAGATCATTATAACCTTGATAACTGCCAGCAGTCATCACCTGTGGATGTTACATTCATGGGATGGCTATGCATAATTTATACGTATGTTACCACATTGAGCAAGCAGTCAAACAAAAAATCACTACTCCGTGATCTGTAAATATAGAAAAGAAGCAAAAAGAGTATTGTGAATATCAGAAATAACAAAAACATCTCCTCATTCTCCTTTTCCTGCTCTTCCTCTTCCTTTTTTCTTTTTTCTTCATACTAGTTATTTAGTAATTTAGAAATAATACCATCAACTAAAATTATTTCTTGTGCAATTCTGTTTATTTAGAATTTATTCTTTTATATTGGAAAGCACTTGTTATCTACTAAAAATTACATATGAACATATGTTTCTTGGAAATTGCTAGATTAGTATAGGTAGATGTGCAAATATTCATTTGTGAAGGCCAAATTAAATCATATCAACATAAATCATATCAAAATAAATCAAGTGAACATCTAGATGTTATTTGGATTAACATAACTCTATAATGGCGCACATAGCAGATGACGTCTCTTCTATAGAAATTTCCTATTAATCTTAGAAACTTTCTAAGTTCTGAAGAACTTCAGGCTTAAAACCTACAGCCTGAACATGAGTCAAGAGTACCATGCTGGTGTGAATAAGGCAAAGATTCTATTGTAATATACATAAACAGGATTTTAATCTACAAGCCTACAATATCTACAATTTAATATCTACAATATCTACAATATCTACAATTTTAATCTACAATATCTATTCAATATTCAGATATTTTATTGTCCTGTCATGGGGCACTGGAACTGAAGAAAACTTACATAAAACTTGAGAGAGTTCAGAGAAGAAAGATAAGGTATGAAGAAAGGTAAGTTATGAAGAAAGATAAGTTATGAAGAAACAATTGTTTTAAAGAAGAGGGTTAGGAAAGATATGAGGAGGTACATTCTGAATGTTTCAAAGCTGAAAGAGGTCAGTGGATTACTCTTACTCAGAAAAGGTCTAACTCAAAGTCATTACTTTATCCAAATATCTTACAATAGAACATGTTATGAATATTCAAATAATTGTCAAGGATAGATGGACATTAGCTGTTCAAAGGAGTTTCTTCACTGTGTTTTCATTTGCTTTCTCCCATCACATGAGATAAACAGTCCAAACAAAGTTGGCATGTGAATATATCAGGTAGTACTACCTGGCCTAAAAAACAGAGTGAGAAAATGGGTATAAATAATATGCAATTCTAACTGTCTAAAAACAATGCACCAATTATTATTATTATATAATTATTATTGTTATATATTTCAGTAGTGAATTCCTAATTTACGTCTTCTTCAGAAAAGGAGGTAAAGCACTAGAATAATGTCCCTAATTGAAAAAGCATAAATGTTCCCTCCTTTTCTGACCAGGTCTTTTGCCAAGCTGGAATCAGCTGAATTCTCACTTTAGTTCCATTATTTGTGAATTATGCATCAATCAGCTCTGCTCAAGATCCTAGTAAGGGAGAGCTGTTAAAGAAGTCAATTCATTCTCCTTGATTTTGTCCTAGTCCTCTCTGCTGGTCTTGCAAGAAACAGTTTTCACATCCAGATAATTTTATTGAACACTTCTGTTTAATTAAATTTTGTCTGAAGCTCCCTGCTCGGTTGCCATAGTTGACCACAGTGTAATTAGACACCAGGAACTTTAGTTGTCCCTTCTATAAGCTCAAGAGGACCTGATTGGATAAGCTGGATGAAAGACTCATTGCTCAAGGCCTGGGTTTGCTCTGCCATCAGGTTCTCAGTAGAATATTTACAATATGACAAATCTTTTGATTATATTGTATGTGGCACTTTCTGTTATTGCATGCTTTTTTTTATATTGAACGCACAGAAACTAGTACAGTCCATTTAACAGAGTCTGTTGATGTTTCATCAGCTGTTGATGAGACTTATGCATAACAGTGGCAAAGCATTTTGATGTCACTGAGTGTGAATCATTTACAGACAAATCTAAATGTGAAAAAAGTACAGATAAGATACAAGAAGACATATTGCTGTGTGAGTGCTCACCAATAATTATACATGAAAGTGCACCTTTAGTAATAGCTTATGCAAAATGGCATAGCCCCTCGTGAACTGAGCAAGTATATATGCTGACATTAGAAAAACTGCTGCACTGCTTTGCTTCTCTCCATACAGATCATTACAAGAGCATTTTTCCCATAATTTTTTTTCTTGTAGAATAGCATCTCATTACCCATATACATTGTATTGATTAGCAAGTGCAGCAAGTGCTTCACATTTAACCTCCAAGGAGACTGTTGTTTTAATAGAATTCACTTTGAGAGGAAAATACTCATTCTTCAAGCAAGACAATACCTTTTAAAAAGCATCACCTCATCATTAAAAAGCTTAAATCAGAAGAATGACTATGTGCATTTGATCCTTTCTTATGATGCTGAAAACAGCCCCAAGTGATCTTTCTCTTTTTTAATAGCAGTGTTCATTTATCCCACTGAGATAGATAAATGAGTTCCACCCAGCTACTGAAGACTTTGAGGATTTTAGTCAAGATCCCCAAAACATAAGTCCTCTTTGTTCTGTGTATATATGAAAGGTCTGATAAAATGCACAGCAAACCAGCAGGAACCTTTCTGGTATCTATGTGTCTCAAGCCATTTGTCTTAAAAGATGGGGTTTATTGTCATCCCTTCAATCACACATTTTCTTCTATGTATATATATCATTGTGCAGTGTGCTGCATAGCTGCTCCTTGTCTTGTGGTTACTAGTAAGAAGTTTTCCAAACTGATTAAGGACAATTTTGCTACAGCTGACAGAGCACATATTCCTGTTTATATGGTATGTTACATGGATTTTTAGATTTTTATAACCTTCTACCTCCACTTGTTTTGAATCACAGTTTCATCTATCCTTGGCATTATACTCTCCTTCAAGAAAACTAAATTTCAATGTTCTGAAATTTTGACATGAATTTTGATATGCCAAGGAAATTGAAAAATGTGGGAGCAGTGAGTGAGTGGGATCAGACCAATATCTTTACCTTGGCATATGATGCACTGGAATAGTCCAAAAGGTTTTGATGTACACGGTGATTGAAACATATTTTAAAAAAAGTGAAGAAAGGAGTGCAAAAGCTTCTCAAACAAAAAGTGGAGGTATATCTTACGGCTGTGACTTAGAGAATCAATCTGCTTATTTTTATCAAGAAGATTGCAAAGTGACTTAATTACAATGTATAACCAGAGTCATATGAGTGACTGTCTAGTAAACAGCTATTAAAACTTGCAGAGGAATGAAAACAAGAACCAGTTACTGGAAACTGAAACCAGAGAAATTAGAAGCATATTAGGCAGACCTGTATTTTTTTTTAAAAAGGGGGATTGCTAGCCACTGGATCAAACTACCAAGAGAGGCATCGGCTTCTTCCTCTCTTGCTAAGTTTCTAGTTAAACCTGGTTGTCTTCCTAGAAGATAAAGTTTATTCAAAAACTGGTGATGATTTAGTCAAACTTTTGTCATTGAAATCAATGTAGACATGATGAGCTAAAATGTGTAGTGAGACAGGTTTAACAGTGTTTTCTGTCTTTAAAGTCTGTTAAACTGTGAATAACTAAAGCTACTTTGGATTCCAGGGCATAATTATTATAAATACTACTGTACACTTTAGTTTTATCATCCTCTAAATTTCAATATATATTCCTATTCATTTTTCAGTGAGGATTGTCAGACAGTTTCCAAGTGAATATGCTATTGAGAAGAAAAACACTATTTTCAGTTGTAGATATTGCCACTAAACTGAGGAAAAGCATCCTCTGGTGGGCTACTTCAAAGCTGTATGTTTGGAGATTTTGATGATAAGAAAAACTTGTTTATCTAAACCAAACATTAAGGACACATAATATGTACTGAGAATGACCAGTGGTATAGTTTTGTTGCCCAGAAATGCCAGACATTTGTATAATCAGTCAGTATTCTTTGGCCCAGCATGTAAAGCTCTGGAATGACCTACTGGGAGGTAACTTGCATGACAGCCAGCAATCTGTCAACAGGTTACCACGGTGGCTTTGTGTAACCATTCATAATGCTGTGTGCTTAATTTCAGCTTATTTCTTTACTGTTGCTTTTTTCCGTATCTTATCCTCCAATAAGAGAGAGATGAAGAGTTTTAAAGCTAAATGCTAGAAATATAAAAATAAAATGAAATGTTGCAGGAAATAAACCCACAACAGTTATTATTTTATTCACTGTTTTGTGTCGGCGCAATCTTCCTAAATTCCATAGCTTCTAAGAACAAAATTTAAACTTCCATCAAAGAACTGTCACTCTTGTACTCTACTGTAGGAGGTGCAGAGATACTACAGCTGCTCTTTTTCCCATCTAACACACAGCAAACATATTTACATCATATATTCCTTTATTTATTTGGAGAGTGTGACCGTTTCAACCTAACTATTTGCAATCATTTTCTCTGTCCTGGTGTGGGGTGTAGCAGCATAAAACTGGACATTAAAGTATAATCATCAACATCTGCCTCTGTCAGTGCATTATTGGATCTAGTTAATTACCTGACATCAATATATTTAAAGTAAATTGATTGGTTCTATCCTATCAAATGTGTATGGACTCATTACCACACAAAGCCAGGTTCTCAGGCTTTGCACGTCAGATCAGATGAAAAGGTTAGTTTTCTGTGGTGCATGTAGTAGGGGGATTTTCATCCATCATGAAATCTGCGGTATGTTTGAATATGTACCACCACGACTGCCTGTATCTAAACTACCACACTAAAATATTTCTTTCAGAGCATTTTCAGTGAAACATTATTCTTTCAGTTTCATAGTATTAGCCAGTTGTTTTACATTGATGATATAATGCACGACATCAGCATATCTCTGCACCATCCTCCATATAATCTGGTACATTTTTATGTAATGTATATGAACTGGGTTTATATTTTCTTTCTGCTCTCTGCATGTTATGGTATTTAAGTCTGGCTATACTCTTCTACAATGGCATCTGTAAAGGAACTTACTTATCTTAACCTGTATTTGGAGATTCTTTTTTGCTGCAGGAATGTAATTCTTTCAAAAAGACTATCCATTCAGTACTTTGTGACTAGATGCCATCATACACTTTTTCTAAAAGACTTGCAGGGCTGAGAAAAATTTATTATGTGATCATGGGAAATGTAACAGTTAGGCTGACTACTCCTGAAAGAGGGTGCTCTTGCCTTTCACCTAAGGAGAAAGCTCTGCAAGTTCAAACCTGTGACTACAGTGTACACCTCACATTCACTCCTGTCTGAACCATGAACTAGAGAGCTTCCCTTTCAGTAGCTTTTTTTCACTTAATTTCTTTTAGGTCTTTGAATGGCACCTAGGAGATGGGACATATCTGTTCTTGAGTTGGGGCTGGTATATTTTCTCTAAGAAGATACTGTAATGCAGGAAAGTGAAACAGCTGATGTGATGACTTTTCCATCTTTAGCTACTGTGATCATTCTGAGATACAATAGTGACTATTTCAGCTGTATCTTTCAGTTTTCTCAGCTCTGTAGAAATGTTAAAATGTTCAGAAATGTATTTCACTTTAGATGAAAAATGCAAAATGTATGTGTTGCACTCATCCCAAAAGTGATGGTGTCACAGAGAAACCAGAGAACTAGCTACCAGATTTGGGTCCCAGGACATGCCTTGGCTCATAAGACAAGATAGGGAAGCAAGGAACAGGTCCCTGTTTGCTGGGGGCTACCTCTGGTCTGATTGCTACTAGTGGTCTAGCTGCCCAGCAGAGCAGACTGCAAGACTACATGATATCACAGCCTGCTAAACAAAGTCTGTTAAAAAGCAGGGTATGTATGTTCGCCTGCTGGGACAGCCACAGAAATGCTCATTCCATCATTGCTTTTAGGAAGCTAGCTCAGGAGTCTCTTCATAGTTCTTCACTCTATCACATACACATATCTTGAGAGCAGTAAGGTATATATAATGACATAGATACATAGCTTTAAGTATATATATTTGAAACGACCTAAATTGTAATGTGCTTTGGGGGATGATTTGATTTAGTATTATTCCACTGATAAATGTCCATTACTCAAGAACAACTCTTTTCCAAATAAGGATTATTTTCAGTATATTTCTAGTGAAAGGAAATTTTACTGTGCATTTCAACTTCCTATTTTGATATCTCTGAAAGGAAAAAAAAACATTAGCTAACTATAGAGGAATTATAGAGGACTGTATGAAAAAATTATTTGTAAAAAGATTGTAATGATTGTTAAAAACATAAAAAAGAAAAAAAAAGGGGGGAAGTGTAGTAGAATGAAGCTGGGTTAATTATCATTGATAATACAACTGCGGGTTGGCTTCAGGGGCGGTGGGTTGGCCGGTTTAGATAAGGTGCAGGTGTGGCTGGTTAAGTAAGTGGTTGAGAGCCAGTGAAGAGAGAACAGCTGAGGAAGAAAGGGAGGGAAAAGCAAAAGGAAAGAGGACATGCACCCTGGATGAGGTGAGGAGAAGGCAGCAGAGAGACTGTATGAAGAGTATGTTGGTATGAGATGGTAAAAGACTTTGTTGCAGTCAGCTAGTATTGAGAGTGCTGTGACAGCTAACTTGGCGCAGCTTACAAAGAAACTCAGTGAAAATGTTTGAAAATAGTTTTTTTTTATCTGTGCTGTAGGTGCAAGAGGGCATATTTACTTTTTCATTCTTTCTTCCAACTGAAATAATCTTTCTAATAGCTTTTGCGTTAAAAGTTGAAATCACTGACCATGTTGGTGAAAATTTTACAATTTGGTGTTGCTGGGCCCCTGTTTTCATCCAAATGTATTTCACTGACATATGTACATAAGTATGATTAGCTTTACTTTATCTGATTAAAAATATACATCTAGCTTTGTACTTCCATATGTGAAAATAATCTTCAGGTGTGTTTGGTATATAAATTATGAGAAGATATTATCACAAGAATCTCTAGTGTGAATAAGAAATATAGCTGAAGTAAATACGTTACATTCTCAATTTTTCTTCAGCATGTACTTCGATATAATAAAAAGATACTTCAGAAGCTGAGAGGAACAGAAGAAAAATCTATTTCATCACAATATTACATTTGAGTCCTGACCCTTAGTCTCCTCATTCCTTGTCTCTACTAATTATTTCAAAATGACAATTCTAGCAAGGATTCAAGGAGATACTGACTTTTTTTTTTTTCTTAGGAGAAAAAGTATTCATTATAGATCAAAGCTTTCTAAACTGAGATAATCAAAATCCATGGATGCAACAGCTGAGTAACTGAAAAATCAATTTGGAGTTAGCGCTGCTTAGTGTTTGTTAGAATGTTTGTTTACTCTTCACTGGTGACTGCTATCTAAACAAGAAACCTTCATGAAGATGATGTTTGTTCAAAAAAGTTATTGGCACGAGTATAACTAAGGGTATATGAATTTAAGTTTACTCATTTGCCTGTAAAATGTTTCTTTGACTAAAGTATATATTTAATATACCTTATAAATCACATACAGATATGAATGTTGGATTTGAAAAGGAAGTTCATAAGTCAAAGCAATATTAATAGGACTCTTCAGGCATTCATTTTATCGGAACATCACATAGTACTTTGAAATTTTACCATGCATTACTTTAAAGTGGATTGAGCCAGATCCTCTAGCTGCATAAACTAGGGACAGCATTCACTTGCCTCTTTTGAAACTTTTGGAAACTTATTGTGAAAGAGCTCAGATGTATTAGGGACAATCCCTATTGAAGCTGTTCAAAAGTTCTTAAAAATTTACATTTGTAAGGTAAATCTACAGCGTGGCTGTCCTCTCTATTCTTATGCTGTTGTTTGAATTGAAAGTGTCATTTTTGGCTGAACATTGCACATAACTTTTAAATTTCAGCTAAAACAGATCAACTGTTCTTTGGAAATGCAAAAAAAAAATGGTCCATTTTTATGAAACAAATCATATCATTTGGATGAAGAAACTTAGTGTTTTCATACTTCAAGCAAAGACTTGGAATTGAGGAACTGGAGAAACAGAAGAGAGGATCAACATGAGGTCAGAGAGCTGTTTTGTTATCTGTGTGAAAGACACCTGCCTTTGGCTGACTTACAAACTCCTGAAAAAATGTTGTTTGCACATGCTAAATATGGGCTTGTGTGTGTCTGCCAATGTATTCTCTGAAGATGCCATCTGCATTGAGCATGTGGCAGCACGAGGAGACTCTTTGTAGATTCCAGGGTCCACTGAGGTTATGGGCACACAAACCAAAAACGAGAAGGCTCCCTCCTGAGCATGTAACAATGTGCTTGCTGTTTCCTGGTGACAGTGGTAGAAGAAGATGTAACATATGCAAAAATGAAAATGTATGTACATCTGGGTAAAAAATGTTAAGAGGTAAATGTTTTTCTAACTCAGACAACTTCTACTTATGTAGGAAAACATATTTGTGACATTGACTACAGCTACCTTATCTATTCAGTACGTTGTATGGACATTTTTCTTTTCACTATTATGCCATACAGCCCTGATCAAGAAATCACTAGGTTCTCTAGTGGAGCGTTTTGATTGATGTCTTGCAGGTTTTACAACATAATATAAACTAGAAGAAAATGAATTAATCTAGTAATTTTCATAAGTTAGTTTTTCTTTGATTAATAAGAACAACAGAATGCTAACCTAATGAGATAATTGTATGTACCTTTTACACAAACATTTCTTGAAATGTATCTATATTTTCAGTAAATATTGTTATCGAAGGTATCCTATTTTTTAGATTTGTACCTTTCATGATATTTGCTTTTTATTGCTGTTTTGTTTCTTGTAGTAAATGTCAACAATGTACATCCTGAAGTAATTATTATGGAAAGTGATAGCATGTTTGCTAGCAGTGGAAATGCCAGAAGTAGTGTGTCTTCTAATTTATTCCCCCCCCCCCCCCAGTTAAATGCTATTATTTTAGCCAGATGTGTTGGCACTTTGATGGGGCTGGGAGTTCGCATAGTTAGGATGAATTCTGCCTGTTCCGTGGTGATGAAAATCGATGCTCAGACAAAGAAAACATTTTACATGGAGAAGAAAGAAACACGTAGAAATTAAACAAGTTGCCTAAGGTCATACAGGAAACTTCTAACAGAGCTATGAATCAGAGAGAAGTCTTCTGAAAACTATATGGAACACCTTAAATAGAAATCTGCCTTTATCCTCCAGCAGACTACTGTAGGTTTCTATTTTCCTTTCCTCAAAATGATTGTTCCATATCATTTGTGAAATCTATAATGAAAATGGGTTCATTCTGAGTAATTTTAGAATATTGTGATGCCCCTCTTTTTGTGTTAGCTTTCTAATGAGAAGAAAAATGAAGACAAAATCCAATCTGTTAAAACAGTGAAGTTGCACCCAGTGTATCCAGTCTTGGGCTTTCAATAGCTACCTGGAATAACAGTATGAATCTGCTTTCTGTAAACATAAGGTAGGAACAGGAAATGATACAAAAGTAATTCTAATGAGAGTCAGTCATCCTTGAATTGATGTTTACCTGGATGGAAAAAACCTTCAAGAATAATGGAAAGTTAATTGGCCTTTGTGGGGGAAAAAAATAACCTTATAAAATTTTGGTCAGTTTTTATGTACAGAATGTACACATTGAGTACACTATACCCCAATGCAAATACTTTTCTTGAAGACTGATTTTATTATACTTTTACAGTAATGCAAGTTGTTCTAATTTGAAAAGAAATAAAGGTGTCTATCAAATAAAAAAAAAAAAAGTGGTCCGGGAATTTCAAAATCTTAGCAACTGCTGTCAAATTGCTACAGTATCTTTTTCTGGAGCAGAAATTTTAAACAGAGCCTGATGTGACAGAAAATTTAGCTACCATTTAAATGACCAGATTACCTTGAAAATTCCCAGACCCTGTCTTTTCTTCCTGTAGTGGTTGCAGACCAATAAGCCAAATATATTCAAGTCAGTCCTGAAATACAGATTTTCCCTGTACTGCACATTCCTTCTCTCTCCAGGTTAATACATATTGTCTTGTTTATCTTCCATACCGTAAGCTCAGCACTGTTTTTGCTTAAATTTTTCAACTGCCTCAGCTTCCCTTATGTTACTGTGGGTGATACTTCTGTTCTGTTCTTAAATTTTCCTTGAGTTTAAGGCAGCACTGTGTCCTTTGATTCATTCCCATATTCCCTTCCACTCATTTCCTCAGGGTTCCACCTGCCCACATCTACCTTTTTTTTTCTTTTTCTTTTCATCACATTTTTTTTTTATTTAGTCAAATATTACTTCAGCATCTCCTATGCTTCTGTGCTTCCATCACGCACCCATTTTACGAAATGCATAGAGATACAAGATTTCTCTGTTTTTAAGGCCCTTAAAAATCAGTAGAAAGACATACATTAATTTAAAATAGCTTTGGATTGAGTCCATATTAATATTACATGTTAAAAAAATATGTTGCCTAGTGATAATCTGAGCTGAGACCTCACAGCTGTAAAGGGAGCTAGCTACAGTTTCATGTATGAATTTTGCTCAACACTTCAAAGGATCAGGGCTTTGCTCCTAGTGGTTGCATGTATCTCCACAGAAGCACATATTGGATGTAGTAGCAGCTGTTCTAGGAATTATTTTTTTTAGTACTTTTAGTTCAGAGAAAATGTGAATTGAGTTCATTCTAGTTTGTGAATGTTCTGGAAGAAGTAGATTCTGGCATTAATGATATCGTAGTTTTCATTTAGAGATCGTGTAGAGACCTGCAGAGTCATTCTTAATCATAGCCACAGAAACCAAAACAAAAAGGCAAAAACTCATCATTACACTTTTTAATCAGATGAAGAATAATTTTGGTGTTATCAAAATAACCCCATTATTTTTGATTAAGTATAAATCGTATTTTTTTCCACACAAAATTCGAAGCCCCATTAATAAGCATCCTAATAAAGTTTTCAGTTTAAACTATCCAATTGATTTAGGCAGCAAATGTCTAAAAAGGTTAAACTGTATGTGGCATAATAGCAATGAACGTTTTTTTTCTCTGACCATTGAAGTGGTCTGATCACCCCTCATATACTTCTAAATGGCAGTTGATATCACCCTTTTTCTTTCTTCCTATTATGATTGCTATAGGAAGATGAAGCATATCCTGCAAGTCAGGGGAGAAGGAAAGCTGAATGGAAAACTCAATAGAAAGCTGAAGGAGAATTGAGACAAGGATAAAGAACAGTTATTAAATTTGTGAACTCTATCAGGGGACAAGAAAATAAACTGTATGACTGACTGGAAGCGTATTGGAGTATGACATTTCATTTTTATGCTGGTCTCAGTGTGAGAAAGGTAACACATTGAAGAACGCTGCAATTCCACAAAAGCACTTAGCACGTTCATTGAATATCAAGATGGCTAAAGTGCTTCTCTTTTGTTGCTATCTCATGTTTTTATATGGGGCAATATAGTTCAGGGGCTCATGACTGAACATCAGACTCTCTGCTTCTATAGCAAGTTTATTATAGGTTTCCTTTTTATTCCACACAGGAACGTAATCTCTAGCTGACATTTTTTTCCCCTCTCAATTTATAGGGCTGTATTCATTTAGGAGTTTTCAGACTATATATACCCAAGAAAAACAAAGTGAATAGAAATGCAAAAAGGAATGAGTTGTGAGCTCACCATTAGGGTTACATTGAATACGTGCTGAAATAGACAGCAAAGGGCTAAAATGAAATGCATTTGAGTGTGAAGAGACTAGAATTGGTTGCAAAGTTAGAAAATATTTCAGGACACAGTCAGGCACCAACACCATCTGTTTGCTAAGGAAAGGATGAAAGGGAAAGGGATATGATTATTGGTCAGACAAGAATATAGCTTGAAGCCCTGACAGCCCTAGACTGAGCCTGGATAATCCAGCTTGTATGCTGTAAAGCCAGATTCCTAAACACAACAACTCCTTGCTATAATTAGGCTTCCCAGTACTGCCTTGGGTTCAGGGCATGGGGAAACCAGTGCAGCAACCAGTCAATTGTCTGCCAGATTGTGAAAATGTGGTTTTTATTAAATATTTATGAATGGGTAACTTTCTGTGAAGAGTGCCTTTGTCCTCTATTTTGCTAAAATTTTTGCTAGCAGTAATTACATCAAAATATATAAATTTTCTTCCAAATTTACTTATATATGGTGATATGTCAAATGATATCATGCACAGTTTGATTCTTTTAGTAGGCATTCTCTACAACAAAAAAAGGTCCTGAGTAGGTCTAAGAGTGAAAGCAAAATGCCTCTGTTGTTCCTCACTATATCCTAAAAACCACACTGTCCTTCAAAGCATAGTTCAAACTTCAGATGTACCCACACAGCATGCACCTACATTACTGAATAGTGCTGTATGAAGAAGAAGGCAGGAAGATTTGACTTTCCATTATGGTTACAAGACCATATGCTCACACTACTTTTTCAGAATCAAGGAAATTTGCTCCTTGATTGTAGGTACACGCTGTACAGCTGTGCCCAATGGGCAATGCAAAGTAGATTTCTGTACAGATACCCTGGACTATTTTGTTTGTTGTCATTGTTAAAATCCTGCACACATCTAAAGAGCAAACTGCTGGGTCATTTTTCTACATTGGAAGTGGTGACCTCCAGATGGTGCACAATTGCAGTCAGCTTAGCCATGAGGAAAACCTTAAAGAGCACAGCAGTGTTCTGCAGTGCACAGAAAACAAATCCAGGCATCGATACAAAGCAAATCTACACCTAAGTCATTTTGAGTCTGTTCAACCTGACTCAGAGCTTTTTTTTTTTTTTTTCGTGTGTGTGACTCCATTTGGTTCTGGGGTCAATTGACATTGACAATCCAATCCGTTTCAAACTTACTTTGCTGACTTATTAAACTATCCACAAAAAGGTATATACCTCTCTGAGGTTCTTCTTTCAATTATAATTAATTTACAGGTTTTTTTCTTCAATAGGATGAGGTTCATAGCATGCTATAGTGCCCCAGAGCAAAAGGTGTAGCATGAAACTCAAGATAATACTCATGTTTTATCCTACTATATACTTTGAAAACCCAAATCAATACGTAGGGGAGCTTAATTACTCAGATGACCTTCTTACCTGAATGGGGGAATAAACTGAGTGGCTTAGATTCATTAGTATTAAGAACAAGCATGACCGCATCATTATGGTCTATCAAATTAATGTCTCTACCAAACCCAGCAGCCTACATTTGGCCTCATAACTTGACTGTGACGTATCAAAAGAATGAGAATCCTTCTGCTTTCTTGACAATTTATTTCTGTGATAGCTTCAACCATTATTTTAATTTATATACCTTTTTATCTATATTTCCCATTTCTTGAACTGTTGCATAAACTGTTAGGCTACAACATATGGCTGAAATGTTCTTATGTTTTTATTTATGTTTTGCAGTACTGATAGATTATTTGAAAGAAGTGTAATTCCGGACAAGAAGTCTTGCATAATTAGAAGATAATGAGGTCCATGGTTATGCTATTTGCCTTTTTCTTTTTTGGAGATGATATCCACCACAGTGGGAAAGGTGCTTAATTCTCCACATAGAGCATCCATGAAGTATCAATACAAATGTGTGTCTAGCCAGATTCAAAATAACTCATCCATCTGGGTGGTACATGTATATGATACCATTTGTCATCCATTGAAGTAAAGATATAAGAAATTGCTTTTGTTTCCTTAGTTTTGTTAGAACTTTATAAATTGTACACACAAAAATCATGGATAGAACTATGTGATAGATGCTGACTACAGAAGACATTATGTTTTACAAGTAGAATAGGTTACACTGTAAAGAAAGGTTTTCTTTTCACAATTAGCACTCTTGAGTAATTAGTATAATAGAGCCTGTTTTTACATGCTATATTTAGACATTTAGAAGACAATAGCAGAGGAAGAAAACCGTAACAACAAACATGAGTTTGGCATTTGAAAAACAAATGTTCATAAAATCACCTGAACTTTGCAATTCTCCATATGTGCCACAAAAATTTAACTTGCACACTTGAAATTAGCCATCTTGAAAACAATGGAATGAACCTGCTAAAGTTACCTGAATTAATCCATGAAAATTACAGATATTTTTGATTAATTATTCTGCCAGGTTTAATCTCGTATAAATGAGACAGTCATATAATTCAGCCAGCCATGAAAATTATTTGTTTTTTTAAATAATGTTTTCTTGAAAAAGCAAGCCCCATAGACTGTTTATTAATTAGACTGTATAAATATTTGGGTTCTTAAATACTTACCAAGAAGTTGGATGTTTTCATATTGCAATATGCCTTGATTATTGAATATTCTTGGGATAAATTTACAAAATAACTTGTACATAATATAACTGTGGCTGTATTTTGAAATTTGTCATCTGAATTGCTTGAGGAAATTTGAGTATTTTTACCACATTATTGTGAAAATTAATGCTGAGTGTGTATTGAAGGTGTAACTACTGAGGTCTAAAACCATGATTGATATTACAGATTTAAATATATGTGCATCTGTCAACTACAACAGCAGTAGCATAGCATGCAAAGACAATCTACTACTTTGACATCCAACACCCACTTGAGAATTCACCAGTTCAAACTTAACACTGGCTAAACATTTGTTAGAGAAAAACTAGGTTTCAGTAAACCTTGGTTCTCCTAGGAAATGGTGTTACTATTTCTGATATTAAAAAAAATAAACCCTGGTTTATACTTTAGAATGATATAGTTAAAAGAAATTTAAAAAGCTAAAAATGTCAAATATTTTTCATACCTGTGATACCTATACATATTTGTTTGTACATATAGTTATGTATATGCATATTTATAACAGGATCTATACACTCGTGATATACTTTTGGGGGTGTGTGTGTTTATATTATCTTAATGTAAGAAAGAATTACATTTTTAAATCTCAGCATTTCACACAAAAAGTGAAATCCACATTTGCAACAGGCTATAGTACAGTATTTTTCTGTACCTGAAAAATATCTACCTGAAAACAAAGAGGCAACCAGTCCAGATGAAATATGTTCACAATAGCAGTGACTGTTGCACATGCAGGTAAAAGCTTGAGAAAACCTGAGCTTCAGCACCTAACCTAAGTTTATTAGCCAACCAGCTATTAGCAATAATTTTATACAGTGGATAAAACCAGGGATGGAGCAATTTGATACTTCTATGATGTATGTGATGAGGTGAATCAGATGCTGTCTGATGGTCTGTATAATATAGCACTTGATTACTTGATTTTTAATTTTAATCAACTTCAATGCTAATTAATAATGGCCAAAAGATAAATGTGTTCTTGATAAATAGGAGTCTTAGGGAAAATGAGTAAAGAAAACCAAAGCTCTGAGAAAGAGATGGAAAGAGACATGAAATCTGTGCTGGAAGACTAACAGTAAAACACAAACCAGAACTAAACAGAATTATTTTTCCTCACTTTATTTCTCTCACTTCCTTTCCTTCTCTCTCTCTTTTAATTACTGAATAAAACTAAGACTATACCAAAAATATATAATATGTTGCAAATTCTGTATTTGAAATGCTCAAGATCAGAACACAACTGATTTCTTCTTGGAGACTTTGGGTTTTGCAATATAGTGAAGGCAAAGGATGAGTCACAGCAGGAGGGGGAGAGGGAAGAGGAAACAACAAACCCCATAAAAGTAACTTCTTTTGAAATGGAGCTTGATCAATGGATTATGTGATGTGGTTATCTGCTCTAGCACTAGCAAGGGAATGGTCTCAATGACCAGCAAAGTCCCTTTACTGTCTAATGTTCTGCAGTATCTATCATTCTAAGTTTCTTCAGGGATCACTCCAGTTTCAAGATGATAGCTGTAATTGAACCCTAAGGTGGTAAATACATTCAGTTACAACTGAGATAGTAACTCCTTATGGAGGCCAAGTTGTTCCCAGAGCACTCAGGTTGGAAATTTGCATCCCAAATGATTGATTCTGTTGCCTAATTATGGTGATGATATAATTATTTGTCTTTTTTTATCTTTTATTTGCACACACTCATATCCAAAGCTCTGTTAGTTTCTACTAACTGCAACATATAGGAGAACGTTTCAGTCACGGGCCCACACTTTAATAAGGTTGCTCTCCATGAGCTTATAAATAAACCAAGGTCACGCTCTGCACCAGGGCACACTTTACTGCTTTTCAAACTGCTTCATGAATGTCAGCTTTACATGGATAGGGGCTGATGCAACTTGAAAAACCTGAGAAGTAGCAATCTGAAGCATTTGTTTTATTCGGAGCTAAGCGAACTGTCTTCCTGACATCCCCATCCTAGCGACTGCCTCATTTCTGTCTGGAACTGAGTGCGAAACCCTTCTTGTCATCCTCAGGCTGTTATATAGATCCTGCAGCTCACGTATCTGACATGAAGGCAGGTACTTAAAATTGTTACCTTGGGAATGAATGGAAAGAAACATAATGGGAACATTCTCCAGCAGAATATCTTTTCTCTGAGAGTGAAACAGAAATAAAAATACATATATTTTACTATGATCAAAACCGTTCTCAGAGAAACAGAAAATCCCATTTAAGTGCTTTCTTGCTGTTGTTAGCTGAAATTGCAATGAGTTTGAAACATCATTAGTACACTTTTCATTTCAGATCACTGCTACTTTACTACAAATCATCACTACATTTTGTAGGAGTGAACTTCTGTAAAGAAACGTACATTAATAGAGATTTTCAGTTTCTTGTCAAAGTTGAGTAATGCATATGATCTGTAGTATATTTGCCCTTGATGTTTTATTGTAGATAAATTGGCCCCATCAGTTTTAATATTTTTCCGTATTTTTTAATGCAGTATCATTGGACAGTAACATTAATGTTGTTAAAGTTGTTATAGATATAAAAATCATAAAAGTGAAGATGGAGTTATCTGGATTATCGTCTCTGTTTCTGTACTTAAATGATTTCAGATCTTTTTGACAATTCATTGCTATATTAAAGATGCAGCAGTAGAGATGAGATGAAAAAGAATCACATGGGACCCTGATGAAAATCTTCTTTTAGAAAGCAGTCTTATCTTCAGGGAGTAGGAGGTAAACACTGAAAAGCATCTTTACAAGCAGTTTCAGCTAGACATATAGAATCAAGTTTCCTGTTATTGTGATGTACCTATCTAACCTCTTAGAAAGGAGGACAGCTCCATAGACATATGCTAGTTGTTTTTTGCAACCTTTTTGTAAAGCTCTGTATGAATAGTTTTTTTTTGAAAGGTTCAGATATGGTGAAATTAATTCTTGGGTTGAAAATAAAGACTATTCCACATTCCAGCTATAATTACATCACCAAACCACAACAATATAAACTGAATGAATTTCACTTACTGATTAGGGAGTGAAATTTTAGACTGAAAACCAAGATAACTGCAAATATCATCTCATGGTTTGCAAAATGTGCTATTTTTCAGCTGTTCCCTGGATAAGATTTAAACTGCTTTTAAAAAAGAGCAGGACAAATAGACAGTCGTCTTTTATTCCAGAAAGTTTGCTTTTCTTCAAGTTTCTAACAGCATTTCCACTGAAATATTGTAGTGCATTTTGGAGGGTGTTTGACTGGAAATTATCAAAGAGAATGTAAGCTTAGGTACAAGGGAAATGAACAAGTCAATGGTTTCTTGAGTATCATCCAAATTTGAAAAGGGAAGATTTTAGAGATATGAGACAAAAAAGCACAGTTGGAAATAAAGATAGAAAAAGACAATTCCAAAATGTAAATAACAAGATTAGTTTTTGGGAGATAACATTAATTTATGAGTTTCTCATAAGTGGGGAATCTTTTGAGGCTGTCTTATTATTAATGAAAATAGTGTTTATGCTTGTATTTGCAGTGTCAAGACCAGGGTGATGGTAATTTTTCTGAGAATCCTAGGTAGGTATTTCAGTGCATCATCTAGTCAACTAACTTTCAATTTATTCATTGCCTTCCCCTGTCCTACTACTGTTAGGTACTTCAGTAAAATTCAGCAATGCAAACTTTACCTGAATTGACAGGTTAAATAAATTTCATCTACAAGTGGTCATCTATCTCTGGCTTTCACTTTGTTCTTCATAAGTCATCCCATATATAATTTCAAATTCCAATGTTTTCTTTAAGTTTCGTGCTTTTTTTCTCTTTACCAGAAACAAAATGTTAAGTGTATATATATGTTAAAAGATATGTAGTTATAATAACTATAAAAATGGTATTTGATGTTAATAAAAAATACTCATTGTTTTTAAGGGGTTTAATTATGGTTTTAATTTTGAAGGTTTTCTTTAAGGTGGGATAGCAATTCAAAGCTTTTGAGAATATTTATAGTATTCAAAAGATAAAAATCAAGAAATTGTTTCATTTAATATAATTGATGAATGTTGTTTGAAGATTAAAAAAAGGCATTAATTTTGTTATTGATGACATGCATACTTTTCCCCCTCCAAAATACATACCTCTATGAAATTTAGACAAACAATAACACTGGTTTCCTAGGCATAAATTATGGGATTGAATCATGAGACGATCGGTGGTCTGATAGTTCAAAGGAAATAATAAAATGTTACAGTGATAATTCATATTCATTCAAATGTGTATTAGAAGGCATCTTAAAGCATGGTGCGTACAGTGCTAGTGCCAAGAGGCATGCCAAAAAGCAGTGATAGCTGCCCCTCTCACACCTGCCAAGTATCTGTCTCATTGGTTTTTATTTGGGGGCCATGGAGAGCTGCTGCTCCTCTGCCTGCTGGAGAGCAACGGGAGCTCTGGGGGTAGCAGCTGCTTTGTGCAGCCCCCAGGTGCGAGGGGAAGGTGGATTGGGCCCCTGGCTGCCCTCCGCACTGGTTCAGGGCAGGGTGCAATGCCCCCCACCGCTGCCTCCTGCACCAGGCACCAGTGCCTGCAGGGTGCTGGTATCTGAACAAACCGGCTCTGAGAATCACTGCTCGGATGTTTGTGCTGTACATTTCTGTATGAATCGGGGTGTCCTGCTCACTGTCCCTGCAGGGCATGGAACAGGGAAAAGCCATAGAAACCGTGATGGGAGGGGGCATGCAGTCATGCCACCGCCTTTACCAAGCAGTGTGCCTTGCTAAAAGCTGGCCATGGGTCCTGTTAACAGCAGGGACTGAGCTGACAAATAGCTTCTTACCGACATCATAGTCTGCCTGGAACGGAACAGTTTGCAACAGCAGGGTGCTACTCACCTCAGAAAGGTGCTGCAGTGGACAGAGCCATAGACACGATATGGCTACACCAGAAGCAGTTGTCTAGAGGGAGAGCTCTAGAAATGCACTGGAAACTGGGCCAGTGTTTGACATAATTTTCCAGGTGTATGGGACATCCTTCTAAGAAGGATTCTCAAAAATAAAAAGGAGAAATAACATTAAAAACGGACCCAGGAAGAGTGGTGGAGTTATGGGTATGAAGTAAAAATAAAGGTTAGGTTAGGGAATGGTAAACAGTCATGCACAGTGGTGGGCTGAGCAGGGGCAAAGAATGGAGGAAAGATGTTGCCAAATCACTAAAACAAAGTGGCAATACCTGTGCCTTGTAAATTTGTTTTCTGGGGATCAACATCTCCTCTGCAGACCACAGACACCTGTAGACAATTTTTGCTTATCTCTGTGCTACAACACACAGATTCCTGATTACAGCCATTTATATACAAGGACAGATGCATTTTCTTTGACCTTCTTGCCTTTAGTATCTACTTTTACCTCTCCTTCGTATCTTACCAAACCCAAAGGCTTTTATGGCATTATCTGGCTGTGTCATATGTATCTATCTTTCTATGGGAAGGCCAAACACCTAGGATTGGGAGAGGATAAGCAGCTTCAGTACTACCCAGACTAAAGGTATTTATTTCTGAAGTTAACACAGACATAGATTTCCCATCTCTGGGACTTTTATTTAGGAATGTTAGTGTATGTTTTTTAATTGCCTTCTATCTAAGCTTACATGAGAGAAAAAACATACCGTTGTGGATCACTATTGCTGTGAATTTATGAATTTAAAATGCAATATTTTAAAGGCAAAACATGTAGATATATATTTAAAAAAGAAAACAAAAGGGAACACAGCAGTAATTGATTTTTCAAACAAGTTTATCCTCTGTAAGTCTTAGATGAGGGAAAGGTGAATTGATGAAGGCTGTGACCAATGACCATGCAAAAATGTTGAGATATGTAAAAATCCTGTGTCACAGTTCTCTACCTGTTTATAAAAGCATGTCTTTTGAGATATTTGGGAATAGAAAGGTTAAGTATACTTTATTGTTTTGAAAGGATTGCTGGCTTTTGCAAGATTGGTAAACATGGAGTGACTGAACAGGATGTATCACAGGTGAAGAATGCTGTACAATATTGGGAAAAGTATAGCAGTCCATGGATGACTGCAGGAACTTGCAGGATATCAAGGAATTCTGCATTCTACAGTATTTCCTGTGGAGGGTGATCTCACATCACTTAAAAGATCCCATTAATTTCTACTGGTCATTATCATATATGAAACACTGTAAATAAAGCAATGTAAGAATGTGAAGTCCTGGATTCCCCCTACAGCTCTGTGATGAAAACAGCACAAACTACTGCATCTCTTATACCTAAACATACAATTTCTACCCTAAAAGTATGGCATTTTGTAGCACGTGCTGCACCTTTTTGCCACTATGCATTAATCTTTTTTAGTTCCAAGACATGTAGTACATACATTAGTATAAAAACTGAAGCCAAGCCTGGAAGTGATAGAAGAGAAATGCCGCTGCTGGCTTCCATTGCAAGTGATGCATTATATCTTTAGGCAGCAATAAAGGTAATGGTTTCAGAGCTCTAAAAGAAACCTCCTAGATTTATGTTCACAAATTTCTTCTCATCTTAACATTCTGAGCAAAATAAGGTCATTATCAAACTTTATGAAAAAAGTGTCCATGGGTACAAAATACATGATCAGTAATCCCACCCGTTTTCAGCTTTGAAACAATTTCCCAAATGCTCTAAAAATCTATTCTGAATAAACAGAATCTATCATTTTATTGTACAAACTTATTGTAGAAATAATTTTTTTTAAACTTGCTGACTTCATTTTTAGAGAACAATGAAATTAAGATATCAAACATTAAAATATTTCAACATCCACCCAAAAAGAAATATTTCAGATTTTACTTTCAAAAATGATTTTGTATCTAGAAATTTATTATGAAGGCAAAGTCAGTGTGAAAATATATTATTTCACCAAACTTTAAAAAAATGTAGGTGTTTAAGATGACTTCTTTATGAATCAAAAAATAATAATTTTCATTGAAATTTTATTTCCTGAACAGTATCTCCTGATAATAGCAGAATTCTATTCTACTAAAAGAGGCAATTTATTTGCCCTTACACTAATGCTTTTTAATCTGGGCAACTCTTTCTCTTGGATTGGTCCATAGATGAACTAATTCTATAATTATAAGTTTCAGGTTTGTAAATGCCATTTTTTAGAAGTACTTTCTCAGCTTGGCATTTTAAACTCTCTGATCCAGGTCTCAAAAGATATGTAGGCATCTCTCTCTTTACTTTCCCGAAGTCTCCAGGGCTGCTTTTCAGCTGCTACTCAAACCTACAGTTACATAATTCTTGGCACTTAATCTTCTGTGTGTCAACATTTGTAGAATCACTTTGGTGCTGACTCAGCTCCACAGCAAAATACCTCCTCGGAGTCATAGGTTAAGCCAAGGCTTAAGAGAGTTCAAAATGATTTCTCAAATAACATGTGAAAAATGTTTTTTGAGATACTGTGATTTGATCACAAAGTTATGTTTAGATCATTTTTGACACTGATTTGCAGTGCTACTACATTGAGACAAAAAGAGGAAATCCAGGTACACATGGAAGAACAATAGAGTGCCCACAGAAAGAGTCTATCAGAACACAAGTAAATCAAAGCTAAATGCAAAAGGAATATTTAGCAAGAGGGCAAACGGTCAGATGGCTTCACGAGTCACTATTTGTCTAACAGAGCCATGGATCCTGCCACTAAATAGGCAGATTAGGACAGCTCTAAAAGCATGACATGAGAGAGCTTTCCCCAAACCAGCTCATGTATATACTTGATGTTGTGCTGTCTCAGGTACTGAAATCAAAGTTGCCTCCTTAGAAAAGACTAACAGCTATGGAAATGAATTGACTTAGCAGACAATAGCTTTTGAAAATGCTACTACCAAAGACCTGTTTGTGTTTGCTTCTTTTTTGTGTTGCCATCCCAAAAGCTCTGCTGGTATCAGTTCGTCTGACTGTTCCTTCATCTGGTTCAACAAGATCAATTTAAGTAAGATTAGTTTAAACTGAAGGTTTGAGGTGATTTTGTGTATTTTATTTTAACTAGGGCCAGTGAGCATCCCATTGACAGGATGTGAATTTGTGCCAGAAGGGTACCAAAGACTTCTTGTAATGGTAATGTTTCAGACTTTCCCATTTTACAATTTGGCAGGAACACTTAGGTGAGGTGGAGGCCAGCATTAGCCCAGCTATACTGTTTCTGCTGTATGAACTGATTCAGTTATTTCCACACACCACTGGATAACACTTTAGAGGTTGGAAAGCTAGTAGAATCTTGAATGACACAGAGGTTTCTGAAATACTTCTCATACATTTCAGTAATAAATATAATGCAGAATTTAATTCTAATTTTCAGCTAGCTTTGATAGAACAGCTTTTGTATGTGTAGTAGATAGTTATCTAATGATGCATATTTTACTTGCATTTATATAGATATGTCTTTACACACTAGAAGAATATTTTAAGCATAACTATGTATACATCTATGTCTGCATAATTAATATAAATTCCTCTAAATAGATACATGTGCTTTTTTAAACATAGTGTATATTATCATAGGAAATAATCCCTTATAAATTTGTATTTAGTCTGAGACCATCTTAAGCCTACTGCTATTATGACTAGGCTCATCAACTCCCTGCATAATTTATCCTTTTCTATTGGCGCCTTCTGAACCTTAATTCAATTAAATACATATTTATTTCAAGAATCAAAATCTTGTACCTGCCCCATCATCTACAGTACCCAAAAATACTTTATAGTGCAGCTGAGAACATTACAGATGTGCACTTGTGCACACAGAGGATGAAAACATGAGAGCTTGTCTTGTATGGGAAGTGATCGGCACAGCAGCACAGTAAAGCATCCTCACTTTTGCAGTTTGAATTCCTTCAGTGGTTTGTTGGTGCAATTTATGACAGTTATTTATATTCATTGCAAGCCTGGGGGAAGAACAAAGCTTGAAAGGGGGCTTGCTGGTAAGAGTTTTCAGTCCTTAGAAAATGTAAGTAAAATGGAAAATAGTACTTTATTGTATTTTTTTGCCAGTGGGCCAATAATTACATTTAATCATTCTTCTTCTTACATGGAAAATAAGTTACATAAAATTTGGAAAGAACTTAAAAAATTAAAAAGATGCTATATTGATTTTTTTTCTGCTTTGAATTTATTTAGGTGTAAAAAGAAATTTTATGGAGCAAGAAAATTATTATTTTAGGAGAAATTTATTTATAATATATCAATATTAAAAAAGTTAAAATTAGAAATAAAGGTAAAAACAAAGCATGTTTATGAATTTCCAAACCACTGAAAATACAACACAATTTTTGATGAAATATTTCCAGTAGGAAGAAATATGAAGACAGAAAGGTTTCCATAGCAATGCACTACTATTACTTTATCTTAAAGAAAAAAGGCTTTCTAGAATGACAACACTGTCTAGCAAAAATGAGTGCAAATACATTATAAAGGTTTGATTCTGTAAATTTCTTTTATTATTTCATTTTGTAAGACTTCAGTGTTATTAATGAACTAGGAGATAAGTCCTTAAGGTATAGTGACTTGGCAAATACAGAAAATAAACCAGCATCAGTACTAACAATACACATTCACAAAGGCGATCAAACACTGAAACATCATCATGGACACAAACTTTGTTAATGAAACACAGTAACCATTATTTCGGTTTATTGCATTCTTTTTTTACCAACTACAACAAGGGCGATAAAATTCAGATTTACCTCTGCTCATATTTACCTCCATATTTCAGTTAGCTGAAGGTCTACAAAGTTCTTGACAAAATAAGTTCCAAGATTTAAATTTTAAATAACATTAGTGTATAAATGTTCTGAACTATTATGATGGCGTAGAGTAGCCAGATCACAAAGTTACGTCTTCCTCATTGGTTTAACTTTTCTTCCTTCCCCATGTCATTCACAGCCAATACTGTAGAAACAATATGGAAATGGTTTCTGTTCCTAACTTTCCTAACTATGAAACAGAATAATTACTCACCGTTCCATAGCACAATAGATCCTGAAATAAAATTTTAATATATACAGTTGTAGAATGTTATTAGTAATTATTATTCTTAATAATGACACATTTTGTCATTTTGGTTAAATAGAAAAATATTTGACTTTTTTGGTTCTGATTTTGCTAGGAATTTTTCTCCACTGAAATGCTTCTTTCCAGCATTAATTTTTGTAAAATATGTTAGGTAAACTCACTGGCCCAGGTCTGCCATTATATACGATTTTAAAGAAGCACACTACTTAAAAGAGGAAGACAGTACAGAATCAAATACTGTTCCTATGTCCATCACTTATGTTTGCCATTCTGTGAGAATAATTACTTTCTGTGAGATGATACCTACAATTCATTCAGATTTTGCATCCATTTAATTTCATTCTTCAGTCTGTGAATATTACATGTTCATATAATGAATTTGTTGGATGTAGCAAGTTGAGAGAACAGGTCTCACTAAAGTTAGTGGCAGATAAGCCTTTAACCTTCATACAGCAAGACTGATCCAAAAATCCCTATCAGCTAAAAGATAAGTAGTATAATTCAGGTCTCTGTTGTGGTTAATGCTGAATTTGTATCAGCATTATTTTCTTGCCTGCCTGTATTTTCTTGTCTGCTTGTTGTCTTAGATAAGCCCATTTCTCAGTGTTTTTGAAACCCCTTTTAGAAATTAATAACTTTGCCACTGTGTACTGTGTTCTCATAGCCTAAGAATCTTTGACTGACTTGTGTACTTTAAGAAGATTTTTTACCTTAGGTCCTGGGTCCCTAGAGCCTACTTTTTTTAGTGACATCTCATGAGGAAAAGAGAGAAAAGAAAAATGTTATTTTTACATTTTATCTCTCTTACAATCTGTCATAGTTAACAAGTCATACAAAGAAAACCTTAATACCTTCAGGTCAAGTCTGAAAAAAGGCTTTGCAATGTTTCATTCAGCTATGAGATTTGTTGAGTCAATGAATATTCTGCAAATTTGTAAATTATCAAGAACAGCTGTCACTTTCTTTATATGAATGCACATGAATGTTTGCAAAGCAATTCACTAATGGAGTAATGTATTTCTCAATGTAAATAAGATTTAGTAAAACAAATGAGCAAAAATACTTTCTTTGGAAACAACATAAAAATTGTAATTTTCGCAAATTAAAATTGTTAGAGAAGATACCTGATCAAAGCTGATACCTGTTTAGGTGTACTCAGAACTCAAAATCACTGATTTTTTTGAATATAACATGAGGAATACCAAATTAAATGGAGAAATATCTATGTGGAAAGATGTATATAACAGAAAAAAATCATATTTGTATGATACAGTTCTGTAAGTATGATGCAAATCCCACACATAGGTTCACTCCAAAGGTATGCTATGGTTTCACAGGGTACCAATGCAAATTTACACTGATGTTGCAAAGAATGAAAATGTATTCTTAGAATTCTAAAGCAAATTTTAATAGGTTCTATGATTCTATTGAAATGAGTGGCTTTGGATGGACAAAACATTTGAGTCAGAGATTATATAAAGCATGTCTACAACAAGAATAGGTATACATTTTACTCAAGGGGTACCTTTTTGAGAACTTGACTTACTTTGTCCTTCCAGTTTTTTATTTAAGCTACTATATGTATGTTTTGCTTTCCTTTCTTACTTTTAGCATTCAATGAAATTGGAGTGAGAAATGAGTTTTGTGCTCCACAGAGTGCAGAGAATAGTTTTTGTGTTTGGTTGCATTTATTGTTCCCTGATAGCCTGGCTATTTGGGACCATGCGAGTCTCCAAGTGCTCAATTCTGGTAATATTAATTGGCCGCTATTACTGGTGTTTTGACTCCTCTGATTTCCTATAACTATGGATGCCAAGAACAGTTTTCCTGACTATTTTGTTGTTGTTAACCCACTCTAACTTCTCCTACAAGGATGATGCATCTTAGCTGTGTGTTGTGAAAGATTGTATTCGTCTTCTGGAAGGTCAAAAAGTTCTACTGAAGCTTGACAATAATTTGATAATAGCTTGATAATTGCCACCTGGGCTGCTCTACATTTTCGTGGAAGCATTTACTCTCAACGATTGGACATAGATCTGAAAGTTCCTTTCTGTTTATGATCCATATTTTGTTTTTCTGTGTTCATTGTGTTCCACAGTATCTATTTTGCAGCCAAACTTTTAAACAATAATTAATGGCAAAATTTTAGGAATGTGTTTGCAACCTAGTACACTAACATGAGATAAATAACAATAGAATTTTTGGGGCAGATATTGTTCCGTGATTACTTCTAAATTTGATCTGGACCTATAATGCTATGACAGTTGTGGAATTTCACCTCTTAAATGCAATATATATTTTGAGGTCTCAGTTTTGTAACACTTTTTCATTCTCTGATTTCTAAGATATTCAAACAACAACAAAAATGTGTAAAAAGAGCAAGATTCTTGACCAGACTTTTGTGAACTCTGCTTCTTCTTCTTAATTACCATAGGCAGCCATCTTAGTGAACATGGAGAAATACAATAATTATAGGAAAGATTTATGTCATGCTGAAAAAAATTAGACGACTGATTTCCCCCCAAAATGCATATTTCTTTTCATTTTCTACAAAAGGCATTTATAGTGGTTCTCAGCTGTAGAGAATCAGATTTCAGATGTACAGCATGAACCATAATGGACTGCAGCCATCACATCTGTAATATAAAGGAAGACACGGTTGAGGGCTTTTTGACGGCTTACTAGTTTTAACTTTTGTGGACACATTGCTTGTAAGATTACCTGTCATTTTCTATGCTTTCCTTACTGTATAACTCAACAGAGCACTGGTGTCAAGAATTACTTATCACCCCTTTTGCAGCCATTACTTTTATTTACTTGTAAAAAAAATTAATAAAATTAAATAATTAAAAAAAGGTTCAAGACAGCTTTCAAATTTGGTTTACATACATTTAATGTACACAGTAAAGATATTTATAAGCATTTTCAGAGCCATGTTACTACCTGGAGCCTTGTGGAAGTTTTGCAGATAGGAGATCTATACATCTATATATTTGAACTTAATAAATATTTACTGAATTATTTATCCTCTAAATAAATATATTGTTATGTAATTCAGAATAGCTAAAAATCCTTTGGACTTCTCCTACATGCATATTTACCATGTCATACATTTTTAAAGATAATTTAGAGATAACATATGCATTAAGAAGTGTGTAGCAGATGACACGTCAAAAATCAGCATCATTTAACAATAAATTGTTTTACGTACTCACAAACTACATGTACATTATCCTTGTGCTTATTCCCTTTTTCTGCAATTTATTTTTAAGATGATAATATATTACAATTTTCAGACTGCTTGCTAAACAATTCTGTATTCTTCACCAAGCCTGGCTATTTATATTCATTATTTAATACCATGTTCTCAACACGTACAAAAAGTCAACATTAAAATAATGTAAAAAAGTACATTTTTAGTAGTCCATAGGAATATTTTTATTCAACTGCTAAAGTCAATAGTCATGTTAGCAGAGTCCAGAATAACATTCTTTAAAAAACGTACAAAAAAGGAATTGTTTGAAATTACTGGAACACAGAAAATTGGGCATTAAGACTCAAGCGTCATTCTCCAGTGAGCCTGCTGTGCTTAGGTTTTGCAGTTGACCTAAGAAGCTCAAAACACAGAGGAATGAGTTTCCATTCACTTGAAATAGACAAAGAGAATACTGACATCCAGTATTAACTGACATTAACCTTGAGTCCTTGTAAATGTCTAGACTGGCATTAACTGTTATGGTAATAATCGAGACAACTGATTCTTTTTACTATTATGTAGTAATGTGAAAATAATGCATTGATTTTTAAATACAAATATATTGTGTATTTATAATGAACTGGTAGAGACGCCTGAATTTCACATAGTCTTCACTCTCTTCTACCGCTTATCAGGGATTCTGTGGCTAGTATGAGACACTAGGAAATGCTTCTACCACACCAAAGTACTACAGTAAAAGTGTTTATAGAAACCTCTGCAGGTTTCTAAAGGATTTCTTCTTCTACTCTCTCTGGCTTTTCTGTAGTCTTGAGACCTGCACAAGAAATTTAACATTGTTGAGTGGTCTAATACATTTATTTTAAAGATGACAGAGGTAGGGACTAGAGTGCTTTGATGTTTGCCAGCTATCCTGAAGTCTCTCTTGACACAAGCCAAAGGTTAAGGCAGAAAGAAAAGAAAAGAAAAAAAATCTGCATAATCTAAATGTAAACATTCCATTTAGTATTTTGAAAAGTGCCAAAAAAATTGACTACTTTGATATGCACATTTTACCTTTGATATGAACAAATCTCATATTAAATTCCTGAAGCAGAAGGATCTATTGTAGCAATATGTTCCTTTCATTCTGTCAAAGCAGATTAAAGAGGACTAGTATGAGAGATGCCTGCTTTTCCAATTGATCAGATAATGATTCTGCTGCTTGAAAGTGAACTTTCTTTATAATAGAAAACTTTTGCTCACTACTTTTTTCCTTAGGAAAAGTAACAAGGTGGGGTTTTTTTCTCTGTATTTTGTAAATTTCATAAGTACATCTCAAATATTGGGGATGTGCTTAACTATTTTCTCAATGTTTCAGATAGCAAAGATGCGACAAGAAAGATTAAGGCAAGAATGCATTTACCTACTTAAAGCCTCTCTGAATGCTTCAGCCAGAATTACCTTGTTAGCCTTCTATTTTTTACACAGTACAGTAATAGGAGCAACAATGTCACTGAAATTTTCTGCAAAACCTCTGTAATATCCTAAAAGTCCTGTGAAAGACTGTTTAGGCATTTGGGTCAATCTATAATGGCCTTCACATTTAAGAGATTGGGATAAATGTCTTCTCTCCCAAGTTATTTTTGAACTACATTAGACTGATTTTCCTTTTGAATAGTGTGAACTCTGTAGGTAGGTTTCACCAAATAAGTCCATGCTTTCTTTGGTTTGTGTTCAATTTCAGAAGGTGGTGATGTCATCATTGGCACATTTGTCATGACTGTGTAACCCAGCCAACATTTATTTGACCTGCTTCAAGATACCGCAGAAGGAGCAGTCAACCTCTTAACATAATCTTGTCTCACATCAGTGGTGAGAATGGGTTTTATTTTTCCTCTGTGGAAATAGGGCTTTCCATATAAATCCAGTGTGCTGGCATTCTTTTTTTTCTATGTAATCTGGTGGGCCATCCAAAAAATGAAATGGATCGGACACAGTGACACATTGACTCTCCTCTGATATATATGCAACCTTATTTTACTGTTTTCTCACAGTATTCTCAGACACAGTTCTGCATCTGAATTGTACCTGAGAATTCAGTTATAAAGATTTAGTTATAAACCACTACTCTGACATTATTCCTACATCTTATATATCTGCTTCACAAATGACTACAAAACCTCCATGTTTGATTCTATACTACTCTGGTGATGATGCCAACAATCACAAAGTCAATTAGACCTGATTCTTCAAGTACTACTCTCTTATCTTGTGGTCAGTTTGAATTCCCCTCTCCTGGCTGCATCAAGTCAACAATCACCTCCTAGCTGTGACAGGATTTTAACCTACTGACACACACATTGATGTGCCTTGTTCCAAAAGGGTTTTTTATTTACTTTATTAAGTAATGTTACTAACCTTTTCTACCACTTCAAAAGGCTTTTCCCAACAATTCTACATTTGTTGATATTTAACATGAATTAAGAAGATGGACTTCAAGCCCTAAGAAAAGTACATAAGTTTTTATTATAACTGAAATTCCTCATGTAATGTAAATTATTATTGACCCACTTAGTATGTACAGTGGCTGCTTCAGCCTCTTCTTCAGTGCTACCTTCTCCAAAATCTCTAATAACATACAACAAATTATGGTTTTTTTTCATCTAGAAAGGTGATTAAGTCAGGTTGTATGCCAGGTTATTTAGAGAGGGAAGTACAGCAAAACTGTAACTCAATCACTTGTTTCAATATATTAGTAACCTACACTTAAGTGTCCCTTTGAATCTCTCAGCCTATTTTCTTTACCCCATTTAGTTCCAAAAATCCTTTATAACTAGAGTAAATATTTTTTTCTTGTCTGACAGTATGTTCGTTCACCTTAGGTAGTCAGTGAAATATAACTCCTGCCACTGTTTCAACCTCTGCATTAGGAAAAGGACTGCATCTGCAGAGAAAATAATGACACATGACCACAACCACAGATTTTGCCCTTTTGGGGGAAAATAAACCAACAAAATCCATCAAGATGCCAGGGGATTGCTCCTTAAAGGGTAAAAAGGCAGCTTCAAGAAAAGATCTTCCTTTTTTTCTGTCATGTCTGACAACTTCAGCTTCTGATAGTATGCAATAGTTTTTCATTTCTCTATGCACATCATGCTAATATTTGATTGAGTATTTAATAAGCTTCATCTGAGCTATGCACAATGCTTTGTACACAGTTCTGATGAATTACAGGTATATTTTTCCTAGATGAATGCCTCTTCACAAGAACCAGCTTCTAGGAATAGTATCTTCATATTTTCCCTTAATGTTTCAGGCTTAGATTCATAGCTAGGTTCTGGGACAAACTCTGCAGGAATTTTGTCTATACATATGTTAGGTTCATTCAGTCCTGCTGGCTTCTTGTCTCATGCATATCATATGATGCTTGATAATGCCTCAGGAGTTCTTTAGTTTTCTTTTTCCTGTTTGTAATGTTACTCCTGTACCATAAGTCTCTTTCCTCTCCGATACATATTCGTCTCCCTGAAGTCTAAAGACACACAGTAGGTACTTCTGCTGAAAATTATTAGATTAACTAATTAAGACAGATTTGAAAAAAATCACTACAAAAGTATTATCTATCATCTGGGAAAATCACCCTGTCCTTTTAACTTGCCATGCACGTGCATCTTTCTTTCTCCTTTGATCTCACATCCCGAAGCTATGCACTGGAGCTATGCCTCTTCCAGTCACTGGAGAAAGAGACACAAGAGGTTTTGTCTAAGAGATTTAAATGCAACCATAATGGATGATTCTTATTGTGAAGTACTTCTGTGTTCCGTAATGGTCTGATGTTATAGAATTTACCATCTTTACTGAGCAAGAGGATTCCTGAATTGAAAGCATGATTTCTTACAGTTGAAGACAAGGGCTTAATAATCCCACTGTAATAACCAGGTGAGTGTAATGGGTGTTGCAGATCAAACACACAGAGGACAAGTAATACTGGGATTGCACTAGCACTGAAAATAAGGGATGTCTGTTGAGAAAAAAACATGCAACTACCTTTTGAAACTGTGCAATGCATTAAATGCAGTTAAAACATATTTTTATACCACCAATAGAAAACAACAGCTGCCCGAGATATCAAACCCACATTTGATTTTCTAGTTTATTTTATGCCTGCACTGCAACATGTGTCAGAGTCTGCAAATTCTTAGAGAAGGAACATTGTGTAAGATGCAGGACTAAGCATATTAATTGAACACAATAAATATTTGCAATCAAAGGAAGAGAATGCCTGTTTTTACAGCAGTTGGTGTATTAGATAGTACCAAAGGGCATTAGTGGTTAGGATAAAAACACAGGTACATACAACTTCATGATTTGTGCATGTGGTAGATTTGCTGGTGGGTTTTCAGAAGGAAAAGTGCTCTATATCAGTATGGAAATGTGGGTACCTCAGAAGGCCCAGAGGTATTTGTACTGTGCTGTGACCTATTTTGTTATATGTTCATCAAAATATATGAAACTAAAAGAATCGAAGTCGGTAATATTTTTTTTTGTGTTTGATAGCTCATGGTTCTGACAGCAAAATTCAGTATAATAGTTTAGTACTGCATTTCTTTACCATCTAAAATATTAATACAAGATTGACTAAATATCTCTTCTAAAGTCTGTATGGCCCAGAGGTTATTAAGAAATCCTGGTTTTGTCTTCAGGGGGTTCAGTCTACTTTCCATACCTGCAGATAGCTTTTGTGCACTCAGCTTTTGAAGGATGGATCTTTTTCAAAGCAAAGGCAGTGGAATGCTAATAAATCACATCTTTATGAAATATTCATTAATTCAGTGTGTTCTTTACAAGGCTGCTGCCAAGGCAGTGCAGGGTGACGAATTACATTTTACAGACACAGGAAATGGTTGACAAGATACATTGTCTATGTAGAGGGTTTCCTGAATGGTCACATACAAAGCTAACCAACAAAAGTTGTTTACACTATTAAGCAAGCAAGACAAAAATGCAGCTGTCTATATCTCTGCCAAGTTCCTGTACCTCCTCTTTTATGATGAATTTTCCCTCCTGGCTTAGTTCTACTTTTTTCTTTCTTGTAACAAATTTTGTTCTTATGAGGTGCTTTACTTAGAATGCCAGTGGAATGAAGTCAGATGGTAAGAGAAAAGTAAGCCAGCCTTGTGGCCTTTGTTACATCTTATGAGAGGATGTGGACTTGCCTTAAGGTCTCTCTTATTCATGTGTCAGCAGTCATCAGAAACACACTGCACAAAAGCAAGCTGAATGTTCCTTCACTTGAGTGAAACGGAATCTCTTTCTTGATTGCCTCTTTCATCTCTTTAGCACTCCAAAAGCAACCCCTGGGTAGCAAGGACACTGGAATCAGTATGACTGTGCTCCATCTTGCCCACAATTGTGCCCTAACACAACATCGTGATAAAGGATGGTGTTCTTGTGAAATCACTTAAAGGGTACATCTTTCATTACCAGGTACATATCTTTTGACTGGCTCAGTAAAAGAGGAATGACATAGATTTACAAAGACTCAAAGGCAAAGTTTGCAGAAAGTAACCATTAAAGTGTAATGGAACTCTTTCTCTTCAGGGGAGTGTACAAATTGTAGAAGAACTGGGTTTCATCCCATCCCACACTTGAAAGGAAAGACAAAATGCAAGGACTGTCACTGAATTAGATTGCATCTTTATTAGCTCATCTGGGAACTATGCAGGTCATCTTAATTATTTCCACTCTCTGGAGGACAAACCCCACCATATTCAAATCCCACACTCTCTGGACCTTTAATAGGGTGTTTGAAGACTTACCACTCTCTGCTTATATGAAGGTGAAGGGGCTGCTGGAAAAAAGAAATATACTCCAGTATATCTACGTATCATACATATTGGCAGTGTCCAATTCTGTTCCTGAAAATTCCTTGATGATGGTTCTATCCAGGATTATTCTCAGTTCCCCAAAACTGAGAATAAGATTCTGTATGAACTTTTCCTGGTCAAGTATCTTTGTTATCTTTGTTCACTCAAAGCAGATTCCTAAACAGTTCACTCTCTTGTCTAAATATAAATATATACTTGTCTGGGAAGAGGAAAATCGAATATTTTTCCATTTGTTCATCTTTGCACTTTATTTAACATTAGAGCTCTTGTACAACTAAAATCTGTATACAATTGAATCATCCCATAAGCAGTCAGGAATCTCAGAGAGCACAGGTAATGCCTTTCCCAAGAAAAGCTTGATTGCAAGCCAGCAGAGTGCCTGTGAAAAAATACTCTTGATGCTTCCTCATCTACTAGAAACTCTTTTACTTCCTTTGGCAGTAGCCATAGTGCTTATCTTGGTTTTGTTTCCTTATAATACTTTCTTTGTGGTTTCTCTTCCCAGTGAACCTTTCAACTACCTGTTATCCCAAAGTTTACGTTAATAAATAAATTTCATGTCTTTTTGATTTGACTAAAATGCCTGGTCAAGGTTTTGCTTCTCCTCCTGGGCTTGGTGCATACTCTCTCCTTTCTTCTCTACTGTCTGTTCTGTCTCTGATATTGTTCCTGAGTACAGTGTCCCATACCTCCAGTTCCCAGCACTCACACACACTATTACACCAGGTTCCTAACTGGTACATGACCCCATCCTCTGTACTGTACTTTTGATTAGATTGAATAAGTCTGGCTCCCTACATTTCTTTGAAGACACTTGATATCTTTTGAATGTATACTGTGTGACCACACTGCAAATATTGCAGCTTTTATCTCCAAAGATACAATGACTGAATTAAGATTTTCCAAACTTAAGAAAAGGCTAGGTCACCAGGATGCTTTTTAATTTTGTTGATAGTGTTACTGCTGCCGTAGGTTTATTTTGGGTTTCTGACTGCGTGTTATACTTCCAAAATACATACACAGTTTGAGAAAGAGATGGATGTCCTACCCAGAAAATAAAATAAGCTCCTTTTAATTTTCATATTAGCTTCCTTTCCATAAAAAAATTTTGTGTTTGATTTCAAAAGTCCTTAGAAAAGACTAAAATAGTCATAAGTATTACCTTTTGTATTAGGTAGGGTGAAAAAAAATTGTTATGTTGTGAGGCCCTATCTGTACTTTAAAATTGGGAATATCTGTTCTCTTCTTAGCTCTGTCACAAGTAGCCACTGTTTAGTTGTATAGCTGGTGGGTGATGTGAAGATTTTAAATACTACATTTAGTTTGTCATGGTAAACAGATATATACTAGACTTTTTTTTAAAGAAATCTAGATTTATCCACTAAAGGAAAAACTTGAATGGGTTTTAAGACTGCAATACATTTTAAAGTGCTTGCCTGAGGCCAAATCCAGCTGATCACTAAACACATCTTGTTTGTACATAAATAAGCAATACCTTCTGTTTTCACAATTAACATGTATGTAATTAAGAAAAAATAATTTAAAATAGCAATTTGAACAAAACAACCTGTGTTAGGAACAAGAGAGTAAAATATTAATTCTTTTTTTTTTTTTTTTTTTTTCACATACATATGAGTTTCTGTTAACTTATGGCACAACAAAACGCAATTGTCTAATCATTTTGGGTCACACTCTCCTGAACTTCACCATTGTCACTGAAGTTCATAAGCATAAACCAGCAGAACTTACAGACACATTATCTACAGTAAAAGGACAAATATTTTCCTTTTTATAGTAGGGTCATAAGCAATGAATGGAGACCCTCAATACTATTGAAGTGCCTGATAATTAAAAATAAGAAGTCCAAGAAGTAAATCTAATGGGAAATGTTCTGTGATTTGTTTCAGTTTCTAAGGTCATTTTTTAACAAAATCAAACAAACTTTCATTTGAATCATTTCAGCTCACTAGGGAACATACATCATTGAAGTATCACTGAAGCATGTCATCTGGCTTTTCCTCTGCTCATAATCTCCCCCATCCTTGAAATGTCCCCTATAGTGAGGTTATAAAAAAGGAGATAGAGGAACTAATTTGGATATCCATATGCCTTCAAGCAATTCTGGGAGATTTTTGTTCCCTTGACACCAGCTAGGCTGGACAAACTGAGCCAGGAAATGTGTCCCTGAACTTCTACTCCTCTCTGCTGAGTGAAGATAGTTCCTCACTGGACAAATAAAGTCCCCATGCCCTTTATAAAGTCAGCTGCAGAACACTCAAATAAAAAAAAAAAGTTAAATAATAATACTTTCATAGATTTTACATGTTTAAAGCAAAAGAGGAATCAACTATTTGATCAAATCAGATTTGGTTCTTTTTCTAAAAAATTAATTCCTTTTTCTGTTCTTTTATTTTTAGACTTATGACAAATAGTATAAGCTAATTAAGAGGTTTTGAATTTGGGCTTCTGATTCCAATATTAAAATATTCGTATTTATTACTGACACTAGCATGCTTCTTCCCTTGTTTTGCTTTATGAAATGGCTACCCTGAATCTACAGTATCATTTTGATAGTTTTTTATTCATGCATATTCATGATGCTGACTTTATTTCAGCAAGTTCCAAGTTTGAGGCTTTTTGACAGCTCAAAAAGTTAAAGTTGTAACCTCACAAGAAACAGAATTCCACAGACTTTTTCCAGATGATAGCAGTATCACAATCAGCTAAAGATGTGGGGATGCACTGCAGAAGTTATCAAAAATATGATGAAAGCTTTCCTTTTCTCTTTGAGCTCTTATAGTCAGAGATGTAGATTGGCCATATCAGCTTCCAGGTCTGACTGAGAAACCCGTCTCCTAACATTTAGCATTAGTTTTCCCAATATGTGCCAAGTCCTGCAATGACATTGAGGTCTGAAAATCTGAAATGCGGTCTAGGGAAGGCTCATGGAATTACTTTACAGCAGTATCCCTAAGGCCATATCTCAAGAGGGATTTAACAAAAAGATTAGACCTAGTAATGAGGGAAAACAGTGCATCTTTAATTTTCAACATCTGTCTATGTAATGACATTCTTACAAAACAGCAAGAGCCAGGGTTTTACACATTTACTGTATATTCACCCACAGATAGCAAAAGGCATTGGTGCCTTTTGCCATACATATGCTTTCCTTTTGTTTCAGCGGAGGGTAGAAGGCCTATGAATACCTTCAGGGTAAAGAGGGTATTGAAAATGTGTATCTGTACTTTTGATTTAAAATATACATACTGCTTTGGATTTATGGTTTTGCTCTTCCCCGCCCCCCCCCCCCCCCCCCCCCCCCCCCCTTTCAGATAAGTAATTTGAAAAGTATTACATCATAGATGAGATTTAATCTGAGAATTGTTTGCAAAAAACTGAATATCATATTCACCACTAAACATGATCATAAAAGTCAGGAAGAGAGCAGCAACTCAGGAAAAAAAAAATCAGATTTAGAAAGAAAATATGTATTTAAGGCAGAAACTGGCAAACGGTGATGATAGCCTGTGTAGGTTCTGAATCTTGATTATTTACAGTGTGTCTTGAAGAATGTAGTAGTGGTGATGTACAACACACCTCAGAACTTGTGTTGCTGGTTTCTGTTTGGCATTTACTCTACAGGATCACCTTAAGAGTTGAATAGATACCAACTATAACATTCTTACAGTGTTTTTTTCCCAAGGAGCTATTTCTATATATTTGTCAGTAAATACACAATAATCCAAGGAACACTAACTTCCTTGTTGCTTTTCTGAGTGATTCCCCTTGCTGTCCATGGTTATGGGCTCATCAAATATGTTAATGCAAATATATTCTTGCTTAATGTGAAAAAAATCCCAACAACTCAAACATGGAAGATGGAGTGCAATAAGCATGGGACTTTATTAAGTTGGTATTTTTTCTAACATGAGGAAATATTATGAAGATCATCCTTATGTTGTGTTGCTTCCCCCAAAAGAAGCAGCACAGAATGTATTATACAGTAAGTAAAAAGCCCAAGATATATGTACCAGTATCAGTTTCCTTCCTTTATACTTGGATACAAGGATACCTGAGTAAACTTGAAAGAAATAACCTTGAAAAATGACCTCAAAAGAAAGATTCTGACTTTCTTTTTCCTTCCAGGTCTAACCTGTGCAACTAATGTGATTAACCTGTGAGCACATTGACTTGATTCAACTTTAGCAGAACAATGATAATGCAAATAGTAGAATTTGCAGCAGACTTCCTGACTAATACAAGAATAAATTGTTCATTGGACTGATTGCTCTCCTGGAGAAAGTGAGAAACAGTCTCTTTTCCACTAAGTTTGTCTTCCTCTGAATGTTATTTTACCTACAAAGAGTGAGTATGTAGCATCCAAGATGTGCTTAGTCATTGTCTGAAGAGCTAGATTGAAGGTTTAACTGCCATGCCATACTCTTACTTAAGTGCTGAGAGGTTTCATTCTTTTCTTCTCTTTATTGTTGCAGCCCTCCTTTTGCAAAGACATACAGAAGTGCTACTTCTAGAATTTGATATCCATGTTGGTAGTTGGAGTTTTCACATAGATTTATAGCAAAATTCATAGTTATACTTCATTATTTGCTGTGTTGCAATGATCAGGGTAGTAATTTTGCTTTGAATACATGGCATTGGAAGGTCAAGACAAGAAAACGCGGACATGGTAAACCATCAGCATTTAAACTTTTTTTTTTTTCCTTTTAAAAACTTCATCAGTAACTTGTGATCCAGAGATTATCATCTCTGCTAGAGAATCAGGGATTCCTGCAATGTTTGCTCAGTAAAAGGCTATGAAAAGGCCCCATTTGTTACTCAGTACTGGCACAATTTGGAGTAAGAGGATCTAGCACAGGCTATTTCCAAATCCTGGTTCAAAAAAAAAACGGTGGGGAGAAGACATTTCCTGATTCACAGGTGTGGCTGCTTGTGATGTTACCCTTGGTTTTAGCTAATGGTATGGGAAGAATAGTGCTGAAATCCTCTGAAGATCGCCTTCTCTTTTTCTGGTTTGCTCAAGAGTTTAGGGAGAGATGCGCCAGCCCCCAGGTGAGGCGAAATAGAAGTTTCCCCTAATGTTATTTTATTTATCCAGTTTGGAAAAGAAAATCAAAACCATCACTTATATTTGAGCTGAGACTTTCCTGGGTGCTGGCTCACATCTATGGCAAAAGTTTGGGATCTTTGATGGTATAGAAAGTTTTAAAATGAAAACAAATTAGAGGTATACCTCTCATCTTTAATCCTTCATGCTTGTTATGACTAAAGAGTCCCTTTGTTACTATACCATCCCATTCATAGTCTATCTTTTTTCACATAGGCCATCACCTCAGCATCAGAGCCCCCAGGGTCTTCCACCAATAAATTTTTGCAGTTCCTTTGCTACCAAACTTTTCTTTCTACCCTTCTACCAAATCAATGCAAGAAACAAAATATCCATATATCACAGATAATCTGTGTACTGAAATCTTTTGACCTTAGTTTCAGGATTTAAAAAAATTAAATGTCTTTCATGATCCTTTCAGTTAATCAGTGCTGAATGATTAATGTTTTCTTCCAGTTTAATCACCCAGGTAGAATAATAGTATCATACTCTACAATGACCTATCCATGACTAATTCTTTTAAGTTGGATCTGCAAATTGGCAAGACTCGTTTTCTCCCATATAACATTCACCCCTGACAAAAACTGATGGTAGCAACATGACTACAAGTTAGATGGGACCTCTGATAGGAAAGGCTTAGGTTTAATGGTACAAGATTTTACCTCAGGTTCAGTGATCACAGTATGTCCCTTAAAGTCAACAAACTATTTAGAAGCTGACTGCCTTCAAAGATTTTTTTTCCCCACCTGTTCTATATATGAGCCTTCCCACCACTTTCTTGAGTGCACATGTAGTGTTCTAAAGGCAAAAACCTTATATGAATGGCATTGTCAAGTTTGTGTCCTGTAGGTAATAGGCATTGTGTACTAGCTGTGGAAAACTGAGTAATTAAGTTTAGTGATGGGACCATTAGAACACAGTTTGGGCTCCTATATCACTACAATTTTTAAAAGGACTTGTTTGGTTTATGGAAATTGTGGTGCAATTTTGGGAACCTCTGGCTCCAAAGACTAATTTTGGTTCACCTAAAATCCCAGTGACAAAAAACAGTTTCAGGGAAATCCATATGGAAATAAGGAATACAGAGGAGATGCCTTTTAAGCAGAAGGATCCTTTTCAACCTTAATCATAAAAAGTTATGCTATGATGTTCTGTGTCTGTGTGTGTTTGTTCTTGAAATCTTTATTCACTGCTGGATAGCTACCAAAAATTAGTGGTGAGGACAAGACAATATCTTGCTGAATATCAATGTCTGGGAGAACCAAATAGTTGATGTTTTCAGTCAGGAAACGAAATCTGGTTATTTATAAACTCTTTGTGGAATTTTGCAGCATCTATTGATTTTTATTATTATTTATGGATCTTTTTCCCTAATCTATTTTAATGAAGAAAATGTGAAATATTGAAAAGCAAGCTACAAATAGGTATCAGGCACCAGGGATTCTTGGGGTTATTAAACAAAATGCATATGTGTGCTTTGTATGAGTGTTTCTGTATGCACGTGTAAAAGAGAGAGGAGAAAAAGGTATCTACCATTTCTTTGTCGCATTCATCTGTCCAACTGTATAAGTAATTCTCTGAGGAGCCTGCTGCATGAAAAGTCTGTTTCTGATTTTGTTATGTTGCTGTAATAGCAGACAAATTTCTAGCAGAAATCTATTAGTGTTCAAAATTAACAGACAATGTTTTTTACGTTTTAACACTCTTGTGTGCTCAGTTAGTATCTTATTTTAGAACCTGAGTGTGCTGGTTAATGACTGAGTCTGTGAACATCAGCGTTAACACTGCTGTCCTAAACCACTACCATTAGCCTGCAATGCAGCAAATTGTTGACAGCTATAACAAAGCATCACATCTTGCTGCCTTGGAAGCCCGGGATTCTGAAATGCTCTCTGTTGCTGCATAGTTGAACAAATACTGTTTCTTATTAATACTGCCACTCAAAACAATCAGAATAATCATTTGGTCACCTGGAACTGATTTATTCAATTTGCTTTCTTAAGCATTACCTGTAAAGCCTGCTTACCTGCCAAATATTTGAAGCTATTTGTATTTAATTGGAGTCTTTGATCCATGAATGTGTGAAAAAGTAGGCAATTTCTTTGCCATGCAAGTGATCTTTTGTCACATGGGTAGCAGATACCTCTAGATGACATATTGCTGCACCCTTACCTCATTTCAGCTGCTGTTTCACAGCATTGTGCAGATGAAATGCAATAGTTGCTCTGTATCTACTGATTTTCGGCTCTAAGTTAATTGTAATCTGCAGTGCAGCAGTCATTCTGTGAATCCAAGCCTGTGCATTCAACTGACTGGTTTTCCAACTGAATACTAGTTTGTTTGAGTCTTCCCTGTTTATAGTCATATAGTCACATAAATTGAATCTTAGTCTTAGGTGAAAGCATCATTGCTTTAAAAGTTATAACCAGAGCAGATCAAAATGCTGATTCGCTTCTGCACAGCTGGTTTTCATGTCTAACAGCTACACATGTGCAGTCGACTGTAAAACTACTCAAATATCACATTAATACCTTTAAAAATAGGGCATTTCATGAGAAGTAATTTTCTACAACATTCAATGACAGGAGCTGCTAAAAGCTAGAAACTTGGCTATAAAGATTGTCAGTCTGAACTGATGGAGCACTATCTTTTTATTTAACTTTTTTTATATGGGTCTGGGCTTTTTTTTTTTTTTTATTGCCCCCCCTAGTTGTGAATACTGACCCTGTTACCGAAATCTCGGAATGAAGAACTTATCGACACCAATGTGATGTAGATAAGCAGACACTTCTTTATTGACGGTCGGGTGCGTGAGGGAGTCCTCTCACGATCAACGCACGCCAGGTCTCAAAATCAGACACCATATATAGAACTTATTCATACATATTCATTAAGTATTCATACATAACCATGATATTTCCCATAAATCATTAACATATTCTCCTCCCATATCCGATTCTGTGCAATAAAGCTTAGAAAGGTCCAGAAATGGGTCTGGGGTACGATTTGGGTAGGTGGTATATGAGTCGGTGGTCGCGATCTCCCCCTGCCGGAATTACCTTTTACTAAAGTTCACGGTTTCTTGGCAGGTAACTACAAGCTGTTCCAGTCAACTCTCCCCAGTTCCCATTAATCCTACATTCAGACATCTCAATATACTTTCTATATACAGAAGACTAGTTAGATACAAAGAAACCTTTCAAACCCTAAATTATTACTTAAGTTTTAACAATAGTTCCAGGCCCTTCTTCTAGCCTTGGTACAAGACATACAAAAGATCTCATAACTACTTCTACTATATAGCTGTAAGTTTCCTATAAAAATTTTTCTTATTCTTCTACATTTTAATTCTATTAAATGATTTTATAAAATCAGTTAATCAATCAATATAATCAATCAACCTTAACTTATTAACAAATCGATAACAACCCCACCTTTGTTTTCATGAATAAACTTTGTTCATTTCAAGAAAGTGGAACCTCTGACTAATACTTTTTAAGTATTCATAAGTAAAGATTCATACCGTAGCCCTTTCTCAGGGAACATCAGAACTAATCAAGAGCAGAACATCAAGATTTGGTTTTGATGAAGAAAATGCAAATATGAAACACCTCAAGCTGCAGTTTCAAGTACACTGTCAGCTAGCACTGCTGCCTCAAGCAGCAGTCCTGACCTCCTTCTCTACCTGACAGCTTATTCTCACCCTGCTTTGCTTCCTCCCTTGGGCTAGCAGAAATGTTTGTGCTGCTGCTCATTGAACTAGATCAGGGAACCAATCAGAGGTAAAACTGCCTTTTTTTATCCACATTAATTTTAACTCAGATCAGATTCTCAATTTGGCTCGCCACAGGATTGCATGAGCAGGAAAAGGCTGTTGGCCTGTGGGAAAGGAAAGGTGAAATGCCAATTCATGTAGTATAGGTATTATCTTAAACTGTGGCTCCAGTCCTCAAGAAATGGCCTCATTCTTGCTGTTTACATACACAGAAATTTGAAACATTCTATTGGAACCCAAATCCTTGATTTAACTTTCAATTAGATAAAGGATTCTTTTCCAGGATAACCAGTGAACCTCCCAAGCTATCAGTGACATCTTTACTCAACAGGTATACGTATAAACTAAATGATTCACAGAAAAGATATAGCATAGCACACACAGGAAAAAAATCATTCTCATGACATCAGCAAGAACTTTATATAAACTTCCTTTAGAAACCTAGTGAGCTCCAATTTAAAAATGTTTTTTTTCCCTTCAGCTCTCATTACAGCTTTGCTAGAGAAACTCTCTGCTCTGATGGAAGTCTTTTTCTATCATTACACCTAAAATTATCTTATGTATTAAAAAAGAGCATTATAGCTTGGATTTAAACCCAGGCCTTTGCAGAAATCACTAACATTGCCTTACAGACGACCCTAGGAAGCATATAAAACTGAGGCATCAATATTCTTTGAGGGTGCTAAGCAACTTAAAATTGTTTTAATTTATGGTAGTCTATCTGGTTTATGTGGCAAGGTGTTGGTAGCAGGGAGACTGCAGCGGTGGCCTCTGTGAGAAGACACTAAGGACTGTCCCCATGTCGGGCACAGCCAGTTCCAGCTGGGTCCAAAATGGACTGACTGCTGGGCAAAGCAGAGCCAAATCAGCAATGCTGGTGGTGCCTCTGTGCTAATATATTTAGGACACTGTAAAAAGTGCTGTGCAGTAGCTGTGAGAGAGAGAGGAGCAAGAAAAATGTTAAATGACCCCATAGACACCAATGTGAGGGAGGACGTTCTCCAGGTGCTGGAGCAGATTCCTGTGCAGCCCATGGAGGAGACCATGGTGGAGCTGGTTGTCTCCCTGCATCCCATGGAGGACCACATTGGATCACATATCCACACTGCAGCCCATGGAGGACCCCATGCTGCAGCAAGTAGATATACATGAAGGAAGCTGCAGCACCTGGGGAGGAGTCCATGGAGGAACAGGTTTTGTGGTGGGAACTGTGGCCCATGGGGGACCCATGCTAGGGCAGTCTGTTCCAGAAGGACTGTACCCCATGGAAACGACCCATGGTGGAGCAGGGGAGGAGTGTAAGGAGGAAGGAGTGGCAAGGATTAAGTCTTCTGAACTGATCACAATCTCCATTTCCCATCCCTATTGTGCTACTCAGTATGGGGAGGAGGTAGAAGAGTCAGGAATGAAGGATTGAAGTTGAACTTGAGAAGTGGGGTACAGGGGAAAGATGTTCTTTTTGGTTTTGTTTCTCAGTATCTTTTTCTACTTCTAATTGGCAATAAATTAAATTAATCTCCCCCATTTAAGTCTGTTTTGCCCATGATAGGAACCTGTGAATGATCTTTCTGTCCTTATGTTGATCCATGAGCTTTTTCATCTTACTTTTTCCTCTTGCCCTGCTGAGGAGGAGAGGTGAGAGAGCAGCTTGGTAGGCACCTGGCAGCCAGCTAAGGTTAACCTGCCACAAGTAGTAATACCAATAGTTGGAACTATATTTCATAGAATCATAGAATCATTTAGGATGGAAAAGACCTTTGAGATCATCAAGTCCAAGCATTAACCCAGTTCATCACTTAAGCACCGCATCTATGCATTTTTTAAATACCTCCAGGGATGGTGATTCCCCCATCTCTCTGGGCAGTCTGTCCTGTTCAACATCCTTTCAGTGAAGAAATTTTTTCTAATATCCAATCTAAACCTCCTCTGGCATAACTTGAGATATTAAACAGAATTGGCCTCAGTACTGAGCCCTGGGGGATACCACTTGTGCCCAGTCACCAGCTGGATATAGCTCCATTTGCTATCACTTGTTGGGCTTGGCAGTACTTTGGTGAAAATGAACCAAAATTGAATCTTGAGTTGGTCTTGTAGTATTTAATACACCGTTCATTCTACTAAAAATTATCTGATTTAGTGTTGAAAATGTACAAGTGATCTGTTTCTATTAGAGGTATTATTTGGACCTAATTATGATTAGACTATCAGTTGGATTTGTGACTTAAGGACAGACTGGAACTGATTTTCAAACTGATTTTTTCTAAGGCACTTGTAAATGATAGTGGGTAAAAGAACAAACACAAATGCAAAACCCCAGAACAATAACAATACAAGAATTTACTTTGAATTTCAGTTGAATGTATTGAATTTAAGTGTATCAAACACTTTTGATTTGAAACTCAGATGTTCATATAGTTCATATTTAAAGTGTTCTCTGTGTCCATCCCTACTTTCAGTATTATTTAAGTAGCAGAAATGAGGGTGAGCATCCTAACAACACGTTAGTACAACATGGACTAATGACCAGTAGATATTGGGAACATTATGCCTGTCATCCAGTACTTCTAACTGGGAAAAGGGTGTATATATATCCTTTTCTTAAAATAAGCCCTTTTATAACAGAAATCCAACTATATCATAGTGAAATTTCACCTTGAATTTGATAAAGGCAATATAATTTTTAATTTGATTTGAAATTTATAGTTCATTTAAAAAGCATTTTATGAACATTTGGATGCAAACGCAGTAATGAAAACATTTTAATGAAAAAAATATGTAAGGATTTTGGAACTTTTCTGGTTCATACTCCTGGACTTTATATCCTCAAAAGCTGGTTACAAGACTAGTTTGGAGATTTCAGTTTACTTTCAAGAACTGGAATACATTTTTTTGGGTTTTTTTTTGTGGTTGGTTGTTTTAGAAAGAATTCATGTCTTTCAGTTCATGTCTGGGTTACAACCTTTTTGTATTACTTCCTTAAGGCGAACTGTTAGTGATAAAAATATAATACAAAACCATTGCCCTTGGCTTGCCTGGATGGAGCCTTCAGCTAGGAATATGTAGGGGATGAGGTGATCAGGTTTTTTCCTGTTCATTTTTTATCAATATGCAATGAAATACTTGATAACAGCTTTTTGAAAGTGTTGATAAATCTTGCAGTTTGCATGGTGAGTGCATGTCCTACAAATGAGGATTAAAATTAACACCCCTTGTGAAGAGAAAGTGAGGAGTTTTTGGAGTGAGCTCATGAGTTGTTTTTAATAAGCATCAGAATTAAACAGCTGACTTCACAGAGGGGTCCATCACAGAAATGTGGTGGGATTACTCACACAACTGGGATGCTGCATTGGATGGCTACAAACTCTTCAGAAGGGATAGGCAAGGAAAGAGAGGCCTACAGGAGGTACGCCTGTATGTTAGGAAGTATTTTGATTGTCTAGAGCTTAATGATGGTGATAACATGGTTCAGTGTTTATGGGTAAATATCAGGGGGAAGGCCAACAATGCAAATATCATGGTAGGAGTCTGTTATAGACCACCCAACCAGGATGAAGAAGCAGAAGAAATATTCTCTAAGCTCCCAAGATAAGTCACGCAGTTGCTAACCCTTGTTCTCATGGGCTCTGCTGGAAATACCACAGCAGAGAGAAAACAGTCTAGGAGGTTCCTGTGCCACAGCACTCTCAAAACTAACCAGCTGCAACAAGGTCTTTTACCATCTCATACCAGCATACTCTTCATACAGTCCCTCTGCTGCCTTCTCCTCACCTCATCCAGAGCACATATCCTCTCTCCTCTTGCTTCTTCCTTGGCTGTTCTCTGTTCACTGGCTCTCAACCACTTAACTTCACCAGCCACACCTGCACCTTATCTACATCGACCAACCCACTGCCCCTGAAGCCAACCCACAGTTGTATATTATCAATGATAATTATCCCCCCCCTTTTTTTTTATGTTTTTAACAAACATTACAACCTTTTTACAAATAAATTTTTCATACAGTCCTCTATAACTCCTCTACATTCCTGGATTGTGTGGAAGATACCTTCCTGACACAGCTGGTGAGCAAGCCAACTAAGGAGGGTGCCCTTCTGGGCCTGTTTTTTGTGAACAGAGAAGGACTTGTGGGTGATGTGATGGTTGGAGAGCATCTTGGGCATAATGATCATGAAATGATAGTTTTTGATTCTCAGAGAAGTAAGGAGGGGGGTCAGCAGAACTGCTTGGACTTCTGAAGGGAGATTGGCTTGTTTAGCAACCTGGTTGACAGAGTCCCTTGGGAGACAGTCCTGAAAGGCAAAGGAGTCCAGGAAGGCTGGACATTCTTCAAGATGGAAATCTTAAAGGTGCAGGAACAGGCCATTCCCATGTGCTGAAAGACAATCTGGCAGGGAGGAAGGCTGACCTGGATGAACAGAGATCTTTGGCTGGAACTCAGGAAAAAACAGGAAAGTTTATGACCTTTTGAAGAAGGGGAGATAACAATAAGGATGTCATGATGTTATGCAGTGAGAAAGTTAGAAGGGCCAAAGCCCAGAAAGAACTTGATTTGGCTACTGCCGTAAAAGACAATAAATTTTTCTAGAAATACATTAACAACAAAAGAAGGGCTAAGGAGAATCTCCATCTTTTTTTTGGACGTGGGGGGAAACAAAGTGTCAAAGGATGAAGAAAAAGCTGAGGTACTTAATGCCTTCTTTACCTCAATCTTTAATATTAAGACCAGTTGTTCTCCAAACACCCAGCCCCCTGAGCTGGAAGGTCAGGATGGGCAGCAGAATGAAGACCCCATAACCCAAGGGGAAATGACTAGCAACCTGCTATACCACTTAGACAGACACAGGTCTATGGGGCCAAATGGGATCCACCCAACTGTAATGGAGCTGGCAGATGTGCTTACCAAATCACTTTTATTAATTTATCAGAAGACTGGAAGTTAGCAAATGTGGTGCTCACCTACAAGAAGGGCTGGCAGGAAAATCTAGGGAACTACGGGCCTGTCAGTCTGACCCTGGTGTTGAGAAAGGATATGGAACAGATCATCTTGAGTGTCATCACATCTGTATAGACTTTGACACCATTTCCCAGAGCATTTTCCTGGAGAAACTGGCTGCTCATGACTTGGACAGATGTACTCTATTCTGGGTGAAAAACGGGTTGAATTTTTCGATGGCTGAGCCCAAGTTGTGGTGTATGGAGTTAATAGAATATAAACAGAGTATTTGGAATTCACTGAAGAACTACTTGAGAAATTGTTGATGCATGCGAACAACAAAGAGGACAACATGGCATATTTGTTTATAACAGAAATCTTGTTCATTTCTGTACAAAATTCAAAAAAGTAAAACCAGCAGAAATGAGAAAAGGAACTAAAACAACACTGGAGAGATGATAAGTGCGTAGTGAGTATTTCAAAACCCACAAGCAGGTGAATGAATAGGGAGCTGATTGGTTTTGAAATAAGAAGCTCAGATGATATGGCTACAAATTACAAGGTATATAAAATGGAGTGCAGCTTCAAGTGTGCTGAAGACAAACATGGTAATAGCATGCGGAAAGGAATTTTGAAAGCAAATGGTAAGATTTAGCTTCCTTTGTTCTATTGTAAGAATACACAACAACTATTTTCAGGTGCAATAGTATGGCCAGTAATAGCTAAAGATGCCATCTCTTCTGGCATTGTTCTACAAAAGAAAGGAAATAGACTTTTTTTTTTTTTTTTTTTTTTTTTTGGCTTTAAATAGATACAATTTTAAGTTTTTGCCTTTGAAACGTAAAGACAAAAGGCCACTCTTGATGTTACTGGATTTACTGTGTTCATTTTATAGACATCGTTCTTAACTTTGGGAACTTTCTGATCTTTTGGTTTAAACTTAAAAAAAGATGAGTTTGGAGCCCACATCTGGAAGTATCGATACTTGTAGAATGAAACAGGAACAGCTGAAGTGTTACTGCAGCCTTGCTTTCCAATTAGCTATCAGACAGGTTCTGGTAATGTAGAGAGAACTTTAAATGGTACTTATTTTTAGTGTCTTTATCATTACGATTAGAAAAATACTTTATTTTTAAATAAAAAGAATTTTGTAATCAATAAAGATAATATGAAGTAAGAGTTACTGCAAAGACTCTTTTGCCCATGAAACTCCTTTTCTTCTTGCTTTGTCTGGTTGACTTTTCCATGGATAGTATTTGTTCAGTTTGTGTTTTCTTAAGTGTAAACCGGTGCTTTAAAGAGAGTAATTGTATTAGATGAAACTCTCTGGAAAAAGTTGGAGCTTCTTTCCCTGGGGGCCAGCTGAGCACCCTGGAGGCTTCCAGAAACTGCAGGATCTGAAATGCAAATCTGCCTTGCAAAGACTCCATGTCTAGGAGGGTATTACTTTTAATATACTTCAGATTTTTGTTTTCCTTATTCTAACCACTTAAAATTTTGTCTGGTTATTAAGTTCAGCTGTAACAAACCATTTTTTTTATTTGTGTTTTTTTTTTTTTTTAAGTGTCTTCACTGGGAGGAAAAGTTTTCCCACTTCAAAGATCTACCAAACGTATATTTTTATTTCACAAGTCTGTAACATGATAAAATGAAAATATCTCATTTTAAAAAAGATATTTTTCATACTAATATATCTACATGTGAGTACAATTGCAAGATATGAAAGGCAATCCTACCACATGGCTTAACATTGCTATGTTTGTTTCAGTAATTCTGCATCTGGTTTTCATCCCTGTAGATCAAACAATATTTGAATCATTGAGGCATTTAAAAAAAAACCAAAACAAAAACCTGAAGTTTTTTTTAAAAAGTTATTTTCAAGAACTCTCTAGAGAAGAGTTTTGTAAAGGATGACATAGATTGCATAGATATTGGAGAAAGGGGAGGTACTAGGTGAAGTCTGTCATCATAAATTCATCCTAAAATAACCTATGCCATGACATAACAGAGCTGATGTTATAAAGAGATAAGAGTATGCATACAACATGAAAAGTTATCTTTAACTAGTTAAAAATATTCAGCTCTTCTTGCTGCATAAGAAATCTCACCCCCACCCTGCTCCCTGTCTAGTGTAATTTCATTAATATAAAAGAAGATCCTCCTGACTGAGACGTTAATAAAGTCTTCACAACATTGTCTGGACCCTCTAACATTTACAAAGATGTGGCTTATGATGTTAATACATAGAAATTAACAACTGAGTTCTGATCTATAATGATAATAGAAATTAATAGTTAAAAAATTATAAAATATTTTGTCCCCCTAAAATCATAAAATTTCCAAATGCAGTTTGTATCCTGACTACTTAACTGGCAACAGCTGGTAATGAGTTTTACCTTTTTGAATACAGTGCTGAGATGAAAATAGCTATTATTTGATCTCCATTTTAGGCCAAAGACATTAATCAATCTCTCAAATACACCTTTTTAATCTCTAAACATCTATCCTGGACTTGACAAGAGCAAATCTAGTTCTGAATTACCAAAGCATGTTAGACATAACTGTTGAGCATCTCAGTGTCTAAATATACATATACATACATACTTAAGTATATGAGAACAGTAATATATATGTTACAGTAATATATATATTTCTCTGTGTGTGTAAATAAATGGTACTGTTTCCAAAAGGCTGGCATATAAAATAAGGTTATATAGGACTGATGAGTTTAGAATAAAAGAAAGAAGATAAAAATGCAGTGCTTCTATAAAAACACACAAGGGTCATGAGGCAATAGACATTTAAAAATATTGGGAAGCTATGAATGAAGACACAGGTGAAAGTCAGTGAAAGAACAAATTATTGTGGGAATGTGAAAGAGGCAGCGGGTGAAATGGAAATCACATGGAGGTGAAAAATGGAGATAGAAAATTTTTGATCATAAAATGAAAAACAGGTAATGGAAACATCAGAAGTAATTTCAGCACCATGGCCAGTGCCTACAAACCCAGAGCCCTAGTATGCCTTTCCAGCACAAACGCAGTGTGATGTTGTTCAGTCCTCTGTCTGATTTTGGTAAACCTACTTATAAGAAGTAAGTACCTTAATTTTTAAGTAAACATGTTTTAGGTGAGGACAATACAATTTTGTTAGTTTTGCTGGTTTTTGTTTTGTTTGTTTTTAAATGGACTATAAAACCAATCAGTGGTTAGCATTGCAGATACTTTCAGCTAGAGACATGGATTTAATCACAGCTTGTTACCAACCTAAAGCACAATTAAACTGGTTTAGTGATCTTACTTTTTGCCTTAGTCTGTACTGGTTATGCTTACAACAACACTCTAACTATTTGTACGGGAAAGACTGACTCTCACTTTCCTCGAAGAAGTTTAAAGACCAACCAAATTCTCAAACTGCAGCTATTGTGTCTTACATAAAACTTTCATGGTGTTTCTTTGGGTTTTATACCATTCAATCTAATTTGCTGTTTATATGTAATCAGTGTGTTATAGTAAGATTTGTTAGGCCTACAAGTAAACAAACTTTCTCTGCTAAATCATCTATCTAAATTCTGACATTAAATTGAAAAATATTTGTTAGAAACAAAATAAAATTGAATAAAATTGTTTCTCTAACTATTCTACAGTGTGAACTACATCCTGAAAAATGTCCAGATTATTTTAACTTCCACTTGTAGACTTATTTTTGACTATGCATAGATTAATTCACCAGGTCGATTTAAATAGAAGGAAACACAGAATTGGAAAATTAGTGTGAAAATAGTCTTATATGTTGTGTATTGTGATTTCTTAATTTTAGGGATAGAAAAGTTTAATTTTTGTTTTGCTTTTCTGCAAATGTATCTCTGGTCCATGGTTAATAACAGAAGGTGCTATATTGATATGAACAAGTGTTTCTTCTTTCTAAAAGAATATAATTTTGCTTTCATCTTTTCATGTCTTTTCCAGTCCCCCTCTCTTAGCTGTAGCTTTTTTTCCTTCTTGCTATTACTCCTTGCCTGCTATATTCCACCTGCTGTTTGGTTATTTCTGCTGCAGCAGTGTTGTCCTTTGCAGTGCTCCAATAGTCATCTTCTGTTCAGCCGGCAGCCAGGCAAATTTTCTGATAGTGATGTTTGCAGACATTTGGTGTAATTGGAGTGGATTTTCTATGGGATCATGTAAAAAACTCTTCCATTTATTGTTTCTGTAAGCAGCTTTATGTTCCCACAATTATTCAGATTTTTTTTTTCATACATATAACTCTGTTTGCGTATCTGTTGTTAAAACACCAATGAAAAAGGGACTATTATTTGTTTAACTTCAATAAACAAGACTTACAATATACCCCAAAGAAACATAAATACATTTTAGGCTGAAAACTTTTCCTTTACAAAACTTGAGAGTTAAAATTAGTGTGAGTCATGTTCAGACCAAATAAACAGGTGGGAACAACTTCAGGTGCTGAAATTTATCTAATAGCTCAAAATTAAAGCTGAGAAAATGATAAAGATGACCCAGTTGTTTACCATTTCTGAAATCTCAAACAATTCCCACTCGTAATGGGAGCTATTTTGAATGCTTACATAGGTGAATATACATTTTAGAACTGTTTTGTCATCTGATGCATATGAACTATGTGTCTTAGAGTCATTAAGTCTATCCCTTACAGTCACAAGAAAGCATGATGTCCTGCCCTCCTTTGTACACTGTACTATTTTATATCCTGCTTTATACTACTGTATAAATCCATGTTACAGATCAATTCCCAACAAGCTATATTAAAGTCACTACCAGGACAGAAAAATACAATGTACCTCAGGACGATACAAAGGAAAGAACAATGATATCACCAACGTTTTAGATCCTTGTAATACTCAACAGGGGCATAGGGTTGCTTTTTCTAAGGCAGAGTATTTCTCAGATCATTCCAAATGTTAGACAACACCTTATCCCAGAGAAGATCTCAATAGTCTCTGGCAATTTGAGCTAAGCAAAATTTTTTCCAAATTCCAAGTTTTGTAGTCAGTTTGTATTCAAACATATGAGGAAGACATAAAAAATATTTTAATTTCTAACTCCAGTGGCTCTGTCATTTTGTTTTCTAATCCTTTCTATAGTTTATAAAATTCCATCAACAAATAATTATTACCCTTTAGTAATAATAGAATGCAAACAAAAAAATTTGATAATGCTCCAGACAACAGTATTACATTCATCACTTGAAAGCAGACCACGTGAAATTATTCATATAGGAAAAAATAATCCCAAGTAGCAACTCAGTCTGAGGTCTGACTGTTTGTCCTGTAGTTCTGCTGAGAAGGACCTGCAGGTCCTGTTGAACAGCAGGCTGGACATGAATGAGCACTGCACTCGTGTAGCAATAATTATTAAGCATGTGAATAACCCAGTATTGGAATAGATTCCCCATAGCGTTGGTGGAATCTCCCTCACTGGAGATATTGAAGACTTGGCTTGAAAGGGACCCTGAGAACCTTATCAAAGGCCTTGCTTTCAAAACCAGATTGGACCAGATGGTCTTCTGGAGGTTCCTTTTAGTCTAGATTTTTCAGTGAATCTATCACTTAGAAAATAGTAAGGGAACACAATTTTTCCTTCTGAATATGTTAAAATAAAAATCTAAAAGGGTAGTCTTTTCCTGTTAAATACACTTTTTCCATTTGCACTTCTGCAGAGGTCAGTCATCTGCTTAGTGATGTAGAGGATCAAGATTATCCTTTATGATGTTTACTTGCTATCAAATACATCATGTCATGTACAAATAGGTGTATCATTTCTTGGTAGGATATTGCAACCTCTTATTAGTGAGAGGTTTTCAGGTAATTTATCATCAGCAATTTCACTGAAAGAAAAGCTAGGTGAGACATTTAGAAGGAAGTTTTTTTAGTTTTTGGTTTTGTTTTTTTTTTTTTTTACTACAGGTATGTACATAAACAGTGTATGATTACTTCAGGTTTTTTGGTGGGGAAGAAGGCAGAGACCAGATCCTTCCTACTTTTAGATCCCACTATCTTACAGGATATGTGTGCAAGACAGAGGACAACACAGAAGCATCTGGCAAGCTTCTCACTACACACTTGCTTAGGAGGAGGACAGTGTCAAGGTGAATCGGTGATTGTCAGTACTAAAATGTTTAACTAGTTTATTAGAGAGAGGAACCTTATATCAAAGAGCAAGATCTTCAATAATGCTTGTTAGCAGCAGCAAATTAAACATGCAAATACAGAAATAATCTCATATTATTTTACCTACTGTACAGTTTGAAATTGTCTTCATGGATCACTAGGTTATTTAATGGCCTTTCACCCCTGAGGCCACACTTCAAATTAAAATTATGTAAGCTTTGAGAAGTTAACCAATTTCAAATTATGTTCTGAATTTGCATTAAAGTTATATAACCTTGGAGATCTCCCCCCATGAGCTCAACAAGCTTGCAAAATGTTTAGACAAGACAACAAAGCTTTCACATGAGGCCTTTTTTCCTTATTAGTACAGTTTATTCCCTATAGTAAATAAAGGATTCTCCCAACAGAAATGTGAGAAATACCCCGTACTATTATACTGCAGAGAGTACTAGGAAAGAGGGGTGGAGGGTGGGAATAGGAGCTCTTTAGTCTTATTCTACTACACCATTGGAAAGCGAGATGAAGCCAGTTTCTGCTGCCATTTAGAAGAATTTTTTTCTGTGCACAAGAAGAGATGGGGAAGCAAAACTCTGCTCACAGTTTTTGTCAAAATAGTTTTCGAAGGCACAACATTTCTCTGAGACAGTTTGCTTATCTAACAGAATGGACCATGTCCCTTTAACAACACATTTTTCCTTGACAGTGACCTATCTAAAAACCATATTTCTTTATCTAAAGTGGGAGCTTCAGAATAAATTAAAAAAAAACCCCAAAACGTCCACACCATTCAATATTCTGCAGAGGGAGTGTGTTCCATTTTCTTGTTTGATTGTACTTGTTCACTTTGTCTTGTGGTGGTGTGTCTCTTCTACAACTTTGCATGTGGGTGAATGAGAGAAGCCCTATGCTAGAATAGCTTTTGCTTCCGGGAAGAAAGCGGATAGGGCTCCCTCATGAGGTTTTTATAACATGAGGATCTACCATGAGTTGCAGTGCATCATCTCTATGTCACATCATATTACTAAACAGAACTGCAGTGGAGCTCATAAATATGCTCTTTCGGATAAATATTGCTCTGGGCAGCAGTCCAACTTCTTTTTGGAGAATTTCACTAAACATAGGTCTTTCTTTTGGCTTTCCATAGCATTTAGATATTGCTTCTTTAGGTTTTCTGTTCAAGGACAAGATGAGATGACAACAGGCTGTGAGTACTGCCTGAAAAGAACACTCAATGGTGCAAATAAGGCAGTAATCCCAGCTGGCCCCAGTACAAGAGGAATGGGAGGGATTGCCCTATACAGGATCTGTAAGATGTGAATAGATCCAACTCCAGCATTCTTACTATGGTCACTATAAATAATACAAAAACTGTGGATGGTGGTCATTGTTAATGCCTCATGATTCATATGTTCTGTATGTCCTAGATATGACAGCACTTTTTTTTTTTGCCCCTCCCCCCCTTTTTTTTTTCTGATGGCTTTCCCTAGGCTACATAACTTCCTTGTTATGTATTTCTATATATATTAATTATTATATATAATATACATTAATTAATATATTACGATATTTAATATAAATATATTAAATACAGTGGAAATAGCTTCAGACTCTCACTGGTGATTCTTTCCTGTAGTCCCAATCACATACCCAAATGAAAACAATAAAGCAGCAGATGATAGAAACATGCAGAAAACAAAAGAGGTGAGAAGACTGGAGAAGAAAAGTCACAGAGACAGGAAAAAACAGGGATAGAACATTAACAGTTGGGGTTTTAGCATTAAAATAAGCTTAGGCTTTCTTAATCAACTTTTAAAATGCTTTACCATTCATTTTGAGAAGTCTTTTTTTCGTGGGGTGTCTCCATTAGCTACTTTTTCATACTATATCTGCATGTCTTTCTCATGGTTTATAGCTCTTTCCTTATAGTACAGTTTTGTTAGTCAGGCTTTATAGGGTTGTGAAAACAAACACAAACCAACAATGACTATGGATGATAAGTGTATATTTACAGTACTTTCCAAATTAGAGAACAGTGCTTTCACAAGTGCTTTCAAAACTAGGTTTTCTCAGAGGTAACCCATGTGTGCCTGGATATTTTTCAAAGTGAAAATCTAACTCTGGTTTAAAAGTTAACCATCTGCATTTGTATTTCTGCCATAGCGCAGAAAAAAAAATCCCTCAGCATCTTACAATAATACAAGTGACACAAAGGCTTCAAAACAGATTAACAAATAAAGTGAGGGTTTAGATGGTGTTATCTGAATCTAAGGACCTCTCCCACCTTTTCAGAAAGGGCACAAATTGTGGGTGGACACTGGAGAGACTAAAGACAAGAATATTTTTCCTGTAGACTGGCTGATCTGTTCTCTTAATCCAGATGCTCTTAATATGTGCATGTTGTGCTAATTACCTATGTAAATTATTCCATGGATATAGTAACTTTATAACTTTTATTCTGAGCCTTGACTTTAAGTATCATAAGAAAATAACAAATGTAAAGGACACTTCTAATCTAAAGGGCTTTGATCACGACAGTCTCAAACACAACAGAAATGTTTTGGTCAAATATGTGGAATTTCTGTGACAACTCCAGTCTGTTCTGTGGATGTAACACAGAGATGACATTCACCTTTTACACTCTTGCTACCTTTTACTGCAAAGTGCAAGTTAAATACTTTAAACGTTAGAAGCATAATTCAAGGAGTACTTCCAGCAAATGTGATTTTCATTGCCCCATTTTTATTGGAGAAATTCAAGATGTGAATATTAACACCACCAAAGTAATGGCAAAGATGGTTGTGATGGGAAATCTTATTAGTAAACAAGAGCTGCGTCTGAAAAATATTGTCATTAAAAGCTATGTAGTAGTTAATTGAGTCTGATATGAAATTTAGTGCTGGAAAGTTAATGACTAATGCAGCTATTTCACAGAGCTTGGTTACTGCAGGCTCTATAATGATCTCCTTTGCTTCACAGCAACAATGAAATTAACCTCTCTTTTGTCCTGCAGGTGTTGTGTTCTGATAATGCATATCCTTTACAAGTATGAGCAAATTATTTGCTTTGCATACAAATCGAGCATAGGCTGAATCCATATGGAAAGGAAAATGAACACTTCTTATATATTTGAACTAAAGAATACCCACTTAAATGTAAGTCAAAATTCAGTAAGTTGGCATCTTGCGTGACTTTAACATTAGTATAGATAAGAATTTGCATGATCATTTTTTGATGATCAGGGTGTCTACTGGGTTAAAGGAGGCGGAATGCTTTTATGATTTGGAGAGGAGGACATAAAATGGAGCAGCAATGGCTCCTGGAATGGTGTCAGATTTTAAAATACTCACCATCCTTCAAGTAACTAAAATGTAAGTTAATAATCAAAAGAAAAATAAGGAAAACAAAGTGAGAGTATTACAAATCAAACAACAGTAATTAAAACCAGTATGGGCGGAATAAGTAAGGTGAGCATCTGCTGTACTCAAATAAAAGATATTTTTGCTTTTTGTTCATCCTAGTGACCAAATTGCTCATGCATGTCTTATTGGCTGCATTACCAAGAGATATATTTGCAATAGAAATGATGACATTTGATTATGGCTTCACTGTGAGTATGAAAGGTCAAGAAAAATTTAAGGGCACTCCCTCTCTTCTCTTTTCCAGATTACTAGGATTCTAAAAGAATGTGACAGGGGAGATGACTGTTTAGCAGATTAATAGATAGTTTTAAATTGTTGCAGCACTGTTCCTAATGTAGACTATTTTAACTATCTTCTTCCTCCTAGTATGAAGAACAGTCATGAGGACAAGGTGGGAAGTGCTTACTATTATCTGCAGAACAATGATGACTCTGCAGCTGACTTAATTCAAATCACTGCTATCAGTGAGACTGGGTAGAATGATTCAGTCTGCACATTTAGAAACTACATCAGCAAGTCAAAAGCAACCTAATAACAATAATTTTCAGAAAGTGGCACGCTTGACTTATTGTTGCAAGGTCGGTCTAAGCACCTAGTTTCTGCACATGCCATAGAAGTGATGCATAAACTTGGGCATAAACAAATATTTGAGTTTTTTTTGATGGGAGGTAATTACCCAGGAATGACATTTTCAAAGACTAGCTTAAAGTCAGAAAATGAGTGGGAAACCATTCCTTTGTATAAGCCACCAGTCTAATAGGACAATACTGTATATTTCTGTTTGTCAGAGTCAGTGATATATGACTGAAGAGGAAATTAAATGCTGGTTTAAGAAGCATGCAATATTGGGACTCTCAGTCAACTTTTCTGTATTCTGAACAGAGTTTTTCTGATTCCACACACACACCCCCCCCCCCCCCCCCCCCCCCAACATTTAGTAGGAAAAACTCTTACAGGAAACAATTGAACAGTTGTGGTAAAAGTTTGGTTTAATTTCCCAAAATAAAAATAATATGAAGGAAGTTATTGGTAATAGTCCTAGTGGGAATTTTATGTTCCTTAGAAAAGTCTGAAAATTGGTGGAGGAATGAACAGAATAAAGGTAGGAAGTCATAAAATTCCTTAAAAGCAAAATACAGAAAGACATTTATTTTACAATGCTAGAATAGCTTTTTGTTGCAAAAATTTAAAATTCTTATTTGGAGGAATGCCTTCCAGCTCTCATACTTCATAGGAAACTGAAATCTTGGGGCCTGTGTTTTAGCATGTACCATTCAGGCATCTCATGGTTGTGTTTATTTGTCAAAAACAAGGGCTCATGAAAACTGAAAGCAAAAAAGGTTACTAAAACTCAGTGACTTTAAGAGTGCCTCAGAATTTTTAGTGATTGTATGATATGCCTGGTTTTATAAAGAGAGAAAGTAAAATGTATCTGTGTGCATCTGTGTACCAAGGAGTAAGAGAAAGAAAGGGAAAGTTCATAAAGGAAGTGTCCATATCTTATTTTAAGAATTCATAGATAAATTTTAATACCTGAACTATTCCAGTATCTAATAACAAAGCTTTGTGGGAAGTTTCATTTCAAACATCTGCTCATATCTTTGTTAGTATACATCAGTAATGCAAATTTCCTCTTTCTTTTTTTTTTTTTTTTTAAATAATCATAGAAACACAGAATTGTTAATGTTGCAAGAAACCTCCAGAGGTCATCTTGTCCAATCCCACTGCTCAAAGCAAGATCAACTAGGGTAGATTGCTCAGGAATGTGTCCACCTGGGCTTTGACTTTCTCCAAGGATGGAATCTCTACAGTTTCTTCAGGCAACCTGTTCCAGTGTTTGATCACATTACAGCTCTGAGCAAACTGATTTAGTAAAAGATGTCCCTGCCCATGGCAGGGGAATTTGACTAGATGATCCTTAAAAGGTCCCTTCCAGGCAAAACTGTCCTACAATTCTGCAGGAATTACATAATTTCTTGTGTTTAAATGGAATGTTCTGTATTGCAGTTTGTGCCCCTTGCCTCTTGTCTTTTCGTTAAGTACCACTGAAAAGAGTCTGGCTCCTACATCTTTATTCCCTCCCATCAAATATTACACATTGGTAAGATCCCCCCAGGCCTTTTCTTCTCCAGACAAAAAGACCCACCTCTCCCAGTCTCTCCTAGTTCAACAGATGCTCCCAATCTCGAATTATCACACAGGTCCTTCACTGAACTCTCTCCAATACATTCATGCCTCTTGTACTATGAAGCCCAGCACTGGGAACAGTGCACCAGATGTGTCTCACTGGTGCTGAGTAGAGGGGAAGGATCAAATACCTAGACCCGCTTGCTGGTGGTGCTCTTCCTAATGCAGTCCAGGATGCTGTTGGCTTTCTTATCTGTAAGAACTTTGCAGGCTCTTGTTGCAGATTAATTTGTGATAATCAAAGGGGCAGGCTTAGTTTTGTAGTCTGTAAATCTAGGTCCTTATCAAGTAGTCTGACCTCATTCTTGATTTTAAAGTATAACATCAAAGTACTGATATTTAAAATGTATATTTTATTTCTTATTCAAATTTCTAAATTCCACAACCAACGTTTGTACACTTTATTATGAAATTTTTCCACCTAAGCCATCTCCTTTTTACCCTTCTGGAACCTTACCAACTGAAGTTCTATCAGTTCTGAGGTGCTTGTTTGTTTGGTTTTGCCTTCAGATTTGTCATTGTGTGGCTTGAATTGTGAAATACAGAAGACCACATAGTTGAGTGCCATATACAGATACTATATAACCTCCCTTGTCTTATTCAGTGTATCCTTTTTCATATGTCCAAGCATCCAAAGATAGCTCTATTTGATCAAGTTGCTCTCATTAATTAATTTAGCTTTATTTAAATCTCTCTATTGAATCTTGCATGGGTATTTCTGCTATTTAATTGTGGAAATGGTCACATGGAAAAACCTATAGTTATTTGGGCCATTATTTTTACCCTATTAAACCAGATACACAGTGGCAGTTTCTTATCAGTCTTTTGGAGCCTCTAGAGGTTTTGAAATTGATTATTAATGGTCCAGAGACTTCATCAGCTGAGATTTTTTCGATTACTGTTTGTAAATTATCCATACCTTCTGATTTGAAATGTGCAACTTTATTAAATGTTGTTTAAATGCTGCTTAATATCTGCTGGGATAAAATATATTTTTGCTTCAGTCACCAACTGCTTATTTCCGAAACCTAGAACAGTGTTCACTGAAACACGAAAGTCTTCTGTGTTAGAAGTTTTATTATTTGCATCAAATAGGAATACTAAGAAGGCACCAAAGGTTCATTGACCCCTGAATTCTACATATGGTTTTCAGGGCATTCCAAAAAATGAAAAGGGAAGAAAAACGCTTGTCAAAGGAAAGCAAATATTTTATCCAATAGGTGCCAGCAAGGGCATAACATACCCATAAGTAAATTTTGCTGTCATTAGGGAGGTGGGAGAAATATTTGGGAAATTAGCCTAAAAAGTCGGTTGGGAGAGGAGGTAGATTTGGTGTTGGATGAGGATGTATTAATAACTGCTGCCTTCTCTTTGTTTTCTGTCTGGTGTAGCAAACCATCCTGGTTGTCAAGGCACAAATTCTTGACCATGGGTAGTGACAATGACAATACCCTCTCCTCCCTCCTTTGTGGGAGGGAGGCTACAGAGTTGTAGTGGCCATTGTGGTAGAGGCAGCTGGTAGGGAAGTGGCAAGAGGCAGGGAACACAACAGGGATGAACTGACACTTTCTAGTCCACTTCCTGTTCTAGAGGAAGTTGAGTCCTACAGGACAGCCAAGGATTTCTGAACATGTAGTAAGGTATAAGGCAGATGGATTATGCAATAAAATTTTCCTATAATGAGAATAACTGTGTTAATATTTCCATTTAAATCTATAAAGTTCAATCTACTTTCTCCATGTAACAGAAAATTTAGTGTTCAAAGAGAAAGTTAGAGAAAGGAAAATGAAGAGAAGTGTAGAGTTTAAATAAAGTAGAATTATCTGTGGGAAGTCCCAAGGGATGGCAAAGAAACAGACACACTGCCAGTGTTCCCTAGGCTTTGGGATGTCACATTAGCTGAGACTACTGGGTGATGATTTAGTGTTTTGTTGTGGTTTAACCCTGAATGTCAACTACGCCCCACAAAGCCACTTGCTCACTCCCCCCACAATGGGATGAGGGAGAGAGTCAGAAGGGTAGAAGTGAGACAACTTGTGGGTTGAGGTAAAGACAGTTTAATAGGAAAAGCAAAACCCACGGACACAAGCAAAGCAAAACAAGGAATTCATTCACCACTTCCCACCAGCGGGCAGATGCTCAGCCATCCACAGGAGAGCCGGGCTCCAGCACATGTAACAGTTACTTGGGAAGACAAACACCATCACTCTGAATGTGTCCCCCTCCTTCTTCTTCCCCCAATTCCTATACTCAGCATGATGTTCCATAGTATGGAATACCACTTTGGCTAGTTTGATTAGCTGTGCCAGTTGTCCCTCCCAGCTTCTTGTACCCCTCCAGCCCTCTGGCTGGCAGAGCCTGAGAAACTGAGAAGTTCTTGACTTAGCATAAACAGTACCCAGCAACAACTGAAAACATCAGTGGCCTATCAACATTGTTCTCACACCAAATCCGAAACACAGCACTGTACCAGCTGCTAAGAAGAAAATTAACTCTATCTCAGCTGAAACCAGGACATGTTTGTAGAACTATAACTGTTTTACAGAAGCAGAAAAATTCGTTTGTCTGAGGAAGCTGAAATTTGTGTTGAAACCAGAGGTTAAAATTAACGAGGGTCTGGTATACTAAACATGTCTCTGCACTTCAGGTGGTATTTTGTGCAACTGTACAACTTAAGCAAAAAATAGGGTGGTTCTCTTTCAGATTTACAATGAATGATGAAATTAGTAAAAAGGATTTACTGAGTTGCAAGTTATACAGCTGGAGCCCCGCAATGTCATGCTTGATTCATTAACACAGCTAGGATAAACGAACTAAACTAACAAGGGGCAGTCTGTCAGGTAAATCTGTTTTATTTACTTAGATTCAGGACTCTCCTCCCAGTTAAACGAATTTTAAATCCTGGTATGTAAATTTGAATTCCTGGTACATGAACGGCTAATTCTAGGACAAAAGACTTTGTGGGGCAGTGTAATATTATGCTATTACATTATAGTGCTCTATAATGACTAAATAACATATCTTAAATAGGTCCAGAAATGCTGAAAGTTTGTCTTTAGTTTTAAATTCTCTGGAAACTGGATAAATATGGCAAACTTGTATCTTTCATTCACTTACATTCTGTCAAATATATGAAACGGTAGATGAGACCTCCTAACTTTAAAAACTACGTATGGATGGAAACACAGATACACTGAATGCATATGAAGTTATCTGGGAGACAGTTCTCCATGGAAGCAATTTAGCTGATGTTTCTCAAAAAGCTTTCAGACTTCATTTCGAGGAATGCTTTCCTTATGCAAACACTGCAGCAGAATGTAATTCTAGACCAAGCTCATTTTTTTAACCTGGCTAATGAAAGGTAAAGATAAAAATTCTCATTTGAAAAGTCTGATATGAAGATAATAGATTAAAGAGAGACTCTCATTTATTCCAGAAAGATGGCCTTAACTTTTATATTTAAGACACTAACACTGGCAGAAAATGAAGTTCTGCAATACTGACTACAAAGGGGGAAAAAAAAAATTAAAAAAGCACCTACACTGGAGAATCCTGTGAAAAGAGAAGCTGATAATGTTGTATTGTTGAATCTTCTCTAAACTAAAAAAAAAAAAAAAAAAAAAAAAAGGAAAAAAAAAAGAAGTGTTTGTTTTCACTACAGAGTTTCAGGCTTACATGTGAACCAAATGAAAGGGTTTTAGCATTTAGGGATCTCATGAGACGATAATATTCTGGCCAGTCATCCATTTTTCATTTATCTCCCCCCCCCCCCCCCCCCCCCCCTTTAATAGCTGTACCTATTAACTAGAGATCTCTGAAGGTAATTAAACACTTGGAAATGTGCTGGAGCTATATAAACAGGAAATTACTCCAGTAGTTGCAACAATAATTACATTTAAAATATAACTACAGTATATTAACTTGCTGGGAATAACTAATCTCTACAACTACTAAATTAATCACAGGATCATTTGATGGCTGATCATCAGAATCAATACCATTTTACTGATGAGAATCTATACATCATAATACTGAAGAAAAGCATTGGTTATTTTCAGCAAGATGATGCTGTGTGGATTTTTCTTTCAACCTTCCTCCTGCAACATTTATGTCTGACTGTTTCCAAGACCAGTGTCCTGCAGCAAATGTTGCCAGCAATACTGAATACTTTCAATTAGTAGTTCTCTAGTTCGCTGGTAACTAAGCAACTGACCTGTGGTGAAGAATACATAATGATCTTCTGCATATCCACCTTAGAGTATCAGAGAGAGCATAGGCTTCAAAACATGGATTTGTTCATCCGTATTGATGAATTTGGCTTAGTCTTCTGTGAATTACGAAGTATGTTTGCTGTGTGTTTGATGTAAATAAGTCAAACAGAAATAAGAGGCTGTGTATGTATGTTGCTTTATCTTTACCCATTCATTGATAATTATCATGCTGTTAGCAAGCAAACATTCAGAATTCTGTAAAATCAGGGTAAATATGGGTTTGATGTTATCAATATACAATCAATCATAATTAACTACACAACAATATTTTTGGGGCTTTTTTTTTTAAACTATTGTGAGTAATATGGTCTTGTTAATAAAGCAGAGTTTATGTAATGGGGATCTGAGAAAAAACAGCAGCTGGCACACATGTAATCTGCATAAAATAGAGAGGCTGCTAGTTGTCAGGGGGATGGTAGCATGAAAAAATAGCTGAAAGAATCACCTTATCCATTATGAGGCCTTCCAATACGTTGACTCTGTACCTCAGAGCTGATCTGGAATTACTGCTGTAAGAAGCCTGGATTCTATCAAATGCCTGAGAATTCTTCTCCTTTCAGCTTTGTTTGGTCAGAAGATTATGCTTAACCTGGTCCAATGAAGCTTTCATAGTTGTAATCCCTTGTATCCCCATGTTTCACCTGTGGGAGACTGCACAATGCCAGGAGGATCAGGATGGTCTCACAGATAAAGCAAACTAACAGAAACTCCTTTAACACACTGGCCAAAAAACTCACAAAAGATCCACAAGGAGCAGCATAAAACCAACATTTTAGATTATTTGGATTACATTACAATGACCTAAATCAGGGGTCCTCAGACTTTTTAAACAAGGGGCCAGTGCGCGGATGAAGCGGCAGGCAGTCATCTGTGGCTGCTTGGTTTCCCCCCCCCGCAACCCCCAGCGGGGGGGGGGAGGGTGCTGGGTGGCGCAGTTCTGTAAATACCGAGGGCCGGATTGAGGACCCTGGGGGGCCGTATCCAACCCATGGGCCGTACTTTGAGGACCCCTGACCTACATAATTCAGATAGGAAACATAAGTACACTTTGGCCAACAGAGATAATCCATTTGCAAATGCACAAAAGTTAAATGTGAAGCTAATTGTAAAAAATCAGAGTTTGATTTAGCAGTAGGTTTCAAACAGCACCAGTTTAAAAAGAGTTTACATTAAAGTGTACTTCAGACCATTCTCCAGGATAAAGAACACATGGCAATAACTGCAACGATTGGGAAGCGTCTCTGAGATGCTTGTATCTGAGTAGTGAAAAGTATTCGTCTTGTATACAGTGCTTCAGCAGCTCTCCTTTTTCAGTTAGCTCAAGTCCTCAGGGAGTTTTCAGGCATTGTAGTCTGCTGTAAAATTAATTTGAAGGGAAGGGAAAATGTGTGCAGTCAGAAAGACTGGAGAAACTAACATTTAGCTACTGGAAGTCTGTGGATATATGTGTTCTCATTTTAGAAAAGTAGTAGTTATATTTATCTTGGAATCAAATTTTTCTTAAATTCACAATTATCCTCCCAGTCTTTAAAATCTCCTACCAATGAGAGCTATAATGTTGTGGTGGGTTGACCCTGGCTGGATGTCAGATGCCCATCAAAACTGCTCTATCACTCCCCTCCTCAGCTGGACAGGGAAGAGAAAATATAATGAAAGGCTTATGGGTTGACATGAGGACAGGGAGAGATCATTCACCAATTATCATCACAGGCAAAACAGGTTCGATTTGTGGAAATTAGTTTAACATATCAACAATCAAATCAGAATAGGATAATGAGAAATAAAACCAAATATTAAAACACCTTCCCCCCACACTTCCCTTCTTTCCCAGCTCAATATTACCCCCAGGTTCTCTACCTCCTTCCCCTGAGCGGCTCATGGGAGATGGGGAATGGGGGTTGCAGTCAGTTCACCACACATTGCTTCTGCTGCTCCTTCCTCCTCAGGGGAAGACTGTTGCAAATGAGCAGTTTAGGGTCACTCAAATAATCACCGTCAGACATACCGGTAAAGTGTTTTTCACATGAATTTACAAAAGTGCAACTTAACAAAGTTTGATGGCAAAGTTCACTACACTACTTATTACATGGATGAAATATACAAAGTAAAATCGAGTTAGAATTGAGCTAGAATGATTTACACAATCAAAGATGCAAAAGGATAAGGGAGAACCTCTCATTGAGTCATGAGGTTCAGAGGAGACCCCATAGCTTTCTAAACTCTTGATAGAGCTTAGGTGTGGTTAAGTCCAATCTTAGTCTGATACTTGGGCAATGGTTTATATCTAAATGATGTCTAAGGTTTATTCACAGTTTTAAGGTGGTTGGCAAGATTTTAGCAGCACTTAATCATTCACTAATTTAACATTTACAAAGTGAATCAATAGGATTTACTACAACCACAGCAGTAACTTAATTATAGATAGGGGATCTAAACCAATTCACACACACATGCACACAGACACAAAGAGATAAATATATAAAGATATATGTACATAAATATACAAAGGAATACCTGTCAAAAAATTCCCTTCATGTTCAGCAAAATACATCAAGTATGTTGGCATTTCTCAATGGGCAAAAGGTTGAGCATCAAGCAGTGGGAGTTTCAGCCAAGGCCCTGTTGTCAGGTTTCAAGAACATTCCTCTGAACTTGGCAAAGCTGGGAGTTTGCAACCTCTGAGAGGTGTCCCACTCACAGGGAGATGCTGGTCACAGCCTGCTGTGGTCTACCAGAGCTCAAAGGGTGTCACTTATGATTACTGGTTTTAGGGTCACAAGATGATTTGCTTTAGTCAGCAGTAAATTTTCATCCTGGCCACAGTCTGAGTTGGCTATTACTAGAATTCTCTTAATTCCAGTTACAGTGGTACCATAGCACTCAAGCTATGATTCATACAAGGAAAGGTTCAAGGCTGTCAGAGGATGACTGATTATTGCGACTGTCATTCTCCAACTTGGCCAGGCAAGACTTGCTGATATGGTAAAGAGATGTTTAACCACCCAACTCGTTACACAAAGGCGGAGGCCTAACAGGGTGCCCTGAGATTGTAGAGTGGCCCAGAGGAGGGGGGAAAAGCACAGGCTCCTCACACACTTCCCCTGATCCAGTGTGGGGTCCCTCCCATGGGAGGCATTCCTCCACAAACTTTTCCTATGTGAGTCCTTCCCACGGCCTGCAGATCTTCATGAACATACCCAGCGTGGGTCCCCCCGCGGGGCGCAGCCCCTCAGGCCCAGGCTGCTCCCCGGGGGTCCCCGCGGGGTCCCCAGCCCTGCCCGCAGCCCGGCCCCAGCCCGGGCTCCTCTCCCCGCGGGGCCACGGGCCCTGCCAGGAGCTGCCCCAGCGTGGGCTGCCCACGGGTCACAGCCTCCCTCGGGCACCCCCTGCCCCGGCGTGGGGCCCTCCGCGGGCTGCGGGGGGGTGTCTGCTCCCCCGTGGGCTCCGTGGGCTGGGGGCACAGCCTGCCGCACTGGGGGCTGCACCTCGGGCTGCCGGGGGGTCTCTGCTCCGGCGCCTGGAGCCCCCCGGCCTCCTCCTGCCCTGGGTGCCGGCAGGGCTGCTGCTCTCACACAGTCTCACCCCTCTCTCCAGCTGCGATTTATTGCGCAGGTTTTTCCCCCGACGGGCTTGGCCTTGGCCAGCGGCGGGTCCGTCTTGGAGCCGGCTGGCATAGGCTGCATCGGCCGTGGGGGAAGCTGCCGGCAGCTCCTCACACAAGCCACCCCTGTAGCCCCCCGCTATCAAAGCTTTGCCAGGCAAACTCAATACATTCCACCCCTCTCCTATGTGAATCAAACATTTAAGATTTACCATTAAAATCCACATTCATCACACAATCTTCACAAACTTCACTCACATCACTCACATTGACAAGAAAAATTCACTACACCAAAATCAAAATAACATCATCACAACACCAAATCAGTTGCTACTCTAGCAATTTTCTCATTAACAATAATGACAACATCTCATTGTAACTCTTTCAGAATATTACTACTTCACGTCGGTTATCACAAGCTAAACTCAAAATGAATAAAAGCAGCAAACTGTATTCTACAACAATTACTGCAAGACTGATCTCAAAATGATAATTAAAAACCTAGGTTTTCTCTTGCTTAGGATGTATTTTTTCTGTTAAATACAATGGGGTGTGGACCTCAAAACAAAAAAAAAACCAACCAAATGTGTCATTTTTGGCTTCATTGGTATAGCATTATAGTTTAAAAGTTTTATTTTAAACAGCAGGTCTTCAAAACTTTCTTGGTTTCACAAAGCATGTTCTCTTGATTCTTTTTCTGATGAAAAAAAAGTGCCATTGAATTTTGTTACCCAAGAAGAAACAAATCCACACAAAATATCCATTTTTGTCACTCAGCAATGCTAGTTCATGACTAGTGTCAACTTTTCTATTAAGGTTTTCATTTCTTCAGTATTTACTGTTTCCCTTTTATGAAACTCAATGTTGCTGATGAATTTTAAGTTATCTCTGAACCCTCATCTTTCTTTCATGGCTTCTTTAAATATTCCCTTCTGTCAAGAAAAGAGTAGTTATATTAAAAGAAACACTTCCTCCCATTATAGTCAAGCAGTATTTAAGGGTTTGTATCTTAACTGTAACGTGCAAAAACAAGAAAAGAGAAAGACAAAAAACAACCCATTGAAAATCTCATTTTTTAATCCTGTTAACTTTTATAGGAAAATATTCTAACAAGAAAATTATTCTTTTGTTTTCCTAATTATCATTGTGTCATCAAACCACCACTCCTTGATGTGTTCAGCTCTCTATAGCAGCAATAGCATAAATCACCTCTGCTGCTTTTCCCCTTGTGTATTTCCTCTTTCATTGTTCAAGCTGCTGAAGTATTCAGTGCTGAGACAAATGAAGGGAAAAAGCTTTATGGACATAGGGCATGGTCTAATGATTGACATCAGTGCTCATCACTTACATATTTCCATGAAATGCACACTGCAGCAGAATGACAGAATATACTCCTGGCTTTTTATCCTTGATGTTGCAGCAGCAAGTTTACATGATACATTAAACAAAAAAATCTCTATCATCTCACTGCACAGAAAGCAACAAGAGACCGTATTTTGAAAATATTTACTTTATCACCACTTTAAACTCAGTTTCAAGAGAATATATCAAGTTATGCATCTTTCCAGAAACATCCAAAAGAACATAATGTAATTTAAACTGTTAGCAAGCAGATAGAGGATGTTACAAACTTTTGGGAAACATCATAGTTCAGTCAATGTCTCTGATACCTTGATGCATTCCTAAAGGCTTCTGACTAGCAGCTCTCAATAGAAGATGCCACCCCAATAATAACAGTCTGTATTACAAAACCCTAACTCTATCATCTCAGTGGACAAACAGCACAGTAACTTCCTGCAGCTGCCTAATTTTGTATTGGAGTGCTGGATACTGCTAGTACTATGATTTTAGGTATTGCTGCAGCTGTGGGAAATTAACACCTTATGTATCACATACCCTGAAAACTTCTTTAAAGCCAGGCAAAGGTTTAGTACAGGAAAATAAATAATGTGCAGCAATACGCACAAGAAAATAAATAATGTGTAGCAATACATCTATTCAATTTAGAGACAGCATCTTTCTGTCTGTGCTTTAGAATTCCAAGTGATTTTGCATTCTGATTCATGCAGCAAAAGTAGTTGGAATACTGCACAAGCTCACGAAATCAAAGCCCTCCTTCACAGGATCACTGTCTGAACAGTATCTCCTTTCTGGGGATAGATGCAGCTTTCTGAAACCAGAACATGCCTGAGACCATATTCAGACTTTGCTCTGTCTTTCTTCAGGAGGCAGCTTTTAATCTTCTTCCTTTACAGAAATCTGGAATGCCTGACTTTAAAAGTACTACTGTCATTTGGATATTACAGAGCTATGTTGAGCCTGGTCTGTATATAGAATATGTAAACTGTTGCTCTGGTGCTTATCCGTAGGCAAATAGTTCATCCTTCCCTGCTTGATTTCTTCATACCCTGAAATCAACATTTATTGTAAATATATATGCAATAATAACATTATTTTACAGGAGTAATCGAAAATATTTACTCATGTTCATGCCTAGCTCTCAGTCAAAATGAGACATCATGGGATCAAAACAACTTTGAGGTGGTAATGAGTGGAAGGTGAAATTGAAGGCTTTGAAGGATACTGTCGCAATTACCAAGCAGGAGATTCTAAAATTTTACATAAATTGTCAAATATAATTTGTTAAGAAACTACTTCAGAACCTAAAATATTGACTTCTATAGCGATTAGTTTCCTATTCTGTGGGAGCTGGAACACATTCAGCTGTGTCTATGTAAGGCGATGGATGTATGGAGATGGTCCATTACAACTTTTTACGGTATTTCAAGCTATGTAGATGTATAAGCACATTGTTTTAATAGCTAATGCCAAACTAAACTCAAGTTTCCCTTTACTCTGACTGCCACTTCCTGCGTCTGCCCATCTATATACAGCACTACTATTCTGTGATCCCTCCTGGCAGGAGTCTTATTGCAAAGTATCGCCATCCTGAGCTTAAAACAGAAAAGTTCAACTCCAGTATCTACATGACTGAGCCATGTCTAACAGGCACGACTTTCCCCTTGATTTAGTTTAATTTAGGAAGATGCAAATCAAACTGGGAATAAATTTTAGGTTTTAAGTTCTTTATTCCCATCCCCTGAATGACTTTATTGAACAGCATATTCTTGTAGGGCTCTGTAATTTGATGTAGCATAGAGTTACTACCATTGCTTACTATCAGGCAGCAACTGCAGTCCTCATGAGAGATATCAGCCTGGTATGAACAGAGCAGCTGGAGAAACAAAGTGGTCTGCACACTGTATGGCAGACAGCCACATACTTATGACTGAACATCCACTCTGGTGGCAACAGGCTGATAATGTTCAGAGTGGCTGTGACAGCTGACAGAATGGCACCAATGAAATTTTCTTCACACTAAATAAATTCACAAAGAATGAGCCTGAAAACTAGCAGTACTCAAAGCAAAAATGAGGACAAAATTTGTAAAACTGAGATACAATTTTAAATTAGATTTTTATATGCTGAATGGTTTCCTTTGAAAACAACTGCATTCTACTTGCAATTACATATATATATATATGCACCCTTCTTTTAGCAGCTTTTCTTCTCTCCCCTCCCTCCCAGGCTGCTGATTTTATCTCTCTCTCTATTTTTTTTTAAGTCCTTCACTCTCTCACTGCACTTGTTCCACTTTGTTCTTCTTTCACCATCACACTTCAAAGACTTCCAGGAGTCAGACAAAGTTCTTTCAACAAGGTAGCACTTTCCTCCACAGAAGGGCAAAATTCTCAATATAAGGCAGAAGCAGTCTAGGTATCCTTACAATACCTTTTTTTTTTTTTTTTTCCTTTAATATATCCTATCCCCATTACTGCTAGAAAGGACTGAGAGAAATGCAGTGAACTACAGTTGTTAAGAGAGACTACATGATTTATTCTCCCCACATCACAGAAGGACTCTGAGTCCCAGAATGGAATAGAATCCACATCCATTTATCTATTACAGGTTTTTATATCAATGTTCCCAAGCAAAATCCTCTGGTTTAATGTAAAGAAAATCCCTTGCTTGAGAAAGTAATTTTTCAAAGGATTTATTTTAATAATTCATTATTTTTAAACCCCATATAACTCCAGACTGTTTTTGAGGGGAGGGACTTGAGGTATTGTTATTTGACTGCAGAGAAAGCTGTCTTAGAGTCTCTGACTTCTAAATTTATATAGTATTTTTTAAATGATTAAAGCACTTAGTTACACTGATGGTCTTTGTGGTTTTTTCATATACGTAGGTTCTGAGGCCTACAAAAAATAGTAGAAGACAGGCTGTGATGCCAGATATTTTAGCTGCACAGTGCTTAACTGTCTGTGAGGATGTTGTGATGCAAAAATGATTATGGAGACTTGCTCAGATCCAAGCCATGGAAACAACTGATGTTTTCTGGTTTATGTTATGGCTTCTAAAAACTTACCAAGCTATTAAGATGCAGTTATTGAGGAAATTTGGACCACCTACTGGGCTGAATATATTTTATTTGCAACAAGACAATGTCATTAATAATTAGGTGGTTTGGTTGTTTTCTTTTGTTATTTCAGTACATGCCATATGCTTTTACAAACTTAGATAAAGCTAGTAAATTACATAATAGATACCTCTGCACATATCTACTTTGAAGAGTCAAAAAAACCCCATGTCACACTGTCAGTAGGAAATTGCAGGTATGGCATGTAGTAAAATGACTTTATATATACAATGTTTGTTTCAATAAAGCAAGTTAAATGTTTATTTGTATTGGGTTTGCGTGGCAAGGTTTCGGTAGCAGGGGCTATGTGGTGGCTTGTGTGAGGAGCTGCTGGCAGCTTCCCCCATGGTTATGGAGCCCAGGCCGAGCCCGTCAGCGACGGTGGCAGCGCTGGGGGTATCGTATTTCAGAAGGGGGAAAAACCTGCGCAATAAATCGCAGCTGGAGAGAGGGGTGAGACTGTGTGAGAGCAGCAGCCCTGCCGGCACCCAGGGCAGGAGGAGGCCGGGGGGCTCCAGGCGCCGGAGCAGAGACCCCCCGGCAGCCCGAGGTGCAGCCCCCGGTGCGGCAGGCTGTGCCCCCAGCCCACGGAGCCCACGGGGGAGCAGACACCCCCCCGCAGCCCGCGGAGGGCCCCACGCCGGGGCAGGGGGTGCCCGAGGGAGGCTGTGACCCGTGGGCAGCCCACGCTGGGGCAGCTCCTGGCAGGGCCCGTGGCCCCGCGGGGAGAGGAGCCCGGGCTGGGGCCGGGCTGCGGGCAGGGCTGGGGACCCCGGGGAGAAGGTGTTTTAATATTTGGTTTCAGTTCTCATTATCCTACTCTGATTCATTGGTAATATGTTAAACTAATTTCCCCAAATTCAGTCTGTTTTCCCCATGACTGTAACTGGCCAAAAGCCTTTATCTCGACCAACGAGCCTTTTGTTGTATTTTCTCCCCCCTGCCCAGCTGAAGAGGGGAGCAATTGAGTGGCTTTGGTGGGCACCTGGTGTCCAGCCAGGGTCACCCACCACAACCCTGCTCCTTGATAACAAACATTCCACATATGATCAGGAAAGGTTATGTCATTATCAATGCTCACCTGAGGAATCACCTCAGCTAAAATTGTGTCCAGGAGGCAATAAGTGGCAGTGACATGTTTAATTTACATTTGCACAACTGTTACTTGATATTATACGTACAAAAGTATATTTTTTTCTCTTTAGTAGATCTGGGAAATTCCTAGCAAGATAATAATGATCACATGATTTTCAAGTTCAACAGAAGTGACCACTCAGGTATCTTGTGTTAGCTAGCACAGTCAGGTATTTCATTACCTTTTTGTGTTTAGTTTTTAGTTATTGTTAATAATTAATTCCAGAAGACATAGATATGTCTGTGTAGGTGAAACACATTGGACTTTTTGTTATCGTTATTATTCTTATTTGTTACATTTTCATGTGTATCATGATACGTTCAGTATATTACCTAGTCTGAAAGCAAACCATTTTATATGGAGATTTGAGGTAATGAGCATTCAACTTTAAAAAATAGTTCTGGTATCCTGTAGCTTCTCAATAATAATATGCTCTTACATTCCAACAGAGAAGGATGGATTATGGGTTTTTCAATTTGCATCAGGCATATTAATTGCAGAGTAGGATTTCCACATAAAATATCAATGTACTGGAACAAACTGTTAATGTACCAGAATATGAACACTTACATTCATTTCTTGAGATTTAAAAGCAATCTTCTTTTTCATACATCTGAATAGCATATTTTTTTTTAAAGTCTGTTAATGAGAACAACGTAACCAATGTTTTCTGAAAACCTTAATTAGCTTAAGTGTTAATAGTGCTTTCCTAGTCATTGTACTGGCAAACAATACAACAAGCCATTAGGGAAAGAAAATAATTTACAGGGTATGGAAAAACTTTAGAGCAGCTTTTAAGAAACATGCCATGGAAGATCAACTTTATGTTGTAGTAGCAAGCAAACACTGAATTTAAGTTTTACTACTTCTCTCCTTGCCCCTGCCTCCTCCCCCACCCGCCCCAGGAGAAAAGATTCCTAGACTAATAAAAGTGTGCTTGGAAGTGAAGTTCAGCTGGGAATTTACAAAGTTCTTTTAATGATATAGAACAGTCAGTTTATGGTTTGTGTTTTTCCTGATTAATTTGAACTACACACAGAAACCAATAATTATGCTTTAATAGGAATTAATAACATCAAACAGTTTTGCTGTACAAAGAAAAAAAATTATTCTTTAAGAGCGGGTAAGTAAATATTAGATACAAAGTCTTTTTTATGACTCTTAACGGTTCAAAAGGGGTTGCTTACAACTATTATCATATTTTTTATCTTATTATTTATACACCTGAGCAGTTGCTATCTTATTGTTATTTTTTCAATACTAGATTAAAATTGCACTAAAAATACACTGTTATCAACACAAATTAATTCATTCTGTGTTTATACTCTTTTGTTTTATGACTCTGTGTTTCAAAGTACTAATCTTTAATGGACCTTCAACTTTTTTTTCTTTTTTTTTCTTAAAAACAGCACATGAATGCAGGTCCTTCCTTTTAAAGCCAAACAGAAAGAGAAAAATATTTGTGTTTGCATGCCACAGCTGCAGGCTGTGAATTATCACACTAGGGAAGAGTGGAAATACCACCCACATAATCCAACAAGAGGTCTGATTCATTTTGTGTCTGAAGCAATCATTGTGGTATTACAAAGCTGAAATAAGTTTCTTTTGCAGTCTTCACAGGAGTAAAAAATGAAAATATCATCCTTACTAGTTCAAAGTAAGATTCCATTTTTTAATTTATTTTTACTCCTATTTGTCATTTTGATTTTTCTTCCTTAGTTTCTTACTATTTTGCAACTAGCTTGCCTTTACATGTAACAGTGGAATTGAATTTGAGATAGGATATAAAGGAGAGCCAAGCACTATGTTCCCAGTCCTATCAATCCCAGCTGAACTTGTGACAAGTGATTTAGTTAGTGTATAAGAACCAGATCCAAGGCACTTTACAGAGCCTGGTTTTAGGCTTCTAATCATTACAGGGCAATCAGAAAACCTTGCTTTCTATCTCACACACAGGGGAAGTTATTTGCTATCTGTTTAAGATCCCAGTGAAGCATCTGCCTAGGGTCCTCTCTAAATATGCAGGACTCTACTCAGTATGCATAGACACTCTTTATGTGGCTTCCTACAGATCATCAATAGTGAATAATGAAGAGAAAGATATTAAATTCTGCCTTTTAGATTCTTTACTCAGGGCTGTAGGGAGGTTGTGTTCTCTTGGGATCCTAATGCTTGAATTTTCACTTGAAGAGCTTTAAAGTGCTCAGGATCTTTCTTTCAAAAAAATGAGCTAGTTTAATGATTTAAAAGTTCAGCTACTGACAGATGAAATGATGACTGCAGTAAAAGCCTGCTGGTTGCAGTACTTGTCCAGAAACAATCCTTGTTATTGCTCAAAATATTCATATGCTTGCGGTCCATCCCTTTATACAATGCTGTAGTCACAGGGCTGTGGTTATTTGGGCAAGAGGACAGAAGCAACGAAGGAAGGAAGCAGGGAGGAAGGAAGAGTGAAAGAAAGATAGAAAAATAGTTGTTTTGAATTCTTTTGAAGAAGGTGGTGAAATTAAATATTGTCTTTTTGGCAGTTGGACTCGGGTGACCTTTGTAGATCCCTTCAACTGGAACTATTCTATTCTACATCACCAGTGACTATCTTGGACATGAGCTTAATACTTCTCTTCTGCAGGAAGTGGAAACTGCAATTTTATGTTGAATGTGTGTGAACAGGTGCACTTTGAGACCACTTTCCAGATCAAATCTCTTAGCTGAGCTGGATAGCTGCATGAACAATTTCAGGATACTGATCAAGCTTAGGGCTAGGTGATGTACTAACCTGCTCATTTCTCTCAAGAAATTGTAAGGAAGTGGAAGAGGTCACCTCTTAATCTGACTTTACAAGTCTTTATCAGAGAAAGTTCATAGATTTCAGGTTGCTCCTAGCAAGCAAAGATTTAAATTAATTAAAGCACTTAATGTTATCAAAATTACTAAGGATTGCCTAATATTTCAATGCTTTAATCCTGTAATCTTCACTTTTTCACCTAAATTGTATTATATATGGTTCTAAATTTTTAGTCACATCTGTATGTGCTTAAATTCATGTGTATTTCAAAACTAAAATCTAGATCAGTACTTATGCTAGTGACAGCAGAAATATGGCTCAGAATTCAGTGAACTCCCAGAAATGTTGCTGAGACCAGTAAAGTTCTAGAGAGATATAAGTAGCATATTTAATAGCTTTAGCCATATGTAATGATCTTGTAGTAACCATTGTTTTAAGCTTTTCTAAAGAAAAATATAAAACCAAAAAAAAATACTTCAGCTCACCACTTTCAGTTTACTCATAAAATATAGCCTCAGCTGTATTTTATTATGTAGATTAAGGAGCTGTAATCTCTGAAAAGCTTGCCAGGCATTACCTGTGAACTCACACTATCAGGCATCCTAAACAGAAAAGGAACACGAATACAGGGGAAATAACTGTTCTGAGAGCTTTGGCATGGTCCTTGTTGCCAGGGAAACCTCTTCTTTGTCTCTACGTGTTCAGAATGGCTGCCTCATTAGACACTGAACCTGATCATCACTTTACAGTATGGGGCAGGGGGGAAGGCAAGGGAAGGGGAAAAGCTAACAGGTCTACAAATCTTCAAGAAAATGCCAAGAATGAATAGCGGTAATCTTAAATAAATCTATGTGTAATTATAATCATAATTATGTTCTGTTGAAAGTAAATTTGACAAGGTTGCTTCATTTCACGTTTAACTGCAGGTGAAGAAATGAGCAATTCTTGATTGTCTTGCTGTATTTAAAAATAAAAGAGTGCAAACCACAAAACTGGTCAATTGCATGTTTTGTCTAAAATATATCTTTTACTTTTAAATACTGCAAAACATGCATTTAATAAGGTCATTCAGCTTATTTAACTGCCTGAGACATTACCTTAGCATTGCTGCAGCAGATTTTATTGATGGAGTCAGAAGCATAAAATGGCAGGGAAAAGCCTATAGAGGTGCATTTATTACCCTGATCATAAAGAGGAGTGGTGAAAAAATAGTAAAAAAGTTAAAATATATAGTGACAAGAGAGTTACTTTATGTTAACTACTAAGTTTTAATCAAGATACTAAAACCAGCACCACATAAACATCTGAAGTGCAGCAGAACTAGATGCAGTTTCAAGGCATTACTCATTGGTAATACAACTATGAACCCAAGGTCCCTCAGGAGTTCAGCTCCTGCCCTTGGCTGATGAGAAAAGCCTTTGAAAACAGAGTCAGAGCTTAACCTCCACATTCTGTGGCTTATAAATATCAACAAATGGAAGGGATTTTAAAGGCATCGTCCACACAACTCTGTTCTCTGAGATGAAAAATGAAATCCAAATCACAGGTGAAACAGTAACAAATGCCTAACTTCTCTACTCATATTTATGACTAGGGAAAGAAACCCAGCCAGAATTAGAGGTTTTTTCTTTTTTTCAGCTGTACCAGATGTGAAACAGTATTTAAGTAAAAAAACAAGAGGGTGTCTGATCATATGATCTGAGATTAACTGGTTACATTCCAAGAGTATAAAGATACGATACAAACTAGATTTACATGCACCTGGAGCCATTTTCCTTCTTGCTCAGTGATAACCTGTGCTTAAACTCTGACTGTTGCCTAAGGAACAGTATTTAAATTCTTTTTTTAAAAGAATGTTTTTCATATAACAAATACTTTGTGGAATTTTTTCCCCATTCTGTGATAGCATTAATAAAATAGGGCTTGCAGATTACAGGCAGAAGAAAAGAGCTAAGAAATGGCAGAGTGTAATCACCTACACACACACACCCCCCTCCCAACACCCTCCCCCTCCACCTCGCTCTCCTTGGAAAGTAGTTGTTTTCAGTTGCATGGCAAAATGCTCTCAAAGTTTTTTGAAAGATGAGTCACCACCAAGACATTTTTTTTTTTCAAATGGGCACCTGAGGCAGAATAAGCTTTTCTGGGTGGCTCTTGTAACCATCAGAGCATTTTGTTTTCTATATGGCAGCCTTTTAAACAGTTACACATAGAGAAGAAGTAGATGAAGATATTTAAAATCAACACAACAAGGCAAGGAGTAGCAGCAAGAAAGGTACCAGAATATTGTTTGAAGTATGCCTGATGTACATGATTTGAAACAACTGTTCTTTGCACCACTACCTTAATAACAATTTTGGTAAATTTAGAAAAAGTAAATGGTTCCTCTTGTCTTCCCTTTTGAGCAAATACACACAAGGACACCAAGGTTTGAAGAAGAAGATTAAAAAACCCTGCCTGAATCTCAATGCATAAAGTGTGAGCCTGGATGTCTGTAAGGAAAGGTAATTAATTAGAAGATACAGTTATAACTGGGTAGTAGTTACTATAATCACTCTGTTTTGTTATGATAGTTTAACTGAACCAGGCTGGAAACTCTAGGACTTCAATGTGAGCTACATTTCAAAGTCCCATTCATGTTTTGAGCTGTCAAATACAAGATTTTATTCTTGACTTAGTCTCTACTGACATAATTTCTTGATTACATTAAGAAACTTAAAATGTAAAATCTTGTGTCTCTTCAGTTTTGAAGAGTTTAGAAAGAATACAGAAGAGATTTCAGTAACTTACTGATCTCTCAATGCAGAAAGAGAAAAATGTTTAAGAAAAAATATGTATACTTTTCAGTCTCAAATATTTTACAGAAATATAAAGCATGCTTTTTTTTTACAAAAAAGCACAAAAAATAAAGAAGGGAAATTCAAATGCAGCTTTTGATCCAGCATAGTTTTTAAGCTTATACATTAATTGTAACCTTCATATAAATTAGTTGCTAATATCTAATTGCTAAAAAATGCACAAGTTGTACTGCTTTTATGGCTCAGGACCTCACTTTAAAGAAGGAAAAGCTTCTTCCTATGCACTTTGTAGAATTTCTACAGAAGTTGTACTTATCAGTGCATTGAAAATAATTTCTTTTTCACTGTACCAAACCGTACAAGGTACCAGATAGCTCACATTCCTTTATTTTACACAGTGTTGTGAGACCCAAGGAAATGGTCTTACAAAAGTTGAAGCCCATTAAATATTACACACCTAGTATGCAGGTCCTAGGTTCTAGTTGGATGTAGATGATCACGAAGGAAAAAAAGGTCACTTGTACAGATGGCAAAAACATTAGAAGTCTACAGGCAAAACTCCTTGAAGTTACCACTGAGCCCACAAACTTGCTTGCACATACAAGTCAGCCTTTCAATAAAAAAAAAAATCAGAAAATAAGTAAGAAAAAGGTCTGGACCTTTTAGAGTGGTTTAAGTCACAAGCAGATTGTATATTATAGATGGCTAATATCCTCAAAAGATCCTTGGTCCTATGATGCAGCATGAATCTTGCTCTCTAATCTCAGCATACCTCCAAGGCCACTGCAAGAGCGAAAACGGGTCAACTTCATCTTTATCCTATTATTTTTCACATGTGAGAGTGTGCATCCCTTGTATCCCTTGGATAACCACCTAGAAGCACTAAGTGAGGGCAATGATGTAATTCCTAGCTCCCCCACAAGACACATACAGGAAAAGAAATTACATTGTCTGCTTAAGGTATATATACAAAATATAGATATAGATATATACAAAAGTGACACAGAAGAACGACACAGGTCTCCCACCTTAGTTGGTGCTATCAGAACATGATGAGTGCAATGTTTCTTTCTTGTGTTTCTTTCTTCTCTTGAAAAGCCACCTTTAATGGTACATGCACATCTTCCTGCTAAGGTACCTGCATTAGCAGGCACAGTCAGTGAAGGGAATTTTAAAGTTTGTATTTGAGTCCAGTGAGAAAATTGCAGTTTGTTGTCTCTCTGCTCTGCTTCTCTATTGGGTGAATATAATCAACAAAACCAATTTCTTGAAGCTGGAAAGAGTAATCAGAAGCGTAAACTAGAAATTGGGCTGTCAAATGCCGGTTACCCTACCAGATCTGCCAAGTTACATCCTTTGTTTGGATACTTTGTAACTTCACCTTTAAAAAGAAGTATTCTTAGCAGTCAGTTGGTACTTTTAAACACTATATTGTCTCTGCAAAATGAAAATCATGGTTCTCACACAAATTGGGTACTGGCAGAGCTATAAAGCTATCCTTTCTAAGCGTTAAGCCTTATACATAGTGTTTGTGCAGTCTAAAAGCAGTTCTTGTCTCAGAATAATATATATTAAAAATGTGGAACACTTTAAGGATTATTTTCAGTTTTTCTTTTCCAGTCTCTCCATGCTTTTGCCTTTTAATTTATCTCTGATACAATAGTATTGCATGCATATTTGGGACTGTTATTTTGGGTATATTCAAGAATATTTGAAAGAATGCAAAAAATCTCTTTCTCTTCTAGGTTCAAAGTTTTAGCTATGCTTGCATTGACATTGCAGGTGAAAGGCAAAAAAACCTCCAACCAAAACCCAGAGAAATTAACCTGTTGGTAGCAAAACCTATGGTTGTCAGTCTTATTCCCAATCATACCATGGTAGAAAGCAGCCCTGATACTTCTGTGACTGCTCCAGCCCATAGTAAACAGGAGGTGGCAGTTCTAGTCTTTGATCCAATATGCTGCAGTGTTATAAAACGGCACTAACTAGCTTGGGAAGACATTTCCACAATACGCAAGCTAAATAGCTTTTCCAAGGCTAGCTGGAGCTGCTTCCCCTTTAATCCCATTTTGCAGGAGGCTAAAAAGTGTTACAGAAAGGAAAAAAAGAAAGAAATTATAGCAGCTTTCTGTCAGCTTGTATTGGTAGTGTAATAGAGACTCTGGAGCTATCTGCACTGCATCCGAGGCTTTTTTTTTCCAGTGTGCAACCACATAAAAATTGTTTTTTAGGGTTTTTGTGGAAACAAAATCCTTTTTATTCATATTGTTCTCTCTCTCATGCAAATCTTTCTTACCACAGAAAATGTTTTTATTTTATAATACTAAAAATCCTCATAAAACCAAATTAATATACTCCTCCCCCAATATATGACAGGGTGAAAGTTAGCAGGAGTGAACCTAAAATCCAACACAGCCTATGCAACAGGCCATTATTTTTAAATTTCTGTTGCCTTTTCAAGATGCCTTTTATTTGCTAAGAAGACATTGCTCTATCATTAAAGTAACTTCAGGATGAAACCTTCTCTGCCAGCTCTAGATATGGAAATGGGAGCCTCAAACCAGCTGTTAAAAAACCCTATGACAGTAAAGACCAACAGCAAAGCAGAGCCACTCAGAAAGCTTTTCACCACAGAAAGAAAAGGAGCAAAACAGGGAAAAGGGTGTGAAGGAGGCAGTCTGACATCTAAGGGGGATAATACTAGTAAGCATTGTATTTACTGCTTTTTAATGTAGCTTGATGTCTGATCATGAAAAATGTCAGCAATCACATCAGAAATATATTGCACAATCATATTGAGAATTTTATAGAGGGTCTGGAAACTAGGTGGAGGTGAGAACTACTAAAAACACCTGACATTTAGAATCATGCAGGGTAGGACATATCTGCAAGATGCTGGTCTCCATGACACTGTATAAAATAATTGCCAAAGTACAGCCTTTCCTAAGAACAGGCTTGGGATGTTTCTTCAAATAATTTTTACTTTTCTGATATTCCATCTACATCATCCCTGTAAGCAACTTCTCTCAGAGCAGTATGACTGATTTGTATCATGGTGTGTGAAACTAGGACATAATGTCATGTCCACAGATAACAAAATATCCTACTCTTTCCATCCTGCCATCCAGTGGGAACTCCTGTAGTCAGAGATTCAGCAGTGTACATTAATCTTCACAGGGTTACACAGGATATCTCTAACTCAATTCCCTTACATCCTCACGACTGAGTATGTCCAACTGCAGAAAGATAACACATGAGTCTGATAGTGCTAATCAGACAGGTACATACTCTGACATGTTTCACAATAGGAGGAGAATCCAGATCATGTCTTGTAGCTTTGGAAGAGAATAAGAGTGATAAGGCCAATACTGAACTGAGGAAGAAATCTGGGCATAATTGTGGAAGAATTGAGGAGGCAGGACAGTAGCACAGAAGTATTGACACATGTAATTCTTCCAGGATCCTTCTGAGAGATTTAGGAAACATTTTAAGGATTTGCTTACAATGAAGTTCTCACAGTTTAATTACTGTGTATCAGCTGATCCATATTAACCATCCCCAGGACTGTCTTTTGGCCAAAATCAGGTACAGAATACTGCTTATCCTTCTTAACTTTCCAACCTAGCTATATTTAACTACATAGCATTTACTAAACACTACAGGACCACAGATGAACAAGTTAGTGGTTCTTCTGAAACAGAGTACCTCAGGCTCTGTTAATCTGACATGATACATATGTTTCCTTGGATTATTTCCTAAAAAAGTACTAAGACAGAATAAAATCAACACTGCATATTGTAATTGAAGGGGTCATCTGGCAAACAGAACTCCTCACACAGAAGATCTCATAGTAAGAGCTAAGAGTCTGTGAAATGATTCACAGTTTGGTTTAAAACAGAAAAAAACCCCCCAACAACTCAGCAGTCCTGCCAAGAGGGGAAAGAATTGCCTATTTTGAGAATCACATTTTGAGTGTTTCAAGGTCTAGCAGTAGTTATGATTGTTATGTAGCCCTCGTGATGTCCCCTAGGAAAGGAAAACAAAGGAGACAGTATGGAGGTTGAGGCAGACAGAGAACTATGTGGTTGCTGAAAGGCACTTCTCAGACTCCAAAGCAGGTGATGTGGTATCTCTGCCCCTCTGAGAAATCAGATAGTTCTGATGTAGGATGGGATAGAGTTAATTTTCTTCTTAGTAGCTGGTACAATGCTGTGTTTTGGATTGAGTATGAGAATAATGTTGATGATAACACACTGATGGTTTAGTTGTTACAAAGTAATACTGGCTCCAGTATACTGCTTTCTTCCTTTCTTTCTTCCTTTCTTTCTTTCTTCCTTTCTAGCTTCCTTCCTTTCTTTCTTTCTTTCTTTCTTTCTTCCTTTCTACCTTTCTTTCTTTCTTTCTTCCTTTCTTCCTTTCTTCCTTTCTTCCTTCCTTTCTTCCTTCCTTTCTTTCTTCCTTTCTTCCTTCCTTTCTTCTTCTTCTGCTTCTTTTTTGCTTCTGTTTCTTCTTCTTTTGCTGCTGTTAAGAATGTACTGCATGTGAATGTAGTTGCACCTTTTCCTGAATCTCTTCATCCCACTGGGGTGAGTGGGAAGTGAGTGGCTGCATGGTACTTAGTTTGTGGCTGGGATTAAACCAAGATACAGATGTTGAAGCACAGGTATGTAAACTGTCCTGATAGTTTCAGCGAGACTGCTGAGGAATAAACTTAAGTGTCTGGTTTAGTACGTCCAACAAGAGAAATAATACAATATATCAACTCCACTAGACTTTTACAATGTTTGAAAAAAGCTCAGAAATATAAAGACTCAGACACACAAATAAGTTGCTGAAGGTTAAAAAGCTATTGCATGTCAACTGAGACACTAACTGCTCATGTGAATTCTTTTTCACTGCAGATGTGACTAAATCTAATTATCCCAATTATGCAAGAGTAGAAGCCCACACATTGACAGGAGAGGAGTGAGGAGGAGACGAGATGAAAATAGAGAGAAAAAGAGAGAGGCAGAAGGAAGGGAAGAAGGAAACTACCTGCTATCAAGAACCAAATAATTAAGAAAAATGTCAAGCATAAAATCATGGCATCTGGAAGCAGAGAAACCGTACTTATAGATGTGTGAAAAACACTAATCTAAACAAAAAATGAAAAGTTGGCACAGATTTCAAAGGGGTGATTTCTACATTAAAAGTTGGATAATCTTGCAGAAAACCCTATGGTTTTCATTTCTGCCTTTTTATGATCTCAGTATTTGTAAAATGTAACTGATTTTAGCTGAGATTTTTTTCCTCCTCAACATTTGATAGTTTACTTATTTTCATTAGGTTCCTCCTAGAATTTAATACACACTAAGCATATTTTTCCGGTAAGTTATCTGAGACATTTTATTCTGCAAGACATTAAAATAAGCTTTTTTTAATATCTTCTTTGTTTTCTTCTTTATTTTTTCCCTCTTTTTTTCTTTCTTTAAACCACGTGTGCATATAGACACATCTTCTCCTCTATTGTCTTTCTGGTGCTCCCAATTGCTTTCTTCTCACTTTTGTCACCAGTGTTGCTTCATGAGATTTAGACTTTTTCATTAGTTATGACTCATCAGAAAGGCACAATCATACCAATTCCTGCTCAGTGTCATCTACTCTCATTTAAATATAAAGTCTCTGCCTGCTGCTGAGCTTTCAAGTATGTTTTATTCACTGGACATTACAATAAAAATTGAAAGTGCCTTTCCTTGCTTCTGTCAAGTTGTGGGTTTGTTTTGCTTTACCTCTCAAATGTTCATGCCATTTCTAACTATCTGAATTTCTTTATTTCTTTTTTTCTTGTGAAGGCTTTATTATGAATAGTTTTACTAAATAAATCTGTGATCTAAATGAAATTTGACTAGAACTTTAACCAATATCATAATATGCCAGAAATTTTAAGCACAAGACATTCTTTGTAGAAATTGTAGGGTTTCCTGTTTAAAAGATACTAAGTTTGTGATAAAACAAGTAAGACTGAAACCTGCAAGGAAGTCTGAGTCTGAAGACTGTCATTAGCATAGATGTAGTATTTGTGGTAGTGACTTATTTCCCCTTTACAAAATAATAAGAGAACAAATCTTTAGTGGTATATCTACTTTCTTTAGCCATTAATCACTAACACCAAAACCTCATAAATATGGTGACAGACACAAAGTAATTCTTATATTTCAGAAAAGGTCAATCAAAAGTAGATATGGTAAAATTCCAGCCAATAAATAATCTTATAAGGCTAAATGTTGCACTCATTCTTTTCAAGTCACTCATTAGTCATCTACAGTGTTCTTGACATTTTAAACATATTATTTCAAAGTCCGTGCTTTATTATTGGGAAGGGAAGTTTTTTTAGCTTGAAAAGCTCCATCTATAGTTGGGGTCTGGATCACCATAAATGAACAGTTTCCCATTGGACAAGAAGCTACTGTGACAGAAACATTAATAATACCTCTGAACATCTACTGCCCCATTTCATATTTTTTGGAAGAGACTTACAGTTTTATGGAGAAATACTGGAGGAACAAAAAGAAGAAGGAACAAAGAGGTAGGAAAGGTTATTTTGTAGCTAAAGCTGGTTGAATTATTAATTCTTTAACATTTAATCTTTTAATTTAGTGCTTAAAATTAGAATCATAAGCTCACATTTTGAGTTTCAGTAGAAGGAGCTGCATCTTTGCATAACAGGCCATTCCTTTAAGGGTAAAATTTCTGAAGATGTTTAAATGACTTAGGTATCACTTTGAACTTGAAAGACAGTAGATGCATTTTCTAAAATCCCTGGAAATGGCTTAGATGCCCATGTAATTTTTTGAATTTCCTTCTCCTGCCCTTGATATCCAACAAGCACTAGGAAGTCTAATATAAGCATCTAATTTTGAAAATTTGTCCCTTATGGATGTACCGCTCAATGTGTTCCTTTCATTCTGCATTGAAATCATTCACACTGAATTTATACAGCTATTAAATTTATTGTAATAAGTTGCTGAAGGGATTTATTAATTTTTATAATCTAAGAATTAAACCCCCTTATTTTTGATAAACTTTTGAATTACTTAGGTCACAGAGTCTTATTTTCAAAAATGTCTCCATCACTGAGTAGTCTGTCCCATTGAAAGTTATCATTTTGCTGTAATATTATTCATAGGATGTGTTTGATCTATTCATATTTTATCTATTCACACAGGATATCTGCTCTTCAGCTGTTTGATGGCAGTTTTACAAGGACTATAATGACAAATATCCAAATATAAATGATTAATAAATCACTTAGTTATGCAGTTTCAGGAAAATAATCTGCTCCGTGTATTAAAAAAAGTGATGAAACTTTTCAGTTGGGAATATAGAGGCTGCCAAATACTTGTAAATAATTTGTAAAATACAGAATGAATTTGCTAATCACTGTAACAAATAAATAAAGGGAGAAATACAGGGAATTCAGAGAAAATAAGAGTGCTCAAGGGCATGGAAAAAAACTAATAAGAGCGTGAAAAGTCTGGATTTTTTTCTGAAAGGAAAAAGGAGAAATCAGATATGTGTATAAAATAATGAATGCTCAATAAAGCATAGACGAAAAAACAAAAAGGCCCATTTCCTATCTGGTTCTATGGTATAAGAACAAAGACATAATTAAATGGTGGAAGGCTTGAAATAAATAAAAGGATATAGTATATAACGTTAAGTCACGAGGCAAAGAAGCTGAAAAGACTAAAATGAAGACTGGATGTACAGTTCCCAGTGTGGACCAGTGTGGCACTTCTAGCTCCCACAGCCTGTGTGGAAGAGATCCTGGCCCACCCTGGTCTAGGAGTAGGCACACGAAGGAGACCTCAGGCTACAGACTGGCACAGAAGTACTTCTTGTTGGTGATAGATAGCACACTGAGTAGGACTGCACTGTAAGGAATCTTACAGTTTCACAGGTCTATTGCCATCTGTCTAGGGGGAGGATAATCAAACTCAGACCAGGAAAAAAAGAATCAAAATATTTATTGTGTTCTATTTCCCTTATTAAACTGTATAAACCCTTGTGCAACAACTTTGGAGACTGAGGGTAAGTAGAAGAAGAAGCTATAAACATGAAAAGAGAAGCATTAATACATAACACATTATGCTGGTGGAAGTATTTTGGAAATATTCTTATGACCTACATTTCTAATTAACAGCAACTCAAAGAGTTTTGTTTCCTACTGAGTTATGTCTGTGAGAAGCTAGTTTTGTATCTGTCGACCGTTTCTCTCTTTCCACAGATGTTGATATGAAACCCGGTATATGCACAGTAGTATGTATTATACTTAGACATTATTTTTCTGCTGTTACCAGATATACTTAGTACAATAGAACTCTAAGAAACAAAACAGAAATAATTTTCAAAGTCTCCAACCATAACATGCATACCCATATGATGTGTATAGGTATTCAGAAGGTCTAAACACTTGTATAGCTCCAATGCGAATCTTTTGTACAAGGCCCACATTGTTGAGAACTTTTTAAAAGATCCATTAACATCTGCTGTCTGAATCTTCATAAACTTAGTTCAGAGAGAGAATAAAAGTATTTTTGCATGATTTGATATAAAGCAGCAGCAACTGGGTCTGACTGGCTATACGCACCATAAAAACGTATTTAGCTGTCAGCTCAGCCATGATAACTGTCTATGTACATCTGCTGAGTCCATGCCAGTTGTGGAGTGGATCTCTTTCTCTGAAATTTAGGGACACTACCACAGATAATTAATTCATTATTGTGAACTGACTTCACAACAGTTTAATTAAGATTGCAGACCAGCCTCAGGGCTGACTATTATCATGGCATAGATGATAAATTAAAAGTTGAATAGCACTGATCTGGACATGCTAGATTAGTCACTTGGAAACAGTGTTTTCAGATCTATTAAAAAGCCTCATCTTTATCATAATATTTGAAAATCTCTTGACTGATTTCCTGGCATCCTGCATGCAGCAAAGGCTTTTTGTCTATATGTTAGTACTGAACAGTCTTTGGAGAGAGGATTTGAACAGCAGAGATTTGTAAACACAACTTTCACTGCTCAGTAGCTAAATAATGGAGCAACAACTTAGAGAAACAAAGAATATGCAGGATATGAAAATCAAGATAGCTAGCCACAGTGGCCAGGCTAACAGAGCATTACTTAATCTTCTGATTCTAAAGTTACAACTGCCAACTTGTGAACCATGTGAAAAGAAAGGTTAAGCGTGTTGGTCTTAGAATATGGGTTTGAATCAACCAAAAAACCAGAAGACAATGGGACTCAGAATGAAAATGTCTCTTTCATTATAACCAAGACTGGAAGAGCTTTTATAACAGCAGGAAAGCAGAGCAGCAGTTATATTCCAGTCCCTGTGCGTACTAGAGAGTCTGAATGGGAAGTGCCCTTTCCCCACTAGATGATTGAAAATAGCAGGTGATGAGACAAGAGTTTGCTGTGAAAGGACAATAAAATATAGACTTACAGAGAAAGTGAGCTATTCTGTTTCCACTTGTTCTGTTGTTTTCATTTGTTTCTGAAGCTTGATTACTTGGGTATAGCACAGAAACAATTCCCATGAGCTATTTTCTCATTTTGAGAACAGAAAGGAATAATATCAAGTGGTGTAAGGAAACAAGGGTGACAAAGGCTGGGAGCTGTGAGGGCTTAACATTCCTTGGAACCCTCTAGGGTAGTTCCCTTCTGAAGACACTTCTAGGCATTCAGAATCTATCTATTGCTTTTGGTAAGAAAACTTGCAATAGATTTATTTGCTTTAAAGACGACTATGGAAGAAAAGAATGGCTTATTCTATTCTGCCTCCCATGTAATCAACTAATTTAGAAGCCAAATTACAGTTACAGAAACTTTATTACTGGTGGTACCTGAGTCAGTATTAAAAAAACACACAAACAAAATAAAGTAAAATGAAAGCAAACTTTCTTGGCTTTTAGGTCGTAAGTTGAGCTGGGCTGGCAGTTAGAATACACTGTCCATCCACTTTTACGCAAAACAGATAGTATCTGCAAATCACTGAGATAAAAGCTGAGACCCAGAAAGCTGTTTTAGAAAGCTGAATTCTAGAGTACAACTTTAAGCAAAAATTGTTCATGGTTTGAGTGGCTATTTTCTAGAAAAGAATTTTAAGTATTTTCCTCCTGTTTTTTTCTCCCTTCTTGCACATGTGGTGAATCTGCACATTTATAACATCCATTAAATATTAAATAGCAATCTGAACGTTGTTTAATTTCCCAGAAACCTTGTTTTATGTATTTCTGGGAAGTTAAAAACTGTACTTCATATTATTTAACCACATTAGGGAACATAAATGGTGAAATAAAGGCTATGTTAAAGGTTCTGTAATGTCAAAGAAGAGAGTTGTTTAAGAAAAAAAAAAAAACAGTTTAGAAATGTCTTCTTTATGCTATTGTATGCAAATTCATTAAAATTTTGAACATGCCAAGGAACAGGATGCAATTAGCTTGAGGTGTGAAGAACACAGGCATATTTAAGTTTTGATCTGTACTTGCATCTGCTTGAAAGATCCTTAGGCACACAAGACTGGTCATGTATCTGTGTACTTGTAATTTAAAAATCACTTTGTAGGCTATTAAGCATCTGCCCTTAATTTCATAGGGATCACACTCCAAGGACATTCAGACAATAATCTGTGTATAAAGCTTTGATCTTCTCCCTGATCAGGCTAGTTTTACTATTGATTCCTTATTATAATTTATTTAACATAAAAGCTGTTACATAAGGTGGTTAAAGTTGCTTAATGAGCTAACCGATTAGGGAGAAGTGAATTTGAGATCACTTTGAACCCACTCTAATTTTCCCAAAGAACCAAAATTTATGAGGTTTGGCGTCCTGGAGGAAAAGAGTAGTGCACAGTTCTTTAATTAATAGCATATTTGGGTAGGAAAGATGTTCGCTACTGAACAACTTTGATTTTTTCATGGAACTAGAACATAAAACGAGCCCATTCTCTACCTTTAGTTATGCCCTTGACACTGAGCAGAATTTGCCCCATGGCAGACTGGAAGTCCTTCGCACTAACACAGACTAAACTCCAATTGTTCATTATTTTTAGATAAGATCAGAATAGAACTACTTAATCAAATAAAGTTATGGAGAAGAGGAGAGAACAGAGAAGCTGTGCTTGAAAGTATAAAAGAAAAGTTTGCTTATGGTAGTCTTTATCACATCTGTTTCTGTATCCCATTTTTAAACTGACTGGACCTTGATTAGATTTCACAACCCTGTTGCACGTGAATACATTCAGGTTCATAACTTTCGATCTCTAACAAATTAAATTGAGGTCACAGCTGAAAACTGAAATAGAATGATAGACAAAGTTAGTAGAGAAAAATATTTAGAAATAAATTCTTCATAAAATGGCTTTCAAATTTCTCAGTTGTCAACTCTGGCCTAGATTTTATTCTTTATTTCTTTTTGAACAAAGGTATAATAAGGGTTTCAATAAGGATCCTGACTGCCATTTTCCACACTATTGTATTATAAGCAGTCTGTGTCTCTGCCATCTTGACTTGTACTATATGCAATTGTGTAACAGCTGAGGATCCAGCCAATTATGACAGATTCAGGATGAAAAATAACTTTAAATGGAAATAATACCTCGATGCTTGACAAAACAGTAGCAACCTTTTATGTTCATATGCAAAACACCAACAAACAAAACACTTTGTTACTGTGGCACACAAGCCATAAAAAATCACCCTTGTTTAGTTTTAAGTGCCATTATCATGAATAGGACATGATGTAGAAAATTGGAGAAAAATAGAAATAAAAGCTAGCTTGAAAATCAACTGTATGTTTTAATATTTTCATCCCTTAGGAAGCCCTTCTTCACTGGTAATTTATGAGATAAGTATAGTTAGGTTAACTTTTTAAATTTTCTTCACACAGATGATCCACATTTGAAAAAATAATTTTTGCTTTATTTCTGATGCTCGCTTCTAAACATTTTTTTCAATCTTTAAAAATCGTTTGACTAAACCAGAATATATAGAATTTACTGTAGATTTGTAATTATCATGGTCTGGGATTAACAAAAAAAGCCTGAGACTGGTTTCAATGTCATTTAAGAGACAATGAAGACCAGAACCCCTACATGCATTTTTATCACTGAAATCGCTATGGAAATTACCTTGAATTTCAAGTCAAAAAGTGTACGTTTAAGACAATATATCTCAGTGTGGTCAGTTGTTTGCACTCTGTTCTTTGAAAAGAAATATCTTAGTTCTCCACTGATGCATCACTTGTCTTGCTAGGCGTTTGCAATTTAGAACAATTAAACACAAAGATTCAAGCACTTGATTATGTTCTATGACATTCAAATGATGGGTTTTAATATTTTTTTTTCTCAAGGAAATCCTATTTTTTTTTTCCTCAAGGAAATAAGAATAATTTCAACTTTAATCCAGCCTCCTAAATTCATCCTCTTAAGGTACCAATTCAAGCTGCTAAACTGGAGCTCAGTTGCCACTGCAGCCAGACTGCCATATGCTTTTTCTCTCTAAATTGCCTCCATCATTTCTGAACAGTTAGGAGACTGCTGTCTTTCTGCTTCCCAAGTGATCAACCTTGCCTTTTCTACTGCCATTCCATTTCAGCTCTGACAACTAATAATGTCATTTACTTGTTTCTGTATGAGCTTATTCTGTGTTGATGGTGGCTTTCCCTTCATAATTATCACAAAAGATTCGATGTGTGGTCCTCATGTCACAGAAGGGCAACCCAACTAGAGCAACTGTAACACCTGTGCTGCCTCAGAATAGGCACATAATTAACAGCCAATATACAGAGAAAGAACTTGCCAAAGGTTAAGAATAATAAACAAAATCAGGAAGTACCTCATCCTTTACATATTGCTTCACAGTTTTGCAAGTGAAGGTAGGGAAATTTTCTTCCCCGGTACTTTTCAAGGTGTCTGCTTGACATTGCAGGTATCTGTACTCAAAAGCAAAGCCTGATTTTGGCAGAGTTTTTCCTTAGGACTTTTTGATACATTTTGATTTTATAGTGGGTGTATGCAGGGCTTCTGAACTATTTTTGAAGAGGGGCAAGAAAATGTTAATGTAACAGAAGATGTTGGGAGAAGGATATAATGTTGAAAAAGGTCTCCCTGAATTTTGTATGCCAACCAGGCACTCCCTCTGCTGTATAGAATCTGTTGATATATTAGTTCTGTCAGACGTTTGTAACCTGCTAAGACTTCTCATGGGATTCATCATCTCCAGATCCAGCCTTTTCTGTTAGAGGAATATTTCATCCAATCAAAAAATTGCTAAGGTTAATGGGGACTTCAAGTATAATGCCTGAAAGGAGAGCTAAAATAGGAGAAGCTGTGTGTGTCATGTCCGTCCCCGCCACCCCACCCCACTCCCCGATAAATACGTTACTCAATTTTTATTGATGTTTTAATGCTTTGGAAAACAATGCAAACTGTCCTGCGCTAATAAAGGTGATGATGATTTAGCCAAAGATTTTGGAGACGTAGTATCTCTAGCACAATGGCTTGTATCAGTAAATGCAAACTGAAACAGAATACTAACAGAAATTCAATTCCCAGCTGCTTGAATTACTTTTACCCAGGAGCACCTTTTGCCTAATGCCAATGGAAACAAGATAACAGGAATCACAGGGTTTAAAGGATAAATCTCTACTCAATCAGACTAGATTCCCTACTGCATTGCCAAAGTTGAGGGTGGTGTTATTAATTCCATTAGTTAGCTAAAATCCTGTAGAAAGGAACAGAAAAAAAGATTCAATATTGCTATTGGTAAGGGCAAAGACTAAGATTTAAGTAGCATTTTATTGAATAATGAGTCATAAATTCAGCAGCCTACATTTTAAATAACTCTCAGCATAATAGCTTCAGAAACACGTTGGATATGAACTCTATTTTAGATGAAAACTAGGATCATTTTGTGCAAAGCAGCTTTTTGGTTTGTTATCAGTGACACCAATTGCCACAGAGACTGTCTTCCTGAAAATTTAATTTAACTTTGAATGACAAACCTATTAAAAACCTATATTTAATTTATTAACAAGTACTGCACTTAAAAACAAACTTCTAATATAATTATATATATACTAGCAAGACAATTTCTAAGTGATCTTTAAATACAAAGAGCTATTGTGTTGTAATTTAGCTTTTGAAAACTCTACCTGGATTTATGAAAAGTATAATGACTGAAAGTCTTATTTCTGCTGAAGTAAGTAGGAAAAAAATGAACCCACTATTAGTGAGTTGGATCTGTTTTCCTACACAATAATAGACGTTTGGATGGAGTAGAAACATATATTTAACAAAGGTGCATGGGATAGATGACAGTCAGGTATCATCTTTAGAAGCATAATTTTGATCTCATTAACAAACATGTTTTTTAAACATTCCTGCTTTTATATTACATTACATTGCATTTTATTGAAGTATTTGAAGGGGAAAGAAGGATCTGGTACATCTTAGTTGCCATTTGATACAGACACTGAGGGAAACCCAAAAATCATTTAAAACAATTTTCATACCTGCATAGAATCTTGAACAAACTTTGAGAGGAAGGACTGGTTAGAAACTGTAATCTTTGCGCAGTCTGAGGTAGAGTAGAGTAGTAAGTGAGGGAAAAGTGGCATGAGAAAGTGTACGAATTTAAAGAACCAGGCCTATCACTATACAGAAGTCTGAAGTATTTTTTTCCTGCCACTGCATCATCTGTGAATGTAGGAAATGCACCCATAGCAGCACAATCACTCAAAAAGTTCAGGCAAGCTGGGCGGACAACTAGCACAGCAAGGCATTTCAAATCACAGACAGCGTCTAAGTTGCCTTGCTCTGTGTCTCACAGCAGGAGAAATTTGGTTTCTTCAGACTCCCAACTGGATGTATCAACCCTAGGGTAAATCTTTTATACATTTCTTCAGCATTAGTTTGTGAGCATAATAATTCCCTGCAACAGAGCACTGCTGTCTTGATGAAAACACTTATAAATATTATAGAAAGCATGTCTTAAATACATAAAGCTCGTGTCAAGCTGATATTCAAATAGTTGTTATTCACTAGTAAGTGTCTTGTGAAGAAAAACATAGCACAACAGGAGCCAGTAGCAGTCAGAAAAAGCAAATACCTGAAATAAAATTCAGGTGTAACTGGTATTTCGTAAGAGTAAACAGATACAAGTTCTTTCTCATAAGGAGAGCTGAATTCCTGCTGTGCACAGTTTGGGAAACTTCAGGATTCCAGAAGCATGTGGAAGAGTTGGAATTTCTAAGGGAGTTCATAAATATTTTTCTGAATTTACAAGGCGGAATCTTGACCTTGTCAAAGTGTGTGGGAAAACTCCCTTTGATTACAAAACAGCTGGGTTTCCAGTAATCATGTTTGTTTCAGCATCTGCCAAGTCTGTACAGAGTGAGGGAGAGCAACTCTTTCAGGTAGAGGAGATCTTTAGTCCTGTTACCAGAAGCTTTTTCAGTGGTGATTTTGTAATGATGCATTTTTTTTGAACAGTACCTATTGTGGAAATAAAAGCATAGAGAAGGAACATATATTTTTGCTTCTGATATATTTAAAATAAGATAAAAGGATAAACACATGTGCTTACTTTCTTAAAATCCTCTTCTGCGCTATCAGTGATATAGCCAACACAGATTGCAGGACTGAATGAATGTGGAGGAATGATGAAATATTTTGTTAATACCACTCCCCACCCCCCTCCCCACCTTTTCTCTTTAATTTATGTTTATAAACATTTCCTGAAATTTTTGCTGTGTTTTCAGGCTTCTGTGTTTTCATTTTCCCTTCATTTGTCCAAAACCATTTAAGAAAATAATTTTACAATGTTAATTTAAAAAAAAAGAAAGCAAAAATTCTTCCTCCCCCACCCAAAGGAAGCCTCTCACCCAAACTCAGATGAACAGCTCTGAATTTAGAACTTTTGTTTAAGAGGGTATATATCTTCCTCTTTCCATTTCCTCTTAAATGCTGTAAGTCTCCTCTGTTGAAGGGGCTGTATTTTTGCTTACACTGGAGCTTCTGTCATGAAGCACAACCTTGTGAGGCAAGACTGGATAGAAACAGAACTAGAAAATGCTTAAGGTAAAATATTAAACATGCAGTTGGCTAGCCACAAAGGATTTGTGCTTTAAATAGGATTTAGCACATAACTTTTATTAACGTGAACAGACTCATTTAATCTAAAAGCAATTGTGTTGAGTGGTTTGAAAATTAAACAATGAAATATAATTTATTCTTCTGTATTACAAAACAGTCAAATGTGCTTAGTGAATTGTTCAGTTAACTATGCATAGAGCTTTAAAAAAATGTTTGTTCCTAAAAAAACCCAACAATATACATTTTTATTTTCTTTAACATAGGTATTTTTATCTAGTTTGACTTTAATAGGGTAAAATGGATCATTAAAACTTTCATCTTGAGAAATTGTTGGGATTTTTCTGAAACAGTGATTATCTTTTGCTCATCTTCTTTTGGTTTTCTTGCCATTTAGGTAGGGTCCTATCCACACTGATATTTTGTCATAAATATCCCACACCATTGCATGATTTTTGTGTAAGCACGCAGATCTCAATTTTCTGAAAAATAATGAAGCAATTTAAATATTAAATGGATTTTAAATTATCCAATTTCAGATAATTAAATAATTTAGACTAATTTCTGGAGTCAAGACATGAGTTTTTTTCTTCAGGAATGCAGAGGTTTAAATGCAGGAAGAAGGCGGTGTGAAGTAACGGAGAGCCGAGAGTAATGGGTTAGGAAAGGCTAACTGACTCAGCCTGCTCTCTCCTGAAAAGGATGCGCAATTCACTGCTTCAATGTATTCTTTACCTGTTGTTATCTTAAACTGCTAGGTTTATTAGGAACTTCAGCTGAATCATGGAATAGTTTAAAGCGTACCGGCACATTTCGGATATTTTGATTTCTAGTTTCATCATCATGAAAGACAAGTACATAAATATTCTTGCAGTTAGACTTCAAATGAGCGGAAACAATTGTTTTCCCATTTGTCAGAAAACTTGTATTAACTTTCCAATATTTTTTTTCCTTTCAGCTGTTTTTGCTGTACTTACACATTTATATCATTATTGTCAAGACATTTCTGTTGTATGGTATTATTGAAGTTGGTCTCTAACTGCAAGCCACAAGATCATAGGAACTTCTGGAGTCTTATGAAAGCCAATATAAAATATGCAGGTGAAAATATAATTGAATTCAAGATAAGACTTTCTTTCCTGACATTTTCCAGTTAGCTTTTTTGGTGGGCACCTATGGATAGAAGCATTTGATTTCAAATGACTTTGCAGGCCTACTGCATGTTTACATTTATGCACAAGTTAAACATTTCCGTGAACTGAGAATTAGTGTTTGGCATCTTGTATGAACTTAGTCCCTTGTTCAGCAAACATGGCTTAGACTGCTATGAACTTTTTCATCATGCATTGTATAGCAAAAGAGAACAAAGCACTTGGGAGTGATAATCTACCCTGTCGGTTGTTTAGAAGCAATATTTGGTTTAAAGTTCATTAATGTACAGAAATTCACTTCCTGACAAAAGAAAGGAAATTGTTCAACATACTAGATTATAGATTTTTACAAGTTTTATGCATTCTTGAAGTAATGGACTTAAACCAACTGTCATAAAAGTCAAAGTAATAATGTATAAATATTTTCCTACCAAACATTTTTCCTTTAGAATAAAATATGCTACTCTCTTTTCCTCTCCTTGTCTATTTCTGTTATAGTTAGTTTAATTTATACAGGAATATTATATCGCAGATTTCGGTAGCTGTGCTAACAAAGATAAATGGAAGCAGGGATTTCAATAAAACTTTGCAAACAATTCCATTATAGCTTGTCAAATGCACACAGAACCTCAGCTGCGAGTTGTTTCATTTTTATGTCAGTTTTGTCAACATCACTGACTAAAAGTATGGACCCTTACATTCAATCTCTGCACAAAAGAATAAATTGACAACTCAAGTATAAAGCTTTTAACTATGTTTTTAGCTCTGACATTTCTTACTGCCTTACAAGACTTTATACCAAAAAAGAAGAATTTCTGGAGAAACCTGAAGGCAAATTTTTGTGTTATTTGAATATTAATAAAGTATTCCAACAGAGTAGAAAATTTGCATAATTTTGTTTCTCCTTTTTACATTATTTTCATGCAAGTGGCAACAGGCAAATAATTTAAAAAATATTAACTCTTATTTATAAATTGTTTCTACTATGTTCATGGTGATATTGTGTTTACAACTTACAACCATTTAAAAATAGTGGGTTTTCTGTTTGCAGGAACTGAGTTATAAGGTCTTGGTTTTCACATCTTTTGTGACCACCATGCCCAAGTTCATATCTGCATAGGGCAATCTTATTTCAAAATTCACTAGTCTACACAGGCAGTGGTATCTTATAATGAATACAAGGAAACCTGCAGCCCAGAGTCACACATAACACAGCCTAGAGTCAAAGGAGAAGTGCCAAGTCCTCCGCTTGGGTCACAACACCCCCAGACAATGCTACAGGCCTGGGGAAGAGCAGCTGGGAAGCTGCCTGGTTGGGATGCTGGCTGATGGCCGGCTGAACATGAGCCAGCAGTGTGCCCAGGGGGCCAAGAAGGCCACCAGCATCCTGGCTTGTATCCCACACAGTGTGGCCAGCAGGACAAGGGCAGCGATTGTCCCCCTGTACTGGGCACTGGTGAGGCCGCACCTTGGCTCCTGTGTTCAGTGCTGGGCCCCTCACTTCAGGAGGGACATTGAGGTGCTGCAGCGTGTCCAGGGAAGGGCAACGGGGCTGGGGAAGGGTCTGGAGCACAAGTGTTATGAGGAGCAGCTGAGGTACCTGAGAGTGTTTAGTCTGGAAAAGAGACTCAGGGGTGATCTTACTGCTCTCTACAACTCCCAGAAAGGAGGTTGGGAAAAGAGGAAACAGCCTCAAGTTATGCCAGGGGAGGTTTAGATTGGATATTATGAAAAATTTCTTCACTAAAAGGATGTTGAAACATTGAATCAGGCTGCTCAGGGACATGATGGAGTCACCACCCCTAGAAGTATTAAAAAAACCATAGATGCAGTGCTCAGGGACATGGTTTAGTGATGGACTTGGCAGTCCTGGGTTAATGGTTGGTCTTGATAATCTTAAAGGTCTTTTCTAACTTAAATGATTCTATGATAATCTTGCAAAACCCTGGTGTTCTTACCCCTGTCTTTCTGCTTAGGAATCAGTTTGTGAGTTTCAGAGAGAGAATCAATTAGTTAGGCAACAGAATGTACTTAACTAACTTCTTATGACTGCCAGTATGAGTTACTAATTTCTCATTTAATCTGCTTTTATATATCTTTGCAGGTTTTATAAAAACCTATAAAACAAACAAGCCAGTCACCATAAATCCAAACCACTGTCAATTATTTGTTTAGGAAATTATTATAAGTAGAAAATCAAGATCAGAGGTGGGACTGAATTAAATCACGGACCATCAAGTTAATACATTCAGCAATCAAATCATTAAGTTAATACAGGATGCAGTCAATTCTTAGGGGTCTTACAACAGGAACTGAATTAGGTTGTTCAGTTCCTTATCCCAGTAGAAGTAACCTTCTAAATTTGCCTGAATATAAAAATCCAAATTCATTTAACATTCAGTACTCAGGTCAAATTGAGATTCTTTTTCTTGAAAATACCCAGTGTACAGGACATCTCTCTGCTACTCCCTGCTTCTTTTTATTCCCATTCAGTCTGTGTTCTGCAGTCCTGAATCTTTAAGAGTCAACTGATCATACATGTTTTCTTACAAAGGTAAACTGGATTCTCTGACAGTTCATGCAAAAGTTTAAAGGGAAAACACCGCTGTGGTTTACCAAACAGAACTTCTTTTGCTTTCTAGAGCTAGGAAATTATTCTCGCTGCATTCTCAAGGGATGGGGATTATTCCTTATAGGAAGGCAGGCTGAATAAAGGCACATATACATATATTAAAGTGTCAGATGTATTATATAAAAATATGAGGAAACCATAAGCAAAGCCTAAAATCTTTATGCTTTGTGGCATTTCAAGGCACATACTATTAGAATCTATGCTGTAGTTCAGGAACAAAGTTAAGACAAATTTTTTGATCCCTTTGATGATAAACGGTGTGTGTTATTTACTAAGAAACTTTCCTTAGGCAGCAGGAGTACATGCTTCTGTGGGTAAACTAATCAAATACTAAAATCCAAAATCATTTGACAATGACAGATATTGGCCTTGGCAAGGTGGTTAATTTATATAACAAATTTTCAACATTAAAAATATTTTAATGGAATACAGTAAATCCAAAAGGGTTCATTTAACAAAAATAAAATAATCTTCATTTGGGATCATTTTGATTTTGACATAGTCATATTTTCACTAATTTAAGCCTTGTTGATGTGATATAGACTGGAATCCAATTGGGGAATGGGATGCTGAGTAAGCTGCAGCAGAAATATTCTGCGCTTATAAGTACTAAATCTAAAATGGGTGCTTATAATGTAGTTCAACATTTTCTATGTAAAACTGTATATACAAAAAAAATTTATTTCTTACGGGTAACAGCCAATCATTTTCTTATATTGTTTAGTTAATTATGTTGAGAACAATCTACATAATTATCTTGCTATAATTGGTGTTTCTGTTATACTGTAGTTTTATTTCTTTTATAAACCATTAACTTTATTAACACTACACTTTTCATGCCAATAAACATATTAGAATATCTACATTTCTTCCCTGCAGTTAAATACTCATAAGTTTAAGACATTGTTTATTCAAAATCACGTGATAGCAGGTAATTACAAACATTCTATGACAGAATATGTTTATAATTTACTAAGAATAATTGTTTCTCTTTGGTTTTCTGCAGCTATTATTATGATAGAAAAGTATTACTTTTCTGATAAGCCAAAGTCCTACTTACTGAGTTGCACTTGATTTGTGCATTTATGGAAGAGAACTAAGACAATGCTGCTCCCATACCTTGTTATCCAAACAGCATAGGCTCCTATATTCAAAACTGGGCTTCTAGCGAGTGTATCTAGCACCTTTTTTTGCAAGTGACATGACTTTCTTCATGATGTGAATAGATGAAAGCTCTCCAAGTCTTAAAAAAAAAAAAAAAAAAAAAAAAAAAAGCAAAGAGGAAGCCGCATCACTATGTTGCCCAGTCTGTTAGAAAAAAAAAAAAAAAGCTGAGAGATCAGCTGTATCATATTAACATTTACAGTGTGCTAATATGGTCACAGGGCTTCCAGTGAGGTCTCTGCATAGTCAGCAAGTTTTCTTCTGCATGCAAAGGGCCCTTAGATAACAATGTGTTTACAACTCTGTCTTTATGACCTCTCACAAAAGCAAGCCAGAAATATAATTTTAAATAGAATTAGAACTTACGTTCCAATTGTTGTGGAAATAGGAAGTTTTAAAGTACAGGCAGTTTGGATGGATGGAAGCTTGTTACAGTATCAGACAGAGGAACTACCTATAATGTGGTTCCGAAAATATTAAGAATATCAAGAATAAGACAAACAGGTCCTACTCTGTCTTTGAAGAAAATCTTACAGGATTTTAGCTGCAAATATTTCAAACCCCATGATTTGAATTAGAAATAATAAATAAATCTGTACTTACTACCAGACACAACTATAAATAAATGTTACCATATACTGATGAATAATTGTGATTATAAAGCCACTAGAGTAATTATTTTTTTTCCCAGAAAGCATGTCTAAATAGAAATAAATTCAAGGAACGTGTGATCTGCTTGTGGATAAGCCTTGAACAGAAGGAGAGGTTAACATTTTTAGCTAAATTATGCATTGCAAATGGCTCACTCAGTTTTGTTTCATTTGCATAAGTGGCCCTGGTTCAAAAACTTACTGATTGCAATGGAAACAATTTCACTGGCTTAATATTTTTTTTTAAACCACTGTATGTAGGGTTCAAAAATAGAGGATAGAGGGAAAACCAGCACAAAATGCCCTTTATAAACCACCTTCCTGTCCTTAATTAACATGGCAACATAATGTCTTCATAAACGAAGTTCTATAACTGACCATCTGGAATAAAGAATTTTACTGAAAATGGAGGATAAACAATTTCAAGTTGCAGACAGAAATCCTCACTACTAAGACCTGATGCTTTATCCCCTTAAGCTATGTTTTATAAGAAGGAAAATTTGTCTGATTAGCGGTCTTCGGATAACTTTGTATTTCAGGAAGATGAAGTAGAGAAAACACATGCCATTAGTCCAGTGACTGCTTCTGTTTTAGGAAGTAGTAATAAGTTGCCCAGAGGTTTGCAACAATGGGTTCTAAGGTATGTAAGGAAGGACTAAGAAATCAATTTTCATGATTTTTCTAGATTATTTTTAAAACTTGCATCTTTCAGCAGCATTTTGTAATCACCATTTTTTAAAAAATGTTAATACTATCCTAATTAGTCTGATGTAAATTATCAACCACTAAACTACAGAACCTGCCAAAATAGAAAATGCTAGGTAATGTATCATGTATAAAAAATATGTTGATCAGCAACTTGGATGTCTATTATTTCTCATTCAATCAAATAATTCAGGAAATGTTATGGTTTGACCTAAGAAATAAATTGCAGATCTTCATCTTTATTTCATTAACTGACTACAAACTCAGTGAAAAAAACCCAGATTAATAATTTTTGTCTACTTAAGAAATGTGAATGGGATTTTTCTATTAATTATTATTCAAAACTGATACTTTCATAACACTGTTTTGAAGTGCAGAGCTCCACAGAGATATGACCTACAGATACTTGGTTTTATTTCAACTTCTTGCCTTTGTATCACTCTGAAACCGCATAGTTGCATAGTCATCTGCTAGCCATGAGGGATACTTTTGCTGTCAATACAGTCACAGTTAATGAAAATATGAGAACGTTTACAAAGCTGATCAAGATTTATGAGCCAATAAGCAACCTCGAGGGCGGGGGTTAAAGAAAAAGACCTAGCTAACATGCTAATCTTGTCAAAGAATTATTCATTCTGGAGCAGCTGCTATCTCTGATATACATTCTATGCAGAAACATTGCTTGAAATATCAGCTTGGGATTTGCAACTTGGAAAATGCAGGGGTTTTTTTTTTGTACTTTCCTTATTTACCTAAATTAGTTTTTAACGTCCTAGTGTGATTACTTAATAGGTAAACTCCTCATAGATGGCTGCAGTTCCTTTATATTCATTCTTTGCTATAGTTTTAGAATTCAAGATTTTCAGTTCTGGCTGAGAAACGTGAACTTTCAAGGAACTTCACATTTGTATATAGGAGTAAAGTTGAGCCATTTGCATATGCCTTGCTTCCCAAATTTGGCACAAAGTCACCAGAGCAACTGAACTTCTGTGAGCAAAAATGAATCTTTGATCTAATTTAGATATTTTTACTAGAAGACTTATGACCATGTATCCTTAAGGAATTACTGCAGTGTAATTCAATTGTGCCACATTATTTTAACCTAAAGTGACATCTGGATATAATTCACAATTTTAAAATGAGCTGTAGGTTTGAGTCAGAATACCTACCACACTAGAAAAACATATTTCTTGAACATGAGATGGAATTTTTTCTTTTTATTAACCTTTATAAATGAGCAAAAAGATATTTCTACAGGTTAGAAGAATAAACTAGAGTTTAGAAGTCTCACATTGTGCTTTTGTCCAGAGGTATTTTAGGTAAACAAGCAAATCACATCCAACTTTCATGTATCATTGATTTAAACCTGTTAAATCAGCACTTTATTATCTGAAAAGGGTTTGGGGAAGATTAATACATTTTAAAAGTTGACTATTATAGCTAATGTAACAAGAATAGGTGTCTTAGAACTACAGGAGGCAGATACATTCAGAAAAAACAAAGAATGTTTAAATTTTAAATAAATGCATTAAAAAGACATTATGATCATTCACTTAATGTTACCATAACTTAGGTGTTAAGTCGATTATATTGATTGCAGATGTGACAGTGTAAGGATATAAATAAAGCAAAGCTTGTAGGAAGATATAGTATCTTTTTTTAGATCAATTGGTACAGCTTGAGAAAAAAAGGCAAGCATTTGAATCCATAAGCTCTTCTGCTATCAGAAACTGAAGAAACAATTTTCAAAGGTAAGTACAAGTTTTAGAACAAATGCTGTGAATGTAACAAGATACATTAATCAGACTGTCTTAAAGAAAAGAGTTGATACCAAAATTGTATTCAAGGAGAAAGATGAGATGAATTACCATGATCCATGAAACCATTATCTCTAGAGTTTATGATTTTGGAGAGCTGATGATGTTATTTTATTCTCCAGCCTAATCTTTTAGAAGGTTGTTTATTTTAATTTTTTAATTAGTTTTATTTTACTTAGAATTCCCTTAAAAATATTGAGATTGCAGAGGTGAGGTGACTGAGGTAGGGATTTTGGAAATGTTCTCTTAATGATGATTAGATTTTAATCTAAAAAGAGAACATCAACATATTTTCTACACAAGCATATTTTAGTGTGTAGTGGTTAATTGCATGCCAGCAATTTCCATTTTATATGTATTGACACACTTGCGCATGTTGCTCAGTTATAGTCATGTTTGATTTGATGCCTGATCTCAGAAATTTTGTTTCTGAAGACAACAGACAGGTTGAAGACCAGATTCTGGGAAGCTTTTTTTTTCAGGTAGGGTTTTTTTTTATATAACTCTTAATTGCCCAGTGATTCTAGATTCCAGAACAAGTAAATAACAGAAAAAATATAAGTGGGTTTGACACTTGCTTTCTCTGTATTCTGAAGTCACTCTTTACAACGTATTTGGATTTTTCTCTATAAAAATCTGCTTGCTGGAAAAAACTCTCATCTTGACTGTTGAGATAGGAATCACAACTATGTTACCCAGAGCACACAGAGGTGTTTTCCTGAGGGCCTCTTAAATAACTTAATATATTAACAAGACAGTTTCACAGAGCTATTATATGTGCAATACACATCAATGACAGAGCATTTTCCTATATATTGTGGGATAACTATTATAAAGTCAGTAAGAAAAAAAGCCAACAAAACTCTTTCTACTTATGACTACTGTACTCATTTGCACAAAAGACCTCTGGAGACAGAAGATGTACAATTCAGTCAACATTTTGCTAAGTGTGGTGGAAGGCCCCAGGCAGATTTATCCCAGCGTTTCCTAACTCATAGATAGCGTAGACTATACACACTGCTAATAAACAAAACATTGAGGCATTTCAATCAGATTTCCCCCTGATCTCCTAGCTCTGTTTAGCTTAGATTTTTCCCTGATAGAACAGTTTCATATTTTGTGAAATCATGGAAATTAAAATTTGATTTTGTCTTAATTTACAAAGACATGAACAACCCCATACCCTCTATTAAACAACTTTTGTTTCAAGTGATGATAAATCAAAAGCTGTAAAAGATGCTTCAGGAAAATTTACCTGAAGAGTTATTGCACCCAGATGCCATTAATTTGAAATGAAGACTAAATTGCCATCTGAACAAAAGCAGTTGCAACAAGATTTGGGGCTATGATCTCTGATAAGAATCATCAAAAACACTAAAAGAAGAATGATTACCTGAAACCACAGGAAGCTGCATTTATTTTGTTTTGCTTTCCCCCATACTGTATTTCTCTCTCTGTAAGTATATTTATTTATGGAACACCTGATTCCCTTCTATTCTCAGCATAATTGGACGTATATGTAAGAAGGTTTAGACTTAAAGCTTACTACTTGTATCTCACTCTCACTAAACAATATATTTTAAATATGAATTGTTTTTGCCTCAGCAGGGTAACATTTTTTATGTGTGATGCTTGTCAGGTGTGTACTTTATCCTATTTCCTACTGAATTTTAGAAAAATAATTTTTTAGGAAATATTTCACTCCAATTTTAAAGACAGAACTGCTGGAAGCTCAATGGTCATTGCCATGAAAATAATATTAAACTTTAATTTAATCAGTCAGTTACATGAGATTAATTTCCAGATGAAAATCATAAAATAACACGAATTGTTTCATAAACTAACATGAATTTGTTTCAACCTGCAATATATCCCTGAACTTGTTGTTCTATTCTGGGCAAGATTAAGGGTATCTGGACAACTGAAATAGTACTTGGACTAATAAAAGATGTTTATTTAAAGGTGTCTTTAAAAAAAGCAAACACAAGAAACCCCAACACAAAACCAAAACCCAACCCAACAACCAAACCAACCTCATTATAATGAGGTTCCAGAAAACACTGACTCTAAGCTGGGTCCCTAGGTTTATCTTTCTTATCTTTTTCATTGAAGTTTGCGTGGTTGCAAACTACTTCAATTTTTTTTGTATCTTCATGTATTGTTTTGAACAATTGGAGAGACATTGAGGTGTCTGAATTACAGAGAACTGTATAATTTCAGATCCTCTAAAGCAGGGGTCCTCAAACTACGGCCCACGGGCCAGATACGGCCCCCCCAGGGTCCTCAGTCCAGCCCCCGGTATTTACAGACCCCCACACCCCCCCCACCGGGGGTTGGGGTGGAAACCAAGCAGCCGTAGATGGCTGCCTGCCACTTCATCCGCATGCCGGCCCCCTGTGTAAAAAGTTTGAGAACCCCTGCTCTAAAGCATTTAGGATTTCCTTAAAAAGTTAACAGGCATGACACTGGACCTATAGGAGACACGTGTTTTTGAGACAGCTGCTGGAAGCTAAGCAGGACATGTGGGCTGTTTAAATTGGCTCTAGACATCGTTGTTTAAACAACTAAAGCCCACCATAGGTTTTTAACTACTACAAACCTAACCTTATATTTTGTTACTAACATCTGCATTTTATTGTCTTATTGTTCATGTTTTCTAAACATCTCCCCCTCTGTTCTTCTTTCAACTTCCTTCAGTACAACAAATTCTGAAAATGTGGCATCCCAAAATATTCCAGAAGAGACCTACCAAGCTAAGTAGAATGAACTATTTCCCAAATACATATTACCTCATTTTGCAAGTATTATCTTTTTGTATGAACCTCTTTCAAAATTCACATTGTTGCCTAACTTTATGGGTCATTTTAACTTTCCAAAGCCAAAGTATTTTCTCAAGCACAAAATATTCCCTGTTTAGGATGTGATCCATTAGAAAAGAACTCGCTACCCCTACTATTACAGTGTCACAAGTATGATTTATTAAGTATCTAGTCCATTATCTAGGTCCTAAGACTCAAACCCAGGAGACAGTATGATAGACCTCATTTTAATATTCTCTTTTTCCATTCAGCTAAGAACTCAGCCAACCAGGGTTCCACCTCCACCATTTTTCTTATACAAGAAATAATTTGTATTTCTTATTATACAATTATTATACAATATTATACAAAAGACTTTTTGAAAAAATATATAACACACATACTACCTTACTACCAGAGCAGTAACCTCATCAGTAAATCAGGCTTGTTGCAAGGATCTTTCTTGACTGAATTAATATCAGGTTTTGTGTATGTTTCACCATCATCTCCTAGGGTGCTCAGAAGCTGATCACTTAACTGTTTGTTTCAAGGGGTTTATCCTCTTTCCCACTCCCCCCAAAATTAGTTAATTAGGCCAATTAGTAAATAATTCTGCATTCTCATTTTTTCCTATTGGCTGAAATCTTAAGAACAAACATTCCTTTGAGATCTTGATCACCTGAGACCAGAAACAAATGCACCTGTTTCAGGGCCCTGAGCACATCCTGCTGATCTGGCTGCTGGACTTTAGATGGAGGTGGCTCCTTGCTTTATACAAGGTCACCATCTGCACACTAAAAGCCTGTTCCTTCTGTTTGGAAGCTGCTGTAACCTTGCATTGTGATTGCTAGTAACAGGCAGTAAACTTTGTATGAATTTGCACGGTCTCTAGACTGAGACGTTTCAGGCCTGCCCTGTCGTAGTATTTCTTGATCTGCAACTTTGGTTTACTAGGTTTAGCTGTGGCAGTAATTTCTCTCTTGGCAGTAATTTCTTTAGTTGACCAAGTGTTTATGTCTAATTTCTTTCACTTTTGTTTATCTTTTTGTGGTATAAGCACTTCTTCTAGGCAGAATGGGATATTTATGACACTTGCAGAATGATGTAGTGTAGAGGTACAGGCTGGGTACAGTAACAGAGGCCTCAAAAAATGGATACACGGGATGTGGTATTGAGGAGTACAGGCATGGGCTGGTAACAGATGGAGCACAGCTTTGTATGGGAGAACTCACTCCTATAAAATGCTCACTAATGATCAGTAATTAAAAAAAAAAAAATGAGCTGGATATCCTCTAAACTGGTTTAAGGATAACAAAGATAACAAAGTAATGGTATCTAAAGTGCAAATATAGTAACCCTGTGTGTAATCTGGAGCGCCAGACCAATGAAAACTGAAAGATGTAAATGTGTGTTCACAGACTGTGTGTGTGTATGTATAAGGGGAAAAAAAGGAGAGGAAGAAGAAATCATCATGAACACTGTATAGTTCCCAGTGAAGGGCTCCAAATGCTGACTACTTTCCACAACAACATCCCCCCCCCCCCCCCGAACAGCGGCCAGTGTGAAGACACCACCTTAGGATCCAGAGGATTTGTGGAAGGATGACTGTAACGTGAGGAAGAGGGATAGAAACTAAGCGTGTATGTTAATCGTTAGCAGGAATACAATTAAAATTGTATTTTAAGTATTAAAAGCACTTTAACTGCATTGTCATTGCAGTGTTATTCTTTGCTCTTTTTAAACAATGTTTGTTTCATTTGTAAAACTAGGTCTACAGTAGTGATGACCTTTGAATTAGATTAAGATTTCCCTTACACTAATAATAAATGATTGGCTTTATGTAGATAGGTATTTGTGTGGTATGCTTCCCTTGCCCATTAGCAAGATTCTGAGCGTAACGCTCCTTTTGAGATGAGCTCTCATGCTTGGGTCCCAGCTAAGGTTGTACCTCATCAGCATTATAGCCATACCAGCACTGGCCAAGTACGCCCCAACTTTGTCCCAGCCCTACAGACTGCCTTCATCTCAGATCTGTTGCATTACTATGGACTTGCACAGGATTTAGAGCTTGCTTGTTGTTATTTGGTTGTAATCCTATCCTGACCTCCCTCACTGACATTGGAGGCAGTACCTCACTGCTCTGGGCTTGCCTGGCAAGCTGGTTTCCTGGATGCCCTGGCAGATCTGCAGCCTGCCCTGCTCTGCTCCCTGCTTGAGGCTGCTGGGTGAGGCCCTGCCCTGCCAGACCCATGAAAATTCCCGGCAACTTCCAGCTCCCTGACCCACGGAGCAGTGCAGCTGAGAGCAAAACTTCTGTGTGGGCCTTGGGGAAAACCTGATGTCAAAGCAATGACTTCAGTGTTTATTTACATATAGGTTTGCATCTGAATAAATGAGACTAAGTGATGTGAACATGGGATTCAGTTGGGGTTTTTTTTGTTTGTTTCTGGATTTTTGTTGTTGTTGTTTTTGTTGTTGTTTTTTTTTTTTTTTTAACAGCAGGTGCTGATGAAGTTTAAAAGGGAATACAGTAAGTGGGTGAAAGTAGATAATTAGTTCACTCGGCTACACAAAGAAAAGTCTAGATTAAAGCTTTCCCTTTCTATTTTCTCAATTAAAGTTGAGTGACCTGACTAAACATTGTGTTCTGTGATGCTCCACTTCCTGTTCGGAACACTTTATACAGATTATTAATTGCATACTCTTTTAGAAAAATTAAATGGTCCTTAGTTATGAGCTATTTATATTTTGCAATTTTTCTTCATTTGGTTTAAATTAGAAAATTAAGATAGGCCGGAGATTCAGCTAGCAATGAAAGTTTGGTTAAAATAGATGTGTTTGTCCTAGAAAATAAAGATTTTAGTATTTTCCTCTTTTAAAAATCAGTAACAAAATTAGTCAGAAGAGTCTTGACTGGCCTAATACATGTGAATTTTAACAGACGGAGGCAGAGGACACATTCTAATATGTAAATTTTTACAAAAAAGTGATCATTATCTGTAAACATAGAAAGGAACTTTATACATTCCCACAGAGGCAGAAGGTAGCTAGAACCTCAATATTCATACCTCCTATAGACTTAGATTAGGCATAAAACAACAGTTACTAGAAGAAAGAAATGGCTTATCGGAACTGTTCTTCTGGAAGGCTAGTCATTACTATGACTGAATCTTAATGGGATTTTGGTGTTAATGTTTTAACTATTGTCTTTAGAAAAATACCTTGTATTTTGTAATATCACATTTTTTACTTTCAAAATTTAATTGTCCATTACTTGTAACTCCCTTGAATCCATTATTCATTGGATGCAAAATGTTAGAATAATGGAAATTTCTTACAAGATAAGAATATAAGCGAAGCCCTTGAAAAAAAGCAATGGCTTCCCTACAGTACCTAGATGCTGGTTTAATTATGCCCTAGAATGCTGTCTTATGAATAACACTCATTAGGTGGCTTGATAATTCAAATTCATTTGTTCTCAAAACTTCGAATTTAATTGTACTGCTACCACTATATATCCTGCTTTAGAAATACAAGATTTGCATATGCCTACTGTACTGAAAACAATACATGCCACAGTCTGAGACATAAAACTTTTGCTTAGATATTAGTTTCATCTATGATATTTGTTAAAGCTGGAGTCTTATTTTGTCTTACTCCTCCCCTAGGCATTAATCTATCTTTTGGATCTCATTAAAGAATTCATTACTTGACAGGTTTTTGCCATTATTTATTATATATTTTTTAACAATCCATACTTCATTAAATTAAACTTAAACCAGCTCTAGAAACCAGTGACAGGAGTCAAAAAATATATAGTCTCTCCAAAATCCATGGTTTACTTGGAAATGTGTAATAAAAAGACTTAAATTATCTTCTCTACTCAAGATCCAGGAAAAAGCACATATCCTGCAGAGAGACCTGATTCAAATACTTTATTGTTGACACTTTGGAAAGTGGAGATCGCACACTGGTTAGACTAGGAATAAGTATATACAAAAGAACAGAAAAAAACAAGACCATGTATCACATCCGCTTTTTTATTTTCTCGTATCTTTCTGCAAAGATCTAACAACTTTTATTCAGTAGCAAGATGGCTGTATAGTTTAATAAATTTTAATGTGTAAAATGGAAGCGTTAATTTGTGTTAAATCATCTCTTTTGAGTGGCTGGGGAGGACTTGTGGGTTTAGTTTTATCTCCTAGTCCGGTTTCCAACTCTGACACTGTGAAGTCAACGGAGTCTCAAATCTGTCAGCTGGAGCCTAATCCTAGCGATACATACATTTATTACTGTTAAATATCTCCAAATTTCCATATTAAATGTTTCTCACAACGAGTATTACCATTGTAGTTCTAAGAAATTTCTGTACATGTCAAGCAAATATTTTGCTTGTATATCTTGTGTTTTGAAGATGTGCACTGCCTCACAGACTGCAGAAATTTAATGTGGACGGTAGGATGCCTTCCTACTCACTCATTTAATATTGGAAATTCCCTTGAGGATGTCAATGGCATCCCTTATTGCTATGATCTGAAGAAGGAATTTGGCTTTCCTGTCTTGCACTGGAAACTTGCTACTACTGGATAACATGGTATTCTGTAGGACAAGACTCTCAGCTGTCTCTGCTTAAAAATGCTCAATCTTGTATGCAATGTTCACAAACTCAAAAGGAGAAATTTAATGCAGCTTAGTGCTTAGAGCATTTATTTAGGGAGTAGAACTTCTGTGTTAGAACATTTTTTCCAAACAGGAAGTAGATGAGGAGTTTTAAAATGAGTTGTCTCACCTTTCAAGTTGTTATCCAAACCACTGGATATTGTGTAAAAAAACAATACTAGGAAGTTCTTTTCTATCATTCTTTGCTAAATGGATGACTGTGCTTAAGGGCCTTCTGCGTTTCTAAGAGGACCAAAGTCTATGTCCTTGAAGACCAACTTAGATAACTTTCCATTCAGACTGTTGGCTTCTGTAAGTTTTCTGTATATTGTATGGAGGAACCAGAAAGTCTCCTTCAGGGCTGCAGACACTATGATGTGTTAGGATATCTAAACCTGATGTGACACCTAATGCCTGAGTCACTTGGTACATTTAGTAGCTACACTTTAGTCTTATGAGTCACAACTAATTATAACCCATGAATTTGAAATATAGTTTGTCATTACTATATTTCATCATGTCTAATTATTGTGCTAAAGGCATCCAGCTTGGTTCTTCCCAAGAGAAAGCTGTAGCCAGAAATGTTGGAAAGCCCTTTTAAAGAAGCTTGTGATGGTGCCACATGGATATAATAGCCTTCTGTTGTTCCTAACCATAATAAAAGAATCTCTGCCTCTTTTGAGGAAGATCATGCCAGTTGCTGTAATGTTTGTAAGCCCTGGCTGGTAAATCTACATTGAATTTGAAGAATCTACTAATATAAGGTACTGTTGTCCATTGTGCGTTGGTGAAAAGTCTTTTTTGATTTGACTACTCCTTGAAAAGTGACAGAGTAGCTGCAAAAAGCCTATTGGTTCCTTTGCTCATTGGCTGCTTCTTTTCTTTAAATACAATTTGCTTAAGGAGATATCCAAGCAGGACATTTGGCACAAGATTAGCCATAAACTATAAGCTAAGGAATAATAACAAAATTAGTAACAGTGAATATACCAAATCAGTACAATTTGTTGCTTGTGAATCCAGAACATGCATTTTTTTAGTGTAAATACAGCAATTCTCCATAACTAGTCCAAAATTAGTCCATGTCCTTAAGTTAAAATGGGTGAAATAGGAAAACAGTTGAATATTTACCTATAGATAGAGCAGCCTCTGTTCACATCTGTAAAAGGGGAAGTTGTATTAATAGCTAAATTTCCAGTATAGATTGGTAACAGTGTAAATACCAGTTAGAAACTTGGTATTATTGAGTGACCTGAAAACAAATAGAGTATGACTTCTACTTCATAGACAGTGTGTAACACCATTAATGTCATGAAAGAAAAGTATTTCTAGCAAAGTTTCAGAAGAATTTTGTATAATCAAGATGACATCATCCTCATCAGTTACAGACTGAAGAATGTAATGAATTGACTGACTTAGCAGAGTTCCTTCTGAACTTCCCCCTTCAAATAACTGCAAGTAACTTGACATTTTTTTTCTTTGTTTTCTTGTGTGCAAATCCAGAAAATCTGTGTCACTTCCATACTGTTCTTTGAACTTTTTCTATACACTTGCCACTGAGCAATTATGGTATAAAAACCTGTGAAGGGTGATGACTCACTGCTTTCAAATTTCAGGCACATAGTAAAACCTTCACCTCCTGCACAGTGAGGGTGGCTATGCTCCCTGCAGGCAAAACTACTTAAAAGAAACTCACCGAGGATAAAGCAACCCCATCAGAAGCATACGCTGCAAAGATAGCTAGCTCAGCTTAGATACAAGATGCCTTACACATTATTCTGAGATGTCTATAGCATTTCTATCAGTTGTTACAGAGAAAGGTAAGTCTCCTACACAGATCCAACTTTTTATTTTACTTTTATTTTTCCCTGATTTAATAATAAAAAAAGCAACCACCATCACAGTGAATGTATAATATGATAATTTATATTAATTTGTGTGATTAATTTAGGAACTGTTTTGCCATCACTTTGTTGTTCTATGTTACATATCAAAATGGAAAAACTTTGAAAATTATGTTTTTTACTACATATTTTCACAAAGCTAAAATATACATCTCACCCCTCACATATTCAGTTATGAAACTGTACAAAAAACCTGATACCAGAGACATCTATTTGTAGGTTTTGGTATGTCTCCAATGCAGATAAAGGTGTTAATTCAGATTTTTCTTCTGACTTTACCTGAAGGTTACATTATGCTTTCCATTCAACTGGATCTTCACTTATTCAAGACTCAATTTAATGGATTAAAATTATTCTCTTTTTTTTAAATAATTTATGTGAATTTCAAAGCCTAAAAAGTTCACAGGAATGACAACTGCCCAGAACGTTTTGATGTTTAATGCTGTTTATGGATTTTGCTTTATAAAGTATGTCATTGTCAATGAATAGTATTGTATAGCTATTTTCATTTGAGCCTAAATGTCTGACCATACAACTTCTGCCTGTGACAATCTTTTATTTCCGTGTAAGAGGTCATTTCAGCTACAGAGCTTAGGTCCAAAGAATCTAAACCTGTTGTGATAAGTGTAATATCAGTCTTGTGTATAATAAATTAGTTTTTTTTTCCATTTAAAATATAAACAAGTAGTGTCTGGATCATCTCAGAGGCAGAGCACAAAAGAGCATTGAAATTATTTCAGAGAAAAAAATCATTGAATTTTATATTATAAGCAAACATCACACTCACAAATTTGATTAATTCAAGGTTCAAAAAATCTAAATGAAAGGTTATGACTAGCACATACTGCACTTTTAAAACTTTTGAATCCTAAAAACTTTATATATATTTTCCTTTTTTTTCTCTTAGCTAATGTGAATATCATCAAATAATTCAATTTTATGATTTACAAAAAACTAAACCATCAAAATTAACATTTGAGGCCTGATTTATAACAAACCCCCCTAACAATCTTCAGCCCCCTTCATTCTCAATACACTTTTCAGAGTCTCTGTATAGCGGCTTCATTTGTGGTAGTACTCACTACTGATCATTCCACTGCATACTGAGCACTTGAAAATCTGGTCTCTTCGTTCGGGTCATAAGAGCTGAATTGTTTTGAAAATCTGGTCCTTGTGGGCCAGATTCTCAAAATACTCTCCTAATTATTACTCAAGGAAAAGCCCCAACCCCAATCCTGCCATGACTTGAATTTTAAGTTTACCATGGAAGAATCAGAATTAGGAATCACTGAGACAAATGCTTTCATTTAATTATTTTCACTTAGTAGAATGTATGTGAACTCCTTCAGGATTACAGTAGGCTCACAGTTTATGTATTTAGATTTTTTAAAAACACATTTAATCTACCTTTCCTTAATTAATACAAATAAGCCAAAAACCCCCATATTTGATTGTAAAAACAGCCGGTATCAACTGAAAGCAGGTAAACATATCTAGTGCTTTCATTGAAGCAGCGTGTACATTGCCTTCATTATAGTATTTTAAAGTAAACCCACGGAGGAGGAACTATGTCCTGTCTTGTTCCTCTGAGTGTCTGCTTGTCCCATTTGGTACACCTGCAGCGGGTATGTATCCCAGCTAGTACTTTTTTAACACATCATCTGCCAAGGAAAGGAGGGGAGGGCAGGAACAGCTCAGCAAGCAGCTGCTGGCAGAGAATAAAAGCTTTCATGCAGTGTGAATCAAGGATTATATTGTGAGGTTGGCAGCTGATATAAAGTTTGGAAGCAAGAATCTGTTATTTTAAGCCATGAATTCTGACAGTTGTCTGTACCAGTCTAGAGTGAATCCTAGTCACATATAGTCAGGTCAGATATTACACAGATTTAGACAAAAAAAAAAAAAGCAGAAGGACAATCACTGTTGTTATTTTGTTTTAAAATGGCATTGCAGAAGTGCATGGCACCAACAGGTATGAAATTTGTCATATGTGAGAAAATGTGTTATATTGTGTTTGTTGCTTATATGCTATTGCTATTAAACCATTAAGGACTGAACTCAGACCATCAAGCTTGTTTCAGTTTAGCAACTTCATATCATTTGCTGTCCCAGAGAAAATGGCAACACTTTGATCTACTCTTACCATATCACCCATACAATTTATTTGTATTGATCTGTATAGTTTGGCTATTTTTCTTTTTTAACACACTATCTCTCAGCTCAAATTCAGAACATTAGAGAATAATTGAATTAAAAATAAGGTAAACCAAATTCTTAAATAATAGCACAGGCCATTTGAATCTACTCTCATAACAACAAATCCTTTTAAGGTCCCCAAAGCAAAATTAATGCCATCTAGTATGCACGGGGGGAGGGGGGGGGGGGAGCAGAGGAGGGGTAGAGACTAATTCAAAGCGAATTAATCTGCAGTTCATTAGCAAACACTAATGTTGCTTTTGGGAATGAGGAAATTAGCAGGATTATAATTATAAGCAACAAGTGTCTTCATAAACATCTAATTGCTTGTCAAGGATGTACAATATACTATGTAAGGCCATTAGGTAGGATTGTTGCATGCCATAAATCAAGTTTTCAGTTGTGCAACAGATTGTGTTTATAATGTAACACTGTTTCTGAGGAGATATTACAGTGACCAAAACAATTTCACAGGTGTCAGCAGGCCTGGTGAATTGTAGTAAGAAATGAATTAAAGCACAATTTCTTTATCTGTGTAGATTAGGCATCCCACCACAAAGCTATAGCCAGACACCACTATCAGCTGAGTCCCCTGGTAAAGACAATAAACCAGCATTAGACATTGAAGGAGGAGGCTCAAAGAAGATCTTGTGCATCAGGCTTGTCTGCTTTCTGTCAGGGTTTGTGTGTGTCCATGCAAATGCAAGCAATAATGTGAAAGGAGAACAGAGGCAAGCCAGTTATCAGCAAGTCACTTTCTTTAGTTGCAGCAAAAAGATTGGCTGCCGGGGGAATCAACTTAGATATAGACTCCTATGGGGGCTTGTTAAGTTATACAGCAGACTTCCTGCAAAAATCTTGAATAACAAACAAACCTGGCAGGCAGAAATCATTATGATGCCTGTGGCTGCTCTAACCAATCTCTTCTAGCAGGGTCACTTGATGGGATACTATGAAGAGCATGAAAGGGATTTAGGAGAGCTACGTTGCCTAGAAACTGACTGAGTCTTTTTACAAGGGAAAAATTTCAAACACTCAAAACTCTTCAAAGCCTTTTCTGTTTTTAGTATGTTACAGACTGTATTTTGGATTCTGATTCCAAAGAGTTTTGTGGATGCTACAGGAGATCAGTTGTTTGTAAAACTTCCTTGATACAAATTTCATGAATGTAAAATCCATTGATTCCATAAAGTCTTACATGGAAGCTTGAAAGAGAAACATTTCTACATGTATTTTATGCCTGCTCTAAATTTGATTTGCACTTTCTGCCTCATTTTCATAATTTTTGTCAGTTTAAAGGCCTGCATCAATGATTCAGTCATTTGCCAGGTGGCAGGAGTGACATGCAAATACACAAATAGGTTAAAGTTTCTGCAGCTACATAGATCTAGATTAATGACTGCTGCATTTCTTACAAATGTGCTCTTGACAAGATTCTCAGACAACAGCAAATATAAAATATCCTCTTTTTGAAAACTGTAGAAACATAAAGAAGAAAAAAATAAAATTAATTCTAAAATGTAAATATTTAAACGTTCTTTCCTGCTTTTCTTTAAACTATATTCATAGGGACTACAGAGGATAGGGACACAAAATATTGCAAGGGTGAACTACCTTCTCCTGGTTTAGCTTCCAATGCTATTGAGCCAGTTCCTGAAATATTCTCAGGCAGATTTCCCCTATACTTTAGCATTGTTTTACCTGACTAAAGACTAAGCAGGGACTGAGAGCTTTCTGTTTCAGTGTAATGAGCTGAAGTGAGAAGCAGAGACTGCTCAGAAGTGACAAACTCTTTCTGTAAGTGAATTATGTACGTAGATGTTACAAAGGGGAAATTAAGGCAATCCCAATGAAAGAGCAGTATTTTCTCCAGTATCCTCTGAAACAATGCACTTAAACATATATATTCTATGTTGAGTGAAGGAAAACTTAAATATGGTATCCGAGAAGTTCTCTTACGTCTTACCCAAAACATGTAAACTTCATATACAGTGAAGTTTATTCTGATTCCTTTTTCTTCCAAAGAGAATTTGCAAGGTCTGATAAGACATTTAGACTATGAAGGTAAGTTATACAGAGTAAAGAAACACTTGCATATTGCAATAAAAATATATAGATATAATAATATCTGCCAATATATAGTTAATATTTCATAAAATCCCCCTGCTTATATAGAGCACTGTGGTACTGTCAGGTTCAGGTCCTCTGGATTCATTAAGGCTGAGAAGACCTTGAAGTAGTCTGGAGATTTTGTTATTTAAAGAAAGTTCTCATTTTGTTTATAGCTTTAATATACTTTATGTATTGTCACTATTTCCCTCTGGATTAATCTTGTCTGAACCAGATACTATGAATTTTGCAAGAGCATTCATGTTCTTACAGATACTTTTGCCAGGATATACAGCTTGATGTTGATTCCAGAAGTCATTCCAAGCAATCAAAACTTGTTCCCTTCACCAAAATTTCCTGTCATAGCTGTCTATATTTAGATTTTGAACAGTAGGATTTCTTTCTTCCTAGCTCAACAAAATAGATTACTTTGCTAGCATATCTGGCTTGTGCATGGCTGAAAGAAAAATATACCAGATGCTTTGTAAATAACAGAAATGAGGTTTGTTTATAAGACTCAGAGAACTTTCAAGTTCCAGCTCAACTGTTAGGTTGCCTGGCAGATTCCTCTTTAGTTGCCTGGAATATTTGATGAAACAAAACATTTCACTATAGAATTGAATTGTGTTTTTCTTTGAGAAAATTGATTATCTAAATAACAATTCACTTCAAAAATTAATTGCCAGAGAAGATAATTAAATATCTGTTTTTTGATCAACTATACACTCAGTTTTTTCCCTGTTAGTCTGAAAATGAAGATAGAAAATTACACAACTAATATGAATTCCCAGTTTGATACTAAATGTATAGATCATTGTGAAAACTGCAGTACACTAAAATTATTGAAAACTTCAGACCGTCATGTCACATGGTCTGTTAATGTAGCTTCAAACACAAGTATTGATTTTAAAAATGTTGTAGAGAAATCACATCCCACAAACTAATATGTTTAAAAGGGATAAAAATTAGAAATGTTATTAACAAGCCTTTAATATATAGCCAAATATGAAAAAGCATGCCTGGCTTATGCTTGCATGTGATTGTGCATGAAATTTGGGTAATTGAGCATGAGGTAATTGTGTGATTTTGAGGGAAAACCTCACATATACATGTTGTATGTCAACAGGCATGAAGTAGGCACAATTTTCATGAAATACTGAACAATACTCAAGTTTAAAAATGGGAAGATTTTTTTTGTTGTTTTGATAATGATTTGATAATTTTGACTTCCCATGAGAAAAATGGCATCTACAACTTCTTTCTTTCATTCACAGTTTGTATTACTACACCGTTAGGTATTTATCAAAAATAAATATTAAAATAACTGATTTGCATTTTGCTTGCAGAACCCAAAATATGTTCTTGATTGTTAATCATTTCATAATAAAATATAATTGCCATTTTTGGTTCCTGTTTAGAACACTCAATAATGTGTTGGGCAAAACCAACAGAATTTTTCCCAATGGCAGGTTCAGGGGCATCAGGAAAACTTTCTGTAAGAGCTGCTTTCAGTCTGTTCAGAAAAATAGCTGAAATAAGTTATAAGAGGGAAAGAGCAGAAATGATGACACAGTTGGCAGCAGCAGCAGTGCTTTAGGTATGTTGTGCTGCTTATCAAATTGTGTTAATAGAGCAGTTAAGTATGATGAGCTGAAAGTGGCCCAATTTCTATGCTTAGGTTAAGAGGTTTCCTAAACACAATGGACAACTATAATTCAAATGTGTATAAATGCACCAAGTCATAGAAATGGAAATACCACCTGAGAACTGAAAACATTTAAAAATTGCCATTAGAATGTTGAAATGTCAGCGGCCACTGATTTCAAAATGGTCTTTCCTTTAAATCATCTACATTGTTTAGTTCTCAAATACTGAGTTATAGAGGTATTCCTGCTGCCTACCTTTAGCTATAACCTCAGAGTATTATAACCTTAGATATTTTTACAGGTGCTTCAGCTCTATTCCATTTAACGTTCGTCATTATGAATTATTTCTGCCATGCTTTCCAAGTAGGATAAACTACTTTGACTCCAGGGTATTTTTGCTCTGCAACAGACTAGAAGATGTTCACCTTTCCCAGTTTCAAGCATGTGCAAAAAGTCACTAAATATCATACTGCTCTAGCCTTGTTCTGCTTGACTGAGGGAGCACTGCAGACAAGAAGAAACGACAGATTCAGGCTAGAAAAGTAGAACACATAGCACTTTGTATCAAGTAGGCTCTTGATGGCTACTACAATGGCTAATAACACTGCTGTTAGATACAGGTCACTTGCTCCGAGGGAATAAGGAACACTTTCATTCAGGCAGTCAGTTGAATCAGACTGAGACTTCAGTGGAAAGAGAACTGCTAGCTTGGCTTTAAATCAGCTTCATTTTGCAGTACATTTTGAAAGCCTCATTCTAAAAACAGCTTTAATAATCAATACATGGATATGAAAATTAACTATACGGATCTATAATGTAAACCTATAGTTAATTTATGGGTTTGATTTTTTTTTTTAATTTTTATTAGCTCTGGTGGCCAACATGTGACAAAAATGTATGGTTAATTAAACAACGTTCAAGACATTGTGAGCTTGCATGTGAGAACCTTACTTCAAAAACACTATCATTCATTTTTCTTTAGAAACTGTGAGCTGTTTTTTCAGTTTAAGATCCTAGGATTTCTAAAAAATCAGAACTAAACTTTTCATCTTCAAAGAGTGTCAAGCTATAGGTTTCTTAAGATCCTCAGCTTGTCCAAGCTCAGGAAGCATCAGGATGCGCTGGTTTCACTGACCAATGCTTTACAAACCATAAAGATTATTCCTTATTCCGTCACATTTTATGACAAAGCTGGAATACCTATAAACTTTAGGCATTCTCCAGAGTCCTTCACTCTCTGATCATGTCATACTTGTGTTGAGTGTTAACTTGATCTGGCCTCTCATAAACCTTAAATAATTAAGAATCAATGATCTTCCTTTGACTTGTCTTTCATATAAGTCTGGAAGACAGCCCACTCAACAGAGCTTTTGATATGGTGGCAATTTTTATGGAGAAGATTACCTTGTCGAAAAGGAGACATTTACCAACTCACACTGACTGCCAGGCTTCACATTAGGGAAAAGCCAAAGCATGTCAGTAGTGACTTGTTATATTTCTGCCCCAAAAAATAACCCAAAATTAAAATTCTCATAATGATGGTATGAGTGAAAGTATATTTTACAGTGCAAATATATCATCCATGTTCTTTCAAATTTTAATCCAATTTCTATTTTCAAATATAAAATAATTCCTTGAATTGTGTAACTTCTCAATATTTCATTTGAGTTTACTTAAAATTTATATTTTGTTATTTTGTCCTTTTTTTAAAAAAAGCAAATTAAGTAGATTGAGAATTATGGCTTATACTGAATCAACTAATTGCAATTTGAACACAATTGTATCTGCCATCTTAAAATATCTTCAATCACAGGTGTTCCCACTGGGCAGAAAGGCCTTATTGTGTTTTTTGAGGATGGATACTTTACTTCTAGATGACTGCCAATTAATCTGTCATGCAGGAACTGCCTGCAACATTCACCAGAGAACAACAGTCAAAGTCCTTTTTTTCTTTTGGTTGTTTCTTTATTGTTCTGGAGTCCACTTCTGCCATCTTCCACCCATTTTCCTATAGATTACTTAGGAATACGAATTTTGAAAAAAAATGCATGCAAGTCTTTTTGGAACACATATGTTCCCTTCACTATCAAGCCTTTGCTTTCCTGTTAAGGAAATGCTTGCAATGGTCCCCCACGGTGAATTGATCTGGGTAGGCCAGTACTTGTGCTCGGGTCAACGTGAGACTGTAACATCATGAATTTTGATTCATTAGCTGTCTAGCAAGATGCTTTTCAGCAGTGTTGAATATAAAGAACCATTACAGGGAAGTAAATTTTCTAACCAGACTCCTTGCTATAGCAGGACTGAAAAACTCATTGAATGTTTACTATGTAAAAAGGGTTTTCTTTTGTGGGGTGGAGGAGAGGTGAGCAATAATTCTTTTTTCAGAACTCAGATTATTGTTTTTTCCCAGTATAGAACCTAAAGGTATGACTGTGGCTGTGATCTCTGACTTTCCGATTTTCTTCTGCATGTAAATATTTGTGCACTCAAGTCTAAGAAAATGCATTATTGTCAATGACTTTTTACCTGGTCAATATTTATTTGTTTTTCTTCGCTATAAGGAATTATTTCCAGTTAGTGTTTCCTAGTTTGCCCATCTACATAATCACTTTGTCTTAACTTTTGATCCAGGGGTATATTAGGTGGGCTTTCCAGTCTATTTGAATACTTCTAGCTGTTGATCAAATACATACTTTATTCCTTATTAATTATTTATTTCTCAGTTCTGAGAATCACAGAGATTTTCCTTAATTCAATTCAATATGTTTCCCTCCCCCCACTTTGTATTTCTGCAGGACATTTTACCATTATATTCTTACTGAGGTCTTTTATTTTTCCAGATCTTACCTACTATTACTAGTCTTTCCCTCACCTGAGTTTTTTCTGCACTGTGTGATGTACTTGCATTTATCTGCCAGATTCTAATAAAAGATATTATCTCAAGTTATCTACATTCTTGATCAATTTTGTCAGCTTCTCTTATGGGTCAGGGTTATGAGTTAAATGGTTTTATGTATGTGTATATATATGTATATATAAATGTGTGTGTATATGTATACATGTTAAATGAGGTACATTGGGTAAATCAACTATTTTGTTGAGGTTTAACAAGACATATAACAATACCTTTTTTTTTTCAGAAATGCAGAAGACATGTAATCAGGTCCTTTTTTAAAAGGCATGATTGCTTTCTAAGGAATAAATGATACCTATCTGAAGCTCGTATCTTGAACAAGAGGAATGTGTTTTTCTTTGGTTCTACTTTCTTCATTTGCTTCCCTTGTGACCATTGTATCTTGATTTACGTCCAAGGTTTCAAATTAAAGAGGTTTACCAAATATTTCATGAAGAACACAGATAAAAGTGCATATCTCCAAACATAGTATTTTAAAACCCCTATAGTATGTTAAACAAGACAGAAGTAAAAAAAACCCTGCATTCCAAAAGCTGAGGTAACACATGGAGGTATTAAATATGCTATCTTCACTGATATTTGTGGGCTTGTCACATTGGCAGAAGATCAATCAATTTCTTAAATTAATTTGACTATAATGTGTAATTAAATAGAAAACTAAAATCTAAGCATGCAATGAATCCCATTACTCATGCATGAGATGCATGAAAAATATAAAAAGTATCTACTAAAAATTCAGCAAAAGCAAATTAAGTTTTCATTATATTATTAATAAGGAAATACTTTTTTGCATCATTATTGAAGCTTATGCCGAACATGCATGTTAAAAATTCACCTCAGAACAGAATGGAAATTTTGCTCTTTGGTTAGTTGCCTAACTGCTGGAATTCATGTGTGCCCCACCATAGTTAACTGCTTTTTGAGTTTAAGACACCTCCATACAATCTGCTATTTTGATGCTGATGTAAATTCTCCCGCAACTACTGAGTGTTCTATCTGTCTTGTATGGGCTGCTTCAGTATCAAAAGATTCTAATAATTTAGACTGAAACATAATTTGATATTGGTTTGAAATATCTTCCCTGCAAATTAATAGAGGGGCAAGTTGAACCCACACTCTAGACACTATGACAAAAGAAGTTCAGAAAGAAAGAGTATCAAGTAACTACCAAAGTAAAAAATATTTATCTGGGTCAGTAAACATTTGATTTCTAATCAACAATTACATGCATTTCTACATGTTTTTCCAAAACTAAAGCTTTTTACTTTAAAAAAGATATTGCACATTGCAAAGTGGACTGTTGCTAGGATCCCAGAATTAAGCAAATGCAACCAGCATTCATGAAAGTCATGTAAAAGAGGTTCTATTAGCACTTAGCACAAGATGAATGGATGATAATCAAATAGTTTCAGCCCACATAAAACAGAAGAAGAAAAAACCATGAAAAGTCACTTTTCACTTTAATGTTGTTGACAAATAATAAGCATTCCTTTGTAGTGTGAGTAATAGATTGGAAAAATAATTGCAGTTTTAACTCTGACATGTACAGTCTATAACAATTTTGAAACTAAAAACTGATACTTAAAATTATTTTTATTTTTAGAAATATCATTATCTGAAAATTCTAGCTATAAAACTTCCTAAAGCTGCATGTATTTTGTATTATGTATTTACAGTGCTTCTGTCATCATCAAGGGAAGGAGCTTTTACAGGAATGATTATTGAGTTCCCTCTTAGTAATGTGGTCCTGTTTCCTTTTAATTTTTGTTTAGTAACCCAGCAATTTTTAATGGCTTAATCCATAACAGAATGTCTGAGCAATTAGAAGTGCAATTGGTGTGTTCCTTTTCTTATTTTTGTCTCTATTCTAATTAATGATGCAATAAATCTAAAAATTATAGATTTGACTGCTCGCCTTCCTTTTCCCTCTTTGTAGATTCTGTGGTTGTTATTTAGTGCATAATTTTAAAGTAACTTTTGTTTGAAAGACTGAGAAACACATTTAGACCAAAATGCAATGAGCATGAAGCAAAGGATGATTAAATCTAATTATGCTGAAGTCTTCATGGAACAACTGAAAATTGAGACTGTATACTGCAGGCTTTGATTACTCACAGTGTATTTTCTTCTGGCTGTATGAGTGAACTAGTTTGTAGTCTTTTTCTGTTGCAGGCTGTTCAGTGTTCTTAATTGAATTCAGTAGCATCCCACCTGGCAGCCTTTCCTGCAGTGTTGTCCTTGATAGAGCATTAAACTGTTTTGGCATTTGCCACTGTTTTGCATGTTGGTAGTTAGAAGTCAAGGGTAATGTTAAGCTGGACCATTTGTTACAGATATTAAGGATAATAATTCAAATACTAGATAATTTTAATGTATGTTCTTCCAAGGTTTTAAACTGTTGGGCTTCCAGACCATTATCAATTCTCAATGTTTATCATCATGTTACATTTCAGAATAATTAACTGATAAACTGAGACCATGAAGGTGATAAGACCAGAATTACAGTGTGTGTACATAGCAGTCATAGTAGTATTCTTCTTTCACAAATTTGTCTGGTCACCTTCTAAATCCATGGAGTCGTTACTAGAATAGACTGCAGTAGGGTCTTCTACAGCTTCTTTATTCCTGTGCAATGACCAACTGTTTTGGAACTGCCCTTTCAATTTTAATTTCTTGCATTTCCCCATGTCCTTGTACTGGGATGACATAACAAACAGTAAATCCATTTTCAGTGTCTCTGTGCCACTTACTACTCTATAAAACTCTACCATATTCTTTCCTTATTCATCCTTTTTTTCTGTCCTGAAAATTCCTGTTTCAATATCCCTTACACAGAAACCTTTATTATCCTTATCCATCTTCTCTATTTTTTAAAAAATTCTGTCATTTATTTTGAGACAGATAACTCTGAACTACACACAGAATTCTAGAAGTTACTGTGAAGGTTGTATGCAATGTCACAAGGTTTTCATTATTCCTTTCCTAGTAATTTTAGGGTATTTATACAGTAACTAAACATTCTTTTCAGTCACAACTGAAATTTTTAAGTTAATTTCACTACAAGAGTGAAAAAAACATCTAATTTTGTATTTAAAAAAATAGCAAAAATAAATGTTAAAAGGAAGCAAACTGCCAGCAATATTTCCTGAATAAGTTTAGAATTCATACTTGACTAATCTCCACGATTTTATTTTAAATATATTAAATAATTATTGTCAGCAACCTAGAAGAGTTACTAGTGGGGACACACAATATGTAAATATTTTCTATAAAAATAATCAAAGACTATGAGATTTAAAAATGTAGTTTAGTTGGCATTTATAACACTTAAAATTAACACGTTCTATTAATTAATATTGATCAAGGGATTATTTTTTATAATTTTACAGGCTTGCCTGTTCCTGACCTTTATGAGAACTTTTAAGTCACCTATGTCATGTTCTGCAGACCTTACGTCTATCATGACTAAATGACTGAGTTGTATTCAGGTGCAAAATGTTTTCATTTTAAATGATAGTTGAAAGGCTCAAAAGGATACTAAAAAAGAGGTATATATACATTTTGCTCTCATCATACACATAATAAATAAGTCCGTAAAATATACTTTTCCTCACAAATTTCTGAGCATTGTTATGCCTGTTTTACAGCTAGGGAATCAAACTTCAGGAATATATAGATTGTCAGTCATATGTACAAGTTCCTTAGCTGTAAGGCTTATTCACCTGTCAACCTCCTGGAGATAATTTCATTAGACATGAAGGTGTACTAATGCAAACACAGGTAGATATATATGGCTAGATAGATATTTATGTATACATAGGAATATAAATGAATAACTGATTTTTAAAAAATCTGAAATACAGGTAAAAAGCTTAATTCTGTCTGTGGTGTATGATTTACCAGTTATGATTCTGTGAACCTTTATGTAATCACATTCTCTGATAGGTAATGTCCTCGTGGCTTCATCATTTGATGTTTTTTAAGCAGAATTATTGTTCTCTGTGACATTTCTTTTTGTGAGTGTGTGTGGGCTGTGGATAAATATTAGCAAACATGATGGGGGGCAACAGTACAGTCAACAGTCAGCTGCTCTGTGAGTTCTTGTTCTGTCAATCCATCTCAGTCATGGTTTAAATTAAATTTAATGAGATTTAATTTGAATAGGAATAAATGAGATTTTATTTAAATGAAAAACAGATGAGATGGTTGTCACGACACTGAAGGATAGTAGAAGAACACAGCAGGACAGATTCTAAGCAGATCAAATGGGAAAATGCTTTCGCCTTTTCTGCTTTTGGTGGTCTTGTTGATGGAGATTGCTCTCCATTATCCATCAGTAAGGAGATTATAAAGTCAAATACTCTGGTCACATTTTTATTTACATGATCATAGAATAGGACCTGTTCTGTTTTTCTCTAATTGAAGTATGAAAGCAAAAATTCCTTAGTAACAGAAATGGATAGTATGATGAAGATGGAATCTTATGTCAAAAAGAAATGTCTTCGTTGGTTTGATGTTTCTCCTCTCTTTCACTCATACCAGACATCCTGAAAATTCTAAGTAAATTCAGGTGTCATTCAGACCTGTGCTCCTTCATGCCCTTTGCTTTTTCCTGAAACTAACCTAAGCATGTACTACTCTTTGTAACTTTTTTTTTTTTTTTAATATAGAGCAAATGCACACTTTGTATTAAAAGATTTATGTCAGACTGCTAGTTTCTATAAGAGATACATCTTTCCTTTCCATCTGAAAACCTACTTTTCTTCTGTGGCAAAACCCAGCTTTCGTCTACTTCAAAGGCCAGTTTTTCCTCTTTCTGGTCTTCAAGTTTTGTACTATGCATTTATATAAAGTCTGGAGAAGAACATAATTTTGATGTTTTCAAGCAGTAGTTTGTCCACTTATGCTTTGCTGTCGTGGTTTTGCTTTCTTACATACAAATATACCAGTCTTCAAATATGAGGACATGCCTTATATTTTTCAACCCTACCCATAGGATCAAAGGAAGAAGGATTAGCTGAAGTCACCAAAATGTAAGGATTTAGACATGGTGCTACATTAAAGAGACATGAAGATGCTCCCAGTATCAATGATAACTAATGAATATATTTGTATCAGTGAAGTCAGAATTATAAATTATGTTTACACAGGTGAATTTAATTATCATAAGTGAGGCATCCTTGTTCTTAATATTTGTGTTTTTATAACCATTTTGTTACTGCATATATCAACATTCTTTTTTGCTGCTGTTCTGTTCTTCCCTGAAATATCTCTGCTTTCTTCACAATTCCTGAATATGTAGAATACTGTTGAAAGAAGTTTTGTCCTAGAAACGTTCTGACCTTTCTGATTCCTGCCTATCTGAGTGCCTGAATGCACTATTCAGTTATTTATGAACAAACTTTAAATGACACCATTATAGTTCTTCTTTCTTGTCCCACCACATGTCACTTGTTGGATGTACTGCTTCTTTGGTGCTAAGATATCTTCGGAGTTGCACTTTTTTCTGTTACATAGGCTTACTAACACAATGACTTATATTTATTGCTCACTATTTAAACACTGTAACCAAGTTTTTAACGAAGTGGACACCTCAGTGTGCAAATGTGGTTAGAAGAGATATGAGATCTCTAAAAGAGAGGTCATATTTTTAATAGAGCATTTGATATAGTTAGAAAAAGCAGCCAAACCTTTAGATAAATTACCTCTTCTCTAGGTCTGAGAAAGTAACAATAAAGTTCAGGGTAAACCCAGAATGTGATAATTTCTATGGTGTAAAAGTAGATGAATTTGTATGTTCCTACTGATGTTTTCCCAAATCTGTCCCTGTCATGCATACTGCTTTTTATCTGTTTCCCTACCTGATTTCTGAAATAACCAGAGTAATGCTAGGAGAGTTATCTGTCTTTGAAGACAGAAATGTTATGTTCACATAACCACTGACAATCTTGTATTTCACTCATATTTGCTTTAAAATTTGCCCTCATTTGGAGTGGTTTTCCACAAATTTCAATGCAGGACACTTTGTGGGGTTAAAAAGATTGTGCTTTACTCATTTTTTCCCTGACATACTTAACATAACTATTTTAATCTGGGTCAAAATTTGCCTGTGCATTAAGCCTGAAGTCCTTTCTTTAATAATATAAAGGAAAGGTGCACATATGTTATTACATTTTGCAATGGAAATATTTCCTTTCCTTACCCATTAGAGTGAATTTAATTTACAGTTGAGCTAGAACTTGATACATATACCTTCCGTACCTGCATACATTACCTCCCTTATATCATAAAACTGCATTGCATCATTTCAGCAAAAGGTACCCTAGAGGGTGATAATATAGTGAGTGCTTCTTAGTATCAGCTATTCATTTTCTTTCTGATGCAGATTACAACTTTTTGAGCACTATTTTGAGGATGATGTAACTGTAGGAGTTTTATAAAAATACATGTACTCAGAAAGAGTATGTTTTACAGTTTAGTGTACTAAAAAGATAGCTAACCTGAACTACTGTAACTTAGGTCAGAAAGCACTTTCTCATCAGAATCTCTATGGTGGAGTGACACAATTGCACCTCCCTCCCCCAGAATACCAACATAAAACAATAGTACAGTGCAATACTCACAAGAGTTCCAGAGAACATCCCAAGGAGTTTATAGTCTGCATCAGACCATTAAGGCTGAGAGGCAGAACCAGTTCCGAGGAATGTAAATCCTTTGTCAGATAGATTTCTGTAACAAAATTTATTAAAGATACATAAGAATATAGGTCTCTTCTGAATTAAGTGACCAAATATTAGAACACTTCTTAATCAAGCCCATTGCCAATTTTTATATAGAGGTGAAGGGAGACTGCAAAAAGCTAAAATTTGCCTACTTTTTTGTATTTAAAGGTAGTCGGCTCCTAGTTTCCTTTTTGCTTCTTGTCCTCTTCAATAGCAGAACCACAGCAGACAATTTCTAATGGTTTATTTTCTTGACCATGAACTTGCACATGAGTTATTACACTATAATGCAGAGATAAAGTATCATCATGGGCAGACTCATTCTAAGTAGTCAAGATATTGTTTAATAAAGCTAAGTTATTTCAATGAATCTATAGTCTCATAAGCTTCAGGGGAAGCCTTACAAGCCTGCCTAAGATCTTAGATACTGCTGGCTAGCTGTAGAGATGATTTTTTAAAAGATTCAGATTTTTTGAAATTCAGTATATGAGGCTTGTCTATATTTACAGATATAGAAACCAAGATGGATAGATAAAGTTAGTTCTAAAACCTGCAGAGATTTTGCTTACACTGCTTTTTGCACCACTGACATATCCAAACTGCAATTTTGGCAGGCAGGTAAGGCTGAGAATGCTTACTCTAAGGGATAGTTATAGCAGGAATAAAACCTTCTGAGACTGTACATTCTGGATTCATCCTAGATTGACTCATTTGACTATTTTCTTTGCAGAACATAAAATATGCATTCTCGTTCCACAGACATTTCTTCACTGTATTCCATTGTATTGTGGAGAATGGAAAAAGAAAGCTATAGAAAAGGGGAAGACAGAGGAATAGAGACAGAAAATCTTCTTTTAATTTGATTAAGATATTTATAAATTATTTCCCTCTGCAGTTTTCATCTAAGTGTGCTCAGAGTATTTATGATAATAGCCTCACTGTGAAACTGACTGTCTGTGGTTTTGATACTAAAAAAGAAACACATAAATCTGCTAGGATGTACTGACATGTCTAAGATCCAGGTATCTTTTGCATTTTCCTAAGTGTCAAATTTCTTCATTGTCACACATTAAACTTTGTGGAGTAATGCAGTTATGCTTTTTCCTGGTCTTCCCCCCCTGCCCCCTTCCCTTTTCTTTAATTCTATCATTTTAACATTATTATGTAAATAGCAAATTATGTTAGTAATATATATAAACTTCATCATCTAAACAGGTAAAGCAGGTAAAGTGCTGGAGTAAGTGTTCCTATTCAGTTTTTTCCATCATACATTTTAAGAAATTGGTTCTCTGTACTTTTAATGTAGTCTATTGAGATTGCCGACTGTTGAAATTTATAGTGATGATACCTAATGCTACTGCACAAGCGTTAGGCTGATAGTACTGTGAAATGACATGGTGATACCAGCCAGTCTCCAAATGAAGATGAACTCACCTGAACAAGCTAACTGTCCACTCATTTCTAAGCCATTCAGTACCCTTGTTATAGTCCCTTGTTTCTTTTTGAAGCCACTAGTGAGGTGAGAGTCAGCCTCTTTTCCCAAGTAACAAGTGATAGGACAAGAGGAAATGGCCTCAAGTTGTGCCAGGGGAGGTTCAGGTTGGATATTAGGACAAATGTCTTTACTGAAAGGGTTGTCAAGCATTGGAACAGGCTGCCCAGGGCAGTGGTTGAGTCACCAACACTTGAGGTATTTAAAAGATGGGTAGATGCTGTGCTTAGGGACATGGTTTAGTGGCAGACATGGCAGTGCTAGGTTAACGGTTGGACTTGATGATATTAAAGGTCTTTTCCAACCTAAATGATTCTAAGATTCTATGATTCTATGAATAAATGCTAAAACTGAATACATAAATATTATGCCTAACACTAAATCCTATCAGTCTTTGATTTCTGTCTGGCTGTTTAATTGACATTAATGTTTTAGTAGCTAGACAAAGTCTTTAATCCAGCAAATCCAAACTGTTGTTGCTCGGCCCTACATATTTGTATGCAGAGATGTGTGATTCATATCAAGCAATTAAGTGATCTAATGTTAGCTTCTTTACTGCCACTGAGGTTGGGCTCCTGATTTGATACCCTCAAAGCTGTCAAGTTGAATTACTCTGATAGTTTAAGTTTAATATTCTGAAATTTTTTGCTTTTTATTACAACCATTGAAATGACACTCAGTACTTTATAGTAAAGTACGTATACTCTATTTCATATACTCATAATATTCATGAATTTACAGTAGCTAGTCATGATTTCTCTGAAAGATCTCAAGATGACATAACTCTGCTTCTAATGAAAAAGCATTCTAATGATGGTAAGAATATGACAAATGTATAGTAAAATATGAGAGATACAGAAAATGTTTTTTATTTCCGAAATATTTTGTGTCAGTCAATGACATGTACCCAGTATGGCAGTACCTGTCTGTAACATGGAGCTCTGCAAGGCACCAGAGACAGAGCCCTGTGACGAGAATTCTCTGTGGCCAGAGCTAGGAGGGTAGACATTATGTCATTCCTGATTTAGTCCATAGGAGGCCTTTCATCTTATTCTTCTTGATGTCATATTTTACAGGTTACCTTCTGTGCACAGTACTACAACAGCTCCATAGCCATTAAACTATCTCTTTATTTCCTGAGCTACTTGTTACTACTATCTGTATAAAATTGTGGTTGTACCATGAAAATATAAGAAAAAGCAAAACAGCAGAAAAATTGTTATAGCTAAACCAAATCATATGAAGCAACAGGCAGATCAATCCAAGTTCAGAAATAGTAAACCTAACAACCCCCAGAGCTGAGGCCTTGCAAACTCACTGTAAAGCCTCTACACTGCAGTTAGCAATGGCAATACTGTAATGTGGGGCTACATGGCTACATGAATTAACAAAATATTTCATTTACTCTCTACCCACCCTTCTGCCGGAGAAAATTCTGCACTGTCATCACTAAAATACCTCCATAGGATACTTATTTTACCAATAGGAAACTGCTCTTCGTTACTGTTAGTGACTCTTGAACAGCACTGTGGGTTTTTTATAACTGAAGACAAACCTATCTTGGAAATCCTACTCATTGTCAGAGCTGCAGGCCAATGGAGAAGCTAAGTTCATATGGTTAACTTCCTGACTTCATAGATTTGGGTCTTTACATCTTAATGTAAATTGATTTAAAGCTGCTATGAGTCTTTTCTTACTGAATTCAATGAGGACTGTACTGGTGTCAGTCAGGTCCAGGTTTGATGTAGCTCTGCTTAACATTAATTATGTAGAGATTTTCCATTTGAGTTTATTAGGAAAAACATCTCTATAGATGAGCAAAAAGTTTTCTTTTTAAATTAAGGAAAGTTTATTACTGGTATACACTAGGAAAGATCCAGAATGGATGCATGACTTGCAGTACAGTTTTATTAATGACTTTATTTTGTTTTCTTCATGCATTTGAGAACAAATTCTCAACAGTTTTTAGCAATCTATACTAATTTGTGAATATCTTTAGGAAAATTCTGAAAACAGTGGTTAGAAAAAAAGACACAATTGAACTGGATTTCCCAGAAGTCCTTTTATTTTTCCTTAATTGGGGAAACATTGTAGAATACTGATGGTTAACCTGATATACAATCCATGGCACATGGTAATTGCAGAGCTAGAACCATTTTAGTCTGAGGCATCTATCTCACATGAAAAGGAAGTTATCACAAATGCACATATATTATAACAAAAAGTATTTTTCAAAATTTATTTACCAGTTCTTTCTCTGGCCAAAATTCTTGTCAGGAAATAGTTGTTGGCAAACACCGTAAGGGAAAGGTGTTGTTTGTTTTTTTTCTTCCCAGTGATTTTTTTATAAGACCTTTGCTGACATCTTAATCTAAAAAAGATAATAAATCCATAGGTGGACCAAGTCTTGCAGTTTTTTCACCCCAATTAGCCCTAACAAGGTAAAATCCTTTGTAAATCTGAGTCCAGCTGCTCTCTCAGTTCCTTTGGTTTGTAGGTGATTATTCTGCCATATAATACCATTTTCTGCATCTGACAGTTTGGCTGTGCCTCCTTCAAAGTGTAAATACCCTGGCTGTTCTAAAATGTTTTGCTAAACTCATGTAAGTAGGGGTTGGTATTGGAGAGGCCAGAAAAACATTGTATAATGAAAACTGTTACTACAAAGGCTTCTAAATAGAGGAAATCCCCAAATAAGCTATCAGAGCAGGATTTTTTTGCCTCCATATTAAAATTTCCTTTCATGTGGTTAGTTTACATAAAGTGGCTACCTAGGGATATTCTTTACAATTAGTTGACATATTGTTTGTGTTCTTGTTGCTACCCTGTACATATAATGATCTGAAATCAGATGAAAGAAGTTTTATCCCCCCACCTCCAATACCTGAGAGACTGCAACCCCCCTCCAAGTTTGCCATTTAAATCCCAACTGTGCTGTTGCCTTTAACTGTGCAAGACAGCAAGACAGCACATTTTGTAGATTAAACCAATAAACTAGCAAACATAAAAGAAACAAATCTCATAATTGTGGATTTCAATTAAAGAAAGGAGGATCAAAGCAAACATTCTGCTTGAAATTGCACAGCTGCTATCTACACAAAATGAGAAAAAAAAAAAACCTTCTCCAGCTAGCCATAATTTTTGGGGTGGGGGAAGGAGAGGGGAGAGCTCAAGCCCTGCAGTAGGACAGATTGCTTATGCTTCTCACGTCCCAATCAGTAATACAGAAATATTGAGTAATAAATTCCCTGCCTCTCCTGATCTGAGAAGCTCCCACCATCTGTGAAAGACAATTTGTAACAGCTTTAGTATTAAGATTCAGTAAACAGACAATCACAAGCATTGTGCCAAACAGTGCCGACATTTGGAGAAAAAACATAAAGCAAAAGCATGAGTAACACTATGACCCTTGTATTGCAGAATTACCCAGCGACCAAAACAGTTTCAGTTGAGGAGGGTTTTGTCTTTTTCGCCTCTTTCCCCAGTCGGCAAGGAGTGCTGGAGCCTGCACACAATGCAGCAACATCTGTAGGCTGTATATGTAGGCCTTATCCTAATGTGTTGAATTATTATTGATGGCTGAGGCAGTTCTGCTCTGCTGGTGAACCAATAATGTCAAGGCAGTACCTGCAAGATTAATTATGGGAGAGAATGGGCTCTGGTTTCCAGGGACTGCGACTTTAATAGAGACTGAGCATTAGTTTCAGGGGATTCAACAGACAGCTGAACAAATGCCTCAGACAATGTTATACATGCTAAATCCTGGCACTTACCTCTTAACAGGACTGAAAAACAAAGTTTAGAACAATTGTGTTTTAACTGGGAAAAGCAGAAGGCTCTGTAAACTAAATGAAAAGGAAACAAAACAATACTGAGGTTGCTAAAGCAAGTTAGGCTCTATACAAGTATGTGAGCGTGTTACTCTCTGCAATGTATTGAAGAGGAAGGTGACTAACTTATTTCTGTAGCGTTAGCAGGAAGAGAAACTGCTTTTCAGTGACTGACAGTACCTAGGTTTTCAAAATACGTATGACATTCTACTCATGGAAATGTAAGTTGTATCAAAAAGCAGAACATTTTATGTATTTCTCTTGCACCACTGCAGTGGAAATCTGTACTCCAAGAAGCATTTTAGCTGTACAGAACTGAGAATATGCAGTGGATGAAGCTGCAGCCATAGCAACAGCTACATAAATTTTCAGGCAATGACAAGGCACATGGTACAAAATCTAACCAGTATAACTCCTACACTGGCTTCCAAAAAAAAAAATAAATCCTGCTGCAAACAATGTGGAGAAGAGGGTACTGAATGCTGTTTATTACAAAGTAATTGTGCCTTCCACTTTATGAAGACCCTGGGCTTCCTGCATTTTGCTCGTGTGATCAGCGGTGCAGCTGAGAGATTAGCTGTAGCTCCCTGTCCTGCCCTTCAGCTTCAATCCCTCCTTCCCTCTTCCGTTACCTCCAAGGCCTTATATTTTTGAAAGAACCTTGGGAATTTTGAGGCCCAAGTTTCAATATATTGTCCAACTACCCATCTTTTGTGCCTTTTTCTAGTTGTAGAATACTTTTGACAAAATAATCCCAAAATGAATACAACCCAGAGGCTGGTGTGGCTCAATACTCCAAAGTATAGGCTTATGAAACTCATCTCAAAAGGAAAAGAAAAAGCTTCACACTTCACTGATTTTCCAGTTTCACAATTGCTAAGCACATCACTTCTTTTCTTCAGACTTGAAACAGCAGCAGGAGAACTATTAAGCAAATGCACTTAAGGCTGAAAGATCCACAGTAGGATATATTCAAGCTTCCATCTTTACTTTGTGTCCTTAGCTTCTGGGTGATTTCTTTCACAGTGTCCTGTGAAACTTCACTGCCAATTTTTCATTGCCCACAAATACAGGATAGGAGACCCTGAGGAACTTTGCACATCTCAGACTATCTGAGAGCTTTGAAAGCCTAAATAGAAGTGAAAATGAAGCTGACAAAAGGGATAGAAATCCTGCTCTGAAATGAAAAAGTAAGGCTCCCAAATGTATCTTTACTCCATGCTTGAAAGATGACTAAACTTTAAAATATGTTTTCAAAACCAAACTGTATTAAATATGTAATTTCAGCTGAAGATGCTGGTTTTTTAATATTTTTTTTGTAGGTCTGTGTTTTACTCACTGAGTCCAGTAAGTCAATGACAAACGTTAGGGATGACCTTTGAAACAGACACAACTTCACAAAGCCTTGCCGTTCTGAATAGTGAATACCAGTGAAATTATATTGATCTAAAAAGAATATGACCAACTTGAATAGCAAACCTATTTTCTCCCTCATAAGTTCAATTCATTTCACCCAAAAGTGATTTAGTTCATATTGAATAAATAAAAGTACAAAATCTATATCCAGCAGCTGAGTGTAAGAAGGCATCTCCTGCTACATTGTTCCTGAGTCTTGGGAAGGAATGAAGTCCTGAAGCTAAATCTTGTTGAGCTGAATGAAAAAAGACAGTTCTGAATTGTTCCGTTTGTCCGCATATCTTTTCCATGCTGATTCTGATTTAAGCTGCTCAGCAGTCACACAAATAATGGTTTCCTGCCATATGCCATAAAGAAGTTGCAAGACGTTAGAAGTGTGACTGACAGTAGAGTATGTTACTGTTTGTTACTATTGTGAGGATGATCTCTTGAAAGAGTGACTAGTTAGCTAAAATGTCACATTATTCCCACCCATATTTGAAGCAAGTGAGGTGTCATGGCTTCACCTTGTCTTTATCGAACAGTAGTTTGTGGAGGTGTAAAGAAACATGATGAAACTCTGTTATGTGACAGCATCATTCTTTTTGAAGTTCTATTTGATCTCGTAGACAAAGGTTGTCATGTTTCTGCCCAACCATCAGCTGGTATTTTTCTTACTGACAATCTGAATTTTTGAATGAATGGCATTCTGAACCCAAAAATCCAGGCCTGGATATTATTTTTTTCTCCAAACTCTAGAAAAATCTAAATTAGGAAATAAAAAGTCTTAAATGATATAAAAATATCATCTTAATTTCATGTAGGTACTTCAGAAATATTTAAACTGGAATAAATTTATAGTCATTATAAAATCTAAGCTCCCATGAAGAGACTACAACTTGCCTCAAAGAATCCAGACTCGAAAAGAAGACAAGTAGGCCAAGTGCATTCAGCCCAGAGCAAATCATAGATCGGGTGGGCTATTTTAAAACAATCAGGCCTTTTAACAATCAGATTTAGCACAGTGAGGGTTTCCCCAAATGGTACAGTGTATCACTAAGTGCTGTTGGCGTGCAAAATCACAAGAACTTAAACAAGAAAGAGATTTGTGTCAAAACTCCAGAGCAAAAATGCTAAACATTTATAATGTTACTTTTGAAGCCACAGGCTTTTCATTACCTTACTGTGACCAAGCTCTCAGAAAATTGCTTCTCTCCCTCACAGCAGAGAATAAGCAGTAGAAATGTATCAGACATATCTTTGATTAGTTGATAGGTGTTTGGAAACAGTAAGAAAAATGCAAAGTCTGGATGCTTTCTCCTGAGGTGTGGAAGGTATTATGCAGGTGTTATGACCTGATCAACTTTAATTTGCACTGCAGCGAGGTGCATCATGAGTTTCACCCATCCAAATGCTACTGTATCCTGAAACTCAGTTCAGAAGGTAAGCAGTGTTTGAACATTAGCCAAGGTAATTTATATATAACACAGCAGTAAACTGAGGAGTCGAGGAGTCAAGGAATAACACAACAGAATATTCATTCCTAAATGAGAACATTAATCAAACTAAGAATTAATTATTTAGTGTAGTGAACTTTATTACCAGCTCCTCAGAACTGAAACTAAAAACTCTGTAAAAAACACAACTGTGAAAAAGGAAAGAAAAAAAAAAACCTGAGAAAAAGTGATGATTCTTCCCTTGGGTAACTATTAATATTGGACTTGTTTGGGTTATTGCCATACCCAAACTTACCACAAACCCAACTTTGTGTGTTATTTTCTTGTCAATGGTGACAGTTCATATCTTCCGTCAGGAACACCAGGTAACAAAGGAAGAAGAAAAGTTACAGCTTATTAAATATTTATGCTAGTGGTAGAAGAAAATTATGTTTTTGTCTTCCAAGAATTATTGTTATTATACTTATTATATTTCAAATAATGAAATGCATTACTTTGTTACAGAGTATGTAACCCACTGTCTTGGTTACTGTCTTACTATTAAAATAAGAAAAAAATAGGAAATCTTTATAACACTACAGCTTCCTAGAGGAAAAAGGGGAAAATGACAGTGTGTTGAAGCTTTATTTCATGTTCAATTTCTGAAGTTCTTTGAGGTGTTTGACAATCCTAATATAAGCTTCTATTGAATACTAACACTGGGTGTACAAGCATATTTGAAATTATCTATGTTCCTAACTCTTTTGCACTTTTGAAAAGCCAGCTTTGTTTCTTAAAATATGTTGAATGTAAAATACAATGCACAAATGCATTGGAAAAATTCCAAGTAAATTCTTCCTTTAAACATTTGTTGAGACTTCCTACTATTTCTGGCCAAAAAAACCCCAGTGGTGTTCAAAGCTAGGTTTGAAATGTCTTTTAGGTGTTTAGTGAATAACAGCTGTATCACTTTTACCTCTTATGTTAACGCAGTTGCTTTGCCTCAGCACTGATACTGACACATTTCTTCTTGTGCTGTGTGGAAAAGCTATTGAAGTCAGAGTTTAAAAGTGGTTCCTATTTTTCTTGAATGTTAACTTAGTGAAGTACAGTACATTAGGTTATTTGAATCCATGATCAAAAGAAGCATATTTTCGTAAGACAAAGTCGATTTCTGGCAAAAGATGTGGTAGTAATATACAGGACAAAAAACATTAACAGGAAAAAATAGCTTTTAATCTCTACCCATTTTTCCTTCCCTCAGAGAATAATTAGAGTCCCACCAACACAACTGGCACACCAGCTATTTTACTGTGTCCTGGCTTCTGAGTGGGTATTCACTATTTTTCAATTGATGATAAGAACCATTTACTTATCCTGTGTGTGTGAACTTATGGGGGAAAACTGCATTTGTGTGTGATTTAAAATACAAATATTTAGTGAGGATCTCAGTGAGTGATTTCATGGCTTTATAAATGTATTCAGAAAGCTCAGCTCATGAAAAACAAAGGGAATTTGAAAGTTTTTGTGTCTATACTTGCTGTAGTCAAGTGCTGTAACTCAGGGTAGGTTAATCTATATAAGTAGGAAACTGTCCCTATAGAAAAGTGAAATACCTACCTTCAGTAACATGTAACTAGTGCTCCACAGCCTATGCTTGTCGTTGTGCTCTGTGGAGCCCAGTGCCATCATTTTAGCCCAGATGGCTGTAGGGATGAAGAGTGGCTGCATTCCTCCCTGAAAAAGATGGTTGTAGCAGTAGGTGACTGTATGTATCTCACTTTGTGTGAGAAAGGAAGGTACTAGGATTGTTTTCCTTCACCATCTTTTTTTCCAGTAACGCTGTTTTTTTCTGAAAGTCATGCACACAGCATGGATGGGAGTCAGAGACAGAGGACAAATTAAGTGTGTGCAGGAAACTAGGCTGCAGCTATCCACTATCAGTACTAGGAACAGGTTCAGTTTCAGTATTTCAAACCTGGAAGGGAAATGGTACCTGAAGGAATACTTCTGGCTCTTCCACAAGACTGATTTAATTTTGTCATTATCCTTGGGGTGATAAAATTCAATTTTGCTTACAGTTCTTAGAAACTTTGAGCTGTCTGTGGTACAACTTCACCAAAAAGGGAGGATACTTTTTTTTTGGTAGAAATGCCCTTCTGTAGCAAAGAAGTCCTAGATTCTTCCCCTAGCTCTAGATAAAGTTTCTCATGAAGTCTAAAGCAATTCAGCACAGCTACAGGTTTAGAAATGACCTGTATCTTGATCTGGGTATGCCAAAATCCAGGCAAAGAGATCTACAATAAGGAGCAATAAAACATCAGGGAAATCCAGGAAAGAATGTAAATGTTTTGATAACATTAACAGTGAAAATCTATTTGGGATAAACAATCAGAAATGGTAATTTATATCCTTTTAAAGTGGAAAAAGCTTTGAGGAAATATGAGACCTTCCAATGCATTTTCTGATTTTACAGAAGTTACTTTTTATTACAAGCGTTTCATTTGAGTTAGTCTCAGAGAAGTAAGATGACAATGATACTGCCTTCTCCAGGAATTTCTTTCCTTGCAGTTTCCTATTTCTAGACCAAATGAGATTGAATTTTATGATTTGACAAAAGGTACTGTCTTCTAAATAAGCAATTAATGATCTGTTTTATCAGAGCTCTTCTTTTAGCAATTCACATGCACTTCTCATAACAGGTCAGATGACTGTGGAACTGCTTTCTCAAGAAATTTCTCTTCCTGAAAATTTTCTTATTTCTGGACCAAATGAGGTAACCTCCCCCCCAACTTTTGATTTTATTTCTCCAATAAATCAAAAAATTTGTAGTTAACATGTAATTGATCACACTAGGTTGTCTCATAACTGTGATGAATGTGTTCTTTGCATTCATTTCTGTCTTTAGAGCAGACAGTAAGCACAGTGAACCTAAGATCTTTAAATAGTAGATGGATTCAGTGCATGGTAAAATAGGCAGTACAACAAATCCAAATCCCTAAAATCAACCATAATCCTTTTTTATTATTAAATATGGATCAAACTAATTTTCAATTAAAATAACAGCATTTACACCTGTTTGACAGCATCAAGCTCATATACAAATAAGGAAGTATGACTACTTCTTACAGTAGCAGAAGCAAACACATTATTTTTGTCTTAATATGATGTGCTTTGGTGTAATCATTAGGGAACAGATTCTTAGCTAATATAAAGTGCCATAATTACACTAGGAAGTTATGATGTGTTATACCATCAGAGAATCTGCTTTGAATGTCATACTCATTTGCACCTAATTTCAGCTATTACTTTTTTTTATATCAGGATTTTTAGATAACTACAAGACAAAAAAAAAATCTTTTTGAGCCTTACAAAGACAACTTTTGAAACCTACTATGATGTACAGAGTATATGCTACCAATCATGTCAACAGGGTTTATTTTCTTTGATTTCATACTATAGCTCTAGGCATCTGCTATAGCAGATAGAAGTAGCTTTTGATAGCTCACTAAAGTTATCATAGCACCAAAGGACTTGAAAAAAGGCCTAAAACATTTTGTAAAAAACATAAATGGGAAGGAAAATAATAGCAAAAGAGAAACACAAAGCTGGCTTTTGCCAAAACAAAACACAAACCTAGACATGCAACACTGCCTTCAGTAGCAAGGGAATCACTGATATATATTGTCCAATGCTCTTATTCTTGCCATATGAAGTAGTGCATAGTGGCAGAGAATGCTGGAACTGATTTTTAATTGGAATTATAAGACTAGATTATCAGCATCTTCCTATCTTTCCAAAATAAGCTTTGCTATTACTGCCTAGAAACCAGGTGCTGTCAAAACAGCTGTAAATTCTGCTGGTGTAATTAGAAATGATTTTGATTCACCTTAGGAAATGGGACTGTGATTGATTTCTTTTATGCAATATCTGAATTTGATACACTGTCCATAGTACCAAGCTCTGACTCCTCTCAATGTTTAAAGAACCTAGTTCCATAGTGCTTATTGCTCTAAAGAGAAGCAATCGAAAAGCACTCATTTATCATACTTACAGTGCAACATTGTCTGATCTACTGACACGTTAACCACAAAATCTGTGTGTTTTTTGAGAAATTCTATACTACATGCTTCAGACTGTAAGAGATGATGAGGACAAAAGGGCAACCCCCAGCTTTCCCCAGTAGATGAAAATGTTGTGAAAACAGTGGATTAGATTTGGAGTTTCCACACTGCCCAGAGAGAGGGGAGGTGGGAATGGTAGGACGATCCTTCCAGTGATCCATATCCACACATCTACCCAAGGCTGAATTGAACTGACATCATCTGTCTACGACTTCATATACACTGCGCTTTTACTTGCTCTGCATATTCCAGCAAGCAGCAGGGAAACACTTTCTTTGGTGTGCTTTGAAGTCAATGGTAAGAGTCACATTTCCTTTACTGGGAACATGCTGTGGTGAGAAATAGATAAGGTTTAAGAAACTTTCTCTCCAAATTCATGTTTGCATGAAGAGTTGTGATTCGGTAGGTCATAAAACTTCCTTTTGCCAACAGACTTGCATTTAGTAGATTATGCTAGCCTAAGCTGCAACACTGAACTCTGTATGTGTGAAAGATACTGCTTTGCAACTAGCACTGACAGATGTGAGGGGACATAAGGTTATGTGTTCCACAGTCTCTGCAAACTACACTTAAATACCAAGCAGCTGGAAGTAGCTTGGCTCAAATATCCCGCCATTGCTTTTTAGAGGGGGGCAAGGATGGCATTATTCCGAACAGCTTCTTGGTTCAGCTGTCACTACTGTCAGTATTACTTGAGCCACCACTGTGATAACTTGAAATCCCACCACCATTGTATGATTCACTATGCTGTTTGATCCTAGGAAACCCTGATGCTGTGCTGTGACTTCAAAGCTGCTGCTGAAGCTGCATGTGTGGAAGGTTATCATCTACTGTATCTAATATAAAAGTACTGAAAGTCATTAACCCTTCTGTGACAGACCAGGTTTCTATTTCTTGAAACTACATCCTGAATGAATGTATTTTCATACTCCTAAATAAGCCCAGTATACACTCTGGTCCTGATCTCACTGGGACTAGACTTTCGGTTTGGTATTCATTAGAGGAGGTTTCATTTTGGCCCAATACTTGCCTGTTTTCCAGTCTCCAAACTAGTACTTCCTGCCCATACATTACCTACAAACTGCAAGACTAGTACTACCACTACCCAAACCCTAGATAACCCCTTGAAACACTTTCTCATTAGGACTTCAAGATTATATAAAGTATTTCTAAAAATTGTCCCTTTAAAAAACCCTACCAAAACACAAAGAAATATAAAATACCTGTATGAAAGTATGTACTTATACATATGTGATTTCGCCCTCTTCCTCCTATGTAAAAGAGCCTCTAGGTTGGAACCAATGACATGAATTCTCATAAAGGTGCTGGAAAATTGCAACCCCAAGTATTGCTCTATAAGATGAATGGCAAGTATGGCAAAATACTGGAATACCTCATCATGTAATAGGCACATTTCTGACTTGGAGTGGAATACTTGTATGTTGGACACATAGCTATCATGTATTTAGTCATATGACTCATATACAAACCTACTGGATTACCATTTTTATTTACAACCTCTCTTTACAGAGAAGTGGTACAGTAATCTTCAAGAAGTACACACCTCCGATTCATCAAACTAAAAAAATGTGTTAGGAGTTGTGCTGGTGCAATGCTTCAGGGCTCAGTGGTATGTCGGAGATATACCCTAAATGGTGTGGATGACACAGATGCCAGATCAGAAGATTGTGCTGGAGTTACAGGGCTGGGCTGTTATTCTGCTAAACGTTGAAAGAGTCGTTAGCCATCAGCCATGGTTTAGTTGAACAATTGCATGTGCCCTGTATATATCACTTGATTGAATCTCTAACTGAAGGTGAATAATGAAAATCAGGCAAAGAAAAATAGGAAAATACTTCTGGGTTAAAAATGGACCTGCTACTGGATGTTACAGGAAAAGGCATAACAATAGTTTAATCAAATAACAGTTTAAAATCACATGACAGCTTTTATGTACTCCTGGCAGGATCATGTTACCATAGCTATTTCCATTTGTCTGTTTAGGAATGTAAAGTCATTCAATAATTTGGATTTTATGCCAGTTACAAGATATTGAAGAAGAAAAACAATTACTGCAGATTTTTACACTCTAAAAAACATGAGACAGGCATTTTTCTGTCCAGATGAATTTCTTGGCATTAACAAAATAACAAATACAGCATGAGTTAGCATGAAGTTATTAGTAGGTGGAGGCTGATCTGGATGCCCCAAACTTCCAGAGCTGTGGGATATACAGTAATCATTTCTCATTTCAGTCTGTGTATCCAAAAATCATCATAATGTAACATAAAATTTTACTGATACCTTGAGTTACTAGTTTATATGACATGTACATGCAGGAGAAGAGTAGCTTAGAACTTCCTCAAAGTCATTTTTCTGTTAGCTAAACTTCAAGCCAGAAACCACACTTTGAGAACTTTTAGACATGTAAAAACAAATTTACAGAATCTTGCATTTGCACGACTTTTGAGTTTCCAGTATCATTTCCTTTTTCTTCTTCATTTCAGTACATCTTAATCAATCTTCTGTTTTTTCAATATTTTATTCTAAGCCCATGTTCTCATGCATCAGTTCTTCAATATTTACTTTTTGTTCCAAAGGTCTCATTTATCATTCTCTTTGAAGTACTTGTCTTATCTATGTCTTTTCTTTTCAGATTCCTTGTTCCACCTGATTTTTTTTCCTTTCCACTTAATCTATTTTAACCCATTTCCCCATTTGGGTTTCTTCCTTCTGTACGATTATTTTTACTTTCTTTTCTTTACTCCTGAAAGTTTTCCTTCCTATTTCATCTCTATTTGTTGTTTCTCCTCTCATTTTTCTTTTTCCCTTTCTACACTTTCCTTTTTTCTACTGTTTTTTACTCTCTTACTTTTATTTCTTCTAAACACACCCTCACCTTCTTCTTTTTTTAAACTGACTCACAACTTTCATTTTTCTTCTCTCAGTTGCTAACAGGATCTTTGCTAACAAGATCTGTGAGGAGCAGCACTTCACGAAGAGTATAGATAATACAGCAAATCCAATCTGGGGTTCCACTGGAGACTTCTGTCAAAAGCAACATTGTAATAGTAGAGCAGTTGAGGAAGCTGCTTTTCTTTCCTGTTTTTCATATGCAAAACAAAGGAACTCTTTGTGGGAAGACAGATAGGACAAGCTTTAAGGGAACAAAAACCCCCAAAAGAAGTACTTCATTGAGATGGAACAGAATAAATCTCATAAAATTCTGATCAAAGAAATCTAAAAAATTTGAAATTGTATTTAAGAAGTCATTGCTATGTTTTAACCCATACAGGAAAAAAGCTCACATTGACCAGTACTTATAAACCATAGCACACATACTAGAACAGAAGTATTTAATTACTGATTCTTGATTAATCAGTAAGATACATACTAAAGGGTTAAGCAATGTACTTCATCCGAGGATTTCTGAAATAAATTATATTTATGAATGAACTTTAGAATTAAGACTAATCACATGTGCTGATATGCAGCCTAACATCCTTTTTCATTGGTATTGGAAGGTAACTTCCTTTTTAAATAAAAGATCCACCTAGGCAATTTAATTTTATTTGATCTCAGTTGCACTAGAAATTTTGATGTAGTTCTAAGTCAACATTTAAAAACCTTGGCAACATACAATGTCGGAGTATTTTAAAACATATAATGGGCTGCAAACACCTTAGAAGCCCCTACAAATGGTCAAACCAACAGACAAGGAGAAAGTGGATTTGATAATTTCTGGAGCTGAGTCTGTGCTTCTATATAAGTTCAAAGTGTTCTTCTGCAGTTCAAAAAAAAAAAACAAACCAACCCCAAACTGTTACACTGTGGGATTTAGTATTAACATTAAATCAGGGGAAAAGTCCAATGTTATTTAGTAAAGTGGAGGAGACAATTCTAACATTCTTATGGATTAAGCAGTCTCTAAGGTATCTCAGGGAAACACATATTCCTGTCAATGTACATTAACTGTTTCCCTTATTCAAAGACCACTGAACTCAACAAGGCTTTTATGAGGAGCCTGAAAGATTTAAGTTTCCATTTCCCTTGACTTCCACTTAGAAAGGGTGTGAAAACAATCCTGTTCTTTCTCTGACTAGCTGGGTAGTCAGTTGCAACGAGGCTTTGAAATGTGCACAGGTGAGGGTACAAGTCTTCAATGAGCCATGGAGATCAGTTAGAGAATTTGTGCCTAAGGAGTCACAGTCCTCAAAGTTACTCACATGGATGCTTACTGAGAGATGCTCGCTCAGTACACTGTCCATTGCAATGACACAGACTCTTCCTATAGTGCTCTACTGGAGCTAAGCAGGTGAGTATCAGTGGGGGACAGGTACTTTAGTAATCTTTCTCATTTTTCTGTGTTCTTATTCCAGACAAAAAAAAAATAAATAAATATGTTCAGGAGTTTCAGAGATTTCTATTTTAATCAGTTTTTTTAGAAATTGCAAGCGAGGGAGCAAAGAATCTATCTTTCTTTTCCAAGAGTTAGTTACTGTTTTGCCCTGAAATTGGTGTAAATCCCTAGAAATGCTCTCTGTGCAGAACTCAGATGAAATATTTATTTCATCAGGTGTAATCTAGACACCCTCTATTCTCTGAGTTTCCTTTACTCAAAAGACTTCCAGAGCCTGTTATTAGGGACTATTCTAACACTGATGAGCTGTTCTCTTCTTTCCACAGTTGAACCCTGACTTTTCTCTCAAGCCAGGAAGATTAATTCAAAACACAGTGTACACTGCTTGAGGAGATGAAGGATTTACAGCATGATCCTTTCAGATAAAATTGGTGTAGTTCTCCATTAAAAGTTAATTAAAGACAAGCCTAGAATACAATTATGCTGGATTGCACTTCCAAAAATTCAGTTTTATATATGCTGTTGGATAGCTAGGAAGGTTATCATATGAAGTTTTTCAAGAGGTGAAAACTGTTTTCATATTCAGATAAGGAGGAAGTAATCTAATAAATCTATTACGTTTCAAAACACATCCAAGAAAACTGAGACTAAGAAATCCTGAATATAAACTAGAGAGATATATTTTTATTTGCTTATTCATAAGATGTTCACCAGGGTACTTCGCCTCAATCTTTTGAGGTCTGTTCTGTTACTTTCAACCTCTTCTGCTGACTTTTAGATTTATTATTTAAAGACCCCTTTAAGAACAGGGTTGCGCACTGCAGGAGAAAGAAGCATAGAAAACCTGGGGACATCTTTGTCTGAGGACAGTAGTTCAACAACTTCATGTTAATTGTCAGGAAACCATTCCCATCCAGTCTCATAATTTCCTATCATCAGTACTGAGAATTTTTTTCTCCCAGGTTGCTTTTTCTACAGCTTCTTTAAAGATTGCCTAAGACTGACCAGCCTGTTAATTGGCTATCTGCCTTTAATCTAGCAAGGGAAAAGATTCAATAGACTATAAATACTACTACTGGTAGAACCCAAGAAGCCAAGATCAGGATCAGTGCTGCTGCTGACTCAAATCTACTCAAAAGAGACTGCCTGTGTCATGGGGAGGGTAAGCTCTGCAGCCTTTACTCGTACAAGAGAAACCAACCAACAGACCAACCAACCAATAGTGCAACACACAATATTTTGATGATAATAATAGCCTAGCTCAAGACAAAAAGATAAACTAATTTATCCTTTTTTTCCACTAGCTAAAACTTAGATAATATCTTCAAAAAATGAATTCAGGACACATATATTGTGCTTAGACATATTTATCACAAGCAATTTTATATCAGCTATAGGTAGCCTTCATGATCCAGTGCTATATAAGCTGGGTGCATTAGGATATTAATATATTTGTAAACTGGAAGATGTTTAGAACCTTTCAGAAGACTGCAGTTCCTCTCTTACTACCTAGATTTCTGGATATTCAAAAGAGAGTGTACATTGCATATATAAAGACTTCAAAGAAATACTAGTCATATGTGACCAGTATGACAAAAGTGGTTTTTTTGTAGGAAAAAGGGTTTTTTTCCCCTCATCTTTTGTCTGGGGTTCAAATAAATATGGTATGAAGAAAGCCTATCTATATCTGGTGTAAACAGATGCTGAAAGAATATACATTTTTAAAACTGAAAGTGTTAAATGAACACAAGCTGTCAAAAACTTGCACAACTGCTTACTTTTCCTTTCACTGCAGAACCACCCCTACCAATACCTCTGCTGACTGATATAGTTAGAAATTTTGAGCACCTTGTAGCTTATTTTCATCAGGTAGTAACTGTTTTAAAGGCAGGCAATTTTAACATAATGCAACCGAAGCTTTGGATCCCCTTGTCATTCAGATAACAGGTATGTGAAAAGTCTGTATCAGCTCAAGGGGAGACTGGACACATTCACTGAAGAGTAGACTCTCATAAATACATAGAAACTACTGCCAGCTCAGGAAATCTCTGAGCCAAAACCAAGTGGGGACTGAGAGAGCACTCAATAGAAGTATCATTTATGCTTGCCCATACTTCCCTCCCTAGGTTTTAATTTTGCCTCAATTCAGAATGGAATAAAGGGCTTGCTGGACCTTTACCCAGATCCAGTACTGCTTTTCTTATGTTTTTAGGTCTTACCAGAGAATAGTGTTATTACATAGCCCTCTGTTAAAAATAAATAATTATATTGATTTTTCAGAGCAAATTCCAGTGTGTTTGTTTCAGAGCAAATTGGCAGTGTGTTTCAGTTTTAAATCTGTGGGTCATTATTTTAAACATGCACACACACACACACACACATAAAACCAGCAAGTACAGAAATAAGCACAAAAGTATTCCAAGTCATGATGTCTTCACAACAGGTTAGATAACATTCTGACAGAGAATATAGATTTATTGGCTTCAGGACAGACAGTTAGACTAGGTACATCAATTGTCCATCCCCCATGCCATTCAATGATATGAGGCTCATTTTAAACACTTATAAAAATTAAAGGTCAATTTTTGAGTTAATATCTTTAGTTAATAATTTCAGTTTCAACTTTATTAAATTCAGTAATTCTGCAGAATGTAGAAAGAGTAAACAGTATACTTGTAATTACAAGGCCTCTCTATGGATCCACTAGAAATGTGGATCCTTTTATTTTCGGTTCTCTGTCTTATTAATAGAACTGTTTTTGCCCTTAAAAAAATTCAAAACCAAACAAAAGCAGCAGTAACCCCCCTGTCTAGACAATGTAGACCCTTAACTGACATAATACAGCAGATTGTCATAATTATTCCCCAGACACTTTTTGTTAAGAATGGTTTCTTCCTCAGTTTCAGAAGTTATAAATCAATAGACACTGCTTTTTGGGTTTACCAGGAATCTTTGATACTGATGTAGGTCCATTATCTCACATTTTTCAGTGTTTTTATCTTCTCTGTCCTCTGTTTATGGGGCAATACCTCTGTTCCTGTTTTAGTGAGTCTTAGATGTGATCTCTGATCTCAGGCCCAAACCTGGCATAAAACCTAAACTTGTACAGTGTTTTGATTGCATGTATGCAAAATGGTTTGAGTGGTCTTAAATGCTGCAAAGACAGACTAAACCTACCCAGACCCTTGGCACCAGCTCAAGACCATGTGTGGCTGGGTATAATGTGGGCAGGATGGACACGCTTGGCTTAGGGTTACTAATCATGTTTTGCTGTGGTGTCACGGGGCTGACACAACCAGGGAAGTCAGACTTGAGATCCTTCCCAGAAGATCCTAGTGCTGCACATAAGAGAGAACAACAACATGGTCTGGCTGAGTTCTGATCTATTGAAAAAAGTATGGATGTGCTGCTCTAGGACCAGGGTCATGTGGACAGACACAGGTCACAAAGCAGTCACTGTTTTGGCCTACCGTAGGGACAACTAGCTATCTGCCAAGCAGTGTAGATGAAAAAAATAATTCAGAATGCACACAGGAAGCTGAGCCAATTAGAATTGTAACTATTTTTTCTATGGGCACTTGCACACAAAAGAAAACAAAAGTGATCTGATAACATTCTGCATTTTGAAGTCTTAAAATGGCTTCATAGTTAAATGGCCATGAATAAACTCCTCCACAGCATCTACTGTGTAGGATTTTGGAGTATGATAAGCCTTAAATAAAATAAAGCTCCAGCCTGTGCTTTCTTACTACTTAAATCTCTTAATCTTTCATATAAATATCTTCCCCACTAAAACCACAGAAGTTCAGCATCAGCAATTGCCAGGGGAGACTGTAGTGTAGTACCCAGCAAGCCAAACAGGTCATTCACTGGAGAGCAAGCCAGTGTGCTGGGCTATGACACTTGAACAGTGTTAACATTAACAGAGCATTGCCAGAAGTGTGTCTGTATATTTTTGTTGGATGATACTACAAGCAGCAGTATGTGAAAAGCTGACAAAGGGAGAAAAGATGAAAGCAAAAAGCTAGGATAGAACTAATGATAATAAAACTCTTAGCAAGTCAAATTACCGAGAGTCTCATATCAAAAGCTACTTTGACAATAATGGGATTCCAAAGTCCATAAAATAAGTCATGATTCGAAGATAAAAACATCAACAATTTGCATAAAAGCTTTACTTTAAAGATTTAGCACTGTGTACCAAATGAAGAAAAAAATCATTGCAGTAACAGTAACACTTTAATATAGGTATCCATTATTTAATGCTTATATAATGTAAGCCAAATGAACTCATTATTATCAGTGCTATTATACTGAATGCTAAATGAACTCATCATAGAAACACACTTGCTTTAAAAACTATTACTGCACCATCAGTGACAAGGGAAAAAAAAAATGTTGCATACAAACTTCCTGAGATGACTAATTTGATTTCAGTGTTAACTTCTAATGCATTATTAATCAACGGTTCATTATACTTTTAGATAGCACTTAGTTTATTTGTGGTTTATTTGTATACACTTCATTTCTGTAATCTTTTACTATACCGCACTTTATTCTTATGTAAACAATGCTGGTTTGGGCTGACACAGATTTACAGTAAATGGGAGTATGATAAGTTTGTGTGTAATTCAAATTTGTTCTGTTTCACAGAACCAGGAGAGGTGCAAAAAGGGTGATGCAATCCAAAGTAAACAATAAGCTAATACTATGAGAAAAGACTGTGAAAATTCCACATTTTGAAACAGACTGCATGAATTTATTGTTAAAAGATTTAAAAGTACTATAGAAGATATAATATAGATTACAATTTATAAATGTGTGTTTAGTATTGTAATGCAAATTAAAATTAGGTACTCATGCTAATAAAAGCAATCTCAAAGAATATGATAATTCATATGTACTATTCCTATTTATATGTGACTATTTATGTGCAGATGTTTTAATGTACCAAAATAATGTATATAAAACATACTATGTTACTCAGAGCCTGCAAGTGTTGTGATTTGTTTTGTTTTCTATCAACATAAAATACAATATTTGCATGATGAAAAAGTAATATTGCTTCAGTCTGGACTGGACAAACCATGACTTACATTATAATCAGTATTTCAGAATAATTTCAGAACACTGACATCATTTTCTGGTAGCAGTTTAGGAGCAACAGAGTAATGGAGGGCTAGGATTTCTGGAAGGCAGAAGTCCTGTTCTCTTCAGGACTGTTTTAACACATTCAGAAATTACTGAAAAGCTCCTTTTTTCCCAGTGTTTCACTAAAAAATGGACCGTTTTTTTCTTTTTTTTTTTTTAATGTTTTGGTTTACATTCACATTGTAAATTAAACTATTAGTAAGAAAAATCACATAGATTTAAACTGAATTGAAAATTAAAAGGAAAATATTTTCAAACATATTTCAAAATAGTTAAGCCATACTTCTAGAAAGAGTTTTATAACAAAACTTTGGAAGCAAAGTTGAACACCAGTTCTCCTGCCACAAATTTTCAGTGAGATGTCAGGTAATATACAATCTTTCTCTGACGATATCCTATTTACAGAGGAAGGACACTAATAATTTTTGCTTCCTAGTAATACTGAGGAAAGAGTAAGTAATATATAGGAAATCTTTAAAGACATTGAAGCTGGCTCCTTTAGGAAAAACAAAGAAACAGTCCTGAGAAAATATTTTTCATCTGTTCTTAAATGGTATAGTGTCCTTAACTTATATGTTGATTCACATAATAACCATTCCTTTCATCTTTTTACGGAAGGCTTGAGATAGTCTCAAAAGGAAATGAGCTGGAAAACAATTCCTTTGTGATACTACATGTACAGATTTTGAAGAAATCTCTCTAGGAGAATTTCAAATAACAGTGTCATCTGTCTTTTTGTGTCTTTGCCCTCTGTTATGAGAGGATTTTTCAAATCTTATATTCTTTCTGTTTCTATAGGGTAATTAAATAATATATATACAAATCCTCCTGCATAATTGTATTCTTTGTGGTGACACATGCATGATTTTCATACGGTACATACATTGACAGAAGTTCCAAAAGCTTAAACCAAAGAACTTTTAGTTTAATGGAAAATATTGAAAAAGTTCTGCTCAGGTCAACTTGAAACACATAAACACATTTTACATATTCAAATATTTTTTTTTAGTGTTTGATATTTTAATAATTCTTTTAACTGTTTAATATTTTATTATTTCTTTTGGTGATACAAACAAACAAAATATTCAGAAGCACACTGATCAGCTTGAGGTTAAATGCTGTATTTAGTTCTCTGCTTACTTTGTTCACTTAACTTTTCTGAGAGGAAATACTCAACAAAATGTCTTTCTGAAATGAAAAGTTTTTAAAAAATCTAAAGGAAATATTTTGATAGCTTTGAAATGTGAAAACCTTCAGCCTGTCTAAAGTACAGAATTTTAGTTTAGTGAATTCAAATTCATCAAAAAATAAGAAAAATAATACTGTCCAGCTGTAAAGTCTAACAACTGAATTGTCTAAAATAGTGTTTGTCGTATTTACAGATTTATAGTAAGTAAAATAGCTGTATATTTATTTTCTGAAGAAACATAGAGGCTTTCTTTTCTCTTCCCATTCCAGGATCATGATGGCAAAACCCAATATGGCACAACAATTTTAAAGCTTTTAGACAATAAACACTTATTGCAAAGATACTATAAACCAAACCGATCATTGTGTTGGTCACAAAATTTGCAAGTTGGATAGTCTTAGCCTAAACACCAAATGCATTTTTGAGCTTTATTCTACCTGAAATGTCTTCATTCTGTAAACCACAATCAGCTGCATCTAAATGTGGCACACAAGAGATTGTTTAGCTTCCAAATCTGACCTATTCCCATAATTTATTTGGAGAATCCAAAATTTTCATTTTGAGCTAATTTATTTTTTTTAATTAATTCTACCTAAATGTAATTACTGTAATATAAATGTAAATTCTCTGAATAAGAACATTTCAGGGGAAAAGAAACATGACCAACATGTCATAAAATCATGGTAGATTTTTCTTCATCTTGTATTTGTTGATGATCCTGGATTGAGCTAGTGAATCAAAAACATTAAAGATCTGCACCATTTACTTTCAAAGGGCCACAATTTTTTTTTTTTAAAGTTCCTTTGCTTCTTTTGTGCTATCCATCTGTTAATGACCACTGTCTGCTCAATATGAGAAAACCAAGGTTTGAGGCAACAGGGAAATTATGTTAGAATAAACAAGGTGGATACATGTCCCCCCTAAAAGTGAATATTCTTTCCTTTGCAGTTGAAGTCCTTTTTATTTCAGTATTTTTGCCAACACGTGATTTTCAGAACACAAGGTTTCTTATATGATTCAGCAACATCAAGGAGTTATCTACTTCTAGAGCTGTCTCATGCTTCATATGTATGCTCTTTGAAGTCCAAAACTGTATTGGCTTAAGTCTGGAATAACTCTGATGCTCCTTGTCAAAAGTCATTCTTAACTTATGTAAACAGAATGCTCAGCTAAATCTCTTCTGCATTGTTTCAAGTTCCTGACCATAAACAAAACTCCATGTTTAATTGGTTACGCTTAGATAATTCTATAAGCAACAGTAATGACAAATTGAATTAGGTTGTTTGGCGCTCTGTGACAAGCTCATTGATCAAGTCTTCAAAACCTGATTATAGAACATGCATTGCTTGAACTCTGCCCACTGAGGATGGTCCCACAGAGAGGAGACACTAAACAACATCAAGGACGGCATCAGAGCTGCAACTGGTAATGAAGCACATTTCATAAAACATTCATTTCTCACAGTATGGTGTAAGAGCCGATTTTATGACCAAGGAAGTCTGGCATGTATTGAAGGTTAAAAAATGTGTGTTGGTTGTGGTGGTGTGTTGGTGTACAGTGGTGCACATTTATACCAAGAGTCTGGGGTAATCATGAGGGATTTGCATCATTAGAAAAATAAGTGAAATGTTATATTTTGTGAGTTTTGGTTCCTTATCTCTTAACCAGAAAAATATGATCTTCCTTTACAATCATAGTATAAAGCCACAGTTACAACAGACTAGTCTTTTTTGTTAAACCTTGCCTTGATTGTCTGCACTAGAAGGAAGACCCTACCAAACCTGCAGCATTCTCATGCCACCTTTCAAGGAGCTGTTACAGTAGTTAGCCAATATGTCAAGTACAGATTACATCAACATTTCAGATGGATGATATTTCAAGGCTTTAGGTTGCTGTTGCCTGGAGTGGCTGAGACATTATTGTAGCACATTTTTGAAGTATTGCTCTACCAATTAAAAATGTCTTTTAATGACAGATTATATAATGATAGACATATGTGTGTAGGAAAGTTAAGGCATACAATAGATTGAAACAAAGGTGTCCTGCATCTTGATAATTTGTTAAATTATATCTATTTTGCAGCCAAGATACACAGTTACAGGCACTAATTGAAAGTCTGCTTGTTTTCCATTAAGCTGACTCACTTATTCTTCTCTCCTAGTGGGGAAACAAACAAAAACCGGAAGTGATGGCTTTAGTTAAATAAAAAGCTCATAATTAGTGAAGTCATAGTTATGTCTCACAATGCCTTGATACAGAGCATAGATAGCTGTGCAGGAAATGCAACTGGAAACAGGCCAGGTTCAGTCCCTACCCTGTTACCATCCTTCTGGCCTCAACAGCTCACAATTCTGGCCTTAACAACAATCACCAGGTTTATTTGATGCATAACAGACAGAAAGGAAGATTTCCTTGGCAGTGGGGAATGTCCATCACTTGACCTTAGACTGAATTTCACCTTTCTTCAGTCATCTAAAGGTTGGGCACAGTCACTCAACTAGAAACAGAGATAAGCCCTTCCAGAGGGTGTTTCATCATATTCAGCTTGCATGCCTTTATTAGGTGAAGATGAATTGCTATTTAAAGGGATGTGTACTTCTTCTCTGACAACAGAGGTATCCCAGACAACCAGCTGGCTTTATTTTTTGATTGTTGACATTGAGTGAGAAAAATCTTCTCTTTGATTTTGGAACCTAAAATATATTCTTTGCCTGCATTTTTCTCTTGATTAGATTAGTTTTCCTGAATATGAGTTTTTATATAGGCAGCCAAACATATCTTACCACTCATATCCATAAGGCATCCTGTCTAAAGTCATTATAGTAACCCCCATTCCCTACATTTTGTTAGTACAGTCATTACTCAGGTGTTGATCTCTTTTGTCATCTCATGTTTTGTTTAGCAAATTTTTTGCAAAATTTCTGGAAAAAACTCAGCATGATAGTATTCGAAGCCATATTCTTATTTTGGATTAAATTCAAACCCCACAATCACAAATCAACAGCTGCTCAAAACAACCTCACATTTCTGATGTTAAAACAACCACCAGATGGCGACCTTACAATTGCATAAATAAAACACAAAACATTTAATTTGGTTGGGTTTTCCCTGGTTTATATTTAGTGGGTGGTTTGTTTGTTGGTTGGTTTTTTTGTTTTTTTTTTTTTATTTTTTCAAAACAACCCCCTTGAATAGCATAAACTGTCTCCAGATAGCTTAACTGTCTGGAGGTTTTATTAGAGCAGTGAATTCTTTAAATTCTTCGCTTCTCCTTTCTTCACTGTAATACACTGCAGTTCTGTTCTTCTTATTAAATCTCTGATTACTGACACATAAAACACTAGCACAGTGGTGACTCCCACAAAGTATGCAGTGCTACATTTAGCAATGAAATTATGGTCAGTATGTCATTGCTTCACATTTTGTATAGCAGCAAAGCCTTTTTAAAGACTTTTCAGTTTGCATTGCCAGGCTCACAAATTGATCTGTCTGTCAAACTGATGCAGGTGCCAGACTGATGCAAGTGCCAGACACATACTAAGAGCCTTATCCAAAGTCTGAAGCCTCAGCTGGGAGGCTTTCCACCATTTCCAGTAAGCTTTGGGCCAATCCCCTTTTTTCTCTTTCATTCTCTGCCTAAGACAATCTAGGAAAGATTTGATGTAGAAAGCAATCTCCTGTTAAAATTATGTCCATAAAATACATTATTCTTCATGGATTTAAAATAGCAAAGTCAGGTATTTAAAAACATTTTTTGGAAATACGTGCTAGCAACCTGACGATCTTGCAATGGTTAGTTATACTAATTTAAAAGAATAAAATGAGTAGGCATATACAAAATTAGTTACAGAATAACTTTGATACTCAAAAAGATAGTAGAACAAAGTACTAAAGAATCAATTTATAAAAGATTAGAGAAAACAAGATGATGAGAATAGCCAACATGGATTTGTCAAAAACAAATCATGTCAAGCCAGCCAAATTTCCTTTCCTGTCAGAGTGACTGGCCTAGTAGATAAAGCAGAAGACAAGAGATGTAGTGCATTTGGATGCTGGAGTGAAAAGTTCCACTTACTATATCTGCAAGAAAATGTTGTAATAAAATCACTGCATGGGTACAAACACAGTTAAAAATCATAGTCAGAGATTAATTAGCACTGGGTCATTGTTTGACTAGAAAGTCTGTCCTGAATCCTGTTCTGGTCAGCACTTTCATCGTTAGTTTAAATCATGAAATAAAACATAAGTTCACATCAGCTGCAGACATCCAAGTTCAGACCATCAACACACCACTGAAAAGAGGACTGGATTTCAAAGTAAGCATGATAGAATGGAGAAATTATACAAAATCAAGGAAAAGGAATTCAGTTAGGCAAGAAAAAAGTACTGCTTCAGAAAAGTGAAAGCAGATGCACAGGTACAAGATGGGAAATAAGTAACTGGAAAAGGAAAATAATTCTGGAAAGATAAACTCCTTGTGTAACATATTTAGAGAGACTCACTCACTGTGTGCAATGGATCTGATGCATACAAATAATTCCTCAGCTTTATTTGACATTGATAAGGTATTCAACTGGTATTTCAACCAGTTTTGGGAATAACGCTTTTGGGTACAGACTAACTGGGGTCAGTCCTGAGGAAGATAATTAGGAGGGCAAGCTGTTTATAAAATATGACTGACACAAAGGTTGAAAGAATTAATTTTTCAGGTTAGAGAAGACTTAAGAGTTCTTCAGTGTGAAAGAAAAAGTTTTTATAAAGACAGCAGTACTCTCTATGCCACTGGACAGGTCAAGAAATAATGATCTCAGTTTACAGAAAGGAAGATTTTAAACAGATATTAAGAAAGGCTTTCTTACTATAAGGATAGTTAAATATGCAAACTAGTTAGTAAGCAAGGTTGTGAAATCTCTCTTCTTTACAAAACCAAATTAAACAAACCTATCAGGGAGAGGCTATTCAATCCAACCTTAAAGAAAAAAAAAAAAGGTGTTCTTTTTTCACACAAACTTTAAAAAAAAGTTAAATAGCCACTACTATGAATACTTTCACCAGAGGTCAAATCCTCAAAGAAGCTCATCCATCACTCTCTTTCAAAATGGTTACCATTTCTTATTATTCTTAATGAGCTTCAGTTAAGGTGCTATGCTCTCTTTCAAAATTATTATTGTTTCCAGAGAGAAAAGCCAGCAGACATCTTTCTTGGGAACAAATTGAAAACAATGGGGGGCAGATAATCATCTCAGAATAATCACCTAAAAGTTGGCAAGCTTTGAAAGAAGACTGCTGTATGGAATTTTTTTTTTTTTGCATCAGAATAGTATTCATCAACCCATGTGGAAGAACCAGCTTCAGGAATGGAACTATGAGAGGAAAAAATCCTTTAATCCTATACGACATGAAGTACAGGCTGTACCAAAGGATCCTACAAGTTTCAACTGAGTGACATAGAAAATCCTTACACCTATTTCATTCTAAGGATAATTGCAAAAAATGTTAAGACCAAGTAACTTGTGATCAATTTTGAAAATTCATCCATGGAAGCTTATTTTGAAATTTTCAGAAAAAAACTGAAGATTATATCTTTGTTACAAAATAAGGTCATTTGATGTTTGTTTTGCATATGAGATAAATTGTTCTTAAAACTGGAACGGCAAGCAATACTTCCATGGCTTATATTAAGATTGTAGTATATAAACCAGAGAAAAAAGTATTTTCTGATTGTGTCTTCCAGTGAAGCTAAGAAAGAAAAAACATCCACAAACCCAGAATAATGAAAAATGTCAAGAATATGTAAAAATAGGAATGGTTTAGATGATAACAATTTAAAATTTTCAGTGTGCCACACTGTAGGAAAGAGACTCCCACAGTCTTGGCATTTTTAATTCAGAGCATTTTCTTCAAGCTCATTTTGTGATCATGAAGAGTGGAAATACTGAAGCATTTACTTCATTATGAGGAATGTTTTATCAAACTGGTGAACCTGGCATAGAATGAAGATTACAGAGTCACCAGTGCAGTGGAACATCTTTCAAATATTCTTACTGTCCTTCAGTAGTATGGATGCATCTTGGCCATGCCCAAGTGAAACCACTTAAGAGTATGAAGGGCTTTTATTTCCTTTCTGGACAATTATACTGTCTATTTTTCGTATGATTTTTGTTTTATTCTTATCACTAAAGACCAAATAAACACAAATTTTACAATCCCATAAAACTCTTGAGTATAGAAATCATAGAAATAACCCATCTTTTTAACTTCTTGCATTCCCAGGGAGGGGTGCGGAGAAGGGAGTAACAATGAAAGAATCCAAATGCTAAAAGCTGAGAGCTGTGTATTGTTTTGGAAATTATTTTTACTGTGGGAATGTCTGGTTGCACACATTTTCATTTTGAAATGTTCACTACTTATTACTTTTCCACAATTTTATACTTAATTGGTAATTTTCCATTATGACTAATAAGATAAGTACAAACCTCAAAAAAAATTGTACAATTTTGTAAGGAGACACTACCTGCTTTTCCAATTGCTTTACCACCTGCAGCACTGTCATGGAAAGAGACTGACAGCTGCCAGCCTCTCCCAAATCAATGACCTTGGAATCTCTGGAGGAATTTATGAGTTTGAAGGTAAAATTTCAGTCTGTTAGAGAGGAAAATATCTGCTCTCTTAACAGTTGAATAGATTTCCCTCCATGCATTGATTAACACTAAATCTTTTTAGATCTTTCAGCTTCACTGTTCCACTGGCATTGGAGTTGTTGGCCCAGATATATATAGTTCAAACAGAATTCAATTGAGAACTTCACTATAAATAATATTCTTACCATACAGAAAACTGACTATCATACAGCTAATATTTTAACCAAGCCAGAAGACCTCTAACTATGCAGGAAGTCCCATTCTGTGCCACAGTGTTAACACTGGGGATGATACTACATCTCAGCATCCAGCTGGAGGGCATGAAATCTTGAACTCTAGGCAGAATTTAACTATCTAGTTTGGCCATTGCCACCACATACATTTGAAAAAAATGAGAAGTGAAAAAGAGAAACTGAGCAATTTCAAGGCAGTTTTAAAACTGTTTACAATTTTTCTCTCTTGCAACTACAAAATCATTAATTCCAGTGGATCTGTCAATTGCCCAGTTATGATTGGCATTTTGTGAGGAAACAGAAACAGCTCATGTACTGTAACAACAAAATAATAATAATACAAAAGAAAAAAGACTAAGTAGCTTTCTTTGATAAACTCTTAGGCCACACTACCCTTTTATTTTGGTCACCTAGAGCCATTTCAGAGCTCTGTGAAGCACTTTTCTTTCTAAAAATGCTGTTTTTTTCTGCAAGTTGAGGATGTGAAGTTGGAATGTATCTTAAGAGAAGGGGCATTTGGATTGACTTGCTCAGCACACATGTATTATCCAGCACAGGTAGAAGGTCCAAAACTTTATAAGAGTGACCACATAAAAATTTCAAAGAAACAAGAATATATTTTACATAGTGTAGGGCTTCTCTGTAGTTTCCTCCAAGTTTACTTCAGTTTATTGCAGTTTTTCAAATTATGTTTACTGCCTTTAAAATTTTTAACTGTATTTTGAATACTGATGATTTCATTTTGGGTTGTTTGGACAGCTTGAGAATCCTCTGAGATATAACCCTCACTGAATTATATTTGCCAATGTAAAATCAATCATATTTTTTCTTTTTTTTGGCTTTGGGTGCAGAATGCAGGAAGGAATGAATTGTTATACTTCTGCTTACTGCTATTCCAGAGGCTTTAAAAATTGTGTCTGTATTATACTGGTCTTTTTGTTCAGAAAAAGAAGGCACTATAGGTGACTTGCATTCATCTAAGAAAGTTTGTCTGTCTTTTGCTTTTTAAAACACAAGTGTGTGACACAAGAAACTCTATACAGTGTCCATGTATCCAGCATTTGGGCCTAACTGATAAAAAGCAATGTTCTTTGCACCCTGGTCAGACATACCTTGCTGCTTGGCACTGACCATGGAGGCCTCACTGGACGGCCCAGTTACCAAATAGTTACTTCAGACACAGAGACTTATTATTGTGGGTGAACTTTAATGAGGCTCAGCATTTGGAGGGTTCAGCAGGGGTATCAGTAATAGGAGGATAAAGGACAGTACCCACTTCAGATCTGTATAATAGAGCTATCAATGTAGTGGAATAACTTACAAGGTGGGAAAATTTTACAATATTCCAGCTGCATGGAGCCAGTCCTGCAAGGGGAGAGTTACATTCAACCGTATCACTTTGAATCATTGCATAGTCAAAGTGGTTTTCAAAAATGCAGAGTAACTTCTGAGGGTGTAGCTGCAGAGTATCCCCACCTGTGTCCCAGACACATAGCAGCCTTTGCCCCAGACAGTCCCATGTTTTTTGGTCAATATATATAATCAAAATTTGTGGAGTTTTGTCTCTGTATAATTGCACACAGAAACCATATGTTGCATGGCACTCAAGGCCGCTTTTGACTTAATAATCACTAGCAGTTGGCCAAAGGGGAATGTCCTGTTCTCATACTCAGACCCTTCATTCCATTCCTCATTAGAAGAGCTCCAAATATGTCCATCTGTATTTCGCTTGTGTGGCAAGGTTTTGGTAGTAGGGTGCCTGCAGGAGTGACCTCTGTGAGAAGGCACCAGGATCTGCCCCCATGTTGGACATAGCCAGTTCCAGTTAGCTCCAATGGACCCACCACTGGCCAAAGCCGAGCCCATCAGGGTAAAAAATACTGTGCAGAAGTTGTGAGAGACAAGTGAGAAACATGCAAGAGAAATAACCCTGTAGACACCAAGGTCAGTGAAGAAGGAGGGGGAAGAGATGCTTCAGGCAGGAGCAGAGATTCCCCTACAGTCAGTGGATAAGACCATGGTGAAACAGGTTGTCTCCCTGCAGCCCATGGAGACCACATATGTGGAAGATCCCACACTGGAGATTGTGAATATTCCCTGAAGGAAGCTGCACCCATGCCAAGCCCACACTGGAGCTGTCTTCTGGCACGAACTGAAGCCTGTGGAGTAGAGTCCATGTAAGTTATGTTTTCTGGTAGGAACTGTAGATGGACTGTAGCCTGTCCAACTGACTCATGCTGGAGCAGTTTGTGAAGGAACTGGAGCATAGGAAAGGTGTGAGAAGGAAGGCACAGCAGAGACAAACTGTTATGAATTGACCATAACCCCCCATTCTCCACCCACCCCACACTGTTTGGGGTGGAAGGATGTAGAAGACTTGGGAATGAAAGAGTGAAATTGAACCTGGGAAGAGGGATGGGTTGTAGGAAAGGTGTAGGGTTTTTTTGTTTGTTTGTTTGTTTTCTTTCTTACCATCCTATTGTGTTTTTAATTGGTAATAAAGTAGTTTTCCCCAAGTCAGGTCTCTAACTGGTAAAGTGATCTCTCTGTCTATATCTGCCATGTGTTTTTCTATCTTATTTTCTCCCCCGTCTGGTTGAGGAGAGGGAATGAAAGTGCAGCTTGGTTGGTGTCTGGCAGCCAGCCAAGGTTAACTCACACCACCCCAATAACTGTTGAGGAGTACAGTCTCCCACACCCAGGGCTGCAGCCCTACTGACCAGCACTGCTGTGCCCCCCCCCACGCCATGCACTCTGGACTTTCCCCTCCAGCACCTTTACATCTTTATATATTTTTGCATTTGTGGTTCACATCTATCCTTTTGGTCTCTCTAAGGTTTTCCACAATGTCTGGATGCAGATGACAGCAATCGTACAGTTTACAAATGCATTCTACTCCTACCTATCCCCTGCTTTTCGGTGTCACTGTGGGTCAAACATGTTGGTAATTCCTACTTTTGTTTGCAACTCATGGGTGAGTTCACCTGTATTAATCTCTGTGCTATTGACCCCCAAATCTGTGTGCGTGGGTAGATAGACACTATTTCTAGCTTTTACCTATGATATCTCTTGCAGAAGGGCAGTTCTTACTGAGTTGCCTCCAACTATGCCAAATATTTCTTGATTTTTTGTGAGTTTTAGAATGCCTAGGAAATTTTGGCAGCCTAGAAGAGGCATAATTTTGTATCAAAACTGAGAATGGGTGTGGTATGTCACATAACCCTTGCATCAGTCTTAGACACAATAAGAATGAACAGAGAAGTGATTTAGAAAGTAACAAATAGTAATTTGAAGATGCTGCATAACAAGCTTCCAAGCAATTGTTCTAATTGTTTGATTAATTAAAAGGTATGATTATATAAAATCTTTACATAATTGTAGCCAGTTTTGAGGGGTTCTTGACACATAAAATATCTGGTGAAGTTAAAGTGCAGGTAGAGCATAGTAAATCTGTCTGATGGATCCAGAGAGGTTGTTGTCAGCCAGAAGTCATCAATGAAAGGGGAAAAAAAGGCTTCCAGGAACGTTTGGAGGTGCTCAGCAGACCCTCAATACTCTCTCAGTTTTCCATCAGTGACCTGGAGGTGAGTATAAAGTCACTGATGGAAAAAATTACGGATAAGAAAAGATCGCTGTAGCACAAAATCCAGATTAAGAAAGATTTCATAGACTGGGTTTATTTATGCTGCAAAACAGAGATAATGAAGTGGAATGGAAAGGAACATCAAGGTTTAAAGCCAAAGTGTTTGCTTTATCATGAACCTTTTCCTTCTTTGAGCACTTATTCTGAAGTGTGCTGTGCTCTCCTAATGAGGTAAGGTTTCTAGCATTTTTAAAAATGATGCTGTGAGGTAATCCTATGAAAATTATGATATGAGATTAAACTCTGATATTACTTAGGCTGTATGTTTTTCTGTATTTCATATAAACTGAAATATTGCTACTCATTATCTATTTTTAAATGATTTAATTGTAAGAAAATGACACTATTTATGTATTAAGGTGTAACTCTTGTAAAAAGCATCTGAAAGTGCAGCCCAATTTCCAAGTGAGTATTATTGTCCTCCTTTTTAAGATGCCTTCCCTATGTCCATACAATGATCCTTTACCAACACTTTGAGAATGATTTGCATTACTGTATGAAAACTTTGTAATAGGCCATAAATCTCAAATTAGGTGGAATCCCAAGATAAGTTCAAAATGAGCAAATATCACAAATCTAATGCCTGAATTCTCCTGGCTCTGTGGTTTAGTAGTGATTCCAGATAGTCCATATTTTACAGCATAGATCTTCTACTAAAAAATATGTTAATTAATTTGATTATACTGGTTTTGCTCAAGTGGAATGAAGTCCATAGTCCAGAAACCCCACTGAAATAATTTAAAGTTTTCAATTAATAAGGAATTATTTTGTGTAAACAAATATGTATTGAGATGAAAAAATGGACATTAATATGAATGAAGAAATATTCCATTTACTACATTGTAAACTGGTTTTCACACTTACAAAAGGTACCAGGAGTCTGCCCTGTGTGACACTATCCATCAATACATGGGTGATGCAGGTGTGAAACAGTCTTAATTTGCTGTTCACATAAACCTCTCCTCAGTCTCATTCCCAGATAATGGAGATGAATTGAAAGTCTGTTACAGTCAGCGTGAGAGGATATTTCTCTGCCACTGTTCTTCCTACAGTTAAGTTTTTGGTTCAAATGGTGTGCCACCTTCTACCCCATGGTTGTTCCATTTTCACCTGCTGAAAACAAACTACCCACTCCTAGAAAGAAAACAATCTCTCAGATCTACAAGAATAGCAATATGTTTTACCTGTAAGTTTTTCCACCAATAGCTGTGTCTTGAAATAATTGCAAATTGCTGCTCCCAGAAAAAAGAAAAGTGTCCCTATAAGATGCAGCATTCTGTAGAATGGCATCTAAATTTGTTCTACATTCTGTTCTGAAATGTCATTAATCACAATTTCCAATAGTAAAACAAGTTAGTGTGTTACTGATAGCCCCCCACTCAATCTGTTACTCATGAAATTAGAACTCTTGTAGCAGAAGCATTACCCATGAAATATTGAGTTTTCAGTATCGCATATAAATCAAGAAATCTCCAAGTTCTTTGATACTCATTTAACACCTAATCCATTATGAAAGTGAGAGCTGATAAGCTCCCAGCTTCTCATGGGCACAGTGAAGTACACCAGATGGACTTATTTTCATCAAGAAAAGAAGTGAGCTTACCCCAAGAATAGTTTTTATTAACTAATTCCAAGTTAATTTCACGAGCTTGTTCCAAGTTTCAGTATTATAAACCTGGTATTTGGAAGTAACTTCTTTACAATTAAAGTAAACTTTATTTTTTCTTCTCATAGTTAACATATTATTCTCATCCAAACTTGTAAAACAGTTAGCTTCTATTTCAGTACATAGGATGCTTCATAATCAAGCTGTTCTGTTATTAATGTAACAGTACTTCGGGGTGGTTTTTTTTCATCATTTCCTTTATAACTGATCTTTGTTGACAATAGTCAAGCTACTTGAATAAACAACAAAATTATATCATTCAATATCATGAAAGTGAGATATTTTTTTTCTGTGTACAGACAAGTGAAAGACATTCTACCATTTCATCTGACTTTATGAATTAATAAACAAAGTATCAAGGGGCTGACTCCTGAAAAAATAATTGTTTTCAATTTGAAGTGCATAAATAGGTTGAAAAGGTAGAATAGCTTATAGCAAGCACATTCCTGGTTAAATCAGTGAAAATAACTGAGGTAGTGCTTGAAAGCCATACAATAAGAAGGTGGAAAATTCAAGGTATCCATGACAGTACTAAATCTAACAAATGAGATTAGTAGAATTCGCTAGCGAATTCAGCAAAATTTCTTGAGTAGCTCTGTTTAAACCACTGCTCTCTCAGTGGTTTCCTGTGTAACAATTTTATTGTACAGTATTTTTCAATGTAGTGACTCACATCTGATAAAGCAATAAACTTGCATAGTTACAGAATTATTCAAAGGAAGAAATTTTTAATATATTATATATAAAAACACACCCTGTAAGGGTGACAGGTAGGTTATTGACATGGAGGATTGGTCTGCAGATTTGAATTATTCTATGCCATGTCACGAGAGGAGGAAGTTTTACCAAGCCAGACATCAGAAATAATTATTTTTATTTAAATTCCTGGAATTTTCAGGGTATAGCTGAGAAAGCTTTCTTGAACTGAAGCAGTCAAATGAGTCTGTGTTTTACAAGTATTAAACCTTCAATGAAAAGCAGGATTTTTTACAAGCAGAACAGACTGGGAATCCAAAAGTACTAAAATTTCTATGTTTGTGTTTTTACTGTTACTGCAACATTATGAAGATGGTTAACACAATGAGACCAAAACTAGATGCTTTGGTATCTTCCCTGTTTTCATGAGGGATCCAAAGAATGATTTAGTAGATCTTTCTTCCAGCTTTTTTTTGTCAGTATTCAGTCATGATGTTGATAAAAACTACTGAGACTTAATTATTTCTGTTAAGCTTACTTTATTTCTTCATGTATTTGCAAAGATGAAGACCTCTAAAGAATAGGAGTGAATATTTTTGGTCTACATGCTCATTTCTACTGCTCGAATTTTTGAGAAATGTTTGCAAAGGAAAAGTACAGAAATTCTTTCTGTGCAAAGGCATTAAGGTTTCCAATAACCTGCTCTCTGAGCACTCTGGACAGTACACTGTGTCACCAGCTGATCAGTGCTTATTCCTTTCAAGTATGTATCTACATGTACTCTAACATTACAACTGCAGTTTCCTACTACAGAAATACAAAACACTGCAGCTTACAGATAATGGTCTGCCTCGGTTGCCTGGTAAAAAGAAAGCAAGCAGTTAATCTGAAAAAGAATTCTGTTAAAATGCTGCACAAAACCATCCAACTTATGTGTTCTCAATTATCCCCTTGAGAAGGATATCCACTGACTACAGAAAGAGCTTACTGAAATTAGTCTCCATAGTATAATGTTAATTTTAAGACTACCCAGCTTCTTCTGAAGGTGATGGAGTTCTTGAGAATTTTGTATATTTGTATATTCTTACACTATATTTGTCTTTTTATATGCCTATAAATCGTTGATGCAGCAGCATCTAAGAGGGCAGACTCTCTTACTTTCAGTTTTGTGTTGAACAAAATGTCAGTGGGTGACAACCCAAGTTTTACTGGTGCCATGCTCTAACTGAGCACTACTGTATATTGCTGAAATTCCAAAAGCCATTGTAGTGGGCACTTGATCATTCAGACTCTTTTCCTCCAACTTATGAGGAGCAGTAGTGGCATGTCTAAACCTATTTTTCACTGTAAGCCCCTAAACTACTGATCACTAAAATCTGACCCAAACATTTAATATCCAATAAGAATTAATGAACCAGGTCAGTCATACATTTCCTATCGATCTTGCTCTTTGGGATAGGCATTTTAGCAGTTGCAAAGTTCACATGAAACCTTTGCTGTTTTAATCTCACAGATATAATTTATGGGATTGGCTTTTCTGTTTTATTAGTGCTAGGTAGAAGCTCTCATTCTTTCCAAATCTGTGGAGTACATTTGGCTATTCAGTTCTTATGTGCATCTTTCCAGATCAGTGCATCTTCAGTGTAGACTTAGCATCAGCTGTCCCATCCAAACAGCAATGTTTTTCTTATGAAAATACATAGGGGAGACTTTTCTAAAGGGAAAGTTAGGTGTCTATCTGGATATGTATATACATCTGTGTACACATATGTATTCTGCTCAAAAAGGGCATTGGATGGAACTTTGCTAAAATAACTTGTTTAGAAATAACATGGCTCTGAAGATCTCTTCTATTCTGGATGAAGTGAAAAGATATGCAAGGGATATAGATTAATAAATATGTAATCTAAGAATGCCTGTACAATTGTCAGGGTTTATGGTCGTAGGCCAGATAAACTGGGGAAAAAAAGCCAGAAAACAAGGAAAGCTCAGCCTGGATGGAACTATTCGACATTGCCTAAAGCAATTTACTATTACTTGATACAAGCTACCATAGTCTTATTTAAAATAATAGGAGACCAGTTTAGCTAACTTTATTGGCATGACATATAGAACATTTCTCTGAACTCTAGCTTGTAGCAATTGGAAAAAGAGATATTATAATAATGTGAAAATGATTTGTCAGTTAAATTGAACTTCAGCATGTGCAATATATACATCACATAATCACTGTGTACATAAACTTGCAAATGAGCAAATGCAAACAAAGCAGTTGAAACCCCAATAAAAAGCATTCACATAAAGACTAATGATTAAAAAAACAATCTATCTGCACCTTAGAACTTTAATACTTAATCATTACTCGGTTTCACTCTGTCTGCCATAGGTACATTGTGCACCTAAAGTACTTATAAAGTACCCTAGAAATCATTTAATAAGGTTTTAAGATTAATTAAGCTTTAAAAATTGCATTAAATTGTGTTTTCACACAATAATTGTAGGTCATCAAAATATTCCCTTGTGTGCTGGTTTTGGCTGGGATAAAGTTAATTTTCTTCATAGTAGCTAGTGTAGGGCTATGTTTTGGATTTCTGCTGAAAACACTTGGTAACACAGGAATGTTTTCATTATTGCTGAGCAGTGCTCACACAGAGCCAAGGCCTTTGCTGCTCCTCACTCCACCCCACCAGTGAGGGGCTGGGGGGGCACAAGGAGCTGGGAGGGGGCACAGCTGGGACAGCTGGCCCCAACTGACCAGAGGAATATTCCATGTTTTATGACGTCATGCTCAGCATATAAAGCTGGTGGAAGAAGAAGGAAGGGCAGATGTTCAGAGTGATGGCGTTTGTCTGCCCAAGTAACCATTACCGATGATGGAGCCCTGCTCTCCTGGAGATGGCTGAACACCTTCAGGCTGATGGGAAGTGGTGAATGAATTCTTGTTTTGCTTTGCTTGCACGTGTGGCTTTTGCTTTCCCTATTAAACTGTCTTTATCTCAGCCCATAAGCTGTCTCAATTTTACTCTTCTGATTCTCTCTCCCATCCTGACCAGGGGGGAGTCAGTGGGGGCCGTGTGGTGCTTAGTTGCTGGCCAGGGTTAAACCATGACACCTTGGGACCATACCTAAGAAAAGGGTTCCAATCTTTTCCCTCTTTTTGCAACCTAGAAGTGTCCCACTGTTAGTTCTTCTGCATACTTTTAAGACTAGATATTCATTAGCAAGCAGTATGATACAATAACAGTGGAGTTGTTGGAACAGTTGGAAGACTGAGTACACAATATAAGTGGTATTAAAAGTTTACTTTAGACTATCTACAGTATCATTGCATGGATAAATAAACATTACCAAAAACATTATATGTGCTTCTGAAATACATCTGGTTGAGTTTCAGGAATCAAACTGGACTGAAGAAGCCTAAGTTTTTCAGCATGAAACTGCTGTGCAATGAGAACTGAAGCAGGGAAATATCACAAAACTTCCTACAAGGAGGTGGTGAAAGTGCACCTCAAGAGTCAATGAACTCTAAGATTCTCTTTTAGCCTCAGGTGATAAGACCAGTCTTTGGTGCATGAACTGTAGAATGGATAGGATCTTGATCAACAGCCAAACTATCATGATCTCGGTTTGTCACTGTGATCACTCAAAGACCGCTTTGCAGACAGAAAATTATGCTGTCATAAACCTTCCTGGGCTACTGCTTGACCAGATTTGTGTCTACAACAAAATGAAGCTGTGAAAGCACCAGAGAAAACATGGCATTTTTAGGGAATCATTTTAACAACTCATTTGAAATAAGGAACAATTGTTTATGCAACAACTTCTATGAAACTACTTCAGGATGCAGCCAATTGTTTTGCACAGAGGAGCAGAGGAGGTACTTTAGGCCTATATAGGCCTAAAGAATGGAAAATTTTCTTATTCTACATAACAAGAAAAAATGGCATTAACACATTATTGGGCTGTCAGGGTACATCCAGATCTCTCAAATGTACAAGATGACGTATTCTGTGATTTAAACTTTATTTCATGAGTGCATTAAGAAATATAATAAGCAAACACAACAAAGAAGGACTCAATGCCTTTTTTGCCCAAACTAGTCCACCACATTAATTCACTTATTCACCATTCAATCATAAGATTTTATAACTTATAGCCTGTAACTTTTAATATTGTGCACAATATTAAACAAAACAAAACAAAAGAACAAAAGAAAAGATTTGGTTACACAGCTGATGGTGAGAGTGCTCATCCTTCCTTCTCCATCACAGAACAGGTGTCCCATGTGTCACACCAGGAGGCATGAAAGCCTCAGCAGTTCAGTTGCTGTTGGATCTACTTCAAAAACTTTTTTTGGATAAGCTAATGTTTCATACCTTCCAGCTTGGAGGTTTGGTCTGTACCACTTCTGTGTTAGTGGATTCTGAGAAAACTGCCAGATTATAGATTATGGCTGCCAGAGACAGCAATTTGCAGGTGACCATGGCTGCATAAGGGTCCTTCAGCTCTTCCTGGCCACCTGTCCTGCCTACACTGCTCTTACTTTGGCCTCATGGCACTGTTGCCAGCACACATCAGGCCTTAGCATGAGCTAGGTTAGCCAAAATATATGCGGGAGTTAAGTGAACAGTCACATGGGTGGAGTAAAATATTTAAAGATTACTTCAGCAGATGTAAAACTATTCTTTTAACCATTTAACTATAAATGAAATGGTTCAAGGTGAAAAGAATATAAGCTACCAAGATATCAGTTCTCCTTACACCTACCAGTAGGAGATACATTTCCTCTTGCAGTAGCCTGGTAGCAAGTAAGGAGACTAAGTATTTTTATGTCCATTGTTCTACATAATTCTCTGTCCATTTTGTAGCAGTATTGCACTTATGGCACCTGTATTAGAAATCAAAGATGCCAGTGAACAACTAGGATACTGCCTAACTGGATAATGCAGCAGTCAGACAGCTGTGATCTGAACAACTAGCCTGGCATAAACCAGAGAGGTTCTTTAAATAGACCTTTCTATCCTTTCACAATTTAAATAACTATGTCAGCCTTCAGTTACCCTGATAGCAAAAAAAACTATATTAGTTGGAGGCAATCTAAAGAAGACCAAGGCCGAAAGATTATTGGGAGGAAAATTTGGTTTATGAAAAAAGATTTAAATTTTTGTACACAATTCCTTTGCTTGATTTTTTTCTTTCATCCAGATGATTTCACTAATCTAATTTATAATGTGTCATCTCAAACAGTGGTAACAACACAACTGACAGGTTAGTCAAGTGCTGTGGGAGGGGAGAGGCAAGATGATAGGTAACAGAGAGACTGGAGACATCTTAAATTAGCTTTGCAGTATAGGATTGTACCCATGGTGTAAATCAATCGCACCGAGAAAAATTAAACTGAAGACTTATCTCAGGAGTGGATTGAATAAATTCCTAAAAGAAAAATGTACATTACGATATACTGATCCAACAAAATAGTTGTGAAGGTCCTAATTAAGTGATTCTAAAATAATCTACAGAGGACGTTAAGAGTCCTACGAAGGCTCCCTATAGCCCTGGTGCAGAAGACGGAAGATAAACATACTGAGAACACTTATCTACAAATGAATGTAACACAGTTCAGTTGTGTTATGAGGGAACTGGTGTTGCAGTAGGAAGGAACATGTAGCTGAAGCCTTAGAGACAAGTCTGTAGCTTGAGGAGACATAATTGAATGCACGAAGGTGGAAGGAAACCATAGTATGGGACCTGGGCATGGAACCTTAGTGTAGATGATAAAAATATGCTGTGAGAAGGTGAGGAACTTGTGAAGGAGTTTCAGTGGAGAGTAATGTTTTCAGTAAGGTTGTGGCTTAGTTTGGGTTTAATGTCATAGTAGGTGGGAAAGTGACATCAACATGTTTATATGCACATACATATAGATGGAGGAGATACTTCTGCTTCTCTTATTGCTAGTGTCATCAGTGGTGCTTAAATGAATTCGTCTGGGGCTCACATAGTGTTCCCAGGCAATAACTTTGGATTAAGGAGGATATAATTGCTCATCACCTGTCTTTTCTTTACAACAGACATTCTTCTTAGAACTTTCAATAATATCTTTCTAGATACTGTTATATTTTATGAAAATATTAAAAACTTTCATAAATTAGAATCTAACCCTGTATTTAATATGCATCATTCAATTTTCTGTTATGAATTGAGGCTGTTCTTTGCCCCTGTTTTACTGCCTTAAGATTCCTCTTCTTCTGCAACACGTATCTAGGCTATAGCAGAGAAAATGAAACTTCCAAAAGAAAGTTATATTTTGCCTATTCTGAGGCCTGTTTTCAGAATGCTATTAGGAATGTTGTGCTCATGGGAAAATACACTTCTATTATTGTGTAACTGACCCCTTTAAAAATTCATAGGCTATCCTATGAGTTTTTACATATGCAGTAGAAGTTTGAGACCATATTACTTCAGATAGAAAAAAATAAGTTGATAGTAGGTTTTTTTATCTCTCAGTTCCCAAGGGTTTTTTTAAACTGTGTCAGCCAAATCTTAAAGCATTTTGCTTTAGAAAATTAGAGCAGCCCTGCATTTAATTTTAAATACCTTTATTCCAAAGCAGTCCCAAGAAAGGTAGGGCTGCAAAGAATGAATAGAACAAAATATTCTTTTCCTTTTTCTTAGAACAATATTACATTTGCAATAAAATAATAAAAGCTGAAAAGAAATGCAAACTATATAAAATCCATTTTTATACTATGCCCCTGGGCTGCCACTGTCTTTCAAATTGCAGAGGACCAGTCCAACAGAAAATCGAGGTTACTGAACTGGAATATATGATGTCAAACATCTGTAGATGAATTTGTGAATGAGAAGTTTTTCATGAGGGAAAAATTAAATTTGTATAACTTACAATTAATTTGCTTCTTGTACAAGAATGTAAATGGTTAAATATATCTCAAACATAGAGTAAGAATTCAGTATGAAGCTCATTTTAAGGTAAATTTGTGAGTGTAGGTTTTTTTAGCTTTTCTTCTTGTGTACACTGTGTTAATCCAAAGGCTATACAATAGAATTATTGCAGCACATGAAAAATAATTTTCTAATGTTTTTCATTACAGAACCATTTCCAAATAACTGCCAGCAAAGTTCTTTTCTGCCCCTGTGTATTCATCTCCACCAAGCTAATCACAAACACATATCACAGTGTCTTTTGCCAATTTCCAAATCTGAGAATCAGAACTTTCTCCTACATGTTTTGTTTACATCAGTAGTTTTAATTAGCATAAAAAGTATTTTAACAAAAATGTTTATATTGTAATGTGAAGCCCTTTCATATTTAGCAGTTTTCTAGTTTTCTTTGGTTTTCTGCAAAAATATTTTAATTATTTGTATATGCACACATTGGAATGAATAAAGTTTTTTCGTCAATCAACAACATCATCTGAATTATTTTTCTCAACTTTGACTAACCTGAAAGGGAGCTTCTGTTTGTTTTCTTTTCTTCATAGGTCCCACAGGAATAAGATTATTCATATCATTTAACTCTGGATATCTGACTTGGGTGTGAACAGTCTCTTTTCCTTTCTAACTCATGGAATCTATACAAGGCTATATGAAACACTATAGGATATTCTACAAAAAAGTTTAATGATAAGGCAGTATGACTAACTTAGGAAAGATGTGATGGGTTACCAAACTACTAGTCAGATGAAAAATTCCAGTTGTACAGCTGTCAGTCCAAACCCCCTCTCCATGAAGGTAAATGGACTCCTTAAGCAATACTGCAATAAGGAAGGTTGAAAAGGAAGTATCAGGGGACATTTCTTAACCTTGTTACACCTACAGCAACAGAAAATTGTATGGTGAATAAGTGAAAGCAAAGTGGACAAACCCAACAAATATAAAATACTGGCAATACTGGAGAATTTATGCAAATCAAAGTGAGGGACAAACGGCATCCAAATTAAATGAGCCCCATTTCATCAGCTGAAGTAAGCAAATATTGGCTGTCAACACAGTGAATAGTATCACAGGCTTCTCCTTTCCCCCTCACTTGCTGTGCAACTTGAGGTCATTGACTCACTTTGCACGGTGGAAGCTCAGGAGAGGATGAAGATTACTGAAAATATTGAATAATACTGAAAAGTGTAGCGTTTCCCCGTATTCAGCATAGAATGAAAAAGTGATCTATTAAAAAGCCAAAACTTCTTTGGGCAGATTTGAGGAATGGTGTCTGTTTTGTTACCATTAATGATCTTTTCTACACACACAAAAAAAAAAAAAAAAAGGAAAAAAGAAAAAAGAAAAAAGTATCTAATGTCAATGGTGCAGGAGAAATACATGAAAATAATAACTCACTGAAAAACTCCACTTTAATGGGCATAGATTTGTTATAGACAGAAGTACTTTAATTAGAGGAGGATTTTTACTAAATTTCTCACATGTAGGATTTATCACATACTTGGTGTGTATTTTTCACATCTTATGTAATTAAGTCCTTTATGTAATGATTAAAATAAAGAATTGGTTAAAGACATAGTTTAAATATAATTAAAGGATATTATTTTGAAATTTTCATTTTAAAATAGTGCGTTTGTGAGGTTTGCTCATTTGTGTAGAGGGTTGTAATTTGGTTTTGCTAAGGTTGTTTCAGAAGTGAATGAAATAGGGAAATATGAGGCTTTTCCAGTGACATCAGTCATTAGGGCTGCCAGAGGTTTTTCTTTGCAGGTTATTCCAACCTACAAAACAGCATTTATTTTCACTTTTCTTTCATACATGCCTTTTTTAAACTTACACTTTCCACTAGCCTTAGCTGTGCATCCAAACCTTGTCATTTAAAGTCAGACAGTGTTATCCTCCATTCTACCTGTAACAGATGTTACATGATGTAACAGATGTAACAGAACTAAGAACACCAAGAAGTGCTCTAATATCAGAGCATGCTCAGTAGAAATAAAGTCTTATGTGAATTTGCATGCAAAACTCTAGTAAGTTTCTACAAGGCGTATACAAATAGGGGTCTTCAAAGACTTCCATCTTAGTGATATATCCATAACTCTGCCAATTGCTAGTGTGTGTTTTGATACATTTCAAATTACTATTCTAACCTGTGGGGCTGCTACAGCCTCTTGTTTAAACTACTCTAACATCCACTTGTAATGGGAGATTGAAAAAAGAAAATTTTTCATTAATTTATTTTCAGAAGTGGTTGGAGCAGTTCTGCTGAAACTTTAAGAAAAATATCTGAACATTCAAGCAGCTTTCTGAGAAAGTCTTACAGTGAGAAGTATGAGGCAGCTGAACTGTTATTACGTAGCCCTGCTTCTGATGTCATATTGAAAGTAATTTCCCATACTTGCATAGATAAAAACATTAATTTCCCAGGGGTCTGTAGAAAAATATTCCATCAGTGTAAGAAAATGACAGGGATACAGGACTGGCAGAGTTAGGAATTACATGTACAACACTGTTATTCCCACAGAACAAGTTCAAATAGTATTGAAGACTGACTTTACAAAAAGAAAAAAATCCTTAAAATTCAGCTTTCTAAAAAAAGATGCTGTTTGACATTACCATTCCACATAATTTCCTAGGCGAAAGCCCTCTTACTTTTGCAAGGAGAATTTGTGTTAATAACTGTTCTAATCCAGTCCCAGTGCATTTGCAGAGTTGGAACAAAAAGTTAGAAAGCTATCCTCTATCCCCTGTGCAGTACATGACTTCAGGAACTAGAATCTGCCAGATAGGCACTTAACAAATTACTGTTCCAGAAAGCTACTTTTACCTCATTCTTTTGACAAGCTTAGATTATTTGAACTAGGCAATAAGCCAGCTTTCATGGTAGCATGAGATGAACAAAACAGCACAATGTCATTATATCAATTAAGGGTATGTGATACTGTACTTGTGAGAGTGAAATGTATAGAGCCAATGGGTTCTAGCAGAAATCATGCTCCTCAGAGCAATTGACCCTTATGAATATGGATGGCGGTTGTTAGAGAAAAGGACTCCACATATGATTCTAGTTAAGGCCAGATGGATTTTTTTAGGCACTATGGTTAAGTGAGAAGGAAAATCAGTAGATTTGCAGAAGAGGATGCAGCGTGTCACCTGTTAAAATTTCCTCACCCCCAGAATTTTTTCTTACATGTTTGCAAAGTTGCTACATTTGCTTCTTTACAATTATTTTTCATTCTTCAGGGCCTGAATTTCTTAAAACCAGCTTGCTTAGGATCAGCTCCTAGGTCCTGAAACCTGTAAAAAATATTTCCACTGTGAAAACTCAGTTGGACTTTTGCAAAGAATAGTTAGATTTAGTTAATGATTTTAACTGAAGAGCAAAACACTGATGGGAATAAACATAATTTATGCAAGTGCTTAGCTTCACAGTTAGTAAATTGACCTTTTTCTTTCCCTCTTCCTTCCTGTTTTCTCCTATCCATATCTCCCTGCATTGTGATTTATAATAAAAGAAATAGGGTTTATGCAGTATTTATATAGAACCATTTACAATAAGTCCTAAATCTGTAGTATGATTTTTTACTGCATTCCAACCTAATAATAATAATGATTCACATTCAGTGAACACTTTAATGTATAAATGCTCCACAGTTCAAAAAATGAACCAAACCAAACCAAAACCTAAGTAAGATTCTGCTTATCTGTCATTGTTGCTTTCTGTGTTGTAATACCTGAAGACTCGACTACGGCTGGAGAAAAGCCTTTTAGCTTTCTGATATTTTCAGGATGAGCACTGGCTTGTGCCATCAGACACAATTTCTTTTCAGACACTTCTTGTATCTTGTTAGGAAACAGTCTGCAGTCCCTAAGTCCACTAAGCATTTCTGAGAGTTCTTATTTCTCAAGCTGCTATATTTGGATTTGCAATCTCCAAGCATAATAAGCACTGTAATTTTTCACCCTGATTCATATTCTACCTGAAATATTTGTCAGGTTTAATCAAAAAATTAGTAAAGTTTTATTCAGTTTGACTTCAGGCTTCTAACTGCAAGACTGACAGAAATGTTTACAAATTAAACAAGTGTAGTGCTGCAGTCTGCTCCATGCTTAACAACAGGAATTTTATTCATTTGTTAGCCTCTGTTATGTATGAGTCCCCAGTCTAGCTATCAGAGTCATGAGTTCAGAGTCTGTAACAATATATTCTTTTGTATACTCCAATTACGATTCCATTCTTTCTATTTCTGTTATATATGTTTCAAGGATCAAGACTTGTTTTTACAGCATAGCCCCTCAGTTCTAGACATTTACATATGGGTATACTACATATATGAAGCTGCTGGCTTAAGTGCTTTCTGAATTGGGGCTTGGAAAATACATTTGAGGACTTTACTGGAGACAAGTTCCTTTATACTTGAAAATAATTACTTCAGCTCCCACGTAACCAGTCAAGGCATCTGTGATCTGTGCGAATAGAGATGAGGGATTCTTGGGTCCTTAACAACTATTATCACTCTGGTTTTAGTTAATTTGCTTCACCCCTTCTGTATTTGATCTGTGTTCAAAACTCAGTCGAACTTTCTAGTTTCTATTACTTACATTTATATTCCCATATATTCAAGAGATTTGACCAGGTATTAGCTTTCTTTCAAAAAAGAAAAAAAGAAAAAAGAAAGACTTATTACCACAGATGAATGACTTAGTGTCTGAACACACTTTTGAGACCAAAATCTCTTTCCTACTTCAAGAACTTGAAGTTTTTGACTATCCCTATTCCATAATTTTCCAATTGGATGACTGAATTAAGAGTTAGGAGTGTAAATAGTGTGAATAATTGTTCAGGGAGGATTCAATTTTTGTAGATTTATAATAAATTTTTCCTGGCAAGCAAGGCTGAAATCAATCCTTTGTGACCTCTGAAGGCTTAGAACATCGGATTTCCTTTGGCTGAACTCCCAAATGCTCACTTACTTACCCAAACTGCCTGAACTATTCTAACACTTCTAGCCTACAAATAACATTTGAAATGTGACAAAATCTCCAGGACTTCTCTTCTCAGGTTTCATAAAAATGGCCTTGAAAACAAACAATCAAAATGTTTCCTAAAACATCTCAGCTTGTGCAAAAGGGTTACTTTTAAAGTAAGTAGTCAGCTAAGAGGAATGAGGTGAATCTTGCCCTTGATGGACAAACTCCCAAACCTCTGCATAAAATTTCTTTGTCATGAGTACAGTAAATTGGTTAATTATTTTTAAAAGTCAGAAGAAAGGGCTAATGTATTTATTTATTGTAATCATTACGGGCAAATTCTCCAAAAACAAGAAGCTCTACCAGATTCCATTCCAGGAGAAATATTTTGACAAAGAGGACAAAAAAGTTCATTTAAGGCAGCAACATTCCCTGCATGACTCTTCCCTGAAGTCTGTGCTTAGAGTTAAGGGCAGGCAGGAATAACCACAAGGAAATCCTGGCCATAGCTTTCCACACAGGAAAAGCAGAGTAATTTTTCCAGAACTACTTTGGTATCACATGTGTCTCAGCCAAAAAGATTCTTTTCTTAGCAACAGAATATCCCAATGTCATGGTCAGGTCTTACGGTTTGGTGGAGGCCACACTCTGCTGCTTTCAAAAAAAGCCAAATGCTTTATCCATTTCTGGGGGGAGACAGGGAGGGAGGAAGTAATGTTCTATGTCCTGTAATGTGAATGATGAACACAAACACCAAAAAAAACCATCAGGTATTTACATTGAGCAGCTACAAGCAAGGTAAACTATTTGGATAGGCACCTTCTCTGCATCTAACTGCATCCAGCAAGGACTTGTGACCATAAACCTATTGTGAAGTAATGGAAGAGGAATTCAACCAATTTTAGTTGCTCTCATTAGTGAATACCTGCTGCTTTTGAACTTGCTGGAAGCATATACCGATCCAAGAAGTTAAGGGTAAAATGTACCGCTTTGTCATACATTAGAACTTACTAACTGAAATCATATCTTGGTAGTTTTAAAGCTGCTGTGGCAGGCATGATAGCTAGCATCCAGTATTCAAATCATCTGAGAATTTTCACTAAACAAAGTTCATGCTCAGTCACTTTCTGTTTCATCTCATGTTTTGTGGTGTTGGTTTGACAGTGAAATTCTGCCTCTACCATGTCTGCCTACTAGTCTCTTCTTAAAAAAAAAAAAAAAAAGAAGAAAAAAAAAGAAAAAAAACCCCTCTATATTAAAAGAGGAGATAAATCTATCTGGTGTTTTAATTTCATTTTCACTGAACACAAAACTGAAGTTGATGATCATTGGTAACAATCCTGTCCATTATCTGGCACAGTGCAGAGAAAGGACATCAGGGTGCATCTGGATGGGATCTGCTTCACATGCTGTGCCTCTTCTCTTTATTGCTGGTTGTTCAGGCATGAAGCAAAAACACTTCCAAAGAACACATTCACACATTGATGGAACATAAACTTTATCACACTGTTTAGCAGTATGAACATTCAGGCTGCAAGTCAACCTGAGGGCACCTTGGCCAGCCTTTAATGTTGGTTGTTTTTTTTTTACTTTTTGCAAGAACTTGTCCTGCTGCTGAACATCACATAGCACTAAAGGATGAGCCAGCAGCTATGCCTGATATACTCTTACATCCACATAGAATGAAAATTTCACATGGTTTATTTCATTTTACACATGGTCAGAAAGTGCAGACTAGAATTGAAGAAAATGAAATTAGGGACATGACAATATATTTCCTGTTGGCTAATAATGTCTACTTTCTAGGAATTAAAAGTTCAAGCCAGTGTTGCATCTTATTCACTAAACAGAGCTGTAATGACCAAACACAATGCAGTCAGTGGCAGTGGAAGTATCTCCACACCATCTCCATTCAATTAATGTGCTAGATGGGAGATACCAGAAGCAAAGGTGAATATCACTTTTCACATATCCAGTTCTGGCTTTGTTTTTTTTAATCTTTTTTTTTTGAGTCTGCCAAAAAAGAAAAAAAAAACAACCACCCAAAACCATACAAGGCCAATACACCACTCATGCCTCAATTATCCCAAAATCCAAGCGTACTTTGTAGTATTGGCATTGACTGAGGCATCTAAGGCCTTTGAGGACATGTGTCCTGTTGTAAGATACATTTCAGTTATGGATCCTAGAGAATATGGGACATTTGACAAAGAGATGATGCTAGTTTTATGAACGAGGTAGCTATCCATAAGACCCCAGAAAAATTTTAAAATAAATTTCTTAAGAGCTTAACTAGGTACTCTTTCATTTAGCATAACCTTATAATTTAAACTGAATGCTCAAATTACTTCACATAGGCTGTTGCCAGCTGAAAAAGTAGTGAAATATATATGCTCCTCACAGATTTGGGACATGCTCCAAGCCTCATCAATGCTTCACTTGCTACTAGATTCTAGCACAGAAAATATCTGATGAGAGCTGTCACTCTAATGAAGATGTATGAGTTATATTGCAGATTACATCCAACATTTACAATTGCAAGTGATGCCTCACTGTCATTTTTCCAGAGGTAACCAGGAACAGGCATTATTTGAAAAACAGAGCTCTTTAGATCCCCACTGGTAACATCAAAATATTTGTACAAATATAATCCCATAACCTTTTGAGCAGCTGCCAGAGGTTAGATGATTAGAAACTGCCCAGAAATAACAGGGTATTTTTAAGAACTACCAGTAGATCAGGTCAAACCTTAGTGTAGGAAGGTGATGAAAGAAAGAGACATGGAGAAATAGTAGCAAAAAAATATTTTTTAAACTAGAAGTATATAAGGAATTCAAATCTGGATCTGCAGTAGAGACCAGTTATTATAACAGATTTATTTGATTGTTATCACAATTTTGTTGTGCAGTTAAATGCCATTGACATCTACGTCAAAATCTTTCCATATTCAGAACTGAGAAGGAAAGAGGAGCATAAGTCAGATCGGTGAGTTAGAAGTTTGAATCATGATGGTAGGAAAGCTAAAAGAAATCTAAGCAGTCTAGAACAGTGCAACCAGAATAAAGCACTGATCTCAAATAAAATCTTCATGACATCACAGTTTGAAAGCAGAAAGGAAAACATAAATAGGTTTGGTGAAAGGTGGGAGGTTGTTCTCAAAGACAGTGGTAGTAAAAATTCTAAATTAACTTCAGCAGAAGAATTTTATCCTTTCCAATACTTTGGTCCTAGTATATCAAAGATCACTGCTTGATAAATCAGTGCCATACTCTGAATCACTGCCTAACTATAGAACTGTAGCCTGTGGGAAGGAGTCACGTTGGAGCAGTTCATGAAGGACTGTATCCCATAGGAAGGGCCCTAGGATGGAGCAGGGGACAAATGTGAGGAGGAAGGAGCAGCAGAGATGTGGTGTTATGAACTGACTGGAAACCCCATCCACCTGCACTACTCGAGGTGGAGAGGAGGTAGAAGAGTTGGGAATGGAGAGGTGAAATTGAGCTTGGGAAGAAGTCAGGGGTGGGAGGAAGGTGGTTTTATTTTTATGTTGATTATAATTATCCTACTTTATTTTTAATTCCCAAAGTATTAAATTTCTAGACCCCAAGTTGAGTCTGTTTTGCTTGTGACAGTAAATGATGGGTGATCTCCCTTCCTTTATCTCTGTGCATGAGCTTTCCCATTTTATTTTCTCTCTGAGAGGGAGCGATAGAGATACTGGGTCTAGCAAACCTAGATTAAGTCACCACACCAGTGTTTGTTTTCAGTACCTTAGAGGGAAAAAATATTTTAAAAATTGAAGATGTCTTGCTCAACTGATATAAAATCAACACCAGAATAAATCCTTGTGTACAGGTGTGAAGAGGATTAGAGTGCAAAATCCTTTGCGGTGAAAAAGTACCATATACTACTTGTAACTCTTGCAACACTGCTGCTAATAGAATAATAAATTGATTTAATATCTTCATACTGCAGATTTTATTTTATTTTATTCTATTTATGTACATATTCATTCTCCTCTGTGATAATAGGAAAGATTAGAAGGTTAGATGCTCATAACACGTTAGCTGAAAACCTATGAAGTAGCTGAAAACCTATGAAGGGCACAGAATCATAGAAACATCTAGGTTGGAAAAGAACTTTAAGATTATTGAGTACAACTGTTAACCTAGCACTGCCAAGTCTAACACTAAACCATGTCCCTCAGTACCACATTTCTCCGTCTTTTAAATACCTGCAGGGATGATGATTCAATCATTTCCCTGGGCAGCCTGTTCCAGTGCTTGACAACCCTTTCAGTGAAAAAAATTGTCCTAATACCCGATCTAAAACTCCCCTGGTACAACTTGAGGCTGTTTCCTCTTGTCCTATCACTTATTGCTTGGGAAAAGAGGCCAACACCCATTTCACAACAACCTCCTTTCAGGTAGTTGCAGAGTGTGGTAAGGTCTCCCCTCAGCCTCCTTTTCTCCAGACTAAACAACCCCAGGTACCTCATCTGCCTGTCATAACACTTGTGCTCCAGACCCTTCCCCAGCCCCGTTGCCCTTCCCTGGACACGCTGCAGCACCTCAATGTCCCTCCTGAAGTGAGGGGCCCAGCACTGAACACAGGAGCCGAGGTGCGGCCTCGTCAGTGCCCAGTACAGGGGGACAATCGCTGCCCTTGTCCTGCTGGCCACACTGTGTGGGATACAAGCCAGGATGCTGGTGGCCTTCTTGGCCCCCTGGGCACACTGCTGGCTCATGTTCAACCAGCCATCAGCCACCACCCCCAGGTCCTTTTCCCCCAGGCAGTTTCCCAGCCACTCTGCCCCAAGCCTGTAGCGCTGTGTGGGGCTGGTGTGACCCAAGTGCAGGACCCGGCACTTCTCCTTGTTGAATCTCATACAGCTGGCATCAGCCCATCAGTCCAGCCTGCCCAGATCCCTCTGCAGAGCCTTCCTGCCCTCAAGCAGATCAACGCTTCCCCCCAGCTTGGTGCCACCTACAAACTTACTGAGGGTGCACTCAATCCCCTTGTCCAGATTATTGGTAAGGATATTAAACAGAACTGGCTCCAGTACTGAGCCCTGGGGAACACCACTTGTGACTGGGTCACCAGCTGGATGTAACTCCATTCACCACCACTCGTTGGGCTCAGCTTTTCAGCCAGCTTTTCACCCAGTGTAGAGTACACCTGTCCCAGCCATGGTCAGTCAGTTTCTCCAGGAGATGGTAGCTTAATAAACTGTTATGATGACATGAAGGGCTAAGTCCTTAAATTATATTCAGTGTTCCACAGTATAACATGGATTTTGCTCAAAGGAACTCAAAAAAGAATGTAGCACAGATGTATTTCTATGGTAAGTATCATTTCAGTCTGACAAAGCACTGAACAAAGACAACCTGACACAAGAAAACAATGAAGCTCTGGAATTAATCTCAGTAAAGGATAAGTATTAGATGATGTTACCCAGTTATGGCTGATGAGAGATCATGTGTAAACCGGATTTCTGTGACAGAACAGTCAGACTAAATAAAAGAAAGGCACTTTTCATACTTCAAGATAGAACTGTGTCAAAGATGCCCTAAAGGGATTGTCTTCTGTACAGATGTCAATCCTCAGTACAAAAAAAAAAGCCCCAAAACCAACAAACAAACATGGCAAAATATAAGCTGGGGTTGGGTTGTTAACATGTGCATTTATCAAGAGCAAGGGATTTTTTTGGACACAAGAAATCACAACCAGAACCAGAAAACAGTACAACACCCCCACGTCCCCACCCCCCTTTGTTAGTAATGGTTTCTGGAAGTTGGAATTTCTGGAGGACGTTCAGGCAAGACCTTTAAAGGCAAAAGCAACTTTAAAATTATGTCATAGATAACACTTTTAACAGACAATTAACATTTTGTCCACTTTATTCTGCATACTGTTGAGGAATTAAATAAGTCATAGCCAAGTGGGAATCTGAATATCTGAATCTTCCCCTGCCCACCCACAGAGACATAGAAAGAGCTATCTGGTAGCTTTAACTGCTGATGGATTGATAACGATGGTAAAATAGACAACTGAGCTGTTTATCTGTCAGTGTTTCACCATAACTAATGGAATGGAATGGAAGCAGATGAAACCCTGATGCCAGCAGGAGCAAAGGAGAGGTAAGTCTGTCCTTATAACATCATGTTACATTGTGGGAAGAGGGGTGTCAGTGTCATGGCTTCTGTCCCTGCATTACAAGACTATGAATAAGGAGAACAAAAGACTGCTTGGTACCCCATGTGCTTGACACCTAAATGTTCTGTTCTTAATATGTAGAGTTGACTTTAAGTTCCTAAGAAGTTAGAGTTGAAGGTCAAATGAAGCTACCTCAGCCCGCTCAGTAAATCTGTACCTACTGACACTCGTTTTCCATGAGAGTTTGACTTCTGCTGCCTGGAGAAAGAAAAAGTGGGTGGAAACTGTTAGGCAGGAGACTGTAACAACAAAGCAGAGGATTACAGTCCACTGTATATAGGAATAGGCCTGGGTTCAATGTTAAAGTGCATAAAAAGCAATGAAAAAAGGCAACAAGGCAAAGATGAGTTGAAACACAGGTCAGATGACAACAGACGCAGGACAGGTGAAACTAAAATCAGCTGTCAAGTAGTAACCCTATGCTGGCACACTCAAACATATTGAGTACATGCCAGAATAAGGATGCCATTTAAAAAGACTTAATTATTAATGGTTTTATTCTAGAAATATCCAAAGAAAAAGTCAGGACAAATTAGAAGTGACACTGAAGTTATAATATTGGAATGTTTGAAGAGCCATGAAGCACAATAAGACACATTTGCTCGATAAAACAGCCATTCTCAATAGCAGGAACCATAGATAACAACCTCTGTCTGTAGCAAGTCACAAATGCTGCAAAAAAGGTACAATCTGTTAGAAAACATTTAACAAGCACACAACCTGACATAAGACAGAACACCACAGAAAAGAAGAAATTGTAGAAGATTCTAGGAAATTAATCTTTCTTCACTCTTCTGAAAGATCAAGTTTTGTTTTAGAAGTTTGTGGTCTTCTTGTACTGATTGTCCCCACAAAGTACATGAAACTTTCTAGGAGGTAAACTCTTGAACACACTATTCAAAGGAGGTTATGCAAAAGTAAGGATTAGTGGAAAATTGATTTATTTCATCTTAACTGTAGGAAGCACTGCTTTGTACTTTTAGAAAGAAGTGTCCTGGATTCTTAGTATTTAATTAATTGTCATATTGCTGGAGCTCTGATGGTGTAAGGATTTTGATAATAAAAGTTTTTCGAATTGCATTAATACTTTCAGTTATCCAAGTCTCTGTTGGTGAAAAACAGTTAAACACAAGTTAGAAGCCATTCAGCTAGCTATCATTTAGACTTTATTATTGCTTATATCTATAGATATTTAGGCATGTATCGTGTATTTAATATTTGTCTATTTACTTAACAGATCTATGTAAAAAAGATCTGCATCTTTCAGACCATCTCAGAAAGGTAGCTAATACCCACAGAACAAAAGGGAGGTAAAAAGAGGAGTGGAAGAAGAGAAGGCAATGGCTATTGCAGAAACGACAAAGGAAGGTAATGTATGTTCTTGTATGTTATCACTTTGCCCAAATACTAAGGTATGCTGGAACTGTTAACAAAGAACCACATCAGAAACTTATGGCTATCCTCATCATTCCACAGGCTGGGAAAAGGAAGCTGATGTTAATATGTTAAACCTTAAGATGCCTCTGTTCTTGCAGAATTGAGGTTAAGTCTAGCTTTCTTGGCTCTTCATTGTACCCGATATTTTTAGATGACACAGTTGTATATAGAGTCAAATTCACACAAGTTGTAAATGGTCAGTTTCCTCAGTACAGAATAGAAATTTCAGTTCTTAGCTTCTGTTTTGCATAAACTTGTTTTCTGTCCTTAATTAAAGGACATAGAAACCACTGTCAATATGAATGACTGATTATGTTATATCAGCATCAGACATTAATACAGCATACATGAACATTTAAATAGGATGACAGAGCCTCTAACAGACATATGTTTAGATGGGACAAATAACACTTCCTAAAATGCCTATTCTTGTCTTCCAAGGCATGTCAGTCAGTCTTTGATCAGCTGTAAAAGAAATACATTGACCTAGAAAGCACGCAACCATAGAGCAAGGAGCAATCTTTCTGGTAAAACAAGACATGCTGTGATCTCATAAAAACATGCCAGAACTATTTAATCCATGTGACAAATCCAACTGCTTGCTTATGGTAGATGTACCAGTGCTTCATATATAGGAAGCTCATAAGAGTTCACAAGGTGAAAAAAGGTGAAAAGACCTCACAATTAAGAAAGTTTGTCATATTTTTTCTTTCCTTTTTTTTTTTTTTTTTTTTTAATCTAAAAAAAAAAAGGTGCACTGTAACAGGGCTGTTTTGATTCTCAGAAGAGCTCCTACTAGTCAGTAAATGTTTGTTTAAATGTTCCAATCTATCTATTGGAAATACAATATTGGAAATACAGTCATATCGAAGTATTAAAATTCAGTTAAGTCCCTTCGCTGACTTATCACTGGGTAAACCCACCAATGACTGCCAATACTGTCATTTGGTCAGTTCTATCCAATACCAAAACTTCCTTGGCACTGCAGGAAATCACATGAGCAACTTTCTACCATGCATAGGGTATGTTTCTATGTTCTTCAAAGTTCTTTGATTCTGTCAGCTTATATATATATATATGTATATTAGCTTTCTCACAAAATCTATCAGATTTCCTATAAATAAAGATTATTTCATGTATCTGAGATATGCAGTGATTTCAATGATGGAATATAATTGCTAAATGGGAACAAACAGCAATTGCACTACAGCTAATCAGGAGTTAGCACTACGCTTTACCTTACAATATTAAAACCCGATTACTTATAAGCAGCTTAAAATCCCATCTTAGAAAGTTATTTGTTCAGTCTCACTATAATGTATTTTTATTGTGCATGTGATGGAATACATATGGAAATTTTGAGCAATTTCTCCTGAGTTCATAATAGTGACCACTATCTCTCATGAAATGAGACTAAACTCTAGATGATAGATATGCAGATATTGCTAGAATATGACAACATATGAGCCCATAATCCTAAAGAAGGCAATGGGTTCTTCATGTAAGGTGTGATATACCCTTTATGATTTTCAGTTACATTATTCACAAACACCATTTTGTCATTTTGCATTTTAGACATCATTTACTGTGCTTTCCAGAAATACTTGCTGCACCTTTCTATTGCAAGTTCCTTGGGTCAAGAAAACATACTATTTTTTTTAATGGTTTTATATACTGTGGTATTTTTTAGCAATGATAGCAAACAGGTCCCCAGGTCTCAGTTTTTAGCCTTATGTAACTTAAATAAAAAAAAAACAAAAACCACAGCAGTCTCTCTCTGCTCCAAAGCAGACATTCTCTTCATAATCTTTGAGATAATGACAAAAATCAAAGAATACTACCTTTCTTCCTTAGTCTAGCTCGTCCTTGGAAATCCCCTCCATTATTACTCTCCAGGCTTAACCTTGATTAGCTTGTCATATCTGATAGAATCAGAACACAAATGAGTGTTATTGCCTTTCAAGGCACTCTGCACCACATTTCTATACTACTTAAAAAGGGTTTTTTTCAACTCTTTGCAGACTAGATATTGTTAAAATGAAAGAAGTGGTCAGAGATCAAGGGTAGATAAGCCTCAGCACTGACTAAATCTGATGCTTGGTACTTAAGATCAGCACAGTGAAATCCACCTGTGGCAGAGTAAAAGAAAAGTGGAACTGAAGTATTATTTTAAACTGCAACATGAGAACAAAGGCAGTTCACATTTATTTATTTATTTTTATGGCTGCACAGAATGTGTTATCAGAAAATAAAAAGGATTTGTATTAATATTTTTGAGCCAGAACAAATGAATAATGTAGCTATTGTTGCAGTTGTCTGGCAATAACAAAAAGAGTCCTCTTTGCTAACGTGACATATGATGATGTCCTTCAGATAAACTCTCACACTCAAAGTTAGTAGAGTGTAATAGCTGAAACATTTCCAAAATTTTGAAAAAAACTTCCTTACTGAAATGGGAACAATTTGATAGATGATCGCTGCTCCTATCAAAACAGCATACATCCACGCTAACAAAAATAAAGGACATGATTTGTAAAATTTTTATCATTATGGGTTGATTAGCTTTAGTATCTCCTGCCTATTCAAATGCATAGTTCAGAGGGAGCATTGCTGTACCTAATTTGATTTCCCCCAGAGCAGTACATGATGTGTTATTTGATGCCCTTCAAAGGACACTATTAGCCAAGCTATAAAGTGTCTGATTTTATTAGCTTTGCTGGGTTTTATCAGTTTGTAAATGTGTTATTTTCTCCATTTATTGTGCCTATGGGATCCAGAGATAGAGTGAGCTTCAACTTAATATGTTGTTGGAAGGTAGCAGTGGTCTTACTTTAGCACTCTGCACTGTGATGCGATGACATTGAAGGTAGAGTCATGAAAGCGCTAATGTCAGGGCCATTTATCAAGGCAATTCCTCACTGCTATAAAACTCTGCTGTGACATTGAATTCAACAGTGGGTTTTTGTCTTAAATAGAGCAGAGTGTTGCTGTGCTGTATAACTACCAATCCCCAGCAACAGAATAAAATGTAGTTAATAATAAGAAAGTAGGTCACACAGATGTTTGACAAAGGAGAGGAGGTAAGTTCTTAACATGGAATTCTTGGAGGTAGGAGCTTTTAGAAAGGTTTAGTTGTCATTACCTTTATTTAAGTTTTTGGGGGTAATTTACTGGAGTGGAATCCAGTTTTCCTTAGATCCCTTATAAAAAGCGCAAACATTTTCTGGGGTGATCAGCAGGGAACATATTTTTTGCAATAGATTTCTAATGACAATAAACAGTGTGCTGGTATAAATGTCCCACCTAGTACAATTTAATGGCATGCCTAGCATTTTCTCAAGGCCCTTTTAAGGTAGTTACCAGATTCAAACATATGTTTGTGTCACAAATTTCATATTGTATAGTCCTGTTTTCACATTGGGCTATTTTCTCATTGTTTTCTGATTGTTATATAAGTCATATTTACATCAATACATGTAAAATAATTCTCATTTATTCAAGATTTTATCTGAATATTAAGACAGATAGTACATGAGCATTATCTCTACAAAAATGAAAAGCCCAGCACTCTGAAGTACATTCACAAGTTTTGATTAGACATTGTTTTCTTCATAACAATATAAAAAACCCTCACAAATGAAACTAGAAAAAACAAACAAGGAAAAGAAGATACCTTTAAGTTATTACATAAAGCACATAGAGTAGATGGAGGGCTTTTTAATGTGTTATTAGTGTTATTGGTTTCTCATTCTAGAAGTGGCTTTTTTTTTTTTTTTTTTTAATAGCAGTGTCAAAGTCCTAGACACAAGAGAATAACTATTTACTATCTCTCTATCCCTAAAAAAGTTTAATCAGGCTTGTCACTATACTAACATAATCTTGGAGTTTGCAAGACTCCTTCACCAACCCAAAGGAGATGGATAGTATTAAAAGGCAAGGACATTCATTGTCAGAAAGAAGTGAGGTACAGACTTAGATTCTCTATTCATTCTCAGATATCCTAGTTCAGGGGTGAATGCACTTATGAGCTCTCTCAGTCTTTACTGGATCATTTTAGAAATAACAGATCTATAACTGTCTAGGTGGTATCCTCTGTGTTATCTGTTTTTACACCAAAATGTCCCATAATAACCTCCAGTTTTTAAGCTTTGATATAGTCTTCAAGTCTTGCAGATTTGGCATCTACTCTGAAATCTGTTTTGGCACTTATGACCAAGTCAAAAAAAGAAAAGGACAAAAATGTTCTTGAACATTGGTTTTCATTTAGTTAGCTATAGAAATATTAAAAGCCAACAGTATTAGGTTGAAGGTGACAAGATGTGTCTATACACTGTCTTGTGTAGGCAGACCTGGAGTACACAGGGCTAAACAATATAGGCTACTTCTTGTAAGTATAGTATTCAGGTATCTAACTTTTCCGGCGAGGCAATTCAGCTCAGGTCACAAGCTGACTGTTACTCATTACAAAATTCCTTTGCTTAAAAGTTTTAGCTTGGTCTTTTGCCCTCTGTCTTCTGTGCAGCTTGCAAAGGAGTAGCATGTATACTGTATGAGAAAATGAGGTTAATTTTTAAATGGTGTTTGCTTTCATAAAGTTTCATAGGAACTGAGCAAGGAGGGATGCAGATACAGACAAAAAAGATTCACAGAGAACATCAAACTACTGGAGATGGTGAAAAGTAACCTTGGGGCAGAGTTCTGGAAAGACAGACTGGTTCCTAGGAGTGGGGCAGGATCTATTTCTGAGCCAACTTTTTCCAACAGCAGCACTAATCACCTCCATTCCTAATCCAAGAGTTCTGATGTTTCTCTCCTCCTTTACTCCGTCCAATGGGAATAACACAGGAAACTAAGTCTTGAGGACCCTTTGCCATGTGCAACACTTTTTGGCTTTATTCTTACCCTGCTCAGGATAGGGACACTACCCCCAGTCTTAGGAAAGTAAAATGTACTTTTGCTCTCATCTCTGGCAAGCCTTGAGCTGTGTTTCTCATATCCCAGTTTTGTTACAGTCAAAAAAATCCAAGTTTGTTCAACACACTTAGTACCATCTACTTTCCTGTTCTTTTTATAAATGCCTATTCTTTTCATAGAGAGTCTACAGCTACACAGAAATTTGGTATCTCCCCTGCTGATGAGGACAAACAAGAAACCTGATTATCTTCATTTTTCACTAGAAAAAGATTTCAGAGGAAATTGCGTGAAAACATTTAAGTAGGATTAAGTGATATATCGTATTATTTTTTTTCTGTATTAGAAAAATCTCACCTCCTGTACTATAATAATGTGCTATAATATGCTGCCACTTGGAAATGAGGAGACATAGAAGAGATGGTAAAAAAATTGGAAACCATATTTCTAACAATTGAAGAAAATGGAAGTATTTCAGGAACATTTCTTGAACAACATTATGGAAACTTTATAGTACTTTTTAAATTAATCAAATTTATCTATTATCTTTACTGATTCACATACCACTTAAAAGTATCTTTGAAGTATGTGCCAAGTACTAGGAATTGTTAGTGCATTATTCAATGCATACAGACTGAGGAATATGCCTAGTCACTGGAAAATACATTCTTACAACTGTTCCTTTTGGATTCTCTCACCTAATTCTGGAATCAAAGTAAATCCATGCGTCAGTGACATTTATATAATAATTAAAAATCAAATGTGAAGAAAAACATTAATTTTTGCTGGCCAGGGGAAATTTCAAGGACCCAGGACTGTATGGTTTAACTGAATTGATTGCATGAGTTCAGAATCCAGCTTGTCCATAAAAAAAATATCTATAATATCTTCTGATGTTTGGCATTTCCCCTCAGTTTAATGGATCATATATTTCAACCAACTTTTTATGACTGAGGAGGGATGAATGTGTATCTTCAGATTATGCTTACACATCAAACACAAAAGGTTTGGAGAAAATATCACACCCTTCAACAGCAAGAAAGTATCAAAGACCTTAAAACTCAAAATGAGTGTTTCAGGAAATACAAAAATGCTAGAAGCATCTTGTGAAATGTGTTAAGATGAAAATGTGTAGCTTCTGTTCTCCTATTACCTAGTAAGACAGCACACTTTTCTCCACTCCTAAAAACTGGATTAAATGGAAGAATAGATATTTTTTAATATTCTGTTGAGAGGCAATGGATTTGGTACAAGTATGGCAATATAACATATTTTAAAAAATATTTTGGTTTTGAGATTTTAATTCTTTTTGGTTTTTTGCTCCACACAATAATGGATGTTCCAGCAAAATTGTTTCTTCAGAAACCTGCTGTAAGACACTGAAACAAAAAATGTGGAAAAAAAGAATGAACAAAGAAGTAGCATTAAGTTTAAGGGGAAATGATGACACGACGATGGCTCAAATGAACAGGAAAATGTCTCGTTCAAAGGTAGGATAATATTTATGATAGATAAATAAATAAAAAGCCCCAAGCCAACATTGATTAACCATACCAGGTTTTAGCATTTTGAAAGTGTATTTTACTATTCTGTAACAAGCAAATGATTTACACTTTCTTTAAACAGCCAAGGCATTGTTCAGTCCAGCAACCATCTGTTGTAGAACTTGGACACAGTGGGCTCAAATCTGATCACTGAGGTACTATCCCGTGTGACACCTATCGAGGCCTGTGCAGTGACAGGGGTATAGCAGAAAATACAATTTATTTCAAAACTAGAAAGAAACAAAATAGCATATATTTATGTTTTGGGTTGCATATCACAGTTTTCTACTTTCCCCATGAACCAGATTAATAGTTTTGGTCTTGAAATCAGCATGACATGGCAGCAACTTTATTTAATATTATGGTTTATTTTGCTTCTCGCTGAGCTGTCATTTTAAAACAATGAAAGACTATCCAGCCTAGCAAAATCCAGAAGAATAGAATTTTCATTCTATTGGAAACTGATTATCCAGAGGAATATTTTTTTTTCTGTTGGAAATTGAGTGATATTTCCTTAAGAGTCTTAAAATTCAGATAATTTTAAGAAGCTTAGAATATCAGTTTCCAGACTCTAGGGTTGAATTTACTCAGATTTGTAGTTGTATGCTATAAGAGCTTTTACTATAAGTTATTTTATAATTTCCCATGCTATAATGAAGAACAACTTTGGGTTGTATGAATTTTTCATCATCCTTTATGTTATATATGTCTTATTAAAAAAAATATATGTAATAAACCCCTCCTTTTACTGTTGTATCCTTTCACAGCAGTGATACCTCTTTTGAAAATAATCTTTTCTAATCTGTTTCTTTCAGGAAAAGACATCAGGGAATTCTGGAAATCACAGACTTGGTGAGGTTGGAAAGTACATTTTGAAATGATTCACCTCCCTGATCAACAGGGTCAGCTAGAGCAGGTTGTCCAGGACTGTGTCCAGATAGAGAACTTACCTTTCTGATCCAAATGGATTGGTCATAGATGGAGACCCCACAACCTCTTTGGGCAACCTGTTCAAGTGTTTGATTGTAGTTTGAGTGTTTTCTTTTAGTTTGATTAGACTCATAGTAAATATGTGCTTTCTGGTATTCAGATGGAATTTGCTCTATTTTAATTTGGGCCTATTGCCTCTTGCTCTGCCAGTGGGCACTACTGAGAAGAGTCTGGCTCCTGTGTCTTCATTCCCTTCCATCAAGTATTTGTACATATTGATAAGAGTGCTCCCCCCGCACCTCCCCTGGAGCCTTCTCTTCTGCCTGCTGAACAGTGGCAGCTCTCTCAGCTTCTCCTTAGGTAAAAGATGCTCCAGCCCCTTAATTATCTTTGTGGCCCTTTGCTGAACACTGTAGAGTAGCTCCAGATCTCTCTTGTACTGGCGAGCCCAGGACCAGACATAGTGCTCCAGATGCAGTCTCACCAATACAGAGAGGAACAATCACCTCCCTTGACCTGCTGGCAACACAGGTCAATGTATATATGCTTTATTTATATATAGTACAGAAACCAGTTGACAAAACAGATTGCAATGCAATTCCTTGTTTCATACACAACAGCCCATAACAATGCCTCTTTTCCAGGAACAACTCCCAAGATTGCATTCCCCTTTAAGGGAAGAAGGTAAACTTTTCAAGTTGTTAATGCAGCTTCTCTTCAAATGAAGTCCACAGGAAAAATCTAGAATATTGAATAATCTGGCTTTCCTCTCAAGAAAAATATACATCCGATTTGTTTCTTTTCCAAATAAGAACAATGAAGTAGAAATTATTTCCTTTTCTATAAAATAGTGTTGGTGTTTTTTTTTTTAAATATTTGGGGAAAAAAACCCAAGCAAACAAACAAAACAGTCAGCAAGGTGTAGTCTGGATTTATAAAAAAGTAATGTAATTTTGAATTCCTAACTTGGCATGATAGTTACCCAAGAACCTAAACTTGTTCATGTACCATGAAAAATAACTTGGAAAGCTATATATATTAGAAATCAGTAGTTACACCATCCACAATGTTATATGTACATAGCATTAATATTACCTTGGCAGTTGAAGAAGGCTCATTTTGAGCATTATTTAAAGGTGATTACCATAACTGCTTCAGAGTACTGTAAGATTTACAACCGTAAGCAAACTACTGCAAAAGTGAACAACAGTTACACACAGAACTATCAGCAGTTCCTCTGAAAAAATACCTTTCATTGGGAAATCCTGGTCCTGAGAATCTGTTAATCTCAATAAATTTTATATAATTTTGTATTTAATTTATGAGATCAAAACATTTAACACTAAATTCTTGGAACTAAACATTATGTTTTCCATTCAGATGCACCTTTGTTTCTCATTTAAATTTCTGTTAAATAAAATTGAGACAAATTCAGAATGCTTCATTTTCATTAGATAAAATTAGATCTTTATCCACCCACAAATATTCTTTCTTTTGAAGAGGAAAACAATGTCATTTTGATAGATGCTACTTTTCCAAAGAGATTTTACTTTTTGTTATTATTATTTTACCATTCTCAAAGCAAAATTAAGGTCACCTTGAAAGGAAGGTATGCTTACACTTCTTTCATGGAAAGATGTAACATGTCCTGTGTTGGACACAGGAGTCAAAGCTGTCTCAGTTATAGACAGCAGGGGACACAGCTACTGTATTCCAAAATATTAGTGGTGTTTTGTCACCTGTGAGATCAGATACAATGTGGAACACTATGTGACCCCATAGCTAATTCTCTTCACACAAGCTAGAGGATGGAGCAACATAATGTACAGGGTGAGCTTATGTCGGGTTTGGATTAAAAATGTGCATATAACTTTTACTTTATTGGGAAAAAAAAAAAAAAAGACAGCCCTGTGGACACCAGATTTTTTTTTTTAAAGGATTTTCAAGTAGAAATATCTTGTTGTAAGTGTAATATTTCCCACTTCACCACCACACTAAAGCTAAGTTCAGAACTACTTCAGAGGAATTGATACATGAATCATTCTTTCTTCCAGAAGTTTACCTTAGTTTAGATGCTATATTCTCAGTAGGCCTTTGAATAGATTTAGAGCTGTTCTACATGGTATAATGCAGGGCCATTAAAGAATACTAGATTTAATTCTATACCATTTTGATGAAAGTCTCAATTAAGCTAGCAATGTTGTTGCGTCACTTCACTGTGATTACAGTATCACTATTCTTATTAAGGACAAGCTCAAGTATTCCTAAACTACACATTTTATTGTTTCCAAACAGACTGAAAAGGAAAGAAAATATGCAAGAAGGAGACTGAAAATCATCTAACAGCTGCAAAGATTTTAGAAATAAATCCAATTTCTCCTTCATAAAGAAGTAAACAATGCTGCATATTTTTTCATCTCAGTAGGTAAAACTTAAAATATACTGACAAAAACGAAGAAGAAAGAGTTAATGCTTATTATGTGTCATTTTTACTGTGATAATCTTGTTTTGCCACTTAAAGAATTATCTGCAGCGCAAAGTAATTCCACCACAGTGTTATCACACTTTGAGGATATTATGAAACCAACATTATCAGTCGTTTATGCAGGAGATTATTGTGAAATCCCACTGCAATGTTTTAAACATAATTAAAACTGTGGACTATCAGGAACTCCAGTAGTGTTTCTACATAGGATTGGACACCCAAACCACACTGTAAAGATTACTTTTTCCACACCATTCCACCTCCGTGAGCTGCTTTTACAGAGTCTACAAGTTAACAAGTGTTGATATTCAATGTTAATGTTTTCTGTTAATTAGTTTTTGTTTCAGTCAGTAAATCATACAGCTAGGTTGCCAAGGGTCAGTCTTCACAAAAGCAAGGTCTGAGAGCAGTTTTGTGGACCATGGTCTCTGACTGGGGACAGAATTTTAAAGACTTATGGGCCTTGAGCTCTGGGGCAGAGGCTGAGATTTCTGCATCCATGTGAAATACTTCTTTTTGTCTTTACGCTGCAGGATCCCTAAATAACCCAAGGATTTTGGTGACTGCCATCTACAGATTTGCCTTTGGTAATGCATTATTATTAGTTAAAGTGTGATTGTAGATTTGTATACCTAATCTTGGGCAAAAATTATTTAGGACATTTGGTTTAATCCCACCTAAGTGAACAATTTGTCTTTTTTTTTTTTTTTCTGATGTCTGGGTCAATGCACTGTGATTATGTTTTGTGTGCTATGTTTTACTCCTTGTTTCTCTAAGCAGGAGAACAGTAATATAGTAATAGTTTGCTGAGGTTTCTTTTACTGCAGTCTATTGTGCTCTACTCTTCATCATCTAAATGTGAATGTGTTCAAGGGTATTGAAGACTAAAGAAATACAAGCTATCATACTTAAAGAACATGTGTAATTTGTGGGGACTAAATTGTGACTTTTAATTATGACAATAATGTTTATTAACTAAGCTATTAATTTTGTATAGCCCTTCTATTATTTGTTATTCTGAGTATAAAATTTGTTTGCCAGTACAAGTGATAAACAATCATAGAGCAGGAACATAGTCTAATTTAATTTATTTTTGGTATTAAAAATAAGCTTTATTATGTTTGGGTTTTAATACTTTTCCTTTTGCTATGTCTGTAGTTAAATCCCTTTGTTTGAGGCTATATTAGAGAAAATAATCCACCAGACACACTACCAACCTACCTGATTAAAGTGCCATGAAACTGAAATTGTTTAAGACTGTCCTTGCCCTAAGAAAAATATGGGAAAGTTACTTATTTTTATTACCACATCCTTCATCTGGCCATATTTGTATCTCCTCAAGATCTGTCTGCCTTTATGTGCAGCTATCAAACCATGGTTGTTCTGCATTTCTTTCTAAATCCAATGCAAGAAAATCCATTTTAGAAGAGGAAAAAAGGTTCAAGCTGTCAAATTTCAAAATAAATTTTGTTGGTGGTTCTCAGTAACCATTTAGGAGTTAATCATAGAAGTGGTCAGCTTGAGGTAGTTTTCCCTTGAGATAAATAATACTTGGCAGGTTTATTTCAGTTTTCTGCCTACAGGCTTACCATACTGCCACTGGCCGTTTGCCTTGATGTCTGTCATCTGGTTTTGATCTCTTCCCCATTAGTGTACAAAGTAGATCAAAACTAGGCAATAAGCCATTTGGACTCTGTAAGGTCAAACGTTTTTGCTGCAAAGGATATGAAGGCAACTGCTTGCCAATAATTTTGACAAAATGTGAAAGATTTTAAAACAAGTACATCTTCAACTGGATTTTAGCCATGAAAGCCCACAACTTCCACTATAGTGTTGTAAAATTTGGAAACAGATACCTAACAGAAGGCTAATTTGAGATTATGAAGAGACAACTGTTTGGCTCATTATAAAGTCAAATGTGTTCTATGGCATTTGAGTGGACAGCAGAGACCCTGACATTAACACATGGCTCATTAGAAGTGAATTTGAGTTTGGCCTTTCTCTTTGCCTAAACAAAATAGCTAATATACACAAGAATTGCCCTGAAAATACCTGTGCCACCTCTTAAATGCATGAAGTCAATTCAAAATTAAAGCACTATCTATTTAACTTTCCAATTAAAAATGTGGTACTAGCTAAAAAAATACAGGAAGAATGGCATTACATGAGGTAAAATCAAATACGTGTTAAAGTCCCCTGTCTCTGATGGTAAGTGTGCTGATTAGCTTTTTCCTTGTCTGTGATAGTCACAATGCAGAACAGGTAGCAAAGTGCTATCATTGTAGTGTCATGTTCAGTGCCTCACAGGTAGTTAAGGGTGACTTACCATTTCTTGTACAAAGTCTGTTTTTATAAATTTGCTATTCTAATTTGCATTTTTTCTGAAGCTTGACATCCTGATCTATGATGAAATAACAGCCACACTCACTGATTTCAGTAGGGTCAGAATTTCAACCAGCATCTTTGCAGTAATAGAAATCTCTTTCAGCTAGTCAAATGTCCCTCTGTGATGCTTTGAAAATCCTGTACTGATGGAAGAACAGTGTAAAATATGTAAGTGATGTTTTGATTGATTTGACCAATGGAGTGTTCATTTCTAAAAGGACGGGAAATTCAGCCACTGGACCTTATATACAGGCATAGATTTACTACTTTCAGTATCAATTACCTGTTGCCTATCAGAAGATAGCATGAATGATCAACACAGAGTGCATAGCTAAACCTTTTAAGTACTATTATATTCTGATTAGTTGTCAGCAATATTTTTTTTGGCAATCTGATTTAATGGTACCTTTTGTAGAATTGTGGGAGGTTGTTGAGGAGGAAACTACCTGTTGCCTACCTAAAATATTCCAGTGCATCCATGTCAATGACACATTTTGGGCAATTTATCATAAATCTACATAGCTGCATCACTAAGAATTCTAAGGGATTTTTACCTGTAGTGAAGTTTTATCAGCATTTTCATTCTCTCTTGTTCACTAGTCTTTCTCACCTTGGCATTCATAGAATCAGAGCATGGTCAGGGCTGGAAGGGACTTCTGGAAATCATCTATCCCAACCCCTTTCTAAAGCAGGCTCACCTACAGCAGGTTGCACAGAATTATATCCAGGCACATTTTGAATGTCCCTAGAGAAGATCCCACAGTCTCTCTGGGCAGCCTGTTCCAGGGCTCTGTCACCCTCAGAGTAAAGAACTTTTTTCTCATATTCAAATGGAAGTTTCTGTGTGGCAGTTTGTGCCCATTGCCCCTTGTTCTGTCACTGGTCACCACTGAAAAGAGCCTGGCCCCGTCCTCTTGGCCCTCGCCCTTAAGGTGTTTGTGGACATTGACAAGATCCCCTCTCAGTCTTCTCCATGCTGTATAGGTCCAGCTGTCCCAACCTTTCCTTTCATCTACATAGCCCATCACTGTACCCTCCACAGTGGTTCCTTGTCCTTTTTGAACTGGGGAGCCCAGCACTGGGCCCAGCACTCCAGAAGTGGCCTCCCCAGGGCAGAGCAGAGGGGCAGGATCACCTCCCTCGACCTGCTGGCCACGCTGCCCCTAATGCCCCCCAGGGTCCCACTGGCCTTCTTGGCCACCAGGCCACACTGCTGGCTCGTGGGCAACTTGCTGCCCACCAGAGCTCCCAGGTCCTTCTCCGCAGAGCTGCCCCCCAGCAGGTCCCCCCCCGCCCGTACTGGTGCCTGGGTTTATTCCTCCCCAGGTGCAGGACCCTACACTTACCTTTATTGAAATTCATGAGCTTCCTCTACATCCAACTGTTTTCTTTAGAATAAGTCTAATGTGTGAAGTGCAAAATTTCAGCTGGAAATGTTAAAATCTCCTTCCTTTTTATTGTCTGTGTTTATTTAAAAGCTTTAAACAGAATCAATGAAAAGTAAGTTTTGGAAATACTTTACTTTTTTTTTTTTAAATGGATGAAGTTTAGAAATGATTGCACAGCTCCTAGATAATTTATTTGCCTACTCTTTGGTCTTTAATTAACATTTCATACTTTTGCAGTATTTACTTTTAATAGTTCCCCACAGTTTTTCACTTTATTTAGTTTTCATTTTCTTTTCAAGACACAAAAGTAAAGCAGACACTTCCATGGCTGAGAAAAAAACACCAATAATTAAGTGCACCTAAGGAGAGGAAAACATTTTATCAACGCAAACAAACTTTGAATTTATAGTATGATATTATGTAATGTACCTGTATGACATTAAGGATAGTTTGACATTAAGCCGTTATATTTCTGCACTGCTGTCTGTTCAGGAATTTGCATGCACAATCCATTTTACTGCAAGCTGAAAAATAAATCTTTTTTGGCAACTTAAATGCAGTTTAACAAGCACACATAGTGATTGGAATGAAATAAAGTAACTAGTGATATTTATTAAATGTGGTAAACTTGGCTGTCAAAGGTGGTGCCCAGCATAGTGTGCAACATTTTTCTCTAGAATTTTGTTGACTTTCTATTTTTTTCTTAAAAAGAGAAAGAAATAAAAAAAGAACATAGCTGTGAGCAGAATTTTGAAATATAACTTTCCATTAGGCTTTAAAAAATCCCAGCAACCTGTAGATTTTACCCATCTCTAAATTTATTGCTATGGTTTATTAAATTTTAGAACATATTTAAGAAATGCAAAAATGCGTGGCACCATGGTACCATGGTACATGGTAAAAAATGTGATTAAATTTATATAATCTATTGTTTTGCTAGCATAAATACATTTTGTTTTTATGTTTTTAAGCTTTTAAGATGCTTTTAAGCAATAAGACATGACAAGCAAGTAGTGTTTATTAGTCATCATAATGATTTGGGAGTATAGTCAGATGTACGGTGAAGTGAAGTGTCTCCAGCCACCCAAGATGTGCAGATACCCACAAAAACACATACCACATCACAATTTGAAGCCCCCCAAAAAAGTTCAGCATTTTAAAATTCTATACTCTTAAACGGTAATAAGGCCTGGTCTTATAAGATAATAAGGCTACACAAATTGCTGTAGCTTAAGAGAAGTCAGTGGAACTACACCACTTCAGTGCATTTCATAGTGTGATTCACAGTACACAACATAAAGCTCTAGTAATACCAAACATTCAGTGTGAATCGGTTGGCGTGAGCATGCAGAGGATGCTGAACATCCATGGAGGAGTGTTGGTTTTCCCTCCTTTCTCAGCAAATTAGTTAATTTTGCAAAAGGGGACAACCCCCTCTTTTTTTTCACTCGGGGATAGAGACAAAAAAACGTGGGCCTTTTCAAATTGCTGTAACATTTTTCTCATATAAAATATTTTAGGGTAAGTCTACCACAAAAATATGAATGATAAGATCCCTAGGTACCCTGGCTAACTAACTACAAGAAAAAAAAAAGGAAGATATCAGCTGATACCTTTCAGTTGATGTCTAAAATGTGTTGGATAGAGGTACCTCAGAAAAATAGGTACTGTGGAGAACATCACTCCAACAGTATACCCAGAAAAATGCATTTTATGTATTTTGTTGTCACATTTCCTGTAATGTAGCAATCTAATGTGAAAATAGGAACATAATAACATATAGGCCATCAGGAAATATGTACCGATGTTTGGCTAGGGACACAACTGCTCCAGTTGCTTACAGTTTTCAGCCTGAGGACATTGTTTACGTTAGCAGCCATTTCATTACAGTTCATAAACAGATCACATCAAAACTAGTCATAAGAAATCACTGCATTTCTATGCCAGCCTAGCTGAGACCGACAATACCTCCTGTGATTTGAAAATGAGCTATTCCAAAATGCTTTAAGGATCAGAATTGCATTTAAGCCATCTATAAGGTCAATTACTCAGCCTTAGGAAGAATAATGTTGTTTATGAAGTCAGGGAATAGCTAGGAAAAGGCAGCTGTATCAGAATAGATAGAAAAGGTGTCTATTTCATGTTTGTGAGTTTTATAAAAAAGTGTTCACTATTGCATTTTTGTCATGGTTTAATCCCAGCTCATCTACATACCATGCAGACACTCACACACTGCCATTCCCCACCCCCCGGTGGGATGGGGAGGAAAATCAGAAAAAAAGGTAAAACCCATGGGTTGAGATAAGAATAGTTTAATACTTGAAATAAAGTAAAATCTTCCACTTCTACTACTACTACTACTACTACTACTACTACTACTACTTGTAATGAAAAGGGAGATTAAAAAAAGAGAAAAAGAAATAAAACTCATGGGGGAAAAAATAGAGGTGATGCACAGTACAATTGCTTGCTGCCCACTGAGTGATGCTCAGCCACTCTGCAAGCAGCGGTTGCCCTCCCCCAGCCATCTACCCACAGTTTATATATCGAACATGTAGTGCCATGGTATGGAATATCCCTTTGGCCATTTGGGTCACCTGTCTTGGCTGTGTCCCCTCCCAATTTCTTGTGCTGCTCCAGCCCTCTCGTTGGAAGGGCCTGAGTAGCTGAAAAGTCCTTGGCTTAATATGTATAAACAACTAAAAATATCAGTGTGCTATCAACATTGTTCTCACCAAATCCAAAACACAGCACTGTACCAGACACTATGAAGAAAATTAAATCTGTCCCAGCTGAAACCAGGAAAATCTTGCATAGTTTGATTCAGAAAACAGTTATGGCATCAAACTCCTTAATGTATTCAAAACCACTTGGTTTATAGATCCCTCTCGGTTTTTGTCAGAGCATTATGAAGTTCTTCCTGTAGCTCCTCTGGCTACATGTACAGCCAGAATTCAAGGTACCTAAGAAGTTCAGAGTGAAAAAGTGCTGCTTATTTGGACAGCAGTTTACAGGGCATCTTTTAAGGGTCAGGATTTTCGTCTCTGTTACTTCTGTGGGAGGATCAAGTCCTTTTTAGCTAAGCTGTAAAACTAAGCTAAGCAGCCTTTAACATACACTTAAAATTACAAAACTTTTGCAGGACCAGTAAAGCTTCTACTTGTTTATTTCATTAGAAACAGGTGCTTGTGAGTAGATATTAACAAAAATGGCAAAATAAAATTTCTCTTCCCATCTAATTTAAAGTTTCTCTGTTTTCCATGTTATGTCCTGACTGTGACAGAAGCATTATTTTCAAGCTTATTTTCAAAGCAGGCTATGAGATTTAACCATAGAACTTATAAACAAATTAATGAAAAATGTGCATCTAAAATACCTAGATCGCTTGAAAGCATCTCACTGAGAAAGGATTGTTTGAGCTGATTTAAGCACTTGCTATATTATTTTAAAATTAATTTCATCAAGATTTTGGCCATCTGGGCTAATTTATATATGTTTGGCTCTATATTAAAGAAACATATATTGACATGTAGGAATTAGTGCACTTCATGGCAGCATTGACCGATAGATCATCCTAAGGGTTTATAAAATACAGTAATATTAAGCATCCATCTGCACACTTTGTAATTTATGGCTGCAAATAATTCAGAAGTAAAGGTCTTTATCCCTAAAATAAGAGGACTGCAGGATTTCCACCATACAAAAGTAACCAAATACGGATTCTTTAAATCTATCAGCACTAGCTTCTGTAAATTAGGTACTCACCACAGGGAAGAGTAAAGTGTCATGATCACCACTGTGCATAAACTCTTCAGTGATGTATAGCAGACCTGGCAGGTTACTAAGCTTGAAAGAATTCACTGTGTGTACTGCTCATGACACCATTATTAGCAACTGTAGGGAATAGTGAGGGAAGTTTTGATTGCCTTGGTACTTCTACTATCAGCACATACCTGGCAGGTCATTCTGGTAAGGAACATGAATTTGAGATCAGTAAAGTTTCCACCTGAATGGCCTGTATTAGTGTGCAGCAAATACACTGAATAGGAAAATGCTGTAATTTTTGAAAACTTTGCTTATCCTTAGTACAACTTCACTAGATCGGGTTCGGCTCACTGAATAACAGCACCTGTAGATAGATTTTTAAAGCATTATAGAAGAATTCAAGTCCAAATCCAGATATTTACTTTAAAACTTCTGCTTTATATCCTGGCAGCTTAAGGGATCAGAGCATATATGTTGTTATTAGTCTGACTTTTTCAGCAATTAAGGTTTCTGGCCAGAACTCATAACTGGCAGAGTGGAGTGATTAAGACTCTTACAGCACTGAATTATAACTTTTGCAGATTTTTAGTTGACAAAACATTCTGAAATTATATTAAGATTCTTCATTATTTACCACATATATTTCCTTCTGCTACTGATCATTGTTTCCATGAGCCATTCCACTGTATTAGCAGGGAAGCCGGCACCTCAAAGGTGACCTTATGGCCCAGGATGGCCATCTAGCTCGTCACAGTGTCAGGCTATGAATGGAATCTATTGCTATAATGAGTGCACGAGGGATGCTACTGCTTGGCGGTAAATGGATACAGCTTCTGAAACGGTGTCCAGGCTATAGTCAGAAGGGAGGGCTCCTATTAAAATTAATAGTCTGCTTGCTCTTTTTTTATCAATGTATTATTGAAATGGTGTTCTTTCAAGGTTGCACAGCTGGTTTAATGCTGATTATATTTTAAGCCAAAGTGGATAATTAAATAGGATAGAAATGAGTGTCGGGTTATTCATGACAGAAAAGATGCCAAGAACAGTACAACAAAGGCATCTTGCTGATAAAACAAAAAAAGCAAATATAAATTTACTGCAAAAGTATGTTTATGGGCTGCTCTCTTTGCTCTTTTGTAGAAGAAATTAGGTCTATTAGAACATTTTCAATTTTCAGCACATTACAACAGGTCTCCGATTGTTACTTCTGTTGCAGAAACTCTTACATGAAAGCAGCAAAGGAAGAGAAAAATGGCATGAGTTCCCTAAATGTTATGGATTTAAAGTTACTACTAATAAAGACAACATACATTCTCAAACATCTCCAGATCATACAATAAATAGGCACAAGAATTCTGAAAAACATGATGTTATTACAATATCTATATATTATACTCTAATGTTTCATGTTATAATGTATAATATTTAATTTCATTCATTGGCTCATTTCAGGGAGTGGGGTATTCTGCATGTGCTGAATGCTATCTAAGTCTCATTAGCGTATAATTGCCTTTCTTTTTCTTGTTGATGGTGTATCTGCAGTAATATTTGAACACACTAGTCCTATGAGTTTGATCAGGAAATCTTATTCACTCAGTTTCTCCCACAACCTTTTGGAAGTAGTAAGAAACTAGTTTTATGATTTCACTGGAATCCTACTCAGATCAAAAAGTATTACTTCCTTTTTTTTCCAGTGAAATATATTTTGGTTCTTCTGTTATCACATTAAAGGAAAGTCCATAACAAATTGCCTTCTTCCAAAGGTTTTAATGGTTTTGTTATTAAAAAATGAGGCAATAACAGCAATTAACAGCTGTTTAGATGGTCTGTTACCATTTCAGAAGGGGTAATGGGGGCCCACTATATATACATAAAGTGTGATGGGATGTAGCTCTGCAAAATAATTACAAACAAGCTCTTTCAGAATTAATGGTTTAAATACATGATCTGATACAAATTATTATTTCTGTGAGTGAGTGACTGCACAAACAAATTTGGACCAGTATACTGTAATTATCTGTGGCCACTGTGTTTTGTGGAAGCAAAAATATGGAATCAATGGTGCACTTTGGTAGGCATCTTATGTTGTCTCATTTTAGCAAATGAAGTGTGAGCAATGTAGGATCAACGTACAGAAAATATTGTTTCACAGCAGAGAGCAGACATGGACAGAATTATGTTTTTTAAAAAGTGATTTTTATAGCTTATGTAATAGTCTAAAAGCAAAATTGGTTCTACAATATTTTGCTGAGCATCCTACTGGTTTTTCAGTCTGTCATAATATATAAAATTTCATTGCTCTGATACCACTGCATCAGCTTTTCCAAGGTACTGCATAGCAGACACAATTAAGAATAAACTAATGTCCTCAGACTACTTCACCAGTCTCAGAGATCTCTTTTGAGAAAAATGTATTTTTTCCTCTAAGCCAGGATTTTATACAGATTGTTAAGCACATTCCCCTAGTCCTCCTCATTTAAGTTTTCACATTCATTACTAACTTTCAAGTGGCTGAAAATTATTTTGCCTGAACTTTATCCATTTAATTTCTGAAGTTGTTTTCCTCAAACCTTACCTCTGGGGAGGGAAACAAAACCCAGAACAACTTATCAGGATTTTTTATTGGGATAATAACAGGGTAGAAAAACTGGTATGGAGTACAATTGACATTTCTTAGATCCAGAGCTAAAATATAGTTGACTTTCATTCTTCTTCCTGGAGTTTATCATTCCTGGGAAGGGTTCAAAGCTGCATCAAGGGAGATTCACACTTGACATTAAGAAACATTTCTTTACTGAAAGGGTGGTCAAACACTGGAACGGGTTTCCTGGAGAGGTGGCTGGATGTCCCAAGCCTGTCAGTGTTTGAGAGGCAGATGGGTGTTGCACTTAAAAATATGCTTTAACTTTTGGTGAGCCTTGAAGTGGTCAGGCAGTTGGACTAGATGATAATTTTAGGTCCCTTCCAACTGAAAATATTCTACATTCTCTTCTCTTCTCTTCTCTTCTCTTCTCTTCTCTTCTCTTCTCTTCTCTTCTCTTCTCTTCTCTTCTCTTCTCTTCTCTTCTCTTCTCCTTTACTCTGTTCTACTCTACTCTGTTCTATTCTGTTTTAGTCTATGTGTAGAAGTATTTAGATATACTTTAGTAGTATAATATGTAACTGGGATTTTAGGAGACCGGCACTTCCTAGATTAACCATTTTATTTTAAAAAAAAGCCTAATGCTTTTGGGGCCTATCTTCAGTCAAAAACTAAGCAGTATTTTCCTCAACAAATTGGGTGCTACAATGAAAGATATAAATAAAAATTATAGTTTTAAACATTCTTGAACAAGTTGTGAATATGGCCTTTAGGGATCTTGTATAATAGCTTTTCTTTACATAGTGTTTCCTATAAGAATTTTAAGTGGAAGAAGATCTAAAGCCTTACTATATTAAGCATATATGACACTTATGACTTTCTCTTACCTTGAAAGACAGTTACTCTGTCAGATGAAGAAAAAAAATTAAATTGAATGCATAGCGTATTTTCTCCTACTTGATTTCATATTTAGGACTTATTAAACATGCTTTCATGATTAATGCCAGTCTTTGTTTATGCTATAGTTTTGATTGACCCATGTCTCCACGACAGTGATTTTATAGAGCTCAAATAATGACATAATAAAGTATATTTGTAGTACAGCTGAGAAGTAGCAGACACCAGATCTGCAACCAGCAATTTTTGAAATTTATGGGTAACAGCAAAACCTGAGGATTTGCAAGCCCTTTGCAAAGGAAGTTTAGAAACAAAACATATTAAATACTACAGCAAAATATAATTAAAAGAAGAAATAGAATGCCTGAATACAAAAAGGGAAATAATAGGTAACCAACAGAGCTGAAGGGAAGATTCTGAGAGGCCTGGGATTATAATAGTTCATGAACTGGGGGAAGAAAAAAAACCAACATTTGAAAGAACACTCAGAAAAGTCAAAACTTACTGGAGGACATGTTCAGAGGATTGTAATATGTAAGACACAGGATATTTAGGGCCTGTGGGCTAAATGGAAAAGTTACAAAGATGATAACAGTGATAATGAGAAAAGAACATGATATCAGAGTAAAGGATGAAGGAATTAAATAATTTCCTTTCAGAAAACAAACAAGCAAACAAAAAGGACTGCAGGGGACTTAATATGAATTTTCAAATATATATGGCTTGATTTAGCTGCCTATTGATGATTTATCCTTTTTCTGTTGTTCTGATTCAATTAATGTTTTAATAAAATGCATAGCATATGATGAAACACAAGTCAATATTTGTTGCTTCCAAATTTGTTCATATGGAAAAAGAATGGAATAATCATGTATTTTTTTTCACTATATCTACTGAGGACAGACATAATCTGCTTAATTTGCAGATTAAAAGATTTAGCTTGGATATTAAAAAAAGAATACTTTCTTACTATTTAAGAGGTTAAGCATTAGAATTAGTGTTTTAAAAATACAAAATCTACATTTGCTTTGAAAGACTTCCTAAGACTATGACAAAACAGAATGTTTATTTTTTTTTTCAAGGAAAGATTTGAGTCAAGTCGTATTTCAGTTTGGTACCTGAACTGTGACCACCATGCATAGCTTGAGCTATTAATCTGCTAGGGTCAACCAGCTATATCACATACCAACAAATGTTTGCTCCTGGTCTGTGCAGCAGATTTTCTCTGAAGTACTCAGAGGTTACAAAAGAAAGAGAAACTGCCCTCAGGTTTCTGACAGATTCTGTCCATCCCCTACTACCTTCAGGAGAAATGATGACTTTGGGCAGGAGACAGACTTAAGAGAGTGGCTGGAGTTCAGCAGTAGCTGGTATAATGAAAATGTATGGAACTAGGGCACACTGCCTGATGCGGCTTGGGGTGAAAATGGGGCAACCTTTACTGAAATTACTGAGATGTTTTCAGCAGATGTATTCCTTTGTTTCTCTCCTGTATGAAATTATGAAAATACTGAAAAACATATGGGAAGTGTTTATTCTGAAGCACTAAAAACAGCATGCACTGATAATACCTGTGATGTGTGACCCTGTTTTAGAAATGTCCGAATAATACTAGTGGTGACTGAATTAGTTTTTAATTAAGGTGGTCGTATAATTCATTGTAGATCTGTGATAAACAGCTGTGGGCTTTACTGTGTAAATCATGTTCACTACATTGCCTTATACAATGTTTTCCTTTTTCTCTCCCTGCTCCTGAGATGTCCTTTTGCCACAAGAATGCGAAGAACGATGTGAAGTCTCTGCCTCCAATATACACGTTATTGGAAAAGAAACAGGGATAAGAAAGCTGGAACAGTGTTTCAGGAGTCAGCTGTGACTGAAAGAACAGGAAATCTGGCAGATAAAAATCACATCTGAGTTATAGCTGCGTGGCTGAATACGATACGCAGCCCCATACAGCAGTACTCCTTCGGACTTGGAAGCAGTGTGCTGAATCACTACAGTGGTTCTCCAGTAGCTAACATATATGGCTTCTCAGCAGAAATAATTATTGAGGTATAACCCCATGGTTCTACAGTTTCCAGTTCCAGAAGTAGTCTGTTTGGAAGTAGCTCAGGTATCTTCCATATAGCTATACCCAGAGACCTTCACCACTGTCAAACTCATATGGACGTACTTGAACTATGTTTTTCTATGGATACTGTTAAAATCCGATTCAGATTTTTCCATCACATAATGTAAAGCTCATACTTCAGCCAATGGGGACTTCCAAGAATAGAATTCCATTACAGCTTGTGACATTTTCTGCACAAAACCTATACATTTATTTCCTCCAACACAGGCTGTGAAATAACACAACTCCTGAAATAAGCATTAAGAAGCTGGTAGCTTTTAGTTACTAAGCTTTGAATAATATGTTTCAGCATCCCAAAATGTGATCATTATTTATTAATTTTGTTTTGTTATTCTGGTAGATTACTAAAATGTTCTTAGTTTTAAATCTTATTGAGTATAAAGCTCAGTTAGTGTGTGATTCTGGTACTCTATGAAATTCTGAAGAGCAGCGTTAAACCCCTGTGCACCCAAGAAAGAATCAGATCAGTATCATTAGTATTCACCTCATGTTTTGATAACTTGCCAAGTGTTTTAGCAATAGATTGCACAAATACTTTAAAGTGCTGGAAATCTACAGTAATATATACACGTATGCAATACAGAATTCAAAATAACTGATTGGATACCTCCTTAGATTAGATTTAAGGGTCTCTCCACTGATGCAGAAAGAAGGCATGGCTGATGTAGTATAACAACATTAAGGAGCAGTCTTATTGTTATGGAGAAACCTGAAGTTTCTGAATTCTTTATTATATTGCAGGGAGATGAGTTTTACCATAAGAGAGCTGGCAACTGTGGAAAAGAATCTACGTGTGCAGCATTTCAAGTCTACATGAAAGTAAATTTCTGAGTCTTCTTTGTTTAGCTGCAGCTCCCACTGTAAGGCTTTGTTTCAAAAAACACTTCCGCACACACTTAGCACAGCTGAAGATGCAGAAGTGGAACTGAGTTACCCCTGCCTTTGAGGTTCCTTTCCATTACGTATGTAGTGCAAACAGTGGAAGGGAACAATAGCAGATGTCATGTAGTGAGAGCAGGGTTGCCTGTGTTTATGACAGTGATTTTCACTTTGTAGGCTTGTGAGGTGCTTCTTTTGTTCATACACTAAATTCTGTCACTGAGGGAAGCAAGCATAAATTCTTTTACTCTCGGTGGGAGTTTAATACATTTAACCTGAGAGTATATAATAATACTCCATACCCTATAGTATATAAACAACACTTTCAGCCACTACGGAAATGCAGCCACCTGTGGGATTCAGTATAAAAGCTGTTCAGCAGTTTTGGATAGTATTCCTCTCTTATTATGGAAAATGAAGAGATTGCTGAAATTTACTAGAAACCTCAGAATAAACTTTAGGCTAACAAAATATTATAAATCTGCTTTGCTGCCTGATTTTCAGTATATGGAGAATATGGGTTACCTAGTGACAGCTGAGTTTCTAAAATCAGGTCCTTTTTATGTTTTGCTCAAAGAACAAATATCTATTTTTAAACACAAAAAAAGTTAAGATTTATTATATACTGAATTATTATTCATTAATATTCAAATTAGTATAACAGACATTGTATTATACTAAAAATACTACTGTCTATTAATAACAAATGCATTGCTGTGAATGCATGTCCGTTTGATCTCCAAACAATAGAACTGCAGAAGAAAAATGGAGAACTTTATAAAAACAAACAAAAACCTGATTAAAACCTAAAACTTAATTTATGAAAGTTGTTTTAGCAACAGTACCTTCTCCATTGGAAAAAGAAAGTTTGTTCAACCATGACATAGAAAAAGGGGTCCAAAAACCTTTATTCCAAATATTAACAAAGGAAAGACAGCAGTATTTTTTTGTTCAGCAGATTTTATTCTCCCTGGATTTAAAATGTCATCTCCTTTCTCAATAACAGTTATTTTCATTAGTCCCCTTTCAACTTGCAGAGGAAAAAATGTTGAAAGAAAGTTGATTCAGGTGTGAATGCTATCGATGCAATCAGTAACAAAGCCCTAACTGCAGAGCCCAGAATTCTTCCTTACACTTATTACAGATACTGCCTTTCACACATACACACATGGAGAGAATTTATTTATTATTGGCATGAAAACAAATGTGCTAAAGATTCACTTTTAAACTCCAAGATGAATAAGTAAGTTCAGAAATTCATTCAAAACCCCTCTGTTTTTATTGAGATATAGCATATGAGTACAAGTTCCATTTTTTAATGGGAATTTGATTTGAAAACACTGAGACATTGACCACATTGACCAGTGAAGTCCCTCAATACTGTTTTCATATAATCATTATTCAGAAGAGAGAAACTTTAAAAAGATTGAATTGTGACTAATACTTTCTACTGTATGTTAAGATACTGCTAATTTGCAAAACACATCCATCAAAGAACCAGCCACCAACATCCACTTAGGCCATGTGGCAACTTCTTGCACTATGGCTTTGGGACAAGACCACTGACTAAATGAAGAGAAGCACCTCCAGTCACGTTGCATTACACCATCTCTGCATTAAGTGTTTGTGCTTTATGTACATGCTTCTAGTACAGAAGCTGGGCTCCAATAATTTATGAAAAGCTCACCCTGAAAGGTGGAGGCAGGGTTTCCAAAGACAAAAAGATTGTCAGTAATTAAAATGGCTAAAGGATGGGGTCATGCTATAGAACATAAATTGTGTAGTGGGAAACAGCTAATGATTATTTTTCTGATGAGTTTGTAAGGTGTTTCTCTGGTGTGCCTTTCCATATGATTTATGAACTATTTCAGAAAACTCGGAGTCTGAAATTCACTACTTATTTCCAATCCATAAGCCCAGACTCAACAGAATGCAGAGTAAGTTTATTTTTCATTAGTAAATTCTTGTTTGACTAAAGAAGTTACAAAGGCCATAGGGGTTTAAATCTCCTGCTCTTTCTGAGTTTAACTAAACCACAGTTATACACTAAAATTATATCTTTTCTTTGAAGCTTTCAGAATGATGGATGACTCACATTGATATCAAACTCATTAAGTATGTCTTTTGGGGGAAAAACAACTTCAAAACAGGTTTCATTTTAATTCCCCCACCCCTCAAAGTCCTTATTAAAATAGAATATTTTCTGGGTCTCTGATAAAATGGTAGTAAAATTTCCTAACTGAAAGTTGTATCCCTTGTATTTAATAAACAATATTTTTCTGTTATGTAGACAAGACCATTTATTTATAAAGTAGGAAAAGGTCACCTACTCTTCTTTTTTTGGTATTTTTGACACCAATGTGGATTTTCTTCATTGTTTTGGACTGTTTAGTTTGTACTCTTCTAGTATAAACTCCTTTGGCATTTTACTGGACCCTTTTCCCTGTGGACTGAAGTTCTCTTCGTTTTTAATTAGATTGACCTTTTGGTTCACTTGGCTGCCCTCAGAGTGACTGAGAATGAGTGCTCTTTTGGAAGGCAAGTTGAAATCAACACAGAAAGACTGAAAACAGTCATGTGAAACAGAAATATTTTATGCAGCTATCTCAGCATTATAACTGCATAATCGTTATGTTCATAGCCTCTAACACAAAGAAATACTGGCCTCTCTAAATTTTGTGACATTTTAATGATGACAGGTTTTTTCTCCTCTTTTTGAATAAATGCTTTTATAGTGCATTTTGTGACTAATATCTTCAGAGTATATTTTTACTGTCCCATAATGGTTTGCCTTTTTTACCCTTCTGAGTTACAAAGGGTACACTTTAACTGCAAAGTATAAGGCCCTTTGCTACCATCTGTTATGTAATGTGTATTTCTCTCCTTTCTACCAGTGTCAAAGAAAGGAATTACTATTGAAGTTTATATTTTCTAGGTTAAAGACGAAAATAAATGGACTTTCATTTGAATCTGAAGGTGATTATGCATCATTCAGGTGGTTTAGAAAGAAATAAGAAGAGTGTCCTATACAGGCTTATATAATTGTTCTGAAGGTTTAATAGGCGAGGTACAAATTCTTCCACTTTTACCATGAAGGCAATAATGAGCAAATGCACAGGTTTTCATTTACAGCAACTTACATGAAGCTAGGCAGAGGAAAAAGTCCTCTTTTCCTGATACCTTAGAGAGTAAGAAGGAATTTATGCCTTATCTCCCCACTCAGTTGAAGGTTCTCTATTCTGCAAAGGAATATTGGGTCAGTTAGGTTTTGTTCCCAGTTAGGAAATGCTGCACAGAATTCCCAATAATAATTGAAAGGCACCTGAAACTCAAATATGAGTTACTCAATCAAAATTAATTTAGTCTGTTAGGGTTTTAGACTTCTTAAAAAGTCTGTGAAAAACCTACCAAAAGTACCTTTTGGTACTTCTCCCAAGGACCACAACAATTAGTCTGTTTTTCTGCATATGAGTCACATTCTCTTGTTTTCAGGAGCTTAGTAGATTTTCAAGAAAAGAGCATCAAGTAGTTGATCCAGCTAATCACTAATTTACTAGTTTCCCTAGAACAGTGGCCTCTTGTGTTAGCAGCCCATGTCTCCCCTGCCTATAAGGCTTCAAGCCAGGCCAAGGCTGTGCCCTGGAACAAGGTTGTCAGCTACCAGTGTTGAACTGCCACTAACAATATTTGGAGGTTTTGCTTTTTCCTCTTGCTAATCTTTAGAGCCAGTAGTTCCCTGAAAAAAAATTGCTGCTTTGGCAATAGCAGAAACACCAGCATCTATCTGTCCTTTTTGTTGCTTTCTTTCTGCTTCTGTAAAGATGCATCTTGCTGCTATAGTCATTGATCAGCCTCTGTCATTTCATGGAAATCTCCTAGACCCATTTGCAAGCTCTTAAGTTAGTATGTGACTTCTACTATACCCTTTTAGGATGTTTACTACTTCATCTACTTTAAATTGTAATAAGCATAATTATTTCCAGGACTACACCAAAACATTTTAGTTCCTGTATATAATAATCTAAAAGTCCTACCATCAAGCCTGATCAGCCCCGCCTTAAAAGAAAGCAGAAAGGTTTTCCCTCATCTGTTTCCTAGTCTTTTTGCTCTACTCCTGAATATGTTTCTGGGTAAAACCAGGACACAAAATCTTACCTATTTGATACAAAGGGTTTTTCATAAACTAAACTGTAACATCTCTAGAGACAGACACTTAATATCTTCTTAATGGCAGGTTTTTATCCCAGCTGTTGCTAATCAGTTACTTAGCCAAAGCTGGAGAAGTAATTGCTCTATCATAAGGTCATTTATTTTTGCAGTGTAGGATTTATATCTCCATCATGGTTTCTACAGAATTTTGGGTAATGAGGAGTTAATTTCTGTAGTATTTTTAGATGGCATGTTCCTTATGTGTTGTTAGTCTAGTGAAGTCCAGATTGTTGTAGAAAATGCTAATCTAAATATTGTTGTAAGCCAAGACAGTGAATGTTATTTTCTTCAGAGGAAGGGGAAAAGCCCTTCATTGTCTTAGTTATTAGATAGGTGTAGCTTGGATAGACCAAAGGGAGTGGCAGATCATGATGTCCTACACTTTCAAGAATGATGAGTCAAACAGACGAGAAAAATGAACAGCTCTTTAGACAAACTGTTCTGAAGAGGTTTTGTTTCATTTTGAGGAAGGCGTAAAGATTTGGTGAAGTGCAACCAAGTGTAAGAAAGTTAATCTATCAATTCTTAAGGCATTCATTAAGTAAAATATTAATTAAACTTTTCAAATAATAGGAAGTAATCACTACTGCATTCCTTAAGGAACCAGACAAATTATTAAATATCAGCCAAGTCTAATATTTGCTCAAAAGCTCGAAGACTTCATAGCAATAGATAATATTTTTTAATCCTTATTTCCTGCTATAATAATTTTTAAGAACAGTAATTATGCTGTTTAAAACTAAAGACTGGCATATGTACTTACATGATCTTGTATATACATGTATTTTCACATTATAGGAGGAGCTGCACCTATTTCTCTAATAATTTCCTAAAAATGTACTAAGACATATCTTGAACATGCTGAGAAAAATTTTACTACCTCACCCTCCACAGTATTCAGTTGCCATTACAATGTGCAATGTAGCAGAATTCAACGTAATGTATCTTTTCTCATGAATTCAAGACATTATTTCTATTACCTGTAGAAGTGATTGTTTTCTGCTTCATCAGTACAGTGGCTTAATTGAAATTGAAATTGAAATTAAGTGTTTCTCAACATACTTTTTTTTCCAGTGGTTTTGCTTCATTTTATTAATACTTCAATGAAGAATTTGTTAGGAGCTCACTGAATTATTTTAACATCTTCCAAAATAATTTAATATGCTTTTTGTATTTTATATTGGTTTGTCCTCATAGCTACAGATAAATGAGATTTTAATTTAGAGCACTTGATTTAAAGATATAACTTCACAATTCCCAAAAATTTTGCTTAAAAATGAGATAGTTGATTTAATTTTTTGGTAGATGAATATGTAAACACTACTACCCTCCCTCCCTGTGAGTAGCTAAACCCCTAGGGGTGGAATGTGACCCACTGAATAAATGTCTTAAATGGAGGAGATGGGCAAGGATGATGTGCCTGTGAAGCTCAGAGGATAATGCAGGATGTTTGACCACAGCTGTTGCAAAGAAGCTGACTATTTTACCACCATGGGGACTGAAGCACAGCCTTCTTTCTCAATAGCCATCAACAGCTGAGTGGATCAACTGGTGATGTAAATGTTTCTCCCTGAGTTCATTAAAAGAACATGAATATCTCCCTGAGGTAGTCAGACCAGCATGTAGAGAGTGAATTGATGGTTCAGCCCAATGTAGGATATAAAAACTAGGCAATTAGCAAAATAATTTTGAAGAGAACAATGGGCTTGAGCTGCTTTTAACCCATGTGTTCCTTCCTAGCCACTGGGGATGCCCAGTGTTGTGACAGAGAATATTGGACTCTGACACCCTCCCCCTGTTATACAAACATCAGCCGTTACAAAAGTCTGAATTCCAAGTTATTTTCTGGAAGCCCATCTCACTTTTTTCCTGGGAAAACCCCCTCGTTAACAGCATGTAAAAAAAAGGCAGATATTAATGCAACCATAAATTCATGCAGTTGTGCCCCTGAAAAAGCAGAAGAAAAAAAAAAAGGCATGGATTGCAATAGATAAAGTTCGTTGAGTGTACCAATTCACCAATCAGATGTCACAAATATCTAACATCTTTGAAATCTGACCTTTACATAAGTTTATGTGCTCAACATCATATTTGAGCACTTGTAGGTCTTATAACCCCCAAAATCTTATCATTATAATGAGGGATTTCTTGGCAGCAACCTTGTCACACAACTGACAGTGGATTTGCAGGAGAGAATTCCAGCCACAGTAATTGAGACCACTATTTGACCTTTAATTTAGTTAATGAATTCCATTATAAATAATTTTGCAGTTTTCTAGGGCTTTTTTCCAGTAAAAATTTCGATATTTTTCAAAGCTAAGTATACTAGCTGCAAACTTTGTCACACAAAGATAGGTGATTAAAAGCTGAAGGCAACATTTAGGATAAGTTCAAACACAATGTTTTGAAGTGTGCACCAATACAATATTTTAAAATCACATTTGAATCATTCCATATCAATTTTAGGACAGTTATGTCTCATAATCGTAAATGTAGTAAAGAAAAAAAGTGGGATGATGCAGAGCTATGGATGGTTTTAAAATAGTTTGTTTATTGTTACTCTCTCCAGGAGTCAGTTTGCATGCAGTCCTTCACTGTTGGTAACATGATATTAGTGTTACTCGGTGATCTACCCATGCAGCTTGTATTGTGGAAGTTTCTGAAATTCCAGAAGCATAGGTAAAAGGTTCATTTCATTCAATAGAGATGGAGATGTCATTGTCTAATACAAAGAATGTGTCTTTGGCTTAATTTTTCAAGTGCTCTTTGTTAATTCCAAAAATGTCTATATTTTTAAAAAACTACTATTGATTATTCAGATAAATATGATGAATACATACATTGCAAGATTAATGTGAGTGCTGTTTATCCCATTGGATCTTGTGCAGCATTTACCTGTACAGTCACTATACTTCTATAGTCTCATCATCTGTGCCACTATCCTGAAGTGCAATGAGGACGAGGCTGGATTCTTGGCTTCAGCTTCAGCTTTCCCTTCATTTCATTTTAATATAATTATAAAATATTCTGTATATATTTATAGAAAACATAATGTGTTTTCTCATAAATATTATTTCCTGAGGCTTCAAAAGGGTGATGAAAGGCTTAGTGTTCTGGTTGTTCACTATCACACACACTGCAACACTTTCCCTTCATCCCAGAGATTAAAATTTTGGCATTCTGGCATAATGAGAGATTGTCATGACCCATATCACAAAAGTGCCGAAAAGATTCTGGGAAGTGTACCTGCTGTCATTGTTGGTATGTCCAAATTTGATTTAAGAATCTTCCTTGTTTATCAGCTTTGGGAATGCTCCACAGCTAACCTATATTTTGTGAACAGTAAACTTTTCATTTCTTACTTCAGCAATCTCATTAAAATCAAGGAATCCCACAGGTTTGTAAAATTAAACTGGATAGGCTCAAAATACAAAATGCAAAGCTGTGACTAAAAAGTCTTTGCATATTATCTATACAAGAAAGCACATGCAGCAGTAATTATGGCATTCTAGTTGCAATAATACTAATAATGAAGGTAATTCACCTCTCCAATTCCTTTTATTATAAATGAATACAGAATATTAAAAGTTTCCCCAGACAGATAATTTTTGGCTTTGTAAAGGGACAGAAAGGAAAGAAAGCGCTTGGTCTGAGCCACTTATTAGCAAAGAAACTCTTTCATTACTGTGTAGTTGGTTTAGCGAATGCTAAATAAAGCCAAGCTTATAATGAAATCTAAGTACCTTAAAAGTTATTTTTGAAGTTTAGGGTTTTTTTTAGAGCAAATATGACTTTGAAATACAGACTGAATTTGGAAAATAATTTGCCATTGGTGTAACCATAGCCATTTATTGTTGCTAACGTGTTGGGTTTTGACTAAGAAATTAGGCTATTAAGATTAATGCAGAGCTATGGCATTTTGTCATACGGATGGAGGAAAATCTATTTAAAATTATGTTAATGCAGAATTGCTCTGAAAACGGGGTGTGGATATAGCAGGGGGGATCAAACAAAGTGTCCTAGTGACTCCAGCAAGGCTTTCAAAGAGGACTATGGAAATTCACAGAAAAGGGGCAGGGAGTTACTGTAGAATTGTTAAGATCTGAATTAGTATTTTAAGTGCTTTGTATAGGCAAAAATCTGTACAAAATTAGTGAAAAATGAGGCTACTCATTTTATAGCACAGTCACCTTCCAGGTCATCCCTTTATAGAATATAAACTTGATATTTTCTTAACCATAGATTGGTTAATGTACCTGTGGACTATGTCTTACTTTTTGTTATCCTGGTTACAGTTTTGAAAGAGTGATGCCATATTGTGGGGAAAAAAATTTGTGAAAACCATCTTTTAATTTATAACACCTTCACGGGTTGCATTTCCTGGGAGATTTTAGCAAGATCTTGCTAAAATATTCTGCTTCTCTAATATTAGACAATAAAACAGAAGATTATTTGGAATAGATCTATTTTTTAAGTCTTATTCAATTCAGTCTCTTTACTGTTGGTATTTGAATTCTGTAATTGGCTCCTTACACTTCAAATCAGTAATGCAGCAAAAAGTGTTGAATCATTACAAGCGCTTTGGAAACGTCCCCGTTGAAGCATCAGCCCCACTATGCCCTGAAGCCTTAGGACCAGCTTCAGCCCGCTTAGCATTAAACATCCAACTAAACTCAAAAGATAACCCTCAAAAAACAGAGACAAAGAGCAATTTATGCCATTGAAGGACCAAATGATCTCTAATTTTCTAGCTTTCTCCATTGAATGTATAGAGAATTTGTATAGCTGTGCTTCTCACTCTGTGCCTGTAATCATGTGGGAAGAATTCAAAGTATTAATGATGACAGTAGTAGAGGGGAGATGGTTTAGTGCACTTCTGTTCTGCCCAGCTGTAGGACCCTGTACCTGTCTGGACTGCTCTGTCTATAGGAAGTGCCAGCTTGTCTGGAGGACCCATCTATGCTTTTCTAAATGAAGAAATGTACATAGCAATTTATCTTTTTAGTCCAGAAATTAGACATAAACTATTCTCTGTGTCAGGAAATGTAAATGCTCTTGCACTTTTTATTGTTGCTTTTAAAAAAATTCAGATGCATGGACATGTTTGATATTTCATTTAAAATATACAGTGTTATACAGAGTACTCAGAAAAGTAACAGGTACCACGTAGATGGGCTCTGAAGAAGGGCTATTGAATTTCATTGATTTATCATCCAAAGGCCAAGAGTATACAGTGGGATAAACTGTAGACATTAATAAACTCCCTGGAAGCTTGATAAGGATACGCTCAAAAGGGAAAGAGAAAACTATTTAGATAAGGCCATATTCTATGAGACTAGAATGTGATTATTTGCCTGGTATTCAGAGGCATTATAAGAATAATGCACTATCGGCATTCGGCAGGATGACCAGATAGAATAAAAAGGTGAGCTTTACTAAGGCAATCTTTCTCTATGGCTGCAGATATATTTTTCTTTATTATTATTTTAATTTAAATGCTGTGCCTAAAAGAGATGCAATACAAAATATAGAAAAAAATTCACTTCAGATTTCACATTCTGTGACATGAAAAGAAAATTGTACACAACAGTTAAATAAACAGTGCTCTAAAGAACAACAAAAAACATTAATAATGGTAAAAATGATGTACCACAAGTGTTTAATCCATTTCATGCCAATTATTTATGAGTATTGAATGCAGCTCCATATTTGCAAGATTCTGTGACTGAATTTCTCAATAATTCATAATAATTTAAGATAAACTTTTCTCAGGGAATCTAAAAAGGAATAAGATTTTATACTTTGCAAACTTACCTTGGAAATACTGTATATCTTCGTGTGTGTTTGATAGTGTTCTGAACACTGTGCGTAGGATGAAGTAGAAGTGCACTTTCCTGTCACACATTATTTCATAAGGATTTTGAAGTAAATGCCTCTGTGTAGTTGTGTGTCACAGTTCACATAAAGGGGAACAGCTGCACTCCATCATCAGTGCCGTTCCAGATGTTCTGTGACGGCAGAGTTTTCTTTTTTCATTACATATCAATGATGTAATGCTTCATAATATGTGTTTTACAGACAGGAAAAGAGAACACATTTAATTTAATGCATATTTCGGATAGATAACAGCTGCATGTTTTGGAAGGTCATCCTCAGATATCATTCAGATAGTACTTGCTGTCATAAAAGGAAACAATCTTTCTCCATCATGCATGTTATTTTAAATCAAATCAAAGCATCTTTCCTAAATCGTGACTTAATTTTTTAACTCCATCAGGAAAGAATTTGAAGCTGTAAATCACAAACTACAGATGACTCTGTAATAGTAATGCTAGCAGACAACATGCATGGTCTTTGTTGAGTTATGTCAGAAGTATCTTGGCAACTAATGGCTTCTAAAAATTAACATTAAACTGAGGCTTTGGTCTTCATTTTTTAGAACTGTTTATATTGAACATTAGCTCAGACAGTCACTGATAAACCCAGTTTTATTTTTAGGTTGTATTTTGTATCATCACGTGGGGTATCCTTTACCTTTTTCTGCAGGAATACAAATAATGTATTTACTTAAAAAGAAGAATGTTTGTTAATCTTTACCTCAAATTCCTCAGTATCACTTACAGATCCCTTCTTTGCTTTCTAGTAGCAAATTCTTCAAACATACATCTGCTAAAACCCCAAGATAATGTGATGATTTTTCAACATATATCTGCCATCTTATTTCATTGCTAAAAGAACAACATAATGCAAAATTATAATAATATTTGTCATTTTATCCTTAGACAGTCCAATTATTCAGACACCTGTCTTGTACTCAGCAGTCACCATGGAACACCTCTGTTTCTAATGGAAGCAGTAGTACCAGTGCCAATATCATGAGCTGAGGATGTCTCTAAGGAATGGTTTGTATATATATCTTTTTTAAAATAGTTAGATTAAATAACATATATTTTAAAAATGAGATTTGGGACATTTAATTCCTTCTTCAGATGTGAAACAATCATCTAATTTCAGACTTAGAATAGAGCCATAGGTCTGAGTTTTACCCAGTTATGACCATCATTTAAGCTGCTGGGGAGAAAAATGTATTGCACTTGGGGAACACAGGAGCATGTTATTAAGGTGAAAGGAGATAACGTCACTATCCATGAAACAAAAGACAGAGGAATATCACATTTGGAACACTGAGAAATGAGGCAGGAGGGAACTGGAATATGTAATGGAAGTCACTGTCTCTGCTGAGAGAATGATTTTCATATCCAGTGGTGCTATGAATTGTAGTTTCCAGGCTCTACACTTCGAAATATCCCTTATGTTCAGGGTTCAAATCAGAGGTAGGAAGATAATGTACCAAGACATACTCTGTTGGTAAGCAGGTATTCCTGTTTTTTATTGATGTGTTCATTACAGCAGGTATCAACTGTGTCAGTTATAAAGAAATGTGTACCAACTGAGGTCTGAATTAAATAATGACTGCTATATGAACAGAATGACGAACTGAGGCAATTTATTTTTTTAAAGGCTCATCCAGAACTTAAATACAGATTCAAAATGTGCTTCATTTTTCCAGGAGAATAAAGTATTAGCAGGAAAAGAAAAGGGCAGAGTAATAATAATAAAAAAATAATAATGAAAAGAAAAAAAAAAGTCAGTTATAAGAAAAGAAGTAGAGAAATAATCTGTTGTAGATGCTACTTAGTAACTGTTACTGCTACAAATAAAATAGTAGAAGAAGAATCTGAGACAACTGGAAATATGTTATTAAAAATAGCTTTTGTCTTGCACTTGAGTTGTAGTTCCCAGAATATGCAGCAAAGACGGTATCATATTACTATATGGTGGGCTTCTGTTTTTACTATTAATGTATTTTCTCAGTTCGAGCAATCTAAGTTACCTTGGTAAAAGCTCAGAAAAATGTTTAAGGCTGTTTCTAACTTCAAGTATAGTAGGAGCACAATTAAATTATAATCCTTTAAGTAGCTTACCAAATCCAGACATGAATGCTTTCTCCAGACAACAGTGAATACAGTGGTAAATTTTTTGAAATATTTTTATAACACTTGAACTGAAAAAAATAATGCTTCAACCCTGCTCAAAAGTATATCTGACTGAGGATACTTTCCCCCATGAATATTTAATTTCACTACATTTTGGCTTTCATGTTTGCTTTCTGAAAAAAAAATGTCTTTCATTTAAAGCAAAAAATAAAATTTATGATATTAAAAAAAAAATCCAAAGTGAAGTTTGAACATTGATTCCAGAAGCTATAAAAAAATTTTATACAATATTAATTAGAGATATAAATGTATGCATATATGTGTGTGTGTGTGTCTGTACTTCAGCTGGCCAGGTTATGTAGCCAGCCAACAATACAGTTTATTTGTTGTGGTTTTTTTGGGGTTTGTTTTGTTTTGTTTTGGTTTGGGGTTTTTCAGGTTCCTAATAAAGCACAGAGGGTATATAAAGATTTATTTGAAAATATATTTAAAAAATATTACAGATTTAACTGCCTGTGATGATTTGGTGATTTTTTGTAACTGTGAATTAAGTAATTTTTAGCAGCATGATTTTTTCAATATACAAATACATAGCCCCTTTTGTTGACTTAACTGAAACTTGCAGAAACTCTTTTTACTTTGTCATAAAACTGATAAATTTCCCCTTTTCAACATGTTGCAATATTGTTCCCAAACCGAGATGCCCACCATGAATTTGACATGTTTTTTTCCCCAAAGTTTTATAATAAATACATATTATGAGTGAAGTTTGTTTAAAATGTTCAGTATTAAAATCTTATCATGAACCAAAAACCTTCTCATTGTCTCTAATATAATATAATATCTCAGGTATTATACTGAAACCATACAAGGAAAAAGCATATGGGAAGATATGTCAGTAGATGAATCACTGCATAGCTTCTGGAAATTGTCATGAACTTGATTTATCCTTTTATTTATGTCATGTCAATGCACTATATAATGAGGTGGAGTTGTTATTACACTGAAGTATTTTCAGTGTTGTCCTCAACAAAGTATATTTTCCCTCATATTCTTATCTTAACAAGACCATGTTTGCAATCAGAATACAATGGGCATGGCATAACGTCATAATGACACCAAGTTGTAAACTGCAATACAGTTTTAAAAAGATGTTTGCTGGATGACTTTGGTGTCTTGCTGAACTGCCTACAAGTATGTCTAACAGTTTTTATCAGAATACATCAAGTCAGAAAATGAGCATATGTTTGGAATTTAGGACCTATGTTAAGGATTCAACATCGATTGATCTTTGCAAGATATGGTCCATCATTTTCTGTTGCCAGAAATTTCAGGTGCTTATGTATAGCTTTCAAGGCTGAGACATTTAGAAATAATAAAGGACTGTGAAGTTTGTCATGAGCAAATGGTGTAATTTCACAGTGTTTCAGTACAAATCTACAGGTACTCAGCATGAAAAACCTTATTTCTTAGAAATCATACATACATCTTGGTGTATCAAGTCCTCCTTCAAAAGTAGTCTTAATATGTACATCCAAGAACCTTCAAGGTGTTCAAGCACTTCACTACCACTGACAGCCTCCATAAAGACTCAGCGTATTTATCTACAACAGGATATTCCCAAATCACTTTTTAAATTGAGATTGGGTTTCTGTCTTATTCCTGAAGCACTGCCAAAAATTATACCTCCTTTCCCAGGCACATACTAATATGTAATCACATAGTGAGATTTCTAACGATATAGCAAGCTTGTATGTGAAATAATATAAAATATTGTTAATAGTATGATGGTGACTTTGCTATAAAGGATTTAAATTATTTTTGACTCACTGAATTATTGACATTCTAATACCTATTGTACTTAATGCAAATGGTACCATTCTGTTTAGTCAGTCCTGATTATTCAAGATTCATACAGAAAAACTATCCTTAAAACCTTATCCTGTAGATAAAACTGACTGAAAAAAACAACCAACCAGCCAAAAAAGATGATGACTGAAAATGTTTTAAATAATTTTGTTGATTGCTATTATTCCATTATCCGGTTGAACCATAATTATTTTTTCATAACATGTTAAGAGGGAAGGGAGAGAGAAAGCAAATACTTATTCCCTATATAATTTATTTACTAATCATTATTAAGTTATTTTTTATGATATATTCCTGCCTGATTTCATCCTGTGTCATTTGGTTATGAAAAGTGTTCAGGCAAAAGATATTGATGGCTTCTTCCTAATTACCAGTTATGGCCTTTACACCATTTTAGTGCTACTTGACCTTTCAGCAGCTTTTAATAGTCGCAGTCATGGAATCTTGCTATACATTTTGAGACGTGCAGACAGCAATGGTGTTTCCAACTTTTCCAGTCTGTCTCTCCCTCCACACATCCAGAGTCTGCTAGCATGGTCACTTGTGTGTCACATTTTGCAACTATTGTAACTGAAATTCTATGTTCGGATTAAGGTTTCTTGTAAACAAATTTTTGGTCTTTATTAGTATATATTTACAATGAAAAATTGATGTTATTGTGAAGCTCTTTGCACTGACACTTAACCCTGTGGACAGGGTTCAGAATAATTCAGGAAAAAGGAGTATCTTCATTATTAATAACAGAAAATTATGAGTTTCAGAAAATCATGAAGCTTACATATTTGGTTCTGTTTTACTCAATAAAAGGAAACTGAACTGTAGTAGAATGATGATGTATTTCTTCAGGGTGATTTACCTACATGCAGAAAGCATCTTTTGTAATTAAAGAACTATTTTGGACTTGTCAGTGTGATGCAAGTCCTGTTGTCACAGTGAGCAGGCCCTATGCATGAAAGTAAATTTTGTCTCAAAAAGGAAAGCTCAGATGTTCACCAAGGGAACACAGAATAATGAACAGCCTTTTTTCCCCAGCTTGCAAGAGAGTAAGCCAATAGGGCGCAATGGACACTTATATTTGCCTGTTTCTCCTCCAAGTATTAAAGATTTATTTGAGCCTATTGAGAACAAGATTTCCACCTCTGTATGTGTTTTTACAAACTGGGGTTGGCTGTCAAAAGTTGATATTGAAACAGCCTCGAACAATGGCAGATGAAACAGAAAAAGGAGAAGTTGGTGGGTCTATAGAGGGACTTGAGCACTGGGTATTGAGCAAGGGCATATGTTGCCATGTAGGAAGGACTGCCACTGAAAAAGAGAGTCTGAATGTTTTTCAGCTCTTAGCCATGACTCAAGTTTGAAAAGCCAGTTTGCTTTTTAATCCTGTTTGTTCATTCAAGATATATATATAATTTTAAGGTTATATTTTTCCTGTTTGAATTGTTACTTAGTAGGAATTTTTCAGAAAAAACCCCACCTTAAGTCCTATTATTTAGAAATTTATATTTTTTATGAGTTTACACTGTCGTGTCTTTCTGAATGCTATAACTGTTATAAAAGGGGGAAATGAGAATAGGTGACACTGTATCGTTGCCCAAGGAGGTTGGGGGTTTTGTCTGTTTAGGGGTTTGTGTGTTTGTTTGTTTGGGTATTTTTAATATCCTTGCTGGGAAAAGTAACTTAGAGAAAATCTGAAAAAAAGACATTAGAAATTAGCTTGATTATCTTTTATATTAAGTGAAATTATTTGGAACAATGTAAGTTGAGTTAAATGCATTAATTTTTTATACTGAATACCATGGAAATACACTACAGAGAATATAATAGGATTGTTGCAGGGGTTATGTATTTGCTTATTTTTGTTTTCATTGATGAATTGTATGAATTGTGAAAAGAGAACTTCTTGAGGTTCCTGGTAAATTCTTGCCAGTTATGGATCTCTATTTCAGTTACCAAGAGTGAGATTACTGATGAAGATATATGTTTTATCAGTGTAGCACCTTTTTCTGCATTAACTTTGTGGTAATTATGTGGGCCATCAAATTAGATCCAGGAAACTTTGGTTCTCTTATGCTCACTCATACGTTCAAGAAATAAACCAGTCTAAACAAATGTGTGCTTTTGGCACATGTCTTCAAATGTCAGTTTATCAAAGAAAGAATTTTGTGACTGCATGGTGGAGTGTAGCACCATCAGACTTTCCAAAATAAATACAGATAATTTAATCAGATGAAGATAAGAATAAAATTGAAGAATAAAAATTGAATACAGTGGATAGACTGTAGATTATTAAGGAAAAAAAAAAGAATCAAATATTTGTTTAGCTATAGACAAACTGTTCCTTGTCTATATGTTCTAATGTAATATGCTAGAGACACTTCATTCAAGTTTTTCCTTTATGAGTGTTGTGGATTAACCCTGGTAGGCAGCTAAGCCCCACACAGCTGTGTGCTTACTCCTCCCCATGTGGATAGGAAAAGAGAATCAAAAGGGTAACAGTGAGAAAACTCATAGGTTGATATAAAGACAGTTTAAGAGGTAAAGCAAAAGCTGCATGTGCAAAGTAAAATAAGGAACTAATTCACTGTTTCCCAGCAGCAGGCAGATATTTAGTCCCTTTCCTGAAAAGCAGGGCTTCATCACGTTTAACAGATACTTGGAAAGACAAACACCATAACTCCAGATTTCCCCCCCTTCTCCTTCTTTGTCCAACTTTTATTGCTGAGCACAATGTCCTATGGCAAGGAACATTCCTTTGGTCAGTTGGGGTCAGCTGTCCTGGCTGTCCCTCCTTCCAATTTCTTGCGTACCCCCAGCCTAATTAGCTAGTGGGGAAGCATAACAAACAGAAAAGGCCTCGACACTGTGTAAGCACTATTTACCTTGTCTTCCTTATGACATGGCTATGGCAATAAAGACATTGAACTATTTTGATGGTCTTGCAAGCACAAGTTGACAAAGTTTGGCAGAAGACAATCCATGAGAGTGAGTGGAACACAGAAGCTCACTTGTATGACAGAGCATTCCTGTGGCTATTGGATACAACTGGTCAGAAAAAAAATTTTTTAAAGCCTTTGTAAATTACTTCAAAGTCCAGCTTATTGTTTTTTTGGTAAGAGCTTTGATTATGCAACAGCGATGCACTAACATGATGTTGCCTTTAGCTCCTTTTTATCATATTTTAAAAAAGATTATCACAGCCAAAACCAGCACACTTATCTTACAAAATGTATGTCTTATGATGTAGTGAATAAAATTTCATACTTATGATAGCACAGCTGTACACAGGGCAATGTGCCTTGCAGTTACTCATTGAGTCTCATTTGTTATGCATTGGTAATAATGTCAGTATCATTCCTGTGATATTAATGGAAAGAACATGCTGGCATTTTAAATAGAGCTTCTGATTTGTGACATTATTCAGATGAATAACTATTTAAAACTTGCACACAGAAATATTTGCTGTATAGCACAATTACTGAAGTGCATTATCAGCATGAGAGCATTATAAGATCTGTGGATTCTGAACTTTAAAGATGAGAAATGTAAAATTCCTCTTGCAGTGAAAGTGTTAGCAGACGATGTGTGATGATGATGATGATGATAAATAGGTAACTGCAACAAACTGAGATTTTTTAGAACTCATACTAGTATTAGCTATGCATTAAACCTTAAAAATGTTGAATATACTCTTAGCAAAAGGAGGCACTTCTGCAGAATATTTTGCAAGTTGATGATAAGAAACACAGTGCAAGTTTGCAAGAGCCATAAAAAAGTCCTTACTTAAACATGAATAAAAGTGATGATGATAATAAAAATATGTCTAAAATTATATTTTATGTATGTGATGAATACAATGTGACCATATAAGAGATTACCAACATGCTTTTGAGAATTACTTTTATTATGCTTTGTCTTATTAGTTCTGATTTTTGAAAGACAGTAAATTTGCCATGATTTGCCATTAGTTATTGCAATTTTTAATGAAAATTTAGAAACACAAATGTGCAGCAGGGTTTTCCTTTCATTAGTATTGTACATCCCTAAAATATATGCTTTATATCAAATAGATTATATAGTGTGTATAGCAGTTGCCAAAGTAGAACAATCACATGTCCTGTGACCATAAAATACCAATTAGGTAATTTATTTATTATTGCAGTAGAAATCAAATATTGCAGTTTTTCAGTACTGTAGATCCTAAGGCTTATTATATATAAAATATATTCTATTCCCCAGAATTCTGAATTAATTTCTACACCAGAATTCTAAATATATATTAGTTGGAAACCACATATAGTGAACAGCATTACAATTAATAAATTATAACAGCTGAGCTCATTTCCTCTTGTTTCATTTGATCTTCAAGAAGTATTCTGTAACCCTCCCTCATTTTGACAAACTGACATAAGGTAGTATAGTCTAAACATTAGGGTGCTTTACTGCTAACCTCTGCTTTGGATTAATAGCTACACTGAACCACTGAAATTCTTCAGCAATCTATCAGAATCTTTGTCAATAAGCACTTTATTAGTACACTATTTCCTGTCTCTTAGCTAGTTTTAAATTCAGAGCAAGGCTCTTTACTACCTTAGAGTTATGGAATTACTTTTCCTTGTTTATGTAACTCCTACTTGGGTCAGTCTTTCAGCTCAGCTTCAGCTGTCTCGTTAACGTAGTTTCTGACCAAACTTCTTAAACTGAATGTGTTCTACTGATGGCCACTCAAGTAGAATATCAAAAGAAAATTAGTTGTATTTCATATGTATTTACTTAAATTTATTTATTTATGAACTTAGAAGTTCTATTCTCAGCTTTAGGGATAGCTGACTTAATAAGATTGATTAATTAATTGTCTAGAACGAGTGTCTCTTTCTTCCCTGAATCCGGGGACTGAAAAGACATTATATGTAAACAGTAACTTTACATAACCATCCTGATCAAAACTACAGCCTTAAAATGTAAGGAATATGATCTCAATTTACATTGTGTTGCTCGTTCTGCAAAGATGATCTTCAAGAAGAAGCTTCCAGAGAGAAAGTCAGACTTCCAGACATCCCTGATCACTGTACAGGTTGCAGAGGGATTGAAAGGAAGTTTTCTTCAGTCATCTGAGTCAATTATCACATTATCAAAGATAAGATGTATGTCTTGTTCCCACTTTTCCTCCTAAAAGTGTTCACTTTGTTGTTTTCCTTAATCCAAAACTAAAAGAGCTGTGGAACATAATGTACAACATTAGCTATTATTGGACTGAAAATGTAAATCAGAAAAGCTTCTCTAATTGACATTTTCACTGAAAATTTTATTAGAGAGATTTGAGAAGGAGGCAGCACAAACAGAAATCTCATGAGCAATCTTTTCAGTTCAGAGTTAAGATACACTAAAAGACATAAACCAGAGCTGAATGGCTAGTCCGGAGCTGAGATAGGCAGACCTGAGATAATAGCAGTCTGACAAATACTCCCTGCGGTGCATATATTCTGTCAGTCTGGCAGCACTGAATTAATTTAAGGGGGGACTCATGATATGTGCCTGATTTCTGCAGCATGCATATGTAATTTGTTTGCTCTTGGCTAACAACTTTTTTAAAAAAAAAAAAATTCTTTCCACCTTCTCTCAATCTTTCTTGAAACAGATGAACCTCAAAAAATAAACAAAAAATACTGGCAGCTTTCAGGCTACCTTTCCATCTTGAACTTAACAGACAAATGGTACGGAACTTGTAAGCACAGTAGTCAAAGCTGCCTTTGCAATCTGTTGTTTGGCAATTTGCAATTAGGGGGTGGAAAGATTTAAATGTTTTAAGAGATGTAATTTTCCTATCGCAGCTCTTAGCACTTCAGCTATGATTTTGTTCTTCACAGAAAGGAGTGGGAGAAGAAAAGGAGGAGTAGAGTTTTTGAGGTGGCCAAATGATCTTAGCACTTCTTTCAAATTTTGGCAGCTTTCATGCCCTGATTTTTGCAGACCTCTCAGCCCAATCCAAGGTTCCTGGGTGCAAAATGTGGAAGGATCTTCTTAGTTGTCTTAGTTACAAAGAAATTACGCATGAGGTCTTGGCTCTGTGGAAATTTCACAGCACCTCTCTCTTACAACCTTAATTCTATGAGATGCTAGAATATTGGATAATGGCACAGAACCAACCTAAACCAGATCTCTATGTTTTAAAGGTGGGAAAATGTTAAGACTGAAGCCATATTTGTTTATATTCTGTATTGAAAGTTATTAAAGTTATATTCAGGGTATATAAATCAAAAAAGGATTATCAAGAAATAGCTCTCCAGATGGTCTCTTTAGGTCCTGCAGATTTCATGTCCAGAGTGCCAGCTACTGGGGGGACTGGTGTGATTGGATTTGGTGCCACCAACTGGAGTCAGAGTGGGGGCATAGGGGACTTTGGCCTGTAGTGCCAGCAATTTGGAAGAATGAGTGGTCTCAGTGCCAGCTACTGGAGTGGGTGAAAGTCTCTGCTGCCAGCTACTGGGGCAGTATGGTGTGTGTCCTGAAAACCAGATACTGGGGAGACTGGTGTGAGTGAGGCAAGTGAGGGGCTCAATGCCAGTGGCAGGAGCAGAACCGTGAGTCAGAGCCCTTGTGCCTATTGCCCACTGCTGGAGGGGGGCAAGTGTCTGTATCTGCCCCAAAATTGTGAGCTATGGGGTTTGCATGCCTCATTCAAGCTTCAGGCTTGACCAGTGGGTAGAAGGCCCTTGGTCCAGCCATGGGTATCAGGGTAGAGGGTCTGTGCTGGTATTCAGGGGGACCCATGAGTGTGAGGTGCCTGTGAGGCAAGTGTGAATGTGTGTGCTGTTGGCTGGTGAGAATGAAGCTGAACTGGGTGGAAGAGTAGGAGTCCTGGGAAGCGGTTTATAAGGCCTGGGATCCAGGCAGTGGTATCAGATGGATGGAGGGAGCATTCTGTGCCAGTACTCAAGGTGATCCATGAATGTGCATGTCCTTGTTAATTGTATGAATCTGGAGCATGGACACCATGTGTGTGCTTTAACTCATGAAGTTCAGTCTCTACCAGAGAAAGAGGAGGAAAGCAACTTGCCTGTCTATACTTACATTTTATAGGAGTTTTACCCTTAGTTGCTGTTGAAAGCAGCAGCTTGTCTGTGGTATTCCATGCAGCTGGCCATGCATGTCTGTGGGACACATGCTGAGCTTTGCTGCTGGTTGAATATGTGAAAAAGCAGCAGTTGTGTCCCTCAGTCTGGCACAGAGACCTCCTGGTCCCTGGGTGTCCATGGCTGGGCTCCAGCAGCAGGGCAAGAGGAATTCCTGGGTGTAGAGTTGCTGGAAGCGGCAGCCGCTCCTAACATCCCTTAACAACTGTGATGTACTTTCAGTGAATCTGTGGAATAAATAATAATAGATGATGAATACTTAAAAAAGTAAACCAGTTATCAATTTTAACCGTGGAGAGACTATAATAACTGGTGCTTCCCTTGTTGCATAGCAGCAAATCTCAGTGACAATGGCTATAGAAAACCCCCTGAAAACATGGAAATAATTAATGTCCCTGTTAAAAAATATCTTTTATTCCAAAATATTAGAAAGACTAGAAGTTTGATCTAAAGTATGATATCCAGAAGACCAATCTGAAGTGCTCAGTCCATATAGTTGTCCAGAATAAAACTGGTTAGGGTATAGGACTTTACAGGATAGGATTTATTGTTTTAACTTTTCAGTGGTGGAAAATGACTTTAAAATTATAAAAATAAAAAGCTTATTTTTATTCCGAAGTGAACCTTTGGTCCAGGAAAGAGTAAGGTGAAACAGTATATACAACAGTATAAGCTGTTTCTAACACAATGCTCCGATTTTGCCTTATTTTTAATCTCCTGTGATGTCTGCCTGTGAGGAACCACTCAGTTTCGATTATCAGAGTGAATACTCTCGGTCATGACTATGTATGAAGGCGTGGCTTATTGGTCTCAGTATATCTTAACTCACCCAGTATGAGCAACCACTTAAAATTTTTCTTCAATGTTTCAACCTCAAGATAACTACATGGACAGGGAAGGGCCAGAGTCAGTCCTTGGAAAACAGAAAAGAAAACCACCAAATGGATGTGGCTGCTGCTGGTAATAAATCTACTAGAAATCTCACATGGATAAAGTAGAATTGAAGTATCTCACATGGATAAAGTAGAATTGAAGTATCTCACATGGATAAAGTAGAATTGAAGTAGAGACATTATAAACTTCCACAGAGAATGTATTTCCTTTTTTTGCCAGTTTAGTCTGCAGAATCCTATTTCACAGAAGAACAGGACCTAGAATGTGAAAAATGCAAAATTAAGGTTGTTTTCACTCTGTTATCACTGATAAGCATGTATAACCTGGCTCCAGTAAAGTAGTTAACACTTGAGATTTTCTCTGAAATTCAATTAGTAAGTGAGTTTTATAAAGCTATCTCCCTAATTATAAATGCCAACAAATACAGGCAGGAAAAAATATAATTTGCACTTACACAGTTCAGTCCTATTATTCTCTTTAGTGCTAACATTGTCCAGATAACTTATTAACAACAAAACTGTTTAAATTTCTGTACTTGAATTTAGTCATATTATTTATTCAACATGTTAACCAAATATAATTTATTCCTTCATATTTTAATCACCAATTCCTTCTGTGGCAGTTAAAATAGACAATAATTTCAGCTTCTGTGTCCCCTGAGCTACCGACACTTTTCAGAAGACATCAAAACACTGATGGGAGAGTATAAAAATTGCTTGCAAAGAAGTATTCTGTCTTGCATATAATTCTATATTTTCATGTTAAAACCTCTAAACTCATTAGCTACAAACAGGAGGTATCTTCAAACTCCTTCACTCAGACCTTAATGTACTTGATATTAGCCTGGGCTGGTCTGATTTATACTAAAGCCAAGTGTTTCATTGTCTTACAAATACTTTTGTAAGAACTTCACTAATTGTTTGGTGAATTCCCTTGGACTCCTTTTTCATTACATCAGTATAAGCACATTTTCTAAGGAAATGGCATTTCAAGTTACAGAAATATTAATATATGGAAAATTATATTCTATTTCTGCCATGTCTGTGAAATTCAGCCAAACTTCCTTTCATATAAGCATTTCAGAAGAGGCAAAATAGTTTCTCTACTTTGCTCCTCAGCAAGTTCCCTTTTTGTTCCAGCTGGCCATGGGGTACCCTGCCCACAGAGTATACAAAATGATGACTATTTCAGAAAAAGAGAAAAGGAAAATGGAAAAAGAAAAAGGAAGCATAAGAATATTTAACTTTAATTTAATTTTCATTAGCCACTTCATTGTGATCATTGAATAGAATGCTTCTTTTGCACACATGTCTATTTGCTGATGTGTTGCACATGCACTTTGCTACAATACAGGGAAGAAAATATATTTAGGCTTGGCTGAAGTTGCAACTAACAGTATAGCAATAAATGTTCTCATGTTTTTCTGTTTCTTTCATATTCATATTATATCTGTATATATCAAATTAATAATTTGTGCGAGCCACTTCTAAAACTTGAATCTGATTTTCTGAAATTCTTTTAAAATAACATTTCACATATTCAGAGCTGTCCTGTTCAGTTGTCACAGTGAACTCGCAACATTTCTGCCCCTTCTCTCTCACTTCAAGTTTCTAAAACAATAGGAGAAACAAAATTGTTAGCCACAAGAACAAACTAGTGCTACTGTACTCTCTGTGGGGCTTAACTGCAAAAAATCAGAGGTATTTTAGCAAATGGAAATTGAGATTTTTCAAAGGCTTTAAGACCCTTAAGCATACATTTGGGACAGTTTTCAGAAGCACAGAAAAATCATGTCTTGATATGAATCTAACATACCTGCTGGAAGTCTTTTGCCTTTTTTTGAAGCATAATTCTTTTTCAGCTTCTTGTGAAAAGGCTGACAGATTTTTTTAACATTGGAAAAACAAATATTTCCTTTATTCTCAAAAGTGATATTTATATGTTCATGGAATATTTATTCAAATAAATTTGAAAAGGTTGCACCTAGAGACTAATATTAGGTAGTACTAGGCAGCATTGCAAACAGTTGACAAGCATTTAGCCTGAGACACACAGTGTCTTATGATGGGAACAGTTTGTCAGCTTTGGCTGACAATTGTGACATTTGGGTATCCAGATATTTTTATTAGGAAAACTCCAGGGTTTTTTTGGTAGAGGTTTTTAGTTTTGGTTGCGTTTTGGGTTTTGTTTGTTTGTTTGTTTGTTTTTGTTGTAGTTGTTTTTTTCTGGGGAGGGATGTCACCTTCCTTTCAGACTGCATACCTCCCTGCTTGTTGTGCTCCTTCAAATTCAAGGTAAACTGCTGGGATCTGAATAACACCTAGAAGACCAGCCAACTGTTTCATCATAACCCTCTGTAACAGTATCTTTACACACTTACCATGCTTACTACTTTCTTGTAACTGTCTTTCTCCTTTATGTATTTCACATTTTGGCTCACATAACAATCACATTCGACTTCTGGATGGAGAATGTGTTTCACTGAGTTTAGAAATCTGTGGGTGCCAAATACCAGTAACTAGTGTAAATGGGAACAAGATCACATCCTACCTAGTGCTTCAGATGAAAATGCAAGATAGAAGGAATAACTGGAACAGACTCCTCCTGAGATTCATTGCTTAAAACTTGCTGTGAATCACCTCAAATCCTGAATGTTATTACCAATTAAACTATAAATTACTGCTAAAATAATGGTTAGGTATTGAGACAGTAGCTTATACCTGCTCTGTATAAGAATATTCCATATAGCTTCTCACCACACTCTAGAAATAATGAGCACAACTCTTGACATCAAAAGAATGACCGGATTTAAAAAAGAAAAAAAAATTAAACATTATAAAATGCTGTAATAAATGTTACCCATCCATGGAAAATGGAAGTGATTCTTTTGGTACCACACTATATCTCCTTCTGTGAAGAAAATAGAAACCCTGAAGAATATAATACATTGCCCAAGGCAGCTCTGCACCATTAAAATCTATTTCTTTCCTCCTGGAGAATTAAAAGAGGATAAAAAACTTAAAATGAAGTAACAAAATAATTGTCAGGAAACTGCAGTTGGATGTTGATAATGATTATCATATTTTGTATTTTGTTTTCAACCATGAAGAATGTGTGAACAATTGTTGTTTGAAACCTGTCTAAAAAATGAAAATAATTAAATTAATAGTACCCCTCCAGTAATTGTTTCACAGAGTTCATTTTTATGATTATTAATTTTGTTTTGGCAAAATTAATCATTCTATGTAATTGACATTTTAAAGCTATTATACAGAAAGATATACATATTTTGGAGTGATTTTAAATATTTGACCTTTCTCATTGTTTCATCATTCTTGTCTTCTCACTCCATTTTATACCAGTTCACCAATATAAGAGAAAGGCTGGACTGCAATGCCCATAAGGCACATCATCGCACCCCCAGAAATTGAACAGACACAGCTCAAGACAAGAATTTTATGATCACTATATATCTTTTCTCAGCAGGGAACTACTTCAGAAAGAAGTCTAAATCCTAGGAGAAAACCTGTAATACAAATCACAGAAGAAATGATGGAAACAGAGGTATATACAAATTAGTACTGTAGCAAGTCAAAATGAAGATTTCTTCAGGACAATAAAGTATCATGAACTATAAAAATCAAACCATTTTCATTTTAACCAGAACTTTCTGAATGAAACTTTTGACAGGAAACATCCAAGCGACATCATGTAATGGAAACTTTTGCAAAAGTTGTCTATTTGACATGAAAGCTAAAACTGAAATGTGTGCGTTTTCTGCAAGAATATTTTTTAGCATCCAATCATACTAAAATCATATACACGACGGATATTGTATTGTGTAATTGAAGAAAAAAATGTGCATATTTCTTTGCAGACTGTGGGCCTAAAATTAGCCAGTTTTTAGTTAAAATCCTTTTGAGTTGTAGGGTGTTCCCATAAATAATATTTTGACATTCCTTAAGTGTTATGAAATTTCCAGCATTTGCTGGTTGCCTTGGTTGCAGCCGGTAACAGATGTTTCAAAACCATAAGCCAGGTCATGAGCCACAGAACTGAATAAACAGCTTTTTTTAAAAAAAAAAAAAAAAAGAAAGAGAAGATATGAAATACTATCTTAGTTTGTTATGCTAGCTAAGTTGCAAAATTTCCACTGGCTTGGCTCTTCCTTTGTCTCCTGATTTAAACAGAGCCAGAAACTTGGTCTGAGTCAGGCAAGCCACAGTTTACATTAATTTGCCAAATTTCAGATGTCATTTATTCTCTGTCATTAAATTATAAACAAACTTTTAATTTACTGAGAATTTAGAAGAGATAAAATATGGTCCAAACCTTTTATTTTGGAGCAAGGAGTTTACAAAATTTTAAGATTTCTAGTAACCTCAGATGTCTAGATGAGAGGGGAAACAGAGTTTCCAAAGTGGATTTTACTATCAAATGCTCTTAATATAATTTTTCAGAAAAATAACCAACTCCTACTTAGGTGATGCATCTTGGGTCATTCTTTCTTAGTTGGGTTCCTTGTTCACTCTATTCCCTTGCTTGCATACATCTATTTCTAAGTGTCAATGGAAACCTCAGCATATTTGCATAATAGCTCCATTATCTCAAGACAGACTACTTCCCCCCTCCTCTGCTTTTGTAGGCACCTTTTCAGTTCACAGAAAAGCTGCTACTGCTTTGAGATTCTGACTAGAGATTATGGTGTTCATTATTAGTCTGATATTGTACTCAAAATTCCCAGTGTTTCTATTGGAAAAGCAGAAAAGTTTATGAGGTGCAGTGAGATATCTGAGGTATTGTATGTTAATGCAGTGTTTTTCACCAAGTATTTTTGGTACTAAACCTACTTTGAGATTTACATTGGGTAGAAGACAAAGTCAATAGGCAATTGTTTTATATCTTTTCGTGACACATGTCAAAATTTGCCGGAGAGTAGTGTTGTGGAATATGACTTAAAGGTCAAAATATTTAGAGTGCTTTGTGCTTCCCTCCTCATTTCTTTTTTATTATTATTTTCCCATTGATCTTGTTGAAATTTGGAGGAGAGCTGTGGGTACGGCAGGTCTGCAGACTTTTGACTAGAACCTGAAGCTGTGTAAAAGAGAGTCTTTGAATCGAGTTGAAACAGTTTTAGCTGACTGTTCACTGATTCCTCTTCACTGGTCATGATCTGCCTGTGGCAAAGTGCTTCTACTCATGATTGTGAAGATTACTCTCCACGATGCTTCTTCTGACAGTGTGAATATTGACTTGCACTTATAAAGGTCAGGGAGTTCCTACAGTTATTGGGAGTGAGAACACTAACTCCAGCAAGGCTCTCTGAGAAGAATTTAACCTTCATATTACAGAACAGAGAGCTCAGCAGAGCCAGGACTTCAGCCAGCTTGAAAGTTAACCTTATTTCTCTGCAAACACAAATGTGGACTTCAGCGTTGCCCCAGAAAAAGAAAAAAAAAAAAAAAAATCAAACAATGAAGTGGACAAAGAACCCAAGAGATATATATCTAGCAGACATTTTATTTTACTTTTTAAAACATTGGTAGACTGCATGGAAAGAGTCACTTTTGGATTTCTATAGCTTCCAAAACAAATAATGGCTCCTTCGGCTTTTAAGAGCATTGTGCGGAAAGATAAACCATCCCATACATTCCTTTTCTCTGTTGTTCTGACATTAGATCAAAGAAATTTATTCCCAGTGAGGCACAGCAACCGACTTAGCTCACCTTTGAAAATTCTTCTGTATTTGCTATCATGTGGATTCAAGCTCAGAGCACAGCTGAGACAATTTAAGGTCTGTAGGAATTTGGCTGTCTATTAGCGATCATGTCCTGCGGTACAATACAAGAAGGATGACAGTGTAGAAGCAGAACTGCAAATGAGAATGAAGGCTCACTTTTCATCTTGATGGACTGTAAAAAATAATATTTTTTAATTTTTAATGCAACACATTTGTATTGTGGCAGTAGTGGCAGTAGGCTCATATTGCATATAAATGAAGATGATTATTTGGTTTGTAGGAGAATAAAGGAGACATGTTGATGAAGAGTATACCGGGAAAGTAATAAAAAGGAAGAAGTATATGTAAGTCCTGGTTGCCTAGGAAAGGCATTGCTTTCTGAATTTGGGCACTTTTTTTTTTTTTTTTAATGCATGATAACTTTCACAGTTTTAAGTTTGACATCTGGCAGATTTTAGATAGTGTAGAAATCATCCTTAATGGCCTTTCTGCCTCATCAGTGGGGCCACCATTCAAGTAACAAAGTGCCAATCAGGTGCTCTTGTTCCTCTTTAGCTTCAAGATATTACTGGAAAGCTTTTTGCAGACATCATGATCTCTCTGCTTGATATGCTGTTTATTATAACTGTAGTTAAAGGTCTTCAGGCTTATCCATTGCAACACCCTAATTTTCCTGACTGACTTTTTTTCCCCCAGGATAAGGCATAACATGCTAAGTTTCATTCCCTCTTGATCATCCCCACCTCCCCTCAAAGAACAGATCTTCTTATACTTGAAAGACAAGGAAAAGAAAAAAATAAAACAAAATTAACTGTGCTGTTTTTATTTGAGATATGAAAATGAAAGATTAACAAACAGAGTCATTTAAGGTGTTTCATTGTACTATTGCAGATCTAATTAAATTGATTTTTAAAATGAAAATGAAATTTCATGGGCAATTAGACTGTGAAATAAATCACTTCTAATGGAAAAAGAACACTGTATAAAATCAGACAAAAATGTGAATTATATGCAGTGTTTAAGCTGAGTGAAGAAAATAACCAAGAGTGTTCCTCTTCTATGGACATTGCCTAAACCACTCTGTCTCAGGAATCATTTATTTTTGGCTTATCAAGTTAATTCTGGTTAATACAGTCTTACAATGCAATGCGTAATACAAATGTTTATTTTCAAAATATGTGCCAAATGGTTTCACTTGTTTCTGAAAATTAACCAGAGCAAACTTACAATATTCTCTTGGTATAAAAATAACAGAATACTGGATGGCTTTCCAGCCATTGCAACATGGCAATAAGCTTTCTGGTCTGAAAACTATTAAAATCCCATAAGCAGATATTAACATAATAGAGTAAAACAGTACAGTTCACTGATACTTGAACCAAATTTAATCATCTTTTTATATGTGATCAGATTTTACTAATGCCTAATTCATACCAATATAACACCGTATTTAAGCACTGGCTTAAACTTCACTTCCAGACAGGTTTTTTAATTTTGTTTTAAAACTTGCTATATTATACATAGAATAGAAGTATGTGCTTTTTTTATACTGTCCTGAGTAAAAGTATCCTAGTTAATCTTTTATTTTTTGGTTTTGTGTAATCAAAAAATAAGGCAAGTCTCAGAATAAACAATGATGTTTCTGAGTTACTCTGTAAAGAAAGTAAACATGCTTCTTTAAAGTATTGTGCAATGCAGAGATTTCATTTTAAAAATTAAAAATAACAGAAAAAATGTCTTTTTTCTTGTCTTATTTTAACTTCAGATCTGTTCACATCTGAATATGTTCATTGTCAAGGAGATTATACTGCAGATTAATATAACACCATTTTATTGCTCCACACTCAAACTTACTACCTGAACTACCTGCCACCCGTGTATTCTTGTTTTGGCATCCAAGTTGTTTCCAAGCTTCTTCACCTGAAAATGAGACTTGGTTCATAGAAGCTCTAGGACATACATCAAGAAGAGATTATGTGAAGCACAGGAACTAGACTTGTTAACTGCTAAAGATTTCTAAAGCTATAGGGTTCGATCAGGATTTCAGAAACTTAAAAATGCAAAATGTAGCTGAGAAAGGAGTTGCACTTGCTGTTGAATCCTAATGTCAGCTACCTCAGAAATTGATTTAAATAACACAAACACTCAGTAATTATTGCCTCACAATTATAAAGAGGAATGGTCAAGCACAAAGTGGTTAACTTTCCAAAAAGGGGAAGAACCCCAGCCCTTTCCTTGCTTGAATGTAAATTAAAAAAAAAATAAATAAAAAAAACCCAGGTACTTTTTTACTGGTTCCTTAACATGCTGCTTTGCCATTTCTCAGGTTAACATAATCAGTTCAAACAGTGGTGAATAAAACTGTTTCAGTCTACTGTATCAAATGTACATGGACTGATCAAGTAAACCATAGTGACTGAAGCAATTATTATCTTCCATCAGCTGAATGGCTCTCAAGAAGGTTTCAGAATTGACCTTGTCCTAGCAGGCTGAAATAGCTCAGGAGAAAATTAATTTATAATACTGCATTTCCTATTATTTTATGACTTTAAAGAACTCCCTTTAATTTCAGTGACATTTTTACATCCTTAATTAACAGTGCATTAAATAAGTGTGATTTAGGTAAAATAGATCTTTAAAGTGTCACTGAAAACTTGTGACTTCCCTCAGTTTTGAATTAATTCTTAACTGATGAAAAAAAGAGCAGTGATCTTGAGTAATAGCAATTGAATTGATATACTGGGATATGTTGCACTACTGAAGTTTCTGGCACAAGACACCACTGTTTAATAGATACTCTTGAAGTTATTTTGGAGGAATTAAATTGCAACAAAGTCACTTAAGATGTGGCATTTAGATTCACCAATAATAATATTATTGGAAAATAAATTATTATAAATAATTTTGTTGAAGGAATATGTAACATTTTATAAAGGATAAATCAAGATGTTTCCTCAGGTGGCAGGCCAAATTAAAATTCCAAACATGGTGGCTGCTGTTTGAATAGAACATGTGGGGAGCAGGATTATAAGGACATCCTTCACAGAGCAGAGGAAAAGTCCATTATGCCCAGCAGCCGTAACTTGACAGGGACCAGAAGCAGATACCTTATGGAAAGACAATAAGAACAAGTAAGCATATGATAAAAACACTTCAGAGGAATAACTTTCCAGCTTTCATCAATCTGCTCTTGAGTTGCTTCCTGCACGACTGATCATAGCTCTGTGCTTACTAGTGCTGGATGGACCTTTTTTTTTTTTTTAATTGATGTCTTGAATTCATGTTTTAGTATCCATGATACCTTACAGTACTTTACTCCAGTTTACACATTTAATAATAAAAAAAAAAATCTCATTTTTATTGTCTTGACTTTACCTGCATAATTTTCATTTGATGTTCCTATGGATGTTTTATTATCAGAAACAATAAACAGTTATTTCCTATTCATCTTCTCTGTGTGCCTCACAAATTTGTAGACCCCTAGCATAAAGCTGACTCATTACACTAACATTTCTTTATCCTTTTTGGGTTCCTACAATTGTAAAATTTCAATTTCTGTGAATTCCTGGCCAATACCAATATTTTGAAGAGATTACGCTACCTTTAATGAAGACAAACTCTCTTTGAATTTTCTAATCAATCTATATTTACCATCCAAAAAGCCCTTTACTGTGATACTGTGGAATATTTTTCAATACAAATATAAATTAATATTAATTTTTTTTTTTAGACAGCCGATATCTCATTTATATAACAAAATTGCATTTTCAGATATGGAAGTCAGTCATGCACAATGTCATCTGGATATGAAAACAATGGAGAGCAATAACATGAATTTAAGTGTTATATATTTTTTCATCTGCTTCTGAAGACTGTTAAAACTGTATTTAAAATTTGATGCTTCCGACATCAAATACCTTTACCCTCTGTTTTTCCTTCTGCTATCAACAATAAAAGATTATTAGGAAAAGTCAATTCACGTATGGGAAAAAAAGACATTTGAGAGAGTACAGCCTTACTAAAGATTAATACTTCTTTTGCAAGAATAAACTGGCATAAATATATTTTCATTCCCTGTGGTTACTTTTCCCAAGTGGTAGTCACTAAGTGACTCACTAATAGCTACATTATGCCTTTCAACAGTACATTGATATATTTCATGTGCATTGATAAGTTTATTCTTCCTGGATTTTGGACTAGTCCATCCAACTTTTGAGTTCTGCCAGTTCAGCAAAACTGGAATTTTCCAACAGCTACCCTAGAGGTTTTATTTTCTGCAACAGTTTTGTTGTACTAATAAAACAAGTTTATATAAAACTGAACTTTATTTCAAAACCTACCCAACGTAAGTGCAATCCTTTTAACTGACCCAAGCATAAGATCTTAAAATATTATCCACTACGTTTCATTATATCAGTTTCTTCTTTGCCCAAATGGATGAAGACGTTGTAGTTTCAATGTTTCATTGCTCCTGTTCTCACCTATGGACGAGGTTCCCTTCTCAGACAGTATTAACTTACGCTATGATCTCTTGTCTTGCTAGCCTATCATTTGGTATTATGGGAATCTCTGCCTGTAATGCCACACTAGAATTGAAGTCCAGCATCGAAACTGGTCTGCGTGGGCTGGGGACAGTAAGACACAAAGTCTGCAACTGTTCCAAAGGTCCTGTTTTCCAATATGTAATCCATTAGTATATTCTATCAGCTTTTTAGTGTTCATGCAGTTTATTTTGATGGAAAGAGGTCCTTTCCCACAAACCCAGGTATTTTTTAAAAGAAACTTAATTTTATTGAAAAGTTTTTGCTTTTTAAATGGAAAACCAGTATAGATAGAAGTGTTCTTACTAGGCTTAATCTTAAAGCTCCAGCCTTATGCTGTTGAAGCTTTCATGCACCTTCATAGTTTATCTTTTGCAGTACAGCCTCTTTTTTTGTGTCTGTAAATTCATAGTTTGGACTGAACTCACAGTACTGTAGATTTTTAAAAGCTTCATTATCCTGTGTTCTATTTCTCAATGCATATATGCAGTTGCACTAAACTTTATACCACCTCTGTGATGATTTTCTATATCCCTTTGTCTATCAGTCTGTGAACTTTTAAAATAAGAGAAGTAACTGCCAGTAATTCCTATTTGTTCTTTGCTTTCAAGGAGACAAGTTTTTTTCCAGTTGCAGCAAAATGTATTGTGGAAGAGCTGGCAGGGAACAGAAAGAAAAAAACCACCTTCTCTTAGACGTGTTTTTTAGATTGTTTAGTAGGAGGGCAATGGCTCGAAATCCATTACTAGTTTTGTTATCTTGCAGATCCTGCACTCTCAGGAGAGAGTGATGATCATGTTGTGAGAGTGCCAGCTGGAAGCAATGTCATGTACAGGGGGTAAGCAGCTATCTAACACCCCAGATCATGAGCTAAAGGAGGGAAGATTTTTATCTGTAGGAATTCTCAAGGAACACAATTACTAAATGTTCAAACTTTCTTTGTGCTCCCTTAGGCCTGCACTCTAATAGAGGCCCAGCTGCTGAAGTTGAGAGAAAGCAAAGTGCAAGAAAGACATAACTGGCAGGAGCAGAATAATAACTAAGCAGCAGTTAGGAGGTACCGTGGGGTTATTAAAGCTAAACTATGCTGCCTGCTGACGTCAGATGAAGCAGTCTGTCTCCTGTAGCATTCTATAAATATGCATGAGTATAGATGCTTTTCTGTGGATACTTTTGGGGAATTTGGAAATTATGTTCTAAAAAATGCAACATGCCTTACTGAAAGCAGCAACTATTGTTCCTCATTACAACAGAAAAGATTAAAACCTTATGTTACTCTTACATGCGTAGTTGTACATGACTCCGCTGATTCTCCAAAAAAGAACAAATAGATTTCCAGTACTTTTGGCTTACTTGTGGAACAATGTTCAATGACTAGAGAACATTCTCCATTGATAGACACTTTCTGCTTTCTGTTAATGCTGCCTTCTTTGTGAGCACAGTCCTACTTAAATGCAGATAAGATAACCTTTTCTCTCATTCCATTTGTTGGCTCAGAGGAATCTTCAGTTTGTTTTTCAGTTGAGCTTGATATTTTTTCTCTGCTTTGCACTATACTATGGCTTCATAGATCCATACTCCAGTTATTGTTAGCATTCATCTTGCAGGATCACATAGAACATGTTTGTACAGTAACCGCCAGCTGTTTTATTGCTACATTCATTCTGTTTATTAATTAACAACAACACACAAACTTTCCTGTCTGGGAAGGGACAACTGGTGGCCCAGAGGACACAGGACTGAACAGTGCATTTGGTCCTCTGCTGTGGGGATTTGAGGTGTAAAACCTTCTGTAACTTAGTTACCTGCTCTCTGCCTCAGTAGTCACCATTTGTCAAACAGATGGTAAATACATTGTTGTATGAAAATCCATGCATCCTCACTTCTTTTCAGAAACACTGATGAAATACTTTCATTGCTGTCTTTGTTTTACAATAAGAAGTCTCAACTGGGTCTTGACTAACAGGCAGCTTTACATCCCAGAAACATCTAGAAAACCCAGGCCTTGTAGCCTGTCTGATGCCTGATTCAGCTTCCATTTCTTCTGATGCCAAGTATTACTGACTGGCCAACGGGTAGTCCATAAACTCCATAAATCCCACCAAGAAAGATTTCTCAGCTGCCTTCAGAAATCTCAGTCTTGTGGGTGTTTTGGTGTTTGATTTGAACATGCATTTATGAATAAATATTTCTTTTTCAGAAACATGTGGTTTCTTTTTCTATTTCTGCTTGGTTTATATTTGGGGCTTCCATTTTAAAATGAGTAAAAGATCTCTATTATGTAATTTAACAGAAATTATTACAGTGGTCTGAATACCAATGTCAATGTGTTCAGAAAACTCATTGTTCCCAATAAAACTCAGAGTCTAAGACCTCTCTCAGGTCATTAGAAGTGTCAAAACCCCTGACAGACAGCTCCTCAGTGGATAGAAGGCCCTCTTCCAGTACCATAAAGCGGGTATCTGTATCACAACCAGTATGGCTTCAGGAAGGAGGACAGTATACTCTCTTGCAGAATTAGGGGGAGAAATTATCTCCCATCTCTCACTGCACTTGTTTTCTCCTAGGAAGGCACACTCGTGCTGGTGCCAAAGCACTGAAACTAGTGGCACAAAAGGTAAAACTGTAATAGGAAAACAGAATGTCAGAAAAGGGTTGTTTCATCCCTGCAAAAAAAGCCTAGAGGTGTGGAATTGTTTTTTTCTACCCATAAAGACCTTCCAGAAGCACAATGTAGGATGTTACTCTGAGGCATAATTCAGGAAGAGATAAGAAAAAGGCTTGCAGGGTCTGCCACTGGAACATAAATCACACAGAGATTGATAATTTTTTGATCTGGTTATCAAAACCTTGTAGAAACAAAAGTTGCAAGGGCTTACACTAATTTCCATTGCAGCAACATTTGTCGTGAAATTTATGGTTAGATCTTCTCTTGGGCAGCCACTAGAGGACAACCTGATCACATACTTTTAAGTTAAGTCTGATGCTCCTACCCACAGCAGTACACAGGCACCAATAGCTTTAATCTACAACCCCTTCCCTCCGACAAAGCTAATCTTTAAATGGTAAGTCAAAAGTTTTAAACATGACATAACAAGCATCTCAGAGCTCTATGTGAGAATCTGTATAAACCTGACCCATAAGTTTTGATCTCTAAAAATAGATGGAGCTAAAAAAGATAGATCTTTGCATAGCTGGCAGAAACCAAAGGAAAGGAAATTTTGTAAAAGTAAAGAAACATGAAATATGGACTAGTACAACCTCTGATTTGTTGGTCCTGAACAGATACAAGTATTTTGAAGTACTTTTGTCCTGTGTTTTTAATATTATTTTACATAAATGTGTAGTGACTAGTGTACTAGAACATATTTATTACAGCAGTGCCAGAAGGCCTCGATTTGCTACATGTAGTAATAATATACAGTGAGAGTTTCTCCTCTAGAAGCCTTACTGCCTGAACAGTTAAGGCAGAAATGGTGATAAAAGGAAATGGGGAAAAAAGGGGATTCAGTGCCATGCACCAGCTGGAACTGGAGGATGCAAAGAGAGGCCCTAACAGGATCTGTTTCACACTTCCAGCACCTCAGAGGTATCAGTGCTGGGAACAGCAAACACTTTCTCCCTGCAGAGATTTCTCTTAGCTTTGAGATGAGGGTATTTGATAGCTCAAGCCTTTGACTACAGGAAGAATGTTTTGGGTCTTTTTAACTCACTCATGTATATTGTTCTAAGAAGTGTGTTTGGATTGTTATTCTTATGCTCATTAGAGAGGCTGACAGAAAGAAAATTACCTATTGTTCTAGCATCCCTTTGTCCTGCGTATGATGTCTAAGAGTGAATTTTTCTCTGACTGCAGGTTTCTGTGAACTTCTTTTCTATGCTAGGACAGTCTTACTTCCACCTCTTTATCCATATAAAGCACGTTGTGCAGTCTGGAAACTTCCCTCTCTCAAATGTATTTCCTTCTTCCCATTTTTGACAGACTCTCCCCTGGAGTAACTCTCATTACATCCAATTTCCATCTGTCCACAGTTTGCACAATGTGAGGCACCCCCTGAAGACCTCTTTATCACTAGGATCCAAAACGGGTTTGTGTTTTACCTCATTTTACATTGCATTAGATTCTGTAAAAACAAATCAGGGCTTCTGGACATTAAAGGGTTAGTAACTAAACGTGCACTGAAAGCTCACTGGGGTGGGAGCAGCAAAAGCACAAAGCATTAAGTCAGAACAGTAACAGAGAAACAATGTCAGCACAAGGACAATAAACGCTGTTATTCTTAGTGCTCCAGGAATAACAGTGATTATTGTTCTTGTTTTAACATCGTGTTGTTTTCACAATTTTTCTGGACAACAGCATAGTGTAAGAGGAAGTGCTGAGGTGACCTATATGGAGATTTTAAAATTATGAAAGGGAGAGGAAGTGAAATGTGGTTTTACTCATGTTAATTTTGCATTGATGGGGCTTTAAGAATGCTGAAACGAAAACACCTAGGCAGATGTGCATACATATTTATTTATTTGTTCTTGACAATAATAGCTTCTGAATTATCATGGCACGCAAACAGCCATGTGTATGGCCCAATAAAGGATCCCTTTCCTTTCCCTCATTTGCCCCCTCAGCCATACAATGCTCTATTACACTTTGACTTTTAATAAGATTGTAAGATTTTGAAAGGGAGATCCTGCTTTTAAGTGATGCACCGGGCAAGTTGAATACTGTTGAATAAAGCAGCATATTGATAGTGTATCACTATTACCCACATGAATACTGATACTGAACGGGTACCAGTGAGGAAGCTGCCTTTTATGTGTACCACTGTATTTGCACACACTGGGACCAAAGGGATGCTGCGAATCATTATAAACCTTGTTTAGACTGATACTAGCTGACATCATGAAACACTTCTGTTCACAGTTACACCATACCCAATAGCACCTTGCAGTGTTGCTCAGATACCACTTCACCATACTAAGGGAATTTGCCCAAAGTAAATTTCAGTACCTTGTCATACATTGTGATGTCCACTGTGCACCACAGCATTGTCACTGTAGACCTAGCAACACAGTATAGTAAGTGTAAAGTTACAGTTCATCTTTCCTAATGCTGTTCCATAATGTTCCAACTCACTTTTCAGTGATGGTTTAGACAGCTGAGAACCAAGTGCCAGCCGTAGAAAACACTTACCAGTTTGAGGCCTGAAAGCATAGCTCAGTACAGCTCAGGCTTTTAATTTGCCTTAATGCCCTTTTTGAAACACTTTTGTTAGCACCTGGTTCTACCAAATACCCTTCCACAGCATTAGTTCCTAGGATACCAGGACTGATCTCCAGAGAAACATACCAAAACACTTGTAAAAAATGAATAAATAAAATAACTTTTATTTTCTTTTGTGTTTTTCTTCTATTTTGTAAAGTTACTTGGCAAAACCAACATGACATAACAGTGTAATTAGCATAATCATGGAGTGGTTATTTGGCATACGGAGTCCATCTATTATGTCATATTGAGGATGTCTGTTCCTCCTATTTTTCTGAAAAACCCTCAAAAAGAAAAGGCATAGGAATTAAGTCATTACGTATTCCAGACAAAGGCTACTCTTCTTCTTCTTTCTCTCCAGAAAGCCCAAATTACCTCTACTTTCTCATAGTGTTTTATAAATGCTTTGTCTTTGTCCTTTTTTATTTCAACTGCTGTGGAAGCAAAAGAGACATAGCATAGACTGAATTATATTGAGGGAACTTTAACCTTTAGAAATATTTTTCCTTCACAGCTCAGCCCCTTCCATTTCTAGTCCTTGTCAGTAAACACATGAAAGAGCATAACTGCGAAGGCCATGAACAAGCAACAGGAAAAGGAATCAAGAAGAGAAAAACATGAAGAGTATAGACGAAACTGATCAGAAAGAACAAAAAGAGATAACTAACAAAATCATTCAACCAAAAATCAAATTCCTTTTTTTACATGAATCACTTAGGCAATCTGAAAGTAGGATTTAGCAAGGCTGCAGTTATACAGCCCTGCCCTAAGCAGTATGGTCATTGTCATTAAGAAGGCGTGGGAAAATCTTTGTGCAGGCCATACCATTTCAAATTACAGAATGGAGGAAATGGCAACATATTCAACAAAAGATTGCATACAAAAGGCATTTTGCACTTACTTTGGAAAACAGTGCCAGGCATTGCTGGGGAAGCATGAATCTGAAAGGACAGATAACATTCTGCAGTAGATCAGGGCTTTATGCATTGGTGCAAAGCTGCATTGTACACAAGCCCCTGATAGCCTTTCAGCTGATATAACCACCTTTCTCCAATACCCAACTGACTAGAAGTGAATCACCTGCAAGAGGAGAGTAGAAGGAATAGTGAGACTGGAATGCGATTAAGTTTTTCCATACAGGAGTTTACTTCAAAATCTTGAGCTCTGAGTTCAATCAGAGAACGCTTGTGAATCTAGGACTGAAAAAGCACCTGCCAAAAGAAACTTTGGAGCACAAGATTCTCTCTGCTTTAAGGCAACTATACAGTTGTGGATGTAATTGCCTGTGTGAGACACATGTTTACAAAGAGTAACCAAGCACATATGTGTTTCTAACCTTTCCATGACTGGAAAATACACAGGAGACTATATTGCCCACAAAGGTATGACTTCACAGCTCATATAAACCAATCTAAGCTGGCATTAGACTGTCAGATTCCAATACTATTTTAGTCATTGCAGATAGTGGATCCAGCAACACAAGTATTTACCCCAGGGTCTAATGCCAGTATTTCAGCTGTCCATATAGTTTTCTACACCCTAACTCAGATACATTTATATAATCACATCTCTGACAACCATCAACACCTACCAGCAATAGCTATATAGACTCCAAAAAAGTTAGTACTTTTCAATTCAGTGATCCTTATGCATCACAAAGGCTGCTCATGTTCCCCAGCTTTTACAGTCAATAACCCTTCAGTTATTTCTGGAGACTGACAGAAGTTACATTAGCAAAGGCTGACTTTTCATTAGCATTTCCATCAGGTTGTGTCCAGCTTTTATGATTGACTTTGGTAAGGTTGGCCAGACCATGCCAGTAATCACATGAATGAGATAATTATAGACACAAAGGGATTTTACAGTGTTGACTCTGCTAGCCAAATTAGCTGCTGGTGGTGAGGGCTGCAAGACATCTGTTATTCTTTCACTTAAAAACAATTTGTCAAACCCACTAGTGTTTATGGCTATAAAATGAAACACTGGAATAAATCCTTGATTTCAAACAGTCCAGGCATATTAAATTACTCTGCAGCTACTTAACCTTACCTCTGGAGAAACAAAGAAATGGGAGTCAAAATGATTCTTTTAATACATGTCACAATGTTTCTGGTGAAGAAAATGCAAAAGTACTTATTTTGGGTCTATTATCTTCCAGCTAAATGTGAATGGAGAAGAGAAAGAACAGAATGGAGGTAGAAAACTAGACAAAGAGAAAAGAAACCAAGAGTAATGTTAGGACAAAAAGCAATATTAATTGATTTTAAATCCAAATAAACTTTGGAAAGAGTCCAAATGAAACTGCTTCATAGAAACACGAAAGGGTGTGTTAAAAAAGAATGCAGATTCTTCAGGAGTGGTTGCAACAGCCCCACTGGATTTTCTGTTTCAGATATCATGAAGTCATCTAATTAAAATGGGATTATTTCTCAGATTTTCCATTGCTTATTTGCTTTGCTGTTCTTTTTCATCGCAATGTTAAAGCAGTCACTTTGGATACCTATCAGAGTAGGACTTGAACAGAGTCAGCTAACATTTTAATTCAGAATCATTATGGAATCTATCCGCAGGAGCTTCAACTGTAAATATTTTTTCTTTTTTTTTTCTAAATCCTGTACCTTTCAGTAGATTTCTCCCTGAAGTATGGGTGTAGGGGTCAGAGTCTGTTATTTGGCTAGGTTAGCTTTACTCGGTTAACTATAACTGAGAACACACTGATGGTCTCATATGTAGGTAGATTTCCACCATGTTTTCTTCTTAAATTCTCTTTTTCTGTGGTAAATGATTAGTGTTCTTTACATTACTTTCTTTAACTCTGATACAGCAAGTTAAAAAAGGTCACATCTGACTTTGAACAATTCTGCAGATGACCCTTGGAACATTTTTTGTCAATGTCACTCAGCATTTCCAACCAAGGGCTGAACTACATGCTGAGTTTGATGGGGTTTTATTACTAGTGATATCAGCCAAGCTTCCCTGCTGGGTATCAAGATCATGTATCTAACTTCCATCCCTATGGCAGTTTTCCCCTTAACTAAGCACGAGCCTGTTTGTCCCTGCAGACTCCTTTTAGACATATAATACTTTCTTGGTTTCACATAGAATGAAAAACTATGCCTTGGGGGCATCCTAATTTATATGCTTTATCTGAAAATGCCCCTCCAGCAGAAGCCACTTTGTAAAAGTGTTACCATGGCACCATAGAAATGTACTCCCAATATAATTTTTCTGTCTCAATATTAATTTACTCATCAAAACAATTTTTTTGCTCCTTTCTGTAATTGATATTCTAGTTCTAGTATGGCAAAGATAAAATCAACATGTAGCTGATTGTTTTAGTGATGAGCTAAGTCCTTTTAAGTAACTTTGATATCAACTGAAAAATTGTTTTCCAGTTGCACATAGAGTGATGTTTATCATTTGGGTACCTCAAGGGCTTTCTGTGCTGCAGTGAGTTTCATTTGATTGTGTCAGGTTTAGTGAAACAGGTAATTATTTTCCTGAAGGCATAACTATATTTTTAAAAGACTTAATAAATGTTTACAGTTTTGAAGTTCAAAAATATTTAGACTACATATGGAGAGTTAGCAAATACCTTTAAACATGAAACACTCATGGCCTGCTTCTGCCCCGTGAGCCTTGAATAAATCAAGGGATGATGGTGAATGGGAAGAGACTTCCCTGTAAATTAGTCATTGGGAGCACAAAGCTCTGTTGAATGGACATAGGTTGTTAGTTGTAAGACTGCTTCTGTCATGGCAATTTTAGCCAGATATATGTAGCACCAAGTGAGCTAATAGTATAAAAATTTATTATAAAAATGGAAACTGTTTGGATCATTCAAATCTTACAGTCATACACAATTTTCACAAGTATTTTGATTCTCCTTAAGAAGGACCTTTTATTTTTTCTCTTTAGATGGAAACTAAAAAATCTTTTAGCTTTTAAAGCTCTTAAAGAGCTGGTGGAATATTTTTTTTTCACACAGATGTTGAAATACTGGACTCCGTTAGGTAAATGAAGTTTTACCAGTGAACTCATAATAGGATTTCCTCATTAAGTGTGTCCTAAATAAGAGCGTCTTTCTTTCTCGTTCATTTATGAACAGTTGGGTGTTAGATTAACCATCCCAGATATTATAAAGATTGTACAAAATTATGTTAAAGGGTTGTGTCTTTTTAAAGTTATTTTTTAGCTTTTAAAAGCTTACCTATCTCCATTCCTCCAGGCTGAAGCAGAGGTAAACAGAAACTGTAGAAAATCCTTGTTAAATAAACACTGGTCAGAGAGAACTGCATTTTAAAATGTAATATATTTTACACATGTAAGACATGTAAAACAGGAGTTAATACAATGAACTGAATTGCCATTACATCTCTTATTCTTTGCAACCACTTACTAACATACTGAAGTTTCAAAATGCAAGATAATGTGACATTGCTAATCACTAGTATAACTAAATAATACCCTGTAGATGTGAGATGTAAAATTCAGCTTTACTCATGGATACACAGGTATTTTTGTTTTTCTAGAAATGAGTAATTAATTTTTCCTAAGTTTCATCTCTCTGTGGTTTCCTATGGAAAGTTCAAGTGCTGAACAGTTTTAGGAACTCATGTGAAGTTTCAAAGAAAAATTAGATGTACTGCATACAATCTAAAGTAATTTAAACTAAAACATTTGCATGACTGATGAGCTCACAGCAAGAACAGTACATAATAAAAATTCTAGAAAACAATATACAATGAATAAAAAAATAACAGCTTTACAGTTGTATTTATTTGCCTTTATTGTTAATAAAAAAACTAAACCAAAACCTAAACTTAAACAACAACACTCCCTCCAAATCTCTCTAGTCCAAGTCAAGCAAATTACCCTTAACAGGAAACTTTAGTGCAGTGATCCTGTTTGTTTGGGTGGTTCCTTTTGTATACTTTTACATAGCTGCAACATACAGATATCTGTTATCAGGAAAAGAATTCTGAAGCTGCTCAGAGAATTGGTTCTACCTCTCAGAGGAAGTTATGAAACCAAATGTATCTTTTTCTTTTTTTTTCTGAATTTCATCTTCATTTAAGTTTTATTTTATTTTTACACTCTGCGTGATCCTTGAGTGACCTATATAATAAAGACATTGGACTACATTTACCAGCTTCCTGGAGACATAGCTATCAACTTGGCATTGCCACACAACCTAGCCAACCTATGGTAGCTTTGGCTCACTAGAGAATTCCAGCAAGTATAAACTTCCCAATCTGCTGCTCCATCAATATAGTTATATCTGTTAACAATGGGACAAAATGTGAAAAATGAAAATAAAGTATATATCTAGAGCTTATTTCCTTGGGCTACAAAATACCCAAGGTATATGTCTTTGCAGTTTCCAATTCTAATTAGACATGATAGATGTGAAATGAAAATCTAGATTCAATCAACATTAAATAGCAGAAAATCTCATTTATCAGACATCAAGCTTTCAGCAGGTACAAATTCAGCAGGTTCAGCTGCTAATACCTGAAGCCTTGGTGTTTTATTTCTCAGCCTTTACTCCTAACACAGAATGCCCTACACTTCTTGTATTTCAGCATACCCTTAAAGATTATAAATCCAATCTCCAATGGTGTAATTTTATGATTTTATCCATCAACCATTAGTATATATTGCTAACAGAATTTTTCAGGAACTTCTTTATTTATTTTGCAGAAGTGGTCAAAAATTGAAGTACATGTCTGAGCTCTCATTTGTTATGTAATATGGTTACAATAATTTCCTGTTTATCTCTGTCCTACCCCTTTCTTTTCAAACAAATTCCATATATGATCCAGACTGAATGAGGAAAGAAATAAATAAGTAATAATAAATATTTGCAGAAAAACCCTGCTATGTTTTCACAAGCAGATGACATTTCTACAGAAATTCTTCTACAAAAATAAGCCTTTTTTTTCCCCTTCTCCCAAGTGTGCTTGTCAGTTTTTACCAATATTCTAACTCAGCTCCAAGACTGGCAAGCTAATTTTGATTGCTTTCAGACAATCATGAATTAGTGCTCTTTAAACAGTCGAAAGTGCAGACTGTAATGCCCTAATATACTAACAGGCTTTAGTAGTTCATGCTGGCAATGAAATATCATCCAGTCTGTGTTTGCAAAGGGTCAGCCTAACCTCAAATTCACAGCAACATGGTGTTGAGCTGTGAAGGAGCTAATACAGTGATTGCCAAAGCTCTCTTTTCACATCATGACTGTAAAAGACATTTTTGGATCTTCCAGCAACCCAGCACCCACATGTTTTGTTTTACAGTGTATTTAACACTATTGATGCCCTAGCTCTTGTGTGTCATGCTCATAGAAATGTATTGCTAATTTCCTGGAAACTGGCAAGGGATAGTTTGTACCATCCTCTACACTTATAATGGTCTTCAGTCTGTGTCACAGCTACATGAAGAAGAGTTATTGAGCGGGTGGAATATGGAGTCTAGATGACTGATTTGCCCATTTTGTTCCTTCTTGCAAGTCACTTCAGAGAGCAGCATATACACTCATTCTGTTAACTTTTTTCCCTATTTGTTGGATAAATTCATATGACAGATACAAACATTCATTCACCCTGTTTTGTTATTTTTTTAGTCAAGTTACTAAAATTAATATTATGGAAAGCCCCAGTCACTTATTAAAAAATAATTAAATAATGGACTCTGTGACCAAATAATTATTTATCAGTATGAATTTGCCCTCACAGCATATGTAAATGAAAATGGGTAGAACATTCAGTGTCGATCAGAGAGACAGCACTATGTATTTCTCCCAAACCACTGACAAATACAGATGGGAAAGGGTCAGTACATTTTTATTCCTAGCTGTTATTTGGACAGATGGCCAGCCACTGCAGTTGTTGAAAATTTTTTTGCCCCTAATTTAAATTTAATGAAGTGCAAGAGATCCAGCAAAACAATTTTATTTTTTAAATATTTCCTGGGGGAAATAAATGCTATTGCTCTCTTTTGCCTACCTCCTCCTACAAGCAGCATTTCTGTCTCACTGTGCAGCTGCTGTTTAGAAAATTAACAAATGCAGCTTTTACCTACATGAAGCTCTTGATTGTAAGAAAAACATGAAAGATAATATAAATTTTTTTCAACATTTCTACAGTGAAGCAAAGACCCGTTTACTTGGGAAGACGTTTTGGGGTTTCTTCGGGGTTTTTTTTTGTTTGTTTGGGTTTTTTTTTGTTTTATGGTTTTTTCTGGTATATATGTATGTATTTTAGAACCAGTTTTGACCTACGTGAAACTGGGGAGAAAATATCTTCCAGATTTTTAAATTAACTTATAGTTTTCTGGATCCATTACTCTCTGACAAAAATTTAACTTTTTTAAAATACCATACTTCTCTAGCACTTTAAATTTGTGTATAGAGATGTAGTCTTCCAGCCAGGACTCAGAAAGTCTATTCCCAGAAATATACAGACATCACTGATGATGTAATCACAGATGCTTTTGACAAATACAATTACAGTCATAAACAAGTAAGTCTCTTTGGCTGGGAATCAGGAAGAAACCGGGAAAAAACAGTGTCTATTGGAATGGAAATAACCAATCTGGAAAAGAAAGGGATGTTTCTTAAGAAGACAGTAAAAACAGTGAAGAAAGAAGAATAAACATTGAAAACAAATGATTGGCCCAAACAAAATCCCCTGGATTTCAACACTTCAGAAAAATGTGAATGTGAATATAAGCATATCAGACCTGTATCAATTAAACATATTTTACATAAGCTCTAGTAGTAACTCTTAAGCAGTCCTTATCAGTCAGAATTTTTACATATTATTACTGATACTCTTTTAATGGCTACAAGTGAAAATAATTTAGCTAGAAAGTAAGAAGCTCTTCTCTCTGCTAATACTACGTTTGGCTTGCTTTCCATTTTAGTTCCAATTTAATTCAGTTGAGCTGTCATCTCTAACCAGCAGTAGAAGTACGGTTTCAATATTCATGTTAGATTGCTCCATAGTTGGTGTGGAGTGCATGGAACATTTTTTGTTGTCTACATAGGCAACTGCAAGAGAACACGTGTATGACTCCAAGGAGAAATATGGATAATATCATACCCATAAAACAAATCACTGACATTCTGGAGATGACAGTGTGCCAGGTCTGAGGAAACTGGTTTTTTTGCAAAGTAAAACTACCCTTCATCTCTCCTTTTAATGGCATAAAAGTAAACAAAAGACCGGAGACCAACATTTTTTTTATTGTAAGGCCTCTCTGTCTATTAATTTGCTGAAGTGATTGAAACAACTGTTCTCAGAGCCACAGTCTGAGCTGGCTGACGCACAAGGGAAAATGCTATGTTCTCAGAACAGCTTCATCTATTAGACTAAAAATAGTAACAGATGAAGAGTATGGAGCAACAGTCAGCCAGCCTAGAAGGTATACCTCTGCCCACAAAACAGAAACAGGAACATAATATGTCTCTACTGTGTTGGTAGAGAAACAGTTAACATGAGCTAGCAAGCTCAGTGTGAGCCGGGTGTGTTGACACAGCTGCAGACTGTGAGAATATAATCAAACTAAGTAAGGGTGGCTTTTGGCCATGATAACTTTGGGGTGGAGGTAGGTTTTGTGAGGTACCTCTGTGTGTCACTGTCAGATGAGTAAGTCACTGGGAGATATTTTCAGAAAAAGGTAGAAGTTCATGTTGTACAGTGAGCAGAAACTTGCTTTCATTTTTCTTGTGTTTTTACCCAGAAATGAGTCCATGCGATGGACACAGCCTATAGTAGGACAAAGATTTGTTTTGGACTTCTTATATATTGATATAGAATTCTGTTGGTGGCTGACAAGCAAGAAGGGCCCGTTAGTTACTGGATGATAGGTTGCAGCATGGAAGAAGTAGACCTTTGCAAGGACCAGAGCAGTAGCAAAGAATGAAAGTAGTGGTATCTTCTTTAAAATGAGGATGGTTTATAGAATACTTCCTTCCATATAAGATTCTATGATTCTAAGTAGCTTTTATTTCTGTGTATTATGAAACCACATTGCAAGCACAAAATTTGGTATATTAACCAAACAGTGAATGGAAGTTTACATAGTTTGTAAGCAGACTTGTTTTTCCATCACTTTCACCGGGTCTGTAAGTGCTTTGTTGAGGTTCGGAAGCAAGAACTGAATGTGTGCATGCAAGTTTTATGATACCACCTTGCTCTCAAGGACTATGGATATAATCTCTGCTTCTCACCTAATTTAGTTTTAACAAAGCCTACTCTGAAAGTCACATTACTTTCAGCAGTATTGAAAGCAGAGTGGTACAACGTCTTCTTATGCCTTCTGACTGCTTGTAAGTAGAACATAGTGTCAGTGACTTGCTTTATGAAACTTCTTCATATTAAAAAAGTAAATAAAAATTTAATCAAAAGCCCATTTCAAGCCATCCTTTGGTTGCATATGTAAAAGACTGTGGAATCCGTAATATTATGATGATTATAGTATTTGCTTAGAATGGAGGAAGCTCTGTGGAAACAGAGAACTTCAGTTTGTGTTTCAATCATTCATCCAACCACAGCACCATCTTCTACAACAAACTAACTACCCCCCCAAAAATTCTGCTTCTCTTTAAATTCAATTTTCCCAATTAAGAAATACAGGCATTTGTCAAGATGGAAAATGAAATTCTCCAGAATTAAAATTCAGTATTAAGAGAAATATTTTTTCCTTTTACCCTTTTCCCTTTTTCTTAATAAATCTGAAGCTCTGATTGTGCACATACTTTGCACACATACAATCAGTAAAAGTAATGAAGCTATTTACACATCACTTAAGATACACAAGTTCCTACACAGTCAGAGGAATATGAAAAAAAAATAATATTAATTATAAGTTATTTGACAGTCACTTGTTTTTTCTTCTGGCTGAACAGGTGCAGAAAACTGTCATTTTACATATATATTTATCCTTTCTCATTACACCTTTTTTTTCCCAGTCGCAGTCTTCACAAAAAAACAGCAATCAAAAAAATGTAGCTTATGAAATGCATCTTTACATGATACTGACCTGAAGTGCAAATCCATTCACTTCAGGTTATATAAACCTCTAGTTACTGAGTCAGAATGTGCTTTCAAAAAAAAAAAAAAAAAAAAAAAAAGCCTTGAAGTTTTCTTCAAGTACAATGACAAAATTTTTGAGAAATCTCACCACCTCCAAATATTTTAAATAGAGAAGCCCTTAACTTTTCACATTATGATGCATATTAATGTTAACTTTTTTGCAACTATGGACAAAGATTGAAATGTTGCAGTCATGCTTACAGCAAGAACTTTCCCCTAGCCCTTCCCAAAAGCTTCCTTGAGTAATATAGATGTGTGCAAGACACTTTGCTGCTCAAACTTGGGCAGGATGCACAAACAAAACACTAAGGACTGAGGCTGCACCTATACTGTTCTCTTGAAGGTTTTTATTTAATATATATATGTATGTTCTTTTCACATATTCAGAAATACATATATTTCATATATAAATGAAGGTTCTTCTATTACAGAGACCTCAGGAGTGAATTCATGTTTTTTTTCATTTGATTTGCTCTTGGAGGACAATTTGAGATATAACTAGAGAAGCTAACTCAAATGAAAAGTCTTGAGGACCATTTGGTCTTACACATTTCTGAGGCCCTCTGGTTATGAGCAATATTCAAGAATGTCCCTGTTGAAAAGAGGGAACATATTTACAGTAGGTTGGTAAGGTAGAAAGCATATCATCACATTAGGCTCCATTATGTCTCTTTAAAAGTTCCAATCCTGTAATTTATTTAACTTCCTTTTCTGACTTGCTAGAAACAAAAAGGGCTGCAGGAAAGCCTGCATCACAGAGGACTATGATACACTACCTCTCTTGGGGTTTAATTTCCAGCTGTCCCAGCCCACGTGTCATTCATCATCATTCTAATTTATCCCTGTCTTTCCATAGTCCTAAGAAGCAATGCTAACAGAAAAGCAAGAGGTATTGACCTTGGCTGTGGATAAAGACATGAAATGGCTTCAGGATTTCTCTTTTTTATTTTTCCCCCCCCCTTTTTTTTTTCAGACAGTCATCTCCTTTAAAACTGTGTCCCCAAGTGCCAAGAAAGTTGTTAGGTGACCCACATCTTCATAGACCCTTGTCAGGGTAGCCTTGCACAACACAGGCCAGTTACAGTTTAATCTTTTGGCCATTGCTGTCCACCTAAGCACCCTTGAAACTGCTTCAGTAGCTGTTGAATACAGAGAAGATCAATGCCTGTTCAGCAGTGTTTTGCCTTCTCTCGTTTATGATGACTTTTCCAACAATATTATTTTAAACAGGGAAATGCAAACACTGCTTGTTATTATAGTCATGCAGACAAAAGACCAAGAGGCCTGAGTTTTGAGCTCTGTTAAGAATAAAGCTCTCACTGTGTTATGCGGATTTTGCTTTCCCCACCTGCCGGTTTCCTCCACTCCTCCGATCGCGTCACAAGCAGCAAAGGTGAGCATGGCATGTAATCCTCTGTCACACAGACTGACAAGCCTAGCATCAGGCTGATGGTCTTTTCACTAAAACCATGACCACCTTTCCATGCATGCCATGTGTTTTCATCTTTTAATGGAAAACATCACAGAAAAGTGGAATATGGCTTTGGTTTGTAAAATAACACTATTCTGCAAGAAGTATGTAACGTTTCCAGCATCACCACTCCACCCATGTCTCAAGTATTAACAAAATATTTCCATCACCACACCGCTGTCTTGAGCATCAGTAGTTTTGTTCTCTTTAATTCATGTGATGGTGCTGTCTTCCCTGGCAGAGAGCCATCCACAGCTATTTACTCATTCCATCCCTTCCTCTGTAAATCCAGGATCACCCATTTGTTTAATTTACTCTTCAGGCCTGCAAAGGGTGCATTTTGATAGTTAGATTGAAGGTATTTTTGCTGGTTTGAGCAAGTAGTTTATTCACTGTTATTTCATTGAGTCTTATTATATGGATTTACCTTCTACATGTTTATCCCTGGCAAAATCCTTGGTTTAATTCAGTGCTTAATTTAAGTCAGGAAAAATATCAAAGTAGTACATTGCAATACTACTACAGACATATGGGGAAAAATAAAAAAAAAGCTATGCTATGTCCCCTTTCCCACCATGGTTTTGCACAATTGTCCAAAGAGGCTGGTTTTCTTTTTTTATATTTACAGTGCTAAAGCTAAGTAATATCTATGACCTGAAATTAAGGCAACCATATAAATATAAAATATTTCTATCATATTCTGTGGTAGATGAAATATTAATTCTGGCTTTAGAAGCAAGTGGAGGAAAGATGAAGCCAATCACATGTCAAGAGCTGAAGTCTTCTCTTCCAAGAAAATGAAACAATCAACTCTGCCCTGATTATAAGAGAAACAGGAAAATAAAACTCCTGCAAGTAAATATGGCAGTGAATTATATGTCCTGTAGGATTAATATTTTATCTGGATAGATTACTCAATTTATTTACTATTTTTTAAATGCTACTCTGCTTCTTTTTCTTCCTGTTTTAATGTATTTGCACTGACAGTATAAGGCTCAACACAAAAAGAACGTTAGTCAAATCTCAGCCAAAAAATATGCTATATCCACAAAAATAAAGTCAAGTCAAAAGCAGAAAAATCCATCTCCAGAGAAAAACAATCATTTAATTGAATGATAAAAAGTAAAACAAAATCAATTTCCTCTGAGGAAGATAAGGAATTGCAGGAAAAACAAAAAAATTACATACTATGTTAGAATACCTTGCTGCCCAAAGGAGATGGAGGCAATCTGTAGTAGGAGAAAAAGATTACTAAACTATGAGGACAGTCAAAGCAAGAGAATAATAATATTTTTAAAAAGTTTTAGCATATTTCATGATATGAACTTGTGACATGAAAAATAGATGAAAGAAAAAAAATTTTAAGCAATACCATTTGAAATGTTAACACTGGAAAAGTATTAAAACCATGGATGCATTTATGTGCATACACTCACTTTTCTGTCACACATGTCCATGCTATAATGAATAGGAACAAAAGTTACACGAGGTTTGGGGTTGGTTTTTTGTGTGTGTGGGGTGGTGGTGGTGGTGTGTGTGTGTGTGGTGTGTGTGGTGGGGTGTGTGTGTGGTAGGATTAGCTGTAAAACAAAAAATTAATATGTCAGATTCCTTTTGGACTCCTTTTGTTTCTGGAACTGTAGAATACAAATTGCATTTCACACTAATTAGCCTAACCACTTAGTGTGTTATATAGAAATCTGTGATTATTTTCCTTTTCACTGATTGTGATGGATATATTTTCCTGTAGTATTTTTTTCCTTTTCTCTGGTTACACTTGATATATTTTTTTGTATTGAATTCTTTTTTCAACATTTATTGGTAGTCTGTTTACTCTTGTTGAAGCTTCGGATGTTTTTTGAATCTTATGTTGATCTCTTTAACATATAAAAGACTACATATAAAGGAAGCATAAGAACAGTCACAACTCCCAAATCATAGCTAAGCACAATTACAAACCATAGCATTGACTAGAATTTTTGCAAGACTGAACTGCAAAACAGATGTTGAAGGCTTACAAGAGCTAGGGGACTTGACTCCTGCTGTGGTACAAGGAAAACCAGAGATTTCCCGGTATAAATTAATGCATAGTTAAAGTATATATACTGTATATATATATATACTACATATATACAATATAGCTGATCACAGATCACCATCCGTTAGTTAACCTGAAGAGGACTGAACAGGGAGAAAGCTGAAGATCAAAGGATCCTGACCACAGTTTAGTAATTTTGTTTTTTAAATTTTGTGAGCTAACATTAATAATAGCAGTGAAATTTTTGAGATGCTGTAGGTCCTTCAGGCAGGAACATCTCCACTACTTTCAACAGTATGCCTAGAAAATCATCTGTAGTTGTAGAGACATTGTCATAGTGTCATAGTAGTCATCATGGTGGCATGGCATTGATCTCAAAGGAAAAAAATCAAAAGCAATTGTTCTGGCATACAAAAGAGCATCATTTAATTAGTCTTATAAATAACTGATTAATGCAAATCATACAAATACTTCAAATGATTATCATCACTCATTAATGAGAGAGAAATGTGTTCTATCCTATTCAGATTTCTAAAAACTCAGTTCTTCTAAAGAGTCCTCAATTATTATGACTGTGATTGTAACTCAAGGCACCTGAGATGGAAAGCAGGTGCAAGCACAAGACTGTCAGTTGGTCATACAAGAGACAGGTCTCAGGAAAGAGTGAAGTGTCTGCAGAACTAGCTCTGCACTGAGGCTTCATGTGAGCCAGCCTACTTTTTCTATGTACCATTAGCTGTATATATTTACTCTGTCATGTGTGTGTATATATATTCTTTTAAACAGGTGAGAAGTGCTATAAACAAATTTGACTCAGGAAAGCTTACAGGTTATTCAGTGGGCCACCAGCTGCAGAATTTTGCACAGGTTGGAAGAACTGAGTTACTTGTAAAACTTTACAAGACAAATATAGAAGTTCATCCATTCAGATCTGCAGTTTGTAACTGCAGACTAATGTATGATGTCACTGTTATTATGTTAAAGCTTTCAATCTTAGGAAAAACATGTTATAAATACTGCTCAGCTGTCTACACTTGCCTGTGCAACCCTTTCTGTACTCCCCTGTGTACCTGAATTATAGGGTTTTGTGATTATGTGACTGAATTCTCCCCACACACCAGTTTTCTGAGGACAAACTGAAAACATTTATCAGGGCCCTGAGGGTCTGCACAAGCTGTGGCCCCACACCTCCCCGCCAGGGCTCCCCACGGCCCAGGATGCCATGTCAGCACCTGGGGCCATCAGCCCCCTCCCCAGCTGTGCTGCAGCCGGCCCGCCAGTCTCCAGCTCCCCACAGCCCTGCCCAGCCCTGCCATGGGCCCTGCCAGGCCAGGCCCCCCCCGTGACAGGGCCACATCCCAGGCCGGCCAGTCTCCAGCTCCCCACAGCCCTGCCCAGCCCTGCCTTGCCCTGCCATGGGCCCTGCCAGGCCAGGCCCCCCGTGACAGGGCCACATCCCAGCCCGGCCTCAGGCAACCCCCATCCCCAGGGCTCTGCCTGGTGCCCTGCTCCCGGCTGGGGCCTGCAGCAGGCCCAGGCTGCCAGATGCTGCCCTGCTGCCAGCTCGGGGAACCTCGGCCACCCTTGGCCCTGGGCCCGCATGACCTGCAGCCCACATGGCACCTTGACGACATAGAGTGAAAGATCTTTGCCTCCTTTGTGGCAGTGCTTGATATCGTACAATAAATAAATTGTGATGTGAAAAAAAAAATTGCCTCAGGATTAAGGAAATAGAATGTCATACTGGAGAACTCAATTGTTCTTTTTATTATGCCACTGAATTCCTTTGAGGTGTTGGAGAACAGAAGAGAAATATGGAACGCTTTTGTGAAAGAAGTCGATTCTAATTGTTCTTTATTGTAAAGTTATACTTGGAGGGGGAACAAAGAGATACCTCCATAAAGCAGCAGAGGTCGTTTGTCTTGAGACTGTAATTGTGGGGAGGGCTGCTCCTACGTGCTAACCTGGGTTGTTTATATAGTCCTTGTGTGCTTTTAGCACATGCCAGCTAGAAACCTTCCAAAGAATCACTTGGTTTGGAAGGGTGACTGCTCCTGCAGGCAGTCTGCATGCCTCCTTCTGGATGAAAGACATTCTAAAGAAGATATCTGTCACCTGGGACAATTCCACTTTTATACTAAACACTAATGGTAGGAAGGAGGTATCCGAAAATGTAGGCTATTAAATAAATAAATAATTTGTTTTATAAATCATTTATAAATCAAAATATTTTAAAATAAATAAAATGCACGGTTTGTTCTATACTAGACATAAATTATAAGAAGTGGAGAATGACTTTCCCATGTCTTTCATGTTATGGAGTCATCTCTGGGTTTTGGAATCAAGTCCTTCCTTTTTATTGCGTTCTCTAGTCAATTGAATACCAGTGTCATAGAAAATTTATCGGCAGTGATGGTATTTTCTAAGAAACTGCAAATGCACGTTTCAAATCTGGTGAGAGAGAGATCTCTGACAAGTCAGATGGAGTCTTCAAACTAGTGGGATATTCTAAGAGGATTCTTAATGACTTATCCTGATCTTATTTCATTTTGTATAGAAGCTTTCTGCAGAATATTCATTTAGGCAATAGCTCTGTAATGTGCTGGGATGTGCCTTCATACATGGTATATGTTGTTTCAAACCTACTTGGATATTTTCCTATGAAATGGAACAAATTAAATGTGAAATCTTTAAAGCAAACTACCCAGATCCTACACAGGGATAAAACTTGCTTGGGTTGTGTCAGAATTAGGATCCCTCTCTCTGACTCCCTTCCTGAAGAAGGCAATTGTTGTCTCCTGTACTGTGTGGTTTAATGCTACCTTCTTCCATCTGTCTGTAGGATCCTACCTCACCATCCTCCAGCAGTACAGGGACACTTAGAAGTTTTAAAGTAATATGCGTGTGATAAAGGGTGGAGGAAACGTTTTTGCCTTCTCGTAGGAGATGAGTCTTTTCTTTTGAAAAGCCTGTATGCAAATAATGAAAAAATAATTACACCCCCCTGCCCAGAATACATCTATGATGAAGAATCCATCCCCAAATGCCTATTGAAGTCACATGGTATAACAAAGTAGCAGTACAGGAAAGCAGCATTTTGCAATATAGTTTGATATACATACCTTACTGTCATCTTATATATATTTATTTATATATATTTATTTATATATATATTTATATATATATAAATTCAGATCTTATAAAACAAATATATGTTGACTTTTTCCATACTCTATATAATGATATAAAATATTAATTTCTACTTCATTTGACAACTACATATTTACTGTACTTGTGTGTACATGTTGAATGTGTCTCTGCCCTACGTCTTTTGTGCATGTGTAGGTAACCCTTGATACATTGAAACTCTAGAATTTTTTGTTAATTTTTTGTGTTCAGACAGTTCTTCTTTCCTAATTTACCTCTGTTTATATTAATTTCTATTCCATGTTTTATAAACAGCTTTAGTTTCTAGATTAAAAGAAAATATCAGTGAAAATATATGTGTTTCTGATCAATTGAAGTGCTACAGATAGATGTGTCTCTCCAACAAAGCACATAAACGTGCTCAATTTTATACTATCCTTTCTTTCTTTTTTTTTCAGTTTGGGATTTAGTTTCCTTTTCAGTATGCTTTCCAAAGGATTTGTGACTTTTTCTTCATCTATATTTTAGTAAGGCTGGCATTCGGTTTCTGACTTATCAAATCCATGGTATTTTATAAAAATAGAATTTATTTAATTATTGAAATTGAACCTGCTTGATCATTAATTCAACTCTGATATAATTTCAGAGTATAGTCACCAGTAGTATCTGTTCTAGGTTTCCAGCTAGGGTTATATGTCATCTTAACTCATCTTTTCTATGTATCTTGTATTCATGCTGAGGACTTGCAGGTCTTTTTGACATGTTTATGAAAAATTCTCAGTGGTAGTGAGAGCTATGCAGTGGAGAAAGACATATATATTCCAAAGGTAGAGGAGAACAACAGGTGAAGTGTGAGCTTGTGTACTATACTTTACAGAATTTGAACTGTAGACTTCTTCAGCTTTAAGATTCTTAATTCTTAATATGAATTATTATCTGCTTTGAACAGCCTAGTCTTTTGTAGGTATGACTTCAAACAAATAATAAATGATAATATAAGCAGGTTATAAGATCTTAAAAGATATACTGACGCTTCACTGAAATAGGAGTAAAATGGAGTCGAAGTGCAGGGAGGACTTCCACGTTTTAGCCACAGAAGTTATCTAAAATTAGATACACTGATGCTGGGAGTGGAAGACAGACAAGTCTGAATATCATGTTATGAGATGTAGAGGGTGGAAAGAGGTTTGTGTAATGGGCAGAGAAGGTAGATGGTGTAAGGGAGAAAGAATTCAGAGAACCAGAAGAAAAACATCAAAACAATACATATCTTAGGGCTTTAGACAAAGACTCAACACTGAAGATTCCCTCATCTATTATACTATCTATTGGCATCAGGCTGTCACAGACTGTTTCATATTAAGGATTGTTTTAGCACCTGTCTGTCGTAAAATAGTTGTGAGCTTTAAAACCAAAGTGAAATCAGGCTTCTTTATAGCCTTGTTATTAGGATTCAAAGTTTCTGCAACAATGAAAAATGCTATTGAAAAATAATTAAATTTAATAATCAGACTATTAACCAAGGATATTTGCAGCACATTACACAAAGACAAATTAAAAAGATTATAATAGTTTCCAGAAAACATCTGTTAAACAATGTCAAATTGATGATAAAGAAAATTGAGTTCCCTTTGCAGTTAAGTTTAATCCAGCTGTACCCAGCTATAAAAGAGCTATCAAAGGCAGCTATTCATTTGTTGTTAATTCAGAAATGTTCTTACTATGAATTCTTAACACCAAAGTCCTAACTTTCTGCCAAGGTTTGGGTTTTTTTTCCTGAGTTGACAGATGCATAGATAGATGAGTCGACTTAAGCTCCTCCTTCTAGAGAATAGAGGTACATCTTTATTGTCTGCCCGTAGAAGAAAAAGATACGGAGCCAGATTTAATTTTCCTTTGACTTCATCTAAAGAAAATAAAATAGCTTTTGTTAAAAAAAGCGATTTGTGAAAAAAACACACATTATTTGTTTTGACCTGGAATTTTAAAATCTTGATGATTCAAAAGGTAGGTATAAGATTTTATACCGATGAGCTGTTATCTGTTTTTCAATCTGATCCAGTTTCTTGTGAGCTCATTAGAAGAGTTTCGGTTGATGTTACTGAGCTTTCATCTCTTAGAATATCCTTTAGATGAGATGTACACACACCCACATATATACACACACACACACCTGGTATAAGAGGTGCTTTAATTGCTGAAAGTAAGTGCTGTGTCTGCGTCAGTAAATAGTGCAGACCAGTCAGGAGAAGTCTATATAATGACAGCTGGCCCTGAGACCTATGCCCATGCTATATGCATTGCAGAATGTTCTACTTTGGACTGTTTCTAGTCTGGACTTGTGGACTTAGTGCCTGTTAGCAGTTAAATAAAATTTCTTGATTTAGTTTTGTCCAAAAGTACAATTGGTAAGCTTTAAGACCTGTCTGCAATGTGAAACAAAATGTAGTGAAAGGGAGGGATCAGGAGACTGTCCTCAGAAGCACAGCTGTTACCCAAACTAAAATACCAATGCAAAAGGAACCCAGTATGACTAGTTTATGATAAATTAGATGCTATTAGCTCATGCTGATTCACACCTTTCCCTGCAAATAGGAGCATTAATTTCAAAGATGGTATCAGGACAGTAAAATGAACAATTCCTTCTCACTCCCTCCTCCAAGGACTGTAATGTATAGTTATACACTTCCTAATAGATCAATTTGAAGACTTTTTGGTTGCCTTATAATTCCTTTTCCTCATCGACATACCATAGACTTTCTTTTTTTTTATTTGTTTGATGTGGAGAACTTATTACTGACTTTTGTATGTATTTAACCTGTTCCTTTGAGTAACAGAGCACAACCACCTAAAATCCCAGCAGTTTAATGTGGTAGAATTGGGTTTGGTTTAGTTGTCCTTTGAAGAAAGAAGTTTTTTGTCACAAGCTCCTGCCTTTACTTACCAGTGGCCAGGATAAATAAATTTGAATTAGCTTTTGAAAACCTAGTTTAGATCTTTACTAGACATCATTGCTTCTGTTTTTTTTAATCTTGAAATAAATTTCTTTTTCCATTCCACTTTCCGTTTCCCCTCTCAAAATTGATATTGATAAATGTAACAATAATAAAAAATAAAATTTTAGAAACCAAAATAAATAAGAGTTAAAATAATGAAGTAACGAGACTCTGTAGAACCCTGGAATTATAAAACACCTCAGGCTGGAAGGGACCTCAGGAGGTCTCTCAAAGTTGGGTCAGATGTAAGGTATCACCAGGCATTGGCATGCTGCTATTAGTTACCTGCCAAAGCTGCCTCTTCTCCAAGCTGAATGAGCAGACTCCCTCAGCCTCTTCTCGCAGATCAAGGCCTCCAGCTCCCTGCCCATCTTGGTGGTCCACTACTGAACAAGTACCAGCTTATTACTGTCTCTCTTATATTGGGTGGGGCCCAAATCTGGATGTAGTATTCTAGATTGTTCTAACAAATACAAAGTAAAGGAGAATAATGATGGTGATTGCTGTGAGCATATTCCCTCTTCTAGGAGCTTAGTTGACTGACTCCAGGGTTGACTGAGTCCAGCTTCTAAAATTGAAGAAAGGCAGAAGTGAGGATCTGCCCCTCCGTCCCTGGGACACTCCTTTTCAGCTGAGGCTGTCACACTTGGCTCCCACCTAAGCAACACTACAATTGTGTAGAAGCCCCCAGGCTTGTATTGCCTTGACCCTACCCTAATCCTAAACCCCGGACTTGCTTTCTGGATTGACTTTGACTCTGACTCCTTGTCAGTGAGGTTGGTGCCCTTTCCCACTCCTCTGCTACCCTCAGCTCCTAGTTTGCCCTTCCTCATGGAACAGTCTGCCACTGTGACTTGCTGACAATCACTTCTGTTCAGCTACTGGCTAAACTGGTGTGCCCGAGCACACTGTGGGCTCATGCTCTGCTCACTGCCTGCCAAGATTCCTGGGGTTCTTTTCAGCAGAGGTGCTTCTCAGTGAGCCCCCACCTTGCACTGTTGCGAAGGGGTCTTCCTTTCCAGTTGCAGGACTTCTCATTCATTCTTTTCAAATCTATTGGCTTAATGTAATATCAACACAAAGTATTTGCATTATTTCTTAAGAAAATAAACATGCATAAACTAAATCTTAAAACCTAATATTCTGTAAACAAGCAATTATAAAAAGTGTTCATTAAAATGAAAACTCTATGTGAATTATACTCACATATCACACAAAAGAAGCCCAGTTTAATGCAATTCATTTTCATAATACAAATTGCCTTATAGAAAGAAAACAAATCAAAATGGAAACTGCAGCTGTGGCTCAAAATTACCATCAAACACCAAAAAAAATCAGAGAAAATAGTAATTAAGAGTTAAAGTCCATTGGCAAAGCTGACAAAGCTTCTTGCAATGCTAGTGTCATTATCAAATGCAAGAAGAGTCAGTCACCACAAACAAATAAGTTTATAATGGCTGCAAACTTTTTATTTTTTTATTTCTTATTGGTTTTCTTTTCTGTCTTTATTACACAAAAATAACCTAAAATTTGGAGCCAGTGACACTAAAATATTTGTTATTTTTTTAAACAAAGTCTTATGAGTATTATGACAAACTACAGGGTTGGTAGGTTCCAATTTAGCATACTGAAGTTTAACAAGCATCACAGCTTTAATGAGGTAGGGTGATTCATATACTTAGTGTTAAAGCTTTTTTTATAGTACTTTGTAGAGTCAGGCCGTTAATGAAATACATCACTTAAGTCTACAGGAAGATAATATTTTGGGTGTGACAAATCTATATCTGTCTCTTAAACATTGTGCAACAGAGTTTCACTGCTATACTCGTCATGGGAAGTTTCCTTCCTTGACCTTATGACTACCAAATCACATAGAATATCTCTCTTATCACCTATTGACATAAAAATAGGGTTTGTGTCAATATAAGTATTCATTTTACAATAAACATTGATTTTTTTCAGTTCCTCACATACACTTTACTGACTCACAGGTATTAGAAACATAACAAGAATTTCAAATTAAGACGTCAATACATGGGATCAGTTGAATAGATGGGGAAGGGACAGTTCTTAACTTTAATGCACTTGGCCCTGAATTCTGAGAATAAGAAGAATTATGCACTTCAAAGATGCGATACAAAGATTTATACATTGAATACAGAACTGCAAGCTTCCCAGCAAGAATTGCTAAGAAAATGGTATCTGATGAATGATTCTCAGAGCTGAGAATGATGATTTTGAGAAGATGCCTCTGCCAACAGAGGAAGCAGAAACAGGAGTCTCATTTACAGCTAATTTCAAAATGCTGAGCAATCTTTAGGTAGTCTTGATATTTAAATAAAACACATTTTTCCTGAACTAGTGTTCTCCTTTTACAACAGTTTGTAAACTAAAGCATTCATCCACAGAGAGAAAAACCCTAGTCTGTTTTCCTCCTAATCTCAGCGGACAGAATTACAGTTCTTAAACCACATAAGCCAGAGCTGCACCTCACATTCTTGCCTTTGTTGGAAAGCTGATTCACCTGTGCACTACAAGAATCATGGGGCACCAAGGAACATGACTCTGGAGCTCTGTCTTTAGTGACAGTTAGAGATCAAATTGTTCAAGATCTGGTTTCTACATCCAAGATGGTTTTTGTAATTTTTATGCAGTGTAGATGGATAGAACGTAGAATGCATAGCAAGTTGTGAGATAACAGATTGGAGCATACATTTCTCAGATTAGTGTTTTAAGACAGCAAGTGACCTAACAGTAAGCTACAGTCACATCATTTTGATATCTCTTTTTTTCTAGCTTCATCAGTCTTGAAGTCTTTCCAATACCTATCGTGATGTAACTTCCAGAGGCGGAGCTGAGAAAACAGCAGCTATTAGTCCACTATACGAAAATGTGGGCATCTATGTCACTCCTTCAACTGCATTTTAAAAGTTGCATTACCAGTGCTCAGAAGACAGCTTCAGGCCCTAGAACCAGAGTAAATGTAAGTGTCTGCCAGAGTCAAATGCCTGAACTGTGTTACTGAATTACAAAATGGCTGAGGTTAGAGGGGACCTCTGGAGATCATATTGTGCAATCCCCCTGATGAAGGAGGGTCACCTAAAGCCAGTTGCCCAGTACCATATCCAGATGGCTTTTGAATATCTTCAAGGATGGAGACTCCATGACCACTCTTGGCAACCTGTGCCAGTGCTGTCACCCTCACGGTCTCTCTATCTTTAGACACTGCAGCCTGTGTTTCAGCTTGTGCCCCCTGCCTCTTGTTCTGTCACTGGGCACCACTGAAAAGAGCCTGGCTCTGTCTTATTTACAACCTCCTTTCAGATGTTTGTACACATTGATAAGATCCCCCCCTGAGATCTCTTCTCTAGGCTAACTGGTCCAGCTCTGTCAACCTTTCCCCATAGGAGAGACACTCCAGTCCCTTAATCATCTTCATGGTCCTTTGCTGAACCCTCCTCATTTTCTTGTACTGAGGACCCAGCACTGCACACGATACTGCAGGTGTGGCCTCATCAGTGCTGAGTAGAAGGGAAAGGTCAACTTCCTGGACCTGCTGACAGCACTTTTCCTGATGCAGCCCAGGATACCGTTAACCGCTTTTACCACAGGGACACATTGTGGATTCACGGTCAGCCTAGGCCCTTTTCTGCAAAGCTGCTTTCCAGCTGGTTAGCCCTTTCATGTACTGATGCATGAGGTTATTCCTCCCCGTGTGCAAGGGGGAGACAAGTGAAAAATGTAAATTTGTTAAAGAACAACAAAAAACCTATAGCTTTGTGCTGTCCTCCGTTTTGTACTGACCACAACTTGAGCCCTTAATGGGCATCTGGGTTTTTTTGGTTGGTCCTCTGGGGTACTTACCTTCCCAAGTGCACTGGGTAGAGCAGAGAAGCAACTAAACAAATTTCTTGTCTAGTCCTTGGGTTTTTTTTAATACTCTGGTTTCCCATGTAGGTATATTGTCGTCACTGTCAAGCACTTCTAAATATGGATCTTGAAGCACCTTTTATTGAGCAAATCTTGTTAATACCACAATTTTAAATGGTTAATTATTTAACATTCAGATTGTCAAAACTTGAACTAGGAATGAATGGTATGAATAACCTACCCGTTTTATCACATCTGTGTCTGAACTCTTTTTTGCCAAAAAATGCTTACCCACCAGCCATTTCAGCAATGAATCATATTAGATTTTAAAAAAACTTCAGAGGACTTAGTGGTATTTTCCACCTGCCTGACACAATATGTTGGAGTCTGCACCACTTGGAGCTGAGAGTTAGCTTAGCTCCATCAGCTGAGCTGGGGCACAAGTTTTGCTCTTCTACTCATCTGAGTAAACAGTAGTGTGGATTTGATTTTCAGAAGTAATTTTACCACTGGTAGCATGATCCCACATGCAAAAGAATGCGGATTTTGACCCTGAATGGAAAGTATGAACCTTTCATAATCACTGGACAAAGCCCTACCAGTGCTGTCTTTAAGTTGTGTTCATCAGAGCAGGAGTCAATTCCTTTATGTCATAGCTCAGGGCAACTTTCTTTAGACTTCATCCTTCATAACCTAGCCCTCCCTTTCATAATTTCATTTACATGCCCACCATTGGTATAATTTCCAAAAACAGAACTTGAACTCTAAACAGTCAACATAAAAGCTGCACAGCAAACACTGAGGCGAAATTATAATAAAGATAAATTAAGCCTTTCAAAGCTACTATTTATTTTTGTTTCTACTCACTGCCTAGAGTGGAAAAGAAAGTTTATTTTCAATTCAAGTCTTCTAGATATAAGACAGTTTTTGTTCAATAAGTTAATGCAATCTAAACAACTGATATTTGTCGGGACAGGAATATCTCAGAACAGCTATAGTGTAATTTCCAAATATATATTTTTTCGATACCAGAGAAATATCAAAGCAGATGGGATTATTTGGTCACTAGATGTTAGTGGTATATGGAATTAATGAAGTAAAATCATGACAAAAGTAAAACTTTCTGTTACAAAAGGCAGAGGAACTACTAACATAGTGAGATTTTCTTTTAATTACCTATTTAGAAAATTATATAATCCTCATAATGATACAGTGCATACAAACATAATTGACCTGATAAGACAATCCTCACTCCTTAGATTATCTCCATGAATGTTTTAATATGATTTCAATATAGTATTATTTTAATTATTTAATTATCATCCTAGCATGCCACCATTATACCCACTAATATGTAGTTTCTGGCAATAAAGATCTGCCATTCCTAGAAAATTTACCTGCAATAGCTGCTGAATAAAGAAGTTGTTTTCAATCTTTATAATGGTTTCGGAAAGTTTTATGGGTTTATTTTATTCTTCAAGAGACACTTAAAAAAACAACTCTTATTTGTCCTTATATAGTAGGTACAGAACTACAATACTCTCTATTTAACTGCCTAACTGCTATAAGAAGCAGACTTTCTACATTCAAGTCTGTGTTGTTCCTTTCTTCCTTGTCTTTACACTGCAACCTGTAGATCTATATATTATTACACACTGGTGCATTTTATTAGCACTCTGTTCTTAATGTAGGATGTGTTTCTGTGATGTGCTCCTGCTTCATCTGCCTCTATTAATTCAGGATATTAATCAAGATAAATCAAGATCAAGAGAAACATAGAATCATTTAGGTTCAAAAAGACCTTTGAAATCAAGTCCAACCATTAACCCAACACTGACAAGTCCATCACTAAACCATGTCCCTAAGCACCGTATCTACGTATTTTTTTAAATATCTCCAGGGATGGAGATTCCACCATCTCCCTGGGCAGCCTGTTCCAATGCTTAACCACCCTCACAGTGAAGAAATTTTTCCTACTATCCAAAGTAAAACTCCCCTGGCATAATGTGAGGTTGTTTCTTCTTGTCCTGTTGCTTATTATCTGGGAGAAGAGACCTACCCACACCTGACTACCACCTCCTTTCAGGTAGTAGAGAGCAATATGATCCCCCTTGAGTCCGGGCTAAACAAACCCCGTTCCCTCAGCAACTCCTCATAAGACACGTGCTCCAGACCTTTCACCAGCTCCATTCACCTTCTTTGGTCATGCTCTGGCACCTCAATGTCTTTCTTGTAGTGTGGGGCCCAACACTGAACACAGGATTTGAGGTGCAGCCTCACCAGTGCCCAGTACAGGGGGACAATCACTCCCCTTGTCCTGCTGGCTACATTATTTCAAATACAGGCTAGGATGCTGGTGGCCATTTTGGCCACCTGGGCACACTGCTGGCTCATGTTCAGCCAGCTGCCAACCAACACCCCCAGGAACCTTTCTGCTAGGCAGTTTCCCAGCCACTCTTCCCCAGGCATGTAGCATTGTGGGGGATTGTTGTGATCCAAGTGCAGAATCCAGCACTTCTCCTTGTTGAACCTCATATAATTGGCCTTGGCCCATGGGTCCAGCCTGTCCAGATCCCTCTGCAGACCCTTCCTGCCCTCAAGCAGATCAACACTTCATCCCATCTTGGTGTCATCTGCAAACTTATTGAGGGTGCATTTGATCCCTTCTTCCATATAAACTGTAAAGTATTAAACAGGACTGACCCCGATTCTGAGCCCTGGGGAACACCACTTGTGCCCGGTCACCAGCTGGATGTAACTCCATTCCCCACCACTCTTTGGGCTTGGCTGTTCAGCCAGTTTTTCACCCAGTAAAGAGCACACCCTTCTGAGCCACCATCAGCCAGTTTCACCAGAACGCTGTGGGAAATGGTATCAAAGGCTTTGCTAAAGTCTAGGTAGACAACATGCACAGCCTTTCCCTCATCCACTAGGTAGCTCATCTTGTTGTAAAAGGAGATCAGGTTCATCAGGCAGGACCTGCCTTTCACAAACTCACGCTGGCTGGGCCTGATCCCCCAGTTGTCCTGCACGTGCTGCATGATGGCACTCAGGATGATCTGCTCCATAACCTTCCCCATCACTGATGTCAGGCTGACAGGCCTGACAGTTCCCCAGATCCTCCTTCCTGCTCTTCTTGTAGATGGGTGTCACATTCGCTAACCTCCAGTCTGCTGGGGTGTCCCCGGTTAGCCAGGACTGTTGGTAGATGATGGAGAGCAGTTTGGCTCCTCTTCCAGCATCCTCAGTACCCTCAATGACTATATCTTGTACAATATACTATTTCCAAATAGAGAAAACCAGTATTTTTTGTATCATTAAGGTAAGGCACAAATACTATGACTGATTTGTTCTGTGTTTGCTTAGAGGTGGCTGCATGGGCCACATCCCTGGGCTGCATGTCTGTACGATTTCTAGAGACTACCCACCACTAAACTCTAAGAGGCCACATGCAGAGTGAGTTCGGACTCAGTGCGAGTGTGACAGGAAGAATTCAACGTTATCTTTGTGTAGTAGAAGAACCTAAAGTTGAAAACAACTTTCATTTAATATCATGTTCAAAATAGCAATGTCAAATGTAAAATTGCAATCCTTCAGAAAGAATCCCACACTGAAATGAATCTACTTTACTGTGTTGCCATAACAATAGCCTACAATATTAATTTTGTTCAATTTCTGACATATCCTAGGTATGCGTGCTTCCACTTAAAAATGAAATAACTCAGCTTTCCTCTTTTCTAGCCTTGCAGAAAGATGTGAAAATGTTCAGCCAATGTATCTATAATCAAGCTTAGGCCAGTGAATAGGAGGCCAGATGGCAAAAAGTCTCACTGTAAGCAATGTGGTACTCTTCCTGCAACAATGAGACTTCTTATCCATGTAATGAAATATTATTCAGTACCAGTGAAGGTGAAAATTAAACAACGTCCACCTTCATGATACTTTGCAAATGGGAAACATTGCTGCATTTATGGTAATTACTGGAAAAAAGGCATTTTATTTGGGCTAATTCTACCACCAGGAAACATCTACCACCTTCTGATTGCTTGCCATAATATTTTTGTAATAAACAAAAAAAACCTGAAAACAAGCTCTGTATAACAGTGTTATCAAACTTTTTATCATTTCTTGGGCATCTTTTTTCTCTGTTGTCACCTCCCTTCCAGTGGATTTTCACACTTTGAAGCCAAGGGTCATATAGTACTTAAATCTGACTATATAGTATGCCTAACAAAGTGATAATTCCATGGCCTATATCAACAGTTAAATGTTCTCTTGTAGCTACAGATGTGAAAAGAATAAAAGGAGTAAGCTCCTCTTATATCCTAAGGAAACACTTTTTAACCTGCCCAGTTCATTTATATATTTACACTTTGAAAACTACAATATTTGATAAGGGTAACATTTTTAAAATACTTATTAAAATAGACATGAACATTTTGAGACACTGGGATATGAAATGGTGAACATCTGTATGCATGAACAATGTTTTATGGAAAAGCAGAAACAGCTTCTGCTCCCATTAAGCTAGGAATGGTTTGGGTTTTGCTTTCCACTGTGACCTTGTTAGATCATGTCTATTTTTTGCACTTGTCTAATGCTGATAAACCTTCTTCTTGGCCATCATTGATTTTAACTAAACAAGGAACTTGATAAAATAACAGGATGAAACATGCACATAAAATTTCATGCTGTCACTGACAAGAATCTAACTTCTTTGAGCAGCCTTCCAATATGAAATTAAAATTACAATGCAATGGAAAGGAAAAAATGTGAAGAGAGATCTTGATATCAGATAGAAAAAGACAGACAAACAATAATGTAGAAAAGAAAGATTTAAAAAATATTTAATAAGCCTTTTGTGTGTCTGTCTTCAAAGATTGTTTTCCTAATATAAACCTGCTGGAGCAAAAGTAGTATTAATGATAAAAAGAAAAAAATTGTGGTTATTCCCTGTATTTTAACATAATTATAACATACCAAGTAAATTAAACTCCTTAATCATCTTCTGTATTTTCCTATTTTATCTAAAGTTTACACTGTTGTTCATCTAATATTCATCCCAGAAACAAAATCATTAATCACCTTAACATCCAGTAAAAGGACTTGCATTTTGTTTCTTGCGATCTCTAGGGTACAAAACCTCAGGAAGATATTAGTTTTTAATAATTCTGATCCACTGATCTGGATTTACCATGCTGAACATACAGGTACTCCTCTTTCAATAAATATCAATGTAATGCAAACAAAGGACATTCACAAATCAATGTTGTTTTAAGTATCATACATCACAGGGTATGTTTTCCCCCAATAGGTTTAATACTGAATGAAAAGTGAAAGGTATTCATATTGACAAAATTTAAATTTTAATTACCTAGAAACAGATTCCATAGGTGTCTTCTGCAGTTTGTGGAGAAGGACGAACTCCTGCAGAAAAAAATTCAATGCACATACGTTAGGTTCCTGATCTGAAACATTTGATAGAGAAGCTACAAATTGTACACATAAAAGGAATACAGAGAGACTAGCCAGCTAACTTCTGTCCTTGTTAGGTATTATGAATAGCTCCCTAAATTTTTCTTTCAGGGAACTATATTTTCCCACTGCCCTGCCCTTCAATTTTTTAGGTCCTGCTGATCATGGAAAACTCAGAGGTTGATGGGTCGTATTTCCAGAGCCTCTCATCTCACAGAACCCTGAAGATTTCAGTGAGACAACTGAGGGAGAATTGAAGCTATGTTAGTTTCAGCAGCCTTTATCTCAGTATTTCAGGCAGAAAAAAATCAGAGGCACCCAGGTTTTGCTGGGTTACTTCTATTTCAGAATGCAGGATCTTGAAGCTTCTGGGGAATGTTGAAAAAGCATATGTAAAATACAAAAGATCTGTGTATTTTTAGGTCCTTTTCTAGATGAAGATACAGAGATTATCAGAATGCTTTTAGCTTTCAAGAGGGAACTACTACAATTTCTAATGCTAATTTATTTTGTTGCTACAGCGATAGACAGTGTAGAGCTAACATATAGAATAGCTATATGCATAAATCAGTAATACATTCATTTGTATTAATGAGTTTCATTTTCTTTATTAAAACACAAAGAACCCACTGAACAGAGTGCTTGGAAAAGCATATTTATCTTCTTTCTACATTGATTGCTACCTGTTGTATCTAAAGACATACAGAATTTGAAAGTAGGGGCTATGGTATGTAGATATTTATTCTGTAACTAACCATGGTGGGTTGGCCTTGGCTGACAGCCAAACTCCCAGCCAGCCACTTGCTCACTTCCTCCCTCAGTGGGACAGGAGAAGAAAATAGGAAGAATAAGAATGAGAAAGCTTGAGGGCTGATATAAATACAAGGAGATTGCTTACTCATTAGTGTTGCAGGCAAAACAGACTTAACCTGACGAAAACTATGTTAGTTCATTGCCAATTAAAAATAAAAAAGTAGTTAGCAGTTCAGGTAGTGGAAACAAAAAGATAGATGCTACATCAACACCTTTCCCTCACCTTTCCCAGGTTCAAATTCAGTCCTATGCTTGACTCCTCTACCCCACAGCCAATGCAGTGGGTTGAGGAGTGTCGTGGTCAGTATGCAGTAACTTCTTTCTCCTGCTACCTTCCTCTCACACTTTTCCTCAGCTCCAGGACGAGATCCTTGCAGGTGACAGTTCCTTTGGGAATATGCATCTGCTCCATGATCTCCTCCATGAGCTGAGGGGATATCTGCTTTTTACCGTTTCTTAAATATGTTTTCACAGAGGTGCCACACACTTGACCCTGCAGTGGGTGTGTTTTGGAGCCAGCTAGAACCAATTGTGTCCAACACAGGGCAGGCCCTGATCTCCTCTTACAAAGGCCACCCCTGCAATCATGCAAACCTTGCCATGTACAGCCAATACACCAAGAAAGGAGTCATTGCAGCAGAAAAGCAAACTAAGTCAATTAGGTGGGTTTCTTAAGTGTCCTAAGTGTTGTATTTAAGACAGAGAAACAAAGGCCACCTGAATGCTTTCTATCTGTCAAGACCCTTTCTTAATTTTGCAATTAACATGCAATAACTCCCCGCACCTCATTCTATATTGTCAGAATTCCCTATTGAATTGTTTGAGATTTGTAGCCTTTTGAAATTTGTTTATAATATTCAAAGCGGTAATTTTTAATGTTGAATCTGATGCATCTGTAGCTTCCAAAGTATAAATAATTTGTAGTAGGCTCTCTACTTCTTAGTGAAAACAGGTGATTCAGATTTGTTGCACTTCCATCAGCTCCAGCAATAAGAACATCTACAGAAAATATACCAGTAAGTTTCAGATTGGATGATTATGATTATTCTTCTTGTGTAGACTTCCAATATTTTTTAAAGTCAACTAAAGCTAGCTTAAAAAATATGGTTGCCCAACTTCTGTAGATAAAGAAATCACTCTGATCGTTTCTGATACTATTGCTTACAATTTAAAGTCTAAGACATCATACTGCAATCTGAAAATTATTACCAGTAGAAGTGGAAATAAAAGAAATAAAAAAAAACTCAAATCCCAAACCATTTAACAAATTTGTACCTTAAACACTGCAGACACAGTTGTTAGTAGTATTATGGCATCAAGCCAGTCTAATTAAAGAAAGCAGCTTTTTCCAGAAAAAAAAGGAAGAATGTTGATAGTTCCAGAAATTCAAAAAGCATGCTAGCATACTTGAGATTATGGACATTTAAAAAATGAGTCCTTATATACATTCTCAGCTGGTACTTTATGATTTCTATCCTACATGTGTAGATAAATTGTACATTTTCTTTCAGCCTGATAAAAATGTATCTAGGCCCAATGCTTAGTGTGTGTGCACCTTCTTGGAAAGTGTGACAAACTTTTGCATGACAACATTCTTTGTAAGAAAAGCCATCAGTTTCAATACTAGGTATTGTACTGATTATATTGAAGAAAACATTTCCCTTAAGTAAGGAAAAGAAATGTAAAATATTAATTTCACAGCCTGGCATTTGATTCTCCCATTGTCTTGTATTGCAGGTTAGCAGGTAACAACTGTATGATGAAGTGGATACCAAGTACTGCCATGCTGAGCCAGTAGCTTTTTATACTGCTTTTGCCAGGTGTAAATGAGTACAATATCTTTACGTTCTAGTTTTCATTTCTGAACAAAAAAATCACTAATTCCTATTACCTAGAAATTAGATATCACTGCAATCCATAGTTTGGTTGCCATAGCTACCAGTTACCTGCTAAGAACTGTTGTCCTTTTCCTAGGATTTCCTTAGAAAATATAGCTAGTAGAATATTTGAGGTTTTGAGGACCACATTTCCAAATAACAAGAAAATATTCATTATTGAAAAGAATTCTTTTTTAACTTCATTAGAATTGGCAGTCCAAAATACTGGTGTCAAGCAGTTATTAAAAATTTAGAAATAAAACTGACCTGGCAGACCAAGGTGCAGCAGTTGAAAGCTTTTTAATCTGGCTCACAGAGTCTAGCAGCATAGTAGTTTGTGAGTTGAGGTACGCAGGAGCAGATTTAGGGATTAGTAACCAGAGCAAGTAAGCAGGGTCCTAGGTCAGGACAGAGATGCTGGAAAATGGGAAGAACCTACATCATAGCAATGACTGATTACTGTGACCCTGAAACAAACAGCAGCACTGATCTCCAGCCCTCTGCTGAGCTCTGGCAGCCCTGTTTACAACAGGGACCTCCCAGGCTGCTAGAGATTTCCAGCTCTACCTTTTATGAGCAGCATCTGATAAGTAACCTGCCCTTACCTGGAGACTCAAATTTGGCTGTTTAATATCCTCTTTTCAAACCCTAGGACAGTAACCTGGCTGGAAATTATCACTTCTCAGCTAACTGGCTAATCTTCTTTCTCATAATAAATTTGCATGCATTTATACAAACATGTGACTGACTTTCTTTTTTTCCTTCTTTATCTTCTCAATATCCCTTATATCTGGACTACCTAATCAAGCAAAATCTTAGTTCCCACAACTGAGCCAGTATATACTATGTGTGAATTAACATACATACAATTGCACAAATAAGCAGAGTTATGGGCCAGATCTTTGTATTACATATTGAAATTCTGACACCATTTCACCTATGTAAATGTCTTGCCAATTAGCTGCTGAATGCATAAGCCAGATAATGATGTCTACACTTTTTATTAAAAAAATAATCAAAAACCCAGACAAAACCCCAACAAATCCCACAACCTCCTCCTCCCAAAATAAAAAGCCTCAAAGACCATTAATGCAAGTCTGTGAACAGTTGAAGTAGAAAAAAATATTAACATGAAATATAGAAAAATTTCTAATAAGGGAATTAATCATATAAAGGAAATCTTTCTGATGCTGCATAGCAGCAAGAAAAAAGTTTTTGCTAGGAGAAGGCATGCTAAGTATATATAATTAATTATGTGTTAAAGATGAAATACACTTAATATAACAAAATATGGCAGTTCTTACTAATCTTGTGAATCAATATAAATTCATAGCCAGCCTCTCCTGGAAATTAAGAATGTAACAGTCTCAATGCTTAACACTTTAAAAAAAGCTTTTTCCTCTGAGTCTTATACAAGTAGTTAAGAACTGTGAGAACCTGGTGACTTTATTGAGATATCTGGTTAGAATTCTGATTAAAAGAACAAGTTTCAAGAGTTCAGGTTCCAAATGAAGATGTCATCAGGAGCATTAAGCTTGATAGAGAGGGTCAGCTCCTGTATTTCATTTTGGTGTTTGGACTGGACTATAAATGTAGGATTTTATATCCACTTTACTCCTAATGGAGTATTCTCTGATATCTCTAAAAGATTTAAAGAAAGAATATGGGTAAAATGACAGCCAGCAACACTTTGTTAATGAATTAATGTTATTTTTTTCATACTTAACATTCTACATATAATTTTTCTTTAAATACAAGTTTTTCTTACTATGACTATGATGTAAAAATAGGCTTGCAAATTTTCATATGGGTAATTCTACCATTTGTAGTGTTTATTAGTTATCCATTATATTTCATGAGTCAGTTGATTATTTACAACTATTCCAGTCTTTGGATTAGTCACACACTGGTCACACATCAAGAAATTTATGCTTTAAGTGTATTAATGTAATTCATATTTCTTTTTAATCTTCCTTGATTAATAACTGTTAAATATCTATTTTAGAAAAGGGTACCCCTTGAAAAAAGTTACATAAACAAGATATTTCTGATCTTGGTTTTTACAATAACAGAGATTCTTTAGCTTACTTCCGGTCACTTATCTAAGAAATGCAAGAGAAATCACAATTTGATTTGGTAACTCCTAATCCCTTCACTCTTTATCATTCTCTGTGTTTCTGTATGTACATGTATGTAAAACATAAAAACGTGGGACCTTTAGATTTCCTGTTCTGCTAACTTTTGTTTTTGCATATGATGGCATTTGTGTGAATTATACTGGATATGCTCAATTCATTGAACCAATGACAAAAATTGTCAGCATATTAATGCAACTGTGTGAACTATTTTTGTCAGTAAAAAGCTGCTCCAATAGTGATGAACATTTTCAGGGGCAACTTTTCTTTTCTATGTCTCCATGTCTTTAAGTCTGGCTATTATTTTTAATAGCAGAGAAGTTAGCCAATGGTTTCAATATTTACTGTGCAGGGTATCAAGCCATGACCACAGATGAACACCTCTTTTTATGACATTCCTATTCACTTCAAGGGTGGGCAATGACATAGACCATGAGTTGATTAAATGTTGGGGAAGTGATATTTATTTTCAGTTGTATTGATTTTTCAGTAAACTCCACAAGACCACTGCACCACAACTTGCAATAGCATATAAAGAGAAAGTTCAGCTGTTTCCATCTAAAAGGTATGTTCCCTAATTTATTTATGCTATTGTCTTGGAAACAATTACACTGATATTTGTGTCCATTGTGTCCATTTGTGTCCAAGATAACACAGTTGTTATCTTAAATGCTTTTTTTTTCTATATGAAGACACAAGGGACAGACCTTAACTCTTTCCTTAAATACATTTTCCTTCTGAACCATGAGAATAATCTGATGAAATCTAAGCTTCGCAGCTCAACAACCAGTTGAAAAACTCCCTTTCTGGTATTACAGCTCTTCAACAGACTGATTCTTCCATTCTGATGCCACAGGAATGAATAAAGGAAAATTTTGAAGATATAAGAAATTGTCTAGCCTTCTTTTCCTTGGAAATCAAAAGGAGTTTGAAGGTAATAAATTTAAATGACCTTTGAATCAAATTAATGAACAAAAATGAGAGTAACACAATTGATAAAACCAGAGGGACATACTGCAGGTTTGAAAACATATAAGTTATTTAAATCAAATAAGTTGCACCTATTTACATCTAAAATTAATTTGGCCCAGAAAGCATTAGTACACATTAATATTAAGCAGATGAAAATGTTTTCCTGTTGTTCAGCAAATATGGGTGGTAAAGACTTTTTAATTGCATTTCTTCTTTCTCCCTTACTTTAACACCATGATTTGAATGACTAATATGAGTTTTTCCTGGACACAATGTGTAACACACACTATATCAGATACTTTGGCTTTTAAAAGTATCTTGTTTTACCTATAGAAGAAACAAGACAGATAAATCCCATGAAATAATTAAAAATTGCAATTTTATAGAAAATAAATCCAGTATTCAAAATATTACTGGAAACTTTTTGGATAGTTGTGGCAAGCTATGAAAATTTTGTAGCCAAATACTTTTGTCCTCTACAAAACCTGTTAAATATTTGGTCTTTCAGAGAGAAGCTTGTGCAGAAAGTTTGATGAAAGATGTTACCTCAATAATTGGTCAAAACATAAGCGAACTCACAGGTTGATTTCTTTGCTTCCTCACAGAGAACTGGGATATTTATACATAATTTGACATGTTGTTATGTGACTTTTTTTCTGTATTGTTTCTTTGTGGTCTTATTTCTTGAAATGGAAAGATGGTTTCAACACCAGAATTGCCAAATCTGCTGCTTCTTAGGTTTTTATACCCTTGAAAGAGAAACACAATTTTCTTAGTAGTAAACTCCATCTGGTCTTCTATAGTACTCTTCACCAGGGTAGTAAACATAAAGCTCCCCAAGTATGCAACGTGGGATATTTTAGCTGTCTGATAAAGTTGTACACAATAGCAAAGTCCAGTAAGCTCTTCTTTTCATGTTGTTTACTCAATTTAGGTTTCAATGAAATATTTCTTGTAGGTCTGTATCATCTTTTTCTTTGTATTTAGTCATTGCTATCCCATAAAAGGCTAACTCCTGTAGGTTGGGCTTTTTTTCTTCTATTAACCCATCTAAAGCAAACTGCATTACTCATAAGAGGGGAGTGAAAATCTTGTGAGATTTTCCACTGATATGCAGCTTAACTATAGAACTAAACTGGGCCAAAGCACATGCCCATGTATTATGTTGGTGTGCAATTATCTGTACTGGTGAGCTATTATCTTTTTCCCTGAAGGAGAGTTCTACCTATAATAGCAGCACTCTTCTGAATAATTATCAGGAATGGCTTATGGATGATTCCAAATGGATAGTTCATTTTGTATGGAAGAGAGGAGGATTAGAGGGATTGGCCATTGTGATGTGAAGAGAAAGTACAGCAGCACCGAATAAATATACAAATAAATACAACTGTGACTGTTATTACCTTAACTATGAAACTATCTTTTCTGATTTTTTAATTTTCCTTCTATATGTAGTTTCTATATTATACTTTTTGAAGTAGTGGCTTCCTGTATCTGTACAGTTTCCATAACACATGGAAGCCCTTCTGACTACTACGTAATCACAGTAACAAGAGGTTGAATTAGGAGGGCAGGGAATTCCAAGCATTCATGATACTAGAAAGGTAATGGCTACAGTAAATAATAGTTAAGAGTTCATCTTGAAGTTGAACTCTATCATTGAGCCTTGAAAGACTCAAAATGTTATTGCAACTTCTTTAATTAAACTACTTGGTTTGCTTAATAAATGAGTAAAATGAAGCATACAAGTTGCATCTCTCCACAAATGTTATAAACCAAATCTGTAATGAAACTGAAAGTGCCAATCAAGCACCTTTAGTCTCAGGCCCTGCTTCAAATATACTGCAGTCTCAGTCAAGGTGCATAATCTCATTAAATAAAATGTATTCAGACTATTTCCAGTCCTCCCCAAAGAGCATTAGAAGAAATAATGCAACACCAATTACAGTTCCAAAGTCCTACAAGCAAACCAGTTGAAGGAGAGATTTACAATCACATACAGTCCAATTATTATAAATTATTAAAAATACGGAAAAAAATAATTCTGAGAAATTCTGGATTCTTTTGTAGATTCTATGTAACTATGAAAAATGAAGAATATCCCACAATTTTAAAAAAACTTGTGGGGTAAGGAAAAGAACTGTAAAGGGATTTGAGCTATGAAATCCCATCTAAAATAGATATATAACTTGGATTTGAACCCAAGTTGCATGTATTCCTTCAATAACTACACATTTTTTACCTTCCTTTGCAAGTGGGTGGATGCTTTAAATGAATAGATTGACCAAAAATAAAATAATAAAAAAAATAATTGGAATTTTTGTCTTTGCCACAGGCCAGCTGATACTATAGATACATGTATGTGATTAAACTTAGAAATTCATAACTAATGTACAAAAAGAAGAAAAAAAGGAGGAAAAAATTCTGGTGTCTTAATAAGAGTCAGATAATATACTTTGATTTTCTTCTGGATATATATGGCCCATTTAACACTGCAGATTTTTTAAGAATAACTTCATATAATTAGTCATTTTATTGATAAACAGAACACTGTCACCCCAATAGTTCCCTGAATCTACTTTGGATGAGTTGTTAGCTATTAATTAAAGTAATTGGATTGTGGGATGCTAAAAACAAAATTATATCTTTTACAACTTGTGATGTAGGTAGAATCACTGAAGAAACTTATAAATGTTGTGGTAAATGGGAAATTCCTGTTCACCACACTAAAATATATTAAAAAAAAGTGCAATAATTCAGAGGCTGTGCAGTATGTTTTAATATTTGTCTAAATTTTCTAACATGAAAAGTCTCCATAACCTTTTGTACCCCTTCCAACAGAAGTTATGTGGGGAGAAAGGGAAAATAGGAAAGTGAACTCCCACCATCAGAAGAAAGCCACAATGCGTACTTCAAAGATTATAATTTTGGTGTGTCGTTTCTTTGCTGGTTTTCTTTTCTTTCTCTAGAATTTGATTGTTTTAAAGTAGGGGTCTGTATAACATGGTTGCCAAGTGGCAAATTTCCAAGTTACAGACTTCTTGAAGATGTACAAGGACTGTAGCTCTGTAACTTAGATGTCTACTTTTTTTGCTTGTTTCATTGTTTTGTTGGGTTTTTTTTGCAAGCCAAAAGCCCCATTTTCTAACCAAGCACTATTTTTCTGACAGTAGCCAGGAAATAATTCTTAGAGAAACATAGCAAGAAGCAAAATGATTCTTTTTCTGGAAGTATCTTCTCCCAGTGTGCAGTATTCAGTGGACTTCTTGAGACAGAAACTTCATCAAAATCTTCACGTGTAACAGCTGTTGTACCTGTCCTACACTAGGGCATCTACTACCTAATTGAACATTATTTATATTCTTGACCACTGCTAAATTTAATGACAGCAAGTTCCAAAAATTGATGACATATTGAGAGTGTGTATCTGTGTCTAAAAATCACCAGACTTCCTTGTTTTAATAACATAATATATAAATAATGAAAAAACTTTTACTGATTTATATTCTCCAAGCTTTATAAAAATCAACTTTGTTTCCTATCCTTTCTCTTTTTTTCAAGACAAGAATTGACATTTACATAGTATCTTTTTTTTAAGAAGCCATTTCAAGCTTTTGATCATTTCTGATGTCTTTGTCTAAATTTTCAAGCATTATTATATAATACTGAGAACCAAGGACAAGAACTATATTAAATCCTTATGATGTGTGTGTATAACATTAAAATAGTGCTATAATTTTTTTCTCTATGCTTTCTTAGTAATTGCTAATATCCTGTTTACTGTTTTGACAGCTACTGAATCTTGAGCATTTTAACAGGTATTGAAACCTGAAGTTTTCTAAAAGCTATCTTCACTGATCTCAACATCTTATTGTGTGGCAAAGGATAACTTTGAGCCTGTATCTAATTTCACCAATGATTTTGTCATCTAGCTATACATAAAGTATCATGAGATATTTTTCTATTTCATATCTTTGCAGTTAGCTTTGTATTTGATTTTAATAGTTTCATATCATGTGCTAATTTTGTTGCTTTGGTATTCAATCTCTTTTCCAACCCCAGCCTGCACATATAATATATAAGCCTATACAGGAACAGTACAGATCCCTGGATGACCCAATATAATCATCACCCATATCAATCACTGTTAAGATTTTTCTTTAATCTGTTTTTTATCTTTTCTATCTTTCAAATATATCTTTTAAATCAGAGGTCACCCACTCTTTGAGAGCTTTGAGCTTTGTTTCTCTCAAGGAGGATTCTTGTGAGATTTTTTTTGAAGGTTCAGAAACATTCCAGTCATGCATTTTGCTTGCTCTGCATGCTTCCTTGCCATTGTGCCTGTATCTCATGCATTAGCATTGTAGCGCAACAGCTTCTCCCCTAGTTCATGACCCATGTGCCAGACACAGGTGTTTGACTGGACCTCTGATCATCTGTAACTAATGTGCAGAGGAATCCATCAGACAGAAGTCATAATGTTCCAGCTGCTGCAGTAAAAGTGGAAGATAAGACCTCCACAGTCCCCACCTCCCACCATTCCAAAAGCTCATTCCCAAGCAGCTGTGTAATGTCTTATGATCCCTCCATGAGAAATGATTCATCAGAATTTACTGTAGCTGCTGGCATTACATAGATCAGTATTCTGAACCCCATGTGTTGATATTCCAAGTAAGAGCCCTAAATACATGCACAGAAAACGAATATCCCAAAATAACTATACTTTTTGAAATGTGGATTTCTTTATTCTGTCTTTGTGAACTACTTAGAAGAGTATGTTTATGATACAGTCTGACTTCCATATGTCTATTAAATCATTTTCATAGCAAAAGATGTATTTTGAATGGTTAAAGTATTTCCCCTTATTCTCATACTAGTCTTCCAGTATAGTCTAGTACAGCATGAGATAGATTTCTGAATGTCACACATTCTCCTTGGATTTATCTTTGACCAGACTATTAATAATTATGAAGGAACTGTGAATGAAGAATGGTATTTATCTTTCTGCCAACACATTATCTTGACCGACAGTGCCACAGATAGTGTTTTTCCTATTTCATTTTGGGCCTTCCATATTCACCTGTCTCAAGGTCAACAAGATGATACAATAATGAGAAAGTAGAACAAACGCTGTCTAGTGAAAGCAGCATTTCATAAAAAGCTGTGATGGCAACTACAAAGACAGCAAAGGAATGCACCTTTTTAACTGAGTATTACCTGACAGATTCAATAATCAGGGGAAAGCCTTAACTGATGACATTTCATTAGCATAATGAGTTGAAGCTGGGAAAAGAGAGTCTCTTATTAATTAATCAAACAAAGCACGAACTGTTTCAGTCCCTTACTCTCTGCCATTTTCCATTAATTGTAAGTCTGTGTATTAAAGTCATTAGAATTCTCTAGTTGTTGAGTATTTCTGTGGGAAAAGTATTGGCAGAGTGGCATGCTTAAGTGAACACACTTATGCAGGTATGAAGCACTTTAGAAATTCATGTTTGTGAACTTTAACTCTCATCTCTGCAGGAAGTACTGATAATATTTCTTCAATAAACACCAGACCTCAGTAGCCACTGGTAGACAGATGAAAGCTGCCTCCTCTCTAGCAATCTGTTACCTGACTGCAGGTGTTTAATCCATCAGGGTGAATTTTAAGCACAATATGGATGCAAGGGCTATGCTGACCTATTTTGCAACACAGTTTGCCATGCATTATACAATTTTCCTTGTTATTACTAGCAGTACTTTCTCTGTCTTTTGCTTTAAATTTTAAATATACAAAGAAAACTAAAAATGGGTATTCAAGAGCTCACAAGGGCTCCACTTCTGCTTTTTGATTGTTGTTACAGTTCTTATTTTCTGGAGAACATTTGCAGGCTGTGATGGTGACTGCCTCTAAATCTTTTGTAGCTTGGAAAGTGGGGATAAATCAGGACTCTTCCATTTCCTAAGCAGAATGACATTTTTCCTTTTCATCTGTAGGGTACCTTTCCATAGGAAAAAAGATCAGCCAAAACCCCCTAAAAACCCACGAGGAGAAGACAGAAAGTTTTGTTTCTTTATGATAGTGCTTATCTTGGAAAGATGCATTTCCAAAGGCTGCATATTCAATTTCTGCAGTTTTTATTGTTAAATTTATTATCAACTTTGTAAAAGACAGAGGTCCTTCTCTTCTCTCATGCAGCTGGTTATTCTAATCATAGGCTAGAGGATCATGTCCCTTCCCTGTGAATCTTGAGTTCTTTTTTAAAGCTGGCTCAGCTTCAGTAAAACAGAATAACTTTTCAGGGACCCCTTTGTGGTTTAGACTCTCAGAAAGGTTTAATTGGATACATTACTGATGAGGGTGTGATTGAAGTGAGGTCAGATACAACCAGAGTATCTGCTAGTTAATTCATGTGCTTTAGGGGAAAAAGCCTATCATCTTTCTTTCAAGGAAATATATTTGTTGGCTGTATTTTGAATGGAGCTCTGTTCTTCATGTACATTGTCTCCAGCTCAGCTACATGATTTGGCCTTTGAGAGACTGTAAGTAGATTCTTACTACATTTTGGTAGTTGCTCAGTCCCTCCAAGGTGGTTGCAGGGCTGTGAAACTTCAGGCACATAAATGTTTTACTGCTGAAAACTTTGTTGCAAAGAGGGTTAAGGGCTTGACAAAGACATATTTTTAGATTTAGTTGCCTAAGCTTCTTATTCAAATATATCTTCCTGTCTAAATACCATTGAAAATCTTGACCCAAATATTTCTCTGCTTGCTGGGTGACAAATTTCATTTCTTTTCCATTTGAAAATAGAACCAATAGATTAAGAGAGTAATTCCTGATAAGCCTCAAATTTAATGGAGTAAGGCCACAGAAGAAAGACATTTAGTGGTGATGAGACTGCAGGCTCTTGCCATTGTACTTGAATATTATTACAGCAGATAACAAACTCTGAAGACAAACTAATGAAGAAATGTGTTTTTTCATACAGTAACATAAATTAATTTAATATTGATGGTATTTGTATAGTTGATAGACATGTTCTGCACTAGCTAGGTTTGTTTTCAGTAGTAGGATTGATGCACTGCGGTATAGAATGCTATAAAAATTGCAGTGCTGTACACTTTTCTGCTTTTTGTTTTAGTATCTAGGCTTTTATGATTTTTTCTAGTGCCAGAAACAATACATTTTTATTAAGGTCTTCATAGTTATTGCAGAATTGTATTTTTTCCTTAGTTTCAAAACTTTTATGTTAAATTTGAAACTTATGGTACTTATATTCACATGTATAACATTCTCGCAATTCACACAGAAATGAATGATATTCACACAGCCAGTGTGCAACACCTTTCTCATTTGCACTATCAGTAGAAGTGAAGCAAGAGTGTAGAACTGATTAATAGACTTCTTTCAGCTATGGATAAAAAAGTGAATCAAGCAAAAAATAAAACCTTATTCAAAATTTGTGTACAATTAATGTGGTCCCTAATGTGGTCAAAGTTCTTGAATAATCTCTATGTAGGATTTAATATCTGCTTTGCTTAATATGTATCCAAGATATAGATAATAAGAAATACATTATTTTTTTGCCTAATGATATAGTGTAGGAAAGCATGTACTCCATTTTTTTTATTAATTTACAAAACATTTTCTGCTCTATAATACCATATCTGAGAAAAAAGAAAGCTCCATTTTAAAAGATTAAGTTCATTTATCTTTGAATATTATCAGCAGAATTAGGCAATTTTTAGTCATCTCCAAAGCCCTGTCCATATAATATCTTGGGGTTAAGATTTTTTATTTTGGCTTATTTGAGCTGCATAAGAAGAGAGTGCATATTAATTTTTCTGAATAGTTCTATTGCAAGCTAATTAAAAAATCTGTCAAACTTAGTAATTCAACATCTAACTAATTCTAGTATGAAATTATTAAATATTCATACTTTGTAAATAGGGATTTGCTCTACCAATGAATACTATAAAAAAACAATAGTGACAGGAACGTGAATATTTTAGGAGCCAAAATTACTTCCTGAAAATTTATTTTCTAAAGATAATTCTAACCACTGTGGAATCTGTGGAGGACCACAATAAGATGAAAATCATGTAATCAAAGCAAAAGCCTATATTTTCTTCATTTCAGCAACAGATTTCCCTGAGAATGCAGGAAGGTTATGTGGCCATTTTGTAAGAGGGAGTTGCCAATATCCTCCATTTGCATGAGTTGCACTAATGGCCATATTCCAACCCCAGCCTGAACATCGCTTGTCAAAATGGTGCCAGGTGAAATTCAGAAGTAGATTACTGAGATCTTGTTGAAGTGCAAAGCTTTAAAGATACAAAACAGAGTGAAATTTGCTGGATAATAGTGGCAGATGTTTATGCAGTCCTTCCAGTTAAAGTTTTTGATTATACCCAGTTAGACGTGTTATGTTTCCATGCTTGTGAGTGATTGTTAGTACATACAACCACTGAAGCGTGTACAGAAAACAGACACCAAAGTAAAAATGTTCTTTCTCCCAGTTTCATTCTGGCATATCTCCCAGTTCCTAAGTAAGGGATCATCTAATCTGTGGCCTTTGCAGTAACAGAGCAGCAAAGTCCCCAAAAAACTTTTTGGGAAGACCTAATTTCATAGGTGTAGTGTGAATATGGACATAGAAGTAAGTAGGCTGGAAAAAAGTAGAATGAAAATCCTACTGAGAGGAGAGTTGTACTTGAAAAAGATTTACTGCTCTTGCATGTATCTCCTGGCAGAGAGTCAGGCATCTCATTAAACTTTCCTAACTATGGATAGTGGGTGTCTACTCAAGTACTGAGCTTTCAGGTTAAATCCCTTTTGTAGATTTAGCCCACAGTGAGCTGTTAGATTTTAATTGTCGCTGTGAGGTACTATACTACTGATTTGTTTGTGAGGCATGTTGTTGTAGTGAAAGAAATTCATAGTTCCAGATGTAACCTTATATTTTGCTATTTCTCACAGGAACTTATTTGGAATTACTCTCCCAGCCTTTCTCAATGGGCTTTTAATGAAAATACCATCTGTACAGTTAGCTTTCACACTAAATATAAATGCAGACATGAAAGAAAAAAAAAGTGGTTAAAAACAAGTGTTGCCAAGAGATCTAATTGGAGAAAGAAAAATACAATGAATGAATATGTATTATCCTGAAACCTGTACATTCTATAGTACATTCTGACATGCAATGCTAAAATCAGTGCAAGATATCAGAAATGAACATTTTGGTATCAGAGTGTGTTGGCCTTATCTGTTTAGTTCAAGAACTTCTAAGAAATGAGATATAGTCAGGAAAATCACTGGATTTGGTACTACAGGTTATATCTCTTGTCACATGGAGTAGGAATATCTGGACAGCAGCACCATATGAATGTAGTTGAATGTCTCCATGTTCGCACTGTATTACATCCCAGGATCATGATTAATATTTATAGGCAGTAATAAAAAATAACATATGTGTGTGTATGTGTGTGTGTGTGTGTTATTCCTGAAGCATCCCTCTACTAGGATAAATAATCACTTGAATAATTTAATGCAGTAATAGAAATAGTGGATTGAGCATATTAAGAATAACAAAGTAAAAAACCTTCTCATAATAAAAATAGTTTTGTTAATTTAGTTTGTAAGTTTTTTTTCAAGTCATAGAAAATCAACTTCTTGGAAGATGCAATTTTAAAGATGTCTTTATAATGGATTTATTTTTGGAATGTATGATTTTACAAGATTTATTACTGTTACAAACTAGATCATCAAATGTTTTCTTCAGAATGTATGATATGTAATGAAATTTTTGAGAATAAGATTTGTTTAAAACAGCACAATAATTTGAAATAACTTTTTTAGAAGTCAAGCAAAAAAAAAAAAAAAAAGAGAGAGAGAGAAAATAACTTGCTTCTTAAAGGAACTCCTTACCACAAAATAATTCTGATACTTCACATGCAAATATATTGAATTAAACAATATCATAGGTGAATGTGACAATAGTTGTAATAGTTTGTTTGCAAAGAAAAAATTAAATATTTCTACTTAGTAGTTTGATACAACCTAGTTTGAATTCAGAAATAAATTCTGAACAAACAAAAAACCCAATACGTTTAAGCTTATATTTAACATGAGGTTTAGTTCTCTGCTGAACCTGTATCACTTTCATTAAAGTAATGCTCTTCAAAATCAGAGAAGCATTTTCAAGATCCATTTATTTTCCAAGAATTAAAAGCTCTTCCTGAAATTTGCTGTGCAATACTTGCTTTCAATAATTTATTTTAAGATATTGTCTGAAATATACATGTTTTCTAGTTTTCTACAATTTTATAGGTGTTCAGAAATGGTGCAGAACTTCTGGTAAGGTCACCTTTTATTGACACCTGCAAGTTTTTTTCTGAAAGCTGAAAAAAATCCCAAAGTTTCCTATAAGAAATCACTGCACAAAAAATATTTGTGTGTAGGTTGTACTCATTCCAAAACCATAGATTATAGTAAGTTTTTTGGTCCTTACAATCCTACATCTATAAATATAAGCAAATTAATATACTTTTTCTCATAAGAAATAATTTCTGAACTGGATGCGAGATGACAGCTATTTCTACTTGACAAAATATACTAGGAAATACTTAACACATCACATAAACTCTTTTTTTCCTGGTTAATATTTAAAATTTTCCTAAAACAATGTATTGCTAAGTTTTAGTTTAACTGAACTGTGATGATAAATGTGATGCAGAAACTACACAGAGTATTTTATGAGGGCAGTTTACTCCATGGGGAAAATAAAAGATGAGGACAGAAAAGGCAGATAATTTTATCAAAAAAAACCAAACAAAAAAAAATGTACATGACTTGTGCATCATATCTAGTGGACTTTATAATAACAACAAAGATTGTTTGAAATAAAAATTAATAAAAGTGAGCAATTATAATTTATTACTTAGAGTGAAATGCCGCATGTAAATCCCATTTGTAATCTGACCAGATTCTATGCCAGTCTTTTTTGTGACTTGTCAACATTTCTGCGTGACTTCAACATATAAGTGCAGCAGCTGTTGCCTGTTATCACTGTGTTTAGTAAGACAGACAACTGAAAAAGTTGCCTCACAAATATTTCTAACGTGAATTTAGAAGGCTTACTTTTATTTTTGGTTATTATCTTGATAACTGTTTACTAGGATTATATTAGACTGATTTTACCCAGACTGTAAACTCCTAGAAGTGTTTGTCATCTCGTCAATTCTTTTACCTCTTTACCTAATTCCCTGCAACTCTAAAACACAAAATTGCTTGCACTTTTTAATGTTTCCTAAATATTTCACATATTTTTTTTCTATAGGTTAGCAACGTATACAAAGGCAACCTTTATCTGAAACCATTTTCTATATATATAAAAGCCTGAATTATGTGTGAAGTTTTTATCTCAATTATGCTGTTAGTAACTAAATGTTTTGAAAGAGAAAAGATGATGCATCAAAGAGTGATATGACAAAAATACTTCACATAAGGACATTAAATTGACTCAACTTGCACACAAAAGAGTAAGAAGATTTTTTTTTTAGTAGATCTCACATAAGCTGTGAAAGAAAAATGGAAAAAGCCAGATTCCTGACTACAGAGAGCTTAACGTAAACATTCTGACTCTGTTCTAATCTGATTTCTAACTTTATAAGACAGTTCAGCAGAACTTTCTGCCTAAGATCATGGCAGGGTATCAACAAACAAATAAAGTACAAAAAAATACTCTTTGATATTTGGAACCCAATATGGAGAAAATTATGATAGCTGGAGTGAAAAGCAAACAGAAGTTGCTGTCATATATTCTTTATTCACCAACACATCTCTGCCTTTCAAACATCAACAACTGAAATGGGCATAATGTGAAAGGAAGTAAATCCTTTCCATTCTAGAGGATGACAGTCCCTACCGTCCCAGCCACCCCTAGTTTGAACCTACTTTGTATTTGGCTTAGTAGATATATACTGGTTTAGGGGCTTTACAAATGTAACAGTTACTAAGTCTGTTCTGCTAATGTGGGTGTATGCAGTTTATTCACAATATCAGGTGTAGCTCTTTTATCAGTGACCACTATTGACAGTAGCTGGTGTCTCTTTGTTTTACTGTCACTCCATTGCACTAATCATTTTAATGAGTAATCTCAAGTTTAGGAAAATAAATTTCTCATAGAAAGAAAAAGTATTTCTTAAGATCAACAAGAATATTTATTCAGTAACAAATGTCTTAATATTTTTCCTGAAAATATCCTTGGTGTGGGAGAAAAGATCTTTAAAAGGGACATGTGTTAATCACCCTTTTCCATCTTCTTATTTAAGTTTAGCTGTACTCAATGATTTTTTAACTATTTTGTGGACCTTCATTCTGTCTCAATTCTTAGCTTTCACATGTGACCAGAGCAGAGGCATCTTCTATAAAATGCCTTTAGAATCTATTGTTCTATACACAATTGCTAAACCAATGCACTCAGAACCAAATAAAAATGGACACACTCACGATCTGTTACAATCATTTCAGATGCCAGCTCCAACTGGCATATTAACTGACACTGAGAATGGCTTCATGGCTAAACAGAGAAACCGGGAAATTCGAGTGACTTAAGCTGTTCCAAGGCATCCCAAGCATATCTCAAAAAAAAGAAAAAAAAAAAAAGTAGGGTTCTTATAGGCACATTTTAAGGTGCTGCTTAGTTTTTTAAACGTTTTTTTTAAATTATGTTGAAGTTCTGGATTATTTTTTTCAAGTTCAACATTTTATAAATAAATATTTTTAAATAAATGGAAAGTGCTTGTTTTCTTCTTTGAATTTGGCCTGGTTGCTACATAGTGAAACTGAAGTATTTCTCATTCTCTCATTTTATCTATGATATTTTTCTGAGTGAGTTTGCTTGCAGCCTTCTTCTACTTAATCTCCATTATGAAAGTCCTGATAGCGGATATTTAGACTGATCTTACTATGTTCTTGTTTCCTTTATTTTCAAACTAATTTCCTAAGCCAAGTGAAATATACTTTCACTAAAATTTGGTTTTCATGTTATTTAGAGTATTTTATCCAGGATACAGAAAAAAAAAAATATTTTCCTAAGAGTCAAGAGTCCTGTGTTTTATCCAAGATGGATAAAATAGTTAATTAGGTGCATGGGGGGCTACAGCTAACTGCACACTATCTATAAAGAAAAGACTAGTTCCTAGTTATGTTGAAAATTGGAACTGGAACCCTGCAAAGATACAAAATGGAGTGTATGTCTGAATTGCCATCAGTCTGCTAGAGATACCTAAACTAGCACTAAACTAGTTAGGTCAGGTGCTAACCATAATCTAGCTGAGGCAACACATGGCTCTATGCTTTTCCATTCTATGATTGTTATCACTATTTAGACCTACCTGGATAGCTACTAGCCATTTTAATGCCGTACTGAAGGTGTGTCTTGCCCTTTCTTCCATGTTAGTGAAAGCTGATTCATAATTAATTTCAATGATTCCTTAGCAGTTGAATTGATATCAGGAATTTGTTGCTGGAAATGACTGCTGTTCCCTGAGAATAATCTCAAGAAACAAGCAATGCTATTTTAGCCTTATTGCATTAGAAGCTTCACATCACCTTCAGTATGAGAAAAGTTTGAGACCACCATGTATCACTCCAGAATAATTCAGAGCATCTCCTCTACCTTTCTAATGTCAATTAATTTGAAACATACACAACAAAAAATATTATTTGCCATAAAAATAATGTGATTTACAGTTGACCAGCTCATTTCATTAGTTACTCTGAGGAAGGCACTTGTAAAGAGAGATTTGAGACAGCATGTGTGGCTTTTCTCCGTTCATTTTTTCATATTTTAGGACACCTGTATTATATCTTTTTTTTATTATTTTTATTTTTTTTCTTTTCTTTGGTTATCATTGACATATGATCAATCTTTTTCCTTCTATGGAAGTATAAAGGATTTCCATGTCTTTTTTCTCCCTTTCCCAACAATTTCCATTGCCTTTTCATGTATTCTTGATCCTGGTTCTTTTATATCTCATCAGATATAGCAGTAGTCAAATCTCCCTCAGTATTCTTCCTGAGTAAAACTCAGAACATTCATAGGACTGAAGTATTTTGATGTTATTTTTAACTTCTCTGTCTAATATTTTAACATGTTTTGTTTTACATGTTTCCATATGCATGTTTGAGGTTTTGGTCATAATAAATATTGTGAAGTTCACATTAACACCTTAAGTTTTGCTTTAGACTGGCCATGCTCATCCTTCTACATCCAAATATGATGTAGGTATGGAGGGTTTTGCAACTTAGTAGTGATTCCAACAGCAAAAATGTGTAAACCTGTATAGTTTAGTCATTAATCAGTTAATAATCTGGTACTTCTCTTTATATCAGCTTTTTTTTTAGGTAATATAATAGTTCCCAGTGACTGTTAGGAGAAAGAAGATTGTTGGTTGGGTAGTGAGAATAATGGCATTCTAAATATCCAATGTCATAATTCTGCCTCCACAGGAAAAAAAAAAAAAAAAAAAAAAAAAAAGGATTCTTAGATGATGCAAATTGCATTAATTCCTTTGACCACAGTGGTGAATGTAAATTTGTGCTACAGAAATGTTTAAAATACAGTATTAACTGATGCAGCAATAACTCTGGATATAATTATTTCACATCATTAATTTGCTTGTAAAGGTATTGTTTATCTGATACTAAATGTAGTATTGATTCAAATACTATATATAAATTCCTGTACTTACAATTTATTTGACCTTACTGATCATGGCTGTTCCTGAAAGTTATCTGGAAGAAACTGGTACCTGTTTTAGAAATAAAACAAAAAATTCAATTAAAACCTTATTTTGACAGCAACTTTTGCTGTGAGTTCTCCAATGTTGTGTTTTATAATTTCCTTTGATTTGCTTCACCTTTAACTTAATTTCTTGTTATGCAAATGAAGATCTATGTCAAATTTCCAATCAATCCAAATTTTGCCAGGGTATTATATTTATTATTCTGACTTCTCAGACTTGGATATCATATTCTCTTAATGTGAAAAATTAAGATGAACTATGAGTTTACTTAATGTATAAAACTAACTCTTCTTTCACATACTGATCAGATGAACAGATCTAGTTTGATCCTCTTATGGAAAACATTCCTATAAGCTATTTCTATGTATTTCTGTGTGTCTGTACATATGGTTAGCAAATATGGTTGAGTTCATATTTTATTCACAACCATATTGTATTTTAACATTTACTACGCATATATGTTTGTACAAGGGGAACAATCTGGGCTGTTGTATCATAATGTCTCAGCTTAACCAGGATGCCTGAAAAAGATACATTAACGGTATTGCTAGCAGGTGGTTTGGAACTCATGCTGGGAAAAGTATTGTTACACAAGATGTTGAAAAGAAGCAGAGCCAGATAACTAAAGTACAAAGAGTTCCAACTACCCCTAGTTAGAAAACAATGGGCTTGCAACCTCCCAAAAGGAGCCAGCCTAAATAACAAGCAGTCAAAAACCATCAATCTCTCATGGTTAGAGAACAATTAATAAAGTCATCAAACAATGTTAGAGATGGTCCTCTTTAGGGATTTGTGTACTACTTCGGTACCTCACTGCTGGATTAATAAAAGGTTATTACTTGACGTTGTAACATAGATAGAGCATTTATTTCATGTTTATGGAACAAGAATAAAAAGTAATATTATTCAGATTGCCTTCTATCATTGTAGAATATAGATTAAATTTGTACTTTTCTGATTAGATATAAAGGCAGTTAATTTTGATGCTAGCCCAGAGGATTTGAATGAGCCCACAGTCAATGATAATACTGCTTGGGTTTTTTCAGAAATCTATGAAGATTTAGGACATCTTTGCTATAACAATTCAGTCAGGGACATCTCAGAAAGTCTTCTGATCTCTACTTTGAGATTTTATTTTGAAAGTCCATGGAGATCACCAGTTTGTTCACTGAAGTGTAGTGTTCCAGATTACCCAAAAGGCTGCAAAGTTTGATCATGATTTTTCTCCATAATGCAGAGCTTACATATGTGGCTTCTCCATCTTATAGATTTTTCAGGACATAGCCTGTTACCCTGATAACCAGATATTCAGTTGGGAGCATTTCAGGGTTGACTCGGATTCAGAAGCTGTATTTCAGCCATACATGTACAAAATGTCACTTTAAAATGGGATTTTTCAAAGCTAGTTTTCCAAGGAGAGCACCAGTGTTCTCTGTGCCATTACCTATCTCTTACTGTGATCTTGTGTCCCTACAGGAGGCAGCACTGGACCATTCTATATGACGACTGTGGGCAAATGCAAGCAATGGAACAAATGCCAATCCTTCCAAAGCCAATGCCTGTCAATGCCTGCTCCCTAGTTGGCAGAGAGCACCCTACTCAAATGCTAAGAGGTTTGTTGGCTTCACCGTCTGCTATAATTCACCCTGTTATGGAAGAAAACAGCTGTCCCGTGATCATGACCTGGAAATGTGCCATTCACATCTCACTGAGTTAAAATGCCAATTTGACTCCTAGTACTAGGATTCAGTCTCATGATTGTTGGTGAATGAATTGTAGAGTAATCTTAAGGAAATAGAGTATAATTGATTAATTTTTAATGCTATGTCTGGAAAATGATCTGCATTTGAAAATCTTTATTGCATGCACAATTAACACAGCTTCTGAACAGAAGGCAGAGAAGTCAAACAAAACCTTCCAAGTGCAGCCACACCTCCTATACCCTGCAGATATATGCTGGATGTTATACATTCTGGTAGGATTTGCTATTCATTTGTCAGATAGATACAGACTGTGATTTACCCATGAAACTCTGAGAGACACCACTATATAGCTCTAAAGTAAAATAAGTCACCTTACTCCCCAGAAGGCATCTTCCTACTTTCTTATCTAATCTGCACATCAATTTAATACCACAATGTTATGTTAAACTGCTTTGCTAAAGGATTTCATGCTAGTATTGTGTAGCCAAATGGATTCACATTCTGAATACAGAGGTACTAATTAAGAAAGATATATTATGAGTAGATTTGAGCCTCCAGTGGCTTTAATCCTTTCTTTATTTCAGTTCATAAAAACTTTTAATTTAAAGAAAAAAAAAGATCTAGTCTCTGTGCCATAAAAAACGACTCAGGAGTGATCTGTTCCTAGAATCTTTGTAAGTCTGAAGGTATTCTGAAACTAGTTCCAAAGCACATACTTCCAATGGAATAGCTGATTTAGTTTTCATAGTAAAAGAAAAAAAAGAAATCAGAAGAATCTATAAAAGAAAGACGACTGACAAAATTTTATAATGTCAGATAAATGACTGTCTGTTCATATAGTTCACTCTAGGGGAATCTAGGTATACCTGCAGTCGTGTACACAGGCTGATGGAGCATCAGATTGCTTTGACAAATTAGTGAAATATACAAATTCTGAAAACTGGAAAGGAATACAATTTTATGGATATCTACTTAATTTTGTATCCACTTCTTGTAGTAAATGTAAGCTATGTTGGGAATGTGTAATTTTTTAATACAAATATAGACCTAGACTAAAAATGAAACTAGCTTCTTTAGCTATGCTGCTGTGAAAGTTCACTTCAATATATTCAGTTACATCTAGAATAAGTTCCAACTCAAACTCACAACTCTTCAGAGCAGGAGCTTTGTTAGAACTCCATAATGAACTCATCACTCATATTTTTATCACCACATAAAAAATAATAATGATAGTAATAATATTGCCTAAAAATAAATATTTACAACCTGATAAACCACTCACCTGGGAAATTGTTTAGAGAGAGATATGTGACACTTGGGACAGCCCGTTTCTACTCTTATACTTGCTTACCTCTGCTGATTCAAATGAGCAGCTGGGGATTCCCCCAACCTGGAAAAAAATCAAAGCTGGCATAAAACCAAAACAGCCCAGTGTTTAGCATGCCTAAGAGTCTAGGCCACAATGTTTATTTGTGTTTCGATATTTGTTTCTATTCCGGAAGTAGAACTAAGTACCATTAATAGAAAACAAATGTTTTTATCTATGTATCCTAAATGTCACCACAGTTTGCTTAAAAGATCTCAAAAGAGGAGAAAAAATATGAAGTGAGCAAGAAGGAAAAATAATAGTTTGACTCTCATCCTTTCAGTAAAAGTCATTGAAACAATTTTCACGGTACCACTTACTATGATTAAGAGAAATGGAATCTGTACTTTTGCACAAATATATTTTTTCTTGCTCTCGCATTAGTTTTTATTTATTTACTCAAAAAGTAAATTTGTATGGCACAATTATAGGCTTATATGAAACCAGAAACTTAGCTCTAGAATAGTGTTCTGCTGCTAGAAAGAATATTCAGACCACCAGACCCATTCAGTTCTACAGGCATGAAAGCCGGCCAGTACTTTGGTCATAGTCTGTGGTTGAAATGCTCCTTTGTCAGCTAATGACAGGCTATATCTCGCAGCCTGATATCTAGGAATCCAGGAAAGATGCTTCCCATATATGACACATAAAAAGATTTACTATTGTTCGTAGATGTGCAGGATCACACTATGTCTATGATGAAGAGTCCATCTGTTTATGCAGGGTTGAAAGTATCTGGAACATGTTGGATGCCCAATATATCAATATGTACCTGACAGGAGTCCAAGGCAGAAGGCGTTGAACTTTTCTTTGGACCTTCCAGTGATGCTCAGGTTAAGTATCTGTTTTGGCAATTTACTACAGCACATTCTCAGTATTCTTTTAAATACTAGAGAAAATACAAAAGTCTTGCTAATCAGAACTATTTTTGAGTGTGATAGTTTTATTGCTAACATAGACATTTATTCTAATGAGCAAAACCAGCACTGATATTCCTCAATGAAAAGACTTATAAAGAATGTTAACAATTAATAAATTGGACCTTTTAATATTATTGTCTACTAAATTATCATAGAGTACTTTACAAATGTACTAGTTAGAAACTGATGCACAGACTATGCAGGCAAATAAAACACCATTAAGCTCAGTTGTAGTTCAAACACTGACTGCAGACCAGATGCTATAGATGAAAAAAGAATCTTTCTGGAATACTGAGCTCCTTCCACAGTGATGCTTAGCAGCCAGAAAAAATACCTATCTGCAGTACCAAGTACCAGCAAGGATTTGTACTCATGGACATTATAACCAGCTTTATTGAATAAATGGTGCTTTGTCAATTGCAGTGTAATTGGATTTTCTGAGAGGCAGATATATTTTATTAGCATTTGATTTTATAGTTCAAAAAACTTAATGCAGCTTCATTAAAAATGACCAGTTCAACAAACTTTTGCTGGAAGTACCATTAATGTTCAGTACTCTTCCTTATAAAACTACAAGAAAACAAAACAAAACAAAAAAACCCAAACAAAACCATAAAGTGTATCTATTAAAATAGTTGTAAAACATAAATTAACAAATTTCTAATTATAAACTGTAATCACAGAAAAATAAAGCATAATATTTAGTGACATTTTATATAATATATTTAAGTATATTTTCAGGGTGAAATAATACAGTTTGCTTTTTGTAACAAGAATCATTCATATTCATCCATAGAAGGGAGGATACGAAGATTTATATGAACAATTCTATCTTTTATTTGTGTATGATGGATGAAATTCCAAAGACTGGACATTTCCAAGCAAATGGTGAGTAGATGGAGTTAATGCAACCTTCAGTCAGCAAAGACCTGCAAGTGGAAGCTCTGATCATTCCCTCAATCTCCTACTAAACAGGAGTCTTCACTGACAATTTGTGAAGCAAGGAAAGAGGGTCCATGTCATAGAAGAGTCACAAATTATTTTTGTTAAAATTTCATACTGGCAGTTGTTGAAAGTTATCAGTCACAAGATCAAGTGAAAAATAGGTTGAGCTTTTTGCCCTTGTATTTTCCTAAACTTGAAGAGAAAATTTCAGTAATTGAAAAGCCTTACCAGTCTATTAGTAATAAAGATCTAAATTTAACTGTAAGCTAGCCTAAACCATCTAAATTTATTTCCAAGTAATATCACTTCACGTAGTGTATATGAAGAACTACCTTGGAAACAGATCTTAAGTAGGACATGCTAATAAATGAAAGACTTGACTGAGTTGAGTCTGAACACTGGGAAGTTGTTCTTACCTGTTAAAGCTCAAAAATCCCTCATAGGACTTGTGGTTCTTTCTCTGCCGCTGTAGTCAAAGAATTTCTTATGGCAGGGAGAGAAAGAGATGGGGATTCTGAAGGATAAATTGAGGCTACAGAATGGGTAATCTGCATTAAATAAATACTTTCTGGTAATCCTCTGACACTAAAGAAGGTATTTCAGACTGACGTCTCACCTTCTTCTCCATGGAAAAAAATAAGCTAACCCCAGAACAGCAAAATTTGTCACTCCTTCAATTTGTTATGTCCTTAATTTTTTTCTGCCCTTCTGAGAACCTTGAGCTGGCTCTGCATACTTACAGCTTTTGGTATTTGCCTGTCACTTGCATGGCACAGGCCATACCTAATTAGAAGGTCTACATGGCTACAAAACTCAGAAATCTCTGCAGTAGCTGATGCTGCTTGGAGAGCAACTTCAGACTCTCCAATGAGAATATAAAATGAAGTCTGTGTTATAAGTGTGGTCAGATCACTAGACAATATTGTATTACAGGGGAGCCTATCAATACACAAAGCACTTTTGCCACTGTGAATATGATTTTCAAACTTACATGAAAGCTCATTCAGGCTATAGTAGAGTAAGATACAAATTCTGTCTAAATATAGAATCTACAAGTGCCCTCTATTTCTTTAATCATTTTTTCCTCCATTCTGTTTTCTTATTGTGAGAAAGAAGGTGTTACAATTTTCACATTCAAATAACTGCATGTCAATGGAATTTTAACCACAGCTCCTGAAAATATTATCCATACAACTACAGGCAGATCTCATGGGTCTATTTTGGCATACTTACTACATATTAATAAATACCCCTTTTCTTCATCTCTCTATTTAATTTATCTTACAGTTTGGTTTTCCTAATGATAAATGCAGTCTCTCTGACAGGGAGAGACTGTTCTAGTTTTGCTTTAAAATCAGTGACCAGAAGTGTTAAGTTAGAAAGAAGACGATCATATTCCAAATAATGACATCATTTTGGCCCTTGTACTGTGTTCAGGAATACCTTTTACATGTGGTGAACCTATGGAAATCTGTATTAAAACTCCTTTTTCCATCTCCACTTGTTTTTACATAAAAGTTTCTGATCATGTGGTTTTTTCCTCCAGTCTCTTGATCCATAGATTTAATCTCTGATTAAAATATTATGCTTTTATCTGGGATAGTGGTACAAAATCAAGCTTAAATTTTTCTTGTTTTTTTCATCCTGCTATGACTTTCTTCTTTAAAAGTATTAAGGCTATGCTTTTTATTTATGTGGGATCCTCAGGTTATTTATCTGGAATAATCATTAAATATTCTTTAGCAGTTCTTTATCTGGCATAAATCTGTAACTGTATTGGTTTCATTGGTGCTCTGTCAGTGTACGCCAGCAGAAATTAAAAAGCACAATATTTTCTTGTAAGGGCAAGCTGAAGAAGTAATAAGCACCTCATCAAAAGCCCTCGAGGTCTTTTAGAAACATTAACTGAACAAGCTTTATTTTGCCAATGTCTGGTAGACAAACATTATTAGATTCCCTGCCATTGTCTTTATCAAACATTTGAATTTTTTAAGTTTATAAAAGTTTTCAAAAGAAGGGATCTTCTTGTTAGAGAAAGTGAATATTAAAATGCTGTGTTTTAAAATAACATTTCTAAAGCAATTACTGAAGTTAACAGGAAAGTTTACTCAACTTTAAGTTGTCCCAAAGTGCACAAACTCCTACTTGACCACCTACCAAATTGCAAAGGTGACACAAAAATGTTTTGATGAAGGAGATTCCTATTACTTTTTACATCCTAAATCAGATTCATTGCTTTGACCTAGAGCCAGCCAGGGGGAGTGAATGTAGAAACCACTGATTGAATGAGGAGTTATGTGATTTTCTTTGTGCAAGGCTTGCAAGGTTTTTATAAATGTATTTTAAAAGAATGATGTAGAAGGTACCTACTTTAATATAAATTGAATAAGCAGGAGGGATGTAAAAGTCCTGTATCACATCTGGAAATATGCTACCTACTTAGGAGTTCTTCCACTGTTACCACAAGTCATCATGATAGTAAGTTGTATCTTCCAGGTTGTAAGGCCACTTTTACCATAAAAGGTGTTTATCTACCTTTGCAGGTTGCCTTGAAGATCAATTTTCTATCTATCTCCCTATCTGTGTCTTCCTATCTAGCTATCATTTCCTCATGTTCAGTAATTCTTCCTAAATAATCTCTGTTATGTTATCTCTACATGTATAGATATATATTTATTTTCTTACTCTAAGACTTTATCATGCCAAAAATCACAAACCAGCCATAAAGTAATCCAGTCCTCTCTAAGGAAATATTGTCAATTTACTAACTAGTCTTCCCTTTGGCCTGTTTTCCTCTTCATTCCAATGCTAAGAAATTGTACAGTCTTAGTTTGTTTCTGTCTTGTTTTCAAATAACAAATAAAGGTGGTATTTTTTATTTCTCTGTCTTGTCTGCATTGGTTTTAGTGCATACTGATTTTCTGTCTCTCTCATATACTCTAGTTTCCTATAGTATAATTTAAAACGTTTTTTTTTCTGAATTAATTTTTCATTTTTTCTACCTTGATCATTATTTTACTCAGTTATTCAGTATTGAAAATTATTATTTTTATTTTTATATTTTCTTCCTCAGATATGTCTCCTTTCCCATTCTTCACTGGCTTTCTGGGGGGAAAAAAAAATAAAAAAAAATGTAAGTCATCAAATAGTCTATTGCTTTATAACATGGAACACTAAAGGCTGTAAAACAGCCTGGTCAGTTTGCTCTCTTAATGGAATGCAATGACTTTGTCCACTGAGATACTTAACCCTCCTCTCTCACCAAACCGTCCTTTTTGATTGTTTAACCTTACCGATTCAGCTCTGGACATCTGAGTATCGCTCTCGGTAAATAAAATTAGCAGTTTGGGGAAATATTGTATTGTATGTGGTCAGTGAAATAGAATATATTTTTAGGCTCTGCTTGTTAATAACCTAATTTTCTCTCATTGCTTTACAGAAGTGACCTTGTTTTAATACCTTCAGCACTTGATGTTATAAAAGTAAAATTCTTTTCAAATCTCCTCTGTTAATGTGTTCCTGTTCTGAAACAAATGCGAGATAACATTAACATTCTTCCCACAAAATACCTGCTAATTTGCTTGCAGTGAAGATAGAAAGCTTTTCATTACATATCACAAACTTCATTTATGTGGAATGAGTCACCAGGCCTTCTGAAACGCCAAATGAGTACCTAATCTCTAATGCTGCCTTCAGCTATAACATCAATCCTCCCTGGTTCTACTCATCTTTTATCAGCTATTCAATATTTTAAATTCTCCATTCTGTTACAAAATTGTGTTGTTCATCTGTCAAAATAGCTTTGATATATTTTTTTTAATATTAAAGCATCAGAGAAAAGACCCATAGAAATATATTATTTTGGTATTAGAGACAATCAAATCAGTGTAATGTAAAATTATTAACTGTTTTACAAAACTGTTGACATAATTAACTTAATAAAAGTCATACTGCTGATAATAAACTGTGATACTCATGTATTATTTTCTGGATTTTTTCTCTTCTGCAGAGATCATGCTGGCAGATTTATATGCTGTATACATATATGGTGGATGATATACACAAAATATAAGTGATCTATAAGCTCTGATTTAGCTTATAATAATAATAATAGAAGCAACCATCTTCAAATGTCTTTACAACTGAAAACAGATGCATGGGAGCATGCAAATGGAAACTGTAAAGCCTGTGAGAAGTTAGTTTGGAACTGGTAAAATTAATCATCAACAACAACATTTTGGCAAATAGTTTACTGGATGAACAAAGCAATTTACATTGACTTGAAATTACTTGTGTCTTTTCATCCAAGCTCGCTGAGTAGTTTTAGCTGAAAAATAGCACCTGGAAGGGAGGAACAAAAAGCTCCCTTTGGAAACCAAGAGCTACTTTATCTTTCATGCAACAAGCTCAAGGACAGGAGGCTTATCCAAAGTGCACAAAGCTCAAATTCTTTTATTCTGCTTCCTAAGAGGACTTTAATTCATATTGCCAACTTTTCAATCAAGTGTCCTATTGGTTAATGGTCTGTAAAGGAGCTGAAAGGAATGGGAAAAGGAAAGGAATTGAAACCCACATGTCCAAAACTTGCAACTGTCCTGTACAGGATATAAAATCACAGAATCACAGAATGATTGAGGTTGGAAAGGACCTCTCAATCTGTGGTTATTTTTGGATTACTAAATAGTTTAAATTTCTGTATGGATTGGCTGTGCATATCTTACTCCCCAATGTACTAGAGAATGGTGATGGGAAAGCTCCCACACAGGAGAACAAGTTGGGTTTCCCGCAGGCAGAAAGGTGTCTCTCAAATCCAGTTCCCTGTCCAGTGATCTACTTAGAGAAAGAAGTATCAACTTCCACGTGTTCCATATGGGCCTTCCCTTCTAATTTCAGCTAGCTTAAAAAAGTGCAAGTAGCTTCCATAAGAATTAAATCTTGTTTGATCATATGTGGATCACATATGTATTTCAATAAAGATAAATAATAGAAACATAACAAGAATATGTTTGTTTCTGTTATATGTAAACTACTGCACCATTTTTCAGCTGGTTTTCATATAGAAAAAGCTAGTACAGCTCTAGGGTGTGTTGGTTTTGAAGGGAAAAAAAAGAATCAGTATGTTACTGCAGAATTGAGAGAAAACACTTTGAGAGAAATAACGGTCTTATAAAACCACAAAGAAAACACTGAGAGAAAAAACACTTAAAGAAATGTATCTTAAAAATTGGGAGCCCTTTGTTTTTATGCTTGATTCCATAATGTTATTCATGCGATGTTACGCTTCATTTTATCATTAGCAATGGGTGTCTGTTGAGTTATTAGGATGTATGGTCACATGTCTCTCCTGTAGCTTCTTTTAAGAAGGAAAAGAGATATACTTGCTACAAAACAAGGTGTCAGAAGGAGCAGGCTGCCCTCTTTCAGTTAAGCCTTCTCCAGCACAGAGACCACCGAAGGCACAGATAGAGTAAACTTGGATTTTAGAATGTCTTTTTAGATAGTCTAGCTGCCCTCATGCCACGCATGGGGTGAGGAGACAAGTATTAGGAAGGGGTGGACTGAGGAGCTCTCTCCACTCTGGGCTCAGACTGTAAGTACACCCTGAGGGCCAGGTGCTGCCTCAGTTCCAGCACAAGTTACAGACATCCTTGGGGTGTTTATTCATGCCGGGTCTTAAAGGTTGTTGGGTAATTAGAGTATATCTGGCCCTTTTGTCAATCTTCTCATTCAAAGGCAAAGAAGGTACCTGCCTAGGGCAACAAAGAAGCAGCAGTAAGGTAGCCATGATCCTGTTGCTTATTTTGCCCATGTTTGAGTTTGTTGCTAAAAAAGGTGGCGATCTGCAGAAGTCACCAGCTGCAATCCGTTCCCCACTCTGCAGTACCTCTTCCGCTGTGTTCCAGCTACATCCTCGTTGTCTCCCTTGTGGGACAGGACGACAACGGACCCTTCAGCCAGGCCCCAGACCTTTACTCTTTTTAAAGGTCCTTGTCCTATTCACTTGCCTAGTCTGCATAGAAAAAAGCACTGTCCACCAAATAAATTTTTGGCAAATCACAGATTGTTGATTTTCAGAAGTCCTCAACTGTCTATTCATAGAGCACAAAAGGCATTGGAGTCTGCTGGAATATGTGCAATGATGTAGGTTAGTCAAGCCATTATAACAAGAGTGGGACTTGTAATTTCCTCATCTGTCTGACACCCAGAATGACTAATGTAACCTTAATGCTGATTGCTTCTGTAAACCCTGGCTTGAATTACAGATTGGTTGTATGACCTGTTTACTGTGCAACAGATTCAACAGTTCTGCAATTTCTTTCATCGAGGTTAACAATGTACTGAAAATTTATGTGAGTTGTTTAGTTCTACATCTAACCAAACCATTAGGCTAAAATCATTACACTGTTCAGAATAGTATTACTATTTGTATAATAAAATTATTTGAGTAAAGCTTAATCCTCAGCACACAGGATATTCTTTAGTGAGGAAGTTTCTATCTTTCACTAAGAATCTCATCTGAGTAAGCCAAGTTTGACAGTAAGCTAATAATATTAAAGATGAAGAAATGACTGGTACATAATATTTAATCAAGATTTCAGAATATATATTCTTTTACAGCAGTAATAAGAAATAGATTAACTATTACTTTGCATTTGTATTCTTGTCCAGTTAGAAGAAAGGCAAGAATTTTCTCATTAAAATTCACTGGGAAAAAAGCATATTCAGGTAAATGTGAATAATCTTCAAGTACATTTTTATTTACTTCGATTGTTTGAGTAAGAAAAAAAAAGGATTTTACTTTAAAATGAAACATTTCAGTTTTCAATTTCCAAATTATTTATATATATTAAGAAAATATCTAGAACTAAAAGGAATAAAACATTGAAATAATAGATTTTTTCATTGTCAGAAAAGAACGTTTAGAGTAGCCCTAAACTGAAAAAAGCAGCAAGCATAGAGATGTCCCTAAACATATATATTTTTTTACATATATACATATATATGTGAATTTAATTAATGATCAGAGCATATGTGTTCAAGAGGCCAAAAGATTTGAGAATCTTCACTTAGCATTTTCATATATGCTCTTTCAATTGCTACATGTAATATAAAATCTGTAGTTATGAGTTTAAAGCTTGATGTATCACACTAAATTGTATCCCTAGAGGTCACTGTTATTCTAGATGAACCCACATACTAACAGAATTACTGGGCAGTAAAAACACGACACTTAGAAGTGGAATGTACAAAAATAATTTCTAGATAGTTTGGCACAGTGGTAGTTCTACTACATATTACTTACAGTGCACACTGTTTCCAAATTACTAGATTACTCTTCAGATATAGGTAAGGTTTTATACTTTGATAGGTAATTAAGGAATCAAATTTCATAGGAAACCACCACCTCTGGAAAAAAATTGATTACATTAGAGAAAATCCTTATTATTCACATACCTATGCTTGAATTTTAGAGATGAGATAGCAAAACATTTTGCCCTGGTGTTTACAATTCAATACACTGAAAAAATTCTTATTCTAATGAGATATTCTTTCCTATATCATTTTCAAATATGAACAAAAACAATTTTTTACCTTTCTTTTTTTTTTTTTTTTTTATATATTGTTTAGGACATCCTGTTCTTGATGTTCTCATTCCACATTAACCTGGGTCATGCTGCATTTAATACAGTACTTCATTCCTCCCATCATGATAAATTGTATACCTGGCATTTCTGATCATCATCATCATGTTGGTACCTTGTCACTCCAGCCTTGTCAAGAGATTCATGAATTCATCACATTTGTCACAGCTTGCTTTGGACAGAGCCTCAGCCAGCTTTTTTTTCAAGCACTAGGCATGGGCAAATGGTCCAGTAAAGCTTGGGGTCAACACACATGAGAAATAGTGTAATAGTTAAAAACATGTATCATCAACTTTGTACTTTAGCACAGAAAAGCAGTATTTATGAGATGCTTATGGGACATTGCATGCTGCATGAGCCAGGATTATTTCCTTTTCCCCATGAAGACTATCAATTTTAATTAAAAATAAAACCTTAACTATTTCACCCCATCTTCAAAATTTTACATCTGAAACTAGAATATTTTGATTCTGAAATGCACTCAGCAGTGACTGATCCACAAATTCACTTGCTCCTTTTTGACTTCTTATGATCACCCTGAAGTTTTAGAGAGAGCCATCACCTTTGCTGAGCATTTTGCCCAGCTATACATCATTACAGTCATAGAAATATTACTTTACTGGTAGCTGACAGCTTTAGTAGAGAGTGGGGAGATACCATGGAACCAAAATGGTTTCTGGCAAATCACATCTTTCCTATTGTGATATTTTCAGGTGAGCTTCTCATCTGCTTTAAGGAAAATGGTTTATGACTGTATTACCAAAGTTTATGATATTAAGTAATTCTGCAGTATTTTTTGAACGTTCAGACATGGTGTTTTACCTATTTATTGGGAGTGAGTGCTTGCTGGTGAACTTGCAGGGAATTTATGACATCAAGACAAACTCCCCAGTGTGTATATGTAGTAGTAGAGGGATGAGGAGTGCATGCTATGCTTCAGACTAATGACATATGTTAAATAAGCACTCTCTAGAAGTGACAGAGGAACCAAAGACTGAGTTGCCAACGTTTAAGTTTCTTATCATTTAAAGGAAGTGCAGACAGTTCCTCTTATTTCTTATTGGTAATAGCCTGTAAGAACACCTTGAGAGAGAAAAAGCTTTTTCAAGAGGATTAGCATTTAAAGAGACTTTATTGATAATCCAAAGCTAATGAAGAAGTGCAAGTAGTATATTACTCTCTAAGTCTTGCTGCTGGTTACTACTTCTAAACTAATGTTTTGATAATCAAGAAGATAAAGTGTGTTTTGATTTAAAGGCCATAGTCTTTCTATTGTGTCAGTTGAAGTGCATTAAGATCATTTTGTTTTCAATTATCGTTTTTCATTGAGCATCATTATCACCCATCAGCTCCTGAACAAATATCACATTGTCCATCTTCCCAGGCAAGTACTGTAATTACTCAATAACTGAAATATTGATTCTGGAGAACTGAGTCTCACTGGATGGCATACCAAGCTGCTTACTAACTCAGAAATGAGGCAGTCAGAGTTGTTTTTAATGTAGTACCAAGCAAGAAGTCATTCAAATTAAATTTAAAGTTTTTGGTCCTTATTTGATGCCTACAGTTGCTAAGATTGTATTTTTTAATCAGATTTTAAATCACACGTGAACTGAAAGCTGCCAGCTTTGTAAAGCTTTGCCAGAGGCCCTGCAAAGCTTAAAGTGAGCAAAGGTATATGAAAGGTTGCACGGCTCCTTTTAAAAACACATCTGCAGTGTATTACCAAGATGTCATATTGTGAAACATCAAATTCATTAAGAGCAATCCCAGTGTAAAACATGACACAGCCATGGTCAGTATATAGGCAATGTTTTCAGCTTCTCATTTACAAAGCTGTTTTCTCAGTCTTGCCTCACAGACCGTTCTCTCCTTCGCAGTGCTTCCAATGGCAAGTTAACAACACAAACCACATAATTAAAATGGAAATCAATTTATTCAGCACTTGCATGTGGTAGAACATGGAATCCATTTTGGAAGTCTCATTGAGTTCATACAACTTTGCCAAATATTCCCAAGCAAATTAAAAGACCTTCATCAAAGGATGTCTATGAATCTGGCACTGATGATTTGTGGCAATGGGGAAACTTGAATGTGCCCCAGGTACAAACTTGGAGACTGCAATTGTCTCCAGCAAATCCATGACACAGGCTTTTTAATACCTATCCCGTACTATTTATAAGCTACCTTTACAGGATGGATTCCTTTCTGATTTTTGTTTCCCTGAATGGGCCATTGAAGTGCTGACTGCTAACACAGTCACACAAGATTTGTATGCAGAAACAATGTGTGGAATAAGAGCCACGCAGCAGGACCCACATGAAATGGTTCTTTTTCAAAAACTGTTGGTTGCTGTCATATAATCTGTGTATATGGGGAGGTAGCTAAGTTCTATTCTGCTTTGTAGGAAAGCTTCAGCAGTTGCTGATCATTGTTTGAAATGTCAGGTTGTTTCTGTCTCAGATTCTTCACTGTTTATCTATTTTCTCCTTCTTCCTAGCTCCCCTACAAACTGCTCCCCCTCACATATTGTTGTTTGCAATCAGTATGTATTTAGAACAGATGACTATGAGGACTATTTGGTCTACCCCTTGCTGCTATTATTTTTTTGAAAGGCAATGGCAATATATTTAGTATGACTATAGCAGCTCTGAGAGGGCAGGAAGTAAATGGACTGGCAAATGCACACTGAAGTGAACAAGTCAGTACTACAAGCTCAGTCATAATTTTAGCGCAGTATTTTTATTTTCTATCATAAAGAGCAAATTCTGTGTCATTGTGCCAGTGCAAAACTGATGCAGCACTGAAAAAGTTGACCTCGAGACTCTCTTCTACTTTGGAGGATTTTGCTTTTGGGAAACATCACAGAAGACCCATAACTACACTGCCTACCAGAAGTAAGTTGTAGTGGCACTGTGACCTCTCGAGAGATGGGCACCATTTTGGCCACAGCTATATACCTATATAATGATATCTGAGACCTCTTTCTGAGTAGCTATAGCTTATTGAAATCTGGTAGGGATAGCTATATTTTATTTTATATTTTTCTTCCCAGTGTTCATTACATAATATTTACCAACAAGGAACTAGAGTTTCCCTTGTACTCTCCCCCTCTCTCAACTTGTTAGGATGCCACTGATGTTTTTCAAAGGTTTCTAAGGACTTGTATATGTGCATGCTCTGCAGATTTTGCTACTTCTCTAGGATATGAACAAATGTATGAAGTAAGACCCAATGCAGAGTCTTGAATAATTTTAGTATTCTCTGATTTTGATGGAAATTGGTCATTTTTCAATCTTTATTTTTTCAGGGTCTGTTAGAGAAGATTTGGGCTCTGTTAATATTGTACAGTAGCCAAAAAGTTTAAGATAGTCACAGAGAGTTATACAGAAAATTACTTAAAGCCAGATTCCATAAATGTTAAAACCTTTTAGACACCTCTAATAATATTAAAAAAAATAATATAGGTCAAAATATATGCCATCATTAAAGGCATTTTATAGAAACAAAGAAGATCTTACAAGTATTGAATACTCACGTCCACAGTGTTTCCAATTCCATCTTGGAAATTATCCCATATTTTCTAATGCTGCTCTTATCACATCACACAGTTACTATTAGAAAGAAGCTAACTTCTGCTGATAGAAAAAAGTTACCTCCATAAAAAAATCAGAGTCAACTTTGGCTCTGGAGATCACTGAAACAGACTGTAGAAAGTTTTAAGTAAAACTATCAACAGTGAGGAAACAATTCATAATAGCTGAAAATAGAGGATAAAAGCCGAATTCCCTATTTATTTCAAAAGGAGGGTTTTCCATACAGGAAAGTTGTCTTCAGGAGACAGCCATTACTAAGGAATCTCTGCACTGCAGGAAGCTAACACAAGCAGGGTGACACTAGCCATTTACTTTGTATTCAGATGACCAGTTTAGGAGGATTATAGAAAGGCATATGAGAAAGACAGCAGGAGCAGGTCAAGTTACGCACCAGCTCTTCATGTACTTTGGGCCTAGCAAGTTCCACGCTGGAGAAGAGAGGAGGTGACAGGGATCATGCCTGGAATACAGATTTGGACCAGCCTGAGCCCAGGCTTGTTCACTGACTTGTTTGCTGTACAATGACAAACTGAAACTTCTGCATTTCAGAATACCCTAACCCAGGATCTTCACAAGCTCTTTTTTCTAGAAAAATCAGAGCTCCCTCTGCTATCAGTGTGAACTCAAGCAGCTTAGAAAGTTATTCCCTACTATCCCTTAGCATTAATTACCACTTCCCAGCTGAGCCTGAGCTGGACTGATCTTCTTTTGCTGCCCTGGAAAGTAGCAGCTGTTAACTCCATCTCCCAGCTGAGACCAATATCTCTCCATGTGGCCACCTGGAGACAAGGAGAGGAAGACTAATCTCAGGATTTGTCTTTACTCTTAGCTGAGAAGATGCAATTAAGGGTACTTTTCTCAAAGTAGAGCAGAGGCTCACCATGTGAGTTCTCTCTTCAGTGCTTAGCTTGCAATAGCTAACAGCCTAGAGCTTTTCTCCCCCTTAAAACCAAAGGAAAGAGCTGAACTTTTCTTTACTTTTATCCAGGAAGAGGTGCTGTTAGTTTTCTGCTTTCTAGTGAGAGCAACAGCATGATTTCTGTGCTCTGCTCTGCTTCGCCAGTGCCTGAACTGAAACAGTTGAGCATAACAGTAGTAAGCTGCTCAGGTATGAAGTTGCCTCTAAGCATATACGTATTAGTTCCTTCCACATTTTGCCCCAAATAGTAGCTAAAAAAAAAAAAAAGTTATCTGAATTCAGGAACTAGTCTGAGCAATGACTACCAGTACTGCTGCAAAAGACAAATCTAGTGCTTGCTTTTATACTGATGAGATGCATGCCTAAGTATACTCTAATTTGGATGAAGTAGCACGTGACCCAATCCCAAGGCCCTATTTATCCTATGGATGTGGGCAGAGAAACAATTTTAGGATTATTTGGGATGAAGTCTATTAAACGCTTTGCTGTTTCTTCAATTATTTTTCACTTCTTGGTTGCTTTTCTGTACATTCAGTACATAGTAAGGCAGTGTGTGGTGGTGTGCAACTTTTCAGAGGGTTAACATACTGTCATTTTTGGGGTAAATTACTGAATTTGCATATCATTGGTAAATGAGTAAAGTGTATTGCTCAAGCTGAATTTCTGCTTGATCTCTGAAGGCAGTCCAACTCCTAGCAGCAGCTGAACTTTTCTTCCCAACAGAAGCTAGACAACATGGTCACTGATGAAAAATGATGAAAAGACCCAACGGCCTGAACTCAATAAATCCTGAAACATATTGGCAGTCACCAATCAGGTGTGAATCTGCAAGCTCTAGCTCACAGGTTCCACTGAATGCAAAACTCATAGAAATGCAGATGTCCTCACCTCTCACAAGTGAAACATCTTCTCTGGAGCTCAGGAGAAGCTTCAAAACCAGCAAGAGCTGGAATCCCCTTCCTGCCACAGGCAATGGCTTCTAGCTCCCACTTTGTTCTAGCCCAGCAGGAGCTGGGATAAAAGCAAAATACTTCCAATCAGGCTAAGTGAATGAGTTTCAGCTCCTGCTGAGCTGAGTACCTTATAAACACGATTTTTTCCCTACCATCCAAGTAACATTAGATTTCTGTAGTATGCTGTCAACTTAAGCAAACTCTCGCTGAAATCAAAAGAGATCTTTTGAACTGCTTCAGAAGTCAGTGTATCGGGTCATACACCTGGGTTAAATCAGATTGTGCTTTAAAAAAACCCTAGAAGACAAAGATTTTTTTTTCTTTCTTTCTTTTCCATCTAAGGGTATCACCTTATAAGAGAAAGTGACAAGACTGGAAGTTACAAACCTCAAAAGCACCTTCAACTAGGTAAAAAATTCATACAAAAAGGAGTTGCCTTTCTAATGTTCCATCTGATGTCCTTAAAAAAATTCAAAGTTGAAGGATTGTTCTACATTCAATACAGTTTAAATCAAGACTAAAGGGCATCAGTTAGGCTAGTGTGACATGAGAATAAGACAATAAACCATTCAATACATAATAGAACAGAGAACTTATTTTGTGCCATATAAAATGATTTTGTTTCTGTTCTTTCTAGCAGTCAATATTTTAACTCTACCTCTTACTCTTTATCATACAATTTAATTGCTTTTCTGGAAATGGTTTCCAGGGTATTTTTTGTTTGTTTGTTTTAATTTCTGCATTCATTAACTGGCTGTGAATGTTGTTTTTGGCTTGCTGCCTCTTTCCTGCCTTAGGGAGTATTTCTTGGTGGCTAACAGTAGGTGCTGAATCCTGAAGTGTCGATTCAGAGCAATGGAGACAGGTGGGCCGTCAGCAGGAGTAGTAAAGTGATATGCCACCGTAAATATGAAACCATGACAGCCCACAAAAACAATGTATTTTTCCTTTCAAACTTCAGGCATGACAGCTCCTAAACTCTAAAAGCCAGATTCACATAGGAATAAAAAACCACTACAGTTTAGAAATCAATTTCTTATTTTAAGAATTTTTCCTCTGTTGCAATATGTTGGTATATATGTAGGAACAGTTTAAAAGCAAGAGAACATGGTAAGTCTCAACACATGGATATTCAAATGGTTGCATTTGGAGAACAGCTTTTCCCCTCCTCTCCCCTTCCCCCCCTTGGAGACAATTGCAAATGAGGTAATGTTTCTCCTTGAGTAAACAGACAAAAGATTTAACATATTGTAGGTGATATCCTAGATAGGAAGAAAAAACAAATGCATTATTTGTGGTGGTGGTAGTAGTAGTACTAATATTATACTATCATTTGGGTTTGTCAGTGTTGAAGTCTGGAATTATTCTAAATGAGCTCTCTCTTCTTGCCCCCCCTTTCTCCTAATACTCACATTAACACGCATACATTACCTGATTATCACCAATGCTGAAGGAGGGAAAAAAGAAATATCTCCAGCCTGCTGGAGAAAAGAGTTTTGTTTTCTTTTTTCTTTAATGGAATAATTAAAGCCATCTTCAATATTTCTGATATCTTCAATATCAAACTGACTGCACATTTTAAATAATAGAACATGTCTATATTTGGGACCATATGATTTTAATGAATGAATGGAATTTTTTTTGGCTTGTGAAATGTTAATAAACCAGTGGAATGCTGGTGAGAGGAAGATGGAGGGCTCACAATAGGTTCTGTTACTAAAAGCAGGAAAAGGTTGTTTCACCCACGAAAATGCACTCCCTTACTTGAAGTATTCTGGTTTGCTTTTAAGGCAATAGAGTGACAGCTTTTGCTGTTCACCAAGTGCCCCTCTTTTACGTTCAAAGTGCACAATGGAAAAGAAAAAGACTTGTACTTAACATTTTTATAGAGCTCCTAATGTCCTAGTCTTGGCTGGCATATATAAGCAATTACAAGCTACCCATAAATGAAGCAACAGCAAACAGGTAGCACTCTAGCACTGTCTAAACAGGCAGCACCATTCACAGGTGAAAAAGAGAAGCAACAAGAGAATCTGAGCCACATGCATGAAAGACCATGGGTGAGATATTTGCCTTTTCTCAAACTTTTTTTTTGCTTTGAGCTTGTTACAGAGGTTTCTATTTCTTGGAAACACTGGAAAGAAACAGTACACTGTCTTTTTTTTCACAGAAAGAAATAGGAAACTCTCTCTGAAAAAGGCTGTTATGTCAAGTGAAATTAAGAGCATGGGATGTATCAGTAGTTTTATTTCATAAACACAATATGAAAAACTTCATCAAAAAGAGTAGTAAAATGTGACACTAAAAATCCATTACCTTTGAATATTTATGGCAGCTCGTATCTGCAGATCTTTGTCAGTTATGATGCTGCCTTCCCAAATAGTAAATCAGGAAGTTCTTCTTCCATATCTTATCTCCTTGAACCTATTTATCACATGAAGTCAAAATTCACTGTTAGAATGCAACAATACTCACAACGAACCATTACATATCAAGGTAGTTTCATTACTTAACAGGACCCAAAGCAAGGAAAAGATAATTTATAACAGTGACACCTCCCTTGTAAATTCAGAGTAATGCACATAAAAATAAGTAGATATTCAGTATAGCATGTTAGAATGCTTTCGGTTCAGTGTGAATAGAATGCTAAGGAGAGATTGTACTTTATTAATTGAAGCCTGACTTCTGCTAACCATGTTCCTTTTTTTTCAATTTCCCTTGCATTTTTCTTGTTTTTAATTAATACTCATTCCCCAATTTAAACATTTTAAGAAAGGCAAAAAACTGATTCTTGTGCCTAGTGCCTGAAATGTTAAAACTTTGGGATATGTAAATACAAGAGCTTAACTGTTTCCTGCTCTGGTTGATACTGAGCTCAGCATCATTGCGTATGAGCACTTAGTTCCATGATATAATATTTCATCCATTTTTAGAAAATAACTGTAAATGCAAGAAGAGCTATTATAAAAAAATGCTGTGTTCTCCTAAACCACTATTCCATCCCATTCCAGAGGTGTCATTTCAATGGTGGGTTAAGTGATTCTGAAATACTGATTGAGTAGATACAGTTCTTACACCTTTAGAGTACTTTGTGAGTTAATACATATAAATATAAGCTCATCTGCTGCTAACAGTCTCAGAGAAAATGCTTTTATGCATAACTTTTCTAGTAGAATACATACACTTTCAATTTCTATGTTTCTTAGACAATTTTGCTGTATGAAGGGTAGAGAAAATTCGCAATAGTAATCAATTGATATCCAAAGTGCAGCAGAATATCTCATGTATTGAGTCTTGATCAGAAAGCATAAGCTTCAAATTTAGCAAATCTTTCATTAAAGGTAGTCAGACATCTTAGTACAAACAATAAAACCAATCTCGTTAGCAGATGACCAATGCCATAGCGAAGTCAAGGGGAATTTTGTCATGTAAGATTTACGCAAATGTTAAATTGGTCTGTATGCTACAAATATGGCTCTACTTCTTATTTGCATATTCTTGTATTTTGAATGTATTGATTATTGTGGCAAGTTTTTAAACTATAAGCTATTTATAAACTGATTACAATTGATTATTTGCATTTTATTTTCTTTAGCTAAAAGGTATGATCTTATAAAAAATGCAAAATAGATTTAATTGTTTGGCTTCTGAAAACTATTAGCTGCCTTTTAAAATTCACATTATTGAAAACCTTTTTTAATCTCACATCAAAGCTACTTTAAATAAACTTTATTGGGATACATGCAAAGTTTATGCCAATTTACCTGTACTGCTTTCTTCTGAAATAAATGTGTAAAAGACATAGTCATGAACACGTTTTTCCTTTGCATTTATTAGAGCTGCTATATATCTCAAACTAGTTCCAAGATAATCACTTCTCTGCATTGCAAAAATGCCTAAGAATTTAGTGGGGTGGGACAGGAAAAAGGTTTTTACGAAAGGATTTCATATGGTGGCTAAAAGAATTAAGATTGATAGTTAGTGATTCTGATTAGCCATACTAATTTGTACAACACTTTGAAAGATCAGAATATAAATATATGCTGTAAGGCTCTAAAGAACAAAAGTTATTGGGTGTGCACACATGGAGAGATCGCTTCTGCTAAAACTCAGCTATGCTTTGTGTTCCAGAAAGAACTGGATGAATCTATTAGCTCTCTGTAAACAATTCACAAGTATCAACATGAAATAAGAAAAAACATTATTTTTATACTTTATTATTGCAAATAAAACTTGCTTGTAACAGACCATTTTATATTCATAGAAATATAACAATTAGATTCCTATAACCAGCAACTATAATTTAACATATGAAAATTTCAGCATATGAAAGTTTTTTTGACATTATTTTAAGATCCATCCAAATTTATAATATGACTTTTTTAAATGTGGAAATCTAACAGTAGCCCAAGACCACCAGACAGCAAATGAATGGTGAAAACATCTTAAGTAGCACAAATACGCTTCTATGTTATTCAAAACCAAAATAATACATATATAAATGTATCTGTTTTCCTTAATATACAATAGTGTGATTCTTTATTGATTGTGAGTATTGTTATAACACTGAGGAGGTGTGTGAGATGGAAATGCATGAGAAGAGGAGACAGATCTGAAATCTAATAGACAATTAAAATTTGAAATATTTAAGCTGCATTCTGTACTAACCATATGGCAAACTGAGTTTATTGAGTCAGGAGCATATTTGTAAGCTGAGGGAAGTTAATGTTATAACACATATAAACTTGTATAACAAATTATGCATTTAAATGTATTTATACAAATACATGTATTTATATGCAAATGTTTTATAAAAATGTATTCTAACAAATATATATGTATACTTATCAGAACCAAAAGTGGAGCTGGAAAATGTATATCCATACATAAAAGTTCAGGTTTCCCCTATTTCTCCCACAGCAAACAGAACAAGTAGCAAAAGTATATGATTTTTTTCCCCACAAAAGGACTTCTTTAAAAAAACAAAACCAAAACCACAAAGGCACCTCCGTTTAATGAATGCTCACCCAGACTTTTTTGCCTGTCAGCAGTCTGCCTGGAGGGCTTTTTGTCCCTGTAACCAAAAGATTTACAAGAGCCAAAAGCCTCTGACATGGTGGTAAGGTGGATTGGAAACTGCTGCCTGCATAGTAATAAAAAGAAGAAAGCTGACATTGTCCTTTTCTGCAATGAAAAAGTATTTGTTTATTTTGATTTTAAAATCTTCTGGAGGAAATTTTGGGTTTGTAAGGTAGGCCATTTTCCATCTGAAAGATAGAAAGTATCTGTCCACTTCTATTATGTAAATCTCTGGTAAGTAAGCATATTTTGACTGTTTCAGAGAATTACTGACCTCTGGAACTATTTGTAAAAAAGGCAACAAAATTAGGCCTGAAATTAGTTACAAATATTCAGAGAATCCTCCTAGGTTTTTTTGGTCCTCAGATTCCCAAATGCTGGTAATTCTATACCTAGACACTTAAGTAGTCAAAGGGACTACTCTAAAAAGAAAACTTTTCTTTTCTTAACATATTATTATGAAACTATGCAAAGAATAGCCTAGGAATATGATCGTTCACCTTACATGACAAAGAATGTGAAAAATCTTTCATGTTTTCTAGTGGGAAAACTTTCCTTCTAAAAGGAAATTTCTATACTGGAAATTGTCTCTTGAATCTGTAATTTTTTTCTAAGTATCTTCTATTTTGGTTTTTGTGGGGGTTTTGTTTTGTTTTGTTTTGTTTGGGGTTTCTTTTAGGGAGAGAACTGAATGCTCCCAAATAGAAAATCTAGTGTTATATTAACAGTCTAATGTATCGTCTGAAATAATTTGGTTTACTTGTGTGACCATACCATTCTGTGGCTGCAGGTGGCTAGCTGGAAAAAAAAACAATGCATCGTGTGTGCTCCGTGTAGACTCAAGATACATCTTGGGAGGTCTTTGTGTCTTGCCATGAAATCCAGCCTGTAAAAATGACTGAAGCATGAGAACCTAGGGTTCCCTGGAGGTCAGATAATGGCATTTCTGAATGTTCATAGTTTGGCTGAAAATTAATAGTTTTCATCAAGAAAATGTTTAGTGCTTTCATTTCCTGCCAGAAACTTACATATTCTTCAGGACAGCAGGAAACAAATGGACAAGATTTGTTTTATTTAAAAGATAAAAAGAATGAGATGCTGTAATTTTATGTCATTCAAGTGTTACTGTCCCCTGAAGAAATCTTTTGCTACCTGCCTAATGAATCTCTCTGTGTACTTTATACCAAATATATGGCAAAGCATTGTACCTAAGAACTTCACACGAAAGAAAACAGAAGGGTGTTCACAGGGTTTAATAGAGGGTGAAACAGAAGAAGGGTGAAACAGTTGTTCTACAGAGCTGAAACAGAGCAATTTCTATTGCTGCATTGCCGGAGCTTCGTAAAGGCCAATGTTTGGAAAGGAGTTTTTGTGGTAGGCACTCTACAAACACACATTCCTTTCCCAAAGAGCTTACAGTCAAACTAGAAAACAATTTGCCATGACCTTAACGAGGAGTACCTGCTGCCAAACACAGCAGTCATTTCTGAAATTTTGACAATTGATGGCAAGATGTTGGTCCCTGAAATGAAAAGAGATAGAAATGAACTAGGCTTCATTCAAAAAACAAGTACTATTGAGTTACGCAACATTAAACATAAGACACATGCTCTGTGCTAAATGCAAATCCCTGTTCGTTTCAGATAATAAAGACAAATATAACTGCTGGAGAGGGTGTCCTGCAACTAGCACCCATAAGAAAAAGTGATGAACTGTAAATTTAACAAGACCTTTGGGATTCTATTTATTTATTTATTTATTTATTTTACTGAATGCATTGTCCTTAAATAGGTGTTGCAAAACAGTTTTTGACTTGGAGAGACACCTGAAACAATTTATGACTTGTCTTTTTTTAACCGTTACAGGAAAAAACACTGCCATCTTTTTTCAGACACCCTGGATGCCCTGCAGGTTGACAGTAGTGTTACTGTTCTTTCACTCTCCATTTTTACAACACTAAGGAAAACATCTGGGTTAAAATTATGACATGGTATTTCCAAGTTTTCTCAGTATTTTGATTTATTATCTCATTTACTAAAAAGAAATGAGTGTTCCCATTATTTTACTGGATTTTTTTAAGCCTTTCATCTTAGATTCATTCAACTGTTCTTTCCTTCAATTTGTTACATGTGGCTGGAGATAAACCTTCATCAATACCTACTCTCTCATCTGGGTACAAAAATTTTCTCTCTTTGCAAAGTTAGTATTGCTGTAGAAGCCAGTCCTACAAGATTCTGGTCACTACATTTCTCATTGGGAGAACCTATATTGAATTTTTAGCATGGGCCTTATTAAAACTTGATTTGTGTAGACATCACCACAAATTGCACTCATCAGAAAACCTAAGCCTAGACATACCACAGAAGCACAGGCTGCCTGAGGTATTCAGGGTCCTCTGGAGGTCATGAGATCCAACCCCACTGCTCAGGCAAGGCCACCTGGACACAGCTGCCCAGGCCTGTGTCCAGACAGCTTTTGAATATCTCCTCCCCAGGTGCAGGACTTTTCAATTCTCCTTTTTGAACTTCAGGAGGTTCCTGTCTGCCTTATTCTCCCACAGACAACACCTCAGAGTGCTGCTTTTTGCTCAAGCAAGCTGTAATCATGGCAGCTCTACAGACTGGACTCCTCTTATTATTCACAGGTTGTGAAAAGAATGTGGTCAAATTTACCCTACCCTGAAATAATTCCACAAGGAGCCAGGGGCTTTTGAAAAGAAGGCAGAGAGCTCCCCGGGACTACATACTGATACCTATTGTGATTCTGAGTACATGGGAATGAAAAGCCCATCAAATCAATTATTCTTCAGGTCTGTCAAGTTTTATCTCCCTATATAACCAATGTAAAGAAAAAAACTTAAATACTGCAATAAATATTGTGACTATAATACCTTCACATCTATGACATCTCAGTATAGAAGCTAGTATAGGTATACGGCTTGACAACATTTCAGTGTTCCCAGCATAAGCCAATATACAAAATTACATTATTGTTAATTTTTCATCTTTACTCAGTCCTGTGTTTTTGCTGGAGAAAATTACAAATTCCTGCTGGATTATGACCCTATGAAAGCTGGAAATTTTTTTCTTCTTGTTTTTCTTGAGGGCTTTTTGTTGGTTGTTGTGGGCTTTTTTAATACATAGGAATTTATTAGAAGTCTACTTTAACCTGTTTTACATATAAGTCCCCTAATGACCACTGGATGCTTGACATATAAGAAGATCTTAGAAGAATGTTTCTGAAAATTTTCTAAAGTTATTTGTTTCCTTGTAAATGAAAATTCACTTCAGAGTTTTTAATTAATTTGATTAGTTCATTAATATTTTTATATGTCCAAATTAATATATTTTAACGTCCACTAAGAAATTGTATCTGAAACTTAGTATAATACTGGAGACAAGCTCCTGTGGCCCTTTCCCGGGTTTGGGCATAGACTCTAATGAGGGGTTTAGAAAGTAAATTTTGCATATAAACTGTTAAGATATGGTCCAAGGGTCTTAAAATTCCTTTGCTGGGCTGAAAATTTCCTGCTATGAGGGTGGAATCTATTAAGTAAAAATATTCTTTCTCACTAAGAGCACTTAGAAGTTCCGGGGAAATGCATTACATACCACTCCATGCAGTTAAATAGTACACATATACATACATCCCCAAAAGCACAGAGTTACAGAAAACTTTGTTGAAATATGTTAAAATAAAATAAAAAAACACCCCAAAATATCAAAGTATCTATTGTGCAGCCTGAAGTAGACTCCCTTGAGTGCATAGATGATGATGATCTCATCTTTAATTACATAACTACATGTAATGTTGTTCCTCTTTTTACCCATTTTTAAAAACAGTTGCAAAACTGTTATTTAATTCCTTTATCTGACTCTCAAACCAGCTGAATAGCTGTTGTTGGAGAAGACCCTTAATAATGCAGCCTGAGACAGAATCAGATGTTGTTCCAATCAGTAAACACTTCATAAAGTTACAAACCACTGAAACCATAATAAATATTGGACATCTTTTGGTAACAACGTAGGACAGGATTTTGACATCTGGTCCTTTCTGTGGAACTGTGTGTGATGTCCTGACCTTAGACTGCCCTCCTTCCTGGTGCAGTCAGGTAAAGAGCAGAGGTAAGAGGATGTGTCCGTGCTTTGGCCCAGCTACTCTGTTAAGAAACACAGCTGGTGCAGAGCAGTGGTGTAATTTGCTGGGGATATGGGCAAAAAGAGACTCACAGGAGGAATCTGCTCCTGGAATTCTGTAGCTTATGTGTGTTACTTCATTTTCTGAGCTGTGCCTAAAAGTACAAATTGGTACACTGAGTATAGCACAGCTGAAGAAAATGTTTGCCAAGAGGTCTGAAGTGATGGACAGTTCTATTGCATATATCAGAACTGTCTTGAGATCCAGCGACAAAAATTTGAATTCAGCTCTTGGGGGATGGAACTGTATATTTTAAAATTTAATTTGCACATCCTAGAAATATGTAGGGCCTATATATTACTGTGTTTGATCTTAGAAAATCTGTTTCTTTTGTGACAGAAGCATACTGCTGCACTCAATCATACTTGAACCTGAAGATCTAGGACAGCTTTAACAGAAAAAAGCAAAAGAGAAACATGACACGGGGTTAGTTTTGACAGCTTAAAAACGTGGTATCTGAAAAACCAATGGGATCATATGATTTCTCAGAACATACAATGGATTATAGGAGAATAGAGCCTGCAGGCACTCTGTTTGGATATATGCCCAAGACAGAGAACAGCATATGCTCAAGCACAGGGACATCAGGGTAATGGAATATAAAATAGCTGTGTGCTTATCATGAGATGTGGGAAGGCAGCCAGGGGGCTGTAATCCCTAGAGGTATTTCTAGGGGCTGATGTTCAATACTAGATGTTTGGTAGTAGGTGATACTGGTGCTTGATAGGAGGCAGGTCCGTATGTCATTTTCATATGGAATGGAATACACAATACTAGCAACCAGAGGAGTGTCAGATCACCTTCAAGTACAAAGCACTTCTGTCACCAGTAAACAATGAGAAATGTTAAGGACTAATAAATCTTCATGAGGGACCAGCACAAAATGACTTAGGACTGGCGATGGTGTAATTGTGATTCATTCAAGGAAATGCTTAGTGCCTAATGGCCCTCAAACATCTACATCCACCAGTGCATTGCAGTTGTTGATGTTAGTTGTCTAGTTACATAGGATGGAAAAAGTATTTTTTTGACATGCTGAGGGATCTTCCTTTTACTTTCTATTTTAATTTCTTCTTCTAGGTGTAATTAGTAGCTCACCAGAAACATGAGAATGTCCATAAGGCAGAAATACTAAGGGATTTTCTTTTCATTTTTAAACTCTTAAGGAACAGTATTTTAGCTAAACAGCATATCTGGTCTCTTCCTCTTGCACTCAAACACATAAAAAAAAAGCTAGGGTTGATAAAGCAATGCATTTGTATGCTCAAAAAGGATAGAATTACAAAAGGAGTTAGAAAACACCTATAGCAAAATCCAGAGCTGAAGTTCTGCATCTGGTACAAGGGTAAAGCTGTGTGTCTGAAAGAGGGTTTCTTGATGATCAGTAACCTGAAAAGGGAATAATCTTCAGGACTCGGCTACAAATTCTCATGTAAGGACTATTTCTTATATTTCTCTAAAATTAAATATCTGCATTATGGGAAAATGCCACCTCCCATTTGAAGGTTGGAAAGAACAATTAGTTGCCTGTCTATGCTTCATTGCACTACTCCATGAACATCCTGCAGATTTTGCAGTTCAGAGAAGGAAGCAGTCAGGCATAGATTTGAAGATTTTAGCCATTCAAATGGGATGTGGACTTGGTCTTGAATCTAGGATTCTGAACCAAGTTTACAATATACTGTCAATGTACCTGCTGTCCACAAGCCACTGATTGTGCAAAGTGCTTAAAATCTCCCCAGTAGAGACTGAAACCTTCTTTTGGGAATGACAGCCCACACGTATGCTATAAGTAATCCAAATTCAATTACTCAGTGGTGTGATACAAATTTACATTTCCAACCTCACCTAAAAAGATCTTCAGCTACAGGAACTACTGAGAAGCTCTGCAGGATATACTCTTAACCCAATCTGTGAAAGTGCTTTACCTGTGTGGCATAATTAAAAAGATTTGTGTGCCTGCCTCTCAAGCCAAACAAAAGCTTGGAGTGCTTATCTGGAATTCTCTTCACAGTGGAGAAGTACTGGTCTCTGAGCTAGAGGGGTAAAAATATACATCAGTAACTGTCCTTGCTCTTTATATTTTCCTTTAATATTTCCTATAAAATATTGTGCTATACTTAACTAAAAATAAATGGTCTTTTTATTACTATCGTAGATGAATATATTGTTTGCTATGTGCATTCAAGGTGTTCAGCAATACAGCAAGCCGAACAGATTCAGACTCATTTTGAGGTAACCTATGAAACTCAAGATGATGGAAGAGAAAAGGTAATATAAAAGTTATCAATTGTCAGAGTGAAAGGAATGGAATACACTAACAAAAAGAGAAGTTTTGCTTCCCCTGCCACACCGGACCCCTTTCCTACTGCTTAGCAACGGATAAGATGCCACTTATTTTCAGACAGGAAACAGAAACAGCAAGAAAGCGGGACACAAAGCTGGTATCACTGCAAGTGTCCTGTACAGCCCATTGGTGCTCGGAGACTTGGCCTGTAATGAAGTCATTTGCATTCATATGCAGGCCTGGTTGTGTGGACATCAGTCCGGACTCTGGGAGCTGTTGTTTCACTGAGTCAAAAGAAATTTGCACATGAAAGCCACATCCGCATTACTTAACTCTGCAGCTCATTCAGGATTGCCGTTTTTTTAGACCAAAGCAAATCTAAACCTAGGATTAAATCTTCAGAGGATTTGTTTTATTTCTTGTAGATATCTGCTAGACTTGACAAGTGGTGAACATATTCTGCGCAAATATAATTTGAGGTGTTCCTTGCCCACTCCCCATTTCTGAATCCTGTCTTCCTTAGTATAGAGCCACATAGCTGCAGAATTTTCTCAAACCTCCCCAGCCAGCTTTTCTGCCAGTTGCCAATGTGAAGGCATTCATCCTTTCAATATATCCATGCCTTTCCAATTTAATTGCAAACTTTATTCTCATGCGTAACGAGAATGAAAGAACAGGCATGCCTGGTGTTAAATATTGATTGCATTAGATTGAAAAAGACTGCAAGTTGTATCACTATCGGATAGGTAATCCAAAATAAAAAGTTATAGTAGAAGTTAACACTGGACCATAACATACCTAAGGCTAATTATCCATATGGTCAATTCTTTGGCCATCAACATATATGTACAGAGCACCTTTTATGACTTCTCATTTACAAAAATACATTAGCAATTCTCAACATATCCTGACACTGATAGAATAATTTGCACCTCCTTGGTTCTTGCCACCATTGTATTTCTGATGTAAATTTATTTTCTCTTTCTCTCAAGTAAGTAAGTAAATAAATAAATAAAGTGGAAGAACCCCCCTCACTGTTTTTAATGTCTGGGGAATGCATCATATTACTGAATTTAGTCACAAAGTCGTTGGCTTATTCACCTAACGGCTCCACTCCAGCACTGAGTGGAAATTCCTCTATACTATCCTGTTAATGCACTTCAATCCTGACCTGAAAGAACCTTTATGGCTGACAGGATAGTTTAATTTTCACGCCCATTCAATCTTTGGCCTCTGTGCTAAGACTGCCAACAGGGGTGCAAATTAACACCAATTATTCTGATGTTTTATGTACTGGGCTGAGAGTAGCAACTCATTTTACACAGGCCATCACCCAGCTGTCAGATGTTAATGACTTTTGGTTACTTCTGACCTGTTTCAGATTCATCTGAGTAGCTCAGATTTGAAAGGGTCTCTATTTCATTAATAAGAAACTGACCTGTACAACCCTCTTATCATTCCCTTTCACAATTTCAAGTATGAATGTTTATTTACCCATTAATTAATAACAAAGGGCCAAAGCCCAGCCTGTTGCAAACTCAGTGGATTTATGCCTGTATAGAATTTAGCCTATTCATGTCGGTTGCACTGGGCATGGACAGCAACAAAAGTCCCTCAGAGCTGATCAAATAAAGGAATATATATGTATATGTATTCATAAATATTTAATTCTGAGCATTTGTCATTTAAGTAGTGTTAACAGCTGAATATTATACCAATATATCTGAGCACAGAGGAATAGTAAAGGCATTTGTTAACAAATAATGTATTTATTTCATATTCACTGCAGAAATTATTTGTTTACTATATTATTTGCTAACACTACTCAATCAGCCCTATATTGTCTTTCCTATAACTTAGAGCATGGGTGGCTTCAGGATGCTCTTTTCTTATAATACTACTAGCAAGGATGATCTGTTTCCAGAATAGACTTTGAAGACGCTGATAGAAGTGCAATTTCGAAGGCCATAATTTCTGAGTTTTGCTTCCTTCAGTTATGCAACAGAGGCTGAATTTTGCAGTCTGCAAATTTATTCATCTGCTAAGGTTATGATACCTGTTGAGCATAGCATCAAAGTATGGGAATGGCCACTGACAGTACAGAAGTGCTGGACAGCATTCTGCCATTTAAGATTCAAGGTAAGATGAGATGATGAATGAGGTTTCTAAAGCTACTGTGCATTCAGTTGGAACTCCTTATCTTCAAAATATTCTACTGTTTTAGGATTTTAGCTAGTTAAGCAATGTGTGCTGTAATAATTATGACTTAGGACCTAGTTAAAGACAGTTAAGAGAAAACGTCCAAGCTCAGTGACTAATTGTACTGAGCTTCTTTTTTTCAGAGAAGTCCAGAGAGACACGTGTGCTGGTTTTGGCTAAGGTAGAGTTAATTTTCTTTGTAGTACCTAGCATGGGGCTGTGTTTTGGATTTGTGCTGGAAACAGTGTTGATAACACAGGGATGCTTCCATTATTGCTGAGCAGCGCTCACACAGAGCCAGGGGCTCTTCTGCTGCTCACCCCACCGCACCAGCGAGGGGCTGGGGGGGCACAAGGAGCTGGGAGGGGGCACAGCTGGCTCCAACTGACCGGAGGAATATTCCATGATTTATGATGTCATATACTCAGCATATAAAGCTGGTGCAAGAAGAAGGAAAGGGGGATGTTCAGAATGATGGCGTTTGTCTTCCCAAGTAACCATTATGCGTGATGGAGCCTGGCTCTCCTGGGGATGGCTGAGCACCTGCCCGACGGTGGGAAGTGGTAAATGAATTCCTTGTTTTGCTTTGCTTGCACACGCAGCTTTTGCTTTCCCCGTTAAAATGCCTTTATCTTGACCCGCAAGTTGTCTCACTTTTCTGATTCTCTCCCCCATCCCACGTGGGCAGTGAGTGAGCGGCTGCGTGGGCCTTAGCTGACGGCTGGGGTTGAACCACTATAACATGATGACAGTCTGAAAAGGAAATTCATCTGTTTGTCATGTCTGTAGTTGAGAAGATGAGAAATAGGAGCTTAAATTGAAAAGAAGGTTAAGTTAGACTTCAGAAACCCCTCTCAGGAGGCATTTTTAAAAACACATAAGAAAGGCTGTATCAGGAAGGATCCAAATATAGGTAGTTACCTGTCCTAAAACTATGAGATTTAACTAGATAATCTATTGAGTTGTTCAAATTCCATTATTTTGTCAGCTGACTACAAGAAACAAGGTAAGATCACATTGCTTACAATATTACCTGTCTACAGAGAACGTTTTACATCAGGTTGGGTAACATAGCTCTTTAAGCTCGTGTTCTAACTTAATCTTAGGCCTTAGCAAAGAAAACCCCATGGAACAAACAGGAATTGTCTCCAGATTTGAGGTCGTGCCTGTAGCTTTCAGGAACTTAGTGAACTGACTGTGTGTCAGTCTGTCACAAGTTGTCTATTGCCTCTTTCGAAACACCCCAGAAACTCACAGGGGTCAGTGTCTTAGGGGCATATGTTACTGCATAGATCTGGGCTGTGATGCCAAAACAGCACAGAGTAACTGCTCAGAGACCAATTTTGTCTTTAAGCAGCAAAGGTATTTATTTTGTGCAACGTTGGGGACCTAGCCGATTCGCACCAGACAAACTAGCTCCCAAGTTTTCAGTGAACAGTTAGGTATTTTATACAGTTTTTGTGAGAGGTTACACAATATCTTTACATACATACTCATTTTATTTTGACACCCAATCTTTCCATTCACAATAGGTGGGATCTAGGTGGAGTAGACCTTTCAAATTTCTTTGTTCAAGGATTTCCTGACTTGATGGTCTCCTTATCTTTTCTAATTATTCAGAGTACATTCCTTTCTCAACACAAACAGAGCATCACCCAGAGCATTGTACCAAACTCATCCTGACTAATCTTTTTATTTTAAGACCTTGTTCTGTTTCAGCTGAAAGGACACCCACCGGGATGAAAATTTTTAAAACTTTTTGGCACTTCACTTTACATACATCTCTGGGGAGAAAGTCTTAGGGTGGTGATGATGGTCACTAACCTTGGTTTATCATATTAAATCTCAAGAACTGACAGAGCTCTGTTCATATCCCACCTCACAGGGAAGACAGTACAAAACACTGAAGTGTGGCACTAGAAATGGATTAATGTGCTTCAAATTCCATGTGGTAGATTTGCTTAGCACTAATGCAGTATCTGCAGTAACTACAGGACATGCTTGAAAGCAATTAAATGTTTAAATGTTTTAACTTTTTCCCCGCTTAACTTAGGTTTTATTAAATCAGGTACGGTAAGCAAAATAATTACCATTGGATTATTGAAACCTTATTTATTGGAGATTAACTATTCAATAGATGTCAACTACGGTTTCGTAAAACAAGGAATAATAGTATTATAACAGGTTTTATATGTACAAAACCACTCTGCACTGGTTAAAAGCACTTATGGGTGCACAAGAAGAGAGCATACAATTTTGGAGTGCATGGAAATCAAGAAAGAAAAACTGAAAAAAAATTAACCATTTTCAGACATTAAACTGTGCTTTGTTCTTATTTTGTTCTACAGCTTTTTAAAGTTTTGAGGAAAGTATTATAAGAAAAACATGATTGATATCTTTAGTGGTGCTGTCAGGTGAGGTACTAGAATATATTTGTAGAATTTGTGGTATCACTGGTAGTATTCTTGCCAACAACTCAACAGCTGTGACTCAAGCCTCCTGGCTTGCTTTCCAGCTATAGAATAAGAAGAGATAATAGAAGCCTTTTCTACTGTCTCCAGCTTTCCAGACTCTTCAAAGTCTAAGGTATGGGGCAGTCTTAAGTGGGTACAATGCAAAAATATATTATATTGTGACACAATGTAGTTGTTTACAGAAATGTAATTAATATTCAGCCCAATAGTTTTCACGGTCTTCTTCATAACCTCAAGTACCTTTTCATATGTGGGTGTAGTCATTTTTTATGCTGCTGTTCCTCACAAGTACAATAATGCACATCACAGCAAAAAATAACTCGGCACTCCTTGAAATACTTCTGAAGAAAATGGGAACACTAGTGATCATTACTTTTTTAGCACACAAAATCTCTAGTGTGTCAAAGGGCTGCTTATTTGATTTAGAAACATAGCACTGTGGGCATTGAATTTTCATATGGGTGGTCGTACACATATTGCAAAGTCTTTTTAACATAAGAGATCCAGTTTACAAATAGTAATTGTTTGTATTGCAAGAGATCTAAGTCAAGAAGCTAAACTGTTTTCTTTTAGCTACTGTGTGTGGTTAGAATACAAGAAAGCTGTTGCCCAGGGAAGATGGGAAAACAAAATACATAAACCAATAAACATTAAACAAGTTATCCAGCAAAATAGCAGAAAGTGGCTGTAAAAAATTAATTCCAGTTTTCTTATTTCTTCCCTTCAGCCACAACTATGGTTTGTCCCTTAATAAATTTACTCCTTTCTATCCTGAATCCATGTCAACCAAGAAATCCGTTTTTATGATTTTGTACCTTTAATGATGCGTGCTTTTGCATGCTTTTTACAGCCAGATATAAATATCATCTGGATTTTTCCATTTAGAAAATTTGTTCTGAATCCTTAAGCATCCTGATTATTTTCTAAGCTTACAGAATCTTGTTTGGATCTCTAAAGCCTGAAACATGGATGGAAATGTTCCTTCATTTGTTTTTTAGTTTTCAGCAATAAATCATGAGACAATTTGCTAGGGTTTTTTTTTAGTGAAATAAAGTTTAGATCAAGGTTAACTGGCAAATTTCATGTAGCTGTATGATTATGAAGCTTTTGTCAAAGCTTTAGAAAGTAAATCATAGCCTGTACTTTCTCTAGAGACTGGGAAATACTTTTACAAGTTGGATAAAGTATGGCAGACAGCTGAGAGAGCTGGAGTTAAAGCATATCTGTTGGAGGGTAACAGGGTGCTCTACCAAAATGGGGACTGTTCAGCATTTAGAAATGTAAGGAAAGCAATCACACAGTGAACCATCACCTTTTCACAGGGTTAAAAGATATTGGAATAGACAGTGTTTAGGATAGTCAATAAAACAGTGAAAATTACCACCACCTACCAGAAAATGGTATTTTTTTCTTCTTCAGGCTTGCTATAATAAATACATGTGATGTACAAGAACCCACTGTATAGCAACAATTAGGAAATATTTACCCATCATAGCAACAACTGGAAAACTGTTATAAGAGGGTTATATGAATGATTTGGAAAGAATTTGTAAGAGTAACACCCAGTACATTTAATAGCCCGTCCAGAACTTGCCCATAGAAATTTCATATTTTTCATTGAGATCTGACTCCATCCAGTGACCATGAAGAAATTATTTTCCCATTTGCAATTAGGTAAGAGATTGTCTGGTATGGAGATAATGATACTGATGCAGTACTCTATTATTGTATTGCATCTGGCTGAGATGGAGTTAATTTTCCCCACAGCAGCTCTCATAATGCTGTGCTTGTATTAGTAGCTAGAAGGGTGGTGATAACACACCAGTGTTTTGGTTGCTGCTGGGCAGCGCTCGCACAGCATCCAGGCTGGCTCTCCGACATCCCCCCTGCTCCCCTGCCCCCCAAAGGCCAGTAGGCTGGGAGTGGGCAAGACCTTGGGAGGGTGCATAGCCAGGGCAGCTGACCCAAATGGACCAAAGGGGTGTTCCAAAGCATATGATGGCTGCTCAGTAATAAAAGCTAAGAGAAAGAAGGAAGAGGTGGGGGCATTTGTTGTTATGACATTTGTCTTCTGGAGCAACCACTACGTGTACTGAAGCCTGGCTTCCCAGAAGGTGGCTGGACATCGCCTGCTGATGGGAAGTAGAGAATAAATCTTTTCTTTTCCTTTGCTTCTACATGAGACCTTTGTTTTTGTTTTATTAAACTGTCTTTATCTTGACCCACGAGGATTTTTTTTCCTTTTTCCATCTTATTCTCAGCCCCTTTTTCCTGCTGAAAAGAGAAGTGATAGAACGGCATGGTGGGCATCTGGCATCCAGCCAAGGTCAATATTAAGCTAGAAAAAATAGATTATTTATATTACTTTGGATATTAGAGAAAATGAATTAAGGTATGTTCTGTAGTCCAGATTCCTAAGACTTTAACTATACTGAAGTCAAGAAATTTATCTTGCCAAAATAAAATATATCACAATCTTTTTTCTGTTTCTGATCTCTTTTTAAGCAATGACAATAAAATGATATCATTATGCATGTCAGCTGAGCTCTAGGTAGACTATTCAAGTTCTATTTCATTTCAGAAACCTTGTGTCTAAGATGTCAACATGAAAACTTGCTGCAAAGAAGACTTTGACACTGAAGAGACAGAAATCTGTTTTACTGCCTTTCAGTAAGAGAGAAGATTCTGTAGCTTTGTTAGTTTGTTTCATTTGAATCTATTACTTCCTCACACTTTAGGAACACCTGACAAAATGGCAGGGGAAATTAAAACCGATAGGATAGTCTCTGGCTCAGAAACTAGGAGCATTGTGCTTGTTTTAATGTCCTTAGTTTAAGAATTCAAAGAGAAACATCTGAAAAGATGTTTCCCTTTTACACAACTGTGAAATGTTTGACTGAGTGTATGAATATGCTGTAGCACAGTGTCCAAAAACTGAGTAATGGCACCACCTGGACACTTGAGGCTGCCTCATGTGTATGGCATTTCTTGCTTCCATTGGAAGGAACTCATTTCTCATAAGTACAGAAAGTACTGTTTCTAACTCAGGAAGGGAATGACGTTGCCTTGACCTATTCTCCAGCTGCCCAGAGAGTAGTTCACACACAGGTCTGAGACTGTTCTCTCAACCAAAAGGAAGCTTTGGATGAATTGCTCATTCATCATTCCAACATCATTAAATCAAGCTCTTCCTCTGTGTTGTTGCTTTGTTACTCCTCAGTGCTAGCAATGAAGCCAAGCTTAGCTACGGCTAAGACAAACAAGATAACTTTGTATTCCAACCTGTTGTTCAGTTAGCTTTCAATACTGATCTGTCTTATGGTAAGATCCTGCGTGGAGGAAAGATGAATAGAGTATGTGTTATATTTTAAGGCTCATGTGTCTCCCTCGCAATGAAAGGGATCTGTACTACATTTTCCCCTTCTGCTCTGTATTATATAGTACCTTTTTCTCATGCACAAGAACTCAGGACATAATCAATCCACATATTAAAAAAAAAAGTACATCGAAAAAAGAGATGTTAAAAAAAACCCTAAACACAACCACACAAAAAAGTGTGCTTTTCTATATTCTATGCAGAAAAGTGATCAACAGAACATCTATATGTATAGCAGCAGGTCTTGACATTCATGCCAGAGAGATGACTCGATCTTGTAATTTTTTTTTCAAATGTAAGCATGACTCAATTCATGAAGAAGAGGTTTTAGGAGCTGAGCTGAAGATCTCATAAAGTGCATAATAAAAGTACAGTTTCATACACGTGCACATTTAAATTGAATTTAAATTAAATTAACTTAAAAATGAGGTTGCATACCTTTTTTTTTTTTTTTTTTAAATAATTTGTCAGTATTTACTGGTCTATCTGGCTCAAAAACATCTCAAACACTTCAACTGCTTATGTGGGCTTTGTTTTCCACTCCTGGCTAATGTCAAGACTCATTCAAACAAGAAAAAAATTTGTAACTTTTTCAAGATATAAAAAGTTTCTTCAAGTACTGAAGTAAAGGTTGAAACAGTTTTCTTTGGAAATTATTGCTTTCTTCTTTATTCTCTTCTTTAAACCATTGCTTGCCTCAACTGCTGTGTCAGTATGTTTCCTTTCTGTAAACTGACCTAATTTAATTTTCTCTTTTGATAGAAAAAACATACAGAAGTCCATCAACTCACTTCAGTCATTACTTAGATTAGCAGTGGAAGTTGAAGACTTCATCCGTAGCACTACAGCAGGTCTGAACTTATTTCCACTGTAACCAAGAAAATCATTGTGACTTTAATGATGCTGTGAAAATTGCTGTATTGCTTGAGAAAAAAAAAAAATCCCAATAGAAAACTTTCTTCTTCTGTATAATATTAAAACTCTAGAATCTCCTATCTGCCTCCAAACCGAGACTTCTAAATTAATTTCTGGGTCATCCTAATGACAAAAACATTGCTTTTTTAATAGTATTTGCTCTAAACATTGTTGTTGTTTGTGTTCTTTCTATTTAATAATACAAATCAAACTAGCTTTAGTCTTATGCTCTTAGACACTTATAAGCTAGGAATGAAACAGGTATTTTTCCTGATACAGACAGAAGTTTTTCAACAGATACTGTAACAGAAGAAGGTTATTCCCTTTATAGGCATTTGACTAGCTGTGACTCATGTGAATAGATTTCTAATGGTTCCTAGATTAGATTGGGAAGAAATTTTTCTGAATGTATAATTAGCTGGAATAGATGTTTCCACATTGGAGCATAGGTGACCTGCTGGAATCATCTTAGTTTTCCCTCACAGAAACAATTTTATGTCAGTGAAAGCTCTTTAGAGGTTCATGGCATCTCCCTCTTTGTGGTTTTGCCATCCTGGGACACAATGGTTATACCTGTAAATCTGAATACTGTAGCCGTTGCTTTCAAAGCAAAGAAAGCTGATTGAAATACCTCTAATCTAATGTCTTAAATTAGATGATCTAGCGGTCCTTTTTTAACTTAAAATCTATGAAACTTACAAACCTCTGAGTTTGCCCATCTCTTTTTCTTGTTCCTTTTTTTCTTTAAAAACATTAATTTATTTTTCTGACTTATCCTACTCACTTTTCATGGTCTGGATTTTCTTTACATCACCACAGCCCTCTTCCATATATCTCCATTCAATTTCTTGTCAAAATGATCCCTAAACATTTTTCCTCTTCCCCTACAAATGTACGATCTTAGCACGTCCCTCCATTTCTTTTTGATTCTAATAATTCCCTACAATCTTTTTATACCTGATTTACTTATCTTACACCCCCCAAAATAATCTTATTTTTGTTGTATCTTTGCATTCATCTCACATCTACAACTCCCAAACTAATTTTCAGTTACGTTTTGAAACTTGGTATTCCAATATTATTGTTATTTGTCTACCCAAATTATCTTTCCTCCTTTGTGCTGGTCAACTATAGTTTCAGCCATAATAATGTCAGAAATTAATCCTTTAGTCTTTAGCGTTTGAATGTTTTATGGTAGCCTTAAATTCTTTGTCTCTTCACAGTATTTTTTTTCCTTACCTTCTGTTCAACATCCCCAAACTTACGAAACCTCTGTTTCAAACTGTTATCCTTCTCTTTCTTCTCAGTTTCCTTTCTCTTATCCAGATCATCTAGTAAAAATTGTCTTTGGAGATTTGTGCATAAACAATTACTTCATCTATTTTCTGCCAGTTAATCCTCTAATTAAATCTTCCTTCACATCCTTTCTGTTCAGTTTATTACATCTGTCATCTACACAACTCTCTGTCTCCAACAGTTTTCCTACAAGCCATCCTTTGAGAATTTTGCTAACGGCTTTGAAGTCCTTGCCTCTTTCGGTGTATGCAGGGAGAAAGAAGTCCATTAGTATGGCAGGAACAAGAGTCAGGCTTAGAGAAGGGAAGTATTCTAATTCCTGCTCCTTCCCTTCCTGGGTATTGGCAGACTGGGATTGTTACAACAGTGTTGAGCAGGACAGAAGGGAAGCCACAGCTCAAAACAGTATCTCCCGGGGCTCATTAGGAGGATGCAAGATTTCTCCTCCAGCAAACTCAAGAGTTTAGCCAAACTTTGGGATTATGGCGCTTCCATCTCTCACAGAGGAATATGGTATCTAGTTTATGGAAGACTGTATCTTGCAGTTGTGAGAGGCAGAAGCTCTAAAAAGTGGACTGCTTCACTAAGTGTTTTTTTGTCATCATCTTGCAGAAATTCCAAATTAAGCCTTTTTTAGCCAGAAGGAAGGTACATCTAACTTTAAAAAAAAAAAACAAAAACAAAACAACCAATACCCCCCCCCCCCAACCCTAAAGAATGCTATATTACCCTTTTATCCATTTCAAGCATTAAAGCTGAGCTTCTGGATTTATTTGTGTGTGGATATATTTATGTTTATTTTATTTTATCCATTTTTTTTTAGTTGTTTGTGGGGAAACACATTTTTTGGATATAATTTAGTTGAGATTACTAACCCAGACTGACCTCATCTCAGAAAAAAAGATTTTGGATGTTGTTGCGAGGTCCACATAATAACAACGAACAGATATTTAAGCAAGAAGCACAGAGTATGCTATTTTGACGGTGTTGCCTCTGGTTACAGTAATTGCAGTCAGCTGAAGTATGTCAGTTCATGCCCAACATGCATTCTCAGTGAGAATGTAGCAGTTTGCAAAATGGGAAAGCCTCTCAGTAAAAGGAAAGGCTCTCAAGGCTTTCAGCTGGCGATAGTGCACCACCACAGCATCTCCGTGTGTCAGGCTGATCACGTCACTGACAGCTAGGCTACATGTCAGAAACACTGCAGTCCTCGTCTGCTAGTAGAAGCTATTCCCTTCCACTTTTATTCTCTGACTCTTGCAGCCTTAACTGTTCAAATGGAGGCTAATTCTTTCAATCTGAAGCTGTAGAAGCATGCTACGGTTATTTATTAAACAGGGAATCAGTCCATGTTTTGACTACTGTAGGTGGAAAAATATTCTGTGCATGGATGAGTGCAACCCATTCATCAGTTAGCAGTCCCCTGAGTCTGCAGAGAGAATCGCACATCCACCTGGTGGCCCAGCTGCTGGAGTTCACATGTGAATCCTTGGGTTAGCTGACAGATGTGTAAAAACCCATGTAGGCAGAGAGGCAACTCCGTGATAAAATTACTCCGCAGCAGAGGAGGCTTGTGTGAATTTTTAATTCTCGTGCACAGGTCCTGCTGTGCTTATGAGTGATTAGCTTCAGGCAGGGGTATGGAGGGCAGGCATGCCTGACATGGATCTCTCCCTGTCCACCTATTCTGGCACAGGGTTTGAGCAGGATGATGTTGGCCTCTCAGACAAGTACGTTAATCTACTTGTGTTATAATAAATGTATGTATTTGAGCCCACTGAGGAATCTGACTTTTCCTATAGGCAGTTAGACTGGCACGCTTTTGGAAACGCTTCCCCGTGCCCCAGCCGAACTGTGATGGTATGCAAGCCGTCTAGCTCATCTTTGCTGCCAGAAGCATCCAGGTTGTGAGTGAACACCCGTGCTCAGCTTTTCCTTCTATAAAAGTAATGAAACAAACTCTCAGCATGGCTTACTTGCCATAATGCTGAGTGGCTCAAAGCAGCTCAGGAACAACAGTTCAGACCACTAAACGCTGTCAGTGCCGTTTCTGTTAAACACGCCCTGCTGCAAGCAGCCGGCACTAAACATCATTATACCCTGACTGACAGTTTAACTAGAAAATGTAGCATAGAGCCACGTTACAAAGATAAACTCTTTCATATAAAGGAAACCTTAATCATGAGAACAGAATCTGGCCTGTGAATGTGTTAATTTTTTCATACTAGTACTATAAGGCAATTGTCACATAAATTTTTACATTTGGTAATATAAACTATGATTTGTTTCAAAATAAAGAAATGTGAAAGCAATAGAGATAAGAGGCAATGTGTTCTAAATGGAAGACCCAGAGACTTAGATTCATGCAGGGTTCTGCTACTGACATAGCCTATGACATTATACAAGGCATTTCACTCAAATATCAAAATGTAAAGTATGGTTTAGGGTATTTTCCCTTCTCCTATAAATTAAAAGATCAATATGATAGTGAAGCATTGTTATACATGCATGGTCTTTTTTGGTATCTATAGTAATAACTACATAAGCTCTATTCCACTTTGATATCTCAGTGAAAAATTGAAGGAAAATGTTTGGAAATCAAGGTTTAAGGAGGAAATGCAATTCCAGGAAAAGCAAGCAAGAAGTTTGTATCTAAGTCTAAATTAAGCCTAATATATAAGCTTCTAGTTTTGATAAAACAGGATTTATTAAGGGGAAGTTATGATAAATAAAGGGAACATACATATTCCTTACAGAACTTTTTTTATATTTTGAATAACATAGCCTCTAGTCCAATGAGCAAAAATACACAATTATTTTCACTCTTATGCTTCATTAGTCCACAAATATAGACACACGCAGAAATTCACAAACACAAATCTATTCTTTCAAATAATTTCTTATGGCCTTAAGAAAATATTCTGTTCAGTCTAATTTTTTTTTGAAAGAACACTGAATAATCTTGACAGTGGAAAATCAGACTTAGCTGCTTGCAAAGAAAACACTATAACCAATATCTTTGTCAAGTTCTCTTGGCTGCTGCTTCAGCTGTCAAAGTCAGTGGTGCACTGCAGCATTGAAGGTAATTTCCATTTAGTGGTAAAAGCTGTTTTCCTCAATTTTTGGGCTTCTTTTTCTTTTGCCTTTGTCTTTCTGCTTGCCCCCTATCCGTCTAATACCACTCAGATGTCATTGACACACTTACATTTACCACACCCCAGTGATTTCTATCCACCTATATGACATGTCTATAGCACAAATGCTGATGATGCATTATATGTCCAGCACTTTTTGTCGCAGTGACATTCCTCAACAAAGTACTGCCTAGGGGCAGCTGCTGGTTCACAGCCACTCTCATACAGCAATTATTCAGTTCGATTACATGTTGATGACGAGCTATTAAAAAGCACTCACGCAGGACTTTTTATTTACCAACAATCATTACATTCTTTTTTTTTCCTTCTGCCATCTACAAATCTAATTGGAGACCAAAAAAGAAAAAAAAATATCTGACAGGTTCTCAAAATGCTTGGATTAATTAAGGAATGTAAATATCTGTATTAGCCATAGCATTTCTGAAACAAATGCTCAGAGAAAGTGAGAGAAAGAGGGAAAGAAAGAAAATAATTGTATTTTAGAAGTCACATTTTCTAAATAGCGTGCTCCTTGTGTTTTCAAATTAATTTAGAAATAGAAGAATGATAAAATGCATGCATAAATCTCAGGGGTTTAGGTCTTATATTGATGAATTAGCCAAATACCAAAGAATCTGAATAGGATTCTGGTGGGCAAGATAAAGCTAAAAAATCCAAACAAAGCACCTCAGTTACTTAACTGGTACCACTCAGTATGTGGGAGACTCAGGGAGAACCTCAGATAACCCGTCTATATAATATAGAGACAGCATTCAGAACTAGATGTCTTGATATATTGCTGTATGAACTAGAAAAATGACAAATTCCTATTTCTTCAAGACTCCTGTGTCTTTAAAACAGGAGTGAGAAAAAGAGAAAGGAAAATGGTGCAGATCTATAAAATGATCTCTTATTTAAAGCTGTTTATATTAGAGATAACAGAAAGGGACGACCATAATACAGTCCATATCTTGGTTGTATGCCAAATATAAACTGTTAAAATGTGTTAAAAAGAGAAAAAAAACCACCAAAACAACCCAAAGCTAGTAAAGCCTGTAAGTGGTTCAGAGTGTACAGCAGAGTAACTTTCTTTAAACTGCCAGACCTGGCAAAAAGATGTAAGACCCATAAGTCTATTACAGAGTTTCAGGTGTTTTATTTAGCAACAACAAAAAACCCTAACAGTTTTATTTTAAGGGCTTAGTAGCTGTTCAATATATGGTCAGACATGGAACTAATGGAAAGAAATAGTTGTTCTTGAGCCAAGTAAATTGGTAAGACCTTAAAAGCAACTTCTTCATTACAGGTAACTTCAAGCTAGAATTTTTAATAACTAACTAGCCTTTTAAATCAATGAGCGTATAATATTAGGACTGGAGATAAGTAAAGTTCTTCTGGACACAGCAAAATGCTCTGCTTGTGTAACCTCTACTCCATTGGCTTGATCTAATTATGTGTCTTAGATAAGAACTGTAAGTCTAAGTCCTCTCTTTAGGTTAAAAGTTTCATGTCTTCTGTGTTGAGTAATACATGAGGTAAAATGCATCACTTTGTGCGGAGCTGATTCTTTTATGGTGGAATTCCATGGCTCATAAAAGTAAAAGGTGGAAAAACTATACCACACAGTCAATAGTCTTCATGGAACAGCAAAGTAAAGCACTAATAATTGCAGGAATGCCATTGGACTTAGTTGACATTTTCAGAAATCTGTCTATTTGAGTTAAAGCTACTTAGCTTAGTAAAGGTGGAAGCTGGTTCTTCTGTAATTGCAGTTTTACACATATAGATCTCCTTGCACAATATATAAGCGGGCAGTGCAGAAAATTTGAAGATGAAGATCACACAAATAAGAAAAATATATTAGACACTGCAAAGCTATTTCCAAGAGTCCTCTGTAGAATTATACTTGAGTCCCAAACCTACAAAACAAACAGATCCTGCTAGTTACCACGTCATCTATGGATATTTACAGAAGGCATTCATAAGATACCCAAGCAGCTTTCAGGTGAGCCATTTTGCTATCTAAAAGTCAGTAGCTGCTGCTTTGGTACTTACTGTCTTTTTTCGTAGCTTGATTACAAGATACTCTAGCTGTTCTGCCAAGTAGAAGAAAGGAAAACCATTACTGAAATGTCACTCTGACCCCATTCAAAGAATCAAAGACATTGCAAAGAATCCGACCTTGAAGTAAACCCAAAAATTTGTTCATTTCCTCCTCTTGAAAGAGCTGGAACCCTAACGAAGGTAATGAACGGCTCCTGGTATCATGCATCAGCAACATCCAGTAGCTTTGAGCTGAATATTGTCAGTGCAAATGAATTGACATAAAGGCTCTATCAGCCAATTCCATGTTCTTTTTATATATATGACTGAGATATTAACAGACAACAGGGAGAAGGCAGCTGGACCACACAAAGTCATACAGTGTCACAGTTGGAATATATGGAAGGGAATTACTTGATGTATTTATAGAATTCAGCATAGAACCATAAGGACAGAGCACTTTGCCAACGGATTATAACTTCATGGTTTTTATAAATTCAGCTGTAGATATAATTTTATCCCACAGGAAAAATATGGATGAAAATGTATTTAAATCTAAAATTAATTAAAGACTTTAAACAAGACAGATATCTCTTCTAGTGTTCTAGAAACTGTGAAGAATTAAAATCAGAACAGTCTAAGTTTGGAATTATATTACTAAACTTGTTCTTTTACTTTACACTGGAGAAAGTTAGCAAAGGTTTTCTTAGCTATCTTTTGTTCACCTCCTCTGATTTACGATTTAATAATGCACATAGTCAGATTAATTAGAGCTTATAATTATTTTTTAAATTCATTCCTTAGTTTTATTTTTTAAGTGAAGGTTGCTTAAAAGTATGATTGCATGTTTATTTAATAAACTTGTGTGCTTATTTGTTTCATATGACCATTTTCAGACTAGGGAATGCAAAAGATTCCTATTGATTTTGATTTATACGGTAGAGTGCACAGTACATAATGTCCAGTACTCTTCAGTTCTTTCCACCATCAACTGTGTATAGTGGCACTTAAATAAACTGTAATCTTCAATTTTCTAAGGTTTATGTGGGAAATAAACCCCAGCAAGGAATATGAGAGGAAATTAATTGAGTGTTGGTCCATAAAACTTAAATAAAATTAAAAAAACCCAACACATAAATATTTTGGATACTGCAATTATGCAAAAAAAAGTTAAGACTGAGCTAAGTAATAACAAAATGCTAATTTCTGGTGCATGTCTTTTAGTTCAAGTTATTGTAAATTATAAAAAATGGCTTTGGAGTATCTTTTGGATGCTTTTGGGGGAGTATAAGGAGATAACTAAGTAGTTACATAACCAACAGACCCTTTACAAACCCTGCACCTTCAATAAAACTTGGTATTAAAGTTTTGAAACAGAACTAGCAAAATACAAAATTTCTAAAAGCAAAAAAAAGAGCAGTTTACACTGTAGTTTGTACCTGCAACATTTCTATGTCTGAAATATATAGAACAGCAATGTAGAAATTTCTGTATATAGCTCCGCTGGGTAAAATGTTTCCTTAAAACTTAAATACATACTTTAGCTCTATCTCATGCTAGATCAACAGTGAATATCAATCTTTAGGGTAATAAAAATCAAATGCAGCCCATCCTCAGGACCCTAGTCAGCTGTCTTGCTGCCAGTAACTACAATTTACAGCAATAAACACTTCTTTTGCAAGTTTTGTGTGCAGCAACAATTTTTTTTTACATTTATTGCTTCTAATATATTAAAAAACCTACTCAGAAGCATAGAATTTGCATGCAGTGCAATATATCTAAAGTTTGATCCTTGTACTCTGCATTTCAGATTTCTTAAACATGTACTTTTTGTGTGTGTTTGTATAAACTTCAGCATTTTGGAGAGGAGGAAGACTGTGAAATATCAAGATTCCAGTTAATAGCGTACGATACAGTTTGTTGGCTTGGACTTAAACCACAGGTTTAAATGTCTGACAAATGTGGAAGCAGGAAAATTAGAACTAGAAAGAATGTGGTTTTGTTAAGATTCTAAGGATGAGAGAGAGAGTGTTTCTTCTGCCTAGAACATAGTTTAGGGGAACAGCTCATCTGGAAGGGAAGCTGTAAGCCTTTCTGGGTAAAAAGCAGGAAAATTATTTGTATTCCCACAGGATAACACTAAATCTAGAGAAGATGCTTAAGGCAGCTGAAGTACAGCTTTGTGTAAAGCTGCAAATGATCTGAGTGGTCTGTTAAAGACAGTGGAGAAAGAAATTGGGAAGAAATTTACAGCTCATCACAAGCAAATTGAATATTCGAAATTTGAGGAAAAGTTAAGGAGCAGCACCAGCAGTAGGAGGCTCAGCAGTGTGCCCTTGCAGATACTCTGCATTCAGCATCTGTGGTGCACAAATCCAGGCAGGAACTACCAAGCGATGTATAAAAGCAAGTGCAGCAACATTTGAGCAGAGGAGTTTAGAAGGGCAGGGAAAGGCAGCTCAGGGAAGGCTGATGACAGGAAAAAACCCCACCAACCAAACCCAAATACAGCCTCTTGAGTAAGAGGATTTGACTTGTCCAAAGCACTGTCTTTAAAGGAAAATATTTCAGGAAAGCCAAGTGTACTTAGTGAGATCTTTTTCAGCTGTTAGCAAGATATGTAGAGATAGAGGCACTGGCCTTAGGGTTGTTATGATCCCTGGTGCACCCAGCAGCCCACATCTAGCACCACCTGTGTTCTCACCTCTTCCAGCCTGCTCCCTGTAGAGAAGAGCTATATCAGCCTTGATGACCCTGAACGTAAACAGAACAGCCACAAAGAATGCCTAATTGTGACAGTTCAGAATCTGTGATTGAACGACTAATTCAGCTCCCCTTATGCTGGTCTGACTGCCTCAGGGAAACATTCAAACTCTTTGAATGGACCCCAGGAGAAACATTTACACCACCAGCTGACTCACTCAGCTGTTGATAGCTGTATAAAATGCAGGCCACCTTTCTGTCCCCTTTGTGGTGTGACAAAGTCAACTTCCTTGTTACAGCTGTGGTCAGTCACACTCTGCGTTACTCCCTGAGCTTCACAGCCACATCATCCTTGCTCACCTCCGCTGAGATTTCCTCCATTTTAGGGGTTTATTTGTCATTTGTCAGTCACACACTAGAGCAAACTGTAATACCCCTACAAGTGATAGTGAATAAAACAGTATTATGGCCATATCCCAGTCATCAATAAGACATCATCATCTGAATCTAGTCATTAGCAGAGAGCAGATATTTCTAGATATGTAAACTTTGATGGTCAGTTCTTGTGCCATCTGTTGTCATCACAAACTGGTGATGTTTTTATAGATCCTGACAGTGATGCCTACCAAATATGCTTCACACAGATGGATAAATGAGTCTGTAATTACTGAAGTCAAGTATGTATGTATTAAGACATCACATATAAATGCAAATGTTGCTGCTAATGAAGAGCACAGATTCAACATTAAAGCACCCTACTTATGTTTACATTCCTTAATGTTTCAATGTGACAATAAAGCAAAACTTTGTAACACAATTTATGTACAATAAATTTGCATAGACTTGTTAGCTCCTGACTTCCTTCATATAGTACTTCAGTACTCACATTTAATGTCTCAAATTCGCAGTTGCAAAAAAATATTTTTTTTGAATGTTATACAACTTACCCAAATAAAGATAGTTAAGTGAAATGCAAGGAACTGGTTTTGTGTCTGCAACAGTTAACATGATTTCCAATATAATGCTCAGCATTTTAGTAGTTCTTCAAAAGTTACAATTCGTTCTGGCTAGCAACTTTAATAAGGTTTAATTGCTAGGACAACAGAGAATATTCAAGTTCAGGACACATAATGCCCAGCAGATTTATCTCCTTAAAGTGCAGATGGGGAAGCTAACTGTTCCACGTAAAATACTTGAGTTTTTCACAGTATTTCATGGTCTTTCACACTCTTGGCATGGGAACTGCAAAGGTAGCCTACCTTTAAAAGGTAGAGGCAATAGCTTAACAGGGAAAGTTTGTTGATGCTACTGAACAATTTCTGTAACTACAATTTCTGAAACATGGAATATCTAAGGTGTAACTAAGTTAAGCATCAACCAGTGAAATAACTGAAGCGGCAGTTCTTGCATGAGCAAAGGTGAAGCATCTCTGTTCTGTCAGTTAGCAAAAAGAAAAGAACTTTGAAATAAAGCTTTGAGGTCTCCTTTAGTGATTATAATTCCCAGAAACCCTGAAACTATAGATATGGGATTCTGAGAGTTCTGATCCTGTTCTAAATACACTTCATAGAGGAGCTGAAAGACATAAGAACCAGACTTGCAGCTACACTCCCAACAAAGTCTTGCTAGTTCTTCACAAGACACTACCAGAAAAGGTTTATCAGGTTGATGAAGCCATTTCTCTGCTTGCTGACTGGGAAGACTTGAATTGTTGCAAAGCACAGAACCAAGTCAGAAAACAAGAAAAGGTATTTCTTTGATTCATTGTTCCTTTCTGATAAGGCATAATGTAAAGCATACAGGAGTACCTTCAGAATATGCTTCATCTGTCAAGAATTATGGAGACCTTGAGAGTTAAGGCACTTAGTTCACCTTTCTTTACGAAAGGCAGTTATAGCCTTAGGTGATTGATCAGAATATTTCTAGACTGAGCCATCAAGCATGAATGCATTTAGGTATTCATGTCCATTTCTTAATTAAGGGCTTAATTGGAAAGCAGATTCCTAGGGTGGAATCCACAGTCTTCACATAATATTAGATCTCAGTGTTTGGGACGTGGTATGTACTTCAGAATAGTCTTAATCTAAATGGGTTTAAAAATCTGGCAGCTGGATTTGTCCAGTAAGAAATGGTACATTTCCCTTCCCAGGGCTTGTGTATCTCAGTAAGGAATAATTCTGTATTAATTTCTTATTCTATATGCGATACCTTCTATGGTTCAGAAAGTCAAGTTTCATAGCTCTCTGAGCCTAGAAATGAAGGTATTAGGAAAGACATTGTACTTGTTTCTCCAAGGAAGATTAATCTGTTTAGCAGAGACCACAATCAAACTCGCAGTGCATACTCCTCTCCCACATTCAGCATTTCTGTTCCTAAGAGAGTCTGTGAAGAACCAGCTTGTATGTCTCTGCACCTGCCAACCCCTCCATTCTGAAGCAAGGCAAATACACCAGTTTTGTAGAGCTTTGAATACTTTGATTCAGATCTACAATATTCTTTCAAGTAGAATAGTTACACTGTCAGAACTCATATGCATGTGTTTCTTTTATGGTGACTTCCACATTGATATTTTCTATACAGATGTAAGAATATTTTTAACACTACAGCTAGGATGGTGAAAAATAACTGAAGTAGCGTTGTTATGCTGATATTATTTTGGTACATAATCAAAGATTATATCATGCTTTTAAAAATAGTGTTTGGGTTCCTAAGTCAGGGGAGGTGCTTTTAAACTATTTTCTAATATATTGTTCTCTTCACAGTTTGTGTAATTTTTCTCAAATCTATGCAATTCTGCTTCATCTTGGTTTTGTAGTCTTATTCCATGATTCTGCCCCTCTCCCCCCACCAAAAAAAAAAAAAAGAAAAGAAAAAAAAAAAAAGAAAGCAGCTGCTTGGGACTCAGTGCCTTGCAGTTGTCAATGACAGTAAATATGGCAAGTACTCTAGTGTCTGGCACCTGGTACGTTTCTGGGTGATTCAGCCCAGCATACTCTAAGAGAACATTCGCTTCCATGATTGCTTCACTCTCAGCTTCTACAGCTGTGCCCTCATCATCTGCAGTTAGACACACTGAAATTCTTTCCCATCAAACCAATTTTTAGTCTTTTTATTAGTTCTACATTTTTATTCAGCTTGATGTTCCATGTATTTTAGGAAAACTGCACCAGAACCCTAACATTTACCCTCAACAGATGTCCATCAATATACACTGTGAAAACCTCTATATTAGAAACTACGGTTTTGCAGACTTTCAAGACAAGAATCAGGTTAATTCTTGTAGTTTAATTACTCTGCACAGAAAGGACAGAGGTTTTCCATGCTTTCTTAAGCTATGCATCCTTGCTTCATACCCAGATTAGAAACTCAACTGTTAGGTAAAAGATTACTCTATTTTCTGTTCCTCAGTCATGAAAATATTGGATGAGTTTGATTGAAACTGACTTCATGGGTCAGGTTCTCTTTTATGAAAACTGAATTAACAGTACTTTAGAAAATAGTAACAGCAACATCCCTACATTTACTTCAATCTGCTTATGATGAAAAATTCATGATTTTATGTGTCATATGTAATAATAGAACTAATAAAAAGTTGTTTTGGGGACAAACTCTATAACTAGTCGTAAACAGAAATCAGGTCCAGTCTTATCAGACCTAATACTCAGGAACTCCATATTGTATTTTGTAATTTAGATCTATCTTGGTATTTACATTATGGTTCAAATTAACCCTACCATTAAAATAGCCAGTTTAACCTAGCTCAACATCAAAGTGTTAATTTCCTTTTCCGAAAGCCAATTATTATTGAGTGGTTTAAAATAAGAATATAACTTTACAAGACTGAACTCCATATGACCTTACTGTAGACATATGGTCACAATAATAAAAAAAATTAAATATTAAAAAGGAAGTATTTTTAACATGCAGCTGTTTCTCTTCAATCTTTTACATTCAGTACCCCCTCCTCCCCCCCCACCCCGATGTGCAGTATGTTAAATCTCATTAATAAACCATAAGTATAATGTTAACTTGGCATCCTTATCTCCTGTAGAAAGCTTGAAAATTAGGGGGAAAAAATGCTACAGACTAAAGCAAAAGCTTTTCAGCTGGTACAATATGAAAATATGCCAAGTTCTGTGGCAAGATCCCAATAGACAGATCTTTTGGGAATATTTTTGGTATGTTACTCCAGCTTAAAACTGTAATGAAAAGATTGTTGGAATTCATTTTTTTATTATATTCTTGAATACGATGTTTTAAGCAAGGATATGATTTTTACACGTATTTTTTTTTTTCCCTGCTGATATTTTCTTTCTAATTATTGCAGGGCACTATTGAGAGTGTACACTACAAACAGACATACATCAACAAGTTAAATATCACAGAGAGTAAATAAGTTGCCTGCCTAGAAGGGGTGCTAAGATGTTGTTCATAGCCTATCTATTGATAAGCTATACATATGTAAGTTATAAGAACTCTGTCAAGGGTACTAAAAAAAATTATAATTGTATCTTTACTTAAAAGTTGCAATAACTGTCTATTGTATAACAATTTTTAGAGCCGTAGCTTCAATTACAGGGATAAAGACATTGATTTGCCTTCAAAACAATACCCTCAATCAATATTGCCATTGTATAGAAATGTAGCTTCACAACTTGGCAAGCTATTCATGATATATAATTCCTTATCTGTATAACTGTGCTACAGTTTCACCACTCCTCAAGAAGATAAAGAAAATAAAACATATCGATATTGTCAACTTTTCAGAAAGTACAACGCTGACGGGTGCAGATAGAAAAAAAAGAATGGCTCTGTTATTGCTAAGGTTATATGTTAAGATAGCACCTAGATATGAATTGAAAAAGACCTAGGGTGGGATTTAAGCTCAGGGAGTAGATTTCCTTTAAAATCTGTCAAGAAGAATATGAATTTATGGAATATAGTTCATCTTGCCCTAAGGTATGCAATAAAGTATTTCCAAAAGTATTTATCTCTCTCTGTTGATTATAAATGGGAACTCTGTAGACTAATTTACATGCAGATGACTATTAGAAATCAAAAGTTAGGTGAACTTAATTCCAGACCTCCCATGTTGATCCATTATAAAACATACGGAAAATAGAATTATTAAAGCCTATGTTTAACAATTTAGCATACAGGATGCACTCTATGACTGAGTGATTCCTTGCTAGGTGGCTATAGGAAGTAGAGCTGTCAGTCAGTAATGAATTTCTTGTTCAACCTTATAATGAAAACCATCAGGCCAACTATACATGTACACACATATATATACACACACATATGTAAGTTTCCTCTTCTGCAGCATGATGAAGGCACATGCAGTGAGTTCCTCAGAAAGTATTCTGGAACGTGCACAGTATGAATAGCTAGCAAGCAGTTAAAGCTGGTATGTGTGTAGGGACAGTGGAGAACAATCATCAGTAGGCTGAACTGAGTATTCAGAAGAGCTCAGTAAGATTGAGATAGGTTTAGGATCTACAGTACGAAGCGTGAGGACTGGGATTTATATTTCAGCAGGAGAAAGAGGTTTAGGCTTCAGACTTGGGCCAGTAATAAAAGAGAGATCATTTTTTTCCTTGTATTGCCTGTGAGGATAAACCAAAATCATCAAATCCCTGGTGGAATCCAGCCCTCCACAGATGTCGCAGGAATCCAAGAAAACTAACTTCAATGAAATAATGGTAGCCTTTTTGAATAACCCCTATCTGTCCTATAAAGCATGCTGTTAACCAGCATCTATACCTGGTAAATTCTGCTCATTAATCTTTCCAGCTACGATAAACTAAATTCAAGCCTAAGAGTTAATGTCAGGATCTACAAAAACTTTCTTTGGGGAAGAGATTTTTCTCCAAATCCTTTAACTTGTTTTATCTATACCACACAATTTTCTGTTAGAAACATGGTTTTAAGTGGAGGTCACAAATTCACCCTAGAAATAAATTTCTGATTTTCATTAGGGTGATATACTACAGAAAAACGTACCACTAGGGTATAGAACTGAAAATCTTAGATCAGAATATTTTTTTTTTCCTTATGCATGTGTTGCTCAAACAGAAAGTGTGAGGCCGATGCAAGTTTTACTAGGCAATGTTCCATGGCACATATTGTATGTGAGATAAGACTAGATGATTTGCTCACTTGCTCTGAAACCACTTGAATCCGGCTCTTATCAGTGAACCTTTCATGGATAGTCAGAAAAGATGATGTACTTCTGATAAAGTTCATTAGTATTTGCACTGTTTTTTTTCATTTTTTAATGTATTCTGATTCCTTTGTGGACATGAATGCATATAGGAAGCATTATAAAACACTCTCTTATCATTTATATCATGATGAGATGACTCATTATGGTTTATACATTTAATTTACACAGAATAGTATTGTGGTTATATTATTATAACTGCATCTGTGGAACTGTGATGTGTTCATTCATACAAATGTGTGTCATTTTATCACAACTATACGCAAAGGAGTAAGCATGACATTAGGTGACATTTTGCTAAAATGAGGTTAATACGTTTATTTTCAAAGTGCTGTAAAACTTGTGTATCTATTTCTGGCTTTGTTTAGAACATATGGACAAATGGCAGCTAGACCTCAGTTTCAGATCTAGGATCGCTGGCCTGTAGCAAACAGAGTGTAACCCTGGTACTGTGTGAGCTGTACACTAATGCTGAAATGCAGACTTTCCGTGACATCATGCAGTATATGCATTACAGCGTGCAGCCTCTGTTCCTCAGGTTGAAACAGAACACTACATAGAATTTGATACACAACCAGTCGATAAAATAAAATTACTTTTTCTCTCTTTCCTAGTTGTCACCTCCCTGAGTTGTGCATAGTTTATATAACACAGAGAGTAAGCCCATGTTCAAATTCTTTTAGTTTCTTCATTCAGTAATCAATGAAGTAATGAAAATGTAAGAAGAAATCTTCACATTTTTTACCTTTACCTTCTGCTTTTTTCTTCAGATTTTCATCTGCTTAGCTTATTTATGTGTTACTTTACTATTCATTATTCTTAAAAATACACTTGTTGTAGTTCAAAAGGAGAACACTTAGGTGCAACACTATCATCACAGTATGTGATTGAGAGATTCTGTGTCAATTCAGAACATTAATAACTTTGATAACTTGTATATGATTACCAAGGTGATCCTTTGAAATCTGTTTTGCAATCTTTGGAAGTTGGAAAAGGAGCTAGGTAGAATCATAGAAGGCTTTGGGTGGGAAGGGACCTTAAAGACCATCTAGATCCAACCCCACTGCCATGGGCAGGGACACCTTCCACTAGACCAGGTTGCTCAAAGCCCCATCCAGCCTGGCCTTGAGCACTTCCAGGAATGGAGCATCCACAGCTCCTCTGGGCAACTTGTGCCAGTGTCTCACCACTCTCACAGTAAAGAATTTCTCCCTTATATCTAATTTCAATCTACCCTATTTTACTTTAAAACCATTTCACCTTGTCTTATTGCTACAGGCCCAACTAAAATGTCTGTTCCCGTCCTTCCTGTAAGCCTCCTCTAGGTACTGGCAGGCTGCTATAAGGTCTCCCCAGAGCCGTCTCTTCTCCAGACTCGAAGAACCCCAGCTCTCTTAGCCCACCTTCATAGCAGAGGTGCTCCAGCCCTCTGATTATCTTCATGGCCCTCCTCTGGACTTGTCCCAACATGTCTATGTCCTTATGTTGGGCGCTCCAGAGCTGGATGCAGTACCCCAGGTATGTTCCTAAAACGTAGAATGTCTGTCTCACTTGACCACTACAGAGAAAAATACACTAAAAGTACTTCAATATGAACTTTTTTGTTGCCACTTTTGTGAGAATGAAATTTGCATTTTTCTCACTTATTATGTATTACCTAATTTATATTTCTATTCCAAATAATATTAAAACATGTCTAATATGGTCACTGATGATGAAGCCTGATCCTGCACAACTCTGTTATTTAGCATATTGAAGAAAACCCAACTGTATATACCAGTTAAAAGTATAAAATAATGTTATGGTTCTTCTCTAGCCTAAACCTAGTTGTTTCCCAAAGATTAAATGAAGCTTAAAATTATCTTTACTATTATATCAAACGGGTTTTGAATGTGTGAATGATAAATAAAAAGTTCTGTCTCATTAATTTCTAAGGAAGTTCATTCTAATGGAAATAAATTCGGGGGGGGGGGGGGGGGGAAGAAATCTTCTTTACAACGGAAGAAAAACATACATTAGAAGTAAAAGCATCTGAGAAACATTTGTCACAGTAAAGTAGCACATCATTCTAGATATTCCCAAATGTTTTCTGCGATTGTTTGTACAGACTGATGGTCACTGAAAAATCCTGCATATGACATATCTCTTAACTTTTAAAAAATAATAAAAATATTTGTATATAAACTTGTATATCAATGTGCATTGTGTTGGAAAGTATAGATAAAATTTATAATTTCTTCATGTATGGTCCCAAAGTTTTCTTTTCTTGCTTTCTTTTTATTTTATCTCTCAGTATTACTCCTCAACATTTATAGCAACAAATATGGGCTCATCATTGATTCCTTACTTTATTACTGCACAATGTTACAAAAATTTCTACAAAGACCAGTAGCCTACTCTATCAATGTTAATGTTTGAAAGGTCTCAAGAGTTTGAGTTTCCAATCAGGTGAACCGACAGGCTCTGAAAGTAATACAAACATGAAGAATCCAGATACAAAAGAGTACATTAACATTTTTCAAGCATTTACCTCGGGATTTTCAATTAGGTTAGACAGTCAACCTCTACCCTTTCCAATGGGATATCATATTATTGAATGTCTAAATTTCCAAACTTATACAATTTAGAAAATATTTTTCTATAGAAAATTTTATTTGCACTCCAAAATTTTCAGATCTATTTCTTGTACAGAAAACAGGAACAGTCTGGTAAACTCCACTGATACATGTTCAAAGTGCATTTTCATGTTTTCTACTGTAGATTCAAATCTTGACGCCCATTAAGTCTCTTGCTTGTTAAGATTATTCATGTAAAGGACCAGAATTAAAAAAAAAAAAAATCTTGAATGAAAGCACACAGTCCAGCTAACGAGCTTTTGATTTAAGTATGAATTTAAATGTGTAGTTTTATAAACACTGGTTTTGCATAGTTTTTACACATTATGAGAAGTATAGCAATCATGAAATACTTAGGGACAGTTTGCAAGCCCAGTAAAATTGCTGTGATAGACATGGATACATTATTTAAAAGAGACAAACATTAAGGAGTTGTTGCAGACACAGTCATGCACTTCACTCTTAAGAAAGAAGCAGTAATATACTTTATTAATGTAAAGTAGTGAGTTATCAAAGTTCTATGGTAAGTGTGACAGTGGTTTAACAAGATAGGCTGGCAAGATGCAATTGGTTATTTACTACATAGAGGACAGGGTCATACAAAACTGTCAGGGAGACCCTCCTGTTATGGGGTTCAGAAAGGACCCCCTTGTATTCTAAACTCCTCCACAGAGAGGAGTCTAAGTGCAGTTGGATCCAGACTTAACCCCAGGCTTGGTCAGTGGTTCCTGTCTAAAAGATTATATATGTGCAATGAAACCTTTACATCACTTAAGTAAGATTTCATAGTTTATCATGCTGTTAATCACTTACTGAGAATCTGTTGCAGCAAGGAATCTCACAACCTCAATGAGTAACCTTGAGAGGGGTCCCTACTCAAAGGGAGATCCTGGCATGCAGGCCACTGCCATGCAGGAGAGCTCAGTGGGCCCTGGGCTGTCCGCCATAGATAAAGATGATTGACTTACACTCCCATTTGCATACCAGAAAGATGTCTGGGTCACTCTTCCAGGCAGCTTTTCACTACAATGTTGCCATCTAACCCCCAAAGTCTGGAGTAAGATGGATATAGCCATTACAGCCCCTACTGGTGGTTATGGCTTAAGCGGGGGTGGTGGTGGTGGTGTGGTGTAGGGCAGGGGCAAGGGATGCATGCTACCACATGAGAGAATTGCCATATGCTGTTAACGTGCCAGTTATGGAATTTCTGTCACTGGATGCTCAATATAGGGCCAAAGACATCTGGAATGTCATAAGCACAGTTGACTTTAAGGCAGGAGAGTGAGATAAGTGACATCTTAAAGTCACTTTTGTATCTATAATTCTACCTTAGTCTGACTAAAAATAAAATTCTCACATGGTTTCAGATGACAATTTTTTAAAGTAAGTGACTTAGCTTTTAGGCACCACTGACTTCAGAATGATATTTCAGCTCCTTTTTCATTTTGCCCTCTCAGAAAATTTGACCTTGATGCTAATCACATTGTCACTATTCAATAGTACCTGATGTTGTGCTCTCCCCTGTTGAATAGATACAAGCAGCAGACAGACCATATACAGATTATTCTTAGTTCAAGTAGATTAATATTTAAGCTATTGTCCCCGTGGGCTGTTAGACACACCTGTGTCTACAACCACATGTATTTAGTGCTGGAAGAACTGTGAGCTGTTTTGAGTGTCAGTTTGCTACATTTTCAGAAAATACATTTATTTCTAAGCAAGTAATAGTTTGGGGGGTTGTTATATGGAATCTCCATGGATCACTATTGGGTATGGACAGCAGCCACCTGTCAGAAATGTGAGGCTTTTGCTGTGTTGGTATTCACATTGTTTTCTTTGTAAAGTTTAGCTTTGGCTGGTCTAGAGCTTCTTCAAATGCATGACATGAAGCACAGCAGGCTAAAACTTTAAGAAAAATATGATAGAATCATGGAATTTATGGGGATTTGTTCATAAATATAACATCATATGCCTTAAGGTTTCCTTGGGGTGATTTTCTTGCTTTTTTTTTTTTTTTTTTTTAGATCAAAGAAAACGTTTTCACTGTAGAACATACCATATTAAAGAAATTCCAAAGTTGAAGCGATCCTTACGTAACACGGAATTAAATGGAATTAAATGCTGAATTTTAGCGATGAGTATTAGTAGCAATTGGACAGTGATATTCTGCTAAAAATTGGCCTTCCTTATAATGTTTGCCAAAAACAAAAAAGTTTACAGTCTCCAAGGAAATTCCATCTTGGAGCTCTCATATCATAAAGTTCCTCATAAATGTATGACCAAATGAAGTTATATACTAATTAATGCAGTGTACTGTAGCTGGACAGCAGAGGACAAGTGAAGACAGAAGGATGTCTGAACTGACACTTCATTTCTAACCAGCTTAAATAACTAGTGTAATAAACTGAAATAGCTTATTTTAATACATTTAGTTTGTGTCCTGACTTTGGCAAATTGTTTTAGATATTCATGAAAGGTCAGAGTCTAGCCCATAAAATGTTGTGTTAAAATACTCTCCATTCAGCACAATGTTCAGTTCTTGAGTAGAAGGGATGTAGCGCAGATAAGGAATGCTTTTGTTAAAACTTTAGTTAAATGTAATTGTAGATACCATTCATATCACTAAATTACCTTGGCTGGCTGTGGGAGCAGGTGTCATTTGCCTAAATAAGTGTGTATAGATAGACACAAGGTCATTAACAAAAAAATTTGCCTTTAGTTCAATGGCTTGTATAATTTTCCCAGTATTACATACTACTATGTGATGTAGTAAGATTACTGATCCATTGTCCCTCAGAAAATAGTTTTAAAAACCTGTAATTTTCCTTTGAATATGAAAATCATTATATGATTTTATGCACAATCACTTTAAATTTTTAGTAAGCCTTTCATGTTAGTGAACGAGTTTTGTACAGATTCCCTGTCTACCTTGCATATCTCTACCACGACTTCAGCTGTTCATATTTTCTTTATTTAGTTGAGGGTAAGTAAACATATTTGTTATATGTTCAGAGGAGTAACTTTCCATTGTAACAGTAAATATTTAACAAAGCAGTAAGGTAATGATCATTGCAGTCCTTAATGATAAATATGAAAGAATTCATACAGACCTTTAACCTGTATCTAGATAACGTTTCCACAGAGATGGCTTCACAGATTTTTCCAGAAAATTTTCTTTGGTCTTTTTTTCCAAAATTTAGAGTACTCTATGAAAAAAACCCACCATGATAACATCTTGGTTTCACCTAGTAAACAGATCTATTCTGTGAAATGTGTCTACTCTATCACCTGTCTCAAAGGCATAACGTTAGAGCAATTCCTTTAGTATGAAAAACTTAGGAAGCAAAGACTTGCCACTGTGGGAAAAAGAAATATTTTTCTTCTTACTTCACTTACATATCCAAAAAGCTGTATATTCTATGAAAAAAAATATCTTTTATTATATTTTTTTTCCAGATAAATTGTACATCCAAACAATATCACCTATAACCTCTGAGTATCATCTGCCTACTCTTGGTCAAACCACACAGCTGATAAAACAGTGAGAAAGATAAGAATCCCAATTGGATGGAATAAACAGAGAGATCTGAATTCCAGCTACAGCTTGATCCAGTGCAGAGTACTGCGTTCTTTCCCTTAGTAATTTCTTGACTATGACATTATTTTAGACTATTAATTGTTTCAATTAACAATAGAGTATCTGAGGATTAGAATTAATGGTTTATCATTAAGATACAAAATATATGATGGCAAAATAAATTGTGGAATAGGAAATATGGATTTTTTGAAAGATAACATTTTTAATTCTCTTAGGCCTTAGTCCAGAGCCTTCTTTAATGAATTGAATCAGGCTCTTATCATTCAGGTGTCATCTTTTATCTGTCTTCCCCAAGGCCTCGTATATTCTTACATACTGTCTTGCTTTCTGCAGCTATATCGTGGCTATTCAGCTCTGAATTACAAACAACTATTTGTCTTATATGTAAGATTTGTGGTCTTTGTTTTATGGCTAGTTATTTAAACAATGATAATATACAGCTTTGGACACTTCAGTGTTCTTATCCCCTTTTTCTTGCGCCACCTATCTTAGATCATTCCAGAAGTCAAGACTTACCTGCACTAATGATCTTAGAAGAATTTTTTAGGATTGCACACTCAGATACTTTAGATGGCAAATTTTGTACATGTGGGAAGTTCTTCATATTATATGTGGCATAGAACCGTAATTATTAAGGCAGGAAACAGACAGTATTCCCACAGTCCTTCACTGCAACTTTGGCACAGAGGCAATTACATCAGTCAGACAGGGCTCTGTCTGTACTCTTTACAGTTTGGGCCAATCATGCATACATACTTTTTTTCCTGTGACTGAAGGTAAAACCCAAAAAAGTCTTTACTCAGTAAATCCTAGATATTTTTTTCCTCAGTCCACTGTACAAGGACTTGTAGTATGAATAAGATTCAAAATGTTCCAGAATTCTCATGTTATGTTTACTTGATGCTCTGTCATAAATAAATTTTACCTCCTGCGAAACTTAGATCTCAGTAGTATCACCAGTTCCACCTAACTGTAGCAGTTTTATCAAGATATCCTAGAATAAAGCCAGGTGAATAGTGTAAATAACAATAACTACTAAGCACAAATGTTAAAAACAAGCCCGAAACATAATTCTTAATTTGAAATATGAGTGTACAACCTTTTGTGTGTGAACTAAATAAGAGAAAAATTATGAGTCTGCTGAGTTTATATGAATTATATGAGAAATACCTATTTGCTACCTCAGACATTTTTAGAATTAAGAGTCTAAGTCTATCTGAAATTCCTTTGATTGGTTTTATATTTAAAATTTAATGTTCATTCAGTACATATCCAGCTCACAAAGCTGAACAAATAAGACAGACGTATATAGGTAAAATAGAGAAATATGTTTAAAATAAGTATGGGAAACTTATTCCATTTCACAAAATATTTAACATTGTCTCACTTTTTAACTTATTCAGCTAGCTGAACAATGTTCTTTAAAACAAATTTTCCTAGCTGATTTTTTTTTTTCATTTGGTATTTGTTATAGTTCAGGAAGGATTTATTTTCCCTGTAGATAGAAAAGGAAAAGGTGCTTCTCTGTATAGCAGTGCGAACATGTTAGCACATGTCTAACACCCACGAAAGGCTAAAGAAATAGAAAATGTCTGGCAAGTATTCTAGCAGAACAGAAATATTATTTAAACACAGATTTCCCATTAGGAATCTTGTTTTGCTCTATTCCATATTTTTTATCACTTAAGTAGTGGCCTGAAAACCAGAAGTTGAAAATATGCTTGATATATATTCTTTAAATTCTCACTTGTTAGTGCCTGTGGGACAAGTAATGTTCCCAGAAGGAAATATAACTCTTTCTTTATTATGACTATAATTATTTCATTAAGTCCCCTTTAGGGCTGCAATGGCTGGAACTGTCATAAAATACAAGGTGGAATTTGTCGTAGAGGTTGGAATTAGAATTTTATTTCAGCAGTATTCTGAAGAAACTGAAGAGTTTTCACACAAAATTAGCACAGCCAAATTCAGAAGAAGTAACTTCTGAAAAAAGGCACATATGTTTAAGCATGTCTTGTATTTATTAAACCACTAATTGCATGCAGTGTTTGATATTATGTCTCTTAAAGGCAATTTTGTAATGTTTAGCACTGTAAAAGAGCCAATGACTTTTGGAAAGGGTTATTTTCTTGAAGTGCTGTCCTATCCCTGTTGAAGTTACCAGCTTTGACTTGTTCAGGATTGGACTCCTTCAGCTGAAATGAGGATCACACGGAGCCGGGTCAACAACCCTGAGGATGACTGACTTCTATTAATAGCAAGATCTTTTGTGCCAATCCAGCTGGTAAGGGAACAAGGTGCTGACATTCAGGAAATGTAACAATGAATGGCAAAATAAAATTGTTTGGATGATATACACCCTGGAGGTATTGTGCTTGTATTATAAGTAAGGCAGTTCATATTACCCCTTCTGTGTTTATGCAGCATGGTAAAGCTAATAATGTAGAACTGATAGAATTTCTAATAAAGCATTATTAAAAATATCTGTTCTGTGGTCCTTTCACTCCTTAGTTTTGATTTCTTGTGGCTGATGGTGTTGCACTTAAAATTTCTGACCAGTTTATGGTGTTCCCTCTATTTTGTTTTGTAACATCTTAATTGATTCTTTGTTCCTGTTCGTTAGCAACTTGACTTAATGAATTGAATGGAAAGGGTGTGATATTATGTGCTGAATATTTTATACCCTAATTTAACACGTCTTAAAACTGAAGCACAAAATGATCATCCTGTGGCAAAGGGTACAAAATCCCACTTCTCTCTCTCACACTTAGTTCACTTGAACTAGAGGTTGTCGTAGCTTGAAGTGGTTTTCTGTGTCTCCATAGACACAACGAACAATGGCTTCGATTTCTGCTCAGATTCAGAAAATCCAAGAAATCTGCAAAGCATTATTTTAGCACTTGCCATGGTGGAGTTTGCTTTTCAGGCATTCCTGAGGGCACCGCTCTTTAGCTGAAGAGACTACACCACAAGAAGGCAGGGCTGAGGAAGACAAGGCCACTGCACTAAGTACACTCTCCTGAGGGAAGTACGTAGCAGTCTCAAATCATATCCATTAGAACTCAACAGGAGATTTCTTGCCCATAATCTCACTGACATTCAGCTTAAGTTGAAAGCAATGACAGTTGTGAGAAAACTGTTACCACATTATGAAAGAAATGTCAGTGGACTTTCAAGTGCCACTTTCTGAAACAGAAATAAGATATGTGCAAGTAGGATAAATTTTTATTTTCTTTTGAATGAGATCATGAGTTATGTTGCTGAGACTTGCTTTAAAATATTTTAAATATGGAAATATGTTACAACAATGTACAACAATGTTACAAAATAATTGCTCTGCTGTTGGGATTCCTTGTATAGCTGCAATCCTAAGCTTGGATAAATGTGAGTGTAAATGTGAAGCAAAGGCTTCACTTGTCATAATTTTGCTAGTTAAATAAGGAATAAATTACCATTCTAGTCATATGGCTGCTCACAAAGCCCTAATCAATTCCTACCCTATACTTAAGCTCCAGAAGTAAACCAAACCAAAACAAATCAAAAGCAAAACAAATAAACAAACAAAGCTCTAAAAATCAAATCCCTCAAAATATTGATGGTATCAGTAGGAAAGTGCATTGAGCAACTACAGATAGGAATCCAGGCCATCAGTGATAATGAATGAGTGGTGTAGACAGAATATATGTAAGGATATCTATCTCCATTTTATTTATATATGCTTCAGTGACAAAAAGATCTTCAAGACAACTGCATTCACAGTGCCATTTGGCCAGCCTCTCATTAGGTTTTTTTCAATCAACACAATATATACTCCAAACTCAACGAAGGGTTGTGAAGGATGTCAATTGAGCCATGCTATTCCCTGAAACAGAAACATAACCAGAAGGAACAAGGGTGTGTTCCACATTTTCCCCCATTGCTTGCCTAAAAGAATACCAAAACATGATTTACCTCCTGTAAATGCCAGTTTAGGATGCTACAACAAAGAAGGGGATAGAACAGTAGGAAGGAATCACAATTATGAGAAACTCATTGATTTGTGTTTAGTGAACAGCCTAGTTCTTTCCAACTTCATGTTACCTAACAAACACAAACTCACCAGATGGTGAATCAGAAAATCAAATAGATTATATTCAAACAAATGTAAAAGCACATAGAAAAGTCATATCAAAAACAGCCACAATTTTAAGTTTGCCAAACTGAAAATAAATCCAAGAAAGAAATCTCATGATGGACTGAGTATCTATGAGAGACAGAGGCAAAGACTAGAATGGAAGAAAAATGAGCTGCACAATGGAATTCAGGCTTCAGTACTTCAAGCCAAAACCAAGGAAGCCAGCCAAAGAAAAGCACTAGAAAAAAATACTAAGAAAAATAAAGAACAGGGAGAGGAAAAGAAGAAGCAAGCAGATAAAACACAGAAAAGCAAGTGTGCCTTATAGTGTGAAAGCACAGTGTGAGAAGAGATAGTGAAATTTAGAAATGTGGAATAATACAGAAATTTCTCATTGATTTCAAAAGCTCAAAAGAATTCATACTACTCTAATACAATGTATATATAACTTAAAGAGAACAAGCTGGATTTAGGACCATTAGATTCTACACAGAAGATTTATGCTGAAGTCTTCAATTTAATTAATTCTCAAATTCAGATTAATTCTCAGTCAATAGCAGGGCTAAATTTCAAAGGCAAATGATATACCACAGATATTTGGTAGAAGTTTGATTTGATAGACCAGGGTGTAGTAGATAAAGTAGACTCACATTTTGGAGTACCTTTCTGTCATGTGAAATGTCAACAGTTATTAATGTTCTCAGGACAATAACACAGCTGAACATGAAGACTAGCATCAAATGTATCTGTCTTCTCTTTCATCACTGCTAACATCCAGAATATGAAAAGTTAGATAGAGATCCAAGTACTGTTGATACTATGGACACAACTGAGACAAAAACCTGAAAAAAAATATTTGTAAAGTAGAGGGCTCAAAATTATGACAAAGCTTTCAGATACTAAAAGAGAAAAAAATGTTTAATATGGTAGAACCGCTCACCAATTTCAATAGAACTTTAATGATGCACAGAAACCCCATAAATGCAGTAATATCAAGGTGAGGAAAAGTACAGACTGTATTCACTTAGCGTAACAGTGGAGGGACTCGAAGGTTCTCAGTAGAAATTCTTGCCAACACTGAGACATTTCAACTCAAATATGTTAATAGGTGACTGAGAGTTTAAAAGTGTTTTGTAGAAGAAAGACTCCTTCAGAAACGATATCTGAGATACACCTTGTCTGCCTGGTTTAAGACATCTATAGACTATGCATGAGCTATGACAGCTCCCATGGGCTGCCTGACAGGTGCATTACTATTGTCTGCTGATACTACACAAAGCAACACCTAAAACAACCTTGTACATCTTTAGTGCAGATATTTAAAGTTAGGTTAGATGAATATATAAAGTTCTGATTTATGGTTTTTTTTTCACTGAAGGTAAGTTGTTTTTAACAAAACCTGGATCTGAAACGTAACTTCCAGCAGCTGGTTTTCACCAAAATCAATTAAAAGTTCATGCAGCTTGCAACTGGGTGTGTACTTTTGACTCCCCTGTGACAGTGTGAAGTAGAAACAAAATGGTTTGGAGAAATGACTGCAGGCAACAGCAAACAAGGGCAGAAAAGACATTATTTGAAAGCAGGTAGTAGATGATATTGGTATCAGTCACTGTGTACATAACACAGCTTAATGAAACTGAAGATGCACTAGGAAGTACAGATTTATTCACCTACTGTGAGAGTTTTGCACAGTGTCCTGGTATACAATCACCTACATATATTAAAGAAATGATTAAGTAAAAGATCTAAAAATTATTGCCTACATCAGTCCCCAGATTTTGAGCTTTTTTTACATCATTCACACATTTAGCCAATGTTCCTCATTCTGAAAACAGTGGATTCAAATATCTATGTGAAGCTTTCCCACTGAGGATAAAGAAATGGACAAATAAAACCTGAATAAACTAACTATCATCAAAAATTAATAAAAATAATTAGGTCAATATGAAGAAAGATAAATTATTCTAAAAATCAGCATGTTTTCCTGGGAAAAGGCTTTTTCTCAGTCTTTGAAATATTCAAATTCTGATCTTCATAAAGACTTTTCAAAGCTTTTAAAAGACTCTGTGACATGATGTTGGACTGTTATTTTTGGATACTGTTTTTTAGGCACCGCTTGCTGAAGCTCCTGAAAATATTTGAAACACTGCCTCAAAATTAATAGTTAAACATGAACATACAACCAATTACATTTTATCAATAATTTCATTCTGGTTATTATTGGGCCTTGTCTTTTCATTGCTAACTTAATGTCATAGTGGTACTAATCCGAGAACTATGAAGCACTGAAATCCCAAACATCTATTACTCCTAATCAAGTCAGAAGATGACAGTTACATGTTTCTACTTTACTTTGTATTGCCCAGAATGTATAGCCAAAAAAAGATGCAGGGTCCATTAAGGGATGCCATAAAAAACATTTTAAAAGTCAAATTCTGACTCTGGTGAATCTACAATAAACTACATTGGGTGTTTTTTGTCATTCTGCAATCATTGTAGTCCAGGAAACCAAGTAACTAGTAAGACACTGTTAAGTTAGAGTCTCTCAGATCGCAGAAACAAACTGTCCACTCTCCTGTTTGCAAAATAGAGATGTACAAATGAGTAAAGAATAAAATGACTCTGGCAAAAGTGTTCCATTTTAGGCATAGAAAATTGAAGAGCACATTCTTTATTATAAACTTTTTTTTCTATATCATAAGCTTCAACTTGCTTTTCTTTGATAATCTGTTCTATTTTTTCAAAGATCAAAAACCTTATTATCCCAGCAAACCCCATGCTGAGCTTTCCTCTTATCCTTTCCTGATTGTTGGTATTGTTGCAACCTGTTCACAGTAAATACATCAGATTATGTTTCACAGTTTGCTCAAGCTTTTCCACCTCAACAAAACTGTCAAAGCATTATTTGAAACAAAAACACACCTACAAGCAGAAAAATACTATCTTGACAGAAAGTTTTCATTCTTCATTTACACATAGAGTTGATACTTTACTTCTTACAAACATCAGGCTCATCTTATAAATTGGATTTTTAAGGTAGTTTCAAATAAATTAGTTTTTAATGCCCAGGCAATCTATACTTCCCAGAAGGTGAGGCAGGGTTGAAACACAGGCAGCAGCTGAAGAATTTTATGCGTGTTAAAGCAGAAGCAGAAAATTAAACTCAGATTTTGCAAAAAGTAACATTTTTTCAGAGTAAAATGAGGATAAATTCATTAAATATGTTGACTCCAATTACAGTTGACACAGAATATCTCAATAAACTTGAAAAAGAGAAGGGAGATGGCAGGTTCTGAAGGACAGTTAACGTGAGAGAGTAAGTCAATATGGATGAAATTAGAGGACTAAAAGGAGAAATGTAAAGCAAATTCATGCAAAATCTACATTTTTGTCATATATCAACCCAATTAATATTTTCTTAATGCATGTCCTTTAAGAGTGTGTTAACTACTTTTCAGATATGCGTGAAAAAAGATTAGACTTCAGGTCTAGTTTGTTTTTTTCTTTTTCTCCAGTTCAGGACAGAAAATGCGAATAGGTAGTTTGGAAGATGTCTAAATACTATCTGTGAAATCAGGTTTCATACTTCAGCTCTTAATGTATGCTTAAACTTTAGACTTGGAAACTTTCCAGTTGTTTCTTGGTTTACGCTGTTATCCTTCATTTCTAGTTCTAACAACTTTGCTTTAAAAAGAATCCTGATGATGGCTCTTGAGTTCAGTCATTGCTGAGCAGGCGCTTAAGCTTTCATGGTGAACTGCGCTCCCTTTGACTGAAGTCCCCTGCAGTTCCAACTGGCTGTACCGTTTCTGTCTCTAGCTGTACATTACAGAAGAGTTAATGGGATTTACTGTAACGACTGCATTTCAGTAGGTGATAAGTTGATCCCCTTTCATACATCTTAAAAAGCACTCGGATGGCAACTTATTAATAACTATTCTCAAAAGTTTTGTTAATAATTCCCCATGTATAGAGCACAGAGCGGCCATCATTTCACATTACCAGCACACAGGAGTGGTGCTTGGACAGTAGTATATGCTGTGTGTTTAACACTTCAATTGTTGTGCCTCCTATCTAATCGCCTAGATTTTAAAGGGCTCACACACAGTTGCTACAAAGAGAGAGAGTTTTATCTTCCAGCTGGCTTATCCTCCCAGTACTTATCCTCTAGTTAGCTCTTGCTCTTTTTTCAGTCTCTATCCCTTTGAAAGGTTTAGAGAAAACACTTCAAAGTGTTGTTTTTCAAAGATGTGATACTTAAGATAAACTCCCCTCCAGTCTGACCCTCTTCTCATATTTCCCATGTCATGAACATTCACATTCAGCTTTCTCTTTTCCAATTTGCTGCTGTTACATCCAGTGGCCAAGCCTTGCACTCACTTCCAATAGGCAATCAAAATATATATAAGTATAAAAAATAATTAAAAAAAAGAAAGACAATAGTTTTTCATTTAAGGGATTCTGTTAAACAGTTTCCCATGAGTTTAGTTTTACCAGCCTGCCTGTGAGTAAGCAGATTGAACAAGAGGATTCAACATTAAAAATGCACTGATAGTGTACCTAATCCATAAAAAATTGACACATTTTTCAAAAAAACATTAAAATAGTTTAATGTCCAATTCTAACTGAGTTTCAGAAGGAACTAGGAGGAACTAAAGGAAGATAAATATCAAGAAATATTCTGGTTGTAGGAAATGTTGGTTATCTCTGTAGCTAGCTATGCTGGTCGTCTGTCTGATCTGTAATTTGCTATTAGGTGCAAATACCGTGCAATACAGATTGTCTTGCCCTTTCCCTAGGTTAAAAGGGTTCTTTGTGATAACTATGTGAGGTGGCCCAGCTACAAAGGCAATAAGTAATGTAAGAATAGTCCACTAACAGTCATGTAGTGTATCTATATCAAAGTATAATACTCATTATGTGAAGCCTCATACCAAGTGCAAACTCCACCAGTTCAGATTAAGTGCCTTACAGTTCTACACTCAACACTATCTTCAGGATTCATGTCTTTGTTATATTTAAAACAAAACAATACAAAACAAAACAAAACAAAACAAACCACCACCAAAACCACCACCGACAGAACCAATCTTCCTCACAAATACAGTTACTAAGCATTCTGGCTAACACATGATGCAATGACAAAGAATTGTTCTTCACCTTCGGCCTATTTAATTTCCTCTTGGTTTTCTAACCAATTCAAGTGCATTGCCACTTAGATGACACTTAGTGCAGGACTTGTGTCAGCCAGGGAAGATGACTGAGCTGCAAAGTGCCTGATTAGGTGTGCTAGCTTTTGTAATGACTTGGTGGTATGCAAAACAAATAGGTCATGTTGCCCTTAGCCTGCTCCTTAGCAAGCACTTGGAATTGGCACCATGTCATCCCTGCCACCTGCTCATTGACGGGTAGGACAGAACAAAATGATGTGTTCTGGCGAATGGATGTCCAGCAGCTCACTCACTGATGCAGTAAATAAGGAAAAAGGGAACAAATACTCATGAGAGAGCATCCCAGGGGAGAGATCCCCTGCAACTGCCAGCACTACCAGCCAGTCATTCTGTCCCCCATCCCCTTACTACTCTTATCTATGGAATCATTATACTCAGTAACTCTGGTCGGCTTTGTGTACTCTTGTAGGTGATATATTTGAAAACTTGGCTAGACTCAGAATGGTAGTGCTGGAAAGTGTTAATTTCAATGGCTCACTGGCTAACTTCCAGGCCACACTTCCAAAGACTGTGATATCTTGCCTTAATAGTGGCATGGGACATATAAAGAAGGTTATGCTGCAATGACAGCAAAAACATTGCCATTTTAATAGAATTTACAACCTAGTTTCATTTATGTTGTGTACTTTTATATATACTTACTCATGCCAGAATATTAAAAAAGAGCAAAAGTAAACCCTATCATAAAGACAAGATACTAAGAAATGTTGCTTTTTAAAATGTCATTCCTTCTGGGATGTGCGTTTCTTTAGGGAACCACATTATGATCTAAATAAATTGCTGCAATTATGGCTCTGATTCAGAAAAGCACTTCAGCACATATTTAACTTAAGCATGAACTTGGCATGCATGCTCCTGAGGCTGGCTTGTGGTGATATCACTGTAACTGAAGATAGAAACCCTACACCTTGAAACCTTTACCTGAAAGTAAAACTTTCAGACAATAACTCAACAAAATAAGTCACCTTTTGGCAAGTATATGCTCAGTATCATAAAATCTACTATGCAGCTGAGTTAAAAACATTGCTTTCCCCAGCTTCTGACTTATCTTGGAATAGCTCTGTTGCATTGATGAGTGCTAACTAGTTTTATCAAATTAACACTAGCTATTATGGGTGTCCTTGAAGGAGAAAAAAAAAATAAATCCATTTATTTCATGAAATAAGGCAATTCAAACTTCAGCCACCACCCTTACTCAAGACCGAAAATATTTTTTTAGAAAGAAATTGACCAAGAGCAATATATAATTATAATATAATAACATGTAAGAAAATAATATGGCCAGGATAGATAATTTTGAGAAAGATGAAATTTTAATCATACATGATTTTTCAACATTTAAACCCTCCTCGCCAGCTAAGCAACTAGGAAATATATATTTATTTAAAGTCCAGCAGACCTATGAATATTTTCAGAAAAACGAAATAAATCCCTACAGCAACATCTTAAATCAGAACCCTTTTAATATTTCCCACCTTTGAACTTAAGACACAGATATCCAGCTTCATCATGACCCATTCTAGGCCACCATTATTTTAAAGAACTGATTGCCTTTGCTTTCTTCCCACTGCCAGTCCTGCAAGAAGTGCCATATGGAGAAAGAACTGGAGAAAGCTCAAGGATTTTACCCTCCTTCTTCTTATTCCTTCTTTAAGAAATAAGTACTTTTTTCTTACACCAAAGCACCAGCTGTTTTTAAATGAGGAAGTCAGTGAGTTCTTTTTGGTAACTGAGGTGAAAATAAACTGTCTTGCTTCACCTGCCTTTAGGGAATCTTGAGGAACATGAGGGACTTCCCAGTGCAGAACCAACAAACTAAACATCTGTAAACTCTTCTCTGCGGGTCTAACTATTGTTCATGTACAGTCTTCATGTTTTGTAAATTTGAACAGGCAACAGTGAGCAAGGCAGTATGCTTTAGCAGGGCAGGACCCTGCAAAAAAAAAAAAAAAAAAAAGCAAAAGAGGGATAAAGCAGCAAGACGTAATTTGGTAGAGACTTTGAAGGCTCAGTAAATATTCATAAAGGAAATATTAAAAAAAAAAAAAATTAGAGGCAAGTATCTGAAGTCTGTGTGACTGCTTTAGGCTGAATCCCTTAAACTCCTTCTCAGGGACAGCTTTCTTCTTTTTGCAGAATGCTGTTTCCCAACATTATTTTTAAACCTTTGGGTCTGGACAGCTCTATGAAGTAAAGGTCTTCTCTGACTCGTTAACTTCCCATGTTCCACTTTCTGCTCCTATGTTTAAAGTTTAAGAATGAATGTGGCAGCAAAGTTCTAATAACAGTAGGATGATTTACGGCCAAAGACTATTGAATAACTTCACATTTGAGTACACATTGGGATTTGAGAGAATCCTTATAAATAATATTGAAGAACAGTGAGAGTCCATAAATAAAAACCATAGAGGCCAAGAACATAAATACTGTGCAATGCCTTGTATGTGAGGTTGTACCAGAAACAAGTCTTTAAGCAGAATTCTAGATCAGAGTCTCCTTTTAGCTGCAATGATATAATTAATCCTAATTAATCCCATTACCTTTTTTAAACTACAATAAATTGTGTGTGTGTGTGTGTGCGAGAAATAAATTTGATGTAAATGGCGTGTGGTATTATATCACTTCCTGTTCCTGAGCCAAAAATAGAAATTTTTGTAACTAATAAACCATGAATACTGTAACTGCTTGCTGTAAATGTCTAACTGGACCTATCATCTGTCACTTCTTTACCCTTTTTATGAGACAATCAATAAAACTTGTCATGTTGTTCCTTTTTATGGCTCATTGAGCTCTTATCAAATACTCAGTGAACTATTGATTAATGGACAAACTGAGGAATATCAGCTTTTATTCACCTTGAAACAGGGTTTCTGTGAACAATAACACTTTAAAATACAACTTTGCAGAGGTTTAATTCTAGATTGTGAATCATACATGGAATTTTAGATGTTTCTCAGCATCATCGGTTATTCATCTCAGAGTGTTCTGGTCCATGAAATCTGCAATTAAAATCAAATGCTAAACAGAATTCTAGTCCTTTTATATGGTAAGTCAGGATTTTTCGTTCCACTTAGATCAGTGCAGAAATACAACTGGGATCCATCAAAGCATAAATTTTATTTGGCTAAAAAGATTACATGTTGCCAATTAAATGATAAAATGATAATTTTTTTGCATCTGGTTGCAAATGAGACAAAGTTACTTTGGTCTGCCCCAAGCCAAGACAAACTAGAATTCCTATTCATAACCATAATTTTCTTTTACTACTTGTGCTTTTCTCCCCTCAACTCTTCAAGACCCCTGCAGTCTTCATTAACCTCCTCATTTATGTTCCCAGGAAAGGTTGCAACATTTTCTTTGGGAGACCAATATTTTCACTCTAGCTGCTGATTAAGATAAATTCCAGTAGTTGCTATGTATGTATATATATGTGGAAATAGGAGAGGTTACTGTTCTTCCCAGAACTTAAAAAAAGCTCAGGCTTTAGTTTTTGTATCATTGCTTTTTCAATGCACCATTTTTAGCATCACTTCTTTGTTGGAATCAATAGTTAATAAGCCTATTTTGGTTCTGCATACATGTGTGTATGATAGTACCCAAAAGCTCGTAAGATGGCTCTCTTTACAGGCTTTTCAGTCTTTACCCCCCCTTTTGGTGTGGTGTGATATGATAGTAAGGTTTAATCTGTCTATTTTTTTAGTGGGTTTTTTGTGGGTTTTTTTAACATTTTTATGCAATTAGTCTGCTTCCTTATTCTTTTTCAGTAAAGCTGCAGTATAGAGACACCTGCTGGGAAATGAATGAACAGAAAAAAATGCTAATATCTATAATCATAATAAATTATAATATTTATAATCATAATGTTAATAATAACAATAACAGCAATAATTTTTACAGCTTTCAAGATGGAAAGTATTGGCTCACCTTATTTTTATTTGGTATTTTTCATTTCTGCGGAAACCTTATTAACTTGATCCAGAAACATTCTAGACAAGGTTGTTCAATTTGAATATTCAATCTGACTCATTAAAACAGAGCTTAACCTGTGCACAGGTTTTAACCTCTTTCCACGTATTTTGCCTGTTCAGTATCAATCACAGAGAATCTTTCTGACTGGACCCAGGAGTAAGCAACGCCTTATGCTAAATTCTATACATTCATTTTGGAAGTTTGATTATTTGGGAAAATCAAATGCTAGATCTAATGATTCTATACAGCAAAAAAGGAGAAGAGAATATGACAAAATAGAAGCTAGGGAACATATTACTGGAACCCATACTGTGTCCAATATGTTCACACAAATGGATAGTTAAAGTTAATGCTTCATTTCAATCTTATGTTGAAACTTTCTTCTCACATTAGATTATAATCCCCCTATTAGTCATATTATTCAATAAAGTCTTCATTAGTCAGAAAAGCCAGGATAATATACTTGGTTAATAAGTATTTTATAATTTTATAATGGCTTTGTTTGTAAAACTTATATTATACATTGAATATCTTATTTATTTAGGCATCTAATGGTAAACAGTAGGGTTTTTGTTGTTTACTCTTTTCTGTAGTTTCTGTCATAAATCATAAGAAAACAGCTTCCTACTCTGCTTCAGAAGTCTCCTAAGAATAAATGCTGTAGCACATGCTCCAAAACATTTGCAATGATAGCTCCATGTGCTTATGAGTTAATACATTCCTGGAAAAAATCATTCTAGCAGTTAATATTTTATGAAGTTTCCTAAAAAAATAAATCATATAAACAAGTTAATATAAAAACTGTTAAACTTTTCTTTTTTTTTTTTTTTTTTTAATTTTGCCACCAGTGGGAACTAATAACATTTTCCAAATGATCACACTAAGGAATAAATTCACAAAAGTACTTTTATGCTGCAGTGTTTTGTATTACAGTTCTTGGCTTGAGGCATCTTGCTACCAGTGGAAATGACAGCACTGAATCAGGCATTTTCTTAGGCATGACAGCTGAGGGAGATTCACTGTTTACTTGAAGGAATACAATCAAGTTTCATCTTACATCTTATCTAAGAAGGCTGATCCCCAGACTGCAGGACAGTCTGGTACACCAGCCTTGGTGCACCCTCTGCTTTCTAAGGAGCCTAAGCTGGGCTGGGGAGGGTCAGGCAAGGACACGGCATTGAGGCTTAGTAACAAGGGTGCGGTGGAAGGGAAAGCTCCAGTTCAAACTCTTCTCCAGTTAGTATGCTATGTTTAGGTATGGGAATCTATTACGATGTGTGGAGCAACTTCAACAGGAAAGAGTGTTTTGTAAACTTGAGACAGCAACACATTTCTGTATGGGCAATTTGGTCATATAACTCTATTATATTCCTTTTATATTAATAAAAGGAAATTTTCAAGTGCAGATAAACAAAACAAGTTCTCACTGTAGCTACATAAAATACTGTTCTTTTATATGAGGAACACAGTAACCAAGGTGAATAATCACTTCTCTAATACTTAAATTCCTGAATGAAACCCAGCTCTGTACCTTCTGCTTTTTATTAGCCATAAAGCTTCTGAAACTACTTCCCACATGTTTTGCTACCAGTCACTTAAGATTTCAGATATTTTCTAAAACAATTAATCATGTCCTTTGCAACTTCCATCTAAACTTGTAAATATACCTTGTTATGTTCTATATGGGATTCTATTGCTTAATTTCTTCATTTTTTCTATTAGTGGATCTTCTGACACCATTAATTCTTGATACCTAATAGATACCTATAGAAAGGGTGATATTGTTATTCCTCCAGCAATCTCTGTGGTAAACTTGAGTCAGGACAAGAATAAAGAAATCATTTCTTGCCCAACCCAGCATTTATTAAAAAAATACTTCCTCCTGTAAAGTAAGATGCTGTATTGCTACCTTTGGGGGTAATTTTCATCCAGTACTATCCAGTCTATATGTAACTATTATGTGAGTTAGACGTTCAACTTCACCTGGTTTTTATTTAAGCTTTTCATATTTGGTATATTTTATCAATATTTTTGGCGGGGGGGCGAAGAATTGTTTGTCTGCAACTTAATTCCTTTTCATGACACTCCAGTATTTTTCTAGGCTGTATCTCTTTGATATCAATCTACCTACTACCAATTCATGTATAATTTTTGTCCCAGGTCGCGTTGACAGCTACAATGTTACATGTGTCTTAGTGACATCCTAACTAGAAATCTGAATTCAAAGTATATTTTCTTGTCAACTTTACTTCTGTGTCTAGTTTAAATAGAACCTTAGATAACAAGGAATGAAGAGCACCAAGCAACCTTCCTAAAGACTTTGAAATTACATTTTTTTCTAACAATCTGAAATTTGACTCATGAAAAGGTTGTCTTCCTTGATATTGATTGTGTTCATTCTGAGAGGATACTCAGATTTTACATACAAGTGGAAAAATAAATGCTTTACATATGCATATGTAGATATGCAAACATATACAAAAATGTTTGCACAGACACATATACATATAGACAAGCATATATATAAACTATAAATAGATAACCTATCATATAAAGTGCAATAATGAAGCTCTTTGAAGTGTATCTTTGAGATAACTTATTCTGTTATTTTAATTTTACACGTACACACTTCTATTTCAAGTTCTTTCTGCATGTTTCTTATGACCATCAACTTCATCGTACAGCACACAAAAATAATATATATTGCTATTAACATTCTTACAATAATAATGATTATTCTTTGTGTAGTGTACAACACGACTACCCTTCATTGTGCAGGGCTTATTAGCATTACTTTCTTCATTGAAGTTTCTTATGACTTCTTTTTTTCAGCATATAGATTAATATATAGTCACAGATCATTAATAAACGTAACATGTTCTAACCATTCTGTGTAAAAAGGAAGCTCCTTGTATGTCAGTGTCATGAATCTAGTAGTATAAATTGAAGAAATAGTTCTAAAAGTAGTTAGATTTCTGTATCTTAAAAACTATGAAAAACAACTATAGCTCAGCTTAATGCAAGCTAGCATTTGTAAGTTAACCAGCTAACTTTAGTCAGGAGTAATATCTTAGCACAACCACATAGTTAAAAGAAATATACCATACTACATTGTTCCATGTAGTATATCAAGCTCACCTCATCAACATAGGACTTTCTGCCAGGCTTTGACATAAATTTTAAAAATTATGTAACATGAAGCAAAAGACAATGGCTGACTTGATTGTAAATGAAAACTGAGACAGAACAGTTATTATTAATTTTTTTTAAAGCATGTGTGATTAAAAAAATTAATATTTACAACACTTAGAGTCACCTAAGGGACCAATGTAATAAACATCTTGTATCAGCTACTGGATCATTTATCAGTCCAGAAGAATACAAACCAGTTCATGTGTTACCTACTTTTTTAAAACAGCTGCCATAGTGAAACCTACATATTAACAAACATAGAATCTATTTTCATTTAATAGCAACAAGTCTGCAGAAAGACCTGCTGAACTCTGAAATATATGCATCTTGCTCCATAAAAAACACTATGAATTCACCTTTTGTTTGTGATTCCAGGATACTTTTATTCTCTTCTGTACCAGATGCTACTTCAGAAAGTCTGGCTATAGCTACCACTATAGCGTTAGTATTATTGTTCATCTCCTTTTCTCTCTCATAAGAGAGCAGGGGTCCTGTTGTTTTTGTTCTCTTCCAATAAACGTTACCATATATGTAAAATAAAACATGAAAATAGGACAGTTCTGTGAAATTGCTTCTTGTGCCAATGTGATTAAGGAGAGCACAGAAAACATTATCTGAACGAGAAAAACTAATTGTTTTTAAAGTGATCTTAAATGTACCCTTACTTCTTTTAACTAAGATGAAATTTAATCTGCCTATTTTATCTTCTCTGACAGTACTTGGGAGTTCAGCTGCTACTCAGCTTGCCACAATGGGGCTAAAGGCCAGGTAATAATGTCTTAGAGCTGAGGAGGCAACAGTTAACCCTGATACTAGTGCTAGCTGAACAGGACTACTGCTCTAGTTCCAGCACAACATTTCAAGTCTATTTTGAAGGCTTTCATCTGAAATTAGTTTGATAATAATGATTCGAGCACCCAAAAATAATTGGACATTACTCCTTCTGATTCATCTTCCCTGATGGCAGGTGTTAATGAGTAACCTGAATAAATTAGTGGAATAGATCCTGGAGCAGGTGGTCATGCAACATGAAGAATACCACTATCAAAGTTGATATTTCTTAATCCTGTGTTAAATATTCTAGCAATCAGATTAATATTTTCCTTAATCAAATAGTTCCTGGACTGCATTCATGTAACCACAATGTTAGGTGAAATTCCTATCCTTCTTGACAGCAACATAAATGGTGGAATTGTGTTCTCAAAAGGCAGTAAGAGGACCAAATTCCAGATGAGACATCTAAGTCTATATAGCCATGTAAGACACAAACAAAACTCTTCACTAAACTATATTCTTGATCTTGTTTGAGGTCAAAGTCTCTGTATTATTTAGAAATAGATTGCATTGTCCACTACAAAATTGAGAAAGGGAAGTCATTTCCTGTGAGTAACCACATACTGTTTTTTTATTATACCTCTCCAAGAAGGTGAGAAATGTACTTGTCTCTAACATCAACTAGAGGGATCTGAAGTGTCTTATTGTTGCACTAACACATTAAATAAAGCCCAGTTTTAACCATAATGGCTAGTTTATTTAGGATTAAAATACTTAATAGTCTTCACAAAATCCATGTGCCTTTTTAGAAAAAACATTTTTCCATATTCACCGTGGCCTTTACTGAATAACTCAAATGGTATTTAGTAAAGCTTAAGTGTTCCTTCCACAATATAATTTTTATCTCCTCTTCACTACAGTCTTTAAAATAGCACAGTACAGACACACTTGTGATTTACGAATGAAAGATCTGAGACGATTGGCAATTTCACATATTATGAGAAACCTTGTGCTAATTATTAAAGTATAACTTTTAAATGTATTATTTAGTGAAATGTTAGCATTAGTTAATGTCTTAGATTAATGAAATGGTTTTTGGTTTTTGTTTTTTAATTTACCAGAAAAAAGCTAAAAGAAATTGTAACCAACCTTACTAAAGAGAGGGTTGGACATTCTTTTCAGCAGAATTAAGCTTGCGGGTTTTGTGAGCTACCCACAAAATTAAATATGTTTTATTTGTTATCACAGCCCTGTGAGAATCCTTCCAACTGAATGTTTGTGTGTGTGTGTGTCTGTGTGTCTGTGTGCGTGCACGCAGGTGTCCGTACATACACCAGTTCTTTGATGGTGCAAGTAAAAAATGAGTGTTTCTGGGCTGTAAAAGGAGCACAAAGTATAATATTCTCAACATTTTCAGGAGAATGATAATCAAACAATGTGTATTTTGATCCTGCAAACAGCCATATGTCATTTTATTTGAGCTAATATTGCTTTCCTAATGTGACCCATCTACATTAAGTGTTTCTATGACTTTATGCACATAACTGCAGAAGTTGAACCAATTTCTTATCTGACTTTAGCTTACCTGTTTTATTTACTAGCAGAATGGATTCAATGCTTACATATTCATCTAAAATATAATAAACCCAGAATATTTGTTGATCACATATCACTAGATTTCCATTTGCAATGGCATTATTGCTTCTGAATAATTCTTACTTTGAAGAAAAAAGGGATCAAGGCATTAAGTTTTCAGCAAAAGGAACCAGTAGGAAATGAAGTACAAGGGAGATTAAATGAAGAAAGCAATTATTTTATCTTTTCATTTCTTGCAGAAAGTGATGCTGCACTGCACAAATTTAACCATGAATTTATACCTGTCCTGGATCATGCTGGTGAAGTAGACTAGCTTTACTTTATGTGTAAATACATACACATATATTTTTAAGTTCTTTCTTTAGAATACTTTTCCAGGATCATCCCCCATTCATCTCAGTAATGTTTTCCATCCCTACTAAATTTAGCAGCAAGAAGCAAACTTACTGGCACAAAACAAGCTTGTTTCCTAAATCTAACACATTAGAAAATAACAATCTATGGTTTTGTGTTTGATTGGCCTTGGGTTAACATGTTGATTATAACACATTACCACATACGCACATAACACATAAAATATGTAAAAATATGTGAAAATATGTAACAACAGAAATGTTTTGCATGTATCTCAGATGTTGTGACTCTGATCACTCCTCTTACAAGATGCTTGCAAGCTAAGAATTAATGTGGTGCTTGGGGTTTTGTTTTACTTTTGACCTGAAGGAAGAAAGCTTCAGTTCGTGGAGTCTTTGCCCAGCAAAGTGCACTTAAAGAAAAGGATGTGCTTTAAAAATCAGAACTCAGCATTCTGTTCCTTTATTTTTATGTTGTTTTCTTTTAACTACAACTATTATCAAGACCACACTTGCAATGATTGTTTTTAAGCAAATAAGTAGATGTATCATATGCTGTCTTAAAAAAATTATGAATATATGTTGGCCTATATATCTGTGGTTGGGTTGATAACAGTATGTACTATAGCTTAGAAAGGAACTGTAAAAGAAATATTCATTCTGATAGAAGAGTGTCAGTCATCAGATTCAGAATATCTTACTGAAACGTACCTCTCTGGGCTTTCCATTTCTTGAGGAAAAATCCAGAGAAATAAATGCAAGTCTAACTTTCTGATACATTTCACAGAATCAAGTCAGAGGGGACTGGGAGAGATATTGAGAAATTTTCATATACAATTAATGATATTTTCTATTAAAACAAAACTGTTGGATACATTTGAAATGAAAATTTTCTGTGTTTCAAAAAAAAGTTGAACTAGAAGTGTTTTGTAGAAGAAATTCCTTTTTCTGACAGGTTTTATTAAACAGGTTTGCTTGTACCAACATAAACTATGTTTACATTGCAATTTCAGTTGGGATGGTAGGACATGTTGACATACTTAGTTAACAATCCTAGCTCAGACAGCGATATCCCTACCTGCAGATTTATTTAAATGGATATTCAAATCCTGTTTATAAGTAGAATATATGTCCCGGAGTCACATCTACTTATTTCAGCTGATGGAGCTGTTACTCAACTGATATGTTTGTGTCTGTGTGAAATTATATAGATATATAATTATCAAGCACACATTAATTTATAAACTATATAGCAAAAATATAAACATATTTGTTATATTGGTATAAAATACATATTGATAGTCATTAAGTTTCTGTGTGTCAAGACTACACACAGTTAAAAGAATAACTACAAAGTAAATATCTATCACATTATGGAATAGATACATTGTCACCCTCACACCAGTTATATCATATGCTAGAGCTGGCTCTCCACTGAAGAAAGAGATTTTATCATTATTTGCACATATTAATCCTACACATATTAGACTTTTTGAAGCTTCTACATGTCTGTGTAAGGAAATATGTTTAGGCTAGTCATGGACTGATGTTTTTAAGTAGTATTTATTGTATCTAACTTGACTTGTAACAGTCACGTATAATAGCAATTGATTTTGCCATGGTTTAGATTGCAGAGACTCATTAACACCATAACGGTGCAACGGGCATCTTTTTTCTATCTGCAGATATGCCATCCCTAATGCCATTCCTTTACCATTAGTATGGCATTCTTTACACAAAACAAAATCTCACAAAACTGAATAATGGAAAAATGATTCAATCATCTTCTAGTTAACTGTGAAGATCTTTAGCTTTTCATGAGAAACATAAGAAAGCAGTTGAAATTGTCAATAGTACACAAGACGGAAGAAATAGATGAATTTATGGATGATACAGCTGACTTTCTAAGTCAACTACCTGAATTCGAAGGTGCAAAACCTCAAAGCAATTTTAGAAGCATGAACCTTCAAAGCACCTGTAGTACACAATAGTTGACTGCATAGATAAAGAACTGATATTCTTTAATGATTTTCTCTCCCATCAGCACTTCCCAGGCAGACAGTCTAAAGCGATTTACCCAGAAGCACAGTGAGGTCCAATGCAGAGGTATTTAAGTTAGCATTCAGTGCTAAGTTAGCTACCAAATAAAGGCTTGTCTTAGCATACTCCTTTATCTTGTACCAGTGCTTCCCAACAGAACAAACTAATTCCTTTGAGGCACATGGCTAACATACCTTTACTGGATTGATACCTGAAATTTGGGGTCAGTTGGCTCTATTGTACCACATTAGAATATACTGTGACTAAAGGAGCAGTAACTGAAAAAACTGCCAGGATTAGACATTGTAGAAGTAAATGTAAGAGTGACAAAATGCCCTGTCTATAGTGAGGCTGTGATTAAGCTTGACAGTACTTCAGAATTTAAGATTGTCAGAAGTAGATGGAAAAATTTACAGAAATTGTGATTCTTTTGGGTGAAACCAGCTTCTTTTCAACACTTTTGATCCACCCTAGTTGTGAGTCTAACATTTCAAGGTCCCACAGTGCAAGTTAGCCATAGTCAAACAAATCTAATGAAAAAGACGACTAATTGTAAAAAAATGTGTCTATGAGGAGTGCTGTCAGGCAGCCTCTGAGGTCCTGCTCTTTACAATTCTGCTGGCTTGACTGTGTTAGGAATTTCATGGTCAATTACAAAAGTCCACCAGTCATAGGGCACTTTTGACTCCAGAAAGAATATAAATGTTTGAAGAAATCAAGTTCTTTAGCAACTGTGCAATCAGTGATTCATGTTTTCTGATCCAAGTAAGCCCTTTTTGCAAATTTAATTTTGTCTTAGTCTGAAAAGACATTTGTGTTGCTTGCCTTAATTGCTTGCAGTGAGGAAGGACAGGAGAGTTGGAACACTTTCCTTTGGTTCTATTATTAAATAGTATACTGTGAGAAAAAGGAATGTGCAGAAAATCATTCTCAAGCTCCGTAATATGGGTGTATCTTATAATGACAGATGAGATGCAAAAGAACTAAGATTCTTTATGTAAATAGATCTGGGATGAATTATGTAACAAATTGTCACTAGATGGAATTTTACAGCAATGTAATGTAGTCTTCATATTTGTGCATCTTTTTTTTTTTTTTTAATGATGAGAAATTTGTGGTGCAAACCAAGGCAAAGAAAATATGTGGGTTGGATAATTAATTATTGCTTTTCTAGAAATAAGCAAATAGATCAAGATTTCTAACACAGTCCAAAATTATGTCACATTTTAGAGCAGGCTGAATAATGTGAAAAAGCTAACCCTCAAAATAAAAAAAAAAATCAAAACCGTCAAACACTTCATTTCTAATGAACCTATTTTAAAAATGTAACTAACAATATTTAGATAACAGTTTTCAATCTTGTTTTATAACTGTTTGAATACCATACAAAATGAAACCTCTGTTTTCCACTCTTGATTTGACTGGTCTACTTAGGCATTCTTGATCTATTTTTTGAAAATATGGTGGAAGAAGATTGTTCTTCTTTGTTGTTCTAAGGAGCTTCTCTGTGGCCAAAGGCCAAATGCTATTTACGTGGCCAAGAATTAAGGACAGCTATGTCAGAGTACTAAGTCTTTGAGGCAGTCAATTTTTTTGTAACTGAGAGGATGCTGTCCAGCGACAGCGTTCTACATATAATTTCTGCCTTAGTTACATATCTCCTGTTTGACCTCAGTTCATCAGGAAGGCTAAGACGCATTTCATTTATTTTTACCATCTTCAAATGCTTGGTAGGAACAATGATAAACAAGGGATGCCAAAGTAGTTTCATATAAAAAAGTATTTAGTCCCAATTCATTAATGAAGCTGCCTCTGTGGTCTGTGGAGAGGTAGGCACTTCCAGAGGGCAGTTCCTGCCATCCTAAAAATATGTGTCAAATTTGCTGAGATGAATCACATATTGGAACATCTTATTTTTTTCCTTTGGCTTAAGGAGTGCTCATATGACTAGCTGAGAATTCACGACTAATTTATAAAATGGCTAAAGACAAATGAGATAAATCATATTTTGAATCCATTTTTCTGTATATAGGACCCTTCTATAAAATAAGAATATGAGTTTTAGAGCTGTAAGAAGAGGAGCTTGGAGACTACTGTCCAAGTGGGTATTACTGCCTAAGGCAGATAGAAATCTAAATATAACATTTGACACATACTATCCTGAGCCTCCTCAGAACTGGTGGAAAGTACTGTAATACAAATAAAAGTATCAAATATCAGTACCTAAAAAGAAAGGAAATTACTTAAATCTTTTTCTACACTTAATGGAGAATGACGTTATTTAGATGAGATTTCTTTGGCAAACATTTAGGTACTAGAGACTGATTGGGGATCCAGGCAGTTAAAAATCTGACATCATTCAGGAACACCAGTTTGCCAAGAATACAGCTGAAGGTTTGTTGATGAAAGTACTCAGGCAATTCAAATGAGAATTTCAAGACATGAGAGATGGCTAGAGCACTAATTAAAGGGATAGCCAAGTTCTAGAGCTTGAACAAAAGTAGCAAAAGCAGTAGGACATTAATTCATTTGGTTATACATGACAATAACATGAAAATCTGACAATTCAAACAGCTGTCCAAATTACTTTGCGTACGTGTTACTCTGATTTTTACAAAATCACAGACATACATTCAGATTATAAATATGCAGAGGATTCTGTGGGCATGAGAAAATATCAGGGCAAACAGAAGAAAAATTTCAGGATAGTGAAAAATTAGTGTCATACCCCTGGGGAAAAATATACATGCAAACTACTGAATACCAGAGCAGAAGCAGAGTGGTTTGATGACTGAATATAAGCTATAAAATCTATAAAGAGATCAGGAGGACTACAGAAAGTCACTGGAGCTTTCAGAAACTATCAGCACTAGAATAAAAGCTTGATTTGTTTCTTCTTTCCTTCCTCTTTGTAAAACCTCTTACAGTGCACTATTTAGTCCATTCAGAATGTCTCTGAATCTAACACTAGATTCTGTGCCAAACCAAGTAGGAACATTTCATTAAGGTTTGTTTGGGGGTTTGTATATTATTTCTAAAAAATTGGGGTGAAAGGTATAAGTAATGTATTATGCATTTAGTAATGCATTACCTTTTAATCTAAAAATTCATTAGCTAACAGCCAGTGTTTGGGCAAACTTTTATAACGTTGCAGCAGCCAAACACAAACAAACAAAAAAAAAAAACCAAAAAAAAAAGAGATTGGCTAAGCAAAACCAAGGATAATAAAAAACAAAAGGTTTTCTAAATTACTGTTGCTTGTGCCATTAAATTTCATATTGTGCATGGAATCTAAATACATCACTTTGTTCTGCATGACAAGCAGAAGTGAGCATTCATACATTACTCAGCCACTTAATTAAGAGCCTGGAATATTTGCAGTTAGCAGAAACTAATAAGGGAATCACATTTAAATTCAAATCACTCCTCAGGGTAGCTGTCTGCAACATAAGCAAAGCTTACTGGGTAGATGTTCCACTAAATGCTCAGCTAAAAGCTGTTTTACTGTATTTGTAACTACAGAATAATTCTGGTTTTGATTAAAGGTAAGAGTAAAATAAACAAACCTGTTTTGGATTTTCAAGTTATATTTTATCTCAGATATTTTTAAATTCCAGTATGTCTATTACTTTGAATAATAATTTAAGAATATGATTTAGGGGTTTACTAGCACAGAACAAAAAGCTGGGCTTACCCTACACATGATATTTCAAGACATTTTGCAGAAATAAGACCCACTGCAGACAGCAAGCAGCCACCCTGGCAGCCTCAGGGAAACATCAAAATCCATGTATTAGTACATTATGAGCCATGTCACAGTTCCAAAAACTTGTTAAATAAATTACATTTACTGTACTACAGACTTTCTTCTTTGTTGCTCACTACTGAGCACCTCATTTTGCATTTTATTTAGAAACTCCAATGGCATTTCAGATTTTTTCCTATAATGGACCAAAAGTAAAGTAGTAAAGATAATAGTACTAAGTATATTTAAAATGTCACTACCCAGGAATACTGTCATTGATAATGTGCAGGTTACCCTGCACCATCTTCAGACCACTGCCAGGGTCCTCACACCTGTTCTAATCCTTTCTTTCACTTTTCTCTAGAGGACACCTGTTTGAAGGATCTGAAGCCTTTAAAATTCCAGCCAATTTTCTGTCATTTTAATGGAAAATATGCCTCTGAAATAGGCCAAAAATGTCCTTTGAATATAACGCTTGCTTATGGCATTTCAAAAATATAAGTAATAATTTTTATATCAGCCATAATCATGTTATTTAAAAATATTAAGATAATGACTGTTTCTTAAAAATCTCCCTCAATTCTAAAATATTTGGATAGGAAAATCAGACATTAATATCTGAAAATTCACAGAAGAAATGTTTTATTAATTATTTTTCTGCTTTGAAAGTTTCAAACAGGGTAAAGCAAACACCACTAACTTGTTCATTAGAAGTAAAGCAATTTAAACTAGAAAAATACAATGCATCAATCAAAAAAAAAAAAAATCCCAATGCTCAAAATCTTTCATAAAAATTTTCAGTATGAGAAAAATTGTCATATCATAGATGTAAACAACAGTGAATATTTAATGTTAACCACAACTGTAGGGTGTGTCGATATCACATCAGATGCATTCTTGCACAGAATGACAGTATGTTTAAGCTAGCTCTGAATGAGTTCAGTGAAAAATTTCAAACATTTCAGCAACAGAAAAGTAGTGCTTCTAGCCTAGCAATGAATCATTGCTGTAAGCCATTACTATTTCACTCCTTGCTGCCAATCCACAACATACATATTCCCTGTTGGCCACCTTATCCATACTTCAAGTATGTAAAACTGACAACATAAAATATACTTTCTTCTATGACCTTTCCACATTTCCACTAGGTATAAGGTGGGGTTTTTTCTTTTCTTCTGAAGTTATTTTCCCAAGGCTCTTTCTGCTGGTTTGGGAGTTCAGCAGTTCTGAGACTCTCAGCTTCTATATTTGAAGTATTAAATTTAAAGTACTTAAATTCTGGGGGATTTTTAAATGCTTTGGAACTTCAATGTTGATAATTTACAATTTTTAATACATTTATGAGGGAATATATAACATATTTGTTGTTTTGACACTTTTGCCTTACTATACCATGAGCTGTCCTTAAAAATCATGTTATCATACTTTACTGTTGTATATGGTATTTTTTTAAATATAATTTCTTTATGGCTACAATGGCCAAAGAAGACTCTTGACTCACAGTTTCTGGGAATGTTCTGGTGCCATACAGGGATTTTATGACATTTTCAAGCTTTAAATCTTTAATTCTCACATACCTGGGGATGCCTGTGCTAGGGTATGCATCTATGCACTGAAATGGAACAATGCAGAGAACTTAGAATTCAGCGTTAACCAAGCCTGCTCCAAAATTAGTAGTTTGATTGCATCAGCATGATTATGTGCACTCAGCATTTACGAGTGGCCTGACATATTTGTGCAAATGTAACATCACTCCAGCACTGAGCTGTTGCTTTCAGATCTGAGCTTTTATCACCATGTGAGATTTCCCTTGTGTGCTCCTCTATACAGTATTGGTTGGAATTAGAAATTTCTGTATCCTATTAAAATGCGCAGAGTAAACAAGACTTCAGAGGATAGGCATGTATTCTTACTCTTCCTTTGCTCATAAAGAAGCAGAGGAACAGAGAACTAAAAGTTTAAAGTGCCTTAGAAATTATTCTTTTTCATTCTTACACTTCTACCACCTGCAAAAATTGTGTTTGTCCAATGGCGTTTGATGACAGTGAAATCAGCAATAGAACAGTGATCCAGTGTGAATTTGACTCAGGGCAAACCTTAGAAGAGCTACTTCAAATGCCAACATTTCTTAAACAGCTGTTCTCCTACATCATAACTGGAAGAGATTAACAAGTTTGAAGTCAACTGAGGAAAAACTGTTTTAGCACAAGTATCGTGTCAGTAAATTAGGTGGCACCCCGTAATCTGCCAACATTAGCAAAACTGTAAGTAGACTAAGAGTTTAGCTCTGTGAATTTTGTAAATCAGGTTTGGTTTTCACCAATTAGTTTTTCTGTGACAATACACAAAACATGCCATAATACATCTTGAAAAGTCTTGAAGCTCACAGTCTTGAAGTAGATTTTCACGTATAATAGTAAATATAACCAAAACCACAAAAAGATCCCCACTGCTTGAACTTCTTTGCTTGCTTTCTTTGCCTCTCCTACTACAAAAGAAGTTAAGAAACTGCATCACCTTGTAGCCCAGTGAAGCAATTAACCCTTGAGCTATGAATAGACATTGGCCTGATGTTTCACTTTCTTAATGTTAAGCATTTTCAACCCTATATGACACTTGACTTTTCCTTTTGTCTAGTGCAATATAAAAAAAAAAAAAAAGCAAGAGGGGTACTCGAGTTGACTGAGGTAGGGAATGTATCACTTTGCAAAGGAAATAGAAGTAAGAAAAAAAAAGCAGAAGGAATCAGCCTTCTCATTTTCAGCATTAAAGGAACGATATCAGGAGCAATACAGGATGTACAACTGAGAGGAGAAAAAGTGCTTTTCTACTTTTTAGTTGTATGATTTTATTTGGAAGATCATGAAAGCATTTGATGTGGAAGAAGTATGAAGATTTCAGAAATAATTGGGAGAAGGTAGGTAATGCTTGCCACTAGCTGTGAGGTGCAGCCTTGCCTGTGATCCTTTCACAGGCAAACTTGTATACACATGGACATTGTATTTTCATTGGTGTATAAAAATAGCTGCTCTTTGTATGGAGACACGTATTTTCTTCCATAGCAGCGTATTGCTATGAAAAGAAGAGTTCTTGGAAAGAATACTATTTGATGTAGAAAGTAGTCAAAGGACACAAAATGAAATATGCAACCTGAGCAACTAGTAACAGATTTTTTCTCTATCCAGAACTGCTCAGATCCTACAGAATAATTCATCAGACTTACAGCTCTCCTGAATGCCTTCATTGAGGCAGGAGGAGTAGGAAGAGGGAGTCCCCACAACTCTTCCCATGTATGTTGTTTACTGTAATTTAGCTTATTTTCCGCTGCTATCCTCCCCTGGGAGCAGAAACAGGCTTACCTGTACTTACCTGGAAACACCAGGGTAGGAAATATGTGAGATACACACTGGCTCTGTAGCCCAGGAGGGACATCAGCATTCCTTTTCCCCTAGCACTAGCATAAGCCTTATGACCTGCCTAGCCACACAGGCAGAGCACAACTACTTAAAAGCACAGCTCATAAGTATTCCCAGGTTAAAAATATTTAAACTTTAGATAGATACTGCTAAATAACACACTTGCACAGATCAAGACTGATTAATATAATATTAAATAATTTATTTGCGTTCAAATTTGGGTCTATACACCAATTTACCTCACAAAGGAAAAAAATTCATATCCACTATGGTTAAATCTGGCACTTCCTATTCTGAGATTTTACATGTTCCTGCTAGTTTTGTTATGTAGCCAAGTTAATGGCAATACATTTCTCTAGAAATTAATTTCTCCTACACATGGGTTGGGGCAATCCCAAGCACAAATAGAGACTAGTGTAAGAATGGATTAAGAGCAGCCCTGAGGCTAAGGACTTGGGAGTGGTGGTTGATAAGAAGTTCAACATGGTTTAGCAGTGTGCTTGTAGCCCCAAACCCCAACTGTATCCTGGGCTGCATCAGAAGAAGCATGACCAGCAGGTTGAGGGAGGTGATTCTCCCCCTATACTCTGCTCTTGTATACTCCAACCTGGAGTGCCACATTCAGCTATGGGGCCCCTGACATAAGAAGGACGTGGACCTGTTGGAATGAGTCCAGAAGAGGCCCATGAAGATGATCAGAGGGCTGGAACACCTCTGCTGTGAAGGCAGGCTGAGAGAATTGGAGCTGTTCAGCCTGAAGGGTAAAAGGCTTCAGGGACATCTTACAGCACCATCCCAGTACCTAAAGGGGGCCTACAGGAAAGCTGGAGAGAGGCTTTTTACAAGGGCATGTAGTGATAGGACAAGGGGGAATATGTTTAAACTGAAAGAGGGTAGATACAGGTTTAGACCTAAGGAAGAAATTCTATAATATAATGGTGATGAGGCACTGGAATAGGTTGCCCAGAGCAGCTGGGGGTGCCCCATCCCTGGCAGTGCTCAAGGCCAGGCTTCATGGGGCTCTGAGCAACCTGGTATAGTGGAAGATGTCCCTGCCTGTGGCAGGGGGGTTGGAACTAGATGATCTTTAAGGTCCCTTCCAATCAAAACTATTCTGTGATTCTATCATATTTTTAAAAATGACAGCAAGTAGGTTGAGGATATCTATCATGATTTTTGACTTGTGCAAAATTACCTGATCACAATAAGTGGAATTCTCCATGTGTTTGTGCAGCAGAAACACAGTCCATGGTCTCGTCCAACCACATGACTATTGCAAAGGGATAATACAGGCTTCACAGTAATTTGCATATTTTTGGCAAGGTCTAAACTACCTGAAGAAGAATATCTGCCAGAAATAATAGATCACAGTTTCAAAAGAATAGTCATTGCTCAGTGAGGGAAAATAAAAGTAATAAAATGTGAAATTTATACCATATTCTTAATCTTCACCTTGGTTCCTGTGGTAAGGAAGGCCTTGATAGACCAGCTATTTAAAAACTGTGACAGAATACATCAATACATCTATTAAAAGTACTCTTTATCCATATTTTTTCAAAAGAAACCTCTATGCATTGCTCTGGTAAAAAAATTAGTCCTTCTCAATTAAACTGGGCAGCTAGTAAATCACTGACATTTAACAGTTTCAAGAAGCTAAAGTTGTGGACTGCATTTGCACTTTGCTGTTTGTTGGCATGTAGCTAAATCCAAGGCTTAGTTTGTGGCAGTCTCATTACTGCTCTAATTTTAGAGATGGAGGTCAGCAGTTCTCTGAGCTTTCATCCCTTTTCTTTTCTGTTACTCTTGCAGAATCCTTGAGTATCTGAATAAACAGGCCTGAAAGTTGATTTTCCATGTCACTTACACAAAATATCATTCATGGGAAGTCAACGCAGTATAAATTATTGTATATCTTATTCAGAAACATTACATAGAATCATAGAATCATTTAGATTGGAAAAGACACTTTAAGATAATTGAGTCCAACCTTTAACCTAGCACTCCCAAGTCCACCATTATTATATCATGTCCCTAAACACCACATCTACCTATCTTTTAAATACCTGCAGGAATAATGACTCAAACACTTCCCTGGGCAGCCTGTTCTAGTGCTTGATAACACTTCCAGTGAAAAAATTGTCCTAACACCTGATCTCAACCTCCCCCTAGTGCAACTTGAATCTGTTTCCTCTTGTCCTATCACTTGTTGCTTGGGAAAAGAGACCAACACCCACCTCTCTACAACCTCCTTTCAGGTAGTTGGAGAGAGTGATAAAGTGTCTCCTCAGCCTCCTTTTCTCCAGGCTAAACACCCCTAGTTCCCTCAGCGGCTCCTCATAAGACTTGTGCTCCAGACCCTACAGCAGCTCCATTCCCCTTCTTTGGCCACACTCCAGCAACTCGATATCTGTTTTTGTACTGAGGGGCCCTAAGGTGCAGCCTCACCAGTGCCCAGTACAGGGGGACAATCACTCCCCTTGTCCTGCTGGCCACATTTTTTATGATACAGGTTAGGATGCCGGTGGCCTTCTTGGCCACCTGGGCACACTGTTGGCTCATGTTCAGCAACTGTCAACCAGCACCCACAGATCGTTTTCCACCAGGCAGCTTTTTAGCCACTCTGTAGCGTTGTGTAGAGTTGTTGTGATGCAAGTGCAGGATCCAGCACTTCTTATTGAACCTCATATAGTTGGCCTTGGTCCATGAGTCCAGCCTGTCCAGATCCCTCTGTAGAGCCTTCCTGCCCTCGAGCAGATCAACACTCCATCCCATCTTGGTGTCATCTGCAAGCTTATTGAGGGTGTGCTCAATACGCTCGTCCATATTATTTGTAAAGTTCTTAAACAGGACTGACCCTGATGCTGAGCCCTGGGGAACACCACTTGTGCCCAGTTGCCAGCTGGATGTAACTCCATTCCCCACCATTCCCTGGGCTCAGTTGTCCAGACAGTTTTTTACCCAGTAAAGAGCACACCCTTCCAAGCCACCAGCAACCAGTTTCACCAGGAGAACGCTGTGGGAAATGGTATCAAAGGCTTTGCTAGTCTAGGTAGAAAAATGCACAGCCTTTCCCTCATCCACTAGGTCATCTTGTAAAAGGAGATCAGGTTCATCAGGCAGGACCTGCCTTTCATAAATCCCACGCTGGCTGGGCCTGACACCCTGGTTGTCCTGCACATGCTGCATGATGGCACTCAGCATGATCTGCTCCATAACCTTCCCCGGCACCGAGGTCAGGCTGACAGGCCTGAAGCTCCCCGGATCCTCCTTCCTGCCCTTCCTGTAGATGGGTGTCACATTGGCTAACCTCCAGTCTGCTGGGACTATCATGCCTTCTTATTCTTATGATACTACCTAGAATAATCTCCTGAGGCTTTCTTTGCAACTGAAAACATACTTTTAAATATTTTTAATTGTGTTTTTTATTATACCCATTGGGAAAAAAAGTATCTCTCTGGGAATATGTATTTTACTTGATCAATCTCTTTTAATAACACTTGCAATATTTTATTTCCAATTAGTTAATCTTCTGCAGTTACATGTACTCTCCATGCTGTATTGTGTCAAAAAGAGATAAAATTAATTCCAAAATAAGATTAATTAAAATATCTGAAAATCTGTGTTACATATTAATCTACAAAACGGCATAATTCCTAACAACTAGTGTTATGACCTGAAAAAAAAGAGAATAAATGGATTATTATTAAACTAGTGGCACACTTAGTTGTTCTATCACACTTTTCTGTCCACATATTTCAAAGTATATGAATGGAACTTCCTTTATTTGCAGATGGAAGAACTAAACCATAGAAACTGGTGGGTGTCTAGCAGGTTAACCTGAAGATTCAGTACTTCTAATTTTTCTGTGGTTGCCCACACTGGCTTACAGTGACTTATGGTAGTGCGATGATTCTGTTTATCTAATGGAATGTCACCTGTAAAGTATTGAGCATAAATCACTTACAGGTAAAGGATTTAATTATGGCCATGAATTCCACCAAGACAACTCTCATGCATAAATTTAAGCCCAAACTGAAATGTGTGTAGACCCAGGTCTTGATGAGATGCATTTTATTTTATTCAGAGGACCAGACAAATATCAATGTACTTCTAAGATGCCATGTAAGTTCTTGGAACAGATTTTAATGGTGTATTGATTCCCTGCCTGGGATGAAATTCAGTTGGTACAGTCCTTAGCCCCAGATAAATGCCCTTAGTATTAATATATGGTACTATTGAATAAATATCAGTTTATTACTCAGTTTCTTCATTGTTATTTCAGATTTTAATGTTTTATTATTTCTGACTAATAATAAAACTACTTTAGAAACCAAAGACATTTTAAATCAGCTTCATTATTATCAAATCAAAAGTCATAAGCACACACATGTATTATATCTGTATTTTTACCTGCCCTAAAGTTTCATTTAATGGAATTCATTAATGCAATTCATGTTTTCATGTACCACCATGTCTTTCTGTCGCATCACTTTGATTTTATAAACTATTTCACAGTCATATTTTCTAATACCAGGCACTGTATGAAGAGTCGTGTTAAAGATAGATACGTTAAAGCATTGTAGTCAAACTCACTGCTATAGTATCTTTAGGATTAATTTCTGTTGATTTAAGCCTTACTAAATGGGGAAAGTTTCCTTAGGAAGAGTTTTCTTCCTTTCTAAATAATTAGTAGTAGTCATAAAAACAAGTGATTTTCCAAAGTCTAGACAAGCATGAGCAATATTATCCTCCTAAAGCTGAATTACCAGCTCTCACAGAACTTAATAGGATTTTTTATCATGTACATTCAAGGACAGTATTCGGTCCTTGCTGAGAATAAGCATGTGATGTAAGTTCTGCCAGTGTAATATACACCTGACCCGCAATATCCCAGCTATTTCAGATGTGTGCCTGTCTCAGACAAAGCCTTTCAGTTGTGGCAAATTATATGGTGGTTTTGCAAAGGGGATAAAACACCCACAAGGAATTAGACTATGATGAGAACTAGATCTGAAATAGCTGATGCCTCACCTTTTCTTAGCTGTGCTTTGCTTTTTTTATCTGTGTTAAAATTAATTAAATTCTCTGCAGCATTACCATTACAAACCAGAAAAGCTTTTGCACAAAAATAAAAGAGGCAGTTGTGGTTTTATTTCTGGAAATGGTCATTTTAGGATGGGAGGTCAGAGAAATCTCTCATGCTTTAAAGCAATACAAATAAATGAGATGGGAGATCTGGTGACAAACGACATGGAGAAAGTTGAGGAACTCAATATTTTTGCCTCAGTTTTCACTGGCAATTGTTCTTCACACATCTCTCTAGTCCCTGAATCTCAAGGCAGGGACTGCGGGAATGAAGCCCAAACCATCATAGCAGAAGATCAGATTCAAGACCACCTGAGGAACCTGAACATACACAAGTCTATAAGACCTGATGAGATGCATTCCAGGGTCCTGAAGGAACTGGAAGATGTAGCTGCTAAGCTACTCTCCATCATATCTGAAAAGTTATGGTAGTTGGGCAAAGTCCCCAGTAGCTGGAAAAAAAGGAAACATCACATCCATTTTTTTTTTTTTTTAAAGTAAAAAGGAGGACATTGAGAACCACTAATATGTTTGGTTTGTGTGGCAAGGGTTTTGTAGTGGGGGGTTGCAGGGGTGGCTTCTGTAAGAAGCTGCTAGAAGCTTCCCCTGTGTCTGATAGCGCCAATGCCAGCCGTCTCTAAGACAAACTGCCGCTGGCCAAAGCAGCGCCAATCAGCAGCAGTGGTGGGACCTCTGTGTTAACGTAATTTAAAAAGGGGGGGAAAGTGCTGTGCGATAGCTGCCAGAAAACCCAAGTGGGAATATGGGGATGAAACAGCCCTGCCGGCACCCAGGGCAGGAGGAGGCTGGGGGGCTCCAGGCACCGGAGCAGAGACCCCCCGGCAGCCCGAGGTGCAGCCCCCGGTGCGGCAGGCTGTGCCCCCAGCCCACGGAGCCCACGGGGGAGCAGACACCCCCCCCGCAGCCCGGAGAGGGATCCATGCTGGAGCAGGTGGATGCATCCAAAGACGGCTGTGGACCCCATGGTAAGCCTGTGCTGGAGCAGGCTTCTGGCAGGACCTGTGAACCCATGGAGAAGACCTAACACTGGAGCAGGTTTGCTGGCAGGACTTGTGACCCCATGGTGAACCCACGCTGGAGCAGTCTGTTCCTGAAGGACGGCACCATGCGGAAAGGACCAATGCTGGAGACCTTCATGGAAGATTGTCTCCCGTGGGAAAAACCCCATACTGGAGCAGGGGAAGAATGGGAGTAGGAAGGATCAGCAAACACAACATGTGATGAACTGACTGCGGCAACTATTCCCTGTCCCTTTGTGCCACTTTGAGGGAGGAGGTAGAGAACTCAAGAGTGAAGTTGAGCCTGGGAAGAAGGGAGGAGTGGGGAGAAGGTGTTTTAACATGTGATTTTTTTTTCTTCATTTTCCAACTCTGACTTAATTGACAATATGTTACATTAATTTCACCAAGTTGAGTTTGTTTTGCCCATGATGAGTGACCTCCCTGTCCTTATCTCAACCCACAAGTATTTCATCATAGTTTTCTCCCACTGTCCAGTTGATGAGGAGGAATGATAGAATAGCTTGATTGGCACCTGGCATCCAGCCAAGGCCAACCCACCACAACTGACCAGTCAGCCTCACCTCTGTGCCCAGTAAGGTAATGGAACACATCCTCCTGGAATCTATGCCAAGGTATATGGATGACAGGGTGATGAGAGACAGCCAGCATGACCTCAAAAAGGGTAAATCAGCCTGACTAATCTGGTGGCCTTCTACAATGGAGTGACTGTGTTGATGGATAAGGGAAGAGCAGTTGGTGTTGTCTATCTTGACTTCTGTAAGGTCTTTGACACAGTCCCACACAACATCTTTGTCACTGAATTGTAGAGATAGGCATTTGGATTGACTTTTTGATGGATAAGAAACTGGCTGGATGACTGCATCCAAAGAGTTGTCGTCAACAGACAAATGGAGATCAGTAACAAGTGGTAACAAGGTGTTTGTATTGGGATGGGTACAGTTCAATATCTTTATTAATGGCATTGACCTGAAATTGAGTGCACCCTCAGCAAGTTTACAGAAGACACGAAACTGAGTAGTGCAGCTGATATGCTCAAGGGGACGGATGCCAACCAAATGGACCTTGAAAGACTTGAGAAGTGGGCCAACTTGAACTCATGAAGTTCAACAAGGCCAAGTGCAAAGTCCTGCACCTGGGTCAAGCAAATCTCAATATCAACACAGACTGGGGGATGAATAGATTGAGAGCAGCCTTGCAGAGAAGGACTTGAAGATATTGGTAGATGAAAAATTAGATATGAGTTAGTAATGTGTGCTTGCAGATCAGATACCCAGTCTTATACTGGGCTGCATAAATAGAAGCGTGGCCAGCTGGTCGAGGGAGGTGATCCTCTGCCTCTGCTCTGCTCTTATGAAACCCCACCTGGAATTTTGCATCCAGCTCCAAAGTCCCCAACACAAGAACAACATGGACCTCTTAGAGTAAGTCTAGAGAAGGGCCATGAAAATGATCCAAGGGCTGGAACATCTCTCCTATCAAAAAAGGCTAAGAGAGTTGGGGCTGTTCAGTGTGGAGGGGAGAAGGCTCTGGGGAGACCTTGCTGGAGAGAGTTTTTACCAAAGCCTGTAGTCTTAGGTCAAGGGGAAATGGTTTTAAGCTAGAAAAGAGTAGATTGAAATTAGATATAAGGAAGGAATTATTTGCTATGAGGTTGGTGAGATGCTGGAACAGGTTGCCCAGAGAAGTTATGGGTGTCACCTCCCTAGAAGTGTTCAAGGCCAGGCTGGACTGGGCTTTGAGCAACCCGGTCCAGTGAAATAATAGAACAGAACAGAATAGAATAGAATAGAATAGAATAGAATAGAATAGAATAGAATAGAGTATTTCAGTTGGAAGGGACCTACAGCAATAACTTATTTCAATTTCCTGACCACTTCAGGACTGACCAAAAGTTGAATCGTATTATATTAGGTGCATTGTCCAAATGCCTCTTAAACACTGACAAATTTCCCTGCCTGTGACAGAGAGTTGGACTAGATGATCTTTAAAGTTCCCTTCCAACCCAAACCATTCTTATAAGTCTATGATTCAATAACATTATCAATGTATAAATTAACTGAGTTAAAGAAACTAGCAAGAAACTCTTCAGTGGTGGGTTGCTCTGGGATTTTGTTGAAAAAAATGTCTTAAGACAATCTTTCTTTTAAAATTATAGTTGGGGCAATTTTAGTTCATGGAAATGAAGCTTTTCACAATAAAATTATCAAATTGAATACTGCTCATGTTGCTAGTATGTGAATGTTCACCACAGCTCGCTGCCATCTGAGTTGTGTTATGGTTGGAATTAGCAGTGTATCAAGCACATATCACAGCAACAGAATAGGTACACTTCTACATTTCCAGAATATCCAAGGAAATGTGATGTAAATATTGGCTGAGCATTTGTATAGCTTAAATGGGGAAAAGGACAGATTCTCTCTTCTTTAGAGCAGATGTCCAAATTCTAAGACAAGGCTGAGTGAATGTCTTTACTATTTCAATGCTGTCTCACACTGGTCTTATTTCAGGCCAACAAGAGCATACTGACACCAATGACACCAACAGTGTCCTCTGTTAGGAAATGAGCCTCAAGATTAAAAGTATGCAGATCCTACTTTACTTTCATGATGGGTTTGAGGCACACATGGAGAGAAGTTTGGACTTGTATTATCTTTTTAAAATCTGTACTTTCAATAAATGAAAGGACTTCAACCTTCAGGGCTTTCTGGCCAGACAGACCCTATCACCACCAAATTAACTCACTTACAGAATGTTTACCAAAACCCTTGACTACCTTTTGATAGTTACAGTCCCTGATTTATCATAGATGAACTGGTTACAGAGGATTTTCATGCAGTTATAATCTATATGAACACAGATAAGCAAGGCCTTTTTAAAACAGGTCAGAGCTGCCTGATAAAATTAGTCCACCATGGACAAAGGAACAGTTTGCACATAAAATTTTTCATCCATTACAGAGGCTATAACAGACATTAACAAAATTTCCAGATATATAGCTATTTTCTTCAAGTAGCATCTTTATAGAAATAATGTTTTTTACATGGGTGAATCAGTTATGTATTGTAAAGGTAGGTCCATCTAGTGAATCCATATATGCATAAACTTTTACAACCTCTACACTGTATCTCTGAATGTAGCGCAGAATGACCACTTTTTATTTTATTTTATTTTTTTAATGGAGGACATTAACATTGTATTTATTGCATTAGAGTACTTCTGAAAACGCTTCTGGAGTCTGTTCATGACTGCAGGATATGTCCTCTGTTACTTTTCAAAATGAAAGTGATACACCAATTTACAGGTAATTAAAACTCCGCAGCAGAAGGCTATAGTACCACACACAGACATTCTTTGTTAACGTTAGTCTGTGTCATCAGAATAATTTGACATACTGTGAAGCAAAATACATCTCAACAGAACTCTACTCTTCTTATGCCATAGGCATTTTTTCTGTTTCGGATGACTGATAGACTCTTCACTGTTGCAACAGCTGAAACAAATCTTTCTATATAGCGTCCCATTTCATATCACGTATAGTAAATGCATGCAGGCATTTTATTGCAGAGATTTTTCCATTTTAACATAACTAAACCTTAATTAGCTTGCTTGCATGAGAAGCTGCACTCTGTTCGTTCCACCAGCTAGTTCAAGCAAACAACACCCTTAGGTTTTCAGCCACTTGCTCGATAAGCTTCTTTTGTCTAGCAAACCTGAATTAATCCTCTAGATTTGCTATTAAATATGAGAACAGAAAAAAAGGAATATTTGAGCCTTGAGGAGAAAAGGAAAGTGGAACACTGCATCCAAAAGAGTGGCTGAAATTAAACACGTCAGATCACTACAGCCCTTTCAGGAAACAAAAAGCGTGTTATGGCCCCAAAACTAAGATGTTAGGAAATAAATCCTGATTTTTAAATACCAGAAACACATCCAGACTCTGTGCTAACAGTTTTCTCTGTATTATAGTGTTACCTTATAGGATAGGTTAATCCTGCTGTTTCTACTTCTGCAGAGAAAGAGTGTGACAACCTGTGTTTGTCTTGAGACAGCACGTGAGCTGCTTCTCCCCTGTCATGTACTTGCCCCATGGACAAAGTCAAAGAGAGCTGGCAAAGCTGCTGCCTTAAACACAGTGTCTTGGAATGCTGCATATCAGTATCTGTTCTGTACTCCAGAAGGTACCATGAGTACAGTAGTTCTTTTAAAGCCATATCATTTGGAGGTACAAACTTGTCTAATCTCCTCTGTTATGTGGTTTCTTAGAAAGCCTTCACTGCTGTGCTACCTGAATTCTCTTCAATGGAGCCCATCTTAAACATTCAATTGTTCCATGGGAGAAATTAATTTAATCCATTGTGAGACTGTATGAGAGGATGAATATTTTTCTTTTTCTTTTTTTTTTTTTTAATCATTGATAGCACTGTGAGGTAACTCAAATTCCTAATTTTGGTGTCTCAGTGAAGTGCTTCCAGCTCACTGAGATTAAGCTTGGTGTTTGTAACGGCTTCAGATTTAGTCATATGTTTTGTTCTTTCTCTTTTTTCTGTAATGGGGAAAAGAACTGTATGTGTATTAATGTTCCATGGAAGTACTTGGTTTTCAGCTTAAGCTGTAAATTGTTTACTTTACAGGGAAAAAAATCAGAGAAGTGCCACTGGTATTTGAAGGAGAAAACACCATAAGTTTACCATGAGTTTTAGTCTCTGTGAGAATTAGTCTCTGTGAGAACTTAATTTCTGTGAGAACTTCGACCAACAGGTAAAACACTATTGTCTGAACAAGCAAGTCCTACTCTTCTGAATCAGCATCACATAACCCTATCTTTTAAAAAGTCAGCTGTCTCATGCCCCTTAAAACTGAATTTGCCTTATTATTAAGCTGAAGAGGATGTACCTTTGGGTGTTTTCATAGTTGCTTTTGCAGCTAGGGAGGTCTCCAGAAGCAATCTTGTCCGTTACATTATCAAACTGCTTAGAAGTTTTAGTCTAAACAAGATGCACAATCTGATAAAAAAAAAAAAAGGTAACATGAAATACTAAAGATCCTTGACTGATTTAAAAATGTAAAATCCTAACTTGTTTTTCTCAGCTATGCACTACTACAAAATACATGATAAAATGGTCTTTTACTTGCTAAAAGCAAAATGTGTACCCCACTTTGTCCTTTACCTAAGGAACCCAATAAGAATTGTGGAGATTGATTTATAACAATGCTTCCTACCTGTGAGTTGGGTTTCGTAATTGCAGAACTAGCAAATCACAGGACATAGAATAATAAACCCCTCTGAATATGTACTTGTGCTAGGGGTACTGGTGAACAGGCAGTAGCAGTAATCCCCAAGGACAAGTGGTAAAGCTGAACAGCTACATATTCAGCATTGACAACTTTCTTAGTGAGACTTTACTATGAAAAGGTTGGAATTACTGTCTATGACTCACAGCTTTACAGTAACTCTTTTTGGAAGTCTGTAAAGAGCTGAAAATGTGATCTCCATTTCAGTGGTCAGGAACTGCTTCAATAAAGCATTATTTAGACCTTCAGAGAAGTCTAGGATTTTGCAGGCGGAAACTCACTTTACAAAGCTGTACTTTCTGGGCTGTGTCCTGTGGAATCACAGTGCAGAATCAGACTTTGAATCATGACCTTAGCCTGCAATTGATGTAGAAGTATTTGATTAGTATTTGGGCATCAGCCATCCATGTTCATTTGATACAAAAGCCTTGTTAAGTCACAAAGAAAGGTTTTTGGCAGTCTACAGTGAGGAAGTGATGTTTTTACAGATAGCATGTATTATTTCCTCAGAGCTACAGGTACTCATGGCACTTTCACAAACAGGAAAAGTAGCTTCCTGTTCTACATCAGGAATAAGAAGAAAAGAATAAGAATAGATGATTATGGAGACTTCAGAGTAAGGAGGAGAAATCATGAAATCAGCTACTGTGCAATCACAATCTATTAATGCCATATTCTCAGCAGTGTAGAGGGGTTTCTAATTTTCCACTAGGTTCTAAATTAATGTATTATATTATTTGCTTAAAAAGTAAATGAGTAGAAAAAGTACAGTGAAGAGGAGAAATAGGAATTAACTGGAAATTACTTTTGAAAAAAGATTCTAAAAAAACAAGTAACGAAATCACAGAATCATCTAGATCAGAAAAGACCTCTTAAGACCGTCTAGTCCAAGACCCCTGCTGAAATAGGCTAAGCTAGGGCAGGTTGTCCAGGGTATTTTATGTGCTCTAGAAATAAATATATGGAGATCCTATGGTAGTAGTTTAGTCCATATCACACTGTTGCTGTACAGAATAGGTTATTCCTGCCCTTTGTGCTGTCACACAGAGAGTAACAACCTGCCTTTTTTGCCTGAGAGAACACAGAAGCTGCTTCTCCCTGTCACGCTTGCACCATGGAGAAACAAAGAGACCTGGCAAAGCTGCTGCCTTAAACACTGTGCATCGGGACACTTCAGTTACCTGTGTGTCTGCAGTCCAGAATACCCAAGCTGCTTGGCCAATGCCCAAGTTGCATGATGTAAAAAGGAGATCAGCATGACAGATGTCGTCAAGTTGCTAACAGTATAGAAATGATTCATGCTATGTTGACAGAAAACAGAGCACAACCAGGAAAACTGTAACTAGAATTTAGGAAGGTTCCTAGATTCAAAAGCAAAACAGAGTTGAAATTAATGATAAAAAAGCTCAGTATAAGACAAGGATGTAAGGAGAGGGACGGGAAACAGTCAGAAAGGTCATGGTGGCAGAGACATAGCGGATGAATTTGTTGTGTGCAACACAAGTGCTAAAGTGGCTATGGAAGAAAACAATGACATAAATGAAAAGACTCCTGCAATGACTGAGATATGAATAGAGTACTATCAGTAGGACTTTTTTCAATGAAAGCAGTGAATACCGGGAAGGTCATAGAAGATGTGGGAGGTAGATTTAATGAATTAATATAGCCTTGGAAAGAGCTGAAACAAATGAAGCTGAAAGTCTGCCCACCTTCAATGAAAATGGAAGTATTAGTGATCAGGGAGTGAAATGAAAGATGGAGAAAATACTTTATTAGAAGGAGGTTTATTTGGTTTTTTTTGGGTAAGTTTTATTTGAGAAGACATACGAAATAGTCATCAATATCCAAAACATTCAGAAGATCAGCAGAAAGGGTGAGTGGTACAGACAAAGGACTGGCTTAGGAGAGTTTGATCATCAGAATGGGTGAAATTATTTAGATCAGGGAACTCTTATGGAGGATAAGAGAGGTGAATACTTCAGATGAAAGGAGACTGTTATGGTACATTAACCATCAAAGTCAGTATGTATCACGCTGTTTTTTGAGATCTTCTGTTGCCTCAATGTCTTCAGTATAAAACAGCATCATGCACTCTGCTTTGGTGTAGTAATTTCTAGTAAAGTCCAACTTTTAGCAGTTCTGTGCCATCATTCAGAAACCTGAAAAAGAAAGGAATAGCATAGAAAAGGAAGTTGGTATGAGTAGATATTAGTGGCTTCAGGAAGAAGGTGTTTTAGCAGTGAAGACCTAGGTCACAAAGATTCATGAGAGATCTAAGAGAAAAAAACTTTAAAAGAAGGAGCAAACAACTTTTTTTTTTTTTTTTTTCAGTAAGAGCTTCAGACAAGACTAAAAAACTTTAGGGAACTTACAGATCCTGGTCAGTTCACAAGTTAAAAGTGGCAGCTCCCAGTACTCTGTACAAGGACTGTACAACTGCTGACTGCTGTGGAATATTTGCTAACGATCTGGAACAAGATCTGCAGGTGATACAAATGATTCAAATTAGTCTCTACCGATATGACTGTGATGATTTCAAGTAAAACTTGAAGAGTTTATGAAAACTAAAGGAAGGATTTGTAAAAACTAAACTTCCCTGTTCACAAGTACAAGGTAGCATAGCTTAGAAAGTATATTTTAAACTACTAACTGTAATTTAACTGTAGAACTCAGAGAAGGAAGTCATGGAAATAGAAAACTGCATGATTTCAGAGATCAACTAAGAACAAAATGATTGAAAATAATACTAGAGATATCATAGTAATATTATGTGTATTGAGTCTGCCTAAGATGAAGTTAATTTTCCCCATAGTAGCCCTTAGAGTGCTGTGCTTTGTACTGGTTGCTAGAAAGGTGGTGATAACACACTGGTGTTTTGGCTATGCTGAGCAGTGCTCACACAGCATCCAGGCTGGCTCTCCAACATTCTCCCCTCCAGTAGGCTGGTGGTGGGCAAGATCCTGGGAGGAGACACAACCAGGACAGCTGACCCAACCTGACCAAAGGGATATTCCATACCATATGGTGTCTGCTCAGCAACACAAGCTAAGAGAAAGGAGGAGGAAAGAGGGGCATTTGGGCCTTTTATGATGTTTGTCTTCTGGGACAACCGCTATGCGTACTGAAGCCCTGCTTCCTGGGAACTGGCTGTACATTGCTGCTGATGGAAAGTAAAGAATAACATATTTTGTTTTCCTTTGCTTCCACATACAAACTTTGCTTTTGCTTTATTAAACTGCCTTTATTTTGATCCATGAGGTTTTTTCATATTATTTTCTCCCTTACTCCCATCCTGCTGAGGAGGGAAGTGATAGAGCAGTTTGGTGGGCATTTCGCATTCAAGCAAGGTCAAAACATCACATGTAAGCCAACAGCACAGCTTCACCCTGAACGCTGATAATTTCTGGTCACCCTGCCCATAAATTATATAAAACCTGAAATGTTCAGAGGAAAGTGATGAAAGGGATAAGCACAAAGAGGGTCCATGAAAAGTGCATTGAAAAGATGGGTAGTAGGTATTGTGACAAAAGCACAGAAAAAAGCATGCTTATATTCATATGCTCTCAGATAATAATAAGATTTGTTCTAAAATGAAATGGTTTTTTAAGCTGAAGTTTCCATAAGATGAGATATTTTTCTACTTTTAAACCCAAGGCTTCTAAAGGCTCCTCGTTACGCAGGTTATGACATTTTTTTCTGGCATGGATTTTTTCACAAGTTTTTCTAAAACAGCTGACACAGGCCACCATCACAGACAAGTTCCAGAGTAGTGGAAGCCAGAAAGATAGTACAGGAAAAAGAAAAAATATGGTCTTAATTTACTTTCACTTTTACTTAGGTTTATTAGAGTATAATTTGATATGTTTACTTGATATATTTTTCTTGGCACATTAAGATTTCACAGATTTCTAGTCCATCTCACTTTGATAAACTTCCTTCAAATTACTCTTTATTTTCAGATTCTGTTCATATTTTCCTGCCTTTTGATATCTGTATTTTCTTGGATCCTTCTGAGAATTTCTTTAGAATAATCACAACTTCCAAATCAGCTTGATATATGTGGTTACTTTCTAGTAGAAATCACCATATATTTGTGTTTCTGTATGTATTTTAATTTCCACACAGTGACCATTCATGAAGAAATGTATTTCAGTAAGAGACAAAGAGAGAGGCAGGGAGAATAGAAGTAAAAGGAGAAAGGAAAGAGAGGAAGAAAGAAAAGGAAGGGAAAGAGGATGGGAGGGAGGGAAGGAGGAAAGTTATTCTAGAGAACTTCTGAATGATGTTTTTTTTTCTAGAATAGAATCTATCGAACTGCAGATTTAATGATTTTTACACAGTAATTCTCTAAACTACTGTCTTTGTCCCTTTTAATATGATAGGTTTTATTATATTAGAAAATATCCCTTATTTCATTGTTTTATATTCCAGTGATTCTACACTGAGACTCATTTGCAGACATAACATCTATTTTTTTTCCCCCATTGAGATGGCTAATCAGAGTTCTCCTCAAATACAAAGGAATCTTCCCTTCCCAGAACATACCAAAATAGTCTTTCTAGATGGGAACTTACAATGTTGTATGTTGTTATGCTGTCACAGTTTTCCATTTCTTTGTACAAATTTATAGAATGCAGCTGCCAAACAGTAGCGGCATTCTTAATTATATTTATATTTTTATTATTGCTGCGTTCTTTGTATTATTTTGCTTTATAAAGTCAAATTTTGAATATATAAAATATATGATGAGTTCTTCCTGTTCCCTTCCCAAAGGTTTTTATTGTTCTAAGAAATGTCAGGTTATTTCAAAGATGGTGACATACACAGAATTCTTGGTGTGACTAAGAGCGCTGTGGAGATAAAAATACAGAAGAAGAGAGAATTACAGTATTTCATAGGTCCAATTCATGTTTTTCTGTGCCACTCAACAGTCAGCATGGGATTGCAGTAATCAGAACATGTGGAGTTATTACTCTGAAAGAAATATTACTTGGAATTATTTCTCCAGTTCTTGAAGTCTATATAAAACAATTTAAATATATTACTTCAGGGCTGGACACAGCTGATTAGTATACATAGACAGTGATGCTTTATTTTTCAGAAATGATTTTCAGACAAGATACACAGTGTCTGTTTCTCCAGTAATGCTTGAACTTCAGTGTTGAGTCCAGTCTAGCATATTGTCGCTACCAGTAGCTGGTGGGCAAGTTCTCCTCCAAAATGTCTTTTTTTATTGTTATAACAGAATTAGAAATTTCTTTCTGCTGTTAGTCAGTTTATTCAGTATGCCCCTTTCCCAAAGTGTAATCCTTGAAGCACTGATATCAAATTAGTATTGATCATCACAGCAACTCATCACTGAGTTAGTGGAGATTTTCCCACAGACTTCAAGAAAACTTGCATCAAACCTTTAAGGAACTATCTTAATTATTACCAGAAGCAGCTTTCATGATTACTTATCAAACTTTGTTACACTAGTCTCCATTTTGACCTCTTTAAAAAAAAAAATACATGAAACTGCTTTCCTCTGTTTCTTTGAAGCAACGAGTCGTCAAGAAGATTGCATACTGTTACTGCTTTTCACTGTATAATTATCTACAGTAATTAAATAAAAATGTTAAAAAAAGGAAAACAGAGAAGGAATGTTTGTCTCTTGCTGCTGTGCTCTTTTCTGTCCTCGCTTCTTTCTGCAAGAGCTGTAATTCCTTTTAATGAAATGGAGGGAATACAGTAAATCATTTCAAGGGTTCAAAATTTCTGAAGGAGCATACTGAGCAATTAAGTGCTAAAAAAGTGTTTATAAAAATATTATCACTTTTTAAATATTATGCAACTTATTAACTGTAATAAAATTGCTTGCAATAAGGAACATTAGGGAGTAGTTTACTTGGCATACCTTATATCTTTTAATAAGGAAAACAATAGTTACACAGGTGAAAATACATGGCATTGGATCATTTTGTTATGACTCAGTACATCCATAGGTAAAGGCAAAGTCCAGTGAGGTCAGTGCATTGATTTCCAGAGAGCCTCACAAAAATAATTTGGTACAAAAGTGTTAAAGCAAGGGATTAGATAGTTGTAAGGGTTTTGTTACTGTTGGGTTTTGGTGATCTTTTTCAAAACAAATCTCAGCACCAAAGATCAAGCTTAGAGAATTTATCAATATTTATCAGAATATTTTCAATCTCAGATAAAAGGATGGTTAATTTCTACTAATTTCCAACTTCTTCAGTCTTTAAAAATATCTTATTAGTAAAATAATGTCTTTCAATTTGTCTCCTGTCAAAGAAGATTTTTAAATTCCCTGATCAATTTCACTTTTTTTTCCACTAAAATATTTATTTAGTGTGAAGAATACATCAGTTCTTCAGTATAAATAATTACTCTTCAAAGCTGAATAAAAAATTTTAAAACCCAATGGTTTTGGCTAGCTATATATGAATGCTATACTAATTCCATTTTCTGATCAAATAAATGGGTTCTTTTGCACAGGCCTCCACGATTTACTTAACAGTTTTTTGTAACATGATACTTTTTCTGAAAACAGTAAGACTACTCATATATATGTATATAGTACTTTAAGAGTGATCGACAGTATCTGTTTCTTTCAGTCTCCTTAAATTTAATATTAGAGTGTTGTAGGGGTTTCTTCATATCATCTTCACTATTATTGACACAATTTCAGAATTAGAAAACTTGGGAGAAAATAGAAATTATTAAAAAGTATGCAAAATACTCACAAATAGAGGATGGTTTTTATTAAAATATTCAGATGTTTTCCTTTGCTTTTAACTTTACAGTTACAGCATTTCAGATTTTACTGATTTTGTCATCAGAGCACGCATCCATCAGGGCTTATACATGCCAAAAGAATATAGGACTGGGCAAAAAAGGATTTAGGATTTTATTTACTTAAGGATTTTCTAGCACCTACTCCTGCAAACTCCACTCACTGTAGAAGTCAAAGTGCTTTAACCCTATCTCAGGAAATAAAGAAATGGCAGTCTCTTTGCTGATATCTGAAACACAATCTCATTCAGCTGGGTCTACTGTATAAATAGAAAACTGAAATATTTCCAGTCATTTAAAGTGGTTTCAGCCCCACGTACCTGCTTTCCTTTTTTTCACCTTGCATTCTGAAATAACCAAACTCACTAGATAAATATCAGTGCTCTTCAAAACAAGCCTGCAGTGTCATCATATGAGCTTTGATTTGTGATGTTGACTTACACCAGCTGAGCTGGCCCCTTATAATTCTTATATTTTGTCTCACCACTACAGTCAATAAAGCTATTATGTAAAAAGGGCAAAATGCCACTCTTATTTGTTACATATGCTCCTAGCATTTCTTCCTGTGTGCCATATTTGTCTACTTCACTGTCAAAACATGTTTTTACTGTTAGCAGTAAAAGCTAAAGGAATGTCAGCCAGATTCCAGTCTCGCATGTTAGCAGCAAAATTGTCAGATTTTAGTGTCAATGACTCCATGAGTCATTGAAGGTTTTGATTTTCAGAAAAGTGTTTAATAAAAGGTTAACGAACAGTGTTTTGAATTAATGTAGAGAGAGCAATTGTAAGTTCCCCTTATACAATTATAAAAACATTTCAAACTTTTGTCCAGCTGGCCCAGTGCAAAGCCCATCGGAAGCCATTTGAACAGTTTTTCCATTCCGAGTTCCTGATTCAGTACTATGAGAATGCTGGTACGAGTACTGGGCTAACCTTTTCTTTTTCACTTCAGCAATTAAACCATAATGATCAGCTTGAAGTACTGAAGTTGTACCAATTCTTGCTGTAAATCAATCAGTGTTTAATTGAGACCAATGCGCTGTTTTTCAGTGTTTTCATGTACAATAGTCATATGCACTTATAGAAAATTCTGAAATATTAATTAATAGATAGTACCTGATGCAAACCTATTCTCTTGTAATGAAAGCAGTTTGCTCTTAACCTGAATTAAGTCAAGAATTAATGTATACCAAAAAGACTGTTGTGTTTCTAGATATTTCCAGATTTTTTTGTCTTAATTATATGACTCTGAAAAGACAAAAATACTTTCTGTTTGAGATGTAATGGCATAGCTGTTCCTAAGATGACTTGCTAGTTATGTTTTTACAGTCTATCACTAGAAATATGGCTGGTACAATAGAAATAATCAAAAAGGTAATTTTTTTTTAGTATGACCTAAATAAGAAAGAATATTACTTCGAAAATTAATCAGTATTTTATTTAATTAGTTCCAAGTATTTAAACTTTTGCATAGTGCAAAATGTTCCAATTATTTAAACTTTTGCATAGGAAGTGTTTCTTGTCTGTTTCCCCTTGCACTTCAGAGCTGCATTTGGGATTTGACTGCTAGAGCTGCAAGTTTTAACGAATATTCTCATTGCTGTAGTATTCCTGAAACAGATTTGGGATTTAGGAGCTGAAAGTTCTGTGACAAAAGTGAATGTTATTTCTGAGGAGATTCCAACTAGAAACACAAGGAAAAGTTTTCACAATAAAAACAATCAGCTAGTGGAATAATCTCACCAGGGAAGCGGTGGACTCTCCAACTTTGGACACTTTTAAGGTTTGGCTGGACATGGTGCTGGGCTGTCTTATCTACAGTGTTTTTGCTAAGAAAGGTTGGACTAGGTGATCCTTGAGGTCCCTTCCAACCTGGGATTGTATGACTGTGACTCAATTAAGCAAAAATTCAATAGCAGGTATAAAATTCATTTGACATACTTTCTATATTGCAAACTTTTTAAATTTAAGTGTTCTTTAATCTACAATTTTAGGTTGATTTATACTGGCTTATGTATGAATCATCTAGTAGTATTTTGTAGGATTGTATGAGTATTGATTACAATTTAATATTTCCAAGCATTTGCTTCCTATTACACTGGAATTCCTCCTGTTTAGGATGTTCTTGGCATTTCTGTGCTTTTATTCATTAAATAGAAAACAGGAAAAAAATAAAATATTTTTTCCTTTAAAAGTGTTATAATCTTTAAATATGGAATGTACCCACTAAAATGAACAATTGTATTCTTTACCAATAGAGAAATGCTATAATTGAGAATAGAAGGTTGACACATAGATCACAAATTTCAACCTTGTGGGAACCTAAAAAGAGTGGACAGTAGCATGTTGCTGTCTCCTGCTGTGCAAAGGAGGCATAGATTCAGAAATCTATTAAATTTATCTTCCAAAAACTAATCCCTTTGGTCTCTCAGGTTACCGATATAGGGCTTTTCATTCATTAACGTTTCAACATATCTCTGAAACAGTCTTAATCACACATTACCTGAAGTCTGTCTGTGTTACTGGACCTTTTGCCAATTGGGTTATTTTTTTTTCCCTTCCAGATAGCGAATAATTAAATGTCAATAGATTCGGATCATCTTCTCTAGCAATGGGAATCTTTCAAGAGTCATGGGACAGCAGGTCTGTGGAAATTATTCAGCTTACGATACTGAACCTGATTTTTTTTCAGAATTGTATTTCAAGGAACATTGAAAGAAGAAGGAATGAAAGAAGCTTTAACATGTGTGTCTCCTTTAGTATAAGTACACAACTTCTTTTCATTGAAAGAAATTTCACTCAGAAGAGTGATTTCAAAACTGTAAAATGAGACTATTTCCTTCTAGTCTTTCCTGTTATCTTCCGAGTCTCGACATAGGACTCTTGGGCCAGAAAGACAATTTATAGCAAGTTCTCACAACATTTGCCTTGCACTATGCTAACCATCTAATTCAGGTGTACTTATCAACACTAAAAATAGGAGTATAGTAGGGGTATTGTAAGTGCTTCCAGAGGAAGATTCACAACAGTGGTACAAGTTATAACCTTGATGGAAACACAATAAACAAAATTAGAAGGAAGCATACTCATTTTTAAACTCTTAACTCCTCCAGGCTCTTTTCTCCACTCTGACATAATTCAATTTCCCTGTGCTGAAGAAGATACTGCAGTGTGATTTTGAACTTGTATATTTTTTATTAGTATAGTAATTATATTTAATATTCCCTTCTCCCATTAGCTGCTGAAATCAAACAAAAATAATGATCTACTCACAAATCTGACCTTAAAAACCATCTTGGGTCAGCCAACATGTGAAAAGAGACTTCTGTAGTCTTTTTTATCATTAGATCAAAAATCATAACTCTAATAATCTGAAATCATAATATTGGCCTAAAAATCCACTTTTAGTAGCACTTCTACAGATCAGCTGTGTTTCACGATATGTTGAAAATTTAACATTAAATGTGTGACAATGTGTATTTCCTATCATTTTCCTGTTCTGCTCAGAACTCTCTAGTTGTCTTGCTATAACCTCTCATATATCCTTAACCTTTCCTACTGCATCACCTCCAGCAGGTTTTTACAGTCCCCTGCTTTTTTGATCTTCTTACACTGCTCTCTCCTTACATATTTTCCTTCTTCTTTTTCAACTATCTTAAAAATTTCAGCAGGAGTGTACAAAAAAGCAGTAATTTATATAAGTAAAATTATCATATCAATCTATTCTGAATACAGCTGACCACTAACATTGTTCCAAAGAGCTTTAAGAAACTGCAGTAAACAAATATATTTGTTTAAATAAGCAGAACAAGTTCAGCTTTGCAGAAAGATTTTTGTTCTCTGCAAATCAGTATGACAGTGAGGAATAAAACAAGGCAATGACTACCAGAGTGCTGTATGAAATACCTAGCATATTAACTTTGATCTCATTCATGATAAGCTTACATTAATATAACTAAGATAAGAACCAAGCCTAAAATACTGTTGACCTTGAAACAATTGGGTCCTGTCTTTAACAGAGTATTTAAAAATGTGTGTAGAATACATCACTTCCAACTGTTATGTTTTATTGTGAGCTTGCAATACTGAGCTTTTATTGAACAAAAGGACCTAGATTTTACTGAATAAAAGGCAGAGTTTCAGTCTTTATGGCAATAACGGGGGGTGGGGGTGTGGGGGGGTGTGGGAGTGGGACCAAACATTCCTTGTGTACTATCATAGAAAAGAAGTCATGGATAAAAACCCGTAGAGGTAACCATTTTCAGCAACAACTTTCAAATTATTTCAAGATGCACAGATTCTTAAATATCAGAGCATTGACAATGAACACTGCAAAAGTTCTACAAAAATGCATCTAAGTCAAAAGAATTGGTAATAGACTACAATACAAAGCTTAACAACAGATGGATTAATACAAAAATCTGTCATTTCAGTATTCATCCATCATTAAGTGCACATGGATGCTACTCCTACCCAGGCTTTAATGGCATGATTTCATTTTAACCAATCAACTACTATCTCTTTCCAGCTTCTTCTGCCTCTGGAATAAATCCCTAAATTTAACATAGAAAATTGCTGTTTATAACCCATACTTTATTGCTAAAGTAATTTATCTGTCTTTCCATCCTTCTGTACAGCTGGGGAAGTTTGCACATGAGTTGTTCCAAAAACCTTAGCATACTTTGAATATTTACCAGGCGACTGTGTTTCAAAAGACTTCATGATGCTCCCAGATTCTTTCAATGTAAGAAAGGGGGCATACAGCCATGTATCTTCTAACTGATTATTAGGTCTATGACATAACAATGTTAGGTTAAAATGATACTGAGCATTAATCATAATATTCAGTATTCATAAACTGAGGTGAATGTAGTTAACCTGGGTTTGACACTACTACTTGATGCTTGCAAATGTCTTGGTATGGTTTCCAGTCTGTTGAGGCCACCTCCACAGTGAATATTGGCTCTAAAATCAGGTGGTGATTGTTTACAAAGGTCATCTAATAGTAACCAATGGCTGGAGTTTGCAGTCAAACAAATTCAAATGAAAAATAAAACATTTTGCTAAAAGAACATATTATTGGATCCTCCATTTGCTATTGCCTCCTAATCAATCTTTGAACTTTTCGAGTATATCTCTTAGTTAAGCATAAGACATTTTGCTTAGGACAGAAGCAATCGTTTGAAAATGGTAAAAAGTGCTTACATAAATCCAGCAAATGTTTGATCTTCAGACCTTAGGCAATATCAACAAATCTCACAGTCTTCATGGAAACATAGCTCTGTAAACTTCAGAAAGTCCCCCTTCCCAGTATGAACTAAATTTTGCTCACCTACATCACATGGGTAATACAGCTATTTCCCTTTGAAGTTCTTTTTTGTGCACTGAGGACTCACACTTCATTTTTCTACAGCACAGCACAGCGAGTGCTGTAATGTCAACATCCACGCTACTACTTTTTCAACAATCATTTTTCCACATTATTTTTTTAATGTACTGTCCTTGTAAGCACAGTATATTTCAGTGAATGTTTATCTCCCCAGTTCATAGCTGTACGCTGGAAGTCTACAATTAAGCTAATCCTCAGGCACTGAAGAAACAAGAATGGGGAGTAAATGAACAGTCTGTGAAGAAATATTTGGCTATAATCTCTCCAATCATGCATTTTGCAAGTTCCTCAACTGATCTTACCTTATGAATTCATGCTTGCTGCCAACTCTGATGTTAATTTTCATGAATACCACATTTATCAGAAGCTCAGGGGGGGAAAAAAAGAAGAAAAAAGGTAAAAAAAGGTAAAGCAATGGCTTACAAATAACCTGACAAAAGCTTTTCACACTTTGCTTGTAACAATATTTAGTACTCATTTTTCCTACATATTATATTAAGAATCTTATGGTAAGAATAGTGTTGATCTTAACACAGCCAGCTGAGTAACTGTCATATAAAAAAATACATGCATTTTTAAAAATCCATGCTTTTCCATATTTCCAAGGTAAATAAACTCTGCTATATAGGCATATTAAATTTAAACCCATAAACAGCTTAAGCAAACTAAAAAAGAAGTTTCTTTAGTACCATTATTGATAAACATATTTTAAAAAAAACACCAACAACCACCTATCACAACCAATGCACACATAAAGAGCATAGAGAAGAAATATTGTTTATTCTGTTTATTCATTCAGTTTAGGTTGCCGTCTAGCAGTTGCTCACATTAAATCAGAGGAACATTTTCTTTATCTATAAGTATGCAAAACAGCAGGGAAATAATTGTCACATAAAACCAAAATTACTGAGACATTTTGTCTTGCCAACATTAAATGTACTTTATTTTTTTCATTTAGTATTGCAAGTCAAGGAAGTTATTCAAATTTTGTCTTAGTTAAACACAATTCCCCCTGCACTGACTTTACATCACCTGAGAATCCCTGTGTATTAGAAAATATATTTTTTAAAAATTTTATACATCTATCTATCTAATTCTATATCTGTTTGTGTTATCTGTTTCTTTTTCCAGAGGTATTAAAACATTTCAGGTTTAGTCCTGCTAATGTTCAAAGAAAGCAGACACTGGGGTTCCTCACTCAAGTAGTCACATTCCTGCAAGTCATCATCCGAATCTTAGTCCAGAAGCTTTCACACAGACCAGAGAGAACTTTGACTTCTTACACATACAACTAGTTGGTTGTCAAGAAAGAAAAGAAATCTTGTTTTCATCTTCATCCATTTTTAATCTAATATGAAGATTTTACTTTAATGGTAGTAAGAGACTTGGGGCCCAGGTTTTCATTCATAGTTTTCATTAATCTGGCTAATACATGCTTTGGTCCTGACTTCTAAATTATTGGGTTTTTAACTTGAAAAAGATAAAATATTTGAATTATATAGTGAATAAAAAACATTTGTATGTTGCATGCGTAGGATTTTGTCCAGCTTATTCATCAATTCTTTGCTTCATTTTATATCTTCAGTTCTACTCCTTTCAATTTTATCTTTCTGTTCTTCTGGATCATACTGAATTTCATGTCATTTTTCTTCAAGCCCCTGCTTCTATAGCCATCCAATTAGGCAGGAATCTTTCCTCTTTTTCTTTGCAACATAGTGTTGTGTAAATGATACTATCCAACAGAGTAATGTGTAAATTTCTAAGGTATGTTTATATATTAAAGTTTAAAATATGATCCATAAAATAAGAATCCCAAAAGTCAGATCCAGGAATATGTATTATAGATTTATTATAATCTCAAGCATTTTAAGAAAATAGACTATTCTGTAAGATATTTTAATGCCTGGAGTTAACGATGTTGCTTTAATCTCAGTTCTGAAATTTGTACAGTACAATAAAGTACTTTTTAATCTAAAAAAATGTGGTTATTTCACATTTAGGATGATATCCTAAATGCATGAATAAATGCCACTCATAGTGGACACCATTCATTTTGAGATGTATGGGATGGTTTAAAATATAGAGGGAAGACAGAGAAGTACATTCTTGACCTTCTCTAGATTGTGATCCCTTTTTAACTGTTTTAGAATAGAAACTAAAGATGCAAAAAGTGACTATAAAAAACTCAGGGAGCAGAAATCTGATGTCATCATAGAAGACAGTTAAGACATGGTGTGAAGGAGGTCCAAAAGATCTCATCCATGTCCTGGAACGGAGTCATAAGCAAGCTTTTGGTGGAAGAGAATATTAGAAATTAATCCAGTGCTTCTGGGCAGTGTATTAGTTAACATAGATATAAGTGTTCCTGATATAATTGAGGTCTTAATCAGGAAGAAATATGATACAAACCTCTAAACAGAATAGACCCCTCTGCCTCCCAGACCACATGTAGTCCATATCAGGATAGATCATTGCTGTAACTACAGCAGAATAAATTAAAGTCTTGGATTTTACTTACAGTCGCTCACAAAATAATTCTTTACTTTAGCCTTCATTCTTTTATGTATATTCTCTTAAAATTGTATGTATATTACTCTAAAATTTAGCAGCCTTTTATTCTCTTTGGAAAAAAAGATGGCTAGAACAAGATTTTATAAGTCAAACTTTACCATATGAAAAAGTCTGCAGCTTAATTACAAACTGTTGAGGCTGTTGAAATTAAAGTTAAGAAATGCTAGTCCAGCTCTAAGTTAGACTGCTCTATTTAATATTAGTTTATTAGTGGGGAAAAGCACAGAACACAAAATATTTGCCTTTTTTTAGACTCACTAGGAGACATTATGCATGCATAAGACAGCTGGCATATTGATTTCAAAATTGCATAGATTTGTTTTAGATGTATTTCATTAAATGTTTAGCTTGCAGCTAAAGGCAACCATTCCATAATCACTGATAGAGGAAAACAGCATTAAAAAAATCCTTTTAAATCAACAATTCATGCAAGCATTATTTCAAGTGAAAGTCAAGCTATTACAAAATTTAGTTCCATATTTATCTGTGTCCAAATAGCTGTACCTTATGGGAGCTATATTTCAAGGGATTCCTGTAGAGATTAATTTCTAAGGACTGATTTCCAACCTGGGCCATGTTTCTAATGATCATGTAATGTTAGCTGGATTGTTTCTGTATGAAAGACAAGCATTTTGTCTATAAGACATAATACCTTTGAAAAAAGAAACATAAAATAAATTAATCGGAAGGATTGTGTCATTAATTGTGGTTATACTGGGAGGAAAATTATTCAATATTGTACTTAAATTGTTCTTTCACTGAATATTTCTGATTTAATTAAATATGATTTGTTTTGGTTCTTTCACAGGGTTACTAAGCAGCTGATCCTTCTAACTAGTTGTTCACCTAAAGAACCATATCTGTCAGAAATATTTCTTCACTTAAAGATGAATGAATTGTGAAACAATGAAGTGATATAGAAAAAGCTGATGAGACATTCCAAATTTCCAATTCCAAATTAAAAGCATTAATTCAAGGAGTACAAAGGTTAGCTTGGGAAGCTTTAATTAAATAGACTAGTTACATGTTTTGGGATTTAGTGGAGAAAAACTAGAGAAAATTAATTTGTTTTAGTAACACATAATTACATATGGCAAAGCTGCCTGTTATAAATTTACACAGGTAACATAAACCTACAACTTAGCATTACAGATTTGTGTATTTACACACTTAGGGCCAACATACAAATTCATAGTGATGACTACTGATCTATTGATTTTGGGGGGTCACCTGTGCAAGTGTTTTATTTGCTAGTTCTTCCACTGCTCACTGAAGAACCTGAAAGAAATGAAAAGGAAGTCAATTTAAAGACTATGATTTTGTAGAACAGAAATATGAATGATCTTTTTATAATTTTCTTTGTATCAAAAATGGACCACATGCAATAACACCTCTCTGTAAATTCTGATCCATTATAATAGAATGGCATGATAGCAAAATGAGCGCTTGAAATTGGAGAAAAAAAATCCCAAGTAATTCGCTGCTTCAGCATAATAACACTTTCAGGGAGAAATCTAAAAGTAGTTTGTTGAAGCTGTCCCTGATTTCTTAAAGCAATAAGTTACTGAACAGTGTTTAAAATGCAGTTTTGTACTGTGTAATTCTTTGTTAAGGAAAAGTGTGACTGAAACAAAATAGATGGTGTGTGCCAACTGCATATGTGTCATCTTTTAGTAGATGATCTGGAGTTGGCTAACTTCAGAAAACCAGTTACCATAGAAAGTAGATCAGATAACTTCTGAGTGCAGATTGGTTTTGGATTATCTTAAAGCAGGAAAATTTCATGTAAGTATTCATCATAAATATTTATCTGTCTCTTGTGAGTTTATATGCAGAGGCCTGGGATTTTCTGTTCAACTAATATTGGGCATTAATGTTATCTGTAATATGATGATTTGTTTCTTCTCAAATGATCAGCAAAGCAGCACACTGGAAGCCTCCTAGATCAGCTGTAAAATACAAAATTTAATGGAAATTCTAGTTCTTCACTAGTCAAAATATTAAAAAGAAATTATCAGCGACTGATAATACTTCTATTTATGCTCTCCAATAAGGCCAACACATTGCTTTGCCCCTAGCAGTGAAGTGCAAGATATTATACTAATCCCATGATCAAATATTTGACTCTTCTATGCTTTTCAATTTACAGGTATATTTTTAATGAATTTTGGAAAAATACACTGGCAGAATAAGACTACACTGCCTAAGGTTGCAATTGTATGTCAGGTCTCTAAAATATGCCTACTGAAGCCAAAAAAGATGAGTGAAACCCGTGCAGAAATGCCTGAGATAGCTTTAAACTAGCAAAAGGAAGTTAATAACAATAAACACGCAAGAGGCTGAAGCTCAGCATGCGCTATAAAATAGACCTGGGAAAAGGCATTACTAGTTAGGAAATTATTCTGCCATAAAATTGGAGGTATTAAACCCACACTTTTACTGGTAACTGACTTTCCATATTTTTGACTAAAATATTGTTGTGGTTTAACTCTGGCCAGCAACTAAGCTCAACACAAACAACTCATTCCCCCCACAGTGGGATAGGGTACAGAATCAGAAGGGTAAAAGTAAGACAACTCATGAGTGGAGATAAAGACAGTTTAATAAGTAAAGCAAAATCCATGCACACAAGCAAAGCAAGACAACGACTTAATCCACCACTCCCCACTAGGTAGTGGGCAGGTAGGTGTTCAGCCATCTCCACAAAAGCAGAGCTCCATCATGCATAATAGTGTGTAGCGTTGTACCAGTAACTAAGAAAACTAACTCTATCCCAGCTGAAACTGGGACAAATATAAACACACAAACAATAGTATATTTTCCGCATTCTTGTACATCTATTTAGAAGTAGATTTATAGAGTTGATCAAAGTTGTCTCATTGATTTTTTCTCTCTCTTTTGTTGACGAATTACAAATACCGAGATATTTGTAAGATCTCAATGCTTAACATTATTGCTGTAATATGAAATTGTACAAGAAAGCTAACAATTACTGTTACTTTGTACTATTGTGTTACGGGATTTCTTATGGATATGTGGCTTGTGGATAGGGGCTTCTAGAGAGTCTTTGTCTGTCAGAGCTAAGATAATATATATCCCTATACAAGACAAGCTGAAAAAAGCAAAAAGTTATTCTACGATTTGTACCTTTTCCTTTCACAGTAGATAATGATTTGGTTTATTTTGTAATTTTTTTTTAACTTGCATGTTTTATATTGAGGGATTACATGTTTTAAGGAGATCTCCAGCTTTGAAAGTCACTCCAGTAGAAAGTAAGCCAATGAATAGAAGATAACCTAAACCAGTTCAGTTCAGTCTAAAATGTTCTTTTGTTATTTTTCGGATGTGATGAAACATTGTCACTGTACCTGAGAAAGAATGAGCAGATTTTTTTACAGCAGTGCAGCAACAGTGAAATCTTAGTTGTATGAGATCTCACTGTACTGTCCTTTTATATAAACTGAGATGGTTGGTTTTATTATCACTGGAGTGAGGTTTAGTCAAGGTTTTTGCTATTAGAATTGAACTAATTTATACGTCTAAATAGATTATAAAAAGAGACTCATTTACAACACAAAAACAACGGCCCACATTGGGCACCCCTGAGAACAAGCCAGTGGGACAAAATCACTACTGCTCCATCAGAAAAGTGGTGTTCTGAACAAAAGAATAAGCTTAACCGCTCCTACCAGCGGAGGTTGAAGCCTTTGCATTGTATTCTCTGCCCTCACAGTAACTTTGCTGCAGAAACACAGTTGCCAGCGGAAGAAAATAGCAATAATGTATATGCCATTTTGCAAATGGCAAAACAATAGCTTAAACTGTGAAATACTAGCAGGAGGTACACAACTTCAGAGGGAGTGGTGGGGTGGGAATTTCCAAAATTGGACTTTTGTACTACCTACTCCCTGCTACATGAAACTGGTTCAGGCAGGCTGTAGATTTTTATAACAACCAGACTAAGCAAAAGCATCATGCCTTGAATCCTCCTATTGATAATGAGACGTGAGACTGCATCAACAATTGCAAGGCTGATCATATGCTGTGCTTTAGCACATAAACTATTTTGACTGGGAAAATTGAGGATACAGGGCCCAGAAAGAAGAGGGGATGGCAAATAAAGGCACTCAAAAAGTAGTCTCAGAAAGAAGGGAGCTGGAAAGAAAAATATGAAGTTCCTGCCTGGAGGAAGGATGCTGGAAGTGGGGGACAATACTGGACACCAAAGACATGCATGGAGACAGATGCCAGGGGACAGCCAGGCACTCTGGCCAGTGATGCCCAAAACTGGTACTGCAAACATTGGCACAGTGGGAAGCAATATGACTTTTCTGCCTGACTTCCAAAGGAAGCCATTGAACCAGCTCCCAGTCCTCATAAACTGCAGGCGCAGCTGAATACCAGAATAACTTGTGTAGAGACCACGTGCAGCCTACTGCACTTGAATCGTGCTACAGAGTTGACTGCCTTGGTGTACCTGCAGTGGACTATCTATCTGACATTGTAGACGATACTGAAGCATTTGCCTTTCCTATAAATGCAGTCAAACTTGATTGAAGAATGTCTCTTTTTATGTCCTTGTACATTATGGAACATAGTTTATCCCATCTGAGTCTGCATTTTAAGGGTAAATGCAAAAGGGAGATAACTCACTATCATACCCACAGCAGAACATTTCCTCTACATATCCCTGATAGGATTTAAATTCAGTTAATTTACTTTTGTGTAAGCTTTGCCCTTCATTTCATATTCTTTGTGGTATGAATTATTACTGACATTTAAGAACCCCATTTTATAGCTGTGATCAAAATGGAATGCAGGTAAATAAAAAGTGACATTATACATAACACAATATAGAAGGCTATAAAAAAATGCAAATTGTAGTAGCTCATCCATGCTCATATTTAAGGCCATTGAAAGTATTAGAACATCCCATGAAATGAGAACTAATGCCTACTTGCCTGTGGTAAAAAAGAATAGGAAAGAGAAAATAATTAAGTTATAAATCTTTGGCCTGCTCCTGAATAGTGGTCTCTAATCTTGAGCGTGGTTCTCAGTATCAAACCATGTATTAATAAAAAAATCCAGAAAAAATAAAACAGATGAACATTTATCACAGGAAGTTATTTATAGAATTTATAATATGCTGTAAAAATTATGTAAAACTTTAAAAATATTTTGTCAACCCAAATCCATGTAAAATGGAACAGAACTTGTAGTTTTGTGAGGTTTCTTGGTCTTTTATATCTAACTAGAGCACAACACAAAATCTTAGAGGCTTAGCTGGGACATTGCATGCAGATTTGAATACTATGCTTTCTCTTTTACACACACACATAAATACAAAGCACAATTAGTTTCTCAGAGCAGCACTGTTTTCACTTGCTGTTCACGCTTTCTTTTTCTTTTAAAAATATTTTAATAACAATTTACCTTATATGATATTTTTTCTGTGCTTGCATATGAGCATTCATCATGCTATCTGGTCTTCCTCTTAAATCCAAGATTTTGTCCACACATGTTATGAAACCAGACTAGTATAGCTTTTTGTCCAATACTACCTGGGCTGAATTCCTACTGATTCTTTTACTGCACAGGATGTCTTACTGATTCTCAAATAAAGGATTTAACAGGCCTGTCATGTTTTAACCCCAGCTGGCAACTCAGTACCATGCAGCCACTCACACACTCCCTCACGCACTCTCCCCGAGGGATGGGGAGGAGAATAAGGAAAAAGGTAAAACTCTAGGGTTCAGATAAGAACAATATAATAATTGGGAAAAAATATAATAGTGATGAAAAGGAGAGAGAAGAGAGGGATAAAATCCAAAGGGAATGGGGGAAAAAAACCCAAGTGATGCACAGTACAGTTACTCACATCTGCCGACTGATGCCCAGCCAGTCCGCAAGCAGCAATCAGCAGGTCCCGGCCAACTGCCCCCGGTTTATGCCCTCAGTATGGCTTCCCATGGTATGGAATAACTCTTTGGACAGTTTGGATCAGCTTTCCTGGCTGTGTCCCCTCCCAATTTTCTGTGCCACTCCAGCCTTCTTGCTGGCAGGCCCTAAAAATCTGAAAAGGCCTTGATTTAGTATAAACATTACTTAGCAACAACTAAAACATCAGTGTAACTGTAACATCTCATAGTAAGTCTGAAACACAGCATTGACCAGCGACTGAGAAGAAAATTTCCCTGTCCCAGCCAAAACCAGGACAAGGTCTAGGGACATAAACTCCATGGTGAATCCTGAACAAAGACGACTTTTTTCTGTGAGTGCATTATTGGAAAATTCAAAAAAGGGAAGTGCAAGAAAGGCACTATGTACAAATTTATATTTGTACATAGGCAGGTAGACATAGATGCATATGTACTTAAAAAAGAAAAGACAAGCTTAAAGAAGCAGGCTGAGGTTCACCCATACATTCTTCAAACACTGAACTTTGTCTTTGTCAAAAGACACTATTGAAAGGGTTATCCTTCGTGGCTCTTAATGTTGCTGTCCTCCCTTGTTGCTGAAATTGATTACATCAGACAGAGGGCTGTTGTGAAAATCAAAGCATGAGCACATTAACAGATAGTTGACTCTGATCCCTGAACTGTAGTTGTACTGAGTTTCATGTGCTGGCATGCAGGTAAACTGAGATTTCCAACTGAAATATGTCATCATCCTATACATTCTGCCAGCCTCAGTATATGGATTCGGATGGGAGTGAGAATTTTTCATATATCTGCTTAGAAGAAGCTCTGCTGCCTCTAGAAGCAGCCTTCATTGCTTTCCCTAACCAGAGCTCTGCATACATTGTTCTGATGAGTAGGTTGCCCAGGGAGCTTACAGTATATCTGTTATTTGGTTGTTTCAAGATCCTTTTAGACAAACATGTATTCCACATCATGTAACTGCAGCTGAGACTACCTTCAAGGCTAGATGGTCACTTAAGGTTTCTTTCACTTTGACTCCTATTTTTCTGTGATTTCATGGTCTTTTTTATATGATTTTATATTAATTCTCATGAACTCTAGTGAGAAAATGGGAAAATGTTTGCCTACAGGGAAAACTGGCATATACAGAGATTAAGTGATTCAAAGGTCAAGCTGCTACTGAAACAGAGGTGGAACTCAAAGCAGTGAGTTTTGTGCCCAGCCTGCCAAACAACAGCCCCCCTCAGAAATCCCAAATAAAGAAGGCAAAAGATCTTTATACCTTCTGTTCTGGTTCTTCAGTCACTGCAGCATTGTACAGAGATATGAAAGCATCACTTCCATTAGGTTTAGACATATCCCACAAGGAACCATTTGACCTGCAGTCTTTTCTCTACTTTTCCTCATATATTTATTGATTCCATTGATTAAGGCATCTGTTTTATGTGAAGCCATCATTTGTTCTTCTGGAACACTGTTTAGCAGATGTTATAATTCAGACAAAGGATGGCAAGATAAGAATTAAACTAATACAGAGTAATATTTTAACACCTGGCCTGACAACAGCAATATCAATGAATCTTACTTTTAGAAAATCAGTTATTTTTGAGTATTTTGAATCTGATGGCAGTGTGGATTGTTCTGCATTTTGAAAAAAAAGTCTTGAAACTGTAAAATAATTTTTGCACAGATAGTGAGAGTAGTTTATAAAGATTTTTTCTTCCATCTTAAGTTTTTCAATTAAAAAACTTGTTACCTATCAAAGTTATGGGTCAATCTTCCAGATAAATTATTCTAGATCACTGAGAATCAACAAATTTCTGTATTGTTGATGTAGCCAAGAAATGTGGAGTTTGTTTCACATGTTAGTTTAAATTGCTCTTCATGAATAAAGGCAGGATACAAATTTTCATTGAGATGAGAAAGTTTTAAGGCAAACAATTCCAGGGCATTCACTTACTAAAATTACAAAGTGTCAAGGTCAGATTCTTTTGCTTGCATACAAAATGTTTTGGATCTATCTATACAGTTGAATGTACTTAAGAATTTTTGTACATGAAAACATGTTATTTAAAATAATATGTGCAATAGCAAGTAAAAGATCTGTTAAAATGTTTTGATTGTGCTGTGCTGCAGCAACTCAGTACTCTGCTCAGAAGCTTTTCTGCCAATGTGTTAGGTGAAGGAACAGACTTTTTTTGTCTGTGATCATTTAGGACTCTTAGAAATTGCTGCTGTACTGAAGAATTACATTGTTTAAGATGAAGAAAAATACGGAGTGCTGCATACCATTTGCGTTTTGCAGTGGGAAAATACTGCAGTAAAATCGCAGGAAAAGTACTGCATCCTTCTCTATGCTACTTCACTGAAGAGATTACAAACCTTCAGTTTCTTCAAAGACTTGTGTAATCTAAACCTCTTAGTTTTCATATCTTCAGGAAAGATAAAAAGGGAAATAAAGCAGTTTGGACAATTTCCACTAGCTCCAAGCAGGTGCAGATTTGCTGTACCTGCCAGCTGACCCTCATTTTGCATGTCAAACATTGTATTGAATTTGAGACAGAAGAACTGGCAGCAATCTGAATTTCATTTACTTTAGCTGCTTCTTTCTTACTTTCCACTGCTTTGTGGTCTTTACCACTGTTGAGGATGTCAAGAGGATGCACAAAAAGAAGGGTCCGTTTTCAAATATTAATGACCATTTCAAACAGATGGCAGATTTGCTTGTAACTGGAAGAAAAGTGCTCAAAATTTTTTTTTTCTTTTTTTCTTCTTAAGACGTAGGAATGAAATCTTTAGGCAGAATTTAGTATATCTAAGAAATTTCTTAAAGGACCAAGTTTTAGTTTTCTGTTTGTGCAGTAACATTTGCTCCATGTAGCTGCACAGGCTTACAATACCAGGAAATAAACAGTATTTTATGTGAGAATAAAAGGTATTTATACCTCCTAAAGCCATAGAAACACACTTCAGTGTATCACATTAACTTTTGGTCTTCTTGATTCCTACAGCAGCTGTCCCTTGTAGTGGTGATACGGGTAAGAGACAAAGTTTCTCAGCTTCCACTCACATTTGAATTCAGCTGGAATTATAAACCAGAAGTCACTGTCTCTCACATGTTTGCTGCACTCAGCACTGTACTCCATCTCCCCTCCCTGCTTTTCCCAGGCTGGTCTTTGTTATGACCCTATTAGCTCTTTTATAACCTTCAGGTCTTAAGCAAATAACATGTGCATTGTAGACTCAAACCTATGCAATAGGATTCCCCAGAAAACTTAGTCAATGCCAGATTGTAAGCTTGGAATGAATACATATATGACTACATTTGCAAGTTTTTAGATCTCAGGTAAATATTTCTGGGGTTTTTCCACTATCAAGCTATCAAAGTTCCATGAAAAGAACAGATTTTATGTTATTTTTAAACAGAAAAATACCACTTCCAGCTCAGAAAGGCCCAAGGCCACAGACTGTTGAAGGCTTAGAGGCAATGTTGTTGTATGCTGGCCACATGCAGTCTTGCCCAGCTAAACACCACTGATGATTAGGACACAGATACCAGGGTGGGTGGATGAATATGGTTTTTCTTATTAACAAACTGCAATGAAGAACACATATAGATTCAATAATTTTAAATTAGAGATATCTATAATTAGCATTATAGATGCCTTCACACATCTACAAGATGAGCTGAAGTACACAGTAGTTTTCTAAAGTGGTAAGAGGTCAGTCATAATATCAATTCCTGGGAAAGGTGTAGCATGTTCCCCTCCTACTGCTACGTGCAGAAAGTGTTTGCTACATCTGCATGAGTTGCCCAAAGATTTTTCTTATTCTGTTAGCGTTTCTTACATCCTGTTTCTCTGGAGGCCTTAGAAGTGCAGCAGGGACCACAGACAAAAAAGTATATTTTAAAATTACAATGGAAAAGAGGAAGGCAGAGAAAAAGTTGTTATCCCAGATGACCAGCCAAGGAAGGTAATTATGTACTGATAAGGTCTTTTGGGCAGAGGAGGAAAAGAATGGTTTTCACATATTTGTCTTCCTTTTGAGGTTGTCAGTTTGGGAACACTGAAAGATACTTTGAGATTTTGGGTAAGGTTTAGTGTCCAGTTTGTGCCAGCTTCTAAACACCACTTACTTTCCAAAAAGCCCCAGTGGCCACATATTTGTCTTGATCTTTTATTTGCTGACTGGACATTTAAAAGTTGTTTGCTCACTGACCAAAGGCAATGTCTCAGAAACTGTGTATGGCTAGTCCCGTCCCCCCGTCCCCCCCTCTAAGAAGCTTATGGAGCAAATACAAAATTGTCCCTACTTAAGTAAAACCTCAGTGGAATAGCAGAAATGGAAATACCACATAGCTGCCTGCTGAGGGCCCAGACAGTTACATTTTATACTTCATTACACTACCTGTGAACAAATGAATTTTCAAAATTTTCTTCTACCACCTTTTTATACCCCATGATAGTTTTTGCAACATCTAGTGAGCTATTAATCCTTTTTGATAAGCTAAAATATTTAAAAGTTAAAAAAAAAAAAAAAAAGCCCTCATTAAAAACTACTTCAATAAGGTACACAAATTCATGATTCAGCACAACCTGGCCATACTATGCCAGAGTCCCCATCTCCAAACACAAAAAATATCCTAAGGACTCTCAGACCATTTAGTTAAAAGCAGGTAGCCACCCAGTGAAGTCTGTACACCTCAACTGGATATGAAAATTTAATAAATTTGAATTTATTCAAAATATTATAACAGATGAAGGCAGAAGGAGACATAGGTGCCTATGAATGGCCCGCACAAAAATTACACAGACAAAAAATCATGGAGTAAAATCTGGTTAAGTTAGTCTGTAGATGGACAGGATAAGAGATGTCTCAAGCAATATTCTTTCATGAAGCTATAGTCTGGCTTCAGGAAGGGGCCTACCTCCAGCTAGGGTTAATAGACTGAAACATCTGTAGAAGTTAGGCTGATATTCTAGTTCTTTCCCAAAGAAGGCTTGGATCTTCTCTTACACAGCTCACACAGAAGTATATACAGTGCAACAGCAGGATCCTTGGAGTAAAAAGATGACCTTGAAGACAGGTCTCAGAGTGCTTTTATTATAAACAAGAGTATAATCTCCTCCTACTAATATCACTGCTGCATGTTCATGCATGAAGAATGGCTGTTGTTCCTCTGAATCTCCAGCCTCTGAGTTAAACAGATATTATATGAGAAACCTCGATTGTTCAGCAACATTTTCTTTGATAAGCAGCTCTGAAGAGATAAAGGATTTTTTTTTTCCTTTTACATGTTTTAATTTCAATATACTGACAGGTTTCGTTTATTCACTAGCTTCTTATAAGTATACATAATTTGTATTGCACAATAAAGTTCAGTATTATCTCCAAAGGAGCCAGAACACATCCCTATGCAATATAGTTCTGCAATGTAACTATATTTTATTTCCCTGACCACTAGACTGAAACTTACTGATGTGTGATTTCTGATGGAAAACACTGACTACAAACAACGTGGTGTGTTCCTATGCGTGCATGCATGCACAAGTGAAGTGAACATATCTGTTAGTATTGCAAGTCTTTAACATTATCTTAGAAAACATTATAATCTAAAAGACTATTTACAGTACTGAATCTGTAACAGTAAGCACATAATGATTTTTTATACTGCTGATTATTTATTTGTGACATAAAATTTTCTTTCCCTTCGTCTCTTTTTTAAATCTCTTGTTCACTTTATATTAATCCTGAGGGTTCTTCATGCACAATTTTTTTTATGTGTTTTTTTTTTGTTTGTTTGTTTGTTTTTTACAACATGGTCAAGGAGGTATGGATGATTTCCAGCCCCTGCTACTCCTGTTATCTTGGAGCTCATTCACACTCTTCAATTCAGACAGCAGTGAGCTCTGAGATATATTGCAGTTTACTGGAAAAAGGTGTTGATTTGCCCACCTGGAACTCCCAAAATACTGAGAACTGCAAACTCTCAGCTGGTAGTTCTCATCCAGCAACTGAGTTCTGGGTAAGGAGAGCTTGAGGATTTGGAACTAGTGAATAGTGACAGGTAAAAGTCTTGGGGAGGTTCTCCTTGATAAAGCAGCCCCAACCTGCAATGGGAGCTCTGGAAACTGTGTATCAAGGTGAGCATCAGTTATTACAACTTAATAAAAGGTAAGTAAAATAAGACACTATGCAAATTAGACTATCTGGATGAAGATATCTTCAGCAGAATCTGCACTTTCTGCTGTACCATGGTCTGGCTTCCTTAGATCAGAAATTAAAACGCTGTTGTTTAAATGTTGAAAAAGGGGAGAAGGCCAGAATATTCCATGTGTTATTTGATAAACACATGCATTTTCTACGCTTTCAGCTTTCCCTCTCTCAGGAGGCATAACTGGGTTGTGAAAGTTTGCAACGACAAAATTGAACACGGGTGCTGTAGCAAGTCTGTTACACTATGAGAAAACATAGTTTAATTTCCATAGATGTTGATCACCTGGAGAATCAACCTGGGTTGCTAACAATAGGTTTCTAAAGCCACAACTCCTGCTTCAATCTTAAGTAATGCTACATAAGTGATATGACTTGAGATGAACATAACTGAATGTCCTGGTTTTGGTTGGTATGGAGTTAACTTTCTTCTTAGTAGCTGGTGCAGTGCTGTGTTTTGGCTCTGATGAGAGAACAATGTTGATAACACACTGATGTCTTTAATTGTTGCTGGGTGATGTTTCTACTAAGTCAAGGACTTCTCAGTTTCTTGGGCCCTGCCAGCGAGAGGGTTGGAGGGGTACAAGAGACTGGGAGGGGACACAGTCAGGGCAGCTGACCTAAACCAGCCAAATAGGTATTCCATACCATGGGACGTCATGCTTGGTATATAAACTTGGAGGACCAACTGGCGGGGGGGGATCATTGCTCGGGGACTGGCTGGGCATCGGTCAGCGGGTGGTGAGCGGTTGTACTGTGCATCACTTGTTTTCCTCTCTCCCTTTTCCTTTGGATTTTATCCTTTTCCCCAACTTTCCATTATAACTGTTACTACTATTTTTGTTGTTGTTGTTCTTAGCTTTTTATTCTGTTTAAACTATTAAATTGTTCTTATCTCAACCCCTGAGTTTTACATTCCTTTCCGATTCTCCTCCCCACCCCTCTGGGTAGAGGGGGAGTGAGCAAGCGGCTGTGTGGTGCTTGGTTGCCAGCTGGGGTTAAGCCACAACACTGAAATAAGTTCTAAGGTTACCAGTATCATTGAAAAGGTTGGTAGAACAAAGATGTGTTATATAGAATGATCTGTTTAAAGTCTTGCCTATTTGCTTGGAAAAAATGCCATCTGTTGCAAAGAAAAATCCTTCAGCTTTATTAAAAAATAAATCAGGTCTTTTGTAAAAAAAAGTATAATAGCATGCAAAATAATTGTACATCCCTTATACAGAAATACCAAGAGAATGAATATACAAATAAGTATGTGTGGCTGTGTGGCCAGGTGGGTATGTTTAGTAAGGAGAAAAAAGTACAAGAAAGTTTGTAACCGAAAAATTTGCTTGGTTACATAACAACAGCCAGAAGCTGCCAGTTTTCAGGGCATTAGTTGTAACAGGAGTGTAGAAGATTTCTAATTTAATTTTCTCATATAATAATGAAATCCATTGTAAACAGCTTTAGTAAAATAATTCATTATAAATAAATATAATACTCCAAATTAAGGGGATAATATTCCTTTGTAGTACAATAGCTTAATGCAGTCAAACATTAGTTTTTCACATTATTGATCTCTATTTTAATAAGATTAAGATTTTATGAGTTCTTTCTTTCACAAAACACTGCATAAGAGTGTTCTACAGTGGACAGATCAGTATCCATCAGTTGTTTGTAGCAGATGTTAAGGGTTTTTGAGTAAAATAGGATGTCTTTTCACTTCTAGAGTCAAAAGCAGAGTGTAATTTGAAAATGTACCTAAATTTTAGCTGCCACTCATTACCATGCCCACTAATCTTGGCAGCAAAAGATACGGGAGAAAACAGAACAATCTAAAATGTCTCTGTCTTTGAAGCCAATCTCCCGTATATTTTACTTTGTTCTGTAATATAAAATGCAATGTTACATAGCATTAAGAAAGTAGAAGTACAGGAAAAGCTGAAAAAGAATAACAATGCTTTATGACTATCTCCTTGTGTGTTCTTCTCCATGTCACATGATATGTTCTTAGCAGCTATCAGCATGGTGTGAACACAATGGTCACTAATTTAGAAGGTTTTAAGCTAAGGGAAAGCACATGAAAACAAATATGATGATAGGGATGGAACCTGCTTTTCTTCATCAGTTTTGCCTTGATGAATAAGCAGCAAGAGCTGCTAGAGGAAAGAGTAGGAGTGTCATAGGCATGTCTATAAAAAGACTTTTTTGCCTTTTATTGAAAAATGCAAAACCAGTCTATCTCTTTCTCCTCATTTCTTTGTTGCTCACCTACATTTTATCAATGCAGCCACATAGAAAGACAAATCCATCAATTTAAAACACAACAGACGTTGTTATCTATGCCACAGTGTTGAAAGTGTTGGTGGGCATTGATCACTGTGTTGAACTTTGTCAGTCACTTGTATACTGTGACTACCTTGGAATGGCTTCTGCGAAAAGATTTCTAAGCACCATTTGGGTTTGGTTTTTTTTTCCTAGTCTCAGTCAGGCTTCCTTCTTATATTTATAGCAAGCTCTAGCTCTGCTTTTACTAATATACATGATAAAAAAATTTCATAACTCTGAGGAATTGTTTAAAGTTGTTTTTTTTCCTGAGTTTAACTTCCTCAATCTGTTCTTAATCCCTTACTAAATGTTGTTGGCAAGTATTAGCCAGTAAGATTAACTGTAATGTGTAGGCTTTTTTTAGTATCTGTAAATAGCTGTGAGTAATCCTCATTTAGGCATGGATCTACTTCACATGTACTTTCAGAACTGAAGAATAGCATTAGAATGAAAATGAGAATATTTGAGAATTTATTTAAATAAAAATTGAACATTACTATTACTATAATTAAACAATAATATTACTATGTAACATTGTTTTTATACATATTTTAAATTTTCACTTGAAGGAATGAAGTCAATTATAGTTCACAGAAGTAACTAAACTAAGGTAGTCGGAAAATATATCTGACCCTACACATTTAAGGTTGTATCATTTTTATATATATATAATATGCATGTGGAAGGAAGCTATTTCCTATTTCATAGCTTAAGTAATAAGCAGACAAAATTTTCAATCTTAATGATACAACAGTGCAACCTTTTAGATTACCTCAGTGTTATCAGAAATAATAATTATTATTTTTGCATTCTCTGCTAACATTCTCTTTTGCATTCTCTGGAATAAAATAAAAGCATTTAAAGTTTAATTATTAATAACAATACATGATAAAACAAATATTTTAAAGCATAAAAGTTTATAGTTTATACTTAAATTGGCCTATTCCTTCTTTAGGAGTTTGATTATCTGGACTCATATCACTGCAGCTCGCTGTTACTTGTTCATACAAGTACTAACTACTGATAGCCTGTGGATCTGAAACATACTGGAGTCATAACAAAAAATAATCCACAGTGACCTATTAACTCTATTTCTTCACTGTGTTTGGTTATGGCCCAAGAGAACACAAAATCTAATACATTTTCAATGTTTCCGTTATTTGGTGTCTACATTTTTCAAGAATAATTTGAAAGTTTTTAAGCACCTGGACTAATGATCCCTACTTTGTTCTTAAATTTAAATGAGACTTACATCTAATCAAGATTCAAAGTCTTGATTCTCTCTGTTACAGAAAGAATTTGTAATGACACGGTCATTCAATTTCTTTTCCCGAGGATATCAGTTAAGCACCTTTTACCAGATTCAGAACTCATGTAATACTGTATGGGAATTTGAGACTGTGAAATGAATGCCAGACAGCAGAGCAGCATGACTGTCTGAGGCGTGATCTTTGCTGACTCAAACTTTGTGTAGTCATTTACTGTCGTGCAAAGTGGATACAGATTGCTACCAAACCGCATTTTTCCAGCAATGTTTCTGTGAACTAAGTACACAAGGTAAAAGTGACTATATCAGGCAATAGGGAATGTTGCTAAGTGACCAGCTAGAACATTTGCTTAAGCGTTGTACAGAGATACAAGAGTTGAACTGCACATGCAGTTCTGTTGTTCAGGCTTTACTGGCTGCAGTTTGTTACTTTACTTTATAGTGAAGGATTCAAGCCAAACCTTGGAATTCCTTAGAGACACATTGATTCAGTGAGATTCAGCCCACTGCTTGGAGCAAATCTGTACCTGAGTTAATTAGAAGGGTTTAAAAAGGGATCACTCGCAGGTTGTTTTCTACTGCATAAACTAGATTGTGTGCATACATACTTTGAAATCATTATGTAGTTATGCTAGAATACATTAGGACAGGTATATGAATATTATTTTATCCAGAATTTAACATTTTGAGACAGTGATGTGTTTAATAAGCAAATAATAAGAAAGATTCCCCAACTCCCTTTTTCTTCCCTTGATGGAGATGAAGTCCTAAGCTTTTAGGCACAAAATGAAGAAAGGAAAATGTCCTATCATCAGCTCTGTATGATAAAATAGCTAACCCTGCTACACAGAAGAATCAGATCCATTGTATGCTTTTGAAAATTCAATATTCTCTCCTTCGTATAAATCTGAACTATGAAAATGAGACTGTTTGTAGATACTGACATATATTAATAAAAGATGTGATCAAACATTTAAATGACTCCAGTGTGGGAGAAAAGCAGCAAATTCTCTGATTCTGAATGATGTTTACAGTACTTGTGGATCCAATTGTAGATTTATATCACATCTTTGTACAGTGCAGTATATGAAACCATTTTCAAAGCAGTAATAGAAATCCAGATCAAGATACAAATCAGAAGAAAATATAATCTACACAGATGGGATGTTCACAAGTATTAAAAATTATCTTCAGTAAAAAAATCTCGAGTATTTTAAAATACTGTGTAGAATAGCTTTTTCTACAGTTTAGTAATGTTAGTAGCACTGCTACTTTTTTAACAAAACTGCTGCTGTTTGCAGGAACACTAACAGAAACCTATTTCACTTTTATCCACTAGGTGGTCATTTTATACCTATGTAGTGAGTAGATTTAACACAACCAGCATATTTCTCAATCATTTTCTTTTTTCCAAGTCACATTACATTAACTGAATACTTTTGTCAAGAAAAAACTAAGAAGAATATAATATTTAAAAAATATTGGAAAACGCACTAATAACACAGAAAAATCATCAGATTCAAAATACAGAGTTGTTTCCACTCTGTGCTGGTTTTAGCTAGGGTAGAGTTAATTTTCTTTGTAATACCTAGCATGGGGCTATGTTTTGGATTTTTACTGAAAACAGTGTTGATAACAAGGGATGTTTTCGTTATTGCTGAGCAGCACTCACACAGAGCCAGAGGCTCTTCTGCTCCTCACCCCACCGCACCAGCGAGGGGCTGGGGGGGCACAAGGAGCTGGGAGGGGGCACAGCCAGGACAGCTGGCCCCAACTGACCAGAGGGACATTCCATACCACATCACAACATGCTCAGCATAGAAAAACCTGGGGGAAGAAGAAGGAATGGGGGGACCTTCAGAGTGATGGCATTTGTCTTCCAAGTAGGATTTACATGTGCTGGAGCCCGGCTTTCCTGGAGATGGCCGAACACCTGCCTGCTGATGGGGAGTGGTGCAAATGGGAATTCCTTGCTTCGCTTTGCACACTTTACCCTTCCAGCTCTCTCCCCAGTCCCAGCACAGGGGGGAGTGAGTGAGCAGCTGTGTGGTGCTTAGTTACTGGCTGGGGTTAAACCATGACACAGTTTTAGAAATTCAACCGTTCCCATGGTATTTTTGATACTCGTAATAGGCAGAAATCACAGTTTAAATTACAATTACTAGTTAAATTACAGTTACTGTATGCTTATATGTTAACGTCAGCTCCTTGTACCTGAGTTGCTTTGTACATAGGAACAAACCTTTTGAACTAATATGAGTCATTTCTATTGCACTACTGCCAGTTTTCAGAGACAGACAAGAAAACAAGTTATATTTTTGAATAAGCAAAATAAAAATACATTGAATAAAAATTATTTTGAATAAGCAAAATAAAGTAAGATCTTATTTTAAGATCTAGTCACCTTCAAGCATTTTTATTAATTTGGTGAGACATTTTTATTTTGAGTTCAGACCAGTATGCTTACCATGTGCCAGAACAGGACTGCTAATTTGAGTGTGACTAGAAACAGTAAATATTGATGGTATTCTGATATGTAGAATAAACTGAGTATGGCTATTAGAGGTTACTGTAGAAGCTTTGGAATGATAGCTCTGGAGATCCAGTCCTATATCTTTTATTCAGTCACCTGCAAATTTGAGCATATCGTTTTACAGAGTATGGTCCCAGCTAAGTCTCTGATAGTACAGTATAATCTTAGCAATCTGAAAATTTCTGTAATATAACAAATCCTTATAAAGGAGACTGGAATGATGTAAGTTTCCTTAGAAGGACATAACAAGTCATTCTTGAATGAACATTCATTGGTTCCTTTGTCCCTGAGGGATTTTAACAGATGCCATGCTTAAGGTTTCCTCCTCTGTAATACACTCCTCCATATAGCACTACAGCATTACTGCATGAGAATTAGCCTTTTCTAAAGGAGTTTAACATACAAATTTTATTGCCATCCTCTGATTAGTTGTGCTAATAACCAAACAGTAGATGCCAGTGTTCTGTCCCAATCCAAATATAAACCTGCCTGTCAAAACAGTGCTATGAGTCTTTGTGGATGTTTAAAGAGTGCGTGTAATATTTGTGTAAAAGGTAAAGTTAAAATACTATTCGCAATCTCCACCACTAATAACAAGTGACATAGTATCTGCCACTACATGTCATGTACCATGATCATTATGAAAAAATACCCTGGTTCTTAAAAAATCAAATACCTTTTTATGGCAGAAAGTGTGGTAAATCAGCAAAGTCATTTTAAGTATAGTTTTGTCATTTTAATTTTATTTTCACATGTGTTTATGTAGCACCGTTGTTTTCACTTCACCGATGTGCAGAGTAAGAAGGATCAGAAGGCAGCATCATCAGTGGCTGGGAAAGAAAGAGTCCCCACAGGCCACCCACAGGAATCTGCAGGTTCCAAGTGCAGGAGGTAACAGTAACGGCAGTAATATAGACCCATTTAATATTCTGGTTGACTTATGTACCGAGCATTCCTACAGTTATTACTAAATCCAAACCTATCATCTAATTAAATTCCATGAAACTATTTCAGCAAGCAGTGAACAACTCCTGTTTATTAAGCTTGTCTTCCCTGTGTTCTGTCATTTACAGAACTGTCCTAGCAAGTCAATTGGTAGACATCAGTCATAACACTTCCCAGGTCAGTCCTGACCCAGTTTTCCCTTTTCAAGGGAGAATATATTCAGCAGCTCAAATTCTCCAGTTCAAACCCATCAGTTCCTTTTTCTCATTTCCAAAAAGACTTCAAAGTCTGGCCCATACTGTGGATTTCTCTGCTCTCTGGGCCAAAATAAACACCTTCCTTTCCACCTTAACTTTCTTTGCATACATATTATTCTAAGTAAAAGAAGAGAAACTTTTTCTCACCAAGATAGAAAGTATAACATTTCAGTACTTAAAATTCTCTGAAAATTCCAAAATTTTCCCTCCTCAGAAAAACTCTATGGTCTGAAAAAAATATTTATTTTGATGGTTACAGACCAAAAATAGTCAGCAACGTTCACAGTACATTCTCTCTTATTTGTGAAGCAATTTTCCTAAAACCATTGGCTACATTTTACAAGCTTGCCTTAGATTCCTGCCATTAAAAAAGGTGACTACCTAGAAGATGAATACCTGCAGGTTCATACAGTCTCATTACAGATATGTTTGATGTGTCTGTACACTTGAATTAAGAATGCTCTGCATATCACACCTAATTAAAAAATTGTTCTTCATTATAAAATAGTGGCTAACTACTGTTACTGCATTTTCTTAAAAAGCCTGGTAGTACTTCTTTCTGCTAGCCCCTTTTTGCTTTGATCATAACATTTGTTCCTACCACTGCACCTTAGTCCAAAAGTATTTGCATACATCTCCTAAGGAGATATGTCCCTGTGATTGACAGTTGAATGGCTGAGAGCTGAAGAATGAACCCTTCAGTCACCAAGGCTAGGTTACAGAGATGGTTAAAAACCATTCTCTTCTTTTGCAACTTTGTATTCTATGTGCTTATATAATGACACATATTCGTCTGAAAGCTCTTCACTTCTCTCAGTTTTTATTTATGCATCTTTATATAACTGCAGATGAATAGCAGCTAATCAGAAATATCCATGTCTGGTTGTGTTTACATCTAATGCCATGTTCATTTTCACTTGTTAAGAAAGGATGAAACTTGTTGCAATCAACAGCTCCATTTTAAAAAAAAAAAGAAAGAAAGAAAGAAAAGAAAAAATATGGAAAAAACTTCCATCATCTGACCTAACAAGAGATATAATTTGAAAAATTAAAGGAAAGATAAATGGATGAATTCAATTATGTATGTTCAAAGATGAAATCTAGAAACCTTTGTAATCCATATCTGCGTGTTCCTATCTTCCTTTCCAGGCAAATATTGAACATTCTGAGCTGATTTATAAATCACAGCCAATTTTATTAACTAATTTCTTTAGTGGGAGACTGAAGAGTGTGGGAAACTATATTAGAGAAGATCCTATAATAGTCTTCATTTTCTCTCTTCATTGAGAAGTGTATTTTATTTTGTTATATTCTGTCCTTACTTCAATTGAGAAGTTCCTTACTCCACAGGCATTCCTGAAATCAATAGTTATGAACATGTTGTAGGTTAAAAGTCCATTTAGTTAAAGTAAGATTTGGTCCTAAATGTCTGCTCTTTTAAGATATTGAAGCTATTTGGTAAGTATTTAAAATTGGAAAAATTACTTTACAAATAACAAAACTAGAAACTGAAGTCAAATTTTTCATGCATTACTTGAAAAACTCTGTCCTGCAAAAAAAGTCCTGGCACTGCAATGAGAAGTTACATATAAAAAGAGCATCTGAAACACTTATATTTCTGATCATTGTAATTTTAGGAGTAGGATGCTCTGACAGAGAGAGACTCCTGATTGAGCTGCCCCCATGCCTGCTACTAGCTCTAGCCTGTAGCACTGAGAATCTGCATAGTCACCAGTCACAAACATGGGATTTGGGCTTATGTATTATGGGGTGTCTCTGATGAGGTTTTGGTAGCAGGGGGACTGCAAGGGTGGCCTCTGTGAGAAGGCATCAGGGGCTGCCCCATACCAGACCAGACTTGGTTCCAATGGACTCATCACAGAGCACCACTGAGTGTGTGGTGCCTCTGTTTAAACATATTTAAGAAAGGGCAAAAATGCTGGAGAGGCAGAGAAATTAAGGGAAAAAAGTGGGAAACCAGTACAAACAGCCAGGCCAGAGAAAAGTGAGTGGGAGGGGGTACTCAAGGCAATGGTAGCAGAGATTCCCCTGTAGCCCATGGAGAGGACCATGCTGGAGTAGATATCCACAGTGCAGCCCATGGAGAACCCCCAGCTGGAGCAGCTGGATATTTCCTGAAGGACCTTCAGCCCATGGAAAGCCCACACTGGAGCAGGTGTTTTTCCTGAAGGATGGAGTAGACACAGTGGAACAGGATAAGAGTGAGAGGAGGAAGGACCACCAGAGAGGAACTGTTATGTACTAACCATAACCCCTACTCCCCATTCACCTCTGCACTGCTCAGAGTGCTGATAGAGGAATTGGGAATGGAGTGAATTGGAGCCTGGAAAAAAAATAAAAGCAGGGGTGCAGTGAGGTGGGGGCAGGGGGGAGAGGGGAAGGTTTTGTTGTAATTTCTGTTTTTGTTTCTCACCATCCAAATTTATTTTAATTGGCACTCAAATAATACTCTCCAAATCAAGTCTGTTTTGCTTGTGATGACAAATGGTAAGTGATCTTCCTGTCTTTATTTCATCATCAAGCTTTTTCATCTTATTTCCATCCCCACTTGTTGAGGATGGGTAGTAAGTGAGCAGCTGGGTAGGTGTTGGTGTTAACCCACAAAAAAATCACCATTCACTTGGCACAATTAAAAAACATCATTTGACAGAATCACCTTGTTTGTTCTGCTTGTAGGGCCTCCTAAAAATGCTGAAAAAAATTAAAGCACATAAATAATGTCATTTGAAGTAGATTGCCGTATTTGTCTAAAGTAAATCACAGAGCTTTTGCAGCACTTTTTGCAAGCTAGGCTTTAATAAAAATCAGATCATTGTCAGAAAGTCAAACAACTTGTTCAGGCCAGATATTTGTTTTCAGCTTCAATCCACGAATGAAAGGAGATTTCAGGTGGATATAAAGCATTAAAAAATTACCTGAGTTTATTTTAAGAGACAGTTGAAAAGGACTCCAGCATAAATTCAGAAATACAGCCTAAGCAGAGGTTTGAAATTGGCAGTTTTTCTTTTAAGACTGAATCCTGTCTGGAACAAAACTTGTTTATATAAAGACATTGCAGAAGAATATCTATGGGTCTTTATATATTTGATATAGCAGATATAGCAGATATTTAGATACTGAGATGTTTTCCTCATGTTTGAATTTATACTTTCATTTAATATTTTTAAAATGCGTGCTTATTTAAAAAAAGGTACTACACAGCAATGTAGTATACATCACTAAGATCAAACAGCATAAAAGAAGAAATATAGGGAAATGATTTAGTGTGGATCATATCAGAGGTAAAGCAGACTTCCTTAGATAAAAAGTCCATATAGTTATCTGAGTTCTAAAGACTGACAGTACTATTTCAGTAAAGTTTATTGTTCATACTAGACCATTGCAAAATGTAGTAAGAGATAGAACAAATTTGATTTTGAAGTTGACTTTTTCTGCTTAGAGCATGTGATGAGGGACAATGTTCTGACAGCTCAAGCTTACTCAAGCTTAATGACTGATCTAAATTGGAGCTTGGAGATAAAAGAAATTCTTTAGTGATGCCTCAGTTGTCATTGATTGCTATGAGCAATTTTAAAGCTATTCAAGATGAGAATTGCCAGCTTGGTTCTGAAGGAGGAGAAAGTGGTACGTAAGATTGGAAGCTGGTGCAAATGCTACTGCATTAAAAAAGAAAAAAAGAAAAAAAAAAAGAAAAAAGAAAAAAGAAAAAAAAAGAAAAGGTTTAAATTACTTGTATATGTAGGTGATAATAACAATGACATATAGCATTATACATCATCAGGGAAAGATAGTGAATCTACAGAGTACGATGTAAACAGTAGCTATGACAGGAAAGACAAAAATTAAAGGCTGGGAACATTATAAATACCAGCAGCAAGATGATTGAAAAGAAAATGTTCTAAGCTAAAGAAAATAAGGAAGTTAAGTACAGAGCAGAAGTCCTTTTTCTGAGTGTTGATCTCAGAGAGCATCTCTAACAAAATTATCCCTGTTCTTGCACATAGCATAACATGTTTTCCATCTAAACTACTATGATCTGTACAACAAGTATTTAAGCCATAATAGTGATAGGACAAAATAAAATCACACATTACCTAGGTGTGGAGAGGAACTTTTATACCGTCAGTTTGCCTGGTAAAGTGTCAGATCATGATAAGGACAGAGGCTTGTATTTGAGTGAGAAAGGGCTGTAACTGCTCTGTTCTTTCAGAAGTTTTGGGAACAGCTGTGTCTCTTCAGTATTGCTGTGTTTTCTGAAACACTCACTTCAAATCAGAAAAGCTTAAGCAGTGTATTCAGAACTAACAGGTATACTTAAGAACATGGATTTCACACAGCAAGGGACATCCTCCAGCAAAGTTTGGGTCTCACTGAGGCTTACTGTTCAGAGAAAAAAATTGGTCTTCAGACCATCTTCAGAACAGCCTTCAAAAGGCAATTAAGTTGTTTTTTGTGCTAATATAAATGTTCTACCTACTTATGGTGGCAAAATTTTGTTGCAGAAAATGGTTTGCTGATTAGGAGTCCTGTCTCATAACCAAGAAAAGGACTGGGTAGCATGGGCTTATTTCTAATAAGTTTATTAGATGTGAGATCAAATGTGGTAATGTAGACTTTGTTACAATTTTCAGGCTTGATAGATACCACATCACAGTTTTAAGGAACCTTATTGACTGCAGTTTATTTCAGTGTTTATATGTATTCTATTTTATATTCTTTTGATTAATACAGGTAAGTAATACTCTATGTTAGGTATATTAGTCTACAACTGAAAATACCACTGCCATATGTTTTAGAATGGTAGAATCATTCAGATTGGAAAAGACCTTTGAGATCATCAAGTTCAAAGGTTAACCCAGGACTGCCAAGTCCATCACTAAACCATGTCCCTGAGCACCACATCTACATGTTTTTTAAGTATTTCCAGGGATGGTGATTCCACCACCTCCCTGGGCAGCCTGTTCCAATGCTTCAGCACCCTTTCAGTGAAGAAATTTTTCCAGATAGTCAATCTAAACTTCCCCTGAGACAACTTGAGGCCATTTACCTCTTGTCCTATCACTTGTTACTTGGGAGAACAGACTGACACCCCCCTCACTACAGCCGCCTTCCAGGTAGTTCTAGAGAGCAGTAAGGTTCCTCCCTGAGCCTCCTCCTTTCCAGGCTAAACACCCCCAGGTCCCTCAGCCTCACCTCATAACACTTGTTCTCCAGACCCTTCTTCGCCAGCTCCATTGCCCTTCTCTGGACACACCTCAGCACCTCTACGGCCCTCCTGAAGCAAGGAGCCCAAAACTGAACACAGGATTTGAGGTGCAGCCTCACCAGTGCTGAGCACGAGGGGACAATCACTGCCCTTGTCCTGCTGGCCATGCTGTCTCAGATACAAGCCAGGATGCTGGTGGTCTTCTTGACCACCTGGGCACACTGCTGGCTCATGTTCAGCCAGCCGTCAACCATCACCCCCAGGTCCTTTTCCACCAGGCAGCTTTCCAGCTTTTTATCTTTGCTGAAAATAAATTCATCTATTTATATTATTTGGACATCTCTGCAGAAAGCTTTTTTGAATCTGTTGAGCATTTTCTGAGCAAGCATCACGTATACCTATCCTATTCCTAACTGTAAAGACTTGTGCAGCTATGCTTTATTTCAGATGTGAATGTAATGCCACAGAAAGGAAGTAGTTTCCAAAATGCCCCCAAATTTCACAAATGTTCTAGTTAAAATATTCAGAAGATAGTGAAATTTATTGGGCTAATTTCTTTAGAAAATCAGTATTGCCAAAAGAAAAGCCCATGATTGCTGTATATTCAGCATTTATCCTGAAATTTTAACAATACTTTAAGATGCTGTATTTTCTTGCTGTGCACAGTTTGATCTCTTTCCTGTTCACTAAAGGATTAGCTACACTGGTAAGATTTTGTCCCCTGATTTATTTCCCTAAAAAAAAAAAAAAAAAAAAAAAAAAAAATACAAGGTCAATAGTGTGGCTATATAAAAAAATAGTATGTCCTAATGAATACGTAGCTTGTTTGCAAATCCTGTGGAGTCCTATGGACTCCTCCTTATCTCTTGGTTCACTTGTTCACTTACTGTGTGAACTTGGACAATTCCAACTTCAAATCTTTGTTTTCTTATTTTGTTTATTCTTTACATGACTGTGAGAAATTGAATCTTTGAGGAGGATGATCATAAGTGTTCTGTTAGACAGAGCAGCACTGATTATCTTGATCAGTTTTGCTATAAATTTAGACTTTGGCATCTTGGAAATGAAATGAAAAAATTACTTAGAAAACTTTAATAAAGCAGTTCTGCAAATATGTGGATTCCCCAGCTAAGGAACTGTTCAAAGAACTGAACTCTTTTACAAGAGATCCAGAGGGGTATAAGATCAATATTTAGAAACATACTTAAACCTAAAGGAAGTAGTTGAAACATTGATTTCTGAGCTCTCAGATATTTATCAGCAAACAAATTACCATTTTACATATGTTATTCAACAGATACGTAGATGTTTAAAGGCATTGCATTTTTGAAACAAAGGAATTCACCTTGAAACCATCCCATTATCTTTCTAAATACCCAGAAAAAAGTAGAAAAAAACCCAAACAACAGAAAAAAAACCCACCTCAGCTTTCTCCTTGTTATCCCAGCTGGACCCCTGCTGTTTGTTGACACCCACTTTTTTCCTTCTAATTACAGTTGAATAACTGTAATAGCAGTTTTTTATGTCTAGAGGATATAGCTATTCCTTTTATTTATTAATTCACTTCGCTACTATTTTTCTCTCTGGTTTTCTGTTTCTTTTGCGTATTGTGCCTGAAGATACTAATTTTTCCCATGTTGTCCCATGCTAGACAAATGGCAAGCATGCACAGGTTTCATGCAATAGTTGCTTCCCAGCAACTTTTTACTAAAGACATGCAACTTTGATGGATATCTTCAGGTTTCAAGGAAAGCAGTTGCTCTGGGCTTCCAGAATGGCCAAAACATTTTTGCCTAATTCATGTTCGTATCTGGCATAGTACAGGCAACCCTTACTTGACTGTTCTATAGTGTCAAAGATGTGGGTTTTTCTTTTTAAGAACTGGACTGCTAAGTGACCTCTTTTATTTATTAGGAGTCACTTCATCTTACTCAGGCTCCTAACATTTGCCTAAATTTTAGGCAGCAGCTGAATTAGCTCTTCTGGAGTAAACATCCGTATTCTCTGTGTAGCCAGTGGGGGAAAGAAAGGTATCTAAAACCTCTGTGAAGAGTCCCTCTAACTTAGCATCCAAGCCAGTGAAAGCACCCACTTCTTGGTCTTCTCTCTAGAAATATAAAGGCATTTGAAGAAATTCAGACATATGTTATAACTAGTGAATGCAAATCAACTTGTACAACATATAATATTATACAATACATTTATCGATTTTAGGCATGGCTTTGTACTCCATATAATTCACATTGCCCTAAAAAGTCAAATTTTAATCCAAACCAAATATTTTTCTGTCATACTCACTATCGAATAATCACTCTTTTAAAAACTCTGATGACTTTATTTTTCCTCTATCCAATTGACTTTTCTTAGATACATTAAAATACATAATTCTATTGTTTCTTTTTTCCTCCTAAGCTAGTGTATTCATTTTTCATATAGCAAATTTCCACAAAATGCCTTAAAAAGGGAAATAATATTTTTTTCTTACTATAGTTAGGAAATACTGATTTGGGATGCCAGAGTTGAAAAGCAAGTCATCTCTATTGAGGTTACCTTACATTCTATATCTGATGAGTTTGTTTGTTGTTTTTTTTTAAGCAGGTGCACTTTACTTTCATAAGTATACTAAGAAATTCTGATATTCATCTACTGGGACTGAAACCAGTGTAAGAAAAAAAACCCCTGCAGTTATGAGGATAGTTTATAATTGCTTTGCAAAAGCATGTCCTACATTTATACATAAAAATCTGATTTGTAATCCAGATAAATTTCTTCTATAATAACAAGTGGATGGTTTTCTTCCTTTATTCTTACAATGAATATAGACTACACTTTCCCAGAATCAGAAGATATAGACATATTATAATTGTGACCAGTCAAAATATGCAAAACCTCTCAAAAATTATAAATTTTACAATGCCTTGCATATATGCACTTCACAAAAAACAGCATAGCAAAATAAGGTTATCAAGACAGTATAACATAATATGTTTTTCCAAATGTTCTCTTTTATCCATAAAGGATTTAAATAGCAATAAGGTATGTTCCTTTCCTAATATGAAGAACAAGAGCAATATTCACAAAACAGAATAAATCCACTGGAAAAAGTGTTGGAAATAGTAATATATGTTCTTATCATATCATGAGGCTAATATAATTGGTTATGCTAAATTTAACTTGAATGTTTCTCATTTATTTTAATTAAGTAACACTTGAAAAAGTGTATGCCAAATGACAAGTAATTTATGTAGTTTGAAGGGAAAAAGAAGATGTTTCCTGTATAATTGCCTACCACCCTTGTCTTAATCTCACCCTTGCCCTCTCTCACTTTCTCTCTCTCTCTTTTTAAAAATGTTTGTAAGGAAACTGAGGTTTACAGTTGTGGAGATTTGACATGTCTTAGGACAAATCCAAACTTCAGGTTTGATCCTGGGCCATGTGAACGCTATTTTGGAATATCCCACTGACTTCAGGAATATTTGTCATTGATATATTGGTTCTTACGAGCAAATAGTGGTTTTTAGAAAAAAAGTCCAAAGTATTATTCAAGCTGTGTGATTTTCTATGAACTTTTTATTTATCAAAGAGCACAGTATGATACGACAATTCTATTTTACACAGGCATTTGCATATCAAAGTAATCACTCCAAGCTATCTCCAGTAGGGTGGTAAGGAACAGGACTAGACACTTTTCCTGTTTGTTTTCTGATTCTCTTGTCTATGGGAAGAGTAGCTTGTTTCCTTTTTTATTTTCTTTATACAAGTTACTTTAACTGAGTTGGAAAATACTGACTGCAGTGCACCTTGCAGTTGATCTGGATGTGCTGATAGTCCTTAACTTGCTGAGGAAATAATACCTTAATCCAGACCTGTCCCACAAAGATACATTTTATCCTTACCACAGAGTAAGTATGTCACAGGGTGATGTAGATGTTGAAAACTCCAAGCACTCTTTTTGATGCATTGGTCCTTAATTTTGAAATCTATGTAAAGTCAGTACAGGGAAAGAAGGTGGGCTTTATGTTGCCTTTGTGGATCACCCCCAGGAAAAGAAACTGTGGCCCTCCAGCCATGCTGAAAGGACTGTTTGTCTTCATCCTGCTTTCACCACTGTAGCCAGCTGTAGCCAACTGTACATGGCAGTTGGCTTTGATCTCCTCTGGACCTCAAATTGTGCCCTGTGATCTAAATATTTTTGCGTGGAGAAGGAAGGAGACCCAGGGACAAACCAATGTGTGCAGTGTGGAAATTCAGGATGGTCAGGCCCTGAAATAAAGCAGGAAGTAAAATTACAGGTATGGAAAATTATATCACTTGGGGCACTCAACTGAAGTTAAAATTTTCCAAATACACTGTATCTTTCTAGGCCAGCCAAGGGGTGGTGAAGACATGACTGAAAAAGGCCAAATTATTGTCTTCCAGAACGAAGCATTGTGGATTTGTGGATGCTTATGTAGAAAAGCTCAGCATCAACAAGGAAGTCTCTACAATACTCCTAAACTACTAAAAGTCTCTTGGGAATCTTATCTTTATTCAGGCCGTATTACCATTACCCAGGCCTGGACTGACTAATTTAAGTAGCACTGATCATGGTGGCAGATGCAGAAGAAATATGTGGTAGGCCCCAGATGCATATTTATACATTTTTTTGTCTCTCTGATAGCAAACATAAATAACCAAATGAGCCTATAAACCTATATTTCAGATCACAAATTTACATACCTGACATCTTTAAAATCTATAAATCATTAGGAGATTGTAAAATCCTCCTTCAAAGTGTTCTGTCCTTTATAAGATGCAGTTATTTCTGAGGGCTACTGTAACCATGAAATAATGCAGATTTCTGCAAAATCTCAAGCAAGAGCTAATACAAATGTCCAGGGCTGTACAGCCTCAGAAAAGATTATATAAAAGCAGAAAAGTATTTTTTTGGCTTTTCCAAGTGGTCTAACAGTTGTTCATTTGTTTTTAAGATGCAAAATTCATATAAAGAAAGCATAATACTTTTATGTCTGGACTTTATTTAAATGCCATTTCACTCTAAGCTCTTTTTAAGTATACATATCATTTGAGAACATTTTACAGTACCAAACGTTGAGCTATTCATTAAATTAAAAATAAGAATCTGCCTACCCTTGCATTTTCTAAAATGAGTTAAGCTGTAATATATCTTAGTCTAGTACAATAGGTACATAAAACACTGAATAATCTAAGTACCACCAATGTAAAAGGGAACTAATTTTTTCCTTTTATTTTAAATCACACTCTAAAAGGAAAGAAAATTCAAACATAGAGAAAATTATTTATTATGTCGACAACAAGGCTGGCAAAATTCTAAAGTAAGTAAAACTAAAATGCATTAGTTTTATAATACCTCTGCTTGCATTATCTAGTCTACATTATATCCACCCCTTGCAGCAGCTGCTGTGATACAAGTTTTAGTATGAGAAGGAAAAGTGGATCCCACAGAGCTGTTATATTTCCCCTGCAAACTTGGTTAAGGAAGTGGACTGGCAATAACTGGACTCTCAACCTTTGAATGTGCTAATCTCTAACTGACTCATCAAGAAACACTTGCTGTGCCATGAAAAATAAGGGTGTATCACACTTTCTCCCAGCTGCAGTGAGGGAAGAAAGAAAAGAACTGAACCTCTGAGGGGGAAGTGAGGTACAAGGTTTGCCAAAAAAATTGTAACTTTTGTTTCCATTTTCCATATTTTTCTTACAAGTTAAAGCTTGTCTCCCTAGGCTCCTTATTTAGTCAGTGGAGGAATATATGGTCCTTCAGAGGGCTATTGAGAGCATCTAAGTCAGAACTAGAGTATCTCACTAAGCCAGAGCTGTGAGTATCCTGTTGAGCAATCTTCCTGCCAGCAACAATATATTGTGTTGATCTTTGTCCAGACTAGATTGTGTGCTCATAACTGAGTCCCCCCCAGACATCGTTCCAGTCCTTTTTTTTTTCTCAAGAAAAGCATCATATGTCATTGCTTAAGTTAAGAAAATGTGAGTGAAGTCATATTTCAAGGCCTCATCAGCTGGCGTGTTCTTGTCCTTCCACATTCTGCCTACTCGCTTACTGTGTCTCCCATCTCCTACATCTCTTAGCTGTCTCATTTCTAGTGAATGTTTTGCTCCCCAGACCTTCAACCAGTCAGTTATATTAGTTTACCTATGCACTCCATTTTGTCTTACAGGGGAAAAAAGAAGGGAAGATGGGGCTTCCAATCCTGATTTCTTTCCTTTTCTGTACTTTCTTAAAAAGCAATACTAAAAAACCCCATGGGTCTCTTAGTTTAACTTACTTTAGGCCTTTTCAATGAACTTACAGCAATGCCCATAACAATTTGTTCTGTGTCTTAACTTAAGGTACACAGCTGTTTTATTTCTGGTTTTGAGTGACAAATACTGGGTCAGCCACTCTGTAAGGAATACAGTTAACCCTCATATTCTGTAGTTTAAATAATGGTGTACATCAGGCCTTGTCCTGCAGTTTTCACAGATCAAAACTTTCCATGTATGTTAATGCACATTTTGGATATGAGAGAAGTGAAGGATTTAGTTTCTCAGGTAAATGGAACAGGCACCACTTTTTCTGCTATTTTCTGAGGCTTGCAAGGTCATAGGAAAACTCCCATTTTGGTTTCCATTGAGGCAAAATAGGTAACTGGTAACCTGTAGCTTTCAAAATGGAAAGTAAGTTCTTTAAAAGTACCTTTTTTTTAAAGCACTGTGATTGGACTGAATGCTATTCTTAATTTAGTTCTTAATTTAACGGGCAGTTGCTAATGGAGGGTTTAAAAGAAGAAAAAGATGAGTAGCTGAAAAACAGAACTCAGAAATTCAAAGAAATAGGAACTGAAGAAGCATATAAAGACGTGGACTTATGGTTGTGCTATACACGGACTTTCTTATTTCTAGGTTTGATTTAAAGCTATAAAGATAACTTTTTTTTTCAGGTACGGTTAAAGAAAAGGAATAGAATTGGGATAGGTCGTAATGGAGTCAGAAGGGTTTTAATACAGACAAAGCTACAACTGCAAAAATCAATGTAATCCTGGATATACAGCAATTCAGGAATTAACATATATAAGAAATTAAAAGAAACCCTTAGTTCAACATAGTACAATACATAGGGTGCAAAATAAATTTTACAAGTCCCACAATAAATATTGGTTTGGAAAAACTAAAAGCATGGATAAGGTAAACTATAAGAGAAAGAAGGATTCAGCTAAGTAGATTAGCAGGCATTATAAGGAAGGCTTAGCCTTTAAACCTCTTTCTTCTTAACCGTAACCTATTGCAAACACCTTCAATTTTGCGTTAAAAGTCGAAAATATGATGTGAAGTCAAATAGAATAGAGTTATTGAAATAAATTCTGAATAATTAAGCTGCTGGTTGAAATAAAATCTGCACTCAGTAAAGTACAAATGTAAAATAATAGATGCTCAGAAACTTTTATCTTTTTGTAAAGAAAAGTGGTATATAAGACACATTTACAACAAAAATGAGTCTGTGTGCAATAGATTTCAAGCTAGCTTGAACTTTAGTTAGTCCCATACTTCATCCCTGCTCCAGTGAAGTCAATTGGAGCTTTGCCCTTGAGTTTGACAGCAGCAAGCCAAGACTTTAAGTTTATAACTTTATATTGAAGACGGCATTATTGCTTGTTTACTCGCTCTCAACTGGCATAATCAACACTGAAGCCTGTAAGCATCCTTAAATTAAATAATTGCTTTCCATGGGGGGAAAATTTGTGTTGTTTTGTTAAATCTGACAAGTACTGGGATATTTTGCCACTTCGTCTTTATTTATATGTTCCTAAGATGCCCTGAATAAAATGGAACAGCTTGACAAACTGGAGTATCTCAGAATATCTATTTTACTTTGTTTTCCTCTAAAAAACATCTACCAACACACTTTTCAGGGAAATAAGCATAAAAATCTTGCTGGAATTTCACCTAATATTCTAGACACTCAAAAAATGCAAAATTCCTGTTTATACAGCAACATACCTCTTTTATGTGTGTTTGTGTGTGTGTGCATGTGCCTGCGCATCCCTAAAAATATACATGCCTGCAAATATGTATATGTTTTTTCTATATGAAATGTAGAATTTTTAAAACACTTAGAAAATGTGTAGCATAGCAGTGTTTCTCCACCTTTTTCAATCACACCTTGCTGTCACTAGCTTCTGCTCCAGCCCCAGGGTTCATTATTGCCTCCTTATTTTGTCCCTTTATTTCTTTGCCTCATACTGTTGCCAGTAGCTCCAGCAATGTTGGCCAAATGCCCAAACCAATAATCTAAGTTGAACTCTGCTGCCAAGTCTGAAGCTATAGAGATGTCGCAGCACCATGCTCTGTAGGGTCCATAGTTCCCTATAAACATCGTCCAGAGTGAGTCAAGATGGCCTATCACAGAGCCAGAAATGATCAAGGAGTGATTATTACCTGGGCTCCAAACCATACTGTGTCTTGTCTGGAACATAATTTTACTTCAGTACTGACACAGATCTCACTGTCTGAGGACTGCTTAAAAAGATGCAGTAAAAACCCAAATGTTTTCTTCTCTTGTATTCTTGAATAACTCAGCCACAGTAATGTTACCATAAATTTTAACTATATGCCAACATGTTGCAAGCATCTCACTCCCTACATTAAATACAAAACTTTTAAATAAGTAAACTACATTCATTTTAGTGTCAGGCTTTTTCATAATTTCCTTAGTATTCCTATGTTCTGAAAAACTTGAAGAACTCATTTAAAGAATGTAAAAGTGATGTTCAATGCAGTGTCATTTGGATTATTTAACAGATCCAGAATACTGCTGTTGTAATAAAAGCATCTGACCTCTTGTACTCTGAATTTGCTTCTGTCTCAGTAAGGATGAAGCATTATTTTTGCTTAGTCTTTATTGTATTCCTCAGACGTAACTAAAAAACAACACTTGCCCTAAAAATACTGTATGTAGTGCTTTCCTTCGCTTCCAAGAACTTCTTTTATAAATCCTCCAAGCACTGTCTTAGTGTTCCATGGGGGAACACTCTAAAAGATACAGAATACAGAACATGAACAGCATCTCAAACAATGTGTATTGTGTCAAGGCCTTTCACTCTGAAATTTTTTATTGTAACAGTGACTACACTGTAAGTCATCCAGACTGCTCATTCAGAGAAGGTACTGCAGAACTATGCAGTAAAGACAGAGCCAATGATATGCAGGGGTTTGTCTTTTTTTTTTTTTTTTTAACAAATCAAATCTTTCTGTACATGAAAGCTGACTCAAAATATATTCTATATTCTAAATTTCAAATAATGCAAGATCAAAATAAATCATGAAGATTCTGGCATTGATTCTTTATTTCCAGTTGCAATAAAGAAGAGGGAGGAAGTTACAGTGGAATTGAAGAGCTGGAGCAGAAAAGCCCTTGATACAGTTGTACAAATATTTTATCAGAGGGCAAGAGATTTGAATTCTGATTGGTGAACACTTGCAGAATTCTTTCTGAAGAACCAGACTTCCATTGTGTTTTGGATCTCCTGGTGATGGTTGCATTGGATGGTGAGGAAATATATTTCCACATAGGTTGGTAGATGGAGGGGGTCTCCCTTTGTCCACTTTCAAACATCCACTAGTGTTTGATTGGCCTACAGAACCATGATCAGTAAGAAAAACTCTCCCCTTCTTAAATAGAGATATATTCCCAAGCTTCAGTGTATGTACATATAATCCAAGAGTTCATTGCCCAGGAATCACCTTCTAGTAACACATTAGGACAACAATTGTACTTACCAAAACCAAATTGTAATGGAAGGACAGCTGTTGGTATCAGTCCGTGAAATAGACTGACGTTCCTGGGTCATTCTTCCTGTCCCTCCATCTCTCTCCTCAACCCATTCAATAAATAGCCTCCTGCTTTAAAACAATCAACTAGTATGAAATCTAAGTGTTATACTAATGATCTAGGGTTCTTAGTGACTTTGCTTTCTTATGCTGAACTCTGTCAAACACTAAAAGGCAGGTGTCTTTTAATACTAGGTCTCAAATGATGAAAGGTTTGTGAAAAGTGATCCCTCATGCCTGGCTTATATGTAACACTGTAGAAGACAGCTAGGGCTCAGCCTCAGCCTGCTCTTTCTTGAGAAGTCTCCTCAGTGACCATATTACTTTCTGGGTCTCCAGATGTATGGGGTTAAGAAGCTGCAGAACAGCTATACCCAAGGCCCAACTGCAGCAGGGAATTGTGACAGGGATGATGAATGAATGAACCATTGTGCAAAAACAGAGAAAAAGCAGCGTGAGAGTGGTGATGGGCATAAAAGGAGACTAGCCTAAAAGGGCAATGCATCACCAAACAAAAGGGCTCAACTAAAGTGTGTCTGAAGTGCTGCCTTCTGAGTATAAAGGTGTTAGCTGTGTGGCCACGTGACAGCATGACTAGAATACGGGGGGCATATGAAGAATGCATCAAATACATTTTTCCTCAGTAAATGAGACGAGAATAACCTAGAATACTACTCACACTGATAACAGTAAATTGCTTGAATAGTAAATGAATTCTTTTCCATAACTACTTTAGGGTAAAGTAGTTATAATTAGGGGACAGAAGAACTCGTATTATCCAATAAATATTCAGAACATGAAACATGCATTTTATGCATTTTCCACCATCATGACATCCCTGCTCCATTTTCAGTTGCTGTGCATCAGTGTAGGTCCACTGATGTTTAAGGAGGCATGCAGAAGTACTCCAGGTAAAGAGCTTTCCCTATAGCTTGTAACATTAAAATGCAGTTTCATTCTCTGAAATATAATTACTTAGATGCCAGGAAGAAATAGAACATAAATCAAATAATGAATTAATGTTTTGAAATATAAATTCTCATATAAACTTTATTATGCCTTCCCTATAAGGTATTTTTAGGAACAGTTTAATAGTGGAGCTGTGTAACTCGGCTCACTTTGAGTGCAGCGGGTTCAGGAGTGACTGCATGAACAGCTCAGCTGACAGGCCCGAGAGGGCAGTTATTCTCAGAAGAGAGATGCTGACAAATGCATGAGGGAGAGAAACCGCTGAAGTAAATATAGATGAAAAAGACATGTGTGTACATCCTTATACTGGTACATAGCCTGAGTTTAGGCTAATTAAACCCCACTAAGATGATTTAAACTAACCTGTCTTGCTTCATCCTAAAATGGATTAGGAGTGTTCACACAGTCTGCTAATGACGTCCAGCTATTAATCCACTTGAACTGACAGGTTAGTATCAACCTATTTTGAACTACACTGTATAAGTAGAGAAGTCCAAATCCTTGTGATTATTGACTTAATTGGATAAAAACACATATCAGATATTCTGGGAGCAATTTCTTAGACCTCGATGAATCACAAGGCACAGGCAACATGGGCAAAAGCAGCTATCAAATTGAAGAACTGTATGTACCTATTAAAAATAATTTGTTTACTCTGCGCAGACAAATCCTATTGCCCAAAGATACTTCTATTTGTGTCTGGTACTGAAATAAAGGTTATATTTTGATTTTTTAGTGATCAAGTCAGGCCTAACAATTATTTATTATGAGAGATTCCTTTAGTAAATAATTAAGGATAAACCAACATCTACCTAACAAACTAATTCTTGACTAATAAATTATCTAAAGGGAGTAAAATCATATGAAGAAGTCTATCTCCATAAGGACTACATAAGACTTGCATTTCATCCACAGATCAAAAAAGGGAACAGGAGTTTGTCTTACCATCTGTGACATGCAATTTGTAAACTCATTAATTCAAAGCTAATCATGAGCATACATATAGGCAAAAAAATAATCAATCAATACGTAGCATTTATTATAAATTGTCCTAAAAATTTTCTGCGGGTAATGTCTTAATTTTAAATATGAGTCTGCAACAGCAGCAACAAATATGTGTACTAATTCATACACTGTATATAGATTCACTTACTCATCCAAAGTATCATAGACAGGCTTAGATGATGTTTTCAATTAAGAGTATATTTATGCAATTACTGTAGATACTACTTCACTTGAAGGAATAAAAACTGAATATGGAGCATAGTGCTTCTACTGACATGGCCCTGAGGGCCCTCACAACCGTCTCTGTCCCTGACCATCCCCCAGGACCCATGGGGGGATCCAGGGTGGGGGTCCCCCAACCTGCCCATGGCCCAGGGCCCCATGTCAGCCCCCAGGGCCATCATCTCCCTCCCCAGCCCATCCCCAAGGACGTGCTCGATGGCTGGGTCTGGGGCTACCCCAATGTCCCTCACCACCCTACTCTTGGCTGGGGGTGGGATGGGCACTGGCTGCCAGGCTTTGTCCTGACAGACCCCCACCAGCAGTCCCAGGGAGCAACAGCCTGCACAGCACTTTGACACTGACTCAAAAATCTCCTAATTTATTGCTATCAATTAAAATGCATCTTTATGGGAAAAAAAAAAAAAAAAGGCTTAGGTGGTAAAGAAAAATCTTGGGACACAAAAAGATATTAAACGGTGCTAAGTGTCTGAAAGAAACAAATCAATAGCTTGGGCAAGCAGTAATTTTATTATGTATTTTTATGCTGGGATATTGCATGCATTGCTGGAATGGTAGAACACTGGCAGGGCTCTACCTTCTATGAAGCATAAAAGAGGGGAAAAAACAGCGAAAAAGACTAGATAGAAAAATGAAAGGAATGTTTATTACCTGAAGCCTCTGGTACAGATAATACATTTTACCAAAACCCAACTATAATCAAAAACAGATTCTTTGTTCCCACAGCTACTTTGTCAGCAGCTCTCCACATTTAGTGATTTGCAAATAATGATGAGGACTGGGAAAAACAGTTTAAGTATTGCAGTGCTACACTGGCATGGATTAAGTCTTAAATGCAAGTAGTGATTTTATCGGTGACATTTACACTTGATTTAGTTCCTTAAACTAACTGAAAAGGAATCAGGTTTTCCATTATTTGAAAAGCTGTCATGTAAAAAAAAAAGATGAATATTATTTGTTCAAAAAAATGTAACAGTCTTGTTGTTCAACTGTAATATTATTAAGGAGAGGCAGTAAATGCAATCTTAGTATGTTCACAATAAATAATTTAAAAGAAACTTTTCCATAGGAGCTTTCCAGTTCTGCACTTCCAATGAACCTGTATAAGTCATATGTCTCTGCTAACTTTGGTTTATAACCAGATAGCTCTAAGACCATTGCCACACACTCCTTTTCAAAGCTTTCAAAGCTCAAATATGCTAGAAGAATAATATTCTGAGGGGACGTTATTTAAAAGTTTCTCCATGATACAGAAACTTCAAGCCCTAATGCTAGATATCATGTATCCAAAAAAGGATGCAACAATTTCTTCCTCCAATTTTGAGAGACATCAAGCCATGAATATAAACTCAGCAAAAGTTTTACAAAATATTGTAGAACCTTCTCAAACTCTTTCACAGGGAGACAAAAATTTTATAACTGAGTCTCATCAAGATGCTCGTCTTATACACTTCTTCAACTCCCATCTGTTTTTTTCAGCTAGAGGAAAAATTTACTTCCAAGAGCAAGCCAGTCTTTACAGTACCTGAGTGCTGTCTTTGGATCATGGACAAGACCACTACAGTATGGATTGCAAAGATTACCAAAGCTATCTGACATTGGCACCAAATGATTTGTGTTTCAGTTTCTTGCTAATCTGTTCACCTCTTAGGACATCAGCAATATCCCAGAGGGAGAGTTTCATTATTTTTAGTGGGTGCTGGGGAGGGCCAGCTTTTAAAAAGTCTTGTAAGAAGATGTGCTGTTTTGGCTGGAATAAAGTTAATTTTTTGCATAGTAGCTAGTATGGGGCTATGTTTTCAATTTGCGCTGAAAACAGTGTTGATAACACAGGGATGTTTTCATTATTGCTGAACAGCACTTACACAGAGCCAAGGCTTCTGCTCCTCACCCCACCAGGAGGGGCTGGCAGGCACACAAGAAGTTGGGAGGGGACACAGCAGGTACAGCTGGCTCCAACTGAACAGAGGGACATTCCATACCATATCACATTGTGCTCAGCATATAAATCTGAGGGAAGAAGAAGAAGGGGGAGACATTTGGAGTGATGGTGTTTTTCTTCCCAAGTAACCATTACACGTGATGGAGCACTGCTTTCCTGGAGATGGCCAAACACTTGCCCGCCAATGAGAAGTGATGAATGAAATTCTTGTTTTGCTTTGCTTGCATGCGTGGCTTTTGCTTTCCCTATTAAACTGTCTTTATCTCAACCCACAAGTTGTCTCATTTCTACTTTTCTGATTCTCTCCCCCATTCCATTGCAGGGCAGCAAGTGAGTGGCTGTGTGGGGCTTAGTTGTCAGCTGGGGTTAAACCATGGCAGAAGGCAAACACAACTCATCTAAAAGTATGGTCTTTGTGAAAAACTAAATTTCCATTAAGAGTTATCAAAATAAATTGGTAAAAGCATGCACTGCTGTAGAGAAAAATCGAAGTGAAAAAGTTGGCTAAAAGGAGATTAAAAATAGAAATGAAAATTACTGTGTCATCAAAGATAATGAAGTTTAAAAGAAATGATAAAAAAGTCATTTCGTAGAACACTTTATAAAAAAATGCAGTTACTCAAGCCAATAAAAATAAAGTAAGCTTTTTAATAGGAACAGTTACTAATTAGATATTTTTAAAGGCAACATTAGCATCTCACTTTTATAGTCTTACAAATAAAAGCCAAAACCCCAGCTTTCTTAGCATTGCCTGATATTATCAGCAATAAGGACACAACAGTATAGCAATATTACACGTTATTTTTCAACCAACAACCCAGAAGCGGTACAGTAGTAAATCATGCATGGGCATGCATATAAAAAAAAGGAATTTAGAATCCTTGATGTATATGCCACAAATGTGTTTGTATGCATTTGGGAGGTAACAGGCTTGCAGGTAATGCCCTTGGTACCCTGGAACCCATGCAATATGATTTGATGTTGACATACACAAGGGCAGCTACATATCCAGCAGTTCCTCTTCTTGTGGTTCAAGAACTGTCATTGTCAGACGACCTGAGTCCACAAAATCTTGTTCACATCAGTAATCTCCTTAATGTCAGTGAAGGTATTTGTCTGATTAAGCAATGGGAATGACAGATTTCCTTCATCCCTTTTGGCAGTTATTATGCAATGTCTAGAAGAACAGGATGGAAAGCCATAACAGATGCCTCCCTGTTACTTTTTCATGACTCACAAATTCTCACTTAGTTGCGAGCAACATCTTTACCAACTTTACCATACAAATTTCAGATAACAGCATTTAAAAACTAGAGTATGTGATAATAAAACCCCTTTCTGTTATCAAGCACTATCAGTGCTCTCAATACTATATACATATTTCCCTCAAGGAGTTTACACTCCTCATCATAGATGACGGATAATGGTATGGAAGACATTCTGATGGGCCCACTGATACTAATGGGGAGAATGCCATTTGAAACCTGTGAGATAAGTTTTCCAGCCCAGATGTTGTCACAAGTAGTTTATTTTCTCTCTCTTACCCCCTCACCCCAGCCCCCCCACCCCTGAACCTTACCCCTTCTTTTGGTGAATTATTAGAAAGATTTTGCAGGAAAATTCTCTATTGTAGGGAGGAGGTAAAATAAAAGTGATATATTTTTTTAATTATATCACTTCTCTTGCAATTTGTCATTGGGCATGGTTCACTCGCACAACTGGGACATACTTGAAGAATATACATACCATAAAATGTGCATATCCAGTGGAAGAAATAGCTATAAAAAACCAGCAATTAAAGCAACTCCAGTTCAGAAACACCATATTACAATAGCTATTATTAAACATAAGAACAAATGCACAGTGAAAAATTAGGCAAGGGGAAAGGCAATAAGAAATAAGGATGGTGACAAAGTTTGGGGTGTTACAGGGCATGGAAGACACAAAGACAATGTTGTGTGTTATACCTCACTGAAAGTATAGCCTTCAGCACTGGCAAGTAGCAGAACAACTATTAAGCTGACAAAAACTGCCAAAGAAACTTCCCAAACAAAGAACAAACAACTACCATTAGGAATTTTATTGTCAATCTGAAACAGCTGACTGCCAGAAAATGTAGTCATAAAAAATAAAATATAGCTTAAATTCCTCATTTGCCTAAGCTTGCAGGAAATGAGAAACTTTCACAATTGAAATGTCAAATAATGATGACATTTCTGAAGTCTGTTTATGACTAAGTGCAAACAGAGGGTCTCCATGTTGTTTCCTTATTTCAGTTTACTAATCTGTGCTGATAACAATACCACAGCTCACAATGAAAATGTAATCTATTTGCAGAGCATTTTTTTTTGTTTGAACAATCTATTGAAATATTGTGCTTTAATTTCACAGTAAAATAGAATATTATTCCTTTTTTTCTCCATAACAATGCAAAACATACCTTGGGGTGATATTTCCCATTCATAATTCCCTCTCTGAAGGAATATTTAAGAAACATTTTAAACATACTAGGTGAACTCCTCCTGACTTTTATGGTAGTTATACACATCTAGGCTTTTTGTTTGATGCAAGCCAAAAACGTTCTTGTCTTCTTACCGTCAGATCTTTCATGTACCTAAGGTGCATGCTGTAATGTGAGAGAGTTTGTGCCTACTGTCCATGCAGGATGAAAGCTGGACAGTCATGCTATGCTGCTCTGGGAATTTCATACAGCAGAGTCAAACCGTGCATAATGAAGGTAAAAGGATGCGGTTCATACAGAGGGCATATGTGAGGTCACTCTCAGTCTGGCACTCTCAGGGAATCCTCTTGTGGGCTGAGGTTGTTTTTTGCAGGCACCCAGAGGGGACCACTAAACTGTGTATAGTCTGAATGGTCAGGAGATGCTGTCCTAAGGGAACTTCTGAGAATGCTGTAATTGGGCAGAGTAAATGCAGTCATTAGATCTCTGCATAATAACCAGCAGCATTACGTCATGCCGACTTGCTATTCACAGCCTGATTCACAGGCCTAGTGACAGATGAGAGGACAAGCCTGTGACCACCCTCCTTCATGTTATTTTATATACCAGCTTGCTATTTTGGTCTGCTGTTGTGACCAGACAGCACTCATCACTTCATTCTTTCACATGCTCTCTGACCATGAAATAACAAACATGATGTACCTAGGAAAAAAAAAAAAAATAAAAAAATTGTACTCTTGAAGATTACATTCTGGCTCTCTGAAATACTTTTCTAGAGAAAAGTGGCTTCCACTGAAATTTTCAATAAAGTAATTTTCTTCATCAGCTGTTTTTTTTTGTGTCTAACATTCTCAGCTACTTCTTGTCATAAATTTGTACACAGAACTGTGTGTAACGCTGTTATTTTTATATCCATATGTAGACTGGTGAAGGAAACACTGCATTAATAATGTCTATTTGTCTAGAAAAATGAATCTTTAAATCCCTTTTTGAGGGTTGGTCCATAAGCTACTGTGTTAAGGAAACCTTTAGCTCTTCCACTTTATTCTGGCTGTTTCTTTAGTGCTATTCAAGGTCTCAATGAAAAGCCCCTCTTGCAGTTCTGCAGTTAAAACAACAAAGCACTGCCTATGTTTCTTCTTTAACACAGCTCTAAGGATTTATTCTTTGCTCCTTTATTCTTCCTTTTTCTGAAGTTTGCTTGTCCTTTTCCCCTTTAAAATCTCTTTATCTAAAGCTGAATTAGTTTTTGCAGCTGGTTGGCAAACTGCCATCGTTTTCTGCTCTGACACTTATTTGTCAATTTCCAGTTGCCTTCAAACTTTTTATTTTTCTTAGCTTCTATTTCTTTTTCCTCTTTCACAGTTTCACTGATTCAAGTTTTGGTTGTTTTAATAGAAAAGGATAGAAAAATCCCTCCTGGGAGAGAGAAAGGGGGAGCCATTCTCTACAGTGACAAAGAGAAAGCAAAAATACTATGAGATTTAACCATTGAAGGCTTTGAAATAACAAACTTTGTGCTCCCTACAGATGCTTATTATCTGATCCAACTTTCAGGAAGGTAGCAGTTAAGTCTGCTACAGTATTTGTGTTCTGCCCTAGGAGAAACTTGTAGATCCATTTTTGTATAATTTTTAGACGTTTCACAGGCTACTATTTTGCTTATCTTAGAGTGTTCACTGTAGTTTTAAAACACTAGGGATTAAAGATTTATTTATTTATTTTTAACACTGCTGCAGCTCAATTTCTCAACTTAGGGTGTATATAAAAATCACTAACCTCCATTTTAGGCTTCTACTCATAAACCTATTAAAGCAATTTTTCAACCTTCACTTACTATAAATACTGTAGGGTAATGTATTTTAATGAGAATTAGAAAACAAGACAAATTTGATTCATTTTATTTTTTGAAACTTAACAGAACTTCTCCTCTGTATCATTTACTATAGATGTTGTATTTGAAGCACCTCATAGCCTGTTTTACCAGCCAAGGTAGAGGGAGATAGAAAGATCCTATGAAAAAAACCTCCTTAACTAGACTTTGAATATCAGTATGATGGCTTATGTAGGCACTGCACAGCCATTATTCTGCCCGTTAAAATAAAAATAATAGAATATTTAGCAAACCTGTCAAGAAGTAAGTGCCCAAATATCACATCTTTATTTTCTCTTCCTTAGAATGTAGTTTTTAATCTCTTGAGCGCAACAAAAAGGCAACATAAAGCTTTCCTATCAGACTGAGCCCTTTTTTTCTGCCATGACTACTATAGAATTATTATTACAATTACTGTTACTAATAATTGCTATGCTAATTACAAATCACAATTATATGGGCACTGTACCTTCACTTTCTTTGGAAGTGGAATAAAGTGTTTCTTATACTGCCAGAATGCAAATAGTAGGTTGGGGGTTTTTTTTCAGCCCTATAGCCACAGCTCGGTGGAGTGGGTTAGAATGCTGCATACATTGTCACATCTTGGCAGTTTGAATAGAATTAAAGCAGATGAAAAGAAAGGCCATATCTAAAGAAGAGGGAAACAGAGTTACAGCTTTCGGTAGCCTTTCTTATGTGTGAGGTCCTAGAAATTGGCTGGACTAACTGTGAAGTGGTGAATACTGGCAGCAGCTGTCCAGTAAGTGGAAATGTAAGTAATGATTACCCTTGTGGTCAGAGTTACTGCAGGGCAGTTCCCAGCTGACTTAAACTGTTAAAAGTTACAACCTAATTAAACCTCACTTCTTGCATCAAGTATTTCTTTCTACATATCTAGACAATGTCTCGTGTGTCTATCATGTGTTCACTGCTGTTCCACTTCTACACATGCATGTATCGTGCCTTTTAGTGCTGTGTATAAACACATCTTCCCAAAGACATAGAATGAAAGTGTTTTACTTATGAACAAAAGCCTATTTGAAGGCAGACCTTTAAACCTGAATTCGGTGAAGAACCCAGGACAACAGCTTACCTACATAAGTCTAACATTACACTTTTTAGCTATTTTTAAAATTAGATTAACTTAATATTGACGTTTTTGGAAAAGAACCGAGTCATAAAAATTAATATTAAAATTTCACTTAGTGCATCGTATGTATCTGGTGTATTACCAGACATTCAAAATACTAACTTCAGAGCAGTGATGCATTATTTCATTCCATTGCAGAGTGGTGAAGCAACTGCCTCAACTAATTTATTTTTTAAAAAATCATATTAAAACATTTTGAACTAGCTTTGACTGGTGAAATTTTTTTATTATTTTTATCATAATATTAATGCATCAGCAACAATCACAGTAAATTGGTATGAAATTAGTACAAAGAGCTTTAAAACTAGATGTGCTTTGAAGTAATTTAAGAACTTCTTACATACAATAACTGTATTTGGATTAGAAAGTATTCTCCTTAAAATAAGAAGTCCGAAAAAATTTAGTAGACATTACTGTCATTTTGTTTCATTTTGAGTCTTCAGGAGTTTTAGTGGAATTTACAGTTCTCCAGTACATTCATCTTACTTTATTTCAACTTAAGCTTTTAATTTTGGTATAAGTAATTAGGAAAACACATTTAGATCTGAGAATACAGAAGAGCTAAGTATATTAGTTCATATTTCATGTCATTTTTTGTAGGCCTGAAGAAACTGTATTTTAGTGAGATAAGCTGGTTTATATATTTTAAGGTTTAATTTAATCCATATATAGTACTCTGATCATCTGGCTGAGTTGTTTTCTGTGGAAAAAGCAGAACAGCACCATCTAGTCAAAGGTGATATCACAATATTTTATTTTGGGGGAATGGGGAATGGAAACCCGTGATAAGTTTGACAGAAAACAGCCATATTAGACTAGATTTGGGTGCTTGAGTTTGCAGCCCTAACATCCTTTTAATGTATTATTTTTAAAGTAGTTTTATATATATTTACCTTAGCATGAAACTGCAAAGAATGAAGATTCAAAGAGAACTAGATTATGCGATTCCAGACAACAATGTAACAATAGGTATTAAGTTGGCATATTATCAAGCCTCTACAAGTTTCCTCTTCCCCATTTGTCTTACAATGCCTCTTTCCTCTCCATAATCTTTCCTGACCCACCTCCTTGTTCAGTTTATTCAGTTTCTGCTGATTTCAAAATTTTTCTTACCCATTCCATTTTCTTCTCCTTCACTTTCCAATCACACAGCACTCTTAGCCCATTACTCTTTTTTTTCAGTCTCACACTTCTTACCTCATATGTTCCCACTTCTCCTCCAACTTCCCAGACCTAGTCACTAGAATTCTTGGCTTTTATCTGCAAATTAGTTTTTTAATTCTTCGAGAATCATTGATTAGAGCCAGTGGATCCACTTGATTCACATTCAAATATGCAGCATATTTCTGGAAGAGTAACAATAAATATTTGTAAAGATTATAGAAGACCTGTTATGAAATTGGCCATTTTCTGGAAAAATCAGTCAGTTTGTTTGCCTGAAAGTGGTCTGCTGGTTTTGTATCTATTTTAGGGGGAGAAAAGAAAAAGAAAAAAATAAGAAAGCAGCCTTAAGGTATTACTATTGCGATTTTGCTGTTGACAGCAGAAATAATTCTGGAATTTACAGATGCCAACAAAAACGTCCAACCACATATAAAAGTATCAACAATACACTGTCAACACTGGGAGTCTCTAAAATATGTAATATCGCCAAGAAATGTTTTCCAGATTTTGAAATATCACATACTAAAAATGTCTTCCTGGCAAAGTACTGTTCTAAAATATTAGATTTTACTTCCAGTTTTTACTCCCTGGACAACACTTCCAATGAATAAAGTAGCTTCTCTGAGTGCTTTTTCCCCCACTCTCGTTCTGAAGTAGCCTATCCTGAACATATAAACAAAGTATTTTATTTTTCTAATCAAGTCACAGCTCATAAGTAGTCTCCAGCATTGCAAAGGAGAATACAGGATATAGATTTTTCAGTGCATATTTCTGCATTATCTGAGACAAAACTAGAGAAACAAGAAATAAGTTGATCCTTTATTTTAGAAGAGGGATTCTAACCTCTTACCAAACTCAGGTGGGAAGGAATGTCCCATAGAAGATAGAGCGGAGAAAGAGGGAGAGATGTACACAACTTGCTCAACGTTTTTATTTCATCTGAGCTATGATGTTTGCCGAATTATCTGATAGGAAAAAGGAGAGTTGTACAATGTGTTGTATCTTTCTCAGAAAGGTTGTAAGTTCATTCAGAGTAAGAGAAGCTGAGATAATGGCTGGTTTAGGGCCAAACCATTCAAATGCTGATGGAAACACATTTTCTATCTGAAACAAAGCACTGATAAGGCAACATTTATTCCCATTAGAGACTGTTTCAAATGAACTAGCTATGTAATATATGCTCAGAAGTCTAAAATGAACTAGTGAATCATTGCCAGCTCTTAACTTATCTTGGAAAACTGGGAAACAGTCAGATTTGCAATCCTTGTTCCATTATCCAGAAAAGGATATAACACAGAATAACAAATTAGCTAGCCTGACCCACATTTCAGGTACAAGAATGGATTTGTTACCTAGGAACTCTGCTGGTAATGAATTATAGACTGCGATTATAATTACTACTAGTCAGATAGCTTTTTTGTGTGTGAGATCGCTTTCTGGTTGGTTTTAGTTTGGACAGGAGTATGGGGTTGGTAAATAAAGTACATACATACACCTGGACTTAATTCACTTACTACATGTAGTGAAGGATTTTTCGGTTTTTTATGCATTTTATGAAATTTACAGGAATGAGCTAGAGGAATTAGAAACTGTTCCTTCAATATTTATATCCAGGATCTTCTAGATATTTTTTTTCTTGTTCAAGTTCTAACCTCTCTCTCTCTACATATATGTTATGGTCCTTGGAGTATGGTTTCTGGATCTTTGAAGGGGATGGACAAGAAAAAGGTTATGTATAAATTGTCTGCAAAAGTGACTTGAAAAAATGAAGTTATCTTAACTTGTTTAGGCTTGTTACATGATAATTTTTATTTCCACCGGGAAACTGGAAACTGGGGGGTGAAAGGCATGAAAGTTGCTAAAAAGTAGCTAGCGTTATCAGTGAATATTGTATACAGCTTGAGAATTATCCAAAGATTGGTAGGCTATTAAAAAATAAGGAATCAATTAGTATTATGGTAATCTAAATCAAGTGATGTAAATGGTTAGAATCCTGAAAAATAATACAGCCAAATGAAGAGGAATATATTTTGAATTCAGGAAAGCAGTTTATATCTACAGAATGACAGAAGCTGTCTTAAAAAAATGACTAAAACTAGGTTTTAAGGATTATCATAGATTACATCCTCAACCTGAGCTTCCTGTGTTTCTATGAAAAGATGGCTAACAAAATCTTTGAATGGATAATAAAGGGGAATGGAGACAGGAAATGCTGGAGAGGGTACGCCAAAAAAAGACCCCCAATACCCAAACCCCCCAAAACTAAGATCACATAGCAGAAAATCTTGCATTATGGTGTGAGGTGAAAGTACTTAAATTTATCTGGTATATTGAAAGGAAGTTTAAGAGACAGGTTGATAAATAAGTATTTAAACATAGGAATTATATCTCACAGCACAGAGCTTTTTGATCTTGCTATCAGAAATGGAACGCAAGCTAACTACTAGGAATCAAAACTAAGATAATTCTTCTAGAAATAATACACAAAATTACTGGGAGACCTGAAAGGGTCATGGATCCCTTAAAATTAGATGCATTTTCATCTGTCTGCTGAAAGAAATTCTACTAGTGGCCAAGATAGAGGGCCGCACTGAAAAATTACAGTGTGCTTCTGGTCTTTGAGGGTAGTACTCAGTCCCCTCATATTTTTGGGCTTGGGAGGAAAAGTAGAGAAATTTCAAGTTATAGAAGATTTGATTGCTCTCCACAATCTCAGTTTTACACCTCAGAGCAGGGCAGTGTGTATAATAATATCTCATAATATAGGCCTTAAAATAATTGCCTTTAAAGTCAAGATGTTTCTGTTTCTCTTGATGTATATCTGCACTAATATATTGTGGTTATGGAGTTTTGATTTTTCCTCTCCTCTAGGAAACAGAATGGGTGAAACAGAATGGGTGATGGTTACAGAAAGGACTACAGATGTCATACTGTGAGAAAGAACTGAAACTCATTGTAATCTTGATCTCAGTTTGCAAAATATTCTTCCCAGCTTGCTTTGTTGTGAACTCTGTGGAGTTTCACTTTCCTTCAGATCATGGATACAGTTCATCTAGTATCTAGTATAATTGATTTTTCTTCAAGAAGCTGGATCCTTTCTAATTTTTGCTTTTGTTTTAGTCTGATAGAATAAAGTGCAAACTGATGAGTTGTGATGTCAGGCGAGATGATCTAATTATCGTTTTGGGCATATATAAAGCATGCTAAAACATAAAGCAAATGGATAAACCACCTGCATCATTAGGAAAAAGTATGTATATATGGATTTATTTTAATAAGAATGTAAGCAAAAATATTTTAAGATGATATTACACAAGATGTTCTTCACTGTTTTTTTAGTGATAAGGTTTTAAAGTATCTTTTTATAAGCTTTCCCTCTGTTGTGACAGGATTACTTCTGCTCATCTGTAACTACAAAAGTGTTTCTTAAAAAAATGTCTGACAACTCAGTTCTTGAATGTCAAAGAAAGAAACCTATAGATGTGACACAGTAATTCAGTGACAATGCAGAAGTACCTTTTTACCTCGGAACATTTTCCTCTTTTTCTTTTTGGGCCTTAGATGGTCTTTCCTGTCCCTTAGTGACACATGCAGAAATTGAAACGGCAGAACTGAACAGCAGTTCACTAAAACTATTATCCAGCTGCTGCTGCTGAAGAACCAGTGCCTTCAGGAGGGTGCAGCTAGCTTATAAGGCAATATCCAGAGAAGAATCCACTGCTAATCTTAGACAGTGAGATTGTTTTGGAGCATGAGGTGAAATGTTTTATATTATTTATGATTCTTCATACTATCATATAAGTTCTTATAAAAGAAAAGCATATTGGCAATCTCTTTGAAAAGCATTCACTTGAAGTCCTTCAAATCAAACCTTGACCCCATTTAATAGTAGAGGCTGTAGAGACTCTATGAAACTTATGTCCTACTTCATAAAAACTGATGTTTCTGCTGTCACCTTGCTAGCCTTATTGGGCAACAATTATGACATCACACAGCAGAGACAGTCTATTGCTAAACTGCATTCTGGCCTCTGTATTTGTTTCCAAATGAAGGAAGAAGAAAGGGGATACTGTAGCTGTTACCTAAGCCATAGGAGCACAGGTAAGACTAACCTTTCTCTGCCCTATTATTCAACCTTGTGCAGAAAGCTTTGTTTAGCTGTTGCTCTGGGTATGTCTTTTAAACACTTGACTGAAACTTTATAAATGATGTGGTACATATTAAAATGATGTGGTACATATTAAAATGATGTGGTACATATATAAAAGGAGATAAAAATTAATTTTTTGTAAGTCTTTGGTTTTTTTCTCTAGTGTACAGTGTTTATGCTCTCAACCATGGTTTTTTAGTGGCCGGTTTTTAAGCTAGCTATTTAAGATCTTAACATTTTATTTTGGGTGGCCCACTTAGTGTGATTATCCACACAAGGAGATTCCTGTCCCCTGTGACCCATCAGCAGATGGTATCTTGGTCTATTGTAGACCTGATGCAATACTTGCAAGGCGCAAGGAAGGATGATAGTGATGTCAGCTGCCAAAGACCAATCTGGAAGAACAACTTGGTTTGATGACTTCACACAAGCAGCCTTTAAGTTTAATTTCCTCTTTCATTAGGCTGTCATTCAATAATCCTTTTGAACCAAGAACTCCTGAGATTTTAAGCACCCCATAAAACCTCCTCATCAATATATTCTAGCCATGCTAAAGCAATTGCTATGCCTTCTTTGAGAAAATTATTATTTTGTCTACAAACACTTTTATCCAGGCATCATAGACTCCTATTATAAACATTTCATAACTAAGCAACAGCATCCAATTTTGTGAAGTATGAATTTAAGATTGTTTATTCCAAGCATAGCACTGATAAATTGTACTAGTTTTCCCAACTATTTTATTTCTACTAGAAAATGGATTTCTAAACAAGAAAAGTGCGATATTTAATGTAAAATTTATTTTTCCCTTAACATTCCAAGTCACATAATACTGTTCAGTGTTATTCTCCAAAGGAATTTTTTTCACCAGTGTTTTCTTCTACAAGGTATAACCCTGCTCCAATTTTTACAATAATCATACTCTTGCATGCTGGAACTACCTTCCAACGTTATGCCTTATTACCTGCCTGAGGTAGACTGTTATCACACACAAAACTTACATTCCCTCTTGCATCTTTTACCCAGATAATGTTGTAAAAAAAAAAAAAAAAAATCAACCTGTGCCAATTATACATGCTTCCAATGAAAATACTCCTTTTAGGAGTTCATTTCTGTATCATGTATGTATGGAATTTTGATAAATATTAAAAATAAACAAACAGTCAATTGAATGACAATATATTTAAATTGCTCTAATCACTGGAAACAAAATTGTTGTTGTATTATTTAAAATTATAATTAATTGCTTATGATTTACATAATTTTTCTGTCCTAAGATCCTGGCACATAACCAATTACATTCATAAATTACTATGTTTTTAATGAAATAATTCCAGAAACACTGATATTCATCCCTATTAAAAATCCTGGTCAATTCAACTGTTACTATTCTTGAGAGTCAACAAGTTCCCTGATTATAGGACTGTGGACAGAAGGAATGAATACTATTGTTATGGTCCTCACAGTGAGATTGTGCTTGAAAGGGTGCTTAGAAATCTTACCTCTCTGGATATTGTGCTCCCTTGTTCCTACAGGGACAAGATTCTGATTAAAGTGTTAATCTCTGAAGAAACAGGTCAGCTAAGTTCTAAGGCATGGATAGTCATCCAGACCAAGTGTTTAAACTGAGTCCAGAAGGAAAATTAAGGCAAGTGTGATCTCTGGAGCTCATTAAATCCATTCTGCATGCAAATGACAAAGCACCTCTGAATATTATCCTGGGGTTTGCCCAAAATAGTAGTAATCTTGCAGAATGGTTTCGCCATGTAGTAAACTAACTCATCTGAGATTTATGTTATTTATTTATTAATATGTTACTATAATGTACATATACAGTATTATTATATCTTTTTCTTCTATTACGTGTTATAAATATTGCTATAAATAATAGTATTTATCATTGCATTACTTAATCTTGTTTGGATCTAGGCTATTTATATTTTTTTCCAGCCTTCTAAAAGGAAAACGTTGACTAAGTTAGTTAGCTAGGCCTCATTGAGAAATGGAAAGAAAGTTGCATCCACAAAAATGTCACCTATCTTACATCTCTCTCCCCAGTCATCTTTAGAAGGCAACTCATTCAGTCCTATTTACCTCCAGGGACAGCAGGGTACAACCAACCAACTTAGGCTAGAAACTTAGCTTTTAGATGGGTGCAGTCACATGTGATGAATCCTTTCCCAATTTGAAATGCAAATTTGAAAAATATTTTTCTTCTCTTCCCCCTGTGGGAGATACATAATGTGGAGTTGAGAATGAAGTTGCTGTGTTTGAAAACATTTCATGGCTTTTTGACAGTATTCTTGTCAGGGGGTTGTTTTTTTTTTAAAGAAATACCACAAATTATCATCAATGTGCCAAAATAAAAGTACAGAAGAGATGTATTTTCAACAGAGGAAAGGCAGAAAATTTCCACACTAGAAATAATAAGTTAATTTGCAGATCTGTGTTGTTATTAACACTTGTATCTACAGACCCACACTGACTGCAGAGAGAAATCCTAAACCTATATGAAAGCATAATACTGTTGTAGAGTTTAAATACTTGTCTTTTAAGTGGATATACTTACGATTAGATTAGTGGTTTCTTAACTGAGAAGTTTCTTACCACTAGAGGGCTCAAAATTGCTGTTTGATTTTATGTATGAATACATGCATAAACATATATATAGAGAGATACATACATGCACAATGTATGATATGTGCACATCATTCATGTGCATGTTGTTTGTGTGTATATAGGTATAAACACACATATATGCACATACATCTATGTACTTGTCATGATCTATTTTTTTATTGTAAAGGTTTTGAACATTTAAATGCAATTCATATCTTAAGGATTTTTAATATAACTTCACAATTCACCACATAAAGGTGATACGTTTCTTAAATGTCATTAAAAAAATTACAATTTTTAACTTGGTTCTCAGATGTCTGAATTTATACAGAATATTCCACAATTACAATGAAATACATTTCAAACTGCCTTGACCAATGCCTGCTGTCATCAAATGTTTTATTAAGATATCTAGATGACACTGAATAACATGGGCATAGTTAATTTTTTTTCATAAATTACTCCACCTGCAGTGTTGCAGAACCTATCACACCATGGATTTTTGTTTGATTATATGACATATTCTCCTGGGAAATCTTAGGAGCTCTGAATAAATAAAAAAATTTCTTGGAAAGCTGTCTGTTTTCTTTCACCAATGTGACAATTGTAATGAAGAGAGAAATGGCTTTCAACCATTTTTAAGTAATGCATAACCTTTGGAGATAGTGCAACCCAGTTCCTTCATAGTATGATGATGTAATAATGAATAATTTACCCATGCATTCCAAATGATAATTAACATAATATTTTCAGTCAGACTTGACATATACAAAAGTTTGAGGTAGGAACATTTTCTATGGGCTAGCAAAATTATATCAATCTAAGAAAACTGCTCAAGAAACCAGTATTTCAAGAACAATGACGTTTCAGATAATCATGACTAAAAACAAGTATGTTGCTGTAGAAAGAACACAGACACCAAAATGTTTTGCAGATATTTATTGTTGCACATAATACTGAATTTTGAAAATATTTTCTTCAGAATTTTTTCCTGTACAGAAAATTGTGAAAAAGCACAAAAAACCAGAAGATACTCTTTTTGCGGCACTTCAGTGTTTTGATTGATTGTGAAAAATTGTGTTGCACACAATCATGCATATGAATAAAGACTACTCAAGTGAATAAGCATTTGCATAACTGAATCAAATCTTTCAGATTTTGCTACAGAATAGTATCTTTGAATTTGGCTGGGCTACATGTGATTACTGCCTACATTATCACTAGTACAGTTAGATACTAACAATTGAATACAGCTTTAGTATCTTCATTTTCTAGCATCATCATATTATGTGTGTTTTCTTAAATTGTTAAAAGTTGTACCAGATGGCTCACCTTCATAAAATGGTAAGTTCTTCAAAAAGCACAATAAAATAACTGGGGGGAGGAAGTTAAGACTAAACAGTAAAGTAAGCTGGAAATACAATTCTATTGCCATGTACACTTAGCTAAACTTTAAAAGTACAACTTATTATAGTTCCATTTATGTTAGCACATTTACTTTAAAATGAAAACCATATCCAACAAAGACAAGAGTTTTTACTTTAAGAACTTTAACTCTTGCTTGTTTTGCTTTAAAAATGTATCTTTACTGATTCTGTATGATGTTAGATTAGAACTATAATGTTCTAATAAGAAAAATCATATTTTGTGTATTTTTCCTTATGTGGAATGCAGTTTTCTTTTGTCAGCCTCAGTCTGTTATCTGAACTTGGAAAACAACCTGGTACATTGGATGACAGACACTAAAAGCGGCTTTGTTACTGATAGACAGGGTTGTCTGGCATATTCATCACATCACCTTTGGTTCCAGGAGTAAAACATCCTGAAATCAATAAAGTAGACTGGAATATATTGACACTACTTTTACATAAACTAAAATTCTAAGTTTTATAAATTTTAAACACACTTCCATAACTGGAAGATCCACTTCCTTAATGACAGAGTACTGAAGTCAATGAAATTACGCCAGTAGTAAGGTTCTATCCAGATGGAGTTAACTGTTCCATTAGGATCCTAAAAAACCCCAACCTTATCATATCACACCACTGTACAAATTATCTGTAGTGATTTCATACTTATATGATTACCCTCAATTTAAGAAGGACTTCAAACTACTAGAGCATCCAGAGGAAGGCAACCAAGATGGTGAAAGGCTGTACGGGCAAGACTTAAGAGGAGCAGCTGAGGTCACTTGGCTTGCTCAGCTTGGAGAAGGCTTAAGGGGGACCTCATCCCAATCTACAACTTCCTTAAGAGGAGCAGTGGAGGGGGAGGTGTTGATCACCTCTGGTGACCAGTGAGAGGACAGGATGAAATGGAGTGAAGCTGTGTCAGAGGAAGTTCAGACTGGACTTCAGGAAAAGGCTCTTCACTGAGAGGGCAGTTGGTCACAGGAACAGTGTCCCTGGGAAGTGGTTACAGCAGCAAGTCTGCCAGAGTTCAAGGAGTATCTGGACAATGCTCTAAGTCATATAGTTTAGGTTTAGGCAGTCCTGTGAGGAGTGGGGAGTTGGACTCCATGATCCTTATGGGTCCCTTGCAACTTGAGATATTCTAGGATTCTATTTCTGTAATCCTCCCACGAGTTTTGTCACTCCTGAAAGAAGACTTAACTGACCACGTTAGCTACATCTGCAATTTTCTTGGCAGTTAATACATCATCACTACCTTAGATCTCAGCATCCTTTGTAGAGGAAAAGCCAATCTGAGTTCATGTTGTGTAAATATTTATTAATAACAATCATAACGTGAAAATAGTAGTGATTTTCACAAAGACCCTACATGCCACAAGATTCGTACTGGGTATGAGGAACTGTGAATATGAGGATAATATTCTTATAAGAGTGAGGATTAGAACTCTTAATTAAATAGGTGATTTTTTTTACCACCTTCAAATAAAGTAAGGAACAATTTTATATCGTCAGTGGTTTACCTTATTTTTTGCAGTAGTTATGCTAATTCAGTATATTTTACAATTAACTTTTGCAAATTTTCAGCTCCAGGGATTACAGCTGAATAGGTTGTTTGTAATTAGTTTTATCTATAGGCCTATACCAGTGTAAAGAGAAATCTCTAGAAATATATTTTAGGCTAATACCTATTTCAATGCATAGAATGGAAAAAAATGAAGTAATATTACACTGCCTTGATGACGAGTTTCCAAGCCTGAGTATTTCTTGTTCTTTCAATACCTATGTATACGTTAAGGATTTTCTCTTCTTTATAATCATGAGAGAAAAAAAAAAATGCTGTAGTATACCCTTGTATTCATTTTACTCAGTTTATGGGAACTTTGTTTCAATGGCTACTGAAGTTCAACAGAAATGGGTATGTCTCATTATTTTGAGAAAATAAATGCTGTCTAACTCATTAAATCTAGATGAGGTCCATAGATTCTAATTCTGTTCTGTAGTGAATTTCATATCCAGGAAGCATTATCTCCGTCAAGCTTTATCATTTTGTTAGCTAAAATAGTCACTCTCCATATGTTCTCTCTTTCACCAATGGAGAAAGTTCTCATTGTTGTTGCCTTTGCTTAGGCAGAGCTCCTTAATGTGGCTTATGTCAGATATATTTTGATATAAACAAAGATGGAAGAGATGGAATTTTAGCCTCAGTACATTTTTTTAATCTGTTGGCAAAAATGATCTTTCAGGTGTGATGGGATATGGTAGTTTTAATGAACTTTTCCTTAATTGGACAATATTTATCTTTCAGTTTCTACATAATATCTACATAAGAACATAATCTCACAAGTGAATGGCAGTCATATATTATTCTGTATCTGCCACATCAGACTTCTAAAATATTAAATTTTCTTCTATTTTCTATATTACAAGTGCATTCGAGATATGAAAGTTGCCAAGATTTTCAATTATAAAAATACCATTTTTAGCCTAGTGGCTGTTGTTACTCCATGTTTCTCCTCACCCATGAATGTGTTCCATAACATTACTTCCATGACACCCTAGTGTGTTAAGAAATACCAGGCATTAACCAAACTGAACTGGCTAAACTGGCAAATACAAGCTTTCAGACTGAACACAGCTTTTTATAAACTTTATTAAAAAAAATGTTAAATATGGGGTTTAAGGGATTAAAGCCCTTTGTCATAAACACATACAAAGATTAGAGTTCATTTCCATTTTAAATACTTGCTAACAGGCATAGCAAGTGGGGTAAACATGTAGGACAAGATCCCGAGGCTCAGGATTACAGGGATCTAACAGCAGTCAATCCAAAGCAATGACAGCATGCAACAGAGGCAGGAGGTCCACTTATAAATACCTTTGTTGTGAGCCATGATGAATCTGTAAGCATTGTTGCTAATATGCACAATGATCCTGTTTCTGGGCTTTGTGATTTGTACTTTTTATGGGCACTCATCTCACTTGCAATGACTCAGTTCTGCAGTAATTTTATTTTTACTGTTTCAACATACAAATTTTCCTGTTCTAGAGCAAACAGTTTAAACTTCTAAATGAAAATAAGAACAAGCCAAATACAAATATTTAGAAGTTTTGAAACAGGAGCCATCCTATTTGGCTAAAATACTACAAAAAAAATACTCCACAGAAAATTTACAGGAAGCATAATCAGGCTTTTAAATATATATAACATGTAACTTTCTATAACATCATATTTATACCTGTTTATTATCAACATAAACAATTGTTACGTAAAGATTTCCACCGTAAATTCTGTTTAATTATTGGAAAGTAGTCTTTAGTTTTCACTTTTGTAACTGCCAAAAATTTCAAATGATATAGATGTTATTTTGTTTATATATATTTTTATATATATATATATTTATATATTTATATATATATATTTTATTAGAAACAATAGATTATCTATTTCTAAATACTCTTTATACATATTTTGATTAAATAACCCTAAATATTTTTGTGCAAAATTCATTCAAATTGACCATCACTAGAATATGAAGAGAATCTCTCTTATTGCATGAATGCTCTGCAGTTTATGTTAATATCTTTTATATAGTTTCCTTCCTCTATCCACTATTTTTTCCCTTAAGTATTTTCTATTGAATGACTTAAACCCCTTTGAAGTTCATAGAACTGTTTTCAGCCAGTAGGTCCATGGACTTCTATCTTCTATCCGAAGGGTTTAAAGAAAAAAAAAAAATAAGTTTCTGAACATAATATATGCATGTGAAACATTTAAAGCAATTTGTAACTTCTCTGAAAAAAAAAAGTTTTAAAGTCCACATATTCAGAAAGGTGATGAGGGCTGCGGTAGAAAGATTCCCATTGTCTTACTGTATGCTTGGATGAGATCCGGTGGCCTAAATCTGCAATATTGAAGCAATGCGGCTCTCTCCCATTGAAGTGAAAACAAATAAAGCATCAATTCATCAAGGTAGATAAACATATGCTTTATTTTGAGCATATGAGTTGTTCCATTCTCTTTGGTTGAATTTAAAGTCATGCACCCACTTACAAACACATATAGCAACTTCATGATAAAAGTCTTAGTGTAATTTAAATCAAAATCAGTTACATTTTGCAACTAGCATCAAAATAAGGAAGCGGTTCTATATCTTGCAATTGATTAAAGTAAAAACGGCCTCATATTTTCACATTTCCAGTGCTGCTTTCACTGAAACAAAATAACAAGATTAATAAACCCCAAAAGTAATTAATAATCTGTCACCATTCCTTCTTGCTCAAAATGGTAGCTAAATAATGTAGATAGACTTGTACTACTGATGAGCTGTCTGTTTTACCCTCACTGCACTAAGGAATACCCTTTGTCTCGAATGCGTAGCATTATGTCTAATCCCCATGCTTTTTCTGGGACCAGATAGCCTTTGTGTGCAGCTGACACACAGTTACATGTTTTCATGGCAAACACTGAGGATAGGAACCAAATCATTCTGGCCAATTTATCCTGGCAGTAAGTTCCCTCCCCCACCAGAAGACTTTCCAATTCAGGAGTATTATGTAATAATTTATTTCAAGCAAGTAGAAATATAAAGCACTGGAATCATTAATTTTTGTTGGTGAAGTAAAATAATTCCTTCAAAAACAAACTCTGAGGCATTTCCTAAACTCCAGGGGAGAATCAGTTGAAGTTCCCAGTGTAACTTCATATTCTTTTAGGTAATAACTATTGCCTAAATCTTGCTGTGCTGAAAATTAATTTGCGATCTACTGGCATACGCATTTTTGTATAGTAAGCCTTTAAAAAGTGTTTTTAAAAATCTCTAGATCTCTACTTAGGAACTATTACTATTGCAATAATATTAGAGATAGGACTTTTATTACCTTTCCATTGGCAAAAATCCTACTGTTATAATATTATTATACCTGTAAAAATTACTTTTGCTGGAATAGCTTATTATTTAGAAAATTGATTACAAATTATACTGGAAAAAAGTGAGGTTTGTAGGTGGTTAACAGTAGGTTAATTTTACTAGGAATATTTGACTTCAATGATCTCAAGTAGTATACATTTTGGCATTCAGCAAAATGATCAGAGCAACTCTAATTTTGCTGCATAATTTAATAGAAATCATGGTTACCACAGAAAAAACAGTAGCTTTTTCTTTATTGTCTCATTCTTGTTTTTCCTTTATCCCTTGTGCAACATGTTTATTTGCCCGTTTTCCATTCCTTTTCCAGCAGGATTTGTGATCTTCACTAAAATATCTCTCATTTGTCAGCTGCAGTATAGCAGACTTCCAGGCTTAAAAAAATGCTGAATAAGGTCCTATATTTTGAACTACATTTAAAAGTATGACCTGTTTTTACTAGTTTTAATTTATAACAACCGAGACTGTATTAAACTCTTAGAGAGCATGACTGAGCTCTAGCAGATATGTCCTTATGAGCTCTTAGAGGGTGCTGCATCAGTCCAGGTCTTTTGGTTCACAGGAAGGGGACCAGGTTTAGCAACAGAATCAAAGAAACTAATTTTGCTGTTAATGTCTCTTTTTTCATTTTTTATTTATCCTAAAGTGCCAAAAATTCCAAGAAATAAGACAGTTGGTGGTGGGTTGGCAAAATGAAACACAAAATAGTGGTACTGCTAGAGTAATTACAATAACTGATATTGGAAAAAGGCATACCGATTCCTTGAAAAATACCCTGTTCACCATACTGTTAGAGGAATATATCCTGAAACATCTGGCATGATAACTGGCTAAATTTAGTTTGTAGAAGAGATGCTTCTCCAACGTTCTTTTGTTAGACAGTGCTAAGAGGTACACAATCAACCGTCACACAATCAACACAATTACACAAGCAACAACTAAGACCATAAACTGGCACGAGCTACAGAAGGTGTTCCTGTGATTTCTCACATACTATGTTACATTATTGTTTCATTACAATGGGATTACTCCTAGTTCGTACCAGCTTTAATCCCTGAGTTATCTACTTTCCAATTTCTGCAGTATTTAAACAAGCAACAACTGGATATTTTAATCAATAATAGTAATAGTTTAACTGATAGGTATTGGCGGAAAAATGTTTCATAAACTGAAGCTGGAAGTTAAAGACTTGAAAGAAACTTCTGAGTTCATCACTAACTGTAATTTCAGTAGAGCCAAAGTTTACCAATCGCTCAGTAATGAAAAACTGCCAATAGTAGCAGCATCATTTTGGACAAAGACTGTATCTGTTTTCTTTTACCTAGCCAAAATGTATAAGAGGTATCATTTTTCATCTAATGAGTATTGGGTTCTGTCATATTTCCCACCAGGGGAAAAACAAACTATTCATTCTGTTAGCCAGAAGAGAAATACCTAGCATCTCTACAAGAAACGGGAGGATGAGGCTTGTTCCACAAAATGGACTTTATCAGATAAGGTGATGTTTACTAGAACTTCAGTTATTCTTTAAATTTCTATTTGTTAAAATACATGCTCAATTGCTTTGATTTATGCCTCTTCCTAATCCCTTTCATTTCTAAGCACAGCTCTCACGTCTGTGGGAGAGATTAGCCTGAATGCTACCATCCATACCTCCACCAGCCAAAAGCATTTATAGAAATAAGGCTGGTAAATTGAATTTGAATTCCATGTCATCACTGAACTAACTCTCACTGAAGTTACAGAACACATCAGCTTGTAGGACATGACTGAAAGGAACAGAAAAGGAATCAACATCCCACAACAGCTTGAACCACCTCTGGTTTGATATGCCGGTCTAGGGCTGGCTGAGAAAGAAAAGATGAGCAACAGATTACAGATTTGGAATAGAAGAAAACTCTGTTGATACAGACTTTTTTATTTTTCCATTGGTCCTTTCTCAGTGGCAATCACAACAGAGTGAAAGCAAGGCTGTACTACAGGCCCCCACAACTACTTTATTTGTGCTTCAGACCATGAACAATGCAGGTGGCTAATACACTGCCAGGCAGTTGCTTGCATTTTGCTAAAAGCTATTTCATTGCCCCCCACCCGTGACAAAAACACAGCTTGCTTTAAAATCCCCCTGACCTCTACCAGTAGAGGGCTGCACTTCATGTGATGTGCCCCCCTGGACCTCCAGTATCACTGCTCCAAGCAGTGGAATGAGAAATAAGCATAATCTGAAGCATGTCTGTAATAATAACTACTTTTATTAATATTAAATCTTTATTTGTTGAAATGTTTATTATATGCAGCTCTTTGCTTAGTTAAGTTGAATTGTTACTATTTAACTAGTTGAGAGGCTAGTTATATAGATGTAAGTAACTTCTTCAAAGATGAACCAGTCTATTAAACTATAAAAAACCTACTTAGAGTTACCAGAAAAGTTGAAAAAGCTTGTCTTAGTGGGTCTTGGAAATAACGTATCGGGAAATTATTAAACAAAAGGCATTCTGTAGAGACAAGGGGAGGCACTTGTGAAACAGCTGTTGGTAAAGAAACAGACTAACGCAGGACAGACATCTGCTGAGTCTGAAATTAGGTTTCAGGATTACCACTTTTTCCTCTAAGCTTATGGAAGACAGATACACAAACAACATACACGCCGCTTATCATGTTAAAACGCTTTCTTATTCTATGCTTTAATATTCCTGTTGTTAGGATGAAACAATACTTTTGTTTAAAGAATGCAATCAAGAAAATGTTTTATAAGCTAATTGGCGCTCCCAAAGGGAAGACTTGCAGGTGCTGACTCCAATCAGATCTGCCACATAATTAAAATTGGTGCAGGGGGCACAGTGAAACAGATGTGGTCTTAAAACCAGAGAATCGTTTGATTCAATGTTGCTACAGATGAATGGGACATATTCAGTGAGATAAAGGGAGCAGTGTTACAATTTATCCAGTTCTAGGCGGAAATTGACTCAAGATGGCTTCATTCGAACATTGTGGGGTTTTATTTTTTTCTTCAAATTTTTCTGTATGTCATTTGCTTAGTTTACAAATAAGAAGAGGCCTCTTAGGACTGATGACCCTAGAAACTGGACCTGAGATTTTCAAGTCATGCTGTGCTCTTTCTGGCTCAAATACTAATTAAAATTCTTCAACTGGAACTTAGTAAAGAAAATGGAAGAGCTAGAACCAGTCCCCAGCTTGCTGTACCATAATTGTGTGAGCAACTGCCAAGGTAACAGAAGCCTAAAATTTTATTTCAGTCAGTAAACTAAGCAATTATGAGTCAGAGTATCTTAGATACAAAGGGTATATGATGAGTAAGAAAGTTCCATTTTTATACAATCATTTTTCTGACCATATATGCTATCAAATTGTTACTGAGTCTGCCACATCTATTTCATCTGCCTGTGAGGATAGATATCGCATTCCTGGGACACAATTCCCAAGGAAGTAATTGAAAGTTTCTCATGTACAGTGCTGGATCGAGTTCTTAATTTGTGAATGCTTTCGGGCGGGAGCCTGCTCAGGCATTAAAGTGTCCGCATTTTAATATCCTATAATGCATTACATATCTGGCATATAAGTAGAGGTGATGTGCTGTATTATGTATTATACATTAAATTTGTATTTTAAGTACTAAAAATTGTTTGGGGGAGTATTAATGGTAAGTGATTACTAAAACTAAGGCTGAGTCTCCCAGGGAGCTTAGAATGGAAATTGGATTTCGTCCACAAACAGGCAGGTTTCAAGCTCGCATAGTAAGAGGAATCGAGTCAGCAGCCATTCCACACACACACACACATCAATACGAATTCAGCACCAAGCATGGTCTAAAGCCATCAACACATTTCTCAATTTTGTACGGAATTGATGCTTTAATACTGACCACTACCGTTATGGTTGTATCGGTTTGAATTTTTTTTTCCCCATAGCCAATGAGTCAAATAGCAAAGAGCTTAGTAAAAATGCTTCTATAACATGTCGACAATCCCCCCAAGCCCTCCCACCCCCACCCCGCTGCACCTTACAGCGTTTTAAGCTTCACCCGGAATAATTTGCGATCTGAACGCAGAAATAACCTTCGCCGCAGTGAAACACCTTTGGGTTCTCTACGAAATATTTACAGAAGAGGTGCCGCGCTGTGCCACATAGCTGCAGCTAGCCCGGCTGTCACAGCATAAAAATAACATCTTTATTATTTGCCCTACAAGCCTGCGCGAGGCCGCCCGGCGCGTCCCGGGCTCCCAGCGGTGGCGCTGCCCCCCGGCCGTTTTTCGCGGCGGCCGCCAGGCAGGGCCCCGGCCGCGGTGGTGCGGCCAGCCCCGACGAGGACATGTCCCCGCTATCCCGCAGCCTCCTCGGGCAATCTCAGCCGTCCTCCCACGCAGCTGCGGGCCTATGAGGCGCAGTGTGTAACCCAGGTGACGCCGCATCACGGCGGGGACCCTCCCGGGGCGGGAGCCTGCCTCCACACACGCCCTCCCCGCCGCCGCCCCCCACCCCTCGCCGGCCGCCGCAGAGGTTAAGCCGCCCCCGCCTCCCACTCAACGGCTCTACCGCCCGCGGCCCGTGATTGGCCACACGTTTCAATCCCAGCCTCGCTCTCTTTTGTTCCGATTGGCCGAATCTCCCGCTTGTCTACGCGGGAAGCCCCGCCCATTTTTTATCCTGGCTCTCTCCCCCCACCCCCCACGCCTCCCCGGTACGTGCCCCCCCTCCCACGGCTCTAACCTCTCCTGCCTTTTGGGTTTCTGCGGCGTAGCCGAGGGTGGCGGCCCCGGGCCAGCCCGCCGCCCGTGCGCCCGGCGGCAGTGCTGGGGGAGGGCGGAGCGGCGCCGCACGGGCAGAGGTTCCCCCTCCTGCCCCCGGGCAGGCGAGCCCGTCAGTGAGGGAGGGCAGGCGAGCCCGAGAGCGGCGGGCAGCCGAGCCGCAGCGCCAGGCGCGGCACTAGGGCAGGCAGGGACGGAAGGGGGCTCAAAGGCAGCGTGAATCATCTCCCACTCACTCCCTCGCCCACCATTTACACCGCTCGCTCGCTCGCTCTCTCCCTCCTTCTCCCCCTCCCTCCCTCCCTCCTCGCCGCCTCAGTCTCACTCGTTCTCTCTCCCCTCCTCTCCTCTCCCACTCACTCTCTCCCCTCCTCTCTTCTCCCACTCACTCTGTCCTCTCCTCCTCCCGTCTCACTCTTTTCACTCTTTCCCCTCCTCCCCTCTCCCCCTTTCTCTTCCCTCTCTCGCCCCCCTCGTTCCCCTGTCTCCCTTCTCCTCATCTCCTGACACTGCACTGCAGCTGCTCCTCCAGCCCAGTCCTGCCCGCTTCCCTCCCTCCTTTCCCTTCCCTCCCCCCGGGTGCCAGATAAACAAGGCGCGCAGCATCCTCGACAATCCCGAGCCTAGCTCTACATTTTCGAAAAGGACAAGAGAACGGGACGAGCCCCCTCCCCTCCTTCTCCTCCTCCTCCTCCTCCTCCCCCTTCCCCCCCTTCCTCCTCCTCCTCCTCCTCCCCCCTTCCCTCCCTGCCCCCCCACCACAGAAGGGAAGAGACAATTCTCCTCCGAGCAGCAGCAAACATGATGGCGGCAGCTCCCATCCAGCAGAACGGGACCCACACCGGGGTTCCCATAGACCTGGACCCGCCGGACTCCCGGAAAAGACCGCTTGAAGCTCCCCCCGAAGCCGGCAGCACCAAGAGGACCAACACGGGCGGTGGGTATATCCTCTGTCACCTCCCCCCCCGCCCAACCCACCCACCTCCCCGCTTCCCTACCTGCCTGCCTGCCTGCCTCCCCCCCCTTCCCCCCCCCCAACATTCCCATTTCTCTAATGTTATCATTCATCAAAATGGCGTCGGTTTTCAGCATCTACCAGTCTTTTTATTTAATATCCACGCTGGGGCTGCACAGCTGTGACCCTACGGAGACTAGGAGGGAGCACAAGGGGCTTCTGCAGCCCAGCTACCTCCCTCGCCCGTTTAACGATGGGCGAAAATAAATGGCAGCTGGAAGGAGACGGCAAACGCGCTTTCCTCCTTCCACATCCTCTGGGTCGCAAGTTGAATTTCAGCCTTGCCGTGCGTTTTCCTCCTCCTTGGCCTCGCTTCTATTGTCAGCGAATACACGGCGTGTTTGCCGTGCTGGGGGCGAGGGCTGGCTGGTGGCGGGGGGAGTCGCCGCTCGGCTGTGGGGACTCGGTAGTTAACATCCTGCTCTTCCTGGAGGAGATGAGTTATAACGGGACCAGCATCTCCTCTGTCCGTTTGCACTGGAGTCGTCATAACAATGCACCGAGGCAGAGGTGAATTTATTTGCCCAATATTACGAGCAGCAGCCTGCCTGTACACAGTGCGTGGTTCAACCAGCTATGCTAATACGGGTGGGCACGACTGTCACACACAGGCACTTTTTTGAGACGCTTAGTCTCAGATGACAGAAGTAAGGTGAACTGGGATCGCCTTTTCTGCTTAGGGGAAAAAAAATCCCAACTTTGTGAAACAGGTTTCATGATAAAAACCCATGCCAGTGGGACGTTGCCTTTATTACTGGGGAGAGTCTAAGTCTGGGGAGCCGGTGTACCCTTATTGCCTTGCACTTTTTTGGAGCCGGTTGCGGAAGGTCCTTAGACTTCAGTGTAGCTGGGTTTAGCAGTGGGATGAGGGCACAGACAATTGTGCAGTTGCCGAATCTGACTGGGAATCTTTTTTCTTTTCCCCCTCCATTCATTCTATATATTTTTTTCCCTGTTCCGATTGTGTGCTTTAATGCTAGTGGTGGGTAGAGGACTGGCATTGTCTATCTCGTCACCTTTTAAGTGTATTTAAAATAAGTGACTTAGGCTTTTGATCAATTGGGAAAAATTCTTCTTAATGTCCTTTAATTAATGAGCTTAAAAGAGATCATTGTCGCTTAAGAAGTGCTAAAGGAATACATCAGGATTACTTAGGCAAGTGATTCCATCCACACCATGTTGAGTTGTTTTCTTGGCAGTGGCTGAAATGCTTGGAATAAAACCCCACATTTTGGGTGGGTTATTTGGTAGCAGAGTAGTGGTTTTGCTCACTTAAGAAGAATGCAGGCAATAGCTAATTGCTATTCTCATGTGTTTGCTAATGACAAACAAATAGCCCATCAGAATTTACAATTCATGCCTTTTTAGTTTTGACATTTCTTTTGCAGTATTTTCAAGCAAGGTTGTAGTTGTCACTAGTCACGTTTTTGTGCGGGGCTTTATTTTTTTTAAAGGGGTCCGATCATTTCTGTGTGCTGTGGTTACCATTGGGGAAAAAAATCCACCTTTGAAATATGATTTGGATTTTATTCTTACTGTTTTATGGAATTAAGGAATCTATGTGGCTTCTTTAACTTGCTCAAAATAAATGTACATATTTTCAAATGTCAAAGGCATAGTCGAAACATGTCTTGTAGAATGACGCAACTGGTTAGATGTAAACGCATGAATTACTGTACGAGTTTAAAGATGTAACATTTTCTTTGTGGGTCTGGGGAGAAAAAATCAAAGTTTGTAAGCCATATTAACCATGCATATCTCAATTTTTCAGAGGATGGCCAGTATTTTCTAAAGGTCCTCATACCTAGTTATGCTGCTGGATCTATAATTGGAAAGGGAGGACAGACAATTGTTCAGTTGCAGAAAGAGACTGGGGCCACCATCAAGCTGTCTAAATCCAAAGATTTTTACCCAGGTAGGTGCAAAAATTAGCCAATTCTTTATTTTTAAATCTCAAGGGACGTATGTACATGTCGGTGTGTTTCATATATTGACAACTAAGCTTCCAGTGCAGCTGGAAGCATTATTTCTCAGAAAAGTATGTTACAAAGTGCAACAGTGAATATAAATGTTCTGTCTTGGTGTACTAAATGGACTGGGCACTAACTGCTTGAATTATGTTTAAAGATGTTTACAATGTTTCTGCAAAAGGATATTTTCATTACCATTTTGATTGCTTTGTTTTTTAGTAAAAAAAAATAAAATCTAGCTTTAAGGAACCAACTTGACAGCTGGCGTAAAAATAATTGTTCGTTTGAAGTTTCCAGACATTGTAATGACAATTAAGCTAGAATGAGTAAAAATGAGAGGCCCTCTTAAAGAATGGGCCATTTACTTTAAATCCATTATGTACCTTCTTTCTGCTTCACTGCTTTGTTCACTGGCTCTGGAGTGAAGTAAAGAGGACAAGTGCTGCTCTTTAGATATTCTTTACATTATGTTTATCATGGTGGCAGGAGAATATTATAGAAGTGAAATAATTCAGATGAATAAAGAAATGAGTATTTTGTATCAACTGTATTAATGCACAAGAATGAAGTTTTTTATGTTTGCGTATAACAATAATAAATACCTGATCTACCATTTCTCCTTTATAAGATTTCTGGAGAGGGAGTCTTACATAATAATATACAAGATTGTAGCTTCTGCAATTGAATAAACATTTTTTTTTTTTTTCCCTAAAGATGAACAAATTAGCATTCTGTAATTGAACTTTGTTCTGGAGGACTTTTTAAAAACTGATGTAGAATAATAGCATACCTAACACTTTTTTTGGTGTTCTGGTTTTGTAATTTTGAAGAATAACTGGTGTTTAAAATTGACTTGACTAGCTGCTACCAGCTTTTTTCTGTTGGAAAAAGAAGAGATACTTTGCATTTGATCTAGTTTACCAAGATGACAGAGTTCTACAAAATAGTGAAGTCAGTTGTTATGGATGTAAACAGAACACTAACACTGGAGCATCTGGCTTTCCCATCCTCTAACTTCAGTGTCGGGCAGAAGTGGATAATTTTTTATTAATGGACGGATTGTGGTGTATTTACAATGATGATTGCTGATGTGGAAATTTTAAAGCACCTGTTATACATCTCTTTAATGAATGTAGTTTATAATACTTAAATGTCAGAGGGTAAAGTGATGCATGTAGATTTTTCCTGTTGAAAGATACAAGTTATGAACTGATGGTTGTTGTCTTTGAGTTTTTTTTTTTCTTTGTTTGTTTTTCTTTTTACTTTAGAGGTTAGAAAAAAAATAATCCTTTGTTTTGAAAGGTATGTTAGGGTGGAAAAAAATCAAAGTAGAACTGTCAAAACCCTTGGAAGAAATAAAAGCATTCAAAGGAGCCTGATTGCAGAATTAATAACATAATCAGAGTAAAGAGCCACAATAGTAAATTAAATTCACTGTCAATAGATGAAAATGAAATAGATTTTCTGCATTATACATGAGGTGGTATCAGATATGCAAGAATTTTACAGAAAATTGGTGTTTATGAAGAATATTCCAAATACCAAATTACATGCCTTTTCATTTTACTACAGTTTATTTACACTCACTTGGAAAGGACGCTCTAAAGATTATGTCTTTTGTTCAGTGCTCTAAGCATAATTCTTCTGTTTTCTGATTACATCAGAATTACATATTTTTTTGTGTAGCAAATTGTAAAGATACAGCAGTAGTAGAAGAAGAACCTTTGAAAAATAAAAATCAGCAAGCTAGAATGACGGGAGTAAAAATGTTTGTGACAGAAACACATTCTCTCTTAAAATCAGTAGTAGTAATATAAATAACTAGGGCAGGGAGGCTCAAGCAGTTTCAGTGTAACAGGTGCAGATGAAGTTTGAGTTTGACTTCATACAGTCTGCTTTGAATTTGCAGCCACGTTGTGTCATATAGGAAATGCGTGTTTTAAGGAAGTTGGTGACTGATTCCTGCTAAAACATGGAACAGGGATGAGAAATGGATTCCAGCATGGCTAGCTCTCGTTAGTCTTTCTGTTTGCGTTTGACCACCAGCCCATGGAATTTTCGGAGGTCCTGGCATTCCCCGAGCTGATGGCTTTTGGGTTTCTTCCAGACTGTTGTGCTCATATAACATTAGGGAATACAAACCTCGTGAAATAGCTAATATAAATACATGGTTTATTTTTTTTATTTAAGTTTCTTAAACAATTATTCTGTTTTCCTAATAGAAGTTACGTAGTCTGTACTTCTGATGCTTGTGACGATAACTGTGTTTAATGTACGTTTCGCTATGGAATGTTCTCTTGCTGAAGCTTCTGTGAAACTTTTCTGTATTTCTGAAAAGTTTTAGCACAGTCTGAGTAAGTTGCTGTTTGGAAAGGAGGAAGTTGGTTGTAATACAGAAGTCATGAGTAGTTCCTATGATCTAATAGTGTTCTTTTTTTTTTTTTCCTCTGTGATATAGGACTTCAGTATGCAGACTGATTTCTGTTGGAATTATTTTTGTGCATCAAAAGGTGACATAATTACTGAAGAATTATATGGCAGCTCTAATTACGAGAAATTGAAGGAAAAAACAGCTTTGCACTGAACATTTTAGTTTACAAAGTAGGAAGCAGTGTATGAATACATGACCGTCCACTACAGTCTTATTTTTTGAGTACACAATTCATTGTTCTCTTTTCAGGTTACCAGCTGACTTTTTCTAATTGTCTGGACTTCTGCGATTTAACTTTGGTTATTGTGCTTAGATTATTCCTGGTTCTTTTCTGTTCAGGCTTGTCCCCCTAGAATAGTGGAAATGAAATTAAAATGGCAAAATATGCCCTACTTTTAAACTAAATGGTGCTGATCCTTTCTGCAGAGAAGTACAGTGTGTATTGACTAGTGGGTTCTGGTCCAAAATTTAAATAAAGATGTAGCCATGGTACTTTAATATTAATTAATTGAACTTCATAAAGAAAGTGGCTATTCTGCGAAGCTGTTTTAATGTATGATTTTATTTGAATAATATAAAAAAGAGTATTTCTGTTATATTAAGCTCTCATTGTATTTGTTTCTTCATTCTGAATTATAGTGGGCGCTGGACTGAACACTGCTCTGGACATATGTATTTTTTTCCATTGCAAATGCTGGCGTGCACTCTTGCTTGCTTGCTTTCTCTCTCATGCAGTCTTGCTCGCTCTTTCTCTGCACTCCAGCCCTGGTCTCTCACATACACACACAAACACACACACACACACACACAAAATTATGTTACATCGCATCATGTTGTTTATCTTGCAACAGGATCTTGCCTGGTCTGAACTTGGTGCTTGAGTGAATTTGAGCTCGGTCAGTGTTTTTCAATTTATTGGAATATGAAGTCATATGTGTACTGAAATTAGATCATATTAAGAGCAGAGATTAATAAAAACATAATTAAATGGGGACAAGTTTTTACCGCTTTTAACAATAGATTAGCTGTGTTGTTTTTATAGCAGATTTCTAATCAGTAGTGATGTAAATGTTTGGAGAATGCAAAAGGTGGGAGTTTCCTCCTCTGCCTTGTATAGAGAGTATATGAAGTGTTGTGTGGCTATGTTACATTTTTACCAAGTGACTTTTATTTGAGATGTTTTGTGTTTGAATATCAGAGTTTTTTTAAACATGCATATATTATGGGAGGTAGTCTAGCTAAGCTTTGTGCAGGTGCCCTTTTAAAGGGTCTCTTACCCTTAAAAACCTTTCAGACATGTTGAATGCGCAAGTAACAATTTAATAAGTTCGCTTTCTAGCTTCATTACTCCTATTAAACTGTTAGGAAGGGGGAAGATATAATATATCAAGCTTGGTTCACCATTATTATTTCCTTTATATAATAAAGGAATTGCCATGTTAATTTAGAACTCTTAAAAAGTAACCTAAAGTGTAGCAGGGAAAAGAATATCTTTTACAAATCAGCACTTGAAATAATTTTGAAGTGAAATACCGCTTTTTCATCTATGGAAGAGAAAAAGAGTAATGGAGTTAGAAGCGAGAATGGAGTTAGTTACTAGCTGTCTGTTGTCATGGTTCTTTGAAGGTAGTTTTTCATACATTAGGAAATGCATCTCACTTATTCTTGATACTTCTAATTTTTTCTGTAGTGTTAACATTATCTAATTAGAGATTTCATAAATATATAGCTAAGATTTTCAGATTCTGCTGTAAACATTTACTTATATGGGTAACTGGGGATAATGGGACTGAGGAAATAAATAAATAGTGAGTAGAGATTTCAGAGGTGGAAGAGAGCTGTGTAGGTTTGTAAACTAATCACTGGAATCACCTATCTTTCTTCTAGTTTAAAAAAAAAAAAAAAGACCAACCACCAAAACCTCCAAGTGTTGATTGCCAGCTGTTCAGAGAGATAATTCTCAGTTGGACAGTTGTCCGTTGCCTAGTTACTGGAACAGAATAAAAAAAAAAAGTTAGCTTGCTAGCCAGCAGATCATTAGTATTTTACATTTAAAAGGAAGCTGAAACTGAGTATGTAACTGGGTATGATCTTGAGATTGTTACACATCTAACTCACCCAGTGTACAATCACTTAGCAGCTTCTCATTTGGGAGGCTTAGAGAAATTTTGAGTAGAAGTAGAAAATTTGCACTGATTTCTTCTACACGGAGGGACTTATTCATGTAAATGAGAATAAACTTTGACATAGTAGATGGCTTTAGTTTGCAAGAAAGAGCTTTGTCTTGTATAAGAATGGTTTAGAACAACTTGTGATAGATTTGGAAGGGTTAGTCTAACTTTCATAAATGATACAGATCGTATGTGCACTTGGTTGGCAAAATAACAAAGTGAGGATGGCTGTTGCCACAGGGAAATGCCATGTTTAGTAATTTTCAACTTCTTTCTTGTGATTGATTTGTGTAGATGAAGGTGCTTCTAGTAACAGTATTTTTATTTTTATCAACTTGAGATTTCTGTAAAGCAATTATTCACTAAGAATATCTCTTTTCTATACTCTTACATTCTGGAAAAAAAACACCAACCCAACCCAAAACTTAAGAAAAATAGCTGGAGTTGATATGCACTGAAAATTTTAAATTTTCCTCTTTCACAAAGTCTAAATTTTCCATACAATGTTTTAATGGTATTTTGCAGAATGATCAGAGTTTTAATGGATGTTTGTCAGAACATAGGTCTTGGAGCTAATCTTCAAAAAATAGAAACAGGAAACGTCTGAATCTCTTAATTGTTTTCATCTTCTCCCTCATGCAGTAAAAGAAACTATTCTTGCTTAATGGGTGCAACCTGTAACAAGCAATACTTTTTTCAAATATTCTTCGATCTTTTTGATTAATTAATTGCATTAACTTAGATATTGCCCTCAGTAGTTGACCACGGAATTTATTTTATCAGTGATCAGTAGCTTTTTGTCTAGGGGAGAAAACCTTGGATTTAGTGAATTTATCAGACTGGCTTTTAGAAATAGAGCATAGAGGGATTTGGAGGAGGGCTTATACCTGACCACTGTCTCATTTCTGTCTTGGGACACAGCCCTAGCATAAAGTGACGTCTGTAATGATCTGACTGGCAAACATCGCTCTGGGACTCGTCCTTGTGTCCTGCAGTAGGCACAGTCAGCTTTGCAGTCCATCTTAAAAAGAGTTTGTTTTGAAAAATTGATCAGTAGGACAGTGGGAGTTAATGACTTGGTGAGGAGTATGATAGTTGTCAGTTGCCCGGTGCTGGAATGCTGCAGGTAATTGGGCTGGACTAGTGAGAACTGTGGCAGTGTGCTTCTCACGTTGCACTGCAGCTGCTGTTGATCTTAATTAATCTGACCCTCAGAGGCTGCAGTGTCATGGTATAAAACGCAATATATTACAAAGGAAAAGGCTGCTTTTTCGACTCTTATTGATGGCCATGTTTCGAGGTAGGCCTTTGGTTTTTTAATTAGATTTGTTTGACACTAGCATAAAATTCTTAATGTACTTTCACTAAAACTAATACGTTTTTCCTGCTTATCAAATCTGTGGAGTAATGAAGCTGACATAACGGTGACATTTCAAAAACATGTTTAATAGATATAACAAAAATATTTGTGTTTATTCTGACACTAGATACAATTGTCTGTAAATAGAAAGAGTTACATTGTGTCTGGTATGAATTTCTGGTGTACTGCAGTGTGCTCTGTAGTGGGGTATGCTTGGTGCTTGTGCTGCCTAGCTCAGGCTTGTGATTCTTTTAAGGCTTTCTGGCAACATGGAAACTTGGTATTTGGCAGCTGGAATAAATGGGTGTGCTGTGCATGTGCGAGACTATTAATTTACTGTAGATATACTACTACCTTCTTCCTGACTGCATGACATGGCTTTAGGAAACTACCAGGTTCCTTACATTCACTCTGGTATTCAGGGCCATTCTGTCTTTCTGCCCCCCAAAGGGAAAACCAAACCAGAGTTTAGCCTACAGAGTTTCTAAATGTTACGTTACAGACTTGTAAGGTTCTGTTCCATCTTTTTTTTTGTTTTGATTTCAGGGGTGTCTGTATCCCAGTTTGTGATTATTCATAGCATTATAAGGCTTAACTACATTGCTTGTATTTCACTTTACAAACAGAGACAGGATTGTCAGGATACTCTGCTTTAAATTTCCCCCATATTTGGTAGACATACTAAGTATTCTAATGCGTAATAAATTTATGATTATCTAAATTCCCATCCCCCATATTAACTTGTTTTCACTTTAATGTATTTGATAGTTAATTATGGTTGAATCTGACTGGAGTTCACTTAATATTAAATGTGCTGTTCTTGATTATAGCTAGGCATTAAAATTCATTTGCAAGTTCTTAACTGGTCTGATTGAAATGTTAGTTTAAGACAGTGTTTGGAAACACGTCTGTGGAAGTCAGCTTCCAACTGTACAATGCTAACATGCTTTTGTAACTTTTGAATATGAATTTATCGCTCTCTTCCTGAGCTAGTTATGAGCAATACTATTATGCATTGCTCTTCTTGACTTCTGAATTGCAATAAATTTTGTGTAAGGTTTAAGTGTTCTGCATAATTGATGGACAAAATTAAGTCTCCTTCATAAAAGGCCAGAGAACATAGGTTGACCTAAGAAATAGCTGATGTAAATAACTGGCTGTGTGACCAGAAACCACTTGAAAGAATAGTGTATCAGGGACCAGGTTTAAAGTTATACATTGGTGATATGAATGATCAGGGGTCAGATCCCTTGTAAGTGAGGAAGAGATGTTCTTGTCAACTTACTTATGTGAAAGTGATTATGTAACATTAGCATTTGTTGGATATGAAGAAGCATGAATCTCAGACAAAATTTCGTATTTGCCTGGTCTTGTAGGTTTTGATTGTGGAAAGACTAAACATCTGTTTTTCATCATTGATCTCTCACTGCATCCTGCAGGGCCTGTCATCTCAGCATTGACAGGATCAGATGAAAAATACAATCGATGTGTTGACATTTTTTTGAGAATCACTCAGGTAAGATTACTTGTTATACAGAACTACAGTGAAATTCATGGCTGCTGCTAATGTTTCACCAGTTGGAGCCTTTGCATTCTCAATCATTAATTAAATTAGATACTGAGGTTCTCTGCATGTTCCCTTGTTTCTATTTTAAAAGCACTTTTTGTGCCTTGCTCTGTGCCATTTAACTCTCTTGTAATTTCCCACATAAAGAGCTTCACACATTTGTACTATTTTCCCCCACTTCATAGAGTGGCACCTGTTTGCTTGAATCAAGAACCATAGTGCACACGTCCAAAGCTCTTGGAAGATTTGTATGTACATGTATTTATTTTATTTTCAAGTAGTGACTTTAGCTCTTTTTAGACTCTTCATTGGCAATATGGGGAAGAAAATTCTCTGTAGAGAACCAGATAATCAGAGGCAGCAGCAATTTACCATCTTCCTAGTGTGTTCTAAATTCTGATTTTCAAACTGTATATGAAAAATTACCTATTTAACTGAATATACAACTGTGGAGTCTTTCTTTTGATAACATAAAATTTTGACTATATTTATACTTCATTTGTATGATGTCATCCACTGGAAAATTAGGAAACATGTTAGGCACATGTCCATTCAGTTGGCTTTGTTGAGCATCCAGTGTGCTTATGGAATTAAGACTGTATCAGAGTGCATTCCCAAAGAGCTGGGGAATGAAATATCATGGTGTGAGGGAAGGGGGGGGAAAGACCATTTGGGCCATATGCTGAGTTGGCGCATGATCTAGCTGAGGTTTACATTTTGTCCCCATCTGTAACCTGGTGTTTGGAAAAGCCAGTGTAGGTAAGCTAGTATGTAGTAGTAGCAGCACAGCAGCAGCAATTCAGGTGCTGCAGCAGATACTGTTTTGCCAGCAGTATTGAGCTTGAGTTATAGAATATTTATGTTTTATTGTAATCTGGCAGCCTGCCAACAGTTTTTCTGAGGAACACCAAAAAAGAAAAAAAGGAAAAAAAAAAAGGAAATAGGTGTTTTTTTAGCAGTTTATTGACCTGGATTTGAAGAAAACTTCTGTGGAACAAGAGAGGCTCTTCTGGCATTCTGTCTGTGCTGATTTTCAAAGGTCGCAATGAAATGCTGCTACTGGATGCCTTAAAGCTTTATAAAAATGATCTGTTGCAATGAGAAGTGTTAGACATAGAACATGTATGGAGTTTTTTTTTCTGTCTTGCATGTGTGTGCACACTTCATTCTTTGTATGTCTCCTACTTACTGTATTAGATGAACACTTGGTGACTCTGTCAATCTAAAGTAAAAATTGGATTCCCCAGGAACTCCTTGTAATTATATCACTTTCTAACTTCTGAGTATTTTACTGTGCAGTGCAGCACACCTAGGCCAGGTTTTGTTGAGATTACTCTTCCTCAAGCAGCATATGATTTCCTGCATAGTGAGATGCTAAAAAAAAAAAGTGCTAACTTTACAAAGTGTTTGTTTTTTTTTTTTTTTTTAGGGATATAAGCTTTTGTATTTTTGTTTAGGTTGGTAATGCCAAGTGCTCATCTAGTATTTGCACTGCTTTTAACAATAATAAAATATGTACTTAATTTTATAAGCTGTCTAGTTCTGTATGGATCTACATTTATGACTAGCTGTTCTACAAGTGCCAACATGACACGTTAAATGAATAAAAAATTTTGATTAATTGATCCCAAATAACCAGAAAGAAGATGGGACAGTTTTGTGTGGTAAGCGGGTAGTCTTAGAATTGGACAGGAAGGAACCTCTATAAAAAGGAATTTTCCTTATGTAGCCAATAGCTCTTTTTACTTGAGTTCATCATGATTTGTATCCCTGAATAACTAGAATTTAGAAGAAGGAAACAAATTGTTCCTCAGGAAGCCAGATTTTAAATCAGTTGTTAAATCCAGTATTTTTAAGTGTATGTAGAAATCCACAGGTAATTTTTAGCCTCAGAGCTTTACTGTTACACGTTCTTGATGAGAAAAATGGATCAAATGGGCAGTTACATTTATCCTCCTTTAGGTTTCCTGTACCTTTTAGAAACAAACACTCCTCAGTTTAAGCAAAGTTTTATAACCTTCTAGTTTTAAAGAGAAAGAACAGATAGTAGTAGCAAGGTCAGTATTTGAGAGTTAATGTATTTATACCTAGTTAATTTTAATTTTTGTTTCAGTTTTTAAATGGTACTTTGTTGAATAGTAGCTAATAATCTCTTGTTTCTGTATTATCTTTTCCAATGGCTTTTGTTTTTGATAGTACTTATTATTTGAAAGAGTGTGGCTTTTGACATTCAGAAGTAGTTCCAGTTCTGTCCTTCACACTTCATTAGCCTTAGCACTTCCTGATTTGGAGGGTGTAGACATGAGAAGGGCACAGAATTTAGTCATCCATAATTGTAAAAGTATCCCCTTGATTTTCCCCTTCAACACACACACATATACTCAGAATGAGCAAAAATAAACTCCTTGTTCATCTACTTTCTGTCCCTTTTTTTTCGATGTAATAACTTACATGGTGCCTAAATGGCTACTTGTTAAGTTTCATCTTGTAAAATTCTTTTTGTGCATTTTCTTTTTTTAAAGAAGTCTCTGCTTGTAAATTTTGGCAGCTTTGTATTGGCTGTCTGAAGATCATTGATTTTTTTCATTATTTATTTTTCTTTAAGTATTTGTCTTTTCAGTAGAATAGCCAGCTCTGATTTGGTGCCTTGTTTTTCCCAATACAAACTTCCAGAAATTATGACAATTTACTTAAGAGTTGCGGTATTTCAACTGCAATTAAAACTTAATAACCTTTTTTTTTTTTTAAATAGGTGTATAGTCAAATGGACTTCTAAGATAATGCAGGGATTTTTTTTTTTCCTGTAAAGTGTTATTGTATAGGAGACCAGAATAGGTGATTGTAATGCTCTCAGTAGTTTTAAGCATGAAGATGTCTTAATTTGGATGGGTTTTCCCCATCAAAGATTCTATGAAGGCAAAACTAAGAAGCATGCAGGGCTTTTGGTGTAAATTACTATATACATTAATAGCACTGTTTTTGTGTGATGAGGTTTTTGTATTGTAAAGTATGCTTACTTTGGTGGTGCAGATAAGCTGATGATGGCTATCTGATATTCAAGTCAAGTGTACTTAAAAGTATTTCAGGAGTAATGTAAATGTCATATTTGTAGTATGGTCTACTTCAATAGGTCTGGAAAGAGGTGTAATGTTGCAATGCAAATTTAGAGGAGAAAGTGCTACTAATAGTTATCTACTGAATGCTAATACAGATTATTGGCAAACAAAGGGAGAATGATGGTATGTGTTGCTTGAAGTGATCCCAGTATAAAGAAACGGATGTGGAACTGTAGTGCACATTCAGATCCATAGATACTCTGTAATCCTTGTAGGTAAGTTTCTATGTAGAGGGAAAGACCAAGATACCTTGGGGCATTTGAGTAGACTTTATCTCTCTATATTGAATCATTTTTAAAGTTTTACTCTGCTTTAAGCAGGTTCTGTTGTGTTAATCCCTTTAGAGTGCAACAGTTTTCACATAGCGTTTAAGTGCTGTGTTCTAAGGGTATTATCACTTCCTCAATTTTTCTCCCTTGCTCAAAAGCAAAATATGGTTTTCATACTGTATTTCTGTACAGATGTTTTTACTAGCATCATCCTCTTCAAGGTGTGGAATGTTCCCTGTTTGCCCCCTTCCATGGGGCAAATTGAGGAATGTTGCTGGACAGGTCATCTTACAAATGCTGAAGATGGTTAGAAAGAGATATTTAATCCAAGAAACGCTATGTGTATGCTGATTATTTAGGAAAAGGCCAGTGATTTCAATTTTTAATCTTCCATTTATTTTTTAGAGCTTCCAAGTTTTCCCTCTACAAACCTTTACATTCTGTATCTCAGAGTAGTAGTTCAGCATATTATAAGCACTGGAAAATTTGTAGTGTATTTCATAAGTAGTTTAACATGATGCTTCTTTTTTGCTTCCACTTTTATACTTGAAGTTCACAATGGAAATTCTGGCAGTAAATTATAACCATCACTCTGTCTGAATTCAGATTGTGTGGTAGGTAAAACTTACCATTTTTAGATAGGGTGAAGAATTTTTTGAGTAATCAAAACCTGACAAATTGTTTTCTATTTGATTTGCTTGAGGTCAAATATTCCACTGAAGTTGAGCATTTCTTGAAGCTGTCCGAGCCCTTTATATATGTGGGTTAGTACAGTTAGTTAGTTCTTCCGTCTTGCCACTGCTGATGTTGTTACTTTCAGCAAAAAGGGATACATGTTATTTTTCTTGCCTCTTAAGCATAAGGGCTGAAAATGAGAATTTCTTTCCAATTTGCTACTGCCTCCCAGGAAACTGAGTGGAGATACTCCTACAAAGGCAGCAAAATTACCAGCAGTTTCTATATACAAACATTAGACTCAGGTAAGTGCTGAATTTACACAGGGTAGAATATGTATCCAGCCTATGCAGTCCCATATTAGTGTGTTTTCACATAGGGATAGATGAATAGTAGTGTATAATAAAAAAAAATAATTAAAAATCTGTATATGTTTCCAATTTAGGTCTTTTGTTAAAAGACTTCTTTCTAAGGGTTTTCCTTTTTCTAGCAAAGGAATGTGTTTTTTACTGGTGCTCTTTTATGGCAGTTAACGTTTATTGCTGTTTTTACCTTTGAGGAGAGATGTTTCTCACAGTTTTCTAGCTTTGCAAACAATTGTAACTGAACCTTTGTCAGCTGAATAGAGCTGTTTGAGTCTGTATTTGGAGATGTCTGCCTTCTATATTCAGTTTTAATACAGTCAAGTAAATGATGAATACAGGAATCTTATTTGATCTTATCTGATTTGATATCTTATTTGAGGATCATGTATGATGCCTTTTCAGTTCTAAACAATGTGTGTAAAAAATAGGTATATAATACAGATTATCAATATGAATTTGCCAAATATACATGTTCTCCCCTTTTGGGGTAAGAGTTTTATAGCCAGTTCTTTTAGTTCATGGTCTCTTTGCAAGAAAAATTACATTGTTTTAAAAGTTCCTTTCAATTTTTAATGCAGAAATGCAGCCCTTTACTAATGCCAAAACCAGGACAAATGATAAAACCAGTGTATATAATCAATGATGTTTTGTAATTGCCTCATTCTTTGGCTTTGCTTAAGAACAGGGTTGGATTTCCTGATATTAAAAGAATGATTCTGCATCTTTATGTATGAACTGGCTTTTTAATATAGTTGTACATCTGTTCAGTAATTCTGTGTAGGAAAATACTGGGTTTATGTTAATGTATGTCAGTCTTGGTAAAAGGTCCATTTTGAAAGAGAAGCATTAGCTCTAATCCAGATTCAGTTACAAATCCTCTTGAAACTAAACATTTTCTAGAATCTGTTTCCATTTGCAAATAATTACTCATTACAAGCATTATTTTTTCTTTTGTTCCAACATATTTATTTTCTTTTAGTTTTGAAAGGTAGAAATAAAAATTTATGAAGTTATATGGGCCTAACAATTATCAAAAAATATCTAAACATTTAGTGGGAAGAATTCTGTAATTGAAATTCTGCTCTGAAATATTAAAAGGCCCAGATAAACTTCCTAAAAATAAATTCTAAAAAAATACTGGCATTTTGACATAAAATAGTAGTCATGAAGTCATTGTCCTATTTTTGTTTATTATTACATAAAATGGTTTGACTCATCTTTTAGAAGGGTTTTTTGGACTTTGTATCAGGGAGGAGACAGTTGATTTCTTCCATACATACTTCATCAATATACACCATTCTGCTTTTCAGGAAAACCCAACGTATTCCAACTTTTTTCATTACTATCTTCTGGATAGTCCAGTTGGTTACACAACTCTATTTTAAAAATATTGCCCTGATTTGTTTATTGAAAATGAAAATCTAAAATAATGGTTTGATTTAGTGTTCAAGTTCTAATGACTTTAAAATTATTTCAGCAAAAAAAAAATGAAATGCTATTTTTGCATGTGTTTAATTTGAGCTTAATAGAAACCATCTTTAAGGGTAATAGCAGATTCAAGGACATGATGCTTATTTAAAAACAAACAGGAAAATAAAACAGGGAGGCACTTAAACTTTTGAATGCTTGTATTTGTAATGTAATCTGGTTTTTTAGAATTATACAGTATATTCAAGTATATTGATATTGTCTGCTTTCTGTTGAAATAATTTGTCAAAAATACTGCCTACAATTTGCAAGAACTGAGGGAGAGAGTGGAAAATGCATTTAGTAACTAAGTGGTGTGTCTTTACCTTTATTTTGTGTTCCTGAATGAGAGGCAAAAGTATTTGCAATGACTGCTACATAGTTATATAGCTACTAAGGTGTTAATTGTTTCCATGAGCTTTTTTTTTTTTTATTAATAAAAAAACATGGTCTTTTTTTTTAGTTGAAAAAGGAGATATTAAGATCATATAATGCGTCATGGTAATTGTGTGAGCTTTTTGCTTATTTACACAAAGAAACATAAAAAAAAAAAATCCCTCTGAACAGCTGAACTGACACTAAGCACCAGCTGGGGAATCTGAAATCAAATATTGTAGGGCATGATTTGTATTGAACTGCAATTAGAATATATGATTCTGCAATAGCAATTGTTCTGTGTGAGGTCAAATTGCATATGAAGAAGGAACACAAGTGAGGTCTGTCTTCACTGCAACTGATGTCTGCACACGTGCTATTTCACAGTATTTTTTAATCACATGAAAAACTGGAAGAATGACTAACTTGATTGTTTTATTTGTCCATTGTCAATTAAGGCTTAGTATGTCAGTAGGTGAATTAAAGACTTAAAAGGAAAAATAAAAATAAAAAATGCTATCTTTGAGAAACTTATTCCTAGTTTTAAAATTAATTTTGACCCTTAACATTTGACCAATAAGAAAGCTAAAAGCATTACTAAAACATTCAACACACTTGTTCTAATGTTTTTGGTTGGTTTTTTTTTTGACATGTAGTGCACCGCATGTTAAAAATACGGTATTGACCTACTGGTAGTATAAAAGATAGAATTTTCTGTTTTCAGATAAACCAGTGCATTTTGACACATTGTTTAAAAACTAGAACAGCTCTGCATATGAAAACACAAACTGTGATAATTAGATTGATATGCCATATGTGGTAGTTTAAGCTGGCATATATCTCAAATGGCATGTTTAATGTACTGTATTAGTGGAATTAGTAATTTTACAGCTGAAAGCTGTTAATTCTTTTTTACTGATTCCCTCTCATGAAGCTGTAGGTAATGATGGCAGACCTTTTTCTTTGCAAAGCCCTGCTTCTGATAACTTAAAATGTAGTTATAAACTGCTGTATTTTTAGTGGAATCTTTGACTAGCGTGTTCCCTATAATTTTTTAAGTTTTTCTAACTATATAAGAATTCTAAGACTTTTAAAAATAGTGATACAGTTAGTATTGAAATTGAGGGATAGTCAGAATGTTTGCTGTAATAAAATGTCTATGAGAAAAGAAGAAAAGTCTGGTTTTTACATATAGCTTGTCTGTCTTGGTGCACAAGTTCCCTCACTTTTTAAGTTAAGGCAAAAAAAAAAAAAAGTCAACTACCTAAGCAGCTGAGAATTGTTAAACGTGGTTAAAACCCTCACACCTGGCATTTCCACACTGTGTAGCTATGTAGAAATCACTGGTCACACATGACAAGTGTCAAGGGAGGAAAGTTAACACTTCTGAGTCCAGCTGGGTGTGTCTGGGATGGAGTTAAATTTTTTTTTCACAGCAACTAGTATGGTGCTAGGTTTTAGATTTGTGACTAAAAAAAGTGTTGACAATACACTCATGTTTTAACTGTTGCTGAACAGTGTTTGCACAGCTGGGAAGGCCGCCTGGTTTTCTGACTGCCCACCCTGGCAGAGGGAGTACATTGGGTGTGCCCAAGAAGTTGAGAGGGGACACCACCAGGCAGATGACCTGCACTGTCTAAAGCTATTCTGTGCCATACAATGTTGTCCTAGTAAGTGGAGGGGAAGCGGGTTTTAGGTAGTGTTTTGGTCAGGCAATAGTTGGGCAAGCCATCTACCCATTGGAGGTGGTGAGAGATTACCTTTGCATCATTTTGGGGTTTTTTTCTTCCTCTTTTGCTTTACTTATTAAACTGTGTTTTATCTTACCCATGATTTTTCTTGGGTTTGCTTGTCCTATTTTCTCCCCCCCATCCTGCTAGGGGGAGAGGAGGGTAGCAAATGAGGAGGTTTGTGGGTTTAGCTGTTAGCCAGGGTGAGACCACCACAGAGATTATTAACCTTATTTTGTTGTCTAAACATTTTTCCTTACTAAAAATGTAGCGTGTGTGTGTGTGTGTAATAAATAAATAAATCACTTAGTTTGGTCTTGGTATTCTGGCAGACACTACTAAGAGTTACTAAAATAAATTGAATTTACAGCATTTGATGCTGCTTAGGTCCTCATCCATGTTCCCTTACACAGGTCATTCTTGGGGTGCTTCTAGGTTGAGTGTTCAAAAGGAACATAGTATAGAAGGCAGCTGAGAGGTCTTTCAGGAAGCTAATTCAAGTGAATTAGTTAGAAAGTAGGTGTGGAAAGGATCTCGTGGATTAGGGAATCCAGTCCTCTGCTGTCCTTTCAGACAAACCCATAAAATCTCATAACCATAGCCCTTTTAAGGCCCTTGACCTGCCCCAAAATTGAGGTGATGCTGCCAGTTCCAACCTCTTCCACAAAAGAAATGCATCTAGAGGAGTGCTCCAGAGACCTTTACTCACTGAAGAGATGTCCTAAACGAAATAGGATGAGGATGAGAAAGGAATATGTGCCCTATGAGCGTGGTGCCTATTTGTATGAGACCATTTAAACAAGCTGGTGGGAAGTTAAGATTTTTATAGTAAAGCAAAGGGGCCGTTTGTTTTTCCTTCATAAGATAAATGTAATTTAGTTAATGAAAAGAACTATCCTTTTTTGACAGAACTATTAATGGGACATCATACTCATACAATCATACTCTTGGATCATTAAGTCCAATTCCATCTTACTGCAGGTAGCTATAATTCAAAACTACAGTCTATGGAAATGCTTTTTAAGACAAATAGGAACTTCTGAGATTGTATGATTTCATTAGCACTGGAATTTGCTGCTTACTCAGTAGCCTATATTCCTGAAAGTGTGCATGATTTCTTTCACAAAATAAAAAAAAAAATAGCATTAAGCTAACTTTTCAGCTTAATAAAAAAAGTTTTTTAGATAAAAAACCTTTTTTATCAAGTTCTGATTTAAGAGTCAAGTGACTCCAAGCATGGTGTCACATGAATATCTGATCAGATTCATAAATTGATGTGTGAGTTGAAAATGAGTTTGATTGGTAATGAAAACTGTGTTGGAATTAAACATGGCATTCTAGACAGATCACTATTACCTTTAAACCAACCATACTTTCTGCTTATTTGCATAAGATTGTGATTATATTTGTCATTCATGTTCTCTGTAGTTGTCAGCTAGGAGCCACTTCTGTGTTTTTTTTTTAATGTAATAAAATGTTGCATGTGAAAAATACAACCAATTGCCTCTGCCCTCCCCAAGCCTAAACTGAAGATTGAAATTTCAGAGTCAAGTATCTGAAAGCCTTCAGATTTTTAATTTCCTGTTGTTAATTGCATCTCTGTTGTACATGGAAAGGCTGTGGAAATGGTTATATAATCTTGTAACTAGCTACTAAGACAGCTATGTGTGAGCAGATCGGTGAGGAGGAGAGGGATGTTTACTAGAGGGATGTTTAAAGAGCCTGCCCTTGTTCATCTCTTTTACCATCATTGATGGTACCTACTCTGTAACCTCCCAGTGACTGCCCGTATGGTATGTACCACCGCTGCTGCTTTGGCAGCGTGGTTGGCAGGGGTTAGATCTGTTGCAGTGTTTTTGCAAAGGTAGGCAGGAAACCAAAGCAGGGTTTTTTCAACTCTAAAAATTCTGCCCCATTTTGAGAATATTTCTGTGAGAAGAAATCGCTGCTTCTCTAGCTCAGTCTCAGTGAATTTTAAACCTGGCTCTGAGCATTATCCACAGTAATTTTTATAAAACCAGACAATTTTTTTTTTTATATTGGGATGGCTGTTGCATGTCTGTGCAAATCTATTAGGCCATTTCAAAGATACTTGTGCCCACATATATGGTGCTATGTTAGATACATCTTACCTTTTTGTTCTAGAGTTCTGTTAGGACTTCCTGTCATCTCAGTATCCTTTGCCTTTTCTTCCTTGTTCACAATGGTTATATATTCAGTGTGGTGTTACCCACTCTGAAATTCAGAATTTGCCCCAGTTAAGGCAAGATGATGATGTTAAGAAAAGGAACAAGAAAATAGAACTGGAAAGAGAAAGCATGTGGACAATGCTTGGCTGTTTGATCTCTAAACTCCTTGGCTAAAGATTTGGGAAAAGTTACCAACTTATAAATTGGAGTCTCAAGAAATTCTGTGTAGCCTCAGGGATTTTTGTGAAAGGAGAAACAGAATATATAGAGATTTTTTTGATGGCTCTGGGCCCATGATGAATATTGTTTCATTAAATCTCAAGACTGGGCAAAGTTTTAGTTTTTAGACTGCTTCAGTATGTTAGAAATGATAATTTTTGGTTTTGTTTATTTCAAAGATAGTTTAGGTTTTAAAGTAGCTTTTGGTAACAGTACTTTTTCATAGAGGTCAGTAACTTTTTTTGTTTTTTTATAACTTTGATTTTGTTAAGTTTTATGAGTAACTATAGCTCTAGTTTTTTAGCTGTCAAAATTTCTATGTCTAGTTGGATAAAAGAAGCAAAAGTCACATCTAAACAGTTGCTGTCTTGGTAGGAGAGGTGTTTTATACTAAAATTTATAATAAAATGTTCTCAGTTTACGTTGCATGGTTGCACTTTATTTCTAACTAACAGGCTGTTAATTCTAGATACTTCAGTGCAGAACAGAAAGTTTGTCCGTTCTAAGTTCTTACAAATTTCAGTAGGAAGTGGTGCTAAGACCATTTATACAGTTGAAAATATTTTGCAGTTCAAGGTCCCTCAATATGTGCATAATGAGATGGAATATGTTTTACATTCCTTGCCAACAACCTGATCCTTGCTTATTTCCTGAAGATTATTGTGTCTTGACTTAGTGTGTAGGAACCCTATAGGATTCCCATATTCTATGTCCTGTAGAAATGCAGAAGAAAAATCTGTCCTTTACCCCAAGGAATTTACCTCCCTAGTTATTACTTGGGAGTTGAGAACAGTTTTGGAATTAACTTATTGTAGGAATGTGATGTGTATGTTTTATATGCATACCAGATATACGTGTTGGTATGATATTGGATGAAAATTTATAAATACAAAATGGAATTGTTACAGGTATATTTTTCTGTATTAAAATGTACAGGATTAATTTGATAAATTTTGTGTTATGGACTGAATCAAAAATAGAGGAGTGGCTTTTTCTTTTCTGAAGAACCTACAGCATTAATAAAAAAAACATTATCAGTTTTTAACACTTTATGTTAATTTTTGATTTTTAATCAATAATCAGGAAAAGTAATTATGAAGATAGTGAAGTTGTTTTGTGACTGTCACTTAATCTTGCCTGAATTAAAAGCTTTTTAAGTAAGTGAAGGAGAAGATATTTTAAAACAAGTAGACCTAAAGCTCATAACTAAAAAAAAATTAAATCTATGTGTATCTGTATGGGTAAGGGCTACTTTTTTAGTAACTGAAAGAGGAGGCTTGTTTTTTTTCTTCTTTTTCCTCAAAATCTTACCAAAATAATACTCCACCTTTTTTTTTTTTACCCATTATTATTTCTTTATCATCAACATTTTACTACTTAGAATAAAGCTGATAGTTAAAGTTGAGAGCTTTACTCCATCAAAAGTGGTGGGCATCTGCTCTATTTTTCTTGCTCCTACTTCTGTGTGTATTTGTTCAGTGGGCTGTGAACGTTATTTTTTATGCAAGTGCTAAACAGTTGACTTTAAAAAAATAAACTGATCCCCACTTGTGTCCTGAAATGAACTGTGGTACTCTTTGGAGTTGTGATGCTATGTTTCTTATGCCTTCCTCTTGCCACCTCCTTCCTCTCCTCCTAGATTTGAAGGACTTTTCACCTGTCTTTAAGAAAACTAGATGCAATTACAAGTAGAGAATGGTTCTGAATACTAAATTGAAAAGCATCGGTTTCGGAAGTAATTTCTTAAGTGCACATTTAATGTAGTTGGTCATGAAGAACTCTTATTTATGAGCAGGGAGAAGGTTATGCAAATGGAGGAAGAAGCTGCATCATTTAGGTCAAGATGTGAACTACAGTTAACTTAGGCCCTGACTATTCAAGTAAGCAAGAAATTACGCATTGCAAAGCTGTTTCCTGGGGGATCTGAAAGGTTATATGAAAAAAACCCCAAACAATTGCAAATGCAGTGGCTTAATTTTATTCCAGAATTATACTTTACTTTTGGTTATTACTAATACTGGCTCAATAAAAGAGGAACAGTGCTACCTTTTTTACTGTGTACATAGGAGAACAGCCATTGGAATGTTAAGGTGAAACTGATATATGAAAAAGTATAGCAAATTTGCGTGTTGTGAGTAAAAAAAATAACTTTCATGAAAATATCAAAGGAGTTTGTTCCTGGTTAGAAGTGACACTGATAAGATTGTCTATTTATCCTAAGTATTGTCTTCATTTTTACATGCTGCTGTGCCAGTACTGTATTTGGTTTATATTATTTTTCTCTGTTACTGGTTTGTGAGCCAGCTTTGAGCTCAGTAGAAGTTACTGTTGTCTTTCATTTTTATGTGGTAGATTTGAAGAGTTACAAATTAAACTTGGCCATCTATCATATTTAGGGGTTTTGCCTGTATTTCAAACATTACTGGTGTAAATTTGATGTGACTAAACCCCAGGATATTAGCTGTAAGGATTTTTGTGTTGCAGTGCAGGAATGTTTATTAGTACCTACTGCTTTCCTAATATTTGTTTAATATCCCATATTTTAGTTTACATAACTTAATGCAAATGTATAGGACTGTAGGACTAAAATAACATAGAAGTTAAAAAAAAATAAAAAGGACATTTCCTAAAAACTACATGCATTTTGAATAATACTTTGAAATGATTGGGCCTGATCTTTTTCTGCTGTTTGGTATGAGAAGATTACCTAACATTGTTTGCATGTAACTGAGAAGAGCGGATGAACATTCCTGATGACCATTTCTGCAACATTCCTGCTTATGCACATTTTTTCTTTCAAAATTCCGCAATACTTATGACTGATATGTCTGGTAGGTTGTACTGTTCTGACTGAAGCAGCACCAAATCTTTAGGACTATCATGACCTAAATTCAATTTAGAGTTAAAAAAATTGGAATAATATGAACAAAGAGAATATCAGTATGTGCAGCTCAATGCAAGATGTATGCATTGTATATGCATGTTATGTTAGCTGTAACATGTTCTTTAAAACAGGATTTCATGTACCTAAGTGAAATCCAGTAAAAAGAAGGCTATGTTTTAGGAAAGTAGAAAGTAGAGAAGGAAGGTCGTGAAACTGGAGAATAATAGTTTTTGTCATTATTCTAACTTTGATATTATTTATTGAGGGTATTGTGATCATTATCCTTGATGAAATAAGTGGAAGTAAGTCAAGTGATCTCTCACTTATACATCCCCATAGCTCCTTTCAGATATCTACTTTGTGATTTAAAAAGAGAGAGAAAATAATCAGGAAAAATTGCTTGTGTATGTATATATAAATTAGAAAGTATTTTGAGCTATACTGTCTTTGTAAGTCTTGGCAAAGAAGAAAAAGAAGATAGGCTTAAAGCGTGGTTGGAAAGTGAATTTGTCAAAAGTATTATTGCTGAAGATTAATCAAATGTAATGATTAGCTTGAAAACAGGAGCCATCTTAAAACTAGGTAGATGTGGTTCTTAGGTAGCTGTGGAAAGACATAATCAAAACCTTATTTTATGAGACTCAAAGGAATTGCTGAAGTCTTCCCCCATCTTGGCTATTGTGTCGTAAAATGCCAGAGGTATGTTGAATTTCCTTTTTTGTTTGTGTTTTTTGGGTGGGATTTTAGGTAAGTAGGGATGCTGTATTTGAAATTTTTGCAGTTGATCATTTTTTGTCACAGATAAAGCATCTGTCACAGGTAAATATATCTGATATATTTTCTGATACATCAAATCTTACAGATTTAAAGCTATTTCTTTTTAAATATTTATTTTATAAAGTTGTATTTGTTAAATATAAGGCATAATTCTATATGGCATGTCTAGGCTGCTGTAGAAGTCTGCTTTTTTTTTTTGTTTGGGTTTTTTGTTTTTTTTTTTTGTGTGTGTTTTTTTGTTTTAAGGGGGATGCTGGTTACTGTTGTTACCTGTGAAGGAAATTACTCTAGTACAACAGATTAAAGCCAAAAAACTTCCAAACATTCAGATCTCATAGGTCTAGAAAATCCCAGGCACTGTTAATTTTGTGCTTACAAGATAGATCTGCTGAACAGGCTGTGAAAATCTGTACAAAAATTTAAATGCAATTAAACAACTAATTAGCAAAATCAAATTCAACTAGATTCCTTGCTGCCAAGATTTCTCACTTAAATTATGTAGAAAAAAAAAATTAACCCATTGCACGGATGTATTAACAACTGTGTTTGAGCATACTGTAGTGTCTGTAGCCTACGGCTTCTTAATAAAGTTTCATGTTAATGTAGAGTCACCAGAAGTCCATTATTTTTGTTGGTGATTTGAAGACATTCATAAATATGCTTTGGTCAGATAACAAAACTGGAAATATGAGCGGTGTTTTTTCCTGGAAACATAGAATTTACTTGAAGTGTGGGATTAAAAAATACACTTTTTTTTTTAATAAGGCAGGAATATAGAACCTGTTCCTCCTTATCAGGTATTTATTGCAACTTCCAGTGAGTTGTTATTGTGTAAAGTGTTTTAATAGGGAATAAATACATTTAGGGCAGTGGGAGAATTTCTTGGCTTCAGAGAGCCTGTCCTCAGGCTTTCCTATTTCCCACCTTTTTCACTTTCTATTTTGTAAAAAAACTTGGATGTGGATGAGAAAGAAACATACTCCAAAAAATTTCTCATTGAGATGATTGTGGATGATCAGGATGGTAGCAGCAGTGTGCAGAGTGTGCCTGCCTTGTGCGATCAACATATTGTTATGTGAACTGCTGAATGCTGGGATGATACACTGAGGAAAGGTCTTTCTGTAATGATTTTGTTTCTCTTTCCATTTCAGAATAGTGTATTTGATCCAGTATGGTACTGCTTACGTTCTTAATTTCAATACGAACATTTCAATCAAGAGCATTGCAAATCAGGAAAAAAAAGTGTCAAGACAGTGAGTGTTCATAAAATCTAATGTTCGTCCAATTATGGCTGAAGATATTTTATATATTCTAATAGAGAGGTTTATTAATGAAATAGAGGATTAATTGTGCAAGTTCATTTCTTCTGTGGATGAAGTAGGGAAAAATAATTATTTGCTTCATACTCATCTTAGTCTTGAATGTATGACAGTTATCAGTGTTTGAAATTAATGTTACTTAGCAGACTGAAAGAGGAGAATGTAATGTTGACTTTCCTTTCAGGCACATGGATGCAGCATCTTTGGGTTTGAATGCTGACCTTGATTAAATGGGAAAGAGGAGAGTACTTGCTGTTACTTTTCTGTTAGCTGTATCCAAAAAGGTTTCAAATCAGCTGACAGAATTGTGCATGTTAGTTGTTTGAAATCTCACAATTCCATAATGTTTTTCTTCCTAGATTTTAGTGCTTTGTGGTTTTTTTGTGAGATTCTATGCTCGGTGTGGTGCTGGGTTCAAAAAGCAGATAACTTTGGTGTCTGTAAAGTAGTGAATACCTACTGTACTTCCAACTTTATATCTTTGTAAAGTATCAGACCTGGAATCTTGTTCATTGGCTTCTAGCTCATATTGTGGGCTATGGCTACACAAACATTTAAGATGGAATGAAAAGAAAGTCACCTTGTAATGAGAATGAAAGATGGTACAGTATTTTGATAGGCCAAAGGATGATGTCTGTACGTGTGTGCATATCTAGGTACACATACACATATATGTGTGTGTATATATCCATAATACACATCCTGAAATAGATAACAACTTAATGATCATTTTGGCACATGAGATGGTGGTCACTTCTTTGAACACAAATGTATAAATAAAAAACTAAATAAATCCAATACAAATCAAAAGATCCCTGAATGAGAGAGATGCTTAATATATTTTCTCAATTTCAGGAGCTGGTCCAAAGGAACCCCAGTGAGATTGCATGAAATACATTGTTACATGCGGCCCTTCCCTGCTGATAGTGAAGCATCAAAATGATCTGACTAATAAGTTCTGACTTCTTAAATTTTTGTTCTTGGAACAGGGACAGTAACTTAAAAAAATACTTGTGTTCCAGTATTACTTTTGATATATAATACAAAATCAAATCTTTGTTCCAAGCAGAAGAACGCTGAAGTAAATGATGCTGTTACTTTTGTTACCACTTCTGTTTTAGGTATTTGTGTCTCAGACTAGATTCAGAAGTTAAGAATAAAAGAAATAAAACTAAGACTGTATAGCGTTAATGAGGATTGTTTTTAATGATGCGTAATCTCAGTAGCTAAAAATGTTAGTTTTTCTTGACCGAATTCTTGTCTGATACTTTATTAATTTTGGGGTTTCAAAGGCTTTTGCTGTAACATTGAATTTGGAGGTAATAGCCTCTTATTTATTTTGCGTTGTAGAGTTTGTTTCGTAGTAATTGTTATTGCCTTTGTCTTACCTTGTAAGTGTCTTGTGTTTATTTTTGTTGTAACGGTCCAGAGGGGTGAGAATCATGTAGCAAGGGGAAATGACACAGTTGCTATTGTACATATGTCAGAAGTTGACATTTGTGTTGTCACTTCTTAACTTTTGGTTTCTGACATGGAGAGGAAGCACCTTTAAAAGTAAAGAAAAAGTGCAGAAAAGCTAATTCACAAATGATTTTTTTTTGGTGACTTTAAGTCATTAATGATTTTGCATACTTACTGAATGGATATTTGAGTTAATATCTTGTTTAATTAGCATTGTGCTGGCCTACATTTTATTTAGTCTTAGCTTAAGAAAGTATGCATGGAATAGGATAGTAGTATTGATTGCTTGTTATTTTCTTCTGATTCTCACTCTTACAGTAGGTGTTCATACATACAAACGAATAACCATTTTAGCATCCTTAGGTTGTAAGGTGTACTGTTGTCCCTAGGTTTTTTGGGCGGGAGGAGGAAATGAATGGAGATATATAGCTAATTTTATATAAGCATTGGATCTCTAATTTGAACTCCACAGAATAATTTTTGCCACAATATGTAAATTTTTTTTGTAGTTCCAAATATTGCTTATGGATGGTTACCATTGTGTTTGCTTGACTTGCTGCTTGCCAGTTAAATTGTTCTTGTTTAAAACTGGACGTTTATAAGTAGTGCCTGAAGTGGCCATCTATGAAAAGTTAGGCTGAACTGAATATGTTAGCGTTGTATTGGAGTGTTCTCAGGCATTCGGTTTTTCATTAAGTTAGCATTCATTTCTGAATGAGGAAACTCTTCCTTGTGTCCCCTAGCCCACTGAAGTTAGCCATATTTGCTTACCAGTATTCTTCACTAAGTCACATTATGTCATCTAGTTCTTCCACTTTGAATTTCACTTGTGTGCAACTTGGGTTGTCTCTTGGGTTTTGGTAGCTATCACAACGGCAGGTCACAGTAACCAGGAAAAACAATTGAAAGAAGTTACATCGAACATTTACAAACATGAACTAAGGTACCCAGTCATGTTCCAAAATTGAGAGCGCCTTGGTCAGGATAGCATGTGAGAGGTCTGTGGGGACAGAGAATATTGGCTGCTTTGTGTAAATTTTCCTTTTGTTTCCTGAGCTTGACTAATTTCAGTTTTTCAGAGGATTCTAATCTAACTACACTTGATTTTGGAGGCAGGGGTAGTGGTGGGAGGGCTGGTGAAAAGCAGCTTCTCACACTTGTAAATATGAGATTTTCTAGAAAAGCATTTAAAAAATATTTAACGTGAGGAAACTATCATTTTTTCATAGTCCTATTGGAAGTCACTGATTCACTTGCTGAAACTTGGAAGAAGTAGAAACCGAACTAACTGGAGGCAGAGATCCAAAAATATCATTTGGATAAGCAGTGCTTTGGCAAATTGAAAACTAAGTGAAGACAGAGGCAATATGATTTATAAATAATACTAAGTTGTAGGCAATCTTAATTATAAAGGAAAAACATCATTATTGCTAGTTTTTAGTCAAATGATCAAGTAATTTGTAGAAAACTTGATGATTATGGAATTGGGAGAATAATAGCTTGAGTTTTGTTGCATTTTTTCAGAAACCAAAGAACCCTACTGTTTATAAATTCACTGGCTTTTATTCTGATTCTTCCAGTTAAATTGAAAACAAATTTATGCTTTTCATTCCTTGAAAGCATTTTTTTGTTTATTTTGTTTTGGTTTGTTTGTTTTTTCTTGTGCAGAAAAGTGCCACACTGAGTTTCTTGCACATTGTTTGTTTTGATGTGATAAAACAAATCTGGCTGATGTGTGAAACAAACTTCTTATACTACGGAGAATATCTTTAATAACAGATGTAAAACGGTTGTGGTAGTTGTGGCTTCCTGAGATTACAGGGATATAGACTTGTTTGTGTGCATTTGGTTTTCTTTTAAAATTTAAATGTACCACTAACTATAATGTACGGTTTCCTAGGGAAATTACATTTAATATGTGGCTTAAAATGTGTCTTCTGTAAATACTTGCGGTTTTAAGTTATCTCTATTTTTGGTTAACTGGGTATGTTCATTTATTCAATAGCAGACTTTTGGAACCACAAAAATGAAAAGCTTTTAGCTTTGGGTTTCTTGATTTATTTTATTTTATTTTACACCCCCACCCCTGATTTCTATAATGCAGGTATTGTTTTACTATGCCCTTAAAATAGAAGGGGGTCTTTTGAGCAGCATGCTTTATAAGGTGTTTAAACGTGGTTATTTGAAAAAAAAAATTGAACTTCGGTAATATAAAGCCTAATTTTTTAAGTAATGCTTTTAGCTGTTTAACAGCGGGTTTTGGTTGGTTGTTTTTTTTTTTTTTTTACTTGAAACCCCACCAATCTTTCCTTGTATTTTTTGATCCATTGCCATAAGTCATACTGCAAGTTACAAGGTAATAATGTTAAGGAAGGTAGCTCAGGGAATGCCTTATTTCCACTTTCAGTTTGCTGCAACTTATAGCAGAATCAACTTGGAACATCTAATGGTTTGCAAATAAAATCAGTTTGCCAAGTCCATTATTTATAGGAGTATATTTGCATTATACTTTAATTCCGTGAAATCATATTTTGGGAAAAGAAAGTTGATTAGTAGGTTCAAAGAATTTTTTTATCCTTTTGTCTGTCTTGGTCCCTTTTTTCACTATGTGTTGAAACATCCCTTTTTTTCCTAGCTGGACAGCTAGAAGTTGGTACACTGCTGTAATCTAGTCAAGAGGCACTTTCTCCTCAGTTATAGTTATGTAGGGTGTAGGTTGTTGGTTGGTTGGTTTTTTTTAAATCCCTCTAAATGCTGAACCACTAATATAACAAGTGACTGTGTTGTATACATGAGGAATGAGGAAATACTTGAAAAAAAACATACTACCTTGGGGAAAAATATACCCTCACTAACCATTCCCTTTTGGTATATATTAAAACATTTCTCTTAGCTATTTGTAGAATTTTAGTAGTAACAATCAGTATTTGTATTTAGCTGCACAAGTTCTTTCTAGCCATTTGACCACTATGGATTGCTGTGATGCAGCCAAGAGGGCAACAGAGAAGTAACGTGTTTAATAGGTTGCAACTTTTCTTTGATTTTAACTTACATATTTCCTGCATAGAAGTTTGGTCTTTGTTTTCGTAGATAGATTTTACCATTTGTGTAGCCATGCAAATTTAGACATCTAGTTAAGAAGTGTAAAGAAAGGGAATTCTGGTATACTGAAATACAGAGGTCTCTTACTCTGGTCATCAGATCCACCATTCTGCTCCGTTTAGCACCTTCTGTTGCCTGGCCCTCTGCCTATGCAGTGTCCTTGACCTGCCTTTCAGATCATTTATTTATTTATAAGGACAGCTCCTTGCTTGCTTAACCACTCTAAATAATACTGGAAAATTCTAAAAAAGTAAATATTCCTTTAGGTTCCCTGCTAATCAATTTGTTCCCACTAAGAAAGTAAAACTATTTTGGTTTCAACCAGTCATGCTTTTCTACCAACAGCTTCCTAACTTTTTCTTTGCAGATGATTCAATGCTTTCGAATATGTCAAATGCCCTTTACAGATGACCAAATGGTGGGTTACTTTTGCCTGTTGCCAAATGCATATGAAAATGGCAAACCCCTGAGTGAGAGTGAGCTAAAGCAAATAAAGCCTTTTACTGTCCCATAAGGGCTGAAAATTTGACACCGCAAAAAAGTTGTTAGTGTAGGACCAGTTTACCTGAGCTAAGTCTCCTGGATCCTTTTATTCATTAAAACCAAATAACTTGCTGACTTGCTGGTGGCATTTTGTGAATTGCTTATTCAAAAGAGTTTTTGAACTTTCTAGCAAAGCATTTGTTATAAAATTAAATGGTTTTGACTCGGAAATATTGACAGTGTGGATATAGCTGTAGTATATTATGGTCATTGCATTCCATTGTTGATTAATTGTACTTGAGAGTCTCTTTATGAAAACAGATGATGTTTTTAGATTTTAAATATGTTTTTAATGAAGAATTACAATTGCAGATACTAAAGATGCTAACACTTAGCCAAATGTTGCTATTTCAGTTCTGAGTTACATCACAATTTTCATGATGGATGACCCAGTTTTATGTCCAGGAAAAGAGGAGTAATTTTGTCAGACCATTAGTTTACTACCTGCAGTGTGTATCCTCACTTCAGCTGTTCACTTCAAACCATTTGTCTAGGATTATCAGAATTTAAGTAGGTAATTTTGCTTTGAGAAAAGCAAAGTGAGGTTTTGGGGGGGAATGGTGTGTACCTGTGTATATGAAAGCAGCAACCTTCTCCCTCCTCATCTCCTGCTCTACTCTGAAAAAAACATGTGACATTTCTTTTTAGTGAATTTGATCTTTTCAAACATTTAAAATGTTGAAAATGTCAACATATGGTTGTTTTTTAATGTAAGGTTTCAGAAAGTTCTTAAAAGGGAAAAAAATTGTTTGGGGTTCTTTCTAAGTTTTTAGATAAAAGGTATATGCTGTAACATCTTTTACAAAGAGAACTTTTCCTCCCAGAGTGGTAAGGAGTATTTGAAATGTATTTAGGTTAATTGCAAATTAAAAAAAGAACAAAGTTTTAAATGGTCTAGTGGTCTGAATTAAAAGAAAAAAAGTTTTCTCTATCAGTTTTTATTTAGTCATTCCTGTCCTAATTTTATTAGTGTTGCAGTCCTTCACAGAATCTTCTGAGAATACTGGGATAGCCAAGACCTGAATTTCTAATTTGGAGAATTGTGTCAGACGTTCCCCTTCCACTTTTACTGAGGATTTTTTTGGTTTTGTTGTTTTTTGTTAAGCCTACTTTCCTTAGATAAATGAGGTTTATGAGACTGTGGTGTGTCCCTTCTGGTCTCTTCTGACCTGTTTGCTTGTTTCAACCACACAGAAGGATTTGGGTTTCAAAAAAAAAAAAAAAAAAAATATATATATGTAGATATATTTTAAGATCCCCTATGTTTTGTGAAAGTTGGCAACAATTTTCCAGTTGAAAGCCCCTTAAAAGGTTCTTAATCAGCAAACCCCTCAATGTTGCCTTTTGCTGCTAGTTTAGTAGTACATAAACATCTCAAATGGAAGAAAGTTTCTTGAGCCATACTCAGCTTCAGCATCCAGGGGCATTATCTTTAATACTGATTAAAGACTTTCATGTATATCCTTATAGCATAATGGCTATATATATTTACCTGCATATTTGATGTGTTTCAGGAATTCTTCGTAAATAGTTACTAGTATCTTGTTACTTTTTTCATATGTTAGATTTAATCTGAAAATCCAAACAAATTTAAATCAGAGAAAGTAAAATGAAGATACTTGTTTTCGACTATAAATGCCTTGTCCTTGCAAGATACAAAGATCTCTTTAAAGTCTACTGCATTTACTTTTTTAAAATAGCATAACCTTTATAGTCAAATGCCTTCAATGAGTATGTTATGACAGCAATATTAATATTTAAGTTAGGAACCATTATTAGTCACAGGGTTATTCATGTTTGTTCTATACTCAGGTGATCTGTGTCCAGCTAACCAAGAAATGTTAAATATAGTTATGTCTTTTACAATAGCCTTTCCTTGCTGAATCAGTAAGGATTGTGATTAAATATAGAAAGTATTTCAGAAACCATCTTGTTAAGAATTTTGTATAGGGCTACAATATTTTAAGGCAGATGCTATGGGTGGCTGTTTTTAGCCTCTGTGTTCGAGAATTAATTTGTGTAGTTAATATTGCATATAAAAATATAATAAACACCCATACTGGTTTCTCTGATCTAGACTTGTTTGGATTTTAAGATGAGGTCAAACTGAAGAAAACAGTGACAGCATGATATGCTGCAGTAAGTCAGTGATTTTTCTAGCCCTTAGTTGAGTATAATTTGATGTGTGTTTCTAGCATGAAATACTTGTATACATTACAGAATATAATCCACAAAAGGCAAAAACAATGAAAAAAACCAGCCTTTTATCCTGGTTTGTGTTAGCTGAAGTATGTTCTCCCTTCTTACCCTTATTTTATATGGAATGCAATTCTATCAGAATTTCATATTTGTATTTCTTCTTTATTTTAACCTCTAGAGGTTCTAAGTAGATTCAAATCTATTTATAATTTTGTGTGTAACCTATATTTTGAAGCATTCTTTTAATTATGCCAGGCTAGAGGTATTGATTTAAAGAAAAAAGCATATGGAGTTTGCCAGTGATGAGGGTATTTATTAGGGTAAGATTTACCTTTAGAGATTTTGAAAAAAGACATCATGTATTTTTTAAAAAATTGGACAGTTCCATTTCTCATTGATTGTTTGCTTCCCTGCTACAGCTGCAGATATTTTGAATGTGATCTTTCTTCCTCCACCATCCGACTTCTTTCTGCAGAGTCGTGCAGTGAAGTCATAATCCTGTGTTTCACATCCATCTGTTACCATAGAAATGATTGTAATAACCTAAATTTAGCACGATGTCTTTCCTGCAGGATCAAGCAGGAGGATTGAATGGATTGTGTGTGAAAGAATCTCTGTGAAAATTGGAATATGTTAGCAAAATCTAAATGCCGCGATAAATTTACATGACAAAAAAATTAAATCTCAAGTAAAACATCTGTAAAGAATTTCTGCTTTTAGATTATTTAAATCATCATCTAAGAAATCTGCCTCATACCATACAAACTACTTAACTTTAATGACAATAATTGGTTTTTGTCCTAACAGGAGCTAATACAACATACAACATATTGGCAGATACATATGTTAATGTGATGAAAATAATTATTTTTGAGAATTTTAGGAGAATATTTACTGTAGTCTAGATATATTAAAAAGCAAGGGAATGAACTTAGATTTTATTATGAAAAATAATTTATTTTCATATTTTAAAATGTAAAAAACTTTTTAAAAGCTATTTTCTGTAAGTGAAGTTGAAATGAATCTTCCCTTCTTAGAAGAAACAGAAGCAATTCTCATTGTTTGTTGAATGCAGTGAGTTATTTATTGTATAACTTAAGTCCTGTCTTTCTGCATTTATGTCTTCTTTCATAGACAGTTGCCCATGCATAGAATCCTGCCGTTGTTATTTCTGTCTCAAAGAAAGATAAAAGAGAGCACATTATAAAATGTCTTGGAAAGCTGCATAACCAGAACTTTTAAATTAGGAAATGTCTGTACTACCCCCTATGTGCATTCATCATGACAAATCCATTGGATGGATTATCATGTACCGTTAGAAACACAGGGCTCCGCCATCTTCACATAAAGGATTATCTCTGGTCATCTGATGACCTTCTATTCAATACATATTGTTTCATCATTGGTGAGGAAGGAGCTGCGTGAATGATTTACTTCATGTTACTTCATGTTATTTTTACTCTGAGAACAGAATTGCTAATTTCCTTGTGGTCCTTATGGAGTATTTGAACTACACGCACAATCTGAATTGCTCTGTAGGGTTGAAGCATTAATATTATCATTTAATAGATAGAGAAATGAGGCACAGAGGGGTTCAGATCAAAAGTATCTGTTAATTTTGAGTGTCATATTTGAGTTATTTACAAAATCATTTTTTAAAGTACTTAGTATTTCATATTATGTAACAGAAAATGTGTTCAAACCATAGCTTTTGATTAACATGGTTAAATGGTGAATGCTAAACGTTTATGTAAAATTTATGTAAATGTTAAATCAGACACTCAGAACAGCTTCCCCCCTTTCTTTTTCCCCTACCCTTTCTTTCTTTCCCTCCTTCTCCCTTCTGACCCTTGCTCATGCACTTGCACTTTTGCTTTCCCTCTTGTCTGCTCTGTCTCAGTGGGAAGAATAAATCTGTTTTTAAAGAGAAACCTTTTTGCAATTTACTTCCTTGTTCTGTACATATCTTTCAACTTCACAAGAAATCGGGCAAGACTTTCTCTTACTGGGCCTGTAAGATAGGCAGTGATTACTTACTGCTTTGCTGGTAAGTTTACTCCTGAGCAGTGGGTCAGAAAATAGCATATAAATCCAAAGGAAGCTGCTCTGTTTTATTTTTTACATGGAACTAAGAATAAATTTTTCTGGTGTTTAGAAGATTTTTTTAAAAAAATGATCATGCTGTGGTATGATATGCATATCTCTGCAAAATAGTGGTTTCTGCAGCATTTGTATCCTACAGGCTGTTCCTATTAGTGCTGATCATAATGGTAATAAATTAAAAAGTCCTGCTCTAACATTCTGTAAGCTCCTGGCTAACCACCTTCATTGATTTAAACACCTGAAATCACAGCTGTTGTTCTGTGGAAATGGATTTTTTTTGCCACTACTATGTCATAAGTCTGGCCACTTATCATGTGATAGAATAAAAAATCATCAGGAGCATTTATGCTTTATTGATGTATAACTAGTTCTGTGGAGAAGGAAGATGGAAGCTTACTTGATAGGTTTTTTTATTTCACTGAAAAATAGGGGTTAGACAAAACAAATACTGTATTATTTATCTTGCTACATGACTGGTACACGTGTAGGGAAAAACACTAGCAGCTTTTTCCTTTATTATGTTAAAACTGGTACTGGATATTGTCCTCCTAATAAAAGGTGCTCAAGCTAGCTCTAAGATGATTAAGTTGCCTTTTGGGTATTCTTTATGCCTGTACCTTCTATCTTGTTTGAACCAAAAGTAGCAAGGTTTGATGCAGTGCCTTTTCCAGAGAAGCTGGCATCTTTTAATTTCATTACTGGAAACCCTCTTTGCAGTGAAATATCATGCAAGACATATTTTTTTAAATGTCTGTTTTGGATTTCTTTGAATTTTTATTTGTTTGTAATCTCAGTGACTGTTCTTCATGGGTTAAGCAATGGACCATTGTAAATGAGTAAACGAAGGTGTAAAGCCATGGCAATTTGTATAGTACTCCCCCCGATTAAATGTGTTAAGACAGTCTTCCTATTTTTAAGTTAGATAATAATGCAGTATATTTGCAAAGTGTTATGTAAAAGTATAGAACAAATGAAGCATTGTCTGGTTCATGAGCTTGTATGATTGAGCCTTGGAGTTGGAGTAATAATTGAAAAAACAATTTATCTTGACTTTCATGTAAAGAATTACTACAAAAAAGATAGTTTTTCATTAGGTCACAGTGTTTTTGAAAAGCAAGCAGTTAGAAACATACATATCTTCAATGTAAAGATTGCAGTCTCTTTTCTGTAATAAAATAAAAAAAGGTATCACACTATGCCTTTGAAAATTCTTTTGCATGAATACATGTGAAGATCTGTCAAAACCTAGTTTTTAATGTGTGAATGCAATGTAATGGTATTAATGTAGTTAGGACAGATACTTGGCTCAAATACAGAGATATTTAAGTGACTGGGAGCACAAGTGATACACAATAACAATAATAAATGTTTTTGCCATCATTTGTCTGCAAAATCATAAGGAACATCTGTGCCGTATTAGAAGAGTCAATAATAATAGGGAAAAGAGCTATGTTTGACTGGTATGATTTCAGACCAGGTCATGTAATTGATAGTGAGAATCCTAGGTTTTCATACAGAAATCTAACTGTTCAGTGGCTACAGTCACACTAAATCACATTTTTCTAAGTTACAGGTGTTTCTGCTTTAAAAAATGTGCTTTAAAAGCAGCTTTGCCTGCTTTGTTGGAGTTTGAGTTTCCTAGTCCAATATAATTTAGTTTGCAGCTGAAATTACTGCATGATGCTCAATAAGAAATCATTTATAAAGGTGGACATATAAAAGCAGCTAAGTGTGTAGGTTTTAGGTTTGGTTGTCAGTTGTTTGGGGTTTTTTTTGCTGGACCTGCAGGAGGGCTATTTCCTTTGAACCTGCATTTGTATACTTTTCAGGTAAGTTGTTATTTCTCTTCCTCCCCCTCTCTTGAAACAACAGCTCTTTATTCACATTCTAACTACTCATGTTCTGTCATCACATCACACAGGTAAGTTGCTTACCCCATAAATAGTGCTGGTGGTGGCATGCATAGATTTGTTGTCACCCTGTGGTAGACATATGTTCTGTCTTGTCTTGTGAAGTTCAAGAGAACTGCCTTTTTAGTCAAATGAATTCTAGGATTATAGCTGGTTTGGGACACTATATTTCTACTGAACAGTGAGAATTCATGAAGAAGTTTGATGTGTTTTTAGAGTTTTGAATTTTAGGTTTATTCTCCACTGTAGTGTAAAACCAGTTAAGAGTTAAATATTGAAATGTAAATTCAGCTTGTGGCCAACTATAATCTAACATGGCATTTCTTTCATGTTAATGTTTTCCTATATCCGTAAGGATAAGTGCAACTATCAAAATGAGATATTATGTAGACGCTGACTAATGGCTTAGAAAATAATAATACTTCAGCTTTACTGTTCTAGTATATTGGTTAGACACAGATCAGAAGCATCGAGTGGTATACGTCAATTACTAGAAAGTATTCTCAACTCTTAATGACTAAGATTTAAGCAGATGGTGACTTGTACTATCCTGCTTCTAAGATTCTGTATTATGGTAAAGGACTGTGTTTGCTGAGGGGGCAAAAAAACCCACTATGCTTGCATCTGAGTAATACGTCTACCTGTAGAATGCACAACTCTGAAAACATCCTGGAGTTTTAGTTGCTTGATCAGGTTTCCCATTGCATATAAATAAAGTTGATCATAACCCTGTTTGGACTTTCTTTGAGAGAAATTGTTCCGTGGAAACTAGTAAGAGACTAATTCTAGTGAGCATCTGGTCCAACCCTGAAGTGAAGCTGCGATGTGTCTGGATAGATTGTTGGTTTAAGAGCTCCCACGCATTGCTGGATATGTCAGGTTTCTCTAGATTTGGTACTTTGATTTGGAGAGTTTAAACAAAATAAATAGATCAAGGCTGAATAATCTGAGGATCTGACTACTGCTTTATATGCATTTCCAGTAGCTTTTTGCTGTTTCTAGCACAGGTAATAGAGAAACACATAATCCAGGTTTTGATGCAAATAATTACAGCATAATTTTGAAGCACTTTTTAATTGAGGAAGTAGTGAAATAAAACTTAATCCCATAATTCTAAGACCCTAGAAATGAACTCAGAAAATGAGGAAATAAGGTTGTAGGGTTTAGGTCTTGTGTATGAGAGGAGTCTAAATATATCTTAATGAGGTAGGGAAACCTAAATACTACCATGAAAAACTCTTAAGTCATTTCAGAAGTGGCTAAAGTGGATTGAAAGAAATCTGTATTGATCTTCAGTAGAAAGTCAAGTGATCTATTTCTGATTTAATTGTGGTGACAGATTTCTATGTGTTACGTCTTCAGGCAAGAGACAGACAAAGGACACAGCAACAGAGGGGAAGAAAGGGGAGAATCAGTCTTCCTAAATGGGAGGCTCTTTTATCTAATGATTTCTTTTCAACAGGACTGGTTTTGTTGTGGGTTTTTTATTGCTTTTTGAGGTTCTAAAAGTGAATATTGAATAAATAAAACCCTTACACAGTATTATTTTGTGAACACAGTAGTATGTATCAAGCTTTTAGTCTTCTTGACTGTTATGACAAGCTCTGTATAACAACTCTGTGAGGATGTTTACATGTAACTTAATATACTACATAATATCCTAGCAACTGGAAATGCCTCCTGTATGTGTTAAAAGCAAGCGTAGCTAGTTACACAGCTAGATTTATTTCTCACGTAGCCTGTGTGCTAGATCTTAGCTGTTAGCAACATGTTTGATTTACAGGTTAAAAATGTCAGTGATGGTAAACATTTTTTTTTCTTGTTTGCTTGTGCTTAGGTCATACTTTCTAGAATGAACTGGTATTGGAAAACAGCTCATTTGTAGGTGGCCAAAAGACAGAATTCTACTTTGATTTTTGCAAGTTATTTAATGTTCCTTTTTAACAGTATTTATCAGAAGAGCCTTCTATACACTTGTTAATAAGACTAAGCACAAACAAAAGGTATTTAAAAGTATTGAAAATTGACTCAAACTTGACAGCAGTAATTTTTCTCATTTTAATTTGAACTACATGTATTCATCTTTTCGTGTTTAAAATGATGGCAAATTTAATCTCCTTTATGTATTTTAATTAAAAACCCAAGATGTCCTCTTCATCTTGTATAGCTTGGCCTCCTTCCTTGCCTTGCCATTAATGCAGGAGAAGAGAAAACTAATATCTGTTACACAGTAATTTGATTTTAGGCTCACTGAGCCCTAAATTATAATGAACATTTAAGGAATTATCCTAAAATGATATTTGCATTTTTACTACAAGTGGTTTGGTTGTGGGTTTTTTTTTACCCAAAATGTTTGTGGTAGTCACCATCGTTTCTAGCGTGATGAAAAACCATTCTCAAGTAACAGATGACGAGCTACCTTGTTGGCATTTTTTTCCCAGATTTCTACATTTGTGTATCAGTGAGAACAGACAGTTTAGAGTACTTCTAAATTACAGGGAATTTCGGGGAGGCACGTAATATTCTTGTTTACTTGATTAGTAACTGTCATCTCCCATCCTCGGGTGTTTTAAATATGTATGGCAGCTTAGCATAACCCAAAGTCAACAAGTTGCTGTTCCACAGAAAGAGCTGTTAAATGGGGAAGCTCTCAATGCTTAGCATAAGGCCTGCTTTTTTCAAAGAAGCAATTTGATGGTTTGTCCTCATTATTCTAAGGCTTCCTTAATTTAAAGGTCTGATATGCCAAAGCCCAGTTTCAGCATCTGACTCCAACCCTGTTGCTATTTGATCGTTTACCTCCTTAACAACAAACAAAAGCATTATTTTATTTCTACAGAGTAATCAGAAAAAGCTTTGGTTTGTTTTTTTGGAAATCAACTTTCAAAGTATATCGTTTAGATTTTGCATTTTGGAGAATTCAGCGGTTCTATTTAATAATTTCTTTTCACAAAACATTAATTTTGGCAGAGATTATAAAATGCAAGGTTAAGTTATTTTACAAAATATTAGAGTGTGACAGTGGAAAGATTCTTACCTTGTTTACCATTACCTACTAGTGAGGCTAGAACCAATGAAACCCAACATTATTAGGTCATAATATAAATATTCTGTCATTAGAATTTTAAAATATGGATTTGATGTGATTGCCTTTTGCACTGCCATTCTGGTTTTATTGAGCTAAATTAGCAGAGCAATTTTCCAGGCAAACTAGGTGGAATATTGACTATTTCTAGTCTTACAGCTCTTCTGGATTCAGTATTATTTTTACAAACACAGTTTTTTCATTGCTGTTCCTTGTACCTTGAGATCATATCTGAGACCATCTGAACCAGTTGTGTTGAGGCTCTAGACGCTTCATGATCTGTGCATTTAGTTTACCTCTGCTTTGGAGGACCTTAAAGCAAAAGTAGGCTTGACAAAGAAATGTTTCATCATCATGGCTTTATTTTTGAAAGTATGTAAAAGCTAGGTACCTTTAAAAGTTATGAAAAGTAACAGGGATGCTGACAAACACCTTATCTGATAAATACGAAGTGTCCTGTGTGGCCACTGACAAACTCCCTTGTGCTGTCTTTTCCCCACATGTCTCTTCTATTTGTGATGATGTGTGCCCTGTGAAAGAAATAGTGCTGTGCCTGTTTTGTAGGAGGTCAGTCTGTTTTGTCATATGGGACAGTAAAGTGCTCTATATCCCTTTTGTAGTTGTAGTTGTAATTCTGTGTGTCTTGTGTGACACAATTTTTCAGGATCAGAAACTGAATTGGTTGAAAACCCTGGGTAATTGTTACAGATTTTCAACAAATTATCCAGTGTTATTTCATTGCTAAGTACCTGATATAGAAATATTTAAAAAAAAAAAAAAAAAGCAAGCCTTGGATTTTTTGAGAGGTGAGGTCATAATTGGATGCAGTCTTTACCCCATTCTTTCTCAATGGTCAGACTTGCAAACAAGCCATACTACCATGTCTACCAAATACCAGATATGAACATATCATATGTTTAATGTATGTGTTTATTTTACTATGTAAAGAAGTTCAACAATGGCTAGCTGAAAACATTCCAACCTTGTGATTGCAACCAATAGGAAGTGTTCTGTGCTGTTCCTGTGTAGTCTTTTTTTAGTGCAAAAATACTCTCTTCAGTGCAGATTCTCCTGAGCATGGCAGACTACTAATTTGCAGACTGAAACAGTCTCCAGATACAAGCAATTATAAAATATGTTGCAAGTAATGGAGCAATGTAAGGATTGTATTGATCAGTTTCTTTTCACTGTTCTGCTTCCTAAAAAATATTTATGGCAGATAAAAAAAAAAAAAAAAATATGATCTTGTGCCATCCATATCTGTACTCTGCTTGACCCATATCTTATTGAAACAATTATTGTGCTAATACAACTTCTTGGTTGTTTTCTTTTCTGTGTCTATGTCTGTGCTCTGTGAAGTTAGGTGCAGTTGTAATGGTAGTGTTGCAGTATTTCTCATAATTTGGTTGACAGTATTTGAAAAATATTTTCTAAAAATAATGTGTAGTAGAATTCCAGTGTTTCAATATGTCATGACTTTCTAGAGAAGTCTTTGGCTTTCTTGTCTTTCCTAACAAACCACCTTTAATAGGTGAGTGACCATACATTTGGTGGTGATCTGGCTCATTTGCATGTAAAAATAGAAAGATGCTCTGTATCTTAGAATAACGTGATTATATATATCTCTCTCAAAATACATGTGATTTCCAAGTAAATGAAAATTTCTGTGAATAGCAGAGGAAGGAATATGAGGAGTGATAACACTTTCTGTAATCTCTAGAATTAAAAAATTGCTTTGGGCACTATAGGATGAAGTGTGCTGCATCATGAGAAACGCTTCTATCTCTTTGTCAAAGTCATGGGCGAATTTTTGAGTTCGGGATTGTTATTGGAATGAATTGCATAGCCTTTCTTTTTTAAAATAAATTTCATTTATTTCTTGGCCATTTTGAGACACCTTTTCCCTTCTCTTGTACCAGGTAAAGATACGTATAACAGAGGTCCATCTCGTTTCAGTTTTAGTTTTTAGAAAATTCCTGCATTAGCACAGATGACAGTATTTTGACTGAACCAATATTTAGAAGTTGTTCTTCCACTGTAACATGATGTGGTAAATTAAAGACAGCATGTTGTAGTTAAATAGTGCATTTAAATTTGTTTTGTTTATCTAAAATTTTTTCATGTTTACTTCACCAATTTGTTTCTTACCCTCTTCTTATTTTAGTCAGTTTAAAGTCTATGTACTCCTAAGTGACTATTCTATTTTTTAGACCTCCCTCTCCTTCCACCCCAGTTAAATTAAGATTGAGATGCAAAGTTGAGAAATAATGATGTTAAATTTTTATAGGTAAGTTCAAATCTATTTCAGTTGCCTTCTCCAGGTAGGGTCTTTCATTTGTGTCTTTTGCATAGAAGTCTTGCTAGTTTTAGCCTTCCTTGTGAACAGAAATATTTAGTTGTGTAGACAAAATCAAATTAATTCAGATGGAGATACTGAGTTTGGCAACTTTGGTAGTAAGAATTTCTATTAGCCTGACTTGTATTATTTTGTTGTATTTAAATACCTGTTAAAGAAATTTGACACATACAGCCCTATTTATAGTATCACAGAGTAATTAAGGTTGGAAGGGACCTCTGGAGGTCATCTTGTCCAGCCCTCCTGCTCAGGCAGAGCCACTTAGAGCCCGTTGCGGAGGACCATGGTGCTGAGATCACAGAATGAGAAAGGAACTGGAGCTCTTTGGCAATAGCTGGAAATAGTTTGGGAGGATAATTCATGCAGGTTGTAGCCAGTTTTCTATCATGCCTAACAGTAAAGGTTGTGGGCTTGGATGAGTTCTGGCAATTAATAATGAGTCTCTGTGTTGCAAGGCTTACTATCTTTAATTTAAAGCTTACTCAGTGCTCAGTTGAAATGTTGGTTGTGTTTGTTTTTTTCCCCCAAGAAGTCATTGCAGAGTTATTTTACTTACTGTAAAACCACTCAAGCTATTAAACTGTGTCATAGCTATTTTATAGGGTAGAACCCTAACTCTTCTGCTGTGTTAGTTATTACTGTAGTGGGGGTGAATATTTCACCCAATTTGATGCTTGTGGAAGTTGAAAAATCAAACTCAATTGCTTTACATACCCAACAGAATGAAACTGGAAAATGTTCTTGTTCGTTTGGTTTTATGGTTAGTACTTTTTCTTTTCTGTTACATTGAAGACCTAGACATTGGAAGTGATGCCCTTTTTCCTTTCAGAGTTGAAAGATTTCATAAATTTAAGGAGCTCTTATATGCAAGGCAACTTTTTATTTTGCTAAAGCATCTGTTTGCAGTTGGTAAACACGAAGTTGCACCTTCTATTGTGAATTAGGTTTGCAGCCTCTAATTAACAGTTCTGTTATCTACCTGTTGGCATTCCCATGACAGATACTGAAAAAGGAAATACAGAAGGGATATGCAAGCTCTGGAACTCATTTTGCATATTGAGAAATTCATGTCATTGTAGTGTCTGTGTTGGGGCACTGTGATGAGGGAGGTTGCATTAGCACATTTTTGTTGTGCGGTAGACAGAATTTGTGTGATGCATTTTCTTGTGATAGTAGAACTTACTTTAAAACCAAATATGAATCAGGATAATTATACATGACTATTTTAGTGCTGATAGAGAAATTGAGGTAGTTTAAATCAATATCAATAGTTTAATATCAGTATGTCAAGTGATTTTTCATTTTGCTTGGTATATCTACCTGCTTTGCACTATTATTGATCAGGGACAAGACTGTAGTCCAGGTTTTAAATCTGTATTGCAGTTAAGTAACTTAACAGGATATAACATTTTATGTGTTTTATGGAGCAGTGAGGTATGTATGCAAATTTTGATTCTTTTTTCCTGTATTATTTTTTGCTTTTATTGGGCATTGTGTTATGTAGCAACTGCTATGTTACATAGCGAAATATTTATCTGTTTCTACAGATTTTTAAATACTACTTTAGAAATCTGTTCAAGCTTAGGTAAATTCTTTCTAGGTCACAATAATTTGGCCAGTTTTAAGTAAATGGAATACCGATGGGACTACCTTTGGAAACTGCTGCTAAGTAACAATTTTATTGAATGTGTGTGCTGCTGTGTACAGAAGCATTTTTGTTGCTTTGGTGACAGTGCCCGACGAGGTACAAAATAAGTATGTCCGACTTTGCTCTTTAGAATTATTCTTTTGTGTTTTTGTTTGATTTTGTCTTTTTATTTGATTTAACATTTTTACTCTAAAGCCCTTTTTCCAAGCCAAAGTTTTTTTGGCAAAGTCTTCTATAACGCTGATAGAGTTTCAGCTATGATTCCAGTTGTAAGAGGGCTTGTCCAGCAGGACTTCTAGTGGTGTCATCTCCAGATTACCTTGGCAGTTTTCCATGGACGTTTTGAAGTCCTGGTTTAGAGAACATGTCTAGATACTAATAGTGAGATGCTGCTGCTTTGTATTTTTATTAACTTATATTTGCTGCCATCAAAAGAATTATGCTATTGATTGTGTTGTGAGGGAGAGTTTTTATGAGCCTTTCGGACGCTCTCAACCTTAGTTTCAATTAGGTATTGCCAGTATATATGCGAGATTAACATTTCAAATTTAATTTCATTAGATAAAACAGGTGTATACAATCTTCACTTTAATTTAAATTAATTTCAGTTTTTCCTAACATTTCTTCTCTATTTATGTAATAAAGCCCAAAGGTGAAGTCCTAATATATTTGTCATTATGCAATGCACTTTTAACCCTTAATTTATAAATAATGTGTATTTAGGGCATGAAACCTTAAAAAGGAAAGATCACTCCTACTGACAAATCTGTCTTACTCCATATCCTAAAACACCATTACAGTCATCACCAAAATTGTTTTTCATAAATAGTACTAGAGTGCTAAGGACCCAATGATCCAGTGGACACTGGTATTTTATATTTTTCAGGAGCACAGTGGAGCTGAGCTGATCCTGCCAACTTCCTCTACGTTTTCTGGGACCATGAAAGAACTGGCCACCCTACCTTTTAACACTGACTTATTTTTAGCTCATTTCTGTAAACTATTCATCAAATCCCAAGATCAGAGAATCATTCGTAATAATTTTAAGACACTTTTAAGAAGGAGCTAAAATGACTAGAATTTCAGGCACCGAGAACTTTTGTTTGCTATTGTACTTGCATCAGTTTCATAAATATTTTTAATATTTAAATGCTAGCAGGGTAGCATCAGGACTCAAGACTGAAAATTCTAGCACATCCTACTTTTAAAAGAAGTGCTCACTTAGGTAAATTAATGTATTTTTCTGTACAAATAATGGCCTGAAATTGTAAATAAATATTGAAGTTATTTTATATTTTATGTATTTGGTGTTAATTTTATTTAAATACCACAGATAAGTGCCATTTAAGTTATCTTAACATCTGTAACTGATTTAGCTCACCTTGTTTCGTAAGGTGCCCGCAATTAAATTTTTCCACGCTTTTTTCTGATATTTTTGTTTTCATTAATATTAACTCAGATTTTGCACAACTGCATTTCTAAGCCATTCTTGTTTGACTAATGGGAACCCTTCATGTGCTTTCAGTAGAAGCTAGACTCCTGTGCTTATGGCACTGCATTATTATTTTCTTCCACTGAGTATGGACTGCAACATCAATAAAACCATGACTGCTTTAACATTGAAGTTTTGGATTTTACCGGTCAATGTTGGTTGTTTTGTTGCAATTAAGATTTAAAAGCAAACTAACAAAAAACCACAACAAAAACCTGAAAAAAACCCCTACATAAATAAACTAATTTATGTTGGGTTCTTGAAATAATATGACCTGCTTGTGTGAATAAATAGGAGTAAGAACAATACTGTCTCCCCCCACTCCCCTCACATACCCCTTTGTTCAAAATTTTGATGTAATGAAAGGAGACAGTGGGATATTAATTTGAGAGCCTGACTTTGTGGAAGTGATACAGTATAGAGGATCTTAATGGCATTTTATTGATGACTTCAAGAAATAAGTTGCAGGTTGGAAGAAATCCATTGTATATAAAAATTCACTTGAATGATATCTTGGATCTGTTTGCTGGTCTTTGTTTCAAAGTTTGATTTTAGACCATGTGTAGAGTGCTTAGATTCATCTGTTTAGGTCCTGGATTAATTAAACATTTTGTGTATAAGCAGCATAGAAAAACTGCTTACGTGATGGCAGTGAGAAATAACCATGCATTTGCTGATTATTATTTTTTTTTTGGCTTTACAGAGGACATTAATGTGTACTTGTGTGTAGTTTTAAGTGATAGTATACTGTGTTTAGAATTTTGCACTTTCAATAATTATTGTTAATATGCCTTTTCCTTTACACTTAGGCAAATTGCAGAGTTTTTTCCAGTAAGCAGCTCTGTGTAGTCTCCCTCTTAGATGCAGATGCACATGCTCTCTGCCTTGCATTCTTTTATACATACATAGATGCATGTACAGGATGGAATGCAGTTTGGATTTAGAATTAGATTTATTATATTGAGCAGGTATGTCCATATCTTTCATTTGATACAGAAATCTTTACTGTTGTAATGGCTCATTTTATGAACCTATGTTGTTTTTTTCTCAAATAGTTAAATAAGCTTTCAAAATTAAAAACAATAGCGTGCATTCTTGTATTTAGCAGTGATAAAGTCCAATGTAAATGTAAAATCTTAGTTTTACTTCTTTATTTTCCTTTTTTTAAATGATACGCACACAGAGATCATGTATCTTAAATTCTCAGATTGTATTTTCTTATACACTTGCTTTATGTTCTGATTTAAAATATGCATATTTAGTATGTACTTATTTACAAAAGCATGAGTTTGTGTGTTTTCATAGGTAATTTTGTTCTCCATTAGCTGACTTGTAATACTCTGTATATTTCTAAAAGTAGTGTTCAGTAATTATAAAACCCAGTATGTTATTGGTTAATGCTTTCAGGATTGTAGATAATTTTACTTGGCTATGAGGATGCAGCTCTTGCATTGAGTTTCCATTCTGAAAATTAACTTTCAAAAACAAGATGATGAGGGACAAATAATACAATAAAAAAATAACGTTTTAGTTAAAAGCATGTATCAAAACTATAGTCTGAATGGTATCTGTTCTTCAGGATAAGCTGTATCCAATCCAGTCCAGCAATTAAATGATGGCAAAGCCCTCTTACTGTATGTGTAGTCTCAGATCACATAAAAAATTAGGTTAAAAGTTTTAATCCTCTGGGGTAGATGCTGTATGCTTATTTATAAAGTCAGTGGAGTATGGGTGCATAGCCTTTTGAAGAAGCTTGCTATTAAGAGAGTCCCACTGGAGAGTTTGAGAAGCTGTTACACTGCCTAAAATAGGAAAAATATTTGTTTCCTTTACAGGCAGAGAATTAAATACAAAGCTCTTTCTGGCAATACTAATATTGTATTCTTAATCTATTGTTGATGCATGCAATAACTACTACTGTTTTATTAGATGACTGATGGAAGATGTAGAAAATCACAGCATAAAGGGAGTGATGAAATCTTATAGCCAAGGTCACACAGTGACAGTAGAACTACTATAGACAGGGAGAACAGGTATAGTTGAACTGTGCATATAATTTCTGAATACCTCTGAATGAAGAGGAAGATACGGTACTGTTGGTCTTGTAGAGTAGCTCTGTTTTCTGTTCCTTCCACACACACTGCCATTTGTCTGTCATTCTGAACCAATCTGTATTTTCTGGGTAGATTCTTTAATGTTGCTTAAGAACTTGCAAAATTCTAGTAGCAAACATGAGATTGAAGTATTTGGAGTCCCTGCTTCACCTACAAACTTGCCAAGCAAGACTTGGAGTTTTGAAATTGAACTAAATTTTATGAGAGGTGAAAAAAAAAAAAAAAAAAAAAAAAAAAAGAAAAAAAACCAGAAAAAAACCCCAGGCAATAATTGGTCATTGCCATTTCAGAAACACCTATGCAGAAATTTTAAGTAAACTCTGTGTTGATATTAAGGCAGCCTGGCATCATGAAAGACAACTTGCCAGAGGGCCTCTGTTTTGGGAGATGAGCCAGTATCTTTATTCATTACTTTTATGATACTGTACGGCTCAGTTTTTGCTAAGAGTCCCCACTTTCACTTTAAAGTCATCACTGTATGATCACTATGGTATGTGTTTTCTATTGGTTCTATAGTAAATGTGAAGAAGCCTTTTGCCTGTAACTGTTCATAGTTTGAGTTACATATATCTCTTTTCTTTTTATGATGGTTGTTAAAAAACATGGTCATTTGATAAGCAACAGGAGAGGAGAGCAATGCTAAAAAATTCAACATAGATAAATTCAGGAAATTCAAAAGTTTAACTTCTGAGCCTAGTGCAGCATAATTCTTACATTTCTGTAAGTGTAATTGAGAAAAACTGGAGTATCAAAATAGTCTGTAGGTGATTTCTGAGTAATGGATCCAATTTTCATTAATTATACTTGAGATTTAAATTGAATTTTATTGTAAGAGTTTTTCTGTACGTTTCAGTGGAACTACTGAATAGATTTATACTAATTTGGTATTCTGGAGTGGTGACAGAGGTCTGAAAGTGTCGTACCTTCTCTGGCTGACTCATCCTGCTTTCATCAATTAAGTCTTTGGTATGTTGAAATTATACTTCACTTTGCCTTGGCCAGTGATAATTACTGGGAATTTATTTAGACTTGATAGCAATATGCTAATGGATGTCTGTTAGGAAGCTCTGTTACTAACTAGTGCCGTAAAGCCGTGTTAAAATGTACTAAAGGCCTAATTAATAAACAAATTATTTCTCATTTTGTGGAAATTTACCTGCTAACTTGAATGTTAGCATTTTTATGTAGTTAGATCATTCTGTCTTACCTTTCCATCTTTGGCCTTTTAGGGAAAATACTTGGTTTAGGTGGTTGGATCACCACATATTTTGCACTAAATTACCTCAATGTCTGCTCTGCTGTTTACAGGAATGAAGATGTGGGATGGAACAACCTTGTTATAACCACAGCAATGTAACATGGAAGTGCTAGTAAAATAAACAAAACACAAATAGATAGGATTGCTGAAACATAGTTTTAAAATTTTACCTAGGTTTATCTAGGCTAAATGATTGCTTACAGTTGATCCATTCCCTCTGAATGCTCATGTACTAACTACAGTACTGGTACTCTCGAACACCAGCAGTTGTTACTGTTGTCTTGGATCTTGCTGCAATCATCTAATCCTATATAAGAACAAGACTTGAATTACCACTTGAGGCTATCATTAAATAGCTTAAATAACTTCTGCTTCAGAAGTTATTACACAAGTAATATAGCATCATTGTTATAAAATGAACTATCTTAGGTTTTTAAACAGTAAAATTTCCTGGCTTTTACTGTTTGCTTTTTGTTTGTTGCTGTCTAAAGTTGTGACAAACCTTATCCCTCTTCCCCATTGAGTTATTGTGTGCCTTTTGCTTAACTCAAGGAAGAAAAAAAACCAACAAAGCTTTCCTGCTTCCTGCACTTCTTTTTTGTCCAAATATGACTAAAGAAATTGGTCATCGTGTGTCAAGTCTGTTTTATTTTAGTTTTGAGTCTGTGATGTGTAGTTAGCAAGAGTGAATTATGTGTACGTTTTTCTAATGAGGCTCCATTTTGTCTGCCACACTTGGTCAGCTGCTTGACACTTGTGGGAAAAAATAGTGCTGAAGAGATAAGTAGCTTAAAACCATTTCAAAGGAATTGGATTCTAGGGCAGTGACCTTGAATTTGACTCTTTATGTGGTGTAAAATCGGTGTAGAGAGTTGCGTCATCAGGGTAACATGATTATAGTTACTTGCATTTGTGAAAAGATAGACTTGTGCATTTCATAATTAATAATCTCTTGGTTACCTAGATTTGGTAAATTGTAGTAACAAGTATGATGGTTTTAAGTGTGTGAAATGCTATGGATTAGTGTGGTGTGTGATCTTAGAGGAGAAGGCAGGAATCTTCAGAATTTTGTATTTGTCTTCAACTGTTCCCAAGCGTGAATGTCCTTCTAACTAGGGTGTCCATGGTGCAAGTGACATATCCGCAGTTTACATTTAATTTAAAACTGGTGGCTCCTTTTTTGTAACAGAGAATGCATTTTCTCCAATTAAGTTTCATTATAGTGAGACAATGAAATGATCCTGTTCTGTTGTTTTGGAAGAACTACTCTGTTTATATTTCACAGTGTGAAACATCAGTTGTGTGGGAGCACTGGGTGGCCTTGTAATCCAATATGTAGCCAAATTTTCACAGCACAATTAGCTTCTGAGTGTCTTTAGAACAATCTGAGTAAGAATTATTTTCAATCTTATTTCATATGAATATTTTTTTCCTATTGAACAATCTGTATGCTTCATAAAAGCTCATTTGCAGTATACGTTAATATTTCTAAGTGTTGGTAGGTTATATATTACATATGTCATCGACGAAAGATGTCGGGTTTGATTTCAAGTTGCGTAAAAGCAGAACTTAAACAAAATACCTGGTCTGATGATGCCTCTCTAGCACTTGAATAAAGATGTCTTGAAGCACTTCTTGTGACTTCTATACATCAGAATTATGTCAACTAATACAATATCTGTGCCTTCAAAATCTTGTAAGCTAGGATTGAATATTATCATTGTCTCACATTAGTTCAATGTTGGAGAAAGCTGTTTTACAGGTGTATTTTTCTGAGATTCTTTAATTTTTGCTTTCAAATTTAGAATATGTTACTGCTGCTTACAATGAAAAGACTTACTCAAAATGCTATGTTTTTATTTCTTGAATTAACTAATATTGACAAGGTTGTCCTTCAGAGGGTTGTAATACAGTATTTAATTATCAACTCTAGTTTCCTTTAATAGCTCCTGTAACAAGATCATAATTATCTTGCATATAATCATTGGCTGATACACTTAGCAGCCCATCTATGATTCATTCTTTGCAATTACTCACACTTTGTAGCCTTGAGACACAAAGAACTCCATGCTTTTCTTGACAATTAAGTATTGTTAATGGTTAAAGGTATTCTAATTTTTCCCATTCTACTTTGACAATGTCCTTGAATCTAGTTAGGAGTGGCATCTTGTAGGCTGTGTAAGCGTTCAGTCTCAACCAAACGGTTGTTTGGTACTTGAGCTTTCCCTTGGCTGTCCAAATTAGTAACAAACAGTTGGATGCTGTGCATGTGTACCAAACTGTGATAATTGGAAAGTTATCTAAATGCCAGCTAAACCAATTAAGAAGATATGACTACTTTCAGTTTAGGGAAAGTATTTTAGATAACATTTAATAATATATAATAATGAAGTCTTCAGCACATTAGCTGTATGAGCTGTTTCAGCTTGAACTGCAAGATCAGCTCTTACCTACTAATGATGGGACTAATGATAGTCCAAATTCACAGTGTAATAGAATATTCAACTTGTTTTCAGTGGGTGGAGGTAGACAGTTTCTTCTTCATTCCTGTGGCTAATAGAAAATAATTGAAGGGCAAGAATTCTCTAAGCCTTCTGTTTTATCTAAATGTATATGCAGTGAAGTTGTAAATGAAAATACACAAAGCCAAAGGTATCCTATGTTAGGTAATACAAAACCGTTAAAGCGGAAACCTTCAAAGTTTACATTTTGAGAAAACAGCAGCATGCTTTTTATTTCAGATTAGCAGTGTTTATGCGCTTTCAATTCTAGTATCTGCATGTTTCATGTTTATTGCACTAATTTATCATATTTTACTTTTCCTTGTGCAGTGAGAAGATTTTAAAGTGTTTCTGAAATTTATATTATTTTTCATTTGAAGTGTACTCATTTTAATATGTTGGGAAAATCCTTTGGTCACTTTGAATGGGGCAAGGTATATTGAGAAATAAGTTATCTTACTCTTTAATGCAAAACAGTGTGTTTTTTTAATAGTTTTGTTTATTACCTTTTTTCAGATATAACAAATCAGTATGAATTACAAATCTATCAAAGCAAGAATATTGCAATAACAAATCAAAATATATATTTTAAAAAAAATATTCTTAGATTAACTAAATGATGACTTCTTACCTGTTTAGAAATGTTACAAACATGAATAATAAATGTATTTTGCGTGCTTTCTGGTGGTAGTATGCTTTCTTACTAATGAAATTCCTGAAGTGTAATAAAATACAATTCGGCTCATCGCATTTCTACCATCTTTCAGCATATTGCTGTTATCTCCTGTTTTGAAATATTTGCTTTATACTAGTGTTAAGCTTGAGATAGTTGAAATTGTCTAAACACTAACCTACTTTTGTTAAAGTTGATATATTCAGCTTTTGTTAAAATCAGTTTTTCAAATGTTAAACTTCTCTACCATCAAGGAAAGCCAATTGTCATTCACCAGCACTTGAAACTGTATAATTCTCAGGTATCCGAGTGCGATATGTCTTTGAAAATTTAAACAAGAAATCTATAGTCATTCCCTAATCTCCTCAGCTTAGCAACACCCTCCGATCAAAAAAGCTCTTCACCACATCCCCCAAACACAGGGTGGCTTCCTAGGCTTATTGTCATGTGAGTTGTGGACATAAGTTGTTTATGCTTCTTCAGGCATGTTCATTTCCTAAACCCTGTAGCCTGTCTAGTGATGTGGTAACTTCAGTGGAGTTCTGCCTCTGATCAGTGGTGACCTTTTCACAGATCTTATTTTCATTTTAATCTTAGTTGTGAATTTCATAGACATGCAGTGTTTACTTTGGATCTACTTTGCCAAGCAGTCACTATTTGACAGAGGCATTTAGCCTCTCTTTTAAATTAAAAAAAAAAAAAAAAAAAAAAAAAAAAAGTTGTTGAAGCAGCAGAGGAGGACTATGTCACCAAGTCCTGACTTTGACAAGAATCTCCTTAAGAGACTTCGAAGTTCTAACTGTTCCCACCCTGATAGTCTGTACCTCAACTTGGATTCCAGGCTGGATATCATCTCTATTTACTTTCTAGTTGCACCTGCCTGAGTTACATTTTGGTTTATTCTCTGACTTTAATCTGCATTGTGCACGCCTGCATGCACTTTCTCTCTCTAAAATATGTTACAGTCTTATTGTGGCCTAAAGCAGGCGATGACTTTGTGGTCTGACAATGAATAGAGGTAATAAATATTGCAAAGTTCAGTCTTGTATAAACATATGATATGTACTTTATGGATGCATCTTAGTTCTTGAATTTGTTATTGGAATAGCTTTTAAACTGAAATACAAGCTCTTCTCCGCTGTGAAAAGCAACTGTTGTAGTAGAATAAAAAAGCAACTTTTGTTTTAGTTTTGGTCTTCAACTGAATGTCTTATTTGACAGTATTTTGAATGTATGATTGTGAAGGAGAATAAGAGTGTTAGTGTTTGCTTTGCTCCAGATCTTCAGTATACGATGTAGTGATAAAAGGCTTAAAAATACATAATAGTTAGTATTTCTAACTCAATAAAGAAGACTACAGTGCAATGTAATACTAAAGGGAAAATTGTTATTAATGTGTCTCTAAAAGTCTATTTTTGCAACACTCTTTGCAATCTGGTTCCACAACATGCAGTATCTTAATGGCAATGTCTTGTCGTGTTAGAGTGGTAAAATAAAACTGCCATTTAAATAAATTATTCTCAAGTCATAGGGTTCACTTTCTAAGGCAGATTAACAAATGAACATGCTGGTTGTGTGTCAGATTCTGGCAGAATGGGGTAGTTGTTTTTATGTAACTTTTTGCTTTCAAAACACTGAGCAGGTGCTTGAAGATGCTTCTACTTTACAGGTTATTGCTTTTAACTAAAGATAACTAAATTGTCTGATTTAGTTTTAGTTAATTGCAAAATTTAGACAATTAAATTTTGTAATTAAGCAAATTTAATTGTTTAGCCTATTTAATTAGAAAGGTTTACTGAAATGCCTTTCCAGAAGCATAAGAAATTGCACGCATATGTGTGTAAAAGTAGGAGTTCCTTTGCAAACAAAATGCTTTTGAGTATTTTCCCAGTTGCATGTACAGAATTTTGTCTGTCTTTATTCACAAAGTGAAACATTTCCTATTCCTTTACTTTTTAGTTATGAAGAACTTCTGTGCTAAAAGTAACTCCACAGTAACTTTTCTCTATTTTTCTGTTTTCCATTCACATATGTAAGAGCAGCCAGGCTAAATAATTTGTAATATATATTGATATTGTTTTCTATAAATTATTTTCCTCTGTTTCAGTTTTAGTAGTTGAGAAACAGGAAATACTGCAGAACTGTTCTTCTTTATTACTGAAGTAGAAAACAAACATGGGAAGAAAATCAGCATGATTAAAAAATGTTTGAAATGCACTTGTTTCTTTTATACCGAACTCTGCTTCCCTAAAAGAAATGCTGTGAAGGCACTTGAACTGCCACTGCTGTATGACTAAATATAGGCATTCCATTGTTTACTAAATTTCGGTTCAGCAGCCTAACTCAGGGGGAAATACTTTGAATGTGAAGTCATTAATGCAGTACTGATGTTAAGGAACTCAGATGAAATGTGGCTTCAGGAATACCAATGTATAGGCTGCCAGCTCTGTTTTGATAAGTTAATTAACCTCAGTTTGTGAGTTTGAGTATGCTCATTGAGCCTGTTCTAAATAATAGCAGTCATGCACAACGTCCTGCTACCTTTTCTTCCTTTTAGGTTCTTGATCTGATTCTTCCTTCTGTTCTTCGTGCCCAATGTATGTTCTTAAAGAATGAACAACATATGTTCATGTCCGCTGTCTTACCTTTTTTCCAGGTGTACCAGATTCTTAGTATGAATTTTAGAATTAAAATAAATAAATAAATCATTAAATCAAAATCCTCAGTATATGTATTGACCCTTTATAGAGGTACAGTATCTTTGTGTGCTACCGTGAAGGTGACCTTAAGTTTAGGAAGGATTTCTGTTGCTTCTTTTGTTCAAAATCTTCTTTTAGTGTTAAAATCCTCTTGCCCCCCATTGAACCTAAGTACCATATACTGGAGTAGAAACAACTCCAAAGTCTTTCTAAAAAGGAACATTTTAGGAGTGAAATAATGGGACTCTATGCTGTAATCTTTGCTATTCTTTTTTTTTTTTTTTTTTTTTTTTCATTTTAAATAAATATAGCTAAAGTGATGAGCAGTCATTTGTTTTCAAATACCTGATGCCAATTACAGAAAACTAGATATGTCTGCTTCTGCAAAACAGTGTTTAGTATGGGGAAGTTAAATAAAATCAAATCCCCTTTCTTACAATTTTTTAATTTCACATGTGCTGTGATTTATTAAAAGTATTATGTCATACTGTGAAAGTATATGATAAAGTACAGAATACATAACCAATAACCAATAAAGGACATCCACTAATTTTTATAACAATGAGAAACACGGGAGTATACCAAAATTGTCAGAGAATATAATCATTCTGATTATATGTGTGTGTATTTTTTTCCCTATGTATTCTTTTTAAGACCTAAGGAATAGATATTTTTTTTTTAATGGAAATGGTCTTCCAATAAAAATAAGACCTTTGGTCTTTTGTAAAATGATGGAGTGGATATATAACCTTACAACCCTTCGAAAGAAATTCTGTTTATGGTTATGTGTAGAAAAGAGAAACTTAAGGGAAAAAGTTGAAAATAGTTGTATTACTGCAGTAGAATAGCTTTTATAAAGGGTTCTTTTTTATGGCATTGTAGCTTGCCATTGGAGCAACAGATGTCATTTCTGCACAGAAATATTCTTCTGTTTTCTGTTAGGTCATATTAATTGTATTGGGAATAAGTAGGAGTACCCAAATGTTTTAATTCCTCTGTAACAAATGGAGTAGCTGTAGTGTGGTGGTGTTTGTATTTGTTTAAGGGTGTATTTGGCTTACTGAAAGATTTGCATTCCTCAGTACATTCACCTCAAATTAATATTCTTTTTAATGTTGAAAAATGTTGCAACCCTAGACATTTAGTTGTCTTTTCTGAATCTTTGTCATCAAATTTATCCTATATTAGTAACAGCTATATTAAATGGCAATCTGAAACAAGTTTAAATATATTTTGATCTTTTCTTAAAATTAGTTATTATATATATATATAAAATATATATTAGTATCTATTTAGTAGTATTATTATGAGTAACTGATTTCAACATAGTACATCAACTTCATGCATTTATTAAAATATTTGGCACTGGATAGTCAGTGTTCCATTACAAACTATAATCACACTTCTAAATAAACACTTACCTAGGGGATTGCACTTCATAACATACGAGAAGCTTAAATTATGATATTTGCAGAATTAGGAAGACAGTCCTGCAGTGTCAAAATACAAAACCAGGCAAAGTAACTAGCCATCCATTTCCATCAACTCCCTCAAGTAATTTTAAACAAAATGTAACTGCATTGAAAGTATTTTTTAAAATTTCTGGAGAAGAGTCTAGATATTGTGCATTTTTGCATTAAGCTTGAGTATTATATATATTCAGTGGGTTTACAGAACATGTAAAGGGTAAAGCAAACTATGGATCTCGTGATCATAGTGATCATTTTTAACTTTTTACTGAATTAATTTATTTTTTTTGCTGAATATAGAGAAGGCACTGATAGTAATACTGAGAGCTGTTACTACTTTTTCTACAAGAAAAGATTTTTTTTTTCCCCACAAACAATAAACAAATACTTTCAGCCGATTTACTGAACTGTTAAAATGAATAAATACATACTTAATACATACATAATATATAAACTTACACCTAACCTAAATTATTGTGTACGTGTCATCATACTTAAAAATAAAATGTGAAGTTATTTGCAACTTTTAAGAAGGCTTTTATCTTTACTGCAAAAACAGAACTGTTGAAAAGCTGCTATTGGAAGTGAAGCAATTCCCAGCCCACAGAACATGATCTGTTCCTTTAAATGCAGCAGTCTACGTGGTTTCACTTTACCTACGTGCTTTGCTAAAAAATAAGTAAAGCCACATAACTTTATCTATTTTCTTGATACATGAACTATTATATGAGTTTTCTGCATATTTTCCTCATCTCATGACTAGCTTAACTTCTATTGCAGTTACAGCAGTAGCATTTTGGTATGAATCTAGCGTTTGGACAGTTTTTCTCTCTTGCAAAACTCTGAAATTTGAAGCATCTGATAAAGCTCCTGATTGTGCATCTAGAAAGAAGATCTACAGGTTCAGATAATATACACACATACTTGTACAAAAGTTTGTGATTTACTTCCGAAAAAGGTCTTTTTTTTCCTACTTTTTAACTCTTGTATTGTTTTCATGGAGGCTATTTGGATTTGTTTAGCCTCTAAAATATGGCCTGTGCTTTTATTCATAAGTCCAGTAGGAACATAACTAGTGAGAAGAAAATTCTTGATGTTAATGTTCTGTAGCTATTAAAGGGTTCCCTTTAAAGTTTTTGGTTGTTTGTGTAGTAACCATTAGTATACGGTGCTTTTCTTCATTAACCAAAGAACTTAATTTTGAAACAAGAAAATCTAAGTGATTTACTGTCCTGCAAATTGTATTAGAATTATTTTTAACAACCACTTAATTATTTTTTTTTTAGCCTATGTATTACAAAAATAAACTAGAATCAAAAGTCCTACTACCAAATCAAAGGTTCCAAAGTGCATAGTTAAAGCCCTATGAGTATAAGTAATTTTTTAGGGTAAGTGTAGTGTTTAACTGTTACATAAGATTTAAATTGCAGCCACAAATCTGAAAGTTGTTGTAATTTCAATTTCCCAGTTTTGTCAGGGATATTTTACAGGGCTTCCACTTTTTAAAGGATCATCCTCTATTGTAGAATCTACTATTACCTTTAAGTCCCGTGGCAGCTCTGTTTAAACTTTTTTTTTTAATTTCTCTTAATTTGCTTTAATACACTAATCCTCTACATCACTTCTGTAGTGGATGAACAATTAATAAGAGGAACAAATCAAACACATTTGGTGATGTTCATTTAGTTCAAGAGTGTGTTGGAAGTTAAAAAGCCTCCATTTCTCTTTAGCAAGAATACTGCAAGTATACTGGTTAAAAACAAAGGTGGCATTTTTTTTCCAGACAGCTGAATACACCACTAGAATTTTTCTGGTATTCACTAGTTTTCAAAATGCGCTGCAAAGCATGTTAGTCTGTACAGCCCTAAACACCTTCACTCTCTTAGACTTCAGAGAACTATTTGAAATCTGGTATGCTTGTTAGCGAAGAGACAGCGTATGAGGTCTTGTAGTCATTCCATAGGCAAAAAAAGCAGATACTTCAGGTTCAGAAATCTGCAGAGCAGTGACATGGCGTTCCATTCAATTTTTTACCAGATATCACAGACTGGAAATGTGAGCTTTGGCTGATACTGCTGGGAAGGAGAGTGCGGCAGGCAGCTGTAATTCCCATCCTATAAAGGTACTGATACTTAAAGTCTCTGTAGTCCAAATTGGTACAGAAAAATACTAAAATGTTGAATTTGGACCTTAGATCTATTTTCATTTTCTGCCAACCATTCTTAGATGTTCTGTGGAAACATTTACAGTTTTTTGCTTCTTTAGATATGGGTAAGGAGAAGGTACTTTAGAGTTGCTTGCAGGTTGCTTCCTGAAGTACTGTCTTACAACAAGACGACAGCACTGTGTGGAAGGCCATTCTAGTGTTTTCCTAGGGTTTGACTTGAAAAACAGATCTCTGAAGTCAATGATACTCAGTTGATTTAAATTAGGCCAAATTTCCATGTACTTCTATGTTTGGTTGTCTCCAAAATCAAGTTAACTCTCCTCATTGATTTTCCTGCCTCAGGCAAATGTAGCTCAATTTTGAGTCTTATTCTTTAAAAAAAAAAAAAAAAAAAAAAGGAGAGATTTTCTACTTTTGGAGTGATTCTTACTCATGTGATGTTGCTGAAAGGTATTTCAGTGCAGGGCAAGCTGCAGACATTTGTTCCAGTGCATTCATTGACTGTATCTTGGTAACATCAGGTTTGTCTGCAGTACTGTAGCAATTACAATTACGGTCCCTATAGGGAAGAATCATAGCAAAAAGTAAATTTATTTGTGGAATAAGATTTTAATTTTTTTTGGTGGTATGCTCTTAAGGAATCATAAAGCCTAGAGAGAAACTGAACATTAACATGACTCCATCTACTGTAAAACCCATTCCGTTTTATATATTTTCAGGGAGTATGGAGTGGCACAGGAAGGAAATGGCATATCGCTGGAAAGTTGCTCTAATTCAGCACAGGATTCTTGTGAGAAATTCCTTCTAATATTACATCATCCTATTCTGTTCTTTACAGTTTACAGTCTAACTTCTTAATTTTTTTTTATGCCACTTTTGTTCACACCAGTAGTACATGAAAATAAATTTAGCAGATTAAATAGGCTTTCATCAGTGTTAGCAGTGCACATCTGACAGCGTGACAATTTAGTACTATACATTTTATTGTACTGTGTTATGTGAGGGCTTATGGGTTGGTAATAAAATTACTTTTCCTTTTTAGTAAGGTTTGCTATTTTTTAGCATTACATTTCGCTGGCTAACATGAGATTAAACAAACAAAAATGTCTCAGCTGCTTCCAATCACTCCAATGAATGTTTTTGACAATAGTATAACTAACACTTCAGTAGAGGAAAAAAATAGTGCCCTTGGGGCAGGGGGGAAGGAGTGAAAACTTCAATTATATATAGCAAGATATCTTTTTTTCTTCATTTCTGTTTTATTTTGCCTGAGCTTACTACTAGTATCTAATTTGTGATTGCTTATCAAACTTTGCTTGTACCTAGAAGGAAAGTACTTTTCCTTTTCTATAATGTCAAAGGAGAGCCTGAAAAATTTTTATTTTCATATGTACAGATGTAAGGTCATTAGTGACACTAACAAAACACATTTTCAGGTACAATAGCAAACTCATTCTGTAAAACTACCCAAAGTATGAAAAATTACTAGGATTTAGGTTGTCATCATAGATTTAGAAAAATATATACATAACATGAAGAATATCTTTTAATTAAGGAACTGTTTTGTACTGCTGTTTTTTTCCTTTTAGGTAGGTGGCATTTGTAGATGATGTATTGAGATGACCATGAAAACCTATGGCCAGCTTTATAACCTTTTATTGAACTTCCTCTGTGGATTCATAAACATAATGTCAGATGGAAGATGTCACTGCATTTTTTTCTTCTGTCTGCAGTCCTCAGAAGTGAAGTGTTTTTCTATATGTTATTTTGTGTTTTGCAAACATAACCCTGTAATTTTTCTTAATTTTTATATGGATTTTGTACGAACCGCTCCTATAAACCTAACTGGGTACATGGTGTATACCAATATTGAGTTAATCCTATCTTCCTTTTCTTTGAAGCTCATCCATCCTAGTTTTGTTCTATTAGTTAGTGATTTCCTCTTGTTAAAACTGTATGACTCTGTTTCTTATTCCCTCTCTCTGTTCTGCTTCCTGAACCACAAATACACGATTTGTTCACACTTGTTTCAGTTACTGGATATGGCTCTGCAGTCATGATCAACTACAAAAAACTGTTATCCATTTGTGACTTTGTCTTCAAATATCTCATTTTGGTAGATTGCCTGCCATCATCTCATTTCAGTCTGTGCGCCAGAGGTTTGCTTCCTAAAATTCTGTATTTAATTGCTATAAGTGATCTTACACACAGATGTGGTTGGGATTGTGTGGTTTTGTTTCTTGCAATGACTCACATACCTAATTTTCCTGTCCCTGGTTCCTAGGACATCTTATCTTGACTGTGCTCATCTTATAGATACTCTACTTGGAACCAGAATAAATAATTTTAAAGCTGATCTATGTTCTCTTCACAGACACTTCCTTCTTACCCAGTTTTTTTGGTTATTGCAGGTAACCTACCCTTTCTTTTCAAGACTAATTTGTGCATCAAATTGCATAGCCAATCTAGGAAATTTCAGATTGCATGTGCCTAAACTTTGCTGTTTGTCTGTTAAAACCTTCAAATGGTGGTTGTTCTTTACAGGTTACCAGAGCCTTATCTAGGTCCCTGACTTTTGTTTCTTCAAAAAGCTACTTCCAAAGGCATTTAACTAAGTTCTTTATTTGATCACACCACTTCAATTTCATGCTTTTTAATTCTTTGGCACGCCAAATGCAAAATGTTGTTCCTGCTCACCAGAGTTTTCTATACTTTAACTCCTTTTTCTTGGAAGAATTTTGCCATGTTGGACTCACAGACTTTGTTAATAACTATAATTGCCCCAAACTGTGTGTGATCTCTTGCATGAAGAAAGCTGCTTTTAAAAACATTTGAGCTTTTATATTCTTCTCCAAACCTATTTGTAGAATATGTCTTGACTGTGAAGTTATAAATGCCAAGGATTATAGCTGCGCAGATACTGTCCCTTACAAATTATGAATTAATACCATTTTCCCTTTCCTGATTTTAAAAAGTACACCACAAAAAAAAAAAAAGGAATAATTTGTTTCATTAAGTTTATGTGTTCACTTTTGCTTTAAACACTAATACTTTTTTCCTACTGCTTTAAACATCTTGTTCCATCTCTTCTGCTAGAGCATAGGTCAACATGTTTCTGTTAGTATCTGAGGCCATGAGGCTCAGTTGTGAGGAAAGTGAGAGGGGAGAGGAATAAAGCTTGATATGAGTATGAACAGCTAATTATAAAATCAACATTAAGCTAGAATAAACTTCTTAATTTCATCCTTGAGTTTTACTGATGAGTTTATCAAAGCAGAGAGATAGGGTTTTTTAATATTTGCAGAATACGCAAATCTTGTTGCTCTAATTGTGTGGAAGATTCAATAGCATGGATTTCTTGGTATATGTACTTTAAATATCATTATATTGCTGGTACGTAATAGAATGTTTAAGTGCACAGAAAACGCATGATGTTTTTCTTTTCTAAAATATTACTCATCACATACAAGAAGTAGGCTGCTACTCTGAAAGCTATGCTTTGGGGACTTCTGTTGAGTTTTGTCTGTTAATAACTGCCATGTAATTAAATCGGGAAAATGGCAGTTCAGCACATTAAATCAGATACTTGTTCTTCTCTACAGTAGATAAAAACTCTTATGTTCATACATTTTATTTTTATGTTTAGTGTATTAGTCATGTTAAGAATGAAGGTATTTTTAACCTTTGTAAATAAAATACTTAAGGTTTAGTGCAGAAATATATCTATGTCCAAATATTGAGTTATACACAAGTACTTTCTATTCTATATTTTCATACATTACACTTTAGTTTGCAAGGTCATGGTATTTAGAATACATTTCGAGAAATGTACAGACTTTGAGATTTCATAGTGTTGAAGAAGTGTTTCAATATACAGTAACCTCTTTCCTTCTGCTGTGTGGCTTATAATAGTTATTTTATGCTGATTTAATGTCTTCCTTGAGAATACTTTCAAGGACATCTTTGATTAGATTGATCAGACTTAATGAATATGTATATGTATTGGACTAAATTGTAGGTTGCATTTAAAAATAAACTGTCCTGTGTGTATCATATTATAGTAGATTGCAGTGAAAGCATGGTGCCATCCATTCTAAATGAAAGATTAAGTAACTTCAGTGTAACTCCTTTAAAAAATATTGTAAAAATATTTTATTGTAACTCAAAATTAAATAATTAATTTTGAAATTAGCCTATGTGTTACTTTACTGAGATATACTTTTTTGTTGCCTTTTTTTTTTTCTTTCAATGCCAGTTGAAAGTTGAAAGCTCTGTTTACTTAAAAGATGAAATTTAGATGAAACAGGCCTCGACATTAGGGGGAAAATGTTTTTAATATGAGTTAAATAAAATGTGTCCATGTCTGCTCTGCCAAATTACCAAATTGTTGCTAGTTAATATACTATTTAGAAATGTTGAAATCAGAGGAAGGTACACATGGAAATGTCTTAAAAGGAACATTCTGCTGTCAGACAGTACCTTAGTAACTTAAGAACTTTTCTAACAGTCTGTCTGGTATGGTGTGTGGTGTAAGATGCTAATCATGTGTGTTTAACTGACAGTCATTGTAGTTCAACTGAAAGAGCTCTTCCTTTCTAATGCCTTTGTTCATCCCACTTCAAAATATTTCAAGTACTATGGGAGCACTATACTGACAGATGGCATTGTGAAATGACTTTATCAGATTTGCATAGAGGCTCTGTTTTTTGAAGTTTGCTTTCTACCTGTCATTCCTGAAAACCAGGTATGACTTTCAAGACAGTCATAAAGAAAAAAACCCACAAAACTCTAGGCTAAAGTAAGGCTTGTTACACAAATTATGGGTTAATTATAAAGGGTAGTTTTAAAGAAAATTCTGCTCTGAGCAATATTTCTGCAACTTTCAATAAGGCTTAATTTGTTGATATTTATTGAGCAAGTCTGTTCAGAATGAACAGGCTAGAATGGTTTCTCTGCTGTGTTACTGCTTTAGGACTGACAGAAATAGGACTAAGAAAAATTCTGTTTGTTCAATCACTTGTTTAAGGTCCAGAACACAGAAGTCAGACTTGCTTTGTGGAGATTAAGGTTTTAGTCCAGTGTGAGGTCTCACTGTGAGTGTAGTTTAGGGAGACATTAAAACTTGAAAAGGAAAATGAGGATGCCAGTTGATCAGGAACAATTCCATAGCTATGAAATGCTGTAATGTATAAAAATTATAAACATTCTGTATTGATAAATCCTTCCAGTAGTTTATTATTATTTCATAAAATAAAACATTATTGAATTACTTGTAATTAAGATGTTTCAGTAGTGATTGCCACTTGTGAAGCTCGCTTCACTTCTTTTTCGGATCACTAAAAAATTGAGAAGGTAAACAGACTGAGTTGTGTCACCCAAATATTAGTGAAATGAGAATCTTACATGACCATTCATGAAATAACAGAAATGTTAATAATCTGTTAATTTTAGTTCATCATCCCATCCAAAACTACATTCCAAAACATTCAAAGAGTTAAAAAATTGTATTGTATTCGTTTTATGAGAATGGCATCCTAAGGATAATGTTTGTTCTGTAGGAGTTTTAACATCAGTGAATGTGTTTGCTTATATTATGGGCGTTTATGGATTCTTTATTGTAGCTGAGGTAATCAATGCAGCAGGACCATAAAGAATGAACCAATATGACCTAAAGAAACTTACATGTGTGTGTGTGTTTGTATGTGAGAAGGAGAAAATTAATTGGCAAATAAGTATGTTGAATACAGGGAAATGCTTTTGGAGGAGTTGGCAACATCAGGTTTATTGTTTTCAACCTAAAATAAACTGCTTGATGATAAATGTACAACAATTGCTAATATAAACCAGACTGTTTTTATCATTATCGAACACTGTACAGATACATTTTTGTAAAGACGATGAAATCTGCTAACAAAAGGCTCATAACCTATTAGAAACTGAAAATGTAGAATCATGCATCTACTATCTACAGCATAAATTCTCGAAAAGATATATTTTAACTAGGAAATCTACTAGGAATTGGTATATTTTATCACTTCCATGCAAAGTTTTAGCAAACTCTCTTGAAATTTAAAATGGAAATTTTGCTTTAGAGTGTTCTGTAATAGTTATGAAAATTGTTTTTTCATTCTATTTTTCATCATTGGTAAATTAGTAGCTGTATGTATAATAGAATATTTTGAAAGTTGGTATTAGCAGTGCTTTTACACAACTTAAATTTGTGCAAACTTTTATGTTAATGATGCTCAGATTTTCTTTCAAAGTCACTGTACTTGGTGTAGACCTTATTGAAAAAATAATTCTAAATGCATGTAAATTACTGTTATTTATGGACTACATAGGAGCATATATTTACTATAACTGTTTTCCAGAACATTGGTTTTACATTCATGTTTAACTTTGTAGTCATTGAACTGGATATTTAAAACATTTAAAAGCCTCAATATCCATTTGCTTTTAGTTAATTTCAAACAGTTATAGCATATTATATCTTGTGTACTTATATTTTCTGTGAGTATAGTTATGTCAGCCTGCCTGCTTAATACTGACTTTTTAAAATTTTAATTGTTTTGCTGACAATTATAGCTTTTTAAATTTTCTTCATGTATTAAAATGATTTAATATGATGACTTCAGGTACAGGATAGCTTCAAAGTAGTCAAAATTTCTTGCTAAACAACTCAAAAAAATGAACCTGCCTCTACTGTATAAGTGGAATAGCAGTTGGGTTGTCTACATACTTTATCTCTTTTCTGTTATAGAGAGATAGCTTGATTCCTCAATTCTATCTTCTTGTGTAATGACTTAGAAGACATAATGTCTGTCCTGATCAATTTTGCAGTGACCTTGTACTGATTAATGAAATCTGATGTTCTGAATAATTATCCCTTAAATTACGCTTCGTATATTGAGTTATGTTTTTAACACAAAGTCTGACAATGTGTAAAATATAAATGATATTTCAATAATAGCTTACTCAGGCCGTGTAATGATTGTTGCTTTCCTAAGTCGTAGATAAGGAAAAACCTTCATGTTCAGGAAGGACAATACCATGTGCTGAACTTGAATGTCTGTATTACCTATGTATTAAGGAAGTTGGATACATATGCAGATTCTGTTCTGCTGAAAACTGTGATTAAAGCCTTCTGCATTACTATGAGTTTATGCGGATTTTAATCTTCAGAAATACCCTCATTGCAAGCCCATTTGTGACAAAGTGAAATGTGTTTAAAGGTGACAAACTATTTAGTAATGAGCATTTACAAAAGAACCACCATGTCCTTTTATTTATTTTTGGACCCTACTCCATGAAACTTCTAGGTTTTGTATTAGAAGGGAGGATGAATCAATCCCTTTCCTGTGCCTTCATGGTTTTACAGATGTCTGACATTTAGCTCAAGTAATTTCTAGGTTTTGAGGAGTGTAAGCTTACATTAATTCTTTTATTAGAAGCCAGCCTATAGCTTTAAATGTCCTTTTGGTCTCTCCTGAATCCTCTCCAGTTCTAATGCACCCTTGGGAGAAAAAGGGACCAGAACTGAATACAGTTTAAACATACAAAGAAACATCTTATGTCATCATATAACGTGTACTGTTCTCTGTTTTATATTCCTTTCCTAGAAAATCCTACATTTGATTTTCTTTTGTACTATTAACACTGAGCCAACATTTTTATGGATATCTTAAGCAAAAATTTCACTCCTGATTGAAATAATTGTTTCAGAGTTCACTATTTTTGTGTGTGTGAAGTTAGGATTGTTTTTCTGCTTGGTACCTCACATTTGTGTACATAGAATGTCATTTGCCATTCTTTTACCCAGTTACTTAGTCCTGAGACCCTTCTGTGGTTCTTCACTGTGACACACATCCTTATTGCCTAACAATCATCATCCAAATAACAGAATCCTCAGCACTGATGCCTGCTCCCATTTTCCAGATCCCTCATTGCATACCCCTATATTATTCTGTTAGAGACCTCTTCCCATTGTGAGAATGGATAGTTTAGTCTTTCCCTCTTTCCTTTTAATTAATTTTTTCCACATAAGGACATTTCTTAATCTGTAGCAGTTTTCTTTCTTAATAAGCTTTTGGACAGGACATCATTGAAAACAGTTTGGAAAGGAGGCAGCAAAGGCTCTCTGTGCTCTTATAATTAGAAGATAACTTTTCATAATCTCCTTCATATAACATGTTCAGGGTATTTTCTTTAATCTACCATTTCATCATTGAGACTTCAAATTTTAATTCAGTAGCTTATTAGAAAATAATTTAGAATATATATTTAGAACTGTATGCTATATTCTTCATATCATTTACACTGTGGTACAACTTTGTTGTCTTCTAATCTTTGTAGTAACCAGTGTGTTACTACTACATAGTGTAAAACTGTGTAGTCAGAAACAGTTCATGTTGTGGTATATCTTATGATTCCTACCTTGTTACAACTACAGATGCCATTCAAATCTAAACATTTTCCTCATAGCATTTACACAGTATATCTTGCAGTCTTTCCTAGAATCATTCCTATAAGTAACATATTTCTTGTTATGATCTCATCTTTCCTGCTAATCCTGCTGATTATGAATTCTACAAAAACTACCTGAGGCAATAGAGAAAACATAGTACTTTAAAATATTAAAGTAAACTTAGATTAAAAAGGCTAACTTTTCCATCTCAATACTGAAGGAAATTTCAGAAATGCTCCTGGATTATATCATAAAGCTTGTAAAATAGAATTTTCCTATTTCATACGCTTTTGTAAATAAGAGTAAATATTCCTTTTATAATATCCAGTATTCTAGTATATAATGACCTTTTGAAATACCTTTTCGAAATCTAGCAAGACAATTATTATTTTACTGTTTCTATGTAAAATTATACTTTTTTTTATTTTTCTCCCTTTTTAATGTTGTACAATGTATTTATTAAGGTATGTGAGTTAGAAAACTTGTTTGCTGTGTAGTCCTAATAATTTTTATAGCTTTGTTATGTTACTGTATCTGTAGCTTTTTGAAACTATGCATCTGGACTCTTTCTTAGTATTAAGTTTTTGATCGTTACCTCTTGTAGTATTGTCTATTTAAGACAGAGTTGCCAAAATAAAACTTAGTATTTAGGCAATAGCATATAGTTTAGAATATTCTTTTTCTAACATTCACCTGCCGTACCAGTATTTCTTTAAACTGTATTTCTGCATTGAGGAAATATTTCATTGACATTGACAACCAGGTTTGTTTCCAGAAAAAGTTACAGTTTATTTATAATCTGTAATTGCCTTAAAAGTAGTTTAGATTCCATGCATTACTGTGCGCTTGTTTACACTTGAGTTTTATCTTTGTCATCTAATTAAATACCTTTCTATTGATACATAAGTTCTTCTTTACAGTGCTCATCTAAAAGGACTGGGAAATGTCAAAACATTGAAAACTATTCCTGGATAATTTTCAACAGTGTATTTGCACAGCTAAAGAGGAAGATTGATAGTGTGAGTTCCTAATAATAATCAGTGTCACTTTCACAGATCACATTTGCGTCTAGATACTCTGAGAAAAAACCTGTACTGTAGATGAGGGAAAGGTGGTGTCAAAATACAGCAAGACAGACTGCTGCAGTGCATTAAATTTCCATTAGAAAATCTGGGGATAATGACACAACAAAAACTAAACCCATGCAAGGACAAAATTAAAAACGGAGAGTAAAGAAAACTATGGAATAGAATTGTAGACTAGTGCAGTTTGGGAGGGGTATCGGAAAATCTCTAGTCCAAATTCATTCTTCAGGCAGTCAGCTGCACAGGCAGACCAGGTTGCCGGTGGCTTGGCTTTACTGTACAGCTTCTCTGCAACCTGCTCCACTGGAAGACAGTCCTCACCGTGAAAAAGTTTTTCTACGTGTCTAATTTGAACCTCTCATTTCAATGCATTTCCATGGTCTGTTGTCCTCCCACCATGCACCGCTGGAAGGTGGATAAGTCAATCTTCTTGCTGACCTTATAGGTATTAGGGAGCAGCTTTTGGGTCCTGAAGCTGCCTGTTCTCCAGGCTGAGGAAAGAGGCAAGTTCCCTCAGCTTGCCCTTGTAAGGGCAGATGCTCCCTACCATTGACTGTATTGGTGGTGCTCCACTGAACTTCAGTTTATCAACATCTTAGTTGTACTGGAGGGCCTAAACCTGGACCCAGTACTCTAAAAGCAGTCTAACGGCTGCCAAATAAAGAGGGATAATAGTTTCCATCAATCTACTCCAGACCTTTCCATCAGTCAATATAGTTGATCTGAAATACAGCGAGCATTAAGTCAAAAATAGGGGATGTTAAAATATTATTGTTAATTTGTAAATCTAAATTATGTTGCTTCTAATAATTTAAAGATTACAGAATCAGATGTCTACCCAGGATGCATGTCTCTGAAGGCGGTTGCATCACAGCTTGTTGGAAGGCAAATGGTGGAAAATTCTAAATGTAAAATGAAAGAGAATACAGGGAAATCTAGGAACTTGGCAGTTTTATTAAAATCTGTTAAATCGTGTCCCGTCAGTGTAGGCAAATACTTGCCTACACACCTTGAATTTCTTGCTTTATTATTTCTTCTCAGTTCAGATGAGTTCTTAGACCTTTGCAGAATTTGGTACTTGTTTATTGCTGTGTTAGGCTGTGCTGGGTGAACTAGGATGAAGCTGTTGGCCTGAATGTAAAAACTGAGTGAATTCTGAGTCATGTCCCTATAGCTGTGGCAGGACATTTTGGATTTTTTTTAGTGTGCATAAGCATAGAAGAAATAGGCCTAAAAAAGAACAAAATCAAAAAAAAACCCAACAAAACACAACAAAACAATCCATGCTTATTTTAATGCCAGCAGCACTACTTAATCTCAAAGTTGCTGCTATTACTGTTGTTTCTAATCCTTCACCAAAATATGGGTTTTTGTGTGTGTGTGTGGATTTTGTTCTTTCTGTGTACATGTAATTCTCAGTGGTATCTACGTGCAAAAAATGTTAATGCTTTTACTTTTTCTTATCTACAAATATTTGTCTTTTGGGTGTTGTTAATACTCTGTAGAGGAAGCAGATAATTTCTTATGTTTTTACAGCACATAGCGTGGTGATTTCTCTTATAAATATAGGTGCTGGTTCTAAAAATGAATAGCAATTAACTGGAATTAGTGACTAGAACTGATGTAGCAACAGGTGATACCATATTGGTAGGAGGCAGCATGTTAATGCATTAGAGGAAATGTGCTTGAGCGTTTTATGTAGATAACCCCAGTAGTCATAGTTGTATGAATCAGGAAAATTGTAACTGATTTCCAGGAGAGGATGATGTAACTACAACTTCAATTAGATAATATTTTAGGCTTAATTTTTATTAAATTGGTGCTTAACAGAATTATTTGACTTTTACTATAATTTTAAGCTTTGTGCTGCTGCACAATTTTCTTAACAAATTCATTGCATCTTCTAATATCTGTCCACATACAGCAGATGACCACTTTTTTGTTCATGTCAACAAAGAATGTATATTTCATTTATTGCTTTAGAAGTAACAGAAACATACCAGTGGCATTACAGAAATGTTGCAATCCTAAGAACAGAAAGGTAGGTTATGGATAGGAACATAATGGTAACAGTTTAAAAGCATTTTTGGGAAGAAAGCAGGGTTTCCGGTTCCTTCAAATTAATTATTAAATAGGTTTATTATAATTTTTAATACCATGGCTTTCACAAGTTTTATGTTTCGCACCAGATGGCATTCCAAAAGTGGGAAAGAAAACCTGTAAGCGTAACAACTTAGATGCAATGATAGTGATAGGGGAGGGAATGACTCTGTTATGGAGATACTGTGGATAAGGTGTTACAATATTGAATGCTCTTTAAAGACCTAAAGAAAAAAAGTATGTATTTGGGGTTCTGAAACATAAAGAATTGCCATTTTTGTTCTGGAGTAGTAGTAGTGATCCCTAGTGAAAGGTCCCAAGAAAAAAGTTAAAGTAGTTGAGGCCATGGAACTGTTAGCTGATTGCTGTACGAATTATTTCATAAAGGCACACCCCGAATATATGAACCTCCAAAGAAGGGGCTCTGAACAAAAATAACACCAAGAATCTTAACATCATAGTGAACTGCTGACATAATCCTCACAGTTACACAGAAGGAGGAGGGGGCATCAGGAGCAGAAATCTGCATCTTTGGCTGTGTCTGTCTGCAGGTTCGAGCATGCCCGAGTGCTTCCTTGGGCACCGAAGCGTGTGTGGCGCTGTGACTGAGTTGGTAGTTTTTCCTGCTACAGAACGTTCTGTTCCATTGTCAACTGCCCCTCAACAATTTATGGCGTGGATCAGCCATCTGGATGTCTGAAGGGTTTTATCTGGTAGCCAATTTGAATGTGACATCTTGCTTTGGTCACTGGGAGCAACAAACTAGCATACAGGGAAGGCTGGTCCTTGCCAGCTGATCTTAGTGATCAAAACCAGTTCACTAGCTGAGGCTATTGCCTTCCTATTTACAAAGTCTGTCTAATAGAGATTTTCTCTATTAGTTCTAAAAAGGGAATAGGTCAGGTATGTATGTAATTAAGCAAGTCCTTATTCTGTGGTGTGGCTTATGAGTGGTACACGTGCTAGAAATTTTTTTTTCTCCTTAACTCATGTAGCTGTTTCCATGGCTAATAGAATATTTGTGGGCATCTTCATCCTGATGCTGTCAGAGACTCATCAGTGGTGGTTGGCTTTTCTTTGGGGTCCTATCCTTTTAACCTTAATTTTAATAAAGCAGTCGTCGTCTTCTCAGGCTGTATTCATGACATACCACTTTCTTGGGCATTATATTGTGTTTGACATTTCAGGTTTTCCTGTCATTTTCTGCAAACAGTATTGTTGGCTATTATAAGACATTTTCTCTGTAAACTGGGAAAAAAGTTTGGATATGGTGAGGTATACACTGTCTGAGTGTTCTCCCCTATGTTACCTTTTAATTGTCTCTGTGAATGTGACCTAGTATGGATTTCTGAAATATATATGGACTAAGTTAGGAATGATTACTGTTACTCTTTTTCATCTGATGTGCTAGACACTTTTCAGGTTCTTCTATAATATTTGTGTTAGGAGCTGAATTGTGGGTCTGATCTAATAGTGTATGTCTTTGGTATATTCTGTCTTGATACGTAGAATGTAGATAAAATTGTGTTTCCTTGTGCATTAGAAGGAATCAAAATGCTGGAAACAGCTTCTTTGCAAACAGTTTGATTCCTTTACTTCCTCCCTCCCCTGGTGGGATGGCAGTAAAAAATGCTCCTTCTTATGCTCTTTCAAAGTAAGTCTAATAGGCCTTTCACTCAGAAGTGTAACTAGTAAGTAAAATGTTATGTTTACCTTCCAAGCTATAAAGAAAGGCGGTGCAGTCTTGTCTCTGCTGATGTTTTGGTTTTGCTTTGTTGAAGTGTCACATCCAGTAGTTCACAGAGATTGGGACTATTAAAGCCTATGCTATAAAAACTCTTTCTGATCCTATCTTAGTTCTACTTGTTTGTTTTAATGTTGTCCAAGTAATAATGTTTACCACAGCCCATCACAAACCAGGGAAAATGTTTGTAAACTGAAGTTACACCTAGGTTTGTTTATTGTTTTGTGCTTATTTTGGTCATAACACCTTTGCCATTGCCAATCTCAACTGTGTTTTCCACCATCGTATTTCTTTGGAGTGCTTCCCTTCCTGTCTGGTACCTTTGGACTCTCAGGAGTGGAGCCTGTTTACTAGAGTTCCTGGGAGCATTTACTGCTTAGAAATCTGTTGGCTCATTTTCAGAGCAATTTGCAGCATTAACTTGCGTAGTTTCAGTTTGGGGGTTCATTTTTCATAGTCTCATTTTGGGGTTTTCACATGTGAAAATCCTATTTTATTGTTTATTAAAATGAGCCTTATAGATACTGAATTCTCATCTGGGATCCACTGGGTCTTAAATAATATTTTATTTGTCTTGCTCAGTGCTACATAGGATCATTTTCAAGGTTTATGCCCCTATTAACACTTTTGCTTTTCCATGAATTGTGGAAATTTACCAAAGCACTTTCAGGGGAAAAAAAACCAAACAAAACCAAAGCAGAACAAACAAACTTAAACCCTCTTACTTCAGCATAACTTTTGTAATTGGGCAAAATGAAGTCTGGGCTTTTTCTGATTGTATTGGTGTTGCATACACAGGATCTTTTTAAGTCTTTTCAGAAACTTCCATTCAGGGAACTTGAATCTTTTTACATGCCCACCCAGACATGAGAGTTTACAGCACTACCCATTCTGTTCTCACTACTATTTCTCTGAAGACAAAAAGAACGAGACGCACTGCTTCCAGTCTGTCCAGTGTTCCTGTGTGAGCAAGAGCTTCAGCAAATTTTCCCTTTGTCAGAACAGAGTGGGTATGCTGGCATCAGGTGTGTCTTCTGTACTGCTAAAGTTTTAAAAGCCAGCTGAAACAAGATGCAGAATGTCTCCAATCTGCTTGCCCTTTAAGAGAAACCTCAAATCATTCACTGCTCTCCTGGTGACAGCTTCTGAATTTCTCAGTACATGTCATACCGTAATGATATCTGTAATTTCAATACTGATTTCCAGACCTTGTCTTTACGGGAGACATAACAATTTCAATAACATTAAGCTTATTTGTCACAGTGAAATTGTTGTGCTTCATTTTTCCCAATGACTTGTCAAGTTGTTCATCTGATTCTGAAGCTGAAGAATCATTAGGCCATGTAAGCTGTTCTAAACACAAGCTCTCCAATATTAAAAATAATACAGATATAATTGAAAGTTATACCAAATATATCACTACTAACAGGAGTTCTGCTGAAGCATTCTATTTTAAAAATACACATGCATTTTGGTTTTGCTGTGGTTATGGCTTCTAAAGTCTAAACCAGGGCAAAAAAGGTTTCTTAGGACTGAAGAAAATAACTAACTTCCAGAACATTATTCAGTTCTATAAAAAAAAATTTGAGCAGACTATAGTTTATTAAAATGGTTTCTCATTTGTACCTAACCCTTGCTTTGTTTTGATTACCCAGATATGACCCTTTCATAATATCCTATAGAATGCAATATATGTATATCTTGGTTAGTTTTATGTAGCCTTGTTTTCTTTTTTTCTGTAGAAGTTTCTCGGATGATAAGCCCAAATATTTGCAGTATTTTTTAAACACTCCTACCTTTTTCTTGATGGGTAGAGTGTGGAGGATTGTTCTTGTTCTTTAGTTTTAGAATATTTCCTAAAATAATCTTTATGTTGAGTCACATTATGCTTTTCTATTCTAAACTTATAACAGCTGTAATAGGTGAATGAGAAGAGACATACCACCCCATGAGTCTCCATGCTGTGGGAGAAGTATTCTGTAAGCGAAAGCATTATTATTCTGTGAAAACGTTCTTTCTCTCTCCAAAATGCTTTCACCTGCCAGTATTCACTTTTAAGTGTGGAAAGCTACACAGAACTTGCTGCCATTTCTAGTGTGTTATACAATAAGAACCCTGAATAAGAGATGCTATAAAAGGGAATTAAATTATATGGAATTGGGAATTATGATGTTTTGTGTTTGTTTTAGCCTGAAGCCTAAATGTTGCTCTGGACCACATCATGTTCTTGGTTTCAATAAAAAATGGCTGGTTTACACGTTGTACTGGTTTTGTTCCTGATCAAGCCAGTGAAATATGTTTAAGTCAGGACAACAACTTCTGACAGTTTACAAGGAAGGCTTTTAGACTATTGATATTTATGTGTATAATATCATGCTGGAAGAAATTCAGGAGAAGCTCAAGCTCTACAAGTTTATCTTGCCCAATTTTCTTTTGCCTCGTTTTCTCTATTGTTTACTTACTCACCTGTTACTGTTTTGCAGATGTGGTTTCCTTTTTTAATATTACTTACAATTTGTCAGGAAAATATTCAGATACAGGTTCTCTTTCTGCTTCAGTACTGCAAGGATGTAAGCAGCTAAAATACAGTAGTGCCAAGTTCTGAATAAGTTTCTCAGCTACTTTGCAGTAGCTACTGATCAGCATGTCTGTGTTTGTGTTACTCCAGTAGCTTTCACGGCTAAAGGTTCCAAATGTCATTGTCTGCCTGCTTATCCCAATTTCTGCATGCGTCCTCCTGTCCAGTTGAGTAGGTTAAGTAGGTCTATACTCGGCTAACCACATTGCATGTAATCCCATTCTTTCTAAAGAAACATCAAGTTTTTTGTTTTCTTTACCAACTCTTGAAGGCAAAAGGCATACATACAAGTGTTGGATATTGGTGTTGTAAATCCATGTTTCGCTCACATTGTTAGTAAAATAGTTATGCAAATATGTGTCTGAACGTGACAAACTTTTTTTCCTCCACTTGGTAGTAACTTATTCTTTGTCTGTGTAGTACATTTAGGAATCATTGGGTTCTACAACAGGACACTTAGCATGCTTCAACTGTTTTTACAAAAAAGGGGTAATAGCCAATGTGCACACAAGTTGAGTATTAAGGAATCCAGTAAGTTTTGGTGTTCACATTTTCGTTATTGATAATTTATGTTCATTCGCCTATTGCTAAATAGTGTTGCAAATGAAAGCTTGTCATTATTGACAAGTCTTAAATGAGTTAATGCCCTTTGCAAGTTATTTGCTGCTCTGAGATACTGCCTTCACTCACTACCTATACTCATCATCTTCACTTATATTTAAGATACTAAAGCACTAAACTACCTCGATATCTTTTGGTTGTAATTTCCTGTGGTTAGTTATATGGGAGAAAAAATAGAAATGTATCAAGAAAACTGCCGCTGTTGGGTGATTTTTTTTTTTTTTTTTTCATATTTAATTTTTTTATTACAGAGGTAGTTATCTCCATGTAAAGCCCTAGTGAAACCAGGGCTCTTTAAGTTTTGTGTTTGTCAGCAACTAGTAGAAGAAAATCCCAATGGATTTGTAAAGCTGGCATTTATGGTAAGCTACCACTGTCATTTAAAGAAATTTTACTTTGAGATGTCATCTTGAAATTAAGCACAGACCTTTGACTGAAGTGATGAGTGAAGTCTTATGCAGGCCTTTTAACTCAAAGAATATGTGCTGCTCATTTATGTTTTTTTTTTTTTTCTTTGCTGAAGGAAAGACAACATTCCTCTGTGGTTTGTAATAAAATGTGAGTGAGAACTGCTATTTCCAATAGATGATGATGATTTCCTATAAACAAAATTCAGTGTGAAAACTAATTGTGTAGTGAAAACCACTAAAAGTGACTTTAGGGACAGCAGTCAGAGTCATAATATTAAACCAGTTTGTCCGTATTGCTGTATGATTGCAGTATTGATTTGGGTTTTTTAACGGCTGTATTGTAAGCATTGCTGGAGGTAACGACTGAACATTAATTATGTGTATTTCATTCTGTTTCCTTAACACTGTATTTGGCACGTTGTAACAGAACAGTGTAGGTTGTTGCACGGTTTGAACTCTACCACTCAGGACAGACCGACCTTACCATTCTTACCGGTCTGGTTTTCTGTCTTCCTGGCTGCAGTAGGTATTGGTGATTATTTGGGAGGAAAATCTCATCCAAGAGAATACTTTAAGAGGAATTTTCTCTAAAACATCTCTTTATTTTATAATGATTCACTTTCTGATAACACAGCTGGCATTATGTTTTTAGAAAGATAAATTAAACTAAACCATAAAAAAAATTACCTTAAGACCATAAAAACCCTAGAGAAATGCTTTCAGTGGCATTTTTCTTGGAGTTTTGTGTTTGCTTGAATTTTTCTGAATAATCTTGTTATAAAAACAGAAACATCTGTCCTTTGGTTGTAAAATTCAATGTATTTTCCTGTGTTGAAGATAGTGAGGCTGAGAACTAGTTTGAAGGATAAAGTACCGTGGACTCATGTTTTCCATTGTAACTACTGTCTGCAAAAAGATTTATTTTTCTACAGTTTTAATTATATTATTAAAAATCATTATGGGAATTCTGCATGCCCACAGCTTTTAGAAGAACTTCAACTAGAATATATGGGTTTAAGTTATAAAAAGCAAAGTAGACTGACTTTTATGTATAGTCATTTAAAATATTTCATATTTTATGAAACAGTATTAAATGTTTTTAGATCTATGTTTGTAGCTTTCTTGAAAGATCAAAGCACTTGGCATAAGCCAAAATCTGTTGAACTTGGTTTCTGTTTATGGTATAAATTAAAACTCTCAGAGTGCGGTTTAACCAAAGTTTGATTTATTGCTTTGTTTGGCCCTGCATCAGGATGGTTGTGGTTTTCCATTCCTGTTTCCAGTAGAGTCTTCATGTGTTTTGATTTCAAGTCCTTGCATAGCAGCTGCTCTTTATCTGGGTAGTAAAAACTTTTACTATAGCATAGTAGGCTTTGGGGGTTTTTTATTTTTATTTTTATTTTCAAATTAAACTGAGATTTATCTGTTTATTCAAGGTGATGCATTTCTGCATCATAATTAAGAATTTAAGTTTAGATGTTATTGTAGTTTATTTTTCAATGAAGACATTTCCCAGATCAAATCAGTACAGGAAGAATCTGTAATTACAACCACGGTCAAAGTTTCCTATGGATAGATATTTTCTTTATTAATGACAAAGTATAGGACAAAAGAAGTGCACTACTTTTTTGTTTCTTTTATATAAATTTCAACACTGCCTATTAATGAAGAAAATTCCTTTATGCTCAGCTTTAAAATGTGTAATCATTGACTGTTTTCAGTTTTACACCTGATCTCATTAGTACCGTATGTTAATAGTGACTGCGAATGATTTTTCCTTGTTACAAAACTGGCAGGCCTTGTAATATGAAAAAGCTTATATTTACTTAAAAAAGTGATTAAACTTTTATACATGAGTATGTTTGTGATTGTGTGTGTGGCCACATATGCATATATATGTCTGTGTAAATTAGGGAATCTGTACAGAATATATAATATATTAATATTATAATGATAATTCAGCGTTCTTTTCCAATTTTACACGTTTGGTTTTTTATATATTTTGCATTTTTTACAAATATATATAATTTTTACAAAAACAGACAGTTTTGCTAAATCTTTTAGACAAGATGTTTATCATGTGTGTGTATATATATATACATTTATTTTTTTTTTTAACTAAAAAATGAGAAAAGCATACAGTTACCTGTAAGAGGGAAGGTTATCCTGGTATATGAGCTGCTTTTGGTTTTGGTATCAATAATCTTTGCTGTAATCCTGACACACCCATTGATTTGGGTATAAAATAAGCTGCAAGGGTTACATGAGTTGCTTCACAGTTGGAATGTATGGTGTGAAGGTATAGCACAAGCGCTTTCAGCAGAAGTACACAAAAATCATTTTAGTAGTAAATTAAATTAAGAGTCATTTGATTTAAACTTAATCTCTTAGGACAGTGGTTGTGGGTTTTATTATCTGGTTTTGTTATTAAGTGTAGCGATTAACAGTCTGTAGTTAGACATACTGTTTAATGCGGAGTCCACTGAACTCATTAAAAGAGTTCTGTTTTGGATTATGCCTTCAGCAGTGCTTATCTATTCAAACATCCCTTATGATTTAATCTGAGTGGAGAAATGCTGATGTTTGGGGATTTGTTGACACAAATTGGTAACAAGAGGCTCTAAAGCAAGGGTACCATTCCTTGACCCATTTTAAGAAAATATCTTGAACTGCTTATGTTGTGATGGTGCCTTAAGTCCCAGGTAGAGCATGACATTCTGAAGACAGTTGTGATAAAACCTGCTCCACTAAATTTAAATTGTTAACAAAATACAGGTGAATGGTTGAGTAGGTGGGAAGAGAATACATTAAGAGATGAGACAATTATTTTAGACAGGTGTTCACGCATAAATTAGCCGTGACAGATGTCACAAAAGGACACATTATCAGGTAGTGAGAATTATGGTAATGCAGATATTTAATATCAGTTAAGATGTTGATTTTGTCTTTTAACTGTAAGTTCTTTCAAAGCATAAAACACAAAATTGGAGGGAATATACAGGTGCTTTTGGGATAAACAAATGAGTGAGTGTTCATGACTGGGAGTAAACCGCCAGGATGGTAATGCAAAACAAATTACGCAGTGAAAATATTTCATTTGATAGAGTAAAGAAAAGGAAGGAAACCACCACAGAATAATTAAAGTGAAGGAGGTAAGTTTGGGAAGGGACTGAGTAGAATAAGAAATTAAAGAAATAGAGCCAGCATTTAAATGGATATAAAAGCAGGAAAGTCAGAGAATGAAAGCTAAACAAAAAGAGGATGCTGATTCAGAGCTATACCATCAGGATGCAGACTTTCAGAATTACTTTGGTTGTATACATTAAGCAGAAAACATTGCAGGTTTATGTTACACAGAAATACTGAAATAAAAATGCAGTCTGGATATGCGAGTTAAAGATTTATCCACAGTACTCATTTGCCTACAAGAACAGAAAGCAAAAAGCAAGGAAAAAAAGTTATGTTTATATTTCATTTTTATTAATATATCAATATATTGTTCTTCAGTTTATAACAAGTTCATTTCAGAAGTGACAGGTGCCTTTTTATGTTACAGAAAAAATCCAGGAAGCTGAAAACACCATTACAGGAGTCAAACATGACTTACCAAAAACATAAATGATTTTCATCAACATGAACTATTGGCTTTTTAACCTCATTTTTTTTGATCTCAGGGATTCTATATACGTAAATGGCAATTGCAATTTTAAGATTAGTTCTTTCATTGTACAAGTGATGAACTTTTTTTGAAGACTTCACCTTCAAAAGAATTCAAGTAGCTCATTCTGAAACTAACAAGGTCTCACTTTTTAAAAAAGACATCACTGAAATAGGCAGCCTGGTGTAGCTGATCCTGCTTGAACAGGGATTTGAACCAGGTGATCTCCAGAGGTCCCTTACAGCCTCAGCCATTCTGTGAAATATATACGTGTTGTGAAAAACAAAATGCTATAAATAGAAGCAGATGTATGATGAACATCTGATTCCATCACAGTGTTTTGACAGTTACATAGTAATTACTAAGTCCTGTGTATTTTGAATATTTTTTTTTTTTTGTATTTTTTTCCATCATGGAGACGAAGCTTGCATTGCATGGGGTTTTTTTGGTGTTTTTTTTTTTTTTGAGTCACATTGAGTTTAGTGGGAGGACTCATTTGAATAACGTGTACTTGTGTGAGTAAATATTTGAAAGACTGAGGACATTAATTAGTTTCTGTATCTATTTGACAGTATTTTTCCTTCATTGCTGAGAAGCAATGGCATTTCTCTTATGTTTTATCACAGTTTTGTGCTTATTGTTTCCATGGTAATCCTTTTTCTTCCACTGTGCTTCAAAGGAACTAGAGGATTCTGTGAGGTTTTCTGTTATTATTTATTAAATTGTGTGAAATCCTAACTGAATATACTTTTCTGTAAAAATTATTCAAATAATTCTCTCCAGTGTAAGTACAAGTGTACTTTTAACTATTGGGGCATTATAATTTTATCTTCCTACCTTTTTAGCCATAGTCCAGATTTATACTTATTTCATATTCAACACATTTTACAAAAATTGTCTTTATCTACTTATTCCGCAGTATTCCTAAATTGCATTTTATGGTATCAGAATAACTTAAAACTGTTGAAGACAATCTGCAAATGCTTGTCTGCAAATAATATGATTTCCCTACAAATCAGGCAAAGTGCAATATTGAGCATGCACAGTAACTTACAATTTATTACATTTTTCTGCAGTTCCAAAAGGCTAATATTCCACCTACTGTTAAGAATCAGACTCAAGCACGCTCTGTTGAAATGACATATTCCTAGTGCATCATTGGGATATGCTTACAAACCAGACACATTCTCCTGTGCTATTTCAAGAGCTTTCTTGAACAGTTAGTTTTTATATTTTCAAGGAAGATTTTTGATGATGCAGTACGGATGAAATTCACTCCACTCCAAGAACAAATAGAATAATGAATAATCTTTATTGCTTTCTTCTCTTTCAGGTAGGTGAGACGTTGAATGAGTTCAGGTGGGGCTGGTTAGAATAGTAATTAACACTTCATCCTTCTTAAGAGAGAAACATAAAGAACACCTAAATTAAAGAACTGAAACTGAGGTTTTTGTCCCCAGAGGCTTAGTGCTATGGTTTCATGGTCCTCTGACGTTAATTTAAATGTCAGTGCCAAAAAAGGTAGTCTTGCCCCAAGCCATGCATTTCAGTCCTTTCTCTGCATCAGCAAGAGCATCTGTCCAGCTTTTCAGCAGGTCTCATCAGCTTGCTCATCCATTTGAAAATGATTTTTTTAAAATTTTTTTTTTTGGTGGAGGGAGTTAGGAGGATTAGTTTGCAAGCTGATCACTGAGCTTATCTAATTCATTTTGCAGCCACAGAAATACTTGTGCTGGTGTAAAAGAGGTACCCAAAACACCTGGTGTGGGAAGGAGAAGGGAGGTGTGTTCCCCACGGAGCTAAACAGGTTACTGACCCAGTCTGTCCCTAGCTGTTCCTTGCGGTCTGTCTGCTGGGAAATACTTTATTATCAGAAGTATGTAATGCTATATAGTCCCCTGCCCTGTAATTGCATGCAATAGAAGAGACAGTCTGGGGTTTGAGTCTTAAATTTCTTTCTCTCTCTGTTTTTGGTTTTTGTTTGTTTTAGGACAGAAAACAATAAATTTAAATAGTTAGTAGTTTAAATAGAAGTAACACAGACCTGAAGGCAGAAACATGTTGGAAAAAACAAGTAAGAAAATTAACCTACCACCTACCTCCCTACTGTGAGATTATAGGGTGGATTTTTTTCTGGTTGTTTTGCTTTCCAGACTAATAATTTAAAGTGCAGACCATTCTAGGTCTGAAAAGAAGCAATTGCCCTCTCCGACCAGAAAGTTCCTTCCAAAACAGAGTATATAAAAGGGAGGCAACCTTCTTCCTCTCCAATTCCAACCATAACAGTTTCAGGAAAATGTAATGCGCCAAACATGCATTAAACTGAAAATTTCTACCATGTGTCATTGGGGAGGAATTACATAAATATGTCTAACAGAAGATAGAGAGGCAATATCTATTAGAGGGTATTTTTTAATTCAGGTGGACAGCATTAAAGTTGAAATAGTTTTAAAAATTTCACAGATGCAGCAGAATGATTAAGCCCATAAGGAACAAAACTTGCAGTTTTGAAGCCTGAATTTACACATTTTTCAGCTGTGCATGGATAGTATGGTGCCCTGTATTTTAGTTTCTGTTGGAAGGCATCAGGAGATAGAAGGGAGGGGGGCTAGAGTCAGGGAAACTGCGTTTTTTAGTGGAAGTCATGGTTATAATTTAGTGAATGCTATTCCAGAAATTCTGAAAAGCCCAACTTTTGAGAAACATGGGTTCACTTTTCTGGTTTTGAGTTCTGTTGTTTAATTAGTATCACAAATGTTTGCTATGGCAACCAGTTATTAAAATAGTGTGCTACTTGAGCATATAAAAGTTGGTGTATGAATTTTAACTTGTCTCTTAATTGCACAAAATGAATGTTGTATTAAAGTCACTTTTTGTGACAGCTGATTATTAAAAGAAAGTGGTTCAAGTTTATCAAGTAAACAGTTGTAAGAGTTATTGGCAATTTTTTAAAAAATTAATTTTTCTCCCTTGCTTTATGATTACCTGGAATTAATTCCAGTAGGACTTAACGGTGTTTAGTCAGGAAAACACACAGTCACCCTGTTTACCAGTATGTAACGAACTGTGTGTTAACATCTGCTTCTAAAGTTTGTATCTGGTCATCCTGACTTTAACTGCTTGCCTTGGCACAGGAAAAGGGGAAATCTAGGCAGGAAACTGGAACAAAGAACCTCAGAGTGACCAAAAATAAAATTCTATCTGAATACATGTTGGAGAAGGGGAGTAGTTTCTGTGTGTTTTCCTGCAGTTATAGGTGTTTTGAAGAAATTAGGCTGTCTGACTTTTAAGTTAGATTGCACAGACTTCTTGTGTTGAGATTTTTTTTTCCTCTTTCATATTGTGTCCTTGCCATTTGGATTAAACAGCCCTTTCTTTTAAAATATACTCATGTAGGTTACCATACTTACCATTTGTAAAAGTTTCCAAAAGGCAAGATATGTCAGAAATCGAATCTGCTTGGACCTTCTGTATGATGGTTGCTGATTCGGTGGTGAGGCACTTGCACGCTGTGGGAATCCTGTTGAGGAGCAACAGAATTGCCGTGCAGGTGGTGGGAAGAGATTAGTGCTTCGCGTGCACAAACAGGAAGCAGGGTTTCAAAAGCGGGAAGCGAGTCCTGAGCCATGATAAACATAATTGCTGCTTTTCCTAGAGCTGCTGAACTCCCACTTACGCTAGTTACCGTTAGGATGACGTCAAATGTCTGTGGGCTGTGTGCTGAAAGAGAATGTGACAGCAGCTGCGTGCATGAAGGTGGATGCACAGTTTCTCGACATATGAAAGACTAGACAGTTTATTCTTGAATATTGAATTTGTATTTTTGTAATGTAGAAGATGGTAGTGTAAGTATCTTGAAGGTACTGGGTATGTAGGGACCTTGTTGCTGCTGTTATATACTGAGAGGTGGGTTGGAATAGGTCCTACCTCCCCAATGTATACATAAATCATCCTATCCTGTTCTGGTTCTGAAGGTACTATATGGAGAAATTATACGTTGTGCTTTTGAATGAAAAATGGCTCTATATTGAAATATTATTGTATTTATTCAGCGTAAAAATCTAGCAATCTGAAATTTCACTTCTGTTCCACATCACAAGATAATTGCCATAATTTGTTATTCCATTTCTTTATGGATCTCAGTCTAAGACACATTTAACCAACATCTACTTCTGTTAAAAAAAATTCAGTGCAGAACTGGAATGGGAAGGGGTGTTGCCCAATAGCGAGGATACAGCTGTGAGGAGAAGCCAGGTATTTCTGGGGGGAGGTAACAGATTCATTCTTTTCCTTTTTCTGTATAATCAAAAGAAACGTTAAGAGAGCAGCTCACTGTGAATTGTGACAAACAGGCTTTTACTTTTGAAATGAGTTGCTCACTACTTGTTAAAACCTACACACTGTTTGGTAGGTTTTAACATGTTGGTTGCATATTTTGCTTTTTTTGTTGTTGTCGAGAAAGATACCGACACCTCTGCCTGTGCAGAGGTGGCTACATATTTGTGGTGTCTCGATTTTAGGTGCAGTTTGGTAATTATCCTCATGAGAGTTATGCAGAGGAAGTTCATTATTTGAGGACATTTTTCACATTTAGTGAAGATGCATAGAGATATATGAATAGCAGTAAAATCTGAATGTTGGAATCTTAAAAAACAAATTAAACTTGTATATATATATATACACACACACTCTTTCATGGAACTTTGAAGACTGAGATGTAAATTCAATACCAATGAAATTCTAAAGTTATGTATATTGTTTGAAAATTATTTATTCACTCATAGCAGTATCTTTAAATGCTTCAAGATGATATCTAAATCCCTAAATTAAGTTTTAATCTCTGAAGATAGAGGAATAATGTGAGGATTGTTAGGCCTCTTGAATCATTAACTGTGGCATCGTCAGATCTTGTGTATTTACTTTAGAGCTCAGGCCTGCTCTTTAGTACGTGTGGATTTGGTTTTGGTAGAAGGGACTTGGTATGCAGTTTTTGCTCCTAAACAAGAGGCTATGTTTTATGCAATTTCAGGGAATCGTGCTTGGTATGATAATGGTAAGCATTCAGTTCTACTTCACAGACAGCTACTAATGACTACAATTTTAGAAGAGTGTAAGAAGGAGGATTCCTCTCTCTTAATTATGAGTGGAGCAATATCTTGCTTTAAGACTACACAGCGCTGCCGGTTTAAAGATGCTGGTTATGGGTTTTTTCTGACTGTGGCCATAAGTAATTTTCAGAAACACCTGCCACCTATGTTTGGCCTTACATTTATCAGCACTGGTTAGGAAATGGGAAAAGTGTAATAGGCATTTACACAACCTTTCTTCTTAGTGTCTAACATGAACAAACGTAATTGAATTGTAGGCACTTGTATTTCCCCTTTAAGAATGACTGTCGATATTGATTAAAAACATTCTTACAACTTAGTGTGTTTATTTAACAGGGCTAATGAGCCTGCCTGAGCTGATATATTAATGCAAGCACATTGCTAGTTGTACTCAAGTTACCTTTAAGTGACCTAATTCAAATACATGCCAATGTACAAAGTTCCAGTGTACCGAGTATATACTGGGAAAAGAATCCTGTAGGTGTCTCACTGAACTCTTACTGTAAATGATCTCCCCAAATCACGTAATGCATATCATTAAGACTGAGCACAGAGGATTTTCTTGGCATAGCTGCAGTGGTTAAGAATGTGATTTTCTTCATGCTCTTTACTACTATTTTTATGTAGATTTGCTTTGGATACTTGGCAATCTTAAAGATGTTTAGCTGTTCTTCATGCAAACCATCAAGCTATATGGTTTGTTATTATTCCTTAAAAATTGTCATTATCAGAAAGATGCTTCTCAATTATCCTGAAAGACTGTATTATCAGCAACTTAATTAGAGCCTTAGAATGAAAATTCCTTTCCCATACATACAAGATATAGCGTATATTTATAAAAGTTCCTTTACTTTGTTACAGCCATTTTATAGGGAGAATAAAACCCCACCATATAGCCGTGGAGTAAGACAAGTTTCCATTTCAATTATGTTTTAGGAGCAGGAGCTTGAAATTTGGCAGATAGGTACAAGTAGAGAATTTATTTCTGTTTTCCTTGTTAAAATTTGGTCATTATAAATGTTAGAAAAATCTAAGTTAACATATGGTAATTAGATACCTGTTACTCTGGCTACAAAAATACTGGATTTTTTTTTGTGATCACACAGTCACAGAATAATTGAGGTTGGAAAGGATATCTAGAGATTGTTTAGTCTAAGGCTGCTACTCAGAACAGGGTCAGCTAGAACAGCACCATGTCAGGTTTTCAGTATATCCATTCAAGAAGACTGCAAACCCTCTATGAGCAGCCAGTTCCTGTGTCCATCGCCCTTACACTGCAAAAGTTTTTTCTTACATTCTGTTAGAATTTCCTGTTTCAATTTGTGTCCATTGCCTCTTGTCCTTTCAGTGGCTAGAACTAGAGCCTGGATTCATCTTTATTTCCTCCCACCAGGTGTTTATGCACAGTGAGAGGGTGCTGGTGAGGCTCTTCCTGATGCAGCTCAGGATGCAGTTTGGCTGCTTTGGTGCCAGGGTGTATTGCTAGCTCGAGGTTAGTCTGGTGTCCACCAGACCTGCAGGGTCTGTTCTGCAAAGCTGCTTTCCAACTTGTCGACTCCCAAGTGCATAGGATTGCTTCTCCCCAGCGGCAGGACTTTGCACTGCATTTTGTTGAACATGAAATTTCTGTTTCCTCGTTTCTCTGTCAATGAAGATGGATATTGGCTCCTGTACTGATCCCTGGCTTGCATGCATTGTGAGTTACTGCCCTCCAGCTGGACTTGAACGTATTGGGTCAGCCAGTTTTTTCCAGTTCAGATATTCTGTCCTGACACTAAGCAGCAGGAAAAAACTTTATTTTGGACAACCTTTTGCTTTTGTTGTTATTGGTTTGGGGTTTTTTTTTGTTTGTTTTTTTTTTTTCTTCCCCCAGCTATACCAGATCCAATGGCAAAAAAAACCCCAAACCAAAACCAAAAAAACCACCCTATTCTTGGCCTACCTGTGTCCTTAGACCATTACAGCTACAGCAAAATGCAGTTTCCCCTGCAGTGTCTGTTCATGGATACTAGGAGTCTATTGTTTTGACCACAGAAGTAAGGACTGGGGAGATTAATTTTCTCTCTGACCTTAGATCCTCACCATTAAATCAAGGTGGTATGGGGAAAGAAGAGACTGTATGTGTAATAAGGGCATAAGACTTATCTGGGGTAGGTGATGTTCAGAATTAACTGGAGAGCATGGGACAGTGCAGTGGGGGATGCAGGACTGCAGGGGTTGGAAAGAATTCTGTTATGTGGGAAGGAAGATCAGAGAAACTGTTCAGGACATGAGGACAAGACAGTGTGAAACTACACTGTGCACTTCCCAAATTCCAGTGTTGAAATACTAAGTTGCTACAGTGGCAGCAAAGCTCTGTGACGTTCAGAAACGTGTGTTTCTTACATACCCATAGATAGGAATGGATAGTACTCTAACTACCTTTAGTAGTGACTATTGGAATGCAAAGTATAGGTAACTATTCTGTGAACCTAAAAAATTGAGTTATCTTGGTGGTAGCCCGGTTTGAGAGAAGATGATCTGAAAAGAATCACATAACTAGGACAGGGATTTGAAAAGAAATACAATTAAGGAAATTTAACAGAAATTTGCGTTTTTAACTAGGATTTAATATTCTCTTGTGTTTGCAAATACAAAGTTTTTTCATTGGAATAGCATTAACTGTGTTTACCTTATCGTTCTAAATGAATATTACTTTGTTAATAGAAGGGGTTTATATCCTCTTTACAATACCAGTATTAATAAAACCTGTATTATATAATATCAGTAAATAAGTTGAATTTTCTCAGGAAAATGGACAAAAGAAATAAAAATTGCTATATCCGGTTAAATGTTGTGTATGTACTAACATGAAAAAAATAGAAATTATTTGATTTAACTAAATTCTCCTCAGTGAACAATTAACTATTTAACAGCAAGACTGAGCTTTCTTTTCTCTCCCTAAAGAATGTATTTCATATAGTTAAGTGCTTAATTATCCAGCAAATTCCACTTAGTTGTGTGGTGGCCTGTTTTTTGAATGAAGCCACCAAAGTATTAGAGAGCTGGTTTTCATGTATTGTATTAATGTGGTTTCAGTCTATTTTTTTTACAGCAGTTAAAAATCCCATTTTTAATATAATTTTGAAATTGTTTCAATGTGTTTTGAAAGTAATTCAATACATAGCAATTAAATAACATTAATATAGTATTTTTTGCAAAGGTGGTAGCACACTTGAATAAACTTAAAAACTTACATAGACACTTGACTCATTTAATAAAGCATAAAAACATGAAAAAATATGAGAAAGCAAATGTGACAACCTTATCCTGTACTTACCAGATACAGAAATGAAACAAAAGTTGGAGATACCACCTAGAATTTGGATGCAGGTGAGGCAGTCACATGTTGCGTACAGTTAAAATCCTTAACATAGCTCATCAAATGAGTTTTCTTTTAATCTACATTTGAATATGCATAACTAATGAGAAAAATTGCTAAATATGTGATAACTAATTGGTTGGTTTGGTTTGGTTTTTCTGAGGCTCCTTTCTGCAATATTAAAATTACCTCTCAAAATTTTTAGTTTCATCATGCCATTATTCATTCTGAAGCATTACAACACAGTAGTATGATCCTTTGCTATATTGAAAAATGACTGGTAAGCTGGAGAAAGTGATATGGAATAAGGGAAGTACACTTCTGTTTTTTGCAACATGATTTTGCCACTTGGTCTTTTATGACTGACTTTTCGATTGCTGGTTGGAGCTTTCAGAGAAATAATTCACCTGACATGGCTTTTCTCACACTCATCAGCAACCAAAGAAAAGCAGCTTTTATACCTTGATATAATTCCAGAATTTTTCAGCTGCGCTAGCTTTCAAATTGTGTTGAAGAATTTGACTCCTTTTTTTTTTCCAGATGCCTCTTTTGAAGAATTTAAAACTTACTAATAGCTGCTTGGGGGGTGTGTGGGGATATTTTCAGTGTAGCCCAATTAAGGAGCTCAATTTAATTTTAAGTCACGTAAGCTTTGTCGACATTTATATTAAGTGGAGCCTTAAACTGGATTGCAACTTTAATTTTTTGAATTAAAATACTAAATTTCATGTCTAAAATAATTTTAAAAGTGGTTTTTATCTAAAACAAGGATTTAATGTTTTAGAAACATTTATTGTTGATACTGTGAACTCTGCCTGATAAAAGTTTGAAAAGTTTTAATTTTCCTGTATAATATTCCCTTCATTTTTACTTTATTCATTGCTATTGGAATTAGAACATCTCCCATGCATTATTCTCCATTATCCAGTGACAGATACATACAAATGATTTAATAGTGTTTCTGCTCCTATTCTCTGCCCCAAGTAATACTAAGTACATAAAATTTATTACAACTAGATTCCTCTCACTTACAAAGTGTTCATGCAGACCATGCACTTAAGGAATTAAAGCTAAATGTTAGCAGTGTCATGATTTTGAGCAGTTCTTATGTTTTTAGTGGGACATCTCTTCTAAGAAAGGAAAAAAGGCTTTTGGCCATATTGCTAAACAGAGCCTGATTCTGACCTCCCCTAAAGGAACTGGGAGTAACTGCACTTAAATCATAAAACTAGTGCAGAAAAGATCTTTCCCAGAACCCCAGACATTTAATAGACATTAAATCAGGGCAATAATTGATAATTAATCCTCTGTTGATGTGGAAAAGAGTTCTAGTTTATATAGAAGGTAAATAAGTTTAAACCTATGTGAATAATGAATTATTGGCAAAAAATCAGTATGTTTGAGTTAAACATATATTTTTAGAATTCTGGTATGACTCACTCTACAGTGTACCCTGATGTTGAAGCTTAAAGGTTAGAAACAATTCAGAAGCCCAGTGTTAAAAAACTAAGTCTTAATAATCCAAAATTATTGTTTGTGCTCCGTTTTCAACAACAATATAAAGGTTGTCAGCTCAGCTCTACCAAGACATCTTGAATTAATACTGATTCAAGTAGAACCATTTCTTTTCAAACCAAACCCTACAACCTCCCCTCTCTAAGAGAGCAGTAAGAAAACACAATTTGCTGATTGTTACTACTTTGTACTGTTTTGGGGTTTGTTGTTTTTTTTTTTTTTTTTTTTTTTTTTTTTTTGTTTTGTTTTTGTTTTTTTTTTCTTTTCTGCAAGAAAAAAAAATCACTGTTCTAAAAAGAAATGTATACCTTGGTCCATTCAAGGAAACTAGGGCATGTATGATGTCCATGTTCATTGTGAATCACTTGAGCATATTGCAGTAATCAGATCGCATTTCTTTAATTTGCTGATATGGTTTAAAACTACCTCATTGGTTGAATGCCAATAGATGGAGAGCTGTAGACTCATACTTCTGTGAAAATAAAGCTATTTTTAGGTGTTTTTAGCTACTGTGTTTTTTTTCAGAGCAGAGCTGCTCAGATACATTTCTGGAGGCTTGGGAAGAATAGCCACTGCCATAAATTGGGACAAATATGTTGCTATTAAATATAGGCTTTTATCTATCTACTATTTTAAAATTAAATACAGTTGTACAAAGTTATTTTTGTTTTAGTGAACGAATGGCTGTAAGTCACTTCTTGTTCATATGCTATAGATAAGGTTTGAAATGAACAAAAGGCAGCACAACAGGAAACATATGCTGTAGTAGTTAGTTCACACCTGCTAACCGCTTTGAATAGGCTTGGAGACAATGTCAGACAGGGAATTAATTCATTGTTTAGACCACTGAAACTCTTTCTACAAAATCTGACCCTCTACAGCCCTTTCTTTGTCAGGGCCCTACTTAAACTCATCATGCTTTGAAAAATGGTTGTTGCTATGGGCGTACTTTTACTCAGTGTGTGATTATAAGCATCGTCTATATTCACTGGTCCTGATCTTCATTTCACAAGAACACTTTTGAGGTTTAATTAAAGACATTTCTCACCCTACCGAAATTCCAGTTTCAGATATGTTGCTTAGTGTTAGCTGAATTAATTAAGATACTAGGGTTTCCAAAACTGAAGTAAGGATAAAATAAATAGTAATGGAATGGTACTTAAGGAGAATGGTGAAGTACATGACAGTAAACTTTGAATAATCTTTAAGCTAAAAGAATTTTAGTCACAGCTTGCATTGTGTCTAATGTAAAAAACCTAAAAGGACAGAAAACTTATAAAATTTTACTTGAATGGGACTGAGTAGTGCTGCTGTAATTTAGCTTTTACTTCTGCTTGATACACAGCTTTTGCGTCACAGTTCTTACTCCTGACTTTCTCAACAAAGTTTCATCTCATTCTGAATCTGTCCAAAGTTGTCATTAGCTCAGGTTTTGTTGATGAGACTTAGCGTGTGTCAGACAGATGGTAATTTGGATTTTATTTTCTTTTCCAGAAAGCTCCAAAGTCTTTTTAATCATATGCAAATATGCCAAAAAATGCTCATTTTTTGTTGGTGAGATGATGAATGTTTAAAAGTGTGTAGAAAGGGATCTGCCTGAGCTACCTGGGCCAGGTAAACAATAGTAAAAGAATATTAAATTATTTTTTTTCGTAATCCATTTATACCTAACACGGTTTCTTTTTGTGCTTCACTTCTAAGTGTTTGACCCTAACCAGCTCTGGGAACAGAGTGCCAGATGTGGTAGACCACTAATTTTAACCACTATGGTAATTCTTACATTTCTACTATTTACTCTGATTGACTGTGCATTTATAATATTTCTCTCAAAATAAGGTTCTAACAGACATGTGGCCAGGGGTTAAAAGTCAGACAGCTGAAGCTGTTACTGCCTACAGCCCTGGCAAGGGGCTTTCTTGTCCTCAAGGCAGGAGCATATGATACACTCACAAATCAACTCCTGAATAAGCATAGGTTTCTGCCCATTATATTAAGGTAAACCAGTTCCAATTTTGGTTTATCCTGTTATGTCAGGCTGAAAACTGAAGGTTCAGGAGTTCATTTCTAATCTGATCAGATGCCGCTGTTTCAGGGGCAGCAGCATCTGTCAGAAGGGGGTTGTGTGCAACTGGGGTAATAACTGATTTAGCCGTTTGTCCGATTTTAGTCTCCTTTCACGTGTCTGTCAGGACCTTCAGTGTCTGCACCTACACACAGAATTACTGGATTTTTGCATTTTATTATTTATAAACTCACCAATGGTCTGATTATCCGCAGTAATCTGTGGAATGTAAAGCTCTCCTCAGTTTCTGTTTTCCTTCACTGCGCTACTTTAAGTAGCAAACACAGATTACCACATCCACAGCGTAACCATCCACTGCTAACAGCCTGTTTGCCAAGAGCTACGGTATCATTGGTACCTAATCAGGACAACAAAAAATACACTTTTATGGTGGTATATAAGATCTGGTTTTATTCTATTTTGAAATGTAATTATTTCTAACTTCAAGGTGTTAGTTTTCTATTACAACAGTCTAGTGAAATCCTCATTCAAAAACATGTTTCTAATCTTAGTTATTTTAGTAAAGTGTTTTTGGTGTTTTCATCTGAAATGCTGATGTTTGTTGGGAGAGAACAGTACATAGAGGTTAAGATGAAATACTATGAATTGGTGTTGCAAATCAACTAACAAGGTAGCTGGATGTGATTTATTATTGATAGATATTGCATATCATGGCTGAGAACAATAAACACAATATAAATAAAATTAATAGCATTGAATCAGTACAAGAGGGCTTTGAAAGGCATTCTGGAGTAATAGTCTGCATTTCTTGCAAGCACCCTTATGAAAAGGCAGTTACCAAAAGGGAATGATTTTAAAAATAATTCTAACATAACAAACCTGGTTAGATTTTTGAATGCATTCTGGTAAGAATTATGCTCAAATGTTTGCAGTATTTCTTGGCATAAACTGTACTGTTTCTCAAAGACAAAAAGAAATACGCCAAGAATCATTACTGTTGGTTTTAGTGTTTACTCTTGGTCTGCTTGTAAGGTAATGTAACAAACAAACCAAAATGTAATTTTGTCTCTTTAAAAATTACTGTTACTGTAGAAACAGCTATGGAAATAGTTTTGTAAAACCTATGGTTGATTAAGGAAACCCTGCAACAACTTAAAAACAAACAGAGAATAAAAACCCTTTTGGTTAATGAGGTAAAGTAAAATTATTATCATCATGTAGATGGGGCATAAATTCACAGTAAGACTAGGTAGGTGGGTTTTGTTCCTGGATTTATAAATTATAAATCTTGCGCTTTGTGTGGATGCCTGCATCTCATGGCAAAGTAAGTGAAAATTGAGGACTGTCGATAACTGGTGGAATCAGATTGTATAGTTTTAATTTTTTTAAGTAATTTCATGTGATAGGAAAAGCCAGAATTTCGTAAGCCAGCTTGCCTAATCCTTGATGATTAACTACGTTCAGCATGATAACTCTTTCTCTGAGCCCTTTTAATCACTGTTGTAAGGAAAACTAAACGCATCAGTTACTGTACAAATGTAACTGCTCTTAAAATCCTGTCCCTAGGGTCCGAAGCAGTAGAACGAGCCGAATAGCCCTGTTGCATAAACTGATAGTAGATGTCACTTTGTTGTTATGCCCTATTTTTTTCTGAGTAATTATTTGAAAGACATTTTTTTAACTTACTGTTTTTTATATAAATGCATACACACACTTCTCACGCTGGCAAGGAAGTTCGCTAGCTAACTTGCTGCTAATGCGTTTGTGCTTGTGAAAAAAAAAAAAGGTATTATTGCAGCTGTCCTTAAAATATTTACTGTTATGCGCTTTTTTCTTAACTTTTAGTAATATTTAGGAAGTACTGAAAATTAATGATAATTAAAAAAATGTGGATTGCTGAGTAGAGTTATTAATTGTTGTCAACAATTGCCTGAATTTTCTAAATAGGTATTTCAAAGGATAATTGATCTGAAAATGTTATTGATACTCATTGTAAAAAGTTTTGTCTGAAATCATGAATCAGTATAGCTAATTTTCTCTTCACCACTCTGTATTTTCTTTGTTAAATGTGATTAGATGGTATGATGTGCGTGTAGTATTAGAGAATGAACACCATATAATTGTGGACTGTATTATAAAAGGTAGCAGGTAATTCATTGATTTCCCTAGGTATTTTTGGAGACTTCTGCCTTCTGTAGAGATGTATTCTCAATGGAAAAAAAAATCCTGGTTTTGCAGTGGTTGTAGTAGACTGAGTTTAGTGAGTCTGAATCAATAGCAGGTTTTTGAAACCTCTGTTTATGCGTTCGGCCAGACAGCATATGACATCTATGTCTAATCTCACCTGCTGCTATTGCCTGTTCCTTCTCACATGCTGCTATCACCTGCTGTTACTTACTTGACTTTGAAAGGAAGCTAAGGTTGGTGGAACACAATTAAGAGAAGCAAGTTTTGATTGATAGATATTTAGTTAGATTCTTTAGTTAAAACCTTACTTGATTTGGTAAAGTTTGATCTTTATTTTTGAAGAAGCAGCTGGAGTTTTTGACTGCTAGGGGCTGGTTGTGCTTTCATTTCTGTTAGTATGGGCATTGGATTAATGAAATAGGGTACTTTTTTTTTTTTTTTTTTCTATTAACAATTTTCCTTTCTTTTCCTTCCTTTTCTCCCTTCATGTGTTTTTTAATTATTTTTCTTCAGATTACAGCCTGTGGTTGCAGAGCAGTCGGTAGCAGTGGGTGGCAGTCATAAATCCATAGATTTATTGTCATAGTTTTCTGTAGCCTGGCTACCTGCTGGTACAATTACCAGCTTAAAATCAGCTGTGGAATTTGACAATTTGGAGGAGGTTTTTACAAAAATCAAGATTTTAAGGACATGTTCTTAGTCTTTGTAACTCTGTTCTCTCCAAGTCACAGGGCTGTGGTCTTTGAAAGCATCTGTTAGTCTTTTTGTTTCAAATGGCATTTAAAGAGTATTTTGAGAGATTGTTTTGACGAGGCAACAAACCAGTTACATTGATACACTAGATAGTACACTTGCACAGTTGAAATCATAAGGGTTTCAACTGTAAATTACTTTCTTGTCATTGCATCAGCTTACTGCAGATATTAATAAACTGTATGTGAAAATACTGATAAAATCTGTACTTTAGAATGCAGCAAAAAGCTTTTTGTGTCTGTGTCATACCAGACTAAAAAGCTCTGTTTATGCGAGGACTAAGGTGGGAAGCAGTTTTTCACAGTTCTTAGTCTCCACACCCATAGCTCTGCTTCTTTTGTGTCTGGCAGCATACTTGCTTCAATCTTTTCTGTGCTCTTCTTAACTGAGATTGGCTTTAACTTGAATTTCGTGTCAGACTTCAGTGTCTTTTCAACTACTATCTTCTCTGTGTTCTTTCTCTTCACAGGAATGTAAAACATGGCTGAATCAAGGACCTCATGGGGTGTCATTTAACTATGAACTTTGCTTTCCATCTGCCTTTGCTGCAAAATTATGAATTATATTTTAACTTTTTTCCCTATTTATTATGCAACCAGGTCTGGGTTTTGTCTGTGTTGAAAGTTCTTAAAATACCCAGTTTAGGGTTGCCGGGTATCTGTGTATACTTGGAGTGCATAACACATAAATTGGCATTCTGACAAATCCTGCTGGAGGAAAAGCAAATACCAAAGAACTGCCATGGGGAGTTAATGGTAACATAGGCTGGGGCAGAAGGTAAAATTCTTGTGTATCCTTTCTAAGAGTAAGTAACTGAGTACTGCACTACTGGAGTACCTCAGATAGTATCTCACACCATTCTTTACAGAAAAAGAAAAGAAATTTTAAGCCTAGTTATGATGTCACTGATATAGTTAAGACTCAGAATATTATTTTGAAGTAGCTGGCAGATAACCAAATCTGAATATTATTTTAATATGATTTTAATAATTAATGTAGCAATCAATAGAGTATAATTTCACAGACATGATTGATTGAAGTATCCTTTAATTGCAGCCTTTAATTAGAATTGATGGCTCACCACCCTAGCTCTTCTCTATTATATTAATAATTATAAAATTGATTTGCTTCCATTTTAATTTTGACCCACTGGGGTGCTATGTGGCTCAAATTCACATCCTTGCAAGTGAAGGTGACTTGCTGGCAGGGATGATATGGCATTGACTCTTGTTTATATGTGTAAAAATATATGCATATAAACTATATTTATTAATGTAATTCTGTTTAATCGTGCCCTAGCCAATTACTTATTTTAGGTGAAGTAAAGGAGCAGTGGCAGTCACTGGGCTGTTTTCCTTCTATATTTACCATTTTGTGGTTATGCTAAAGTCAATGACAGTGGAGCTTTACAGTGGTAGTTGCAAAATGCCTGGTGGTTGATACAAAAAGACTTAAGATATTAACATAATCGAATATGGTTTGTTGGTTTTTTTCTTCAGGCTCTCTATGCATATCTTTTTTCTTAGTAGGCCAACTGTATTAAAGATTTAATGAATTTTAGACAGCAGCTCTTTTTTTACTTATAAAATACTTTGAGAGAGGTGTGTATGTATCTATACATATTTATATAAAAATATCTCCCTTCCCTATGGACAAAGAAAAGCCTTATATTCATCCTTTTTATTTTTGATTGCCCTACTTTCTTTTCCACATCCATTTGCTTTAATAAACCTCCAAGATCTAAAGAATATAGTGTTCATTTTCTGGTGCTGAAAAAAACTCCAAAAAACCTGTCTGAATCCTTTGTGGTGGATTTGCAGCAAATTGTAGTTCACTCTATTTTTCTCATGCCCTCCAGGTGACCTGTTAGATGAGATACTGTACTGTTGATTAGCAAAGTCAGTGTTATCTTGCATAGTGTAAGAAATACTGTAAGCACAAAAGTTGGTTCTGAATCCTTGCTGTCTTAGGCAAGTGATGTCTGTGGGTATACCAGAATAGGATTAAAATACAGTTGAGTTTTAGACTAAAAATGTTTCTGTCTTGTGTATTAAAAAGATACAGAACAAATACATTTCCCGAAGGAAAAGCTGATCTCATTGGCAATCTTTTTTAAATGCTAAAGCTTTATCCTGCTGGATTCCCTGAGGATTGCCTTTTTTTTTATCTTGGCTGTTCAACCATACCACTGCTTGGAACATACACCATATATTCTTGAGTAATGTGTGGAGAAATCTTGATTATTTCAACCCAGACTTGCATGTTCACGTGTATCACAGAATCACAGCATGGTCAGGGTTGGAAGGGACCTCTGGTATCATCAGGTCCAACCCCTGGCTAAAGCAGGGTCACCTAGTGCAGGTTGCACAGAGTCATGTCCAGGCGGGTTTTGAATGTCCCCAGAGCAGGAGACCCCACAGCCTCTCTGGGCAGCCTGTCCCAGGGCTCTGTCACCCTCAAAGTAAAGAAGTTTTTCCTCACATTCAGATGGAAGTTTCTGTGTGGCAGTTTGTGCCTGTTGCCCCTTGTCCTGTTGCTGGGCACCACTGAAAAGAGCCTGGCCCTGTCCTCTTGACACTTGCCCTTAAGGTATGTGTAGCCATCGATAAGATCCCCTCTCGGTCTTCTCTTCTCCAGGCTACACAGGCCCAGCTCTCTGTTTCCCTCATCAGGGAGATGCTCCAGTCCCCTCAGCATCTTCACAGCCTCCACTGGACCCTCCCCAGTAGTTCCCTGTCTCTCTTGAACTGGGAGCCCAGCACTGGGCCCAGCACTCCAGATGCACCTCCCCAGGGCAGAGCAGAGGGGCAGGATCACCTCCCTCGACCTGCTGGCCACGCTGCCCCTAATGCCCCCCGGGGTCCCACTATAGACCCAGTGAGCAGAGGAAGGTCTCTTTTACTTACTTGCTGGTTGTTTATCACTTTGTAGATCTGAGATGCCCATTTCCTAGGAGCTTTTTGTGACATGGATTGTAGGCAGATATGCATTAGATAGTTGAGCAAGATTTAAATTCGTGCTCAGGAACAATGACCTCCAATCTTCATTACCACATGGAGTTAGGCTAATGTTTGACAATTTCCCAAATAAGCATCAGCATTGTAGTCATTTGCATGCTATCATTATGACTACCTTGTAGTGACTGCATCAGAGAAGTGTCTTGAAGGGGTTTCCTTCAGAAGATTTGTTTTAGAGTGAACTTGGAAAGAAATGCAATTCTAACAGAACACAATGATCAAATAAAATTGAGTGGGAAAAAGAAAATTTATATCACAGTGCCAAGATTCTGTATAAATCAGTTTACAGGATATATGACATTCAAAGTTTGTCATGTTAACATCGATAAAGCTAAACCAGCCATTTTTCCGAGTTTATATACATGTGCTTCTACATACATGTGAAGTCAGGAGAGGATAAAATTGAAGCAGAGAAGTCAAGCTAAGTTTAGTTTTCATTTTGGATACATGCCATACAAAACAGTCTTTAATGTAAGCTATACCTGCCTGCAACTAATACAACAAAATGTTGTGTCTTGCTAAAATGTTATTGGTGATGTACATTATCTTAACTAACTTTATTCTGAATTGTGTGTGCCAGAGGTTGTGTCATAACAAATAAGGAAATACAACTCTTAGAGGTATTCAGCACCTAATGCTGTCTTCATACTTGTAAATCTTCTTTTATGCTTCCTATATTTTACTTAGCTGATAGTCAGAAAGCAGTTCCCTTGGTGATTGCTCATCACTGTAAATAAATGTAGAACAAAAAACTAGGTGGATTTTCTGTCTTATTTTTCTCTGACTTCCGCCACCACTGTGGAGAGCTTCAAAAGGGTAGAAAAAGGAGACCTTTCTGAGAAACAGAGAAAACAGTGGAAACTCCTTGTGTTGCTTACTTCAAAAATTCTCACCTACCTGAGCTTGTGGCCTCCACAGCAACCCAAATCATATAGTTTTAGACATTACACTATTAAGGTACCAATTTCCTTACCCAGTAGCTTACCCCACACTCATTTCTAGTCTTTTCACATTTATTTGCATTTTACATCTGTCTGGTGCTACTGAAGAAAGTCCCTAGGGTGTCTGCATGGAAAAGGTGAAACTGTGTTTCAAAGGAGCCTCTGTCTGCTTTGGAAAACTTTAAACTTTTTACTCTGAGTTCCTTGAGGATTATTGCTGCAGAGTTTCGTGTCACTGGCCAGATCTGTGGGGAAAGAAAACCTGAGCTGCTACTTTGTAGGAAGATCACAAAACCTGGGCGATGATGTCTTTTGGGAATCTTGCCCTGCTGTAGGAAACACTGCCTTCCAAGGGTAATTTTTTTTACTAGAAAGAAAAATTTCACTGGGGAAAGGAGGAGGAATGAAAGAGAAAAATATATTTCTTGTCTTAGCTTTTGGGCATTTGTAAAGGTTTAATATATTTGTTGATCCTTGTACTGTCCATTGGAGAAGAAACTTGCTTAGTATGGCTATACTCAGGACAAAATATTAAGGTGCTACTAGGAATTAAACAATACAGCTGCTACGTACATAAGGAAATGCCTTCTTCATACCAAGAAAGTGAGCCATGGTAATGTGATCCTATTTCTATCATCCATCTGAAAATACTATTTTCGTTGGTATCATTTGATCATCTTGACACTGCCCTGCGAGCCTGATTGCCAAGTTTTCTAAGGTCTTGTGTAACACAGCAGAAATTTGGACTTTAGCTTCAGGAATTCAGCTTTAGTACTATTTCAGAGAGTTTCTGGATTCTGTTGTGATCAGCTTTTTGCACCCTGGATACTGTCCTAGTCCTATAAAACACAGCAATTTATTTTAAAGAGTAACTAGTAGTGCAGGTACACAGCTGTCCTGTCATATCAGTGAAGAAACACATTTCATATGTTGATGTCTGTAGATGTTGACATGAGATCTGTAGGTTTCAGAAGCTGATAAAATCTTCTGCTTGGTTTGTTTTATTGCAAAGTGTTTCTGTAATACCAGTAACAGTATAATTCTGGTTTGGTTCACTGATAGAAGTTCCATTTAAATAAATTTAGCAGTGCTGAGTTGCACCTGAGCCAATGTAGAACAATATTTACAATGCCAACCTCAAAAGACTCTTGACTGGGTCATGGTTGATGATAATTCTAATTATGTATGTGAGGAGCAAACACTACAGTAATAATCAAATACTGATACTTAATCTGCAATGCTAACCTGGTGCAAGCTCAGGTGGAATGCTATGTAAAATTGGTTTGGTTTGGTTTTAAACTTGGAAGAAAGTTAATGAGTAAAAATATTTCTAATAAAAATAGCACTGTATCTGTTATAATTTAATCATTTTAAAAGTTCAGGAAAGTGGCTTTTCAAATTCAATCTTATAACTTCTGTAGCTGTTATGATTGCTTATAAATGAACAGCTGCATCTTCATTGCCACAGGCTTAAATTCAAGTCCCGAGGTCCCATAGGTTTTGAATTCCATAGCACATTAGCAAGAAACCTACAAATATAGAAAGGCTCATGTTCTAAGACTGAGCACAATCCATGTAATATTCATGATTATTAAGGCAAACAAAATACAGCCTTATGCCAAATACTGCAGTGAAAACCACTGTAGAAATTAGAAGGTACAAAATAGCAAGGCTTAACATAATAAACAACATAATGTGGGGGGTTTTTTTTATGCTTATTTTTCATTCAAAACCTTAAATTTCAGATGAAAATGTATTCCTTCACCTTATATGTATTTCTCACAATTTAGTAATTCCACATAAAAAATAGCTTCCATTGTTTAAGCTGTTGCTTTATTCTCTTTTTGTTCAATTTAGTATAGACTTGTAAACTCCACATTACTTCTTTCCTTTGTGTGTGCTGCATAAACACCATGGTTACCCCTTGCTACATTTTTTTATATCATTTCAATGATTTTATCATATCTGGAACTCTACAGTCTGTAGTATGATTTCCTAGGAGTGGTACAAAAAGGTGTGAAAATTGCAGTGATGGGGGAGAATGATCATGGTCTGATAATTCTTCATCTCAGAATATAACTGTCATGAATGTAATTGAGAGAGTGATCTTAGTATCAGAATGCAAGTGTCCTGGCACTCAAAAAATGCCTCCATGTATTTTGAGCAGGAAATGCAAATTCTGTGCACGGTAATCAGAAAATTGTCATTTTTTTATAGAAGTAAATACCCATTTTCTACACTTGACACAGTAGTTTAGTCACCTGGTATTTGTTTACCAGTCAAAAAGTTCAACTCAGTAGCTAGCCTTAAGGAGGAATTATAAAGAGCTGCAAGAGTCCCTTTAAAGACACTTGGTTTGTTTCATAAACCTGTTTCTAAGGGCATCTTTTGTGACTGTAAGAAAGGTTTATACACTTAATTGAAAGGCAAAGTTCTAAATGTCTTAGTTCTAGTTTATCAAAAGAAAGCAAAAAAGTCTAAATATACAAATGCATAATAGGTGTTTTTTAATTTATTTATTTTGTTTTATTTTATTTTTAGTATATGCATATACTTTTGCAGATGCTTCTAAATAGGTCATGGTTTAAGAGAATTTTGAGCAAGACTATTTATTTGATCAACCTCAGTGTTACCTCACCTGACGTTTCAGTGAAACAATGTTGAGCACTTTACTAACGTGATCCGCATTTTACAAAGGGGTGGACATCTCTCAGATAATTAAATTCCTACATGCTTTGTAAAGATAAGCATATGTGGATTGAAGAATGATGCTATGTATGCCTCCACTAAAGGCAGGCTCCAGTTAATGCTTACATTGGCTGTCCTCAGAAATTCAACAACTCTGGGAAAAGCTTCACTCAGAGCCTGCACCTTCTTACCTTAGACACAGAGATGCAAATCTATAGGGAAATAGGCTTTATTAATTCCAGCTTTATGAAATTACTTGGATTTTTTTGATGTTATTTTTGTTGTGATTCTGACCTTGTTATTTCTCAGGAGTGAGGATAAAACAAAATGCCTTTTTTTTTTTTTTTTTTTATCATGCAGGAGTAAACAGTCCATGGATTGAGCTTGGTTGTCTGTGAGAAGATTAAGAAAACTAATTAGGCTGGAAAGTTCTTTTTCAAATGGGCAAAACGATTTCCTTGACTTAAAGTAAAATCTCATGAATGATCCAAGAATAGGGATTGTACTGCATCTGTTTTTTCCCATTTTAGGATGCATTAGTCTGTTATTAGGTGATTATACACCTTTTAAAATTCTCCTTGTTTATTTAGTGCTAAAATAAATTTCAGACTGAATAGGAATTTCACTACTATTTCAGGCACTTTTATTGGTTTTGCAGAGAGAAACTTAAAATTAGATTTGGAGAGAAGCAGCTAGATTTTGAAACCTTTCACAGTCCTGATATCTTGGTCAGTAACAGTGTTGGAAATGGTTCCCTTACAGCTTCTAAGCAATGAAAAGAGGGGATATGCTGTTATTACTGGAGGTTTGTTCAGTTACTGACTTGTTCTGAGTAGGTACAAATCAAAATTTCAGAAAAGAATATTGCTGCGTGTAGCTGTGAAATATGGGCTAAATCCAGAGAAGGTATCAATGGACAGTTTTCACTTTGTTTATGGTGTTTCTGGCCATGATTAGAAAATATTTACTGCATTTTTATATTTATAAACTGGAATAAATGCTTCTTGCCAGGCTTTTGCCTTCAAGTAGTACACAGCTCTTCATTTATAATTTTGTAATTGAATCTGTTTCACTTGAGAGAACTATTTTTTAATATACTTTGTGTGTACCTGCTGCCAGAAACATATGCTAGACATATTTCAAATGCCTATATCAAAAAAAGGCGTAAAACATTGATATGCTTATATGCAATCAAATCTCTGATTTAAAGATTCTAATTGAAAAAGTTGAGCAGTATTTATTTTGTGGGGTGATTATTCTGGCTGTGTCCAGGTAAAAATGATCAAAATATATTACTGATTAGTAGTCGTTCTGCCTGTGTAAATTATTTGAGTGGTGCCAGTACTCCTGCCTTTTCCTCGGCTTTTGCTGTTCCTAGTCGATTGTCCTGTTATACAATAGACATAGACCTATACTCAAAGTAGCTTATCTCCTTTGACTTTACGTGGTGTTACTTAAGAGTTAAAACTTTCAACTGCCAGTGCTTTGGATGTACAAATTTTAAAATTAATCTTCCCATGAAATGTATTTCAAAACAACACTTTTCACATTGTGAAAATGTTGCTTTGTTTAGCTAGCCTTTTCTCTGTTTACTGACACGTCAAATGTATTCTTGAAAATGCACCTTGTTAGCATTTAAATAGCATTCCCAACCTTAGCAAGCCATCACACTGTACCTTCTCCACAGATGAGTGTTTTGTTGGTCCTCTCTCCAAAATCCAAAGGTACATTTTATTTTGCCAAAAAGGGATCTGAGCAAACGGCTGGTGAATAGTGATGGCAGGTGATATGGGGGGAGAAAAAAGGGACAGGGTGCTCTTAGGCTGGCCCCTTCTCAGGCATATAAATGCTTTAGAACATTTTCACTCTTATGTTCAGCTTAACATACATTCCTGCTTTAGGTTAACTTGGCTTGCTAATGCCTGTGAAAAGTTATATTTTATCTGGATCGATGATGCCATCTGAATTTGTTACAAAAAAAACTAACAAAGCATATCAGAGAACTACTACCCACTCTAGTGCTATTATTTTTGGGGCTAAGAGATCATAAGGCTCGGGGAGCGTAAACACTCTTTAATAATCCAACTCTTGCTGGCCAGTGTAATCTTGTTGTAGGAATGCTTGACTGTAAGGCTTTGAAATTCCACGGTGGGAAGTGTAGTACTAGGTAGTATGGGAGATCTGGAACAGTGTTCGTATTAGTCTCTTACCTCAGAAGAATTACTGGGCTCCAGCTCCCTTTCTGCAGCAGGGGAGAAGTTCTGCAGCTGGTGAGGAAGAGACGAGCAGTGAAATAGCCGCTGCCGCCCTTCCTTCTAACCCTTCCCAGCACACGTACCTGCAGTGCTCCCCTGCTGCTGGGGTGGAGGGGCTGTATGAGCGTCCCTGGTTTAGTGTTGGGGAAGGGAACAGGCTGCAGATTGCGGAGAACTGGGCCGTTCCTGGTACAGAACTCATACAGGTAGTTAGTACAGAGTAGGTACTGTTCTCAAAGTTCACAATCTTCGTTTATAATTCTGCTGCCTTCCTATAAAAATAAGCTATCGGGCAGACAGAGAAAGGAGATAATTTCATGTGTATTTGTATCAGTAGGGAGTCTGATTTTTGGAGGTGAACTTGTCTTTTCCCCTTGCCTGTTCAGGAGAACTTGTGAGGGTTTTAATTCTTTGAAGTTTGTCTTGTGTTACTCCACAGCAGGGCCATGGAAGAGTATCTGAGCATCAGCAGCTTACAGAGATTGTTGAAAATTCCAGCCCATGGGGAAGCTCTCTGGAAGAGCAGCAGCAGAAAAACTCTGTTGCCTGGGAGTAATCAGAGATGCACGTTCCTTTCTCCCACTGATTTCTGAGGAGGTTTTCTAGGCGTAATAGTCAGCTTACAGTTTAACTTGGGGGAAAATTTATTTTCTAGGCAACTGCCCTGTAATTATTTCATGTTGGTTTACAGAGGTTGTGTGTGCATTTGGGTATGTGTAACTTCAATTGACATTGTTGTAATGTCCTCTTTGCAAACGGAAGGAAAATGTTTAAGCTGCCTTCCAGGGAAAGTTTTGTAAATCACAGTGTCTGTGTGTGATTAGATTTGATCATCCTTTATTATTGTGACACTTTTTATTATTTTTCATCATCAACTGCTTAATAACCTGACAGTCTCCATCGGAGACAGTACCTTGTAGGGATTCACGTTAGAAATGTTAATTCTTTTTTTTTTTTTTGCTTATCAGGATCTATCTGATCTGAAATACTGCAAGATTAACAGGTGTCTGCTAGGTAACTAATAAGCACATTTAAGGATTTCTATGTTAGAACAAACGAAAAATCTTAAACAAGAACCTGTCAGAAAAGTATTTATTTCAGTTTTTAAAAAGGGAGTTACAGGATTTCAATCTAAAAAAACAAATCAAACCAAACCAAAAACAAACAAAAAACCAAAACCACAGAAAAACCCACAAACAAACCAAGAACAAAACAAAACCAAATCCAAAACAAAAATAAAAAAACCCACCCCAAAAAAAAACAACCAGAGTTTGGGGGTAGGAGGACACAAAAAGAAAAAAATTCAGATAGTCCTAATGTAGTCTTATGAGTTTGATGTAATGCAAGAAAATGTATGACTTTTAAGTCTATCGAGAAGAATCCAGTGATCAGCTTAGATTTATCTGCTTGATACAGAACAGAAATGTGGAGAATGATACCCAACGGTATATTCAGTAGGTTAGTAGTACATTCAGTCCAGGTTCTTATCTCTCAGCCAGATATATGCTGGAGACTGATTGTCTATGACTTTTCAATGACTTCAGTGGCAATATCTGTAGATTTAAGGATCTGATAATGATGTTGTTGCTATTAAAATTTTGATTGTGTTTATTCCAGATGAATTCTCACACCCTTCAGTTTCTAAACGGGAATGCTTGGCCCACTCTTCAAAAATGGGAGTGTCCTGTTCTTCAGCCCTGTTCTTGATCAGTGAAGCTGCATGAGGTAGCTGCCAAGATGTCCTCAAATCCCGTAATGTAAACATTGAAATGTGGTGGCATTTGTATAAACATTAAATTGTGACCTTTTTTTTAAGAGTTGAAAATATTTGCAAAATTACTGGTCTGTAAAAAAGGCTGCTGTCTGGACCAGCCATAGTACTGGTACGAGATCTTTTGTTTACTTCTCCTGATTCTCTTTCTGATGATGAAACGGTACAGAAACTAAAGGAAAAAACTGAGGTTCCTAAACACCCCCCCACCCCACCCATTTTTTTTTTTTAATCTTCTGTGGACTTTTTATAACAAAACATTCAAAACATTAATTTCAGGAAGACCTTGAGCTCATTGGTACTGAACTTATAGATAATTATATCTGCCTTCACTATTTTAAAGGTAATTTTGTACAAGAATGAATCTAGTTCAGCAAATATTTGTGAAGCAGGAATTTTTGAGTGCTTAGGAGAAAAGAATATGTAGCTCTGTGATGGCTATAAAAAATAGAGAAAGACCAGCTGTCATCCAGTGCAAAAAGTTGTGAAAAATTTCTATTTAGAAACAGTTCTGCCTACAGAACATTTTCTACTATTTATTGTGGACTTTTATATGAAAAAATATTTGTGAATTTAAATAAGTCTGCTGGTGGGTGGAAATGATTCTGGCATTTGCTTTTGGAGGGAAATATCTCTTTTTATTGACACTTCAGTTTACCTTTTACTGCATCAAAATCATTTTACATAGTGCCTTACTCCTACCCCCAGGCAATGCTTTTAATATTGTTATATAGTATTAATAGTAATTATTACATCTTTAGTAGTTAGAGTAATTCAACATTTATGTTGTAGTTGTTTCTGCAAAACAATGTTGTGTAGTGTGTGTATAGTGACCTTTCGCGGAGTTCAGTGTCTAATCTAAGCTAATACTCCAAGCTCCCCATATAGTTACAGGTGAGCGCTTCATATCTTTCTGGGGTGGTTCCATCCAAAGGTAGATGGGGTGCACTGTTCATGGACATCCCAATCTTTCTTAATCAGCTACCTTGGACTCGATGCATACATTATAGAAAGCCAAATGCAGAGGGAGATAAATGCCATTCATAGAAAAAAACCCCAAACCATACAGTGTGCTACAAAAGGGTTACAACCTGTAAGTCAGAAAGGAGCTATGGAGACAAACAAAAATCTGTGGCATACTGAATACTTGAGCAGTAGTCACAAACTCTTCCTGCCTACTTTCCATATAAACCTTGGACTACAATCCACTGCTGGAGGGCAATGGATAGAATTACACATACAGCAGCTAAATTCTACTGTGAGCAGAACATGGATTTGGACTAGCATTTAGAGAGGAAAACAGAAGGAGCAAGATATGAAAAGATGTGTGTGTCTGTGTTTGCACACATGTATTTGTATGTGCCTATTCTCTGTGTGTGTTATGATGGCTGCATCAAAATGGGAGCTTGTCCTAGGCTGAAAATATAAGGTGTATGCATCCTTGTCTCTTTCCTTTTATTACTGGACTGGGATGTAGAATAATTCTTATGATACAGTTGCTATGTAGTGTCTGTGTCTACATTTTATGCCTACTTGAAATTTTGTCTCTAGTGTTCATCTTGAATGCTATAAATACATGGAATTTTTTGCAGGATCATGACTTTAATTAAAAATAATTCAATAATAATAGGCATTCTCTTGAAAAATATTGTTTCCATGATCACTGTCTATGTTTACTTGCAATATATAAAAAAATATACATTCAATTGCAAATATTTTAATAGAATCTCTACTCTGAACCTTGAGTATACCTAATTTACCTGAAATGTGGTATTTGTTTCTTCCAAACAGATATGTAGTAAGGAATGATTTAGGTGATTTCATTTCTTGAGCAACTGGTTTTGTCTAGGAGGGTTTTCCAAAGCTTTTCACAGGCTTTTAAACTACGGAACTTGAGAAATGTTTTTGAGGAGAAAAGCTCCCTTGGTGATTTGAACTGTTATCACTCTAAATTATAAGATGTATCAGTTCCTGTAATTTCTTCAAGTATATTTTACCGTTTAAACGGGTGGTTTTTTTTCCTTTGGTAATTGTGTGTGTAGGAGGCACTATTAACAAAGGTTCATATTACTATAGCATAGCATAAAAGATGTGGTTGCCAACTGAACATTACTTTGCATGAAAAATATTCTTAAGTGCTTTTGTTGATGCGAAAATTCATTCCAGATATCTTGAAAAACAAATGTAATTTTTTTTTCTTTCTATTCTCTGGCCCTTTTCCAAAAATAAGGTCAGGTGTGTTTGGTTTTTTCCCCCCTTCCAACAGATTTGGTCTTGTGGCGGTATTGTGTGTGCTTGTTTTTTAATGATTCTGAAAGCTTTTGCTCCTCAGAGACCTTCACGTTTTCATCAGACTTAGGTATTGGATTTTTATTAACATGTTTATTTAGATGCTTACTGCTCGCTGATAGGGAAAAATAGTAACTGTGTGCAACATTCCAGGAACCTTGGTAATCTGAAAAAAATATATGAATAAGTAAATTATTATATTATTAGAAAAGATTTATAAGCGCCATAGCCCATTTCCTCTTGGAAAAGTGTTCATATGAGTCAGAAGGCTATTGCTGTCCATCAGCCAAGTTACCACTGTTAAGAAGAAAAGAATGAAGAGAAAAACTGAAGCAAATTTCTCTGTGTTAGCAGAGAACGTGATGTAATTTGGGCACCCTAACTCATCTGATTATTTTTTTTTTTAACAGATGGAACATTTAAATAGCAATGAATAAATGTAAATATTTTGTATTTTGTTTGAGTTCTGTATTTTGTATTCCCGTTGTGGTTTTTTTTTATTATTATTTTGTACTTCAGGACAGGCACTTACAGGAAATGTGTTCACTTGTTTTAACTTTCCAACTTAAAAGAAATGGAAGATGAGAATATGACAGTTAGTTTAGCCTGTTTACTGAACAATTTGGGAGATGGAAGGGAAAATTAATAGGGGGTTGTTTCCCCAAACAGTGTTTTGGGCAAGTTCTTCTCTGACATGCAATCTAATAGCAGCAAAATGATCCCTTTCTAAGTACTTCTATAGTTATCAGGTACGTTTAGATTCTGTTTGTTTAAACAGTAGTTCATTTCCTATAGATCATTTTACAAATAATATAAGACAACTGTTGCCCCAAACAAATTGACTAAAACCATACCTTTCTGTCTATGGCTTGAGGTCTTAGTTCTAGAGCTTTTATTTTCCAGAAACATGCTTTCCTAAAGCATAATTAGGCTGTGCGCACTTTCATTGCAGCCCTTTGTCATTGATTTGCATGCACACTTTCTCCATTTCTCATCTAAGTAACACTCCCTCATAAAACCACAGCAAGAAAAAAAACTTCTGGCCTTTGCCTTTGGGGAAATTTACCATCTTTTGCAGTGGAATCTATAGGCTTTTTATGGATAACTGTTAAACAAAGAAAAGTAGTTATAATCCTTGTTTCCTGTTTTACACATAACAGTATACTAATAATCACTAATTCGTCATCTCTCTTAATATAATTTAGTTTTTGGGAAATCATCATGAAATCCTTAGGTGATATCCAACAAAACAGTCTATATTTAAGGGATTGTTTGCTTTGTAAGATGACTCATCATCCCTTCTAAGCCTTTAATTACGAGGTCTGGGTTTTTTTCCTTTTATTTAAATCTTTTTAATTTCCTAGGGTTTTCTTCTCAAATGAGAATAATCCGTTTCTTCAGAATCATACTTATGTTAAACTTGCATTCATGTAATTCACTCTTGTGATGAGAGCACAGTGGACTGCAAACTTTTAGGTTTTCATAGAACTCTGAACTCGTACAGTTCATACATTCCACAGAATTTTTAAACTTGATTCTTTTCAATATCTGAATTTTAGTGAAGGGGGGTCACTTATTCAATACAAGTAAAACAAATTGGTATTTATGTGATTATAAATACGTGTATGCATGTATATGTGCTGTCCATATGCCACACCTAAAAGACATTATCAATATGAGTTCAGCAGTGAGTTTCTTCTACTAAGGCGAACAAGACTTCCTATGAACACCTGATAAGAAAATATTAGAGGACTGATGTTAAAGGACCCCAAATTCTAACACGTATTTTTGCAGATTTCAGCAAGTAATGTACATAGGTGCACGTGCTTGGTAGTCATCACATCTGTTAACGTCTTCAACAAACAGACCACTTATTCTAACTTTCTGCTTTTGTGAGATGCTTGACTCATGTAAAAGGTGCAGAAAATATTAATGGAATTTCAGAATAAGTAATTGCAAATGAAACTTTATATTCCGTTCTGAAAGAAGCATGGAGCTTTAGTGAAGCTAAATACATCCGATCGGTAATCTTGAAATTCAAAAGCAAAGTTAAGGATGCCCTGGTGTTGTAAAAGTGCTGTCAAGAAGATTCGTACAGCGTGATATTTATTTCCTTTCAGTGTCATAGATCCCCTTCAATGTTTTCCTCAGTTAAAAATCCCTGGTTTCATTTTTATCAGGGAAGGTTCTGTTTTACTATTTGTGTAAACGTACTTTGCCAACAGTTCCAAAATTATTTTGTCTGGATGAAATCGAATCCAGAACATCAATGCTCTGGGGTTGCACCACCCCTTGATTATTCCCCTTTCAGTCTGGGAGGTCTGTTAGATCATCCCGAGTTGCTTAGAGAGCCATCTTGCTGTCAGCGATGAATATGGGAACAGGGTCTATATTATGACCAATTAACTCTCTCTCAAGAAACAAAGGTAAAAGGACAGGAGGGAGATAAGGACTGAAGGAGGAAACCATCTTATTGCGATTTCTGTGACACTTTGCACATATGTGCAATGTTCTTAAGTGTGGCATTGAAGGTTGTGTACACTTTGCTATTTATACGACTAAGGTTTTTCCTATCTGTTTCAGGCATTGTGAAAGGCTGCTAATGCATTTGAATAAAACACATTTTTATTGTCAGACTTTCATTTGCTGATGTGTTAGGCAAGCGTGGAGAGGAAATGTTATATGCAAGGAAGACTTTATCTGATTTTCCTGTTAAGCGTGTTATTGACAATTTTTACATTGCTTGGGAAACGTGTCAAAGGGCAGTCCCATTTTATCAAGAGGTTTTTCAAGATCAGTTTTAGGCTGAAGCAGTTGTTGTTGGTGTCATATAGAATCCTACTCTAAGGCCATTTATCATGGGTCACAAAAATAAACGTATGGGACGTTAGGGTTAGCAGGCTGCTGTACTGTGTAGGGTTAGCAGGCTGCTGTACTCTGACTTGTCAAATAAAAAGCTTAATGCAAATCACCTGATAAGAGATTGCAGTGCAACCTTTCATTTCGGTAAGGTTTTAGCTTTGGCTCCTCTGGTTTTCCCTTTCAGTGTCAAAGCAATTGGCATGGTACGCTGGAAAAATATAAGGAGATTTAATTAGTGGATGTATTGGGATTACCCTGGGCTGATAATTCATTGTGCTTTTTAGGTTTTCAAATTCTCTTTAAGATTGATGTAAAAGCCCAATGAAAAGTATACAGTCATAAAAATGCCAGACAGTCCTGTCTGAAAGGTAGAATGTGCTCCCCAAAACATTTCAACTAAGGTTCATAAAATACGGAAGGACATTTAACATTTAGTGAGTGTTTCTGTGACTACAGTAAACTCTTCAACATCGAACCAAAATCTTTAAGCAAACACTTAGACATTTAATGGTAACCATATATAAATATATGCCAGTTAAGTATAAAAATAAAAACATTGAAAGCCTAAGTGTCCTTTATTCTGTTGTCCTTTATCCTGATCACAATATTTTTTTTTTCTCCATTAGTTTCAAAATTTTATTTTTGGTGAGCAGTACAGGCAGGCTCTTCTGTACAATTATAGCCTGCTGCTTTTATTTGATAAGAACAAGTTAAAACATATATGTGCAAATTTAATTCTGATATAAGAGGAAAGAAACTACATTTTTCTTGCTGTAAAGTAGAGCCCATACAAATGATGAGTAATTTACTTGAGTTCCTTAGAAAACGTAAACATGAAATTATTGTAGGAACAGCAGCAGCATTATGTATTTAGATAGTGGTTTTCCTATTTTGCAGCCACGTGCAAACTTCTGTCATGGACTTTAGTATTATTGAACATAAGTTAAAATATTTTTTCTGGTTTTTTTGAATGTACAGGGGTGATGACCACACAGTCTACATTTGCTCATTTTTTGTGGCAGAATTATTCTGCATGTTTTGCCTTTTCATATGTAAAAGACAATCTACAATACATGACCCTAACTCTGAGTTGAATTGTAAATAATTTTAAAAATAGAATAATTGTATATGGTTTTATATATCTATTTTATATGTTTGCACACAGACAAAAAAGGCACTGATTATTTGGTAATTTGGCTTTCTCTAAATGAGTTATTTAAAAAATGAGATCTGTATTTTAAATATATATTTTGAAAACCATATAACAGAAAGGCTGAGCTTTTGTTCACAGAAACATTGAAAAAAGGAGTGGATGCAACTGTTAAACAACTCAAAATGATAAATAATCTGACAGTTTACTTTAGACACTAATGGAGCCTAAAAGCTTTTAAAATGACAGAAATTTCACCAACTTTAGTGATTCATAGGCTTATTTTTGTTGTACAGGTTGGTCATATTGCTGGCAGTTTTCTTTTTGTGTGACTCTTGTAAATTATTGTACTCTGTTATCTGAGTGAAAAGCTGTTAGAGTTGTGTGAAGGAATACGACAACATCACTTCAGAAGATTAAAGCAATTCCCAACTGTACGTGTATACAATTTCTGCACGCTTTTTTTTTTTCTTACTTTTTTTTTCTTTATGTAACCCTCAAAGAAGATGTGCTACTATTGTGATGCGCTTATCTGTATCTTACTCTGTGAAATGTGCTTTTGCACAATTGTATTTCTTCATGGAACAGTGATTTCTGTTTACTGCTTCCTGATTTATACATACTCATAGGTAGCGTGTTTTGTCCGTAGTATGACATAAAGCATATCTTTATTGCATTGCACCTTCTAAAATACCACAGATTGTAGCATACCCTTTAGTCACTTAGTGTCAAGTCTAATGAAATTCCTATTTAGCATCGACTGTTTTCCTCTCAGATGTTTTGACAGTAGTCATCCCTGTTAAGTGCTTTCTGTATTAGGCTCCGGTAGCTTGGAGGTAACCTGATCGCTGTTTGGTTTCAGTGTGTTGTCTGCTGACCCGGAGAACACTTGCATTAGCTGCACTGATCAATCCACATCACATCTCATCATTTAGAAGACAATTAATACTGGAGCGTAAAGACTCCCCAGAGCATTTTCTTAGAGCTGGATTGCTTTACACAGAAACCACAGGAGTTGCTTGCAAAAGGGGGAGGAAGCCAAGTAGGGGGGAAAGAAGAAAAAGCATTGAGAAAGCTTCATCTAGGAACAAAGTTTCATTTTCTGTGGTGACTTCCACTTATGTCATTCAAACTCCCTTTTTTGATGGAGTGTTTTTTGGGGGAAAAAAATTAGCTGTATTTTGAAGTTGATTTATTGAAAAGACACTATAACAGGTTGCATAAATGTTCTAAAAATCTTGCTTTTGAGAAATAGGCATTTGATTGTGGCACTTGCATACCTTGCGGTTAAGATAATATTATTTGTTAAATGTAATAATTTTAACTATATATTTTATCTCAAAGATTATTAATCTGACAGCTTTTGAATACTGATTGGCACATTTTAATCCTAGTTTTAATTATTTTTAAAATAACATATTTTATTAGTGAAAAAAGTTTGTTTCTCATTTTGTCAGTTTTGCTGTGGAGCTTCTTCCACAAAGTTGAATTTCAGTATTGCCCGATGCTGTTTCTTAAGAAAAAAGAAAAAGTCTTTGAAAGTCTTTGAATGTACATGAATATGTTAAGTTATTGAGCAGGCAGGCCTCTTAGTGTTCTGTTTTGTCTTTAGCTAATGAAATATTTAATCTTTAACAATCATCCACAGAAGCAGAAAAGAAGCATCTACCAATAAAAAATGATATTTTTTCTTGCAGATGATTGTTTACTGTACAATTCTTTCATAAAGACTATGTTGCACTGTCGTAAGGAGCATATCTTGAGATGAGTTGATAACAGTAGATATTACTAAAGATGTAAAATTGATAGGAAGGGAATTTTGAGGAGGAGGTTACTTTTCTCTAGTACATTTCTCTAATCTGCATATTCCTTGTGGTTCTGTGCAGATTGTACAGTGGTAATGAGGCACACTAGGATGAATTTCAGAAATCACTGCAAACTTGTTAGTTTATGACATCATTACACTGTATCTTTCATTTATTTATGTGGAGTGAATGAATTTTCATCAGAAAATACTGATGAGTGATCGTGTGTATAATATTTACTAGGAATACATAGATGAGAAAAAATATATTTATTTTTGTGGTAATTTCATGGCTCAAGTTTGCTACTTTGCTTTCCCCCCCTAATCTTGAAGCAAAATGCATATCTGTGTATCATGTATCTGGCATATGATATTTGAAGGTAAAAACATGGTGATGAAAAATCATTAATTTGACTATGTTGGAAATGTACAGAATGTGTTTGAAAGTATGTTCTACGTGAAATTTCAAAGCAATTTTACTTGGACATCTAGGTTTTCTTGTTTTGGTATTTCTGCAGAAGGAAAGTGGAAATGACAATGCTCCCTTTTAAGTTTCATTTTTATTCCAGCTCCTATTAGATCCTGGTTTTCAAGTCAAAACTGATTTTCTGGAACCCATCTAAGTGGTTTGATATATGGATTACTGAACATGGATTGTTCCAGTACAGTGTCATGCCTGTATCCTTAGGACTGATACTGGATTTTTATATTCTTTGTCCACTGACACGTATCAAGCTGTAACCCTATATGTAAAAAAAGCTTTTTTTGCTTTACAGTTAAGCCATATAAAAACATCTAAAATCCCACTAATCACAAGAAATAAATCAAGTCTTTTTTTTCCACAATTCTGCATCCATGTTTGGCCATTCTATAGATGTTTTTAATTAAGAAATCAAAGAAATAAGAACGGGTGTGTTTTTTGTAAAACAAACAGCATGATTTCTTTTGTTTGGAAAGAAATTGGAAAAGGGTGACATGGCAATGTCAGCTTTGTCTAAGCCTTCATAGAGAATTATGACTAAAGCTAAGGTAGTTATTCAATGTTTGTTGGTAATCTGCATAGAATTGCAAATTTGATGAGGTAGTATACAAAAGACAAGGTAAACATGGCACATCAGACTCTTTCTCCAGGCTACAGGGATAGGCAAGTCATTATAAGAGTCAATGAAATTAAAGGTGAGAGCAAGTAATGGTGATACAAGGGAGAGGAAGTGACTGCCGATACCAGAAAAAGAATGTGTTTTGGACTGGAGAGGATAGTTAAGTGAAATGATACAGAGCGGAATGGAACGGTTAGGGCTGAAAAACAAGGCAAAACTGGACTGACAAGAAACAGCTACACTTTGCTGCAGAGCTTGGGAATGAGCAATGTGTCCAAGGCCTGTTTTCCTTAAGCATCCATCCTATCTTTACAAATGAGCATGATGGGAAAGTGTCCCCTCCTCTGCTTCATTGCCACCAAAGGCCTGGTATTCTTACACATAAAATAAATATGTATTTCACCTATCAGACCTGTTTGACATGTATTTTCCCACAACTGTAGAACTTGGATGCTTAGAAGGTAGTCCTGTGGATTCTCGATATCTTGCATGAATGGTATTCAGCATAACTCTAAACAGAAATTCTTGAAACGTAATTTGTGGGGTATTGACTACTTATTTGGTGAAAGCTTTCATAATTTCCAACTGCTAAATCACATTAAAGATTGCTTAAACTCCATGCCTTCAGTAAATATTTGCAGTTACTGCAGGGATGTTGTAAGGTAGGAAGGTTCTACAAGGCAAAGGGGACATTCAAATATTAGATCTTTTGGCCTTGAAAGCCTTGTCGTAACAACTTGCAGCTGTTTTAAGAAATGATCTAATAACATCTGCACTAAATAATTGTATTTGCAGATCAGGTGTTCATTACAAAAGCTTGTTCCCAGCACCTCTATAATACTGGTTATGTTCATACTTGTGTTACCTAAAATTTGCTAATTCTTTTTTTTAAAAAAGCTTAGCAGGTTTCTTTGGATTTTTGTTTGGTTTTGGTGGTTTTAGGTATTTTTTGTCTCCTCTAAATTGTATTATTAGACTGACTTGGAAAGTTATGTGGTTTTTATCTACAGAAATAGGAGCTGTTTAAGACATCTTCAGTTCATCAGTATGTTATATTTTGGGAATATCTCCTCTTGTTTGTATGTTTGAGGAGGTATTGATAGTTGGTTTTCCAAGGTTGCTCGGGTGCCATCTTTGTGCCATGATTGAAGCAGTTTGTGGGATCTGGAAGAATCCATTTTATTCAGATCAACTTTTGGTATTTGCAGGTACTACAGAGCGTGTGTGTCTGATCCAGGGAACAGTTGAAGCACTAAATGCAGTTCATGGCTTCATTGCAGAGAAGATTCGAGAAATGCCTCAAAATGTGGCCAAGACAGAGCCTGTCAGCATTCTACAGCCTCAGACCACTGTTAATCCAGACCGCATCAAACAAGTGAGTTTTTGGTTGGGAATAGAGAGTCACAGCAGCTTCTTAGAAGTCTTAAAGCTTTAAGGCTGGCAAGGGGTCAACATAACATGTTCTTTAAGAAAATGTTATTTTACCCTTTAGTAATTTGCTGGTCCTTCTTTTCCTTGTACTTATGTGTTCCATGTTTCTCAGCAGTTCTTTCAGACAGTGTTTTATAAGTTCCAGTGCCACACTCTAATGTGTTTCTTTCATAAACTTTTGTTTACTGTAAGCGGTGATAATACACGTTTAGGTTTTAGGTAAAAATAGCTAAATTTTAATCTTAAACGATGAATTTTTTTTGTAAATCCTCAGCGTTGCTAAAAATTACAGATTAACTGAATGTTTCCTACTTTTATGTATATAAAGTAAACCCAAAAATGTTGTGGGTGTGTTTTTTGTTTTTTTTTTTAGAATCTATATTAGATACTTTAAAATCTTACCTGTAAGAAGTTGAAAATAGAAGTATTATTTACTTGGGATGTTTTTTACAATTTCATTTTATTTTTTGGCATCCTTTTGCCTATTTTATACTGACTTCTTTCAAAATCTATGGGCAATGCAAAATACATTTGTAAGGTATTACTGGTCTAGTATTCTTTCATTCATTACATTTTCCAGAACAATTTTAATTATTTTTTTTTTTTGAGATTGCCCTGTAAGCAGAATGTGAAATACATGTAATACAGAATTTAAAATTATTTTCCGTTGTATTGATTAAGAAAAAGATGAAGAAAGAAATGAGTGAACATTAGTAAAGTGTTGTCTTATCTCTGTATCCTATATAGGATAGGTTTTAGTTTCTCACCTGTCCTATATGGGAAAAGATTGTTTCGTCCTTCTACACTAGCAAGACTCAGTGTCCTATAAAGTAATTTGGTAACTGTATGCAATTACTTTGCTTTGTATATAGTGACATACACAGAGTGCCTATATGAAGATGTGTTTGAACAGGATAAGTTTGGAACGATCAGACTGCTTTAGATGGATGAAACTGTGCATAAGCCATTGTATATGATTTCTAATATCTACTACAATATTAGTTTTTTTCTGTATATCTGATACTTTTACATAAGAAATACTCTAGATAATTTATAAAAAAATACTAAAAAGAAAACCCCAAATTTTATAGAATTAGTTTATCATTATTAGACATGAAAGTTATTATGCCTGAAATACAGATTGCTTCAGCTTTTTATCTCTATTTTAAATGGCTTTCTGCTCGTAAATTGTTAGATTTTATGCCAAGACGTCTTAACTCAATGGGAAATGACTGTCATCTATTACAATGAAAAGTGGTTTTCCCCTTTGTAATGAAATGAAACAAATTTTTAGGTAAATCAGTAAGATCCTGAGAAACTAGATTACAGAGCTGTGTAGTTACATGCCTCTAAATACTTCCAGCCTTGTATCTGCAGTTGATACAGCTTGTCCACAGTGTTTCTCCAGAAAGCTTATTTGTAAAGTTGCTGTGGTGGGGTTTTTTTCTGATTTTTTTTTTTTTTTTTGGTTGGGTTGTGGTTTTTTTTTTTTTTTGTTTGGTTGGGGTTTTTTGTTTGTTTTTTTTTTTAGTTTCATTGGTTGATTTGGGGTTGTTTGGTCTTGATTTTAAAAACAATTCCTTGTTTGGAATGTTGAATTCTGGAGGGATGGAGTAGTGAACGGAGCTGCTGCTAGTGAAGTTAAGACAGACTAAATAGAATGTATAACTTATAAAGCCATTTCTTAGTGGCTATGCATCACAAAATTTTAATATATTACCTGTAAACATACAGGTGCATAATAATATGACTGCAAATATTTGGAGACACACATGTGCATATTTTAAGCAGTTTTAACCACAATGAGTTATTTAGTTGTTGGTTTATTTTTTTAATGCAGCAACACCTATTCATAATAAATTCATACAATATAAATATGGACTTAATAAACGTCAAATCCATAATTTTTACCAAGAAGTGAAATTGTTAGCTTAGTTCTTAGAGCTTGCACTGAAGTAATCTGTCCTCCAATGTCAGAATATCCTGTATCTTAATGAAAGATACAATATCTTTATTTAAGAAGTTAATAGTAGTTTTTTAACAGGTAATCATGATCTAGAACTCCGGTGTTGTAATTTTTTTTAATAGCAGACAGGTCACAATTTTATTAAAATGATCTAGATAATGTATAATACAAGTCATTTTGAACTTGGTAAAAAATAAGCCTTATGAATTATAATCTCTTCTTTTACACGAACTTTTACATCATTCTTCCTATCTTAGAGTATAACCCAAGAACTTTGGCACCCAAAATATTACATTGCAGGTTGAAGAAAGTAGACTTAGCATTTGAGATTGAATTGATTTAAAATAATAAATTTTACTTTCATTAGGAACTTTGAGGATATTTCTCTTGGTTTTCTAGCTGTTTCTACTAAAAAGCAAAGGTAGTTTTCTTCCCATGAATGAAGATACCTGTAGGTTGAGCCTTATGATGCCACCCATGTCCACATAAGCATGTGGCTCCCATTACTCTATTGTCATTTCTTTGTCCTGGGCTGCTTTATTGACATTCGTCTCAGAGAAGCAGGCTGAGACAGGAAATATCTTCTGGCTATAGTTTCAGTGAAAAAAGACAGTTGGTAAACTCTTTGATGACTGCTTGAGTTTCATCACTTTCTGTCTTCAGGAGAGGCTTGGGTGTACACAGAGGCTGAGCCTGGCCTGACATTTCTCCTTACTAACAGAAGTCACTATCGAAACATTCTGCTCTAACTTCAGCTTTTTTCAGCTTTAGCAGATTTGCTGATAAATCTGTCTAGCTCCTTTTGAGCCTTCTCCGCTGCATTTTTCCACATCTCCTAATCCTGGGGGGTTATCAGTAGATACCAGGTATTTCTTTCCTCCAAACAGGTCTGATATACATTTAATTGACAAATGTTTGCATCTTTTATCTATACATAACATAGGCAATCTCTTCATAGATATCAGCCTTCTGCTGTTTCTAGGTATTATTGGACAATAACCAGCTGATTCCTGTGCCCTTTTATTTCCTAGAAACTGATATGAGCACTAACCACCCTTTTCTCTCTGTATTAGTTGAATGTCACACCAGCTCTTTCAGACCGTATTGTAATGTACGGGAACAGAATACACTTTTCATAAAGTGATCAGGAGCCTGAGCTGTTTCAGCTTTACTTACCATACAAAACTTTAAACTTCACATCTAAATTAATAGTGGCTCCTGTGAACAATGGAAAAGGGTGCATAATGTGGTCTTATCATATCACCTTCTTCAGAACCTATTATGTCGTCTTTATTTGCTAGTTGAATTCTCCTGCCAGCTTTCAGCTGTTTTACAGACAGTAGGTGTTGGAGCAACCTGTTCAAAGAAGCACATGGAAGCAGAGGTGGCCACTGCAGAACTGTGCATTACATGGAAGGAAAGGTGTGTGATCTTATAGCTAACTTTCTTTTAAGTAGGAGTATGCAGTTTGGCCTTCTGAGATCTCTTCCAACCTGAATCGTTCTTCAATTCTATTAAATGTTTAGCTATCAAAGTGTGGACAAAGGTTTTAGAATTTCTGCCTTCAAAATCTAGAGTAACTCTTTCACATATGGAACTTCCAATTAATATTTTCATTGGAGACAGTTTCATTTCAGCTTTTTCAGTAGATAATTAACCTCTCATGAGTCTTTAACTTCTGTTCGTTAATCATAGTCCCAGACATTGTGTTCAAAATCTGCAAAACTGAATGTCTGAAATCAGATTTGTAAATCCACATTCTTCCAGTGAAAATGACTAATTTTACTTAAAAAATGCTGATTTAAAAAAAAATAATAGAAATGTTCATAATTTTTAAATAAAAAGTTTTACTTTGAAGTGCTCAAAATAAAACCTGACTTTAAGAATACAGATCTGAAAATATTGGCTTAAATGGAGGTGGTTTTTTTGTTTTTTTTTTTAAATATGGAATATGAGTTCTTCTATATTGGTAAAGATTCAGTAGATTTCGTAGAGTCATAGAATGGTTTGGGCTGGAAAGGACCTTAAAGATCATCTGGTTCCAACCACCCCAGCCATGGGCAGGAACACCTTCCACTGGACCAGATTGCTCAAAACCCCATCCAGCCTGGCCTTGAACACTGCCATGGATGGGGCATCCAAAATCTCTCTGGGCAACCTCTTCCAGTTCCTCACCACCCTCATAGTGAAGAATTTCTTCTTAACATCTAATCTAAATCTTCCCTCTTTCTGTTTAAAATGTTTACACCTCATTCTGTCACCCGTCTTTCCTATAGGGTCCCTTTAGGTACCGGAAGGCTGCTATAAGGTCTCTCTGGAGCCTTCTCTTCAGGCTAAACAATGCCAACTCTCTCAGCCTTTCCTCACAGGGGAGGTGCTCCAGCCCCCTGATCATCTTCATGATCCTTCTCTGGACCTGCTTGAGTAGGTCCATGTCTGTCTTAGGCTGGGGGCCTCAGAGCTGGATGCAGTACTCCAAGTGGGGTCTCATGAGAATGCAGTAGAGGGGGAGAATCCCCTCTTGACTTCCTGGACACACCTTTTTTGATGCAGCCCAGGATATGATTGGCTTTGTGGGCTGCGAGCACACATTGCTGTCTCATAGTCAGTTTTTCACCACCAATACCCCTAAGTCCATCCTTCCTTAAGAAACATTCACTAGTTTCTTAAAATGCCTCCCCCTTCTGATGAGCCTTTCTTCTCTTTATCATCCATTTAAAACAAGTCTGTCACCTACATGAACCTTATTAAACTCCAGAATATGAGAAAAAAACCTAAGTTTTTTATTTGAGGTAAATAACAAGTAGTTTTGTAGATCACTGTGTCTCTTCATCTAGTCCACAATTTCTCATAAATTTTTCTTACTTGTGAATGTAGGTGAAGAATTGCACTAGTTGCCATTCTGCAATGAACAATAAGATATGCAGGTGTGTTTACAGGTTGAGGGGGGAAAAAAATAATCCATTGTTTACTAGAGAGACAGTTCTATACATTAGATCCCATGGCAGAAGTTTAGCATTCTATAAAATTATGTATGCAATATCCTGTCCCTCATATGCCCTTGACTTAATTCTAGTACCAGATCACTCTTAATTTTCTTTTCATTTCGCTAGTGTTGGATACAATCTCAGTAAGTATGCAAAACCGTATTTTATGAACACAGTTAACACTGTAGCTGATGATTAACTCTTCATTGCTTAAAAAATGGAATGCAAATAGAAAAATTTGTTGGGGGGTGAACAGCAATGTTCAGGTTGTGGAGGTTTCAGCAGTGTTCTGATTCTTAAAAAAAGTCTGAAGTTATCTCATGTCTTCTGATGGCTTTGTAGTTTTGGTGGTGTTTTTCCAAATCCCAAAGTAGCCCAGAATCAAAAGGTGACATTTTCTTTTCTTCTAGGACTTGGGTCTTTGACACAAATCTTAGACCGGTATCTTCCTAGCTGTTTTGATGCCTGTGTCTGTTTACTTGAGTCTTCTTGTATTTCTATATAACAGCACCAGATCTTGCATTAGTTCTGTGTTACTGTGACAAGTTTTGAGGAAAGGGAAGGTCCTGATTCTTTGTCCATTTTACTGTAATCCTTATGCTAAATCATTTCCTCCATCCAGTGTTACTCTGTTGATCCAAATGGCACCTACTAGCTTGGTTCAGGCTCCTTACTCCTCCTTGTTCCCAGACAGAACACAGGATAATCTTTCTTTTACATCATACTTACCACACTTTTTTCCTTTTTCAAAGACAAGTCCCCAAGAGCTCATAAATGCAGATAAATTACCTCTGTAAAAAACTATAAGTAACCATTCCATCTATATATGCTGGCTTTTTTAGTCTTTTTGTATTGCCCTATGCCCTGTGTATTCTTTTCCATAAAAGCAAAACCTAACACAAAGAGGATGAAATATCATCAGAATATATTTTATTTGTTCTTTACAGAAGTGAAAAGGTAGCAAGTACAATTATGTCACCAAAGTCATCAAAGTAGCCTTTTTACAATCGGGATTTTGAATAAATTATTAATTCTCGAACATTTCTTTTTCCAAATTTTATTTTTGAAATGTGTTGTGTATTTATGCAGTCATCACTGAGATGATACTCACTTGCCAAAGTTACAGATTAAAGGAGTTCACAGCAGGTGAAAAGAAGACTCAGTGTGTTTAGCAAAGCAAGTGGTCTGTTTAGAAAGGCTCATCTCTGATACTGTTGAAAGCCTAGTAAGTCAGTCTTTTATGTTGCTCAGCACAATAGGGCCTTGCAGTGATCTCTGTTTCTCATTTTAGCTGCAGAAGGTATTCAACTATTTAATACAATTCAAAAAAAGATACCACCTTTTCTTAAAGTGCATTAAAATACTGGCTTAAGCAAATTAGTTTTGTCATCACATTAATTTTAGTGATTTATAGGCACCAATATTAATACATGCAAACTGAAACTCAGTATTAGCTCAGTATTAATAGTAACTGAATGTGAGTAATGTTATTACCAAGATTTCCTTTGTTTGGCAACCCCACTAGAAATTGGTAAGCTGTAAATACAGTTTTATCTTCACATTTAAATGATGTTCTTTATATGCTTTCGTGTCTCCAACCTTGTTTTCAAATAGCATTTAATTTTGTGCCTTTCTACTCATGTATAAATATACTAATAGGTACTGAGAATGAATTTACCTGTCTCAGTACAATATTTAATATCTAGGGTGTAGTACTGATATTTTTTTAGTGTATTTATATGAGGTTGTGACTTTTCTCATTTATACATGGCTCTGCATTAGCCAATTCATGAAGTCATTGAAAAAGGGCTCAGAGATCTTTTGGAACACTGTACACATGGAGTATATGTATTCTATACTGCTGTGATACAGCTGTATCTTCACTCCATTACTCAAAAATATGAAGCATGGAAGTGTGATGCTTTGAACAACTTTCTGCACACTTTAGTATGTTGTACAGCCTAGGAACAGCCTCTCACAGTATAAACAATTCCTGTGAGCAACACAAGAAGTTTTTCTTGGACTTTCAGAAAATACTACAACTTAAATATGGCTCAAACAGAATTTTATTGCTAAAATTAAGCTCCTATTTCATTACTTACAATCTTTTTTCTCAAACTTATGTTCTAAAAGCTTGAAGTAAAAGTAAACAACACTCTCACCTGTAAATATAGCCTTCCATTCATTGTCTCACAAGAAATAGGAAAGGAAATAGTATTTGAGAAAGCAGAGAAGACCAATTTCATCATGGCTTGGACTATACTATTCATGATATACCTTAAAACAAACTTGGAAGTCTTAGAAGCAGTGTATGGTAGAAACTCTGAACGATTATTTTTTTTCTATAACCTTGCCAGCAGTCAACCTGCAATTTCAGGAAAGTTTCAATTATAGTACATACGTTTCAGTCTCAGAAATTGAAACTCTGTAATGTAAATTCATCTTATGATTTCTAATCACTTTATACATCTCATTCCCAGAAGCCTGATAACTACTAAATTCAAGTGCTTGCCTAATGCAAAGCACTTGCCAAATTTTAAAAGAATTATTCTATGTTGCATAATAAATCAGAATTATTGAGCTCTATCCAACTTTAAGAAGTAATTTTGCCTAAAAGTTCTTGCAAAGTAGTTCAGTGTATCAATAAATTACTTCTCAGCCAGTGAAAATTCCATACAAAATCCAAATGCCTGTGATGTTTTTTTGTTTTTGAGAAATCATTTTTGTTAACTTAATACTGAAGAAATATATAGGTGTGTCTCAGAATTATATAGAGGCGTGAAAATGGATGAATTTTTACAAAATGCTCAGTTCTTTTATTTATATATATATGTATAGAGATATGTAAAAAAAAAAAACAACAAAAAAACCAAAAAAAAACCCCAAAACCAACAACAACCAAAACCCAGTTCTTTCAGTAGCCAAAGTAAGAGAGATTAAGCCTTCAAAACCTGATATACAAAGAATAAAACACCAAAAACATAAACCAAAAACACTCCTTATTGCCATTTTCAGTATTTTGTCATTGGTATGTATATTTGGAACAAAACGTATATGCCCCTACTTGATTCTTCTTCATTAATGCAATTATTTTGCTTTTGTATATTTTAATCCTTTTTTCCCATTGTATTTTAAACAAGCTTTTGCTAAAATGGAAAAATGAAATGCTTCTACTTAATAGATGTTATAGTTCAACACTCACCTGAAATTATTATTGTCACTCCTTTTTCATCACAGCCATACATTACTGTGCTTTAGGAAAATTGGTATGAATTGAAAACAGAGATGCTTCCAGTTCCTTAAATTACTTGTGGTGTCAGTGATTGGGTCATTATTCAGTGTTGAAGTGTTCTACATATTTTCTTATAAATCGACTAGTTAGATTTAGTAACACCTGTGAAGAACAAACTATTTTTTTTATTAATTAACTTTTAGCATATCAAAACAATTTACAGTATGCTTTAGTTAGCAGTGGTGTTGATCACACAGACTATCAGACGTCTGAAATATTTTAGTGAAAATATATTTTCAGCATTCTTCTGGAAAATAGTAACAATTTTTATTATTATTTTTTAGTTCATATATAACTATGATAAAGAAAATCTACCGGGATAATTTACAGTTCTCCAAGCTGTTTTGTTGGGGTGTTTTATTGTTGTGTTTTCCTCATTAGTTTAAGCTTAAATGATAAACCCAGTTCATTGCAATTTCAGGCTTTGGTAAGAGAAAGAGTGCATTATCCCACTCAAATCAGAAAGAGAATTGGATAGGGTATAGCCCTGTACTATCGTGGAACCTGGCATTTCTTTTTGCCAGTAATTCTAGCCCCTCACAAATGAGCCCATGTTCCCTACAGAAAGACACGGCAGAATCCTTCATAATTCTCTGATTTTCACAATGTATAGTGTCTGTTGACCAATAACCTTTTGCCAAGCTACCTATTTTTTATAAAGCCCTATCCATGGTATAGTAATTTTTACTTAAGACTCATGAAAGAGTCCCAGTCGGTGCTTAAGCTGTATATGTTTTATTCTTGTTTTTATTGTTTTATAAGATGAGTTATAACTTGGAAACACAAAATAAGTATCTGTTTCTTAAGACATTTTTTCCTGTTTTGGCTACTTGTTTATGTACAAACTATGAAAAACTGGATCTTCATATTGCTTAACATACAGCTAAAATATTTGTGTGTGCATATGTACAAGCCCATATTTTGCTAATACACAAACTTTATGCATTCACAGTGTCCCAGCTTTCTCATATGCATTAAGAGTTTAGTGCAAAAGTATGTATACCTATTTTATGAGGGGCTGTCAATGATTGTAAGTAGCAGAACTGCTGAAACTGTGAAATTTTGCTTCATTTACTTCTAAATAGTTTTGATTAGTAATTATATGACCATATGATAAATCATATTGTATAGCATTTTAACACCTTATTTCTTAAAGTAAAAATAGTGTAATTTTTATATTTTATAATATATTTTATGAGTATGTCAAAAAAACATGCGTTGAATAAGTATTGTATGTTATGTTTTGAAAATTGGAATTTTACATTTTCACTACGTTTATAAAAAGAAAAGAAGAGTTATTCTGTCAGGATCTAATACTTTAAAAAGAGAAATGTGTATATAAAAGTTTTAAACAGAGAAGTGCTTTTTTGATATGTTCAAGAATTAATGTTAAGCGTATGTATATTATTTAGAAAACATGATCAATAAATGTGACTCTTAATTCTTTTTTGTGTTTATTTTGAACACAGGCCTGATGATAAGTTATTAACCTTTCCTCAACTAAATGAATGTTTTTAAAGCTAATCATAAATATATTGTAAAAATTTGTCCTGAAGGTATTAGTTGCATGTTCATCCATCACGAGATTGGTGTTTACATTTTTTCACCTGCCTCTTGATTAAAAACGAGCAATGAATATTTTAGCAGTTAGTATATTGCTAAGAACTCCGTAGTTTCAGTATAATTGTAAGGTATGGAACACAGTTTGCTGGCTATAGTCCGTGCTATAGAATGGTGCATTACAAGGTGCCAAAGTTAATGTCTCTGACTTCTTTCAGATGTTGGCTCTGTTTGTTTGTAGACTGATAACTGTTTCTAGTGTGCTCATTGAACTTGCTGGAATTTTTGTTTACTATAGTCTTCATTTTCCCCAAGAGGAGGAGAGAGGAAAGAATATATTCCTCATGTGGCCAGCATATTTTGAGTATTTATGTGAGTTCACCATCTTGATTTCAAGTCATGAATTTGTTTTTACATGCATAAGCATGCATATTTACATGCATTATTTATCCAATTGACTTTAAATTCCATTAAGTTCCAATGAGTAGGAGAAAGGTTTTGTCTTAGGCATTTTTTATTTATTTTAATTTTCTAGTTATGTTACTTTTGTTGGTTTATTTATTTTTTTAACTGTTCAGTCTAAGGCTTGTAAAGGTTGATTTGCTCCTGAACTGCTTTGTTCCCAGACATTGCCATCTTCCCCAACTACCACCAAGTCCTCTCCATCTGATCCCATGACCACCTCCAGAGCCAATCAGGTACAGTATCATCCTACCATCTACACCATACTTTTCACGGGTGACAGCTTGCAAACTGGAGAAAAAGATATGGTGGGTTAAGGATTTATTCGTTCATTCACATATATACACCCATAACCATAGATATCTTTTGTTAGAAATTGCTAAATTGAATGGAAAACATTTTTCTTTTTTTAATTTGTTTTGTTGTCTTTTTTAAAACTCTGATGAAAGCAAAGTATCTTGTAAAATAGTCTTTTTTTTAAATTTGATTTGATTAATAAATAGCAAGGGTACATGCTGGTGTGTTTGTAGACAGAGTAACTCTTGGTACATGTATGTATATGTATATATGCACACACGTATTTACTTCTTGGATCATTTATAAATTATAATGGAAGTACCTCTGAAACCATGCTTAATTAGCTGGATATCAACCTAGGAATGGCAAACAGACTTATTTGTTTATTTACTTTAAGAATTTTGAAATGTGTCTGTGGACGGTAACATAGGGGCCTTATTTAAATAGTGTATGCAGTAAGAAAATAGATTTGAAATGAAAATGTATTGGTGAAGAATAAAGTAAAATCAAGTCTCTCTAAAAATATACAAAACGCATCTAAGTAAGTTTAATTCATGTCTGATTTTTAAATGATTAGACTGTGGTTTTAGCAGTATTTTAATTACACTAATTTATTTCTCTTTTAACTGGAAATAAATATGTCCAGTTCATTATGTCCACAAATCATCATACTGTGTATCTTTTTGCCTTCCCTATACAAATTGTTAAAGTTACTTCATACCATGCTTTTTAGAACTGATTCATGCTTAATAAATACCTTATTCATTTTTTTAAATGTACTGTTAAATTTAATGTACTTTGTGTGCAAATAATGTAACTATTTGGTATGTGCTAACAGTTTTTAACATACAATCTGTTTATTGAAGTTAGCTGAATGCTTCTATCAGATCCTGCACAAATTAGATCAAATACCAGAAATATTTTCTTCACAAGCTGATTTCACTGGGAAGTTAACATTGTTATTAATTACTGATCCTCTGATATTCTGTGAGCTGTTTAGAACTTGCAGGCTGTATGAACAATTTAACATATAACAGAACGCAAGCATATCAAAGTGGTATGCCTTTGATCAACACATGTTGAAAGGGACATCTAATACAGAAAGTAATGAAATCTAGACAGAAATTGTACAGATAGAGGAACTACTAAGAAAAATATAAATTGTGATATTCCTCACTTCAATTTGAAAGCCTTCTTCATCAACCTGCTCCCATTCCAGCAGTTTGGCTTCATCATCATTAAATGACAAAGACAAAATCTTTGCCAACAACTAGGGATATTTTATGAACACTCTGTTCAGCTTTTATTCTCTCGCTTAATTTTAGTACTTTGTTTCTTTTAATTAGAAGATTTTGAAAAGGTCGAAGGCACAGTTATTTTAAAAAAGTATTCTTCCTATTTTTCTTTTCTGTGTCGTCTTTCCCACTTTTTTTTTTTATTATAACTTTACCACGATGATCACTATTTGGAGAAAAAGGAATAGGTGCTTTTATTTACAGGAAATACTGTTTGAGCATGCTGCTTAATTAGCATCAAAGTAGTACCTACTTTGCATCTGTTCTATGAATTTTGAATTATCAAAATTATAGTGTAGCATAGAAACTTTAAATGACTTCTTAATAGCTAAAATTGCTTATTTTTATAGGAAGTTGTTCTATGAGCATATTGTCAAGTGATATAGCTGAATGTACAAACTAAGGGAAATGTATGCTTTGTATCCTGCCTATATCCCACATTACATCTTTTAATGCATTTTATCCGTAAGCTCTGTTTAATTTAGTTTTTATACAAATAATCAAGGTCTCTTTTGAACAGCATCAAAAACTGTATATATGAAGAAGAGTAATGAATTCCTTAAGTGACTTTTGGACTTCCTTTTATCATTAACTCTTGAAATTTCTACTGGTTTATAATTATTTTATCCCTCTTAGTATTTCCTAGGGGTTTCTAGCCATTCCAGCAGGAAGCACAAAACACACGAGGCAATTAAGGCCTTGCTTTTCATTCTAGTGATAAGTGACGTAGCTGGCAATCGTTCCCAGGCTGTAGTAGTGATTAGCATTCTGCACCGGTGTATTGGCAAGTATCTGCACTGTGACTGTCACACGAACATAGGTTCCAGCACAGTAATCTCAAACCTGTCAGTAGTCATGTAAGTACCCAACAGGAGAGAATTAGAGAACAACAACAAATGTTTGGTTTGATAGATGACTGTATAAGATGATTCTCAACAGAAAAATAACCGTTCAGGTGTGGGGTTTCTCACAAGTTGTTACATTTGGATAACAGGAAAGAGCTTATTTAACTGGATGAGAGGAAATTTAGCGTGAAGGCTTAAGATAAATGCACAGTACATCCTATTGTGTGGCTATAGTAGCATATCACGCTTAAGATCATTCAGTTTTCTATATCTCAATCGTGACAAGGTGATATTTTATCTTGAAGGTTAGTAAGGCAATTAACCAATGTCTAGGCAATACTTAATGCTGGATTGCTGTTGGACTGAAATCTTTAAACTGGGTTGGAGGACTCCCCATAAGTTCTTGCAATTAGAGAGCTGTCGGGTGTGTGTGTTGATGAGCATACCTGATGTGATACTTCCTGCTGTACAAGCATGTCCATTGTATGCTCCTGACAGAGCTTGCATAGTGGGTAGAACAATTTCTAGGCACACTTTTTACCACAAGAGGAAAATAGCTCTGCCAGCAGAGGTCAGAGGAAGCTGAGCAGGAAATCTGGTTTGTGTTATGCCTTCCTTCTAGTGACTCACTCTGCCGCCATTCAGATGAGATCATAACACCTTTGTATGCCAATTTCAGGTTTTGATGAATTGTTGTTTTTTGAAAAATCTAGTGTTCGTGAAATGACTCATTTTATCATTCTTGAGAAGAGGATAGTCTCTAAAATATCTTATATGGTAGAAGAAAACAGTTCCTTCAGAACTGTCATGTGTTTTATTATACGGAATTGCCATGGATGCAACAGAAACCTCTGCATTGAGGGTTTTTTTTTTCTTTACTGCTTTGTTCCAGGAAGATAGACTTCTGTCAATATTATTGTTGCAAATGTTGTGTTTATTTTTCCAGTAGAACTTCCTTGGGCCTTTGTTCACATTAAAAATTCACATACTGCAGACTTCCCAAGGAAGAAAAGAACCAGAGGTAATAGAATTAGGGACATTTCAAATAACTACCCAACTCCCCACCCCGTTCTGCCTATCACTGAAAAGAACTCTGTACTTTTCTTTTGTACTTTTAGGCCCAGAGCTTCTGTTACCCCCTCCTGAACTTTGTCAGCTTTGTTTATAACAGAACACTGGCAGACATATAGCTACAGTGATAAAACTGTTCTGCTGATGCCCCTGGAGCTGGCAGAATATATCTTTACTTCTATTTACCAGAAGGAAGAAATCAATTTTACTTTTCCACAGTACACTTCAAGTGGGAATTTCACCTCAAAATTGGTGAATAACACCATAAGCATCATATAAAACATGCTTGCTTTTCCTGTGTAGTAACTTGCAAAGGTACAAGTTTTAATACTGATTTTAACAGTTAAGTGACATTCAATAGACAAGTATTTCTACAATTAAAATGTTTACATATTTTCTTTTGCTTACAAGATTATATTTTTAACCTGCCTGTTTTACTGATGTTACTATTATTTTAGAGGGAGAAACACAACTGATTATAAACCTAAGCTTTGTATTTCTCCTTTGTCTATTTGATACACACCTATAAATACAGTTGCAAAGCGTTGCATGTTTCCTTCTCCAGTCCTTCCTTTTTCCATGAGATTGATACTGCTGCTGACCTTTACTACTGAGTGTAAGAGAATAAAAGGCCAAACACATGTTCCCACTTGCAAGTGAGTCAGGAGAGTGATAGGTAGGAGTCCTTTCCTCTTCCATTATAATTTAGATAGGCTTAACCTTAGTAATATAATAGGATTTATCATCAGAAACTCTGTGACATTAATTTACTATATAAACCTTCTTATTTTTACTTCAAGCACACTATTTTTTCCCATGGCTTTTGCATTTTTTACAACTATACCTTCTATGTTGCTTCTTTGTGGTTGCACCTGAAACTCTTGTTCTATCATTTAATATAGTGTATATAAATTTGCGGAGTGCAGATGTAGAATTTGTCCATTCAGTCCTCAAAGTTTACAGTTTTTTGGAGGATATCTAGGTCAATCTGGTTGCTGCAGTGTCTGTAATAATACTTTTCAACCTTTTTACATGATGGGATGGAGCCAGTTTTCTTGGCACTGCCTGTACCCAGCAGGTGCGGCACAAGCATGTGACTGTTAACAGTCTTGGTATTAGAAATTTATACTTTTGGCTTACATTGTCTCTCTATTTTATGCAAAACCTATAGCTTGCAGTAGGATGTAATAGTGTATATATAACTAGCGCTTGAGGGATTAATTGATATTTCTAAATTGTATTGATTGATTCATATGCTCTCCCTCTTTCTGACTTCTAAGAACAGACCTATCCCTGTCTGTAAAATGACTTGCAGAAGTTTAATCTTTTCATTCCTGATAAAGAGGTAGAATCTGAAAATAGAGGCATACTGTACAGCATACTGACAGCTTCTAAAGCATGATATGAACTCACACCCCTTGTATTTAATATGTAATTGTTGCGGGAGGTGGAAGAAAGCTTTAGGAAAGAAAGCTTTGTTTTAGTCTTCTGTTATCATTAGGACGTGGAATTTTAAAATATGTATAATGTACAACTTCCAAATTATAAAGGTTTTTATCAGTAGATTAATCTTAAAATACAAATGGTGAGTTTTAATGATGATCCCAGGATACTAGATGGCCATCGTAGGCCACAAAGGTACTGTCTCTATTTGCCTTGGACAATTTGATGTGAGGGTTATTTTAAGACCTTCTATCTTTGATATTTTAACTGTAATATTAATCTAATTTTAATGTCATTTCTTACAGTGGTATTGAGAAAATCTGTTTTCTTAGGTCTGTCACAGTTGGACTGATGCTGGATGTATCACTTGATATTTCCAAATCTCACTACTGTGTATTTAAAAGCAAAGTTAATATAAAGTTATTTAGCATTCTGATAAAAGGTGCTGTAGCATTAAAACCCCTCTTACTTTAATTTGATTGTTCAGAATATTTGCCATGGTAGATCTCTGTGAGATAACAATTTGACCTTTTTTCAACCTGTCAGATTGGTCGTTGATAAATACAACAGTTTTATTTAAATCTAGAAGACACCTGAGTTTCACGCACAAAAGTAATATATGAAAGAGACTTCATCTAATAGACAAGGTTTCATATGGACCCATCACTAAAGAATTTAGTACAGGAGATTCTAAAATTATAAATACATGAAGACCACAAATACAATAAATTGTTAGTATATTAAACATGTATATTCTTGTAATTATGGCATAAAAACATTTTTTATTCACAAGTAGATGCATGAGAAGGAAATCAGGTTTGGTGTGGCAGTGGCAGTGGTATTAAGGAATGTAAGATAACTGTAAGAATCTCGTGATGTTTAGGGGAATGGAGTTGAAGAAATAGGCCTTGTATAGTGCTGACTTTTTCCCAAACTTATGGTAGACTCTTGCCATCTACAGAAAAATTTGTCACAAAATTTCTCAACATAGCATATCGTTTTGGTTAAGTCTCAGCAAGGACTTTCATCTTCAGTTTTAATAGTTATTCAGCTTCACATTCAGAGTTCTTTTCTGTTCTTGCTATTGCTGTCAGGCATAAGCAGTAATAATTTTGACTTCGCACTGGACATTGTGTGTTGTAACAAGTTTGAATAAAAGTTCTTACTTTAGTTAGAAAAACACTTCTTTTTCTAGTGTGAGAAAATCTTACATCTCACATTTGTAGATAATTTTATTGACTGTGAATTCATATCTCTGTAAAGTGACTGTTTTGGTTCAATTTAATAAGACAGTTCCTTTTTTGATTAAAATTTGCCTATAGCACACTGTGGACAGCAGGTAATAAATAATGTTTCGGGTAATATAGCTGGAAAGGGCTAAGGAGAATTATTCTCCTGTTTAAGTGAGAGGACTCCAGTAGAGATTCTGGTGCTTCAGAGGTAACCTTTGCTGCTGCTCTTCAGCTGAAATGCTTCATTTCATGGCTAAACTCCAAGCAGAATTAACCTATACTCCATAGACTGACCAAAGACATTTTGTTCTGGTTCTCAGGTTTAATACATTCATTTTATATTTCTTTTGTTCTTTGACTGCTTTTTCCCAATATTTTGCAGTAACTGAGATCAGCAATTTTGTTTGCATTGTCTCCTTAATATATATATATATATATTAGATACTATAAAAACTTTTAAATAACAATTTTAAAAATCTTATATGCAAATCAGTTTGGGGGTTTTTTTTACTCTTTCTTATTGTCTGAGTTTTTCCCCTTTGGACAACTGTGTAGGTAATTATTTGTGTTCATATTCCTTTATATTGAATTTATGTGTTTCCTTTCTTCTCCTCTCTCCCACCACATAGCAATTTTAGGGTTCACTGTTCATCGTTCCTGCCTTAAATGTAGGGGAAATGCTGTCAGGAGCATTCATGAGACATGGGGAAAGACGTAGCTTCTCACTGCTAAGTCTCTGAATACTACTGGCATATCATTCATAGGATGTCATGAATGATCTGCCAGTTGCAGTCCTGTCAGTAAAAACATGCTTCCATGTTCGTGTATCTTGTTTTGATTTTATGCTTGAAAAGAATTAGAATCACTTGGCTTCCTATTCCATCCCCTCTTCAGAAAGGTATACTTTCCTCAGCATAATGGACAGCATTGCTTTTCCTTTTCTATTAAAATGGATAAATGTCTTAAATCAATTTCTCCTCATGTTTTGAAGTCTACCTGGATGTTATATTTTTTGTCTGTTTTTTCCCCTATAGATATAAATAGGGACAAAACAAAAATCGCATATGAAGTTAAAGCTTGAAAAAAAAAGAGAAAACAAAGGGACAAACTAACTTGTTTATGTAAAAAACCAGCTTCTAACAAGATATTACATGGTCACCCCTGTTACGGATTTATGAAGACTTAGCTTATTACTGGTTTTAATCCTTAGTTTAGCCATTAGTTTAAAACATGTTAAAGGAAGGGACTAAAAGAGTTTTGGAAACATACTAAGATGATTTAGAAAACATAAATTTTACTGTAGTGTGACTTTAATGAAGCCTACTTTTGATCTCATTAATTTCCTTTTAAATCAATATTACTTCTGTGAACATGCTGAGATTTGGGAGAAAATTTGCTACACTTTCCTGTACACTTATTATTTTTGTGGGGTTAATTCACTTTAAAATATTTTGGAGTGAACATGTAAGAAGACAGTGTTATTTGGATTGAATGGATTTTGCTTTAGACTAACATGGATGTCTTCAAGTTGTTTAAGAGTTAAAAAAAATCTTGCACTGTAATTGAAGATCTTGTTCTTTCATTTTAGGATATTTGTAAATATGATATGTAGGTTTTGGCATTTGTCCATGTCCTTGTACTAAGAAAAGGTCCTATCTGCTTACGAAGAAGGATCATTAAACCCATAAAAGTTGGAGAATACACATTCTTCTCTTTGTTAAAATATGGTAGGGGTCTTCAAATGTCCTGTGCAAAGGGGTGTTTATTTTTTCCCATCTTCTGTTTTCCAGCTGTTTTAAGCATACTTCTTTTATCAATACAAAATGAAACTAAATATCATGTTATAAAGTGCCAGATATTTCCACATTCAAAATCTGTCCCATGTAAGTTAGAGTGAAAGTTGGCAGCATGTAACTGTGCTGTATCCAAGATTGTCTTTGACATTGGGTGTTTAATAGTCAGGTTTGGTGACATACATTTTCATTCAGAACTAGCATCGGGAGAAAAAGCCAACCATCTTCTAAGGTATACAGGCACAGCGTCACTTAGAGTGCTCTTTGCTGTTTGAACAACCCAGAGAAAAGAGAATGTCAGAGCAATTTGCAGAATGCAGAGCTGGATGTCTTTATTGCTTTTTTCTGCTGTGTACGGTATCAGTCACATGAAGGTTAGCCTCTAAATTTTCAACTGTTCAGAATGTAACATAGCAGCTCTTAGGGAGTTCAGAGTTTATGTGATCAAGAGTTATATGAGAACGTGGAAAGAAATGTTGAGGTTACGGAGCTTACTGTTACACCAGGACAGATCCTGCACAGCACAGACTATAAGGTAGAAAAGGCAATAGCATATTTTTCTGACATGTCAGAGGTAAGTCGACTGAGGCATGGTTAGGCCTAGCCCTAGAAGATCCTGCTTTGGGCAGATGTTAGTTAATATTTCCTTTGTGCCATCTGAAACATTATCACTTTCATTGGCTGTAGGAACAGTGCAACAGTGCCCTGCGCTTTCCTGCGGGCTCTGCACGGGTGCATCGTCTGCCTTTTGCAAGCTTTGAGAGTTTGTCAGGTGGTCAGAGGTCATAGAGAAATGAGACAAACCCACCAATTAAAATAGGTATATCTGCCTGATTCGAGTGAGAAGGGAGTGCTCTTCATATACAAGTCAGTGAAAGAACCTGGTTGACTTGTTGCACTGTAGGCAATAAGAGGTGGGAGGTTTTTTCTTTTCCAGAGATAAGGTGCATTTGTTGCCTGTAGCATAGCATCCCAGACTTAACATAGTCAATACCTTTACCCTACAGTCAAAACAATATGTAGCTGCATCTTATTTAGAAGTGTTATCTTCCCCTAGTTTTGTCCTTGTGGTCATTTTGACATGTGTTGGTTTTGGGTTGGTGGAGGAGGGTGGGGGGGAAGCGGCTTGGGTTGGTTTGTTGTTGTGGTTTTTTAGTTTGTTGGGGTTTTTTCCCCTGAAAATAAATAAAACTCCCTACAGGTAATAACAGTTATTCAGAGGCATAATTTGCAAGTAGTGGATCAGTGGGAAGATCCTGACCATAGGCTCTAATAAGCATCCTTAGAAATGCCCAGGGGCCGAGTCTGCTGCTGTGTTACCTCCCAGTGATTTACATTTGAATCTTTGCAGTCTGTAGTCTTGAAGAGTATTTGTCCTGCTGCACAGAGTGCCTGCTGGCTGCTTGACCTGTTTTCCCCTGCTTCTCAAATGGCACCTCCAGCCTTAGAGATCAGAGTCTTTCTTTTTTTTTTCTTTTTTTTTTTTCTCTTTCTCTTTCTTTTTCATATTATTAAACAGTAATAATTTATACATGACAAATTATTAATTGACTTCAACTTGCACCTGTGATCTGGATGGGATTAGAAAAGTATGTTTTAAATTTCTATTTCTTTAAAGTTTCTGAAAGCCTGTAGTTTGGCAGTTGTTCTGCAATGTAAATTATTTCATGTTTCTAATGACCTAATATGATCTCCATGCTTCTCAGCTTTGAATCGTTATTTTTATTGTTCACTTAACCAAAACATAAATGCAGTAAAAATTTTGATCCACTTTTTCTCTTAATAGTAATGCTAATAATTGTCATAAATTAACAGCTGCCCCCATCCATGAGATACTGAAATGTAGTCTTCATGTAAGATCTTTTAAAGTGTTACTGCTTTAAGCAATAAAACTGGTTTATGAAATGGATTAAACTGTGATTAATGACATTCTTTAGGAAAGAGTACTGAAGCAAAATAGAATTCCTCCAGATCTTCTGCAAACCAGTGGTCATGTATAATAATTAAGTGATGCAGAAAAAAATAATTCAAGTCAAAAGATAAGCAGATCTTTGCAGAATATTTATTTTCCATAATATATTTAAAATGTTTAGTAAAATAACTGTGTAAATATAGTCTAGAACCAGTATTATCACATTCAGGTTTAGAAACAGATGGAAATAACATAGCTGTTAAAGTTATTTCACAGGTTATATTTCACCTGTATCTGAGCATTTAAGAGGCTGCTTTATATAAATTCATGCTTTAATTATGTCAAAATAATTAGATAATTAATGCTGCACTTTAACATTTACATTAAAGACTGATTGGCTGTACACAACGTGTATGTATACACCAAGGGTTGTCTTTACTGCATGCAATTTCTAAGTAAATTGTACGTTATGCCTATCTCACATTAACAGGAACTCATGAATGAGGATAATAAGAGGAGATTACAACTCTGATGGGATGAAAGTTCTACTTTAAAATCTGAATTTAAGAATTTGATTTAGATATTACTAATGCAAATAGTCCATGTATGGTTTAGCATAAAAATATGGTTGAATATAAAGATGCCTTTCTTATAGGTTTATTTTTATTAAGGAGTCTAGTTACACAACATAAGCTGTACAATGACTTAACTACAAAAGTTATTTTCACAGCAGATATTTCATAAATGTAATTATATTCCATAGCCTGTGTACTATCCAGCATCTGCCATCAAACCAAAATGGAATTACTTAAATATGATATAGGTAGTGACAACAAGTTAACTGAATATATGTGTTGTAAAATAACAAATTTTTACTAATTGTCCTACCATTTACACTACTAAGACAGAAAGCCTTTGTTTCTGACCTGTCTGCATTTTATTTTCATGGTAAGAAAAATAAATCAATAAAAGTGAAAGAAAAGAGTACAAACTTGTCAAGCTGAATATCAGAGGGCTCGGCAAAATTAGTGGTTTTTAACATCACCAAGATCACTTTGTCATTCCAAAATTAATGAAAGAATATTTTCATTTGAAATATAAATTATTTTTACTGTTGAAATGTAAAATAAAAATAACTGTTAGCAATAATATTGCATAGTAATATTAATACAAACTATAATTCAGATTGTGTGCAGTTTTATGTAAACTTTCTGAGATTATAATGCTTTTATTGAGCTCTGTCTAAAATGAGTAACATTCAAGATTCATAGTAAACATTTGTTAAAAAAAGAAAGGGACAAATGTATTATGAAATAAAAACTGGTTAGTAAATCTGTTGATTTCCTCATTTTTTCATTTTATCTATTTTTGAGACAGCTTTTTCATTTTTATTTTTGTATTTGTCAGTATCTTTTCTCTCAAAATAAAAAGAAATTGTAATCCTTGGAAGATGAAGAATATGTATATAGTGTGCGTAGGAGTTGAGACCAGGGCAACAGTTAGATGCAAATTCTTTTTCAGTGTATCTTTAAAAAGATTTAAATCCTATTTATGAGGATGCTGACTCCAGGTTTATTCTTGGAAAGGTATTTTTCCAAGTTAATGCACACACAGAATTACACATAGGTAATATAGGTATAAAAATGTGTGATGTATATGTGTAAATACAGCCATATATAACATTTTTGCCACACAGCTTTAGTTTGTATAAGGAGTCTTTTTTTTCCCCATATGAACATTTATATGAGCTGATTATCTAGCCAAAATTATTAATATGTGCAAGTTATCTATATTCAAGTATTGCCTCTGCCTAGCTTTTGTGATGTTTAATTAAATTTTACGTTGCTGATTATTTTATATATATATAAAAATAAGATTGTTTCTTTTTTATAGGTAGTTTTCCGTAATGAGATATGGCTCCACAGATTCCCATTGTATGAGCAATATTACCCAGAGTACAGATGTATGGAAACAATATCTTTTGCAAATATGTGGTTTAATAATAAATAAATATTTTCCCCACTGAACTAAATTTGAGTATGATCTAAATCCATGATCTTTGTGTTTAATAGGGAGGATGCAATTGTACCTTCAGTTGTCTCTTGTAATTACAGCTTCTTCTGAAAATCTAGGTTGACTTTCATAACTGGCTTGTGTTAGCACCTATCAATCTTTTTGTTTACTCAAATACTTCCTAATTTCTGTCATTCCTTCCACTTGTTCCAGTGTTCTTTTTCTCTTCCAGTAGTAGTTACTATCTCCTTGTGGCTATCTTGATTAAAAATGTGCAACTACACATTTACGAAAGGCTAAACCAGAAAGAAGATATACATATAAATGAAACGTATACATATGAATCAACTTGGGTGAATTTTAAGTTCTAAACCAGCCACTTAACTTAGTTGTAGTTATTGATATACTTCCTGAGACCAGAAGCTTGATGTTCATGTGTTCTGTTCTCTGATCCTTGTCAGAGACATAATGTCAGGCTCTGAGAGGAAGGGTTTGAATTGACTTGTCAGAAGACTCTATTAACATTAGAGGGCTATGGAGTCCTGTAGTAGTGCTTATTAAGTTTGAAGACATCCACCCATTAGTGAAACTACATCCCTTTTCTAATAAAAGTTTCTGGTAATTACTATTTTTTTTTATGACTTAGAAGAGATATGGTTATTTAAATGTTTTATCTCTAACTGTCCTTTACTTCCTTTCTCATTTGAAAACAATTTGCAAATGACGTCTGTGAGATAGCCTCCCTGAGAGTTCCATTGAGTAGTTCTTGCTATACAAAATTATTTTTTAATAGTTAAGCAACAGTCAATACAGAAAGGATCAAGCCTCTGCTGCTGGTCATCTTCTGCAAAGCCAGGGGTGCAAGGGAGCCATAGCCCTTGATACCGTTCATCTGGATAGTTCATCTAAAGAGACTAGATGCATTTTGCGTAAGCCAAATTTCTTGCAGTTTTTCACCATTTGTATAGTGAAAAACATGAAGCTATACAGAACAGTTTGTAGGTCAGAACATGAATAAATACGCTGTTATTTTCACTCAGCTGAGACATTAATGGGGTTACCGCAAGGATTTTAATACGTGTATCTCCCCTTCCTTCTGTTGCCGAGAAGAATGGAGAACAGAATAATTGCCCCAGGATTTTAATTCAAATAATGCAGAAGGGGATGTTAAGGTTTATTATTATTTTATTTTATGGCTGTGAAAACTCAAAGGTGTTCGTTTAGACACAGTACATTCATCTTCTGTAATCTTTGTTGGTTGCTGCTTGCCACGTTGATTACAGTTACAATTTGAGCAATTAATTTATCGTTCCACCATGTTTACTTTATATGTATTGGTTGATGATATAGCTTTATCTTTCATTTTACCTTACAATTCTGCGATCCTGGAGTAAAGAGCCTTGCAAAACTGGTGCCATGTTAGGTCAAGATACACCATTAAAAATTCCCTGTTCTGTCTTTTCTTATCTTTATGTGTGTAGCTAAATACAGGCTGAATACAAAAGATATCACTTAGGTAAAAGATAAAATTATTTAAATTACTTAATATCATTAAGAGCAGAAATTCAGTTTCAAAGAAAGGTTGGGTAACCTCTTGAAATAATTCTGTAAGAGTGGTTGTGTTGGTTTTGTTTTGGTTGTGGGTTTTTTTATTATTATTATTATTCCATGATCTTGAAATGTTTCGAGCTTTCATTTGTTTTTGTGCATAAGCCCACTCATGTCTGACATGATTGCAGCTGTGAGATTCTAAGCCATGATGTGCCTGGAGGGAAGGGACGACTCCATTCATTGTGTCTGTATAGAGTAGGAATATGTGCATGTCTTCCATATGGACTCATTTGCTTTTGGTTTTCCTTATTGTTTTTAGAATCAGCTGAATTGCAAACAAACTATTTTAAAGAGGCACTGCCAAATAAGTAGCTTCTGTACTCTCTAACTGAGCTGAAGCTGTTCGCTAGATACTAAATGCAATAGAACTGCTTCTCCTTATAAAGTAATAAAGTATTATGGACTTGCATATAGAAGTATATATGTATAGTACAGAAGTGTCTCTGTGTGTGTGTGTGTATATATATGTAAAAGTATATAATAGTCATATGTTCAGGTGGTTTGGGATTTACTTCGTGTATCTACATTTCTCTAAGCTTTTGCATCAAATCTTATGTCAGTGGGAATGGTAAGAAGGACTTTCCTTTCTTGATTTTTTTGTTGGGTTTGTGGTTTATTTTCTTTTTTTTTCAGTTGTGTGCCTAGCTAGGTGTTATGAGTGTTAAAAATCTTCTGCTTTTTTATGAGTGTTAAAAATCTGCTTGGCTCTACCATCTCATTATGTGTTCAGGGAAAGCTGGCGTTTACGAAATCAAGTAAATAACTCATGAGAAAATTTTTATTTATATTATTCTTAGGAAAATATTTTGTCATTGTAGTTTAGTGATTGGACCTGACAAGGTACCTTCCACTCTTCTTTTTCATGTTAAATTGTTTGCAATAATGGACTTTGATGAGAAGTAGTAAGTTTTTACAGAGTAATTATATCCCTGATATATTCACAAATTCTTCATTACAAGATTATTAAGGAGACATTCAAGAAAAAGGACATGAACATACAGCTTTAATTTGGTATTGGCAAAGAATATAATAATTTGGAGTTTCTTACATGAGTATTTGAATTTAGGACTTTTTAAATCTAAATAAATTGGTTATTGGGTTTGCTGAACATGCAAGCATGCTTTGTGGACTAAAATATCTGCATAAGCATCTAGGGCTCTAACTTTAAGTATGCATTTTGTAAAAATTATTGTTAGTTCCTTTTTCATAGAAAATAATATGTCTAGAGTCCTGAGAAGTCCTGGAAAAGAAAGTACCGTACCTTTTTTTTTTTCTTTTTTTTTTTTCTCCATTGCTAACTGTCTCCCTCTGACCATAAATTCAGTTCTTTTGAAACAAATTTCCTGCTTAATTGAAAATCCAGTTCTAGATGTCAAGCACTATACCAATAATAATTTCCATGCCAGGGAACCAGTTTATATCTGAGAAATCAAGTCCTTCCACTGACCAGTGCTCAGCAACAGAATTATGGATGGTTTCATGAGAGAAGTCTGTGTTTAAATGTATACCTACCATATTATAGACACTAATGCAGAGATAATAATATCCTCCCTAGGTAAGAGTTAAGAAAAATATTGACACTATTTGAGTACAGTAAAGGTAAAAGGAACTTAGATGAATATTGAAGGATGTACGAGTGTAATTATACAGGTTTTTTTATTGTGCAGGGCAGAATTGAAATGCTTGGTAAATGATAGATGTTTTAGGCACCAAAAGTAGTATAACCCCCTCCTTTTTATAATGTGGTGTCTAGTAAAATACTGATGAGATTGAAGTGGATCAGTAGTACCAAACTTTTTTTTTTTTTTTTTTTTTTTTTTTTTTGTATTTTATACAGCAGTGACTGGCTGAACTTTACCTTAGCCACGTGCTTTTCCAGCAGTGCTGCGTTGTGTATGGCAGCTGGAGTACATTCACTCATCTCCCTAGTTTCCACTAATCATCCTCCTCCTTCTTCTCTTTCCATCCCATCTTGGGCTTTAATTTTTATCCCAGAGACTGTCTTCCTCCTTGATGGGATTGCAATTCACAGCTTTTAAGCAGTTACTTTCAAAATTATCTTAGTAATTTCCTATAAGTGTCCTCTCTCGCAAAGAAATAATTGTTAAGCTCAGTTAAAAGTTGCATTGATTAAACTCTTCAATGTTAAAAAAAAATCAAAGTATAGGATTTTTTAATTGTTATTAGAGCAACAACTAATGATTGGCTATATACTTATACCCACTGGTTAATTTTAGCAGTAATATTTTATCCCTATATGTACAAAGTCCAAGCAAGAATCGGAAGAAACAACTGGTATGTGATTCTAAACTCTTAGTAGCTGTGATGAACTGAAGTGATTAAAGTCTAAATGTTTAATATCAGCCAGCAGTCAAAACCAAAGTGTGTTTAGCAGAATTTATCACCATATCTAACACAGAAGATGTCTAAAGAATTTCTGAATTTCTACGTGACAACTGTTAGTAAATGATGAAGGGTGGTTTATATTGCCATAGCTCTTTTGAAATAGAAATATATTTTTAATGATAATTTACATACCCTTCTGATCTTTACTGTACTGTTTCTGTATTAATTTTATATTCTTGGAGTCTGCCTCCTTTCTCAGTTCAGAATAACGAGTTCTACCAGATTCTAGGTAAAAGCTAGTTCACTTTCTTTTGCTGCCTCCATTCAATCTCTAACATTTTTCCAGTCCACAGCTTCTCACTTAAAACTGCCTCCTGTAGATGCTAGAGACTTGAAAACTTAGATTTTGTTCTGAATTGCCCAAAAAATGTTTAATAGATGTGCTACGTATCTTGTAGAAATCAGCTGTAGCAAAGATAATCTGAAAACAAATAAGAAGTGCTAGCATCCTTTTGGTCCTATTGATGTTATAAATAGATTAATTTAAAAATTTATTTCTCAGAGATTGATTTTGAGCATTCTTACCTGGAATGCTGAAATGTGATTTTGATTTTAAATTTGGATTTGAATCCTAAGTTAATTTGGATGAAGTTTAGTATATGTCCTGGTTTTAGCTGGATAGAATTAATTTTTTTCAAGGTAGCCAGTACAGTGCTGTGTTTTGGATTTAGTGTGAGAACAATGTTGATAACACACTGATGGTTTAGTTATTGCTAAGTAGGGCTTAGTCTTAAGTCAAGGACTTGTTCAGTTCCCCGTGCCCTGCCAGTGAGCCGGTGCACCAGAAGCCGGGAGGGAGCAGAGCCAGGGCAGGTGACCCAAACCAGCCGAAGGGATATTCCGTACCATGGAACGTCACGCTCAGTATATAAACTGAGGAAGTTATCTGGGAGGGACTGCTTGCTGCTAAAGGACTGTCTGGGCTTCGGTCAGTGGGTGATAAGCAAGTGTATTGTGCATCATTTGTTTTTCTTGGATTTTATTCCTTTCTCTCCCCCTCCTCTTCATTAGAATTATTATTGATATTTTTGGTAGGCGTTTTTGGTTTGTTTGGGGTTTTTATGTTTATGCCTTTCTTATCTCAATCTCCCCCCCTCAAGGTCTTCTCCCCATCCCGCTGGGAGTGGTGGGATCACTTGGGAAGTGAGTAAGCAGCTGTGTGGTACTTAGTTGCAGGCTGGGGTTAAACCATAACAATATGCTGTTAAAATAATGCTATAATCTGGCAAGCCATGTCAGAGGATGAATATCTCAATGCATTTCTAATATCCTGTTCTAAGCTTTTATGTGCTTTAAAGTTCTAGTCAGCCTCAATGAAAAGTGTCATTGACATAGTAGTGGCAAGTCCCTTTGCGCATTTCTGTTGGCTGTCCTTTCCTCTGAGTTTAATTAAGTGACATAACTATATCATTTGCTGCTTTCATTTGTCTTAGAATCACATCATTGTGAATCTTAGCCACGTTTATGAACGTTTATACTGAAAAATGGGCACTGTTGAGTAGCTGTGAGGTTCTGTAGTGTTAACATTTCATATTGATCTTGAAAATTTCTACTCCAGTCAACGGCATATTTCAAAACACTCTTAGGTTTCTCTTGGACTTGCAGGTCCACAGCCATTCAAAAAAACCCACAACAACCAACCCTAAAAAATTGGAAGCCTCAGCCTCTTTGAAGTCAATGGGAAATGGGTTCCTAAGTGTCTGTGCTTTTAGGCCATTCAAGAATTGCTATTAACATCATATCAGGTCTGTATGTTTCAGCCATATGATTTCTCCCAGTAATTGCTTTCATCAAATGTATGACTTCTAGTTAAAATATAGCATATAATTCCGAACAAGTTTATGGCTGATCTGCTGCTGGGGAGTACATGTAAATGTGATAGATGCAGCCTTGTAAGGATTCTCCTGAGAACTGCAGAAATGTCCTTGTTGTTTATGTTCTTACCTTCTTTTGCCCGAAGATTTTTCAGGAAAGCAATCAGTGTGGTGTTTCTTTGGACAATGAGTTAACAGCCATGAGGAGCCAATGTAACATCTGTAATTTTTGTGATTGGGAAGGCATAAAAAAAGAGTAACACCGCCTTTGCCCCAATTTCAGTCAGGAAGATCAGTTCACTTTGGAGTCTGGAGTGGGCTCTGAGTTTGTAAGTTAGATCCTGTGTAATGCAAAAGAGCGGGAGTTTTCCTGATACCATCAGCGAGGCATATTTGGTTTTAAAATAATGTACATTATTTACATTTTTTGTACGTTACTTTGTATGAGGAATGTCTTTTCAGCAATTCCAATTATGGAATTACATTATATGGTGTCTTTCAGTTAGAAGCATCCCAGATTACTGTACTCAGTAGTACTGTAAATATTCATGCTTTTGTGAAACTCATCCTTGACTCTGTGGAATGCTGGCAGGTATTCAGAGAACAGCATGTAATGAATTAGATGAGGAAAAGAAAAAAAAAGGAAATTTTAGATGCGGGGGGGGGGGGGGGGGAAACTATTGTGAATTTAGCTAGGGTTAACATTTCACTTCCACTGAAAGTGTCATTCAGACTTTACTGGCCAGAGCAGTTGGTATTCCTGCTTTCTGCTTTCTTAGATGTTTCATCTGAACAATGGCACAGTCAATATAGATGCCTGATTTTCGATGTTTACTACATACTCTGCAATTGAGTGAAAAAATATGATTTTTTGCTCCTGTATAATTCAGCATGTAACCAAGTCATATTTTCTTTTTTAATTATAAAAAAAGTGAAAAGTATAAATGAAGCTCCTCAAAATACATTGCACTTCTCTGCAAATGTAATTTGAAACTCATGAAACATTAATGCATAAAATATGGAATGTTGTTTTTACGCTACACAGAAAAAAATTAGAAAAGTTAAGTTTCTTCTCTATCTTATTAAAACTATGTATCATAGAAAATTCATGGAGGTTTGGTTCTCTCTGTTCCCACACTTTTGAATCATGTTTTCATGAGGGATAGTCATCAAACTAGTCATAGACTTTTGTGTGTGCATATGTGTGTGTAAATTCTTAATAATACTTTGTTCAGAAGTAGATAATATCATATATCAACCACGTGTATAAACAACGTAATTTTTAATAGCTATTCTCTCTCCATCCACAACTTGCATGTGCACACATTTAGTAAAAACTGCTTTTGACAGAAGAATTATGAGTTAGAGCCTACACACACACTAGTGACCAAATGGCAACTAAAGCTTAGACAGATAATTTTTGTTTGTTTAAACATGATTTATTAATTCCTTGCTGTGAGTTTGCATTCCAAAACACAGTTAGGATTTGTATTATGTATTATATTAAAATATTTTAAAAGCATGAAAGAAAAATCTTAATGTTCATACTTTAAAGTGGGCAGAAACATAATTAGGTAGTAACTTAAAGAAGTGGGAGGTTCATTTTTCAGTCCCCCAAAGAGTCAAGTTTTAATATAAAATACTAATTGAAAAATGGTCTAGATTTATGCCAAAGCAGCAATTTGTGCTAAAAAAAACCAAACCCCAAACCTTACATATTCTTTCCTCTAGTAAATCTTTCTCCAGCTTTGTTCCAAGGTTGTAAGTCTCATGATTTCAGATGTAAATTATTCCTGAGCATTTAAGCTGAAGTTAGGTTTCTACTGCATGATAGTTTTAGGACTAAAAGGAAATAATGCCCTTGAGAAATGCAGCTTCAGCTGAGAGGAGTTCTGAGAACTGGAACAAAATAAACACTGTTGATAAACAGTAGAGTGGGAATCAGCCCAAAGTCCTGCTGCAGTCTATTGGCAGATACAAATAAATGTTTTAGAATATCCGTTTGCACTGTCATTTTAATTTATTATATTTATAATAATCTAGTGTGATTTAAACTTTAGAAAGACTTCTTACTTGCAATATTATTTTTTCAATTGATTCATTTAAGTTTGACTTGAAAGAAACAGTAGTTATGAGAGCAGAAATACCACAAAGCAGCAACACAGAGAAACAGCAAAATGACATTCATCCTGCAATATTTTCAGGTAAAATATATGAAGAAAATATTAAAAGTGTATGTGCTGTTTGTGATGAGAAGAAAGTCTCAGGAACACAAGCATGACTAGAAAAAAAAAGTGCATTACGTTGAGGAACAAAGTAGCAGATAATCTCTTCCTATAATCCAATTGCAATTGTTCACAGAATATTTCAGTTCTAGTTATCCTTTCATAGAAAGAGAGAAATTTAATTGGAATGGCATTTACAGAATTTAAACATAATCAGGGAAGATGAAGACTAATATGTGATCTAGGTTTATTTACACTATTTACATTATGGTCTAGCTAAATTTACAAAGAACTACTCATCTTTTTTATGGATATTTGCTTATTTTTGTAACTAAACATCAAACAGACCATTAGAAGGTGTCTCTATTCCTTCAAAATATTTTCTCTGCAAAGAGAATGTATGCTCTTGGACTGAGCAACCAGGAATTTGTTCAGTGCACAGCACCTCTGAAAAAGTGAATTCATATTTCACCATATGTACATACCGAACCCAATGCAGAGCTATTGAAATTACTGAGAGAAATGCCACAAACTTCCTTGAGGGTATGTATGTGCAATCAGTAGAGATTTGCTGTGTGAGCCCGAGTCTGACATGGACAAATGCCTGTCCAGACCAGCCTAGTATTTCTGCCTGCTCTACACATGGGATGACTCATGACCTGTTGGTAGCTTGTCCTGCCTTGAACATGGAGTTGGCATTGAGAAAGCCAGGGACTTTCCAAGAGTTTTCAGATAAAACAGAGGCTGGCTGTAAATTCTAAGTGCATATGCAGGCATCATTTTGCCTGTAATGTACTTAGTTGTCTTTCTACTTCATTCCAGTACACTTCTATCACATCTTTTGTTGATTGTGATTTTTCTCGCAGGTTTTCATCACACTGCCACTTCAGTTTAAAGATGTTTGGCACGGGACTACTCACACCGATACAAGCCTACTGTAGCAGTGTGTTTAGCCTGCCACACAGAAATAATAGATGGCTCTTACTCTCCATTGACTGCTCTCTACAGGAACTTGTTCTTTCAGAATACCCTCTCATCAACTCCAAGCCTATAGTCAAATGAGCAGCTAAAATAGCATGGAATTTTCATAGGTACAGAATCCACAGCCCAGATGGAGTTTTAAAGAGTTTAAAGTAATTGATGAGCAATGAAGACAGAAAAAGAGACAAAATGGAAGATAGTAATTTAAATACAGTTTTAAGGGTATACAATGGTTTGCTTTAGAGAGACTAAAATGTAGAATTGTGTGAGATTAGGACGAATTTGTTAGATTAGATGGAACCTTTTTTGGAAAGGTGTTTCTCTGTTAAGAGAAGATAAAATAACATTACCCAAGTACTTGAAAGATTTAATAGAAGGAAAAAACCCAACTATTACAGAAGATTCATGGCATGAGTTATAATTAAACTTGTGAAAATAAAAGGAAAAAGGAAAGCTGAAAAGCTGAATAACAGATAAAAAAAACCCTCCTTGATTCATTAATCTCTGTGCCTCTTCAGAAACAAATCTGTGAGGTGGAATAAGCACAGGATGATGCAATTAAATTATTCTGTCAAATTGTTTGGTTTGTTTTTTCTGAGTTTTGATGCTGTTTTGTATCAGCAGTGAGACTTTCTTTTCTGGTGTAATTTAGTGCAGGCATGTGTCACACCACCAGGTGAAGCTTTGAATCTAAAGCTGTGGGTTTTGGCCTCCTTGCATACAGTTACTGTTAACTGACACAGCCACATCAAGTGCTAATTCTCGCTGTCTATCCAGTCAGCATGTATTTCACCCTCCTACTGTATTTGCCAGGTAAATACTTTGTATAAGGTAGGTGGCACATAAGGTCCTAGTTTGATTACCATCCCCCACCTCCAACAACTGTGAGAAGTGAGGATATAACCAGAGCACATGTGATGAGAGAGGAGGGCAACAGAAGGCAACAGAAAACTGAAAGTGCTGGGACCCCTGCTATAGATAGCTGGAGGTGTTTACGTGAGAGGAGTGGGGAGACAGGACATAAGGTGTTAATGTGGGTAGCAGTGCAGGTTTTGTCATGGTTCTGCTCTGCATGAAGTATTTTGCATGGGTCGATATGGACTTACAGCTGCTCAGTGCAGATTATCTCCTTGCAGCATAAGGGAGGGGAAGAGAAGTGGCATAGCATAATCACTGAACATCTGGCATTCCGCAGTAGATGTTATTCAGCTCCCAGGACTGAGCCAGGACTTTCAGTTTGGTAAATCAGAGCACTTTTAGGCAATGCTGATGTGGTAGGTGAATGCAGCGTGGGGTTATGCAAGTGGGTTGTCAATAAATGGAAAAGGATTAGAGAATTAGCTGATACAGGAGTCTAGAATTTTGCAGCATGCAAGAGTGAATGTGAGCCACTAATGCTAAGTTAAAGCTATTTGAATTGTGTCCTCTGGACATAATGGCTGAGGTTCCTTAAGTACCGAGCAACCTCCTCTGAGGTGGAGAGTTTTGTCAGATCTTTGCTGACTTTGTTGGGCACTGGGGCCAACAAGCTGCTCTCCGTTTTAAGCCTTTCTTAAGCACCACAGTTTCTTGGGCTGTTGCACCTTTGTCAAGGCTTTTAAATATATAATAATGTATTAGTGAAAACAGATGCAGTGACATTACTTTGTTTCTTTTATTTTTGTTATAGTTTGATTCTTTTTCAGGGGAGAAGTATTATACCTGGTGAGCCTGATATTGAACTTGCTTATGTTAACACAAATATGATGAGAGTGATGCCTGTGGATGTAATTAATTTGCTTTATGAGTAAGCAAATGTCACAATTGGAATCCTTGGTTTTTTTATAAAATCTATTTGGCATGAGGTAAAGGTTGAGTTACTTTCTTTCTTCCTATAGCATTTGAAAAAAATTAAATTGCATATGTATTTTAAGCTTATGTTCATAATTGCTTTAGATGCTCTTCTTTTTACAGCACAAACTTCAATATAGCCAGGAGCATACACACAAGCTTGGAAAGCTAAACCTTCTTGCATAGTCAAAGCTGCCTTTACTGGATAGCTCAGAGCACTTATTTTGGGTAGTAGTTAGATTTCTTTCTTCTGCATCCAAGTCACTATCTGAACTTCTTATCTGTAAAAGGGAAGAAAGAGCACTGTCCGATTTCCCTGACAGACAGGGAGTTAATTAAGTACTTTGAAAAATGGTGGTTGTGCAGGTAACAAAACCAAATAGATAATCTTTGCTTTTTCAGTTTATGTTTGTATAACTGGAGTTGAGACCAAGAATTTTGTGGTATCATTTTATACCTTGTAACTTAAATGAACTTATGGATTTTAGGCTTCAACAGACAAAAAAATAATTATTATATTTGCATTATTTCATTTGTACTGGTGCCTTAGAGGGCTGTGGCCTAATATGTTAGATATTGTATTAGTGTACACACAACCAATGCTTGCCATAAAGAGTTGATATTCCAATATATAAACCAGAAAAAATCAAGTGAATGCAGGGAACAGATGGAGAATTACAAATTGATAGCAAGATTAATACATCCTAAAAAGATCTATTCCTAAATATGTTTTGGTTTTTAATTATTTCCATTTTTGAATAACATTTTCTATCAGTTGACACAAATACAGGAATGTTACAATCAAATATCTCAAAATAGTGCAGCTGTTGCCATTCATTTCATGAAGAGCAGGATTTTACATGTGTTTTAAGCAAAATGCATACAGATGTATTTATGTTGTGTTAAAACTGAATTTTGATTGGAATATATCTTTTCTGTGATACCTGAGTATAAAACAGCTCGTGCATATTGTCTGATTTTTTTTTTTTATGCATGTATATTTTTAGAAGATGTTTATATGTTAATAGGTGAAATAGTCACCTGGCAGGAGTTGTGTTTGAAAGGATGTTAGTGGTATGTTCCTATACTAAAACAATTTAAGAGAGTTGTCAGTTAAAACACACAATCTGATGTTTCTAAAATAGATAGAAAAGGGTATTTTTAGTTATTTCAGAAGCAGACAAACATATAACATATCAATCCAACAAATCCAAATTTATTTTCCAAAATGCATCATAATTTGCATGTTGTTTGTATGGCTGAGTACACAAACATTTCTGCAGAAGGTGGGAGTGGATGGGTATGTAGGAGGAGATAATTCTTTCCTCTGACTAGACAGATAATTTTGTTGAACAACCAGAGCTGTTAGTGGTGAACCAAACAAATTTTTGTGATGTCAAGTGAGAAAAATAGTGATTTCTTATTGAGGAAATTTTTCTTCTTGCATACAGACATTTCCTTCTTATTTCTTTTGGCTGAATTAAACCATCATTTTATTGTACTATGCCAGTCCTTTACAGTAATCCTAGCCATATTACAATTGTTTCATGTTGCATGTGTAGCTGTGATATTATATGTGCTATGATGCTGCCCTGAAAGTAAATATTCTAGATACTTCTGCAACCACATGTATGGTTGTGAGAGTGTATTTCCATACCTCCTTAGGTTCTTTTCTTAAACTTAAATAAGCGCTTGTGGTCAGAACTGTGCACACGGATTATGAAACCATGCAGGATCTGGCAAATCACAGTTGTCAAAATCTCCCAAAGAAATTATTGCTATGGCTTAAATCAGTTAGGTAAATGTTTTCTATAGTATGTGGCACAAAACTATTATCATTAAAACTGTGCCATGCAATAAAAGATTTGCAGTTTCATTGAGTTTTCCTGGGTGACTATTTTTATACAACTTCACATTTTTGGAGTGTTGATTAAAAAAAATAAACCAATGAAACAAACAAACCCATTTATTTATTTATTTATTTATTTAAAAAAACTGAACATTCCTTATATTTAGCAATCAGTTAATACATTTTGTATTTAGGTCCTAAATGACAAATCAAATCTGAGTGGTTTCCTCCTTCTTCTAATAGGAAAACTAAAAAAGTGCACCTCAACAATTGCCAATTAATTCGGACTATGTTTTTCAAAGACTGAGGTGTCCTGACTTAAAAAATGAGTATGTCTATAAATACTTCCAAAAAAAAAGTTTTTGTGTGTGTGTATATACATACAAGTATGTATATAAGTATATACACATATTAAGATGTTTATGGGTTTATAGGATTAATTAGTATATGGGTGATCTAAATGTTTTTTCAATACCATACCTCTGTGTTACCTTTAGAATAAGTCAGCATCTAATATTTTTTTTATTTATTCCATAGAAACCTTTTGTTTTCATGTCAATGAATATGAATGAAATTTTAAAGAAATTAAAAAATCTATATATGCTGTAAAACAATTCAGTGCAAAATACAATATGGTATGTTACAATTTTTAATTTACATATTTTATAACTGAAAAATAGAAATGTTTCTCGACTTTATAGTATGCTGAATTTTCAAAGATTTTATTTTGATGCTATCATAACAACTGGAAATTTCTAAAATGGGTAAGACTAGAAAAAGCTTATTTATAGGGCATGCATTTTTATTTGTAACAAGTTTGTTTATAACAAGGCAGTAAAATGAGAATGTTAGTAATAACATTTTAATTGTATTTTGTATTGACTTGTTGCTGAAATTTTAGGTAGCATTTTGGTGAAAGGATTGACAAATTGAAAAGCGTTACCCCTACATATATGCTCCACAAAACCTGGATGAATGGATATCAATATGCTAATGTATTTTTGTGAGATAAAACTTTATATTAATTCAGTATCATGAAACAGATTGTACATTAAACTTTGAGACACAATTGTGAAATGTGTATCTAAAGATGCTATGAAAAATTATGTATAAATACTGAATTTTTGCCTTGGGTGTCATTCTTCACTCAGCAATAAATCAATAAGAAATAAATTTTTTACATTAATGAGGTTGCATCAGTTTGAAACTTGTTTAAACAGGAGGAAAGGTAGGATTTACAGGCAAATACCCTTTGTTTGAAGACAGTTTTATAAAATTTTTAAGATGTACAAGTGCCAGATTTTATTCTTTCAAAATCTACAGCATTTAGATATTCTCTCCTGCTGCACTTCATTTCCATAGGCTGAATAGTAAGATACTGTAGCACATGATGAATTTCTGTATACTGAATGTGGATGACAGTTTGAACAATCAAGATCATGTCCTGTTCAAGACCAACTATTTTATCTCTCCGTGCTATACCATATTTGCTTCAACCAAGTGGGTTTTTTTAATTATTGTTACTATAGATGTTTTAAGGGAAGGCAATGAATTTCAGACACATTTTGTCTAAGAAGTTGCTTTGCTACGTTAGCCTGGAAAGAGGAATCAGATGAGAACACTCACTTTGATACAATCTAAGACAGTCTTTCCGTACAAGCATAATACCTGCATTTGCTTAATCTGTTGGTCTGAAATGTACTATGCTGAAAGCAGTATATTCTGTGGGAGAATGATAAAGATGGTTTTCCTGTTACTTTATCTTTTATTCTTTGTATTGTACATTTTAAAAATACAGCTCATCACGTTTTTTAATGTACTGCATTTTTAAAATACTTTTTTAACCTTTTCTTTGAAAAACATGGTAACTAACTTGCTTCATTCTTTTCCTTCCTTTTATAGGGTAGCAAAATATTATAGTGTTCATGCAAAAAGCAGAAGTATTATTTATATATATTTTTTTTAATTACAGGTAAAGATTATAGTTCCCAACAGCACAGCAGGTCTGATAATAGGGAAGGGAGGTGCTACAGTGAAGGCTATAATGGAGCAGTCAGGGGCTTGGGTGCAGCTTTCCCAGAAACCTGATGGGATCAACTTGCAAGAGAGGGTTGTCACTGTGAGTGGAGAACCTGAACAAAACCGAAAAGCTGTTGAACTTATCATCCAGAAGATACAAGAGGATCCACAGAGTGGCAGCTGTCTCAATATCAGTTATGCCAATGTCACAGGTCCAGTGGCCAATTCCAATCCAACCGGATCTCCTTATGCAAACACTGCTGAAGTGTTACCAACTGCTGCAGCTGCTGCAGGGCTATTAGGACATGCTAACCTTGCTGGAGTGGCAGCCTTTCCAGCAGTTTTATCTGGCTTCACAGGCAATGACCTGGTGGCCATCACCTCTGCACTTAATACATTAGCCAGCTATGGATATAATCTCAACACATTAGGTTTAGGCCTCAGTCAGGCAGCAGCTACAGGGGCTTTGGCTGCAGCAGCTGCCAGTGCCAACCCAGCAGCAGCAGCAGCCAATTTGTTGGCCACCTATGCGAGTGAAGCCTCAGCCAGTGGCAGCACTGCTGGTGGTACGGCGGGGACATTTGCATTAGGTAGCCTGGCTGCTGCTACTGCTGCAACCAATGGATATTTTGGAGCTGCTTCTCCCCTAGCTGCCAGTGCCATCCTAGGAACAGAAAAATCCACAGATGGATCAAAGGATGTAGTTGAAATAGCAGTGCCAGAAAACTTAGTTGGTGCAATACTTGGAAAAGGAGGGAAAACATTAGTTGAATACCAGGAGTTGACTGGTGCAAGGATACAGATCTCTAAAAAGGGAGA